>NC_086319.1:328800046-333600046 GCF_036172605.1 Pelobates fuscus
ATAACAGTCCTGTCTCTCTCTTGTAAATGTATCTTTTGCTATTACCACTCGCAATGTGCAGAATCACTCAGCATTACTATAAAACATTTTTTTTTAAATGTGCCACTCATCTTAATGCACCAACTGTATTATCTGAATATAAGCTCGAGGACTGCTGTTGGGGCACCACGAGCCTGCATGTTTTAAATTCACAGCACAATAAAAATAAAGAATTCAAAAAAAAAAAAAAAACCTTTATGTACAAATTCCAATCTCCTCACTATCTATTACTTACTATGCCTTTCTTTATTATTTGAATTTTCTGGTAAACTCATTCTGACATTTTGCATTACTGCTATCCACTCTACTATGGTAATCAATTTATTATTAAAGTAAATAAATCAGTTGCAGGGGCACAGGCAAAGGTATAACATATTTTATCCTGAATATAAGTTTAGGATGCTCTTCCTGTCATTTCCGTTGCAGTATCTGGCTTTTGGCCTGGTGTAAATTCATGCTACATGTCTATTGCGTGCGGAGCGTATCAGGGCTCTCCAAGAGTAAGGAACCGTTTTAATGATTCCAGTGCAAGCAGTTCTTTAATTTGTTGCACATGTGCAGAGATAAGGAAACATTTTGGACGTTTGAACAATCCTTCATTCCAGTTGTAGCTAACTTTGGCACCCAAGATGTTTTTTCCAGCTATATTCCCTGTGATTCCCAGCCGTTGGATTGGCTGAGCATCTTAGGAAACGGAGATGGCAAGCAACTAGAGTGCCAGCATTAGCCCTCACTCGGTTATTCAGTTAGTTGTGACATTTTGTGATTCAGTTGTACATAACTTGAGTGGACGTTGAATATTCAACAGGAAATCAGTAACATATCTTGATGACTGCCGTTTGTGGTATGTAGATTAATACGGAATAGAATACAATCATCTAAAGAAAATGTGTTTACAATGAATTAATGCAGGTTTTATTCTTGCTCATAATAGTGTTCTTAAATAGCTCACAAAAGGTTAAATTCTAAATAGACTATGTTTTATATCATCTCAAGTTGCTGCAGGACAGGTCGTGCTGACATTTGCTGCCTGTAGCTGAAGATTAGTAAAAAAAAAAAAGAAAAATGTTTTTTTCCGTTGGATTGACTTAGGGAAAATTTATTTAGCGATCTATGAAAAGATGAGCATTTTTTTCGGAGCCTTCCAGAACCTGATCCGTGTGTAATTCCCAAGCTCAAAAGCGTAATCCATGCAGAAAACAAACAATTCTTCCTGGTAAGATGGCAGGGTCTTGATTCATTGACATCACATTAGTTTATAAAGCACAATATTGGATTGTAAATATTGCATTGGCTCACATTATTTGGAACTGACAGCTGACTAAACAGACCACACAACTACTTACATGGAATGAAATAGCACTTGTCTAGAATTGAAATATGAAGTTCATGGAAGGGCGATTCTTTGCCTTGACTAGGTGCATTGAATAACAGAGACAGGAGAGGCTTAATAAAAGGGAAATGATGTTCTTCTTTGTAGTACCAAGATATGCAGTTTGATTGTTGCCAGCATTTCAAATCCTTGAGCACACTTTCATTCGCCAAAAGAAGGATAGCAATATTATAACATATATTTCAATGAGAATTTCCAGAAATTACCTAGAAACATTTTACTTGGTACTTCCTGAAATATACAGTCATTGAAAAAAGAAAGTACACCCTATTTGAATTCTGTAGTTTTAAATATCAAGACATAATAACAATCATCTGTTCCTTAGTAGGTCTTAAAGTAAATACGACCTCAGATGAACAACAACACATGACGTATTACACAGTATCATGGTTTATTTAACAAAAATAGAGCCAAAATGGAGAAGTCATGTGTGAAAAATTAAGTACACCCCTACTGCTTTCATAGGACTTAAGAGGCTAAGTAGCAGGCAGGTGCTGCTAATCAAATGCCTGTGATTGATTACTAGCAAGTGTGACCTCTATAGAAGCCAAAGTATTGGTAGCTTGCTGGTCTTGAGGATTCAGGTGTGTGTTAGCACATGACCAAGGAGGAAAGACATCAGCAATGATTTTAGAGAAGCAATTGTTGCTGCCCATTAAACTGGGATGGGTTATAAGGCCATTTCCAAACAATTTAAAGTCCTTCATTCTACAGTGAGAAAGGTTATTCAAAAGTGGAAAACAGTCAAGACAGTTGCCAGTCTTCCCTGGAGTGGACATCTCAGCAAAGTCAGACCGTGCAGTGCTCAGAGAAATTGCAAAAAAAACCAAGAGTTACATCTCAGACTCTACAGGTCTCAGTTAGCAGGTTAAACGTTAGAGTTCATGACAATACAATTAGAAAAAGTCTGGACAAGTATGGTTGGAAAGGTTGCCAGGAGAAAGTCTCCTCTCTCTTAAAAAAACATGGCAGCACAGCTTAGGTTTGCACCATTGCATCTGAACAAACCACAAGACTTCTAGAGCAATGTCCTTTGGACAGAAAAGACCAAAGTGGAGGTGTTTGGCATTAACCCCTTAAGGACACATCACATGTGTGACATGTCATGATTCCCTTTTATTCCAGAAGTTTGGTCCTTAAGGGGTTAATGCACTAAGCCATGTTTGGTGAAAACCAAATACTGCATATCAGTACAAACACCTCATATCAACTGTCAAACAAGGTGGTGGAGGGGTGCCAATTTGGGCTTGATTTGCAGCCACAGGACCGGGGAACTTTGCAGTCATTGAGTAAACCAGTAGCTAGCAAATATATCTCAAACAATATACAGAAAATAAAAAAAAATAACAAGCAATAATACTTAGCTTATAAAAACGTGTAACAGCCTCCCTAGGTCGCTACCCAGAAAACGACCTATATCATATATAGTAAACCACAACAAAGATAATTCAGGATATGGCTGTGTAAATTAGATGTAGACAATATAAGCGCTCTCAGGGTGTCTCCCCCTTGTTGTAGTGGGGGGCTTGCTGAGACTTCTTGTCACCTCTGGATCCTTATTCCACCAAGAGACATCCACAGGTCAGGGTAAAATTGTAAAAAAATGTTATTCAATAAAAAGTAAGTAGTCACGAATTCAGCATAGGATATGGATAGCAGGAAAATAGTCCTACGCGTTTCGTTCTATATGAACTTCCTCAGGGACCACAGTTAAAACAATAACAATGTATCAATAAAAAATACAGAATAAACATATCCACGGCATTGAGTAAACCATAAACTCCTCTGTATACCAAAGCTGTCCGACAGCTCAAACTTGTCCGAATTTGGGTCATGGAACAGAACAATGATCCCAAGCACACCAGCAAATCTGCAACGGAATGGCTGGGAAAGAAAAGAATGAAGGTGTTACAATGGCCCAGTCAAAGTCCAGACCTCAACCCGATTGAAATGCTATGGCTGTGGACCGTAAGACAGCTGTGCACAAACAAATGCCAGCAAACCTCAATGAACTGAAGCCACTGAAGCCAAAACGATGTGAGAGACTGATAAAGTCAGACAGAAAACAATTATTTCACGTAAAGGTGGTTCTACAAGCTGTTGAATCAGAAGGTGTACTTAGTTTTTCACACATGCCTTCTCCATTTTGGCATTATTTGAGTTCGATAAATCATGACACGTTGCAATATGTCATGTCTAGTTGTTCATCTGAGATTGTATTTGCTTAATTTCAGCATTTGCTAAGGAACAGATGATTCTTATGTCCTGATATGTAAAACCACATAATTCAAAGAGGATGTACTTTCTTTTTCCTATGACTGTATTTTAAATACACATAAACAATACTGCAAAACAAAGTCGTAGTTTGTCTAGCGTACTAGAATTATATTGATTACTCATCTAGACAATTTAACGACAAACTTGAATATAGGGATGGAAGGTTAAAAGTTGAATGATGTGAGCTACCTAAGGAGTGCAAAGGGGTGACGAACATAAGGACCTCGCATATATAGTTCTTAGGAAATGCCCCCTGCGTTTTACGTTGCTTTGGTTGGTGGTTATAAAAAATGTGCTATTTCTTTGACAATTGTTTGAAACAGGATGGTGTCCATATGGAACAGGGCAAGGAATAGAGTGTTCTGATTGCCTACTGTGTGTTGTCTGGAAAATACAGTTTGTCATTGTATAGAAGGATTCCTGGCAAGGCTAATGCTAGATAATTTATTTCAGTAAGACACAAAAAAAGAAACTCAAAAGGCAAGCTATATAGCACACAGGTTTGTAATATATATTGAGTGCAGGGATTTTTGTATCTAGTACAGTATGTAACAAAATAAATTATATAGTCTCTCCTCAATATACTGCTTGGCATAAGCCTCAAATGGGTACTGTAATTCCTAGAATTCTGTACACAGGAAGATTGCATTGAGAGTTTAACTATCATAAATGTTATGTTAATTCCATATACTAAAGATACATCCTTAAATAGACATTTCAGAGGAGTATATGACACTGTGCAATATTTAATCCTCCCTGCATTAAATTGAAAAGCCAGATTTTCTATTTTGGTGAATGTTTACAACAGGCATTTTGAGCCTACAATAATTATAATCTGTCTCAGGAGACCTATACCCAGTCTGTTTCCATGCAGATTCTTGTTCTCAAGTTGTTTATTTTGACAATGTATAAACTAAATAAATCTTTTTGGTTTGGTAGTACATTATCTGGATTTTCTCTGCTTTCTTCCCCTCTTTAAATTTTTTAAATTTTTATTTATACATTCACCTGAGTTCTAATTTACTTGCGCAAAGGTCAAAATAAAGATAATTAAAATGCATTAACTAAAATGTATTTATTGGATTTGCTTAAATTTCAGCACATTCAGTGGCTTTCATCAGTCAGAATTATTAATGACATAAATAAATAAAAAAATTCAAGCAAATCTAAAGTACTTTTCAACTTTTCAAATTGAATTATAAATAAGTCAAACTAAATTATCTTTCAGATAACAAAAATAAAATATCGAAACAGAAATCATGCACAATAAGACTTTTAAAATATCTAAATAGTAGAGACTGTAATAAAAATAAATAATTAGCATAACTATAATAAATTTACACACTATTGTGACATAAAATGATAGTAAAACTGATTGAGAAATGTGTAAAAAGGCTCTCCTAAACACCGGAATATCCTGTCATGCCATTCCATGAATACTACCAATACCTCTTTGTTTAAAACTCCTCTTACATCAGTGGCTTAAATATATGTATTAAAGGACCACTCTAGTGCCAGGAAAACACACTCGTTTTCCTGGCACTATAGTGCCCTGAGGGTGCCCCCACCCTCAGGGTCCCCCTCCCGCCCGGCTCTGGAAAGGGGAAAAGGGGTAAAACTAACCTTTTTCCAGCGCTGTGCGGGGAGATCTCTGCCTCCGATCCTCCTCAGTTCCACCCCATCGGCTGAATGCGCACGTGCGGCAAGAGCTCCGCGCGCATTCAGCCGGTCGCATAGGAAAGCATTTACAATGCTTTCCTATGGACGCTTGTGTGCTCTCACTGTGATTTTCACAGTGAGAATCACGCAAGCACCTCTAGCGACTGTCAATGAGACAGCCACTAGAGGATTTGGGGGAAGGTTTAACCCATTTATAAACATAGCAGTTTCTCTGAAACTGCTATGTTTATAAAAAAAATGGGTTAACCCTAGCTGGACCTGGCACCCAGACCACTTCATTAAGCTGAAGTGGTCTAGGTGCCTAGAGTGGTCCTTTAACATAACAAATACACATATATGAGTGAGTATAAGAGAAGTGTCTGACCTACCAACCTAGTCTATATTGATCTATCTACACTATTCTAGTGGCTGTATGTGTGCATAATAAGAATGGTGGTGTCCCTGGCATCTTGGTATTGCCCTGTTGTCCAAATTGCTTCCTATACAAGACATATGTAGTCACAGAGGCACACACTGAAGAAAGTCCCTATCAATCAAATCCTGACTTTGTGTCCAGTTACCTTTGGGTAGGCAAAATCCAGGATAATTTACTACCCGCATGTGTCACTATTGTCCACAGAATGACATGTCCCAACTTCATCTGACTTCAGGGGGCCTTCAGGGCAGTAACCGGATGAATTTCTTAAATGCTGCTCCATTTGAGATATTATCTTCTGCCTACTTTAGTTGTAGTTATTTCGGGAGAAAATCCCTTTGCCAGTCTTTGGTTTACAAATTGGTCGATGTCATTTAGGAAAGATAACATCTCAGGCCCGTATTGTCCAGAGTGGAGCTTTGAAATAGGTGCTAAGGGCCATCCATGGAATGTTGGGTTAAGCTGTGATATCCCTTAGAACTGGTTTAGTCATGAGACGTTCAGCAACAGAATTGTTTTGCCATTTAACCCCTTCATCACCATCAGCTAGACTTGGGAATTCAACTGAAGAGTTGTATTTTCATAACAGAGTGGGATTGGGAAAGAGGAGGTATTGTCATATACGGTACAGTGGAACCTAAGAAATATACACTTGAAAACTATGTTTTTAGTGAATGGAGGCATTGTAAAACAAACTTTAGTGTTATTATTTATATGTAAATACACATAGACTGCTTGCATAAGTGTCTTGCAAACTTTGGTTTAACTTTTTAGTTCAGGCACAAACGTTGCAGTCTTGCAAATAATCAAGCAGATTTGTAGTAGTTGTACTGTTTAGTAAAGACAAAAAAATAAATTAATAAAAACTTTAAAAACCCATACAAGTACAATATTCCCCCACACAAATGAGTGAGAGCTTTATTTAATTGCTATCAAGTGATTGGGAAGCTGCTGTGTTCAGGTCTGTAGATAGCTTGCAAAAGATGATAGCATATCCTTGTTTATCTGTTGTTCAACTGTTAATATTTTCATATTCATAACTATATAGCATTACTACCAAAAGCCTTCAGGTCAGGGATTAGAGGGTGGGTTGGGGTTCAGAGTATCATTATTTACAAGTGCTCATGGTTGTCTCTTGGTGGTGCATAAGGAACATTTTGTGTCATCAGCATTTTCAGGATGTGCAGTTTCGAAGTGATGCACGTGAAAAATGTCAACAAACACAATCCAAAAAAGCTATCGTTGATCAAGAAAAATAAAGCTCTGAGCATCTGTGCTCTCTCTGTGGCATACCTGTAGTGGCTGGAATAGTATGAATATATTTTTAAAGGTGTAGTCTCATACAAAACCAATCAAATTCCATTTAGTGTTATGAGTATCCTGAGTGAAATATGGGGTTTTTATAGCTGCCATATGAGCTGAGGTACTAACCTGGCTTTGGATAAAACAAAATGCGATTAAATCCTTGGCTCAAACCTTCTTGTGTTTCTGCTGGAAAGGCCTTTTCTAGAGTTCACACACACCAGGGGTTCTATGCATGAAGTGATTATAGTTTGGATTGGTTTGGCGTTTTCTTTTATAGTTTATTGTATTCATTTATAAGTAAATATGGATTCTGTATTTTTAATACAGTTGTACTTAGATATAGCATAGTCATTTCCTATCTTTGTAGCCCGTCTCGGGTCTTTGAGCGTATTTTGCTCAACCCAGGAGATCTCAGGCTGGAAGAATTAATTGGAACTTTTTTTTTCCACTGTACTAATAGCAGCATCCTCATCTCGTGATTTGTAATGCTATTTGTGACAGTGTCTCGTTAGTAGGTGTGGTTCTTTTATCCAAATATGTTATTGAGTTTGTGTCTGTCCCCAGAGTCTTCAGTCTAGTACTGAAGCATACAGATTTTTTTTTTTTGTGCCTTTTTTATTTTATTTGATGTTCATGAGAATAAATAAGGAAAGGTTTTCATTAGCGACTGGGAAATGTGAAGTAACGCATGCTAAACTAAAAAAAATAAAATAAAAAACAAATATTAAAAGGATTAATGACTTGAGGTAAATTTCCACTTCACACTCATAAAGTTTAAAACCAATTAATAATAAAACAAATGTACTAATCTGCAGTCAGTTATTAATGACCAATTCTGTTAGCATCTGTTTGTATGTCTATCTATAAATTGATCTCTAGAACAACCGTCCTGGTCCATGAAGATCACATCTAAATTTGGACAAAGTTCTTGAATACCGAGCATGTGAAATAAAGTTTATCAAGATATAGTGGGAAACATAATTTTAGTAGTGACAGAGCTATTTCTGACACCACTTGCCACTCTTATTTATCACGGCAGGCTGAAAGGAGTTGTGTGGTCTTAAATACTTGGCCGTACTAGTAAGTAACCTTAAAAGGTATCCAAGAGTTTGCTTTATTAGTCTGCTCCCAATCTGTCTCACAATTTCATTATTTTGTCTACACAAAGCCATTGATACATAATAGATGGAGAGCTGCCTGCAGTTCAACTGAAGCACATTTTTATGTTATACTGTGGTGCCAAGAGCAACATGCACATTTATTTTCTGTTTATTTAACCTTCATCAAAATAATTGTTCTCTTTAGCACCAAGGTGTTTTTTTATTGGGCATCCTGAAACAGGCAGGAAATTGTAGATTGTCCCATTGCTTTAAACTTTGCTGCATGTCCCATGACTTACTTCAACACACAGTAGTTTTTTTTGCCAACAAGACAATCTTTTGTTGCAAAATTAAGTTGTTCTTGAGTTAGTCATATTTAAATTTAGTAGTGCTACTCCTACTTCTTTATGTTTCGATTGTCTACAGTTCTCCCACACTCCTAGTCTTAGCAACTACAAAGGAGGTGTTGTAGGCATCTTACTCCCCCCTCACTGTACCTTCCAAACAGCCCCCTGCCTTCTTTTTTCCTACCTTTAAAGTTCACACTGTCCGCCTCATTAAACCTAGTCCTTTAAGAATTGTCATCATTTATCACCCTACTGGTCATCCTAGCCCAGGGGTTAGTAACCTTTTAGTAGTACTCTGCAAAAACAAGATTTTTAAGTCTTTTAATTTTTTTGAATTGACATTTGTATCGTACTTGTGTTATTAATGTGTATTGTAGTTGCTTTGTAACGTTGTATTTGTGTGTACATGCTAATGAGTAGTTTGTGGGATTGTATATGATACATATGAATGTGGGCTGCGTATGGGGGCTACTTGTGGAATTGTGTGTTTGGGTGATATATCACAATTGTGGGTTTGGTGTGTGTGGGGGGGGCTGCTTGTAGTATTGCATGTGAGAGGCTGCTTGTGGGGTTGTATGCGTGTAAGTGGATTGTCAGGGGTGTTGTGTTTATGGGGACTGTGTGTGGCTGTTTGTATTATTTTTATGAGGTGGGGGGCTTCTCCTGCAGCTCTGTGTACATCTAGCAGTGTGGGTGGCTTCTCTAGGCTCCAGTGGGGACTGGGATGGCCAGGTACAGGTCAAGGGTAAAAAATGTGATAGCTGCTATAGGCTACTCTACTCCAGTGTGGATTCCAGTTCATAAGTGCTGGGATGAAGTGATCTTCTTCTAAGTACTAAAATGCAGAAATTTAGGATTATTCCTGACCACCTGCAATCACCGCTCAGGTTGCACTATCAGATATATGAAGTCCCACTGGGACTCCTAATAGACCAGAGCCTGTTTGCCTCTGGCAACCTTGAAAGCTTTGCAAAAGCACCTTGAGTGCCACGCATGGCACACATGCCATAGGTTGCTGACCCCTGTCCTAGCCTATTCATTGAACACTTTTCTCTCTGGCTATCCACTTCCTCTCCTCTAGCACTCCTTCTCGTATCCTTTGGATGGAAGCAGCATGCACTATGGGAAGGAGGCAGACTAGCAGAGTCAGTGTTCTGCTGGGAAACCTTGGCTCCTGGCATTCATGTGGCATGAAGTGACACGTACCACCTACCTAGAGATTATTGCAGACCACATGCACCTCTTTCATGGCCCTGATTGCAATGGCCTCTTTCAGCAAGATAACGCATCCTGCCACACTGCAAACATTGTTCAGGAAGGGTTTGAGGAACAAGACAAAGAGTTCAAGATGTTGCCTTGGCCTCCAAATTCCCCAGATCTCAACCTGACTGAACATCCGTGGGATGTGCTGGAAGAATACATCCAATCCATGGAGGCTCCACCGCACAACTTGCAGGACTTAAAGGACCTGCTGCTAATGTCTTGGTGCCACAGGGCACATTTAGAGGTCTCGTGTTGTTCATGCTTTGATGCATCAGAGCTGTTTTGGCTGCACTAGGGGGACCTACACGATATTAGGCAGGTGGTTTTAATGTTGTGGCTGATCAGTGTAATATATATATGCACACATTTTGCAATTAGATCACTGATAGGATTATTCGTCAGAGTGAGAATTCAAAACTAAAAGCTTAGCTGAGAATTTTTCAATTTTCTTTCCTATTTTGAACTTAATTTTAAATATTTCTTTGAATAACTACATTTTCAAACATCAGTATATATATATTTACGAGGATGTCTCTATCTGAAAAATTGTAGATAACCATAAAGTACCTAAACTACTTTTCTCAAATGCTGTAGATTGGATATGCTATTTTTTCTAATGAACTTATCTCCCAGTGTAACTATTCAGGCCTTGAATCTTGAACACTGTAATATTCACAATTATTATGATATATAAAGCACATTTACGTGAACTCATTGGTGTTTTTATCATTATTTTCAAGTTCATATTAAGTACTATCAGAGAAGTAAAAGTGAATTCAAGGAGAATTTTTCATTTAATGGTAAATTAACTGAAAGCATGTAGTTTGGTTATATTGACCTTACATTTGAAAATCAGTTTGCGTTCACCTTGAATTCTCAGTTTAGTACATAGCCCTGTGTGTCTGTATTTCAGAGAAATTGAGCAAGTTTGAAAAGGTTAATAAATGATCCAAAGCAGGAATAACGCCTTTATTTTATAGCAGAAAAGGTGATAAACCTGCCAGTCTTTAACCTTGAGATACTGTGCAGCCACACTTAATTGAGTCCTAACAATCGCAAGAATAAAACCACGCTGTTGAAAGTTTTCCAGCACAACATGTACTTGGATCAATATGAAAGACATTACACTGCCTTCGATTTGCTAGCCAAACGATCTAGTAAAACAGCATGTTGATAGTGCAGGCTATATTTTCCAGTTGTATAAATATTTAGAATTGGTTTTCAGCCTATAAAATAAGTAGAATGTATATGCAGATATTTATATCTATATATCTAAAATTGGAAACGTCTGGGTATGGATATCCATGTAATGAATTTCATCATTGGCAGATATATGACTGAGTCTGGGGTTAGATGCTGTGTTAACACTTGGCATTTTGAAGTGTAGGAAAATGAACTGAACATATGCATGGGGCGGGTGAGGGGGAAAGAGATTCCATGCTATGATACACAGATAACTTTTGAGCTCTGAAGGGTCAAGTATATCAAGTAACACAAAGCCCAATGTTGCACGTGAAATTATAAAACAAACCCTCTTTACCCAACAAGCTCGTTGCAATGCAAGTGAAATTTATTTACCAAAGGGTGAATTGACTGTAAAGTTATTTCGATTTTTATTTCATTGCATCTCACTGTTTAGAAAATGCATCTCTTCGTTTTATTTCCTTTATTATTTCCAGGTTACTATTTCTAACCTGTTTTTGAGTGTCTGGTCTGTTGTGAAGCTACTTCTAGTGGGCCATGAGTGGAAGGAATAGTAATTGGGCCGCCACGGCCAAAACAAGTTTTAGCCTGTATTATATTATTATAATGGTGAAGGAGATTTCATTGAATTGTTTTCATACTATTTTTGTGCTCTGTCTGTACATAGGAGTTTGTGACACATCTGTAACATATATTTGCATTATGTCCTGACTGAATAATTATGAAAGGAATGTGTTTAATCTTTGCAATGTTGGTACCAAATTTATAACTTAAATGTTTGGATTAATCAACTCCAATTGATTCAGAAATTAGCTCCCCGGCCAGTCCATTTATCTGCTCATTTTATATCTCTGGACCCTCAGCTGAAGACCAAAATTTTTTTTTTTTTTTTTTTTAATTTGCATTTTATTAGCTTTTGCACATAAATCTTACAACGTGACCAATATATGGGTAGAGTAAAGTATAGTAAAATATAAACATTTGCAATGCTGGGTATGGGTCCTTATCACATATAGTCAAACAACACTACATGTTAAGGAGATATGATACTAGGTTAAAATATGCTAGTTTTACTTGTAATGTCTAGGATTAGAGTAAAGTGTCTCTAGATTTTAGTTGTGTCTTCGGTCTCTCGTCATTGATAGTAGGCTTGTTTTGCCGTCCTCGCATTGTAGGTTTGCGCTGGAACTCTTCAGGTAGTGTTCCTCGAGCCCCGTAATTTTTGCAATGGAAGGGTCTTTACTACTGCAGATTCCAGTCTCCACCGTGGTGCGGTGTGGCCCTGAGCCATAGGGGTCAGTATGTCGTGCCCCTTGGGGTCTGCTCGTTTCTTTGGTGTAGGCTCCGGTTGCATTTGTTGTCGTCTGTCTGTTAGTGCATTAAGGCTGCGGAGGAAAGGTTCTGGTTCCTCGGAGGAAGTGAGGGTGACCTGTCCTGTTCCCGACATTGCTAAGAGTGACCCGTCCGCTCCCCATCTGTACTTCACGGAATTGTCTCTTAGTCTCTTTGCTATGGGTGCCAGTTTCCTCTTCTCTACCAATACTGCAGAAGGGAGATCACTGTATATCGCCAGTGTAGTGTTTTCGTGGTGTATGGTTTGTAATTCCCTGGATCTGGCCATGATCGCGGCTCGTACCGCTATGTCTCTTGTGAGAGCGATTGTGTCTCTCGGGGCGTCGCTAGGTGCTGCAGCGGACTTTTTCACCCTGAATGCTGCTTTTATGGCGGGTGAGGTTGCTTCGCTTTTGATTCCTAGAGCTGCTATCGAGTTCCTGGCGAACTCCAATAAGTGCTCCCCTTTAACAGACTCTGGGATACCCCTAATACGGATGTTCCTTTGTCTGTGTCTGGTTTCGAGCAGTGTCATTGCCCGTTGCATCTGGCGTACCTGAGTGGTGAGTTCCGCTATTTGGCTGCTGTTGCTTTGTATGTGGCTGTCTCTGGCGGTTTCTCTCTCCTCCACCTCTTTCACTTTTTGTTGTATAATCCCCATTTCATTTTGTGCCTCTGCCAGATCTGCCTTCCAGATCTTTCTCAGGTCCGTTAGCAGGTTCTTAATGTCCCCTTTAGTGGATGGGGATGAGTCTTCTTCCGACTCCGAGGTGTGGGGGGTCTCCCCCTGTACGGATGAGGGAATCGATTCCTCTCCCTCCTGAGAGTCTTCCGAGGCTTCTGGGTCTGTGTGGGCTTCGGGCGCCATCTTGGGCTGCAGCAGCGGTTCAGGCCTGCTGAAGGAGAGCCTGATATCAGGCATACGCGGGGGTTCGGGTCGTGCTCTTTGACGATTCTTGCGGCCCATTTCGTTCTCTGGGGGTTCGTGGGTCTCGTGCTGTGAGTAAAATTTGTTTTATATCGGCTTTTCTTTCTTTTTTGTGGGTTCCTGTCGGAGCTCCACAGATAGACGTCTGGTTCAGTGCTCTGCCGGCCACGCCCCCCCTGAAGACCAACATTTTAACTAGAGGATTTTGGGAAGTATGTTTTCACTGAATTACGCAGTTCCACTTCTTCCAAGTTAATAAATCTTAGTTTGTAAAAGCCGCTAAATGTCAACCATCTTTGTGTGTGATCTAAATGTGAAACCTACTTGAAGGGAGGGTTTTTGCTCCGTTTTATGTATAGAAATATTGGATATTATAATACATTTATTTTTAGTATTATTATCTTTATTTATATATATCACCAACCTGTCCCACAGCCACCAACAAATCTTCAGATAAACACTTCATATATAAATTCAGATAACATTTTTTTTACTCATATTACTTTAAAACTTCTGATAAAAATTTATTAATTTTCCTTTTTTACTTTCCAACCATTGTCCCAAGTATAGAGTTTTTTTTGTATGCAGAGTTTAGTTGGATATATTCCTAAACAAATTGTTTTCATGGCTGTATGGGAAGCAAATTCATCCTCATTTGCTCTTTGCCCGCCCAGCTGATATCCGAATTGTAGTTTTGCTGAGCAGACTTGGAATGTCATGGCTTTGTATCTTGGCTCCTTGTGTTGCTGAGTGGCAGCATTACTGAGGCTTCAGGCAGATTGCAAATGACGGGAAGAATTCTGGGAAAGGAAACATAGTTTGCCTATTTATCCATGTGTCTCTTTTTTATTTTTCAGATTGCAGAATGAAAAATGGATGAATGTACGAGCAGGAGACATCATCAAACTTGAGAACAATCAGTTTGTGGTTGTACGTAAATTATTTCATTGTTTCAATATATTTAATCAATGATTGCTGATATTAGAAATTTCAGCTTATGCCAGAAACACGTGCACAATTTAATACAGTTTAATCCATTTGGGCTGACACGTAAGAGTTCCATTGATGTCCTGATTAGGATTGTATACATTATTTTGCATTTACTGTAGTAATAGAGTGTATGTTTCAAGAGGTTTACCATCAGTCACAGTTGTACAAGAATTTCCACTGGCAGTCTGACCATACCTGAAGAATTTATAATCTGACGGTCTGACCTAGGCTTGCACACAGTTCTGCTTCTAAAATAGGGCATTGCTTAGAGGACATGGGCAGAGATACCAAGGTATGAACATACTAACAATTTCAGCTTTGCCTTACAATGCAAATATGTGGATATCAGTGTCAAACACTAAATGATACATACACCTGAGGAACTAGGATCTGTTAATACATCTCCTAGCAGACTGTGGACAGTTGATATGTTATTCAATAAAACGGACCAGTAGCTGAAAGAAGAGATAATCTCATGTGAATATTAATAATCCCAAATAACTTTACACGGCTCAATCGTGAGTTCTTTGGTTCTAAGACCCCAGAATACTGGATTCCATTATTATTTAAATAGCATCGACATATTACACAGTGCTTTACAATTTTACAGTGGTGATGTAAAGCAGTAAATAAATGGCAAATAACTCTAGCATAAGGAATACAAACATGTGTTTGTCTAAATATGTTTGTCATCCCCACCCCCTGTTTGTAAAAAATTACAGTTTCACTCCTCTTGTAGCCGACACCACATCAAACTCCACAATGCTGGAATACTGATGATCTCAGCTAATCCAATGCTTCCCCAAACGACATCATTGGGAAGCAAGTGTGTATGTGTGGCAAAACTCTGTGCTTCGCCTATCAAATGTCCTTCATGAGAATAATTTCATTGAATAGGAGAGTCTGACTCCGTTATTCTATGAGATGTGTTACCCCTGCAATGATACCATTGCGTATCTAATAAACAACAATATTTTAGATTGCAAGATTTAAAACAACAGGGGAACTGCACCAGACTACTTCATAGAAATAAAGTGGTCTGGGTGCCTTTAGCATTTTTTCAAGGTATCATGAGAGAGACAGGGGCAGACTGGTGTAAAGAGTTAAATTACATGGGAAGATGGTGCCTGTTCCTAAAATTATGTATTTTAAGGAACTTCTTAAACAACTGAAGAGTAGGCTAACATCTGGGAGGTGTAGGGATTAGCATCTTAGTAATGATAAATTCTTTGATAAATCCTTTTGTGTGATAGCATTGCAGGTGTGAACACAGAATATACAAAATGCAATGACAAGGAGCGTTGTTGAGAGAATTGTTGGTTTGTGTCAAAAGTAGCCAATGTAAAGATTGGCTAACCAGTGAGGCAGGTGAAGAGTGGCACATAAAGAAGGTAATCCTGGTGTAAGGTTTTGTTAGCGATATAGAGGGGCTATTTAGAAGTTTATGGCAGAAGCAGTAATAGCAGTTATTTCTTAATGTCAATAGGTGGCAGGAGTGGTTCACTGCACTTCTTGCTTAGGGTTAGACACATGGCAATATGTTTCATAGGTTTGCAATATCAGTATATTTGATGGACTCTCCTGTGTCAGTAGCATGTTTGGGTGCTAGGAACTCCGATCCAGCTTGGACCAAGAGAATAATTTTAAAAATTACTGTTAAGAATTAAAAAAAAAATCTATTTTCCAATATAATAGCTTTTGCTTTGAGTTTTGCAAATTCACTAGAATTCACTCTATAGTGAATATACCATAAACACACATTTAATTTCACTGGATTAAGAGATCATAGAACCAAGCTAATTTTATTATTTTATTTGTATGTGCAATTTTACATTGACATTTCAATATTATATTCACAGGCTGATTTGCTGCTTCTTTCCAGCAGCGAGCCACATGGTCTTTGTTATGTTGAAACAGCTGAACTCGATGGGTGAGTTTTTTTTTATAAATATGTTAATATTTGTGTTGATCTGCAATATATTACTTTACTCTCTCTGACACCAGCCGTTTGTGAATATGGAATGCACATTTGATTTAGAACACTGTGGGGTTTTTTTTCCGTTTGCATTCTGGATTCCAACATGAGACTGATTAAACCCCAAACCAGCATTTTCACAAAATTACTATATAAAGTAAATTCTTTATTCATTTGACATAAGTTGAACATGTTATATTCAACCCATTCCTATGCCAAATATTGTTAGTTGATACATACATATTATTTGGAGACATTTTATATTATTTGTCAATTCTCAGACACACTCATTAAATTTCAATAAAAAATAGTGACTATTAAATTAGAAGTTATTGATACCTAGTAGAGAGAGGATAGCAATGTTATTCCTGGGAGATGCTTTGGATTAAGGCGATTTTTAAAAAAACTTTTGTTTTAAATACATGCCAGTAGTGAGTGAAATGGACTACCTAGATAGTAATTATGTGGAGGTAGACACAAATAATTTTGTCATGGTAGAACTGCTGACTTAAGGTCGGTGGTAGTTTTACCTTGAATGTGACAAGGATAGCTGCTTGTGGTGACACAAGTTTTTCAACTCACGTTTAAGCAGCAAAACCACTACATCTTTGTGTTTTAATGCACGGGTACTGTCCCTTTTCTTGGACGGTGCAAAACAGCCCTTTTTACATATGACTTAAAATGTACCTTTAATGATGTATAAGTAATGCTTCTCACAGAGAAATGCTGGATTTCATGCTTACCTGTGAGAAGCATTGTAATGACATATTGTCACGATTATAGATGCTGAGTGACCCACGTAAGGACGGCTTCATAACCACTACACAACCACTTGCCAGGAACTGGCTAATTGAAAGAGCAATTATTTTGGGAAGCTTAAGGCGGCACGGTCACTTTTACCCTGCAAAATTAGTATTTTATAAATATAGAATCTTTATGAAATACTCATGTTGACTGTGTTGGAATTTCACTGATTGGGTTGGAATTACAGTAGGGACTACTTTGTCTCAGTATTTTTGCTACACCGGACTTGACACTGAGTGGGGCTACTGCTATCAAGAAGTGTCAATCACCCTGGCAGTCTCCAGTGACAGCTGCAGGGAAATTGACTCTATCTGTGTAGGATCCCGCGGTCTCACAGGATCCTCCATTGACCTCAACTCCTCAACTTGCCTGCCCAGCACAAGTAGTGGGATATGCAGTTCAGCTCCTGGCAGCAGTTCCATTCTTTAGAATACATGAGTGGAAGTTGATAGCAGTCCTATCTGCACATTTGGCAAGCCGTGGCTCAGACCCTCTCAAGAAAACCCTCACCAAAAGTGGACATTTCAACTCTGTGTACTCTTGCAGCTTACACACGTGTACACACAGAAGAAAAATAGCTGATGTCAGTTCTAACCAATTGTGCAAGGGGACAGGAGCAAGGGACATCTTTGCACTTTAATCTATGTGCCTTGAGGACTGAACTGGAAATCAGTGAGCATAAATAGTTATGGTGCTTGTAGTGACCCTCTAAAAAGAAACTTCAATCACCTAACATAAAACCATTTTTATCACACTTTGTGAGTCTTTTTCTAATGGGCTAATTTAACAAGAGCATTTTGAAGAATAACAGGTTCCACTGATCTATAATAAAAATGAGATTATACAATATTGTGCCCCTATCCATGATAAGGACATGCATTTTTAGTGAGAAATTCTTCAAGGAAAGACAAAATTAAACTTCCCAATAAATATCTGGCAAAATATTTGTACAGTGAGCTCAGGGAAATAAATCATGTACTGTAACATTTACCTTTTTATAATTCGATCTCTTAATTAAACTCATATTGAATGGATGAAGCGTGTTTAACATTTTTGCTAATTGAAAGTATTTATTTGCATGATACATCATACACAATCAACTGCAAATAATGTTGAATAGCTTTAGTATATTCATATTGTAAACATGAAAGGATCAATGAATGATGATGTAATCAAAATATCAAAACATTTAGTACGGTTAAGTCATATTGTTGGTATTTTTCTTTTCTTTTTAGTCGTAATCTTTATTATTTTTTTTTTTATTCCACTTATATTTCTAATCCCGCCTGCTGCAGTTGTTTTAAATTGAATTTTAAACAAAGGTTGTGGAAATTGTATATTTCCTTTTTTTTTACGTGTTTACATGTACGTGACAGTTTACTGCAGGATAAATGTGTTCCTTTAATGTTAATAAAAATGTAACCCATGTTCAATAATTAAAGAACAAAGAACCTATGTGGGATAGATTACACAGGTGTCATGCATGTCGTTGTTAAATTAGAACCTTGCAGCAATTATAATTGGAATGTTGTTTTCTTAAAGCTTAACGGTTTAATCTTTGTTGGATATAAAGGGATGGATAGTAATATTTACATTCCAAAGAATAGCTGCGGAAGAATTATGTATTCATTGAGTACGTTGAGCATGCAAAGTACATTCAGTAAACATATATCAAATTCTCCTGGTGAGAAAAAAATGCTGCTATGAGGAGGCCTTGTTCTGCAGATGGGAGCACAGCTGACCTGGAGATGTTCTCTTGCAGAGATCCTCTTCTCCAGATCTGCTGGGCAAAATTTTCTGTCTTCGTGATTATAGAGAATCTGGTGAAAAAAATAGTAAAAATGGAAAGAGGGTGAATTCTGGTGGACTACATCTCCCATAATGCTATGAAAGCATCATTGCTCTATGAGCATAATGGGAGATGTAGTCCACAACATCTCGAGTGCCAAAACTTGCCCAGCCGTGCGCTAAAATGTGATTCTAAAATCTTAAGCCAAAATAGTTTTTGTATTTTTTGGAAAAAAAATCCCCAGCTCAGCTCTGGTTGCATGTTTAGAAAGTGTGGCCTAAAATGTTTAATTTAGTTTGAATGCCAGACAGTTAACCTTGTCAGCTAGAGTTAATCACTAAACTAAAGATAGTAAAGAATTGCATACTTAGGACAAGCTGGAAATCATATCAACTATTTTCCAGATTACTTTTTTTTTGGCCTGTAATTGTCAGTTCCCTTATCAGTTTTCCACAATGCCCACTTTAGTGAGGAAGTCTAAATGTGTTTTTATTTTATTTTTTTAAATTCTCTTTTTATTTTTGAGGCATAAGAATTTACAGTGTGAGCATAGCTACATACGGTAAATGGGTTTTATTTGCAGGAAAAGTTGTTTTTTAAAAATTACTCAGCATTTTTATATAGAAACAAAAATAAACAAAAGCTTTCTTTTTAAGACCTGATGATAGACTTACAGTTCCAAAAATCATGTGCCGGTGGCCTCCTTTGCTCTATAGGCCAAATGCTGTTGACTTCTTTGTTTCACTTAAAATTAGTCTAGCAGGTTCAGGTAAAGTGACACTTAGACTTGTATTTGTCATGTTTTGCTTCTCTAGTAGTAGGTTAGAAGCTTGTGCCACTTTTCTAACAGACCTACAACTTTGCAGATACAGAGCTTCACACTGAATGCTTACATCTGGTTATGCAAGGCCAGTTATTATACCCTAGCTATTATACCCCTTGTACTGGGTCCCTGTTGGTTGAAACAAGCATGCGAACTGTTCAACTGCTCACACTTTGTGTGTTGTTTTTTGTAGCTTTGCAGCTTTCTCGGTGGACCCATTAACAATGGGAAGTGTATAAAGTGAGATCCTTGTTTTTATTAGTTCTGCTTACATTTACTTAGAATCCCTTTTATTGATTACATGAAAAAAAGGGCCACCCACTGAATAACTGTCATCAATGAGAGAGAGAATAAAAATAAATATCAGTGCAAGGAGCTAGGGAGGGAGCGCACAGAGGGAGAGAGGGAAGCAAGGTCATGGCTTCCCCTTGCAGGTTATACTGCGGGGGAGAAGCCCATTGCGTCTGTCGCCAGCGTGTCTAACAATAGACATATTTCTTGCACAGAATTGAAAAAAAATTGCGTGTGCTAGGCTGGCAACTAGTCCCCAGCACAAAAGTGCAGATTGCTGCAGAGTGGTCATGGTGGTTGAAATGATTTTTTATTTTATTA
This sequence comes from Pelobates fuscus, assembly GCF_036172605.1. NCBI lineage: Eukaryota > Metazoa > Chordata > Amphibia > Anura > Pelobatidae > Pelobates > Pelobates fuscus. The sequence continues at coordinate 328,820,322 of NC_086319.1, forward strand.
TTTTGCATCAATAAAGACAGTAATAACAATTTTGATGCAGTTAACAGTCTCTTCTAGTGGATCAGGAGCAATAATAAGCTGTAGGCCTCAAGTTTGAAGATGATAGGATCCAGGTCCGGACTGGCGATCAGGCAAATTGTGTGGAACTGTATCAAATGCATTGGCAAAATCCAAATAGATCACATCCACTGCAACACCATGATCTATACTTCTACTTACTTCTTCATAGAACGCAATCAAGTTAGTTTGACATGACCTGTGCTTCATAAAACCGTGCTGATTTTTGCTGATAACCATGTTCTTCTCAAGGAATTTTTGAATATTATCCCTTAATAACCTTTCAAATATTTCCCCAGCCACAGAAGTTAAACTCACAGGTCTATAATTTCCAGGCAAGGATTTTGAACCCTTTTTGAATATAGGAACCACATCTGCCTTCCTCTTATCCTCCGAAACACTTCCTGAAAGAAAAGAAAGAAAAGCTAGTTAATGGCTCTCCAATGGCACTGCACATGCTACACCTCTAGCAGTAGAATGTTTACATTCTGTGTTTGCCGTGTTTCATAGTGAAAGGCAGCACAAACAGACTCAAGGCACCATAGCTACTTCAAGTCAGTGAAGTGGTCATGGTGCTTGAGTAGCCCTTTAAGGGGACACTCCAGGCTGAGCTAACGTTAACACCCATTCTTAATATATTATATAGGTAACACATTAATACAATGGGCTTGTTTATGGTATATAAATGTAACGGATCCCTTATACTCTGGCTGAGTATATCTGTTATAAATCTCCCGAGTCTCAAGCGCAGTAGTGATTATAGTCCAAGTTCCCCAAACATCCGCCTAGACTTGATTAAAGCTAGAAACAAATGTGTTTAATCATGGCCAAATTGCCCACTTATATAAAAAACAAGGATGCAGTAAAACACGCCCAGAAAACTCCCACAAAATGTCTTCAAATTCCTGTGTCTCGGCATAAAAACATAAAATATCAAAATATGTAAAAAAAATACTTACAAAACAAATTGGAACCCCCACAAATTATGTATTGTTAAATAGCCCTGATCTGAGCGCCATAGTTCTCCAAATAGCACTCAAATTCATGCAGTGTAGGGGAAACGCCACTGTGTGGAAGTTCTGACTGGCCGCACACAAGGTACTATGCCCAAAACAGTTTCAGGGTGTTTTGTGCTTTTGCCGGTCAACTTTCAGGAGCTCTTGCAGCCGAAACACGGGGTGCTCCGGCTGGCTCCTAGGTAGCGTTTGTTCCCCTTAGTTTTAGGCACCATCCCTCCAAAGAGCGCACTCCTGGCGGATTTTAAAGTGGTTTAAAACCGCGAACCAAGTTGTCCGGGAACCGCATGGTCACCTCCTGCCGAAAACAGTTACATAACATTCGCGCCTAAGTCCCGCCAAGGTGACCAGGAACCCACGAAGTCCTCATGCCAAATTTAGTTCCATAGTCGTAGCTATTAGTATCGCTGGGACTCTTTGTGGATTTGGTTCCCATAAACGGCCACCAGAGAGCCAGCGTTCGGTTCCATTCGCATGTAGGGAAATTGCCGAACCAGGGACACCCAGGGCAAGCTACTAGTGGCGGTTGGGGAGATTTAACTCCCAAACAGGCTCTTGGAATATTGCCCCTAGTCCTGGGGCAGGAGGCTAGCAAGCAGGCTCCTCCAGGAGCTTGTGGCAAACGTCCAAGGTAAGGAGCTTAATATTTACTAAGTATTATTCTTTTATACTTTTATGATTATATCATTTATTTCTGGTTACTGACAAAATAGCTTCTGATTTCTTTTTATATATTTCTAAACTTGCCACCTGTATTATACACACGTGATTTTTCTTTCCAATTTTTTTTTTTGCGTTTCTAAAGTATATATACATACAATGTAATAACAATAAAGGTATTGACAATACACATGTTTAATATACAGGATTTTCTTTTTTAAATTAATTTTTTCTTGCTAGATTAATGGTCCTCCATGTGTGCAAACCTTAATCGATTACATACTTCCATACTCTGTGGAGGGAGACCGACTGTCTCTGCTCCCAGAAATGTGTCCAATTTAATGTGTGAAGCTCTCATGGAGAAGTGTAAGCCATGTTCGGCATCATAATGCTGTGTGAGATGATGGCAAACTTGAAGATCTTAAGGAGGAAGCGCTTGTAGTGGCTTTTTGTCTGCCATCCACCAATGGCATTTGCTTTGGACAAATGTATAATTTATAAACAATGGCAATATCTTACATTGTCTAAGAAAATTGGTAGCATCTATGCACCAAATCCACTAAAGTAAAATTAAGTGGTTTTGGTGCTCAGTATCTTTATTTAAACCAGATATTTGCTGCATTTGAGTATTTGAGAAGTAGAATATTAAATGCCTTGTTCAACTAGCAAACAAATATACAACTTATGCTCATTGCCCAGAGAGAAATATTCCTAAAAACTGAAGTTAATAAAAACATGGTATTTTAGAAGAGTCCTCAACCATGCTATCACCTACCGGCCCACCCGGAGTTCAAATTTAGCTAGAACTATGTTTCTATGTAAAATGTCGACTTGAGATTATATTCCAATATACATTGCTTGCTGCCAAATGCTCCAATGTACGACTGATTAAATAGGTTAAAGTACACAATGTGACATGACAGGCTTTTAAATGAATGCCTTTCCTTTCAAAGGGGCTCTCATGGCATTCATTGGCATGGGAAGTGTTAATAACATCATGTTCTGTTTACAGTAGCCAACTCTGTGTTTAGCCACATTGCTACAGTTCTCTGACACACACACAGAAACCATGATGTTGACACAAACCAGATACTTTGTGGCAGTGATACCCAATTTTTCACTCAATCAAATAAAGCATAGCGATCTTAACATTTTGTGCTAAAGTAAGTTACTCACCTCTCCGGCATTCAGTGTGTTAATTATGTGTGCACAGAACTTCTAAGGGAACAGACGAGAGCTGTCTGTGGGTAGACAGACTATTAATAAAAACAGAATATTAGGAATGGCAATGCTGGTGGCCAAATTATCTCATGGTTTGTAATCCTTGTCATTTCTCTGGACACTCTGGAAAAGTATTCTGTCGTTACTAAGATATAATTCACATGTGACTAGTTAACACTCTATTAATACCTTAATATGACAAGATGTATATAATTGTGTATTTTTCAGAGAAACTAATTTGAAAGTTCGTCAGGCTCTTCCAGTAACTGTGGACCTTGCAGAAAATATTTTCATACTTGCTTCGTTTGATGGTAAGAAAGAAATAGATATATTTTGTGAATGTGTACGTGCACGCGCATGCACGTACGCTATTTTTGTTTACTTACATTTTTATTGTTTTTCAAAATACAATACATAAGCACACGCTATTATTATGTGTTTTTTTCAGTCAATATATAAATGGTTTTAGATTTCATTTAAATTTTACCATCCGGGTTCTGTGGCATGTGTGTCAAAACTTGTATAGATATATCACTTCCCTGCCCTGTCCTTACGTCTTGCCATATTCCATTCGATGCATGACCAAGCCAACCAACTCTCAGCATATGGCACTGTAATTCAATGAAAGAAAACATGCATTGGTTCTTTCAGTATGTAAGTACTTTCATATATTGTATTAAATGTAGGAAAATGTACATATCAGTCATTCTAAATGTGACTTGGGATCTCTTTATAGGATAAGATTTGCCATTTCTAGAAAATGTATAAATTAAATGATATTTCCCTGGACTTTGGCAAAACGGTAAAGGCTGTGGAGGGGGAGCTAGAGAGTAGGTCAAACTCATCCTATTTATGTGATGCATTTCACAACTCTTAGCATTGTTCCATGCCCTACTAAATGTGGGATCTGCTCATCTCATTGGTGTTAGCAGTACAGGACATCATGTTGGAGAAGGACACTATCTTCAGATAACTATCTATCTCTTGTTCTATAAATCTAATGGCACTGTGTTTTCACAGTACAAATTATAGATTAAATCTATACCAAGGTAAAGACGAGTTGCAGTTCACATTATTTGAGGTTAGATGTTCATTTTAAATATATGCAGCTTTAAAATGTTTGTCATGTCTTTAAAGGGACACTCCAGACCCCTAAAGCACTGTAGCTTGTTTTTCCTGTGAAGAATTTGTCTTCTATTTCTTTTCAATTTTTTTTTTTAAAGTACAAATTTTATTGGAAATTGCCACTTTTATAAATGAACCTTGTTACTCCCCCCCCTCCCCCCCCCCCCAGCCCTCCAGCTGGACCTGGTCATGTTACTTGGTAGAGCTAAACTCCAGAGGCACCTGCACAAAGTTCACATTGAGCTGCATTGGGAATTCTGTGATTTGACAGCTACAGAAAGAAAGCTACTGTACTGGGTTAGAATGGGAGGGCTTGCAAATGCTTCTGATAAAAGACCATTTTGGATATACATTCAATTAATGCATGTTTTCATTGGGGATATATTTATTTATATTTAACGTTTTTTTTTGTTTTTTTTCTTTGGGCAGTAGAATGTCCCTTCATTTTCAGATACCTATAGATTATTGATTGCTTGTTCAGGTGCTTTACACACATCCCATCACTTTAACCATTATTCCTCTGTAAGGTCTACATCTGACAAAACATAACATCTTTGATTATCATAATGACTATATTTCAATCAGCTGTGTGAGGAACCCCCTATCCTCTTATTTCTTTATTCACAGGGCTAGGTACAGTGTGTTGTGTGTGTCCAGCTTTGATTTACTTTTGCTAATGAAATAGAGCTGTTAAATGTATACTGTTGAAGTACACGTAGTAACATGTAGATTAGTGTTCTGTATTAATCAGGATCTATAAATGTTTCCCAGTGTAGCATGGTGTTATATAACATTAACACCTGATAATAATTATTGCAGCCTCTATTGGGAGGAGCGTTGGGCAAAGACTTAAATGTTCCTGGATATCTCAAAGAGAGCCCTGAAATGCAATAATTCGAGGAAATTCCAATCTGATGTATTATAGTTTGGCTAATAGAGTCTGGATTGAAAATCACTTCCTGTTTAGATAATCTTTAAATCCAGACATCGTGATTGTTGTCCATAAAGTGAAAGTTTAGCTCCTTGAAGCAATCACTTGAGTCTTTGTTAATCAGAATTGTCTGACATAGTCTGGGATGAAGCTCAGGAAAATGTGATGTCTTTCACCGTGTATTTTGAGGGGAAAAAGTATAGATTTCTCGCAATGTTGTTTAGACTTCAAATGGAAATTTATTGCAAATCCTGGTTTCAGCTAGCAGTGCAAAGTGAGAATGCATCGTTAACTCTTCTTGGTACTGGTGCGTTAGATAGACAATTACGGTCCAGTCCATGGCATAGCATCTGAGAGACTGTTAGACAGCTGTCATGTTGACATAAGACATTCCAAAAGCAGCACATTAATCAATAATCACATATTTGCAACAAAGAATTAAGCTTTTGTAAAATGCCATTGGGCTAATAAAAGAAAATGGGGATGATATAAAGTAAATAATTTATATAGCTGTAAAACTCTAAAATAAATTTTACTAATTCATTTTATAATATTTACAACAAAACAGTATTTATTTGCAGTTTCCTTCTAAGGTCTCCTGGAAAACTAACATTTCCAAATAAGGCCACTGTTGATTATTAGAGTATTAAATATCCTTGTGTAAAACTTTATATTCACCATGTAACTCTATTGTGCTGCTAATATTATGTTTGTATACAGATAAAGGTGTCTGTAAAACTACATAATATGTGATCACTGCTATTCATAGTATATTAGGCATAGCCCTAATTTCACATTAACTGGACACTATAGTCACCAAAACAACTTTAGCTTAATGAGGCCATTTGGGTGTATAGATCAGGGCTCAACTAGAAATTTCGCCCTGGTGCCTGGGATTTGCAGCCCTTTAGCTAAAGCGGCCGATAGGGGAACATTGGAGCTGGCCAGTTGCCGTGGGGAGCATGTAGCTGACCGCCCTGGGGAGAATGGGGGCGGCCAGCTCAGGGATCGTGGAGCCTCAGGTAGATTACTGCTCCCTCGCACACAGGAAGAGCAAGCAGCCCCACTGGACCCCAGGGAAAGTCCACTCAGTTCTCCCAAAGGTAGGGAGGCTGGATGGATTCAAATAAAAAATGTCAATGTGTGTGTGTGTGTATGTCAGAGTGTGTGTGTGTGTATGTCAGACAGTGGCGGATCCGGGGGGGGGGGGGCAACGGGGCAATTGCCCCCCCGAAATTCTCCCCTGCCGGCTAATGCAGGGCTGGCATTGTCCAAGTGCCAACCCTGCAATGTGCCTGCGGACCGGGAAGGGAGATCAGAGATCTCCCTCCCAGGTCCGCAGGCACTGTACGGGCAGCCGGCAGGGAGGGAGGGAGAGAGGACCCCGGAGCTCAGCCTGCAGCTCCTCCGGGTCCTACTCTCGCAAGCACGGAGCGTTGCCGCGGTTACCACGGCAACGCTCCAAATCTCGCGAGAGTGAACTCTAGCCCTGGAGCTACGGCCTAGAGTTCACCTCACCACCACTGGGACCACCAGGTATTCACCACTGGACCACCAGGGATCCAGAAATGTCCCCCCTCCTCATCAATAAAGGTAAGAAGGGAGGGGGGACATAAATATATTTATTTAATTTAAATTTAAAAAAATTTCTAGAAAATGTATAAATTAAATGATATTTCCCTGGACTTTGGCAAAACGGTAACAGGTTTGATTCTTAGTTTGAAAATTTTTACCACATGATCCATCTAAGGTCAATTAAATGAGAATGATAAAGTTGGATTATAATAATATCCAGACCTCAGGATGTACCTGGTCACTAGCAAATATGTTATGTCTACCTATTATTACTAAATATAAAAATTTGGCAAAAGTTCAGCAATAGTTGAAATGTGTTCTCTGGAATTCCATTTATGTCTTATGGCCCCTTCCTTTTTTAGCAGATTGTTTAGTAGATTCAAAGCATAATGCTTGCTAATTTGAATTTGATTTTAGCTGGCAGCCAAATTGTAGCGACTTCAGATGAACAGGAGCAATAAACAAGCAAAATGCTTTGTAATGAGGGTACAGTTTATTGTTGTTGGATCTTACCCACGGCATTAACAGTGATTGCACTAAACTTTGCTATTGAGAGCCATTGCATCATTGTAGCAATCGAATATGAGGATTCATTGCAATTACTGTATGTGAACTACCAGGAAAAAAATATATTTAAACAAACTGCTTTAAATTAAGAGTCTGAAGCTTTTTATTTTCAATTATAATGACATTGCCAACAGTAAAGATGAGATACATTTAAATACGAAGATTTTATCTCCAACATAAGGGTGAATATGCTTCATATATTCTATGTAACTTAGAAGGAACCTGGTTCCATCTGTGCCACCCATGCACCCTGCTTTCCCAGTGCTGCTCTATTAGTATCAGTCATGGTGATTTCCTAATGTGCAGAGAGAGGCTGTAGAAAGAGACTATTTTCCACTTGGATTTTAACAGCTTTCTTTCCTGTGGGAAGGGGCCTTGGAGAATCTTCAATCTCCAGCGTTAGAAAAAAAATCGATTTATAATTGATATTCCTTTTAATGATCCTGTTCAAAATTAGAATAACTCATTTTATTTAAGGCTGCAGAGCTGCATGGAGCCTCCATAAATAAGCAGGGCATTCCATGCTGCCAACATTTCATCAGGGACAAGATTGTGATGGAACAGTTGGTCCTTAAGGGCTAGAGTCAAGTCATCTGCCAGCTTTACTGATCCAGTTTAATAATCTTCCATGCAAATATAAAATTATTAATTGAACTACATTAGCAGTACTGTGGTATCTGATACATTGAAATAGTCTGTGATTAATGGGAAACGCTCTGTCCAAAAATGCATGTATATTTTTAAACGAAGAAAAGCTAAGCTAAGAAGCCACCCCTCTATTTTGGTTTTACAATAATTACAGGGGAAAAAAAATTAGAACATAATTACAATATATGAAATCATCTTATATGGACAAGATAAAGACCGGATGTACAGTTACAGTATATAGGTACAATATTAAAGGGACACTCCAAGAACCAAAACAACTTAATCTAAAGGAAGTTGTTATGGTGCCAGGAGGCCCCCTGTGAGCACTCTTACCCCAAGGGTTCTCGAACGGTTTAACACCTAAGTTGCTTCCAGTGGAGATATCCACTCCCACCTAGGCGGCATCCAGCTTCTGAAATTTCAGAAAGCACAGAGTGCCGCCAGGCAGTGACTCCTCATTCACAAAGTTGGATTGGAAAAGGTACGTTTCTTTCCAAGTTATATGCTAAATGAACACCCGCATTATTCCATATATTATCAATATATAAAAGATAAACTGTGGAGTAAATGGATATGTATTGGATCCATTCAGGAAAGCATATCAATAAAACTGAACAGCTTTCTCTCCCCGCAACCCTGATTCCTCTCCTACAGCTGTCATCAAAACAAAACACTTAGCCCTCAGTGAATACTACCCTAGCAACCTACTTTTCTACCCAGGGCCGCATTAAGAGCCCAGTAGGCCTGGTGCTGACAATTATGATGGGGCCTAATTACAGAATCTTAACGACAAAAAACACTAAAACAGTCATACCTCCCAAGCATCATGTATCTGATGGAGTTGATGTTGGAGGGAAACTTAAAGGATGCAGCTGTAAGAAACACATACTCTATGCTAATCTCTTTATCTAATTTATGCTTTCATCTTTCAAGTAAATCCATACCAACAGCAGTGTCCAGTGAAGCAGGAAGACAATGGGCAGGGTAAAAGAGTAGGCCACTGATGCGAATCACATGACCACTACTGCCAGAAGGGACGAACATGCCCAAAAATGGGGTATATCTGTCCAAAGAATTGGAAGGCCAGCCTGACATCAGTGTCCCTATGCATCACAGTGTCAGTGTCCCCATGTCGCCCAGTCCCCTAGTCTCCCACTGTCTGTGTCCCCATTTCTCTCATTGTCCCCATGTCTCAGTGTGTCCCGTGTCACAAGGATAAATGGACACAGACACAGGGACACTGAGACACTTGGAGACATGGGGGCACTGAGACACTGGGAGACATGGGGGCACTTGTGGGTACAGACATGGGGACACTGAGAGACATGGAGACATGGGGACACAGACATTTGGGGACACTGGGAGAAATGGGGTCACAGACACTAGGGACACAGAGACATGGGAAAGCAGACACTGGAAGACATGGGGACACAGAGATATGGGGACACAGACACTAGGGACACAGAGACATGGGAAAGCAGACACTGGGAGACATGGGGACACTGACACTGGCTGGGAGACATGTGGACACTGGGAGACATGGGGACACCAACATATGGGGACAATGGGAGCCATGGGGACACTGGGAGCCATGGGGACACTGGCTGGGAGGCATGGGGATACTGGGAGCCATGGGGACACTGAGACACTAGGGACACTGGGAGACATGTGTCCCAATGTGTCTACATATGTCTCACAGCATCCCCATGTGTCTGTGTCCCCTAGTGTCTCAGTGTCCCCATGTGTCTCAGTGTCCCCACGTCTCCCAGTGTCCCCTAGTGTCTCAGTGTCCCCATGTCTCCCTGATGCCTTTCCCCTCATCCCTCACTTCCCTGAGCTGTAGGCTGTCTCTGCAGGCTGGGAGCTGCTGTCTGAACTCGCTGTACTGTGTAGCTGCTCCCCTGTGTATCGGTGAGTAGAGAGAGGCAGGGAGGGATATGCTGTAACTTCCTATCCCTGCCTCTTTCCATACACCGTGACCCCTACTGGCCGGTGCTGGTATTGCAGAGTAATCTCCGTTTATACTGAGAATATTTGCATTTGTATTGCCGGTAATACAGCAATACCAGCACGGCCAGGCAGCCTCAAATACAGGCTGTGCCTTAAAATACCAGTCAGGAGGAAAACCTAAGAGTAGTGTGTAGTAAAAAAAAAAAAAAATTTTTTTTTTTTTTTTTACAAATGGGCCTATTCCATGGGCCTGGGCCTGGAGCTGCAGCTCCATCAGCCCCTATGTTAATCCGGCCCTGTTTCTACCCTCCCCTTACCTTTTGTGTCACTATACCCCACTCCCTCTAGCATGTAATCTCATTGAGCAGGGCCCTCAACCCCTCTGTTCCTGTGCGTCCAACTCGTCTGGTTACAGTTACATGTTTGTTAGTCCACCCATTGTTCAGCGCTGTGGAATTTGTTGGTGCTTTATAAATAATAAAAATAATAATAAGCCCTAATTGGGATGGCTAGCAGGGCGTTTTAAAGAATGCTGTCAGAACGTAGTTTGCGGTCTGTGTAGAAGAGCTGGCAGTGAGTCTGGCAGTGTTAGAAAGGAATCCAGAGCCAGATCCGAGTATCTTGATTGGAGCCAGTCGAGCACGTGCCGTGGCTTAGCTGCTATACTGTCTTCTCTGGCATTTGGAAGATCAAATCCTCCATTTAATTTGGTTTGGTATAGTTTTGCAAGACTCAGTTGGGACCTCAGCCCCTGCCAATCTCTCATATATTTTTTGTATTTTCTAATAAATTCTATAGTTTAATGTTCTCCCTCGGGGAAATGTAGCTTTCTAAAGAAGGCTGTGGTTCTGGACAGCTCTGATACTAATTTTGTCTGTCTTCTGCTGATCTACAGTTCCCATGATTCCTAGCTGGTGTGTGCTCAACAATTTATTGATACATTTTTATGTAGTTCATCAACAACTCGAGAGCTACCTGTTGGAAATCTGATCCTAAAGAGTTCCAGATATAAATTCCACTTCTGTAATTTGCGTGCATGCATTTTCCCTAATTTCGTGCAATCATTATTTAAATCTTGCTTAGAATAATTTTAAATCTTGCATGAAAAGTATTTGACATTTATAAATGGTTAAGATAATAAATGTTTTGCATTTAGTCCCGTCATCCTGAAATTGGGAGCCTGTCACATTCCTACACCATTTCAAATGCATCATCATTCCGCGTGTGTGCTTGGAAAATATTCAGTCATAAGCTTAAATAAAGTAAATAAAATAAAGGTCAAAAGAAATATGCAAAAACAGAATCTAACCAAAAAAAAAAAATAATCTCAGTTGCAAGAACGAAGAATTAAAGTCCCTAGAGTTTTTGTAACTGATGTACTCATGTTTTTGTGTGTATACGCACGCAATATGTATAAAACATTCTACTAACTAGGAAATATGAATAGGGAAAATTTTCAGAACTTATAGAACAGAAATTAGTTTATTGGAAGACTACCAATATAATCAAAGCATTACCGTATTTTGTAGATTAAAAAAGTGGAGGTAGGAACTTGAACCTGCATACTTCAAGTTTCATTTTTGGAAATCTTCACATTTCGGAACATTTTTGAGTGGAAGGTAAAACATATTATACTTTAACTTGGATGATGGTGAGAAATGACACTACCAGTAAATTACCTGATAGTAGTTGACAGACCATCATTAAAGTAAAAAAAAAAAAATTGAAAAAACAAATACATATATATATGTACCGTATATACTCGAGTATAAGCCGACCTGAATGTAAGCCGAGGCACCTAATTTTACCCCAAACAACTGGGAAAACTTATCGACTTGAGTATAAGCCTAGGGTGGGAAATGCAGCAGCTACTTGTAAATTTCAAAATAAAAATGGATCCCAATAAAATTACATTAATTGAGGCATCAGTAGGTTGAATATATTTTTTTAATATTTATTTACAGTGTGTGTATATAATGAATGCAGAGTGTGTGTGTTTGTGTAGTGTGTATATAATGAATGCAGTGTGTGTATATATAATGCAGAATGTGTGTTTGTGTGAATGCAGTGTGTGTATATATAATGCAGAGTGTGTGTTTGTGTGAATGCAGTGTGTGTGTATATAATGCAGAGTGTGTGTGTGTTTGTGTAGTGTGTGTAAACTGGGTGAGGGAGGGCATTTTTATTTTATTATTTATACTATTAAATTTATATTTATTTATATTATTTATAATATTATTTAAATATTTTTATTTATTAAATTTGTAATTGTTTAGCTTTCTTTTGTCCCCCCTCCCTGCTTGTTACCTGGCCAGGGAGGGGGCTATGGCATTCCCTGGTGGTCCAGTGGTATGGGCTGAGCAGTGGGGGGGGGAGGGGGAGGGGGCCGGCAGCAAGCTTTTACTTAACCTTCCCAGCAGCTCCCTTCAGCTCCCCAGTGTAAATCTCGTGGTCTGCGTGCCGCTCGGAGCGTTGCCATGGTAACCCGTGGCAACGCTTTGACGGCCTCGGAACTCGCGAGATTTACACTGGGAAGCTGAAGGGAGCTGCTGGGAAGGTAAGTAACAACTTGCTGCCGCCCCCCTCAGGACCGCCGGTCTTCTAATGAGCCCGGTGGTCCTGGTCAGTATTATGGAAATGCAAGTTGCCATAATACAGACACTCACTCGAGTATAAGCTGAGGGGGACTTTTTCAGCATAAAAAATATGCTAAAAAACTCGGCTTATACTTGAGTATATACGGTATATATAATATATTATGCGTATTAACACATTCACCAAATAACTAATATAAATCACCCCTGAAACACCTGATTTAGCTATGTCAAATACGTACATGGGTTTATTCACTAAACCGCAGATTGGATGAAATGATAAGTTGATATCTTTATGTTCCAATATCGACATTTCCATAGATTTAAAACTAGTCATTGTCCTCTAACAACCATGAATTTGTAGTCCAACTACAGTTGCAGTGCTCCGGTTTCCTTGTTGATTTCTAGATTGAGCAGGGTCCTCATCATCCTCTTGTTCCTGTAACATTTTGTAATTGTCTCATGTATTGTTAAATCTCCCCCTTTATAACATTGTAAAGCGCTGTGGAATATGTTTGCGCTATATAAATAATGATGATGATAATCATTTTAAACGGAAACTCCGAACACCATAACAAAGTAGATAGTGTGCAGATTATGGTTCAAGGAGGCTCCTTCCATCTCTTACTGCATAAATATTCTTATAACTGTGGCTATCTATATTTATATAAAAGTGTGTACAGTGTGCGCAAATATAGTTCAGACTCCACCTGCTCCCAGCAGCTCATCACGTGTGATGAATTAAGCTGCTACCTATGGCTGAACAACTCATCCTTTAAAAACACAAGAGTTTTGTGATAAGATCAGATTCCAGAATAAGAGACTCCCTCTCTGCACTGCTGCAGGAACTTTAAAGTTTTTATAATTCATTTTTTTATATTTCCATTTAAATTATTATTTCTATCATTGGTTCTTAACACATCAACTGCAACCCATAAATTGCTCCCTGTGTCATTTTAGCGGGTCCCATTATTAGAAACAGGCACACTAATCTGTCAGGTTTTTATACCTGATTTGGATAAGATTTTGTGGACAGCACAATTTGATTTTGATCATTTCATAATAAATAAAACAGCCTGTCTGCCTTTATGAATGTTTGCAATGTAGCTGGAATTCTATTAATCAGTATGAACCACACTAGGTGAATTTCGATTTTAGCAGCTGTCGTCGAGTGGCTGAGGATCTATAGCAGGACATAGCCTGAGCTGTAAAATTGTACTTTGGTTCACTTGAAATTGTGACAAGCAATTGAAATCAACAAATCTCTCAGAGGTCTATTGTCTTTTACAGGGGAGGTTGCGTGTGAGCCTCCAAACAATAAACTAGACAAGTTTACTGGAACTCTGATCTGGAAAGACAGCAAGTATTCTCTGAATAATGGCAAGATGCTCTTGAGAGGCTGTGTTCTGAGAAACACCGAATGGTGCTTTGGAATGGTCATCTTTGCAGGTAACCATCATTATTTTTTTTATCATAGTTACATAGCTGAAAAGAGACTTGCGTCCATCAAGTTTAGTCTTCCTCACATTTGTTTTTTGCTGTTGATCCAAAAGAAGGCAAAAAAAACCCAGTCTGAAGCACTTCCAATTTTGCAACAAACTAGGGAAAACATTCCTTCTTGACCCCAGAATGGCAGTCAGATGTATCCTTGGACAGTGTGTTTTTGCTAGTAAAACTAAAAGAGAGTGTTTTCCAACAATAACACAAAACATTCTAAAATATCATAAAATTATTTTGGAAAGCTATCTATTTATCATACAAAATGGTATATGCAGCGTAGATATTACAAAAGTGCAAAAACACAGGAATTTATCATATATCTGTTTTTAATCAATCTTATTGGAGCACATGTGTAACTGGACATGCAACTTGTTATAGCCTTGCATTGGGTATCTGATCAAGAATGTTTTGACCACTAGATGGCAGTAATACAGTAATATTTGTTTTTTCTCTACTATGCTTTCAAGTCCGAGTGGCTTTTAACAGCAGCGATTTGAATAATCGCTACAGTTATAAGCCATCTCCTCAGAGCTGCCATTTAGGCAGCCAGAAAGGTCCATTCTTTGCTGCATTTATCAGTTATGTATATCTGCATGCAGAGATTGAACTAAGTTATTTTTTCCACCCTAAAGAGAGAGCCAAGCAGTCAGTGGCTCCGATGATCACTCCACACTGCCCGGTTCGCTAAAAAGGGATTTGAGGTGTGTGTGTGTAAGCTGGTAGCAGTTCTGTCATAGCTCCTATCATTCTATAGAACAGTCATCAAGTAATGAGTTGAACTACTCCTGGGGGATAAACTACTTCTAACCAATAAGTCCCTTCTGGGCAAGTATAAGAGTAGAACTCAGACCGCAATGAAATCCTCATGATGGTGACCTCCTTCAAGGTGATGGATATGACCTACTGCTAGCAGATTTAGACTTACAAGTGCTTTAGAATGCTTTATATTACATCCATGTACCCTTATACTGAGAATGACTGACTGCATTCTGGCTTTATTTTTTACAGGCCCTGATACTAAATTAATGCAGAACAGTGGTAAAACTAAATTTAAACGCACAAGCATTGACCGGCTAATGAATACTCTAGTGCTATGGGTAAGTTATTACATTTACAAAAATTGCTACGTATTTACTTTTTATATTATGAGAGATACACTGCTGTGTTGCATTTCTTTTGCAAACCCAGCACTACAATTGCTTGAACTTTTTTTTTTTTTTCTATTATTGTGTTATAGATCTTTGGTTTTCTAACTTGCATGGGGATTATCCTAGCGATAGGAAACTCAATATGGGAACATCAAGTTGGCAGTCGTTTCAGAGTCTACCTGTACTGGGACGAAGTGATAAACAGCTCCATATTCTCAGGATTCCTTACGTTTTGGTCATACATTATTATTCTAAATACTGTTGTACCAATCTCTTTATATGTCAGGTAAGCTGCTTTCTGTTACTTTTAACTTGTAGAAACCTAACCCTTGGTGTTGCAGTCTGGGTTGCTTGGTACATCGTGTTTTTGCCATTTTGATAGATGTGCTGTATCACGTTAACATGTTGTAGAACATGATATGAAATTCAAATGCAGCAGCAGGGGGTGTCCTTTTTCTATAGGTAAAGTCAATGCACTACAATCAGCTTTTCACCATGCAGCATGTAGAAGTGCTTTGTTGCCAGGGAAATACGGTGGTTCTAAATCTCCCACACACAAGGCCATGTCCACCACTAAAAAAAAGGATTAGTCTAGATAGAATGTTTTATTTATTTTGTTTTTGTCTTTTATGTCGGGTAACTAAGAATTTCAGAAAAAGTAGTACATTTATCTCCTTTTTATGAGTATTTTTAACCCAAAAAATATACCATTATTGCTTGATTTTAGTTAGAAAAAAGTTAGAAAAAAAACCTGATAGACAAAACGATAAATAAATAGTATAATAGTAGTGCACTTGTGGGTGTTCATTCAAGTAAATTCAATAGTTTTATTCATACAAATTGTAAAATAACATTGGAGTCAGGCTTGTATACTTGGCCGAATAGTTAGCAATGGCGCAAGAATTGAAGTGCCACCCCAATTTTCTAATTTACTATTGGTTCCCTGGGTGTTGTTGTTTATATATAAAGGTGACTCTGGTCATTAGTAGAAAATGCTGACACCTCTGCGTGTGACCTAAAACATTGACCATATAACTGAGCATTTACAGAGAATGTATGCCCTAGAAATACTTGTTTTCTTTACAATCATTATTGTCCTTCTCAGTATCAATTGACTCCTTCTGTATTCCAAAGTGTGATATGTGGAGCAGTCATATTGCTTCATACTTACCATATTTTGTTATACAGTATTATGTACATTTTTGTTATGTAATTAAGATTACAGCACTTTCTCAACCATGTCATCACAAAAAGAATAATTTGTATTTTTCTAACTGATGATAACCCGGTTATTGGCTACTCCCAGCAGTTAGGCAGATTTTGTCTCATTATGGCCTTGATTTAATCAGTTTGGATATTTATTTTTTATATTTTGATAAACTTTTACAATTATTTTATATTGAAATTTTTTTTTACTATTTTGATATTTTGTTAGCTATATTGATATAGAATTTTTGATATTTTAATATTTAATAAAAAAAATAATTTTAAAAGTTTATCCAACAATACAGAATCATTAAAAAAAAACTTTTTCCAAACCTATTAAATCAAGGCCTATATATATCCAGCGTTGCAGTGCACACTTCATAAATACTGGTGGCTGGAGAAGCAATGTTTTTCAAAAGAGTAAATTATGTCTCGCAGAATTTTATATGACGTATTTCGATGCAACATGCAGTAAAAGTTGTATAGGTCTCTTTAATCACTCTGTTATCAATTCTGTTTCCTTTTTTGCTTCATTCAACAGCTGATAGGTAAGCAGAGGTGGACAGCACTGTCACTCCTGCACCTAAAATCCCAAGCTTGGCACACCTCATGTTTAATAGTCACTGCAATGTAGTCCTTTTCCTGTGTAGGTCACCTGTCCTCTCTTTTTAGTTTTCCTTTTCCATGCTTATGTTCTGTTCCCAAATCCCATTTTTTGTGCACTAACTCCATGGACTGACTGACTATCCAAGCATGGTCCTCTAATCAGCAGAATCTGAGGGTAAGCTATAACTTCGACCAGAAATAGAGTTCTCTCCTCGGAGCACTTGGCAAACCTAACTGGTATCAAATAAGTTCACTTATTCCAAAGGTTCTATTCCATTTAATGATGTTACTGACTTAACAACAATAACTAAATCAGATGTTATATTTTGATTAACAGTCTCCATTCTCACTGAGAAATCATTTACTTTTCTGTAATTATCTATCGAAAATTCTGTGCTCCTCGTAATATTGAAAGAAAAGATCTGCGGATGTACGAATGAAATGTAGGCCTCTAGAGATTAAACTCACTATTGCCTCTGTAAAATAGAAATGTCTAAACATTGCACTCTCTCCATGTTTTCATATTATGTTACATGTCAGTGCTAGTGCGATCCACTGCCATAATCCCAGAAGGCATTTCATTCCTTTCCTTTGCATGTAATGAAATCTTTTGCACTGTGCAACTCTAAGAATTTTAAGAAGTTTTGGCCTGCAAACAGGTCTCATTTTAAAGCATACTTCACAAAGATATATTCTTTATGAAATTTCAGCTGATAGCAAGCAAAGTCTAATATTGTAATAAAAGCAAGGAATTTTATACACAGGAAAACAGTGAAATGGAACCATGAACCAGCTCCTGATATGGTCATTGTTCTTACAATTTAAGTTTAAGTTTACGCTAACGTTAAACGATACAAAATCTCTCCTGGATATGTGCTTGCCTTTGCACATACTACAACTTAGCAAGTAAGTTTAGAGATTTAACCGCTTCAGGTCTGTTTTGGACTTTTGAACTAAGCAAAACATGGTCTGCTCATTTTCAGTACCCACTCCCCTCCTGAGACCACTATTATAGATTCAACGTACTCAACTTACTTTAAAAGCACACACTCTGCACCGTCCCTGGGTGCGCTAACCTTTCCCCTCTCTCTAGCTAACCCTGTGATAAGGAAAAAACGTTGTTACAAAATAGTTCAACCCAAGGATACTATAAGACAAACTAGGCAATGCTTTGTTTCATGGACAAGCCTGAGGTAGATAAAAGTTGACAAAAGGCAGAGCTTTGTCATCAACTTTTGTCCAGTCCTAGTAGCTGTTACAAGTAATGGCTGGGGGATCCAGGCATTGATCGAAGATATAGGCTCCCTTGATCTCAAAGGATCCTCTATATTATTATTATTATGATATTTATAGAGCGCCATCAAATTCCCCAGTGCTTTACAATGGGTGGACGAACAGACATGTAGTTGTAACCAGACAAGTTGGACACACAGGAACAGAGGGGTTGAGGGCCCTGCTCAATGAGCTTACATGCTAGAGGAAGTGGGGTAAAATTACACAAAAAGGTAAGGATAGTATTAGACTAGTGACAGTTGCAGAAGAGGAATCAGTTGGGAGCTATTAACAGTTTAATTGATACGCTTTTATGAAGAAGTGGGTTTCTAACGATTTTTTTGAAGGAGTGGAGACTGGGTGAGCCTCTAACGGAGGAGGGAAGCGAGTTCCACAGGAATGATGCAGCCCTCGAGAAATCTTGAAGGCGAGCATCAAAGGTGGGAGTACAGACAGAAGATAGACATAAGTCTTCAGCAGATCGTAAGGGCCTAGACGGGACATACTTGTGTATAAGGGAGGATAGATAGGTGGGAGCAGTATTATGTAGAGATTTGAAAGCACGAACCAGAATTTTAAATTGAGCTCTATATTTTATAGGAAGCCAATGTAGGGACTGACAGAAGGGTGAGGCATGGGAGGTGCGGGCGGACAGGAAGATGAGCCTCGCTGCCGCATTCATTATGGACTGTAACGGCGCAAGTTGGGAGCACATAAGACCACTGGGAAGTGGATTACAGTAGTCAAGGCGAGAAAGGACAGTGGAATGGACCAACACCATAGTCGCATACGGTGGTAAAGAGGGGCGCATGCGCGTGCAATGTTTTTGAGATGGAAATGGCCGATTTGGCGATAAATTGAACATGAGGCTTGAAGGAGAGGTCGGAGTCAAAGAGAACACCTAGGCAGCGAGCATGCGTGCTGGAGCTGATGGTAGCACCGTTGACTTGGAAGGAGACAGACACAGGAGTAACAACACTTGAGGGAGGAAAGACCAGAATTTCAGTTTTGGTCAACTTTAGTTTAAGGAAGTGGGCAGCCATCCAGTTAGAAACAGCAGAGAGGCAGTCAGAGACACTAGTCAAGAGGTACGGGGAGAGATCAGGAGAGGACAGGTAGATTTGCGTGTCATCTGCATAGAAATGATATTGGAAGCCAAAGGAGCTAATGAGTTTACCAAGGGAGGCAGTATAGATGGAGAACAGTACGGGACCAAGGACTGAACCTTGGGGGACACCAACAGAGAGGAGTTGGGGAGAAGAAGCTGAGCCAGAGAAAGAAACACTGAAAGAGCGCTGGGAGAGGTAGGAGGAGCACCAGGAGAGAGCAATATCTCGTAGACCGATATTGCGGAGGATGAGAAGAAGCTGTTGATGATCAACAGTGTCAAAAGCCGCAGACAGGTCAAGGAGAATTAGGATAGAGTAGTGACCACGAGATTTTGCAGCGAGTAGATCATTGGATACTTTGGTCAGTGCCGTTTCTACAGAGTGCTTAGCGCGGAAACCAGACTGAAGCGGGTCTAGCAGAGAGTTGGACTCGAGGAAGTCTGTCAATCTTGCATACACAATTCTTTCAAGGATCTTGGATGCAAAAGGCAGTTCTCTATAGATCTATAGATCTCTGTTGTACTCCCGCACATGTGTAAGAGTAGACCACTGACGCAGCTCCTGGAATCTGAAGCACCAGGAGCTAAAGAGGACCTGCAAGACGAAGATGTCAGTGGACGTGAGGCAAAGCTTGAGGTAAGTAAAACTTACTTTCCCCTATACCCCACTGCCTCCAGACCCACACCAGATATGTCAGTTTTCTGGGTACTTTCTGGGACATGGTGGTGCAGGCTGTCGTAAGCTCGGTGACAAACCGGGATTGGGGCAGATATTGCTCGTATAGTCGCTGTTTAGTAGGAGCCCTCACGGGAGCTAACAGATCACGCGTCCATTACCGCGCGCTGCCAGGCCACGCCCCCCAGATATGTCAGTTTTAAGGGTCATTGCAAAATATGCAAAGACTCTCAGAAAGTAACAGATCTGCCTATAGGAATAGACGTTCTTAGCAAGTTATGTACTTTATTTACAGACAATCTAAAACACTTATGTAGTTTTAATTACCTTTCTAATGGCCTGTCTTTAGAATAAATTTAAATGTATTCTATAGGGACTTAAATTTAAAATAAACATGGAATTCTATGTAAATAATCTTTGTATGTGCTCTAATGAGAATTCAGCATAGCATAGCTTTCCCATGCTTTAAGAAACGCTTTCCTGCCTTGAAACCTTATTCTGCACGGAGAAGTTTAAGTCTCGCTAAATGTTGTAGCACTGGACCTTTCTCACAACATTGTGCACGAGCCTATGCACTATAGCATAAAGAAGGAATAACTGACCACCAGTCCTTATAATTGTGGTATTTGGAGAGCATGCATTTCAGTTATTTTTCAGTTATCAAATCCAATAAGGCACTTGTAAGGTATGATCTTTACCCTTTGCAGTGTTTTCCAATTCCTACACTAACTTCTGACATGATACTCTCTCTGTGTATTTGGGGGAAGCCCTGTATAAACTAATATATTCTGATCATGTAAGTAAACTAAATAACAATAATTGATGTTGCAGAGTTTAAACATTTACAGCCGTGTGATAATCCTTGAAGCAGCTGCCAAAGCAGAGGCCAGGCTTTCAGTGACAATTAGGACACGCTGTGTCTTTCATTTACTCTTCCTATTGCCGCATTTGGATTTTAAATATGAAATGTGCTATCCCAGTGTGGCCCCCATGTACTTAAACAGTCTGAGTATACCCACTTCCTCTTTCACAAAAGTTCTTAAAATAGTATTCCATATAAGTATATCTTTGATGATATGCAGTGCCTGAACAACAGTTTCCCTTTAAAACATACCTCCTGACCTTAGTGTCCTGTAAAGCGGTATGTGGGGAGAGGACAACAAAATGATTTGCGTCACTGGCTTTGCCCAAAGGGAAAAGAGGCTAGGTCCGCCCTTGAAATTGACAGGTCAGTATGACATGAATGCAAGCCAGGCAGAGCTGGGTTAAGGTTGTCCAGGGTCCTAGGCAGGGTGCCAGATTTAAACCCCTCCTAGAGCACTGGGCTATGTTTCTGTGATTGGTGTGTGTTGACTGAGTGTTGTGTGTGTAGTGACTGAGTGTGGTGTGTGTGGAGGAGACTGAGAATTGTATGTGGGGGCAGATTGTGTTGTGTGTTAAGGCTTAGCTTTGTGTTTGTGTGTTGGAAAGTCTGAGTGTTGTATGTATGTTGTTGCCTAACGTCCTTGGTGGTCCAGTGGACGGTGAGCAAAATCCCTGATGGTTAAGTGAATGGTGAACTGGATTCCTGGTCTGGGGTGTGAGTTCCATCTTCTCCACCAGTATCAGGTACAGACCACTTTAAGAGAGTGCTCATGGTTCTGGCCCTCTGTCAGTTACTCAGAGCGCCAACTGTGGTGCTCTGAGCCATCCAGAAGAGCCGGAGGGACTGCAAGAGCCCTTATAAAGTTCTCTGTACCTGATATAGGTAACTTAATTAAACAGTTTTGGTGTATAGATTATGTCCCATGCAGTCTCACAGTTCAATTCTCTGCTATTTAAGAGTTAAATCACGTTGGAAATGCAGTCCTAGTCACACCTGCATGTGACCTGCACAGCCTTCCTAAACACTTCCTGTAAATTAAGATCTAATGTTTAAACTTCCTTAATTGCACAGTGTATTTAATTTGGGATCACCTGCTCTGTTAATAGCCTGCTAGAACTAATGTGTGTGAATACAGTTCAATTAGCAGTTCTAGATATAAAATCTTATAAAGTAAGATCTGACAATTTTTTAATGCATGCTGTGTCAGTCACAGCCAGGGAAGTGTAACTAGGGTAGCATAAACTGAAACAAAAGTGATTTAACTCCTAAATGCAGAGAATTGAGTAGTGAGACTGCATGGGACATTATCTATACCCCAAAACTGCTTTATTAAGCTAAAGTTATCTTTTGCAGAAGAGGATAGTCTGTATGATGCAAGTGGTATCCCTCTCTCCAGTCTGCAACCTAGCTGTGTTTACTGCGTGGGTTGCAGAAAGAAAATCAACCCATACATACAAATTGAACAGGGGATTTAAAAAAAAAAACCCTAATTGCATTCCTTTTCTCCAAAGAGAGCCTTATTTCCAAGCAAGCTCATCATTTCTAGCAACTTATAAACACTGAACTCTTTTGTATATAAAGTGTATTTTTTACAATGCCAAGTGAAATGTCACATACTACGATATCAAGCTGGACTTATGCTCAGACAAAAAAACAAAAAACATTTCCAAACTGGAAATGATCGCGTTCCCCGACGTGACTCTTCATTAATGCCTTTTCTTATATATCTTTTTTTAATTCTTTTTTTCCCAGTAGAGCTTTAATTTCACTTTTCAGTTTGCAGACAGGATAGGATTGTGGTGGAGATTTCTGCCCAGTGTAGGTTTTCCTCACGCATCCCAACTAAAGCACGCTTGCTTTTCTTTTCATCTCAGTCCAGCTATGCTTTAACCAACTTTTATAGTTAATTGGCTGTATTATGTTTTGCTAGCAGTATCTCCAGAACACATTGAACGCTTGGCATAGTCGCATCACACACACATGCTAAGGAGCTAAAACAAAGTTTGCTACATGCTCTTTATCATATTTCAGCATGTGTATAATATGTTTACATTATTATTATTATTATTATTATTGCCATTTATATAGCGCCAACAGATTCCGTAGCGCTTTACAATATTTTGAGAGGGGGGGATGTAACAATAAATAAGACAATTTCAAGAAAACTTACAGGAATAATAGGTTGAAGAGGACCCTGCTCAAATGAGCTTACAGTCTATAGGAGGTGGGGTATTAGAAACATTAGGATAGGAAATATCAAGTAGGAGTGAAGCAGAGCTGGAGGAGAGAGCAAAGCACTATCCCATAGGGACAGGTATGTAAGGGAGAGATTACTCTGGGAGGCCATACGCTTTCCTGAAGAGATGGGATTTAAGGCCCTTCTTAAATGATTGAAGACTAGGGGAGAGTCTGATGGCAGTAGGCAAGTTATTCCATAGGAGAGGAGCCGCCCGTGAGAAGTCCTGCAAGCGTGAGTTGGCCGTACGGGTGCGAGCAGCGGTCAGGAGGTGGTCGCGGGCAGAGCGGAGTGTACGAGGAGGGGCATACCTCTGGATCAGTGAAGAGATATAAGAGGGGCTGGAATTGTTCAGTGCTTTAAATGTATGGGTTAGCACTTTGAATTGACTCCTATAGGATACAGGGAGCCAATGTAAGGACTGGCAGAGGGGCGAGGTGTGAGAGGACCGACTGGATAGGAAAATCAGTCTAGCTGCAGCATTCATTACAGACTGTAGCGGGGCAGTACGGCTTTTGGGGAGACCAATCAGGAGAGGGTTACAGTAATCCATGCGGGAAATTACTAGAGCATGGACAAGCTCCTTGGTAGCATCTTGCGTAAGAAAGGGGCGGATGCGGGCTATGTTTTTGAGTTGGAACCTACAGGACTTGGCAACAAACTGGATGTGAGACTCAAAGGTGAGACCAGAGTCAAGTATGACGCCAAGACAGCGCGCTTGTAGGGATGGACTTATGTGGATATCACTGACTTGAAGGGAGAGTGAGAGAGGAGGATCAGTATTAGGAGGAGGAAAGACAAGGAGTTCAGTTTTAGAGAGGTTAAGTTTGAGAAAGCGTGACGACATCCAGTCAGAGATGGAAGAGAGGCAAGCAGTGACACGTTGCAGGACGGCCGGGGAGAGGTCCGGTGAGGAGAGGTATATCTGAGTGTCATCAGCGTACAGGTGGTAGTTGAATCCAAAAGAGGCAATAAGTTTTCCAAGAGAGGCAGTATAAAGAGAAAATAGAAGGGGACCAAGGACAGAGCCTTGGGGAACTCCAACCGAGACAGGGCGAGGGGAGGAGGTATCCTTGGAAAAGGAGACACTAAATGAGCGTTGGGATCCCTTTCCACTCGCACAAAAATTCAGTGGCGTTCACCAAATTTGCCAAATTTATTTGTAGAAATCACTTTGTGGGTGCGTTTTTTTTTTTAAAGTTGCCTTTATCCGATAACGTTATGTCCCTCTGGGTGAGCCGTACAATCGTCAAACTTGTATGCCGATACAAGTTTGAGACATACGATCGTAATGAGAAAATGGGACAGTCGAGGGGAAAGGGTTATACACTGACAGATGCATATAATGCCCTGCTCCCAATGAAAGCCAAGGTAAAAAAAAAAAAACAAAAAAAAAAAAACACAGCATTTGAGAAATACATTTAAAATTGTTATATTAATCTTTCATTCTCTAAAAATATATATTGAGCAAACAAAGAGGTACAGGTTTCCCAATTTAAGTGTACTTAAGCGAGACAAATAGAGGACTTCATGTAATGTTATTTATTTTATTGACATCCTGTGTTTGCATGTGTGTACATGCAATGTCAATATGTGTGTATGTTGGTGTTCCTGTGTTTGCACATGCAAAATCCATGTATATGTATGTTTGTATAGCTGTATTTGTGGGTGTGCACTGTCACTATGCATGTATGTTGATGTTACTACGTATGCAATGTCAGTGTGTGTGCAAAATAAGTTATCTCTATCCTGCTACCCCATTGTATCATCTCTCCCCTACCCCCCCCCCCCCCCTCCCAGATTATCTCCCTATCTTCTTGTAGTAGTTCTATCAGTGCAGCACTTCTTCCTTCTGTGCAGCCTTAAACCCCGGAGATGAGACAGAAACGTAAAATAATATCAAATTTCCACCAGTGTTTATCTATACTAACTTACTCAATTCATGACTGCACATGAAGGAGAATTGGTGATAGCTCACCGCGCTACAACATTAAAGGGATTCTATAGTGTTAGGAATAGAGATCTGAATTCCTAATACTATAGTGCCCTCTGGTCCTCCCTTCCCTTACACCCCACCTCCTCCAACAGATACCTAAGTTCAGAATTCTGTCTAGCAGTTGTTATATATATTTATATAATCAGCAGTTTATACAGACCATATTTAATATACACCGGATTTGACTATTTTTATTTGGATTTACCTTTGGAGATCTTTTTAACAATGACAGTACAGTATATTACATTTTTATGGAGACTATTTTTATATTGAATATTTTCTTTTTTCGTTTTCTATTTTTTTTTCTGCTTTAGTAGCAGATTTATCGCCTATACATGCAAATTTTCTAAGTCTGTGTTTGGTTACATGTTTATGGTTCTAAAGGTTCATGTTTTGTGATATTATAAGGAGTGGATTCTAGCTTATGCCTATATATTGGCTCGCGATTATATTATGTATTTATCAAAAAATTGTTAAAGATCAGTAACTCCTATTTTACGGAATATTCAAATTCTACAGCTAAAGATACATTTTTGTGCCCCAAACTCTCTTTTTCAGCTAAGTACAAAATTATATTTCCCCTTCCTTATGGGAAACGTACACAGAGAATATTTGAGACAGAAATTAGAACGAATACTAGTAAAGTAAAGTGTTAAAGCTTTTTCAATAGTGGAAACTCTCTGTTACCAACTAAATATTTACAGATGAATTCTGAGATGTTTAAAGTACACCTTTCATGACAGAATGACATGATTCTGGTTCCACTTTATAGGGCATTACATTCCATCCATTTATTATGCTTGTCAAATTTCTATCAATAAGTTATTTGAGTTGTATTTTGTTTTCTTAGCTTAGCCTTTATCACAATGCTGTCAGCATAACAGTAAATAATGAAACCTTTAGAAACTATAATAAATCCAGGTTGGGAGAGGAACAAGCACACTTTAGGTTAGTATATATATATATTTTTTTTTTTTTGTAAATCTTTATTTTTTCTGTGCATGAAAGTAACAAACAGTTGTCATGTGCCACAACAGCACGCATAGTTTATCCATCGAGATTTGTAGGTTGGCACAAAAGGACTGCACAATTTTCTTTTTCTTTTGTCATCGTTGTTACAAACTATTAACATTTTTAAACATTGGTAGATTGATATCGGAGCTTAACAAGATAGGGGAGTAACCACTGTACAAAGCGTAACACGTAAAAGGCATTTTAGTGTACTGCATGATTTTTTAGAAGTGGTATAAGGTACAAGCTGGTCCTAGCATGTCTAGTAAGAATATTTATGGTACACATCTAAGTCATACAGGCAAGTTCCTAGACATGTGATTATTAAACAATAGAGTTAGTTATAAAACAAGCTTATGGTTAGTTACTAGCTATAGTTAGGTAGTTTTACACGTTTATATTATCTGAGTGAGAGTAGAGGAGGCAGTCCATGCGAGTGAGCAACAGTAAGCGAGCACTTTATATTAGGCTACACGCTGGCTATATGAGTGAACAATTTTTGTAATACAGTGCACTGGTCAGTATATAAATGAATATAACACATTATAAAGGTGCTGCGCAAAGCCATGTTAGGAGTGCGTTTTAGGCAACTAGATCAACGGTATCTGCGTGAGAGAGTCTCAGTGCGAGTGTGTAGGGCTTGTGTACCCCTCTCCCGACCTGCCTGCATCTCGCAGTGGGGGGTCTGGTGCCTTGTTGGTGTGGTCAGTTCAGCCTATACCCCGCTTGTGCAGGGGTGTTGTAGTTGGAAGAGGTGTCTGGTTCTGAGCCGCTTTCGTCGTCAGTGTGTGAGGTAGGTCGATTACTTGAGGATGAGTTCTCGGAGGTGCTGTGGGAGCTCTGCAAGATTCCGCTGTATGTCTCCGCGGTCTCTTGTGTGGGTTCTCCACATGGTGGGTGCAGGTCTTCCGGAGTGTGGTGAGACTGCAGAGTCCCTGTTTGGGGGTAAGAGGACTCACCGCTGGTCTGGGTCTGCTGGGTCGAGATTTGTGTCGGGTTGTTAGCCTCTTCTTTCCCGCCTTTCTAGTTTCCTGTAAGGTACACGTCTGTTGAGCTAGGTCGATGTTCCAGTTGCAATGGGTTTGAGTGTCGGCATGAGTGCCTTGTGGTTCCCCTGGCCGTTTTGTCGGTCGCTGTTGTCTGCATTGCTGGGTGGCCATTTTGGGGATTTGAGGAAGAGGCCCATAGTATCGGCGCCGGGTGACCGGGCGGACCCAGGGGGCTACCGTTCTCACCGCTTGTTTGAGGGTTAGACCTCGGTTGCATAGTATCGCCCAGAAGCTCTGACACTGCCGATCAAAAGCATTCAGGGGCCAAGTGGCTGGCTTGGTGCTTGTGTCCATTGCTGTGGTGTGCCGCCGGGCCGCCATCATGGGTGCGGCTCCACCGCGTGCGATGACTCTATTTCCAGAGAGGTTTCGGGGTGACGGCCAGCGGGGACCGGGATAACCCCCACCGGTCCAGAGGGGGGGGGGTAGGAGTAGAGTGTATCTGCTGGACGCACCAGTCGGCGGGGAAGTCGGCCGTCCTTCCCCCCCTCTAGCCGTCTGCAGGCCTCAACTTGCAGCCGCGGTTAACGGTACCGTAGGCTTTTGAAAAAGGTACCTGCCGGTTCGTCGCCGTGTACCCAGACTATTTAGCCCAGTGTGGCATCAGTCGCTGGGAGATTTCTGGGTTTTTCCCCGAAAAAAACCATCTATCGGTCGGGAGCTCATACAGCACACGTCCGCTCAGCTCAGAGTTCAAGCTCCGCCCCAGTATATATATTTTAATGTATATATTGCAGCACAGGCTATATATGAAATAAAAAGGCATTCGGGCTGACCTCGTAGAGCGAATGAAATATTCTCTTGAAAATGGCTTTTTTGCAGTGATATTTCTTTCTATATTTTACACATTTCCAGATGCTAAAATTCCATGCTGTTGTTGTTAAACTGAATAAATGCCATGCAATTTGTTTAGGTTTTGATAAGAGTTTTATTATTTATTATTCTAAATTTATTCTACACTCATAAACTGCATGTTTAGTTTTTCGCAATAAAATTGACTGTTTATTCTTCTGTTGACTTTGATATTATTAACATTGATAAGTTTCTGTGAAATATATTTTGTTTAATTAATTACTCATCAATGCTAAGTTTTGCTCTTACTTTCAAAGCGTTGAAGTCATTCGGCTAGGACACAGTTACTTTATCAACTGGGATCGCAAAATGTATTACGCTAAAAAAGGAACACCTGCGGAGGCAAAGACAACCACACTGAATGAAGAATTAGGACAGATAGAATATATTTTCTCGGACAAAACAGGAACTCTAACCCAGAACATTATGACCTTCAACAAATGTTCAATCAATGGAAAGGTGTATGGTAGGTCAAGTGAAAGAACCTTTCATTTAATGACTATTGGATTACGGATGCAAAACTTTTTTCCAAGAGAAAGTTACATGTTGCCTACAGGCTCTTGTATTGTGATCACCCAAGCAGTAAAGGATAAGAAGGAAGCAACACCCTGGGCTTACAGGGCTAGTAGCTTACCTTATAGGTACCTACTGTTATAGACCTTGTATATCAATAATAGTCTTCTTGGTAGTGTGCCAAACAGCCAAATAACATCTCCTTCACAGATAAAGGTAGCAAAAGGGCAGAAGTTAGAAAATGTTATATTTACCAACAATTATAACCAGGTTGCTAGAGTTAAAATATTTACAGTGTTTTTAATGCATTA
Source organism: Pelobates fuscus (assembly GCF_036172605.1). Taxonomy (NCBI): domain Eukaryota; kingdom Metazoa; phylum Chordata; class Amphibia; order Anura; family Pelobatidae; genus Pelobates; species Pelobates fuscus. Next base: position 328,849,015 of record NC_086319.1, read on the forward strand.
ACAGTATTTTTAGAATAATGCATTAAGTTACCTGTATGACCTTCCTTAGACAGCGCAGGCTGTAATGTGTTAACTAATATATCCTGTGTTTGAGCAGTACATTGAATGGCAGGCTATCTAATCATTAGTTTATTTATTTGATTTTTCTTAGGTGAAGTACGGGATGAAATTGGACGTAAAGTAGAAATTAATGAGGTATTTAATGACTGTTCTTCTAACTTTGGATATATGTGATGTATGCGTTTTTTGTAAAACTGCGGGAATATTCCGATGAATGTTTCTAGAACAAATAAAAGAGTCTGTGATTTAGTGAAATACATAATCTGCTCTTCTGTAAATAATATTTTAAGCGTTTATTTTATATATATTATTTGTGTATCCTTATTCCTGAAACTGGAATTATTAAATTATATACAAATGATAGAGGTAAAGCAATGAGTTATTTATGGGGTATTTGTATATTAATTCTATACATGAATGGTTATATATATATGTTTTTATTGAATACAAGTAGGGTTATTCACTGAAGTGAGAATTGTATGGAATTCAAGGTGAATTTAAAATGTAAGGCTACTTTCGCCTTTAATTTGAAATTAACTTTCAATTCCCAATAATTCTCATATTAGTGAATAAAGCGGAATATCAGTATTCAGTATGCTACTGTATGATTTAACCTGTACAGGTAGCATAGATTATGAAATAGGCTAAACATTCATTGAGACATGCTCAATCACACTTGATTTTTAAGCCTCTACATTCAAATGATAAATGTTTGTGTATAGAATGAATGGAAATGTATACTAATGTTGCCTAGCATTTTAGAAAAGGTAATGTGGAAGTGAAGACAATGGAGTTATTTAATAAATTGTTCTCTGTGATTTGCCTTAATTGCTGTATTCTAGAAACAGATTTTTTTTCTATTAAAGCTGTGAATATGGTACTTTTAAGGGTTTGTGAAATATAGGGGGATCTGCATCATTTTGTTTTACATTCTAGTATGAGCCAATTCACTACTGAAATATGTACATACCTGCATGGAGCTCTTTTATGCCAGATATATCATTACCAAAGTGTAGCTCAACAATACTACACAACACATTTCCTTTACTAAAGTGCTGAATACTACACAATAGTCAGTTTGTTGATGCTTTTGTTATTACAAATAATTGTTTTATGTGTACTAAGAAAGAGCATACCTAGTGATTTGCATTTCTTTTACTTTTTTTCTGCTTCCTTTCCGTGTGTGTTTTCCAGAAAACTGCCCCAGTTGACTTTTCATTCAATCCGTTCGCTGACAGGAAATTTAATTTTTACGATCACAGCTTAATTGAGTCTATAAAACTGGACGATCCCCATGAGCAAGAGTTTTTCAGATTGCTTGCTCTGTGTCACACAGTGATGGCGGAGGAGAAAAATGAAGGTTTGTACCACATCCAAATGTACATTTCTTTACATCACATGGGAGACTTAAGTTTGCCGAGCCCAGTATCTAAACGGACAATTAATGGTAACAGAAGCCAGAAGTGTCATTGTGTGGAGATCTCAAACTGTTGGATTCAGCTCTTTATCGAAAGCAGTTCCTTTCTATCAGCATTTTACAGTAACCGTTTTTTCCCAATTGTATGAAGTTGGCTCACTTCTAACTTTTGCATAGTGAATGTGCAGATAATGGTTCTGGAGTGATGAAAAAAGCTTACTTTTTAGAATTTTTCTTGGCATATTCACACTGTTAGTAAAGAGTTCTGATACTTGTCCGTTTGCATCCGTTTCCTTCCAAAGAATTCACAGAAATGATAACTCTAGGTTATAATTCTGTCAAATTGCTTGTCTATCTTTTAAAACTGAAATTCAGAAATAATGATTCAAATATATATATATATATATATATATATATATATATATATATATATATATATATATATTTTTAAAAACACAGTCAAAATTAAATACATTAGCTTGAAGACAGAGTTTTTGGTTATAAAATAAGCTTCACCAAGCATGCAAACTTCACAAAACTTCACAAAACTCACAACTTAACTAGAGAAGACAGGGCAGATGGAATACATCATTTATTTTAAACAGTTACCTGGATTTTAAGAAATATGATATACCTTCTCCCATCCGCTGGACATAACTAGGGGTTCCAGTTCAGATTTCTTCCCAGGGGTAAACACTTCTGCTGTATAGGTTGTTATATTGCAGTATTTGCTTGATATAGACCAGCCAGCAAACATAAATCATATTGTTTGCTTCAAAGTGAGATGCACAGAATTGCCTAGCATTTTATGCCGTAGTATTAGTGTTTTATTACTGTTACACTTCTCGAACAAGATGGCCAGGCCTAAATCTTGAACATTTCCCTGTCCCAGAGAAGCCTATCACACTGCAAACTCATCTGTTTGTCAGAATGTTGTGGACCGCCAGTATATTGCCGCCACGGACTCCCTTTCCCAAAGTGAAGTAGCTCTATCAGACAGTTAAAGGGAATATTGCTGGTATAGCTTTCCCCACATAGATTAGTCGAGACTGAATGCTGGGATTAGATTTGTTTATTTCAGGCAAGCACTCTCAATTTATACACAGACCTCCAGCAGGGGGTCTCCACATTAAACTCCTCCCTGTGCCTGTGAGATAATTGAGTCAATTATCTCCCAGGTAAAGAAAAATAAAAAACATTTTACAACACCCCAAAAGTACCTCCAAAATACATGGAAACCCCTCAAGAGTCACATCCATGGGTTGCCCTGATCTGAGCGCCTAAATATCCAAAAAGTGCTCAGATTGGTTCAGTGGTTTGGAATCGCCACTGGGGTAAAGTTTTGACCAACCGGCGATGAGGTAGAAGCCCCAAATAGTTCCAGAAAAATGGTGGCAACGGACAGTCTCAGTTTGGGGGTTTCTATATGAAAACCACACAAGATATTCAGCTGCCTTCACGTAGCGAATGCTCCCCCCATTCTGTAGTTCATATCTCCCGAACACCATTCGTATAGGTGGTCCGGAACTGGAACAGGCAGCGGTTCTATCTTCACCGGTGTTCGCGGGAGTGCCTAGCCGTAATAACTTCCAGTCACTGGAAGACCAGGTACCGCTGCCAGCGTTTGGGAGCATAGGCGTGCGCAGCCTATTGCATTAGGGTGTGCACCCTAAAGCACAAACACACGCCGCATGTGTATATATGTAATATATATATATATATATATATGTATACACACATACACTGCTGTGTGTGCTGCTAGTGTGCTGTGAGGGTGCTGTAAGTGTGTGATGTGGGTGCTGTTAGTGTGTGTGTGAGGGTGCTGTTAGTGTGATGTGTGTGTGAGGGTGCTGGTAGTGTGATGTGTGTGTGAGGGTGCTGGCAGTGTGCTATGTGGGTGAGGGTGTTTGTGTGGGTGCTGTTTGTGTGTGAGGGTGCTGGTACTGTGCTGTGTGTGAGGGTGTTTGTCTGTTTGTTAGGGTCCTGTTACTGTGCTGTGTGAGGGTGCTGTGTGTGTGTGAGGGTGCTGTGTGTGTGGGTGTTTGTGAGGGTGCTGTTAGTGTGCTGTGTGTGAGGGTGTTGTGTGTTTGTAAAGGTGCTGTGTGTATTTGTGAGGGTGCGGTTAGTGTATGGTGTGTGTGAGCGTGCTGTATGTGTCTAGGTGCTGTGTGTGTGGGCTGTATGTTTGGAGGGATTGTGGAGGTGAGGGCAGATTAGTAAATATCCCCCCTCCCTACCTTATGTAGGGAGGGGGGATCCTTGCTGCCATGTGCCATCCCTTGTGGTCCAGTGGAGAGTGAACTCTAGCCTGCAGAGCTAGAGTTAACTCTCACGAGATCTGTGTTGCCTTGGCAATGCTCAGATCTCGTGAGAGGAACCTGGCAGAACTGCTGTCTAGAGCTCCCTGGGTCCTCTCCTGCCTCCCTCCATGTTGCTGTTGGTTGGTGAGGTAGATCTTTGATCTCCCCGCCAGCCCATGAAGGCTAAGAGCAGAGCCGGCACTCAGATAGTGCCGCCTCTGCGTGAGCCGACAGGGGAGATCCGGAGATCTCTGGAGAAGTCCTGGGGAATAAAGTGTGGGAACTCTTTTCCCACCTCCCCAAAAAAATAATATACATGTGTGTGTGTGTGTGTATATATATATACTGACACACATACACAGACACACACATATATCTATACGCGTGCACACACATACTCCCACACACTCACAGACACACACACAATTACAGACACACACCCATACACTCACAGACACACACATACACTCACAGACACACACACATGCACTCACAGACACACAAATACATACATTCACAGACACACACACATACATTCACAGACACACACACATACATTCACAGACACACTTACAGACACACACACACACACACACTCAGACAGACACACACATTCACAGACACACTTACAGACACACACACATACACACTTACAGACACACACACACACACTCAGACACACACACATACATTCACAGACACACTTACAGACACACACACATACATTCACAGACACACACTCAGACACACACACAGACACATACATTCACAGACACACACACATACATTCACAGACCCACTTACAGACACACACTCAGACACACACACAGACACATACATTCACCTACACACACACATACATTCACAGACACACTTACAGACACACACACATACACACTTACAGACACACACACACACACACTCAGACACACACACATACATTCACAGACACACTTACAGACACACACACACATACATTCACAGACACACACTCAGACACACACACACAGACACATACATTCACAGACACACACACATACATTCACAGACCCACTTACAGACACACACTCAGACACACACACAGACACATACATTCACAGACACACACACATACATTCACAGACACACTTACAGACACACACACATACACACTTACAGACACACACACACACACACACTCAGACACACGCATACATTCACAGACACACTTACAGACACACACTCAGACACACACACATACATTCACAGACACACTTACAGACACACACACAGACACATACATTCACAGACACACACACACATACATTCACAGACACACTTACAGACACACACTCAGACACACACAGACACATACATTCACAGACACACACACATACATTCACAGACACACACTCAGACACACACACACATACATTCACAGACTTACAGACACACACACATACAGACACATACATTCACAGACACACACACATACATTCACAGACTTACAGACACACACACATACATTCACAGACACATACATTCACATACACACACACATACATTCACAGACTTACAGACACACACACATACATTCACAGACACATACATTCACAGGCACACACACATACATTCACAGACACACTTACATACACACACATACATTCACAGACACATACATTCACAGACACACACACATACAAATTATTATTATTTTTTTAATAAAAAAAATGTCCACCCAGCCTCTCTACCTGGAGTGCTGGCGTGGACCTGTCCCTGGGGTCCAGTGGGTCGGGTGCCTGTCTTCATCTCAGCCGCGGCGAGGGAGCTGTGTGCACTCTGCTCCCTCTCACCGTGCGGGCTGTCTACAGTAGCTGGGAGCCAGAATATGACGTCATATTCCGGCTCCTAGCATCAGCAAACGGCGCGCGGCGAGAGGGAGCAGACAGCACACAGCTCCCTCGCCGCAGCTGAGATGAAGACAGGCACCCGACCGGGGGGGCTGAGGGGGGGGTTTGGGGTCCATCACCTCTTGCTCCCCCCCCCCATGATAGGGGGAACATGGGGGCCGGAAGGGGGCATTTGGGGGGCACTGACTGCTCAAATAAAAGTGCAGGAACGCTGTTCCTGCAGGACTCAATACATAGGCGTGCCACGGGGATTAGGGTGTGCCCAGGCACACCCGGCACACCCCGTGCGCACGCCTATGTTTGGGAGACAAAATGGCCATCATCCATTCTATCGACCACGTGCGTTTGGTTGCATGAAATGTCATCCACCCAGGGGAGCATTTTATTAATAGTTTCCTTGCGGTTTTGCACTTGATACTTGGTGTTCCACGTTCTATAATGGGATGCTGGGGTGGTCCTCGTTCAGGGAACCAAACTAAGTGAGTTCAAACGAGCATGCGTACAGGGAAAAAGGGAATAGTACTGATCCAAGTAGTGGGGCATTCCTTCACAGTCTACCAGCAATACTTTTAACAACACCGTGCCTCCCTACACCTGCTGAGACATAAGCCAGCCTATATGTTCAGAAATTGGCATTTAAGGAACTAATTTTCCTGTAACGTGATTTATTTTACCCAACACGGCAGGGACACAAACAGGTGACATACTCTAAATCAAGATGACACCACGCACAAGTAGTTTAGTAAATTAACCCCTTAAGGACCAAACTTCTGGAATAAAAGGGAATCATGACATGTCACACATGTCATGTGTCCTTAAGGAGTTAAACCAATATGTTATTTTAATGTATGCTATTTTATTAATATACTGTGTTCGAATTATCCCAATATAAGTATGTGAGCCGGGTGCTCAATATTTTTTTTTAATAGGACTGATCATGGCATTGCAGAGGTTAATTCTGGAGTCAGAATTCCACTTGCTAATCCGTTGAATTATGTGTTGCGGTTTGCTGAAGTTAAGCTGGCAAGGACTTTCACTGTTTATAATTTTGCTACCTTGTGGATTTTTAGGTCACACATGTGTTTGCAGCGTTGGAATTTCCAGAAGTACTGTGACTCAGTTGTGTTATCAGCAAACTTACTTGTGGTGTCTGTTTATGAATGGGTCTCATACATATTCGTGCTGACCTTTTTCACAGGCATTTATTTGACCAAAAAAGGATGCTTTTCAACGTTTATAGATATTACAGATCGTACATGACTTTCCATTTTGTTCTTTGTAATGTCATTCTTGGAGTTTTATTAGTCATACATGAGAAATGCAGGCTCCACACCACAGTTCTTAAAACTATACTATGCACTGTGATTTAAATTAGGAGCACTGTAGCATTAGGAATACATATCTGTATTCCCAATGTTACAGCCCTGCTAAATGTCCCTTGCTATGTAGGTCCCCCCCATCAATATATATATAAAAAGTTAAAATTAAATGAATAACTCACCATTTCTCCTGCCCTGATTTTCTCTTAGCCCTGCTGCGACCCTTTCCTCTGCTTAAGTCACGCTGGAGGCTAGTCACCCTGGAGGCTTGCCTTCAAAATGAGTGGCCAATCCAATGCTACCCCACCACCTATCCCACCATAGAAAATGATTGTCTATAGCCAACAATGACTGCACTGCACCGTTGTTTAACCCCTTAAGGACCAAACTTCTGGAATAAAAGGGAATTATGACATGTCACACATGTCATGTGTCATTAAGGGGTTAAGAGAAAAGGCAGTGGGGGGCGGGGCCGGACCGCCGACGGGATCAGACACGTTTTGTCTGAGCTCCCGCTTTGAGGCCCGAAAACGGCGCAAACTGGGGGCATAAACTTTACTAGCCACCCGCAACAACTACCACCCTGATCCCCAGATCCTGGGGTTCGAGGAGATACCTCTTAAGATGCCCTCTGTAACCCGATGAAGGCCCGAGGCGTGAGGAGCTTGAGCCAGGATGAGACGGCCGCTCTCCCGGGTCTCCCGCCGGTGTCCGGCGTCCCCCCCCCTCTGGACCGGGGGGGTCATCCCGGTCTGCATGCATACGCAGCAACTTCTGCCGTGTTCCGACACGCGGGGCCGAAACTATCACCCTGCTGCAGAAAATTTACCAGCGGTATTCCTTAAAATGGCCGCCACCCGCCGGCATCAGGTACGCTAGAGCGATCAAAGCTGACTGAAGGGAGACCTTTATTATGGAGATTGTTCAGGCAGTGCGGTACAACGACAGGCAGGCTGGCGCAGAGGCATTGGCTGTCACTGATTAAAAATGGATCCCTTTGACCACTCGGCATTACTGGCCCCACATGTGCTCAAAGTCCTAACCTCACAAGATGGCGGATCATCGTGCAAGGGCACCATAAGACACCCAGACGCAGTACAAGCTCCTGCTGTTACGAAAGGGGCAAACCTGCATTGAATAGACCTGCATTGAATAGACTGAATAGACTGGGCATTGAATGAAGAGGTATGAAGACCCGGACAGCTATCAGGCACATTTCAGTGATGGAGCTGGCAGACCCTGTTTAACCTGGCGGTCACCTGATATGATCCAGCTTACATGGACTCAAGTTTATATTTTCTTTATTATAAATTTGTTACTAGCTCATTATAATGTACTAGTGCAGCTTCTCTGAGTACCACACTGTCAGTACCAGTACCTAATCCATGAGCGATGTTGTGGACTCTTGTAGGCCTGTTCCACAAACCTGTTAAATAAGCATGACATACAATATGTTCAGGCTCTTCAGTCCACTAGGTAGGAGATTAGCGCAACACCGCGCCCCACACTGGAGACCCGCTAGACTGGCTTAGCATGAATACCTAACCACCACTTTTAAGTCCTCATCATTTTCTAATACAGGCAACATGGCATAGGGCCACACTAATAATCGGTCTTCGACCCGAGAGGCTTGTTTGCACACACATCCATTAAATAACACATATAACCTGTCAGTTCAGTGTACTCAGTTGGATTTCTCATAGGATGCGCACTAAAGCTAAGTTACCTTTCCTACATTGCAATTACGTTAACTTAACTAGCCGGTCGGGCACCGCTCATTTTATTTCACTTACTGTCACTCCCTTGCTGTCAGTGAATATGGAAGGGGCAGTAACCTTGCCAGGTGGGGTTCCAGCTACATTGCACCATTACCAGTAATGTCTCGTAGACTGTCTCAGTAAACATGCATACCTTAACTATAAACAGTGATGTTGTGTAACTGTTAGTTTATAGAGACCTTCAGATACCTGTTGTCGGTAGCGTTGACTACTAGTAATACCTAACGTTGGCAGCGCTTGTTACCACTATTGCAAAGCTTCTTTATAATTTATAATACGACTAAGCAGCATGATTTAAACCTGTTCATAAATATAAAAATAGTGCATTGTACTACCATACCCTAATGCTTTCCATGTTGTCACTCATTGTTTTGAAATATGCATGCGGATTGCCTTTGGGGTACCACGTGCCTAAATGTTACCACCATATGCACTGTAAAAATAAAGAATTTAAAAAAAAAAAAAAAAAAAAAGAGAAAAGGCAGTGCTTACATTCTGCTTTAACCCAGTTTAGGTTAAAATAAAGCCAGGGAAAAATATTTGGTGAGTAATTCCTTTGCATAGAAATTGACAATAAGTCGGTAATATAGGCGAACTACAAAAGTGCATGGATAATTAAGCCAACTAAAGGCAATCTATATAAGGGAACGTGTATATTGGAATGGTTACCATGTATCACTTGTAGAGGGTTTTTCAATAAAGTATGCATTGTTGGGAATATAGCGCAAATGTAATTTTCTGAATCTAAAATAGACAAACTAAAAACCAAACTGACTACTAATTCTTGCAAATTAAATCAGGATGGAACTAAAGTAAAAATAGCGGATATTAAATTCTCAAACTCATTTATAGTCACAACTTGGCCCTTTTTTATTTTTTTTGAGATCCCTGCTATGAAAATACTGGTGACTTAGAGTAGTGGCTTAATGAATCATATAATTGAAATGTTTGTTAATTTATATTTTCTGCCTTCTCCATGAAATAGGAGAGCTGACTTATCAAGCCCAGTCACCGGATGAAGGAGCATTGGTAACTGCGGCTAGGAACTTTGGCTTCGTTTTCAGATCTCGAACTCCCGAGACCATCACTGTAGAAGAAATGGGGATAACAATAACATACCAGCTATTAGCAATATTGGATTTCAACAATGTCCGCAAACGAATGTCAGTCATAGGTAAATTGTTTATAGAATTTTCATTAAATGTGTTCTACAAGGAACCAGATGACATGTATATTGTGTTACATCAGAAGTCTAAATAATGAATCCATGAATCCACATTATTCAAATGAATCTGAAATTCTTTAAGATCCTTATATTTGTATCTTCCACAAGTAAGCTCTTTTTATAAGTACTTTATGTTGGCATTCTTGCTTCCATTGTTTGCATAGGAAATGGTCTGAACAGCAACACAACAAAGTCAGGTTTAAAACAATGAAATATCATAGGTTACACACGTATGAAAAATTTGTTTGAGTAAATAATTAAAATGTTCGATAGATGAAATCTCTACGTTTTCCACCTACCTTATGTCCTCATAGTATTTTGAACCATTTTAAATTCTGCATGCTCGCTGCCTCCTCTTCCTTCCAGATACGCACAATTGGAAGTGAGGCCTTACAATCTTTAAATGTTATAGCCTACAGTTTAAATAACCAGCATAAACCATATTTTTTATTTCATAATATATATATATAATATATACATGATAATAAATGTAGCAGGCGATCGAGGAGCTTACCTTCTGCTGCTGTTATCAATGTGGGTACGTAATTGACTTTATGGCATAACTTATCCTCAGCTTTGCCCTCTTCAAAGGAACACTTAAGCAGATATATTTCTCCTTTGGGCACTTCTGAGCATCTGTGATCCTAACTCTTATTTCAAAGTACACTCCATTACACTATTTCTCTTCATGTGTTGACAATTGTTGCTATGGCCTTTGTGTGTATCTCAACTGTTTTCTCATTTAACTGTGAAATCATGTTTATAGCATATACAGTACATTTATGTATACAAAAACCACTGGGGTTTCAGCTATTCCTAAATAGAAATGCAATAATAGTGTGATATTGTTACAATCAAAATCACTGTTAAGATAATTATTGCACTCAAGAGACATGTGTGGGTAGTAATCCTCAAACCCTCCATGGTGTTACCCAGGGGGCTGCTGATGCACCTCCTTTATATTAGATTTTCACAGGCATGTTCAGGATTACTGGGTAAAAGATATGAAAAGATTATATTCAAAGTATATAATTAAAAAAACCAAAAAACAAATTGGTCCTGTGCATTTCATCTAATTAACTTTTGACTTCCTCAGGAACCATATACATAAAATACATGTTAATAAATAAAAATAAAAAACATGCATAACAAACCCCAGTGTCCATTTAAATAGTTCTCTTTTGGTGTTCCTGTTCATACGTATCTTGTGCCTATCCTTGAAATTCTCCTTCAGCTGATTGCACCTGTTTCTTCTTCTCAAGTCTTTTGCACCTATTTTCTATTTTTCCTTAAAATATTCTCTAATGCCAGTCACCTGACCTGCCTGTAAATCACATGTGTGTGCCATATTGCGTTTCAACTAGGGATCTATCTAGCGCATATATTATGACTAATGGTATCGAAAGATATTATGTAGCTGTTTACCTTTGCTATTATGAAGTTAGAAGCATATATCTTTTGATACTGTGGAAGACATTTGCAACTGTAACATTACATATTTTCATAATTAATAGGCATGCAGATAGCGGTCTTATATTAACTAATTAACTATTAAATCTAGAGTGTCTTTGAATGTATGTGCCCTAAAGGAACACTAAAGGGTCAGGAACACAAACATGTATTCCTGGCCCTATAGTGTTTAAACCACCATTTATGTGGATTGCCCCCCCTTTACACCCATTATTATTATTATTGGCATTTATATAGCGCCAACATATTTTGCAGAACTTTACAATATTGTGAAAGGGGGAAATTTGACAATAAATGAGAGAAGTAAATAATGTCGCAGGGTCGATAGGTAGATGTGGACCCTGTTCCAATGAGCTTACAATCTAGAGGACATGGAAGATCTGCCAGCATTATGGGGACACAGGTAGAGCCAAGAAAAACTTATTGCAGAAACTGTTCTAACTGGAAGCTCTCTGTCCTGGGGAGGTGGGAGGCGGGGCACCCACACCTGTGTGCAGACTTGGAAAAGGTGCAGTCACCAATGCAATGTATCTGCTGTGTCCACTGGTATATAGTGGCCAATATATAGAAATATGCATTGAAAATGCAGATATTGGCTCTCAGAGCCAAATAATTGTATATTGTCTATAGTGACCAGTTACTGATGCTTGATTTATGGTACATATGCCTGTTAATATAGTCATCCAACACAAATAATCAAGAAGTCTCACACTGCTGAAATAATTGTTGATAATATTCTAGGACTTGTTTTCATGGTAATGGATATATTCATACATATTACAGAAGTGATATAACAAGCAATGGAGAATTAATTGAATAAGAACTGGACATTTAAAGGACCACTCTAGGCACCACTAAACTACCTGATTTAACAGCCCTATTCTATACCTGACTACTCAGTGCCCCTCTGAACCCCACTTTTAACTTTTAAATTCTATTCTAAACACCCCTTTACTTACCTTCTTTGTAGCGCTACGTCACCGATCGTCCACACCTCCCGCGCGGTCATCGGGTCTGCTGACTGTTTTCCCCGCTGTCCGCCAATGAATTTCCCCTCATAGGAAATCATTGCGGCCGAAATCATTGCGTCCAGCGCAGCGCTCAGCCAATGAAAATCTTCTCATAGAGATTCATTGACTACAATGAATCTCAATGGGAAGAATTCAGCATAGTCTCTAATGCAGGCGCGCTCACATCTGAGCTGCCTGCATTAGAGGGAATAACGTTAGACGCCCAAGAGGACGTCTGACGTCAGCTCACTGTGATTCTAACAGTGAGGATTGCGGAAGCACCATCTAGTGGCGGTCTCAGAGACAGTCACTGTAGGTGGGAATAGGGGGAAAAAAATACACTGCTTTTCCTCTGAAACGGTAGTGTATTTAAAAAAAAAAAAAAAAAAAAAAAAACTAGAGGTACCTGGCACCAAGACAACTTCATTGAAATTAAGTTGTCTTGGTGCCTAGAGTGGTCCTTTAATACAGGTTTAAATAATAACCTGTTATGCCTAGTCAAACTGCAAGCACTTCATAGAAGACACATTTTTAGAAACTTGTATTAAAAGGCTTTTGTAGAATATTGGTTTTAGACTCTTTAAATCCCTTCTGATAAGAAGGGGTCTTCTCAAACTAATACACCGGCTTTGAATGAAGTTTTGGGAACATGGCAGTGTAAATAATCAGGAAGCACCACTGGATAGAAGAGAGAGGGAATGTTGGTAGGATGAAGAACAGAGGGGTAGGGTGGTATACAGAGAAAGATGGGAGCAAGACTAGAAGGTATGGAGAATAGAAGTTGGCACAATGGAATAGACTGGTCATGTAAATTGACTCTCTATAGAGTCAAGAGAGAAAGGACATGGCAAGATAGAGTTTTAAGATGAAGGTGGGGTGAGGGAGGAGGGTAGAGAATTATCCAACAAGTCAAAATAAATAAACTTTGTAAAACCGGGATTAAGATTGCAAGAAGAAGAGAGGAAATAAACTGTGGGAATGGAAAGGATTAAGAAAACTGCTGTGCATTTTATGAAATCCTGCAGGATAGATAAAGGAAAATTGTTTAATATCATATACATATTTTTAAAATGTTTCTGCACATATTGATCTCGTTACTAAAATGCTTTGTCGACTTTGAAGGTTTAGTTTGCTGCTCTATTGAAGAACTTAGTAGCTGAGCTTAGTAAAGAGACACATTTAACTCATTTCCAAAAGCACAGACAAATTATATTAGTTTAATTAATAACACAAATATTAAGAATCAAATCATTTTATTTTTTTGCTGGGTTCAAAGTATACAAAGACAAATTGTACATGTTTTTTGGTCCTTTAAAAAGACCAGTGTACCTCAACTAACTCTAATCAAATGCGTTTTTTATGAAAGTTTTTTTTTTCTCTAATTATTTGTATTTTTTCTTCTTTTGTCCTAATGCAAGAAGCAAGAAGCTTTTTATTTATATTTCCCCCACATGCCCATGTCACAGTGTATTGTTACTTCTGAGCCAGGAAACCCATTACTTAAAGACTTTGCTTCTTGCAGTTTTAATGTTCAAAGTTTATGTGTGCTATGTGGAAAGAAAAAAACCACAGCTTCTAAAACACAAATTGGCTGTAAGCTGTGGTTGTCCTTAGAGGCTTTCCTAACCAATCCATGAATAGATGGACATTTCTGTTCTTCATCAAAATTCTGTGTCTGCCCATTTCGTGTTTGCTAATCCACACAGAGAGAAGCAAGGCCAGTAACCATGTGTTGTGAAATTATCCGATGAAAGTCACATTATATATACAGCATCCAATATCTATTATATAATCGTTCTAGCGAGAGAGAGTACATCTGCTCATATTACCCTAATCAATTATTTCAAGCAAGCAATTTTAGCTTACGTATATTGATCCCCTGTCTGTCTGATGATGTTATATGTCATGTTATAGCTGGCCCTGGTGTTGGGATGGAGGGATGTTCAAGACTGGTATGGAATTAATCTAGTATGCACGAATTTAATCATGCTAGGCCAACCTTCTCACTATAGAGCATGCACGCATTCACTCATGCTTGCCTGTCTGCTGCATCATGCAATCGTGGCAGATGGTGGATTCAATAAAGTAAGCATATGGAAAGGGTAGAGCATCATGGGAAATGAGTGGCTGGCTGAGCATCATGGGAAATGTGATTCACAAGAGCTGCGCTGCCAAAAGTTAGCAGTCACTGGGTAATTACAAAGAAGTCAGTGCCTGGCTTCGTTTTCACACCAGGTGCTATTGCTTCCTACTTTCTGTCACATCATCCTACATACTAGCAAAGTGTGCATGTGCCCAGATGGAGGGCGCTGTTAAACGACACGGGCACAGTGAAAAGGGAGTTCAGCCAGACTGGTGTTCAGCCAACAGGAGATAACAACTGTATTACTCCCAGTGATGTGTTTGTTTTTTATGTATATACATGCATGTAGATTACACTCCAGGTAGGAATTTGTTGTTATGGGTTGAAATTGAACTTTGATTCAAAGGTAAGTAAGAAGTATTTCTTAAAAAAAAAAAAAAAAAACACCACAAGACCCAAATGGGACCTTTAACCCCTTAAAGACACATGACATGTGTGACATGTCATGATTCCCTTTTATTCCAGAAGTTTGGTCCTTAAGGGGTTAAACCTTAACAAAAAAGGAGTTCTTAGCTGCCATTCTGTTCTACATTATGAATCCACACTGTAGGAAACACATTTTCATTGTTCTTATACAGAATGCAATGTTGCAATGATACCGTATTATAGGTAATTCTTGAACTTTTGTTTCCCAGTACGAAATCCGGATGGCCATATTAAACTTTACTGTAAGGGAGCTGATACCATCTTGTTCGAAAGACTGGATGCCAGTAGTGAGGAGCTGATGTTTATAACATCGGATCATCTTAATGTAAGTGTTGCTTATTATATTAATCAATAATTCATTTGGTTTTCTGGTGTTGTATTTTGTTGTTTCTATGTAAGACTCACACAAGCTAGATTTCATGTGGCTCATGGTGTTTCATTGGCTTATTGCACTTATACATCTTTTTGAAACTTACTAGTATTATATTTTGTACTTCACTATATGAAATGATCTGATAGCTTATCATTGTAAGAATTGAAACTTGGAAAAAAACAAAAACTAGCCCTAAAAGCATCCCGTGCCTAAGAAATAACTAAATATCACCTGTATTTTGGCTTTTACAGAATGATAAAGGACAACTGTCACCTCAAAAATGTTAATACAATATTCCATTCAGCAAGTATTGAACGGAAATAGTTGTTTTGTTTTTTATGAAGTATATGTAAAAATTGAGAGCAATCTTTAGTATATGTCAGGTTATAGAACATTGAGCGGTATTTGTCCGTAGCGGGAGGTACTGTGTAAGGGCCTTAGAGCTTAACAAAAATACAAAAATACATGAAAAATAAGCCTGTAAATCCACCTTAACAATAAGCACTCAGTAAACCAAAACACCCACTTATTCTCTCTACCACTACCCAACCCTTAATCTTAACCCTAACACCCTTTTACACTACTCCAACCAAATCCCCAACAATTACTTTAACCCTGACTGTAAGTCCCCCCCTAATGCTGCCCATACCATAATGCCTAACACTTATCCTAACCCTTAATCATAAACCTAAAAGGCAAATAATACCATAATCCTAAAAGTTATATTAACTCTAAAATGGTACTAAGTCTAAGCCCCAATTTCCAGAGTTGTTGAGCACTTTGTTCAGCAATGGATGTCTAAGATGTGTCATATCTTGGAATTATGTGAGAATTTATTTGAGAATAGGAGAATATTTTCTTATCTTGAAAGGGTCCCTATAAGCACCAACTTTAGTATAATTTAGTGATTTATGTATATAGATCATGTTACATAGTTACATAGCTGAAAAGAGACTTGCGTCCATCAAGTTCAGCCTTCCTCACATATGTTTTTGCTGTTGATCCAAAAGAAGGCAAAAAACCCAGTCTGAATGTTTGTCAATCTCTCTTGATTGAAGTAAGCCGATATTTGTCATATAATTATAGGAAAATTAGGAGAGCTTAAATACTGCAAACTATCTACTATACACTTTCACTCAGCCTCACAATAGGAGAAGCAATTTGGATCCCTTGTTTACCTCGCTAAATTAAAACACATTTGGTATATACTATTAGTTCGACATATAACTAAATGACATATTCGCCTTTTGACCACTTCAGGACTAATATTGTCCAGAATGTTGTTACTCCTAAGGACCTTAAATGCATTATACACTTAAACCATTCTGAGATGAAAAGGAAACTGGTACATCCTTTATATAAATTAGGTATTTAAATTGCTTTGAAATATTATGTTGTTGTATGCATGTATTTTATTAAAAAGTAATATCAGAAATATCACCAGAAATGTTACCTAATACTGATGATAAAATGTACCTTGTGAAATGCTGTGTAATTCCCAGATTTTACTAGTAACATGACGTAAAGTCATGATTTTATTAAAGACACGGAGGCGAGTATTATGCATATCTCTTTCTTTATTTCCTCAGCAGCAAAGATAGAGGAATATAAATATTATCAAAAAATGAAAGAAAAAAACTGTACAGGCATAACAGGTAGCCAATCACATAACAGAGGAAGTAGCTATATAAGTCCTGTGTCTCCCACAATCCCCCTCTTTCTTGCGAAACCGAAGACCAGGTAAGATGAACGATGTCCCACTTGATCCAAACAGGAAACGGGAAACAAAACGATAACTTCAAGCTAAAAAAGATAGAGAAATATGGTAATTTCCAAACCCAAAACTGTAGACTTACCAAACATAACCGTGAGGGATCTACATGAAACAGGATTCTGAAATAGAAAAAATATATAAGATTAGAAACCAATATAAAACTGTCAAATCATCTAAGCATGATAAAAAATTACACGATACAAAAACATGAACTCAATACAGACCTAATTGACAACATACCTGTATAGCATCGAAGCATCTCTAATCCCAAATCCACACCGGGAGGGTGGGAGGGAATAATACTCGCCTCCGTGTCTTTAATAAAATCATGACTTTACGTCATGTTACTAGTAAAATCTGGGAATTTTATTAAAGACACGGAGGCTCCTATTATGCAAGTTCAAAGCTGTGCTATCACTTGAGATGCGACGTGTTCAATTGGTCTGAAATAGAAGTCTCTGAAGGTCGATTCTCGGGACCAGTCCGCTGCGCGCATGATGTCTTCCAGACGGCAACCAACTGTGGATGCCTTCGAAGCCATAGCACCTCGTACAGAATGAGGCGTAAAGACAGACGTGTCTATACCCGCTAGGGATAAAAGCCAACGAATCCAACGCGCTAGCGTCGGTGTCGATACTGGGCGATGAGGAGCCTTAAACGAAATGAATAGGGGATGGCGGTCAGATGAACGCAACGGTCGCGTAGCCTCTAGATAGGCCTTCAAACAATCCACCGGACAGAGTGCCGGACATAACGAGAATCTAGGATATACGAAGGATTTGGACGCCGACTTAGTTCTCCTAGATATGTTGAAAGTAACGCCTTCAGGAGTAAACACAAAGGCACCCCAATCAAGAGCCCTAACATCGGAGACTCTCTTACAAGAGACCAGGCAAAACAGTATAACCATCTTGGAGGATAGTTGTTTAAGAGTCAAGTCCTGGTTAGGGTACCACTCCGACAGAAACCGCAACATAATGTTGACGTCCCAAAATGCCGAAAAACCGCGACCTAGGCGGACGGACGAAGCGAATACCCTTGAGAAGACGGCATACAAAAGGATGTTTGCCGACGGGTAAACCTTCCAAACCTCCGTGACCGGCAGATATGGCCGATCGAAAAACATTGATAGTCCTGTACGCCTTGCCTGAGTCGAACAGGGCTGTGAGAAACCCCAGGATCAAATGGAGAGGGGCAGATACGGGATCCACTGCCCGTTCCACGCACCAATCAGACCAAGACTTCCATGCAGCTCGGTAAGCTGATCGCGTGCCCGGAGCCCAGGCGTTATCGAGGAGCAAGAGAGTTGACTGTGGAACGTCAGGGACAAGCCAGCGTCCCCTGAAAGGAACCATGCTACTAGGGGCAACTGGTGCTGGAGCACCAATTCGTGCGAGTTCCCATCCGGATCCAGAAGGAGGTTCTGGAAGTTCGGCAACAGATGAGGGAAGTCTATGGACAACTCCATCAAACGAGGGAACCACGGACGGGATCTCCACAGAGGGGTGATCAGAGCTAGACAACAGTCGTGACGAACCAGCTTTGAGATCGTACGAGCGATCATGTTGAATGGAGGAAAGGCATACAGGTGGCCCGGAGGCCATTCTTGAAGAAAGGCATCCGTCGCCACAGCCGCCGGGTCCGGTCTCCAACTGTAGAACTTCGGCAACTGAGTGTTCAGTCGAGAGGCGAACAGGTCCATCTCGAACCGTCCCCACAGCCTGGTTAGGCCTTGGAAGACCGAGGCATGCAATCGCCAGTCTCCCGAGTCTCTCAAATGTCTGGAGTTCCAATCCGCACCGGAATTGTCCAGACCCGGAATATGTTCCGCCGTCACCGAAACGTTGTTGAGAAGGCAGAATTGGCAAAAGTCCTTCGCCAGTAGAGCCAACATCCTGGACTTGGTGCCGGCCAGGTGATTTATGTATCGGACCGCCGATAGGTTGTCCAACTTGAGGAGAACACAACAGTTCGCCCTTCCAGGGGTAAGGCTGCGAATCGCAAAGGCTCCCGCCAGAATTTCTAGGCAGTTGATGTGTAACGACTTCTCTGCGTCGGACCAACTGCCCCCCGTGGAAATGTCGCCACAACGAGCCCCCCAGCCGTGCAAGCTGGCATCTGATTCTATGATCACGTCCGGAACGGAACCGAAAATCGCCCTTCCGTTCCAGGCTTCCATGTGTGCCAACCACCATACCAGCTCGTCTCTGGATTCCTCGTCCAGACAAATTCGGGATTCGTACGATCGACCCGAACGTAGGTGTGACCCCTTGAGCCGCTGGAGAGCCTGGTAATGCAAAGGGCCTGGGAATATCGCCTGAATGGAGGAGGCCAGCAGACCGATGATCCTTGCCAGCTGCCGGACCGACAAGTCCGAAGCACGAAGAGCTCGACGGAGCTCCTTCTGGATGGCTTTTATCTTGGATTCCGGCAAGTACAGGAACTGCCGTACGGAATCCACCTGGAACCCCAAAAACTCCATAGACTGGGCGGGTTTCAGGACCGACTTGTCCCAGTTGACCAGAAAACCTAGGTTCTGTAAGAGGTTGACCGTCCCGTCTAAATGCAACCTCAGGCATTCCAACGATTGGGACATGATTAGGATGTCGTCCAGGTAAATAATCAGTCGAACCCCTCGGGTACGGAGGAACGACACCACCGGCTTCATAACCTTGGTGAAACACCAAGGGGCCGAGGAGAGACCGAACGGCAGGCATGTAAAACGCCAACGCCGTCCGTGCCAGGTGAAGTGCAAGTAGTCCCTGGACTCCACTGCTATTGGAACCGTGAAGTACGCATCCTTCAGGTCCAATTTGGCCATCCAATCCGACTGTCTCAGAAGGTCTCTGAGACAATGAATGCCTTCCATCTGGAAATGCTGGTAGCGTAGGAAGGCGTTGAGAGGGCGAAGATTTATCACTGGGCGGACACCGCCCCCTTTCTTGGGTACAAGGAAGAGATTGCTCGTAAAGCCTGGAGTGGCGAACGGCAATTCCTCGATGGCGCCCTTCGAGAACATCTCCGCGACCTCCGCGGAGATCATCGCGTCCTGCTCCTGTGGGAGAGACAATTCCCTGGGGGTATACGTTTGAACAGGCAGGGAGACAAAATCTAGTTGGTAACCCTTTACGCATTGCAGAACCCAAGCATCTGAGGTTATAACTGCCCACTTTGGGTAGAATAAGGCCAGCCTCCCCGCCACCCGAAAGAAAAATATTAACAATGAATAAAAACAACAATAATAAACATAAGTATAATCAGAAACATGAAGCACAAGTAAACAAAATGCAATGAGTAGGAGAGCTCAAGTAAAATACTTAGCTGTCTGAGGAAGCAGCAAAGAAAGAGGGGGATTGTGGGAGACACAGGACTTATATAGCTACTTCCTCTGTTATGTGATTGGCTACCTGTTATGCCTGTACAGTTTTTTTCTTTCATTTTTTGATAATATTTATATTCCTCTATCTTTGCTGCTGAGGAAATAAAGAAAGAGATATGCATAATAGGAGCCTCCGTGTCTTTAATAAAATGGCTACTTTTTAGATGTATGTTACTGTATATACTCGAGTATAAGCCGAGTTTTTCAGCACATTTTTTGTGCACATTTTTTGTAATAATAATAATTAAAAAAAATAATAATAAAATAAAAATAATAATAAAATTAAAAATAATAATAAAATAAAAAAATTATAATAATAAAAAAATGTAATGAAACAAAAAAAATATTAAAATAATAATTCAAAAATAAAAATGCCCACCCCCCACCAAGGCTCTGCATCACACTCTGCATTACACACACATTCACACACTGCATTCATACACACACACTGCACTCATACACACACACACTGCACTCATACACACACACACTGCATTCATGCACACACACTGCATTCATACACACACACTGCATTCATACACACACACTGCATTCATACACACACACACTGCACTCATACACACAGCATTAATACACGCACACTGCATTCATACACGCACACTGCATTCATACACGCACACTGCACTCATACACACACACACTGCATTCATGCACACACACACACTGCATTCATACACACAGCATTCATACACACACACAGCATTCATACATGCACACTGCATTCATACACACACACTGCACTCATACACACACACTGCACTCATACACACACACACTGCACTCATACACACACACACTGCACTCATACACACACACACTGCACTCATGCACACACACACTGCATTCATGCACACACACACTGCATTCATGCACACACTGCATTCATGCACACACACTGCATTCATACACACACACTGCACTCATACACACAGCATTCATACACACACTGCATTCATAAACGCACACTGCACTCATTCACACACACTGCATTCATACACACACACTGCATTCATACACACACACACACTGCACTCATACACACAGCATTCTCATACTCACACACTGCACTCATACACACACACAGCATTCATACACACACACTGCATTCATACACACACACTGCATTCATACACACACACTGCACTCATACACACACACTGCACTCATACACACACTGCACTCATACACAGCATTCTCATACACACACACTGCACTCATACACACAGCATTCTCATACACACACTGCATTCATATACACACACTGCATTCATATACACACTGCACTCATATACACACTGCACTCATATACACACTGCACTCATACACACACACTGCACTCATACACACACACTGCATTCTCATACACACACACTGCATTCTCATACACACACACTGCATTCATTATATACACACACTGCATTCATTATATACACACACTGTAAATAAATATTCAATTAATATAATTTTTTTAGGATCTAATTTTATTTAGAAATTTACCAGCAGCTGCTGCATTTCCCACCCTAGTCTTATACTCGAGTCAATAAGTTTTCCCAGTTTTTTTGGGGTAAAATTAGGGGCCTCGGCTTATATTCGGGTCGGCTTATACTCGAGTATATACGGTACTTTATGGATCGGTTGTGGGTACCATGACTGCTATTACAGTTACAGGCCAAATATAAAACAGTTTTCTGCTTAACCCTGAGGTGCCGGAGAAAATATTTTTTGATCATTGTGCTTACTCTAATTCATGTGCACAAAATAATTAAATGAATCAAGCGCACTGCATAGTTACTAACGCCTGTGCACAAGCTACTAAACATACTATATTATAGTATAACAGCATGCACATGGGGGGGGAAAAATTATTTATTTATTTTTCTGGCACCTCTGGGGCTCTACACAAATGTTTGATCCACTAATTATTAATTGTCAGAAGTCAATGGCATACATTGATCTCCCCCTTCTCTGTTAATTCAGGAACTAGACATCATCACATCATCCAAACTATGCAATAGATGATCTCACTGTATCTCCATTGCTGTGGAGTGCCTGTTTGGTAGATAAAAGTTGTGCATCCCTCTCACATTAGTCTTGTCATACTCAGTTTCTTATTGTACTGCATTTAAGTAACACTTTTTTTAATAAGTGCTTTTTGTAAATCATTCAGGAGTTTGCAGGGGAAGGACTACGGACACTAGCCCTAGCATATAAAGATCTTAGTGAGGATTATTTGAGGTGGTGGCTGAATCTCCATCACGACGCAAGCACTACACTCGAGAACAGAGAGGAAAGGCTCGCTGCAGCTTATGAAGAGATTGAAAGCAACATGATGGTACGACCCTATTTTATTACATTGATGAAACTATCTGTCAATCTTAGATATGTGTTACACCTGTAGAGTAAATTTAGAACGGTGCTGATCCCAATGTATAAACAAGATAGAAGATTAATGAAAGATTGTACCCAGTGTCAAAGTACATCTCCTATCCTAACTGAAGACTATGTGGGTCCCATGTTCAAGAAATATTACAGTGTTGCAGTTACTGTGAGTTTCTGCAGGCTGTTATGGACATCTAGTACAGTGAAACCTCGGAACTCAAACTTAATCCGTTCCCGAAGGCTGTTTGAGTTCTGATGTGTTCAAGAACCGAATCAACATTTCCCATAAGAATTAATGTAAAATTGATTAATCTGTTCCAGACCCCCAAAATTACAGCATTTTACATTTATATGTATGCATTAAAAATAATTAAAAAATGATATTACTTGTTCCTGTGCTCTCCAAGTTGCATGTGTGGACAGACACCTTGCTCCTCCTCCCTGCAGCTCGGTTAAGACTGCTGCACTCAGCTGTGAATCGACCTGAGTGAACAAACTAATTACAACTGTGGTACAGCTGCTATCAGTTTATTAAGAGGTTCCACCCATCTTATGTGATGAATGGAACTGCATCTGCAGGATAAACTACATATATCATTAAACAATTTGAGAAATGTATGGGATAAAAGAAAACATTTAGTTATGTAGTCTATCACATAATGAGAATGTAAATATCACTCTAATAATAAGCACCTTACATTTATTTGAGTGGTTCCTGCCTTTCAACTTGCTAAAAATGTACTGTTACATAAATAATTGTAATAATACACCCTTTTCTGACTCGAAAATAAGACATGGCTCTTTATTGTATGTTTGGGTACCGAAAATTGTTCGCGTACTGAGACATTTTTTTACTCTACATTTTTTGTTCGACTTCTGAATTGTTCGAGAATGGGACCGTTCGTGTTCCGAGGTTCCACTGTATTTGTTTGCTGCAGACTGACATTGAGGTGTACTGAAGATTCATTAGCAGGGCTCTAAATTTCAGATGTTATGTTATTAGAAATGCCTAAAAGTTATTTGAGACTGCAAGCATGGAGGGTCCTTAGCACACTCTACATCAGTGAATTTCTACTCCACAGAACAGAACTTTCACTCGCCAGTTGCTAATAGGTAAGACGTCTTGAGGCAAGCTGCTAGCCTTGGGCTTTGCCCCAAAACCAAACAACTGGATAGCAGTACAGCAGTGCAGCAAAGTATAGCACATTTGCTAGTGCAATTCATTCTTTGTAATTATTACGTCAGAAGTGCTCTTTGACTCAAACGTGGTGCTAGTTTATTAATTTTTTTATTTTACTGGCTGTTTTCTGGTTTCTTCAAAAGCTACTGGGTGCTACTGCAATTGAAGACAAACTGCAAGAAGGTGTGAGAGAAACTATCGCAAGTCTTCTACTGGCAAACATAAAGCTGTGGATTCTAACAGGAGACAAGCAGGGTACAGCTAATGATCCAACTTATGATTTAAACTATTTTGTGATAATTGTGGGGTTAGCATGTTTTAATGAACCAATCTTCAACCACTGTTCCATTGACAATTTAGGATGTCTGTTGGCATATTAGGCTAATTTATAAAACAGCAGACTATTGCAGAAATGTGTCACTAAGAAAGTGACAGTGCATATATTGC
This sequence comes from Pelobates fuscus, assembly GCF_036172605.1. Taxonomy (NCBI): domain Eukaryota; kingdom Metazoa; phylum Chordata; class Amphibia; order Anura; family Pelobatidae; genus Pelobates; species Pelobates fuscus. The sequence goes on from NC_086319.1 coordinate 328,873,605, forward strand.
ATTGTGGAAGAGTCATTTCATTACAATCTACCCGAGCTCCTTTTCTGAATACTTTACAGCAGTATAGCTTAAATCAGTGGGAAATTTTTTGTCACTTTTTTCATTGCACTCCACCTTGATTAATGTGTATATAAACATGTATACACAAAGGTTCACACATATCACTGCACATATTGCGCACATACATATGCATTCACACTCGTTATTCTTATAAGTTTTATTAAACATAGAAACATAGAATGTGACGGCCCATCTAGTCTACCCAATTTTCTAAATACTTTCATTAGTCCCTGGCCTTATCTTATAGTTAGGATAGCCTTATGCCTATCCCACGCATGCTTAAACTCCTTATTCATACAACAACAGTATTTTCCAAAAGTCTGTACAGTGAGTGGACAAGACTTTAAAACAATTTCATCAATACAAGATTGACCAACAGGATTTAGAGCTGTTAAGTGCTCTGTTCAAACAAGCTTACAGTCTAAAGGATGTATCCTGGAGCAGAAAACATCTAAATTCTGATCACACAACATCTCATAGAAGAGGAACAGTAATAAATATAGTTACATACATTAACCACCAAGAAGCATGGGCACATTCCGATAATAAAGCTAATACTGTATATTTTCTTTCACAGAGACTGCCATGAATATTGGTTACTCTTGCCACATGCTTACCGATGACATTAATGATATTTTCATAGTGTCCGGTCACACAGTGACAGAAGTTCGGGAGGAGCTGAGGTACTATATATAACTCTTCATCTTTTAATGATAATGAAACTGGAATGTTATGTCTCATCCACAGCATATGCTGAATCTGTTATACATGTATTTTAAAGGAAAGCCAAAGAGGTCACATTTGGGCAAAGCAGGAGTCTGCACAATGGCCACCAGTTCTCAGAAAAGACAAAGGACAGTAAGGTTGAATCGGTGTATGAAGAAACGGTGACTGGCGAATATGCCCTGATAATTAACGGGCATAGTTTGGTAAGCGTTGCATTTTGTATATTGGTATTGTTTTATTCATGAGAAAAACAATGTTTATCCAGTAAGAAACATTAAAATGTACTGCCTTTATTATGACTTGGACAGGGAGGTGGAGAGGGAGTTGCAACACAACAAAATTATGTTTCAATTCTGATTTGACCTATAGTAATTTTGTTTAATAACTTTTACTCCCTAGACGAACCTTACAGTATTTACTCGTTGCTGCAGTTTTGTAATATCAAAAATGTAGGTTCGATAGGTTTAATATAGATATCGAACAGTATCTGAGTTGCCAAAACCACTTTCTTCTTTAGGAAAATGTGACATTTTATCAATCATTAGTTCCAACAAGTTTGTTCAATGAACAATTCCATCTTCCAGTAACAGTCAGCAATACCACTGTGCTGGTTTGCTTTAGTCAAACTCTTATCCAGACTATTTGTTTCTGGCTTACATAAACCTTGTGGTTATTTTTTTTTTATTTTTTTTTGGAAACGGTCCACTTACATTCTTATAAAGAGTATTTAGGGAATATTGAACATATAAGAGCCAAGAAGTTTAGATAAGAGTGTTCTGGAACTTTAAAAAGATGATTTTTAAGAGATCAAAGTGATATTAAGAAGAAATACTTATGCAAATATAGCATGATAGAGAGCACTCATAGGCTTCCCGAATGGTTCAAACACTGCTTTATTGGTTTAAGCAGATAAATACATATATGCGTGGTCAATGTTTCAGTCCTCACATGGGACTTTTTTCAAGACAGGTGAGTTAAAAAAGAGTGCAGCTGAAAAGGTGCTAAGTAAACATATTGTAGTAAAATATTTCAAATAAGCCTCCCATACAGAAACTATAGAGGATAGGTGAAAATAGATGTGAAAAGGACAGCTAAGCTCTTGTGCAGTCGTGCACATACACCTTGTGATAGTATAGGTGAGAATATCAGCCAGAGAATATCCACATTGTGCTGATGCAGAGCTCGAGTTATCTGGAGAATCAAATAAGGCAGCAAAGTACAAAGAAAAAGTGAATAAAACAATGTATAGAAAGAAATAAAGAGCAGTAAAAAAAAAAGTCTGTTCTTTATACAGCTGGGGAAAACAGATGAAAAGTTTGATTAATTTTTATTTGTGTTGGCAAATCTTATGTTCTGTAAGTATTCTTGCTCCATTCAAAGATTTAGAATCAGATATAAAGGGAATAAAAATGTGCGCATTTGAGTTATATACAAATAAAACCGAAAATAAAACAGTCATGCACAACAGTCAGGTGGCACAACTTTTGGTCAGTAGGGTCATGCCTTTTCCATTATAGCTACATTGGGCTGGATTTCATTATCCAAGTAAGGATTTGGTCTGTTTGCTAAAAGTATTTGGGAAAATTGCTATTCAGTAAGCAGAGTAAACCAATTACACTGCTAAAGGAATCCAGCCCAGTGTGTGGATTGGTACGGAGAAATGGAGAAATTACAAATTCTTGTTTAAATCACGATGCTGATTTGCATAGGAGAATACAATACATCAAATATACAATGAAAAAAGTGTGCAAGTGTAAGCGGTTACTCCCATGGGTATATTAATACAAATATTTAAATACAAACCAGGATTCTTACCAAATTTACTGCCAATATAAATTTTACTTTATTCACAAAGCAATGTAACAATACTGTTGGACTCTTATATAAATATTCTGGGTGGAGGACCAAATGTCATCCCAGCTGCTCCTACCCATTGGTGGCAGGTGGGACCCTAATTATAATATTCTGGTTGGAGGACATAGTGTCCCCCACCACCACTCTTTAGAAGCTTGTGGGGCATTCAATTAATTATAAATGGAGGGAGGGTGAACATGCTATTGTCAACAAAGTCACATAGTGGCATGTTTGCCCTACCTTCTCCTCCACGTGACTACAGGCCCCCAACCCCTTAGCCACGAACTTTAAAAATAAATGTCCCTAATCCCCAAACCTAATAATAGTGTGGGGGGGGGGGGGGGTGTACGGGAAGGGGGGGGGGGGAGGGACAATAAAACTAATACCTGTTAAAAAAATGACACCATCAGAAGTCTTCTTTCTTCTAATTATGGTTTTCTTCAGTCCCCAAAAAAAGCCTAATAAAAATCCATAAATCCTATCACACCTAATGAAAATGTTAAAATCTGAATAGCAACTGCTGGCAAGCTGCCACACAATTACGGTAAGTCTCCCACCACCAAGGGTTATTTACTATTGCCCTCTGGCTGCTACCCAGCAAATAGTTAGAATTTAAAGCATTCGGCCTGGATTTCAGCTGTCTGGCGGAGTTCGGTCCAGCTGAAATCTGATCCAAATTTGGGCCCTCAATTGCAAAATCCAGACATTTTAAAATAGTGTCAACAATGTCCAGATTTTGCAGTCCAAATGGCCCAATACACAGTTTGGTGGTTTTACCCCATCTGGACTTTAGTAAATAAGCACATTGAAGTTCAGTAACAGCTGGTAGTGCCTTGTTTTTGACAATGGCCATTCTATTAAGCACTATGGAATCTGTTGGCGCTATATAAATGGCAATAATAATAATAATAATATACAATCAAGACAAATGTCAGTGCTTGCCGCTTATGGAAGAGTGATCACTGTTTTAGTAAATGTATTCCTTTTCTTAGTTATAATTTATGTTCATCTCTTCACCCAGGCACATGCCCTTGAAGCAGACATGGAGAAAGAGTTTCTAGAAATTGCCTGCGTGTGTAAGACTGTGATATGCTGCAGAGTGACACCGCTTCAGAAAGCACAAGTGGTGGAGCTAGTAAAGAAGTACAAAAAGGCTGTCACATTAGCCATTGGAGATGGTGCCAATGACATCAGCATGATAAAAAGTAAGACACCAAATCTACTCATAATAACCACAGTTTGTAATACATGCATGAGTTTCTGTATTTCATCTACGTGGCTCTCGGACCGAGTGCAGTGCAGTGCAATACTTACCTGGATACAAAGCCCATGCATGTTACCTGTTATTGTAAGCGTTCTAAAAACTTTGCAACCCAACAGGTTAACATAGGGGCTGATGGAGCTGCAGCTCCAGGCCCATGCCCATGAAATAGGCCTATTGATTTAATAAAAAAAAAAAAAATTACACACTACTCTTAGAGTTTCCACATGGCTGGTATTTTACTGGCACAGACAGTATTTGAGGCTGCCTGACCGGTGTCGATATTGCAGTCATACTGGCAATACAAATGCTGATATTTTTCTCAGTATAAACATAGATTACGATGCAGTACCAGCACTGGCCAGTAGTGGTAGCTGTGTGTGGAGGGAGGCAGGGATAGGAAGTTCCAGCATATCCCTCCCTTCCTATCTCTACTCACTGATCCGCAGGGGAGCAGCTACTACGAGTCCAGACAGCAACTCCCAGCCTGCAGAAACAGTCAACAGCTCAGGGAAGTGAAGGATGCGGGTAAAGGCTGCAAGGAGACATGGGGGCACTGGGAGATATGGGGATACTAAGACACTAAGGGACATTGGGAGACATTATGACGCAGACACTTGGGGACATGGGGACACTGAAACACTAGCGACACAGTGTCCCTGTGTCTCCCAGCCAGTGTCCCTAGTGTCTGTGTCCCTGGTGTCTCAGTGTCCCCATATCTTTAAGTGTCCTCTAGTCACCCAGTGTCCCCATGTGTCCCAGCCAGTGCCTCAGTGTCCCCATTTCTCCCAGTGTCCCTGGTGTCTGTGTCCCCATGTCTCCCAGTGTCCCAAAGTGTCTCAGTGTCCCCATGTCTCCCAGTGTCCGTAGTGTCTCCGTTTCCCTAGTGTCTGTGTCCCCATGTCCCCCAGTGTCCCTATGTCTCCCAGTGCCCCAAGTGTCTCAATGTTCCCATGTCTCCCAGCCAGTGTCCCTAGTGTCCCCATGTCTTCGTGTGCCCTTGTCTCCCAGTGTCCCATAGTTTCCCAGTGCCTCCATGTGTCCCAGCCAGTGTCCCCTAGTCTCCCAGTGTCCCTGGTGTCTCAGTGTCCCCATGTCTCCCAGTGTCCCCAAGTATCTCAGGGTCCCCATGTCTCCCAGTGTCCCTAGTCTCAGTGTCCCTAGTGTCTGTTCCCATGACTCTCAGAGTCCCAGTGTCCCCATGTCTCCCAGTGCCCCAAGTGTCTCAATGTCCCTATTTCTCTGAGTGTCCCCAGGTATCCCAGTGTCCCGATGCCTCACAGTGTCCCCATGTCTCTCAGTGTTCCTAGTGTCCTTGTGACATGGGGACAAAGACACAAGGGGACACTGGGAGACATGGGGACATAGACACTAGGGGACATTGAGAGACATGGGAATACTGGGGGAGACAAGGGGACACTGGGCGACATGGAGACACAAGAGGACACTGGGAGACATGGGGCATTGAGACACTGTGATACAAAAGCACACTGTGATACATAGGGTCACTAGGATACCTGGGTACACGACACTAGGGGACACTGGGAGACATGGGGCACTGATACATAGGGACACTGTGAGACCTGGGGTAATCGACACATGGGGACACATGGGGAGTCATATCCCTCCCTTCCTATGTCTACTCACTGATCCGCAGGGGAGCAGCTACTATGAGTCCAGACAGCAACTCCCAGCCTGCAGAAACAGTCAGCAGCTCAGGGAAGTGAAGGATGCGGGGAAAGGCTGCAAGGAGACATGGGGGCACTGGGAGATATGGGGATACTAAGACACTAAGGGACATTGGGAGACTTTATGACACAGACACTTGGGGACATGGGGACACTGAAACACTAGCAACACAGTTTCCCTGTGTCTCCCAGCCAGTGTCCCTAGTGTCTGTGTCCCTGGTGTCTCAGTGTCCCCATATATTTAAGTGTCCTCTAGTCTCCCAGTGTCCCCATGTGTCCCAGCCAGTACCTCAGTGTCCCCATTTCTCCCAGTGTCCCTGATGTCTGTGTCCCCATGTCTCCCAGTGTCCCAAAGTGTCTCAGTGTCCCCATGTCTCCCAGTGTCCCTAGTGTCTCCGTTTCCCTAGTGTCTGTGTCCCCATGTCCCCCAGTGTCCCTATGTCTCCCAGTGCCCCAAGTGTCTCAATGTTCCCATGTCTCCCAGCCAGTGTCCCTAGTGTCTCAGTGTCCCCATATCTTCGTGTGCCCTTGTCTCCCAGTGTCCCATAGTTTCCCAGTGCCCCCATGTGTCCCAGCCAGTGTCCCCTAGTCTCCCAGTGTCCCTGGTGTCTCAGTGTCCCCATTACTCCCAGTGTCCCCAAGTATATCAGGGTCCCCATGTCTCCCAGTGTCCCTAGTCTCAGTTCCCCTTGTGTCTGTTCCCATGACTCTCAGAGTCCCAGTGTCCCCATGTCTCCCAGTGCCCCAAGTGTCTCAATGTCCCTATTTCTCTGAGTGTCCCCAGGTATTATAAAGTAGTGAGACGCCTGATGAACAGGATCTATAGTGTGTCCACAGAATCTTAGATAGGGGATAACCCTTGAATATATAATAAATGTAGAGACTGGGGGTGGACCCGATCCCAAAAGAGCTCAGGGGCACCAAGAAAGATTCTATGAGTCTACTCTTTGTGGACTGAAAATAAAAAACACCTTTATTATAGGGTACAAATTCCGCAAAAGAAGTAAAGGAAACTTATAAATAATGCTAACACATCTAATAAATTAGTGGGAGGTGGTAATATGTACATCAGAGAAAGGAGTGAGCAATTGAATCTTACACAATCCACTACTTGAAACCATATAGTCAGAGGTTTCTTTTAAGTATATATGTGGTTAGTGTAGAAGATAGACAATAATCACTGCTTTAGCGGACTAAAAGGCCCTTAGAAGAGATAAGAAAAGAATAGTATCCCTTATGAGTAGACCTGTTAACTTAGTCACTAGTAGGATTGATACAGTTAGACGTTGAAGCCTTAGACAGAGTATCAATTATATCCAGAACTTGCAAGTCTTATGACAGGTCTTATGACAGGTCTACTCATAAGGGATACTATTCTTTTCTTATCTCTTCTAAGGGCCTTTTAGTCCGCTAAAGCAGTGATTATTGTCTATCTTCTACACTAACCACATATATACTTAAAAGAAACCCCTGACTATATGGTTTCAAGTAGTGGATTGTGTAAGATTCAATTGCTCACTCCTTTCTCTGATGTACATATTACCACCTCCCACTAATTTATTAGATATGTTAGCATTATTTATAAGTTTCCTTTACTTCTTTTGGGGAATTTGTACCCTATAATAAAGGTGTTTTTTATTTTCAGTCCACAAAGAGTAGACTCATAGAATCTTTCTTGGTGCCCCTGAGCTCTTTTGGGATCGGGTCCACCCCCAGTCTCTACGTGTCCCCAGGTATCCCAGTGTCCCCATGCCTCACAGTGTCCCCATGTCTCTCAGTGTTCCTAGTGTCCTTGTGACATGGGGACCCTGGTTGACATGGGGACACAGACACAAGGGGACACTGGGAGACATGGGGACATAGACACTAGGGGACATTGAGAGACATGGGAATACTGGGGGAGACAATGGGACACTGGGCGACATGGAGACACAAGAGGACACTGGGAGACATGGGGCATTGAGACACTGTGATACATAAGCACACTGTGATACATAGGGTCACTAGGATACCTGGGTACACGACACTAGGGGACACTGGGAGACATGGGGCACTGATACATAGGGACACTGTGAGACCTGGGGTAATCGACACATGGGGACACATGGGGAGTCATGAGGGCACTGGGAGATATGGGGGCACAGGGAGACTAGGGGACACTGAGACACTGGGCGACATGGGGACACTGATACATAGGGACACTGAGACAGTGGGAGACTTGAGACACTGGGGGACAGGGAGACACTGGGAGCAATCTATCTATACAGCAGAATCAAACTGTAAGTAGTTTTTTGGTGATTTTACAGATTTCTCTTATGTTACTCCTTGTGATTTACATTATGTGATGTCATCCATACATAATTAATTATACAAATTAGTAAGGCGGTATGTTTTTCCAAGAAACGTGGCAACCCTAACTACTTTTCACATACTCTTACTTAAGTATGGAAACTTAAGAGGGATGTATAGGAACAAAACTTGTGTGGAATAGCTGACAATGAAATTAGTTAAGGTAATGCTGACTTTGGTCTCTCTAACACTGTGGCATGTTCCCTTTCTTTTACACTCAATACATACAGTTTTTCTCTGTCCCAGACTATATACCAGGATCTTCTGCCTCCTAGTAAGAAGGTAAGGGGACAAGTGGACCAGCGAGTGATAGGGGACAAACCTTAGAAAGTGCTGAGCGAGTGCATCATTAGACTAATTTATGCTAAGCTTAGAGTGCTATCTGCATAGTATGCCCTTAGTTGGCCAGCTTGCATGATTGGCAGACAGCCTGACATGCATTCATGCCAGGCTGGCTTTCCAATTCTTTGGGCAGACATGCCCCCTTTTTGGGCATGTTCGCCCCTTTTGGCAGGTTATGTGATTTGCGTCAGTGGCACACCCTTTTACCGCGCCCATTCCCTTCCTGCTTCACTGGACACTGCTGTTAGGGGTTATGGATGTACTTGAAATATGAAAACATAAATTAGAGAGAGATTAGCATAGGGTATGTGTTTTCTTATAGCTGCTGTTTTCTTTTCCTCCAACACCATCTCCATCAGATACATGACGCTTGGGAATGTTTTAGGTCGTTTAGATTCTGTAATTAGGCCCATCATAACTGTCAGCACCATGCCCACTGAGCTCTTAATCTGGCCCTGCAACCCAGTTATTCTTGAATTACTTTAGTAGGTTTAATGTTGTATTCATTAATTAAAATAGATTTAGTGTATCAGTTTATTCAAATGGAAAAATGAAAACCATAGTCTCTTTAGCAGAGTTTTTGGACATGTACTGAGTAACTCTTTTGTACTATTCAGATGTTGCACCACCAGCACTTGTTTTCTTTTTTGCTTACTTTTCTACTCAACTACTCACATAATTCACCCTGTATGAGAATGTGAACTGAAGATTATTAACCACTTCACTGTACAAGTTTACCAAAAGTAAACAATTGACTGATGTCTTAAGCCAGCTGTATTGTTAAGTAATCAATTTTGTACCACACTAACGTCTGTCTCTCTATGTGTTTTCAGGTGCCCATATAGGAGTTGGCATTAGTGGACAAGAGGGGATGCAAGCTGTTTTAGCGAGTGACTACTCTTTTGCCCAGTTTAGATACCTTCACAGACTTCTTCTGGTCCACGGTCGATGGTCTTATTTTAGAATGTGCAAGTTTTTGTGTTATTTCTTCTATAAAAATTTTGCCTTCACACTAGTGCATTTCTGGTTTGGCTTCTTCTGTGGCTTTTCTGCACAGGTGAGTGTGGGGTAGTGCATGTGTCATATTAATGTTTGTATGGCCTTTACAAATTCTTTACACACACCAATATGTTGTAAGATGTTTAAAGGGTTGAAAAGAGACATGTGTCCATAAAGTTCAGCCATCCTCACATTTGTGTTTTTGGTGTTGAAACAACAGTTAGTTTTTTTTTAATGAACAAGCCCCCAACCATGGCACACTAAATCAATACCCTACCTGCAGAGATGCTCCCATTCTGCTAAACGCTGCTGGAGGAAGTCACACACCCAGTCTGACTTCCTCCACTACAAATTCATGATGCGTTCGTACAGCACAGCCCTTGCCCTTGCCAAACAGTCATACTTTTCCTCCCTCATAAGCCCATGCTCCCGCAATCCCAGGGGTCTTTTTAATACCTTTAACTCCCTTCTTTGTCCTGCTGTGGCCACCCTCCAAACTAACCTTACAGCCGATAGCTTTGCATGCTACTTTACCAACAAGATTGAACAGCTAAGGAAAGAATTCTCCCCACCTTGCCCCTCTCTTTCTCAACTACACATAGGCCATGCCTTTCCTACCCTTTAGACTTTCTCCCAGGCTAATGAACAAGAGGTGGCTGCACTTCTCCTTTCCTCTTGACCCACCACTTGCCCGCTTGATCCTGTCCCGTCTCACCTTATCAGATCGCTCTCCGCTTGTCTTGTGCCTTACTTAACACACATCTTCAACTGCTCTCTCTTCTGGTGTTGTCCCTACTGCCCTTAAACATGCTACTGTAGTACCCATCTTAAAAAAAACATCGCTTGACCTGTCCGCCCCTTCTAACTATTGTCCCATATGCCTGCTCCCTCTTTCCTCAAAGCTCCTGGAAAGACTTGTCTTTACCCATCTGACTTGCTTCCTCAATTCCAACTCTCTCCTTGACCCTTTTTAGTATGGCTTCCGCCCCCTTCCACTCTACTGAGACTGCTCTTATTTAAAGTCACTAACGACCTAATCGTAGCTAAATCCAAAGGGCACTACTCTTCTTGACCTCTCTGCTGCCTTTGACACTGTTGACCATGTTCACCTTCTCCAAACTCTTCAATCACTCTGTCTCTGTGACACTGTCCTCTCTTGGTTTTCCTCCTTTCTCTCCCAACGCTCAATCAGTATCTCCTTTTCTAATGATATCTCCTCCCTTTGTTCTGTCTCTGTTGAAGTCACCCATGGCTCTGTCCTTGGTCCCCTTCTATTTCTCTTTATACTGCCTCTCTTGGCAAACGTATTACCTTATTTGGATTCCAATACCACCTGTACACTGATGACACTCAGATATACCTCTCCTCTCCGGACCTCTCCCCTGCCGTCCTGCAACGTGTCACTGCTTGCCTTTCTTCCATCGCTGATTGGATGTCCTCCCGCCTTTTGAAACTCAATTTCTCTTAAACTGAACTCCTTGTCTTTCCTTCTCCTAATACTGATCCCCCTATTTCGCTCTTCCTTCAAATGAGTGGTACCCACATCAGTCCATCCTTGCAAGCGCGCTGTCTTGGCTTTATACTTGATTCTGGCCTCACATTTGAGCCTCACATCCAATCTGTTACCAAATCCTGTAGATTCCACCTTAAGAACATAGCCTGCATTCGCCCCTTTCTTACACAAGATTCTACTAAGGAGCTTGTGCATGCTCTAGTAATCTCTTGCATGGATTATTGTAACTCTCTCCTAATAGGTCTTCCCACAAGTCGTATTGCCCCGCTGCAGTCTGTAATGAATGCTGCAGCTAGACTAATTTTCCTCTCCTGTCGCTCCTCTCACACCTCTCCCCTCTGTCAGTCCTTACATTGGCTTCCTGTATCCTATAGGAGTCAATTCAAGGTACTAATCCACACCTATAAAGCTATGACCAACTCTAGCCCCTCCTAAATCTCTTTACTGATCCGCAGGTATGCCCCTTTTCTGTTTCTCCGGCTCTGCCCATGACCTTCTCCTGTCTGCTGCTCGCACCCGTACAGCCAACTCACGCTTGCAGGACTTCTCGCGAGTGGCTCCTTTCCTTTGGAATAACCTGCCTACGGCCATCAAGCTCTCCCTAGTCTTCAATCATTTAAAAAGTGCCTCAAAACCCATCTCTTTAGGAAAACTTATGGCCTCCCAGAGGAAACTCTATATCACATACCTGTCCCTTGCTCTCTCCTTAAGGGCAGCATTCTATTCTCTCCTCCAGCTCTGCTTCACTCCACCTTGTTTGATTGTTACCTCTGGTCCTGTTGTGTTTTACGCCCCACCTCCTATAGACTGTAAGCTCGTTTGAGCAGGGCCCTCTTCAATCTATTGTTCCTGTAAGTTTTTGTAATTGTCTCATTTATTGTTAAATCTCCCCCTAATAATATTGTAAAACACAACGGAATATGCTGGTGCTATATGAATATCAGTAATAATAAAAATAATATTATTTGACATTATTCTTTAGGTTCCAACCCCAATAAACAATAAAATAAGGGTATTAAATAACCTTACATTTTCCTGAAATCCAGCACCAGGCAAAGTTCCCAGTTCAGCTTTGGCAGTTAAACCAGTTAAGATGCCCACAATTTCAGCCGGGCATGTGGAAGGGAGGGAACATTTAAAAAAAAGAAAAAAGAGTATAGGGAGGCTCAAGGGCTTTAAGGGACAATATAGTCACCAGATCCACTGCAGTTTATTGTAATTTAGTGGTTCTGGTGTCTATAGCATGCCCCTGCAGACTTTTTAATGTAAACACTGCCTGTTCAGAGAGAAAGGCAGTGTTTACATTACAATCTAGGGACTAGGGATGTGCATGGGGAAAATTTTCGGTTCGGCTCCGCATTCCGAAATTCGGCAATTTGGAACTTTGGAATTTTGGCACTTCAGGACTTCTCTTGCAGCCGCTTAGTAGATAACTCCCTAATTCCCACGGTATTAGGCAGTTATATACCAAAAGGCTGAAAGACCTAAAGTGGTCTTTCAGCCAAATTTACTAAGTAAAAATTACTTAGTATTACTTAGTATTAGTAAATTCTGCCCCCCCCACCCGAGTGGCGGGTGAGGGCCCTAAAGTAAAATAAGGGGGGGCACCTATTGTCCTCTGCCCCACACCCCTGAGCGGTGGGTGCGGGCCCTAAATTACTTCATGGGGGGGACCGATTGTCCTCCCCCCAACCCCCAAGCGGCAAGGGGGCCCTAAAGAAGAATAAGAGGAGGGGACCTATTGTCCTCGTCCCCGGCCCCCACCCCTGAGCGGTGGGTGGGGGCCCTAAAGTAAAATAATGGGGGGGATCTATTGTCCTCCCCTCCAGCCCCCACCCAGGAGCGGTGGGTAGGGGCCCTAAATTAGAATAAGGGGGGACCTATTGTCCTCCCCTCCCTGGCCCAGACCTCTGAGCGGCGGATGTGGGCCCTAAAGTAAAATAATGGGGGGGCCTACTGTCCTCCACCCCGACCCCCACCCCTGAGCGGCGGGTGGGGGCCCTTAGTTAGAATAAGGGGGAGGGGATCAATTGTCCCCAATCGCGTGGCTCGGGTGGGGGGACACTTTTTTTTTCGTTTTTTTACTAAACAAAACAAGTAAAGATTACTTAGTATTAGTAAATTATACCCCTACTCGCTATACCGCGAGTAGGGGCATGTCTAGTAAACAGTGAGCAGCCTGTGGGGAGTTATCTACTTATTAATTCCTGTCATTCCATTGACTGGCTAAGTAGCTTACATTTTATATGAATGTGTGTTACTTGATTGTTGTAAGTGTTGCAAATGCTTACAGCTGAATCCTGGCTATGTTTGTATACTTTTTATTTAAACTTGTATACAGTGTAACATTCTTCATTCTTCTACTGGATAGATATATTAGTACTTCAGCAATACTGTGCTTCGGAACTTCGGAAATTCAGCAATTTCAGAACTTCGGCAATTCGGAACTTCGGCAATTCAGCTATTCGGACATATCCGAATATCCGAATTGCCTGAAATTCGTCCGAATTGACATTCGGAACAAAACGAATTGCACATGTCTACTAGGGACACCTCTATGGCAGTCACTTACACGGACACTTAAGGTGGAATACAAAGTCACAAGCATTTCTCAGTTGCTGTCTCTTTGCCTACAATTTGTAGTTCCCCTGTCACTTCTCAGTTTCTGGTTTAGTGAATAAACCCATATGATAACAAGCCTTCTTCTTCTTCTTAACAAGGCTTACACTGAAAGGACAAGGAACCTTTCAGGGGAGGGCCAAGAAAAAAAAAGAATGAAGAATGAGACATGTTTAAGGTGTTAGAAGTGGAACAATGAGCAGTAATACTCTTTGGAGTTTTTTGGTTAGTGCTCCACTTTTAAAACTTTGTTCCCGAATTACTAGTAAAAGTTTTTAAAGATCTGGCTAACTAATAAAGGGGTGCCCTCACACGCACATACACATACACACATGTGTCTAATCTAACAACATTCACTATAAGTCTTTTATAAACAACACCTTGCTTGTTTATTTTTATTGTGTTTAGAAATCCTAATCCACTGTTTTGCCTGAGTTAAGAATACATTCTCAAATCTGGCCGCAAGCTAAAGAGCTGATTAAAATAGCACAGAGAACAGGTTGAGCTATAATTTAGAAAACACAGCCTTCAGTTTTCTGTCTGCTTTTTCAGAAAAGAATGAGACTTTTCGTCATTTGTTAGTGATAGCACCTCATAGATTAAAACTGATCCTCATGAAGTCTGGAAGTAGTTATCCAATTAAATAAAGAATTGTTTTTTGCCAAATAGTGTTAGGGAAAAAAAACACATCTCAGTGGGTGGTTCTTTAATTAAATTAAGTTGGTGTACTTTATCAGCAGAACCGATCAATGGCAAATATAGAATTGCTGTAGCCATTTTTGTATATAAATTGGGTATATAACATTGTGACACTGAGTTTAAAAGAGAGGAGTACTGTTTTATGTGGCAGCCTCTTGTGAACTCTTGTGAAGCATCTTGGTCATTTATAAAGAGCAATTTTAGTGCTTTCCACTTCCTGTCTCTACTTTGTTCACAATACAAGCAGACTGTGACAAACAGAACCTCGTCACAGGCTCCTGGACGGGCCTGCTTGCCAGCCTCTTGCCCCAGGACTATGGCCCCTGTAATAGACCTGGGCCCACCTACTTTAAAAAAGCCCTGTTTGGGGGGCGGGGCCAGCAAGCCGACACGAACAGACGCCATCTTAATCAGCTCCCAAACTCTGCGGATAAAATCCACAAATATCAGCCTTTACACGACCCATCCAACATCGCCACATACACGATCGGAGTCAGCACAACAAACTGCATCTCCAGATGCCTTTTTTTCAGCCACAAAGGCTGCAGAAACGGAGACGCAAGATCGGGGCCTACTATACCCCCAACGATCCAGGGCCTCGAGGACCCGCTGAGCGGATACCCGGCTGAACACACAGACACCTCCTACTCCCCGGACCCATCCGACGCTCAGGCTCACATACCAGCTATGGAAAGCCGGTCACAAAAGACACAAGGTACGGCCGGGGGCAGGGATATTGGGACTTTACTTCAAACGCCCGCCCAGCCTAAACCCACACCCACGGCATCTATGCCGGAGGTAGCCCTGACATCTACCTCACCCCAACAACGGCCAGAATCACCTGGGTTCCTTCAAGCACCCAAAACAAACCAGCAAGGGACTGCATCCCCAGGGCAGCACCAACCACCGCAGCTGGATATGACACACACCCAGGCACAACAAGGCCCAGATCTACAGGGACCCACATGGGCAACACAGCCTGAAAGGGAACTCAATCCACCTCAACCCAGGCCTGATATACCAGGGCACTCACAAGCACCGCTGCAACTGCTAATGGAGTCCCCAGATGACTCTGCACCAACCACCAAACGCGACTTAAAGCTCCTATTAGCAGACATCCACAAACTCCTAGCGGCTTACACAGCCCTCCTCAAGACCGAACTGCGCACGGTCACTGAAAGGGTTAGAGCCACGCAGGCAGAAGTGGTGACAATACACGCTCACATAAACACAATGGAAGACTCCATTAAACAAATCCAGCAACAACAAACGTACCTGTCATTCAAAGTGTCCAGCATGGAAGATCGACAACGCCGTTCTCACCTTAAAATCAGGGGCATCCCCGCGGAAATAACGGCCGAAGAGCTACCGCAATACACCAGACGCCTCCTAGCTACAATCCTCCCACACACAGCGGTCAAGAAAATGACCATAGATGGGGTGTACCGCCTGCCTACCCCTCCCCACCTAAAGTCCCCAACAGCCAGAGACGCCATTCTCAGATGCACCACAGTGCAAGACAAACTACATATAATGGCTGGGCTGAAAAGCAAGACACCACTGCTGTTCGAGAAGTCATCCCTAACGTTCTTTCAGGACTTATCAAAAGCCACCCTAAGGTGGCGCAAATCCTATGGACCACTCACTACAAAACTCAGAGCAGCAGGAATCGCATACAAGTGGGGCGCTAACGGGACACTGGAGGTAACCCGAGATGGCACCACCCATGTCCTGACCTCCGTGGAGGACGCACCTACCCTCCTAACCACCCTGAGACTACACCACCTGGCACAAGACCCCGGGAATGCCGCCCAGCTAGAACCAGGACCCAGCGGATCACAATACCCTGTACCGTGACTGATGTGCACAGATGCTGCAGGCTGGATCAAAGTGACTGCTGTACACAATATATTTCAAGTTTTTATCGAGACTTTACCTATGTTTTATTTTATTTTCTTGACTTGTTATCCCATGGTATAAATACCTAAACACTACGGACCACCGACGCACTGACCCTTGTAGAGGATACATAAGCTCCAAAACAAGGAGAGACAACACAATACACAACAAACCACAGGGCGATTAAAAATCTACCCTTCCCCCTCCCCCGCAGCCCCCTCGGTTAGGGGTAACCACCCCAACAAGCCACCAACAACTAACAGCTCACCTCCACTAACGCAGCCAGACAACAACATCCGGCACAACACAGGGAGCCTAGCCATGACACATGGAACTGACACAAACCCGCAGCCCCACAACTCGAGTACAAACTGAAGCCCCACATAGAGAAACACCACCACCAGACTCATACTTGACGGGACCTGCTACACCACACCATGCCCCATCTTAAACACAAAGAAGCACAAAACAATATAACACCTAAGTATGGATAACTAAGTTATGTTTTAACATGTTACTGTTATACTACAAATGTTAAAAATGCATTGTAATCTTTCTATCACAGAGAATCATAACCAACTAATATATGGCATTGTAGTCTTTCTATCACAGAGAATCATGACCAACTAATATATGGCATTGTAATCTTTCTATCACAGAGAATCAGAACCAACTAATATATGGCATTGTAATCTTTCTATCACAGAGAATCAGAACCAACTAATATATGGCATTGTAATCTTTCTATCACAGAGAATCAGAACCAACTAATTTATGGCATTGTAATCTTTCTATCACAGAGAATCAGAACCAACTAATTTATGGCATTGTAATCTTTCTATCACAGAGAATCAGAACCAACTAATATATGGCATTGTAGTCTTTCTATCACAGAGAATCAGAACCAACTAATATATGGCATTGTAATCTTTCTATCACAGAGAATCAGAACCAACTAATTTATGGCATTGTAATCTTTCTATCACAGAGAATCAGAACCAACTAATATATGGCATTGTAATCTTTCTATCACAGAGAATCAGAACCAACTAATATATGGCATTGTAATCTTTCTATCACAGAGAATCAGAACCAACTAATATATGGCATTGTAATCTTTCTATCACAGAGAATCAGAACCAACTAATATATGGCATTGTAATCTTTCTATCACAGAGAATCAGAACCAACTAATATATGGCATTGTAGTCTTTCTATCACAGAGAATCAGAACCAACTAATATATGGCATTGTAATCTTTCTATCACAGAGAATCAGAACCAACTAATATATGGCATTGTAATCTTTCTATCACAGAGAATCAGAACCAACTAATATATGGCATTGTAATCTTTCTATCACAGAGAATCAGAACCAACTAATTTATGGCATTGTAATCTTTCTATCACAGAGAATCAGAACCAACTAATATATGGCATTGTAATCTTTCTATCACAGAGAATCAGAACCAACTAATATATGGCATTGTAATCTTTCTATCACAGAGAATCAGAACCAACTAATTTATGGCATTGTAATCTTTCTATCACAGAGAATCAGAACCAACTAATATATGGCATTGTAGTCTTTCTATCACAGAGAATCAGAACCAACTAATATATGGCATTGTAGTTTTTCTATCAACCTGTTCAATCACGAAGCGCAGAAATTAACGCTCCGATAGATTATGTTTTGATACTGTAACTTTATTTGCCTTTACATTGCCTGTACATTCTTCTCTACTGTACTATGCAATACAGCGATGTAATGCACTTTGCTCTGTAAACCGATTTATGTACCATATTGTAATCTGAATGTCTTAATTCTTTTTCCTGAGAAAAATAAAGAATGGAAAAAAAAACAAAAAAAAAATACATCAATTCGTTAATATATTATGGGAAAGGGTGCCATAAGGTTTAAATGTAACCATATCTGTAAGTTGTTCCCTGCTTAGGTAAGTGTCCCCAGGCAGGGTAAATCCAATCACAATGCAGATGGAGAGAGGGAGAGAGAGAGAGAGAGAGAGCATAAAACAAAGCATGACATATAAAAGGTTAACACAGGTTATAGATGTTTTCGGTGTTTTGTTCAGTGGTGTTATGAAGGTTGATAGATCGCTCCGTAGTAATGTTACAATAATTTATTGCAATAGTTTAGACTGCACTAGAGTTTTAAAATTCATACAACTGTATTTTTTTTTCTTTCTAGACTGTCTATGACCAGTGGTTTATTACACTTTTCAATATTGTTTATACATCACTTCCTGTTCTGGCAATGGGACTGTTTGACCAGGTAAATGTTTTACATTAAATCCATATTAATTTTGATGCGTTACTACAAGTGATCTGATATGCATGTAAATATCTTGGATCCATGTTCCAAAGTTAGAAACATTATCTATCTTTGACTTCAAAAGAGCTCCTGAAAAAATGCCCAGGGCATTTTATTTAAATTAACTTACTCAACTTTCCAGCACTCTCTGTCATTTTTGTCCAACTCTTGAATAAGCTCCTGAAAGTTACTCCCTTTAAATCTTAGTGGACATACCTAAGGAAACTCCCAATATAGGGGATTGGGCAAATTCATCTGTATTTTTGTTCACAAATGGACAATTGATTATATAATCCATTTTAATATGTATTTAAAAAAAAAAAAAAACTACACATTTTACTTGGCAAAGATTAGCCATACTCTAGCACCCTCCATTCTTTGTAGACCCCACCTGTCTTCACTCATCACCTGTGTTTTGGGAAGGGAGGTTCAAACAGATACAATCTGTGATGATAGTATTAGTTAACAGATTTAATGATGGCGTGTTATGTTACTGAATCCTGTGCCTAGGTTCATTACTACATTTTTTTCTGGTCCTGGTGAAGAAGGAGATAGATAGTTTTACTTTATATAACTATATCCTTCTGACTTGTTCCCTGCTAAATCTGCCTTATATTACATCAGTATGAGATAAATGTTTGTTCATCAAGATCATCTGGTTCTGTGGCGTGTTATGTAGACAATTTTACACATGTCTAACATGTGTACTGTCAGACAAGAATCTTACATCTCACATTAGTTAATAATACAAGTTTTAAAGCTTTGTTGATAAGATATATATTTGTACACACTTGTACATCAACATAGTTTCAATGTGCTGGCCATCTAATTACATAGATATATTTTACTTCTGTAGTTTGTTGGATAACATAATTGCGACCATTAATGCTCATTTTTTTCTTGTTTAACATTGTTAATTGGGCACACCCCAGTCTTGGGACAATAATCCAAACATCCAATTATATATTATCCTACATGTTTAAAATGGTATGCACAAATGGAACATAGCTTCAAGAGGACTCCCATAGCATTGTTTAAATACATGCGAATGGTAATGTTATAATCAGCAGAATGAAAAAATGCCTGCAACACATACTTTTATCATTTGTAATACTTTCAATGTATCTACAAGCCAGCTCAGCTGTATAGAGATGTATAACTAATTTATCATTTGTGCTTGAAAAAAAATGCCATCAGATGTATAGGTTTAAAGATGTGGTTGCTTGAAGATTGGGGGGGGGGGAGAAAGAAAAGAATGTATATATCAATATATTATCGACATTACAAATTGCCATCACTATTATTATTTACGTTAATTTTCACTTAGTGATATGTGGGACGCACGAAAATACATACTATTGAGATCACCGGGAGGGCATGGCCTATCCCCGTACTACATATATGAGACGATTCTTAGGCACACCCCACTCCCGGAATCCCACCTAGTGGAACGATGGGAGGCGGGGATGGGGCTATTATGATCTACCTGGCTTGACTGTAACTAATATCCTGGGTCAGCGGGGCCTCTAGGGCTGTGTGGAGGGGGAGGAGAGGTGGCATACACCACCCAGGACCTGCAAGGGGGATTAGGGATAAGAGATGAATAGCGGCGGTGATGGGCGATAGGAGAAGATGAGTGATTCATAACCGCCTACTGTTATTGTTGTTATTTTAATCTTTTTTACCTGTTATTGGAATACTTACCTTCTGGCATAACTGCACCTCCCATGATCAACAACACTTGGGCTAGGAACCGGCTGGAGCGGGTATATCTTATACTCTACACACGTACGCTTTACCATACCCGGTTTAGACCCTAACTACTGCTCTACATAACCACTTCCGCAAAAATCTCGTCGGAGCCACAGGCACACTCACCCACCGGTCTGGTTATCGGGGTGACACCTGGCCATTCACGCCGAGGCGCAAGTGTTCCTCCTTCTCAAAGGAGACTCTGAGGTAATACCAACGTTTGCCCCACGGGGACGTTCCCCGGCAGGGGGGCTCCCTTTGCCCACCCTTATTTTAATCTCTCAACCCACTTTACCGACCTCACATCCACACTCAACACCCATACACTCTCTCACACACGTACACATACATCTACACGCGCACCACCCTCCATTACCTCCACGCAAGAACGGACTTGTCATTGGCTCCAAGGGGGGAAGCACCGGACCACGACCGACGATAGACGGGACCCCCTGACACTCCCTTGACCTTCCATAGGCCTCTATTGACCACACGGGCTCCTACAGGTCAGCATAACACACACACCCTCGCGGGGCTGCGCCGTCGGCCCGGGCCCTTGCGCCGCTCGGGCGGATCTCCTGGGGACGGGCGCACCTAGTCGCGGGCAGGACCATGGCATACCACCGCACTCCCATGACCATCATGACGCTCAATTGCAGAGGCCTGAACATCCCAGAACGCCGCACTCACCTACTGAGGACACTGAGGCGGAAGCATATATCGATTGCGATGCTACAAGAATCCCCGTTATTTAAACCTGCAACCCGGACTTGGCGCCTGAACGAGTCCTTGCTCCAGGACCTAGCGGTGCGAAGCGAGGTCTCCCAGGCACTGGAGCCCTACTTTGAGGAAAATTGGATCGATGAAACATCCCCGGTGTCCGTGTGGGAGGCTCACAAGAGCGTCATACGCGGCACTCTTATTGGTATTGCGACCCGCAAGAGGAAAGAAGCAACCCGCACGATGTCTGACTTGTACGGCACCATATCGCGCCTCGAGCTCCAGCACAAACGCTCACAGCTAGTCGAAACATATGCCGAACTAACAGAAGCTAGACGTAACCTGACAGCTCTTCTTACACAAAGACACCTACGTTCGCTCCAAAGATCGAAAAACTTTTTCTACACACACGCGAACAAAGGGGGGAAGTTCCTAGTGCGCTTCCTCCGAGGGGATGTGACGCGCACACAAGTCCGAAAGATCCGCTTAACATCAGGCGGTACATCTCCGTATCCAGAAGACATAGCAAGAGAGTTTCGTGAATACTATGCCTCTCTATATAACCTGCGCCAATCGGGAGACCCATCACATAGACGGGACTCGTCGCTGCACATGCGGACATACCTACAAGACACTCTACGAACGCGAATAAATCCGGAAGCGGCGTCTATGCTTGACGAATTGATTACGACCGACGACCTCGCCGCAGCGCTTAAAAACACGAAAACAGGGAAGGCCCCGGGACCAGATGGGTTCTCCCCGGGCTACTACAAACACTTTGCCCAGATCTTACTACCGTGGCTGACTAAAGCTGTCAACAAAGTAACGGAGGGGGAACGATTTGGCGCAGAATCCCTAACGGCGACTATTCTACTCAAACCCGGGAAGGACCCGGAACAATGCGGTAGTTATCGCCCAATTTCCCTATTGAACGTAGACACAAAGCTCCTAACAAAAGTCCTAGCGACCAGACTCCAACGGATATTACCGAGTCTAGTTCATGTGGACCAGACGGGATTTATCCCGGGCCGAGAGGCACGGGACAGTACGCTACGCCTGTTTTCCATCCAACACCATGCACGGAAATACCGGAGGCCCCTCCTGCTGTTATCTATGGACGCGGAGAAGGCATTTGACCGGGTGGATTGGTCATATATGACCCAAACACTCCGGTACATGGGCGTAGGACAGCGGACTATGGCGTGGATCACTGCTCTATATAGCTCGCCGAGGGCATCGGTACGTGTCAACGGGGCTCTGACTACAAGCTTCGGCATCACGAACGGCACCAGACAGGGATGCCCCCTGTCGCCACTCCTGTTCGCCCTCTCCCTGGAGCCACTCCTACAAGCAATTCGGGATCGTCCAGACATCCATGGCTGCTCCTGGCGAGGCACTGAGCATAGGGTGGCCGCTTATGCGGACGACCTTCTGTTCTTTGTTTCCCAGCCGCGGATCACATTACCTTGCATACTCTCAGAAATCAACATATTTGGCCGGATCTCCGGGTTTAAATTAAACCTAGCAAAATGTGAGGCACTCAACATCACTGTACCTGAGGCAGACTACGAGTCCCTTGGCCCACTCTTTCCCTTTCGCTGGTGCACGGGGGCGATGAAGTACCTGGGCATCTGGATCCCCACAGACCCGCAGGACATTTATCGACTCAACTTCACACCGCTCCTGCGGACAATTGAATCAGATCTGAAGAAGTGGGCTTACCCGCACATTACATGGCACGGCCGCATAGCGGTCCTTAAAATTAACATCCTCCCGAGAGCTCTTTATCTATTCCAGACCATCTCCTTAACCCTACCGCCGACGTTCTTTTCGAGACTCAAGTCGGCCGTTATCCAATACATATGGAGAGGGGAAAGGTCCAGACTATGCCACGACTTATTATGCCTGCCCAGGCACAGAGGGGGCCTAGCACTGCCGGACTTTAAAAAATACCATCAGGCTGCGACGCTACAGCGGATTCTGGAGTGGCATGAGACGGTCACGGACAAGCAATGGGTGGCTCTGGACAGAGAGGGTTACGCAGCGAAACTAAAAGCGCTGGTGTGGAGAAGACAGGCGACTAGGGGCAGCGGGAGACGGGACGAGGGCCCGGTAGTACATACAATACTCGCGTGGGAGAGCCTTAGAGAGATACCCAGGGTCTCCATGACCCCGAGCCCCCTGCTGCCAATCGCCCACAACCCCGGTATAGGGGGAGGGTTACCTATGGAGGCTTGGACATTCCTGGGGGATGCGGAATATATCCCAATACAGAAAGTCAGCCGGGACGGTACCCTAAAGACGCTAGACGCGCTGATGGAAGACCGACCACGATCTCCGATGGTGACTCTCCGGAATATGCAACTAAAACATTATTACAATTCCCTGCCTCATAAGGATAAACTACAGAGAGAACTAACGCGGTTTGAGGATCTCTGCTCCCGTGGCGCGTCTCTTGCAAAGACTATCTCGAACCTTTATCAATATCTGCTGACTGACCCCACGTCGGACAACAACACCTTCCAGCGGCGCTGGGAATGGGCCATGGACAAGACTTTCACCCCGACGCAATGGGACAAAGCACTGATATGGCAACATAAGAGTTCCTCTAGCTCTCGCTATCAAGAGGTAAATTACAAACTAATATCCATGTGGTATAGAACACCAGTACTACTTCATAGGATCTTCCCCTCTACCCCACCAACGTGCTGGAGATGCCAGGAAGACAACGGGACCCTACTGCACATCTGGTGGGAATGCAGACTTATCACACCATTCTGTAATAGTATCAAATCAGACATTCACCTAATCCTCGGAGACGACACTGAATGGTCGGCAGAACTAGCCTTGCTGCACATCTCCTCACAACCATTATCTGTCCTGTGTCATCTCTTGAACGCGGCCAAATCACTCATCCCGGTGCACTGGAAGACGACGGATACCCCCACCAGGGAAGAGTGGCTTCATAGGGTTGAGGATACCAGGGCGGCAGAGGCGCTTCAAGCGGAACTGACAGGCAGGGAGACAAAATACGCGGATATATGGGCGCCATGGTTCTCCTTCCGTGCGCGACCGTAGGGGGGTGCCGGCGGGGGGGGGGGCTTGGGGCCTGGGGATGGCGCAGCCCACGCGACATGCTAGTCTCATATACTATGACTTACAGCTGCCCTATACCATTAACAACTGTGTACACCACACCTCACGAGCCGACCACGCTACCCCAACTGGACAAAGCACTATCTTGGATAGCTCGAAACAACTAAGACGCCCCTAGGGACCGTACATACACACACAAAACTAATTAGCTGGTCTACACTCACACGCCGCCCGTACTTAGACTCCGTGATGATATCACAGGTCGCGAGCTCTCACAGGCAATGATGATGGATCTCAGACTCCCCCTGTCCCCACAGGTGAGGGTGGATGGCCTGAGACAGACATGACGTTACACGATACCCACACCCGACCAGTTAGTAGACACTCGTCGCACTGATCTGACCTTTATGGAAACCCTGGCCACGCAATGCGCGACAATAATGACTGACCGGGAACTGACCAAACTCCCCACACATTTTGATGGTAGGGGAGACGCAAGACTCACCGACAACCACAAATGGGGACCTCACAACCCCACGCCCCTTACTCACTACGACACGACTTTATTCCTGCTGCGTGGAACCCGAGACATCCAGGATCTCACGCCTCCACCTACACACGACATCTATTACAATGCTTCCCTCGCACACCACTTACGGCACGCACAACCAGACAATACTTAGCCCGACATGGAACATTAAGTGGCCGCTAGACAGGCCGGTCAGACCTTGGGGGACCCCGCGGAGGGACAAGCCCCTCCCGCACGGAACCTCCCGCGCCCCATGAGGGCAGTCAGGGTGCGTACGAGGACGCCACGACTGGAAGTTCATATCACTGGAGGGAATCTCTCACACTATTGTGCATCCTCACTAAACTCGCACCATACCCTTCCCTCTACATCTACAAAGACCGCCCAGTATCATACCTCTCTACCGCCATCCACCAACACCGGACCCCCTCTGGGTCATGCCATACACTACCACACTACACCACACTTCCCTTTCATACCCTTCGCTGAGAAACCTTAACACCAGCCACTGGTTCACACGCAACTCCAAGGCACTGATACATATTGGTTTGCCCACTCCGCCCTAGCCCTCGGTTGAATGATCCGGTTAGCGGTGATTATCACGAGTTGTGGAGACGTACCTCCTAGGGAGGAACGAAGCATTGACTGACATTAGCAATCTTATGTTACCTGATACTGCAACTGTCACTGATTCTACTCTTAAATGTATATTATATTATATTATGCTTTTACTATGTAACTTTGTATTCTGCTCTTAACGAGGGCCTGCGAGCCCAAATTTGCTTGTTGACACACCTCAATAAAACTTGATTAATGAAAAAAAATACAGTCTTTCCATGTAAAGGACTATTTCTTTCAGAATATGCATAAAAAAGACTGCAGTTTAAAACATATTAACAATATATAGTGCAACACTTTAATAAAAACAATATGAACACTTATTAGTTACATTTGGCAGAGCAGATAGATATGGCTCCCATATTCAATTTGTATTGTTATTTGTTTTAAACTTCAGATGCAGTCTTTTTTTATGCATATTATGAAGGAAATAGTCCTTTACATGGAAAGACTGTATTTTTGGAATGACCTGGCCCTTTAAGATTTCAAGGAGACAAGTGTACATAAGGACGTTGAAGGTGGCAGCCGTACTATCTTGAAAAGCTTTGTTGAAGCGCGAGTGGGACAATTTTCAAGCTTGTGACATACATGCTTTTTATTTTCTGGTACATTTTTAGACAACCCTGATTGTGCATTGATTTTTTTATGTTGAAATTTACCTAACGTATCTTTAGAGTTTTTAATTTATTTTATTTTTCATATACATATTTTTGAGCTTTATGATAGATTGAACTTATACTTTCTTTGGGCTTGCGTTTTTGAGACAAGTTTGCATTTAGTTGATAAACCTAGCCTGCACATCAGGTATTTTTGCTATTTAGTGTTGAGATTAAAGGATCACTATAGCGTCAGGAAAACAAAGCGGTTTTCCTGACACTATAGTGCCCTGAGGGTGTCCCCACCCTCAGGGTCACCCTCCCGTGGCGCTAAAAACCCCTTCAGCAGCTTACCTTAATCCAGCGCTGGGCTCCCTCGGCGCTGGTGACCTCTCCTCCCCTGCCAACGTCAGCTCCCTCTGCCGACGTCAGCGAGCTGAATGCGCATGCGCGGCAAGTGCCGCGCGCATTTAAGCTGTCAATACGAAAGCATTTCTCAATGCTTTCCTATGGGCGCTCTGCGTGATGGAGGCATAATATGCCTCCAGTGTCGCAGATGCGCCTCTAGTGGCTGTCCAGAAGAAAGCCACTAGAGGCTGGCTTAACCCTGCAATGTAAACATAGCAGTTTCTCTGAAACTGCTATGTTTGCATCTGAAGGGTTACAACCTGAGGGACCTGGCACCCAGACCACTTCATTAAGCCAAAGTGGTCTGGGTCACTATAGTGTCCCTTTAATAAAAACTATGACAGTTTTCATTTACAATCCTGTGTGTTTTCACATGATTCCCTCTATAAAAAAAATATTTCAAAAAATGATGTGAGTAATATCACTTTAAAACAGTCCTGTGATCTATTGGTTCCCCTTGCCGCACTTATAAAAAAAAAAAAAAAAAAAAAACTGCCCGTGTTTGACTTTTTGCGAATAAAATCCCTCACCTATCTTAGATTTATTTTCCTCAAGCACTTTTTGTTGTTCTTGTTTTGTGACACCACTGCCGGTTTTATTTTATTTACTTATGTGCAGATTAAAATTTTTCTTTAACTAGTTTTGGTTGTTGCAAGACTTTTTTACAACTCACAATGTTAATATTTTATATTTGTTTGCTCTAATAACTTGACTACTATTTAAATCATGGTTTGTTTGTTTGTTTTTTTAGGACGTGAACGAACAGAATTGTATGGATTACACAAAACTCTACGAGCCAGGCCAGCTCAATCTACTGTTTAACAAACGCAGATTTTTTATTTGTATTGCACATGGGATTTATACTTCTTTTGCCCTTTTCTTTGTACCCTTTGGGGCATTTTTTAATACAGCTGGTGAAGATGGGAAACACATTTCGGACTATCAGTCATTTGCTGTCACCGTTGCCACAAGTCTGGTTATAGTTGTCAGTGTTCAGGTAATTTTTTTTCTTTTGTTACATTTCTTACTAACACAACATTTGTTAGAAAGATGATCTGTGTGGCATATCTTGATCATTCACCAACTCATTGCTAACTATATATATCTAGACTTAATAGTTTACATGTGATACATTTCTCAGTTGAGAGAGAGATGTTTTGAGCTGGTAAATTATTTATTAAACATACAGCTTACCCTCATTATCGCAATGAAGCATATAATGACTTCATAGACAGGAAGACACCAATCTAACCCATTAACTCTAATGAGCTGTGTCAATCTTTATTTAAACTAAGGAGCTAATCATTAAAGCGGTCTCATTTGCCTACTAACTTACACAGAAAGGCATATTGTAGAAGGAAAGAAAATGCCTTTTAACGTTTGCAATATTCAAGTATACGTGCAAATCCGAAATTACACAGCAGCCCTCCTGAATGGCTTCAAAGGTGAATTATTAATAATAAAAAATTGTAAAAAAATTACAAGGATGTGCATTGTTTTGTGGACCCAGGACATACTTTAAAACGAGAGAAATCTCAATGTTTTGAGTAAAATATTTTATAAATAAATAATAAATAAATAAGAAGTTTTCTTAAAAAAGAATGTACAGGACAGACAGTTTGTTTGATGTATGGCTCAAAACAACCCTTTTAATGCTCTCAATAATTACCTTTGCAGCATATTCTTTCAGAATTTAGTTTCTTAATATTCTACTTTGCTGTGAATGAAGTTGAGCATAAGAGAAAGGATCAGAGTTTTAGCTCCACGGCTTTGCCTTACCCCACAAAAATCAGCTGTGTGGAGACCTCACCGTGCTGCTCTGTATTTGGCTTTCTGTGTAGAGGCTTACTAAGGTCATATACTGCCATTAACTGTCCTCGTATACATTGTGATATGTAAAACAAAGTTGATAAAATGAAGGATTTGTGATATGTTGTGATGCCATGTAAAATGTCAGTAGAATAAATTAGGTCCAGGCACTTCGTATTGCTGCGGGAAGGCAGGTTTATTGGAACAAAAAGTGCAACGTTTCGATCTACACGGAGGCCTTTATCCAGCTTCATAAAGGCCTCTGTGTAGGCCAAAACGTTGCACTTTTTGTTCCAATAAACCTGCCTTCCTGCAGCAATACTTAACTGGGTTTTGCAAACCCTGGCCATGATAAGCACCTGGATTCCTAAGTGTGAGTGCGGTATCCTCCGTGTGTGAATTACTACATGTAAAATGTCATTGGCTGAATCTATGGAAATACATTAGAATCCTGCAGTTTGTCATTACTGGCCAGGATGATACATTGATTCTATAGTGTCTGGATCTGGGTAGAGGAAATATAATGATGTTTCTCAGTGAAAGACATAATGTAAGGCAAAGTAAAGAAAATACTTTTCCTTTCATTAAAAGAATGATTGACTATGCCAGTAATAGGTTGTTGTTTTTTTGTAGTGTGTATGAACTTTGACTATTCTATTAAATGCAGTTGGAAATGTTGTCACTAGTTTGTTTTACCGCCTTTTTATCAATCAGTAGAAGAAAACATTCTGGATTGAAATCTCAAAAATGTACATCTGTGTTTATTTGAATATTTTGCCTTGCATTCCAAAAAAAGTTTTGGAAATCAATCTTTCAGGTCTGCTGTGTTTGTGACAAGTTTGTAATATTATTTTGTATTTCCTCTGTAATATGCTACACATTGGTATATGACTGTGGACTTTCAGAGGCAGTATGCTCGGCTATAGCAGTGGATTCAATTATTTTTCTAAGTCAGTTTGCCGTGTACGCACAAAAGAGGGTCAGACACACATGCCACTGCTACACAAAGAGCATGTCCTATTTTACGCCTGCCAAATATCATAGATCTCAGGAACAACATGCTGGCAGTTCATGGCAAGTTTGTGGGTTTAGAAGCTGTATTATAATGTGACTTAACTGTTACTCTTGCTTGTTTCAGATTGGTCTGGACACCAGTTACTGGACAGCTATCAACCACTTCTTTATCTGGGGCAGCCTGGCTGTGTATTTCTCCATTTTGTTTGCAATGCATGGGGATGGTATTTTCGATATATTTCCCAGTCATTTTCCTTTTGTAGGTAAGCTGTGTCATCGGGCACTGTGTAAGGATAGAAAAAGCGATCTGTGTGAATGATAAAGAAATACTGATATAATATGTGCTTCATGTTTTATGTAGTGTTACGCATGAATGGTCAATGGTTGCCATGGCATTCATGTTCTAAATCTAAAACTATTGAATAAAAATGGTTTTGATTAAATAAATACAAATTCAAAGATTTTGCACAGTGCTGCACTGTTATTTTTCTGTCATTTGATTTCCATGTGTCACAGTCTTATGACAACAAGCCTCACACTTCATCTCACACTGTGCCTTAATGTATTGCACACAGTGCTCACCGTAAAGTACAGTTTCCAAGTCTAGCAATCAGAGGGTTTTATGTCTCTAACCCCTGAGTTAAAACAAAACAAGAGTGAAATCTCCAACTTTTATGCAAATTACGGACTCACAGAAGAGTAGAGTTTAATATTTGGATAGTCTCAATAAAGAGGTCAGGGATGCCCTATCCTTTTAATGCTGCGATATAGAACGTTTTTATAGACGCTACAGTGGTTAGATTGCAGGGTTAAACATACATCAAGTGGCTGTCAGACAGTTTCCAATGCTTCAATTTGAGGAGCATTGGTTTGGCCATGGGTTTGAGAGTGACGTTCCGGGTGGTGGACTGGTTGGCAATGCTGAGGGAGTCTCAGCACTGAAAAAAGGGAACTAAAAAACTTGTTTTCAGGTTTTTCCTGAAAATACTAATTTACAGTTAGGGCACTATAGCATTTGTAATACAGGTTTTCTAACACTATAGTCACCGAGACCACTTCATCTCAAAGGTACACTCCCCTGCCCAAATAAAATAAAAATCACTGTTTAGTACATATACTGCTGATGAAAACAGGCATGCATTTCATTACAATTTTTTTCATTGGGCTTTAATTTTAACAATAGCTTGCAAAAGTTACAGATCTCTGAAGCCCTTGCAAGCCCTCCCCTTCTAACTCCACCCAGACTTTCTGTGATTGTCCAATCAAAGACATCCCAATGCAGCTCAATGAGAAGTCTTTGCAAGGCAGATGCTCTGATTAATTGCCTGCCTCGTGAGTTCATCTCCCCTGAGTTACACAAACCAAGACTGACAGGTCTATTTGCCTGAGAGCAAGATAAAGGACATATCTTAATTGTCTGTTGAAACACAAAATTCTACTTATAAAATTATGGCAAGAGAAAAAGACCTTATGTGATAATTGGCTTAGGGTTATTCAAATGTGGTGTGCTCAGAAGGGTGACCAATGACTTGAGATAAAACATTTTTCCAAAATAACTTTGCAGCACATTGCAAATGCGTGATCTCTTGTTATGCTGTCTTTAATTTATGTTCTGTGAAATTACAAAATCTTAATTATAATAGTGAAAAATAGAGAGGAATCACTTTTTCACACATAAAGCAAAGCATGTCAGCAAAATGAACTGCTTTAAGGGTCTGGAGTGTCCCTTCAATTAATTGGTTTGGGTGCAGTGTCCCTGTCCTTTTAACCCTCCGTCATACTCATGGCCACCAGAGGTTCTTCCACTGCACTGACATGATGCAGAAGCTCCCGTAAGAAAGCACTAAATCAATGCTTTTCTATGTGGAAGTTTGAATGCTTACTGCACATAAACATTGGGTCCCCAGTGCTCCTCTTGGATGTTGTGGGAGGCGGGGAGGAGTTTCAGGGGAGTCTCTGTGCTGGAAAAAGGTAAGTAAAACCTTAATATTTTACATTTCTACTGCAACAGCGGGGGGCTGTGTAAAGTAGAAACAGGGACACTATAGCGTTGGGTATACAGGTTTGTTTTCCTAACACTGTAGTGTTTTGTAAGCATTTTAAAACAAAGCAAACCAGTCTTCATAGACAAATTAGAAATAATGACAAGCTCCATGCCACCTCATACACAACTAATACAGATTATTAAAGGGTCCCTTTAAGCACCATAATCACTCTTGTCTTGTTGAAAAATAACCTTTCACCTCCAGGTAAATACATGTTATATCTCAGCTAGTGCAAGTGGTTATAGCCATAGTTCCTACTTTATTATTATTATTTTTTTATAAGCATAGTTCCATATTTTTACTCCAAGCATTAACAGTTTTGGACATTGATGGGAGATAGAGAGAGAGAGAGAGAGAGAGAGAGAGAGAGAGAGACTAGATTAGAAGAAAGTCTTTAGAGTGTGACTGCTTTGTGGAGTGTTTTAGACAGACAGACAGACAGACAAATATTCACCTACCAGCCAGCACTAAAAATTCTCTCAGTTGCTTGTCTCTTGTTAACTTGCTGGGATATAATTAACAACTTCATGTGTTTGTACAATGTACTTATTTTCCTTTGTACGGGCTAACTACATTCTTGCCTTTTTCTATCAACAGGAAATGCCAGAAACTCCTTAAGTCAGAAAAGTGTTTGGCTTGTAATATTCTTAACCACTGTGATTTGTGTCATGCCTGTGCTTACATTTCGCTTCTTGAAGGTGGATCTAACACCAACATTAAGTGATAAGGTATGGATACCATGTCAGTGTTGTGCTATGGTAAGATCAAATTGCAATATGACTTTAATTGATGCATGGCTCATAGGCTCATAAACGAGAGTACGGTTAAACAAAAATATCCCAAGTAGAAAGGTAACACATACCTCCCAACATTTCAGTTGGACAAAGAGGGGCACTTTCATTTTAGGGGTGTGAGCAGGGATGTATTTACCACAAGGCAAACAAGGCATTTGCCTAGGGCGGCACTTTCAGGAGGGGCGCCAAAAAATGCCACCCCAAGCTCCAAGACAAATGCCTTGTTTGCCTCATGTTCTGGGGCTGTCCACCTTACTGTGAGTGAGTGAGTAAGTGAGTGTAGCTGTCAGTGTGTGTCTGTGAGTGAGTGAAAGTGTTTGTCTTTCAGTAAGAATGGGTGTGCCTGTGAGTGTGTCAGTTTGTGTATGTCATTTTATGTGTATCTGAGAGTGTGTGTCTGTCAGTAAGAGTGTGTGTCTGTCAGTGAAAGTGTGTGTTGGTTAAACAGTGTGTGCTTATGCCTGTATGTGTGTGCCAATGACTGTGTATCTGTCAGTGAGTGTATATCAGTGCATGTATCAATGAGGGCATGTGTCTGTCAGTCAAAAAAGTGGCCTTGACATGAATTGGGGGGTCAAATTTAGATTTTGGGGGTGCCCGAATTTAGTCGTGATTAGGGCAGCACAATTCCAAAATACACCACTGGGTGTGAGTTGGGGTGTGGCCATGGCCGGTTCTGTTCTGAATTTCTAGTTGACTTAGTAATAACAGTTTATACAACAAAAACGTAATGTAGAACAAAAACAGTGTATCCTATTTACACACTATCCATTTATTGTGGTTTAGCTAAGTTATACATTTAAACACACACAGAAACATGGAATGAGGGACATTATGATAAAAAAAGAGGAATAGAGGATTTTAGACCCAAATAGGAAATGTTCCTTCTTAATAGGTACACTTAAGGGGAATGGACAGTATTCATCATTAATAAGAAAAAAAGGGAAGAAAATATTTCGGACATGTGTTCTTCTTATCACAATGGCATGTGAAAGAAAAAGTCCTACACTACTAGCCAGGCCTAAAAGTTACTTGCAAGCCTGGAGGGTCCCTGGTACACTAAACAGACATGAATTTCTACTTGCCATGGCTGAATTTTTACTTGCCATTGGCTAGTGTACAGTGGACATTTTGAGCCCTGTCATAATGATAAAATACTTTATAACAACATTGTGTTTTATCAGCTTTGCTTTAGCCTATCGATATTGTGTTTGAGCACCCTGTTTATGCAAATCACCAGTGTTTTTGATCAGCATAACAAGCTGGCCATAGAAATCGACCAAACGCACAGTGCTGCATACCAGGATATGGAATACCTGATTTACGTCTTTTAGGTGTCCATTGGGTCTTACTTTCTTTACATGTTTTAAATATGCTTCCGGACATGTTTTTCTATATTTTAAAACAATGCTAGTTTTGAAAAAAATTAAGATTTAAAAAGAAACCAAGTGTGATGTAAAATGTTTGCAAATCTATGCAAAAAAATCCTGTTGTATTATCACAGTAGTTGAACTCTAATTAGAGTGTACATTTATACATGCACACACAAAACATACAGCATCCAGCACTCCTTTTTTTTTTTTTTTTTTACTATAAACTGGTTTCTAAGCCCCTGTAGGCACCCAAACCATTTCATGTCATTTAAGTGGTCTGGATGCTATGCCCCTGTAGTTTTAACCCTACAAGTGAAAGCATCGTCGTTTGCAGGAAGAGCATTGTTTTCATTGCAGGAATAACACTCTTCTAATGGCTGTCTTCCTCCTGGCAGCTACTAGAGGAGCATCCGCAGCTATAACCAAGTTAAATTCGGTTATAACTCAAATGACTCCTAGAAAGCATTTGATTTGCACACATGGAAAGCATTGATTTGGCTTGCTTTCTTCGAGGGATGTAAGATAAGTAAAGCTCAACTTGTAAACCCCTGCAAGGAGGGTGGGCACCTACATAGGTAGGGAAACACTATCATAATGCTACGTTCCCTAAAACCCAGTATATAATCATACATTGCACCAGCCTGCAACAATGCCAATGTACCCTATTTTGTCATGTCCTGCTCTAACAACCTAGTGTCTGTTCTTATAAAGTTAACCCACTTACTTGGGAATCCTGGGGTTCTCTGCAGTGCAAGGTTAAATAGGGTCCTAGAATGAGGTACCTGCAGAAATGCACTATGAAGTCCGAAACAATTCCTGTCTGTGCTCATTTGCATGTCAAGCTGGGAACTTTGGGATTGTTGTGGAAACAAGATTTCTTTACAAAGTCCAGCTTGTGATATGCAGGTGATGCATAACAATACTTTTTGTGTTTGCACTGGGGAACTTTGTTGTGTTTGATCTTACTGCAATCTTTTTGGAATATAAATATATATATTACAATTGCAGAAACTAAATTATTGCTTTTTTATTTTTTATTTTTTTTATTTTTTATTAGGTGCGATATTTGCAACAAGCTAAGAAGAAGAGGAAACCATTAGAGAACCGTATGCGTAGGATACACAGAACAAGCTCCAGAAGGTCAGGATATGCATTTGCTCATCAGGAAGGTTACGGGGAACTTATTACATCTGGCAAAAACATGCGTGTGAATGATCCTCACTCCTCCTCAGGACTAACAAAAACAATGCTAAGCAGCACAAGCTGGATAGAAAATTTACGAAAGAAGACTGCAGAAAATTTCAATAGTTTCAGCAGTGACAAATCTTCAAAATTATGAAGTACAAAAACTGTTGATACCAAGTTCGTTTGTTTTTGTTGAGCTCTCGTTGAGCTGTGGCCATATCGTTGCACTGTGTCCCTCATTGCTTGAGAGTCAAACATCTATGGTTTTACTAAAGAGAATGAGACCCGTGACATGGAGAAGATTGTTGAATGTAACATGTGTTGACATACAAGGACTAATTATAAGAATACAGAAATACTTGGCCGAAAAAAAATGCACACCGTACCAAGCAATGTCGGAGGTTCACCTCACATAAGAGAAAGCATCAAAAGACAATTCTTTACTGTGAAAAAGGCAGCCAAGTGCTTTATAACAATACAAAAAAAGACTATATCATTGACCAACAACTGTTCAAACAATTAATTTTTTTCGTTGAATGTTAAAGGCATTGTTTGTAACAATGAGCAATCGAGAGTTTCAATGATTTGGACTACTTGGGCTCTTTTTTTTATTGGTAATACAAAATGTTGTTCTTTTTCAGGTTTACCGATGTGTGTTTAAAGGTGTTGCACCTTCTTTGTTTTTAAGAGATTTTTGTATGCTTTTCAGTGCATTGGAAATTGTACATACTCACAGGTTATGCTTCCATTAATCCTTACTAATCAGCTAGGGGAGCAGCATATGCCCTGCCAGTTGACCTACAATTTCCAGACCAACATTGCTCACACTTTAGCACTCTCTATTCCAGTGTTTCTGAAATAGCATGCCTCGGTGTTCTGCGATTTATGGAAATCCCCATTGGAACACAACTGCTGTATTTCATTCCAGATCTACTGCTTGAAGTCAGCATTAAACCTTTCATTGTTCACCTTTCTAGCAAAGAAAGGGTTACTCGCCTTCACCTTTAAGTGCTTAACTTGTAAACCAGTAATGTACAACATGTTAATATTTTTCTTTCCACGTCCTTGTCCTTTCGATGTTTTGTAAAGTAGAGTGAGACAGCCAGTTATGTTTTTTATTTTGAAAGGTACGTTAGTTGGGGAATCTTAATGCGTAACATTTAAAGCGCCTTGGAGTCCTGGTTTGTTCAAGATGGCGCGTGATACATTCCTAATAATACAATATGAATGTCACTATTCTGTATCTCAGCCTTTTCAGCACTATGAATGTCAATGTCGAGCCGTGAAGTTATCACGTGACAAAAAAATAGTAATAGCTCAGATTGAGCCAGTTGTGTCTTCAGATATGTCTTACTCCACCGAGTGCCATAGGCATACTTAGAGGCATTAAGCCTTAATCTGGCTTTCATTAAATCAAACTACCATCTACATTAATAGACTTGGAAAACGTCTTAGTGGCCTTCACCTCCTCATTGCCTAAAAACCATTATATTTTACATCTTTACTGATGTTACTGTAACCCACTTAGATTGTAAATATTCATCTGATTATTTAGTTCCCTTTGTTTGAATAACAAGGAAGCCGCATACTCAGGGGATAGCAGTTTTTGTATAAATTGTTCTGCATTGTTGCAACTTTACTGATATCTCATCTATTTATGTGTAAGAGTAAGGATGCCCACCACCAGCTTCTCTTGAGCTCCTTTTCCCATAAGTCAACTACAATGCAAATGTCTACCATTGGTCCTACAGTGAAGTTATTTCATATATATGTATATTTATTTTTTTGAGAGGGTGAATCATTTTTTATTTGCAGGGATTCAGCCGCAGAATGAATAAGGGCATTAGAAATATCTCTACACGTACTGTATTAAATTGGTAAAAGGGACACTCCAAGCTTCATAACCATTTTAGTTTAGTTCAATGGTTATTTGATATGAACCTGTATGAAGTCCCTT
Source organism: Pelobates fuscus (assembly GCF_036172605.1). Classification (NCBI taxonomy): domain Eukaryota; kingdom Metazoa; phylum Chordata; class Amphibia; order Anura; family Pelobatidae; genus Pelobates; species Pelobates fuscus. The sequence continues at coordinate 328,909,841 of NC_086319.1, forward strand.
TGGTGTTTGTCAGAATGTTTACAGTCAGTTTGACAAAACCGTCAGGAATCTGCAAAGCCCAAATCTTACACCATCCTGGGGAAATCTTCCTTTGTCATTACAGCATATAAAGATTAGAGCATTGGGGTATAGAATAGGGAATGATAAATCACAATTATCTCAGAGTTACATCAGACAATAAGGGGTGAATGTGGTGCTTGGAGTGTCCCTTTAAACATAATAATCTAGAATTGTAATGAATGTCACTTAACATCCAGGGAGGGCTTTGTGTATAGAAAAGTCTTTAGATTTTCTAGGAGGGTGTGCAGTTGCTCTGTTACTTAGTACTGAAGTGGCAGGTTTCTTATAAAGTACTGGTTTAATACTGAAATAATCACTGTCCATGGCTAGCGTGGCTTACATATGTTTTCTTTTTCTTGCTACCGTAGAAAATCCATCTATATTTTATGATCCATGAGTTACACTAGGGCAGGGACGGACAGTGGGAGTCATCAGGCAGTCTATAACTCCATCATTGTAAGCTGAGATATACAGAACGTGGCAATTCCAATCTTTGAACGAGAAATATGTCTTCCAGACCTGAACAATGGTTTTAACAGGCCTTAACACCTACAATTTAATGTCTCTGTGAAATGTAAGTACTGACATAGAACACACATTCCCTATCAGGAGAGGCTGCAAGTGTAGTATCTAATCATGCAGCTCCAATGTTTACAACAAGGGTATCCTTTACCCTCGGCCCTTCATTTTTTTTGTTTGACTACATTTCCCAGAAAAAAAACTTCCACCTTTTGCTACAATTTTCGGAACTGTAGTTTAAAAAAATCTGGATGGACGAAGTTTGACACCCCTGGTTTACAATAACATAAGTCAGCTTATTATTCATGTATTTTCCCACCTAAACCAACATGGTGCAATAACGACAGTGATATCTCCCATTACTACTAGATATAGTAGTAATTCAGACAATCTATTTTTTTTTATTGATGCTAGTAAAGATATTTTATTAAGGCTCCATAGCCTGAATGACAAGGCAGACAGACCTCAGTTACTGAAACCCATAACGCAAAACACAAAGTTATATCACCAACACACTCTGCAATCCATTGCACTACATTGTTCAAGTGTATTGCCTTTAATTTACAATAGGGCAAGTGTTCTCCCAGAATCGCTACACTATTAACTCCTGACATGAACCAATGGTTTGATCTACAACGTAATCCAAGTCAATTTAATATTCTGGGGTTATAACGTCATTTTAAACATTCAGTAAACAATTAACTTTTCGAATGCTGTTCTGTATCAAACAGAATTTCATGGTTTATGGTATATCATTGTCTAAAGGTGTTGCACCTTCTTTGTTTTTAAGAGATTTTTGTATGCTTTTCAGTGCATTGGAAATTGTACATACTCACAGGTTATGCTTCCATTAATCCTTACTAATCAGCTAGGGGAGCAGCATATGCCCTGACAGTTGACCTACAATTTCCAGACCAACATTGCTCACACTTTAGCACTCTCTATTCCAGTGTTTCTGAAATAACATGCCTCGGTGTTCCGCGATTTATGGAAATCCCCATTGGAACACAACTGCTGTATTTCATTCCAGATCTACTGCTTGAAGTCAGCATTAAACCTTTCATTGTCCACCTTTCTAGCAAAGAAAGGGTTACTCGCCTTCACCTTTAAGTGCTGAGTGAAACAGCCAAGACATGTGACATGTACAAGTTTAACATTATCACAAGTTTCCCCCACCCCCCTTTTTTTTTTTTTGCATTCAATGACAGTTGTAATGTTTTTAAAACAAATCTGGATTTTTTTGTTAATCCATTTTGTATTTGCAGAAATCAAAACGTTATCAACATTTAAGAGACCTAATATATATATATATATATATATATATATATATATATATATATATATATATGCATATATATTTAAACATGTCGATCTTTATTCTTGTAGTAAGAGAAATAGTGTTTTTTCAGGTACTTGTATAGATTAGTTTAGATTTCTATAAAATATTTGGCTTTTGTTTCGTGCAATAATAAAACAGCAAATTTGTCTATATGCATGATGTCATACCAAAGAGTTTGCACTCTTTTGTAAAATAAGGTTTACATATGTACATAGTGTTCCATAAGTTATTTAAATCATTTATATGCAAAATATTTTTTACAAATATACTGTTTCTAATTATTCATGTGTGGCGTGTTATTTTTATATGAAGAAGTGAGGATTGCAGTTAAAGGAACACTCTGGGCACCGAAACAACTTCAGCAAAATTAAGTTGGTATGGTGCCAAGAGGTCCCTGGCACTGGCTTACCTTAAAAAAACTGTGTTCCAGCACTGAATCTCCCTGTCTCTCTGTCCTTCCATTTTCTCCAAATCGGGATACTTGCAGAATCGGGTAGCAGCCTGCTGATTGGCTGAGAGCGGCTAGCTGATGCTCTCAGCCAATCAGTGAATCCCCATTCATAAAACTGTCTTGAAAAAGGTATGTTTCTTTTCTTCTCACTTATTAAAGTGAGCCAGCAACAGGGACCTCCTGGCACCATAACAACTTAATTTTGATTAAATTGTTATGCTGCCCAAATTGGTCCTTTAAATTCACTGTTATTTGCTTTGCACATTTTTACAAAACAAGACTTCTGGACAGTTTCATTCTAAAAAAAAATAGTCAAATTAGAAAATAAATTATTAGTGTATTGTGAACTAGCAGTAATTATTTTAAAAAGCTTGTCCTTCCCTGCAAAAAAAAAAAAAAAAATACAAATAGTAGATTAGCGGTCTAGGTTTTGACCTTGAGTGGTTATAGGCAAAGAATTCTTGTGTGCCCCTACTTCTCTCTAAAACGATTTGGAGGATGTGCAAAAGATTCATGAAGTACCGTATGTCTCGCACTTTCACTTTTTGCAAATAATGAAAACATTCAATTACCACTATTAAAAAAAATAATCTCAAAATAGCTAAAATGGGGACATTTTAATTAGGGTAGACACCCTAGTTAGAATAGCACCTACAGGCTGCTTCCTACTCTTATTATACACGTCTAGCCCTGATAGCTCTGAGCTGCTGAGAGATTCATTTGAACACAGCCCAAAAAAATCTGCTAATCAGAGGACCACTCTGTACTTTCTAAAGTTCTCAAATAACATTTGAATCATTTTCAGTTCTCAGTCTCTTCCACGCTTTGATTATCTTACGTTATACACATCTGCTTTTCAGCTTAGGAAATTAACATCAGAATTATGATTAAGTGGCCTTAAAGTGACTTTTTAGACCCATAAAGAACAACTTGCAGATATGATTTATATGTGAAGAGTGCAGTTTTCAGTAGAATTTGACACTTTTGTAAATTAACCTTGTTACACCTCCTCCCTTGCCCCCCACCCAGCTGTCAAACAGACATGTCATATTACTTCCTGGTTTGTTTAGCCCAGTGGGGCTAAACATAAGAGGCAGCAATTGCCCAAAGTGCCTGCCTTGCAAAGACTTCTCACTTGGAAGTCTGTAAGTGGACAGCTAAAGAAAGTCTGGGCAGGGTTAGAAGGGGAGGGCTTGCAAAGGCAGAAGACAAGATCATCAGCTTTTGCAAGCTGTTTTTAGGTATACCCACAATGAAACACATTTAAATGTATGCATGTTTTCATTTGGGGTACATGTACTAAACAGTAACTTTAACTTTTTTTTTCTTTTTTTTTTTATATATTTTTTTTTTATTTGAGCAATGGAGCATTGTGTCCTTTTAACAAAACTGATGTAAAATTATATTGATGCTGACACCAGAGCCCTAGCAGAAACATTGTCCACCACAGACTTTACTAAAATCCATACCTTTGAAAATGCTAGATGAGGTCTTCACAAATTGCTAGTAATATCTACATCCCCTGTTAATACAACTGACTTCTGTCAATATCAGGGTTATTCACTAAACTGAAAAGTGTCAGAAAAGTGAATTGCACATTTTAAGTAACCTATACTCCTGCAAATCATAATCTTTTCCTCTGGGCTATACGTTTCCTTTTATTGCTATGAACAGAGTTCACCTTTGTCCACCCTGCTGATGTATTTTGCGTACTCATCCAACCCAATGCCTTTCATATAGGGATTGTGGACCAGATGCGCATGCGTGGTAAAACGCTTCTTTATTCCAATCAAATGATCTCCGTGAGAAGCATTATATATTTATATTTAAATATCTCCCACCCACGGCCCATGGGTACGGGCTGGGGAGGACACTGGGATGTTTAATAAATAATGGTCTTCAGCCTCACCCCTATCTCAGTGGATGGCCTGCTTCGAGCAGGCGAGACAGATGGATACAGTGAATGCTGTCACCAGCGTGAGGCGGTTGTTTTACTGGCTGAAGTTTTTGTCCTCTGCAGACTTTCACACATATGCCCAACCAGACGTTAACAGGGCTGGAGGAGTGGAATAGCTCATCTGGTGGGTGACTGGGTACGTAAAGCTGGTGTTGCCACCTTCTGCTGGAGGGTAGGGAGTGGGAGCAACCTTCTCCACCCTCACTTTAGTTTTTCTTCTACTCTACTTTTTCCTCTCTCTTTCTATCTCCAACTCTCACCATTTTCCTTCTTTCCTCTTCTTTTTTTGCTTCTCTTACTTTACTTTCCTGTCCTTTGCTTTTTTTTGATGATGGTCAGAAAAATTACACTACACACGTTGTTGTTTTTTTTAATTTGACAATTTTTATTTCCATGTATTAAAACAAGGGGTACCAAAAGGAGAGTGGGTGGGTAAAACTATGCAATACATAATTTACATTCATGTTGGGCATTTACAGCAGTCTTGGTTGTGTTTTTATTTTTCCAATTTGACAATTTGACAATTTTTACTCCACATGTAAAGGGGGGGGGGGGGGGGATACAGAAGATAAGAAGGGAAGGGATTTACATCCAACACTGAATTACATTTGCATTTCACATTTGTGTCCATCATTCTAGTGATGGTGCGTTTGTCTGCAGGTGCACGACATACATGCTTTTACATTAGTTTAATCCACCTTTACCGCCTATTAGTATTTTTCAGTATATCTTGTTAAGATCGTCAGTGACCCTGGGGTGCATTGCAGGTTCTTATGGTGCTGTTATTTCATTTATGTTCGGTGGAGTTGTGAGCTCCTTCCTGTATGTCCGCTATTCTATCGTTTGTCCCTGGGGTTTAATCTGGATGTCGGGCCCTTGTCTTATTTCACTTCGATTGGGTGAAGGGGGAGGGGTGAAGGGTAGTAGGGTAACAAATAGTAAACTATGTTATTTACAACAACAATATCATCAATTGCGCGTCTGCTCTGCGAGGTTCTGCCTGACAAGAGCTCATGTGTGGCTTAGTATTCACCTTAGTGTCCATGAGTGATTGAGTTTGCTCGAGCCTGGGTTAGTTGCAGTGGGGGGTGCTTCCCTCCCCATCGCTCGTCCCCCTTGGTCTCTGCTTTTCTAGTCCTCGCTCAGTAACTTGAGAATCTCATCTTCCCGTGAGTGCCCCCTGTTCTCGCGTATGTGTTTTTGCCCTTCCAGGTAATTCGTCCACCTTGTGTGCGTTTCCCTGATTGTGTGGTTTGCTTTGAGATATTTGCCAGCCATGGTTTCGTACTCCCAGTTCATGGAGATTTGGTTAATTAGTGCTTGTTTGGTCGGCGGGTGGGGTTGTTTCCAGTTTCTGGCTATCAGTGTCACCGCTGCTATAAGTGTTTGGAATATTAGTTGCCTCTCTGGTTTTTGCCAGAGATCTAGGTGCATGAAAAGTAGCCCCTGCTACTCATGTCCTAGGTCAGTCTGCCATTTTACCCTGAAGTCACTCTGCGAGTCGTCATGGGCGTTTGTTAGTGTTGAGTATAGTTTGGATATGATTTTCTTAGGTAACATGTCTGACAAGCACAGTTGTTCTAGGGGGTTGGTGGGCTGTGGTTCGGGGTTTTCGTGTAGTGGTAGGGCGGTCACAAAGGATTTCAGTTGTAGGTATGGGAAAATTTGTTTAGCTGACAGGGAGAACTTGGATTGTAAGATTGGGAACGGTAGGATCTTGCCCCTTTCGCACACCTGTCGCAAGTGCGTACATCCCCCTGCTAGCCATGGTGTGTGATCGAAATTGTGGATGTTTGCCTGGATACTTATTATTGGCATATTACCTATATGTGGGCAGTGCCCACCTGTCGAGGTGCTGGCCTTGTCCCAGGTTTGTAGTAGTATCCTTGTCGGTGGCAACATGTCTGGATATTGTGGGCGTAGTGTGTGGGGTGTCCAGTACAGGTGGCGTATCCCTTGTTTACATGACCATTGCGATTCTATGTACACCCATTGAGGTGGTTCTTTCCCTGAGTGTGATGTTGCTATGGCCGCTAGGTGCGTGGCGCAGTAGTACGCCTTTACGTTAGGCATTCCCAAGCCCCCCTCACCTACCGTTTTTTGTAAGAGTTTGGTGGCCACTCTAATTTTGTGGTTTGCCCATACAAATCTTACCATCAGTGACTGAATCTCTGCCAAGTATTTTCCCGGCACCTTGATAGGGATCATGCGTAGGAGGTATTGGAGCTTGGGGAGCAGGGTCATTTTAAATGCTGCTAATCTTCCCAGCCATGACAAATATTTGCCTTCCCATGTTTTTACAGTGTCTGTAAATGACTTGGTGAGTTTGGTGAAGTGGAGTTTGAACAGGTTGGGTAGGTGGGGGGGTATAAGGACACCCAGGAAGGTAATGTTGTCATTCCTCCAATCAAATGAAAATGTGTCCCTAAGGTGTTGTAGGAGTTCTTTGCAGATTCCTATGCCCATAGCTTGGGATTTGGTAACGTTTAATTTATAGTACGAATTAAGTCCGTACTTCTTGATGGTTTCCATTAGGTGTGGCAGGGAGACCAGGGGTTGGGTCAGTGTCAGCAGGACATCGTCCGCAAATAGATTTATTTTAAATTCCCTGTCTCCTATAGTTATGCCATGGATGGCCTTGTTTGCTCTGATGAGTTCTGCTAGCGGCTCCAGAGCTAGTACATATAGCAAGGGAGATAGAGGGCATCCCTGCCTTGTACCATTTGTTATGCTAAAGGCATCAGATGTAAAGCCTGCCGTCATCACCTGTGCTGATGGGTTTTTGTACAGGGCCCCGACCGCTGAGCGGAATGCCTACGGCAGCCCAAATTTGCAGAGGACTGCCTCCAGAAACCCCCAGCCCAGTCGGTCAAAGGCCTTTTCTGCATCTAGGGAAAGGACTAGACACTCCATGTGTCACTTGTGCGCACTATGAATAATGTCTACCCCCTTTCTCGTGTTATCTCCTCCCTGGCGTCCCTTCACAAACCCCACCTGGTCGTTGTTTATGAGTTGTGGGAGTATGTCGCCTAGTCTGGTGGCGTATATTTTTGCAAAGAGTTTAGTGTCAGTGTTGAGCAACAAAATCGGGCGGAAGTTTTGCGGTTGTGTTGGTGGTTTACCTGGCTTAGGGACACTACACACATTTTTTAATATATGATGGAACTCAGGCAACGATGATGGGGGTAGGTGAAAGTATAATGTTGGTTACGCATGCAGAGGCAGTTTTGTATACACCACAACCTTCAGCATTCCCCATTAATCTCCACTATTTTTTTTATTTTTTTTCAATTTGTATTTTATTGAATTCCGTGCACAATAGCCGACATTTACATCAGGGTATAGGTATGGAAAAAAAATACAAAATATATATAGCATCTCTGGACAGGTACTTTGTGTGTGTTACATCAACTTGTATGGATTGCTGTAGGTAGTGTGTGTCAGGGTTCTTTTGTCACCTCAAGCTAAAGCTTAGGGATGCAGGCCTTACCGTGTGGCAGTGGTATTGCCTGGTGGTCAGGTGTTTAGGCACATAATCAGGGATGGTGATAGTGGTTTGAGAGGCTGGAGTGTTATAGGGAGTGGGGTCTATGTTAATGACTCAGATGTAAGCTACCCTGCTCTACATGTAGAGATTCAAGTCAGCGGACTCCCAGTCTGTTTATCTTGAGCTGGGTCAGCAATTTGCCTTCTCCGGCGGCTCCCTGCACCCCATCTCCGGTGTGACTGCTTGTGCCTGCTCTTCTTGGTGGGTCTCCCCAGTCCAGCCAGCGGACTAGTTTCTCCGGGTCTTCGTCAGAGGTAAGTGTGGTAGTCTGGTCGCCATTGGACACCATCAAGGCTAAATCAGCTCCCCATCTGTACCGCACGAGTGGCTTCTTGGCTACTGGAGCCAGTTTTCTTTTTTCCAGTAGTGTGGAAAAGGGGATGTCACTAAAGAACATTATGGAGGCGCCTTCAAGCTTTGCGCTCCCCAGCGCTATGGAGCAAGCCATGATGGCTGATCGTATGGCTGTGTCTCTGTTGACTATGGTGTCTCGTGGGGCTGCTTCAAGAGCTGTCATCGCTTTCCTGACTCTAAGTGGGGTCTGCTCCCCCCTTTAGGTCTATGGTTGCCATCAGCTGTTGGGTGTAGGGTAGTAGCGCTTCCCCCTTTACCTCTTCGGGTTTTCCCCTCAGGCGTCTATTGTGACACCTGTGTCGGGACTCCAGGGATGCCACCATGCGGTTCAGTCTGTGAACCTTCTGCGTTAGTCCGTCTATGTTGGTTTCGGTGGTATGCAGCCGAGTTTCCCTAGCTGTGTCTCTCACCTCTACCTCTTGGAGCTTTTTCTGCATTGCCCCCATATCTTGTTGTATCTCCCAGAGGTCCGACTTCCAGATTTGGCACATTTCTAGGAGAGCAGGGAGAGGAGAGGTCACCAGTGCCGAGAGAGCCCAGCACTGGATTAAGGTAAGTAGCTGAAGGGATTTTAACCCCTTCAGCCCAGAGGGAGGGGGGGGGACCTAATAACCCTATAGTGCCAGGAAAACAGGATTGTTTTTCTGGCACTATAGCGCTACTTTAAGTTTGTTCACAACATATAATAAAAAAAAAAAATCTCTAAATATCATAACAATGATTCTCATTAATTTTTTTATTAACATTATTGCTCCTACGTACCAATAAATGGGGTAAACGTAAAACCCTCATTTAACCCATTTGATGACATGGTTCCCAATTTATAGATCCAAAAACACTCTATTTTTGAGAGCTAGCTCTAGATCACCTCCTCATTTTTTTTCATATACACCTACAAAGTGTGTTAACGTGCCTTCAAGTAACTTAGCTATAGAAGCCTACAAATACGACTGATACTGCATTATATACTAAGCCCCCAATTGATACTTTTTATCAGGGCACACACAAAATGCAAGCAAAGAGGACCTTTAACATCATTTGCTCCAGGGAGGAGAAAATAATGTGTGTCCTGCTTTATCTTCTGTAAATGTACAGAGTTTTTTTATATGTGGTTTATGCCAGTCGCTGTGTACACTGACTAACAGATATAAGCAGAACATGTGCATGTCTTATTCACTTAAATGTAAATTGTGATGCATTAGCCAGGGAATTGCAAAAGGTTAAGGGAGCTGTTAAAGAACTTTTCTAGACTAGATTTTGCTAATTTCCATAATTTTTTTGTTTTTGTTTTGTTTTTTAAATTTTAGATATTAGCTTTGATGGTCAAATTTGTTTTAATAAAAACTGTTTGTATCATGGAAACTAATATTGTGTTTTTTTCTAAGAAAAAACAAGCAGTCAAAGGACTTTAACAATTTCAAATCGTCACATTAAAAATATTTTTTAAATAATAATCCTTTCATCAGGTATTGGAAGGAAAGAGATCCCTTGTTAAATGAAGTATATGTAAAAAAAAAAGACTCATCCCTACCTTTAGTATAGGCAGCATCCTTCAGCCATACACATATACCAGGTGGTGTTTGAAAACCAACAGTGAGTCTCTATGGTCTTTCCTGTTTCACTCCCTGCACAGAAACAGGGAGACTAATTGCCGGTTTTCCAACATGGCTGAGGGTACAATTTCATTATAGTTTTAGAATATCTAATGGTGACGTTCCTGTGTGTTTATATTGTTGACTCTGTGCACCTGCCCTGGTCGCTCTTGCGTATATGATGATAATTTCATTGGTAGGATATTGCCTGTACCTTCGTAGTTATTTACTAGCTGGATGCAATGTGAAAGCATGCTTCTTTCATAATCACATCACCATGGTTGTTTGAATATTAGTATTTAAAGTCAGAACAGAAAGAGAAAACCATGTTCTCTTTCCCAAAACTCTCATCTACTTTTCAAGACCGATTACTCATGATACAACAGAAATAATTTTAATTACAAGCAGTAAACACAAGTATTGAGTTAATGAATTCCATACAAAACCTACGGTGCATCTGTGAACCTAACAAACTTTGTGAGATTAATTCTTTATTTTTCTTGGATATTTTTAAAGTTCAAAATATTTTCTTAATTCCTTGTTGGTCTTTTGTATAATGGCAGCTAGTGAAATTTAAAGGGTTGGGGTATTCGACTCTACCCATGGAATTTGACACTTCCCTTGTTGGGCTCTGTCTGTATACCTTCATTTATTCTACCCCTGGCCCAATGACCCCATCACAGCCATAGAAGACAGGATAGTATGCAGGCCAGTCTTTTAGGGCATCCAAATTCTGGCACAATGCAAAGCCAATTGGTGGCATCATGAATCCTGCTAGAGCAGACCACGTGTGAGGCGTCCATACTCAGAAATTGGTACATTTATTTACAAATTCCCCATGTTTTTTCAAACACACACTTATCCTTCAGAAAATATATGGTGTAAAACATATACCAATAAGTGGAGTGCTATACAAATAAAGAATTGTGTAGGGGTTCACTTACCCCATCAATTGGGTGTAAATTGATAGCAAACCGGTTACTTAGCAGGCACTGGAGCTGAGGCTGCAAAGGAACATAATACACAAGTGTAACAGGTTTCATTGAGACTCAATAAGCAAGCATTGATTAATTGGAGACCTGGGTTTAACCCCTTAAGGACACATGACATGTGTGACATATCATGATTCCCTTTTATTCCAGAAGTTTGGTCCTTAAGGGGTTAAAGTGAAAGGTGAATGCTGAAACTGATTAACCTTTTCCTATGAAGACATTATGACAGCGTCAGCTAATCACGTTCAGATAATGGTTTGACTACATACATGAGGGGAAGGGCTGTGCCAGCGCACTCCTGTCACCATAATCACTACTGTGAGCTGGAGTGGTTATGGTGCTTTGAATGTTCCTTTAATGATACTCAGTAAAAGATATCTATAATAATGAATGAGGAACACAACAGACTAAATAAAATATACTTTATTATACGGGTACAAAATCACAGGTATCACAACATATATGCCACTAAGTCTCAGCATAGATGGAAATATATACATAAACAATACATATAAATAATGTATCCTAATCACAGATAAGAATAATCAATACTAGGAGCCAATAGTATCAATCCAGATACTAACTTAAATCAATACCTGAAAATAATGTCCAACAATTAATACATGCCAGAAAAAAAGAAAATAGAGTGAGTGAGAAGAGGGTGTAAAATCTAATAAAATAGAAGGGGGCTTTTATTTGATTTTTACCCTCTTCATACTCACTAAGGCTTTATAGTGAGCACCCTAATTCTTGTGTTCTATGGTTCTACTTTGATTTTCTCTTTATGGCTGTTGGTCAAGTGTGCCTACCTGTTCTGTATTAAAATATACTCAGTAAAAGATAGACATGGCACTGGAGTTCAGATGGAATGTTTTTTTTCTTGTGGCATAGACCATTGTCAATGTGTCCAAGTTGTAATTAGTGTAGGGGGCCTGTCATCCCAGTGTAAATGTGCCCCAAAGTTACAGGATACCCAGCAGGATGACCAATCAGAGTTGCCCATATGTGGAGCTCTGCTGAAGCTCTCAGAAATGAGCTGAAAGGTCCTGTTCTCCATCTCAGATGCAGAGAGAACATTTTTGAATATGCAGTCATGCCACACTTTTCCATAGTCTTCCTAAAACGACAGTCACAACTTTAGGGGACAGAAAAAAGAATGCCTCTGCTGTCAGTGCAAAAAAGAATGCCTCAGCCCTCTGTAAAAGTAACTAAAAAGGACAGGATAATTATACATTTATCATGAAAAGTGCATATTGCACAATAAAGTGCACAGTGCTAAGTGAGACATATACAGCCCTGGTTAGTAATAGTTAGAATACAGCTATTTTGCAGCAATGCATGCAGCGTGAGATAAAGCCAGTTATTGGACCAGGGTGATCCAGTGTGTGAAGGGGTGCTGTGTGTGTGTGGAGGGGGTGCTGTGTGTGTGTGGAGGGGGTGCTGTGTGTGTGTGGAGGGGGTGCTGTGTGTGTTTGTGTGCAGGGGGTGCTGTGTGTGTTTGTGTGGAGGGGGTGCTGTGTGTTTGTGTGTATCTATCTATCTATCAATCATTTTTAGTCTGTCTTTCTTTCTGCCTGTCTAACTAAGTTTAGTCACTTCAGTAACACTTTTATGAATGAAGAGTGGATATATATAATAAAAAATTCCAGTAACTAAAATCTTCTTGGGATGAGGCACATGAGGGTGTTTGACCAAGAAATTTGGAAAGCACCCTTATTTAAAAGCATGTTTGAATTGGGTGTTGCTGGAATTACCATAAGGTAAGCATATGCATCAAATCAACCCGAGCTGGATAAAACCACCATAAAAATCACAAACGATTATGAACACTCGTGTCACATTTAACCACTCATAGATGTGAGGATGTTCCATGCAGTCCTGCACAGAGTGAGCTTTAACCCTGTTGGGACGGAATGGAACTTCCTAACGTTTTGGTGTGAGCAGGGTTAAGAGAAGGGTGCAGAGGGTATCCCTTAGGGTTAAAGGTAGGGGTAGTTTTAATGTTACCTTAAGGTAAGGGTTAATGCTGGGTTAGAGTTAATGCGGTTTTAGGGTTAGGAATAGTGTACAGTTAAGGTTATGGTAGGTATACGATTAGAGTTAGTGTATGTATAGATAGGGCAATGATGACTAACCTTGACACCATAAATTGTTTCTGGACTACATTTCTCATGATGCTCAGCTAGGTTTTAGAGTCTAAAAGCTAGCTGAGCATCATGGGAAATGTAGTCCAGAAACAATTTATGGTGTTAAGTTTAGCCATCACTATAGGGATAAGGTTGGTTTAGAGTTGAGGCATGCAGGGTTGGTGTAAGAGATAATGTTAACCAATAATGAACGCATATCCTAGACGTATGAGTCGTTTAACAATCAGGACTGGCACATGAATCTATTTTGAGTTATTTTTCTTTAGTTGCACTTCATGTGTGAAAATTATTACAAGCAAACATGTATTTCTTTTTTTTTCTCTCATATCGAATGGCCAAATACAACAATAATAAGGATATATGTTCTTTAAAGTGTTTGCCAGCATGGGTTGCTGCATTCTATAGAACATTTGAAACAATTCAAACATCCTCCAATAGAAAGCACACATTTTCAGTGAAAATTGATGCAAACTGTGGTCCTTTTAACATCCTTGACACCTCTGAAAATAATCACTCACGTCTGTACAACTCCTCAATGTACACCTTCTAAAATGACTTTTTCATAAACTTCTGTTATTGCTTTTTTTTCTTACATCCATCAGCTTACATTTCTTCATTTGTAATAATTTTTTGCAGATCCCTTGTTTTAGAGTAATTTGAATCCCTGGGGCAAAATACTCAGGAAATGGATTGGATGTGTCTGAAACAGGAGAATGTGTTGGCGTCAAACAAAATGCTCAAAGTGTATACAGAGACTCCGCTTATCCTATCTGCAAAAATACAGTATAATTATGTTGATACCATTATCATCTATTTTTCCAGCACAGGACGGCTAGACCTTAGGGAGTCATTAATCTTTCAGATATACTATGTGCTAGACTGGGCTACAGTCTGTTTTAATAGCTTCCTAATGAAGAGGTGACAACAATTAATTCATAACCAATATTTATTTCTCAGAAGACGGATACAAGTTTAGTATTTTATTGCTTTACCCAATCTTTATAAGTGTTTCCACATCTGCCAGAGCTACTCAGTGAAAACAGAGATTTCCAAAATTGCTAGCAAAAAAAAAATAATTATACATAATTCAAGGCCCACAGTCTTGGGATGAATCCATTGCATCTCCCTCGAACACTGGTGATCAAATGATATTGCTTGTTATCATCTTCACGACATTTAATAGATAAATACTTTGTAGCATTTTGTTTATTTTTGGGCTTTTCTTGCATTACATGATTCATTCAAAGTAACACAAGATGCTTTACCCCTGTTTCAGAATTGTTCTGAGAGAGTCGGAATCACTTTTTGGAATTTCTTCTTTTTGTTTTTTTCAATTTGGCGATTTTTAATGATTTTCAGAAAATAGTTTTTGTCAGTCAAAAATATGATCTATTCTAGCAGACGTTGCCATAAGTTGTAATATTCAGTTGTGGATGTGTATGTAAACAAGATCAGACATAATAGCGTTCAGTTATGCACATTACATTTATGAAATCGCAGCAATGTTTACAGGAAGGTGTAAAACAGTCATTTTGCAGTTAAAGCAAAGACTAGGCTAATGAGTTTGTGCCATATTTTTGACTGTCCAGATTACAGTAATTTGGTTAAATAGCTCTTGACGGGAGTGGATTTTATTTGAGCTCTGGCCAGGATTTCATCCCTATCAGTGACTCCAGGGTCTGGCGACCATAGACCAATAAGGTTGGAGGACCAGGCACGTCCATACTTCCTTCTTCTTTGAGACACTTCCATCATGTTTTAGAACAGAAGGATATATAAGGGATAATCTGGAGGGCACTAGGTACCATCTATATAGTAAATAAAAAGAATAAGACAGCGCTAGATAACTTTTTGGCAGCAACCTTAAAAAAAGGGAAACCCTCAGACCCTTTAAAACAAGATAAATAAATACAATAAAAAAGGCTGCGCACAAAAATAAAATCCAATGGTTTAGACAAAAAAGGAGAGAATAAGTCCAGCTATTATGTCCTTACAAGTGTCCTTGGTTGTTGAGGTCTTCTACTTGTGTAGTGGTATCACTTAATATGAAAGATAAAAAGGAACAAGGAACAACCAATGGTGTAGTACGTAAAATTCAGATATAGACGTGAAAAATAATAGTATAAAACTCACATTTACCAGAGCTAATGTCCAGCTCTGGAGTGAAGTGCGTACAGCGGTTTAATCCCCGCTTATGGGATATAAAGCAGGTTCCTCTGCGTGAGTGGTTTTCAATTCTCGGGATAAAAAGAAACAGCCAATAGTGCTCACTGTATGGCAATATAAATAAGAATAATAAAAAAATGTACTTACAAAATAAGAGCACACACACTGCTCTTTGATGACAGCTTGGGTGGATTGATCCCCACCTAAGGATTTCTTTGGGTACAGGAAACTTCCAGGAGTATTCAAGGTTTCTTATAAAACCAGTAAAAAATGATAAAAATAACAATAAAAAGCCAGGGTAAAAAAGAAGTTATGTGTCTATAAAAAAGATAATTGGCACAAACAAATGACCAAAAAATACTTTAATATATAAAACACAATATTTTTAAATATCCATAACGCGTTTCGTCACACAAGGACTTTTTCAAATGGAATAACATGTTTAACCTGGCAGGTAGATATTATATAGGAACATAATTACTTGAATTTTGGCGCCAAAACTTGGTCCATCCAATCAGAATTAAAAGCACGTTTAAAACTTAAAATACGTTAATAACTTAATAGAAGCTTTGTTTGTAATATAGCAGCATGATTCTAATTAATATAAATCAAAAACGAGGGTGGAAAAGTATAAATTTAAACGTTTAAAAAATGGTCACATGACCGGCGTCACTTCCGCATTTCGGAAGTGTAGCCGCAATGCTCAGTGGGAAATGTAGTTTAATTTGGCCGCGAGCTTTAAAACTTAAAATACGTTAATAACTTAATAGAAGCTTTATTTGTGATATAGCAGCATGATTCTAATTAATATAAATCAAAAACGAGGGTGGGAAAGTATGAATTTAAACGTTTTAAAACGGTCACATGACCGGCGTCACTTCCGCATTTCGGAAGCATAGCCGCAATGCTCAAATGGGTGTATAAACTTCAGACTCTTATACCCCATGGCCTCAATGCAGATTTTGATTTACATAATTTTTTATAAATATTTATGTAATTTGATGCCTGTACCTTTAAAGCAAGGTTTTACTGTCATTTATTCAATTTACATATATCATGGTCTTATTGCTACCTGTTAATAACCCAATTTTTTATTATAATCTTTTATTTATCCTGCTCATTTTACTAGTATTGGCCCCTTTTTAATATAAGGTGTATTTGTTCCTTTTATCAATAATGTATTTATGTTTTCTTCCCATATTATTCCCCTTATTTTACTAGTTCCCTTTGGGTATTTGCCTCTTAGTCTTCCGTTTTAACTACATCTCCCATAAACCATTTCGGCCTCTATTGCCGATAATCACGTGACCATTTTCAACTGTCCATAACTAATATTTGGCATTTTCGTTTTCTACAATTTATCCCTGAATTAACATCAGACGAATATGGGTAAATATATGTCTAAGTTTTAATGTGATTGGAAACGGCCGTTGCTCGCGGCCAAATTGAACTACATTTCCCACTGAGCATTGCGGCTATGCTTCCGAAATGCGGAAGTGACGCCGGTCATGTGACCGTTTTAAAACGTTTAAATTCATACTTTCCCACCCTCGTTTTTGATTTATATTAATTAGAATCATGCTGCTATATCACAAATAAAGCTTCTATTAAGTTATTAACGTATTTTAAGTTTTAACGCTCGCGGCCAAATTAAACTACATTTCCCACTGAGCATTGCGGCTACACTTCCGAAATGCGGAAGTGACGCCGGTCATGTGACCGTTTTGAAACGTTTAAATTTATACTTTTCCACCCTCGTTTTTGATTTATATTAATTAGAATCATGCTGCTATATTACAAACAAAGCTTCTATTAAGTTATTAAAGTATTTTAAGTTTTAAACGTGCTTTTAATTCTGATTGGATGGACCAAGTTTTGGCGCCAAAATTCAAGTAATTATGTTCCTATATAATATCTACCTGCCAGGTTAAACATGTTATTCCATTTGAAAAAGTCCTTGTGTGACGAAACGCGTTATGGATATTTAAAAATATTGTGTTTTATATATTAAAGTATTTTTTGGTCATTTGTTTGTGCCAATTATCTTTTTTATAGACACATAACTTCTTTTTTACCCTGGCTTTTTATTGTTATTTTTATCATTTTTTTACTGGTTTTATAAGAAACCTTGAATACTCCTGGAAGTTTCCTGTACCCAAAGAAATCCTTAGGTGGGGATCAATCCACCCAAGCTGTCATCAAAGAGCAGTGTGTGTGCTCTTATTTTGTAAGTACATTTTTTTATTATTCTTATTTATATTGCCATACAGTGAGCACTATTGGCTGTTTCTTTTTATCCCGAGAATTGAAAACCACTCACGGAGAGGAACCTGCTTTATATCCCATAAGCGGGGATTAAACCGCTGTACGCACTTCACTCCAGAGCTGGACATTAGCTCTGGTAAATGTGAGTTTTATACTATTATTTTTCACGTCTATATCTGAATTTTACGTACTACACCATTGGTTGTTCCTTGTTCCTTTTTATCTTTCATATTAAGTGATACCACTACACAAGTAGAAGACCTCAACAACCAAGGACACTTGTAAGGACATAATAACTGGACTTATTCTCTCCTTTTTTGTCTAAACCATTGGATTTTATTTTTGTGCGCAGCCTTTTTTACCATCTATATAGTATTTTATGTCATACTTCAAGGTGTGAGACACATGAGGTGAGAGCCCTTTATGGCAGGGCCGGATTAAGAGCCCATTGGGCCTGGTGCTGACAATTATGATGGGCCTAGTTACACAAACTTATCTACTGAATACACTAAAATAGTTCTACCTCCCAAGCGTTGTGTATCTAGTGGGGGTGGTGCTTTGCTTTTAGGAGTAATGGATTTACTTGAAAGATCAGTGTCCAGTGAAGCAAGATTGCGGTGGCTGGGGTAAAAGGGTGGGCCACTGACGCCAGTCATGTACCCAGAACCACCCAAAGGGACAAACATGCCCAAAAAGGATGCACAAAGAATTAGATGGTCAGCCTGGCGTGAATGCATGTCAGGCTGCCTGCCAATCATGCAGGATGACCAACCAAGGGCATTCTGGGCAGATGGCACCCTGAGCTTGGCATAAATGCATTTAATACATCCCTCCTAAGTGTTAAGCAAGAGCATGTGAAGTATAGTGTAAAAAAAATGTATATATATATATTTTTTTTAAATCAATGGGCCTATTCCATAGTCATGGACCTGGAGCTACAGCTCCATCAGCCCCTTATGTTAATCCGGCCCTGCTTTATGTGATCTGAATGAGCGAGCCAACTGTTGTTGTGACAGCTCTTTTTTTGTGACTAGATTTTCGAACCAGGCTTCAACAAGCCTGCACATTCACATTTACAATATTGTACTAGCTTGAAAATACTCTCTTGTTAGGGCGTATCTTAAGACATATCTTCTTTAAATGTGTTAGAAATCGATTTTCTTGATTGGTGTGGAAAACTTCTCAATTAACGGTAATTAGGTACGTCCAGGAAAGGACGCAGCTTGGTGTATGGAAGCATATTGGGGCAGGCTGGTCTCAACTATTTAGGAATCCACACCGAAGAAAATAACCCTACTGGTGGAAAATAACCCTTCTGGTGGTAACCACTGGGATTCAATATGTATCTATTGTGGTAAATATGTTTCTTCTATGTAGAGACAATCTGACTCAGGAAGGCTGCTCTATAATAGGCTCTACGATTTGGAAGACCCAGCCCACCTTCCCCCATCAATCTCTGCGTTATCTAAGAATATGTTTGTGAGTGTATGTGTTTATTTGTGTGTGTCTTGCTGTAGATATCCATTAAATTTCCCGGTGGGACTCTCTTGTCCTGGGCCATTCTACTAGATGAGTGGCTCCTCAGCCTCCCTCTAGCGCAGCACTGTGTCACATTCCCTTAGCACTCAGCAACCACTATAAATACACTCCAGGAGTAACTGCTGTCATAAATGTACACAGTCTGGGGGAGGAGTGCGGGTAAGGGCAGTGTGTGCCTGGGAGTTTGTATGTTTGCGAGTCTGTAATAGATTTTGCATTACTTAAAACAATTAAATACGTTAGGAAATAGACACATACAAATTTGTGAGAAAAGATCAATGTTTTTCTATTTATTTATGAAATGGTTTGGGATTTTGGCACCCTGATCCCTTTGTTTAGGGAGTCCCCCCTCTGGGTAGAGGGAAGAGCCTAGCAAGGAACACAGGCCAATGAATAGCTCAGCCATTCTACACAGTAAAAAAAAGTAGGATATTGAAATTAATAATCCAGAGTAAGATGTGACAGGTAAATATATTATTTGTTAGTAGTTAGATTTTTTTTTGTTGCAAGCACATATCATAACTGGGTCTCGGGAGATTCATCATAGATAATTTCACAAAGGAAAGAGTAAAAATAATGAAATGCTATTTTAAAAATAGCAGGTCCTTTATTTTGACAGGAAAATCATCCTGAAATGTGATCTCAATAGGATGGTGCTACTGCCCATACAGTCAGGGTAACAATGGACTTCCTGAGACAACTGTTGGTCAAGCAGATCATTTTAAGAAATTCACAGATTAATTGGCCACCATATGTGCCTGGCCTTTCAGCTCCCGATTACATCCTGTTGGGATATCTGAAGGAGTGGGTGTACTGAACAAACCACGTACACTATAGCAGCTCAAGGAGAATATCCGTGCAGAAATTCGAGCGCTAGAGCCTCAAACACTAACTAATGTTATGAACAATGCAATCGATGAGCCTGACTTTGCGAAGCAGCTAACGGACCCGATTTAAAGAGGTCATCATCCGTACCTAGTCAAACATATCTCCATATGTTAAGCATTCATTGTATGTAAGATCACTGAAATTGGTTCATTAATAAAAAAAAAGTTATTGACGCCTCAACTCAACTTTTCTGAATTTTGGGCCAACTTGTATAGGACTCGGAAATCATTCAAAGACTTGATGTAATAAAGTGATTCATAGAACAAGTTGATGGGGGGGGGGCATAAAATTTACCTTTGGGCTGTGAAGCAATGGCGTAACTACCGCCAGTGCAGCCGGTGTGGCTGCACCAGCCACCCGATGGGCATTGCTAAGCAGTTGTCTTCAAGAGCTCGACCGCCCCCCTGTTGTATCGGATGCTGGGAGGCTATGAGAACAGGTCAGGAGTGGGGCTCTGGATGTGAAATAGGACATCCAAGGCCATTCAAGAAGTATTTTTAAAAAAAAATTATATATTGGTTTGCTCACCAACATTTTAGTTTATGTGTATCTGTGTGATAGTATGTGTATCTGTGTATTTGTGTGACAATTAGTGTATCTGTGTGACAGTGTGCATCTCTTTGTCAGTGTGTGTGTATATGTGTGTCAGTGCGTATCGGTGTGATAGTGTGTGTATCTGTATGTCAGTGTGTGTATCTGTGTGAAGGTGTGTGTATCTGTATGTCAGTGTGTGTATTTGTGTGACAGTGCGTGTATCTGTATGTCTGTGTGTAAATGTGTATCTGTTTGTCAGTGTGTGTATCTGTGTGTGTGTCATTGTGTGTATCTGTTTGTTAAGGTTTGTGTATGTGCCATTGTTTGTATCTGTGTATCTGTGTATCTATGTGTATGTGTCAGTGTGTATATCAATGTATGTGTATGTGCGTTAATGTGTAAGTATGTTTGTATATGGCAGTGTGTGTGCATACATTCCAGCAATCAAACACCAAACACCCCTGCAAGCAATCACAAGCATTGCATAAAAACACACTCCTGCATTTAAACTACAAAATTATATACAAACACAACCCTTTACTCAAACACAAATAATACACACAAAAGCACACCTGCATTTAAAAGCCAACACTACATCCAAACACACCCCAGTACTATAAGAAACACAAGTATGCTACTGTATTCCAACAGCAATAGTACATACAAATACACGGCTTGCACACACAAACTTTATACAAAAACACGTTTAAATTCAAAATCACAAACACTGCTCACAAATACAACCCTGCAAGGATGGGCAAATCGCAGAGCCAGTGCAATGATTTTTGTCGCCCGAGGCAAAATAAAAATTTGCCCCCCCTTCCCCCCATGTGACATCACAATGCCCCACCCATATGATCTGCCATGTGAACTAACGCCAGTGCTGCACACAGTATGTGTTTACATTAAAAACCCTGCAGGGGCAGGCTATGGACAGCAGAACCACTACATTAAGCTGCAGTGGTTCTGGGGACTATAGTGTCCCTTTAATGTGAGGTAAATTAGAGATTAGTGTCACTAATAATATACTAGATTGCCTACTTACAACCAGATGAGGATGGTGATGGGCTCTGGCTGCAGTCTGGCTCCACTGGTCTGGTGTAGAACAGACTGTCTGGCGGCTGTTTGTAACTGTGGTCACAAAAGTCAATGTTCTGGTGGAGCGTGAAGCAGCTCCATTTTTTTGGGCCCCTTGCACAGCTCAAGGTCTGGGCCCCTAGGGCCCTTATGGTGAGTATGCCCATAGGGCCCACCCATAACTTCACCTACATTTTCCACCCATGAGTTCACTCACAGGGAGTGGAGTGTGTAGGGGATGTGTTACGTGTTAGTGTAGAGGATCTAAAGTGTGTGCTTATGGAATGTAGTGTATAGGGATACCAGTTTGTGTAGGTGATGCAGTGTGTGTGTGTGTGTGTGTAGTGGATGCAGTGTGTTTTTGTGTAAGATATATTGGTTAACTGTGTTGTGTAAAAACCAGCCCCAGTCAAAAAGGTGGAGCACTCAAAATCAAATAACTCACCCCCTCCGGAACTCTTGGTGACCTGAGGGGGGCTGGGGGGGGGGGAGAATGGGGTGGTACGTTTCAAATAGGTGGAAGTGTAGTGACTGTATATGGATTCACTCACATGGTTCTGAGCCTAAATAGGACAGGCTCAGATCACTCTAGCAGACGTGTACCTATTTTATTTATTAGGCTAAAATAGTCAAGCTGTCACTATACCTGAGTTTGAGAATTTTTCAAACCCGCTATTTTGGTCTAAATTATGCAATTCAGATTTTCACTTCCTAAAATTAAAAATTTAGTGAACAACTCTTTGACGAATGTGAAACCCTTGTTACATTTTATATATATATATGTGCATGTAATATCCGGGTGTATTATGCATATAGGCATGTCTATTAATGTTTGTGTGTCAAATTGATGTTTTATATATATATATATATATCAAGCAATAATTTATAAAATTATGCTTGTAACATATTTATACACATATACAGTGATATAATACACATAAATTAATATACTTTTGTGTATATGTTTAAATGCATAATATTCTCACAAATCACATAGATAAAGAAAAAATATATTACATTTTTTAAAATGTAATCTGTCATTTTTAAGAAAAACAGACATAGACAAACACATATCGAAGAATATTTTAATTAATGGATGTTCAGAGGCACACACATTGGCACTAATACCCACACATAAACACTCACATTCACTCAGTAACAGACACTGGCACTTAAACACACTCATGCTGTATCCCATACAAACACAGTGGCACGCAATCTTGCTTATTGCATTAGTCATAAGAAAACTGCTTGGAAAGATTGGAGAATTATTTGTAAACCAGACTTCCACCAACATATAGGAGCCATGACAATGACTTTATATTGTTTAGTGGCCAAATACAGCATGCAGCTAAACTTGGGTAATAATCTCTGAAGTGTTAGATATTCTTGTGTTGCTCGTCGGCATAGCGAAAAAGTCTCAGACGTAATGTACAGATGTTTTTTAAGATTGTTCTTCTCTCCTTCTCTTCTATATTTAGACTTTGCAAACTATTCCACCACCATAACGTTAATAATAGGAAGGTACTCCATATGTTTAATAACCTTCAGATGGCACATCTGGATACTGGATTTTTTTTTATAGTGATTAACTCTGGGACATCAGTGTCTCTTTACGAACCCCCTTAGACATTGACATTTAACAAAACGTAAAAAAAACTACAAAGTTTTGAAACATTGCATCGAATAAACTATTCATTTGCCCTCTTTCTTAGTTTGTGCATACTCTGCAGCCAATAAATATTGGCTACACATGGACTTGACTTGGCAGCTCTGAGACCCAGATGGCTAATTCTGGAATGCAAAATCTGAAGCTCTTTTTCTTGTTCCTCCTCTATATCTCTATGGATATATCTGTATCACGATTTTTGGACATGCAAAAACCCAGCTTCCATGACATTCAGCCTCCACGTTAGTCTCCAAAATAATAGATTGATCAACCACATTGAAGAGTGTTTTTATTTTCTAAAACAAGGAGTTGTATGTGAGAATTATTCAGAGCTGCCAAGAAGATTGGTGTCTTCGGCCAGTACCCACTGTTCAAACAACATTAAGACGTTATTAAAAGAAATAGCTCCAGACAAAATGCATTTTCATCTTGAGCCAGATGGATAAATTTGACTATCACACTATTGATCATGTTATTAGGGGAGTCATGGTAATGAGAGCATGTGTTCAACCATTCTACACTGGTGTTTCCGACAATGTGCAAAGTGTTGCCAATGTTCACGTTAGGGTATTTCCATTTATGGGTATGACGCCCAGAACTCTTTGTTTTTGGCAAGCCTTCACAGCAAAATGGAGCTGATCAGTTTTTCACAGGACAAACCTCAATCTTAACTAAGGCGCTAGATTCAGTGATAATCCAGGCTAAGCTGCTGTTTATTTCAATTTAGAATTTGATAAGCCAGACATTTGGAGTGGTTATTTGGCATTGGACAGCAGATGTATTCCATAGCATGAGATTGCAAATTGTGCAAGAATCTAAGGGATTCCAGAGTGTAGCATGAAAGACAACTTGGAGAAGCGAGTGGGAGAAATCAATGACAGAATACCAAGGATATAGAATGCCAGAGTGCTCGTAGTTACTGATTGAAAAGGTCAGGACTTTATTCATAGCTTGATAAAGGTCCCTGTGCGGGCCAAAGCGTTGCAATTCCTGTTCACTTCCAATAAAGCTGATTAATGTGATACCTGGAGTGCCTGGACCATCCTAATTTTTTTTTTTTTTTTACTAAGTTGCAATAAGGGTTTTCCAACCCTTGGTACATAGCATCTAGGTTCTATATGTAAGAGTGCGGCCTTCATCTCTAGTGAGGACTTTATTGATAGACATGGAGTTTTATTCTGAAACTTGTGGATTTCCAGTGGAAAGTCTGAAAGATTGGAAAAACAGATGCAGTAGAGTTGTCTTCCTCTGTTATTGGACTAGAGTGGCTTGTTGTGGTTGTGAAGAGAGACTAGGTAACATTGTTGCTATTGTATGGAAGGATATTCTGCCAAATTGTGTCAATTTGTTTGTTAAGGTTGTGAGACAGGTTCTGGGGAGGTATCTGTGAGTAGAATAGAGATTTAAACATGAAGATGTTTTATGGATTGCACACTAGAGAGGATATATTTGATGTAAAATATGTTCAGTTTGAGAGTTGTAGAGGAGAGGGGTATCAAGCATTGACAGGGCAGCTTTTTCTAGCACTGATTCCAGACTAACATTGCATTGTGCTGCGATGCGATTTAGGTTTGGCAGTGTTTAAGAGGAGAGATTTGATTATGAGACTAGAGGTTGGGAGGCTGTGGTTAACAGATGTAAATGGGAGTATGTAAAACAGAACTATTGTATAAAAGATGAGAGTAAACGATCAATATATGCTGTCACATAACACCCTCTTTAAAACAAAAAAAGAAAACTTTCCTTAGATCCCACACGAGACCAAGTTCGTCCAATAGCGTGTACCTCCTTTTTTTTTTTTTTTTTTTTTATTGCAGCTTTATCAATGATACAATAACATTTCTTAGACAAAGTAGTCTATTCAGTCAACATATCATGGTAACAAACATTTTCATCTGTATATAGTACATTCCAGCATTCTGTATAGGCTTTGGTCGAACTTATGTGTTGTATGGTCTGTGATCATCATGACCTTCGTGGTTCGGTCATCAGTTAGGGTTGTTTCATAGGTATTGGACCCATGGGTCCCATATATATGTGTACTCGTGATATTGATGTGTTAGTGAGTAGCATGTCTCTTCCAGGTTTCTGATAGTTTCTACCTTTTGTATCCATTCCCGTGTGATGGTTGTATGGGGCTGTTTCCAAAGGACCGGGATAAGTTGGTTTGCTGCTGTGATGACATGTATCAGAAGTGTTTTTTCGTGTTTATGCATTCCTGGGGGTAGAAGGAGAAAAAATTATGTGTCTGAGTGTAGTGGGATGTTTATCTTGAGGATCTTGTATAGTACACCCGAGATTCGCGTCCAGTATTTGCGGATCTCCGGGCAGGTCCACCATATGTGTGTGGTTGTACTGTTGGTTTGCTGGCATCTCCAGCATCTATCTACAGTTGTGGGGAAGAGATGATGAAGCTTCGATGGTGTATAGTGCCATCTGGCTATCAGTTAATAATTGCTTTCCTGTGCTAACGTATTTCTAGAGGTTTTGTGTATTTGTCTGAAAATCTGTTTCCATTTGTTTCTGGGTATCTCCATCTGTAGTTCTCTTTCCCATGTGGTGGTAAACATTGGTAAGTTGTGGGCATGTGTTGCTTGGATAGTGGTGTACATTAGTGAGATGTGTTTCGTTTTTAGATCCTGGTCGGAGCAGTGTTGTTCGAATGCTGTTTGTGATCGGTTATTTCCCTGTGTTAGTGGTCCTGAGTGTATGAAGTGCTTTAGTTGGTTGTATTGGAACTTTTGTATCGCAGTTGGGGATTCAATAAGGTTATGTAGTGGTTTGACCTGCTGCTCTCCAGATTCATCTAGTAGGTCTTTCAGCGTAAGGTATGCGTTTGTGTGGAAGGGTTTCAGCTCCTTACCATCTGCCCCCAGTTGAAAGAGTGGATTATGTGAGATCGGGTAAAGTGGGGACGGGTGGGGTGAGATTTGTTCGTTTGGTTTGAGGGTCTCCCAAATGCGCAAAGTGGGTGTGATTGTGTCAGACCTTCCGGCATCCGTACTCCGGGGACTTCCGGGTAGACGGAGCGCGGCCACTCCCCCTCCTCTGACGCGGTTACTCCCAGGATACAAAGGGAGACCGCGGCAACACCTCAGTGCTGGATCAATTTGAAAGCCTCCCACGAAAACTTCAAGCTAAGTGTATCTGTGTTTACCTCTACTGTGTATCGGACCCGGACTGTTATCGTTTACCTGCCTTCTCCTCTCCTCGACCACGGACTTGCCTTTGGATACTCTTTTGTCTGCAGCAACCTTAATCCTCTCTGAGAAACATCTCTCATCAAACCGGATTACCACCCCTACAAAGCTAAGTAGAACTCTTCTGCCTAAACAGGAGTATTGATATCCTGCATCTCTGCTTACCTTCTTTTGCTTCAACCTAACTAATTGTTCTGCTGCCATTTAACAATTCTACATTGGAATCTCATCTCTGTTCAGACTAATAATTGCCTCAACCTAATCTTCTCTGCAAATCCTGCTGCTGCTTAATTTTCTGACAAGGAATTAAAGAGACAGCTCAACTTGAATTTTACTTTATTTCAATTATAACAATTTAATAAACAAATTCAGTAATCTACAGTTGTGATCCATATTGTCCATAAGTGACCATTACAGATTGATCCAGCCCCCTTAATGGATCCAGTAGATCTCACTTCTGAAATCACAAGATTGAACCAAAGAGTGGATACGCTTACTCAAGGCATGCAAGACCTACAGGTCACCAATGAACGAATCCTTACTTATGTAGTAATCCTGCTGTTTCCAACCCCGAAAAGTTTTCTGGAGACAGGTCCCAATACCGGGAATTTATCAATTCTTGCAAATTGTTGATTGCCTTGAAACCTAGATCATATCCCACCGAAAGATCTAAGGTTTGTTCTGTTATTTCATTTTTAAGAGGCGAACCCATGGCCTGGGCTCATTCCTTCCTGGAGAATGATGACCCCATATTGGATTCCCTGGATGAATTCTTCGAAGCCATGTCACTCCTTTACGAGGACCCTAATAAACAAGCAACTGCAGACTTAACCATTAGAACACTGCAGCAAAGAAACAGGCCTGTCGAAGATTACATTGCTGAATTCAAACGATGGGCACCAGAAACTCAGTGGAATGACATAACTCTACGTAACCAGTTCCGTATTGGGTTATCTGAAGCTGTCAAGGATGAGCTCTCCAGGACAGAACTACCTACTACACTGAATACTCTTATCCAATTGTCAATCAGCATTGACAGACGACTTAGGGAAAGAAAAGCTGAGAAGTCACTCACTAGCTCCCTATGGAAAAAACCCTTCACTTCTTCACGAGCACCAGAGAAACCTGTAACTCCCACAGAACCTATGGAAATAGGGGTTTTGAGAAGTCCTCTTACTCCAGAAGAGAGAACCAGAAGAAGACAAATGAACCTCTGCATGTACTGTGCTTCACAAGAACATGTGGTCCCAGAATGTCCTCTATTGAAACGTCCTAGAGGCGGTAAGCATGGTTCTACTACGAATGTAATGAGTGTACTTCCTCCTAAAACTACCTCTCATCTCTCCTCTGTTTCTCTCATATTACAGTGGGACAAAGAAAGGATTACCACTGATGCCATTATCGATTCCGGTGCTAATGGGGTTTTCCTGGACTCATCCTTCGTTACAAAAAATAAAATTCCTTGTGTTCAAAAACGTAATTCCGTCTCTGTCAGAGTTATTGATGGCTCCTTAATATCCTCTGGGCCCATTCGTTCTGAAACTATCCCTTTAAGAACTACTACCAATCATATCCATTCTGAATTTCTTGTTTTTGATGTTATAAATTCTCCTCTTTATCCAATTATATTAGGAATCGACTGGTTGCGGACTCACAACCCATATATTACATGGGCTCCTTTCTCTCTCACCTTTAACTCTGCATATTGTAAGGGAACATGTCTACAACACATCCCCATTCTACAAGTTACTGAAGAAACCCCCATACCTTCCATCTATTCTGAGTTCGCCGATGTATTCAGTAAAAAGGAAGCGGAGACACTTCCTCCTCATCGACCTTATGATTGTCCGATTGACCTTGTTCCTGGTGCTCCTATCCCTTTTGGACACATTTACCCTCTCTCTGAATCAGAGTTAAAAACCCTCAAAGAATACCTGGATGAGAACCTCCGTAAAGGGTTCATTAGACCTTCCTGTTCACCAGCCGCTTCCAGCATGTTTTTCGTAAGGAACAAGGATCAGACTATACGCCCAATCATCGACTACAGGTCATTAAATAAAATAACTATCAAGAATCGTTACCCTCTTCCCCTGATCAATGAGTTGATCGAAAGATTAAGAACAGCTACCATCTACACTAAACTTGACCTTCGTGGGGCATATAACCTTGTTAGAATCAAGGCCAATGATGAATGGAAAACGGCGTTCAGGACCCGATATGGCCTGTACGAATATCTTGTCATGCCCTTCGGGCTCTGTAACGCCCCTGCAACATTTCAGCATTTCATAAACGATATCTTCAGAGATCTACTAGATGTTTGTGTCATCATCTACTTAGATGATATTCTCATCTACTCCAACAACCTTGAGGAACACAGAAAACATGTGAGATGGGTATTATCCAGATTAAGAACACACAAATTATATGCAAAACCAGAAAAATGTATTTTTGAAGTCAATGAAATCACTTTTTTGGGATACGTTATCTCCCCTCATTCCATAAGTATGGATACCTCAAAAATAGATTGTATTGTCAATTGGTCTACTCCTGCTAATATTAAGGACTTACAACGTTTTTTGGGATTTGCCAACTTCTACAGGAAGTTCATTAAAAATTACTCCAATGTAGCTCATCCTCTTAACCTGCTCAATAGCAGTAAACGTTCCTTTGCTTGGAACGAAGAGGCTCAAGCAGCCTTTGATGAATTAAAACGGAGATTTACAAGTGCTCCCATTCTCCAACTCCCTAATCCTGATTTTCTCTACGTCATGGAAACAGATGCTTCTGACGCCGCTATCGGGGCTGTCCTTTCTCAGCAACGATCGCCTCAAGATCCTCTCCATCCAGTGGCTTTTTTCTCACGATCTATGTCTCCTGCTGAACGAAATTATCCTATAGGAGAAAAAGAATTGTTAAGTATTAAAGCAGCATTCGAAAACTGGCGACACATACTTGAAGACTCACGCACTCCTGTAATTGTTTACACTGACCACAGGAACCTTGAATATCTTCATTCGAACAAAACTCTCTCTGCCAGACAAGTAAGATGGAATCTTTTCTTTGCCCGATTCAATTTTCAAATTATTTACAGACCTGGATCCAGAAACAAAAAGGCAGATGCTCTGTCCAGAATTCAACAAGATCTTCCTGTGACTGGAACTCCCCCACCTAAATTCATAGGTATCATTTCGTCATTAATAGATGATATTAAACATCTTAAAGAAGAAGATCTTGAGCTTCCCAAACAAAAGAAACTATCAAAAAAGGACGGTCTCTACTACTTCAAAAACAGGTTATACATTCCTCCCTTGTTTAGGAATAAAATTCTCACCTTAATACATGATTCCCCTCTGGCCGGTCATCCTGGTACAAGGAAAACACTGGAGCTGTCTAAAAGATATTACTGGTGGCCTCGCCAGGACAGAACCATAGAATCTTATGTCAAAACCTGTCCAACCTGTCTGAGATCAAAATCTGACCATCATCCACCATTCGGTCAACTATTAAGCCTACCGATCCCAGAAAGACCTTGGCAGTCCATTTCAATGGATTTCTTGGTGGAACTCCCTCCTTCGCAACATCATAACACCATTCTAGTAGTGGTAGACCGTTTCACCAAAATGTCTCATTTTATTCCTTTAAGGAAATTACCCTCTTCATCGGAGCTTGCAAAAATATTCATCGACAACATAGTGAAACTCCATGGACTTCCTGAGGAAATCATTTCAGACAGGGGAACACAGTTCACCTCCAAGTTCTGGAATGAGATGTGTTCCTCTCTCAGTATTCAACGTAAATTGTCTTCAGCCTATCATCCCCAAACCAACGGACAAACAGAGAGAGTTAACCAGTGTGTTGAACAATACTTGAGGTGTTATTGCTCTCACTTACAAGATGATTGGATCACATGGTTACCAATGGCAGAATTCTCATATAACAACTCAGTACACGCTAGCAGTAAAATGACTCCATTCTTTTCAAATTACGGATTCCATCCCTCTTCGATTCCTGATCAGGGACTCCCTTCTTCTAATCCATACGTCTCCAACCACAACGCTTTCATGTCTGCCCTCTTCCTCAAGTTGCGTGATAACCTCAAAAATGCATCCTCTGCTCAGAAAAAGTTTTTCGATACTGGCAGACGACCTTCCCCTGCTTACAACGTTGGTGATCTCGTATGGCTCTCTTCAAAGAACATTGTCACAAACCGTCCCTCAAAGAAACTGAGTTCTCTCTTCCTTGGCCCTTTTCGTATATTGTCTCTTGTCAACGAAAACGTGGTCAGATTGAAACTTCCACCTACCATGAAACTTCATCCTGTCTTCCATGTGTCTCTGCTTAAACCACACCGCTCCGACCCTTTTCTAAGGGATGCTCTTACCACTCCTGATCCCCTTCTGGTACAAGGTGAGGAAGAATACGAGGTCCAGAGGATCCTGGATTCGCGAATCCATCGTGGTTCCTTACAGTATCTTATCCGGTGGAAAGGCTACGGGGTTGACGAGGATTCCTGGGTGTCGTCCTCCGCGGTGCATGCTCGTCGACTCATCAACGCGTTCCATGCTCGCTACCCTTCCAGACCTCGTTGACAGCATCCGGTGGCTGCTTCTTATGGGGGGGGTTCTGTCAGACCTTACGGCATCCGTACTCCGGGGACTTCCGGGTAGACGGAGCGCGGCCACTCCCCCTCCTCTGACGCGGTTACTCCCAGGATACAAAGGGAGACCGCGGCAACACCTCAGTGCTGGATCAATTTGAAAGCCTCCCGCGAAAACTTCAAGCTAAGTGTATCTGTGTTTACCTCTACTGTGTATCGGACCCGGACTGTTATCGTTTACCTGCCTTCTCCTCTCCTCGACCACGGACTTGCCTTTGGATACTCTTTTGTCTGCAGCAACCTTAATCCTCTCTGAGAAACATCTCTCATCAAACCGGATTACCACCCCTACAAAGCTAAGTAGAACTCTTCTGCCTAAACAGGAGTATTGATATCCTGCATCTCTGCTTACCTTCTTTTGCTTCAACCTAACTAATTGTTCTGCTGCCATTTAACAATTCTACATTGGAATCTCATCTCTGTTCAGACTAATAATTGCCTCAACCTAATCTTCTCTGCAAATCCTGCTGCTGCTTAATTTTCTGACAAGGAATTAAAGAGACAGCTCAACTTGAATTTTACTTTATTTCAATTATAACAATTTAATAAACAAATTCAGTAATCTACAGTTGTGATCCATATTGTCCATAAGTGACCATTACAGATTGTGGGATGTGGGCCCTTTATCAGTAGTGTTTGTCCTGTTTTGTGCCCTGCGATTGTGTATATGGGTGTCTAGTCAGGTGAACTGCTTTATAGTATCTGCCTATATCAGATAGGCCTAGGCCCCCTTCTTCTTTCGGTTGTGTGAGTAGTGTATGCGCTAATCGAGGGCTTTTGTGGGACCAAATGAAGGTCGTGAATATCTTGCGTAGTGTGCTGAACCATGCCTTTGGTATTGTTATGGGAAGTACTTGAAGCATATATAAAATCCTGGGCAGGACATTCATTTTTAGGATGTTCAGCCTGCAGAACCATCCAAATTGGGGCTTATTCCAGGCTGTAAGATCTGAGTGAATGGATTTTAGTAAGTTTGGGAAGTTGCTTTCGAATAAGTGTGCTGTATCCCTGGTGATGTGTATTCCTAGGTATTTTATGTTATGTGTGGCCCATGCAAATTGGTAGCAGGGCCGGACTGGGAATTAAAAGCAGCCCTGGAAAAAAAATATTTACCAGCCCCATAATGCGTTGCGCCAGCATAGTGTGCAGATACAGAGTTAGAAAAGATAACTTAAAATTACAAATTATTACTCCATGTGGGAAAAAAGCACATATAAGCTTAAAAAAAAACAAGAGTGCAGATTTATTTTAAGCAGACGTGCCTTTGCATGTAATCAATGTTTCAGTCCAACTACCATGACATATTAAGGAAAGCTTGGTAATGGGACTGAAATGGTGAATGTATGTAGGGCACAACTGTGAAAAACTGACGTTCTCTTGTTTATTTTGAAGTCATGTGGGTGCGCTCTTCACTTTCAATATGTTATTTTGCTGGAGTATGCACCTAGCAACAAGAGGCCAATATCTGCTCATTACATATAGTACATATCAATGACATTTCTCTGTGTATTATGCATATATAAATGTACATTAATATCTGTGTAAATATTAAAGGCATAATTATTTATATATATATATCTCTTTCTCTCTCTTGTGTCTCTTTCTCTCTCTTGTGTCTCTCTCTTTCTTTCTCTCACGTGTCTCTTTCTCACCTTTCTCGCTCTTTCTGTGTCTCTTTCTCTCTCTTTCTGTGTCTCTTTCTCTCTCTTTCTGTGTCTCTTTCTCTCTCTTTCTGTGTCTCTTTCTCTCTTTCTGTGTCTCTTTCTCTCTCTCTGTGTGTCTCTTTCTCTCTCTCTCTCTGTGTCTCTTTCTCTCTCTCTCTGTCTCTTTCTCTCTCTCTCTCTGTCTCTTTCTCTCTCTCTCTCTCTTTCTCTCTCTCTCTGTGTCTCTTTCTCTCTCTGTGTGTGTCTCTTTCTCTCTCTCTCTGTCTCTTTCTCTCTCTCTCTGTGTCTCTTTCTCTCTCTCTCTGTGTCTCTTTCTCTCTCTCTCTGTGTCTCTTTCTCTCTCTCTCTCTCTGTGTCTCTTTCTCTCTCTCTCTGTGTCTCTTTCTCACATTTCTGTGTCTCTTTCTGTGTCTCTTTCTCTCTCTTTCTGTCTCTTTCTCTCTCTCTCTCTGTGTCTCTTTCTCTCTCTCTTTCTGTGTCTCTCTCTCTCTCTCTTTCTGTGTCTCTTTCTCACCTTTCTGTGTCTCTTTCTCTCTCTTTCTGTCTCTTTCTCTCTCTCTCTTTCTGTGTCTCTTTCTCTCTCTTTCTGTGTCTCTTTCTCTCTCTTTCTGTGTCTCTTTATGTGTCTCTTTCTCACCTTTCTGTGTCTCTTTCTCTCTCTTTCTGTGTCTCTTTCTCTGTCTGTTTCTCTCTCTTTCTCTGTCTCTTTCTCTCTCTCTTTCTGCCCTTTCTCCTACCTCCCCCACCCCCCACCCATTTACCCGAGAGGAGTCAGGGGGGCCGGCCATGCTCCACGCTGGAGCTCCTGGGCTGCAGCCTCGCCGGTCCGGCGGCACTCTTAATGCTGAGGACTGAAGGAGGAGGGAGCATGTCTCTCTACCATGCTCCCTCGCGGTTCCCATAATTCACAGCAGCTGCTGCTGTGAATTGTGGGAACCGCGAGGGAGCATGGTAGAGAGACATGCTCCCTCCTCCTTCAGTCCTCAGCATTAAGAGTGCTGGTGAGGCTGCAGCCTGTCTGCTCCAGCGTGGAGCACGGCCGGCCCCCTCTAAGTGTGCCACCGGACCGGCCACCCGGTGGCACATACCTGCGCAGCCCCCAGATGCCGCGGCCCACCGGGAAATTTCCCGGTATCCCGGTGGGCCAGTCCGGCCCTGATTGGTAGTCACGTTTCAGTGTTGTTGCGGTGTGTGCCTGCACGTGTATTGGGAGGATTTCGCATTTATTGAGATTTGCCTTAAAGTTGGATATTTTACTGTACGTATTCATTTCTTCCATCAGGTGTGGGAGTGAGTCTAGTGGGTGTGAGATTGAGAAAAGCATATCGTCCGCAAATGCGGCTATTTTATGATCATGTTTTCCCGTTTGTATGCCTTTAATGTTGATGTTGTCTCGGATTCCCTGAAGGAATGGATCTAGGATAATTACGAAGAGGAGGGGGGATAGGGGGCACCCCTGCCTCGTGCCGTTTGATATTGGCACGCTATCTGAGAGTTGTCCGTTAACCCTAATGTTGGCTGTTGGGTTTGAATATATTGCTTTTATCCATTTTTGCCAATTAGGTCCGAAGCCCAGGTATTGGAGCGTGTATAGCATTAAGGTCCAGTATACTCTGTCGAAAGCTTTTTCAGCATCTACGGACAAGAGTAGACTGGGGTCCTTCTATCGTGTGGCCTGGTGTACCAAGTTTATAATTTTCGTGGTATTATTTTTCGCTTCCCTACCGGTCACGAAGCCTGATTGGTCTGCATGTATTATCCCCGGCAGTAGGGGGCGAAGCCTGTTGGCCAGGATTTTTGTAAAGAGTTTGAGATCTATAAAGGAGATCGGCCTATAGCTACCGCACTGGGATAGGTTTTTGCTCGGTTTCGGGATAAGTGTGATTGTGGTGTTGAGTGCTTGGGGGCGAAGTGAGTTACCTTGTAGAAGGTAGTTAAAAGATTTTGTAAAATGTGGGATGAGGGTGGTGGCATATGTTTTGTAGTATTTCATTGTGAACCCATCTGGGCCCGGACTTTTCCCAACCGGGAGTTTCTTGATCGTGTTTCGACATTCTTCCGTTGTGATTGGGTGTTCTAAGGTTTCGCTCAGATTGTTCGGTAGTGTGGTATGTATTCTGTTTGTAAGGAAAATTTGAATATCCTGGGTCAATGGGGGGGTTTGTCTTAGGTTGTATAAGGAATGGTAGTATTCTTGAAAAGCTGTGGAGATGTCTGCTACTAGGTGGGAGATGTTCCCTTTTTTTATCCCTTATGGATGGTATGAAAGTGTTTTCTCTCAGTTTTTTAAGTGTGTTGGCTAGTAATCGCCCGCTCTTCCCTCCCTGTGCATAGTATAGGCTACGTGTCTTTGCGATGGCAAATTTTGTGCGGACGTTCAAAATGGTGTTGAGTTCTGTTCGTTTCTCTAATTTTGGAAAGTCCTTGTTTTGTGTGCCTGAGTATCACCTTTGGGGTTCAACCTAGTTCTGTTAATTATCTCGTGGCCCTGATTAAAAATGTGTAGGTCACGTGTGTTGTCTAGTCATACTGTGCAGATAGTTGTGATCCCTCTCAGTGTTTGTGTCGCACCCTCTTAGTATCTGCGTATTAGACCCAGTATGGTGTTACAAACTAAATACCTTTACAACTAACATGAAGACAGTATAAGATTATACGACCTGTACATGAGGTTCTCTTGATTTTTCCTTTTGTTTTTGTTTTTGTTTTTTTTGTATTTAGTTTCCGATTCTTGCAAGGTTTTTCAGCTTTAACGTCCAATTCTGTACGTATTGTCTGCCACAGTTATTGCATGTCCCTTGGTTCTTTATATCGGTGTGCTCAGTAATGTCCTTCTGGGGTTATTTGTGAGGCTTTAACGTGAGTGATGAATGCTGTGGTAACCTTGTTCAGTCCCATCTTTTGGTGTATTGTGAGTTCCATCTTGTCCATCTGGGAGTTTCTCTGGTCCTCTGGTTCGCCTGTCTTCCCTCTGGGGTAGGCCGTTTTGTCCTATTCTTTGTCTCTTCGATGGTGTACGCCATTTTTGGCCATATGATTGGGTATCCAGCGTGATGGTCGGGTCGGGGGCATACCAGTTCGCGATATTGACTTTTGTCAGGTTCAGAGCTTCGGTAAAGGGGATGACGTCTTGGTATGTGGCGATTGTGTAAGTCGACCCTTTTAAGCCTACAATCAAGGCAAAGGGGAATCCCCATCTGTAGCGTATGTTACGTGCTCTTAGTTGATCTGTGATTGGCCGTAGCGCCCTTCTTGCCTGGAGGGTATGCCAGGATAAATCCGGGTATATCTGGATTTCGTGTCCCTGGTATAGTAGGGGTGAGGATGTGTCCCTTAGTGCCCGCAGGATGTCCACTTTTAGGGTGAAGTAGTGAACAAATAAAGTGAAATGGTGGGTGGTGAAGGTGATGATTAGTCACAAAACTAGTGTGGGCAAGCCACTGTCATGAGGTCACTCCCAACCTCTATACACAATAAACACAATGCCCGAATCCTACTCCAGACTACAGGGCGCCACAATCACTAGAATCTATATAAATGCTGTATAGGAAAATCCCATAAATGAATAAATAACAATGGGTGGAAATCCAAAAAAATCCACTTTATTTAAGAACAATAAAATATAATAGTGTGACCTGCGCAGTGCATGCAGGAATATAAAATGCAATATAAAATATTAAACAGCCAAATGGCCAAGAACCCCTAAGGACAGCAGCTATAAACTCACAGAAGCCTTCAAATATAATAAGGTGCCAAGTGCTAAAGTGCAAGAATGCAGAATGCTTGATGTTATAGCTTCAAAAAATGGACACCAATACTGACAAATAAAGTGCTTACAGGAGACAAAAAAACTGCTGTGCCGAAAGTGCAGGGATCTTGTGGGTGCTCAACGCGTTTCGTCGATGTCGACTTCCTCAGGAGCTTGCTGGATTCGCACTGGTCCTCTTCTTCTTTTAAATCTGCCGGTCCGGCCGCCATTCACTGGTTGCGCATGCGCAGATCGTACCGTACGTAACGTCATACGTAATGACGCACGGCCGGCCGATGTGCGCATGCGCCAACCAAGCTGGAACGCAAAACAACTTTATGCGTAATGTACACAGCCGCATAACGAGCAGCCCATGTTATAGAGCGCTCGATATGAATGCGGAATGAGTTCACAGACCTGCCTATTATACAATCTTTAGTAAAATACAAGTATGGCATATTGGAACATGCAAATTGGACCAGGAGCAATAAAATTGGCCAATGAGACCAGAGTGTAATTTAGTTAATATGCAGATACTCTGCTTATGTGTTATAAAAGGAGAATATATAATAATGGAAAAATAATGAATGCTAAAAAAGGACATTAAGGTCCATTTGCATCGCTAGAATCGCAATATATAAGTTACATACATATGTAAATGAGGCTAACAGAGGAATACAACTATTATCCAAAAATAACTGACACTAAGATACTTCAGTGTGTCAGTATGATGTGACAAAGGTACGAAAGATTTTAAACAATCTGACTTATTTAGATGGCATAGGGTATGCGTAAAAACAGCAGAATGAACGCTAGATCAAATCACGAAAACAACAATTATTTCGTTAAAAAAGGGATAAGGTGTTCAAAGACAACATATTTTAATATTTAGTGTTTCAAACTTTAAAACCTAAAATTAAAAATTTAAAATTCAAAATTCAAAAGGAGAGAGAAATAAATAAGGTGCATAATACATGGAAAAATGCATCAAAATAAATGGAAAAATGACCCATATATATAAAAAAAGGGGATGATAGAATGACCCATCCGTGTCAAAGATGATAAAATGACCCATATATATTTAAAAAAAGAGAGAAAAAAAAAGAGAAACGATGATCTTATAGGGTTCCAAAGATTTTTCAATGAAACTTGATTAACATCTCGTCCTCCACTTCGACGACAGGGACCAAAAGGAAAACAGAACACAGTGGGTTAATATAAACAACATGCCAAGTTAATCAATAAAAACAAGTATATCGAGATCAGTGTTAAGGCCCAAGGGAACCGATGATTTCATTTTGTAAATCCATTCGGTTTCCCTCATGGCTAGCATCTTCTCGGTATTTCCCCCTCTCCAATGTGGTGTAACCAAATCAATCCCGATACATATAAAATCCTTCCAGTTAAAAACATCACAGGTGGTACAGTGTTTCGGAACACTATGTTTCATATTTTTATTGTGGATTCCATAAAAATGTTCCCGTATTCTAACGTGTAGTGCCCTGATGGTCCGTCCTATGTACTGAATACCACATTTGCATTGCAATAAATACACGACATTCTTACTTTGGCAATTGATAAAATGTTTAATCTTAATAACCTCCTTTGTAACTGAGCTTCTAAACTCTGTGGTTTTATTTGTCTGGAATTTACAGGTGCTACACCTTCCACATTTAAAAAAGCCTTTAGGTTTTTTAGATAAAAAATGATCATTCACTTTCCCCTCTTTAGGTAGTATGCTAGGTGCTAAAATATTTTTCAAGTTATTATTTTTCTTGTACAGCACTTTTGGTCTCGGTGGTAAAATCTTTTTTAAAAACTGATCTAGTAGGGGGCGGGGCTTGGAGGCCATGCTGAACGGTCGCAGGTTGCATGAGCTCCTGCTTCCAACCGACTGAACGGCAATCTGTGCCACTCTAAAGGCGACCCACAGTCACATAAAGGCCACCAAAAGCAACTGGACAACGGGGTGCACAAATCGATACCCGTTAAGCGACGTTCCCACCGGTACGCACCCGACACCCCAGCGAGGCCTACTAGCATGGCGGGCACAGGGGAGACGGCCGTTCTCCTGCCGCCAACGACGGCGAGAACTTTGACCCAGAGCCCTCGTTCCCCCCCCCCCATGGTCCGACGGGGGTTATCGCGGACCGCCCTTTTCCAATCTCCTTAACGAAGGGTACCCAAGCGACCAGATCTCTTAACCGAGAAAACGCTACTGAGGCCTACAAAATGGCGTCTAGCCCACACGCCGTAGCCGTGTACAGCACCAGTGAAGAAACTGAGCTCCGTCTCAATGGCTTATTCAGCGCTCTATGGGAGAAGCTGGAGGCACTCTTCTGGCCAGCAACACAAGGTACGCCACCAGACAGCACACCGCAGGGCTCAATAGAGGAAGCCGGAGGGACGGGAGTAATTCCCCTCCCGGAACCCACTCCCAAGACGAGCAGGCATCCACACCGGGCCGCTCCAAAGGTGGCAAAAGAGAACTCCACAAAGAGCAGACATGGCCTGAAAAAGTCCATCATGGGGCGACCAGCAAACAAACACCAGAGGCCACAACGCCTACTTACCAACTCCAGGCGCAAGCCCCGGAGAGACACAGCCTTCCGAGACAGACCCAGAATGGCGGACACAGCGGACCGACCGCGCAGGAAACCAGGCAGCCCGCGACCGAGCCAAGCAAGGAGACCCGCAATCGGGACTAACCAAAACGCATACAGTCAGTCAAGTAAAGCATGGCGCAGGTGTACAGCATTACAAACCAGCGAACACCTTGCCTACACCTGGCATGTTGCCATGTCTGGACTGCAGGCTCTCTGGACACTGACTGCACCATGGAGTGATGACCTACCCCGAACAGGCAAAGGCTGACCAGGCTACAGGTCCCCCCCTTCTCAGCAAATAACCACCATAGGGGCTGCTGTTATTCTTTTTATATTGTTACTTTCTCTGTTTTTCTCATCTATAACTATTACTATTCTCGGTGTACACATGAGTACCTGAACAGACATGCAATGCAAGTCATAAAGCTATTAGTTTTGTTTAGTAAGAATCTACTATGTATTGCCAACTTAGCCCATAGCTAATTTAGTATGTCCTAACAAACATACGTTTAACTTAAAACACGCTTGGTTACCCTAGCATATTAGGTTTTATATATACGATTTGCATTAGCCTGAACCACACTACAGCTAACTCAGTATGCCTAAATATGTCCAAATCAGCCAGTACTCTGATCTTAAAACTGCGCCTAACTCTAGCGATCTAAAAATCAGTTACCCTAAATGTTAACAAGTAAGGAGCTAGTAAGGAGTACCGTTATCCAGTTAACTTTCTTTTATTATTATTTAATAATATATGTACATTTTTAAGCACAAGTCATGTTCCCAGCATATGTTTCCTCTATATCTGTTTCTCCATGACGTGTAATATGCTATCATACTCAAAACCAAACGTGATCCTGAACTACTGCTTTCAAATACTATAAAAATGTGCCTGTATTTCAAATGCCATAACATGTCATACCAGTGTTTGCCTTATATACCGGATGTCGTTGTTGTGGCGCACGCCGGCTGTTTGTTCAATTAGTGCACAACCAAAATAAAGAATTAAAAAAAAAAAAAAAAAAACTGATCTTGTAATAAGATGGGCCAGTTTTTCCTGATGGATCGTTCTATTAAATTTGCCCTACCATTATATTTAGTAAGGAAGGCAAATTCAAAATCATTTCTGTGACCTCTATTGCTTATAGTTTTGTTTTTATTTTTATTTTTATCTAGTAGGAGGTTATTTCTTTGGAGTCCTTCTACTTCCTGTTGAGTCCTAGATAAAAGATCATCAGGATAATTTCTATCATAAAATTTCTTATTTAAAATCTCTACTTGTTGTTTAAAATCGTTCTTATCGGTGCAGTTCTTAAAAATCCTCATGTGTTGTCCTTTTGGAATATTTGTCAACCAGTTATGGTTGTGACAACTAGAAAATTCAATGAACCCATTCTCATCCGTGGGTTTAAAATAATACTACCCCTGGAAAACCCACAGTGGCCCGAAAAGGGTATGGTACATACAATATTTCTGCAAAACCAAAGATAGGTAGGAATTTTGAGGATTCAGATAGGGTGGTAAGAAGAAAAGAAACACAAGATAACAACACTAGTAAGAAAATAAGGGATAAGTCCAGTCAGCAGGAGTTTTTTTTAGAAAACCGACCAAGAGACCATTATCTGAGGAATCAGAACGCTTGGTCCCACAGAAACAGGTTTTCCCCCTTCAGACCATCCAGACACCCCCAAAGAAAAGGAAATTATTGGGGGCCACAGGAGGATTAGGGGATGTAGAGGAGGGGGAAATGTCCGACTAAACAAAATACCAAGTGGTGAGGGCATCCTGAATCTATCGAAAGTGATTTTAAGTTCAGAACAACTAAGTGTCCTGAACAAAGGGCTGAAATTTGCCCCACAAGTTGAACCAAATCTTTTTGAATTGTTTATCGACACCCAAAAGTTTTTGAGGAAATTAACAATTAAGAGGTTCTTCAAAAAAAAGAAGGAGACTGAACCAATTTCTGGGATCATTGTAGACAACCCTAGTATAGATGTGACATTGGTAGATACAGGGCACATAACACCAGAAACCATTCATTCGGGTCTTAAAAATAAATCAAAATTTTTTCCCACTTGGGAGAAGGGGGACCATATCCCGGTTTTTAGTGAGATGATCATGCGAGACTTTGAGAAAATTTCGGCGAACAAGAAAAAAGAAAATCTGACAAGGAAAGAAAAATCAGCTCTGAAACAATTAAAAGAGAATAGAGGGTTAGTTATTAGACAGGCTGACAAAGGTGGGAGTATTGTAGTTTTAAACAGGGATGACTATATGAAGGAGTCCCAGAGAATATTGGGAGATACCAATACATATAAAGTTCTGAAGAGTAACAATACATGTGATTTCAAAAAGAAACTGCATGATATTTTGAATAAAGGTTATGATAAAGGGATTATCTACTACTTGTTTATTTTATCCCCTAAAACAGACGTTTTTTATTACCTGCCAAAGGTACACAAATGTCTGATATCCCCACCAGGAAGGCCCATCATCAGTGGGATCGGTTCAATGACCAGTAATGTCTCCCAATACATCAATTTTTTTCTCCAAAAATATGTGACACAGACAAAATCGTACGTTAAGGATTCCACACAGATCATAAGAGAATTTGAGGACTTTGAGTGGTGTGATGAATACCTCTGGGTGACTGTGGTGTAGCATCTTTATACACAGTTATAGATCACGAAAAGGGTATAGATGCCATTCACAGAATTTTAATGAAAGACCCTGAAATGAACACTGAACAAATTGCTTTTATTCTAGATCTTATACGATTCATCCTGTTCCACAATTTTTTTTGGTTTGAGGGGACTTATTACCTTCAAACGTGTGGAACAGCGATGGGTACCAGGTTCGCACCGAGTTATGCCAATATCTTTGTGGCAGACTGGGAACTTCAGAACATCTGGCAGAACAATCCATTCGGTGCGAACCTGGTACATTGGAGACGATATATTGATGATGTTTTAATAATTTGGAAGGGAGAGAGAAAGGTTTTAGATGAGTTTTTATTTTTTATTAATTCTAATGAATATGGTTTGAAATTTACTGAAGAGATCCATGATACTCACATCAATTTTTTAGATCTTACTTTATTTGTAAAAGAAGGGAAAGTCCAAAGCAAGACTTATTTTAAACCCACGGATGGGAATGGGTTCATTGAATTTTCTAGTTGTCACAACCGTAACTGGTTGACAAATATTCCAAAAGGACAACACATAAGGATTTTTAAGAACTGCACCGATAAGAACGATTTTAAACAACAAGTACAGATTTTAAATAAGAAATTTTATGATAGAAATTATCCTGATGATCTTTTATCTAGGACTCAACAGGAAGTAGAAGGACTCCAAAGAAATAACCTCCTACTAGATAAAAATAAAAATAAAAACAAAACTATAAGCAATAGAGGTCACAGAAATGATTTTGAATTTGCCTTCCTTACTAAATATAATGGTAGGGCAAATTTAATAAAACGATC
Organism: Pelobates fuscus; assembly: GCF_036172605.1. Taxonomy (NCBI): domain Eukaryota; kingdom Metazoa; phylum Chordata; class Amphibia; order Anura; family Pelobatidae; genus Pelobates; species Pelobates fuscus. The sequence continues at coordinate 328,952,296 of NC_086319.1, forward strand.
CATCAGGAAAAACTGGCCCATCTTATTACAAGATCAGTTTTTAAAAAAGATTTTACCACCGAGACCAAAAGTGCTGTACAAGAAAAATAATAACTTGAAAAATATTTTAGCACCTAGCATACTACCTAAAGAGGGTAAAGTGAATGACCATTTTTTATCTAAAAAACCTAAAGGCTTTTTTAAATGTGGAAGGTGTAGCACCTGTAAATTCCAGACAAATAAAACCACAGAGTTTAGAAGCTCAGTTACAAAGGAGGTTTTTAAGATTAAACATTTTATCAATTGCCAAAGTAAGAATGTCGTGTATTTATTGCAATGCAAATGTGGTATTCAGTACATAGGACGGACCATCAGGGCACTACACGTTAGAATACGGGAACATTTTTATGGAATCCACAATAAAAATATGAAACATAGTGTTCCGAAACACTGTACCACCTGTGATGTTTTTAACTGGAAGGATTTTATATGTATCGGGATTGATTTGGTTACACCACATTGGAGAGGGGGAAATACCGAGAAGATGCTAGCCATGAGGGAAACCGAATGGATTTACAAAATGAAATCATCGGTTCCCTCGGGCCTTAACACTGATCTCGATATACTTGTTTTTATTGATTAACTTGGCATGTTGTTTATATTAACCCACTGTGTTCTGTTTTCCTTTTGGTCCCTGTCGTCGAAGTGGAGGACGAGATGTTGATCAAGTTTCATTGAAAAATCTTTGGAACCCTATAAGATCATCGTTTCTCTCTTTTTTTCTCTCTTTTTTAAATATATATGGGTCATTTTATCATCTTTGACACGGATGGGTCATTCTATCATCATCCCCTTTTTTTATATATATGGGTCATTTTTCCATTTATTTTGATGCATTTTTCCATGTATTATGCACCTTATTTATTTCTCTCTCCTTTTGAATTTTGAATTTTAAATTTTAAATTTTAGGTTTTAAAGTTTGAAACACTAAATATTAAAATATGTTGTCTTTGAACACCTTATCCCTTTTTTAACGAAATAATTGTCGTTTTCGTGATATGATCTAGCGTTCATTCTGCTGTTTTTACGCATACCCTATGCCATCTAAATAAGTCCGATTGTTTAAAATCTTTCGTACCTTTGTCACATCATACTGACACACTGAAGTATCTTAGTGTCAGTTATTTTTGGATAATAGTTGTATTCCTCTGTTAGCCTCATTTACATATGTATGTAACTTATATATTGCGATTCTAGCGATGCAAATGGACCTTAATGTCCTTTTTTAGCATTCATTATTTTTCCATTATTATATATTCTCCTTTTATAACACATAAGCAGAGTATCTGCATATTAACAAAATTACACTCTGGTCTCATTGGCCAATTTTATTGCTCCTGGTCCAATTTGCATGTTCATTACGTATGACGTTACGTACGGTACGATCTGCGCATGCGCAACCAGTGAATGGCGGCCGGACCGGCAGATTTAAAAGAAGAAGAGGACCAGTGCGAATCCAGCAAGCTCCTGAGGAAGTCGACATCGACGAAACGCGTTGAGCACCCACAAGATCCCTGCACTTTCGGCACAGCAGTTTTTTTGTCTCCTGTAAGCACTTTATTTGTCAGTATTGGTGTCCATTTTTTGAAGCTATAACATCAAGCATTCTGCATTCTTGCACTTTAGCACTTGGCACCTTATTATATTTGAAGGCTTCTGTGAGTTTATAGCTGCTGTCCTTAGGGGTTCTTGGCCATTTGGCTGTTTAATATTTTATATTGCATTTTATATTCCTGCATGCACTGCGCAGGTCACACTATTATATTTTATTGTTCTTAAATAAAGTGGATTTTTTGGGATTTCCACCCATTGTTATTTATTCATTTATGGGATTTTCCTATACAGCATTTATATAGATTCTAGTGATTGTGGCGCCCTGTAGTCTGGAGTAGTATTCGGGCATTGTGTTTATTGAAGTAGTGAATGCGACAAATCACGTCGCGTGATACCTCGCTTGTGCCATTTTTGGGTCGTAGGGACCTATGTGCCCTATCTAATACCACTGGGGAGTCTGGGGAGCGGTTTAGTATAAGGTTGAACAAGGTGGTTAGCTGTACTTTTAAGTTTTCCTTTTCTGCCTCCGGCATCCCCCTAATGCGCAAGTTTTTCCTCCTACCCCTATTATCAATATCATCCAGTGATCTCTGGAGCATGGTTAAATGCCTTTCTTGGGTGGGAGTGCCTGGGTGAGATCCTGTATTTGTGTCTGACATGTGCCCCTGTCATCTTCTAAGTCTTGCACCCTTCTGCCTACCTGCTTAATTTCGGAGCTCAGGCCCTCCATTTTGAGTTGGAAGGCAGTTTCCAGTTTTCCTAGCATTTGTGCTAGATCCAGTCTGGATGGTAAGGTTTTCAGGATGTCCTTTATATCCACGTCCACAGAGGCAGAAGAGGCTTCTGACTGTGCAGGGCTCGGTGGCTCCGAGTCTGTGTGAGTTGCCGCCGGCGACATGATGGAGTCTCCTGTGTCAGCCACGCGGTCGGCATAATCTTTGAATAGGCGGGTGACCGAGCCCGGTTTACCCGCTGGCGGTTTCCCCTGTGCTTGGTGAGAAGTTTGTTGCCTTTTGTTGTTCCCCATCTCGGGTTTGATCCTCCGTTTTCTCGCGGTCTCTGCCCGTTGTGCTCGGAGCCGGTTTAATGTGCGGCCATTCAAGTCGGCTGCTAGCCACACCCCCCTTGTCCTTTTGTGACATCACTCTCCCTCACTTCAGAGAGAGGGGTGTCCCGGAGGGAGGGCTGAGAAAGGACTTCAGGCTGCACAGATGGATACCTTCAATGCACAGAATTCCCATTCCAGTCTGCTAGTGATGCAGCGGGGAGATGCATGGTTACCATTAGAATCATTATTGGCCAAATAGGTTATTGCACAAAGCCACTATTTATTTATCCACTAATTTCGATAACAACATTTCGATAACTTCAGCACTCTAGATGTTGTGGACTACATTACCCACAATGCTCTTACAGCCATAAAGCATCAGGGGAGATTTAGTCCACAACATCTGGAGTGCCGAAGTTTGTCTACCCCTGCACCAGGAAGTATTTTAAATAACATACAATCGAAAACGCTTGGCAGAAATGGTACACTGATAAATACATATTGTGTACGGTCATTTCTAATATTAACTCCGCAAGTTTTAGAGTGTGATGGCCATAATGGATTAGTTGGCCAAGTATGCTAAATCTTCAAATATATTATTTATTTTTTGATCACATCTATTTAATAAATGTCCCTACCGACAATATCTATGTATGCAGTGTGTCCATTTATTAAATTATTCTAATAATTATTTATAGTGGGAATTTTAAAGCACCACTAAAGTCACCCTGACCACATAATCTAAATGAGGTGGGCTTGGTGCAGTGATCCTGTTATTTGAACTGTTTTGTAGAAACTGCAATGATAACTTCAAAGGTTAAATGATCACTGTAGTGTCAGGAAAACAAACTCGTTTTCTTGACACTATATAACCCTTAGGTCCCCCCCACCCTCATGGCCCACCTCCCGCTGGGCTGAAGGGGTTAAAACCCCTTCAGCTACTTACTTTGATGCAGGGATTGGTTCCCTCGGCGCTGGTGACCTCTCCTTCCCCTCCGACGTCAGCTCCCGAATGGAGTGGAATGCGCATTAAAAACGGCCATAGGAAAGCATTTCTCAATGCTTTCCTATGGACGTTCTGCACGCTGGATGCGATTTTCGCATTGAGCGTCGCAGAAGCGCCTCTAGCGGCTGTCAGGATGACAGCCACTAGCGGCTGGATTAACCCTGCAATGTAAACATAGCAGTTTCTCTGAAACTGCTATGTTTACATCTGAAGGGTTAAAACCCGGGGGATCTGGCACCCAGACCACTTCATTGAGCTGAAGTGGTCTGTGTGACTATAGTGGTCCTTTAAATTCACCTCTTTTTTTTCACCTCTTTTCCAGAATGGAGTCAAAGTTGATCCTGCAGTAAAATAATTTGATTGGGGTGTTGTCTGTGCATGCTTATCTCATTCCATGGTGCCTCTCTATGGAAAGCATTGGATTGTATGAGATCTGTGAAGATATCAACAGGCATGCTGACATTTTCAGAGGCAGAGCAGGAAGCTCAATGATGGAAATTAATTGACAACATTTAAATTAACTACAATTCCCTACCAGTCTCGTTTTCCACTACCAAAGGGGGTGGGGTAGTGGATCACACTGATAGAATGGAGACTAAAATCCTTAAACTTGTAAATTCCCTCAGCTGGAACTGGAGAAGAACTTTGTTCTGAGTTTGGGCAGGCATCATAGGGGCTGTAGTTGCCATATATCTAGTGGTGTACCATTTGTATATTATTTGTATATCTCGCTTGTAAAGCCCCCCCTCCCATCTCTCCCCCTCCCCAAAAAAAAGAAATCCGGCTGAACACTAATATGAGTGGAGCTATGTTGCAAATTTTTATTTCCCAAAAACCTGCATCTTTCATCAAAAGGTTGATTGTTCGTGTTATTTTTGTCAAATGTTCTTTTAGACAAAATAGCATTTTATTCTTTAAACAGAAGTCATTTAGATAATTCTGTTTTGCTCTATATTTATAAGTAACACATTATCCTTGCTCACTGTGGTTGTGAGTCACTAAAATAACGAGACCCTTCACAGTCAGAGGAGGTCTGGAGCAGCCACATGAAGACAAGTTGGAAGACGATAGTGCACGTCACTGTTCCAAATTCTTCTCTGTTACCAGGGCTGATACAATGTTTCCTCACCTCAAGGAGCCTGATCTTGTGAGTTTAAGTGTTTCCATATAAAAATGACCACAAAGCAAGGAAAATTGTACTTATTTTTTCCCTTGGTTATATTGTCTAGCATTTTACTACACACTTATTTTGTATGGATAATATTAATAATAAAATAATAAAATCCTAAATTGTTTCATTTATATCAGATTATTATTTTAAAAATTTCTCAATTTGTTTTTTTTTCAACAAAAGAAGGAGGGTACAAAGTGTAACATGGTTCGTAAGCAGCTTAGTACATACATGGGGTCAGTTCTCATACAGCGTGGTTGCGTCATGATACAATTGCAAAAACATATTAATACATACATCGTAATACATATATCAGTTGCATCTCAGTATATACACAATACATCGTAGTTTTTTTACGATGCCCCCCATTCCGGTAAGACATCTCACCCATGCACGTATGGTTCTTCATTCACAGAAATTACAATTGTGTAGACAATTACAATTGTATTGAAAGAAAACCAAGGAGATAAGAGAGGGGAGGGGAGGAAACATAGGAGAGGGGAAGTGGTGAACACCAACCTCGTTTAGCCAGACTGATACCCAGTTGCACTTTGCCCTGTTGGGCCTGAGTGCCAGACCACAGCACCATGTTTTTGCAAATTTGTGTAGTTGCTCTTTCAATCTGTAGCTCGTGTGCTCATAGTCATATGTGGTACGTACTCTATTCCATATTTCAGATAGGGAGGGGACCATTTTACTTTTCCAGTGGCTGGCTATGCTGATTTTGGCAGCCAAGAGAATGTGACATATCACCGTTTTATGTTGAGAGGTCATGATTTCTGGAGATACATGCAGTAGGAAGCATTCTGGGCGGAGAGGTATGTTATCCGAGGTCAGTGCGTGGATCTTTGTGTTCAGTTCAACCCAGAATGATTTCAGCATGGGGCAGGCCCCAAAAGACATGTTTTAAGGTGCCCTCGTGTTGGTTACAATGCCAGTATAGGGGAGATGTTGTGGGGTATATCTTAGCTAACCTGGCAGGGACCAAGTACCAACGCATTAGTAATTTACAGTATGACTCCCAATGCGTGAGGCTGTGAGAGGATGTCCGTGTCATTTGTAGCGTTTGCAGCCACAGGGGCAGGGGAAACATTGCACCAATGTCGTGTTCCCACAGCTTAATTTATGGGTGCTTATCAGTTTTATCTACTTCATTGAGGGCGGTGTAACTCAGAGAAAGGGTTTTAAGTGTTTTATGTTTCCTAATACACCCCTGGCCAAATCAGACTATTATTTTAAAGATGTGCCTGACACATGCAGGAAATAGATAGCAAACGTTTGCCTGGGGGTAAGTACACATTGCGAATGGAACTCACAGATATCTGTGTGAATGTCCTAGTCACAAAGCACAGATGATGTATAGCAGGGTTAGGCAACCTTCAGCACTCCAGATGTTGTGAAACACATTTCCTCTGATGCTTTGCCAGCATTATGGCTGTAATAGCATTCTGAGAGATGTAGTCTCCAACATCTGAGTACTGAAGGTGACTACCCCTGATGTATAGGTTTAATATAGGCTACTGGTGTCACAAGGTGTGACATCACATTTCCCTGCAATCTCCTCTGTGGTATGACGCAGGGCCGCCATCAGGGCATGACAACCGCAACGGTTGTCATGGGCCCGCCGGTCCTGGGGGGCCCAGACTGCTCAGGTCATCCGGGCCCCACATTCAGTGGGTACATACCGGGTCGCAGGGGGCCCTGCGACCCCGGTATGTACCCACTGGGCCAGCCTCTTCTTCTGGGGGGCCCAGCAGCCGGTCACCTCAGGGCCCCCCAGAGGCTGGCTCTGCTGACAACCGGCGGGCGCGCGAGGGAGCACTCTCCTCTGAGTGCTTCCTCTTCAGCTCCCTCGCGCACCGTACTGATGCCGTAGCCGGAAGATGACGTCATCTTCCGGCTCCAGCATCAGTACGCGGCGCGCGAGGGAGCTGAAGAGGAAGCACTGAGCCAGGGAGAGTGCTCCCTCGCGCGCCCGCCGGGTGTCAGGGAGGAAATTTGAGTGAGTGGGGGTGGGAGTGGGGGTGGGGGTGAGGGAGGGAGGAAATTTGAGGGAGGGGGAGAGGAAGGGAGGACATTTGAGGGGGGGAGAGGAAGGGAGGAAATTTGAGGGGGGAGGAAGGAAATTTGAGGGAGGGGGGAGAGGAAGGGAGGAAATTTGAGGGGGGAGAGGAAGGGAGGAAATTTGAGGGAGGGGGAGAGGAAGGGAGGAAATTTGAGGGAGGGGGGAGAGGAAGGGAGGAAATTTGAGGGAGGGGGAGAGGAAGGGAGGACATTTGAGGGGGGGAGAGGAAGGGAGGAAATTTGAGGGGGGGAGGAAGGAAGGAAATTTGAGGGAGGGGGAGAGGAAGGGAGGAAATTTGAGGGAGGGGGGAGAGGAAGGGAGGAAATTTGAGGGGGGGGAGGAAGGAAATTTGAGGAAGGGGGGAGAGGAAGGAAATTTGAGGGGGGAGGGAGGAAGGAAATTTGAGGGGGGAGGGAGGAAGGAAATTTGAGGGGGGAGGGAGGAAGGAAATTGGAGGGGGGAGAAGGAAGGAAATGAGAGGGAGGGAGAAGGAAGGAAATGAGAGGGAGGGGGAGAAGAAGGAATTTGGAGGGGGGGAGAAGGCAATGAGAGGGAGGGGGAGAAGAAGGAAATTGGAGAGGGAGGGAGAAGAAGGAAATTGACGGGGGTAGGGGGAGAGATTGACATCCATCACACACACACACACAATGCACCCCTTGCACACAGAAAAACACACAATGCATTACACACAGACACACATACACAAGCAATGCATCCCTTACACACAGCAACACACAATGCACCCCTTCCACACACTCAGTGCATCCCTTACAGACACACACACTGCATCCCATACATACACAAACTCACCTTGCAGCCCTTACACATACAAACACAGATTCACACAATGCATTCCTTACACACATCAGGACATCCCCCCCCCCCCCCCACACACACACCCCTGTGAACAAACTCATTGGTGGAACATGAAGGTGGACCCTGGGACCCAGACCTTGAGCTGTGTAAAGGGCCCTCAAAAAATGGAGCTGCTTCCCGTTCTCCCAGAACATTGATTTTTGTGACCACAGTTACAAACCGCCTCCAGAGAGCCTGTTCTACCCCAGACCAGTGGAGCCAGACGGCAGCTGAAGCCCATCATCATCCTCATCTGGTTGTAAGTAGGCAATCTAGTATATTATTCGTGGCACTAATCTCTAATTTACCTCACATTAAAGGGACACTATAGTCCCCAGAACCACTGCAGTTTAATGTAGTGGTTCTGGTGTCTATAGCCTGTCCCTGCAGGCCTTTTATTGTAAACACGGCGGCACTGCAGCACTGTGTTAGTTAACATGGCAGATCATATGGGTGGGGCACTGTGATGTCACATGGGGGCGGCAAACTTTACTTTTGCCTAGGGCGGCAAAAATCCTTGCACCGGCCCTGCAGACACTGCATCCCTGTGGGCAGACTGGGGGGGGGGGGGGGGGGGAGGGACGACTCGGGTGCCCAGACCTTGAGCTGTGTCAGGGGCCCCAAAATTTCTGATGGCAGCCCTGGTATGACGTAATAGATCTGTGCATGCTTATGTGTTTCTGTGAGTCAATTGACACCAATATTTTACGAGCCTAACACCTCAGCCACTTGCAAAGACCTCCAGGCTCAATTTTCAAAGATGTAGAATTCTTTTCCCAAAGTGGTCATCTTATGAGGTTCTGTAGATATTTTCAAGGACAGAATATTCAAGAATGTATAGGTTGTTGATCTAAGAAGAAATCTAATTAACATTACCTTTTTGTGGCATAATTGTCCACCTCTTCATATAGTTTTGTTTATTTTTCCTTATTTTGCATCACCAGCATAAAAAGATGTTAAAGGTGGAACTTGGTGGAACTGTGTCTTTTTCTGGCTAGACTACCATTTAACTATGTATAAATACTGATTATAGTCTGGCTGCCTGGTTGGCTCAAGGTACTGTACTTTCCTGGAAAATATCGCAGTTGATCAGTTCGGGCTTGGCAAACAGTGAGATTGTGGGCCTCCAGTCCAGGCACAATCCCACATAGAGCTAAGATAGCAAAGGTCCGGCAAAACTTTAAACTCCGACCCCCGGAAGTCTTTGATTGCGGCAACACGGTTACCTTGGTGAAAGAAGCCGGCTCTTTACTGTTGGTGCCTGAACTGTGGCACTGTATACAAGGGGGATTTTTGGACGAAGCTGCTATGTGGTATTCTGTGCAATAAATCTGTGAAGTGGATCGACTGTCTTTGCCATTTTTTACCCATGGAGGGAGTGTTATTTGGAGCTGTCATAGTTAGAGCAGGCTCTTCTTCTCTACTTGTGTGAGTGTTCATGTTATCTATTATATTTTTGCTTTCTTTTATACAGATTTACACTATTTGTATTTATTTTCCTCCTCTTGTACGATACCTGGAGATGGCCGACATATGCATTTTTAAATGACCAACATGTGCATTTTAAAGTGAGTGCTTTGTGTATTTCTATCACAGTTTTACACGTGTGCACAATATATGTATTAAGGAATTGTATGCACTATAATGCAAATCACATTAATTACTTGTTGCACTTTTAAAATAATTTTGTCTTAAAGGCACAGCGCACCTATATCGTTTTCTTGTATTTATTGTGTTTTTATGAGCTATAACACTGTTTAGGGTGCTGCTTTTTTCTAAAATATTGTGTTACTGCTTTATATACTTAGAGGACAAGTATTATTAGCGCCTTTATATTCACTTGTCCTTTTTTAGTATTTTGATTAAAATCTAATAGTGTGCTTTAAGTATATATTTACTAAGTTTGTTATACAATTCAGCTCCAAAATCTCAAAATACAATTCTTCTGTTTACCTCTCCGTGCCTCTCTTATCCAGTAGGTATTGCTTCAGGCCTGCTTGCTGCTTGTATATCTCCCCTTTCCTTTCTTTCACTTAGGCTCTCATAATATTGCTACCTGTGCCTTTTTGCTCTCCCTGCTATACCTGTCTTTTTTCAGCACAATTTACTTATTTACGTCTTTCTCCTGGTCTGTCTCTGTGGCTTCATACATGCCTGTCACGTTATGGTTAAAAATATTCATTTATTAATTTATTTTTAAAATCCATTCCTAACTGCCTAAAATCTCACCTTTTATTAGCTGCAGAACTTGCAGATTTAGCAAAGACGATTTCCACCATTTCTGTCCAGGTGAACTTACTTGTGTGTAGAGTTGGAACTACCAGAGTTGCAATGGTTGCTATTGCGACTCAGCCATGGAGTTCTTGCAAAGCTATTATTTAGTTAATGGCCAGTTCGGAAATATATTAAATGCTACCTGTAGTCCCATTTTAACATTTGCTTTTCTTACTCTTGAAAGCCATCAAAATTAGAGCTATAATGATTTGCAACAATTTCTTGTCCTGTTTTGAATATTGTTCAATTTTTGTGAATTTGTGTCCTCCTTTTTTTTGGGCTGGCTGGCACCTTCTACAAAAATAGGCAAATCAGAACATTTTGCCATCCTCGTTTCTGTTCCAAATGTTCTAGATAATCAATGGATAATCTGCTTTTTAAGGAGTATGACATTTTAGAAATGATAAACCTCCACAACAGTAAATTGTACAGTATCTGTCAATATAGTTTAAAATCTGATTACAGTGATTTATATCATATGTCAGCATATGCGTAGAAGCCTCACGTGGTATAAATCAATATATAATAAATAAAAAATACTAGGAAAAAGCACATTCTATAGCGAAGATTTACTTAACTACTGAGATTTGAGAAATTCCCAGAAGTGACAGTTCTTCTTTAATCAACCTGGATAACAAACATCCACTGTCATTATTAGATAAATGGAATTATATTGGCTTTAGAAAACATATTGCATTAACAGTGAATGAGTAATATTGTCCGTGCGTGATCGCCATATGCTTTGCCTCTGCGTATATGTCATTTGGCAGTTCTGCTTCTCGTTGATTTCTACACAATTTAGGTGGTTTTCTAATTATCCAGACAATGCTTGACATGATCAAGAGACCACCAGATCATCATGAATACAATTACCTTTCTCTTCTGCCTGGAGCAGTATTTGTTGGTGGGTAAAGAGGCCAGTGGATATAATACAAACCAGGTTAGCAATATTCACATAATTGAGAACATCCACACACTAAACATGATCATTTATATATATGACAACAATTTTACAAACTAGTATGGCTTGTTAGGCTTTACAAAAAACATTGTCCTATGACTTTTCTTACGTTTCGTTTTCCGAATATAAATACATAACTTGAATTTGGTGATACTGTAATTTTTTTTATAGGATTTGATAGGGAAACACATGTTCCAAGATAAGCATCTTATCTCTGAAACTGGTATTTTCTGGGTATACCAATTTACTTCAGTGTATATTTGGCAAAATCAAGGATTACGTAATTAGAATCAAGACCATAATGTATTTCAGATATCTGTATTTTCTTGTAATTTAAAGGAGGTCTAAAGTCGTTTGGTCCTCGTCAATTAAGTGGCCTGGGTGCAGTGGTACTGTCATTTTAATGCTTCGAGTTAAAACACTGCCGTTTTGCAGAAACTACAATACTCAGCATGAGCACCTGAGTCGCATCCATTGCACTGACCGAGTGAAACTTGGTCACGTGACATTCAAAGCCGAAGGTCATCAAGTGCAGTTCATAGGAAAGCATTGAATCATATGCTTTCCTAGGGGGAAGCTTGGATGTGGGCGTGGCACTCACTGTGGCACTCACTCTATGAGGAGTATTGGATAGGACCAACGCTTGAGGAAGTCATGCCTCCTTGATGACATCGCAGGAGGAGGAGAGGTAGGCAGAACCATGTGAGACTTTGTGCTGAACAAAAGGTTATTAAAAACCCTTTTTAATTGAATTTTATGGCAAACAGGGGGAGAGACACACTAAATTACATAGGGACAGAGCCACAATAGCTTTAGGACCACAGGTTTGTATTCATAACGCTATAGCGTTCCTTTAATGCATGGATATTTGCACAGGGGACTCATCAGAAGTAAGGCTTAATGTGTTCCACTAAACCACCCACAATCTTTGTTTTCAAGCCACGGATATAATAATGCTTTTCTGCTTGTTTGATTTCATTATTCACACGCAGATTTCTTAGCATATGTTTGGCCACCAAATGCACTGCAGAAATTGGCCTCGATGTATTTTCCTGATGGTCGATCTGCTAATTAGTGCCAGACAGAACATGAACCTTGGGCAATTAGGGAGTTATCAGCTGCCAAACACTCCTTCAAAAAAACCTTAATCACTTAGTGTCCAGATGTGTGGTCTCTCTCTCTCTCTCTGTATGGTAGGTGAGGGGTCAATACATTTTGTATGAGCTGTGCAATGAACCCACCTCCTTTCTTCCTTACCATTATGCAAGGTGGGAGTACGAAAGATGGTCTGGGGTGTTCACGGCCCCTGGGCCATATATTGTGTCATCCACTGTAACCAAAAAAACAATGAATGTCCTTTGTCCTGGTCATATATAAATGCTGTAGCACTATGTGGAGTGTTATATATAGAAATATTAATACCAAGCAGATAGTTAAAAAGTGACAAAAATCACATTGTAGCCTTCACAGAAACTAATTTTTACTATCTGAACTCATCACATAAAAAATGTCTGCAAGAGGTAAGTTATTTTTCTGACTTTAAAAACCTATTGTACAATATTAAGCAGATGATTGTGGCTGAACTGTTAACTGTAAGAGAGGAACTCCACTCCACTACAGAATGGGTTAAGACCATTGAGTAAGATGTGACAGATGTCCATCAAAGTTTGGTCTCTAACGGACATTGCAGATACTGTGACGGCTCAGGAGATGCCCATTTTTTAACAAGTTTTTTTCCTATCTTTATTGCCTCCCAAACAAGGTAAGACTGATTTTGCACTGATAAATCTCACCTGATTGTTTTAAAGAAGCATATATGTTTGCAAACCTAAACAGTATAATATTAATTTTTGTAGGATCTGACAGAAAAAACAAGATACGTGTTTTAAAATTTATGCAACAACATACTTTAAAATTATTCTTTATTATAAAGAACAATGCTGAGAGACTAATGGTGTGGCCTGTAGAATAGAACATTTTATAAAATGCAAGTATGTATTTACCTGGTTCATTCATGACCGTATGGTAAATGCAAACTTGGCAATCTTAACCTCCTAGTGAATGAGGCTTTAACTTTAACGTCAGCGGACAGTTGACCCCACACCACATGGAGAGTCACTGAGAAAGGATTCTGTGTTTTTTTAGAATCCAGAAGAGTGAAAACGACTTTGTTAAAATAAGTATATATTACTTTTTCCCCTGATTTATATAGCTGGAGTAATGATAAGTGGAACATTACCTAATACTGGCAACATGACAATAAAATTCAACACATGTATTCACAAAACATAAACTGCATCTATATTTTATAAATCGATGGTATTTAGCTTTACTGGTGCACCTTTAATATGACGTTAACTTAGTTTGATAACCATAGCTAATTGTGTACTGTATACATTGTACTCTACAAACAAGCTAGACTTTTACTAGAAATGATTTAAGGGGCAGATAAATTCAGATTTTCATACTGAGTGGATTTTTTTTGGTGGGGGTATAAATGCTTGTTCTCTGTACTCTGTCATGTTTGTTAAACTTTGATGATCGCCTGTTTAAACCATACTGCTGATAGCAATGAATACGGTTTGATTTTATGGCAATTTTTATTCAATGAGGTCAACAGGAAAGTCTGGCAAATAATGTCTCCAAGAAGTTTCAGAACATGCCTAAATAGTCCTTTGTAACGAATGAGTATCAAATGTTTTTGAATTTCAAATTTAGGGCCAGAGTAGCTGTTATGAAAGCATACCGAAATACATTTTCCCAGTACCGTTGGTCTTGCCGTACGCTTTTAATTCACTTTGAATATCCCTTGAAATCTCACTTTGGTAAATAACTCTTAAAGTCTTGAGGGCCACATACGGAGTTAAATGTCTTGATACCCCTGCTTGACCCCACTTGAAAAATGACTGAAACAATTAACGCATTTGACATTCTAAAATCAGTTTATTGCTATGTTCAGCTTAAGTGCGCCATGTCAAATATGATGTCATTGTCGTGACAATAACATTTCATCTACTTAATGTAATACCTGACTTGTTAACAGATATCCAGATAAAAAAATATAATACTATCTACTTTTTTAACCTTAAAGAGACACTGTAGGCATCCTGACCATTTTGCTCCAAAGTCAGCTTTAAAATCTGTGATGTTTACTAACACAGCTCGCAGATTCAACAAGGAACTGGCTCAACAAATGCTCTTTTAACATCCTTTGGCATTGATGAACGTATCCCATAAATGCCTGTACATTGATGACTCTATGGGCGCCATTGTCAGCTTCCTCATGTGGATATCCAATAGCTGAATAGCAACCGTGAAACCTGAGTGATGACCAATCTTAAACTAAGACCTAGAGAAAGAACTTAATTGCGGCATTCATGGGTAATCCCCTGTCATATGTGTATTTTACACTCCATAATTGTATCTGACACATTCCCTCTCTGAAATTACAAAGTCATGGAATTGCACTGACTGATCATTGTATAAATGTGTATTTCATATTCCCCAAAACTTTTCTTTGCCTTAGATTAAATCACCTTTCTTCCAGCCTAAATGCGTGGCAACGTGTCTTATGTATAGCATATACATCTGACTTTTCTTGCTATCCAAAAGGTCTGTCCCAATTGGAGGGGGGATGACATAATCAAAAAATTGGGTCAGGCGGAGATGCGGTGGATCTTTGATTTGGACACTCTGGTTCCGCACGGTCTTAATGCGGACTTTGAGTTGTGCCATTTCCTGTGATCCGCCGCGTCCCTGCCTGATCCATGCAGGGTTACAAGTGACCCACTGTACCCCTTTTGGATTGAAGCTAGGTTAGAAGTGATTTACTATATCCCTGCCTGATCCATGCTAAATTAGGAGTTTAAGATACCAAATACTGGTTCTCTATTTTTGGCTTGGTATCATTGATTGAGACATTGCTTATAGCAATTTATTATATTATTTTTTGGGTTTTGGAGTCATATTTCTTCTTTTTGTTATAGAACTGATTCAGCTGCTTTGTTTTATTGATACCTGTATAAATTTTCTTCTCCCGTTTTCCTTGGGTCAATAAATGAATTTGAGCGAAATTCGCTACAATATGGGACATTATAATGCTCAGCATGATGAGATTGACATTTCTGCCGTACCGGAAGTGACGAAACAGTGCGGCCGCAATGCATTTCGGGAAATGTAGTTCCACCTAACGATTGACAATCAAATGAAGCCACATTATTGAGTTAAGAAGAAATAACTGTGAAGGGGAGGAGCCACATATGAGGATGCGTCCTGATAGGACTGAAATTGAAGAGGATGTACCAGATCGATGATGTAAATACCGGAACCAGGAAGTAACACCATGCCGATTGAAAAAGCCTACAGGATAGGTGAAACGCGTTTCGGAGGATCCATACACGTATTTTTTATTTAGATTTTACTTGTATTTTACTTGTGTTTAATTTTATTCCATTAAAAAAGCACTTTATTGTGCATTTTGACGAAAGTTGGATCCAGTCTCCAGTGTTACCCAGGTTCTAGAGGGAGCTGTCACCCTATATTTGACGCATACTTTTAAACTCAGAGCCAGTTTGGAAGGCTCTGAGCCAGGTGAGCAAATTCTGTAATTACCAATATTGTGTTTTACACCAACAGATCTCACTTAGAGATTCTTTTATGTTCCCTTTCTCCACAATATATATTGGAAGTACGACCTTTGAGGAGATCCAAAAAGGGGGGTGTATGTTACCCTAAAACATACCAGCTGAAAAGTTTAGAGCCTATTCCTGAAAAGGCTCGTTACCATGTGAGTTTGCTGATCTACAGACAACTCTAAATTGTGGTTTAAACAACTCTGCACTATATATATTTTCTATTGTGTTTTCTCTATATATGTCCAACTGAGTTGAACCACCCAATCAATACCAACAGGGTGAGTCGACTTTATCCTTAATTTAGCGCTGCACTAATATCTCACGGAGTGGAGACAATTCTTTTATTTTCTATCCTCTCTGTGGGTTCTGTTTTTGTTTTCTAAATTGGTGGGTGAATTTTGGAGCACCCACAAAGTGTTCAAGCTGCTACTTTGAAAATAATCACTGAATAAATAAGCGCCTGTAATTCACACATTTGTTCTTCTTGTATCCCTATGTATAGCACTGTTTATGAATAGATTTCCAGATAATGGTTTGTACTGGCCCCCGAATATATTTGTATAATGTTATCATATCCCTATGAGGCGTTGTTTTTCAAAACTGAAGAGATGTAAAACATTTTTTAACCTTTATTCGAAATTAAAATACTCCATTCCTTTTATCAATTTTTTTGCTCGTCTCTGCACATTTTCTTTTTTTTTTTTAATTCTTTGTTTTGTCGTGACACAACGAGTTGCATACACAGTCTGCGATGGGTGGTGTGCCTGGCTTGAGCCAGTCTGAGGCTACTGCCCTCCTGGCTGCTACGGTTATCTTATGAAGTAGCTTTTGTTCCTGCCTAGTCCAGCCGTCTAGAGTCCTGCTCAATAGAAAGAGCCATGGGTCGAGGTCTGGATGTCTGCCAAAGACCTGTGCCAGTAGTGCCTGTATCTGTTTCCAAAATGTGATCATCTGTGGGCATTCCCACCACATGTGGACGTACGTCCCTCTCTGGCCACACCCCATCCAGCACTCATCCATAGGGGTCTTGTGCATTTGGTATAGTTTAACTGGTGTAGTGTACCAGCGAAGCATTGTTTTGATAGATTGTTCCTGGAGGGTAACGCATACCGACGAGGTATGGTTCGCCTCTCAGATCTCTTGCCACTCTATGCCTTCCAGCGTGTCTCCTAGGTCCCTCTCCCATTGATCCGTATAAGCCAATTTGCCCCAGTCCCTTGCTTCTGAACAGAGGTGGGCGTACATGAGCGTTATCATGCCTTTGGGTATTATTTCTTGGAGGCAGATGTGCTCGAAGAACGTCATCTGTTTCCGGGCCGCCGACTTTATGTGTGCCAGGTTCGCAAAATCCCTGATTTGTATGTATCTAAAAAGATCCGCAGGGGTGAGATGGCCCCGCTGTCTTACTGTGTCGAAGGTTATGACCCCTGTTCCCTCGTATAGTTGGCAGATGCGTTGTAAGCCTATCCTTTCTAAGTTTTTGAAGTTTCTAGCCGACATACCTGGGCTGAAGGCTTTGTTACCTAAGTATGGCATAATAGGGGATGGGTCCGATGCCAACTGGAATTTAAGTTTGAAGGTGTCCCATATCTGTAGGGAGTTAATGATAGACGGGCATGTGACCCTGATCTCGGGTCTGTATTCTTTGGGTACCCACATGAGAAGCTGCGGGAGGTCGGCGCCTGTCATGAGGGATTCTACGTCTGCCCATTTGCGGTCCCCAAGTGGGGAGTGCCACATTGCCGCCTGTGACAGTTGAGTTGCTATGTAATAGTAGTATATGTTTGGGAGTCCCAGTCCCCCTCTCGTGCGTGGCCTATATAAGATATATCTGGATATTCTATGCCTTTTGTTCTGCCACATGAAGGCTCTGATTGCCCTCTGTAGGGGCTGCGGATGGGGAGTGCCTGAAACACAAATAATATTCTAGGCAAGATGTTCATTTTAACGGCGTGGATTCGCCCTATCCACGAAATTGGCCTATCCACCCACGTCTCCATCTCCCGCACTAGTTGTTTTATTAAGAGCGTATAGTTTTGGTGGTAGAGTTTTTCTGGTTTGGCTGTTAGGCGTATACCTAAATATATGAGTGCCTGTTGCTCTATTTTTACATGGTACGTATCATGTATCAAGGCTGCGGTTGCTGCCGTTATCCCTATTGGGAGGGCGCCCGATTTTGCCATATTTGCTTTGTATCCGGAAATGGCCCCGAAGGTACCTAGCACCCCTTGTAAGGCCCCCATTGACTGCACCAGGTCGGTCAGAGCCAAGAGCACATCATCCGCATAGGCTGACACCAGGAATTCTCGGCCTCCCACCCCTACTCCCTTGACGCCTGGATGACGCCGTAGCGCCTGTAGCAGGGGTTCTAATGATAGGATGAACAGCAGAGGGGAGAGGGGACATCCCTGCCTCGTACCGATGGAAAGCTGGAAAGGTCGGAGTGGGGCCCCCGAGATCTTCACCTGTGCCCTGACATTGGTATACATTGCGCTTAATAGGGTCATGAACTGTTCGGGGAACCCTAGGTGGGTCAGCAGAGTAAACAGGTATAGCCATAGCACCCTATCAAATGCTTTTTCCGCGTCGAGTGACACGAAAAGTGTCGGGGTTTTCTTGGCCACCTGTCTCCATATCAAGTCTATGTTTCTGCGGGTGTTTTCGAATAGCTGTCTGTTTGGTATAAAGCCGACTTGATCTGCGTCAATCAGAGATGCGAGGAATGGATTAAGGCGCTCTGCCTGAATTTTCGCTAGGATTTTCATATTATGGTTTATGAGTGATATGGGCCTGTAACTCTCAGGGGACAGGGGATCCTTATCTGGTTTTGGCAGTAATATGATGGTGGCAAGGGACATATCCGTATTGGGGATGCCTCCCGTCTGAAATCCCTGGAATACCGTTGCTAAGTGGGGGACTAGTTCCTCTCGGAACGTTTTGTAGTAACTACCGTCGAACCCGTCGGGTCCTGGGGCTTTGTTCCCTTTTAGTAATGTTATTGCTCGGTCTATTTCGTCTGGAGTGATCTCTGCTGCCAAGGTGTCCATTGCTTCTTGGGACAGCTTGGGGAGGCCGAGATCTTGTACGAACCGAAGGGTTGCCTCATCGTTCCGCAACGGCCGGGTTTCTAAATTTGGGGAGTGGTTATAGAGGGACTTATAGTAGTCGGTAAACACCTCCGCGATATCGCTAGGCAGTGTTTTGACCGTCTTATCAGTATGGCGGATGTAAGTTATGTAGCCTCGTTTTGCTCTGGGTCTGAGGACTCGGGCTAATAGGGTGTCCATTTTATTTGCTCGCTCGTAGAAGGTTATTTTGGTCCAGGTCATGGCTCTCGCTGTATCGTCAACTAACAATGTGCGTATGGCATGGCGTGTTGCCTCTACTCGTCTATATGTGTCCCCATTTGGCTGTTCTTTGTGTTTTTGTTCTAATGACCGCAATTCTGTCAAGAGTCTCTGTAGGCTTTGGGCTTTTATTTTCTTTTTGGCAGTCGCTATCTTAATGAGCGATCCTCTTATTACGGTTTTATGTGCTGCCCATATTAGTTCCGGGCGTATGTCCGGTGTGACATTGGAGTCGAAAAACTCCAAAATGTCTGTGCGGATCTGTTCCACAATCTCTGGGTCCTTTAGTAGGGATGAGTTTAATTTCCACCACGAGATGGATCCTATCTCTGACCCTGTAACCCGAGCAAGCGAACGCTCATTAATCAGGAACATGTCAATTCTGGAGTATGTACCGTGAGGAGCCGAGTAGAAGGTGAAATCCCTCGTGCTCCATGATAAACTTGTGGAGCTGCCTATCCTGTCCCCACCATCCCTGGCTCCCTGGGGCATTACATTGTGCGCTTCTATC
The DNA here is from genome assembly GCF_036172605.1 of Pelobates fuscus. Lineage (NCBI taxonomy): Eukaryota > Metazoa > Chordata > Amphibia > Anura > Pelobatidae > Pelobates > Pelobates fuscus. The sequence goes on from NC_086319.1 coordinate 328,971,761, forward strand.
TGTCGCCGGATTCGTTACTGCGTTCAGTGACGATATGTCCATTGTTTAGTGTTCTGAGTTTGGTTGTTAGGTCGTCCCAAAAACCTTGGTCTGGGTGGTTTGGGGCATAAACATTTATGAGATGTATCTTATGCGAAAGTTGGGTGCCTGAAACTATTATGTACCTCCCGTTCGGGTCTGCCATGGTGGAGTTTATTTGTAAGGGGCAGCTATTACGAATTAAGACCGCAACCCCATTATGCTTTGTGTGTTTTCGGGCTTTGCAGGAAACCCTAAATGTTTGGTCTTTTAACTGGAATGTCGCTTGTTTCGGTATATGCGTTTCCTGGATAAAAGCCAGAATGTCAGACTTCATTCTCTTCAGTTCTCTGAAAAGAAGACGTCTCTTGGTCGGCGTGTTAAGCCCTTTTACATTTAACGCTATAGTTTTAGAAGTGTCGCCTTTCTGCATGTCCATGTCTGGACCCTTACTCCCCGCCACCTAGGCCCCCAGCCCCAGGGTGGGAAGGGAAAGGAAAACAGGGTTAGGGCAAGAGGGGTGGTAAAGATAGGAAGAAGAAGAAAAAAGATAGAAAACCACAACCGCGCACGCACGGCGCTCTGTTGTATTCGTCTGGTCTTATCTTCAGGTAGCAGGTATACAATGTTGCAGGGCCAACAGTGGCCAAGGAACAGTGGTTGGGGTTTTTTTCCTTTTTTTTTTGTAGTTTTTGTAACACTCAGCTCTCTAAAAACATCTATACCAACCAGCCTTAAGTCAGACTCTCTAGCCCCTCTTTGTTCACCACCTCCTGTGAGGTTCGCATGGTGCCCACCCCCACCGGAGGGGCCCGTGCCCAATGCCCCCAGCCCTCCTGTGGCTCCCTCTAGAACTAGTGGGGTGAGGGCCAATCGACCAGCCGCCTACCAGGCTGCCTCGCCGCCTGTGGCTCCCCACCGGCGGGTCTATCTGGCGGAGTCCCCAGGGCAGGTGCGGGGGGCCCCCCCGCCACCCGTGGGTGGTGTGTCTTTTTAGGGAGGAAGAGTGGAACGGGACCAGTGGGATGCGGGCATGCCAGGGGTGGATACTCCCAACGGATCTACAATCCTACCGGGGATGGGGGGGGGGCTTAGTTGCGATCCTTAACGGGGGTTTTGGTTTTCTTGTTTTCTTGTGCTTTTTGGGGGGGTAATTTGCCAGTTTAATAGTAAGAAAGGCTGTTTTTTTGGTTATCACCCCTACAGTTTTCTCACCTATGTGCCCGTGAACTCCTATTGCTGGTCGAGTGGTCATCTACCTGCTGGTGACCCCCTTGTGTCCCCCTGTTTTTGCATTTTGTCATTTTTATTTGCAGGGATATCCTCTTTTCTCCCCCCTCCCCCCACCCCCACCCAGTACCCCCTGCCGTATGACGGAGGCTGCACTGCCCGCTTCACTCCAATTCTTGGGGCTGTGGGGTGGCTGAGAACCCTTCCTGAAGGGGAGAGGGTGGCACCGTGCCCCCCCTGGTGTAGTAATGCCCCTTAGCGCCATCTCGCCTTGCTGATCAGGCTTTGGGGAGACCAAGCGTGTTGGTCGCCCGCCCATGTCCCCGGTCTCTCCCCCTACCCCCAGTCCCAGAGTCCCGCTCAGTGCGAGCCCGCTGAAAAAAGAGCGGGAAAAAACCCAAAAGCGCCCATTTTCCTTGGGCCTCGTGGGTCTGAGTGATGGGAGTCCCGGACCCCCCTTCCCCTCCCACCCAAATAAAGTCACTGGATCCCCCCCTCAGTGGGTTACCCCTAGTCATGTTGCTGCCCTGCCATGATTCTCCGACCTTCCACCATGGTACGATACCCGTTCCGGGCGTCAGTGCCGCCGTGCTCCGGCCTCCTGCCACTCTGTCGGTAGGGGAACAAGGTCTTCACCGCCCTCCTCTCCCGACGACAGCTGCGCCGGGGTTGGGACCTGCAGCTCTTGTAAGAATTTCTTGGAGTCGCCCCCAGGCGTCAGAACATGGGCTCTCCCTCCCTAAAAGCCAACAGCTTAAACGGGTGGCCCCTAGGCATAGCGCACCCTGCTACTCTCAGGGCTTCTGTGATGGGTCTCCACTCTCTTCAATGCTGCAGAGTGCTGGGAGCCAGATCCTGGTACAGCTGCAGGGGGGCCCCTTCGTATTGCAGTTCCTCGTCTCTGCATTTTCTCATCAGGGCCTCCTTCGTTTGAAAGTGGAGGAACCTGATGATGACGTCTCTCGGGGAATTGGGCTCCTGTCTCCTTGCGCGGAGGGCCCTGTGAGCTCATTCGATGCTCCATTGTTCTGCTGGTATGTCAGGCAGCAAAGGCTGGAATAGTGTGAGGAGTGTGGGCTCCAGGGGGCCTTCGCCCTCTCTTTCCGGCAGGGCTGTCAGACGAACGTTGTTCCTCCTGGAGCGGTTTGCCATGTCCTCCATGGCTAGCTCCATGTCAGCTACCTGTGATTCCAGCTTAAGCACATGGGACACGACCGTGTTGTGCGCCCTGGTCGTGTCTTCTAGGCGGTCTTCCAGACTCAAGGTTCTCGCGCCCAGTGCCGAGATTTTGGCTCGGAGGACAGAGGTGGACCATTCTATCTCCCCTGCCAGGTAATTCTGGACTTCGGCCAGCTTAGTAAGAATCTGCGCCGCCTCTCCTTCCTTGGGGCTCGCAGTCATCACCTTGCGCGGTGAGGGAGAGCGTGGTGTCGGGCCTATACCGGCGCCATCTTGGCTCTCAGAGGTGCCGACCTTTTGGACGGTCAGCATGTCCAGAACGGTGGTCCCGGTGTCCGGATTTTCTTGTGCGGTTTCTTGGCACTGCGTTTATCCATTGGAGCGTGGAGTAGATTAGCTAAAAATGCTTTTATGTGCTATATACAGCGCTTTGGGAACGGAGCTCTAGCGAAGTGCGTCCAGCTCATTCCCTGGTCAGGCCACGCCCCCCCTCTGCACATTTTCTAGTGCCATGATATCCTTCTTTAGAACAGGTGACCAAAATAGCATATTCAAGGTGTGGTCTTACCAGCGAATTATAAAGAGGCAAAATATTTTCATCCCGAGAATTTATGTCCCTTTTTATACAAGAAAAAACCTTACTGGCAACTGCAGATTGACATTGCATATTGCTGCCTAATTTGTTGTACATAACAATTCCCAAATCCTTCCCGTGTGTGGTTATCCCTAATTCACTACCATTTAGGGTGTAAGTTGCGTGTGCATTCTTGACCCCAAAGTGCATAACTTTGCATTTCTCTACATTAAATTTAATCTGCCATTTTAGTGCCCAGTCCCCCAATCTATCTAAATCCCTCTGCAGCAAAGCAATATCTTGCTCACACTATATTACTTTACAAAGTGTTGTGTCAACTGCAAACACTAAAACATGGTTTTCAATGCTTATTGCAAGATTATTTATAAATATGTTAAATAGAAGCGGTCCCAAAACAGAACCCTGAGGGACACCACTTACCACTTTTGTCCAAATTGAAAATGTACCATTAATGAGAACTCATTGTACTCTATCATTCAGCCAATATTCTACCCAAGAACAATAATATTTATCTAGACCAATTTATTTTAGTTTGAAGACCTATTGTGAGGAACTGTATCAAATGCCTTGGCAAAATCCAAGTAGATCACATCCACTGCAACACCCTGATCTATACTTCTACTTACTTCTCCGTAGAATGCAATTAGGTTAATTTGACATGACCTATTTTTTCATAAAACCATGCTGATTATTGCCAATAACAAAGTTCTTCCCAATAAATTCCTGAATATTATCCCTTAACAGCCCTTTAAATATTTTCCAGTCACAGAAGTGAAGCTCAGGTCTATAAAATTCAGGCAAGGATTTTAAACCCCTTTTAAATATAGGAATGACATCTGGCTTTCTCCAATCCTACGGTACAATACCTGGAACAAGAAAATCTTGAAAGATTAAATACAGAGGTTCACTTATTTCCCCACATAGCTCCTTAAATACTCGTGGGTGAATACCGTCAGGCCCCGGAGCTGTATTTACATTAATTTTCTTTTACTGCTGTAGCACCTTGTCTCGAGTCATCCAATCAGTTATCTGCAAGTTTTTTGCAGCAATCATTTGCATATCTCTTGCCATAGAATCCTCATTAATATATACTGAAGAAAAAGCGTTTTTAAAATTTCTGCCTTTTTCTGGTCTTCATTAACTAACAGACTCATCTCTGTTTCCAGTATACCTACACTTTGATTTTTTGTTTTTTTAGAATTGATGTACTTGAAAAATTTTGGGGGTTGGTTTTGCATTCTTTGGCTTTCATTTTTTTAAATTTCAAGTTTAGCCACTTTAATTGCCTTTTTGCAAGCATTATTGACTTCCTTATAACCGAAACGCGGATTTTCATAGGAATGCATTGAAAAACAATTAATGCGTTCCGGAGGTCAGATGTAGTTTTTTTAAAAGTATTTTATCTGTTCAAAACTCTTTATAAAGTGCACTTTAAAGGTATAAATACTGTACAGGGACATGATTAATCAGGCAATAAAATTTAAAACATCCAACTTCAACTTTTAAAACATCACACATCAACTTTTAAAACATGGCAGACTTTTCAAACATGGTACAGTACACTTCAACTGCACATAAATCACATTTCACCAGGGAAAACATGGAAAACTTCTAAACAACTTCAACACTTTTTGGAAGAGGAGGAGGAGGGCAACTGGGCAGCACTAACACAAGCAGGTTCTTCTTCATGTGTAGGCTGTTTTTGTAGGAACCTTTCCATTGTCTGCTGCCTCTGGCGCCTTTTAGGAATCCCTCGGAAAGAGGACATGATGTTGGTGTCAAAACTGTTCACAAGTCTCTGGGCTAGAGCCTTATCTGGGTGGTGCTGCTGTACAAAAGTCTGTAGGTTTACCCACATTTGGCATGCCTCCTTGAGTTCCCTGAGTGGCAGGTTATTGTCCACAAGGTACTGCTTGACAGCAAGACCAAAAACCACATTGACCCACTGCACAAACAAGAGGTGTGTGACACAAGCCTTTGGGTTGGACCACCACAAAACGCTCAACTGCTTCTTGTTCACCTTGTGTTTGTTGAAGGCCCGTGGGTTCTCTGAATGATAGACGAGCAGGGGCTTGATCTTTATGTCCCCACTGGCATTGGCGCAGAACAGGAGGGTGAGACGGTCCTTCATCGGCTTGTGGCCAGGCAATGAGGTCTCCTGTTCCGTGAGGAAAATACGCTTTGGCATCCTCTTCCAGAAGAGCCCAGTCTCATCGCAGTTGAAGACCTGCTTAGGAAGGTAGCCCTCTGAAACCATGACCTCAAGGAACTCAGTAGCAAATTCCTCAGCTGCAGCAACATCGGAACTTGCGGCCTCTCCATGCCTGACCATGCTGTGAATGCCAGATCTGGTCTTGAACCTTTCAAACCACCTCCTGCTGGCCTTCTGCATTGGCTGACATTCCTGGCTTTTGGTTGAGGAGGTCAGTGTGCAAGGCCTTGGCTTTTTTGCAGATGATCGCCTCGGTCACTGTGTCCCCTGCACGCTGCTTCTGTTCAATCCAGAACAGGAGCAACTTTTTTACCTCCTACAGAACAGGTGGCTGTTGCTTGGAGACCCTGGTGACTACCTTGGCTGCATCTCTCCCAGTTACCTTCTCTTTCATCTTTAGGATGGTAGCAATTCTGGATGCACTCTTTGGCATTTTTCCATACTCTTTGGCAAAGTCAGTCAATTGCATTCCTTCTTCATGCTTTCCGATGATCTCCTTCTTCCTCTTCCCAGCTTCCACCATGCACAGCATATGAGCTGGTATGGAAACCACCCCATAATGCAGAACACACAGTAAAAAGGCATGCAAACAACTAAGCTCAGCTCCCTACTTTTCCACCTCTTGAGAAATGTACCAAAAATTCCCAAAACCGCAGCACATGGCTCTACGGGGAAGGGGGTAGGAGAGAGCACTAAGGGATGGTGGAAGCACCAAGGGATAGAGGGTGAGATGAGGGAGAGCACTAGGAGACAGGAGGGGAGAGCTCTAAGGGATGGGAGGGGAGAGCACTGCATCCCTTACATACACAGAAACACACCTTGCACATACAAACACAGATTCACACAATACATCCCTTACACACAAGCACACACTGCATCCACTACACAAACTGGTATCCCTATATACTACATTCCATAAGCACACACTTTAGATCCTCTATACTAACATGTAATACATCCCCTGCACACTCCACTCCCTGTGAGCAAACTCATGGGTGGAACATGTAGGTGGACTTATGGGTGGGCCTTATGGGCATACTCACAGTCAAGCCCTGGGGGCCCAGACCTTGAGCTGTGCAAGGGCCCCAAAAAAATGGAGCTGCTTGACGTTCCCCCACAACATTGACTTTTGTGACCACAGTTACAAACAGCCGCCAGACACATTGTTCTACACCAGACCAATGGAGCCAGACTGCAGCCAGAGCCCAACATCATCCTCATCTGTGTCAAGATTACAAGTTGATCCAGCATGCAGAAATGTGTCACACCTAGGACTAGGGATAACATATAACCAGACCTTAGAATGGCCAGACTTAACGTATCCAAGAATAGTCAAAATGCTTGCCGAGGTCAGAACACAGAATCAGACACAACGATGAGAGAAAGCCAAAAGTCAAGGATACCAGAATTCAGGGAAGTCAAAACGAAGCCAAAGTCAAATACCAGAAAATCAAGATCAGAAACGCACTCTCGGATTACCATCAGGAAGAAACCACAACAGGGCAATGAGCAAAAGGAGAATTGGGTTTAAATACTCCTCGTGTGGATCTGATTGGCCGTAACCGGCCTTTGACCCCAAAAACAATTACCAGGTTTCCATGTGCATGATTGCTGCTCACCACAACTTTGCCTGTCAGGACGGTAATGTTGCTCGGCACAACTTTTCCTGTCAGGATGGTAAATGCCATTAACCACATTTTTATGTGCGGTTGAATATGTGATATCTGGTTGTAAGTAGGCAATCTAGTATATTATTCGTGGCATTATTCTCTAATTTAGCTCACATTAAAGGGATACATAATTCCCCAGAACCACTGCAGCTTAATGAAGTGGTTCTGGTGTCTATAGCCTGTCTCTGCAGGCTTTTTAATGTAAACACACACTGTGTGCAGCACTGGCGTTAGTTCATATGGCAGATCCTATGGGTGGGGCATTGTGATGTCACATGGGGGGGCAAATTCTTCTTTTGCCTAGTGCGGCAAAAATCCTTGCACCAGCCCTGTGCACACCTTTATTAAGTATTTTTCTTCAGTGAGGGGGTGGCTAACAAGGCATACTTATAGTTCTGCATTCTGAAAAATATTTCATTATTTTATGCAAAACTATAAAGATTTGAACATGCAGACAAACACAGCACCATGATTACCACCTTATTCAAAATTTAGATGTCCCCACATGGACATCCCAAGTGGCGGTGCTTCCTCCTGTCACTTTATGGACCCCCGAGATGGGCAGCATGAGATCATCAGAGGCGGTGTTGGAGATGTGATCCTTGTGCTCTACTCCCTTGCGCGCTGTATACTGATGGCGGGAGCTGGATAATGACGTCATATTCCGGCTTCCTATATCAGTAGACGGGAGCAGAGCAGGAGAATCACAGCTCCATTGATGCCTCTGATGTGCTCACAGCCGCTCACCTCACAGCAGCCCCACTGGATCCCAGGGACAGATCCACTCCAGCTCTCCCAAAGGTAGGGAGGGTGGGTGTACAAATTAAAATAATAGTATTAGTAATTTGGGAGTGTGTGTGAGAGAATGTGTGTGTCTGTCAGTAAATGTGTGTGTGTGTCTGTCACTGAATGTGTGAGAGAGTGTGTGTGTGTGTGTGTCTGCCTGTGAGTGTCTGTCAAATCAGTGAGTGTCACCTTCACTGTCACCTTCCTACACACTGCCCCCCACACTGTCACCTTCCTACACACTGCTCCGCTATACTGTGACCTTCCTACATACTGTCCCCCCTTCCAGGCTACAGGTAAGAGGCAGGGAGGGGGAAATAAGCCCAATTCAACAGGCTCCTCCCCAGCACTTATCCAACACTACACGCACTACATGGAAACTACTACATAAACATCCACTACACAGACACTGGCTACAATAGACACACTGAATCCACCACACAAACACTAGATACACTACACACACTGCATTCACTACACAAACACAGACACTGCATACATTATACACACACACACACACAATGTATTCAAAACATGCACTGCATACAATACACACTACATCCACAACATGGAAAAGGAGGAAGTAAAGACATGAAAGGGAAGAGAACAGAGACATGGATGGAAGGGGGGGGGGCAGAAAAGACATGGATTCTACAATACATGGGGCAGACACGAGCTGAACTGACAGTGCGGCTTCATCTAAGGTGTGACACATTACCTACATGGCTGAGACTGCAGTTTTCAGAGGGATTAAGGGAGTGTATATATATATATATATATATATATATACACATACACACACACACATACACACACACACATACATACACGTTTTATAACTGCCCCCTACTTTTGTCCCTGGTCCACCATGGGCCCAGTGGTGTGTTTTGAAATGGTGCTGCCGTAGGCATAACAGATCTCAGACCCCCCCTAATTTACATGTACCTGCCCCTTCCTGCCAAGGCCACACCTCTTCCTGTTAACTAACACACATCTTGACTGACAGAAACACACTCACGGACCAGCACACACTCATTCACTCACTAATTTGATACAATCTGACAGACACATACAATCATTCAGACACACACTGACAGACACATACACTCACTGACAGACACACATAAGCACTGACAGACATCCCCACTTACTGACAGACACGCACAATCACTCAAATACACACATTCAATGGACGTACACACTCACAGACACTCACTGACAGACATACACACATTCACTGACACACACACATTCACTGACACACACACACTCACTCATTGACACACACACTCACTGACAGACACACACACATTCACTGACATACACTCACAATCCCTGACACACACTCACATTCACTGACACACGCACACACGCACTCACTGACACACACACACTCACTTACTGGCACACACACTCACTCAAATTCACTGTCACACACACACTCACATTCGATGACACACACACACACTCACATTCACTGACACACACACACTCACTCACTGGCACACACACACTTACTTTCACTGACACACACACTCACTCACATTCACTGACAAATACACACACACACACACATTTTCCCCCAACACTCACAATTATTATTATTTTTAAATTTAAATCAACCCAGCTTCCCTACTTTTGGGACTGCTGGGTGGATTTTTTTTACCTTGGATCCAGTGGGTCTGCTGGGCAGGAAGGCGGGCGGGTGGGCGTCCAGTCAGGCGGGCTGCCGCGCTTAGCTGTCATTGAGGCAGCTGTAATCTCCCCGCTCAGCTCCCTCACGTGCCGCAGAGTCATGCCAGGAGCCAGGCTGGCGTCATATTCGGCATCAACTGGCTGCCTGCCCCAGGGGGGCCCAAAGGTGGCCAGCCGGCGAGATAATGGGCCCCTATAAAATAAGGCAAACAAGGCATTAACCTGGGCATTTGGGGGGTGGCATTTTTTTCCACCCGCTGCAAGTGCCGCCCAAGGCAAATGCCTTCTTTGGCTAGCGGTAGATACAGCCCTGCATGTGCCCCCCACCCACTAAATATGAATCCTAGAGATGCCATTGAACTACAATATTGGCATATTTCAGCAGCCAACGTATGCTTGACCAACTCTTTAGTTAGTTTATAGTTAATAGTAGATTGTTACAGACATAAAGAGTAGTTGCAGCATACACTATGGTTCCTAGTTATTTTCTGTTGTCTTGTTACCCTATTGTTCAGCAATTTCAAACAGAGAAGCAGATGGTGGGGGGCTGAGTATCATCGGATGTCAACTTCCAGCGGGGATGCCCATAAGGTTATTCAGCCGTACAAAGGACGTAGTTGAAGGCTGCCCCACCAACGGAGTTATGTAACCATGTCATAAAGTGCTGATCATTGGACACTTAGTTACTACATTAATGTCAATTACTATCAGTGGCGCAAACTAAATAAGGAACGAGACAGTGCCTGTAGGCACTATACAATTGATTTATTGATGCTATTGAAATATCTGACTGTTTGACTTTCTATATGGTATTGCAAATATTTTCTGCAATAAAAAAGATATTTACCATAAAAATACAGCATATCAATAACTCCAAAGACTATCAAATGCACTAGCGTAGTTTTGGTGCCTGGATTGTCTGTATTCCTCTGTGTGGGCAAATACAGCAATTATTTTATCATTCTGGTTGTAGTTTGGGAATGCTTTTAGTATATACATACTTTCTGAATCAATAAAGATAAAAAATACCCATGTGTATATTTAGAATTTTCTAAATGATCTTGATGATATAAACGGAACTTTATAAATTGCTGTTTTTTTGAGTAATGGTCATACCAAGACACTGTACAAACACAGTTCATTTAAACCATTTAATGCTATAAGCTTAAGTGTTTCACACATTCCAATGTGTATTTACTGCCCAGTAAAGTTATAGTTATATTATATGTGGTTTTTTTACCTTTCAATTCCATTTGAAAATGCTGTTTGACTAACCTGACTGTTTGGTTATATGTTTTTGATGAAGCACTTTATAAAACCAACTTATTTTACACACCGTAATCTCTAAATAGCTTTTTTCCTGCAAAGGCAAAATGAATCCAATAAATTCTAAGTCATGTATAGACTATGTGTTAAGTGGAGCTTTTTGGGAAAGAGAAATTTCTAAATTAAAAGTCAAAATTTAAGAAAGGAGAGAGAGGAGGGTGAACAAATAGGTAACCTATTAACCTATTAGGTACTGAAAAAACAGAAAGATAAATAAATAAGATACACCCTACTTTCTCTCTCTCTCTCTCTCTCTCTCTCTCTATATATATATATATATATATATATAATACACACACAAATTGATATGCTCTAGCAGTATAACATTGCAACAGTATATCACATCATTGCATAAAAAGTTCCAACTGTTTGATAATATGTACAAAATATGTATTAGCGATAAGAAGTCTGAAGCCTCAATTTGAATCAAAAATAGTCCTTAGAAACGTTTTTACTTTTAAATGTTTTAAATTCTTTGTTTTATTGTGCAAAATAAACAAAAAGTGCCTACAGTGCCACAACAGTAAATATAGGCATACGTATGAACATGTATCAACATAGGTTTGGCATAGATATTCACAGCACAGTTTTATATAAAAGATATGCAGTCGTGGTGTCAACAAGTATGCCGGGGATGTCTAGATTGTGAAGGAGTCAATGACTGTGCTATATCTGGAGTGTGAAATAGACATGTGTAGTGTGATATAATTATGTTGGGAAGACGTACGAGAGACGCATACAGAGTAGTTGTATTATAAGGTTCGCGTTAGACCTTAGTAGCGCGTCTGTCTGTTATTTCCCCTGTCCGAGAAGAGGGGTGTAACCGGAGGTGCTGGTAACCCTTAACTTATATATGTCCCATACAGGGGGTCTCCCCCTCCCCACCTCTTGCTATGTGTGCGTTTAGTTATACCGACTGATGTCTGGTGAGGGGGTGAAACAGGTGTAGGCTGTTGCAACTTTTTATGCAATGATGTGATACACTGTTGCAATGTCTATTTCATTCATAGAATCATGGGAGTTGTAGTTCAGCAACATCTGGAGGGCCGGAGCTGGGGAAGCCTGTGCTGGGGCACATCAATTTCTAAGCCAGCACTGGCATACGTTATATCTGGACACTCGGCATGTAAGTTAAATTAATATTCTACAGATCTAGTGGATTTTTTCAGATAATATAAACTAGACGTGTGGATGGTGTAAAAAGTATTTTGACCGAACCTCGATATTAAAAAATAAAAAATGTTCACGACGGCCACATTTTGTGGATGTGGTTATTTCACTCATTAGAATTTCGTCCCCTGGAACAAATTCAGTAAAACAAAGCAAACAAAGCAAAAGGACGTAAATATGTGCCAATCACAGATAAAGATAAATCATATTTAAATATATTTCATAAATATATCATTTATAAATATAGGGTTGTTGTTTTCTTTACAATTCCTCTTTTTTCCCTCGATTGGTAACTTCTCGCTTGATCTGTGAATTAAACCAACATTTAGTGACTGTCTCCTAGACATCAATCATCTTTTTTTCCCATGAGTCATCTCTTTTTTGGCACCATGGGATCAAAACTAATCTGCTTGTCCATTTCACAAATCGTTTGTTTCGTGATTAGTCTTTATGGCGCTTCCAATATTGGGTAACGGAAGATCACCCAATCTGCCTGAATTCAGACGACTTGCCATTTGTAATATAAGGACTCTCCAAGTCTAGTATGGAGTTTCATACAGATCTTTAACTAGAAGCTATTATTTGTAGTATCTGTTATGTGTTAAACCTTTTAAAGCCTGACACCTGCAAGCAATTCAAACAATTAAAATTTATTTATTTTTTTGAAACTTGGAAAACAGAAAAAAAAATTATGGTTGGTGCTCCATCCCACGACGAACGGGATCTAGTACTCATGCGCTGCAAATGCTGCGCGCCTTAGACCTTCCCATAGTAAAGCTTTGAATCAATGCTTTCCTATGGGGAAAAATCTCACGCTGAGGGTCCTCATGCACTGTGGACAGACTTCTTTGGAACTGCTAAGTTTTACATTGCAAAATAGACAGTGCACCCAGACCACTTCAATTAGCTGAGGTGGTCTGGGTGCCCATGGTGTTCCTTTAACATATGAGACTCTAGGTAGTCTTGTAAGATTACAAACTGGATGTTTTTGTATGTGCGTGGTTCCGTAATGTAAATTTTGAACAAAACTAGATTGGGACCCCACACGATTGGGTGTATTCTGCTAGCACAATGTACACATTAAATCTATTTGTACTTTCATTTCATATGAACGTGGATGTACCATGAGAGGTACACTTTATAGCGACATTCCAAGCTAGAGTGCACCCCCACCCCCATCCCCTTTTTGTTAGAAGAATCTAAAGTGAAAAGAAACATTTTACTATTCTTTTTCATGCCTCTCGTGAACATTTAAGACCTGAGGGGCTTTATCTGATGTGTGAACGTTATTAGCAAATTGATCATTTATCATATCTTCTGTGACACTAGCAGTATACATTGAGGATGATAATGCACTTAGGTTTACAAAAGAAGAAGGTGAAACTATGTTTGAACTACATACATTTATTACCACGTTGGCATAACTGGCTGCTAATATATCCCTGTTTTATGTATATGCTTAGAATTTGTTTTGGCAAATGCTGTCTGTTTGACAAATATTTCACTTAAGCAGACTTGCTTAAATCTTCACGCAGCATTAAAATTAAGCTATATCCTGGTCTATAACACTCTAGTATTACATGATATGTATAGTAATGTCAGTAACTATGTATGTATCTTAATTAAACAATATGCAGCCCTCGTAATCCTTTTTCCACAACTGAATGGAGAACGACTTGAACCTGTAAGAACAGCACAAATGTGACACACAAAAAGTAACACAAATTAAACCCTATGCAAGTATATGAAACGAGACAAAACTCGAGTTGACAGTAAAAAATGTGAAAAATCTCAAATACAGTACTGTGAAAACATTTTTGTTAGTTCCTGATTTGCATATTTATGAAGGTTTATCTGGGACGCCAGAGAACCAAAGTAAGATCCATAATCTTTAGACAATGGTGAATCGTTCTCAGTGTGGCTGACCAACCAGAATTCTTTCAAGGTCACAGCGATAGCTCATCTAGGAAATCGCATAGACATTCAAGACAACCTCTCTGTTATGGTCATGATAAGTAAGAGACTCGGCAAAAATGGATTTCATGGGAGAACTGAGAGGCTCAAATCACTGCTAACTCATAGAAACATTAGTACTCATCTCAGTCAGATTTACAAAAATGTACGCTGAAGAACACCACATCTTTTGGTGTGGCATGTTCTCCACTAAGTGCATAATGTTCTATGGTCAGATGATTCAAAAGGTGAACATTTGCTGTTAAACTTGGCATCAGCTCAAAGATCAAAAGTGCCCATCTCAGAATGGCTCAAAAGAGAAAAAATTAAGGTTTTTGAGTGGTGTAATCAAAGCTCTGACTTCAACTCCATGTTTGTATTTACATGGTTTCTCTTTGTCTTTATCATATTTTATAAGCAAAAACCAAAAAGGTTTTGGTGGGGAAAATATGTGATTGGAAACCCCTTCCACCTGAGGTCTGTGAATAGATAATACAATGTTAACCAAAAATATGGACACCAGTCAAGCCATAAGACTTTCCCCACAGAAATTACAAATCTGTAGTGATGTTACTACCCCAAAGGATTCTGGGCGGGAATATGCAAATTAGTTTAACAAATAATCACTTTTTTGATTCATTCCAGGTTTGCATAAAAAATGAAACAGCTGTCCATGAGTGGTTCACTGGCTTTGCATCTTTTCCTAAGTTGTGTTTCAAAGCTGTTGTATACAGCAAACACAGACTCAAAGGAATCCATGTATAAAATGGAATGAGGCAAAAATGTGTTTCTTTGTTAAACTAATTTGAAGATGCCCATCCTGAATCCTTTGTGGTAGTAACATCACTTCAAATTTGTGATTTCTGTGGGAAAAGCAAGTCTTATGGCTTGACTGGTGTGCAGATTTTTGGTTAACATTGTATTAACTATCCACAGACTTCAGGTGGAAGTTGTGTTTCACAGCTGTACAGCAAACAGCAAACACAGACTCAAAGGAATCAATGTTTAAAATAGAATGAGGCAAAAATTTGATTCTTTGTAAACTAAGTTAAACTAAGAATCTTGAAAAAAGCATTGAAAGTCACGTTTCAGTGTTTGCAGATGACACAAAACTCTGTACAGTAATACAATGTGAGAAAGATATTACTTTGCTGCAGAGGGATTTAGAAAAATGCAAATTTATGCACTTCAGCGTAAAGAATGCACAAGCAACATATACCCTTAATGGAAGCGAATTAGGGATAACAACACACAAAAATTACTTGGGAATTGTTATAGACAACAAATCAAACTATGCAATAATGTACAATGTCAATCAGCAGTGGCTAAGGCCAGTAAGGTATTGTCATGCATGAAAAAGGGCATTCATTCTCGGGACGAGAATATCATTTTGCCTCTTTATAAATCACTGGTGAGACCACATATTGAATATGCTGTGCAATTGTGGGCACCTGTTCTAAAGAAGGATATTATGGCACTAGAAAAAGTGCAGAGGCGGGCTACAAAATTAATTAAAGGAGTGGAACATATCAGCTATGAAGAAAGGTTAACAAACCTCTTTGGTTTAAAAAAACATCGCCTGAGAGGGGATATGATAACTGTGGCAGCAGCAGCCATCTTTAAAACGGTATTTTCGTTAATATGTATGTACCACTTTAAGAACCAAGGGTATGCGTGTGTAATGTATTGCAGGTCTATGGCGTCTTGCTATTACTGCATTGCAGAACATTTAAAAGTTGACAGTTGACAGTTGGCAGTTAACTCCTGGAGACGTGAATAAAAATTGTCAGTTGACCTCCAAGCTATGGGTCGTCTAGTTCTTGGAGGGAAGGGATTGTAACTACGCTACCTGTCTTGTACCTGTCTTGGATTACCTTTCCTGTCTACCAGCGGAGATACCTTGGATAATACCTCTACTCCGCTACAATTGGTGGCAAGCGACGGGATCTTAACTACACAGCAAGAAGCGTTCGGCAGGAATTTAAACGAACTGAAAGGAAGAAGCAATAATCTGCGAGTTAAACCATTCGGATGAAACCGGAGTTCGGGAATACAGAGAAACACACGAACAGCTGGTGAATGGAAACGGATTATACCCTTTTGAAACGGAACACATTAAAGGAATTACTGGAAGCAAGAGGGAGAATAGCAAGCAACAAAGCAAAGGCTGTTCTAATCGCAGAGCTCATGGAAGGAGACAAAGCTGCAGCTGCTGCAGCACCTCCAAGGGAGGAGGAGCAAACCGAATTTGCTAAGGAATATAGGAGCAGGATGGCTTTATTCCCACCAGCCCTAGCTGAACAGATGGCTGACAGGGTTTATACAGATGTGCAGGACTACATCATGCTTCGAAGGTCGCAGATGAACCAGCAAGCGGGGGAGGGAGTCACAACGCCTGTCCCTACCCTGCCAGGGAAAGCAAAGATTCCATACCAAGCATTTAAAGCCTTTACGGATACAGAGGGCGACATTGATGGCTATTTGCAGGACTTTGAACGGTTATGCAAGCTGCATGCGATCAGCCCTCAAGATCAAGTACCCTTGCTAGCTGGTAACCTATCAGGCCGCGCAGCAGAAGCGTACCGAGCCGTGCCTGAAGAGGACAGCAGGGACTATCAGAAGGTAAAACTAGCCCTCCTAGCATGATATGCCATTACACCTGAGGCATACCGACTGCAGTTCCGGGAACTGAAAAAACAGGAGAAGGACTCACACGCGGAGTTCGCACACCGTCTACAGCGAGCAGCCACCGGGTGGGTTGAGGCAGCAAAAGCCACCACTCAGCAGGATATCATGCAGTTATTGCTACTGGAACAGTTCTACACGAGCTTATTACCAGAACTACAGAACTGGGTAAGGGATCGTAAACCCTGTACCTTACAAGAAGCCGCTAAACTAGCTGATGAGCACCAGGACACCAGGCGGGAACAGCGCTCATCACATAAAGTATCTTCTCAGCCAATCCTTCCCCGACCTACCCTGATCGATCCTCCCCGGCCAGGAGGGACCTACCATCAGCAGCCTCCCAGATACAACAACCGGGCACATATCCGATGCCATACCTGCAACCAGCTGGGACATGTACAAAGGGATTGTCCCCGAAACAGGGCCCGACCATCCTGGCCCCATCAAAGACAACCACTTGTCCCTCAAGCAGCAGTACACTGCTATCAGACAGGAGCATTTGTCCAGCCTTCCACCCCCACCCAGATGGAAGAACCACTAGGCACCCTCCACGAAGTGAACCCGGTGCAAGCGGCCTCTGACAACCGCCAAGGTCATCGACAAGTGGTCCATATCGAAGGAAAGCGGATGGAAGGGTTGAGAGATTCCGGGGCCACCATCACTTTGGTCTGGAACCACCTAGTGGCAAAGGAACATCTCACGGGAGACTGTATAGCAGAACGGGTGGCAGGGGGAGCCATTTACAAGGTCCCCACTGCCAAACTACATTTGAATTGGGGAGCAGGGGCAGGGCAAGTGGAAGTGGGGATGATGCAGGACTTGCCTGGGGATGTTATTTTGGGGAATGACTTGGGGGAGCTAACCTCCGCTTTTGTTACACGACCAACCCCACAGGAGGCTTACCCAGTCGTCACCCGTCAACAGGCTCGCACCACGGCACCACCCACCGACTCTGAGGCTCAGGTAAGCCCGGCCCCTCTTAATCACACTGTCCTACCCTGGGATGCCCCGTTAGAATTTGGTAGCGAGGTCGCCCTAGACCCGTCCCTGCAGGTTTACAAAGACCGGATAGATAAGAACCAGGCAGGCCTAGAAGGAGAGATATGCTTGGGATAAGGGGTTATTATGCCGGTACGCTGAGAAAGTAGTAGCTGGATCTATCCCCATTCCTATAAAACAGTTAATTGTGCCTCGGAAGTATAGGCAGGAGCTAATGCGAATAGCCCACGACATACCACTATCAGGTCACCTAGGAATCAGCTGAACCAAACATCGGCTAACGCAAAATTTCTTCTGGCCAGGGATATCCCAGGATATTAGACACTATTGTAATACCTGTGATACCTGTCAGAGAGTCGGGAAAAGGGGGGACCGATACAAGGCCAAACTCCACTCCCTACCCATCATAGAGGATCCCTTTAGTAGAATAGCAGTAGACATAGTAGAATAGCAGTAGACATAATAGGACCGCTAAAAAAACCTAGTCCCTCCGGCAAGAAGTATATCTTGACCGTAGTGGACTACGCCACCAGGTACCCCGAAGCGGTGGCCCTAACCAATGTACATGCCGAGACCGTAATGGATGCCCTTATGCGCATATTCTCCCGCATGGGATTACCACGGGAGATTATTTGGGATAGAGGCACCCAATTCACGGCCGAGGTCACTCACCAGCTTTGGAAAGTATGCGGGTGAAAGCTATCCTTAACTCCCCATACCACCCTCAGTCTAATGGTCTCTGCGAACGTTTCAACGGAACGCTGAAACAAATGATCCGAACGTTCGTAGACACACAAAAAGACTGGGAGCGGTTTTTACCCCACTTACTGTTTGCTTACAGAGAAGTCCCCCAAGAATCCACGGGGTTCTCCCCTTTCGAATTGTTGTTTGGAAGGAGAGTGAGGGGCCCCCTAGATTTAATCAGAGAACACTGGGAGGGGGGATCGACCACTAATGGTACTCCTATCGTACCCTACGTGCTAGAATTCCGGGACCGCTTGGAGGCTTTAACCCAGGCTGTACGTACCAACCTCCAAGCGGCTCAGCAACGACAGCGCCGATGGTATGATAGGGGAGCCAGGGACCGCAGCTTTCAGGTCGGCCAGAAGGTATTAATTCTACGACCCGTCCCTACTGACAAGCTGCAGGCGTCCTGGCAGGGCCCATTCAAGGTGGCAGAGCAAGTCTGCGATACCACCTATATAATTGGCCCCTCGGCCGCAGAGGACGCAGATAACCTACCCCTGCCTGACTTTCTCGCCAGGGAAACCCACCAGGAGTATCTAGCCGCTGTACAGTTAGGAGAGCGCTCGAACCCCCAGGGGAAAGCTCAGGCCCAAAGGTTAATTAGGGAAAAAGGAGCTACCTTTTCCAACCTCCCCGGATATACCCCGTTAGCCACCCACTGGGTGGAAACCTCAGACCAAACACCTCTCCGTCAGCCGCCCTACCGCATTCCCGAAGCAGTTAGGGGGAATATGTACAAAGAACTTAAGGAAATGTTGCAGTTAGGAGTAATTGAGCCTTCGGATAGCCCATGGGCATCCCCAGTGGTACTAATGCCGAAGCGGGATGGAACAACCCGCTTCTGCGTAGATTATAGGAGGCTCAATGATAAAACAGTGTCCGACGCCTATCCCATGCTCCGGATAGACAAGTTATTAGACAAGATGGCATGGGGTAAATATCTAACCACCATTGACCTTTGCAAGGGGTATTGGCAAATCCCGTTAGCCGAAGACGCCATTCCCAAGTCGACCTTTGTCACCCCATTTGGCCTGTACCAGTTTAGGGTCATGCCATTTGGGATGAAAAATGCCCCGGCCACCTTCCAGAGGATGGTGGACCGACTATTAGATGGGTTCCAGGAATACGCGTGCGCCTATTTGGACGACATAGCGATTTTTAGTTATTCCTGGACTGATCACCTGAGCCATATAGGGGCCATCTTGGACCGTATCCGGGAGCCAGGGTTAACCCTTAAACCCAGTAAATGCCATATAGGGATGGCAGAAGTCCAATACCTAGGACACCGAGTAGGCAGTGGCCAACAGAAGCCAGAACCGGCCAAAATAGAGGCCGTAGCCCAATGGCCAACCCCCCGCACTAAAACCCAGGTACTAGCATTTTTGGGTACCGCAGGGTATTATCAGAAGTTTGTACCTAATTACAGTACCCTAGCCAAACCCCTCACCGATCTAACCCGCAAGAACCTCCCTAAGTTAGTAGTATGGGCCCCAGAGTGTGAACAGGCATTCCAACTCTTGAAAACTGCTCTGGTTAACGCACCTGTTCTTGCTGCTCCTGATCCAACTAAACGCTTTCTCCTTCATACAGACGCTTCTATGTTTGGATTGGGAGCAGTACTGAGCCAGGTCGGAGCAGATGGCGGCGAACATCCGGTAGCTTACCTAAGCAGAAAACTTTTACCCCGAGAAGTAAGCTACGCCGCCATCGAAAAGGAATGCCTTGCCGTGGTGTGGGCCCTCAAGAAACTGCAGCCCAGGGGCGGACTGACACCTCACAGGGCCCTCGGGCAGTGGGTGATCAAGGGCCCGCCCTCCTGGTTTTCTGGCCCCTGCTACTCTTCTCCCCCTTCTTTCTGCCGCTTTTACACATATATTATGTGTAGGCTGCCCAGCACACAGAATGGCTGCGTGAGAGCCACACATACCTGAGGTGGGAGCAGAGGTGGGTACTGGGGGCAGAGATGGGCACAGGGGGGCTGATGTGGGTACTGGGGGGCTGAGGTGGGAGCAGAGGTGGGTACTGGGGGCTGAGCTGGGTACAGGGGGGCTGAGGTGGGTACAGGGGGCTGAGGTGGGAGCAGAGGTGGGTACAGGAGGGCTGAGGTGGTAACAGGGGGGCTGAGGTGGGAGCACAGGTGGGTACTGGGCACTGAGGTGGGTACAGTGGTGGGTACATGGGGGCTGATGTGGGTACTGGGGGCTGAGGTGGGAGCACAGGGGGGCTGAGGTGGGAGAAGAGGTGGGTACTGGGGGCTGAGGTGGGCACAGGGGGGCTGATGTAGGTACTGGGGGCTGAGGTGGTTACAGGGGGGCTGAGGTGGGAGCACAGGTGGGTACAGGGGGGCTGAGGTGGGAGCACAGGTGGGTACAGGGGGGCTGAGGTGGGAGCAGAGGTGGGTACTGGGGGCTGAGGTGGGTTCAGGGGGGCTGAGGTGGGAGCAGAGGTGGATACTGGGGGCTGAGGTGGGTACAGGGGGGCTGAGGTGGGAGCAGAGGTGGGTACTGGGGGCTGAGGTGGGTAAAGGGGGGCTGATGTGGGTACTGGGGGGTTGAGGTGGGAGCACAGGTGGGTACTGGGGGCTGAGGTGGGTACAGGGGGGCTGAGGTGGGAGCAGAGGTAAGTACTGGGGGCTGAGGTGGGTAAAGGGGGGCTGAGGTGGGTACTGGGGGGTTGAGGTGGGAGCACAGGTGGGTACTGGAGGCTGAGGTGGGTACAGGGGGGCTGAGGTGGGAGCAGAGGTGGGTACTGGGGGCTGATGTGGGTAAAGGGGGGCTGATGTGGGTACTGGGGGGTTGAGGTGGGAGCACAGGTGGGTACTGGGGGCTGAGGTGGGTACAGGGGGGCTGAGGTGGGAGCAGAGGTGGGTACTGGGGGCTGAGGTGGGTACAGGTGGCTGAGGTGGGTACAGGGGGGCTTAGGTGGGAGCAGTGGTGGGTACTGGAGGCTACGGTGGGTACTGGGGGCTGAGGTGGTTACAGGGGGGCTGAGGAGGGCACAGGGGGGCTAAGGTGGGAGCACAGGTGGGTACTGGGCACTGAGGTGGGTACAGTGAGGCTGAGGTATGCACAGGGGGGCTCAAGTGGGAGCAGAGGTGGGTACTGGGGCTGAGGTGGGTACAGGGGGGCTGATGTGGGCACTGAGGTGGGCACAGGGGGGCTGAGGTGGGCACAGGGGGGCTGAGGTGGGAGCAGAGGTGGGTACTGGGGGCTGAGGTGGGAGCAGAGGTGGGTACAGGGGGCTGAGGTGGTTACATGGGGGCTTAGGTGGGAGCAGAGGTGGGTACTGGGGGCTAAGGTGGGTACTGGGGGCTGAGGTGGTTACAGGGGGCTGAGGTGGGTACAGGGGGCTGAGGTGGGTACAGTGGGATCAGAGGTGGGTACAGGGGGCTGAGGTGGTTACATGGGGGCTTAGGTGGGAGCAGAGGTGGGTACTGGGGGCTAAGGTGGGTACTGGGGGCTGAGGTGGTTACAGGGGGCTGAGGTGGGTACAGGGGGCTGAGGTGGGTACAGGGGGCTGAGGTGGGTACTGGGGCTGAGGTGGGTACAGTGGGATCAGAGGTGGGTACTGGGGCTGAGGTGGGTACAGTGGGATCAGAGGTGGGTACTGGGGCTGAGGTGGGTACAGTGGGATCAGTTGTGGGTACAGTGGGATCAGAGGTGGGTACTGGGGCTGAGGTGGGTACAGTGGGATCAGAGGTGGGTACTGGGGCTGAGGTGGGTACAGTGGGATCAGAGGTGGGTACTGGGGCTGAGGTGGGTACAGTGGGATCAGTTGTGGGTACAGTGGGATCAGTTGTGGGTACAGTGGGATCAGAGGTGTGTACAGTGGGATCAGAGGTGGGTATTGGGGCTGAGGTGGGTACAGTGGGATCAGAGGTAGGTACTGGGGCTGAGGTGGGTACAGTGGGATCAGAGGTGGGTACTGTGGCTGAGGTGGGTACAGTGGGATCAGAGGTGGGTACTGGGGCTGAGGTGGGTACAGTGGGATCAGTTGTGGGTACAGTGGGATCAGAGGTGGGTACTGGGGCTGAGGTGGGTACAGTGGGATCAGAGGTGGGTACTGGGGCTGAGGTGGGTACAGTGGGATCAGAGGTGGGTACTGGGGCTGAGGTGGGTACAGTAGGATCAGTTGTGGGTACAGTGGGATCAGGTGGGTACAGTGGGATCAGAGGTGGGTACAGTGGGATCAGAGGTGGGTATTGGGGCTGAGGTGGGTACAGTGGGATCAGAGGTGGGTACTGGGGCTGAGGTGGGTACAGTGGGATCTGAGGTGGGTACTGGGGCTGAGGTGGGTACAGTGGGATCAGAGGTGGGTACTGGGGCTGAGGTGGGTACAGTAGGATCAGTTGTGGGTACAGTGGGATCAGGTGGGTACAGTGGGATCAGAGGTGGGTACAGTGGGATCAGAGGTGGGTATTGGGGCTGAGGTGGGTACAGTGGGATCAGAGGTGGGTACTGGGGCTGAGGTGGGTACAGTGGGATCAGAGGTGGGTACTGGGGCTGAGGTGGGTACAGTGGGATCAGAGGTGGGTACTGGGGCTGAGGTGGGTACAGTGGGATCAGAGGTGGGTACTGGGGCTGAGGTGGGTACAGTGGGATCAGTTGTGGGTACAGTGGGATCAGGTGGGTACAGTGGGATCAGAGGTGGGTACAGTGGGATCAGAGGTGGGTATTGGGGCTGAGGTGGGTACAGTGGGATCAGAGGTGGGTACTGGGGCTGAGGTGGGTACAGTGGGATCAGAGGTGGGTACAGTGGGATCAGAGGTGGGTACAGTGGGATCAGAGGTGGGTACTGGGGCTGAGGTGGGTGCTGAGCTGAATTAAAATTATAAGAAGCTTACCTGTGCTGTCTGCCAAGCTGCTGCAGCTCCATATCTTCCGGCTGCTCTTCAGGCAGGGCAGGACGTGATGTCACTTCCTGGCCCCGCCTCTTCCTCCTCACACACAGCACCGCACGGCTGGAGACCTGGCAGCAAGAACTGAATACTCACTGCCAGGTCTCCCTGAGAAAGGAGAAACGGGTGAGGGGGTTAACAGAGTGATATGCTGCAGGGGTCCTGCAGCATATCACTAGAATAACGGAGAAATCATGTTGTTCTGGCTGAGGAGATCTCTGATCTCCCCAGCCAGAGCATGGCTGTGCTGCCGGGCCCCTGACTGCCTCGGGCCCTCGGTCCATGACCGATCTGCCCGACCTGTCAGTCCGCCCCTGCTGCAGCCCTATTTGTATGGACAAACTTTTTTGCTACTCACGGATCACAACCTGTTGGTCTGGCTGAACCGGGTGTCAGGGGACAATGCCAGGCTGCTGCGCTGGAGTTTAGCGCTGCAGCCATTTGATTTTACCATCCAGTATCGCCCAGGAAAGCTAAATGGAAATGGCGACGGGTTATCCCGACAAACGGAACTGGTCAAGTGATCTGTGGGTCCTCCTCCGGACATCCCCAAGCCGATCCGTTGGGATCAGACTGTGTATGCCGGCTTGGTTCTGGGGGAGCATTGTGGCAGCAGCAGCCATCTTTAAAACTGTATTTTCGTTAATATGTATATACCACTTTAAGAACCAAGGGTATGCGTGTGTGACGTATTGCAGGTCTATGGCGTCTTGCTATTACTGCATTGCAGAACATTTAAAAGTTGACAGTTGACAGTTAACTCCTGGAGCCGTGAATAAAAATTGTCAGTTGACCTCCAAGCTATGTGTCGTCTAGTTCTTGGAGGGAAGGGATTGTAACTACGCTACCTGTCTTGTACCTGTCTTGGATTACCTTTCCTGTCTACCAGCGGAGATACCTTGGATAATACCTCTACTCCGCTACAATAACATTATACAATTATATCCGGGGCCAATAGAAGCCATTGTGGGGAAATCTATTCACAAACTGGACTTTACATGGTACACGAGGTCATGCGTTTAGACTGGAAGAAAGAAGAAAGAACTATAAGGATATGGAATTCTCTACCTGAAGACGTGGTTTTATCAAAGTCCGCACAGATGTTAAACAGCAATTGGATAAATACTTCCAAAAACATAGCATACAGGGATATAATTTCTAATTGGTGGGGTAATAGTCCATACAGATGTTCAAACAGCAACTAGATGCATACTTGCAAAAACAGAATACTCAAGGATATAATTTTTCAATGTAGGGTAATAGCCGCTTGATCCAAGGATAAATCTGACTGCCATTCTGGGGTCAAGAAGGATTTTTTTCCTAGTTTGTTGCAAAATTGGAAGTGCTTCAGACTGGGTTTTTTTGCCTTCTTTTGGATCAAGAGCAAAAAACATATGTGAGGAAGGCTGAGCTTGATGGACACAAGTCTCTTTTCAGCTGTGTAACTATGTAATTTGCATATGCCCACCCAGAATCATTTGCGGTTGTAACATCACTGCAGATTTGTGATTTCTGTGGGAAAAGCAAGTCTTATGGCTTGACTGGTGTGCAGATTTTTGTTTAACATTGTATTAAGGTAATAAGGAATAGTGAGTGCGCTTACAATAAATAAAATACAGTGTTAGTCACACCTAAAAAATCTGAAGGGCATATAACACATTTGATTACAATGCAATAATACCAAAGTGCTATAGTGCTTTAAGAAATTTACACAATATGTGGAGTTCCAAAGTGCATATATGTGCAGACAAGGGATATCCAATATAAATAAAAAAAAGGACTGATATACTTGCAGAGCTTCTGGAACAAATAATACACGGCTCTGTAATACAAATAATACAACACCTAGTGCAATATGTATGTACAGTGCAGAATTAACAATAAATAAATAAGTATCTCACTCACAATGGTGGAGTGGTTGAAGTACCACCCCAAACTATCAGGAGGACACTCTGATTATAGACCTTCTCTCTCTTTCTCGGACTATCGGTAGCAGGTTGCAGGAGACTGGTGTTTTATATTTTTATGCATTGGTAATAAAGAAATTCTTGGTTTACACATATCCGGACTGGCCCACATTCTTTCTACACTGAGTGGATCCCACGATCACTGGGGGCTGATCCTCCCTGGAGCCTGATAGTTTGGGGTGGTACTTCAACCACTCCACCATTGTGAGTGAGATACTTATTTATTTATTGTTAATTCTGCACTGTACATACATATTGCACTAGGTGTTGTATTATTTGTATTACAGAGCCGTGTATTATTTGTTCCAGAAGCTCTGCAAGTATATCAGTCTTTTTTTTATTTATATTGGATATCCCTTGTCTGCACATATATGCACTTTGGCACTTCACATATTTTGTAAATTTCTTAAAGCACTATAGCACTTTGGTATGATTGCATTGTAATCAAATGTGTTATATGCCCTTCAGATTTTTTAGGTGTGACTAACACTGTATTTTATTTATTGTAAGCGCACTCACCATTCCTTATTACCTATTTAGCACTTAGGAGATCTCACCAGGACTCCCAGTGAGTTGCAGCTATTTGTTTCGATTTATATTGTGTATGCTCGCTATACATATATATTTTCCTCTTTTTGCGCCATTTAACCTTCCGTCGATATATATAACATTGTATTAACTATCCTCATATTTTATATGGGGATCTGAAACCTTTTAGTGTGATGAATGTGCCGGAAGAAATCATATCAAATACTTTTACCACAGAACAAAATGTAGCAATTTGTAAAAAAAAAAAAAAAAAAACCTAGTCTCGTTTTACATGTACAGAGTGTATAAATTATATAGTATTAATTATATGTAGCCCAGTATTAAGAGCCCCGACTGGCCAATAACCAAAGCGACAACACGATATTGTGTGTCTGGAAAGTTTTTTTTTTTAGAAGATAAGGATTATGAGGACACCACTAGATTTTATAAGTAAAAATATTTTTTTATTACAGGGAAAGTATATGGTATCCCTTCAATCCTACATATGTATAAAGAGAATAACAGAGCATTGTAAATGTTAGCACTTAGTGCCAAGAGAATTGGAATACCGTTGGACTCTTTTTGTACTATTCGTTCCAGAAGCACTGTACTTATGACTGAAAACAATATTACATTCTGCTTAAGGGGGTAAATGGTCTGCACTGTCAGTAGACGAGGAACTGGGCATCTCTCCGACATACTAATTATAAGCGATAAAACACATGTATATGTATAAATATTAGAAAGGTACATTTCACAGTATGTACCATCTGGTAATAAATATAAAAGAAACAAATTAAAACCAATGTGGCTTAGTAGAGAAGTAAAACAAGAGATTAAAAATAAGAAAAGGGCTTTTAAAGCATTTAAATCGGACAAATCAGAGGCATCCTATATAAGATATAAGGAAGCCAATAATACTTGCAAAAAGGCAATTAAAGTGGCTAAACTAGAAAATGAGAAATTGATAGCCAAAGAATGCAAAACCAACCCCAACATTTTTTCAAGTACATTAATTCTAAAAAAACAAAAAATTAAAGTGTAGGTACACTGAAAACAGAGATGGGTCTGTTAGTCAATGAAGACCAGGAAAAGGCAGAAATTTGAAATAACTATTTTTCTTCAGTAAATATTAATGAGGATTCTATGGCAAGAGATATGCAAATGATTGCTGCAACAAACTTGCAGATAACTTGTGATTGGATAACTCGAGACAAGGTGCTACAGCTATTAAAGAAAATTAATGTAAATAAAGCTCCGGGGCCTGACGGTATCCACCCATGAGTACTTAAGGAGCTAAGTGGGGAAATAAGTGTATTTAATTTTTCAAGATTCTTTTGTTTCAGGTATTGTACCGGAGGATTGGAGGAAGGCAGATGTTGTTCCTATATTTAAAAAGGGTTCAAAATCCTTGCCTGGAAATTATAGACCTGTGAGCTTAACTTCTGTGACTGGGAAATTATTTGAACGGCTATTAAGGGATAATATTCAGGAATTCATTGGGAAGAACTGTGTTATTAGCAATAATCAGCATGGTTTTATGAAACATAGGTCATGTCAAACTAACCTAATTGCATTCTACGAAGAAGTAAGTAGAAATATAGATCAGGGTGTTGCAGTGGATGTGATCTACTTGGATTTTGCCAAGGCATTTGATACGGTTCCTCACAATAGGTTAGTCTTCAAACTAAAAGAAATTGGTCTAGATGAATATTCTTGTTCTTGTGTAGAACATTGGCTTAAAGATAGAGTACAACGAGTTGTCATAAATGGTACATTTTCAAGCTGGACAAAAGTGGTAAGTGGTGTCCCTCAGGGTTCTGTTTTGGGACCGCTTCTATTTAACATATTTATAAATGATCGTGAAATGGGCATTGAAAGCCATGTATCAGTGTTTGCAGATGACACAAAACTTTGTTAAGTAATAAAATGTGAGCAGGATATTGCCTTGCTGCAGAGGGATTTGGATAGATTGGGGGACTGGGCACTAAAATGGCAGATGAAATTTAACGTAGAAAAATGCAAAGTTATGCACTTCGGGGTTAAGAATGCACAAGCAATTTACACCCTAAATGGTAGTGAACTAGGGATAACCACACACGAGAAGGATTTGGGAATTGTTATAGACAACAAATTGGGTAGCAATATGCAATGTCAATCTGCCGCTGCTAAGGCCAGTAATCTTTTGTCATGTATAAATAGGGGCATAAATTCTCGAGATGAAAATATAATTTTGCCTCTTTATAAATCGCTGGTAAGACCACACCTTGAATATGCTGTGCAATTTTGGGCACCTGTTCTAAAGAAAGATATCAGGGCACTAGAAAAAGTGCAGAGACAAGCTACAAAATTGATAAAAGGAATGGAGCATTTTAGTTATGAAGAAAGGTTAAAAAAATTAAATCTCTTTAGTTTGGAAAAACGGCGCCTGAGAAGGGATATGATAACATTATACAAATATATTTGGGGCCAGTACAAACCATTATCTGGAAATCTATTCATAAACAGGGCTATACATAGGACACAAGGTCACACATTTAGGCTTGAAGAAAGGAGATTTCATCTAAGGCAAAGAAAAGTTTTTTTTTACAGTAAGAGCAATAAGGATATGGAATTCTTTGCCTGAAGAGGTGGTTTTGTCAGAGTCTATACAGATGTTTAAACTGCAATTGGATAAATACTTGCAAAAACATAACATACAGGGATATAATTTCTAATTAGTGGGGTAATAGCTGCTTGATCCAAGGAGACATCTGACTGCTATTTTGGGGTCAAGAAGGAATTTTTTCCTAGTTTGTTGCAAAATTGGAAGCGCTTCAGACTAGGTGTTTTGCCTTCTTTTGGATCAACAGCAAAAGCATATGTGAGGAAGGCTGAACTTGATGGACGCAAGTCTCTTTTCAGCTATGTAACTATGTAACTATGTACTAGAGGCAAAAAATAAGTAGACACATGCAAGTCCACCCACTCCTTATCTTTACACCAACCCCATTGCACATGGAGTGTGGTTATTATACAGAGCACCCTAGTTCATAGGAAGCCAATGTAACCCGTCTCTTTAATTTTATCATACAGCTGTATTGGTTGTTTGAGCTTACAATTACACCCAATGCACCTTAGAATTGCTTATCTTTCATTTTGCATCCCTACTCCTCCTTTGTATTCATACTATTGTATTGGTGTTTGTAGAGGGCACACTGTTTAGTAGGTTTGCTATTTGCTGTTGTGTTGTTTAGTGGTTGGGTACTTTTTTGCCTTATCTCTGAGCTTACAATTAACTTATTTTTTATTTTAATTCACCCAGTAGGCAAACAGAAAGATACTGTGTCATTAATTGGGTAGCAATATGGTGCCTGATAAATGTCCAGATTTCTTTAAAACTTATAGAACATGTACATTTTCAGGGTTTTCTTTTTGCAGACAGCAGAGCGCTATGAAATTAATTAGTACAGTTGGGACAAATCTTCAAATTTATCTTCAAGCTGCATTTTCAAGTTAAATTCAAAAATTGTCTTTGAATTTTGCAATTTTGAGTCTCATTGCAGTTCACTCAATTATCCCATAGTGCAGGGGTATTCAACCTTCAGCACTCCAAATCTTGTGAACTACATATCCCATAATGCCTGCAAAGCATCAGGGTAGATGTACACAACATCTGGAGTGCCGAAGGATGCCTGACCGTAGTGTATTTCTCAAACTTCACAGACCACTAAAAACATGTTTGGCTTCGATGGAAGAAAGTAAAGTTAATTTAGAGTTTAATAGTTTTCCAACGTAACACCTCATCTACATATCACTACACCTTATATAATTTTAATCCCTTTATATAATTACATAAATCTCCATCAGATTAACATCTGTCTTCATTAAAAAGTTAGTTTCACCTCATAACAAGCCTTTTTTTCGTGCATGTTTTTTTAACTTCGAGTTAAAAAAAGTACTCCAGCACTGGATGTATGAAATATTTCACTTGTTTTATAATAAAATGAGCCTTCGTGGCCTGGTGTTTAGAAGTGGCTGAGAAGATAATAAAACGTAAGTGAGAATAATTTAAAATTTCAATTAAAAGGCATCTATGCAATGTAAAATTTAGTGACCGTGTTTGGTGCTCTTTTTAAACTTAGATTTAATTAAAAATGAATTATATAATTAATAAAAGCTTTCTGATTGGTGTGATGGTGTATTTTTTAAATACCCGCCTTCCTTTTATACCTCCCTGCTAGAAGTTTAAATGTAATAGGAATGGAGGTAGGTATTATAACAAGGACTTCACAAGTGTACAATTTAGGCAAAATAAAAATACGTAAACTAAACCAATTTCTCCACTGATGTAAGGGACAGGCAGTATTATAGCTGCAATGATTTTTGTGCTGGAACACACTGGTAGGAAACCACTTTGCGCCCTAACCTGTAAAACAAGCCCAAGCTGTTATTGTGCTTGTAGTGCACCTTTCATTGTGAAAACAAGGATATGTAAGATACCAGCTCTGAACTGATCAAAACTATTGTAGAAACTACTAAACCCATCATGTTTTTTTTTTCTTTTGTGCAAACTATAAGACAATGTCTTGGGTCAACATTTTGCCTCTCCCCCTCCAACCCCCCCAGAAAAAAAAAGATAAATAGAACAATATTTTGGAGTACTGTGATGTTTGGGAAAGACGGCTTATACTAGGAATGTTACATATAAAGAAAATTGCATCCACATGGGACAAATATACATGGTTTTCAAATTTTCTTAAAAAAAATAGAAGAGCAAGTTTTCCTGTGCTTCTTTTTTCATTTCAAACTCAGCTAATCTCTCAGCACGGCGTTTAGATAATCACAAGAATGTTTTATAGGGGAAGTGAATTCCTGACAATTCCCTGTTTAGTGGCTTTAATAACTCTGAGAGTGAGATTAATGAGAAATGCAACCTGGGACGGGAATTCGATTTCAACCAAAAATCGTAAAAATTGTTGCAAAATGGCATCAGTCAAGGTTATACTCTAAATGGTAAATTGTCGGGAATTCAAACTGAGTTAATTTCAAATCATATAATATTATGAAAATGTATTCCCTTCTTTTAGCCTTTTCCAGACTGCTGGAATGGTAAGAAAAAAGACAAATAGATATACTCAGCCTACGGTAACACATAAATTGAACCAAGGCTTGAAGCCAAACGTTTGATGAGTCTGAAACAATCCCAAACTACAAGGAGGTATCTCAACACATCCTGTAATAATTACTGCACACGAACCGTCTGACATTAGCATTCCCGTTGCTTTCGATCAGGTCAGAATTGCAAAACTTGGCTTGCTGACTTTCCAATGTCCTGACATGCAACTAAGTTTTGGGGCATTACTGACGTATGACAGTATGGATATTTGGCAGGAATCGTTCAGGGACAAAGGAGGCCACAATAAGGATATATTAAGCTATATATTCTCTTTATATTTATTGACCACTGTAAATAAATACATACATACACACATATCTGTATTGACCACTGTAATTAAGCATTTATATTTGCTACTATTAATCCATTTTGATAAAGGTATTTTTTATACTTATTCATTCATTTTGATATAGCTATTTATATTTGCTACTAATAATCCATTTTGATAAAGGTATTTTTTATACTTATTCATTCATTTTGATATAGCTATTTATATTTGCTACTAATAATCCATTTTGATAAAGGTATTTTTATACTTATTAATTCTGATTTTATTTTGATATAGCTATTTTTTTCACTTATTTACAATTTCTTTTGTATTTTTATTTTGCAGCCAAAAGTAACTTATTTTATGTATTTTATTGTCCCAGAAATAAATACAACCTGTGTATTTTACAGTGCCAATACAAACATATGATCTTCATATTGTATAACAAAAATAAAATACAGATTTACAAAGTATGTCAACACATTCTTCACTGCAAGGACCAAATACTCAAATCAAGAACATTTGGACATCCTGGACAATAAAGGTTTTGAAATTATTATTCTGACATCAACTTTCTTTTGATTTTTTTACTCCTATATTCAATGATGCAGAAAATGCAAACTTGTATTTAGAATGTATATTAAATCATCCAAACATTTCATACAGTCATGTAGCTTTTGGTTTCTACTTCCTTCTTTTCTTTATAAAATCTCAAATTCTACTTATTCATTAATCTGGTTTTATCTTGACAAGAAGTACTTATTACTATTTCATCTTGGCAGGAAACAGTAAGCCTTTATCTGGTTATTAATTCTAAGCATTGGTTTGTCAATACTTCCTTATCCGAGATCATCCCACTAGACAGAATTTGAATCTGGTTCACTGTGAAAATAAATGAATAATAAGTACAGTTGATAGAAAATAAGATCTAACAAGTTTGTTTGTGCAATTGAGGGATATTCACTTCCCAGGGCTACAGAACACATTCATTCGGCTACTAGTCATTCTTAATTCCCACTCTGTACTAATAAACAAGGCTGTCTAAGTCATATTGTAATTATTTCGCAAACACATTTACAGGATTTCTTAATCGTATCCACAGATTATGAAATGGAAATAGATATAAACCTTTTGGGCTTTTATTAATTTGCTTTTTTAGAAATCAATGTTGCTATTATATAGCGCTCTCTGTATTTACCTTATATACCATTTAGTTACCTTATATAACATTGCAAGTTTTAAGTTCTATCACATACTAAAAATAATAAAAAAGGTGTAATAGGATCAAGGTGTAATGTAAGTCTGAAAGGGGAGAGATATGCCCTAAAATTAAATCAATAAGGCAACAAAGTGGTTTATTGGGAATCTATACAGACAGGAAGCATGGCGAAAATTACACAACTTACAAAAGTAAACATAGAAAAATCAAGTAAACATATATTTGTTATATTTATCCTCTGTATTGGTAGCCTGGAGCTTTACATTCCCTTTCTCTCTCATTCTCATTTCAATAATAAATGGAAGTGAAAAATTAAATTGAAAGGAAAGCATGTCCAGAAATTAAAGGGATGACACAACAACAGAAATATTCCCTCTGTCTCACAATTAACTAATTCCAAAGAAAATAAATGGACTTTTAAAATATAATAAAGTAGGAAAACAACCGAACTTTTCAATCTACACTAAAGTGAAAATGGTGGGGAAAAGATAGGAGAAATAAAATATACATGAGAATAGGAAATTGCTTTATGAACAGGGAAGCAAAACAAAGTTTGACATTTATAACTCTCACTGCCTGGTCCATTAACCAAAAATCTAATTTTATAAAACTGATCGATTAGCTCATTAACTGTCAGCCTTAGGCAGGAGAGGATTTAGCTGCGTAAAGACATTTTAAAAAAAATCCTGAGAATCCTCTAAAAACAAAACTTGATCTGGGAGTTTCAAGCATAAATATCCTCTACATACACACAACAATCTCCAAGAATATCACAGGCAATTGATGAATTGGCATTACAGTATTGGGGACAGGAAAGATATAGTCATATGTATTTAAAACATCTAGAAGCAGTGGTTTGATTGGCACTTGCATAACAACATAACATTTTCTAAATTAAATTGTATGCATCTGAGTGCAAATTTATATTTTATTTTGTACAATTTTGCAATTATTTAATTGTAAAGGGGAGGTGTGGAACAATCATGGGGCCAAGTTTGCACCACCTTATGATGTTCTATAGACTAGATGGTAGGACACTTTGCTGCGTGGCATGAATGCTGTATAAATTATATTTTGATTGTCTTGTGAGATTACTTAGATAAAGCCAGCCAGTTTGTGGACTTGCTTAACAACAATGTATTGTATTTCTTGTTCTACTTGTCCTATCACAGCTTCACCATTGCACACTACCATTTGCAACTATGAGCTGCCATAAGCACAGCTACTTAACCTGGCTATACCACATAAACCTTACCTGGTAACCACCCTTTTTTGGGATTTCCAAACTGAAATCTATAAGCCCACAAATAAATTGTTCAGATCTAAGCAATTTAATACTGAAGAAGAATAAATAGATCTTTAGCTTCCACATAGCAGATATTTAACTAATAACAAAATCAATGTCTTACTGAACCAAAATATGGAAATCATAGGGGCGTGGCTTGAACCTCGCTGAGAGCAGATGCATGATTGCGGAGCTCTGGTGCATAAACTGCAATAAACCCGATACTACCATTCCAGCGGCGTCAACCTGACTCCACAAGCGACCTGGATACCTATCAAGACATGGGGAAACCGAAGAAGAAGCTTAAAATCCAACCGGGGGAAGGAAACCGGAGCATATGCGACATGTTTCAAATGCGGCCTAAATTCAAGATGGCGGCGGTGGCAGAACAACGTGATAACGTGATTCTTCCTCCGAAGAGAAATTACTAGACACCCCAGATGCCATATCGGTGTCCCTGTAATCCGACTTACCCATACTGAGTGGGGACATGGGAGCCCCAGCAACTAGAGGCGACATTGTGACGCTCCTGAGTAACATCCACTCTTACTTCCGTGCAGACCTCGCAGTGTTGCAAGATGAGGTTACAGAAGTAAGGGACAGGGTGAAAGCGGTGGAAGAGGACGTCTCTTCCCTCACAAAACACCAGGGGACACAGCAGAGGAGATACAAGGCCTAGATGCCATGGATGACTCAAGACAGTGCAACAACTTCAAGATTAGAGGGGTGGAGGAATCCATAATCAACGGCGAACTACCAAATTTCGTCTGCCGACTCCTGGCGGCTATTTACCCCCTCGACTACTCAAAACCAAACGGATAGAGGGCTCACACCGCCTTACCAAATCCAACAGGGCTCCTGTGACGGCCTCCCGTGGTGTCCTGCTCTGATTCCTGACCTTCCAAGATAAAATGGCAGTGGTGGAGGCACTTAAATCCAAAAGCCCAAACAAACTTGAAGATATGCAGCTCACGTTCCTTCCTGTAAAGCCACGCTAGACTGGCGGCAGTCGGTCTGCAGGGTCACATAGTCACTCTGAACAGCTGGGATCAGCTACAGATGGGGGACCCATCGTACGCTCCTGGTCACCAGAGACGGGCTGTACACCAACTCCCCTCACTGGAGGACTCTGATACCTTCCTTCAGGCACTGGGCCTAACGTGACATTAGGCAGGCACCACCCAGCTTGCAGCTCCTGGGATGACTCACAAATAATCCCCTTTATACCTTGCCCCACGGATGAAAACGGCTGAAAGCACCAGATAATTACCAGGGTCTAACCCAGGGGAGAAGTGGCAGATGTTTCCAGAAGCGTCCCACCAACAATTGATTTTTCTTTCATAGTTTCAATTCTCTTATCACAGTTAATATAATTTCCAGTTATAGTTCATGCCAATCTGATTTTACTGCAGATCACACACATAAACCTCCCACCCCTCCCCCCTTGGTGCCTAGGGGTTATGGACACTAATAACACCGCCGAACGAGGTCGTTAGGCCTTCTCTAGGCCACAACAAAGCGGACAATAACAGCCACCACTCGAAGCTTACATACCATGACACTTGTCCTGCACCCACATAGCACACCCACTCCTTGAGGACCCCATTAGCTATCTGGAGTTCACTCTTCACTTTACACACCTTGTTACCCACTTTTATAACTCTTATAATACCTTAAATATACTTGCTAAATGTACTCTGTTACGCGCTCATGCAATGTCTGATGCTCGTCTATTGCTTAATGTAATTGCATAACATATTTTATGGTATACAAAAAAATTAAGAATATAAAAAAATAATAATAATTATTGAAATCATCTCAAAAGAACAACAATTTGAAATAGTGTCAAATATGTCACCAGATCTATAATTATATAGATTTAATAATTGATTAACTCCATAATGTAAAATAGTCAGACAATTGGAATATTTAAAGTCTGTCTAACATCTATAGTTGTTGAATCTGGAATTTAGAAAATATATAGAAACCAGAGAGAGAATTTGTACATTTATTGGACTTTTCACTTATTTAATTTAAATGTATCCTAATATGTAAAAGGCTTTCTTGTTCTGAATTGCAAAGCAGTGCTTGCTCTATTCCTCGTTATTCTTCCAGTATGTTTTAAATGATACACATTTCCTTCAATTTTACAGTATTACAGCAGAGATGTTGATATTTATCCGCCATAGCCAACACTAATTATTTCTTGTTTTACTCAGGTTTTCTTTTATTAAAGTGAGAGCTTTTGGGAATGTAATGCGAAATAAAATTTTACACCAAATTAACCATTCTGGAAATAAAGCTGACTTGGAGCATGTTTCCAGTTAAGCTATTTAGACCTTACATTTAGCATTCACTTTAAATTCACTCGGATCTCCTGACAATTCTCACTTTAGCAGATAACCCTGTCTGTGTTTTGGAGACAAACGAGCAGTAGATACAGGAAGTTTGTAAAAGTGTTGGTAACAGAAAACTGGCACAAAATGTGATAATCACCTTGTAAACCAATGGATCCAATTGTAGCACTGTGAACAATGTTTTCTGTGCCGCATCTAATACACCTTTTATAAAGTCATGAGTTTATAGTTGTATCTATATGTGTTGCCCCAAACTGTGGTCATGGGTTTCCCTTGGACTTTATAAAACAAAAGGCTCTAATGTTGAGTCAGATATTCTTTTAAAAATCAACTCTGTGCCCTCTGTTTGGCATTGACACTTTGTCAACCTACTAAACGGGGTGGGTTCCAAACCTATCTAAAATTGTTTGTTTTATTGTTGACTTCTAAATGTCTGGCAGTACTGTCGTCAATGTTTCTTAATTTTCAGATTGTATTTACATGTTAGCTATGTGCCAGAGCTCATGCCTCCTCACCCACGTCCACTTGACTCATGTGCCGTTTGTATTGTATAATTTTACTCTTTACAGAACACGGTCATTTTTCAATCAACATCTATCCTATAATGCTGCCTAAAATAACCAATTCTTCCTCTTATGTGAAGAATCCTTTCGTTTACCTTTCTGGTTTATAGGAAAGCAAATAAATGGTATTTAAATAAGCATCCATGTCTGTTACATGTCTGTTCGTCCACCCATTGGCGCTATATAAATAACATAATAATAATAATCCAATGAAAATATACACCATAATACACAAAGCTATAAAAAAATCAACAACAAAAAACACAATGTTTCAACGTGCTCAACAATCTACCAAAATCTTTCTATTTGTAGTAGAGCTATAAAGCCCCTGATACGGTACACATTCAGAAATAATATGACTGTAAAAAAACATGAATAAAAATTATGTATGTCTACGCACTAAACAGAACATTGTTCACATACAACAATGCTTAGTATCAATGAATTACTCCTAATTGTTAAAATATCAGTTATTTGCTTTTTCTCTATTACAATATGCTTTTCAATGTGTAAAACATAGCAAGGAGTTAATGATTCTTTGACTCTGCTCATATTTTTAGGATTTATTGCTAACACTGCCTTTTGGCTGGCCCTGCTGGCCTACTGCCTTACAAAATGGCCTCAGAGCACTGTGGGACGTAAGCCAAAGCACTGAGCTCTGAAATGTTACACACGGTTATTCATTTCAGCCTCTTCTACTTAATGTCTAGATAAAGCTGAGTTGACTTTTGGACACAAACTGTGAATGCTGAGCAAGGTCATTCTACACATTGAAAGGCTGCGTGTTGTCTAAACTAAATTCCTAAATCACAAAATGGAACGATATCACTACAAGGGCCAGGATTCCGGAGCGAGGGACAGGGACACCCAGTCCATCAAAGGGCAGTGCATGAAAAGTGCTGATCTGGGGCCGGGGGAAGCAAACCGTTTCACTAATCAAGGCAGTTAATGTGGAACATCTCTTTGATTAATTGGTATCTTTCCTGCATTATATGAATGCTACATACTATAGGGCAGCAATTTTTACATACTATTCATCGGCATGAAAACCTGATGGGTAAAACATAATGGGTTGGAGACCTTAATTGCAGCACGATTCAATAATACAATTTAAAGGATTAGCAACATTGTATTTCATGGGTGCAATCATTTTCAGGGAACCAAGTAGTGTTTTTGAGTACTTGGCATTCTATGACCCAGCACCCCAGCTTGTTCATTAGTCATCAATGATCTCTGCACAGATAGTGTCCTGCCCAGTTTCAGTCCAAAATCCAACAATCCAAGGAAGTGCATTGACGCAACAGGAGAGACAATGGAAGAGATTTATCTTAACCTCTTCACCAATTGTCAAATAGTTTTATTCACTAAAGTGAGAATTGAAAGTGAATTCAAAGCGACTTTCAAATTTAAGACTAGAGTAGCCAAACTGAAAGCATTGCTATTGTACACCGCTACGGAATCTGATGGCGCTAAATAAATAATAAAATAATAATAATAATAATAATAATAATAGCTGACTTAGAGAATTTTTCAATTTTGCCTATTTTAAAGGCAGCGCACTTTGTACTGTGCTCTTAGAACCATGTATGTTGGACTGCTACAATATCCAAACGAATACATTTTAAATAAAAAGAAAAGGACTGGCATTTGTCAAATATATATGAAGTGAAAAAATATACAAAACATGTCACAGGCCATCACCACGCGGCCTTGCAGAATGGATTCATTTAAGATAACGGAATCGTTTTTTAACCTTTTTATAATGTAGGTTATTAGTGTCACAGCAATGCCAGGGCCGGATTTGCCATAAGGCCACAGAGGCCATGGCTTAGGGGTAGCAGGCAAACGAGGGGCCAAAGGGCTGGTAGGGATCTCCCTCACCTGC
Source organism: Pelobates fuscus (assembly GCF_036172605.1). NCBI lineage: Eukaryota > Metazoa > Chordata > Amphibia > Anura > Pelobatidae > Pelobates > Pelobates fuscus. The sequence continues at coordinate 329,010,153 of NC_086319.1, forward strand.
CAGCCGATTCTCCTGCTTTCTGGCCAGGCTAGACAACAGGGGAGATCTCAATATTGTATTACAGCATTGCTGCGGCGTAATACACAATTGTGATTTTTTTTTTTTTAATTAGGCCTTTTTTTAAAGCAGCCCCTCAGCCCCTATCTCCCATAGCACAATTCTAATCCTCCCCCTGCAGCCCCTGTGATTGGTGAAATTCCTACAAGGTCAAGATTCTATCTTTATGAAATAAAACAATTTCATGGGGGAAGAGTGACAGTGCAGCTTTAATTGAATACCCTGAAGTGTTGTAAAAACAATATTTAGTCTGTGAAATGCTATTTTAAAATGTTGATTTCGTTCGGTATTTTCTTTTTAAATCAAAGTCTTGCTAATTGACTTTTTGTCAGTCATTCTGCATGAAATAATTAAGTTTTTTTTCATGTGTTTATGTTTACACATTGGGTAGTATTTTTAACTAGAAGAAATGTGTTCAATGTAACTTTTCCAAAATAGAACATCTTGGACTATTTTCCTTTTTTTTTTCAAGTTATGCCTCGTTGCGTGATTCTATCTTTTCCCAGATCTGGATTCCACCCAACGGCTGGACCAATGCATGGACATATTAATGCCCTTCTGCCTCCAGCAGGTGTGCTTAGCATATTGTCTAAATACTTAATGAGAATCATAAAACTTTCCCAGGTCACAAACAGTTATCTCTAATAAGATGAGATATACGGTTTGAATGATTTATCCTTCCTTGTGTCTGTTTTCGCTTGCAAGCCAAACAATTATGTGATATTTTCCAAACAATCCATATGTTTGTAATTATCTAGTGAGAGTTTGACTATTGCTTTTCCCTTGTCCCCTGGCTCTAGAGGAAGGCACAGTTAAGTCCTTCTGCTTACTGTAGGACAGGAGAACTCACAAGATGGAAGTATGGTCAAACTTCAGCAGCTGCCTCCAGGGTCTGTCATTTATATTATTTTTTTTTCTCTGTAAATTACGGAGGAAGCCAGATGCATTCATTCAATTCAGAGAGGAAGGCAAATTAACCGCCCAGGGAAAAAACGCCATTAAAAAGTATTTACTATAGTTACGAAAATGAAAAACATTACAGGGACACCTAGCACATTTGGCGCGTTGATTGGGCAGTCAATCACAGGCAATGAGCTAAAAGACTTAAATGACAATCATAATCACACACAGACTAGTTGTGTTATTATGCTCAATTATTAATTTTTGTATGAATAAAACATTTTAAGGAGTCTTGGCTGGTGTTATAACTACTATGTATAATGGTATGTCAGTGATGGGCTAACAAAGACCCTATATTAATATTGTACTCTGCTAATAGATATCCCAAAATGCATCTTGCTATAAGAGGAATGGAGTGATGCTATAGCTCACAACCTCTGTATGAGAAATCGCCCCCACAATGCACAACCTTTATGTAAACAATTGCCCCTCTGCCCCACATTCCAGCATTCCCCTAGATAGCAAAAATGACTATCATTGAAATAGGGTCTATTTTAGCAATTACTGGTTTGTTGGTAAATGGATGCAACGAGCATAGAAACATGTCTATGCTCTGCTTTCAACTGTTAAGCATAGTGGAGGTATGGTTTGGGCAACCATTTTGTGTCAGTTTGTAAAATGTTTGAGGTGTCACTTTTGCAACATTTGAAAAAAACAAAACACCTTGTATAGTTTCCATCAATCACAGAACGATGGCTCACATTGTGTAGTAAAGTTTCAGACCTCTTTTATAGCTGACACATTCTGCTACAACCTAATATTACATACGTTTTCAGCTTCAATTTACTTTTTGCAATCTTCATTTAAATACTTTTTTTTTTCTTTTTCACAATATACAAAGAACGCGAAAAATAGAATTACGTGAAGTGTTCATGCAACAAAACGGAGAGCGTTTTTAGCATGATATAAACATTACAATGAGTGAAAACACATGATCAGTTAAAAAGTCATAACAGAGCAAAATGAAATACAAAATAATGTCAGATAGTAAACAGGCAAGCGTAGCAACCTGGTATCAAAATAACATATCGCCTGGACTGCATGTTGCCTGACAAAACAGTAAGATACATCAGAGGGTGCAGGCAGAGAACTGCCAATTATTCCAAACAGCTTCAATTCATAGACCTAATGCCTCATGTGACACACAATGAGTTAAATAAGGGGCGCCAAACTGTAGGTGTGGATATCTATATTTCATTATTTTTTAACACCTCACAAACAGAACATTAAGAATAATGGGAAGTGGTAGTTTCCTTTTAAACCAAACTAAAAGAAACAAAGTACACTAATAGCAAGCTAGTGCGTGTGTGTCTGCCTGCATTATGGGGAATTTTTTTTTTTTTTAATTTTTAATTTTTTTCAAGAAACAACAAAACACAAACAGTTACCCTGACTCACTGATTGTTGTGTGAAAATATATAAATCTAGCAAACAGTTGAAAGCTCTGAAACAAGGGAATTAAAGCACAAAGAAAAAAATAAAGAGTCTTTACAAAGAAGCATCCTGACCTAGCTGCATTATAACAGCTAACTAGGATAATTTTTTAAATTGAATTGAAGATAAGCCTCAGGTGCTCTAGACAAAATCAAATGTTGCAAGCTCTTGAAGCAAAAAAAAAAAAAATGGCCAGGTGATTAAAGGAGCACTATAGGGTCAGGAACACACCATCTAGCCCCCCCTGGTCCCCTCATACCTCCCTAAATATAGTACAATCTTACTTGTATTCAAATCTGCAGCTGCTGGATTTGTCCCTGTTTCCTTTAGACCTGCCCACTGCCTACTGACATCATCAGAAGTGGTAGCCTGATCCAATCCCAATGCTTCCCCATAGGATTGGATGAGACTGACAAAGAGGCAGATCAGTGGCAGAGCCAGCACAAGTCAAACACAGCCCTGGCCAATCAGCATCTCCTCGTAGAGATGAATTGAATCAATGAATCTCTATGAGGAAAGTTCAGTGTCTGCATGCAGAGGGAGGAGACACTGAATGTTTGGATGCATTTTAGGCAGCAATGACCCAGGAAGGATCTCTAACAGCTATCTGAGGAGTGGCCAGTGAAGTTATCACTAGGCTGTAATGTAAACATTACATTTTCTCTGTGTGTTCACAGCAAAAAGCCTGAAGCTAATGATTCTACTCACCAGAACAAATTCAATAAGCTGTAGTTGTTCTGGTGACTATAGTGTCCCTTTAATGAAAGGGCATATTCCAAAATCATAAATAGAACAAAACAAGGTAAAAGGTAAAATGAAAGGTAATCCCATATAGGACCAACTCTCAAACCATTACCACCAGTTGTATTGTGTCATTTGTCTTGGCAGTACTAACAGGTCATAATAGATGAAAAATAAAAATTAAATTAATCTTTATTAAAAAAAAAATAAACAAACTCTACAAAACAATATGGGGGAAATTACAGTGAAAATAAGTGCAAAACAGTGCACAGAGAGAAAAAGAGCAGTTAAAAAATCTATATATATTATATAATTATTAAATATATAACATATAAATACAGATTTCCTTTTTTCTGCTCTTTCTTTTTCCCCCCTCTGTTGGTCTCTTCTCACTTGACCTGTGAATATAATTAATATTTAGTTGCTGTCATCTAGCCATCAATAATTTTTTTCCCCATGAATCATTTATTTTTAAGCCACTATGGGCAGAATTCCGAATCACGAATCAAAATGAACATGCTCTTCCATTGCATGATTTATTTGGTTTATATGATCACCTTATCGTCCGAAATTCAGAACAAATGCAGTTCGTGACCAAACAAATCTCCATGTCTAGTAAAAACCTGACCAACTCAAAAGCAACTAACGTTCTGAGATACAGTCTTCATAAGACTCACCTGTACTACCTCCATTCCCACACCACAGACAAGTTAACCCTTCATTCCTCCACGCTCCCCTATGGCCCTAGCTGCCCCTCTAATTTCCTCATTAGTGTTGTCGCGAACCCGAAATTTTCGGTTCGCGAACGGCGAACGCGAACTTCCGCAAATGTTCGCGAACCGGCGAACCGCGCGACTTCAATGGGCAGGCAAATTTTAAAACCAACAGGGACTCTTTCTGGCCACAATAGTGATGGAAAAGTTGTTTCAAGGGGACTAACACCTGGACTGTGGCATGCCAGAGGGGGATCCATGGCAAAACTCCCATGGAAAATTGCACAGTTGATGCAGAGTCTGCTTTTAATCCATAAAGGGCAGAAATCACCTAACATTGACACCTGTCCTCAAAGCCCAGCCCTGATACACGCTGACACAGAGCAGAATAGAGACTGTTCCCCCTACATAGGGTCACTTGGCAGATATGGATTGACACCTGTCCTCAAAACCCCTGATACACACTGACACAGAGCAGAATAGAGACTGTTCCCCCTACATAGGGTCACTTGGCAGATATGGATTGACACCTGTCCTCAAAACCCCTGATACACACTGACACAGAGCAGAATAGAGACTGTTCACCGTCCACAGAGACCATGATACACACTGACACAGAGCAGAATAGAGACTGTTCCCCCTACATAGGGTCACTTGGCAGATATGGATTGACACCTGTCCTCAAAACCCCTGATACACACTGACACAGAGCAGAATAGAGACTGTTCCCCCTACATAGGGTCACTTGGCAGATATGGATTGACACCTGTCCTCCAAACCCCTGATACACACTGACACAGAGCCGAATAGGGACTGTTCCCCCTACATAGGGTCACTTGGCAGATATGGATTGACACCTGTCCTCAAAACCCCTGATACACACTGACACAGAGCAGAATAGGGACTGTTCCCCCTACATAGGGTCACTTGGCAGGTATGGATTGACACCTGTCCTCAAAGCCCCTGATACACACTGGGGGGGAGCTACTGTCCTCCCCAACCCCTGCGCGGTGGGTGGGGGCCATAAATCACAATGGGTGACCTACTGTCCTCCCCCCCTCGGCCCCCACCCCTGCGCGGTGGGTGGGGGGCATAAATCACAATGGGGGGGGCCTACTTTCCTCCCCCCGGCCCCCATCCCTGCGCGGTGGGTGGGGGGCATAAATCACAATGGGACGGACCTACTGATAGGAGTGGAGTATTGTTCATATCAGTTTAATACCTTCCGCGTCTCCTATCAGTGGACGTGTATATGGCAGCCATTTTAGGAACCGCACACCTGGGACCCGAGCAAGGTCACCTCTTTCAACAGGCGACATGATTTGGCCCTGTAAAACTATCCTGGATATTCTCTACAATTTCTATGGATATGGCATTGATTTATGTAACAGGGAGATGGAAGAAGATGCTTGGTCGGTCCTCTTACTTGAAATTTGGGGCACTGCGCGGGCAAGCTAATGTGCCACCAGATAGGAGTGGTGAGTTTAGTATTGTTCATATCAGTTTAATACCTTCCTCGTCTCCTATCAGTGGACGTGTAAATGGCAGAGATTTTTAATTGTTGAATCACCTCCCCTTTTTAGGCCAAGGTGGGAAGATGCTTAGACCACTGGTATATTGGTGCCATCTTGGAGGATTTTTTTTTGGTTTGGTTTTTGAAGCCACAGTGCTGCACCAGTGGGCCTAAAAATTAGGCATGTACACATGCCTGAAAAATTTGGTATTGTTGCAGCCGCTGCTGTAGCAGTGGCCAGAAAAATTGATGTTTGTTTCACAGGCAGAAAGTGCCCTAAAACATGGCGGCTTGAACCCTAGTTGGTGGCGGATAAGTCACGCAAGTCAAACGTCATTCAGAGCTAAAATACAGCAGCGTGTGGACCATTTTTAGCCCAAGGCAGCTCATCTCATCAGTCCTTTTTTAAGCGAATGTATCGCCCAGTGTCAGTCCCTTCGGGATCCATCCCTCATTCATCTTAATAAAGGTGAGGTAATCTAGACTTTTTTGACCTAGGCGACTTCTCTTCTCAGTGACAATACCTCCTGCTGCACTGAAGGTCCTTTCTGACAGGACACTTGAAGCGGGGCAGGCCAGAAGTTCTATCGCAAATTGGGATAGCTCAGGCCACAGGTCAAGCCTGCACACCCAGTAGTCAAGGGGTTCATCGCTCCTCAGAGTGTCGATATCTGCAGTTAAGGCGAGGTAGTCTGCTACCTGTCGGTCGAGTCGCTCTCTGAGGGTGGATCCCGAAGGGCTGTGGCGATGCATAGGACTTAAAAAGGTCCGCATGTCCTCCATCAACAACACGTCTTTAAAGCGTCCTGTCCTTGCCGGCGTGGTCGTGGTAGGAGGAGGAGGAGGATGACTTCCACCTCTCCCCCTGTTAGATTCCCGTTGTGCTGTGACATCACCCTTATACGCTGTGTAAAGCATACTTTTTAATTTATTTTGCAAATGCTGCATCCTTTCCGACTTGTTGTAATTGGGTAACATTTCTGCCACTTTCTGCTTATACCGGGGGTCTAGTAGCGTGGACACCCAGTACAGGTCGTTCTCCTTCAGCCTTTTTATACGAGGGTCCCTCAACAGGCAGGACAGCATGAAAGACCCCATTTGCACAAGGTTGGATGCCGAGCTACTCATTTCCCGTTCCTCCTCCTCACTGATGTCATTGAAGGTATGTTCTTCCCCCCAGCCACGTACAACACCACGGGTACCAGATAGGTGACAACGAGCACCCTGGGATGCCTGTTGTGTTTGGTCTTGCTCCTCCTCCTCCTTTAATGCTACAATCCTCCTCTGACTCCTCTTCCTCACAATCCTCTTCCAGCGTTGCCGCAGGTCCAGCAAGCGATGCTAATAAGGCTGTTTCTGGTGGTGATGGTGACCACAACTCTTCCTCTTCACGCTCATCTACAGCCTGATCCAGCACTCTTCGCAGGGCACGCTCCATGAAGAAAACAAATGGTATGATGTCGCTGATGGTGCCTTCGTTGCGACTGACTAGGTTTGTCACCTCCTCAAAAGGATGCATGAGCCTACAGGCATTGCGCATGAGCGTCCAGTAACGTGGCAAAAAAATTCCCAGCTCCCCAGAGGCTGTCCTAGCACCCCGGTCGTACAAATATTCATTAACAGCTTTTTCTTGTTGGAGCAGGCATCGAACATTAGGAGTGTTGAATTCCAACGTGTAGGGCTGTCGCAAATCAAGCGCCTCACTGGCATGTTGTTTCGCCGCTGGATATCGGCAAAGTGAGCCATGGCCGTGTAGGAACGCCTGAAATGGCCACACACCTTCCTGGCCTGCTTCAGGACGTCCTGTAAGCCTGTGTACTTATGCACAAAGCGTTGTACGATCAGATTACACACATGTGCCATGCACGGCACATGTGTCAACTTGCCCAACTTCAATGCCGCTATAAAAAAATTTCCGTTGTCACACACCACTTTGCCGATATCCAGTTGCTGCGGAGTCAGCCACTTTTCCACCTGTGCGTTCAGGGCGGACAGGAGTGCTTGTCCGGTGTGACTCTCTGCTTTCAAGCAAGTCAAACCCAAGACGGCGTGACACTGCCGTATCCGGGATGTGGAATAGTACCTGGGGAGCTGGGGGGGTGCCGTTGATGTGGAGCAAGAAGCAGCGGCACAAAAGGACTCAGCCGAGGAGGATATGGAAGAGGATGGAGTAGGAGGAGTAGAGGAGGTGGCAGCAGGACTGCCTGCAATTCGTGGCGGTGTCACCAACTCCTCTGCAATGCCACGCATTCCTTGCTTGTCAGCCGTCAGCAGGTTTACCCAATGCGCAGTGTAGGTGATATACCTGCCCTGACCATGCTTTGCAGACCAGGTATCAGTGGTCAGATGGACCCTTGCCCCAACACTGTGTGCCAGACATGCCATGACTTCCTTTTGCACAATCGAGTACAAGTTGGGGATTGCCTTTTGTGAAAAGAAATTCCGGCCGGGTACCTTCCACTGCGGTGTCCCAATAGCTACAAATTTTTTGAACGCCTCAGACTCAACCAGATTGTATGGTAAAAGCTGGCGGGCTAATAGTTCGGACAAGCCAGCTGTCAGACGCTGGGCAAGGGGGTGACTTGGTGACATTGGCTTCTTACGCTCAAGCATGTCCTTGACAGACACATGACTGTGGGCAGATGAGCGGGAACTGCTCAAGGCGGGAGACGGAGTGGCGGATGGTTGAGAGGGGGCAAGAAGGACAGCAGTGGTTGATGTGGCTGAAGATGCTGGACCAGGAGGAGGATGGCGGCTTAGAGTAGGCGTGCTGCTTGTACTCATGTGTTGATCCCATAGGCGTTTGTGATGTGAGATCATGTGCCTACGCAAAGCAGTTGTACCTAGGTGGGTGTTGGACCTCCCACGACTCAGTTTCCTTTGGCACAGGTTGCAAATGGCATCGCTGTTGTCCGAGGCAGACACACAAAAAAAATGCCACACTGCTGAGCTCTGCAATGACGGCATTCTGGTGGTGGACACAGCATGCGTTGATTGGCGTGCTGTCTGACTGTGCCACTAGCTCCTTGCGACGACCCCCCCTGCTTCCAACTCGTCTCCTCCTCCTCCTCTCTGTCTCCCCATCTGAACTTTCGCCCTGTTCTTCTTCTTGCCGAGCGGGCACCCACGTGACTGTCAGGATCGGGACAGGGATCCAACACGCAGAGTACAAACAGTAGCCAGATACGTATACCGGACCTTAGAATGGCCGGACTAACGTAAGTAGTACAGTATAGAATGGTCAAAGACAAGCCGAGGTCGAGGGTAACAGAAGACAGGTAAGCGAGAGACAAGCCGAATCAAGGGTAACAGAGATAAGCAGAGTAAGGTAAACAAGCCGGGTCAAAACCAAAAGGGATAATAGAATACACAAGCACTGAGTGACTAGAACAAGCTAGAACCACCCTGTTCAGAGCAGTAACCACGCCTCCAAGGCGTCCTGATTGGTCCTGCAGCAATTGAGTGACAGGTCATTCCGGAGGAGTGTCCTGATGACAACTTCCTGCCTAGATGCTGTAAAAGGCAGTCACTCCCTCGCGGCCGGCCTTGCATGACCGGATAGACCGTGGGGAAGGGAGCCATCAGGCCGTCTGGATGGAGGAACAGCTAAGTCTCTACCTCTTTCGGAGGTAGAGACCACAGGTACCCTGACAGTACCCCCCCTCTCAGATACGCCCACCGGGCGGAATACACCAGGGCGAGAAGGGAATCTAGAGTGAAACGCCCTGCGGAGACGGGGAGCATGCACCTCCTCCTGAGGTACCCAACTTCTCTCCTCAGGACCATAACCCTTCCAATCGACCAGATATTGCAGTCTCCCCCGGGAGATTCGAGAATCAACGATGGAATTGACCTCATACTCCTCCTGACCCTCCACCTGAACTGAGCGGGGAGGGGCGATCGTGGAGGAGAACCTGTTATATATTAATGGTTTTAGCAAGGAAACATGAAATGAATTAGGAATGCGTAAGGCATTAGGCAACGCTAAACGATACGCAACTGGGTTGATTTGAGACAGTACCCTGTAAGGTCCAATATATCGAGGAGCAAACTTCATAGACGGCACTTTTAACCGAATGTTTCTAGTACTTAACCATACTCTATCGCCTGGAACAAACACCGGTGCTGCCCTTCTACGTTTGTCAGCGTGTCTTTTAACCAGCGTAGAATTGTGCAGAAGGATTTGTCGAGTTTGATCCCACAACTTTCTTAAATTGGCAACATGAACATCCACCGACGGTATCCCTTGAGAAGAAGACTCCGAAGGAAGGATGGAAGGATGAAAGCCATAATTCAAGAAAAAAGGGCTAGAATGCGTAGAATCACAAATGAGATTGTTATGTGCAAACTCCGCCCAAGGAATCAAACCGACCCAATCGTCCTGGTGTTCTGAAACGAAACAACGTAAATATTGTTCAACTTTTTGGTTAGTGCGTTCAGCAGCTCCATTGGACTGAGGATGATAGGCAGAGGAGAAATTCAATTTGATGCCTAGTTGGGAGCAGAATGATCTCCAAAAACGGGAAACAAATTGGGAGCCTCTGTCAGAGACAATTTGGGAAGGTATCCCATGCAAACGGAAAATCTCCCTGGCGAATATCTCCGCTAATTCGGGCGAAGATGGGAGTTTAGGTAAGGGAATGAAGTGAGCCATTTTAGTAAATCTTTTTACCACAGTGAGGATGACAGTCTGCTTTTTATAAATAGGCAAATCAACAATGAAGTCCATTGCCAGGCAGGACCAAGGCTTTTCAGGAACCTCTAAAGGGTGCAGAAATCCGCATGGAAGCGAATGGGGTAGCTTGGTCTTGGTACAAACTTCACATGCCCCGATGAATTCTTTAATATCCTTGCGTAAGTCAGGCTACCAAAAATCTTTAGAGACCAGCGCATAAGTCTTGCGGATGCCAGGATGCCCAGCCACCTTGCTGTTATGGAGACAGCGTAGCACCTCCAGTTGGAGAGCGGCAGGAACGAAGTGTCGATCCCCAGGAGTCTGTTTGGGTGCCAAATGCTGAAACTTCATGATCTCAGAAAGCAATGGAGAGTGAATCCTGAGATTCGTGTTCGCGATGATATTCCCCTTAGGAACTATGGAGGACAGAAGTGGTTCAGTTATAGTGGATGGTTCATATTGACGAGACAAAGCATCGGCTTTAGAGTTCTTAGAACCAGGTCTATACGTAAAAACATAATTAAAGTGAGTGAGGAACAAAGCCCAGCGAGCCTGCCTGGCGGACAAGCGCTTAGCCTCCCCAATATAAGACAAGTTCTTATGATCCGTTAGAATAGTAACAGGGTGTAGTGTTCCTTCCAGTAAATGTCTCCACTCCTTTAAAGCCTTAATGACTGCTAACAGTTCCCTCTCCCCGATGTCATATCTGCTCTCAGGCCCAGAACATTTTTTAGAGAAGAAACCACAAGGGTGTAACGGTTTATCCACCCCTAACCTTTGAGACAGAACAGCCCCAACTCCTGTCTCAGAAGCATCGACCTCGAGCAAGAAAGGCAGAGTCGTATCAGGATGAACTAGAATGGGAGCTGAGGCAAAAAGTTCCTTGAGAGTCTTAAAAGCAACAAGAGCTTCCTCAGACCAGAACTTAGTATCAGCCCCTTGTTTGGTCATATTGGTAATAGGCGCAATGATAGAGGAGTAACCCTTAATGAAGCGCCTATAGTAGTTGTAAAAACCAATAAACCTTTGGATAGCCTTGAGTCCTTTGGGCAAAGGCCAGTCTAAAATAGATTGGAGTTTACCAGGATCCATTTTAAAACCTTCCCCAGAAATCACGTACCCAAGAAAGTCTACCTGAGACTGATCAAAACTGCACTTCTCCAATTTGCAGTATAGACCATGTTGCAGAAGTTTGTGTAACACCTTTCTGACCTGTCTATGGTGAGTCTCAATCTCCTTAGAGTGTATTAGTATGTCGTCCAGGTAAACAATAACACAATCATGCTGAAACTCCCTAAGTACCTCATTAATCAACTCTTGAAATACTGCAGGAGCATTGCATAGTCCAAATGGCATAACAGTGTATTCGTAATGGCCATACCGGGTATTGAATGCCGTCATCCACTCGTGACCTTGCTGGATTCTCACCAAATTGTAAGCCCCTCTGAGATCTAACTTGGTGAAGATTTTGGAGCAGGGCCGGACTGGGAATGAAAAGCAGCCCTGGAAAAAAAATTCCATACCAGCCCCGTAATGCATCGCGCCAGCATAGTGCGCAGATATGGAAGCGGGAAAAAAACTGAAAACTATCACTCAAACATGAAAGAAATCGTTTGTGCATGGAGGGGTGCTGTGTGCGTGAAGGGGTGCTGTGTGCGAAAAGGGGTGCTGTGTGCGTGAAGGGGTGCTGTGTGCGTGATGGGGTGCTTTTTATGTGTGGAGGGGTTCTGCGTGCATGAAGGAGTTCTGTGTGCGTGAAGGTGTGAAGGTGTTCTGTGTGTGGGGGGTTCTGTGTGTGTGGAGGGGTGCTGTTGGTGGGGGGGGGAGGAGTGTAGTGTGTGTATGGGGGGGGTTATAGCATTGATATATTTATATAAAAAAAAATATTTTTAATCCCCTCCCCCTTTACCTTTGGTCAGAGCCCAGGGGAGAGGGGGAACTTTTCAATCCCTGGTGGTCCAGTGGTGGCGCGTGCTGTTCAGCCTGCAGCTCCTCTGGCTGCAGGCTGACTTCGCTCTTCTCTCGCGAGAACAGCAGGCAGGTCGGAGTGTTGCCATGGTAACGCACGGCAACGCTCCAACCTGCCTGCTCACGGGAGCGTTCTCGCTTGCAGGTTCCTGTCAGACCGGGTAGGGGAACAGAAGCTCCCCTACCCAGTGGCGTACACATGACCTATGGGGCCCCGGTACGAAAATTGATCCCTGGGCCTCCCCCCCCCGCACGCTTACTCTGCGCAGGCCGGGGCCGCAACACATGGCGGCGGGCACCTGGTCGCAGGGGTTGCAGGGTTGCGACCCCTGCGACCGCGGTATGTACACCAGTGCATGCAGATGCACACACACTTAACCCCTTAAGGACCAAACTTCTGTAATAAAAGGGAATCATGACATGTCCTTAAGGGGTTAAAGGACCACTACAGACACCCAGATCACATCAGCTCAATTAAGTGGTATGGGTGTCAGGTACCTCTAGTTTTAACCCTGCAGCTAAAAGCATAGCAGTTTCAGAGAAACTGCTATGTTTCACTGAGGGTTAATCCAGCCTCTAGCGGCTGTCTCACTGACAGCCGCTAGAGGAGCTTCCGCGATTCTAAGACACTGAACGTCCATAGGAAAGCATTGAGTAATGCTTTCCTATGGGCGGTTTGAATGCGCGCACGGCTCTTGCCGTGCATGCGCATTTGGAGCTGAGCGGCGGAGGGATCCCCAGCGCCAAGGGAGTCCGGCGCTGGAGAAAGGTAAGTGCTGAAGACACACACACACTCTCACGAACAGACGCATATACACTAGCTAACAGACACACACATTTACTGACAGAGACACACTCAGCGACAGACATACATACACACTCACTTACAAAACACACTCTCACTGACAAACACACACTCACTAACAGACATCAAACATACTCACTAACACAAACACACTCAGTAACAGACACACACAGTAACACACTCACTGACACTCACTAGCAGACACACACTCACTGACACTAACACTAACACTCATAGTAACACTCACAGTAACACTAACACACACAGTAACACACACACTAACACTCACAGTAACACTAACACACACAGTAACACTAACACACACACTAGCACTAACACACACAGTAACACTAACACACACAGTAACACTAACACTCACAGTAACACTAACACTCAGAGTAACACTAACAGACACACACACTAACACTCAGAGTAACACTAACACACACACACACACTAACACTCACAGTAACACTAACACACAAACACACACACACTAACACTAACACACACTAACACTCACAGTAACACACACACACACACACACTAACACTCACAGTAACACTAACACACACACACTAACACTCACAGTAACACTAACACACACACACACACACTAACACATTTTTTTTTTATTTAATCCCCCCAGCCTCCTTACCTTTTGGAGTGCTGAGGGGATTCCCTGGGGTCCAGTGGTGCTGCTGGGCTCCTGGGGGGCTGGTCACCCGGCGGGCAGGCAGGCTGGCCGGTGCGCGAGGGAGCACTCTCCCCTGAGTGCTTCCTCTTCAGCTCCCTCGCGCGCCGCACTGATACCGGCGCCGGAAGATGTCTTCAGGCTCCGGTATCAGTGCGGTGCGCGAGGGAGCTGAAGAGGAAGCACTCAGGGGAGAGTGCTCCCTCGCGCACCGGCCAGCCTGCCTGCCCGCCGGGTGTATGCAGGGCCAGCCTCGGGGGGCCCCCCAGGAGAAGAGGCTGGCCCAGTGCCACTGCCCCTACCCTACACTGCCTGCCCGGCCACGCTACATTCTGTGACCGGCAGGAGGGGAGCCCATCCCCTCCTGCCGGTCACCCTGTAATTGCGGCCCGGGCTGGTGCACACTAGGCGGCCGCGCACCGGCCACCTAGTGTGCCGGCCCACCGGGAAATTTCCCGGTGTCCCGGTGGGCCAGTCCGGCCCTGTTTTGGAGCCCTTAAGACGATCAAATAACTCGGTAATCAGTGGGATAGGATAGGCATTTCTGACAGTTATTTTATTCAAGCCTCGGTAATCGATACACGGTCTCAGCGTACCATCCTTCTTCTTAATGAAAAAGAACCCCGCCCCGGCCAGAGAAGAAGACCTCCTGATGAATCCCTTTTCTAAATTCTCCTGAATATACTCCTCTAGAACCGAGTTTTCCTGAACAGACAAAGGATATACATGGCCCCTCGGAGGCATAGTCCCGGGTAGAAGCTTAATTTTACAGTCAAATGACCTGTGTGGCGGCAAAGAATCGGCATTCTTCTTGTCAAACACTGCCCTTAAGTCTAGGTAAAGGTCTGGTATTTGTCTTTCTGTGGCCTGAGTAGGGTTCTCCTGTATGTTAATATTAGCTAATGGAGAAACCTTGCACAAACACCGATCCTGGCAGCCCTGGCCCCACGAGAGTATCTCCCCTAATTCCCAATCGATAATAGGGTTATGTTCTTTCAACCATGGGTACCCCAGAACTATGGGAACGGAAGGAGACGAAATGAGCAGAAGAGATAAATTCTCCACGTGTAGGATACCAACATTTAACTCAATGGGTATGGTCTTACGAAAGATAACAGGGTCTAGTAGTGGTCTACCATCTATGGCCTCAACGGCCAAGGGTGTCTCCCTTAGCTGGGATGGGAAATTGTTTTTACTAGCAAAGGCTTGGTCGATAAAATTCTCAGCAGCACCAGAATCTATCAAAGCCATAGCCCTTACTACTTCCCCCCCGCAAGTTAAGGAAACTGGTAGCAGAAGCCTGTGATCTTCATAATTAGGAGTAGAGGACAAAATAGAAACACCCAAGGCCTGTCCTCTAGAGAGACTTAGGTGCGAGCGTTTCCCGGGCGATTAGAACAGTTCGAGAGTAAATGACCCTTAGCTCCACAATACATACACAAACCCTCTCTTCTCCTGTACTGTTTTTCCTCCTCAGAGAGGCGGGTATACCCTATCTGCATAGGTTCAGGAAGCAAAGATACCGTGGAGTCAGGACTTGGAAAAGTGGGAGCTAACCTAAAAGAAGGTCTCCGGTTCCTCTCTCGAGTGTTCTGTCTCTCTCTTAAACGTTCATCTATACGAGAGATGAACGAAATTAAATCCTCTAAATTCTCAGGGAGTTCTCTGGTAGCAACCTCATCAAGGATTACTTCAGATAAGCCATTCAAAAATACATCCATATACGCCTGCTCATTCCACTTGACCTCTGACGCCAGAGACCTGAACTCTAGTGCATAATCCACCAGTGTTTGGTTCTCCTGTCTCAGACGCAACAGTAATCTGGCTGCATTAACCTTTCTACCTGGAGGGTCAAATGTTCTTCTAAAAGCAGCTACAAAGGCGTTATAGTTATAAACTAATGGGTTATCGTTCTCCCATAATGGGTTAGCCCATTTCAGAGCTTTCTCAATAAGTAGGGTGATAATAAATCCTACCTTTGCCCTATCTGTAGGATAAGAGCGAGGTTGCAATTCAAAGTGGATACTAATTTGGTTTAAGAAACCACGACACTTCTCAGGAGACCCACCATAGCGTACTGGGGGGGTAATGCGAGAAGAAGCACCCACTGTGGCTACCTCTAGACCTGAACCGACAGGAGAAACAGGGGTATTACGTATCTCCTCTGGTGGGTTATTGGCACGAGATAATAGAGCCTGTAGCGCAAGCGCCATCTGATCCATTCTGTGATCCATGGCTTCAAACCTAGGATCAGGAGAAGCCAGCTGACTGTTTGTACTTGCAGGATCCATTGGCCCTGTCGTAATGTCAGGATCGGGACAGGGATCCAACACGCAGAGTACAAACAGTAGCCAGATACGTATACCGGACCTTAGAATGGCCGGACTAACGTAAGTAGTACAGTATAGAATGGTCAAAGACAAGCCGAGGTCGAGGGTAACAGAAGACAGGTAAGCGAGAGACAAGCCGAATCAAGGGTAACAGAGATAAGCAGAGTAAGGTAAACAAGCCGGGTCAAAACCAAAAGGGATAATAGAATACACAAGCACTGAGTGACTAGAACAAGCTAGAACCACGACAGGGCAATGAGCTAATGAAAGAAGCTCTGTTAAATACCCTGTTCAGAGCAGTAACCACGCCTCCAAGGCGTCCTGATTGGTCCTGCAGCAATTGAGTGACAGGTCGTTCCGGAGGAGTGTCCTGATGACAACTTCCTGCCTAGATGCTGTAAAAGGCAGTCACTCCCTCGCGGCCGGCCTTGCATGACCGGATAGACCGTGGGGAAGGGAGCCATCAGGCCGTCTGGATGGAGGAACAGCTAAGTCTCTACCTCTTTCGGAGGTAGAGACCACAGGTACCCTGACAGTGACATCCATGGACGCATCGTCATCATCAACCGCTTCGCTTGTATCTGACAACTCAGAAAAGGAAGCAGCAGCGGGTACAACATCATCATCATCACACCGTACCTCCATGTGTTTAATGCTGCCTGCCTGAGACATATCCCTGTTATCTACATCCTCTAGCAATAATGGTTGCGCATCACTCATTTCTTCAAACGGGTGTGTGAATAACTCCTCTGACATACCAAGTAAAGCGGCTGTGGTGCTAGTTTTGGTGGTGGCGGCAGGCGGGTGAGTGCTATCTTGAGAGGTGCCTGAAGCTAAGCTGGAGGAGGATGGTGCATCAAGGTTCCGAGCGGAGGCTGTACAAGATTGGGTGTCCTGTGTTAGCCAGTCAACTAAGTCCTCAGAACTTTTCAAGTTCAGGGTACGTGGCTTCTGAAAACTGGGCATTATTCTAGGGCAAAAGGGAATCACAGCACCACGACCACAACGGCCCCTGCAGGGTGGCCTGCCTCTGCCTGTCATTTTTTGGGGGATTAGTGGTACTATGCGTGCAAGCTACTGTGAGACCAGATATGATTGGCAATGTGCACTGGAACAGTTCTGCAGAGCACACGCTGAAGGAAGGACTGACAGAGCCGCTTGAAGACAAGTAACTGCTATTCAATCTATAACAGTGAAAAACAAATTTTGGTTTTAAAAGCACGCTATAGAGACACCAGATATGATTGGCAATGTGCACTGGAACAGTTCTGCAGAGCACACACTGTAGGCCTGAGACACCCGCTTGAAGACAAGTAACTGCTATTCAATCTATAACAGTGAAAAACAAATTTTGGTTTTAAAAGCACGCTATAGAGACACAAGATATGAGTGGCAACTGTCAAAGCACGCTGGCACAGGTCTGCAGAGCACACGCTGAAGTAGGCCTGAAACACAGACGCTTGCAGACAACTAACTGCTCTTCTATTACAGTGAAAAAAAAATATTTATTTTAAATCTAAAGCTTAACCAATTGTTAAAACAGATATGAGTGGTGGCACTGGGTTAGTGGGCACAGTATCCAATGTGAACCTCACACAGAAGCTGGCAGGCAGGCAACTGCTCTTCTATTACAGTGGAAACAAAATTTTGGTTGTAAAAGCACGCTATAGAGACACAAGATATGAGTGGCAACTGTCAAAGCACGCTGGCAGGGTTGTGCAGGGCACACGCTGAAGGAAGGCCTGACAGAGCCGCTTGAAGGACACTGACTGTCTGCTATTAGCTTACACTGGAAACCTTTTTTCTTTGTAAAAGCACTCTAAAGAGACACCAGCTATGATTGGCAACTGTCAAAGCACGCTGGCACAGGTCTGCAGAGCACACGCTGAAGTAGGCCTGACACCCAGATGCTTGCAGACAACTAACTGCTCTTCTATTACAGTGAAAAAAAAATATTTATTTTAAATCTAAAGCTTAACCAATTGTTAAAACAGATATGAGTGGTGGCACTGGGCTAGTGGGCACAGTATCCAATGTGAACCTCACACAGAAGCTGGCAGGCAGGCAACTGCTCTTCTATTACAGTGGAAACAAAATTTTGGTTGTAAAAGCACGCTATAGAGACACAAGATATGAGTGGCAACTGTCAAAGCACGCTGGCACAGGTCTGCAGAGCACACGCTGAAGTAGGCCTGAAACACAGACGCTTGCAGACAACTAACTGCTCTTCTATTACAGCGAAAAAAAATATTTATTTTAAATCTAAAGCTTAACCAATTGTTAAAACAGATATGAGTGGTGGCACTGGGCTAGTGGGCACAGTATCCAATGTGAACCTCACACAGAAGCTGGCAGGCAGGCAACTGCTCTTCTATTACAGTGGAAACAAAATTTTGGTTGTAAAAGCACGCTATAGAGACACAAGATATGAGTGGCAACTGTCAAAGCACGCTGGCACAGGTCTGCAGAGCACACGCTGAAGTAGGCCTGAAACACAGACGATTGCAGACAACTAACTGCTCTTCTATTACAGTGAAAAAAATATATTTATTTTAAATCTAAAGCTTAACCAATTGTTAAAACAGGTATGAGTGGTGGCACTGGGCTAGTGGGCACAGTATCCAATGTGAACCTCACACAGAAGCTGGCAGGCAGGCAACTGCTCTTCTATTACAGTGGAAACAAAATTTTGGTTGTAAAAGCACGCTATAGAGACACAAGATATGAGTGGCAACTGTCAAAGCACGCTGGCAGGGTTGTGCAGGGCACACGCTGAAGGAAGGCCTGACAGAGCCGCTTGAAGGACACTGACTGTCTGCTATTAGCTTACACTGGAAACCTTTTTTCTTTGTAAAAGCACGCTAAAGAGACACAAGATATGAGTGGCAACTGTCAAAGCACGCTGGCACAGGTCTGCAGAGCACACGCTGAAGTAGGCCTGAAACACAGACGCTTGCAGACAACTAACTGCTCTTCTATTACAGCGAAAAAAAATATTTATTTTAAATCTAAAGCTTAACCAATTGTTAAAACAGATATGAGTGGTGGCACTGGGCTAGTGGGCACAGTATCCAATGTGAACCTCACACAGAAGCTGGCAGGCAGGCAACTGCTCTTCTATTACAGTGGAAACAAAATTTTGGTTGTAAAAGCACGCTATAGAGACACCAGATATGATTGGCAACTGTCAAAGCACGCTGGCACAGGTCTGCAGAGCACACGCTGAAGTAGGCCTGACACCCAGACGCTTGCAGACAACTAACTGATCTTCTATTACAGTGAAAAAAAATGATTTCTTTAAAATCTAAAGCTTAAGCTATTGTTAAAACAGATATGAGTGGTGGCACTGACTGTGCAAATGGGCAAGGCATCCAACCTCACACAGAAGCTGGCAGGCAGGCAACTGCTCTTCTATTACAGTGAAAAAAAATATTTATTTTAAATCTAAAGCTTAACCAATTGTTAAAACAGATATGAGTGGTGGCACTGGGCTAGTGGGCACAGTATCCAATGTGAACCTCACACAGAAGCTGGCAGGCAGGCAACTGCTCTTCTATTACAGTGAAAAAAATGATTTATTTAAAATCTAAAGCTTAACCAATTGTTAAAACAGATATGAGTGGTGGCACTGACTGTGCAAATGGGCAAGGCATCCAACCTGACACAGAAGCTGGCAGGCAGGCAACTGCTCTTCTATTACAGTGAAAAAAAATTATTTATTTTAAATCTAAAGCTTAACCAATTGTTAAAACAGATATGAGTGGTGGCACTGACTGTGCAAATGGGCAAGGCATCCAACCTCACACAGAAGCTGGCAGGCAGGCAACTGCTCTTCTATTACAGTGAAAAAAAATATTTATTTTAAATGTAAAGCTTAACCAATTGTTAAAACAGATATGAGTGGTGGCACTGGGCAAATAGGCACAGTATCCAATGTGAACCTCACACAGAAGCTGGCAGGCAGGCACCTGCAATTACATTACACAGGAAAAAAAAAAAAAGCAGCCTGATGTTATAGCCCTAAAAAGGGCTTTTTGGGGTGCTGTTCTTACAGCAGAGATCAGATGAGTCCTTCAGGATTGTAGTGGACACTGAATACCCTAGCCTAGCTATCAATTTCCCTATCTAATCAGCAGCAGCTAAACTTTCCCTCCTCTCACTAAGCATGCATCTTCCGAATGAATTGAAAATGGATGCTGGGAGGGAGGTTGGAGGGTGTGGAAGGGAGGGAGTGCTGATGATTGGCTGGAATGTGTCTGCTGACCGAGAGGCACAGGGTCAAAGTTTGCCCAATGATGACGAATAGGGGGCGGATCGAACTGCGCATGTGTCCGCCCGCCGCGGCGAACGTGAACACGCTAAGTTCGCCGGGAACTGTTCGCCGGCGGACAGTTCGGTACATCACTATTCCTCATCTATAACAAAACACTACCTAACAATGTTCTCTCTACCATTTTTCTGTCTTACCCTCACTTCTCTCATTAATAAAATCTCTCTATCTTTTGGCTTACCTGTCCCTACAGACACCATCTTGGTACCTATCCACCCTTTCTCCTCCAACTCCTTGTAAACCCTCAAAATACAGACATTCGGGGTGTGGCCTGGAGCTCGATCGGCATGGACGCACGCATGTAAAGCTCCTGCCGTTTTCGGGATAATAGCGAAAATAAACGGACTACCAAGCGACAATTAATTCTCCCCAAGCATCACAATGACTCACAGGCAGAAGCAGAGGACCGCCAAAGCTGAAAGAGAGTCCTTCTTTCTCGCTAGATCCGCCAGTAAGAAACCGCGGGAGGCTGGCAGCCACATCCAAGATGGCGGCGGGAACCGCTCCCGCGAGGGATCCCTCTCACCAGCAGCATCCATAGGCTCCCTGACGGAAGAACAGCCTCTCACAGCAACCTCAATGAGATTGATGCTCTCAGAACTTGCAGAGACCTTCCAGGCAAATATGAAGAAACAACTGCAGGGCCTGGCATCAGAGTTGAGGAAGGATATGGCTGACATAAGGCAGTGCACGGCTCAAGTGGAGCAGAAACTCGATGAATGTGCGGACGCTCACAACTGCCTAGCCGACAAGGTACAGGAATATGCAGCAAGCCTACAAACGCTTAAAATTAAAGTAGCGGACCTGGAGGACCGGTCCCGAAGAAATAATATCCGGATTAGGGGCATTCCTGAAACGGTGCTACCTACTGGCCTACATGACTACCTACAAGACATGTTCCAGGTGCTCGCCCTGGAGATACACCCAGACCAACTGGTAGTGGACAGGGTGCACCACCTTAGAAGACCGCGGCACCTCCCGCCAACAGCTGAGAGAGATGTCATAGCGCGCATCCATTTTTTCCATGCGAAGGAAAAGATTGTGAAAGCAAGCAGGTCAGCGGACATGCCGGACCCCTACGGGCACATTAAAATCTTTGCCGACCTATCAGCAGATACTTTACAATATAGGAAAAGCTTGGCCCAGATCACCGCCACCCTGAGAGATAAGAACATAGCCTACAGAAGGGGGATACCCTGCCAAGCTGCTGATCCACCGAGAAGGAAAAATGCATGTGATAACAACCGCAGAACAAGGTACCAACCAACTTAAGGACTGGGGCATACAAATCTCGGATGAGCCGAAAACACCCCACCCCACAGCCTCCAGGGTTACAAGGGACTGGTCCATCACTTGATCATGGCCGGGCAACCCGCTCCCGGAATGGGGCAAGGCGATGTCACCCTCTACACGGCCTACCAGAGACTCTTGATACCCATGAAACAGGTTATATGTTTACGACGGTTATGTTTTATGTTCTCACGGGGACTTTAAGCATTAACTTACTATGTTAATTGTACTATATGGTCAAGTTCAGGGCCATACAGTTGTTGCCAGGATAGCGGAAGCACAGGCCCAACACATCAAGGGTCCTAAAGCAGCAGCAGCACAGACCTAAACCGCCTACGGACATCCACCCATGCGGTATTACAGTGCTAACTCCCACCGCTATGGCCACTAATGAGTCTCCGGAAAGTAGCCGGGCTCATACCCCAACCCCACTCAGTATGTGGACGGAACTCCCCCGCCACATCTCAGCTCCCTGAGGAGGAAATATTGTGGGCATACTGCCAATTGTTCGTTCTAACTCCCCAAGGTTACACTACCCCTCGCTGTCATACCCCTCCCGATACCCCCTAAGCATCAATACACACCAGTCTGCATTTTACAACCACCTTGCACCAATAAAAAAAGACAGAAATAAGCGCTCTTTTCTTGAAAGTGAGCTGCAGTTCACCAACAAGGTGTTCCCTCAACCTTGTGAGAAGTAGACAAATATAACAGAAAGGTGAACAGCGCTAATAATAAGAAAGATTCATACCTATAATGAAATACTGGCCAACGAAGTAGCTTGAAAAAAAAGGAACAAAATACAATAATGGTACAGTATGTATGAACAATATAACTAGACGAAATAGAGGCGTTAAATTCACACTCACACTTTTAAGAGCTATATCAGCTCGGTATTAGAAGCCTGGACGGAATAATCCCCGTCTGTGGATTTCTTGGTGTTCAAGATCGTTGATGGGCTTATAGGTATAGATGTTCGTTATATGTAAAACAGAAATAAAATACACCACATGGTATAGTATGTATATGTAAAATAATTCAGTAAAATGGATAATCCTACTTACATATATTAGAGCAAGGACCTGCTCTAGTTTGGAGAGCTTCAGGTGGAACAATCCCCACCTTGGGATATAATGGACCCAGGTATAGCAGCAAAACAATGATGAGTAGGAAGGAGGACAAGAAAGATGACTGGATATGTATAAAAATATATACTTTATTACAAATTAGTAAAAAGTGAAAATTACAAACTATAAAACCAGTCCTGATAAAAAGTCAAAAATTCTTCCTCACTTGACGCGTTTCGCCGAAACTTTTTCAAAAGTGAATGCTTGCTGCTTGGGGTCCTCAAGATTAAATACCTTCTCTGATGATGAAAATCGATTCCGCTGTGTATAATCCGTCATTTCCGGTTTCGTCAAAGTGGCATAGGCGGAAGTCCTCCGAACACCATTTTAAGTGTGGGCAGTTGGCGAGAAAATTCAAAGTAGGGCTCAGGGATATGAGGGTTCGAAAATATATGATAATAAATCGCACCAATAGCTATTATGATAGCTAGCTCAGAGAGAAGGAGCCATGTGCGGTTTAGAAGCACTTTGATACGTAATCATGAAATTAGTCTCTTATAATGTGAAAGGGTTAAATACCCCGGGCAAACGTAGACTACTGCTTAAAGATCTCTTTAAACAGAGTGCTGACATAGCATGCATACAAGAAACTCACTTCAAAAATGATCACACACCAGCTATATATATGAAGACATATCCCACCCAATTCCACTCTATGGCCACCACGAAATCTAAAGGGGTGTCGATCCTCATCCACAAAGAGGTAGTGGTCACGATACAACAACACTATACTGACTTGAAGGGTAGATATGTAATACTAGTGGGTCAGTTTAATAACATCCCTCTCACAATTGTGGCCATGTACCTCCCCAACGAAAATCAAGGGCAATACCTGCAAATGTTGCTCCGTAAGCTAGACAAAATTAAAATGGGCAGAGTAATACTATGCGGGGCTTCAACTGCATACAATCCCCCACTATGTACACGACGGCCACCCTCATGGGCAATAGCAAGAAAAAGATGGGATCAGCCAGCAAACACTTCACCAAACTGATAGACCAATATGATTTATCCGATGCCTGGAGGGCACTCCACCCGACTGACAGGGATTATTCCTTCCACTCAAGGGTCCACAACACCTACACACTCATAGACACGTTCTTCCTAGATAGACCACTTTTAGCACAATTGACAAAATGTACCATAGGGGACATAACATGGTCAGATCATGGACCGATATACCTAGAACTACTTGACGCATACCAATTCAAGGGGAAGGGAACATGGCGACTGAACGACTCATTGTTACATAATACAGAATTTGCACAAGAAATTAGAGAGACACTGCGGGCTTACTTCGCTACCAACGAAGGGGGCGAAGTTTCCGACGCCACGGTTTGGGCAGCACACAAAGCGGTTATAAGGGGGCTACTCATGAGACGGGCCTCCTTCGTAAAAAGACACCACCAAACCAACCTCCTAGACTGCCATAAGCAACTAGCCATAGTCTCCAAACAAAATAAACAGCAACCTACATCAACACTAACAACCCGTCTACAATCATTACACGCAAGACTAACTGAACTAAACGCAGAGAAAACTAAAACCTTGCTCTACAAACTTAAAGCCAACGTCTATCACAATAGCGGCAAAGCCAATAAATGTCTAGCCAATAGACTTCGAGCTAGATATGCCAACACAAAAATATCACGCATTGTAGGAGATGATGGTACCCTGTACCAGACACCAGCAGATATCAGCAATGAATTTGCTAAATTCTACTCCAAACTGTACAACCTGCAACTATCAGGCACCACATACACAGCAAGCCATGTAGAAATAGATACCTTCCTGAGACAGACCAACCTCCCCCAATTATCCCAAGACCAAAAATCGTCACTGACCACACCAATAGACCTGCAGGAAGTTCTTCAGGCGCCCTGTGCGAAATATGTTAACAGCGCCCCCCCCCCCTCCCGCCCCACACAAATAGTTACAGACAGTCATACACATACAGTTACAGTCGTAAAAACACAGTTACAGGCAGTTGTTCAGACTGCCGCCACACAGTTACAAGCAGACAGTCTAACACAGTTACATGCAGAAAGACACACACAGTTACAGACACAGTCACAGGTAGACGGGCACACACAGAGTTATAGGCAGTTACATATTTTCATTATAGGCTGGAGGGGGGAACAGGGGCACTGTTGAAGTAGATGGAGGATTAGGGTCACTGTGGCAGATGGGGAGCAGGAGCACTGTAGCAGTAGATTTGGGGAGCAGAGGCATTGGGGTAGATGGGGAGCAGGCGCACTATAGCAGTAGATAGGGGGAGCAGGGACACTGGGGTAGATGGGGAGCAGGGGTGCAGTAGCAGTATATGGGGGAGCAGGGGCACTGGGGTAGATGGGGGAGCAGGGGCACTATAGGGGTAAATGGAGGAAGCAAAGGCACTATAAGGGTAGATGGGGGCACTATAGTGGCAGATGGGGAACAAGGGCACTATATGGGTAGATGGGAGCAGGGGCACTATAGGGGTAAATTCAGGGAGCAGGGGAACTATAGGGGTAGATATTGGGCACTTTAGGGGTAGATGGGGAGCAGGGGCACTGTAGGGGTAGATGGGGGCACTTTAGGGGTAGATGAGGGAACAGGGGCACTATAGGGGTAAATGAAGGGGCACTTTAGGGGTAGATGGGGTGCAGGGGCACTATAAAGGGAGATGGGGCACTCTAGCGGTAGATGGAGGAACAGGGGCACTATAGGGGTAGATGGGGGCAGGGGCACTACAGGGGTAGATGGGGACACTATAGGAGTAGATGGGGTGGCACTATAGCGGTAGATGGGGGAATAGGAGCACTATAGGGGTAGATGGGGGAGCCAGGGGCACTATAGGGGTAGATGGAGGAACTGTAGGGGTAGATGGGGAGGATGGGGCACTATCGGGGTAGATGGGGGAACAGGGGCACTATGGGGTAGATGGAGGGCACTTTAGGGGTAGATGGGGGAACAGGGGCACAATAGGGGTAGATGGGGGGCACTATAGGTGTAGATGGGTGAGTGTGGACTCACTTACCAGGCAGCAGATTTGGGCCTTGGTTAGCCACTGTCAGGGTACCTGTAGTCTCTACCTCAGAGGAGGTGAGAGACTTAGACGTTTATCCTCCCAGAGGGGTTGTTTCTTCCGTTCCTCGCGGTTCTCTCGGCCATTTACAAGCCGACCGCGAGGGATCCACTTCCTTATATGACGCGACGCTCAGTAGTCGACGTCATGACGCCAACCCGGCTCGACCTGTCAGTCAAGTCCCGAGCACTAATCAGGACTCGTCGGGGGCGTGATTACCCTCTAGAATCAAGGTATAAAGTAAGGCTTTCGGCATCTGCTCATTGCCCTGTCGTGGTTCTAGCCTGTCTAGTCTCTCAGTGCTCTTGTATTCTAGTTGTCTCTTTGGTTCTGACCCGGCTTGTTTGTATTACTCTGTTTATCTCTGTTACCCTTTGACTCGGCTTGTCTCTCGCTTACCTGTCCTCTCGTTCCCTCGACCTCGGCTTGTTCCTAGACCATTCTCTACTTACTCCTTACGTTAAGTCCGGCCATTCTAAGGTCCGGTATACGTACCTACCACCTGTTTGTACTCTGCGTGTTGGATCCCTGTCCCGATCCTGACATTACGACAGGGCCAATGGATCCTGCAGGTACAAACACTCTGACTCTAGGTTCGACGCCATGGATCACAGAATGGACCAGATGGCTCTAGCACTACAGGCGTTACTATCTCGTTCTAGTACTCAACCAGAGGAGATGCGTAATACTTCTATCTCTCCTGTGAGTTCAGGTCTAGAGGTAGCCACTGTAGGTGCTTCTTCCCGTATCACTCCACCTGTACGTTATGGTGGTTCTCCAGAGAAATGTCGTGGTTTCTTAAACCAAATAGGTATCCATTTCGAATTACAAGCCCGCTCCTATCCTACAGATAGGGCGAAGGTTGGATTTATTATCACATTACTTGTTGAGAAAGCTTTGAGATGGGCCAATCCATTGTGGGAAAATGATAATCCGTTAGTATATAATTATAATGCCTTTGTAGCTGCTTTCAGAAGAACTTTTGACCCTCCAGGTAGAAAGGTCAATGCAGCTAGATTACTGTTGCGCCTTAGACAAGAAAACCGAACACTTGTGGATTATGCACTAGAGTTCAGGTCCTTGGCGGCAGAGGTTAAGTGGAATGAACAGGCTTATATAGATGTATTTTTAAACGGGTTATCAGACATAATCCTTGACGAGGTTGCTACTAGAGAGCTTCCTGAAAATTTGGAGGATTTAATTTATTTTATTTCTCGCATTGACGAACGTTTAAGAGAGAGGCAGAACACTCGAGAGAGAAACCGTAGACCTTCCTTTAAACTAGCTCCTTCATTTCAAAGTTCTGAATCCACAACCTCACTTTTTCCAGAACCTATGCAGATAGGCAATACTCGCCTCTCAGAAGAGGAGAGACAGTACAGGAGAAGGGAGGGGTTGTGTATGTACTGTGGAGTCAGAGGTCATTTACGCCTAAATTGTCCTAATCGCTCGGGAAACGCTCGCACCTAAGTTTCTCTAGAGGACAGGCCTTGGGTGTTTCTATTTTGTCCTCTAATCTTAATTATAAAGATCACAGGCTTCTGCTACCCGTTTCTTTAACTTGGGAGAAGGGAGTACTAGAAACTATGGCATTGATAGATTCCGGAGCTGCTGAGAGCTTTATCGACCAAGTTTTTGTTACCAAACACGCTATCCCATCCCAGTTAAGGGAGACACCCTTGGCTGTTGAGGCCATAGATGGTAGACCTTTAGTTGAGCCTGTTATTTTCCGTGAAACCATACCCGTTAAATTAACTGTTGGTATCTTACACGAGGAAGACATATCTTTATTGCTTATTTCTTCTCCTTCTGTGCCCATAGTCCTGGGGTACCCTTGGTTAAAAAAACATAACCCTATTATTGATTGGGAATTAGGGGAGATAATCTCATGGGGTCAGGGTTGTCAGGACAGGTGCTTACGGACAGTGTCACCGCTTTGCGCAGTTAACACACCGATTAATTCTACCTACTCTACAGAGGTGCAAATACCGCCCCTGTACCTGGATTTAAAGGCAGTATTTGACAAAAAGAATGCTGATACTTTACCTCCACACAGGTCTTTTGATTGTAAGATTAATCTACTACCTGGTACTATGCCCCCCAGGGGTAATGTATATCCTTTGTCCACTAAAGAGAACTTAGTCTTAGAGGAGTATATTCGTGAGAACCTTGAAAAAGGATTCATTAGGAGATCCTCCTCTCCTGCCGGGGCTGGGTTTTTTTTTGTTAAAAAGAAGGATGGTACACTAAGACCTTGCATTGATTATCGAGGTTTGAACAAAATAACCATTAGAAATGCCTACCCAATTCCTTTGATTACCGAGCTCTTTGATCGTCTAAAAGGCTCCAAGATTTTCACCAAGTTAGATCTCAGAGGGGCGTATAACTTGGTGAGAATTCAGCAGGGACACGAGTGGATGACGGCGTTCAATACCCGTTATGGGCACTATGAATACACAGTAATGCCTTTTGGCCTCTGTAATGCACCGGCAGTATTTCAGGACCTAATCAATGAAGTTCTTAGGGAATTTCAACATGACTGCGTTATTGTATATCTGGAGGATATACTTATACACTCTAGAGAGATTGAGACTCACCACAGACAAGTCAGAAGGGTATTGCGCAAGCTTCTTCAACATGGCCTGTACTGCAAATTGGAGAAATGCAGCTTTGACCAATCCCAGATAAACTTTCTTGGTTATGTGATTTCTGGGGAAGGGTTTAAGATGGACCCGGATAAGCTCCAGTCCATTTTGGATTGGCCTTTACCCAGGGGCCTCAAGGCCATTCAGAGGTTTATTGGATTCTCCAACTATTATAGGCGCTTCATTAAGGGTTACTCTTCAATTTTATTAAAGGACACGGAGGCTCATATTATGCTTATCTCTTTCTTTAATATACCTCAGCAGCAAAGAAAAAAGTTTTTAAAACACTAAAAGAATCAATTAGGATAGGTACTCCAGGGGTTAACCTAGTATGCTATCCTTAGCCAATAGGAACAGTCCATGTATCCATGTCCACCCATGTGACCTCTCTTCTCCCTCTTTCTTTGCTGCTGCCTCAGCTAAGTATCACCTAATTTTAGCTCTCTGTATTTGAGTTAAATTATTGTTGATTTTTGGTTGTAATAGATTGATTTGTGTTTATATTACTGTTTTACATTAATATTGTACATAATTTGCTGATTTCAGGGAGGTAGAGTGTTTTAGTGTCCCTTTATAGGGATTTCTATAGGTAGAGGAGGGGCAGCCCTGGTGTTTACTGGGGCTTATGCCCCTAACTGCGTACTGTGGACCGGGCTTTTTCCTCCGGTCCAAGTAACACTCTCCCCCCTCCCCTATCCCGCTGGGTAGTTTATTACCCGCAATCTGTCAAGTTTTATTTCCCTCATAGCTTCCGCGGCGGCCGGCTTCAGTGCGGACATTTCACTGAGCCGCCCGCGCATGCGCATTCGCGGTCGCATAGCGCGGCGGCCATTTTCCCCTCTAACGGCAGAAATTTGCAGCGCTTTTCTCCCGACGCTCCCAACCCACTGGGCGGGAGTGCGAGGAAGGGGTAGTGGCTAATAACTGTCAGCCAGCCTAGTGTCCCTTTGCAGCCATTTCGGAGGGAACACTAGGTAAGCTGACAGCTTGTTTGTGCCTTGCCCTATCTCCTCAATTTTTTTTTTTTGTCAATCTTTCTTTTATTGTGGCATATGCGTTATGGGGTACAGAATAGAGAAAGGAGGTACATAGGGATTACATACGTTGACGCTAACAAGATGATGTGTTACACTCCTAAGAAAGACTGCCATTTTTTCTTTTTTTATAACATGAATAAACACAGCGTTTCAGGTGAAGGTAAGTGTCGCATAGTAAGACAACATTAACTGAAGTAAAGGGGTGACGGTAGGTAGGTAGGTATTGTTATAACACATGTTAACGCTGACAAGCTGGTTTGTGTTTCACATTTAGGAAGGACTGCGATCTTCACTTGTTAAAACATGAATAGACATAGTGTTACTGACAGTACGGGTTAACTACTAACCTACAATGATGCAGTTGTTTAATTATAAGGGATTTAAATGCTATTCAAGCGTCAAAATGTTCCTCAGCTATGCGTGATATTACAGGCTTTAGACATACACTTCTAGTATACATATAAGGTTACGGTTAGTTACAGGCTGGAGACCAAGTGTATAGGGGATAGCCCCCTTTAAATGCTAGGGTTAAGAGTGCAAGTTTAATTTGCAGACTGTAGACAGGTTGAGGCTTCTCACATGTTAAATCGATTGCCAGTTGCCAGGCGCGGTGAGTAGTACGGTTTGCGAGCGTAAACATGCAAAGAGTAACCTACTAAACTAAAAATAAATTTAAACAGTATAGCATAAGCTTAGTGGGTGTGTAAATGCTAATGCCAGAGTACTCCATTTCGTTTAGCATAGTGATATAATAGCTTATTAGCATTATTATGAAAAAACATCTGCTAGTAAAGATTACCGTATTCCGTTAAACAAACTAAGCATCGTGTATTCAAGCTCGTTACACTTACTAGGCATTATTCGTAAGAGGAAATAGATTATAGGCATGTGTACTATGTGGATAGTTCTGGCCTAGAGTGTGAGTACATGAGTAATTGTCACTAAAACTGGTAGAATCTGGCTGTTAGTGCGCATGCATATGTGGGCATTGTTTGGGGTTCACACTTCACAAAAGCCTACTCAGTTAAAGCTATATGCATATACACAGGCAATTATAGGCAAGAGAAAAAAAATTAAATAAATAAATAAAAATACGTGAAATAGAAAAAATGTGTAAAATGCAAGTACATTATTAAACAGGCTTGGTAACAAAAAGGCTTTGTTTCAATTATGCTTGAGATCGGATACATCTGAATTATTCTGCTTGTGAATAAGTTCGTTTGATAGAACCTAGAAGTAAATATAAGTCCCGTACTGTCCACCATGATGGGGTCTGACAGGATAGACAGGTGGCTGCTGGCTGTCCCCATTGAGGCATGCTCGCTAGAGGGGCACAGAGGAAGTCTCTCTAGCCTATGCCCACTGCAGTGGCTTGTTTCTCGCCTGCGGTGTGTGTCCCATGAGCACCGCTGGACCGGGAATTAGTTCCCTCTGCATTCAGTAGAGTGTGCAGCTGTGCGGCTCCTCGCTTTGTAGCTGTGGCGTGGAGGGGTTGGTATAGGCTGTGCCGTGCACCGGTTCCCGAATCAGGTGAGTGGCTTGTGCAGAGGCCAGGTATGATCCCGCTTGGTTTCCACGTAGTGCCTTGCCCTATTGCTCCGCCAGGGTCCTTCTGAGTGCTGGATGCGGTTGAGTATCCCTGCTGGTGGGAGATGGGCCGATAGTTTAAAGAGGCCTCCACTGTTGCAGGCCGAGCATAGGCCTCTCGCGTGCGCCTCTGTGGTTTGCACAGCGGCGGACCTCGTTGAATAGCACTCCGAACACGTCGGGACCTGGGCCGGCGGCGTCTGAGGCGTGGTCTGCGGTCTCTGAGTTTGGGCAGAGCTCCCTGTGCCCCTTGCTGCTTTCTGCCGGTTTGTGGCCCGACTGTGTGGTTCAAAGCCGGTGCGTGTGAAGGCATGGCGGTGGACAGTCGAGGGATCCTTGTGGCTGCTTGGGCCTGTGCCATAATGGTCCACCACCGGGTCCAAAAAAGGTCAAAGGCCGCTGCTATGCGGTCCTCCTGGGGGAGCAAGCTTGTCGGTTGCGTCGGTACAGATTGGGTGTGTGGAGGCCCAGGAGCCCGAGCAGCAGCCGCCATCTTGGGTTCCGGATGAGGGGTGAATGCGGTCGTGTGTGCTCGCAGAGTTCTGTGTCCCTGAGGAGGGTGGACCGGGATGACCCCCGCCGGTCCGTAGGGGGGGGAACGTGGGCCCAGCAGGGTATGTGCCGGATAGGCAAGCGGCGGGAGAGCGGCCATCTCTCCCGCGCCGCCCACGTGTGTAGGCCGCATGTCGGTGCCGGGCAGTATCTCTGCTTTCGAGGTGTCTTTAGATAGGTCTCGGTGTCCGCTGCCCGGTATCAGCTTTTTAAGAGCCCAAATAGGGTGCCGTTTTGGTTTAAACCGCGTTAATAGCGGTTCGGCTCAGGAGCTGTTGCTTCGTGCGTCCGTTGCTCTTAGCGGTCAGGCCACGCCCCCCTATCTCCTCAATTTTAGTTACCTTTTAAGGTAAATTCTTCCCTGTGTCCTTGATTACTAATATTAAAGGGACAATATTGTACTGCATCACAGCAGTTATAATTAAATTGTTTATTCCGAGGGCCAATATTACTGTGCAAAATTAGTGACTTTTGGAGCAGACTTAATTATATATATATAATGCAGCAGCCTAAGGAACAAGAATGTGCCAGGACGGCTGCGAGCAATAAGGACACCACACATGGTGGGTCCCTTGCCCCACAACCTATCTCCCCTCTAGGGGAAGAGGTGGCGTCTGGGGAACAATTGAACTCTGAAGAGTTCCATTCCTTATTAGATGCAACCATGACTAAATCAGTCACGCAAGCAATCTATACGGCTATGGGGGCGATGTCTGACAATCTGACCCTATCCATTAGTAATGCCATTATGGCGTCTGGTCATAATCACAGAGGCCCCAGCTCCAAGGCCCAAGATGAAAAGCCTGCCCCCCTTAGCGGTCGCAAGGCTACTAAAAAGACCCATTATATGGGAAAACAAACCTCCAAAACTGATTTTACGGACAGGTTGCGCCCTGTCACTGATGAGGACGTGGGGCCCCCACGTAAGAGAGCCTCCCACCGGGCAAAAACGGTGAGGTCATGGAAATGGGCAAAAGCCCAAACAGAAATATCCGACACTGATTCGGACCAAGAGGAGGTATTGAGCGAGCCAGAAGAGATGGGCTCATTGGAATCGGAGAACTCTTCTCCAGAGCACAGTTTAACTGGCAAAACAGCCAACAAAGGCCAAAAGCCAGCGGATGATTAAATTACTTTAGATCCGCAAGGGGAACCCCTATTTAATCCTGATGACCTTCAGCACCCGAGGTCGACCGAATGGTTTCCTGCTGACCATGTGGCCCAATATATAGCGGCCAGAATTAGGAAACCCCTGGACAAAGGTACCAGGAATAAGTTGAGGGCAGAATGCCCACGCCCGATGGTCCCGGATATGGCTTGCGCCACACCGGAATTGGACCCCAAAATTGCCCAGTTTCTGGGTAAATCGGGCTGGAAAGCCAAGAAAGGGCTGGATTATTCTCTGCGCCATTGCCAGGACAAGGTGCTGGATTCTTTAGGCCCCAGTGCAAAAATATTCGACATGGTCGAAGCGGCACTTTCAGGGGACACACCAGTGGACCTTTTGGCCATCAGAGAGTGGGCACAACGCTCTATATGCCTGATTGGCAATTCCAATGCGGCACTTTGTACAGAAAGGCGCAAAGCGGTTCTTATGAAAATCGACCCTAAGCTGGTCAACATGGCATTGTCTGAACCTGGACCGCAGGCGAAAGGCCTCCTTTTTGGAGACAATTTTGTCAAAGAATTAGGCAATTACGTTAATACATTCACAGCCCTGGACAAAGCACAAACAAACTTAAAGCGTGTGTTCGCCCCAAAGGTTTTTGGGGGGGCTGGCAGACAACGGGGCCGTCTGTCCAGCCGTTCATCTAGGAGCTCCTACCGGGGCTACCGAGGCTCCTCTTCACCAAGATTCCCACAGGTGGAAACCAGAAACCCCTCACCCTTCTTCCCTGTCAGGGGCAGGGCATGGCAACCCAGAGGACGCAGAGGCGCCACTTACGGCCGACGGCCTTATGGTGAGTACCTTTCAGAATTCCCATTCTTGTACACCATATGTGGGGGGCAGACTATCCCAGTTCATCGAGGCATGGCACAGACTAACGTCCGATGCCTGGGTCCTCAACACAGTGGGGGGGTACCACATAGAATTTGTTCAAACCCCAGTCCAAACTTCGGTCCCTCGGCCAATAGTGTTTACCCCACAAGACAGGGAACTTGTGTCAAAGGAAATAGAATTATTAAAGGAGAAAGGCGCGATCTATCAAGTCGCGCCTCACTCTCCAGGTTTCTTGAGCAACCTATTTCTTATCCCCAAAAAGGGCGGAGGTATGAGACCAGTGATAAACTTACGCCCACTCAACGCATATGTGCGGTATCGCCATTTCAAAATGGAAGGGATTCATTGCCTGCGAGACCTCCTCAGGTTGGGAGACTGGATGGTCAAATTAGACCTACAGGATGCCTACCTCGCCATCCCCATAGCGGAAGAATGCCACCACTTCCTGCAGTTCCAATGGAAGGCTCAAATGTGGAGGTTTCGCTGCCTCCCTTTCGGCCTGTCTGTCAGGATCGGGTCAGGGATCCAACACGCAGAATACAAAGAGTAGCAGATACGTATACCGGACCTTAGAATGGCCGGACTTAACGTAAAACTACGTATAGAATGGTCAGAGACAAGCCGAGGTCGAGGGAACGAGAAGACAGGTAAGCGAGAGACAAGCCGGGTCAAGGATAACAGAAAGACAGGTGAGTAAATACCAAAGCCGGGTCAGAACCAAAAGACAAGAGAATAACAGAGCACTGTGTGACTAGGCAGACTAGAACCA
Source organism: Pelobates fuscus (assembly GCF_036172605.1). NCBI lineage: Eukaryota > Metazoa > Chordata > Amphibia > Anura > Pelobatidae > Pelobates > Pelobates fuscus. The sequence goes on from NC_086319.1 coordinate 329,044,449, forward strand.
CGACAGGGCAATGAGTAAATGAGAGAGACACTGTTAAATATCCTGGTTAGGGAGAGAAGACACGCCTCCGGTGAGTCCTGATTCGTCTCCACAGATTTGAGTGACAGGGCGTTCCGGGTTGGCTTCATGACGTCGGCCTCCGGGCCTCCTGCTATAAAAGGAAGTGACTCCCTCGCGGCCGGCGTTTGCAAGACCGGGTGAACCGCGAGGAACCGAGGAGACATGCCGTCCGGACGGATAAACTTCTAAGTCTCTACCTCTCTCAGAGGTAGAGGCTTCAGGTACCCTGACAGTACCCCCCCTCTCAGATACGCCCACCGGGCGGAAGGAGCCGGGGCGAGATGGAAAGCGGGAGTGAAATGCCCTGCGAAGGCGAGGAGCATGAACATCCTCTTGTGGTACCCAACTCCTCTCCTCAGGACCATAACCCTTCCAGTCAACCAAATATTGTACTCTCCCCCGGGAGACACGAGAATCAATAATGGAGTTAACCTCATACTCCTCCTGACCCTCCACCTGAACAGGGCGAGGAGGGGCGATTGTGGAGGAGAATCTGTTACAGATTAGAGGTTTCAGCAATGACACGTGAAAGGAGTTCGGGATGCGTAAAGTAGCTGGGAGAGCTAGACGATACGCCACTGGGTTAATTCGAGTCAAGATCCTGTAGGGACCAATATAACGAGGAGCGAATTTCATGGAAGGAACTTTAAGGCGAATATTCCTAGTACTCAACCAAACTCTATCGCCTGGAACAAAATTCGGAGCCGCCCTTCTACGTTTGTCAGCATGTTTCTTAACCAGCATAGAATTGTGTAGAAGAATTTGTCGAGTCTGATCCCACAACTTCCTCAAATTGGCAACATGGACATCAACCGACGGCACTCCTTGGGAAGGAGAAACCGAGGGAAGAATAGATGGATGAAAGCCATAGTTCATGAAGAAGGGGCTTGAATGAGTAGAGTCACAAACGAGATTGTTGTGCGCAAACTCCGCCCAAGGAATCAAACCGACCCAATCGTCCTGGTGTTCGGAAACAAAACAACGTAAGTATTGCTCAATCTTCTGGTTGGTTCGTTCGGCAGCTCCGTTAGACTGAGGATGATAGGCGGAAGAAAAATTCAATTTGATGCCTAATTGAGAACAGAATGATCTCCAGAAACGTGAAACAAATTGGGAGCCTCTATCAGAAGTGATCTCCGAAGGGATCCCATGCAAGCGAAAAATCTCTTTAGCAAATATCTCCGCCAATTCAGGAGAAGTCGGAAGTTTAGGTAAAGGTACGAAATGTGCCATCTTGGTAAACCTATCAACTACGGTGAGGATAACAGTGTGCCTTTTAGAAACAGGCAAATCCACAATAAAGTCCATTGCCACACAGGACCAAGGTTTGTCAGGAATTTCCAGAGGTTGTAGAAGACCACAAGGAAGCGAATGCGGTAGTTTAGTTTTAGTACAGACCTCACAGGCTCCGATAAAATCCTTAATATCCCTCCGTAACGAAGGCCACCAGAAATCCTTGGAGATCAAAGAATACGTCTTGCGAACACCCGGATGACCAGCCACCTTACTCTCGTGAAGACACTGTAAGAGCTCCAGTTGGAGTTCAGGAGGAACGAAATGTCTAGAAGCAGGAGTCAGTCTAGGTGCCAGATGCTGCAAGCTCCTTATCTGATCAAGCAGCGGAGAGTGGATTTTGAGAGTAGTGTTAGCGATAATGTTACACTTGGGTACTATAGAGGACAAAACCGGCTCAGATATGGCAGCAGGTTCATATTGGCGAGACAAGGCATCGGCTTTAGAATTCTTAGAACCTGGCCTATATGTGAGTATGTAGTTGAAGTGAGTGAGGAATATGGACCAACGAGCCTGTCTAGATGATAGTCGTTTAGCCTCTCCAATATAGGATAAGTTTTTATGATCTGTCAAAATAGTAACAGGATGCAAAGTCCCCTCCAATAAATGTCTCCACTCCTTTAAGGCCATGATAACCGCTAGGAGTTCCCTGTCACCAATGTCATATCTGCTTTCAGTACCTGACAATTTTTTGGAAAAGTATCCACAAGGATGTAATGGTTTATCTACACCCAACCTTTGGGACAGAACGGCACCTATACCTGTCTCAGAAGCGTCAACTTCGAGTAGGAAAGGTAGTGTAGTATCAGGGTGAACTAAAATTGGTGCGGAAGCAAACAGCTCCTTGAGTGTCTTAAAAGCCAGAAGTGCTTCAGTAGACCAATTCTTAGTATCAGCCCCTTGTTTGGTCATATTGGTGATGGGAGCAATGATAGAGGAGTATCCCTTAATGAAACGTCTGTAGTAATTGGAGAAACCAATAAATCTCTGGATAGCCTTGAGACCCTTAGGTAAAGGCCAATCTAATATGGATTGGAGCTTCTCCGGATCCATTTCAAACCCCTCTCCAGAAATCACGTAACCAAGAAAGGTAGTTTGGGATTGGTCAAAGCTGCATTTCTCTAATTTGCAGTATAAGCCATGCTGAAGAAGTTTGTGTAAAACCCTTCTGACTTGTCCGTGGTGAGTTTCAATATCCCTGGAATGTATAAGTATATCATCAAGGTATACAATAACACAGTCATCTTGAAACTCCCTAAGAACCTCATTAATAAGATCCTGAAATACCGCCGGGGCATTGCAGAGACCAAAAGGCATTACAGTATACTCATAGTGCCCATATCGAGTATTGAACGCAGTTTTCCACTCGTGTCCGTCGTGAATTCTCACCAAATTATAAGCACCTCTAAGGTCTAACTTAGTGAAAATCTTAGAACTTTTTAATCGATCAAAAAGCTCGGTGATCAAGGGAATCGGATATGCATTTCTAATGGTTATCTTGTTAAGACCTCGGTAGTCAATGCAGGGTCTTAAAGAACCATCCTTCTTTTTAACAAAAAAAAATCCAGCCCCAGCAGGAGAGGAGGATCTCCTAATGAACCCCTTGTCTAGGTTTTCACGAATATACTCCTCTAGAACTAAGTTCTCATTCGTAGACAAAGGGTATACATGACCCCTGGGAGGCATAGTACCAGAAAGTAAATTAATTTTGCAATCAAAAGGCCTATGTGGTGGTAAGGTATCAGCCTTTCCTTTGTCAAATACTGCCTTTAAATCTTGATACAAGGACGGTATCTGTACTTTGGTAGAGCCGGTAGCGTTATTAAGTGCGTTGACACTACAGAGAGGTGACACTTTCTTTAAACAATTCTCTTGACAATCCTGACCCCACGAAACTATTTCCCCTGATCTCCAATCTATAACGGGGTTATGTCTCTTAAGCCAGGAGTATCCCAGGACTATGGGAACAGAAGGAGATGAAATGAGTAGTAGGGATATTTCCTCCTTGTGTAGAATACCAGTAGTTAAGTTAAGAGGTGTGGTTTCCCGGAAAATCACAGGCTCAACTAAAGGTCTACCATCAATGGCTTCAACAGCCAAGGGTGTCTTCCTTAACTGGGATGGGATAGTGTGTTTGGTGAGAAACTTTTGGTCGATAAAACTCTCAGCAGCGCCGGAGTCTATCAATGCCATAGTCTCTAAGGTTCCCTTCTCCCAAGTTAAAGAGACCGGTAATAGGAGTCTATGTTCTTTGTAGTTATGAGTAGAGGACAAAATCGAAACACCCAAGGTCTGTCCTCTAGAGAAACTTAGGTGCGAGCGTTTCCCGGACGACTGGGACAGCTCAAACGTACATGACCTCTGACTCCACAATACATACACAGTCCCTCCCTTCTCCTGTACTGTCTCTCCTCCTCTGACAGACGAGTAAGGCCTAACTGCATAGGTTCTGAAAACTGTGGAGTTTTGGTTTCAGAAATTTGAAATGATGGTGCTAGTCTAAAGGAAGATCTACCGGTTCTATCTCGAGTATTCTGCCTCTCCCTTAGACGTTCGTCAATACGAGAGATAAAGGAAATTAAGTCTTCCAAGTTCTCGGGAAGCTCTCTTGTCGCTACCTCGTCAAGTATTACATCGGATAATCCATTTAAAAATACGTCTATATAGGCCTGTTCATTCCATTTTACCTCTGCCGCCAAAGACCTGAACTCTAGTGCGTAATCCACAAGTGTTCGGTTGTCTTGTCTAAGGCGCAACAGTAATCTGGCTGCATTGACCTTCCTGCCAGGGGGATCAAAAGTTCTTTTAAAAGCAGCTACAAAGGCATTATAGTTATGGACTAATGGATTATCATTCTCCCACAACGGATTAGCCCATCTCAGAGCTTTCTCAATGAGTAAGGTAATAATAAATCCCACTTTTGCCCTATCAGTAGGGTAGGAACGGGGCTGTAGCTCGAAATGGATACTGATCTGGTTCAAAAACCCACGACACCTCTCAGGAGAACCAGCATAACGTACAGGTGGGGTAACTCGGGAAGAAGCACCCACAGTAGCTACCTCTAGCCCTGAACCCACAGAAGAAGCAGACGTATTACGCATCTCCTCAGGTGGATTAATAGGACGTGATAGCAGCGCCTGTAGTGCTAGAGCCATCTGATCCATCCTATGCTCCATGGCGTCAAACCTAGGATCAGGAGAACCAAGCTGACAATTTGTACCTGCAGGATCCATGGCCCTGTCGTAATGTCAGGATCGGGTCAGGGATCCAACACGCAGAGTACAAAGAGTAGCAGATACGTATACCGGACCTTAGAATGGCCGGACTTAACGTAAAACTACGTATAGAATGGTCAGAGACAAGCCGAGGTCGAGGGAACGAGAAGACAGGTAAGCGAGAGACAAGCCGGGTCAAGGATAACAGAAAGACAGGTGAGTAAATACCAAAGCCGGGTCAGAACCAAAAGACAAGAGAATAACAGAGCACTGTGTGACTAGGCAGACTAGAACCACGACAGGGCAATGAGTAAATGAGAGAGACACTGTTAAATATCCTGGTTAGGGAGAGAAGACACGCCTCCGGTGAGTCCTGATTCGTCACCACAGATTTGAGTGACAGGGCGTTCCGGGTTGGCGTCATGACGTCGGCCTCCGGGCCTCCTGCTATAAAAGGAAGTGACTCCCTCGCGGCCGGCGTTTGCAAGACCGGGTGAACCGCGAGGAACCGAGGAGCCATGCCGTCCGGACGGATAAACTTCTAAGTCTCTACCTCTCTCAGAGGTAGAGGCTTCAGGTACCCTGACACTGTCATCGGCTCCATGGTGTTTTACGAAACTGTTGAAACCGGTAGTGGCGCTGCTACGCAGCAGAGGAGTGCGCATGATCGTATATTTGGACGATATACTGATCATGGCTCAAGACGCACTCCTACTCCAACAACACCTAACTTGGACAATTACACTTTTAAACAACCTGGGATTTCTATGCAACTGGGAGAAGTCAGTTCTGACCCCTTCACAGTCCATAGAATTCCTAGGATTCAATATAGAAGCGGTCCAAGGAACCTTGAAATTACCGCAGACAAAGATCAAAACCATCAAAAGAGAGATCCGCAGAACACTAACTCGCCCAATGCTCACGGTGAGACAACTGGCCAGGATTATTGGACTACTTTCAGCGTCCATTCAAGCAATCTTCCCGGGACCTCTACATTACTGGGCCCTACAAAGATTGAAAGCGGCCCAACTACAATCAGGTCAATCTTACTCAGACTCCGTACAGCTCGATCACACAGCCAAAGAGGAACTCAAATGGTGGCTGCAGCACATGGAAGCGTGGAATGGCAGAGCAATCTTTGGCAACGCTCCAGATTGTATAATAGAGTCCGATGCCAGCACACAGGGCTGGGGAGCGCGTTGTGGTCGTATTTCAACAGGCGGAAGATGGTCCCAATCGGAAAGGATGCTGCATATCAACAGCCTAGAACTTATGGCAGGAGCATTTGCTCTGAAGCCTTTTAGGTGCCAAGACACACTGCTCCATTGTATTAAGGATGGACAACATATCAGCGGTGCAATATATCATCCGCCTTGGCGGCACCAGGTCCAAAATCCTAGCAGATTTAGCCACGGAATTCTGGCAATATTGCCTGGACCGCAACATATCGGTACGAGCCGAGTACATCCCAGGCCTCACGAATGTTGTAGCGGACTGGAATTCCAGATATCTGCGGGACGCCAGCGATTGGCGCCTGAATCGCGGAGTATTCCTACGATTACAGGACCTGTGGGGCCCACTGCACATGGATCTGTTTGCGTCTCATTTGAACACGCAACTACCGAAATTCTTCAGCTGGAGACCAGACCCAGACGCAATAGCTACGGATGCGTTCCTCCAGCCATGGCCGACCAGAAAACTATATGCGTTTCCTCCATTCGCTCTGATAGCACGAACCCTAGTACATCTCTACCGCTCTCAGACGACGTTGGTCCTGATAACACCATTCTGGACAACACAGCCATGGTTCCCTTCTCTCATGGAGATGTCTATAGATCTTCCCAGACTACTCCCAGAATACCCATACCTTTTGTCGGACCCCGAAGGGAACCCACACCCACTGATGATGCAAGGGCAACTCAGGCTGTTAGCGTGGCTCCTATCAGGGGACCATGGGTCGTCCCGGAGGTTCCACAGACAACGTTGGAATTATTGGCGGGAGCCTGGGCCCCAGGAACCAGGAGATCCTACAGTCGAGCATGGAACTCCTGGAGTGGTTGGTGCTTGGAACAACAGGTGGATCCCGTATATGCTCCTGTGAATTACCTGCTACGTTTCCTGACATACTTATATGATCAAGGCCGAGCTTATCGTACTATTAATGTCTATAGGTCAGCAATTTCGGCTGGACATCAAGGCTGTGAAGGAACACCAATAGGGAAGCACTTATTGGTGTGTAGACTCTTACGCGGAGTGAGGTTCGCAAGACCTCCACAACCCAGATATGCATCAACGTGGGACGTAAACCTAGTCCTAAATTTATTGGAATTATGGCCACAGAATTCTGACCTTACACTTAAACAGCTATCAGCGAAACTGGCCATGCTCTTCTGCTTGATATCTTGCAAAAGAGTATCCGATGTGAGGGCATTGGACGTGGATGCACGTTCGTTCACCCCATCAGGGGTCACTTTTAATATTACCAGACGGACAAAAACAACGATTACTACGGTATCTTACCCAGCATTCCCTCACAATACAAACCTATGCCCAATAGCGTGTCTCAAAGAGTATGAAAAACGGACGCAACCATTTCGGAACCCTAATCGGCACGAACTATTCCTAGCTATCAACACACCACATCAACCAGTAACCTCGGTTACCATAGCCCGATGGGTAAAATGGGTGATGACCTCCGCTAACATTGATACATCCATGTTTGGAGCACACTCCACTAGAGGAGCTATGGCGACTAAAGCATTTAATCTGGGATGCAGGTTGGAAGACCTGTTGCGGACGGCCGACTGGTCAAGGGAATCCACGTTTAAAGAATACTATTTTCACCCTACAGAACACATAACATCATCAGTCATTGCTCAGCTTTGAACTAGCATAATATGAGCCTCCGTGTCCTTTAATAAAATTACCAGATTTTACTAATTTCATGACGTAAAGTCATGATTTTATAAAGGACACGGAGGCGAATATTAGCCCACCCGGTAAGTATCGCGAAACAAACATGATAAGTATCGCGAATGATGATTAGAATATCAAGAAAGATGTGAAATCCCACCCAGTAAATTGTATGACTAGTAATATTGTGGGTTGGTATGAAATGTAATGAATGAACTAGAATGACTCTTAAACAATATCGCTTACAGTAGAACATATGGTCTGTAGAGGTTCATATATTATAGGATTTAACCTTCATAACTGCGACACACAGTTTCGAGACCACACATTACCATTTCTTTTTTCTCTCCTTTCAGCTTAACGAATCACAGTAAATGATATGGTTGATCGAGTTTCATCTCAATTCAATTGGTTAAAGTTCATTGTTGGTTATGAAGATGAAGGTCGACGCACAGGTTATGGACCCAGTATCTACGCAAGTTGATGAATTGAAGCTTCGGCATGATCAAAGAAAGAGGGAGAAGAGAGGTCACATGGGTGGACATGGATACATGGACTGTTCCTATTGGCTAAGGATAGCATACTAGGTTAACCCCTGGAGTACCTATCCTAATTGATTCTTTTAGTGTTTTAACAACTTTTTTCTTTGCTGCTGAGGTATATTAAAGAAAGAGATAAGCATAATATTCGCCTCCGTGTCCTTTATAAAATCATGACTTTACGTCATGAAATTAGTAAAATCTGGTAATTATAGCTCCTATTACCAATATGACCAGACAGGGGGCTGACACTAAGAACTGGTCTACTGAAGCCCTTCTTGCCTTCAAAACACTCAAGGAACTGTTTGCTTCTGCACCAATTTTAGTTCACCCTGATACGACTCTGCCTTTCCTACTCGAGGTAGACGCCTCAGAGACAGGTATAGGTGCCATCCTGTCCCAAAGGTTAGGTGTGGATAAGCCCTTACATCCATGTGGTTTTTTTTCCAAGAAACTATCAGGCCCTGAGAGCAGATATGACATTGGTGACAGGGAACTACTAGCAGTTATCATGGCTTTAAAGGAGTGGAGACATTTACTGGAGGGCACCTTACATCCTGTTACTATTTTGACAGACCACAAGAACCTGTCCTATATTGGGGAGGCCAAGCGCTTGTCCTCCAGGCAAGCTCGTTGGTCTTTATTCCTCACGCATTTCAATTACGTGCTCACTTATAGACCTGGTTCTAAGAATTCTAAAGCCGATGCTTTGTCTCGACAATATGAACCTTCTGCGATATCTGAGCCGGTTTTGTCTTCTATAGTACCCAGGTGCAATATTATCGCCAACACGAGTCTTAAGATTCACTCTCCGTTGCTTGGTCAGATCATGAAGTTGCAGCATCTGGCGCCTAGACAGACTCCTGGGTCAAGGCATTTCGTTCCTCCTGAACTCCAACTGGAACTCTTACAGTGTTTTCACAACAGTAAGGCAGCTGGGCATCCGGGTATTCGCAAGACATGTTCCTTGATCTCTAAAGATTTCTGGTGGCCTTCTTTACGGAAGGATATTAGGGATTTCATCGGAGCATGTGAGGTCTGTATGAAGACTAAGCAACCTCATACGCTTCCATGTGGGTTGTTACATCCCTTGAACATTCCAGAGAGACCATGGTCCTGTTTGGCTATGGACTTCATTGTAGATTTGCCTGTTTCTAAAAAACAGACTGTGATCCTCACGGTGGTTGATAGGTTTACTAAGATGGCTCATTTCGTGCCCTTAACTAAACTCCCGACTTCTCCTGAATTGGCGGAGATATTCGCGAGAGAGATTTTTCGCTTACATGGGATACCTTCCGAAATTGTTTCCGATAGAGGTTCCCAATTTGTTTCACGTTTTTGGAGATCCTTCTGTTCTCAACTAGGCATCAAATTGAATTTTTCTTCTGCCTATCACCCTCAGTCTAACGGAGCTGCTGAACGTACCAATCAAAAGATTGAACAATATTTGCGTTGTTTTGTTTCTGAACACCAGGACGATTGGGTCGGTTTGATTCCTTGGGCGGAGTTTGCACACAATAATCTCGTTTGTGATTCTACTCGTTCCAGTCCCTTCTTCATGAATTATGGCTTTCATCCTTCCATTCTTCCCTCGGTTTCTCCTTCCCAAGGGGTACCGTCGGTTGATGTTCATGTTGCCAATTTGAGGAAGTTGTGGGATCAGACTCGACAAATTCTCCTACATAATTCCATGTTGTTCAAGAAACACGCTGATAAGCACAGAAGGGCGGCTCCGGTTTTTGTTCCAGGTGATAGGGTATGGTTGAGTACTAGAAACATTCGTTTGAAGGTTCCTTCTATGAAATTCGCTCCTCGTTACATTGGCCCTTACAGGGTTCTGACTCGAATTAACCCAGTTGCGTATCGCCTAGCTCTTCCAGCTGCCTTACGCATTCCTAACTCCTTTCATGTTTCTTTACTGAAACCGCTAGTCTGTAACAGATTTTCCTCCACTATATCCTCTCCTCGCTCTGTTCAGGTTGAGGGTCAGGAGGAGTATGAAATCAACTCCATCATCGATTCTCGAATCTCCCGGGGGAAGTTACAATATCTTATTGACTGGAAGGGATATGGTCCTGAGGAGAGGACTTGGGTACCTCAGGAGGATGTACATGCTCCTCGCCTCCGCAGGGCTTTTCACTCCCGTTTTCCATCTCGTCCCGGTTCCTTCCGCCCGGTGGGCGTTTCTGAGAGGGGGGGTACTGTCAGGGTACCTGTAGTCTCTACCTCAGAGGAGGTGAGAGACTTAGACGTTTATCCTCCCAGAGGGGTTGTTTCTTCCGTTCCTCGCGGTTCTCTCGCCCATTTACAAGCCGACCGCGAGGGATCCACTTCCTTATATGACGCGAAGCTCAGTAGTCGACGTCATGACGCCAACCCGGCTCGACCTGTCAGTCAAGTCCCGAGCACTAATCAGGACTCGTCGGGGGCGTGATTACCCTCTAGAATCAAGGTATAAAGTAAGGCTTTCGGCATCTGCTCATTGCCCTGTCGTGGTTCTAGCCTGTCTAGTCTCTCAGTGCTCTTGTATTCTAGTTGTCTCTTTGGTTCTGACCCGGCTTGTTTGTATTACTCTGTTTATCTCTGTTACCCTTTGACTCGGCTTGTCTCTCGCTTACCTGTCCTCTCGTTCCCTCGACCTTGGCTTGTTCCTAGACCATTCTCTACTTACTCCTTACGTTAAGTCCGGCCATTCTAAGGTCCGGTATACGTACCTACCACCTGTTTGTACTCTGCGTGTTGGATCCCTGTCCCGATCCTGACAGCCACGCCCCCACCGGCCACAATTCTCTGCTAAGCCCAAGTAGAGGATAGAGAGGGCAGGGAGTGTGCAAGCTGTGTTGGCCACATGGCACCCCCTGTTGCCATGGCGCCCTGTGCAACCACAAAGCTTGCACACACCAAAGGCCGGCCCTGATCCCATGTAACTCTCCCTTTAAACCCTCCTTTCACTCTGCACTCTGGAATGCACGCTCTGTGTGCAACATAACTAAATCTATTTCCATCCATGACATATTCATCTTGCGCTCCCTTAACTTACTTGCTTTAACTGAAACTTGGCTCTCTCCTTCTGACACAGCTGCCTCATTATCCTATGGTGGTTGACAGTTTACGCACAACCCGAAACAGTCTGACAGTAAAGGTGGCGGTGTAGGGTTTCTGCTTTCACCCCACTGTTCCTTCAAACCTCTACCCACCCTCCCTTGCCTTTCTTTCTCCTCCTTTGAAATTCACTTAGTTCAAACCCATACCTGCAAACATTTTGTCTTCATATAGCACAGCCCTCACCTTTGCTAAACAATCCTACTTATCATCTCTTGTTAGTTCATGGTAACAAAAATAAATAAAAATGAGACAGCGCTAGGTAACTAAAAAGCAGCAACCTATTAAAAGGGGATCCCTCAAACCCTTTAGAGCTAGATAAGTAAAAAATAATAAAAAGGCTGCGCTTACGATAAAAGCAGACACAGTGTAAAGTCCAAAGGGAGGAAAAAGTCCAACTGGTGTGTCCTTACAGGAGGTCTTTGCTGGTGGTGTCCTCTACCAATGTAGTAGTTCCTCTCATATGAAAGACAAAAGGGAAGAGATGGACAACCAATAGTGTAGTTTGCACAATACTGATGTGGATAGAAATAATAATAATAGTTGAGAACTCACATTTACCAGAGCTACTGTCCTAGCTCTGGAATAAAGCGCATACAGCGGTATAATCCCCGCTTATGGGATTTAAATGGGTTCCTCTCTGTGTTCTTGGTGTCCAATTCTCAAAAAGATAAAAAGAAACATCCGATAGTGCTCACTGTTTGGCAAAGTGAATAAAATAATAAAAGGGTATACTCACAAACCAAGAGCAGACCGACTGCTCTGTGTAGACAGCTTTGGTGGATTGATCCCCACCTAGGATTTCTTTAAAATGCAGGAAACTTCCAGGGTTTTTATCAAGGTGTAATAAAACCAATAAAGATTAAAAAGCCAGGGTAAAATAATTAAGTTTCTATAAAAAAGATATTTTGGCACAAACAAATGTCCAAAAAATACTTTAATATATTATAAAAACACAAATATAAATATCCATAACGCGTTTCGTCAGAGACTTTTTCAAATGGATTATTTTACCCTGGCTTTTTAATCTTTATTGGTTTTATTACACCTTGATAAAAACCCTGGAAGTTTCCTGCATTTTAAAGAAATCCTAGGTGGGGATCAATCCACCAAAGCTGTCTACACAGAGCAGTCGGTCTGCTCTTGGTTTGTGAGTATACCCTTTTATTATTTTATTCACTTTGCCAAACAGTGAGCACTATCGGATGTTTCTTTTTATCTTTTTGAGAATTGGACACCAAGAACACAGAGAGGAACCCATTTAAATCCCATAAGCGGGGATTATACCGCTGTATGCGCTTTATTCCAGAGCTAGGACAGTAGCTCTGGTAAATGTGAGTTCTCAACTATTATTATTATTTCTATCCACATCAGTATTGTGCAAACTACACTATTGGTTGTCCATCTCTTCCCTTTTGTCTTTCATATGAGAGGAACTACTACATTGGTAGAGGACACCACCAGCAAAGACCTCCTGTAAGGACACACCAGTTGGACTTTTTCCTCCCTTTGGACTTTACACTGTGTCTGCTTTTATCGTAAGCGCAGCCTTTTTATTATTTTTTACTTATCTTGTTAGTTCATGCTCAGGCAATCCCAGGCGTCTCTTAAACTTTCTCCTTCGCCCACCTCAAGCCACCCTTCAAACTGACCTTTTGGCAGATAGCCTTGCATGCTACTTTACGGACAAGATTAAACAGTTAAGGAAATAATTCTCCCCCCTTTCACAACCACACATCGACCGTACCTTCCCTAACCTACAGACCTTCTTCCCAGCTACAGAACAGGAGGTGGCTTTGCTTCTCCTCTCCTCTCGTCCCACCACCTGTCCGCTTGATCAAGTACCTTCCCACCTTATCAGATCTCTCTCCCCTTGTTTTGTACCATCCTTAACGCACATCCTAAACTACTCTCCCCTAAAGCATGCTACTATCGTACCCATCCTAAATACATCATCGCTAGACCAGTCTTCCCCTTTCAACTTTCATCCCATACCTCTGCTTCCTTTTTCCTCAAAACTTCTAGAAAGACTTGTCTTTACCCGTATCAGGGGCGTATTTGCCGTGAGGCAAACAAGGCATTTGCCTTGGGCGGCATTTTCCAGGGGGCGGCAAAAAAAGCCGCCCCCAAACGCCCAGGGCAAATGCCTTGTTAGCCTTGCGGCTAACAGACATCCTGGGCTGGTGGCTGCTGGGCTGGTTGCTGGGCGGGCGGGCGGCTGGCGAGGGAGCACTTCCTCTGAGCTGTCTGCTCAGCTCCCTCGCGCGCCGCAGAGTGAGGCTGGGAGCCGGAATATGACGTCATATTCCGGCTCCGCCTCCCAGCCTCACTCTGCGGCGCGCGAGGGAGCTGAGCAGACAGCTCAGAGGAAGTGCTCCCTCGCCAGCCGCCCGCCCAGCAACCAGCCCAGCAGCCCGACCGGCAGCCCCACTAGACCCCAGGGAGAGGGAGAACCCCCCCAGCATTCCCAAAGGTAAGGAGGCTGGGGGGGTAAATTACAAAAAAAATGAGTTAATGTGAGTGAGTGTGTCTGTTAGTGTGTGTCTGTTAGTGTGTGTGTGTGTGTCTGTTAGTGTGTGTGAGTGTGTCTGACCGTGTGTGTCTGTTAGTGTGTGTGAGTGTGTCTGTTAGTGTGTGTGAGTGTGTCTGTTAGTGTGTGTGTGTGTGTGTGAGTGTGTCTGTTAGTGTGTGTGAGTGTGTCTGTTAGTGTGTGTCTGTTAGTGAGTGTGAGTGTGTCTGTTTGTCTGTTAGAGTGTGTGTGTGTGAGAGTGTGTCTGTTAGAGTGTGTGTGTGTGTCTGACTGTGTGTGTCTGTTAGTGTGTGTATGTCAGTGTGTGTGAGTGTGTCTGTTAGTGAGTGTGTGAGTGTGTCTGTTAGCAGCTAACAGACACACTCACACACTCACTAACAGACACTCACACACACTGACATACACACACTAACAGACACACACACTAACAGACACACTCACTAACAGACACACTCACTAACAGACACACTCACACACAGACACACTCATACACTCACACACACACACACTGACAGATACGCATCCATTAGCTAACAGTTAGCTAATGGATGCGTATCTGTCAGTGTGTGTGTATTTAGAAGGCGGGGGAAGGGTTGGGTGGGGGGGGGGGTGGGGGTGAGGGCGGCGCCTGAGTTTTGTCCTGCCTAGGGCAGCACAAAACCAGGATACACCCCTGACCCGTATGACTCACTTCCTAAATTCCAACTCCCTTCTCGATCCTCTTCAATCTGGCTTTCCCCCCTCCACTCTACTGAGACTGATCTTATTAAAGTTACAAATTACCAAATTGCAGCTAAATCCAAAGGCCACTACTCTATACTAATTCTTCTTGACCTCTTTTGCTGCCTTTGACACGGTTGATCATGGCCTCCTTCTCCTAACTCTTCAATCTCTTGACATAGCCCTCTCATGGTTCTTCTCCTATCTCTCCCAATGCTCCTTCAGTGTCTCTTTTTCCAACTACACCTCCTCTCCTCATCTTGTCTCAGTCGGAGTCCCTCAAGGTTCAGTTCTTAGTCCCCTTTTGTTTTCTCTCTATACTGCCTCTCTTGACAAACTCATTAATTCATATGGATTCCACTACCACCTGTACGCCGACAACACCCAGATATACCTCTCCTGCCCTGACCTTTTCCCTTCTGTCCTACAACGTGTCACCAATTGACTCTCTTCTATCTCTGATTGGATGTCCTCCCGCTTTCTGAAACTCAATCTCTCTAAAACTGGGTTTCTTATTTTTCCTCCTCATAACACTAATCTTCCTCCTTCACTCTCCCTGCAGGTTGGCGGTACCTGCCTCACCCCATCTTTTTAAGCTCACTATCTTGGCGTCATTTTTGATCCTGGCCTCACGTTTGAGCCTCATGTCCAGTCTGTTGCTAAAACTTGTTGATTCCTGCTTAAAAACATTGCCCGCATACGTCCTTTACTTACGTAAGATGCTGCCAAGGAGTTTGTTCATGCTCTAGTAATCTCTCACATGGATTACTGTAATTCCATCCTAATTGGTCTCCCCAGAAGCTGTACTGCCCCCCTACAATTTGTGATGAATGCTGCTGCCAGGCTGATCTTTCTCTCCTGTCGTTCCTCTCACACCTCACCCCACTGTCAATCCTTACAGTGGCTTCCTGTACCCCACAGGTGTCAATTTAAAATACTAACCCTTACCTATAAGGCCCTAACCAACTCTAGACCCTCATACATTTCTTCACTGATTCATTGGTATGCCTCCTCTCAGTCTCTCCGCTCTACTGGCGACTGTTACAAACTTTGTGTGACAAATTACCCTGCTTCCCTGGGTTATGGAGAAGCCTGTTGGCTAGTCTCCTACCATGTGGCTATGACTCTTTGATGTATTTGGCTTTAAAGCCCCTATTCTACCTTCAGACAGACTATTTATGTAGGTTGCTTTATTTCTCTTATGTTTTAGTCACCCTGTACCCATTATAGGTGCAGGGTGTGTGTAATGTAATTGTTTATAGTGTGTGTGTGTGTACTGTGAAATGTATTGCCTGCTCTCCTGTACTGCTGATGTTTGCTACCAACTAGGTGGATTTGGCTATGGAGCTTGTCTAGTGTAGTGATGTACTGAACTGTTCGCTGGCGAATAGTTCCTGGCGAACATAGCGTGTTCGTGTTCGCCGAACACATGCGCGGTTCGATCCGCCCCCTATTCGTCATCATTGAGTAAACTTTGACCCTGTGCCTCACGGTCAGCAGACACATTCCAGCAAATTAGCAGAAGACCCTCCCTTCCAGACCCTCCCACCTCCTGTACAGCATCCATTTTAGATTCATTCTGAAGCTGCATTCTTAGATAGAGGGGGGAAAGT
Source organism: Pelobates fuscus (assembly GCF_036172605.1). Lineage (NCBI taxonomy): Eukaryota > Metazoa > Chordata > Amphibia > Anura > Pelobatidae > Pelobates > Pelobates fuscus. The sequence continues at coordinate 329,060,434 of NC_086319.1, forward strand.
GTAGCTGCTGCTCATTTGATAGGGAAATTGATAGCTAGGCTAGGGTATTCAGTGTCCACTTGTCAGGATCGGGACAGGGATCCAACACGCAGAGTACAAACAGGTGGTAGGTACGTATACCGGACCTTAGAATGGCCGGACTTAACGTAAGGAGTAAGTAGAGAATGGTCTAGGAACAAGCCGAGGTCGAGGGAACGAGAGGACAGGTAAGCGAGAGACAAGCCGAGTCAAATGGTAACAGAGATAAACAGGGTAGTACAAACAAGCCGGGTCAGAACCAAAGAGACAACTAGAATACAAGAGCACTGAGTGACTAGACAGGCTAGAACCACGACAGGGCAATGAGCAGATGCCGAAAGCCTTACTTTATACCTTGATTCTAGAGGGTAATCACGCCCCCGACGAGTCCTGATTAGTGCTCGGGACTTGACTGACAGGTCGACCCGGGTTGGCGTCATGACGTCGACTACTGAGCGTCGCGTCATATAAGGAAGTGGATCCCTCGCGGTCGGCTTGTAAATGGCCGAGAGAACCGCGAGGAACGGAAGAAACAACCCCTCTGGGAGGATAAACGTCTAAGTCTCTCACCTCCTCTGAGGTAGAGACTACAGGTACCCTGACACCACTACAGTCCTAAAGGACTCATCTGATCTCTGCTGTAAGGACAGCACCCCAAAAAACCCTTTTTAGGGTGTGATAAAGTGAAGGCAGAGAAGCCATTTAACCCCAGGGGGAGTATATGTAGTTTGTGTGTTGCACAACACAAAGCTTTGTTTAGTTATGGGCCCCTGGGGTGGAGCATTTGGAGAGAAGGGTGGGCCAATGCTCCACTCCACAGTTTAGTGGTTTTCTTGGGAGACAAAGATCCAGGGCAGGGTTTTTTGGACTGTCTCCAACCCACTGCTCCGCTGCAGATAATCAGCTGTAGCAGTGGGAATAAACCACTCCCTGCTAGGCAGGTAGACAGGGATTGCTGGCTTCCTCTCAGGAAGCAGGTAGGAGAGAGGGTGTTCTCTCCAGTAAGAGAGTCAAGGAGACCAGGCACTGGGAGTGCTGGCTTGGAGCACTGGGAGTGCAGAAAAGGAAGCAGTCAAGGCTGGCTTGGAGCACTGGAGTGCTGAGAGTGGACAAAGACACTAGGTTGGTGAATCCAATAAATTATGTTATAGTTTAAACCCTGATAGATAGGGACTCTGATGTGAGTTAGTGCTCAGACGAGCTAAGCTGTTTTGTTATAGGGATTTGTGTTACATTATTTCATTTATGGTTACATTTGCTGCTGCCTCATGTGTAAATTTACGAATAAAGTTGCCGGGATTAAAAGAAAATAAAAGGACTGTGCATGTTTTTGCCCTAGAGGACCGTGCTATCTACAGACAAGGATCACAAGGGCTAGAACATCAGTCTGCTTTTTTTTTTATTTATTTTTTTTCTGTGTAATGTAATTGCAGTTGCCTGCCTGCCAGCTTCTGTGTCAGGCTCACAGTGGATACTGTGCCCACTTGCTCAGTGCCACCACTTATATATGGTGTCACAATAGCTTAAGCTTGCATTTAAAAACAAAAAAAATTTTTTCACTGTAATAGATTGAATAGTAGTTAGTTGTCTGCAAGCGTCTGGGTGTCAGGCCTTCAGCGTGTACTCTGCCAACCTCTGCCAGTGTACTTTGCCACTCATATCTGGTGTCTCTATAGCGTGTCTTTACAAAGAAAAAAAGTTTTTCACTGTAACCTAATAGCAGTCAGTGTCCTTAAAGCTGGTGTCAGGCCTTCAGCGTGTACTCTGCCAACCTCTGCAAGTGCACTTTGCCACTCTTATCTGGTGTCACTATAGCGTGCCTTTAAAAAGAAAAAACGTTTTTCACTGTAAGCTAATAGCAGTCAGTGTCCTTAAAGCGGGTGTCAGACGTTCAGCGTGTACTCTGCCAACCTCTGCAAGTGCACATTGCCACTCATATCTGGTGTCACAATAGCGTTCATTTAAAAATAAAACCTTTTTTTTCACTGTTATAGATTGAATAGCAGTTAGTTGTCTTCAAGCGGGTGTGTCAGGCCTACAGCGTGTACTCTGCCAACCTCTGCCACTGCACAGTGCCACTCATATCTGGTCGCACAGTAGCTTGCACGCATAGTACCACTAATCCAAAAAAAATTACAGGCAGAGGCAGGCCACCCCGACGGCCATCGTGGTCGTCGTGCTGTGATTCCCTTTTGCCCTAGAATAATGCCCAGTTTTCAGAGGCCACGTACCCTGAACTTGAAAAGTTCTGAGGACATAGTTGACTGGCTAACACAGGACACCCAATCTTCTACAGCTTCCGCTCGGAACCTTGACGCACCATCCTCTTCCAGCTTAGCTTCGGGCAACTCTCAAGATACCACTCACCCGCCTGCCGCCACCACCAACACTAGGATCACAGCCGCTTCACTTGGTATGTCAGAGAAGTTATTTACACATCCGTTTGAAGAAATGAGTGATGCGCAACCATTATTGCCAGAGGATGTAGATAACAGGGATATATCTCAGGCAGGCAGCATTACACACATGGACGTACGGTGTGATGATGATGATGTTGTACCCGCTGCTGCTTCCTTTGCTGAGTTGTCAGATACAAGTGAAGCGGTTGATGATGACGATGCGTCCATGGATGTCACGTGGGTGCCCGCTCGGCAAGAAGAAGAACAGGGCGAAAGTTCAGATGGAGAGACAGAGAGGTGGAGGAGGAGACGAGTTGGAAGCAGGGGGATGTCGTCGCAAGGAGCTAGTGGCACAGTCAGACAGCATGCATCGGCACCCGGGGTCAGCCCGACAGCACGCCAATCAACGCATGCTGTGTCCACCACCAGAATGACGTCATTGCAGAGCTCAGCAATGTAGCATTTTTTTTGTGTATCTGCTTCTGACAACAGCGATGCCATTTGTAACCTGTGCCAAAAGAAACTGAGTCATGGGAAGTCCAACACCCACCTAGGTACAACTGCTTTGCGTAGGCACATGATCGCACATCACAAACGCCTATGGGATCAACACATGAGTACAAGCAGCACACAAACTCAAAGCCGCCATCCTCCTCCTGGTCCAGCATCTTCAGCCACGTCAAACACTGCTGTCCTTCTTGTCCTTCTCTCAACCATCCGCCACTCCGTCTCTCGCCTTGAACAGTTCCCGCTCATCTGCCCACAGTCAGGTGTCTGTCAAGGACAGCGTTCAAAAAATTTGTAGCTATTGGGACACCGCAGTGGAAGGTACCCGGACAAAATTTCTTTTCACAAAAGGCAATCCCCAACCTCTACTCGATTGTGCAAAAGGAAGTAATGGCATGTCTGGCCCACAGTGTTGGGGCATGGGTCCATCTGACCACTGATATCTGGTCTGCAAAGCATGGTCAGGGCAGGTATATTACCTACACTGCGCATTGGGTAAACCTGCTGACGGCTCTGGAATGCGTGGCTCTGCAGAGGAGTTGGTGACACCGCCACGACTTGCAGGCAAGCCTGCTGCCACCTCCTCTACTCCTCCTACTCCATACTCTTCCATAACCTCCTCGGCTGAGTCCTCTTCTGCTGCTGCGTCTTGCTCCACATCAACGGCACCCCCCCAGCTCCCCAGGTACTATTCTACATCCCGGATATGGCAGTGTCACGCCGTCTTGGGTTTGACTTGCTTGAAAGCACTCCTGTCCGCCCTGAACGCACAGGTGGAAAAGTGGCTGACTCCGCAGCAACTGGATATTGGCAAAGTGGTTTGTGACAACGGAACAAATTTGTTGGCGGCATTGAAGTTGGGCAATTTGACACATGTGCCGTGCATGGCACATGTGTGTAATCTGATCGTACAACGCTTTGTGCATAAGTACACAGGCTTACAGGACGTCCTGAAGCAGGCCAGGAAGGTGTGTGGCCATTTCAGGCGTTCCTACACGGCCATGGCGCACTTTGCAGATATCCAGCGGCGAAACAACATGCCAGTGAGGCGCTTGATTTGCGACCGCCCGACACGTTGGAATTCAACACTCCTAATGTTCGACCGCCTGCTCCAACACGAAAAAGCCATTAATGAATATTTGTATGACCGGGGTGCAAGGACAGCCTCTGGGGAGCTGGGATTTTTTTTGCCACGTTACTGGACGCCTGTAGGCTCATGCGTCCTTTTGAGGATGTGACAAGCCTAGTCAGTCGCACCGAAGGCACCATCAGCGACATCATACCATTTGTTTTCTTCCTGGAGAATGCCCTGCGAAGAGTGCTGGATCAGGCCATAGATCAGCGTGAAGAGGAAGAGTTGTGGTCACCATCACCACCAGAAACAGCCTTATCAGCATTGCTTGCTGGACCTGCGGCAACGCTGGAAGAGGATTGTGAGGAAGAGGAGTCAGAGGAGGAATGTGGCTTTGAGGAGGAGGAGGAAGACCAACCACAACAGGCATCCCAGGGTGCTCGTTGTCACCTATCTGGTACCCGTGGTGTTGTACGTGGCTGGGGGGAAGAACATACCTTCATTGAGATCACTGAGGAGGAGGAAAGGGAAATGAGTAGCTCGGCATCCAACCTTGTGCAAATGGGGTCTTTCATGCTGTCGTGCCTGTTGAGGGACCCTCGTATAAAAAGGCTGAAGGAGAACGACCTGTACTGGGTGTCCATGCTACTAGACCCCCGGTATAAGCAGAAAGTGGCGGAAGTGTTACCAAATTACAACAAGTCGGAAAGGATGCAGCATTTGCAAAATAAATTAAAAAGTATGCTTTACACAGCATATAAGGGTGATGTCACAGCACAACGGGAATCTAACAGGGGAAGAGGTGAAAGTCATCCTCCTCCTCCCACGACCACCCCGGCAAGAACAGGACGCTTTAAAGACGTGTTGTTGATGGAGGACATGCGGAGCTTTTTAAGACATACGCATCGCCACAGCCCTTCGGGATCCACCCTCAGAGAACGACTCGACCGACAGGTAGCAGACTACCTCGCCTTAACTGCAGATATCGACACTCTGAGGAGCGATGAACCCCTTGACTACTGGGTTTGCAGGCTTGACCTGTGGCCTGAGCTATCCCAATTTGCGATAGAACTTCTGGCCTGCCCCGCTTCAAGTGTCCTGTCAGAAAGGACCTTCAGTGCAGCAGGAGGTATTGTCAATGAGAAGAGAAGTTGCCTAGGTCAAAAAAGTCTAGATTACCTCACCTTTATTAAGATGAATGAGGGATGGATATCGAAAGGGACTGACAGTGGGCGATACAATCGACTAAAAAAGGCCTGATGAGATGAGCTGCCTTGGGCTAAAAATGGTCCACACGCTGCTGTATTTTAGCTCTGAATGCCGGTTGACTTGCGTGACTTATCCGCCACCAACTAGGGTTCAAGCCGCAATGTTTATGGGCACTTTCTGCCTGGGAAACAAACATAAATTTTTATGGCCGCTGCTACAGCAGCGGCTGCAACAATACCTAATTTTTCAGGCATGTGGACATGCCTAATTTTTCGGCCCTCTGGTGCTGCACTGTGGCTTCAAAATCCAAACCCCAAAAAAGGCTCATAACAGGGATTAAACTGATAGGAGTGGTGTGTTAAGTAGTACTATTCCTATCTGGTGGCACATTAGATTGCACGCGCAGTGCCCCAAATTTGAAGTAGGAGGACCGACCAAGCATCTTTTTCCATCTCCCGGTTCCTAAAATCGATGCCATATACACGTCCCCTGATAGGGCGCCAGCTCGTTATTCTCTTGGGCGCCAGCTCGTTATTCTCTTTTTCACTTCACTAGGGACACTTTACTGCACTATGGGCACTTAGACCCACTCTTTGTCTTGCACACTGTTATTCCTAGCCAGCATCTGTGATGGGAAATCAGGCAGTCATCTAAACGTTTAGATTGAGCTTTAGCTTAGAACACCCTTGAAGGTGTTCAAGGAGATTAGGGCTAGTTTAGAGGATTCTACTTGGACCTCTCTGAGTCTTTATAGTCCTTCTACCTATCCAGCATTTCTGGAAACTAGCTAAGAGAAAGGGTGGCTGTGTGTCTGTGATACATTTAACTTTATATCACCTTATTGACACTTTATCACTCCGGTCTCTATACTCTCTGCCTATACCCATCTATTTAGAGGGAATTTCCTTGCCCCTTCCAATATTATATAATAGGTAATAGTATTACCATTATTACACAATTAGGTCTCTGAGGACCGGTGTCAATCTATATCTGCCAAGTGACCCTATGTAGGGGGAACAGTCCCTATTCTGCTCTGTGTCAGTGTGTATCAGGGGCTCTGAGGACAGGTGTCAATCCATATCTGCCAAGTGACCCTATGTAGGGGGAACAGTCCCTATTCTGCTCTGTGTCAGTGTGTATCAGGGGCTCTGAGGACAGGTGTCAATCCATATCTGCCAAGTGACCCTATGTATGGGGAACAGTCCCTATTCTGCTCTGTGTCAGTGTGTATCAGGGATCCTTAGGATAGGTGTCAATCCATATCTGCCAAGTGACCCTATGTAGGGGGAACAGTCCCTATTCTGCTCTGTGTCAGTGTGTATCAGGGATCCTTAGGATAGGTGTCAATTAATATCTGCCAAGTAACCCTATGTAGGGGGAACAGTCCCTATTCTGCTCTGTGTCAGTGTGTATCAGGGTCCCTGAGGACAGGTCTCAATCCATATCTGCCAAGTGACCCTATGTAGGGGGAACAGTCCCTATTCTGCTCTGTGTCAGTGTGTATCAGGGTCCCTGAGGACAGGTGCCAATCCATATGTCAAGGTGTCAATATGTCATATGTCAGGTGTCAATCCATATCCATTGTGATTTAGGAATGTTAGGTGATTTATGCCCTTTATGGATTAAAACCAGACTCTGCATCAACTGTGTAATTTTCCATGGGAGTTTTGCAATGGATCCCCCTCCGGCATGCCACAGTCCAGGTGTTATTCCCCTTGAAACAACTTTTCCATCACTTTTGTGGCCAGAAAGAGTCCCTGTGGGTTTTAAAGTTCGCCTGCCCATTGAAGTCTATGGCGGTTCGCCCGGTTCGCCGGTTCGCGTCCGCCGTTCGCGAACCAAAAATTTTGTGTTCGCGACATCACTAGTCTAGTGCCCTCTGTTGGTAGCAACAGCAATATGCACTACCTGAATAGCAAGACTGGTTCATTTGCATATTCGGGTAGATTTCCATATTGCTAATTCTGCAGGCACGTGAGATATTTTCTGTTAATTATTGTCTCCCCAACCCCTTTAAAAATATGCCATTGTGTTATAATAAGTCACTGTATGTTGCCTGCTATGATTTGACTGTTTGTAATTTTATTGAGTTTCCATGGCAATGTTAATGTAATGACCATATGGGCTAGTCCCAAGTAAAATAAAGTTTGTCAGTTCTTCTTGACCCTCAACACGTAGTCTTGTCTCGTGATTGAAGGGGACAGCTATACTTACACTGGGTGATTGCTATGCTCTGCATACTCCCTTGAGCCTTAATCATTTAGCTTTTTAAGTGCTGTTCCTGTTACGCTCTCCTTGGAGGAGAGGTCTTCCCCACACAGTCCTGGATGCTGGAGGTTCATACAGGGTGGAAGGAAGAGGTCTTTCCCACACGGTCCCCGAGGACAGAAGCTGATCCAGGGTGGAAGGAAGACGGTGAGACCCTAGTCAAGCTACGGCGTTTGAGGAGTCTTCGGTGGTTGAGGTGTCTGATGCGGTGCTCGTGGTCCTCGGCGCAAACTAGGAAGCGTCCATCAACGGAGGGTACTCGGTCGGAGTACGGGGAGCTCCGTTACAGTGACCTTCTCCTGTCTGCTGCTCTGACCCTTACTGCAAATTCACGCCTGCAAGACTTCTCACGGGCTGCTCCTTTCCTTTGGAACGGCCTGCCTACCCCTGTCAGACTCTCCCCTAGTCTTCAATCCTTTAAGAAGTCCCTCAAAACCCATCTTTTCAGAATTGCTTATGGCCTCCAAGAGTAACTTCTATCTCTCAAACCTTACTCTTGCTCTCTCATAAAGGGCCACACTCTCACCTCCAGTTCTGCTACTTTCCCACCATGTCTGTTTGCTGTCTCCCTCAATACCCTTCCTATTGTGTTTTTATAGCCCACCTCCTCTAGATTGTAAGTTCGTTTGAGCAAGGTCCTCAACTACCTATTGTTCCTGTTACATTTTGTCATTGTCTCATTTGGTAAATTACCCTTCTTATTGTAAAGCGCTGCGGAATAAGCTGGCACTATATAAATAATAAGACTCCAAATTAATATACATTCTACTATCCCTTTTAACACATTAGTGCCGACTTTACGCCTGAATTTTGCCCGAATTTTGCCCTCCTCCTAACATTCAATTTTTTTTCTTTCCTGTTCGTCTTTTCTATTGTTCCATCCCTCTGACACTTCTTTCCTGTGCTCTTTCTCTGGTCTCTCCTTTGGTGGCCCACATGCAGCCTTCCTTCTCCCGCATGGCCTTTTTTTTCTCCTCTTACCTAAACTCATTTTATCCAACTTATTTTAAATAATGATTGCAATGTTAATTTCCATTTGTTATAAACATCTATGTTTATGCTGAATTTGTCTACATTTTTTCCCAAGAATTATGTTGGCAGAGTTTAACATTGTATTGCAATACAGTGTAACAAAACAAGGTATATTCTTCCTAAAATATACAGATGTAAGATGTAATGCAGGTTGTGGTGGGTGTGATAAATTACTGCAAACAGAATTCACATCTGCAAATCAAAGCCTGAGAGCCACACATGTTTTACCTTTATTGATCCTTTAACTAGGAAATGAAAAACACTTGTTTTGAAAGAGTGCTGTTTTCCATCCATCAGTTTATCATAAACTAGTTTCTATTGTTATCTGTAAGTCATATTCCTGTTAGTCTCCTGTGATCAACTCTAGGATGTCCCCTATCTATCCCACTTCCTCAGAATGATATGTTACATCTACACATGGGTTTGATTTGCCCATTGTATTGATGTATGTTTCCTCTCAGTAAATGCGAATTTCCTATAATTTCTCTGAACATCAGAAAGATTACTTTATTTTTAAAGTTTTTTTTCCCCGCCATATTAAAAATGAACCTGTTACTAGTATGGGCATGGAAAATACTCATCTCCTATCTAGAGCAAAACTGTTTTAACCCCTTAAGGACCAAACTTCTGGAATAAAAGGGAATCATGACGTGTCACACATGTCATGTGTCCTTAAGGGGTTAAATGCATTAACAATTTTAAACATGTACAATAACATTAAAGAGACACTCCAAGCAACATAGCCTCCACCACACAATCACTGCATCCACTGTAAACACAAACAATGCATACACACTCTGCATGCCTTAAACACACACTCTGTCCACTACACACACTACGTTCACTATACACACACATTGCATCCACTATATACCCACACACCGCACTCCTTACACACACACTGCAACCGCTATACTAACTTTCTCCCTGTCACGCGCACTGCATCCGTACACACACTGGATTCCCTATAAACATAAACACACACACTACATTCCCTACAAACAAACTACATCACCAACTGCAGCTCTAAGTGAATAAGTGGTGGGCCCTATAGGCAGACTCGGAACAGGGCTCATTAGGAATAACAAAAAATGGGTGAAATGCCAAACGTTAAACGGAATTTGGTTGGTCCGACTGCAGGTGCAGCAGGACGCATTTCGTGTCCAAATTAAAATCAGTGCTTTCGCATATAAACACTATACAAAGTAGATTTTGAAGATTCACAAAGCACCAGTTTTAACAAAATTCTAAACCGAATGCATCCAGTATGATGCATATTTGCAAATTATGATTCACTTACAAAATGCAAGCTTGTATAAATGCAAGCTAAAACAGCAAGAATTGGTAATAGGGCACTTTTATGCAGTTGTTCTTTAATGGGACACTCTAGCACTTAAAGAACTGTAGCCTAATAAAGTCTTTTGGTGTATAGATCACACTTCTGCAGTTTCACTGCTCAATTATCTGCCATTTAGGAGTTAAAGGGACACTGTAGTCACCCAGACTAATTGAAGTGGTCTGGGTGTTGTGTCCCTATTGCACTTAGTGCTGCAATGTAAAACAGCAATGTTTACTAGACATGTGCAATTTGTTTAGTTCCGAATGTAAATTTGGCCGAATTTCGTGCAATTTAGACATTCGGATACTTACAGCCGAACCGAACCAAATTATCGAACTCACAAATTATGCATTTTTTAACCCCTTAAGTATGGCGGGCGTACCATGCCGTCCTTGGGGACCCGGCTCGAAACACTAGCAGGCAGCATGGCACGTCCACGTCATCCAGGGGACTTACCTGCTCGCTGACGATCCTCCGTCAGCGATCGCAATGGGGGGGGGACTTACCTGGCATCCCAGGGAGTTCCCCTGCTGCTGAGCCGGCCCTCCTAGGCCACGTGATCGCGAGGTCCTTGTGAGGACCTCATGATCACATGGACGGAATAGCTGTCCATAGCAGTTCCAGCAGGGGGAGTGCCTGGAATGACAAGTAGTCCCCCTGCTGCCTGAAATAAAGCTCAATAAAGTTTTAAAACCGTTTAAAATTAAATAATATATATACATACATAAACACACTTACACATACATTGTCTAAGTGTATGTTTATATATATATATATATATATATATATATATATATATATATATATATATATATATATATAAAATAAAATAATTAAATAAATACTTTAAAAATGAAATAAATAATAAAAAATATATATGTGTAATTTCGTTCTAACTGTATTTTGATATTAATAAATATTAATAATATTAATATCAAAATACACTTAGAACAAAATAAATATATATATATATATATATATAAATATATATGTATATATCACTATATATACCTATATATATAAATAAATGTAAAAAAATATTAAATATATATATATATATATATATTTATTTTAATTCTACATATATATTTATGTAATATTATTCATAATTAGGTAATTTTATTAATTACAATTTGCGGGACCTGCCTGATAACCCAGGCAGAAAGTCCAGAGAATTTAGTTTGCTAGCACTAAATTTAACCCTGTAACTTTCCAAGACACCATAAAACCTGTACATGGGGGGTACTGTTTTACTCGGGAGACTTCGCTGAACACAGATATTAGTGTTTCAAAACAGTAAAATGTATTACAACGATGATATCAGTGAAAGTGAAGTTTTTTGCATTTTTCACACACAAATGGCACTTACACTGACGATATAATTGTTGTGATATGTTTTACGGTTTTAAAAATACTAATATTTGTGTTCAGCAAAATCTCCTGAGCATAACAGTACCCCTGATGTACAGGTTTTATGGTGTTTTCAATAGTTACAGAGTCAAATCTAAGGCTTGTGTTTCAGTTTTTTCACATTGAAATTCGCCAGATTGGTTACTTTGCTTTGAGACCGTATGGTAGTCCAGGAACGAGAATTACCCCCATGATGGCATACCATTTGCAAAAGTAGGGCTTCCGCAGGAATTTTTCCAGGGGGTGGAGGCATAATTATAATGACATCCATGTTTGGCCCCTTTTAGACAGTGTCATGAACGGTAGGGGCATAGTCATTATCACATAAAGCCAGGGTGAATAGCGTTTTCACAACTATGGTGTCAGGAATACAACTATAGTGTTCCTTTAATCAAATTAAAGGAACATTCTAGTCACCATAACAACTTCATATAAATTAAAATTCTATGATGCCAGGAGGCCCCTGGGTGCTCTATTTCCTTTAAGGGGTAAACCTCTCTCAAATGGTTTAACCCCAAAGACTTCCTCCAGCTCCAGATCTCCAGGTCGCTCAGTGGTATTCGGCTTCTGAAACGGACTGTCAGGAAGTGCAGATTGACGTCAGGTATGATGCTCTAAGCCGATCGCAAGTCAGCTGATGCTCTAAGCCAATCGCTAGTTCCCGGTTCATAAAAATGTTTTACTTTTTTATGAATGGGGAGCTACTGATTGGCTTAGAGTACCAGCTGACCCCTCTAGCCAATCAGCGACACCCCTACCCAACGGTACTTTGTGCTTCCTGACACTCAGTAAATAAAATACATATTAACACTGAGATTTATTTTTACCTGGGGAGATGAAAAGGTCCAAAGTTTCCCTGCAAGGCCCAGGTTCCAAAGCCTTATGGTGTGGTGTCCAGAATAAAGTGGAGGGATCACTTCACTTGTCCTTCTTGCTCCAATCTCCTTTTCTTCTTCATTTGACACAGTCTTCTTATTCTTCTGACACTGTCTTCTCTCCTCCATGGCTTCTTCTGCTCCCATTCTGCTACTTTCGCGCCCGTCTTTCTCTTTCTGATCCCTTTCTGCTTCTGCTCCTTCTCCTACTCTATCTTTGTCCTCCTTGCTGCCCCTTTCTGCTCCTTGCTGTCCGTACCTGCTCATTTTTGTTCCTTCTCCTTCCTGCTCCTTCATCTTCCTGCCCCTTCTCCTACTTTACCTTTGTGCTTCTTCTGATTCTTTGTGCTCCTTTACCTTCCTGCTCCTTCTGTCCCTTTCTGCTCCTTGCTGACCCTTCCTGCACATTTCTATTCCTTTCTGCTCATTTTCCTACTTTACCTTTGCGCTCCTTCTGCCCCTTCCAGCTCATTGCTGCTCCTTGCTACCCTTTCCATCTCCTTGCTGGCCCTTTCTGCTCCTTCTTTGTGCTTCTTCTGATTCTTTCTGCTCCTTTACCTTTGTGCTCCTTGTGTCCCTTGAAGCTCCTTGATGACCCTTCCTGCTTCTTGCTGCCCTTTCACCTTTGTGCTCCTTTTGTCCCTTCTTGCCCCTTTCTGCTCCTTGCAGAACCTTCTTACTCCTTGCTTACCCTGCTTCTTGCTGCCCCTTCCTGCTCATTTCTATTCCTTTCTGCTCTTTCTCCTACTTTACCTTTGTGCTCCTTTCAGCTCATTGCTTACCCTATATGCTCCTTCTCCTACTTTACCGTTGTGCTCCTTCTGATTCTTTCTTTGTCAGGGCTTATCTTAGTTGGGAGTCCGGTAGGCAGAGATTTATGCTCACCCTTGCAATTAAACACAGGCCAAGGTGGTCAGGTAACAATTCACCTAGCCTGTGAGTCTGTGCACGGAGGGCTGTGCAGGATATTGCTCCAAGTCGCAGTACAGGTAAGGACAAAAGCAGGAGAATCGTCGAGGGTAAGCCAAAGTTAGAGGATGCCAGAAGACAGGATACACGGTAAGAAAGTCAAGGTCAGAGTAAGCCAGAAGTCAGGATACACTATGCGAATAAGCCAAGGTCAGGAGCAAAATGATCTGGATACACAAAAACAGGAACCAGACAGCAGGACCAGAGTCTGTGAACTGGCACTGCCCTCAGGGAAAGGCAGTGTCTTATACCTGGCTAATCAGTGATGCTTTACAGATGGACCACGATTGATAGGAGCAGTCACAGGAAAAGTCCAACCCCCTAGTGCTGGAGACAAGGCAAGATCGGACTTCAGGCTGAATAGTGGCTCAGAGGAGAAACAGCAGGCCCAGGACCGCAAAGTACCCAGGTTCAAATCCCCTTCACCCAGCACTTCTGGGGTGACCACACCTGGCCGTCTAGATGTCATGGCGAGAACTGTGACATTCTGCTCCTTTACCTTTGTGCTCCTTCTGTCCCTCCTTGACTCTTTCTGCTCCTTGCAGACCGTTCCAGTATGCCCCCCATCCCTCACTTACCTGATCTGTAGGCTGCTCACCCAATGACTCACTTAACTGAGCTGTAGGCTGCCACCCCACACCTCACTTACCTGATCCGTAGGCTGTCTCCCCATCCCTCACTTACCTAATCTGTGCAGTCTGGGAGTTGCTGGCTGCATGTGCGGTTCCCCTGCGGATTCAGTCAGGAGAAAGAAGCATGGATAAGATGTAGCTTCCTATCCCTGCCTCTCTCCACACACAGCAGTGCTGGTATTGCAGTGTATTATCAATCACAAAAGAAAAATACCGTCACGAGCTGAAAAATCCAGGGGCGGCAAGTGCCCCCCCTATGGCCACCCATGAACCCAAGGTATTGCAAATGGAGTAGGTCTAGTCTATTTCAGTAGCCACTTAGTCACATTCAAATTGGTTTATTGCAATTTTTACACACAAACAAATATTAACACTAACTATGGCCAGTGTTTGTGACTAAGTGGCTACTAAAAAAGACTGGACATACCCCATTTGCAATACCTTGGGTGGTCTACTATTGTAAATGGTATGCCATAATGGGGGTAATTCTCATTCCTGGGCTACCATACGGTCTCAAGGGCAACGTAACCAATCTGGCGAATTTCAATGTGAAAAAAATTGAAAAATGTAAAATGCTATATTTGACCCTGTAACTTCCCAAAACACCATAAAACCTGTACATAGGGGGTACTGTTTTACACGTGAGACATCGCTGAATTCAAATATGTGTATTTTATTGCAGTAAAAGCAAACAGTATTGTGACATTCAGTTAAAATATCATGCAGAACAAAACAAAAAAAAATTCTCACATTTAATATTTTATTCATATTAAATTATGTTTCATAGCTAGATATTTGATGTTACATGAAAGTCCTATTTCTCCTGAATAAAATTATATATAACAAATGTGGGTGCATTTAATATAAAAGAGGTGAATTACGGTTGAACAGACATATAGTCAAATTCCAAGTTTTGTTTACGCTTTATTTTTTATCAAAATGTGTACATTTGGCTCAGTCCTAAACGGGTTAAGCAGTGGTGCTGCCGTAAAAACCAAAACACATACAAAATACAGTTAAAAGAACAGCGCACACAAAAACAAAAATACAGCTTTACATTTAACAAGGCTACTTAAAATCAACTCTCTTAGCAAATAAATATAGGGATTCAATTCAACCATATGGCCATATTGTGTTAAGCCCATCACTACTTCACAGTATCTCAATATTGGTGGGTCCTACACTAATTTTTATTCAAAAAGAGAACTTTTGGGGGAAAAAAGATATAAAAAGTGTACAGTGAGGGAAAAAAAGCATTTGATCCCCTGTTGATTTGGAATGTTTGCCCACTGACAAAGAAATGACCACTCTATAATTGTAATGATATTTTAATGGTATTTTAACAGTGAGAGACAGAATAACAAACAAACAAAAAAAATCCTGAAAAACGCATGTCAAAAAAGTTATAAATTGATTTGCGTGTATTTCTCTGACCGCTTTCCTTTAACAATACAAAAAGTTATACAATTTAAGCATATACCTTTTACAATGTGTTTTTAGTGCCATATATTTTTCGAAACAATCGCATCTGGCATTTGCAAGCATGTTATACAAGGATGCAGGATTAGGGATACTAATACAAATACTTAATCCACCCGGTGCATATTTTGTTACCAGTGGCTTCTCTCTGGAATATGTGTACAAACTAATAACATACAGAAGGGGGACCTTCCCAATCTCCCCAGTTATCCCAGGGAATGACTCCTATAATTTTAACTCATAGTACCTGCTAAATTAACAGTTTTTCTTTTTTTTTTATCTCTCCTTCTACTTTTTTTTTTTATTTTCCATATCTGAAGGCACTCTCAATAATCAAACAGTCAGTTAACATACTCATATTCAGCACCCTTGTGGGTTCAGGTAAACCTTATCAGCACAGCATGTTAACCCCTCATGTCTCATTACCTACCTTATTGAGCTTACTCTTAGGCACACAGCCTGTATAACTAACACCAAGACATGTTATCATCCAACTCTTTACATGTGTGACATGCTAGAAAACTTGAGCCTGTTTATAATATGCAAATTAAGCCTACACACTTAAGCTAGGACGCGCACATGCGCTACTCATCTTGTCATCCAACACTATAAGCTTATGCACACCCAACTATGTTATTCAAATGCCTAACCAAGCATGTTCATTATAACTTCACGAGTTTATCTTTTGCATGTCATTTTAAAAAAAAGGAAAAAAAAGTGCCGTTTACACTGCCACGTATTCGTAACACTATGAAAATGCCTGCAGTTGCTGTCGTGGCTCTGCATGATTATTGTTATTTGACGCACAAATAAAATAAATAATTAAAAAAAATAAAAATAAACTAAACTAGACGTTAACTTACACATACTCATATGTATGCCTATAAATACATTATTTAATGTAGTAATTGTGGTAATTCCATTTTGATGTTCCCCTTTAAACTGCTGTCTAAGAAATTTGTTAAAATTAAAGACTGATTTCAGTTGGTATTGCCACCAAAGTTGTGGCAGAAATGTTGTTGTTTTTTTATATTCTGGATTTACAGTTTTCTCTCCTCTCCAGATGTGTTGTAACCGTTAGACAATGTTGTAAAGAGATCGTCAGAGCTTCTATAGAGATCTTCTAATCCAGGAAACGTGACCTAGTTCTTAGCAAGCTAAAGACATATTTTAAATGTTTTTTATCAAGTGCCTCATGTGAGATTAAAAAAAATAATTTTTTCAAACTAATAACATACCAGTGTTCAGGATGTTTTCCTTCTACAGGATTGTACGGTCAAATTTTTCATTATAACGAAACATAGACACTTAGCAGTGTATCGACAGACTGTTAAAATCAAGTGAACTGGAAAACAAATTGCAAAATTTAGGCCAAAATAGCAGATTTGGACAAAATGTCAGACTCCGATATCGTAGCATCTTGGATGTATTAGAATAAATTTTGTTTGTTTCTCAGTTCAACTCGATGTTTAAAGAATAAACCCCTTTGTGAAACTGAATAACAGCACATACAAACTATTTATAAGTATATTCATCTTTAAAATTATTATTACTTATTATTCTTAGTGTAAAAACATACTAAGTGAAT
The DNA here is from genome assembly GCF_036172605.1 of Pelobates fuscus. Lineage (NCBI taxonomy): Eukaryota > Metazoa > Chordata > Amphibia > Anura > Pelobatidae > Pelobates > Pelobates fuscus. The sequence continues at coordinate 329,077,231 of NC_086319.1, forward strand.
AAAGTTATAAACAGTATATCATGCAATGACATAGAACAGAAAAGGGCTAAAGGGAACTTTTTAACTGATACAGTGACAGCTGGAATGCTACCAGGAACAACTTTGCATCTGTGTTTTAACACTCAACAGTCTTCCTCGTTTATCAAGAATGGTTCACCACCAAAAGAGCATCCAGCCAACAGAAACATGTTGTGTAAATGGCTCAATGGATGAAAGTAGACAACGGAGACTGACACAAATTGTATGTAGTGACAGACATGCTATACGTATGTAACTGATACAAGGGAAGATTGGTTCTGAAAGATCAATTAAACTCCTGGTTTGCCAAGATCTAGACAAGTTAGAATAATCAATGAGGCAGTGTGTTTTCAGTAGGAATTGAATACAAAGAAAACTAAATATGTTCAAGATGTGTGCCAACAGTGCAGACGGTGTTAGATGCTGTGTTTTCATGGTATATGTTGATAAATGTTTGAATGCCATAAAATATATGAAAATTATGAGAGAATGAACATAATTTTTAGTGATTGCTTGAACATGTGACTGAATTCACCTTTGTGCAGTTCCCTGCCTAGTCAAAAGGTCTAAAGCCAAACAGAACACCCTTCTCATAAGATGGGACATGCTATGCATGGCATTAGCATCAAACATATTAAATGACTCTATTCCTGATCTGTTTTATCTGACTGGTTACAGTATCGTAAGCTTTTAAAATTGTCTTTAAGCAGGGGGCAGTGCTTGACTTCCAGTGCGAATGTCTGTGTTTGCCTTGAACTCTGCATATACAGGCGTTAAATTAAGCTACTAGCAGCAACGAATCCATAACACGCAGAGCTGTGAAGATCTCATTTGGAATGCACAGCATAAAAACATTCCTTTAGCATTGTTCTCTCTAGATGCTGAAACAGTTTTTGATCCACTCCTGTGACCCTTCCTGTTCATGGTCCTTATACGCTTTGGCATTCCACCTATCTTTTTGAACTTTCTCACCACATTATACGCTTCCCCCAAAGGTAATCTGCTTCTTCCAAATATTCCTTCACTATTCTTCAATGTTACCAGACAGGAATCCCCTTTATCACCACTCTTGTTTGGCCTATCCCTGATACCTTTGCTGCAGGCGATACGGTCCAGCCACACAATACTGTATCTTGGTACAAACCTAACATGACTAAATCAGAACTACTTCCAATTGAATTAACTGATACAAATCTAGTACACCTAAGGGGAAAACACTACTCACATCATGTATCCTGGGCAAGCAATACGACAAAAACTATATACCCCTCTTGAAAAAAAGCATGGGATTATCTTTGAATGTGGAGGAATTTGGGGATATCTTGGCTGGGCTGTGTTGCCTCTATCAAAATGAACCTTCTTCCCAACTTCTTCTATGTTATTCAAACTTTACCTATTCCCATTAACCCCTTAAGGACCAAACTTCTGGAATAAAAGGGAATCATGACATGTCACACATGTCATGTGTCCTTAAGGGGTTAACCAAGTCGATTTAAACACTCGACAGTTTGAAACAGATACATTTATATGGAGGGGAAGAAATACCTGTATACGTAGAACCATGGTATATGTCCCAATGAGGTTGGGAGGTTTGGGATTACCCAATTTCATCCAATAATAACAAGCCAACGAACTTGCACTTATCCAACAATGGCACCTTCTTTGTGACCAGAAAAGATGGGTCAACTTGGAATACCACATTTTTGACAATGACTTTCCCTCTCTATACATGTGGCACCCTATACAACATTGCTCTCTACCCACATTAACTTCACCAGCCAGCATTAATTCTTTAGATTTATGGGACCACATAAAGAACAAATGTGTACATTCATTCTTATACCTATTTTGAAATGTGTTTTAATATTTTAAATAATAAAAATAACAATTGTACATTTTTGTCAAGGTTTCTAACAATCAATAGTATTTAAACAGTATGGAATATGGACAGTGTCATAATAGTAAGGATCTTTGTTATGGTTACATTATTAATACAATGAGTAACACAAAATAAAATAAAAACTGGGGAAAAATGAATAAATTGCACATCCATAGTATGATATGAAATAATTAAAGTAGAAAAAGTGAATAAAATTTCTTAGGTCAAATACATTTATATAGATATAAAATGAATAACAAATGCATTAAATAAGGGTTCGAACATCAGTGAAAAATTGGTTTTCGGTCAGGTGGAAACATCTTTCAGTGAGCACTTCCTTTCAGTCCGGCCGGGTACAGGAATCAGAAGCTTCTGTACCGCGGTGTGCACTACTCTGCTCGGCCATGCAACACTGACTGAGAGATTGGGAGGAAGGGGTGCTGTGCGCCCACCTCCTGCCGGTCACTCCAATCTAGCGCCTCCCCCCGGGTCAGTGTGCCCTTAGGCGGCCGCTTGTGCTGCCTTATGGACGCACCGGCACTGCTGGTGTCGGTTGTGTCACCTCCCACACGTGATGCACACCCTGGTGCGGTCCACACCCCCAGTCTGACGCCACTGGACTGGAAAGTCCAAAAAGGTAACTTACACAATTTACACTGCAGATTAATCATAATTGCTGATGTTACAAGATACCTGGGGTTCCCTGGTACCAGCAGGGGTTAACCCCTTAAAGTCAAAAATAAGGCTTCCAGGAAATTCCTGAACCCCTGAACTGATCTGGGTAATTATTTGATATGTTGGTCACCCAGATCAGGGCTATCAGGGGATGTAACTTTTGAGGCGGGTTTCTGTGTTTTACGGTATTTTTGGGGTTGTATAAAAATGTGTTTTTTGGCCTGTAGATAATTGAGTTAGTACAGTCCAATACTCAATTATCTCCCAGGTACAGAAGAGGGATTATCTGATTATGTATGGGAGTGTCCTGGATCTAAGAGCCAATGTGATTGTGTAATTGTTTATATTGTGGTTTACTCTCAGGTCCAGGGGGCAGTGCTTCTTGCATGGGGACTCGCATATAAGGCCAGTTGTGGCTCCCATTAAACAAGTTCCTGCTTACCCTCAACATAGAGCCTCGTCTCATGTGTGGGGAAAACGGCTGCATCTGCCCTTGGGATTGCTATATCACTATACTTCGCTGGGATATAATCACTTGTAAGAGCAGCCTGCTACACTCTCTGGAGTCGGAGAGGTCTGACCACTGGGAGCTGGATCCTGGTCTTGGGTCCAGGGTGGGTGGAGGACGGCGAGACCCCAGCCAAGCTGTAACACTGGAAGTGGGGACTACGGTGCTGATGGTGTCTGGTGGAGTGCTTGGAGTCCTCGGTGAGCACTAGGAGCATTGATTGTTGGAGGCACCCGGTAGGGGTGCCAGGCAGTCCGTTACACCGACACTTGACATTAAAGCCCTGCACCGCATGATGAAAATTCCAGGCACCGTAAAAATGTCAGCCAACCAGATAAGTCCTGCGTTGCAGTGTTTAGGTCAGGAAAGCTAACATAAGTTCCTGTTATATAGCTCCAAATCTTGGGAGATGGTAGTGGCGGTGGATACTGGCTCAGGCGACATCCAGGTAAGAAGAGAAATCGTTAAAAAATGGCTGATTCCTCACAATTTAGGGGATACCAAGGAACTCCTGGCACCATAAGCATTACAGAAAGCTGTAGTGGATAGGCTGCATTAAGTATCGCCTTAAATCTAAATATACTGTAAGCAAGGCTAAATATTTACACTCGCTCATAAGACATAGATGAGTGAAAATTCACCCCTGGTAAGTGTGCCATGGACCCTCCAGGCTTACAGTAATCAGTAACATTTGGACCTGTCTAGGAGAGTAGCACTTGACATTTGGAAACCTGCTAAGCATTGTATTAATGAGACCTTAATTGTATTTGCATGACAGGTTTATTAATGTCTGTGCTCTACTGACTAATTTGATCAGGAGTAGATCTTTACAGTTATTTGTCTAAACAAATTTATTTTACGAAACAACACTTTTTTTCATGGTTTATTAAATAAATGTGATTAAGTTTAACATGAATTGTAAAACATTTTCTCAAACTTAGAGAAGACGATTCTTCACTTTTTTTTTACATTTCTGAAACATAATGACTTGTATTAAATTTTTCCAGCCGAATGCTTGGCATCCTTAATTAGTCTGTACATGAATGTGAAGAAGAAGAGAAGATTATCGTATTCTCCTTGATAATCCTCTTCTAGAATATGAGTGTGATAGTCTACCATGAAGAAATAAATAGCTTCGATTGTTGAAAGGTATGTTTCCGGAGATCCTTTTTGATGACGCCAAAAGCAAGTCTTCCTTTCAGACAATTCTACTGTAACCAGCCCTACCACAAAAGGAAAAAAGGAAACATGAATTTTGTATAAAACTGAATATATTGTTCAACTGGAGACAAATTTATCTTGGTTGTTTTGGAGGAGTGGCTTGAAAATCACAATCAAGGATCTGCATTTTTGTAAACACCAAGCAAACACAATAGGCGCTCATCAGTAGCACAACAATGGATATGTTAATACATAAACTATGGCACAGAATACATTTACTCACATTTTATTTATTTAATTAGTACTTCGTGCAATATTAATTTGAGATACATCTGTGTGACATTTGCAAAGGTCTTTCTAATGAATGTGCAGATAAAGAGTAGGGGCCTTTGACAGACTTTTAAAAAACCCATATATGCATATCTACAAACATAGGGAGCATGGGATCTGGAACAGAGAGTAGATGGGTCAACAGAAGCCAGCAATCAGGGGCGGATGGTCTGCCTAGCAAAGGGGCTTGTCTGCTCAAAAGCCTGACAGTCAGTCTCGCTCGGGCCATCCCATGCACAGTAATCCTGAAATGTAATGAGCACAGATTTAGTGCTTTGGCTTTACTTTAAGCAGAGTGAGAGAATCTAATGATATGCTCATACTGTGCTGGTATTCTCTGATGCAGGATACAAAGGAGATAATCAACGATGGTGTCACATGACCTCAAACTTGGGATATCATTCCTGCACCACTGACATTTAGGAGGTATACATATGGCTGGATAGTCCTGGGGACACAAGCAGACGTTAAAGGTGGTCAACTTAAAAGGTTACTCCGGGCTACATAAAAACTTCTGCTTTTAGATGTGGTCATAGAGTAAGAACTATATGTGCAGCTTGAAACTCTACGCATAGAGAAAAATGTTGTCCCATGGATTAGTTGCACCCCTGGCATATCTGTTTTAGGTAGCTAGGAACTCTGTTTGGCCGCCTAATTTTAATTCTGTGTAAAAATCAAGTCTAACAACAGCGTGCGCAGATGTAATCTGCTTCCACCCGTGCAGGGAGCGCATCTGCAAGGGGAAGCTTTTATGTACTCTTCCATGTGAGCTCCACCAAGCCCCGCATTCTGAGTTGTGTTGTTTTTTTTGCCCGATACCTTTTTTATTTCTACTCCCTCGTCGAACCCACATTCCCTCCCTCCTCAATTCAATACACCTCTATGAGGAGATGCTGACTGGCGCAGCATGGCATTTTGCTGTGCATGCGCAATAGCCACCCAATGCTTTCCTGTGGGAAAGCTTTGGCGAGATCATCAAGAATGATGATCTCAGCCATGGAGGTGGGGTCAGCCATGGTGATACCAGCATGGCAATGGAGAAAAGGTAGGTTTAAATGTCTTGTAACTCCATTCTGAGGGGGGCTGGTTACCTAAACATGCACACTCCAGCACAATACTGTTAGGAATACATGTTTTATATTCCCCAACACCTGAATTCAAAGTTTACTATTATAACTCAGTATACAAAAGTCAGTAAGACAGTTAATAAATACACAGTACTCTGTGAGGCATTTCCAACTTATTTTTTGCTAAGATGGACTTAAAACAGATACAAGGCCATAATAAACAAGCAAACAAACAGCCCAAACACGTCCCTGTAAAATCGGAATTATAATTGTCTCCAGATGTATTGCAATTCTTGTAGGAAGTCTATCATAACAAGATTGAAATAATTATTAGGCTTTATACAGAAAGCTGTATATTATAATTACCACTAAGTCCTCCCATGTTCACATCTAGACCTTGAAGACCTCAAATGGGATATAAAGAGTTAAAATATTAGTGTAATGTGGAATTAGATTTTCATTTTATTTTATTAAAAGGGAATTCGTAACTGGACAGGAAAACCACACATTCTTGATTCTGCATGCTTCCTGTGTTTATTTGACCAGTAAAAATAATACTAATTTTGGCTGACTTAATACGATCTCTTACTTTTACCCAAAATTGTTGTTATTTGGCCATGTACAATTTAAGTAAATACATTTATGTTTATTTAGTTAATAAATTGCAGTCACTTTTATTATTTTATTCATTTTAAGTTTGATAATTTTATTATTCGCAAATGCAGGGCTACTTTCAAAGAGTGGACACGGCTAAAATATCCCATATAGAGCTACTATTACTTTTGTGCTTATTTAAATGATTCAGTTAAAGTGGTGGTTTTGTTTAACTTAAGGGTTACGTCAGAGTTGGTGTCAGTTAAGGGTGAAGTGGGAGCTGGCTAGTGAGTTTACATGCAATGATGAGGGTTTAGGACCTAGAAAGTTGTCTTTCTCCTCTAGTCAAACCAAATCAGATTCATTTCTAAATTTGGGTTTGCACTTGGTTTAGTTGCACTCCAACTCACTTAGGAAGGTAATTTATTGAGGGCAGAGTTTATCAATTTATAAATAAATAATTATTGTCAGAGCCCAGATGCATTTGATAAGCATCTTTTAACAACTGGGGACCCACTTAAATGTGGGTCCCAATTCTGGGGTTACAAATCAATGGCAGAGTGAAATGAATGGAATTAACTTTTTTCCACCTATAGTTTTTTTAAGAGTGTATTTTTGTTTTTGCTAAAAAAAAAAAAAATGTTTAAAGCGAATTGGGGAATTTCAAAGAAACATACAAAAATTAGTAATACAAGCAGGTATTCCAAACAAAATGTTTACCTGCCCTTTTAGATTATTGGGTCCCAACAAAAAGTTTTACTATAGAAGATTTACTTATCTTTTTCCCCTCACTATGTTTTCCTGTGGCCCCTGCTCTACCCTGCCTGAGATCATCATTACTGATAATCTCGGCCAACCCAATGTTTCCCTATTTGGTGGGCTACAGCGTATGCATGGGAATTGTTGTGTTTTGCCAGTCAGCCTCTCATCAAATTGAAATGCATCTTTATGGGTTTTCTTTGTCCTCGTATAGAGTGTGAAGATGCCAAACATCAGTCTTCCAAAGAATGCAGGACCACAACAGGATACATTTCTAGTGGGTGTCACTACATGCATCCCTAGGAATCAACGTAGGGGCAGTCCATTTGCAACATATTCACTACATTTAAGCTGTAATGGTTCGGGAGAATACAGTGTCCCTTTAACAAGTGTGATAGAATATGTCAACTACCTGTAATTCAAGTCAGGTGTTTTAATATCAAAATGTGATCCTGGTGTAGGGGGGCAGGACTTCCGACGTGCAAGAGCGGAAGCATGTAGCGTTTCTCCGTGCCAGAGCAGGCCAAGAGCTACTACAAACCTACCAACCAAGTAGAGCTGTGAGTATTATCACCCCAAAAAAAGCCCAGGAAAAGCCCAGAAATTGTTCGAAATCGTTGCGGACAGCTTGTCTGTCCGATATTACCGTCACAGCTACTGTTGTGGGATTGCTGCTGGGTTTGCCGTGGGGATTCCATGCCTGCTGCTGTGGGATTGCTGTGGAGGATTGCCGTGCCTGCTGTGTTGCGGGGAGTGCTCTGCCAGAGGTATCTACAGACTGTGCAGGAATGGCTCCACCTAAATCCCAGAGAAATACTGACTTCTTTCATCGAGGTAAAAGAGAGAAAGCTAAGCAGGGATCGGATGATGGTGGGCTAGGATCTCCTCATGGCTCAGAAGGGGGCTCTGATTCAGAGAATTCCATATCACAGCCTGAAGAGATTTTAATCTCTGAAAAATGATTGCTGGTTATGCTGGCTGATTTCCGCTCTACATTAAGGGCGGAGTTTAAAGCTGTTGTTGATGATATGCGCAAAGAATTGCATGATCTGGGAAGCCAGACAGGAGTCTTGGAAGAACATATTGATGTACTATGTGCAGCAAACAATGACATGGTGGATAAGACCCAAAATATGGAGGCAGATTACAAGCGCTTGAAGGAGAAGGTGGCAGATTTGGAGGACCTATCACGCCGTAATAACATTCACTTGCGAGAGGTCCCAGAATCAATCCAAACCAAATAATTGGTTAGCTACCTGAAGGATCTCTTTAAAGCCGCAGTGCTGCCATTAGAAAACAAAGATTTATGCATTGACAGGGCGCACAGAGTTCCAAAGCAAAAGAATTTGGCAACGGACGTATTCCGAGGGACATAGTCACCCGGCTACATTATTATACTACAAAGGAAGCTGTGTTAACAGCCCAACGTCTGACAAAGCTACCGGAAGAATATGCACAGGTGACTCTGTTTCCCAATTTATCTGCCTCTCCAATGGCACGGCACAGAGAATTTGCCAACATTACTAAATGTTTACGCATAAATAAAGTGGCTTCCAGATGGTGATTTCCCCTAAAAGTGTTGATATGGCAGAATGGATCCCTCAACAAGATGAATAATCCCGAACAGGGCCACAAGCTTCTGCATTCCTGGGGACTTTTGGAAGAAGAGATAGTTAAAACTAATTTGGCGATGACATGGAAGGTGCCAGCAGAGTGGACAAGAATACAAAAATCCAAGTAAAGGACTGGTCGAACAATATCCGAAATTAAGGACTTAAATTGTGGTACACAATAACTTCATATCGTAAAACAGATAAGGGACTTTTGAATGGGGTAAGAAAAAAAAAGAAAGGGGAGGTTAAAAAAAACCCAAAAACAAACAAACAATATCTTATACTTCCCCTTTAAAGTATTCCAAATCTTGAGTAAGAAAAGAATGAAAACAGGGAGGAAAGCTAGATAGCTTTTAAAAAGTCTAATGGCCTTAGATATTAGATTTTATAGGTCATCACTCTTCCCCTCGCTCAGTCCACAGGTTGACCTCAGACTCAAAAATGGCTCACAAATACAGATTAATAGAAGAAACGGTCTACCTGCAAAGATTGCTGGGAAGCATCTATGATTTTATATACTTTTGTTTGTTTTTTATTGTTATCTATTTTATTAGTTTTGTTATAAGCATTATTTTTCAAATTTAGGGCATATGTGTGTTTGAAGAAATAGGCTACACAAGGGCGGTGTGATTAGGGCAGATGTGAGGGGAAGGAGATGGGGAATGCAGAACAATCAATCAGAAGTATGGTGAAAACAAGGATTGCATATTTTCCAACTCTTATGGCTCAGGAGTTTAAATTACTTTCTTTTAATGTAAACAGGCTTAATATACCGCACAAAAGAAAGTTGTAGTTCCAACACCTTCAGAAAGAGGGGTGGCAGTTGCCTGTTTACATTACATTTTTGCGCAAACAGACCACCAGTTTTTGGTTCGCTCAGATATCCTGCAGTATATCATATCTTTGCTCCAAACAAAACAAAAAATGTCAGCATATTATTGTATGCAGCCTGGGTGCCCGTATGCACAAAGGAATTTAACGATAAAGAGGGGAAAATATGGGTCCTGGGGGGGCGGGGCCGGACCGCCATGCTGACTGGTCGCATGCAGGAGAGGCTCCGGAGAAATCGGGCCTCTTAGGCAAATACTGCACCCGCATGGAACCTAAAGCAAGTACCCGCGGCTGCGGACAAAGCAGCAGAACCCGAGATTGGGAGTTTTGGATCCCAGGAGGGAGGCACGAAACTTCGGGGACTGCGGCCTACTCGGGAGGGAGCGGGGTGGACGGCCGCTGCCCAGTCTCCCTACCCGGACACCGCAAGCCGACCTCATGTAATGCCTGCCGGTCCCGTTCCCCCCCCCTTGGGATCGGGGGGGATATCCCGGTCCCCATATCGGAGGGCTCAGGAAGTGTGGAGGCCACGAGGCAGGATGCTCCCAGGGCCAACCTGCTAAGATGGCGACGTCGCGGGGCACAACATCAGCAGCTCCCGCCCTATGAAGCCCCAGGGGAGAGAAACCACACCACTCACCCAAACATGTAACCGCAAGATCAGCCCAGCGGTGAGTCCTCTACTAGTCTTCACCGGGTGAACACAGCAAGCCCTCGACTTACACAGGCACCAAGCCCGCCAAGCCCCTCAACCGGGACAAGGTAAAACTCTGCTAATGCCATGATAAAACAGCCACAATATACCGCTACAGAGCCCGCCTGGCCCCACACAGACGCCTGCAGGATCACAGCAGTTGGCTGACGACAGTGCAAACAGCGACCATCGCAGGGGCACCAAAGGGGGATCTGGAGGAACAACTGGAGGGGCTAGCTTGAGTCCCGACAATCCTGGACTGCTTTCCCTATACAGGACTCACTTGCCATGCGGCAATGCAGATGACACCGGACCAGGCGACATAGCAGAAGAACACTACACTGAAATGTACTCTGCCTGTCTTACTAACACGCTAGGCTACTTAAACACAAAATCTTTCACACTGTCAAAACACACTCTGCCCGGGACTCCACCACTCCGAGACCTCCCTCCACTATCACTACACAATCACCTTGCTCACTGTAGGCGCACTCATGATTAGCAATCTATACCTGATGCTAGCTCACATAGCCTGAGCACCCACCACTCACAATTTTATGTTTTATCATTATAACATAACAAGATCTGATCTGAAATGGCGACTCCTAAATGATCGTCTAAATCATATTAATAAGTGCATTGTATTTTGCTCTATGATTACTGTTTTCATATGTCCTGCAACCATTAACTGTTTCTCGCAATCAATCATAAGCTGACATGTGTACCATCGGCATGCACTGCAAGCCTAAAGAATACTTGTTAAAGTACTACTCGACTTTACTCATATGTCGACCTATTTCTAATGTTGTTATCTCGTTAAAATTGTCAATAAGCCTTAGCAAAGTCAAATTATAAAGAAAAATGTGCATGGTCTCTACACACCACATATCTGTTATCACTCTGAAAATCGAGCTTGTGAGAGCTAATGTGGCTATGCAAGCACTGTTGTAATCCCCTATGCACAACAAAATAAAGAATTAAAAAAAAAAAAAAATATTGGTCCTGGTGGGAGTTCTAAACGGAAAAAAGGTGACAGTAGTTAATTTATATGCCCCTAATGCTAAACAGATTGAATTTTTATGGAAGGCATTTGGTCAAGTAGCAAAATTAAAGATTGGACAGGTATATATATGTGGGGACTTTAAACTTTATCCTTGACTCGAAGATGGATGCTTCAGGTATAAAAGCCCCTCCTCTAGCCAAACGTCGATGGGGGCTAAAATTAAGCAATCTACTTGTCGAGTTCAAGTTTTATGATACATGGTGGTCTTTATATTCTGAAGCTAGGGATTACACATTCTATTGAAAAGTTAATACTCGATGTGTGTTTGATATAATATCTTTGAAAAGTTTGAAAGAGCTTAAAATAGCCCCTATAACCTGGTCAGACCTCGTCCCGGTTTGCTCCAGGTTCTTTACTTTATACCCAATAAGAGGAAGAGGTTCATGGGGATTGAATGAGGAATTGCTGGAGGATATAATGGGCAAATCAATAATTCGCAGAGCAATATAACTTTTTTGGGGGAAAATCAGTATGCACATACATCGATAACTAGTTGGCTCGCAAAGCGGTGATACATTGATTATTGATACAACAAGGGGCGCCTAAAAAAAGACAGTATAATTAGGAGCAGAATCGCCTCATAACAGAACTGACTGCCATGGAGGCCATACATAAGCAAATAAGAAAGTTTGGGATAAAATGTAAAAAATTAAGAGAGAATTAAATAAGCTACAACTACAGGTTATTGAGGGGCAAATGAGGAAACAAACATACTTATTATTCGCAAGGCAATGAAGCAGGGAAATTATTGGCCTCTCAAGTGAAAAAGCTACACTTAAAGTCAAAAATTTCATGTCTGGGAAAATTAGAAGGCACTAGGGTGGGTAATCCGTTACAAATGGTAGAAGAATATGCATCCTTTTATGAGCAACTGTATAATTTAGAACAAGATAAAGAGGTGGTACAACCCACACAGCAAACAATAGAAATTTTTAAAGAAAATATAAATTTACCACAGATAACTTTAATACAGGCAGAGGCATTAGATAACCCAATTACAGAATAAGAGGTCCAAAGGGCATTATTTGATACTTTAAGACATAAAGCACCGGGTCCTGATAGATTCTCTTCCTCCTATTATGTTAAATTTAGTGAGTTCCAAATTCCTCATCTAATTGCCCTTTTTAATAATGGTTTAGATACGGGCCACATACACCGGGAGATGTTAGAAGCGAATATAATCACTATCCCAAAACCTGGCAAACCTCCGACTCGCTGTACGAATCTCCGCCCGATATCTCTGCTCAATGCAGATACAAAGTTATTTGCCAAAGTTATGGCTCAAACAATAAAGCCTCTACTACCAGAGCTTGTGTCATTAAAACAGGCAGGTTTTGTCCCAGGAAGACCGAGTATGGGAAAATACAAGGAGGTTTTTAGATTTAATAGAAATTATGAAGAGGGAGGAAAGGCAAGGACTGATCTTAGCTCTTGATGCAGAGAAGGCCTTTGACCACCTACATTGGCAGTACATGGCCTCGGTGTTGGAAAGATTTAAACTACAGGCTAGATTTATGAATGGTATTTTATCACTGTATTCGGCCCCGACTGCAAGAATAGTCCTTACAGGGTTTGACTCACAGAGGCAAATGGGTTGAGGCAGGGGTGTCCCCTCTCGCCACTGATTTTTATCTTAGCTTTAGAACCCTTCATCCAATACATAAAGCAATCACAGGAAATAAAAGGCCTTGAAACTCAAATCGGTTCTCAAAAAATTGCTTTATTTGCGGACAACGTCCTTCTCCTCATTACTCAGCCACTGACTTAATTGCCAGTGATAATGAATTTACTCAAAAAATATGGAGAGGTTTCCTATTACAAGAACAATCTTGTTAAGGCTCAAGTCTTGCCGACACAGTTACCTAGAAGCATTAAGGAACAATTAGGTGCAGCATACCCATTTGAATGGAGATGGGACACATTAACGTATTTGGGAATTCAATTGGCTACTTCCAAACAAAAGATGGTCGAAGCCAACTGTGGCGGAACCAGCCCCGTCACTTGTGCCTGGAGAGGACTGCTTGCCAGCCTCTTGCCTTGTGATTATGGTCCCTGGGAGGTTTAGCCCTTGAAATACCAGATTTGGGCATAATGGATTTGTGTTGTGCTGCTGCTGGCCCTTTAACTCCCAGAGAAAGGATTTGTACTTTTAAATTGGCACTTCGGATGCAGTCGAAGTGCCGAATTAGTCGAAGTGGCCGCCATTCGAAAACTGAACACGTGGCGGCGGCCATTTTAATTTAGTCGAACGCGGTCAGCGGTGCGTGCCACTGAATCTATGGAACTAAAATCGGCTACACATTTGCACGAACACCGCTGACCGTTAACTTCTCAGGAACTTCAACGCTTCGACTGGAATCGAAGTGCGTTCGACAATTCGAACGCACCGTTAGACTGGGCTATTTGCACGAGCGGCCCTGTTCGTGCATTCGAATGGGACTTAGACATTTTTCTGTGTGAAATTGACCGACCGCACAGCCCAAATCTATGGAACTCTTTTGGGCATGAAAATGTGCTTGTGGTCGGTCAAATAGGACTTTCCCTTAACTTTTTAACCCCTAAACCGATTGCCCTGATTTTTGAGTATGTGTATATTTCAAGCATGCTGATTATGAAAATGTATGTTTTATGTGAATGGCATGTATATTTTGTAAGTTATTAATATTTTGTAAAAACTATTTCTCTGCCTGTGATAATTATATTAACCATTGTGTTCAGTAATCATATCACAGGCAGAGGAGATGATTTTGTGTGGGCAGTACTATGTTTGTGGATTGTGAATAAAAAAGGGTGTATGTGCCAGTACAGTCAGTTCTGCTTGACCCTCAAAATGAAGTGTTGTCTCATTATTGGGGGAATTGGATTGTATGCTGATTGCCAGGAGTGTAAGCTGAGTGTCAGCAGTTTACAGCATTCATATGTTTCAGAGCATTCGTATGCTTCTCCGGTTCGGTGGTTGTGGGGTCTGCTAGAGTGCTTGGAGCCCTCAGGAAGCGCTAGGAGCATCCTTCAATGGAGGTACCCAGTCGGGGTGCCCGTCGATCCATTACACCAACTTTGGTAGTTTACGATCTGAATTTCAAAAAACGTTTGATCATTGGAAGGGTGGGAGAACTTCCTGGCTGGACCTATAAACTCAGTGAAGATGATATTATTGGCAACATTTATTTATTTTGCACCATATGTATGTTAGTATCCAAATTAATCTTAATTAGATTTCAAAGGTTAATCAATGTCTATATTTGAAAAAAAACAAAAAACACCAAGGGTTTAATTTACCACAATGTGCTATGGGATGATAGAGGATGGATTGGGTGTTCCCATTATTTATAAATATTATGTGGCATCAGTCTTGGCACAAAAGGCTGTGTTACAGTATACCCCGGTATAGTGAGGGTTAATACCGATTTGGGGATTCACCTTTACAAGGGAACAGCAACTCACGAACGCTCTAACCCACCGAATGGGAAACATACGAACTCCTTCTCTCCTGGAACAGGCACAAGTAATACTCCAAAGTAGCAATCCCCTCAATCACAAGACCAAGCTCCGTATTGAGGGTAAAACAGGATTCTGATTTATTGAGGGCTACTGGCCTGGTATTTATGCAGGTCTTCCACCTGGTGGACACTCCCCTAGGGGACCAGATGGAAGACTGGGACAAGAATAGTACATTAGCCAATCACAGTGGCTCAGGCATAAACACTCCCCTTTTGATGAGCAAAACCCTCCTCTCTATCCTGGAGATAATTGGGAAGAAATCCAATTATCTCCATGGATAGAGGCAAAGCACCATTTTAAATGGGACAATACATAAAAATCAATAACTGGGAAACTACCGAATGCATTCAATACATTTAACGTATCCCCAGACAGCCTAGATCTGAGTGCACATTATTACCGAATGGTGCTCAGATCCAATTCACACAGTCCAATCGCCATGGAGCCAAAGTCTTTTACACTGCTCTTTCGGTATACTAATGGCTCCATGGGATGGCTGTCTGGGTTATGTCCATTCGTGTAATAAAAGTCCCGAACAGACCGGCGTTTGAATGCTAGATGACAAAGAAGGGAGGTCGGCGGCTTCAGCGGTGTTCGGGAGAAAAAGTGTCCGTTTTGGGTTCCAGGAAATCGTCGACGAACACCGCTGTTCATTCGTGCGTCCAAGATAGCTGCCGCCTCATGGTCGGCATACGAACGACGACCACCCAGCATACGGTCGTCAATTAAGAGGTGTCTGCGGTTAACCACAACATTTTAATGAGGCCAAGAGGTTAACCAGCAGCACACTTCTCTTCTGGGTGGCCGGCCATTCAGTAGTTTGTTCGGGAGTTTTAGGAAATAAACGAATGGGGGAGTACGGTCAGGCAATTACACGAATACACACGAACCAAACGGGATAGCAGTATAGTTCCAAGACAGAGGGATCTGTCACAGGCTGGCTTATTAAAACAAAGGGATATACCTTTATGGTATAAAATAGAGCAGGCGATATTGAATCCTTATCAGATGTTGAATTTGTTATGGATGAAGCCTCGTGAACAACCTAGGGGGCCCAATCCGTTAGCTGCAACTTACCTCTCCATACAAATGTGGAGAGAATGGGTACCAAAAGTGGTTAAATTGGAAACAATGATGTATGCGCCACTAGGGAGCCTTTAATATTGTTCAGATTATCTATTTTTAGGTAATTGGAAAAAGAAAGGCATTAAACAAGTGTCCCAACTGTATGATCATAAAGGTATGCGGCATTTTCTGATATACAGTTGGAATATGGACTTGATAGTAGAGACGTTTTTATCTATTTGAGGGTAAAACATATCCTTACGCATAGAAAGATAAAGGGGATAAAAGAGGAGGAGATACGTGGCTTTGGGAAATTCTGCATGGGAAAATCGAAACAAACAAGACTTTTTTTTCACTATGCTACAGAAATTTGATGTGGGGGGGGGGGTAGGCCCTCCAAACTACCTTATATGGTGAAATGGGAAAAAAATATTGAATTGCACTATTGAACAAGCTCAATGGCAGTCTGCATTGAGATTAACCAAAACATCAACGCACCGTCTTGACCATATAGAAGCTACGAACAAATTTGGATGAGGTGGTATTTAATGCCTCAGCGCCACTCTAATATATATATATATATATATATATATATATATATATATATATATATATATATACACACACACACACACACACACACAGGAACATCATCAGCATGTTGGAGATGTAATATGGAGGTCGGCTCATTGATCCATATCTTTTGGAGTTGTTCATATTTGTCTGCTTATTGGTTGTCAATCTAAAGGTTTGATTAAAGAGGTAGTGGAGTACAAACTACCATTGGTACCAGCTACCTATCTTTTGCATATACTTCCCAAAGAAATCCCTCAGAGTAAGGCGACATTGATTATTCATATTTTTTATAGCGGCTAAAATGTATATAGCTGTTATGTGGAAAAGCAAACAAATCCCTGATGTAACGAAAGTTATTGCTAAAGTGTCAATTACAAAAGAGTTTGAGGCTATCTCCCATAAACACTCCAATAATATTAACCGGTTTTATAAGAGATGGATAGCTGGAATAAATAACAGCGATAAAGAGAAATAAAGATAAATAAAGAGAAATTTCCCCTTCAAAGCCTCTCAAACATCCTACGTCTCCTTATCTCCCCCCCCTCCCCTATCCAGCAATATAAGATTGAATTACAGTAAACTATATTAAGTTGAAATTGTTAGAGTTGATTCAAAGTACGCACTATTGCTATTTGATTTGTTATATATTGTAATATTTTGTACAGCTTGGAATATGTTAACATGACATCTATGCAATGTTAATGAGAGCTTATTGATGGAGTATTTCGATTTTTAAATCATTCATTATGTCATATGATGTACAAGAACGTTTTCTTTTGAAAAAACAACTAATGTTTGATACAAATTTAAAAAAAGAAAAAAGAAAAAAAAGTGTTCCTGGTGTTAAATATTTCTCAGAAACAAGATCATGATGCGCAGGTGGGTACACTAGACTTGAACTTGACACCTAGGTATGTTCCCAAAATTGTAGGGGCCCTTCTAACTGACTGACAATTAAAAGTAAAACAAGTAGCAAGTAGGTTGTCAGAAGATGAATAGTATACAATGTTTAACTAAAGCACTTCTATCAACCAGGCATATAAATGAAAAACAGAAAAAAAAAATGTGAATGAAAGTGATCGAATGGTAAACAGCAGATGTTGAAATCGAACCCTGTTTTTACATGTGTGGGGCAGGTTGAGAAAATAAATTCTTTATTCCCTTGTGGTGAATACTTTATTTCATTTTCCTTTCTGTGATTGTATTTATATTATTTGTATGCTAACACTACAGATGGACCCATCACACTTTGTCTCATCACAATATGTAAATCACACCATGGCACAAGAAGCAGCGTAATTGCATGCAAGCAAAACAAACACCATCCAAATTCCTTTCTTAATCCAATGTACCATGTCTGTCACCTCCTGGTTTTGTCAGATTCCACCCACTACAAATACAGCATGTAACTTGATGGTTATGAAACACTTTCTTATCAGGCAAACTTGTAACGTTTTTAGTTTGCACACAACTCAAATTCTACAGCCATGTGTTTGTAGTCAGCCAGATTATATTTATTTATATATATATATATATATATATATATATATATATATATATATATATATATATAAAAATATCCCAAAATAAATTTTTCAATATTAATTCTTCACAGGTGCACAAAACATCTGGGGCCTGAAAAGTATCAGTTTTCCATTTGTTAGATGGCAGGCACATTTAACTCCTTCATGGCCAGGAGTAAGGCAATTCCCATTATTGTTTGTTTTTTATTATTTTAATTTTTATTGAATGTTTTCACAGTTACATATAGCACACAACGACATAAGGTAACACAATATGCGACAATCAGAATACTGGGTAATGAAGTTTAGGGATATAAAGTAGACTATGCTTTCATCAAGACTGTGTGATCACAGCTTGGGGTGACAGATGATAGCAAGCATAACAAACAATCTAATAATAAAGATGTGGGGATAAAAGTAGAATGAAGGTACTCTTACTCAGTAGGTTATGTCAATCTGACTAAAACAATTAAGCTTATTAACCATGTAATGATTGTTTGATTGCGATTTCCTGTCTTGCTGTGTTTTATGCCCAACCTCCTACAGACTGTAAACTCGTTTGAGCAGGGCCCTCTTCAACCCATTTTCTCATATATTGTTAAATCTCCCCCTCTTATAATATTGTAAAGCGCTATGGTATTTGCTGGCGCTATATAATTACCAATAATAATAATAATAATATCTGTGGATGGCACATCCCTAAAAAGAATGGACCCTCTTTAACCCCTTAAGGACCAAACTTCTGGAATAAAATGGAATAATGACGTGTCACACACGTCATGTGTCCTTAAGGGGTTAAGAAGCTGATACTAAGATGGGGCTGTAGTGCCAAAATAGATGTCTCATGCCAAACCAATAAGTTTAGTTTAATATATTCCATATGTATGCCAGAGGTGCCGATGTGGACATTTCCATTCCAATCTAAACCGGTTCCATGCATTCATTTGTGCGACACCCTTTCTATTTGGAGCACAGCTTTCTCATTTGCTCAAGCAGCACAGAGGGGATCCTGAGGACTCTTGATTAGCATTAAAACTCTAATGGAAGGACAGCATCTGAGATCTGTAGACACCGTAACCACTTCAATGAGATGAAGCAGTTACAGTGCCTACAGTGTCCCTTTAATTTTACAACTCCGTTTTCACATCCGTTTAGTGGATAATCCCCTCTTTGATTTCTGTATTACATTATATTACTGTGCTGTAAAATAATCTAGAACATTGTTCCTATACTGACGATTTTCTACATTTACGGTGACTTCAAATAATGCAATGCATAATATAAAGCAAGCTTGGCCAAGAAGTAGATCCACAGCGTTTGTAGAACTACAACACCCATCTTGCTTTTCCAGTCCCAAGCACCATGGGAGTTGAGGTTCACCAACAGCTGGGGATCTACTTCCTGGCTTCTCTCGTTTTAAAGGCCTAAGCGTAGTATTCTTTGCATGCGGACTTTATAAACAAACAATGGTGTCCCTAATTTGAGATATTTTGGAAGACAGAAAACTGAAATAAATGTGGTTATTCTTTCATTTGTTAGGAAATGGTGTCTTTTAAATGTTGAAACCCTAGAATTGCAGTTTATTTTAAAGAAAATTGACTTGCCTACCGAAACCTCATTTTTGTGGGATTTTTTTTCTTTATTTCATTCCTTGTAGATTTCATATCCTGTATTTGTGGTCGTATGCTAATCCGTGAATGGCTAATTATCCATCTCTTCTTGAAAACAGATCTGTTCATCATAAACAAACTGATTTCTTTTTTCCCCTCAAGGAAAAAGCATGGATTGTGCTGTATGCAATTTGTCTGACATATTGGTCAAAAAGCCTTGTTAAAACGACAAACCCAGATTTTAAGATGCATTTGCGCAATATGGGATGACACATTAAATATGACTAATGTTTACAGAAGAGAAATCCTTCTGGAACATAGACAGGCAGTTTGTCATGTTTCTGGCCAAGTAATAAGGCCATCTCTTTGGTTAAATGTTCTATTAAAGCTGATTTATATGTTTGTAAATGCTTTTACGACCGGCCACCTGTGAACACTTTATATTGTAAAAAAACGGTCTCCTTATATCAATTAAAGTTAAAGTGGCACTGCCATATTTAAGCGTAATAACATTTTCATAATAAAATGGTTAAATTAAATAAAATACATACTTTTGCCTAGTGGTTTTGGATTCTGTGACAATTATTAAAGAAACACTATACAAACATATATTCTTGATATTATGGTGGTAGAATAGCTACCCGGCCCACCTTGCAAACTGCAGATATCATCGACAGAGAAGAACATAATAGCTGCACCTAGATATTGAGATCACGTTAGAAATTATAATAAATATAAATAAAGGTAAGCGTCAAAAGGAGGAGGCTTTGTGCTGGAGGCGTGTAGGCCTCAATCTTCTCTGTAGCACGCTGCTCTCCCAGTTATGGGTGTGGCCTGACTGTCTGTGGAACGGTTATACCGCTATGTCCCAAAAGCCTTTCTTTATTGCAGTACAGGCCTTGTTCCAAATATGTTATATCCACCATGTATTATATAAATATGATTCTAGTTCCCAGCCTAGACAGGTTGGTTTAGCTTGTTATTACTTAGCTTATTGTAGTCTACTCTCCAACTTGTTCAATGTCTCTCTACGGATGAAAATGTTCTCTGATATCTAGACATATTGATTCTGCCTGTTTTTTTACTTTTGTTTGTTACAACCATTTTCTTGCTCTATCGTGAATATACAGGTCTAACTTATTAAGCGTTTTCACTACCATAGCTTTGCCTTAAAGGGACAGTATAGTCACCAGAACAACTACAGCTTATTGCATTTGTTCTGGTGAGTAGATTCATTACCTTCAGGCTTTTTGCTGTAAACACTGTCTTTTCAGAGAAAATGCAGTGTTTACATTACAGCCTAGTGATAACTTCACTGCACACATCATCAGAAGTGGTGGCCTGATCCAATCACAATGCTTCCCCGTAGGATTGGCTGAGACTGACAAAGAGGCAGATCAGGGGCAGAGCCAGCACAATTCAAACACAGCCCTGGCCAATCAGCATCTCCTCATAGAGATGAATTGAATCAATGAATCTCTATGAGGAAAGTTCAGTGTCTGCATGCAGAGGGAGGAGATACTGAATGTTTGGATGCATTTTAGGCAGCCATGACCCAGGAAGGATCTCTAACAGCTATCTGAGGAGTGGCCAGTGAAGTTATCACTAGGCTGTAATGTAACACTGCTTTTTCTCTGAAAAGACAGTGTTGACAGCAAAAAAGCCTGAAGGTAATGATTCTACTCACCAGAACAAATTCAATAAGCTGTAGTTGTTCTGGTGACTATAGTATTCCTTAAAGCGTGAACATGTGAGTTTAGCATGTTTATTACATAAAAATGAGACAATCTAATCTGGAGTTTATATACCACTGACGTTCTTGACATCTTTTTATATGCCCTAACGTCTTTTCCTTTCTGCAATGTATTGCACATTGTCTCAATAAAATAAATAATTATAAAAAAAAGAGAAGGCATGGTCACTAATATAGAAGGGGTTATAAGGAAAGGAAAACCAACCAAACAAAAAAACAAAACAAGACATAATGATACGAACCGTTCATAGATTATTTACTGTCCGTGTGACTAGTACAAAGTGTGTAGAATGTGTAAAATTTAGAGCACAGCAAAATAGGACTTTGTGAATAAGTTATGAGTTATGAGTTCAGTATATATCCAACATTACACATATGCAGATATTTGCAGGGCCGGACTGAGAAATAAATGTAGCCTGGGCATTTCAATGAAGGGGCGGGGCAGAGAGGGTGTGTTTTGTCATCACCAATGACAAGCACGTCCCCTCTCAAAGTGAGCATGTTGGTTCAATGCTCTTCCAGGGCAGACCATGCGCAGAGCTCTGCCGAAGAGCTCTAGCATGAGAAAAAGGCCATGTATTTATTCTGCACAATGCAAGCAAATTTAATAACATGCTTGCTTCCTGTGTTTCCTTGCAACTTGTCTCTGGTGTCTCTAAAAATGGGATACCAGGAGACAAAAGGGCCAGGAAAGAGTATTGTGCATGTGTTTGGAGTCTGCTTGTGGGATTGTGTGTATGTAGAGTGAGTTGATTGTGGTATTGTGTAATAAGGTCGGTTTTAGTTGTGTTTTTGTGGTGCAATGTAATGCATGTGTGGCTAGGGACTGCAGAGAGTGTGTGTATAGGGGATGCAGTATGTGTGTGTGTGTGTGTGTATATATATATATATATATGTTTGGAAGTAGTGTGTGTGTGTGTGGTGCAGTGTGTTGGGGGGTTCTGTGTGTATGTGTGAGGTGTGTAGTGGGTGTGTGAAGAGTGCAGTGTGTATGTGAAGGGTGCTGTGAGGGTGCTGGGTGTGAGGGTGGGTAATGTGTGTGTAAGAGGGAGCTGTGTGTGAGGGTGATGTGACCATTTGCCCGGTGTGCCCGATGGCTAGTCTGGGCCTGGATGTTTGCATTCTATGACATCTAAATATGACAATATGAAATATATAGTTCATGTATGTATCAATACATATTTTATTCTTATTACCTTGAAGTCGTTCATCAGCGATTATTTTGTTTGTTTGGTTCCATGTGCTATCAATAAATACAACCTTCTTCAAACAGTTTAACTTGACTTTGTCATTTTTGTCTTGTTTTTCACTTTTGTAATTATCTTGGCTTAATTTTAGGCATTTGGAAGGTGGCTCACAAGAAGATTCCTTCTTTTTATCTTCACAATTATTCAGTAATAAAAGGCTTTCTTTTATGGAAACAGAATTTTTACCTGGAAAAACTAGAATTATCTATTAAAAAGGAAACAACAACAAAAACAGATTTTAATAATTTAAAATTTGGCAGTTTTACATGAACTTTGTATGGCCATAGCATTAATATAATTACTTGGACAGATAATGAGGAAGTTAGAATTCTGAAGTTAAAGGGTCACTCCACTGCCCAAACACAAAATATATTATCACTGTTTAGTAGATATACAACAAATGAAAACTTGCATGCATTTAATCATTGAAGTTATATCTAAAAACAGTTTGAAAAAACTGCAGATCTTGTCTGCTGCAAGTCCTCCTCTTCTAATCCCGCCCAGACTTTCTGTGGCTGTCCAATCGCAGACTTCCCAATACAGCTCAAGACAGGTGCCAGAACCTGTTGTCTGCTTGAAAAGCCATGGGATGTAACCAGCATAATTTATAAAAAAGTGTCCATTTGTATTGAAATCAGAATTATTTGCAAAATTTAGAAAAAATTAGACACACTGTTAACACAATACTTTTCAGCAAGCTAAAGAGCTTTAGGGGTCTGGAGTGTCCCTTTAAGGAAGTGCACTTTAGGTACTCTGTATTACTTGTCATACTGAAATTCAATTGAAAATTAAAAAAATATATAAATATATTGTTTAGACTGCTCTTCATATAGCAACATCATATCATTAATAACTTGCATATGGTTAAATGTACTATTATATGTACGGTATATTTTTAAACATGCTGATTTGTATATTTTTTAATTTACAACTTTGTGCTTTTATCAGAGAGAGTAAATTGTATTGTGCTGGTGAGTATATTATTGGTGCATGCTTTTGGGTGATTAGAAAATGCTTGTGCTCTAAAAACACTAGAAAAGTGGGTGAATTAAGGTTGACCTCTCAAATAGGGGAATATGGGATAGCTGAAGCTCTCTGTGCATGGTCCTAGTGCTCAATTCTTTCTTACATTTTGAAATCTGCAGGCGGGACTGATCCCTAGGACAGTATTCCAAAATCTTTTATTGTCCCGGCAAATTCCGAACTGGTAGCACGTATGATTTTAATATTTGCTGAATTTATGTATGCTATACTCACTTAACTTACTGCCTAAATGTTTGTCTAATACATGATACCCTATTAAGCCTATGGATTTCTTAAAATTTGCAGTTACAATGACTTGCTTATTGTGATAACACTACAATAACCTTACATACTCTTATTGTGATAAGCGGAGTTTCTCCATTAATGCGTATCTTATGTGCACCCGCTTTCTTTTCTGTAACTTTGCAACCAACAATCAAAAGCGAAAAAAATATATACATTTTATATTTTTTTAAATGATGGATTCCTATAATTCACTCACTTCATCCTTTTGGTCATAGTAATCTGGAATGCAGGGGAATGTATGAATTGTAACTGCATCATATGCCAGTAGTTTTGCATGTATAGCTGTGCTCTTTCCATCGGTTTCATTAGGATGTTTAATAATATCAATTTTTAGTGGCAGCTAAAATAGAAGATAAAAATCACATTAAAACAGTTTTAAAGATATTGCTATCCCTGCGGCTTGATTCCCATTTCCAACAAAGATAAACTGAAGGATCAACTACAAAGATACATTAAATCGTTCAGAAGAGTTTTGTAAGTTCTGTCACCCACTGATAACAACAGTTCCAGAGTGCCTGACTCAGGACGTAGTATCACAGAACGCTATGTAACAAATAAACTATGGCATGTCTGGAAAGTTCAGGCTGAGCCAATTGCTCGAGAGCAATTTTTAATCTGAGACAAGCATTTTGTTTTGTAAACTACAAAATTAGCCCAATTAAACATTGATTCAATTTGCATTGCTTTCAAGAATTTAACTATACGGCAACTTTGTAAGATAGACAATTAAACTGGGCCCTGGCTCTTTAAACAACTTACTTCAAGCCATACTTTAGGTATGAGAAATGCAAAATATTGTGTACCCAGCCACTCTTTGGAATTAATGTGTGGCACATTTACAGTACACCTGTAGGTGGCTCCTACAGACTGTGTTCATACAGTTAGGTGAGATATATCCACCTCGGGGAGTACACACGAAGAAAACATGTGGGCCCAGTATTGGCTGTTGTGTAACTGCTCAGAAGTCCCATGTGTCCCAGCACTCCATCCAGCTCCAGACTGTTACAGAAATAAAAGGACAGGTCACAGAGAATGCAAAGGGAAAAGAATGTCACTATGACACACCCATGCTGCTACCTTGTGGCCAACACTGGACCAGAATATGGGTGTATTGGATCTACATCTCCTGACTTAGCAGGTTTGTTCAGAGACAGGAAGGGAAATCACAAAAGAACTGTGCACAAGCACTGCAAGCCAATGAAATTGTAAAATCTGTAAAATAAATAATAAATAAATAAGCTGCTTGCACCATAACATAAAACGTGTAAAATAAATTTAAACAAACCGAAGAAATTGCTGCTCTATAGAAATCTCTTAATTCAAAATAAATATACTGGCAGGAATTTATATATAAAAGAGAAATGTGGAGAAAATGGGATAATGCAATATGCAAAAAAAATAAATTTGATTTTACAAATTGTATGTTATTTTAACTGGCTTGAAGCACCTGTGCACTTGTTTGGTGATTAGATTTGTATTTTGCACTTTTTGTGTTTATAAGTGTTATGGCAGCAGTTATTTACTTATTATGGCAGCATTTGAAGTGAGAAATAATTATAGTTTCTCATTGGTAGGATGTTTTTTTACACAAGAAGATATAAGAATTGGCACTTGTTGACCCTAAAATATGGATCTGTAATGGTTCTAAAGAACAATTAAAAGATAGAGTTTCTCAATAACAATCAATGGGGGATCAAATTATATACAGTATTTCATAAACAACAAGTTATTTCATAGATCATTATATAATATAGTGGTTATTATTGTTAGCCATGAAAATACCTGCAAGCAGCTCATAATCATCACTGGCAGATTTAAAAGGAAGCACTAAGACACTAGTGGACTGACTTGCCACTGTGTTTGAGCGGCGACGGTCAGTGTGACAGCCCAGGGATCAATATACTGCAAAATACTACACTTATATGAATAACTGTTCTAAGAAGGTTATTGATTTTGAGGTCACCCAGGTGTCACAGACAACATTTAGATCCAATTCGATAACAAAACATTAATGTCAACATATTTTCTAATGTTGGGCACATTAAACAACAATTTGATGAATGGCACTATGCCAAAAATGTAAAAAGGAAATCATCCCACGGCCCTTTTTAGACTTGTACTGCAGAGAGCCCCAGATATAATTTTTTCCCCAATTAAGTGGGTAAGAGTAGACATTAGGCTGTTAGTGTAGGACCTGCCAAAGATGGGGTACATTGACGTTGTGACAGGCTTATGCAATGTATGATCATATAATGTAACTAAACCCCCATTATTTTTTGCCTAGATTAGGTGTTTTTAAGGACACATGACATGTGTGACATGTCATGATTCCCTTTTATTCCAGAAGTTTGGTCCTTAAAGGGTTAAAAAACTAACAAAATCTGTCAGCACCAAAGTTGCTGTTTAGTGTATAAGGGAATGCACTGGATTTTCTCTTTTATTGTCCAAATTGCTGAAAGCATAAGATCTGCTGAATTTAAACATTGAGCACTTTATAACTAATGAGCCATGTATTTCCCCCTTAAACAGGAATTGCAAACACGTAAGGAAGTAATGAACCAACCTTTACACATGGAATGTCACCTATAGGGACACTTTCTACTGGCACATAGCAGGTGTAACAGTAGAACATTCTAGAGCTGTTACATTTCGGACATTTTGATCTGCCTTTCTTTTGGGCGGCAACCAACACTTCTTGTGAGGAGAGATGCAGCTTTTGCAGCATGTCATTTTCTGCTAAGGAAGTGGTCCGAGAAGATGTAGACATCGGAATATTATCACCTTGCAAGGTACTTGATGGATTTTCACTTGACATCTTTAAATCAATAAAAATATTTGGTCTGTAACAACAGAAAAACAATATTATGAAATGAGAAAAATAATGTGTCACTCTTTGCCCTATGCTACCAATGCCAATTTATATATCTCTCGTGTCTTATTTTGTAATTCATACATACAAGTATTTTTTCCTCAGTGCACCTCTTGGCTGACCCATGCTGTTTGGGGCATCCATATTTAAATCCTCTTTTGCTGCACATGCTGTCAGGATTGTGAAATTCCATCAACTCGTAGTTACCATGACGTTAAGCTGAATACGTGGTAGTTTTCATTAAAGACGACCAAACCAAATCCAAACAAAAACTAAATAAATTAGTAGATGCACTGAAAAGTATTGTTTATTATATGTATGCATTGTCAAATGAGAACACGCAGATGCTATCGTACATGTAATTTTTAATTCTACTAATAATAAAACTAAAATACAAAAACTACAGTTTATTTTAAAGGAACAATCCAAGCACCATGACCACTACATCACACTGTAGTTATGTTGCCACGAGTGCCCTGGTTCTCTCGCAGGGAAAGTAGTCAAACTATTTGTGATCAGTTTGAGAACTTACCTAGGGTCTGCCTGGTGCTTCACTGCGCCTGTAGTGGCTCATTGGCTGAGTGCGACAGAGCGCGCACCAGGATTGCTCTGTGCAAAGAGTTTCCAGGTGACAGATAGACCCAAGGTAATTTGTCAAACTGTTTAATTACCCTCGGAGGGTGGGAGGGCACTCTTAGCATCATAACCAACACAGCCTGCTATTGTAGATATGGTGCTTTGAGTGTTTAAGATTGAAATGTGTAAGTCAAAAATACTTCACCAATGAATTATTTTCCTCAAACTCTGTGTTAAGGTTTGTATGATATCAACTTGATATTTTTTGCAAGTATGTATAAAATGTGTCTCTTTTGAAAATTGGTGCAAAACATGGAAACGTGACAGTCACAAATTCAATGTGCAAGCCTAACTTTTAATACTTCAGATAACTTTTCAGTCCATAACCCCCTTAAAATAAAAAAATATTTACTGTTGTAATTTTTTAGTTTTTTGTTTTTTAAATCTAAGCGCTCTAGTCTGTGGTAAGAAGAAACAATCTATAGTAAGTAGGAGCGCTCTGTGGTAAGGGGGAGCGCTCTGTGGTAAGGGGGAGCGCTCTGTGGTAAGGGGGAGCGCTCTGTGGTAAGGGGGAGCGGTCTGAGGTAAGGGGGAGCGGTCTGAGGTAAGGGGGAGTGCTCTGTTGTAATGGGGAGCGCTCTGAGGTAAGGGGGAGCGCTCTTTGGTAAGGGGGAGCGCTCTATGGTAGGGAGGAGCGCTCTATGGTAGGGAGGAGCGCTCTATGGTAGGGAGGAGCGCTCCGAGGTAAGGGGGAGCGCTCTGTGGTGAGGAGGAGCGCTCTGAGGTGAGGAGGAGCGCTCTGAGGTAAGGGGGAGCGCTCTGAGGTAAGGGGGAGCGATCTGAGGTAAGGGGGAGCGATCTGAGGTAAGGGGGAGCGATCTGAGGTAAGGGGGAGCGATCTGTGGTGAGGAGGAGCGATCTGTGGTGAGGAGGAGCGCTCCGTGGTGAGGAGGAGCGCTTCGTGGTGAGGAGGAGCGCTCCGTGGTGAGGAGGAGCGCTCCGTGGTGAGGAGGAGCGCTCCGTGGTAAGGGGAGCGCTCCGTGGTAAGGGGAGCGCTCCGTGGTAAGGGGGAGCGCTCTGTGGTAAGGGGGAGCGCTCTGTGGTAAGGGGGAGCGCTCTGTGGTAAGGGGGAGCGCTCTGTGGTAAGGGGGAGCGCTCTGTTGTAATGGGGAGCGCTCTGTTGTAAGGGGGAGCGCTCTGAGGTAAGGGGGAGCGCTCTGAGGTAAGGGGGAGCGCTCTTTGGTAAGGGGGGAGCGCTCTTTGGGAAGGGGGAGCGCTCTGTGGTAAGGCTGAGCGCTCTATGGTAGGGAGGAGCGCTCTATGGTAGGGAGGAGCGCTCTATGGTAGGGAGGAGCGCTCTATGGTAGGGAGGAGCGCTCTATGGTAGGGAGGAGCGCTCTATGGTAGGGGGGAGCGCTCCGAGGTAAGGGGGAGCGCTCTGAGGTAGGGTGGAGCGCTCTGTGGTGAGGAGGAGCGCTCTGTGGTGAGGAGGAGCGCTCTGAGGTAAGGGGGAGCGCTCTGAGGTAAGGGGGAGCGCTCTGAGGTGAGGGGGAGCGATCTGTGGTGAGGAGGAGCGCTCTGTGGTGAGGAGGAGCGCTCCGTGGTGAGGAGGAGCGCTCCGTGGTGAGGAGGAGCGCTCCGTGGTGAGGAGGAGCGCTCCGTGGTAAGGGGAGCGCTCCGTGGTAAGGGGGAGCGCTCTGTGGTAAGGGGGAGCGCTCTGTGGTAAGGGGGAGCGCTCTGTGGTAAGGGGGAGCGCTCTGTGGTAAGGGGAGCGCTCTGTGGTAAGGGGAGCGCTCTGTGGTAAGGGGGAGCGCTCTGTGGTGAGGAGGAGCACTCTGTGGTGAGGAGGAGCACTCTGCGGTGAGGAGGAGCGCTCTGCAGTGAGGAGGAGCGCTCTGCGGTGAGGAGGAGCGCTCTGCGGTGAGGAGGAGCGATCTATGTTAGGGAGGAGCAGCCCCAGCAATGCTGTTGGTTCTTCATAATAATAAGTAGGGAGTGAGTTGGAGAGGAGCTGATCTTTGGCAATGGGCGGAGCTTAGGCAAAGTTCCATTTCAGTTAATTTACCCACAATGCTCAAGTGGAAAGCATCCCACAGAGCGGCAAACTGCGGACATCATGGACAGAGTACAACAAAATGGCAGCACCCAGGTACTGAGATCTGGTGCAAGGCAGAAAATATAACAAATATAAAGGCACGGGAGCTGGGAGTATAATCATTAAGATACCATAATAGGGAAAGGGAAATCAATAGAAAAAGAAAAGAAAAATGACAGGACCAATTTCACACACACAGAAATATATATATATTTTGCAACAAGTAATCTTTTATTGAGCAGAATAAATAATATTATGCAACATGTAGAAAAGTGCAATATTTAAAGTGGACACGCAGGTCCGAGCAGTGAAAGCAATACGATTATAGTATTCACCAAGCATGGCAAACATGCGGCCCACAATGAATATTTTTGCGGCCCGCCTGCGCTGAGGCCGCTTTCAGCTGTGGCTGCGACCAGCCGCAAGACAGGAAACATATTTCCTTATTCTTGCTCTCCCGGCCACAAGGGGGCAGAGTGGCTGTGTGTCTGCTGAGCAGACCAGACAAGACACTCCCCCTTCCCTCCTGCTCACAGTGACAGAGGAGCGCCTGACCTGCTAGAGCAGGGCTGGAGCTGGAGCACGGACAGCAAATTGTAAGGTAGGAGAAGAGGGGCCTGGGAGTGGTGTATTAATTTGAGGGAGGGAGGGTGCCAGTGTATTAATTTGAGGGAAGGGGGGGGGACAGTTTATTTATTTGAGGGAGGGCAGTGTATTAAATTGGGGAGGGGTGGCAGTGTATTAATGGGAAGGAGGGAGCAGTGTATTAATTTGAGGAAGTCAGGGGGCCAGTGTATTAAATTGGGGGGAAGGGGCAGTGTACTTGAAGGGAGGAAGGGGGCAGTGTATTTATTTGAGGAAGGGAGGGGGCCAGTGTATTCATTTGAGGGAGGAAGGAGGCCAGTGTATTAATTTGAGAGAGGAAGGGGGCAGTGTATTAATATGAGGAAGTCAGGGGGCCTGTGTATTAAAATGAGGAAGTCAGGGGGCCTGTGTATTAAATTGGGGAGAAGGGGCAGTGTACTTATTTTAGGAAGGGAGGGGGCCAGTGTATTAATTTGAGGGAGGAAGGAGGCCAGTGTATTAATTTGAAGGAGGAAGGGGGCAGTGTATTAATTTGAGGGTGGGAGCAGTGTATTAATATGAGGAAGTCAGGGGGCCTGTGTATTAAATTGGGGAGAAGGGGCAGTGTACTTATTTGAGGAAGGGAGGGGGCCAGTGTATTCATTTGAGGGAGGAAGGGGGCAGTGTATTCATTTGAGGGAGGAAGGGGGCAGTGTATTCATTTGAGGGAGGAAGGAGGCCAGTGTATTAATTTGAAGGAGGAAGGGGGCAGTGTATTCATTTGAGGGAGGAAGGAGGCCAGTGTATTCATTTGAGGGAGGAAGGAGGCCAGTGTATTCATTTGAGGGAGGAAGGAGGCCAGTGTATTCATTTGAGGGAGGAAGGAGGCCAGTGTATTCATTTGAGGGAGGAAGGAGGCCAGTGTATTTATTTGAGGGAGGAAGGAGGCCAGTGTATTAATTTGAGGGAGGAAGGAGGCCAGTGTATTAATTTGAAGGAGGAAGGAGGCCAGTGTATTAATTTGAAGGAGGAAGGGGGCAGTGTATTAATTTGAAGGAGGAAGGGGGCAGTGTATTAATTTGAGAGAGGAAGGGGGCAGTGTAGTAATTTGAGGAAGTCAGGGGGCCTGTGTATTAAATTGGGGAGAAGGGGCAGTGTACTTATTTGAGGAAGGGAGAGGGCCAGTGTATTAATTTGAGGGAGGAAGGGGGCCAGTGTATTAATTTGAGGGAGGAAGGGGGCCAGTGTATTAATTTGAGGGAGGAAGGGGGCCAGTGTATTCATTTGAGGGAGGAAGGAGGCCAGTGTATTCATTTGAGGGAGGAAGGAGGCCAGTGTATTCATTTGAGGGAGGAAGGAGGCCAGTGTATTCATTTGAGGGAGGAAGGAGGCCAGTGTATTCATTTGAGGGAGGAAGGAGGCCAGTGTATTCATTTGAGGGAGGAAGGGGGCCATTGTATTAATTTGAGGGAGGAAGGGGGCCAGTGTATTCATTTGAGGGAGGAAGGGGGCAGTGTAGTAATTTGAGGGTGGGAGCAGTGTATTAATATGAGGAAGTCAGGGGGCCTGTGTATTAAATTGGGGAGAAGGGGCAGTGTACTTGAAGGAAGGAGGGG
Organism: Pelobates fuscus; assembly: GCF_036172605.1. NCBI lineage: Eukaryota > Metazoa > Chordata > Amphibia > Anura > Pelobatidae > Pelobates > Pelobates fuscus. Next base: position 329,108,747 of record NC_086319.1, read on the forward strand.
GCAGTGTATTTATTTGAGGAAGGGAGGGGGCCAGTGTATTAATTTGAGGGAGGAAGGGGGCCAGTGTATTAATTTGAGGGAGGAAGGGGGCCAGCGTATTAATTTGAGGGAGGAAGGGGGCCAGTGTATTAATTTGAGGGAGGAAGGGGGCCAGTGTATTAATTTGAGGAAGGGGGCCAGTGTATTAATTTGAGGATGGGGGCCAGTGTATTAATTTGAGGATGGGGGCCAGTGTATTAATTTGAGGATGGGGGCCAGTGTATTAATTTGAGGATGGGGGCCAGTGTATTAATTTGAGGATGGGGGCCAGTGTATTAATTTGAGGATGGGGGCCAGTGTATTAATTTGAGGATGGGGGCCAGTGTATTAATTTGAGGATGGGGGCCAGTGTATTAATTTGAGGATGGGGGCCAGTGTATTAATTTGAGGATGGGGGCCAGTGTATTAATTTGAGGATTGGGGCAGAGTACTAATTTGAGAGAGGGCCAGTGTATTAATTTGATGAAGAAAGGGGGCCATTGTATTAATTTGATGGAGAAAGGGGGCCATTGTATTAATTTGATGGAGAAAGGCGGCCATTGTATTAATTTGAGGGAGGAGGGGGGCAGTGTATTTAAAGGAAGGAGGGAGCAGTGTATCAATTTGAGGGAGGTATGGGGCCAGTTATTAATTTGAGGGAAGGAGGGGGCCACTGTATTGGAGTGGTGGTTGGGGGGGGGGGGGGCAGTGTATTAATTTAAGAGAGGGAAAGGACAGTGTATTAACTTGGGGGAGGGAGGGGCCAGTGTATTAATGGGAGGGAGGGGGCAGTATATTAATGGGAGGGAGGGGGCAGTATATTAATGGAAGGGATGGGGCAGTATATTAATGGAAGGGATGGGGCAGTATATTAATGGGAGGGATGGGGCAGTATATTAATGGGAGGGAGGGTGTCAGTGTATTCAATTGAGGAGAAGGGGCAGTGTACTTGAAGGAAGGAGGGGGCCAGTGTATTTATTTATTTGAGGGAGGGAGGGGGCCAGTGTATTACAGTGGTGGGGGTAGTGTGTTAACTTAGGGGTAGGGAGGGCAGTGTATTAAAGTGGAGTGGGGGCAGTCTATTCAATTAGAGCGGAGAGAGGAGGGGGCAATGTATTAGATTGGGTAAAGGGGGCAGTGTATTGTATTTGTGGGCTGTGTATTAGAATGGGAAGAGGGGCAGTGTGTTAGATTGGGTCTGCATGGAGGAGCTGAACGCTCCCCATGGAGATGCTGTTTGGCCGTGCAGCTTTTTGCCACACATGTACAATAGCCTCCCAATGCTTTCCTATGGGAAAGCATTGGATTGGCTGAGATCATCAAGTTTGATAATCTCAGCCAAAGTGAAGAACATACTCCTAGAACTTCAAAATAAACAAGATTATGCAATTAGTTTTTTTACAAGTGTGCAACGGCATACATTCACCACTTCAGTCCCATTACCAAACTTTTCTTAATATGTCAACCAACTGAAACGTTGGTTATATGCAAATGCACATCTCCTTAAAATAAATTTGCTCTTTTGTTTACTTTGAAGCCCTACAAGCATGAGGACGTCCAGAGTCGGGCAACTTTTTATATTGTACTTTTCAAAATAAACCTAAGTTTCTATGTAAACTTTTGCTTTTATGCGGCCCACATAAATGTACACCTTGTTTATTTGACCCATCTTAGCCTTTGAGTTTGACATGCTTCCTGAAAAAAAATAAAAATTATATAGATTCCTTATTCGTGGCTATACCTTCCAGCTTGAAATGCATGCAGTATCTGATATCAGACTTCTCGCGGGCGGCTCCCTTCCTATGGAATAGCCTGCCTACCGCCATCAGACTCTCCCCTAGTCTTGCATCTTTTAAGAAGTGCCTTAAAACCCATCTGTTCAGGAAAGCTTATGGCCTCCAAGACTAGCCTCTACCTTACATACCCGTCTCTTGCTCTCTCCTAAAGGGCAGCCCACCTTATTTGACTGAAAATTCCTGTCCTAATATGTTTTACACCCCACCTCCTATAGAATGTAAGCTCGATTGAGCAGGGTCCTCTTCAACCTATTGTTCCCGTACGTTTTTTTGTAATTGTCCTATTTATAGTTAAATCCCTCTCTCATAATATTGTAAAGCGCTACGGAATCTGTTGGCGCTATATAAATGGCAATAATAATAATAATAATAATAAAAAAAAAAATCACACTAATTTTTGGCGTGTGGACTGGAAGGGAGGAACTGATGTGTTCCACAGTGGAATGTATTTCAGAACCCGAGACAATTTGGTGCAAGTAGCGAGACTAACCCACTGATTGGAATTACTTTAAAAGAAGGGCTCCTTCCAGACAAGATATACTCCTGATAAAGGCACACCGACGAAAAGCGTTATATTTTCTTTTATGTTTATATTTTATTGCGGTTTTCCTGTGACATTCCTGTATTGACATTTCCTGCAGATTCATGCAACCTGTCTTACTTCTTTTAAGTACAGTCAGGTTTTAAAGTTTCGTCATTTTTATACAATATTGCACTATTTGCTGTGTTCAATATTCTCCCTTCAGAGGAGACAAGTCTGAATATATTTTACCTACTCTTCACCTTTTTATGTTACAGTATCACACTATGTATAGTTTATTTATTATTTACAGTGATCTGTGCAAAACGTTGTATCCTACATCTGTATACTCCAGCATACAGGTTGCATATTGTTTGGTGAAGAAATTACAATCTATGTTTCTTATACTAGTTTATTTATTTTTGTTTAGATTGGTTGTAGGTTTTGTTGTGGAGCAGCACGATAGAGGATTTTTTGTATGTATATATCTTTATATACACATTTTGACTTATATAGTTTTCCCTATAGTGTCCCAGTACCTATTTAGATTCAGAACCCCTACCCCTCCCCACGACTTCATCCTGAGGGGTCTCTTCCTCAATGATGATCCAATTCAATACTTCTAATAGAAGTATTGGGGACAAATTGTGCACGCGCCGTGAATGTGTCCAATCAAATGCTTCTTCTCTATGAGCATGCATTGCATGAGTATGTCAAACGTCACATGACCGAATCAAACCTGGTTATTAGTGTGGAAACACCTCTACTGGTTGTAGTGGGAGACAACCACTAGAAGCATGTTTAGCCCTGCAATGAATATATTGCCATTTTTACAAAACTAGAGCAGCTTAACTTCCTGAAGACTGATTAAATTGCCACTAAAAAGAACCCAGGCCACTTTGTTCAGATAAAGTGGTCTAGGTGCCTTTAATCAGTCTTTAGAACGTTGAGCTGCTCAGTTAGTTATAGAGAATATTACTGCTGATGGCATCCGGTCCCAGCAGTCATCCAGAAATCGGGATTTCTTTGTTGGCTAGCAGCATTCCTAGGAATCATAAACAGGGTTTATCTACCGGATATAATATCCTTGTTACACCCCAGGAAAAATGACAGAAAGTAAAAAGGTAGTTTGAAATTATTTATTCAATCATTTTAATAAAACACTGAACACTTTTAAAAGTTTCGAATTAAATAATAGGCACTTTAAAAAAGTGCTAAGCTATATTGCAAATGAATCATGCTAATTATGCTTAAAGTGAGAAAGCCATTCAGACTAATCATATATTCAAATGCTAAAAGGGGCAGTCTAAGCAATAAAACTATATTGTGCATCCGCCTATGTAAGATTCACATCATATTAAGGAAATGTGACACTTACCTGGGTCCTCCTAAAAGCATGTTAGTGAAAATTTATCTTCTGCATTATATATTAATTTTATTTAAATTTGGACAGCAATTTAGTTTTGCTAAAAAAAAAAAATGTTTTCTGCAGCATTACCCCTTTATCGTAGCCACACTTTCAAAAAAATCGTATTAATTGTAAACATCCTGTGTTTGTTCCTTGATGCCCCATATCTAAAGTGACACCATGGAATGGTCGGTATCAGCACAGCGCGTGCAAATCAGTAGTCATACTCAGGGCTATCAGTCTATGGTATAGTGCAGGGATAGGCAACCTTCAGCACTCAAGATGTTGTGGACTACATCCCCCATAATGCTCTGACACCCATAAAGCTGGCAAAGCATCATGGGAGGTGTAGTCCAAAACATTGAGAGTGCCGAAGGTTACCTATGCCTGGTATAGTGCATCAAAAGTGCTCGTGCAGCATGCACACCAGGATGGCATTGTACCCATTACTGGACATATCCACTCTTTGTAAATACCCTTAGTGGCTTACCACCCTACAGTCCTAGACTCATTGTTGGAAGTTATATACAAGTCCAAAATCTATCAAAAGCACTTTTTCTTAAATGGGAAAAAAGAGAGATACACACTTTACATGTAAAGCATTTCAGCAAGCTAAAGTGCTTTAGTATACAGTGTATTTCACCATCACCACCGTGATAGAGGTGTCATCACCCAGACCAGAACTGGCTAAAGTCAATTCTGTGCAAAGTTTGTTGCACAGAATGAGAGTCACTGATGCTCTAAGCCAATTAATACTGACCCCCGCGCATTTAGACTTCTGCAGATGTATGTTACTGGACCACCAGGAAGCATCGGAGCCTGGTGAAAACCCAGATGAGGGGACAAACTGTTGCTAAATGGTATTCCCATTACCAGGGAACTGGGCTAAGGTACTTCTGGCATCATAACCACTACAGCAGGCTCTAGTCGTCATTATGCTTGGAGTACTCCTTTAAATTGAGCTGGTGTCCAGAGTTATTCTGAAGTGACTCGTTACGTAGCTTTGTATTCCTGGCACTATAGTATCCCTTTAAATCAAAGCAACTCTATGAGGAATGTTCAGCACGTCTCCATGCAGAGCGTGGAGACGCTTAAAGTCAGACCTGCACACCCAGGAAGAACCTCTAGTGCAAGGATATGTAACCTTTGGCACTCCAGATGTTGTGGACTACATCCCCCCATAATGCTCTTACACCCACAATGCTGACAAAGCATCATGGGAGGTGTAGTCCTAAACATCTGGAGTGCCGAAGGTTGCCTATGTCTGCTCTAGTGGCTGGCTGAGTGACTGGCACTAGAGGTGTTACTAGGCAGCAATGTAAACATTGCTTTTCTATGAAAAGCCTGCAGGGACAGACTATACACACTATAACAACTACATTAAGCTGTAGTTCTGGTGACTATAATGTCCCTTTAACGTAGTAAATATTTTGCACAGAGTGTCTTCAGGAAGGTAAATTAATGACAGAAGCATTTATTAGGACCAAGTCTTCTATTAGGGAATAGTGAGAAGTGAAATTCACAAGAGCGTTCTAAACGTTTTGCTAATAAAAGGAAGAAAACGGAAGTATAATCTAGAACACATTCTGCAGAACCTCTAGCCATACATGAATAGGGCACGTTGGAAGGACTCAAACAATTACCATAATAAACTGGGCTGTCCTTAAAGTTTACATTAGCCTAGAACGGTTATGCACTACTCCGGAAAGCTACATTGCATAGTTTATAAACATTACAATATGCCACTTTATTGCTGAATACTGCAGGCTCCATAGTTTGACTAACGGTGTGCTATTTCAGCCTGTGATCACCCTGTCCTATACAAACACCCATCAACGTGGCTGCTTCCTCACCTTTGTGTGCAGCACCATGCCGGGTTTTATGAGTGAAGCTCAGCGTGCAGTGCTAGCAGTCCAGGCCCACAGTATACAGGAAGAGGCTGGCACAGGATCGGGCGGAGTCTCAGTGAGTCTTGGTTCGCGCACACTGCCCTGCTCGGTTATTCTCTCCCAAACACTGTGCTTAGTATCTTTGGCAGTGGCTGCCATCAGCTTTATAGATTACTGACGTGTTGTGTTATTGAAAAAGCATCCTTTATTTTAAAACAACTTTAATAAACTATTACTCTACGTAGGTTTAACCCCATGCATGACACTGAATGCATTAGTTCCTCCTTTATAATCATGTTAAAAGGAATGTCGCATTTATTTCTGATGTATTGTGTAAAATATATCAGCCTGTTTTATTACTGTATCTGGGAGGGAGGGGGAGGGGATAGACATGCAGCTTTACTTATGTGACCTTTGGGGGAAAGAATATTCTCATTCCCACGATTTTTTCCCTGACAGTTTATATGTTACAAACAAGACTATGATTTGTGATCGATTTGTACAAAAAATCTGCACAATCATTACTTAACCTATCATTTTGGGGGCTGGTTGGGTTGGCATGTTTTATATTGGGAACATTTGGTAAATAGTGCAGATTTTGGAATATGCTTTTTTTTAAAACTTAAATTAAAGCTTGAAAGAAGCTTTCATTCTGCGTTTTTATTATATCTTTTGAAATAAAAAATACAATGGCACCATTTTAAATCATATTTGCATTCAAAGCTTTATGTTTACGGTTGCACCATTGTAGCCAGATTCAAACAAGCTCAGTATGATTAATCTCAATAATTTAGACAGGAAAATCTGATTAAAAAACATTATTGTAATTTTTGCTAGTCACTTTCCACAAGGGAGGGGACAGCTTTAAGTGTGACACCATGAAGCATGCAACCATGTTACCATGGGTGACAGTAAACACATCGTTGTAAATCTGGAGAAGTTGGTGCTTGGTGCTTGTAAGTGGAACAGGTACTTTTCCAAAAGTATACAATCCCCCCACACTCAGTCCCATGTAAAGACATTTTATCATATACACACAATACATTATTTCATATATAAATATAGAGCTGTGACACAGCATGTGTTTTCATTCTCACAGAGAGATTTGTCATGTAACGTGAATCTGCGTGCTTTTTACATTTTGCAATCTCTCCAGAAGATAGGTAGCCTGCATTTTGAACAGTGTTTTTGTTGTTGTTTTTGTCAGGTAACAATTAATTTCATTATTATATTCTGCAAATACAGCCTAATTATGTAACTGTTGGCATATGCACTTGTAAATCAATTCATGTTTTGCAAGTCACTTTGCTAAATCAAACCTTTTATTTTCTGTAAAGCGTTTCTTGTTGTATTTACCACTATTGTATTATTGACTTTTACATATTACGGTAGCTACCTTTCACTAGATGGGGTTTAATCACCATATCATAAACCAAATTGAAATATTTAGGTACAAACAGGCAGACTCGGTCATTGTTATATTTGTATACCTTGCTTTGCTGATTGTGAGATTTTATGATTTATTTTTTGTAATATTTATTTTTGCAGTGCATCGTTCATGTCATACACTGTACAGCAAGAGTATAGTAAAAGGGTGAATATACATGAGTGTTACATGAGAGAAACATTGCACTTTTTTTTTATATAACAAGAGAACTCTAGGCTAAGTAGCATTGAAGATTACAGTACATAAGGTTGCAAGCAAGGAGTTTACCAACTTAATTTCTAGGATACCAAAAATGCACAAAATGTGATAATGAGATGTGTAGTTTAATTTCTGGCATATATGTGTGTATGGTGACATATCAGGGTTCTTTAGATGCGTTGTGCCTGCATAGTCATGAGGGACCTTATCGGTGGGAGAGTTAGTGAGTAGAAATACGCCAGTCTTCACCGTCTAGTACTTTAAGTAATAGAGTGTGTGTGGTATAGTTCTATACATTGAGAAGGAGTACCCCTAACCAAGGCAGCAACGGGGGGAGCAGAGGGATGTTAAAGGTATTTGCTATTCTTGAGAAATAGTCTTGAGAAACACGCTAGGTTTGATGACCCTAGGTGATAATGCTGCTATGATGAAACATTAGTTGAGCATTTTATATCATGAAGTAGTATGGAGAGTAACAAGAAAAGGAAAACAAAACTTTGATGCAAGGAAATATAACATTAGCGTATTTAAAACTTTCAAACAGGTTGCCTGGGCGGGATGTATACTTCCAACAGCTATGTATACATCTGTCATAAGATACTCTGGCCCTTTTTACACAGTCACAATTTTGCTGCCTGGGAACTTCGAGCTCTCGGGACAAAGGGGGTTATATGTTTGGGATCCTAAGTCTCTGTGGTTTGGCCGGAATTTGAGGTCCTCAGCCCCAGCCCTGAGAGAAAGGTAGGAGCTTCTTCCATGGATGAGATAGAAACATAGAATGTGACGGCAGATAAGAACCATTCGGCCCATCTAGTCTGCCCAATTTTCTAAATACTTTCATTAGTCCCTGGCCTTATCTTATAGTTAGGATAGCCTTATGCCTATCCCACGCATGCTTAAACTCCTTTACTGTGTTAACCTCTACCACTTCAGCTGGAAGACTATTCCATGCATCCACTACCCTCTCAGTAAAGTAATACTTCCTGATATTATTTTTAAACCTTTGTCCCTCTAATTCAAGACTATGTCCTCTTGTTGTGGTAGTTTTTCTTATTTTAAATATAGTCTCCTCCTTTACTGTGTTGATTCCCTTTATGTATTTAAATGTTTTTATCATATCCCCCTGTCTCCTCTTTCCGCCAAGCTATACATGTTAAGATCCTTTAACCTTTCCTGGTAAGTTTTATCCTGAAATCCATGAACCAGTTTAGTAGCCCTTCTTTGAACTCTCTCTAAGGTATCAATATCCTTCTGAAGATATGGTCTCCAGTACTGTGTTCAGTACTCCAAGTGAGGTCTCACCAGTGTTCTGTACAATGGCATGAGCACTTCCCTCTTTCTACTGCTAATACCTCTCCCTATACAACCAAGCATTCTGCTAGCATTGTATGTATGTGGCTTTATTGTGCTGCACTGTCAGGCATCTTCCTGTCCCCCACCTGTAGGCCATGCCTGCAGTTTGCAATCGGCTTGTGACCGGACCAAAGGCCTTTCGCCAGAGGAGTGTGCTTTTTGTTAGGTCTTGGAAGAATGTTAGTGATGCATCCTCAAAGGCCAAAAGGGGTTTTTCCTTTGAGTGTCGACATTATTTGGATTTTCTCAGGGACCATCAGGCACCTTAAAATAACATCCTGAGCCATATTGGGTGGCAATTTGAAGTTTCCGGGTAGGCGATATATCCCATCTAAGGACAGTTTTTTGGCCACGGCGTGGGGCAGTATGATTGCCAGTAAGCATCTTATGTAGTGAGGTAATTCCTCCCCTAAGATTGCCACAGGGATTCCCCGTATTTTGATATGTGTGCAGCGTTTACAATGTTCCATGGCTGTTACGTGGGCCGTAATGGCTCTTTGATGAGTCCAGACCCGTTTCACCGGATCCCGTAGAGTAGACAGGTACCCTGTATGTCAGAGATGTTCCCCTCTGAGGCTTTCACCCGGTCCTTGATGGCTTTTACCTCCATTTTGATGGGAGCAAGTTCCACTGCCAGCGGTTTTTGTATGTACGCCAATAGGATCTTCAGATCGTGTTTGGTGGTTGGGGTCGAGTCTATAGAGGTGTCCGGAGGTGTAACTGATGCTGTTGGAGGGTCCGGTGGGGTCTCTGGCCTGTGCTGCTTGGGCCGGAGGGTATGCAGAATGTTGTGCGGGCCCTCCGCGGTCGTAAGTAGACCTTTTTTTTTTCCGCCTTCACAAGGGACCAAGAGCCAGCCGGCCGCAAAAGCAGCTATTGGCTAAAGTAAATTAGGCACCTGCCTACTCAGATGGCAGATGCATACTCTGCCGAAATATACAGTGAAGTTGGGGGGTGCTACGAGGGAGCTCTGATTTTTGTGCTCTGGCAACAAGCTCCATTAAAGTGTATATAAAATATAATGTAAGTGTATATTAAATTCCCTCTGTACATTATTTAATTTAATTTAAAGTTATTCAAAAATATGATCCGTCCACTACCCCTCAATGAAATCCTCCGCACACAGGGTCTAATGCCATAGATTGAGTGACAAGTGGTCCTCTTGCTCCTTGTCACTGTGTTACTCCCCCAACTGGCGTTTTCCACACTTGCTGGAGGATGGGATGGGATGCACTGATGCCATTTTGCTGACGAAACGAAACCAGCATGCTTGCGTCAGTAAGGAGAGTTGCCATTCTTGGGTATGTGTTCCCAAGCAAGGCCAATCACTGTACACTCACATGCAGCCAAACCCCATATGCAATCTCACTCATCCAGCCACATACATACACACAATCACACTCAACCAACTCTACACATACATACATACATACACACTCCACCATTCCATGTACAATCACATTTAGTCACCACACACATCCATTTCAGGTATATTGCTTAGGGTAGAGCAAGGAGGGGTATTGAAGGAGGCCCCTTCCTTGATTCTTGCATCGTGGGCCTGTGGTTCCTAGTTTCACCCCTGACACCAATTATACTGAACTCCTAGAAAACAGTAAGATAAGGATACAAAAGAGAGGGATTTGGAACCAAATAGGTACTGTCCATCCTAATTAGGGACACTTGGAAAGTATGGTCTAAGACCACCTCTAGTTGCAGTCACCCAGACGCCACTAGAAGCACTTCCTGGTGCAGTCCAGCAAAGACTATATGAAGACGCCAAATGCTTCCCATACAGAATCATTAATCTAATGCATCTCTATGAAAAGATGCTGATTTGCTCAATGTGACGATTGCAGCACACACGCATTAGCACCTAATCCCAGTCCTCCCTTTGGTGAAGCATTGAACTGGCTGAAATTATCGTGATCTTTAACGTAAAAAACACTGCCTCCTCCACACACTAAATTCAGCCACCACTCACAGGCATATTCATATTCAGCCTCCCATCACGCATACTGCACTCTGCCTCCTCCACAAACTCTCACAACACTTTGCCACCACACACTCTTCAACTCACACACCACACTCAGTCTCCCTCATACGAATACAACACTCAGCCACCATGCATGAAACTTAATGCCTTCATTCAGAGAACAGAGCCCAGGGCTCCAGGAGGGGCCCAAATTTGAATACTGTCTATGGCTCTGATAAATATCAATTCAGCTTTGTGCCCAGCTTCCTGTCAATCTCCGCATAGAGAAAACATTCAGGGAAGAAGAGAAATTAAACAATGGTTCTAAATTTCAAACGTATTTGCAATGCGTGCTCTGGCGGTGCTTGAATTGATCTGGCTTGTGATGTAATTTTAATAAATCTTTAATATAATTTTAAAAGAAAACAGATCATCATGTGAAAAAAGTTAAACAAAAGTTAGTTGTTTTTTTTTTTAGGTGATTTGGAAAGTTGTATCCAGTGTTGTAGGTCAATGCCAGTTTCCCTTTAAGTATTGCTAGTATGGCCAAATAAAACTTGGCTTTCTCAGATTACCGTATTTATTAGAGTATAACGCGCAAAATTTTGTACCGATTTTTAATTTAAAATTAGGGGTGCGCGTTATACTCGAATAAATATTCGAGTGGGTGCTCCGATTATACCTCCCAGGACCGCCGGGCTCATTACAAGCCCGGCGGTCCTGCGGGGGCGGGCAGCAAGCGTTTACTCACCTCCGTGCAGCTCCTCCAGCTTCCCAGTGTAAATCTCGCAAGACCCGCGGCCGTCAGAGCTGGAGGAGCTGCACGGAGGTGAGTAAACGCTTGCTGCCCGCCCCCCCAGGACCGCCGGGCTTGTAATGAGCCCGGCGGTCGGTATTATCGGAGCATATTTATTCGAGTATAACAAGCACCCTAATTTTAGATTAAAAATCGGTATAAAATTTTATACCGATTTTTAATCGAAAATTAGGGGTGCGCGTTATACACGTGTGCGCGTTATACTCGAATAAATACGGTATATGTCAAAAGAATGGTAGCATTAAAGGGATCCTGTAGTGCCAGCTAAACAAACCCGTTTTCCTGGCACTATAGGGTTAATAGGTTCCCCTCTCCCTCTGGGCCCCCCTCCCGGTGGGCTGCAGGGGTTAAAACTTCTTCAGCCACTTCCCATAATCCAGCGCCGGGCTCCCTCGGCACTAGTGACCTCCCCTCCCCCTGCTGATGTCAGCTCTCGAGTGGAGCCGAATGCACAAACCCGCCCATAGGAAAGCATTACACAATGCTTTCCTATGGGGATCCGTTTTGACGCTGGACTCCGTGAGGACATCCAGCAACATTTCAGTGCGATGTAATCACTGAAAATCGCAGATGTGGCCTCTAGTGGCTGTCAGGGAGACAGCCACTAGAGGCTGGATTAAACCCTGCAATGTAAACATAGCAGTTTCTCTGAAACTACTATGTTTTCAGCTGCAGGTTAAAACTAGGGGGACCTTGCACCCAGACTACTTAATTGAGCTGAAGTGGTCTGGGTGCCTATAGTGGTCCTTTAAGTTATTATCAGGTGTTTGAAATATTGTCTGCTCATTTCAGTTTTTATACTTGGAATTTCAACAAATTGCTTTGCTGTACTTTTGTTTTATTTTGGGACAATTTAGCAAATTATTAATTCAAATTACCGAATATATGCGCATCGTTTACAAAAGAAAACACTCTAGGGCAGTGGTAGCCAAACCAGTACTCATGGCCCACCAACAATCCAGGATTTATGTATTTCCCTTTTATTCCATTAGAGATACTGAGAAAACATGGACTGTTGGTGGGTCGTTAGGACTTGTCTGTGTCAGGAAAATGCCCAACACGCAGAACTTAAGTAATAAATAAATAAAACCCTAAGACGTATTAACGGGCCTTAGAATGGCCGGATTCAATGTATAAAAGGAAAAACCACAAGAAAAGTTATTGAAAGGAACGCAGAAATCATGGAAACAATGAACAAGCCAAGGGTCAAGGAATATAGAGGTCCGGATAGTCAGGAGCCAAGCCAAAGGTCAAGGAATACAGAGATCGGATAGTCAGAAGGAAAGCCAAGGTCAAAATACACAAGAATCAATACCAGGAACGCGCTCTCGGATAACCAAAATGAAAACCACGACAGGGCACAGAAAAATGAATAAAAAAAGATTTTCCCTTCGTATAGTGGCAGTACTTACAAGTGGGATGTTCCTTAGGATTCTGGACAAGAAGCTCCCCCTTCTTTAGAATTTAAATGCTGTGCTCCGCCTGCTGCCTCCATATAAGCTGTAACTCAGAGACACTAACCAGTTCTTCTTGTCCCGGCAACGGGACGGACAGGTTCCCCCACAGTGCAGGTGGAGATTTGGTGCGTTCAGCACAGGTTGCTGACCGGGAGGTGAGTGCCCGATAGTTTCCCGGGCGGGAACTGAGCGGCAACAGTACTTCCGGGTTCGCGTTACGGAACGTGACCGGGTACTGTCTTTTGTGGTTTTTCTGACGGAGTTCCCAGGCGGTCCTCCTTCATTGCTCATTACGCATGCGCACAGCGGTGGAACGCACGCCCGGGAGGCTTTGCGTTCCATCAAACACAGAATCACGCTACTGAGCATGCGCGAAACGGTGTTTGGCGCCAAATGTAAAATTTGGATACATGGCTGTGCAGGACCTTCCTGACCCCAAGGGTGGGTGTACAGTTCTGGTTCTCCGTGTCACCTGCCCTCCTACACGGATTTTAGGTGATTTAAGGTGAGGTTTAACTATGAACTCTCCTTTTTTTCACCTTTTCTTTATGCATGCTTCTAGAATAAGTCCTATGTCTCCAGATAAGACAGATATAGACAAGATGTCAACTTCTGTTCCAAACACCACAAGTAAATCTAAGCACTTATGTTGTCTGGAATGTGCGTTACCTCTACCTGACGGATGTCGCAAAAATACATGCAATCAGTGCGCAACGGATTGGCTAGAAAAAGCCGAGCAGACTGATATGGCATCCTTCCTGGGCTGGTTTCAGGAAAATTTGTCCCAGACATTTGAAGCTTATAAAACTGGCTATTCGGGAGAAACTGCCCACACAGCGTAGGAGGAATAGATCTCCTTCTGTGTCTGACGTCTCTTCGCCTTCGGATATTTCCAGCCTGGCTTCAAGTGTGGAGGAGGGGTTTCCACCAGAAGAGCTGAAGAAATTTATTAAAGAAGTGACGACGGCGGTACAAGAAACTGAACCTTCCAAGGGTAAGGTTAAAGGTTTCCCAATGTCTCCTTAAATCTTGGATCTCCATCATAGAGAATGAAAGAATCTTGAAATACGTTCATTTCAAAACTTTTTTGAACTGCTGTTCAAGCTACAGTCTGGAGAAAAATGGGAAGATCTTCCTAAGTGGATGTTCAAATTGCCCAGCTATCAAAGAAAACCACTATACCCATTGGCTAAGTCTCAGGGCTTAAAGACCCAATGGACGAACGGGCCGAAACTTCGTGTAGTAGAATATTCCAGGCCGCAGGATATCAGTGCAGAGCTGAATTTGCAGGTTCAGCGGTTCTCAGAGCTCAGAGCGTTTGGCTACAAGCCCTGGAAGATTCCCTTATGGGAAATCTGATACAGATCCTTCCCATCTCTTGTTCCTACTGAAAGATGAGTTTTCTTTGTTTATCAGCGAGGATTATGGGTTTGTCGTCAGTAGCCAGAAGAGCTCTTTGGCTACGAACATGGACAGCTGACTCTGCGTCTAAGGCATCCTTATGTGAATTACCCTTTGAAAGGAACAAAATTTTTTTTGGGCACTCCTTTGGAAGACATTGTTAGACAGATGTCTGATACGAAGATAGCCCTGCCTCTGGAATCAAGAACCCAGGGATATTAAAGTTTTCAGTACAAGGGTCAGAGGTCCTTTCGTTACCAGGGCGGTTTTGCAGGTTTCAAAAGCATGATGGCCTAGGGCCATACCAGCCTGAAAATCCCTGATCTCGTCAGATCTCAGAAGCCATCCAGACTACCTGGTTAGTACTTGTATGGGAGACCAACTAGGTACCTCAAATAAACAGCCAGTGGTCTTGACAGGAATCCAACAGGCATGACAAAAGAGGAAGTTTTGACGCCATAAGAGTGGGAGGACGCCTTCGGTTCTTCGCCCAAGACTGGAAAAGAGTGCCTCATATAGGTGGATTACAAAAACCATTTCAGAAGGTTACAGAATCAAGTTTCATCGAAACCACGTCCATCCTTCCTAGCAGACTGGGCACTGTCAAATGCTCTTCTTCTTTAAGAAATGTGGTAGAGAGGTACCCAAACGTTGGGTATTTCAGGGAGTTTACTCACGCCTTTTTTTTTTTCTGGTTCAAAAACCAGATGGATCTTTCCGGCCCTAGTAAACACCTGCTTACCATGACAGAAGTTCTGTATGGAACGTATTTTGTCTTTTGACACACATTTTACAAAGGGAGATTACATGGCAGAGTTGGTTTTTAAATATGCTTATCTCCATGTACCGGTTTCAGAATCTTCCCGGAAGTTTCTCAGGTTTGCGGTTCTAGCAACACTGGCTTGTTGGTCTAGTGGTATGATTCTCGCTTCAGGTGCGAGAGGTACCGGGTTCAGATCCGGAAGTGCCCAAGCATTCTTGTTTCAAGAAAGCGAAGGATTCTCCATTTACAATTAAACTCTTCCCTTTGGCCTGTCCTCAGCTCTTCGAGCTTTTACGAAAATCCTGGCACCCTTAGCGGCGGTTTTACGTCTGAAAGGTATCTCGATTGTTCCATACCTGGACGTTTGGTTCCTGAAGGCCCAATAAAGACAACTGCTAAATCTTCATCTCAAGATTACAATGAAGGTTTTAAGAGATCACGGTTGGATCCTGAACCTGGAAAAATCCAAGCTGACTGCGTCACGAAGTCTAGAGTTCTTGGGTCTTAGAGGAAATTCACAGTCCCTCTCTCTTTTTCTACCATTAGTGAAACAAATGAGGATTTTAAAAGCCGTATCAAAGCTGCATAAAAACCTAAGTTCAATCAGAGATGCTATGAGGTTCTAGGCCTCCTCGCTTCTGCAATCCCAGCAGTGGCCTGGGCAAAGGCAGAAGCAACACCATTGCAATGGGACATCCTTTCCCAATGGACACGAAAACAGGAAGATCTAGTCTCTCCCTTCCACCTATCCAAAGGGGTGAAAGGACTCCTGAACTGGTGGAAACACAGAAGCAAAATCTCAAAGGGCCTATCGTTTGCTCAGAAACAATGGTTTATGATATCCACATATGCCTCCCAGATGGGTTGGGTCGCCCATCTAGCTTCTCAGTTCCGTCAGGGTCTTGGAACAGAGTGGAGGCGGGCGCTTCCTGAAGTTTCAGGGATTAAATGCGGTTTGGAAGGCACTGGTTTCCTTCCGTTCAGCCATCATGCTGCTTGGTCTTCCTTACATACTTTTATCAAGCATTGTAGGCTGGACGTATTCTCATCATCTGAAGCTGCTTTGGGCGTAAGGTGCTACAAGCTGTGGCCTGCTGAGTTCCCACCCTTTGTTGTTTGCAGGGGTCTTGCTATATCCCACTTGTAAGTACTGCCACTATACGAAGGGAAAAACAGTAATTTTACTTACCGTAAATTCCTTTTTTCTTAGTATAGTGGCAGTACTGGCTTTCCCTCCGCTTTCAAATAGATTAAATTCTATGCATCTTTCGGTCTCCGTTTGGTTCTTTTGTATTACTGGTTAGTGTCTCTGAGTTACAGCTTATATGGAGGCAGCAGGCGGAGCACAGCATTTAAATTCTAAAGAAGGGGGAGCTTCTTGTCCAGAATCCTAAGGAACATCCCACTTGTAAGTACTGCCACTATACTAAGAAAAAAGGAATTTACGGTAAGTAAAATTACTGTTATATATATATATATATATATATATATATATATATATATATATATATATATATATATATATATATATATATATATCTTAAGGTGCTCCCTGTGTGTGTGTGTGTGTGTGTGTAGAGGATTACGAGTGCATATAGGGTAAGGGACCTAGCGTGTATCTGGAGCGTAATGTGTGTAGTGGTGCAGTGTGAGGGGTGCTGTAGTGTGTGTGTGTGTGTATATTATATATATTTGGACGTATTGTATGTCTGAGGGGCGCAGTGTGTGTGTATGTAAGAGGGGTGCTGTGTGTGAGGGTGTTTTTATGTGCCGTCACATTTTAGGTTTCTAATTTTCTTTGTCTGTTAACTCACTGAGGGTTATTTTATATATATATATATATATATATATATATATATATATATATATATATATATATGTATGGATGTATGTATGTATGTATGTGTGGGAGTGTGCTGTATATGTGTGAGCAAGAGTGCTGTGTGTGTGTTTGGGTGCTGTGTGTGTTTGGGTGCTGTGTGTGTTTGGATGCTGTGTGTGTGTGTTTGGATGCTGTGTGTGTGTTTGGATGCTTTGTGTGTGTTTGGGTGCTGTGTGTCTGGGGGTGCTGTGTGTCTGGGGGTGCTGTGTGTGTCTGGGGGTGCTGTGTGTGTGAGTGTGAATGTATATTTTATTTAAATTGAAATATATTTTTTTTATTAATAATAAAAAAAAAGTTATATTCCCCCCTCCTCCCTTCTTACCTTTAGCCTGGGAGGAGGGGGATCCGTTCTGCCTGGGGGGATGGGGGGTCCGTTCTGCCTGGGGGGTGGGGGTGTTCCGTGCTGCCATCCTTCCCTGGTGGTCCAGTGGTGAGAGTGAACTTTAGCCTGTAGGCTAGAGTTCACTCTCGCGAGATCTGAGCGTTGCCGCGGTTACCGCGGTTACCGCGGCAACGCTCAGACCTCGCGAGAGGACCCGGCGGAGCTGCTGGATAGAGCTCCGCCGGTCCTCTCTCCTGCCTCCCTCCCTCACACCCTCTCCTGCCGGTGGCCACCTGTAACTGCCTCTGGGCCGGTGAGGGAGATCTTTGATCTCCCCACCGGCCCATGGAGGCACAGAGCAGGGCCGGTGCTCGGGTAGCGCTGGCCCTGCAGGGGAGATCCTGTGATCTCCCCTGCCGGCCTCGGCCCCACAGCCATCGCGGCCCACCGGGCATTTGCCCGGTATGCCCGATGGCCAGTCCGGGCCTGGCTCCAAAGGTTCTCAATAGGTTCTAAATTTCAAACGTATCTGCAATGCGTGCTCTGGCGGTGCCTGAATTGATCTGGTCAGGGGAGGATGGAGGTCACACCATGACTTTCTCTCCTTTTATCCCCATAGCAGCCATTGATGCAGAGGTATTCTTTGCAGCATGAGATGGTGCATTGTCATGCATGAAGATGATTTTATTACGGAAAGCATAGTTCTTCCTTCTGTACCAGGGAAGAAAGCGGTCAGTCAGAAACTCCACATACTTTGCAGAGTTCATCTTTACACCTTCGGGGACCCTAAAGGGGCCGACCAGCTCTCTTCCCATGACTCCGGCCCAAAACATGACTCCACCACCGCCTTGCTGACGTCGCAGCCTTGTTGGAACAGGGTGGCCGTCCACCAACCATCCACTACTCCATCCATCTGGACCATCCAGGGTTGCATGGCACTCATCAGTGAACAAGACTGTTTGAAAATAATTTTTCTGCCCAGTGCAGCCGTTTCTGCTTGTGAGCATTGGTTAGTGGTGGCCGAATAGAAGGTTTATGCACAGTTACAAGACTCTGGAGGACTCTACACCTTGATGTCCGTGGGACTCCAGAGGCACTAGCAGCTTCAAATATCTGTTTGCTGCTATGTAATGGTATTTTAGCAACTGCTCTCTTGATCCGATGTATGGATCTGGCAGAAATCTTTCTCAATGTGTCTTTATCTGCACAAACCCGTCTGTGCTCTGAATCAGCCTCAAATCTCTTAATATTGCGATGATCATGCTTAAGTTTTCGTGAAATATCTAATGTTTTTATACCTCGTCCAAGGCATTGAACTATTTCACTCTTTTCGGCAGCAGAGAGATCCTTTTTCTTCCCCATATTGCATGAAAATGGTGCTCTGCTTAATAATGTGGAACACCCTCCTTTAGTAGTTTTTCCTTAAATTGGGCTCACCTGGCAATCTAATTATCACAGGTGTCCGAGATTGTTTTCAGTGATCAAAAGAGCCCTGAGACACAATGCCATCCATGAGTTAAACTGAAAAACAAAATATTTAATCTTTGTGACACTTAAATAGAATTTGCATAATAATTTGGAACAGGGTGTAATATATACAAATCACTACAGTATGTAGCAGGAAGGTGATATCTTTGAGATCTTATGTGAAGGCGGGGGGGGGGGGGGGGGGGGGGAGCAGATACCTGTCTAGTGCCTCATTAAAATGAAGTCCCTGTTCATTATAAACCTTTTTATGTTGAGGTGTTTATCTGTATTTTTCTGCCATGACGTAGTTACATTCTTGTTCCTTTATTGAGGTTTTTATTGCTTCTTTACATTTTATTTTTTAACATAGCGGACTAAAGTGATGTCTTTATATGATTACGACTTGTTTTAGGAGTGATACAATTTATTCCTAGTAATATCACAGGCAATATTATAAATATATGATGTGAAGATAAAGAAAGAGATGAATGGTGTTAGGTAAACTTTCCAAAGTAAAAAGAATGGCAGTTGCTTAAACTTATAAATATGTCATTTATTCTGCAGAAAATCTCTAGCCTATTCTTCCTTGCAAATAGTATAATTGAGTAGGGCAGGGATGCCAATAGTATTGTGCAATGGATATTCAACTGATAAATAAACCAGACTTTTTGTAATTAGGACCAGCTGCGAAATAGCTGCATCTATTGTCAGCTATTGTACTTTTTTTTTTTTTAAAATTCTTTATTTTTGAAGTGACATTGGTATTTCTGCGTATAACACATCATCAGTTACAATACAAGTTCCTTTGTTGACAATGGTATTGGTACAGTTAACACTGGAACATGCCGCATCCGCGGTTTAGGTATATTTTCCTGAGTTGTTAGTGTTAGCCAATTGGTGTCACAATTATACAATATATACATTGTACATAGAAATCGTACAATGAGAAACGATAATAAACATAAAGGGATAACAACAAAAAGAAGGAAAGAACATATTAGAGGTGCACGCTATATAGGTATCTAAGTATAATCGGTTACACCATGTATTATCCAGCCCGGAGGTACGAGCCACGTAGCCCAGACCTGAGTTCTGAGCGTGGGGTATCCACCTCTGGAACATCAAACACTGCTCGTTGGCCGGATGCTCAATGAGTAAGTCCTCTCGCTTCTGTTGATGAGTGGACTTAGTCTGTTGTCCCTCATCATCTCAGGTATGAAGTAGTCTGGGGGAGGGGGAGGGGGAGGGGGAGGGGAGGGGATCCCCATGGTGAGCGTCGGAGCGCCGTACAGGAGGAGATTCACTTATTACCAGTCAAGTGTGGTAGCGGTGTAAGGCAGTGTATCAGTGGAGTGGTCTTAGTGTGGTCTGCTCATGAACCCCAGTCACCCGCCATCCACATCTCCCAGGTTTTTTCGTATGTTTTTATGTTACCCCTCACTCGTGCCGTGAGGTCGTCCATGACCCGTATGTCTTTTATTTTAGGAATTACTGCAGTCACCTGGGGGATTTCTGGTTTAAGCCATGCCTGTGCCATGGTAAGTCTGGCCGCTAAAGTGATTTTATGAAGCAGTTTTTGGTGCTTCCTAGGCCAATCGTCTAAAGTTCTCGAAAGTAAAAATACCCATGGATCTATAGTTATGTGCCTGTGGAATACTTGTTGTAGTAGGGTCCCTACATCTCGCCAGAAGGCCTGTGCTTTAGGGCATTCCCACCACATATGGATATAGGTCCCCTTATGGCCGCACCCTCTCCAGCACAGGTCGTCTGGGGTTTTCCCCATGCGATACAGTTTTGTTGGGGTTGTATACCATCTCAGCATGGTCTTGTAGGCCTGCTCTTGTTGGGTGACGCATATCGAGATAGATTTGTTCACTTCCCAGATCTCCCTCCAATCTGTACCCTCTAGAGTCTCATTTAGGTCCGTTTCCCACTGTGTGGTGTAGGGGAGGCTACCCCAATCTGAGCTGTTTGTGCATAAGTGCGCGTATAGGTTGGATATCAACCCCTTTGGGGGGTTTTCTTTGAGGCACATTCGCTCGAAGCCTGTGAGTGCGGTAGTTGCTGCCGTTTTTGCTAATTTATGTTGTGCGAAATCTCTTATTTGCAAGTATCTGAAGAAGTCTGGGGGGCCCAGCCTGGTCCTTTCTGTCAACCTGTCGAACGTCACTAATTGGTTCCCTTCATATAAATGTAGCGCCCTCTGTATCCCTGCCTCCTCTATGTTTTTAAAATCTTGGGCCCTCATACCCGGTAAGAACGCTCTATTTCGTAGCAGGGGCATCATTGGGGAAGGGGCCGAGGTTAGTTTGAATTTTATGGCCGTGGAGTCCCATACCCGTAGGGAGTTTAGTATGGCTGGGCAGCCTGTGCGTAGAATCGCCCTGTGTTCTCTGGGTACCCATATGTAGAATTGGGGCAAGTCGGCTCCTGTGAAGCCAGCTTCAAGGTCAGCCCATCTGCGGGTTCCCGGCGTTGAATGCCACAAGGCCACTTGTGTCAATTGTGCCGCTAGGTAATAGTTGTACAGATGGGGTAACCCTAACCCCCCTCCATCTTTGGGTCTGTATAGGACGTTGCGGGCCACTCTGTGCCGTTTGCGCTGCCATATAAAGTCTCCGATAGCTCTCTGTAAGGGGGCCAGGTCTTTTTTGGTGATGGGGATGGGGAGGGCTTGGAAGAGGAAGAGGAGCCTGGGGAGTATATTCATTTTGATTGTGTGCACTCTCCCTATCCAGGATATGGGCTTATCTGTCCATTTGTCAAGGTCCGCGTCCAAAGTCTTGATAAGGGGGGTGTAGTTAGCTCCGTACAGCTTTCGGGGATCAGCCGTCAAATGTATCCCTAAATATTTAATCGCGGTGTGTGTTATGGGTATGTGGTGGTGATTCTTAATGTGCATCGTGTCGTTTGCCGTCATGGCTATTGGGAGGGCAGTGGATTTCGACAAGTTGACTTTGTATCCCGAGAGGGCTCCGTATTCTGCTAGGTCCCTGTCCAGAGCCGTCATCGAGGATTTTGGGTTTGTAAGGGTGAGGAGGACGTCGTCCGCATATCCCGAAACTTTATATGTTTGGTCGCCCACAGTTATTCCCTCTATGGCCTTGTTCGTTCTGATAGCTTGTAGCAAGGGTTCTAACGTGAGCACGAATAGGAGGGGGGATAATGGGCAGCCTTGGCGTGTGCCGTTATGCAGGGTGATAGGGGATGTCTTGGCGCCAGGGATCCTTATGAGTGCCTTGACGTCGGTGTACATGGCTTGGATCGTTTGTATATATGTATCTGGGAATTGGAGATGTCGTAGAAGTTCAAACAGATATACCCAGTTAACTCTATCGAACGCCTTTTCGGCGTCGAGAGAGAGAACGAGCGTAGGAGTTTGTGCAGTTGTCTGTGTCCATATAAGGTTGATGTTACGTCTGGTATTTTCGAACAGTTGGCGGTCGGGGATGAATCCTACTTGGTCGGGATGTACTAATCTATGTATGTGTGGGGCCAGTCTGTCTGCCAGTATCTTAGCCAATAGTTTTACGTCGTGGTTGATCAATGATATGGGTCTGTAATGTTCCGGGTATGACGTGTCTTTTCCCGGTTTAGGAATTAATACTATGTGGGCTGTTGACATATCTGGGTCGGGACGTCCGCCCCGCATCAGGTGATTAATCCATTCTAGCAGGTGGGGTATTAGTTCCTCCCTATACGTCTTGTAATAGCTGCCCTCATAGCCATCTGGGCCCGGGGCTTTATGTCCTTTAAGTCTCGTGATGGCTCTGTCAATTTCGTCTGGTGTAAATTCGTCCCCTAGGGTTTCCGTGAGTGCAGGGGTCAGTTTCGGAAGGTTGAGTTTATGTAGAAATTGCCTAATCTCGTCTTGCATATGCGGGGTTTTGTCTGCGTCTGTGGGTGTGTGGTTGTATAAAGTTTTATAGAATTCTGTGAATATTTGAGCTATGTCTGTGGGTGCCGTCTTTGTCTGACCTTTGCGGTCTCTAATTGCCGTGATATGATTTTGTTTTGGCCTCGGGCGGAGAGTGCGCGCTAAGAGCGTGTGCATCTTGTTGGCTTGTTCATAGAAATTTCTCTTGGACCAGGTCATTGCTTTAGCTACGTCATCTAGTAGGGTTTCCCTGATGTGGCGCCTTGTAATTTGTAGGGCAGTGAGTCCTTCGGGGGAGGGGTTGGTTTTGTGTCTCTGTTCTTGGGTGTGGAGGTCGTGTAATAAGGATTTTAAGCGCGTCGTTTTTCTTAACTTTTTTCTGGTCGCCTCTCTAATTATGACACCTCTGATGACCGATTTATGAGCGGCCCATATGGTTGCCGGGGTCAGGTCATGAGTGGTGTTTAACTGGAAATATTCTACTATTTCTTTGCGAACCGTCTCTTTGATATCTGGGTCCTGTAGAAGGGAGGTGTTTAGTTTCCAGTTCCATTGGGTTCCCGCGCACAGACTGCCCAGTTCTATGGAAATGTCTGCATGGTCAGACCAGGTTATAGATCCTATTGATGTCTTGGTGGTTCTTTGGATGGTTTGGCCATTAACTAGAAAAAAGTCTATTCGGGAGTAAGAGTCGTGGGGCGTTGAGTAGAAAGTATAGTCAACCTCCCCTGGGTGTTGGGCTCTCCACGCGTCTATCAGACCTGATGAGTTTATGAAGTCGTGTACCAGTCTATCTTGTCTCCCTCTACCGTGTGAGCGTGGTAGGCCCCTTATGGTCCCCCTATCTGTAGCTGGGCACGGAGCAGCATTAAAGTCTCCTCCCATGATAATCATGCCGTGCTGTAGGGCTCGTAACTTGTCAGACATTTGGTCCCAGAATTCTTTGGTTGGTTCGTTAGGTGCGTATATATTTATCAGGTGTATGGTGTGTGCATACAATGTCCCGGATAGTATTATGTATCTCCCGTCTGAATCTAGATTGACTCCCGTGACCCGTAGTGGGCAGCGTTTGTGTATCAGTATCGCAACACCGTTGCGTTTGGAGTGTGCTCTAGCCTCATAACCCGTGTTGTAAATGTGATCTTTGAGTGAAAACCCTAGAGATTTTGGGAGGTGAGTTTCTTGTAAGAAGGCTATATCTGGGCCTAGTCGTTTAAGTTCCCTGTAAAGGAGTCTGCGTTTTTTAGGGGCGTTCAACCCTTTAACGTTTAGGGAGTTAATTCGTGTAGTCATGTTGGTGGGTGGGTTGCGTGTATGCGAGCTGACTTACGGGTGTTGCCTTCCAGCCGTGTCTTTGGGGTGTCCCAACTTCTAGTTGCCTTGACCTCTTAGCCTGAGACGCTCCGGTCACCATGAGGGGGGAGAGGGGGGGGAGGGAGAGAGAGAGGTTATTTAAATTGCTGCGCACATATTTACAAAAGCAAATACAAATACAAATACAAGTAACGTAAAATAAACAAAGTAGAGAGATAAACCGTCTGGTCTTATCCTTTGCCAGACTCGTGTGGGGCGTCTGCATCGGTGCTGCTGGCCCATAAAAAGAAAATGGGTCCATAGCACCGAAGCAAGGTCCCGAACTGGTACCAATTTGGCCTATAGGCCCTGTGATGCATGCATGAGCGTGGCTGCTGGGCTGTCTCGTCACCCTGGCAGACTTGCCCGCTGGT
The DNA here is from genome assembly GCF_036172605.1 of Pelobates fuscus. NCBI lineage: Eukaryota > Metazoa > Chordata > Amphibia > Anura > Pelobatidae > Pelobates > Pelobates fuscus. The sequence goes on from NC_086319.1 coordinate 329,133,061, forward strand.
CCGTGAGTTGCTCTTGTGGACTTTCCGCTTTCCGCCTCTGATATGTCTGGGCAATGTTCTTTCGGGGCATCTGAAACACTCTAGAGACTCCTTGTGTCTGGAAGAGGGGCAGTGAGCCTCTCAGCTCACAAGTGTATGCAAGCCCTGTCTTCGATCACAATTCCCCCTGTCCCCTCCATACCCCCCACCCCCCACCCCAACTCGGTTGGGATCAAGTGTCCGGTAGGTCTGCTGTCATTATCAATAAAGCTGTGGATCGCCTCTGCCATTTGTCTGGGTATTCTATCTCAGTTCGGTAGTTTTGTTGCAGAAAGTGAGTTCGTGGATGTGGGCAGGATCTTGAATGGTTCCATCTTTCTCCATGATCAACTTTCAATATATTTTCGCTTGTTCACTAGATTATTTTTGTTATTTTTGTTTGTTTTTGTTATTTTTTCATTTTTCTTTTTTTTTTTTTTTTTTTTTGTTGTTTTTTAAATTTTTAAGGTTGTTAATTAATGAGGAGGCTATCATTTGGCATCCGTTGAAGACTTATTGCCTGTCTAAGTACATTCTTGAGAGAGTAATGTCCCATTTTTTTTTTTAAACTGTGTTTTTCGTATAATACTAACAATTTAGGGGTGCGTTAGGGGGGAGAGAAGGGGGTGATCCAGGGGGGGGGGGAAGGGGGGCATGATCGTCTATTGAGTCTCTGTGTACCTCACCCTTCCAAGGATGCGCGTCCATGCGGGGTAATTCTCAATGGCAGGGAGCAAGATTAAGAGCGGTCAGAGCCGAGGGCCGCCTTCCTCATTCTCCGGCTGTATACCACTCCCTGGGTAACTGCTGTAAGTCCGTCGGGATTGCGGTCTGCCATTGTAGATTTTGCGGGGCCTGTATATCTAGTGCGTGGAGGAAGGCTGTTGCGTCCCCATCAGGCGCCAACGTCTTCGGCCTTCCATTTTTGAAGGTCATGAGCTTAAACGGGTGTCCCCATGCATATTTTATGTTGTGGTTTCTGAGCAAGTCCGTGATCGGTCGCCATTCCTTGCGTCTCTGGAGAGTCTCTGGGGCCAGGTCCTGGAATAAGAGAATTTTAGTCCCCTTATAAGAGACTGGGCCTTCCCTGCTGCACTTCATTACGGCTTCTTTTGTTTGAAAGTTTTGGAAGCGCATTATGACATCTCTCGGCTGTCTAGTGTCAATTTTCCTGGCGCCTAGAGCTCTATGTACCCGGTCTAGATGCCATAGTTGGTCGGGGATGTTAGGTGCAAGGGGTTTTAAGATTGCGAGCACTATGTCCTGTAGGCTCCCCTCCCCCTCACCTTCAGGTAGGCCTCTCAGCCTAATGTTATTTCGGCGTGAGCGGTTTGCTAGGTCCTCCAGCGCGGCTTCAGCAGCTCTCAGCCTCGTGGTGAGGGAGTTTACCTGGCAGGTAACCTCGTTATGTGCTCTGACGGTGGTCTCCTGCCTCTGCTCCAGGATGGCCGTGCGGTGCCCCAGTGCCGCGATCTCGGCTTTTACTTCTGCCGTGGTCCTATTGATCTCGCCTGCCAGGAAAGATTTTACCTCTAGCAGTTGAGCGATGATCTGGGAGGTGTCCCCTTTCGGTGAGCTGGGACTCCGCGGGGACTCCGGTCGTACCGGCGCCGACGGGGTCTTAGGGCTGTGTCGGCCGCCATCTTGCTGCTCTGGCTGTGCCGCACGGGAGGCCGCGAACATGTCTGCCACAGACGTACCCGTTTCTGTCAGCTTCTTGTTTATTTTCCGCTGGACCCTTCTATCCATGCCGGTGCCCAGGGTGAGTTTTGCGGTGATTTTTGCTCGTTTGTTAGCTTTTGTGTGCTTTGGGGCCTAATGTCGGCGGGAGCTTAGCTTACATGCGACCGCTCGGCTTCGTGGTCAGGCCACGCCCCAGCTATTGTACTTTGAGAGCTGGCAGCTATACATATTACAGATCTCAGCTATTATAGATATACAGTTTTCCTATTTTTTAATTTGTTTGTTTAAATATATATATATTGATAATGAGCCTATAGCATTGAAACATCGATTTTTGGACATATATTAGTAAAGAGTCTTTTTTGGTAGTCCTCTGAGTGCTGACAATTATTAGGTGTGTATATATATATATTTTATATTTTAATTTAAAGGCTTAACAATAGAGCTCATATCCTGAGGATCTGCTGTATCTATAGCACATTGAAGCTATGTAGAATAATTAAATGATTTTGCTGTTTCATGACGAAAAGTCATGATTTTATGAAAGACACGGAGGCGAGTATTGCTTAACCCATTCTTTACTGTCCACTAATAGTAGCAAAGAATACAAACAGTAAGAAAAAATGGTATTCATAGTGATAAGCCACTCCCATACCAAGTCCCAATATAATAGTCAGCACCTCCCCACATATTTCCTCTTTCTTTGGAGATGCGACACAATAACAAACATTAAACAGGAACCGATGAATCAGTCCAACCTCAGCAGAACAACTGTCCCGAAATCTAGCCGGAATCCAACCAGGAACAAATCAACAAACTGGGACCAATCCATCTCAGAATCAAAAATCGCCAACGTAGAGGATCCCATCATAGGACAATCCGTAGACATCCAGCAAACGAGTTGAAGCCTTGCGGGAAGCAGTGAGGACCCCCAAGCAGCACAGAATCAACCTGTGAAAACACAAAAAACAGGAGCCCAACGGTTAAATCGGTACATGAACCAAAGTGCACATGCCAAGACACATCATATTGATAGAAAGAAGAACACAGTACCCACATAGCAATAAACCTCATGACAAAACATAAAACATAGCCGGGTCGCATGTGATCATAAATGGTTAAATAAAAACAGTGCGTACCACAAATACCTACCACACCCTGGAATCCTTATATGAGAGAGAAAGTCAACAGGGAGGGAGAATCAAGTGAGATAAACATAGAAGGGTGGGACATTACTCGCCTCCGTGTCTTTCCTAAAATCCTGACTTTTCGGGATGAAATAGCAAAATCATGTAATTTTATGTCATGACACGGAGGCTTATATTGCAAGTTTAAAGATGACCAATTACCGAAGAAAAAACGTGAGGGGTCGGTCGAAAATAAAATTTTCAAAAAGTTGACTTGCAGAACCAGTCCGCCATCTTCATCAAGTCGCCCAGACGCGCCCCTGAAACCACCGTAGACGTGGCTGATTCCCCCGGGAGGAATGGGCGCTAAAGATGGACGTATCCACACATCCCACATCACCCATTTCACCCAGCGAGCCAAGGTAGTACTGGACACAGGGGAAAATGGTTGACGAACTGAGAGAAAAAGTTGTGGGGAAGAAATAAACGGATGTGCACTCGTCCGAAGCTCATACTCATGCAAACAAGCCACCGGACACAATGCCGGAGTAATTGGAAAACTCGGATACGATACCAACCAAACAGCCACCTTAATGCGTCTGGAGATGTTAAATGTCACCACCTGCGGAGTGAAAGACCGAGCATCGTAGTCCAGGGCACGAACATGTGAAACCCGTTTGCATGAAATTAGGGAAAAAAAGGGAGACCAATTTGGCCAACAATTGTCGTAAGGAGAGGTCCGAGTTAGGTGGCCAGGAAGTAAAGAGCGACAAAACGCAGCAGATGTCCCAAGTAGCCGAGTATCGAGGCCTAGGAGGGCACGACAGTCGTGAGCCCCGAAGCAAACAGCACACCAAAGGATGTTGGCCAGCCGTCAAAGCCCTGATGAGCCGAGGAAACGGCTGATCTGTACAAGTTAATCGTCCGCAAGGAGGCGTCGCGTTGCGTCCGAAACCCCCTTGGACCTCCCAGGGACCCCAGAAAACCTCCACGCGAGCAGCAGCAATGACCCGTCCAGCAGGAGAGGGTGAGATGGTAGTAGCCTGGGCACATCCATTGCCAGTTCCAGGAGTTGTGGGAACCATGATTGAGTCCCCCAAAATGGGGTCAGCAGAATCAGGTCGGCCAGTTGACGTCGAACTTGGAGCAGGACCCGAAGGATCATGGCAAACGTAGGGAAGGCATAAGGGAGCGATCTGGTCCAGTCTTGCAGGAAGGCATCCACTGTCTCCGCGGCCGGATCGGGGTGCCAGCTGTAGAACCGTGGTAACTGGGTATTGAGCCGGGATGCGAAGAGGTCGATGGCAAAAGGACCCCAGAGAGACGAGATAGCGGAGAACACACCATGTCCAATCTCCAATTGCTGCTGTTCGACAGATAGCGTGAACTCCAGTCCGCATGAGTGTTGTGGAGTCCCAGGAGGTATTCTGCGTTAACAACCAGATCCCTGGCCAAGCAATAAGCCCAAAAGTCCTTCGCCAGGCATACCAGAACTGCCGACTGCATGCCGCCCATGTGATTGACATAACGGACCGCTGAGATGTTGTCCGCGCAACCTGATGCATGCCCTGGCAGTCCCGTTCGCAAAGCTCCCGATTGCGAAGGAGCTGGCCAGGAGTTCGAGTATTGATGTGTAGTCGGGATTGGTCTTCCGACCAAAGTCCTCCGGTAGTGGGCACCCCAACCGTGGAGACATGTAAAGCGTCAGGTGTTGCCCTTCCTGAGGAAACGTAATAAGTCCCTGGACGTCTCGGCCACTGGGACCGTCAAGTACGCGTCCTTCAGATCCAATTTCGCCATCCAGTCATCGCAAAGGAGTAAGTCTCGCAGGAGGTTGATGCCCTCCATCTTGAAGTGGCGGTAGTGCACCAAGGGTTAAGGGGACAGAGATTGATAACTGGGCGCATCTGACTGCCCTTCTTTTTCACCAGGAAGATGTTGCTGAGTACCCCTGCGGGGACGTGGGAGCTAGTTCTATCGCCCCTTTTATGTGAAGGGCTGACAATTCCACATCTATCAAGATGCGGTCGGTTAAGGAAAGCGAGATAGGGTGAGGAGGGGGAATGTGACAAGGAGTGTTGACCAATTCTATGTGGAAACCCCGAATGGTGGTCAGAACCCAAGCATCTGAGGTGATTGCTGACCAAGTGTGGAAAAAATGACAGTCTGGCCCCTACACAAATATGGGAAGAAAAATTAGGTAGATGTAAGCTTACCGTAGGGGCGTCTGGAACCGGAGTTTCCTCTGAAGTCTCTGGATCACCATGGCCTTCCACGAGAAGGGAAGGAGGGGACTGGTTTTTCGCCTCCTGATAGGGGGTTCGCTGGGTGTAGGAGCCTCGTCCCGAACCACGGGAGTGGTAGTTGGAACAGCCGGACAGACAACCCCTGAATCTGCCGGCCCTGGTGGAGACCCACCCTTGAAATACCCTCTTCATGGAGGATTGGGCTTTATCCAGGGCTGTAAAAGCTCCCACAAAGCGCCCCAGGTCCTTTATAAAGGAGTCCCCAAACAATAGGCTCTGGGTGTTCTTGCCCGCCTCGGTGAGGGCGAGATTGGCCAATTTTGGCTCTATTTTAAAGAGAATGGCTTTACGCCGTTCTATGGACAGGGAGGTGTTAACACTGCCCGCTATGCAGATTGCTCTCTGTACCCAGCCATGGAGTTCTTCTGGGTCAACCTGCCTGTTCTTGGCTATGGCGTCTTCAGCTAGGTCGAATAATTTAGCCAAGGGACCAAAATACGTCCAGGTGTTTGTCTTGGCACGATTTAAGTGCTGAATCCAGACCCTTGCGAGGATTCCACCCCAATTTAGAGAGGAATTGGGTCATTTTGGGATCGACTACTGAGGTCTCACAGACTTTTCTAGGCACCAAAGGCCGTGGGCATTCAGCCCTGAGCTTATTTCATGCCGCCTTACTGAGGGGGCGTCATACCCAGTTTTCAAGGTAATGTGCCACATGGTCCGTCGAGAGCCATTCAGTCGACCTTGGGTGATGGAGATCATCCGGGTCGAACATTGGTTTCCCCAGATGGATCCATGAGGGTGGAGCCTGCAGTAGCGGGGGAGTCACTCTGAGAGCCGCTCACAGCCACCCCCGCATAGCTCATTCTCAGTCACTCACAAACTCAGCGCCAGCCTCCTCACTAGACCCGATTTCTGAGTCGGAGTCGCTCTCAGATTGTTGTGAATTTAGAGAGGAATTGGGTCATTTTGGGATCGACTACTGAGGTCTCACAGACTTTTCTAGGCACCAAAGGCCGTGGGCATTCAGCCCTGAGCTTATTTCATGCCGCCTTACTGAGGGGGCGTCATACCCAGTTTTCAAGGTAATGTGCCACATGGTCCGTCGAGAGCCATTCAGTCGACCTTGGGTGATGGAGATCATCCGGGTCGAACATTGGTTTCCCCAGATGGATCCATGAGGGTGGAGCCTGCAGTAGTGGGGGAGTCACTCTGAGAGCCACTCACAGCCACCCCCGCATAGCTCATTCTCAGTCACTCACGGACTCAGCGCCAGCCTCCTCACTAGACCCGATTTCTGAGTCGGAGTCGCTCTCAGATTGTGCTCTAGCACATTTCCACTGCCGCGCCCGTTCTGCATGGCGCAGAAAGGGCTCTTTTGCGTGATATACGCACGCTATCATGGGTGACCTAAGGTACACCAGTCTGGAGGCAGAGGGATTTAAGTGCCTGGATTTGGCGGTAGCCTTTTTGGGTGCGTCCCCTGAAAGGTCCAAGCCAGGACGCGTTATGCGTTTCGGTGTGGCCGAACTTTCTGCGTCCAGTGGACGCGCGAGTAAATCCTGGGAGATGGTCTGGGAGAAGGCAGACGACATATAGCCCATAGCCGCCATAATGGCATCAGTGTCTGAGCGCTGTAGCGCCAGGGATTGAGCCTCATCAGGCAGAGACATAGGGTCAACCACAGATGAAGGGGAGTTGCAAATGGAAGAGTGGTTCCCCAAGCCCTGAGACGTGTCCATCTCACCAGGGGAAAAGGGGCAGGCAGGCACTTTAGACTTGAGCATTTGTATGCTGTGAGATCCACCAACTAAAATATTAGGCCCTGAACAAACAGTCTAATCACCCCAGAGTAGCTACACCAGAGGGGGAGAGATGGGGGAGCTCACCAGAGCCCAGACCGGCAGACAGAAGGAGACACGAGGTAGAAGCACAGAGCCAGAAGGACGGGAGGTCAGAAAATGGCCACCGCCAATCTTGCGAGATTCGCGTAAAAAAATCCAGTGAATGCGTCCAATTCGCAAACTGAACGTTCGTCAAAACAGGACGAATTTGTGGGAACAAACAAACGAACTATCAGAATACTGGAAAAAACAGTCGAACAAAACCCATTCGCGGCAAAATAGTCAAACGCAGCAAACAGTCAAACGGTACTAACGAACGGCATAGATTCGTGATGAGTTTAGCCGAAAGGGCTTGACTCATACACTTAATCAGCCAAACAGAAGTGAGGAAACAGGCGCAAAAGGGCGCCAAACAGACAGGGAGAAGGGGGAGAGACCCAAAAGGCAGAAAAAAAGGAGAGAACAAAGGAAAACTGGAAATAAGAGCAACAAAGTAAAGCTCAAGAGAGAGGGGTACAAGGAATAATTCCACAAAGGAAGGTCTGGAACCCTGGGCTCAAAGGTAACATACATAAACTTCATATAATACATAAACTGGAGAAAAAAAAATCTGTTTTACTATAAGAAATAATAATGCCATAATATTAAGAAGAAATAACTAGAAAAGCTACAATTTCTGGGGAAATTGTGTGAAGTGTTCTTGCCTCCACCAGTAGTCTACAACTGGAGTGGGCGTGGTAACTGGGTGGAGTGGCTTGAGTAACTTGTGTGGTTGGAGTGGCTGTGGAAAGGTTGGAGTGTGGTTCACTCACTCTACAGCAAGGGCAGATAAGAGCTTTCAAATCTTTCAAATCCCTCGAACATTCCACCAACTGCCAACAGGAACTAATATATTTCAATTAGGGCAGAGAAGAGCGGTTAAAAACAAACTGCTCCAAATTGCTCACTTCACTGGCGGTTGCCATCTTCAAACGGTCGTATTTTAAAAACTATAAATCCTACAGCGAAGAGCTTTATATTGTGAGAATCACAAGACCCAGACCTACATTTTGATGCATAGTATGTCTCTGTATTAAAAAGTAAGGCACACTCGCACCCCCAAAGCACATTAGCTTGCTGAAAAGATTTAGGTATGAAGTGTGTCCTCTTTTTTTCATTTTACAAAAAGTGCAGGTTTCAATAGAAATTGACACTTTAATCTGGTTACTCCCTCTTACTTTCCCTGTTACTTGCTGGTTTGGTTAGCTCAGTGGAACTAAGCTCAAGAGGCAGCTATTTCTCAGAGCACCTGCCTAGCAAAGACTTCTCATTAAGCTGTATTGGGGTGTCTGTGATTGGCCAGCCACAGAAAGTCTGTGTAGGCTTAAAAGGGCAGTATTTGCAAAGGCTACAAACAAGAGAACTGCATGGTTTTGCAAGCTGTTTTTAGATTTATCCCCAATGAAAAAATGCATAATTCAAAGAATGAAAGTTTTAATTTGGGGTATGTCTACTAAACAATGATTTTTATTTAATTTTTATTTCGGCAGTGGAGTGTCCCTTTAAAGGGTTGAAGGGATTTTTTGGCATAAAAGGGCACTGAGAGTACTTTTTTATCCAATCAATATATTTCCTGTAGGTAACCTGCATTTTTACTCTTAATTTTATGTTTTAAACATTGCTGAAATTAGATATTAATACATATTTTATAATTGTCAACAGTGCGAACAGACCCAGGAATAAATATTTTTTCCATTTGCTGTATTTTGGAGGATTCGATTTCTCTTTAAAAAGTCAGCTTCATAACCGTTTTATTTGTAAAAAAATAAAAGAAAAAAAGAAAAAAAGGAACATATTTCTTCCCAATTTCAATGTGTTAATATATTGCATTTGACTTCAACTAATGTTTAGCATTCTTGTAATCAGATCCTAAAGTAAATGTCTGACCCTTCAACAACATCAATACAGTATTCACTGACATCATAATTCTAGACTTACAGCTGCAAATAATAATTGCTAATATATGCTTTTTATGGTAATGATATCTCCTTTCTTGTTTGTAATGTATACCACCATGGATTATTAACATGAGTAACGCAAAGAAGAATAAGTATTTTCAAAGCAGTCCTGCTGTAAAAACATTGTACGTTATAGTTGATCTGTCTTTTCCAAGTCATTTGTCGTTGGCAGCCAATATCTTCTCATGTGTTTCAATGTTTGTAGGCATAATGTGAATGCCAGTATAATCACTGTAATGCAAATCCTGGGACTTGGTGTCCAACATATATACTCCCATGGTTGTTTATGTTTCATAAAGTAATTGTAGTTTTTTGATGCAGTTAGTTTGAAGGGAATAATACATATTTCATCTGTCTTGTTGTTATACTTAAAATTTTGAAACGTGATACATCCTACTATCAAGTGCAATTTGTTTAACTCTTCCTAAATACGCTGATTAGTAATATTAACATCAAAAATGATTTTGTCAAAGCATTATTGTAGTAAACCACTTCCGTGATTCCCATGGAAACAGAAACTGTCAGTCCAAAGACATTCAAACCATTCCCTATGATGTTTAAAAAAAAAAAAAAAAAAAAAAAAAAGCCCTCTTGGCTGTAAGAGAAATGTGGTGTCTTAGTAAGCCTGCATTTATTATTTTCTTATGCCAGTTAAGGCACTGACCATGTACAAACATTTAAATTGTGCCGCCATTAGCAATTGTATCTTCTTTGAACATCAAAGGACAAGCCTATTTCCATGCATTAAGTTCTCTTGGTACTGGCATCTGGTTCAGCTTAGAGCAGAGGTAAAGCTGTCAAGCTCACATGTCATCACCCAAGGAGATGGGAGGATGGCTTAGTTAGGTCATTTAGCAAGGTTTGGCAATTTTCCCCAAGCCAACTTGTCACGCAGATTTAACACTTTAACTGGAGCAGGGCATGCATCCTCAGTGCTAGCCGGACAGAATGTATTCCTGTTGCTACAATAAAACGAAAAGACACTACTGCAGCTAAAGAAAAATGTATATTAGGGAATTAGATTGTTATACTTTGGATTAAGGTGTGACAATACCAATGTAGTATATGAATGAAGCAGAGGTTTAATCCAGTAGTATTACCAAAAAAAAAAAAAGTGGAATATAAAAAAGGGAAAATTGACCATATCAAGAATGGTTACACTGACTTTCATACTTACCTGCAATTCCACTCCTCAGTTCGGCAGTTCTCTTTGGGTAGGTATAATTGCCACCTCAGAACACCACCGTAACCTGAACTCTCCAGCTACCATTAATGTCTAAGGCTGGACTGCTAATGCAGACATACATTTCCTCTGTAGCTGCTTTGCAACAGAAGGGCTGGTCTTGTGAGGCACCAGGAGACCGTCCATTTTTGTCAGACCTTGCCAAAATTGTTTGACTGGAGAGGTGGAGCCTTAAGACATTTTTACACAATAACCATCATGGTGGTTTATTAGTTATAGTACTTAGAGTGCTCCTTTAAGCCTGTCTATTTTAAGTACCAGTAATATGTGTTTCTGTCTTTTACCTACTTGCTGCTTCAGTTTTGGCCTCTGTTTTGTGTGGAGGGTTACTCAATATCCAGACACAAATGTACTTGACTCTACGGACATCCTGTTATTGTTTAGAAGATACATCTCTCCTAGATTAAAAATATGACCACAAACGTATTGATCATCAGAGTCCTGTTTAGCTCACTTTTAGCACACATTTTGCATACTTCTAAAAAATAGAATCAATGTTTAATCACGAAAGGAAACCTTAATAGTAATCTTCACATTCTCAGCCGTATTGGTAATTCTGCCATGTGACTCTTGACACATACTGTGCATCTGATTGTAAGGCACGTGCAAATGGAAAGACTAAATCAACTGGGATTTAAATGTTAAATAAACACAGAAGGTCTATTTAAGTGTATGTAACCATATGGTCAATTTTCAAGGCTCCTAATGCTTTTAAGAACCTTTTAATAATTCTTTATATAGCAAGTTAATGAGGCGTGTATCAATATGCCAGAACAAATGGGATAACATTGTGTTAGCGAACAAGTCTCTAAAAACAGTGGCTTGTAGACAGCCACATTATTACTGCAACCCCTCATAAAGTCTTGTGTATGATATTTTTACTCGGTGTTCTAAACCCCAAAATATGCCAGATAAGCAAATATAGATTGTGCAGGCTGAGTTTAAAATATGTGAAAGACATCTTAAACCATATGCATTCCATTTCCAAGAAGTTTTTTAGTATGTCATGCAAAAGAAAAAAATACCTAAGTTGATTGTGTAAGCTTATTCTTTAAATAAAAAAAATTGATTCGACAGGAGAGAGTCTTAAAAGAAAAGCTTTTTGCTTTCAGTTTATCTACTTTTTCTCTTTTCATTTAAACATACTATTAGGGAGTCCTTTTGTTTGTTTGTTTGTTTTGTTTTTATAATCTGGGCACCTCTTTTGAACAAGAATGCTCTCTTTCTAATTCTTGTCCATAAAAAAAAATCCCATTATAGTGACCTCTTGTCTCTTGCTTATTGATTTATTTATATATTTTTTTATAAAATATTTACCAGGAAGGATACATTGAGATTTCTCTCGCTTTCAAGTATGTCCTGGATCCACAAAACATTGCATTGATACAATAGGGTACAATAAAATACAAAAACAATATTAATACACAATATATAAACATTTTTACATAGAACAGGTAGGAAATATATAATCAACTATGCCAGGTGCATTCTGTTTTGAGATATATAGAGAGGGATCTCTTAACCCCTTAAGGACCAAACTTATGGAATAAAAGGGAATCATGACATGTCAGACATGTCATGTGTCCTTAAGGGGTTAAAGGATTTTAGGCCTGGGGAAGATTTGAAAGTGTGCGGGAGGTCGTTCCATAATTGCGGTGCTCTGTAGTAAAAAGAGGAGCGGGGTGCTTTCTTTTTGTATTAAGGTAGACTAAATAAAGTGTTGGTTCTGGATCGCCGAGGAGAGCATTCTGCTCAGGTAGGGTGGGAGCTTCCTAGAAAAGCTCTTAAACACAAGGCTGGAAAGATGAAGGTGCGTCTGGATTCCAGCAACAGCCAGTTTAGTTCTTTTAGCACCTCACAATGGTGGGTCATGTAATTACATTGTAGCAAAAAGCGGCTGAACGAGTTATACAATGTATTACGTTTATTAAGGTGGGTTTACGGTGCAGGTGCATATACTACATCCCCATAATCAATGATTGGCATCAGTATTTGCTGTACAATGTTTTCCTTTACTGTAGGGCTTAGGCAGGATTTGTTTCTGTACAGGGCACCTAGTTTTGGATAAAGGTTAGATGCAAGTTTTTCTATGTGGAGGCCAAAAGATAGATTGGGGTCTAACAAAATACCCAAGTATTTGAAAAAGTAGACTGCGGTCAGTGTGCTATTTGATTTTGTTTTGATGGATAGATGAGAATTTTGTAATTTGTGTAATGTAGGTAGTGTTCCAAAGATCATTGTAACAGTTTTGTCAGTGTTTAGGAAGAGTGATGATCCACTTTTCCACCTCTGTGAACTGGTCTTGGATCACAGCCTCAAGCTGCGGTAGATCGGATTTGTTTGCATAGATTACTGTGTCGTCTGCGTACATGTGTACATTTGAGAAATTGCAGACATTAGGCAGATCAATTATAAATAAAGTGAATAGTAGGGGGCCAAGAATGGAACCTTGGGGAACACTACACGTGACTGGAAGAGGGTGGGAGTCGCTGCAGTGGTGTATCCTGGTTTTGTGCTGCCCTAGGCAGGACAAAACTCAGGCACCCCCCCCCACCGCGCCACCCCCACCCAACCTTTACCCCGTCCCGCATTCTAAATACACACACACACATTCACTGACAGATACGCATACACTCGCTAACAGAAACACACACACTAACAGACACACTCACACTCAGTAACAGACACACTCACACTCAGTAACAGACACGCACTAACAGACACGCACTAACAGACACGCACTAACAGACACACTAACAGACATGCACTAACAGACATGCACTAACAGACATGCACTAACAGACACGCACTAACAGACACGCACTAACAGACACGCACTAACAGACACGCACTAACAGACACGCACTCAGTCACTAGCAGACACAAACTAGCAGACACACACACTCACTAACATACACACACACACAGTCAGACACACACACACACAGTCAGACACACACACACACACACTCATAGGCAAACACACTAACAGACACACTCACACTCAGTAACAGACACACTCACACTCAGTAACAGACACGCACTAACAGACATGCACTAACAGACACACACTCAGTCACTAGCAGACACAAACTAGCAGACACACACACTCACTAACATACACACACACACACAGTCAGACACACACACACACTCACAGGCAAACACACTAACAGACACATTCACACTCAGTAACAGACACACTCACACTCAGTAACAGACACACTCACACTCAGTAACAGACACGCACTAACAGACACGCACTAACAGACACGCACTAACAGACACGCACTAACAGACACGCACTCAGTCACTAGCAGACACAAACTAGCAGACACACACACTCACTAACATACACACACACACTAACAGACACACACACACTAACAGACACACACACACACACACTAACAGACACACACACACACACTAACAGACACACACACACTCACACTAACAGACACACACACACACTCACACTCACTAACAGACACACACACTCACACTCACTAACAGACACACACACTCACTAACAGACACGCACACACACACACTCACTAACAGACACACATTCACTAACAGACACACATTCACTAACAGACACTCACACTCACTAACAGACACACTCACTAACAGACACTCACACTCACTAACAGACACTCACACTCACTAACAGACACACACACTCACTAACAGACACACATTCACTAACAGACACTCACACTCACTAACAGACACACACACTCACTAACAGACTCACACTCACTAACAGACACACACACTCACTCACTCACATTAACACTTATTTTTTATTTATTTTTACTTCAACCCCCCCCAGCCTCCTTACCTTTGGGAATGCTGGGGGGGGGGGGCATCTTTTTTCCCTGGTGGTCCAGTGGCTGCTGGGCTGCTGCTGGGCGGTCGGGCGGCGCTCTTGGGTGGCTGGCGAGGGAGCACTTCATCTGAGCTGTCTGCTCAGCTCCCTCGCGCGCCGCACAGTGAGGCTGGGAGGCGGAGCCGGAATATGACGTCATATTCCGGCTCCCAGCCTCACTCTGCGGCGCGCGAGGGAGCTGAGCAGACAGCTCAGATGAAGTGCTCCCTCGCCGGCCGCGCCGCGCCGCCCGACCGCCCAGCAGCAGCAGCAGCAGCAGCCCAGCATGTCTGTTAGCCGCAAGGCTAACAAGACATTTGCCTTGGGCATTTGGGGGGCGGCTTTTTTTGCCGCCCCCTAGAAAATGCCGCCCAAGGCAAATGCCTTGTTTGCCTCGCGGCTAATATGCCCCTGAGTCGCTGTCAGAAATGGACACTTAATGTGATCGATCCGATACATATGATCGAAACCAGGTTAGCGAACAATCACCATTACCTACATTTTTTTAGTTTGTGCAGTAGAATGTCGTGGTTTACGGTGTCAAAGGCCTTGGCAAAATCAAGGAAAATAGCTCCAGTTAGGTCCTTGTTCCATGCCAGTTTGGATGTCATTGCAAACTTTTAAGAGGGCAGTTGTAGTGGAGTGATTCGGGCGAAAACCTGATTGATCAGGGGTCAGATAGTTAGATTGTTGGTAATACTTGCATAGTTGTGTAAGGATGCATATTTTTGAAATTTTTTACAATACTGGGAGCAATGATATTAGGCGATAGTTAGAAACCAAAATAGTGTCACCACTTTTATGGATAGGCACTACTCTCGCAGTCTTCCAAAGTTTGGGTATGTATCCAGACACCAAGGATTCATTAATTAGGGTTGTGACAGGTTTAGCAATTGCTGGCGCACTGAGCTTCAACAGCATTGCTGGGATTTGATCAGGTCCAGATTGTTTTTTCATTTTTAGATTATTAAGGTGTTTCTTAATGACACTAATAGGTACAGGTCTAAAATTGAACTTGTCTCTATTAGATCTTTGCAAATTTAGTGGAGCCTGATACACATTTGTAGTTTCAAGATGTGTGCCATTTATTAGCTTGGCAGTGAGGGTGGTGGAGCATCCGACAAAATAAATGTTAAAAGCATTTGCTACATCTAAGGGAAGTTGCAGGGTTTGGTTGCCCACTTAGACAGTGGAGGGTTGGGAGTGGATTGGGGAAGTTTGTAAGTTATTTATGACTTTCCAAAAGTTTCTAGGGTTTGATATGTTATTGCTCAGATTTTCAGATTCTGTTCTTCATTCTTAGGACACAATTCGGGACTTTTGTTTGGATTGGATGCCCACTGTTTAGTAGACATGCTCCTTTACTTAGTATTAGTAAATTTGGCTCACAGGCCAATTTAGGTCTTTCAGCCTTTTAGTAGATAGCTCCCTAATACCGTAGGAATTAGGGAGCTATCCTCTAGAGGCACGAATAGGATCAGAATTTCATTCATTCAAATGAAATTCTGATTCGAACAAAAGTCCCGAATTGCGTCCTATCATGAATAAACAAACTGTTCTCATTCTGTTAGGACGGATTTCGGTAGTTTCGCCAGCGTTCCAACGCCGAACGAAGCAGCAGGAGGAAGGTGATAATTGTGGGAAAATTGCTTTGACCACAGGAAATGGAGCGGACTTTACTCCTCCCCTGGGTCATAGCTGGTCAAGCGTAGGAAAAATACATAAGACAAAATAGCCCCTACTTTGTCTTATGTTTTAAAGAAAACTAGAGCAGATAGGAAGAAATGAAGAACAGATCCTGAGAGAGGGAGAGAAGAGGAAGCGATCGAGGGAATTTAAGTTCGGCATGACAGTGCCGCTTTAATAGGGAGTAGAACACTTCATTAGTCTCCCTGTTTAGCAGTTTTGCTACAAATCATTGTAGACTGGATGAAGGGTAAAACAAATACACTTTGTTAGCATACAAACATATCATTTATGCACTTATAAATGTGTATTCATCCTCCAGGGGGTGATTAGCAAAGAAACAAAACAAAGAATCTGTGTTATATAAAAAGGCGCTTAACCGTGGCGTATATATAGCACAAGCAGCTCCACACACGTGCAGGTATCCCAATCCTACACAAATAGATACTAAGAAAGGGTGAACTTGGTGGATAGTACCGCCACAAGAAGGTCACTCAGTGGAGCGCTAGATTCAATATCTTACCCCTAAAGCAATTGGGGAAATCAAATATCATGCAAATATCATGCACTGTTGCTCTTGATTGCTACCCAGTATATACATATCTGCACTAGGGTATTTTGTATTTTCTCTCCATATATCTACACATCCGTGAGCTGTATATCCGGAGGAGGTTTGGTATAACCATATATACCCAGGCTGTTGTGATTTGAGCCCATCTCCAGGCTCTTCACCATGTGAGTTGGACATATACTCCCCCTTACATCTTATCTAAAGTGCACTGACATACTGCACCATATATGTCTCACTTTTTCATTTTAGACCTACTGTCATATACAAGTGATATTTGATTTCCCCAATTGCTTTAGGGGTAAGATATTGAATCTAGCGCTCCACTAAGTGACCTTTTGGTGATTAGCAAAGGTCTGAGGCTGATATCAGCCTTTTATCTGCTCAGCCCCATCCACACCACCTTCCCCACTTTGAACTCACAAGACTATTACATCTCCCAATAGCCCAACCCTTCAGCTACCCTCTGTCCACATACAGTGTCTGATCACCACCTGGGTAAATGTTTGCCAGATCCAGTACAGAGTTTTCTTTACCAGATTTCTACCAGGGATCTATCACAACCGGGTGGCTGACATCCTAGGTGCTCTGAAAGACTGTATCTGCTGGATAGAGAGAATACCTCAGGGAAGGTGAACATAGTATGTTAGGTAGTGTTCAGGGTTTTCTGCGAGAGGGTCTATAGTTTTATGGAAGGAAGCTGGCCTCCAAGCCTCTCTATGAGCCACTGGTGAGGACACTATAGTATTAGATATGCATATTTGCATTCCAAGCACTGTAGTGTTCCTTTAAGCTGTGGGTCTTTAACTTTAACTTTCCAAATAAAATTGTTCATTTTGTTTCCTTGTAGATATATATATTCCAATGTCTTAGCCATGCCAGCATCTTTATTTTTGTTACCTGTCTCCAGGCTGGATCTTTGTTTTGCATTATAATTCTTGCCTGCTTTGTGAAGCCATGTCCTTAACTTCCCTTTCACAGAACATAAGGAGTGATGTATAAATCGTGTTGTTATCTAAGTACGAAAAGTAGGGCAGTCAGCATTGAAACCACTGGAACCAGCAGGAGTTTTGCTTTGGCGATTCTGCCTCTTTTTCATTTTTACACTATTTTTCATAAGTCATTATGAACATCAGTGTTAATTCTTATATTCCTTTTCTTATATTGTAGAAAATGCAGAAGCCACCAACTACATTTAAAGGATTCTTGGAATTCCAGCATTTGGTGAGTAGCAGAACATCTTTCAGCAATGTTCAGAAAACCAGTATGGCAGTTTTAGCTTTACCACAACAGAACCATCTAACATTTTAGTAGTAGGAATTACAGTACATTTCCAAAACCCATATGCTTTAAATTGTCTAGATCATCGTGGACAAATAAGGAGCTGCATCATGGGGCTTGATGGAGCAGGTGGGTAAGTATTGGCAGGCTGCAGTTAGGAGCAACGC
Organism: Pelobates fuscus; assembly: GCF_036172605.1. Taxonomy (NCBI): domain Eukaryota; kingdom Metazoa; phylum Chordata; class Amphibia; order Anura; family Pelobatidae; genus Pelobates; species Pelobates fuscus. The sequence goes on from NC_086319.1 coordinate 329,150,795, forward strand.
GAGCAGGAGGTTAGGTGCAGGGCAGTGCGAGCATTTAGTTGAGCGTGAAGCTCGCGCGCAGGGCTAATGCCCTGATTGGTGAATCGTGGCTTGAGGCATTTAGCAGCAGGAGTATACATTTTAAAGGCGACAAAAATCGTTAACCTCAACTTGTGCTAAACAATTAAAAGGTTGGCTGCTTGTAAGTATTTGAGCTGCAGCCCCACCCACCCTTCCCTTTCAGTTATGAATGTTGTCGTAACCTTATTATGGGATATGTCATCCTCCTGGGCATCACAGGAGGGTGGATCTGGTTTATTTGGATTTAATAAATATTATTTTTGGCTCCTGACATAGGGAGGCGGAGCCTGGGAATGGTTAATGGTTTATGTTGGTTTTATTTAACCCCTTAAGGACAGCAGGTGTTCTATGCCGTCCTTTTCTGGGCGGTCCGAAATGCGGGCGGGCGGCATAGCACGTCCCCACCATCCAGGAGACTTACCAGGTCCCCGCCGATCCTACGTCGGCGGCCGCGATTCGGAGGGCTGGGATTGGGAGCTTATACTCGAGTCAATGTCTGTATTATGGCAACTTACATTGCCATAATACAGACAAGGACCGCTGGGCTCATTACAAGCCCGGCGGTCCTGTTGGGGGCTGGCAGAGAGCTGTAACTTACCTTTCCTGCAGCTCCTGTCAGCTCCGTGCTGGTCAGCTCCCCTGTCAGCTCCCACTGTAAGTCTCGCGAGAGCCGCGAGGTCAGAGCGTTGCCACGGGTTACCATGGCAATGCTCCGCGCGGCACTCAGACCGCCAGACTTACAGTGGAGCTGACCGGAACGCAGGAGAAGGGAGCTGACAGGAGCTGCAGGAAAGGTAAGTAAGAGCTCTCTGCCAGCCCCCCTCCTACACAGCCCATCCACTGGACCACCAGGGAATGAGAGCCCCCCTCCCTGGCCATGTATCAAGCAGGGAGGGGGGGACGAAAAAAATATAAATAAAACATTTAAATAATAATAAAATAAAAATATTAATAATATTTAAAAAAATAATAATAATAATTTTAAAAAATAATAAAAATGCCCACCCCCCACCAAGGCTCTGCATCACATACACACTGCACTCATTCATACACACTGCATTCATACACACACTGCATTCATACACACACACACTGCATTCATACACTGCATTCATACACACACACACACTGCATTCATACACACACACACTGCATTCATACACACATGCACACACTGCATTCATAAACACACTGCATGCATTATATACACACACTGTAAATAAATATTCAATTAATATAATTTTTGGGGGATCTAATTTTATTTAGAAATTTACCAGTAGCTGCTGCATTTCCCACCCTAGTCTTATACTCGAGTCAATAAGTTTTCCCAGTTTTTTGGTTAATGGTTTATTTTGGTTTTATTTAACCCCTTAAGGACAGCGGGTGTTCTATGCCATCCTTTTCTGGGCGGTCCGGGCCGATTTATACTGTATACGGTATATATTTATATAATATTTTTACATGATTAAATCATTTCATTAATTACAATTTGAGGGTCTTGCCTGACAACACAGGCAGAAAGTCCAGAGAATATGGTTCGCAAGCCCTATATTTTACCCTGTAACTTTCCAAAACACCATAAAACCTGGACATAGGTGGGTACTGTTTTACTCGGGAGACTTCGCTGAAAACAAATATTAGTTTTCAAAACCGTAAAGCATATCACAATAATGATATTGTCTGTGAAAGTGCAGTTTTTTGCATTTTTCACACACAGACAGCACTTTCACTGACAATATCATTGTTGTGATATGTTATACGGTTCTTGAAACACTAATATTTGTTTTCAGCGAAGTCTCCCGAGTAAAACATGAGTTGTGTTGTGAGTTGTGATTCAGTTGTAATGTTTGGAAACACTAATATTTGTGTTTAGTGAAGTCTCTCGAGTATAACAGTACCCACTGTGTACAGGTCTTATGGTGTTTTCAAAATTTGCCAGATTGGTTATGCTGCTTTTGAGACCGTATGGTAGCCCAGGAATGAGAATTACCCCCATGATGACATACCATTTGCAAAAGTGGAAAACCCAAGTTATTGCAAATGGGGTATGTCCAGGCTTTTTTAGTAGCCACTGACCAATATTATCGTGGCTACTAAAAAAGACTGGACATACCCCATTTATAATACTTTGGGTTGTCTACTTTTGCAAGTGGTATACTAACATGGGGGTAATTCTCATTCCTGGGCTACCATACGGTCTCAAAGTCAGCATAGCCAGTCTGGCAAATTTCAATGTGTATAAACTAAAAAAATTAATGTGCTAAATTTGACCCTGTAACTTTCCAAAACACTATAAAACCTGTAGTTGGGGGGTACTATTTTACTAAATACAAATATGTGCATTTTATTGCAGTAACAGCTAACAGCATTATGACATTTACAGCTAAAATGCCATGCAGTACTAAAGAAATAAAAAAAAACTTAATTTTTCACATTTTTTTTACTTTGTATTCATATTAAATTATGTTTAATATATAAATATTTGATGTGACATAAAAGTCCTGTTTCTCCTGAACATAATGATATATAATAAGTGTGGGTGCATTTAATAGAAAAGAGGTGAATTACGGTTGGACAGACATATAGCGCAGATGCCAGGTTTTGTTTACGTTTTGTTTTGATAACAACATGTGCAACTGTCTCTGTCTTTAAAGGGACACTGCAGGCACCCAGACCACTTCTGCCCATTGGAGTGGTCTGGGTGCACAACTCCTACTACGCTTAACCCTGCAAGTGTAATTATTGCAGTTTTCATAAACTGCAATATCTACCTTGAAGGGTTAAGTCCTCCTCTAGTGGCTGTCTAGTAGACAGCCACTAGAGGACACTTCCGTCTTCATAGAATACGAAAAGTGTGTTAAAACATCGCTGGATGCCCTCACTCTATGTGAGGACCTCCAGCGTCGCTGAAATCCCCATAGGAAAGTATTGAAAGCATTATTCAATGCTTTCCTATGGGGAGGTCTAATTCGCATGCGCGGAATTGCAGCGCATGCGCATTAGGCCTCTCCCGCCGCCGGCCGCGCATGCTCAATAGGTATCCCCCTGCCGGATGACGGCGGTGGGGGAGGAGTGTGGGCAGACCCTGACCCAGCGCCAGGTAAGCCACTGAAGGGGTTTTACCCCTTTAGCAACATGGAATGGGGGGTGGGAGGGAGAGGGGACCTGCAGTGCCAGGAAAACGGTTTGTTTTCCTGGCACTGGAGAGTCCCTTTAAGGGGTTAAAAGTTATGGTTTTATTATTATTAAGGATGTTGATGTTTAAATTGGAATTGTGAAATCCGTAATAAAGGTTCACGACAATTCTCCAAAGGTTTCAGTTTTATCAAAATAAACCTATTGAAGGAAGAAGTTGCTTTGTGTTTTATTATATTATGTATCATTGAAAGAATGCAACATTCAAACCCCATGGCACCAGTAGCCATGTGAAATGAGATCGCAAAGCTTGCTTTTAAGTGTGCATAGCGTATGTTCGTGTGACTGGTGGTACAACCATAACTGGATGTGGCCGAGATATGTGAAAAGAAAAATGTAACTAGTTTGCTAGCATTTGGTCAACACAATGTACGATTAAAACAATGTAAGTTTTTATAGAAACAGAATGCAGTCATATGATGCCTTTCAGAGTGCATTTAACTGGCATGTGCTGTCTAGTCAAATCTTTGTTTTGGGTTGCTGTAGTGCAGTGTGGAAGCTGTTTTTATTGTCTTCTGTGTTTAAAAGTATTGTATATAGGTTAGGATGTATTTATTTTCAAACAGCAGAGTAACTAGTATGCTGAAAGAAGAATTAATACTGAAACATAAACCTTATTTTTAAAATAGCATTTTGCTAACTGGATATGCTTGAGGGGTATATTAATATTCCAATGTATAAAAAAATACATGTCTGTGTCTTTATAATGAAATGCCGGCGAGGCTGCTTCCTGAGCTCTTGCGTATACATATTGCTGCTTACAGGCGGCAGTCTGTTAATATGTATTGAGTTGAGCCTCTTGTTCCTGGATTGAGCAGGAGCTCAGGAAGCTGGCTTGTCAGCATTTCATTAGAAGACAGTGACATGTCGTGCGAGCTTTGTATGTGAAAGTACTAAAGGGCTCCACTTGTTTGTCCTGTAAGTCTGTGCTTTAAGAAGCAGACTTGTTTTTTGAACTTTCATTTCACTCTCAAATCCTTAAAGGAACATTAAAGGGTCTATTCACTAAACTGCGAATTTGATTTGTTTTTGCAAACTCTGCTGATTTTCATGTGGCTCAATTCTTCAATACTCAGTTGTTAAAATTCCTCTATAGTTCATTGTATTCACTAGGAACCAAATGCTATAAGAATTGTGTCAAATGAATCCCATTGCAGCTGTGAGAGCCCCTTCAATTTAGCTCAACCAAAATTGCAACCGAATTCCAGTCAAATTGCAGCTTAACTGTAACTGAAATTCCCTGTTACAAAAATAATTGCTCCAAATGTAAAAGGTTTTGAGGGGATAAAGTGTGGGATAGAGTATCATTAGCATGTTATACGAGTATGGAGGCTTACATGGTTATTCACTAAAGCGAGAATTGTCGGTAATTCAAAGTGAATTCAAAATTTAAGCCACACTGGAAAATTCTCCAGTGAAAATTCTCCTTTAATTCGGTTGCTTCAGCTCAAATTTGAAATTCAACGTAAATTCACTTTGGATTCCAAATAATTGTCATTTTAGTAAATAACGCTGGTAATGTTTTAAGTGCATTTCACTTGGTCTGGATCAGGAGAATTTGAACATCGTATAATTCAGTTGCAGTTTGGCTGAATCACCCATGTAATATGGAGATATGGCTGCAACAGACCACATAAACGCAGCCAAATAGAAGTGCAAATATTGTTAAAATAACTGTAAATTCTGGACAGGTCGCATGCACAGGGAGCTCCCGGCGAAATCGAACTAACAGAACCCAAAATCCGAAATATCACCCCCCAAAAGCACACCAGCCACCTAAGAAAGTAGTGGCCATGGGCAGAAAGAGCAAAAAACCTAAACCCGATCCACCCCGACAGGGCACCAGCATAGGAGACCTGTGGAGGCGAGCGCATGGCGCCCCAGAGCCTGTCATGGCCGCTTACATGGACGGCTTTGAGGATTCAGACGACTTGCTCTCAGAGCCGGACGAGATTTCCCTACCCACGACGCAGGCACCGGAGAAACTTACCGTGAAACCTGCTACACAGCCCGACACAGCTCCAGTCACGAAATCGGAAATGAAGGAGCTGTTGGCAGAACTCCGACGAAACTTTCAGGAGGATGTGGCAGACATGCGGAGGGACTTGAAAGGCCTCACAGACCGCGTGGCAACCGTGGAGCACGACTCCCACACGCATACTAAGCAGATAGCCTCACTCCAGCAGGAGACAAAACTGTTGCAACAACAGCAAACAAAGGTGGAACAGGCCATGGCAGCAATGGAGGACTCCAGACGCGCCCAGAACCTCAAGGTAAGGGGCATTACCGAATCTGTCCCGGACGCTGAACTCCCCCACCTAGTGAGGCGCCTGGTGAGCACTATATTACCGCCAAAACAGGCTAAAGGAGTGGGTTTTGAGGGCATATTTAGGATACCCAAACCACCCACGGCCCCACCAGCAGCAACCAGGGACTTAATCATTAAATTCCACAAGCGACAGGACAAAGAATCCATAATGACCGCACTCCGAAATACCACGCCGATCGCCTTCGAGGACATGACCTTATCAATATACTCTGACCTATCGCGGGGAACTATGGCCTGGCGCTCTACCCTGAAGCCTTTCACTACTATGCTCCGTGAGAGCGGCATCCAATACAGATGGCGTTCACCGTGCAAACTTCAAGTGCTGCATGGAGAGGCCACACACCTAGTAGCGGACTTACAGGAGGCCGAAGCCCTCCTACCCACTCTGGGTCTACCTGCAGACGCCATGCGGCGACAGCGCACGACCCACAAGCCTCACAGATGGAATCCCGCCACCTCCGAACCCTTCGTTCCAGGCGGACCCGTCCGCTCTATGCAGTCCGTCAACACTACCTGAACCCTTTGGGAGAGGACTGTCCAACCGCTAAAGCCGCTCATGACACAACTGCCTTACTGTTCACATTTACTTGTCTCTTATGCTTTACTTAATCAATAGTTCCAGTTTGCAGTTCCAATATGTTCTTAGTGTAAAATATTGAGATATCAGCGAGTGGTCAGGGGAAGAGTCCCAGGGACACACCTGCTATAGAGGATCCAGTATGCGCTATAACCCATACCTTAGCCTATGCACGCGCGGCCCCATAGCACATATCTACCGAGCCCATAAGCCACTGATACATTACACCTCAGCGTAGACATAGGTGGAGTGACAGCGCAGCAGACCCCTCACAATAAACCAAACACCTCATACAAACCGGTAGCTACAAACTCGCATTTTTATTTTTGGTTTAGTTCTCTTGTTTATATAGGTCTAGCTTAATTAGCCTAATTAAAAACACGCTTAACTGACCCACGATGTGGATATCAAACAATGCATACTGACCTTATAATGGCCCGCGCACTAGCCAAGTGTAAACACTTTACATATCGTAGGGCTACAGACCTTATCTTATTATTGATTTGTTGTTAATATGCTTTACCTTTCTTACTAACCAGTTCTTTTAGTAATCCATATTTAAAAATGTGCCGACACCCTTATGCCATAGTAGTTCAATGAATGTGCCTAGATCTCGACTACATAAATACAAATGTACTGTACTAATGTGTACCATGCTACGCTGGCTTGCGACAGCTATTGTGGCTGACCAAGCCGATTGTCATATACTGCACAACAAAAATAAAGAATTCAAAAAAAAAAAAAAAAAAAAAAATAACTGTAAATTGCATTTGCATGGTTGAATGGCTTAAACCAGCCCATTTTTAAAATCAAAATGCATTTGGGTGTTGTTCTGTTGCCATTCAGTATTTTGTTAATAGACCCCTAAATATCTACAAGCAATCTAATAAACACATTATTACATATAAATAAATAGACCTCTAATATTATTTTTTTCAGGAACGCAAACATGTACTCCTGACCCTATAGCGTTAGAAACGCCATTTAGCACCCCCCCTTCCCTCCCTAAACATAGTAAAATCCTACTTGTATTCAAGCCTGCAGCTGCTGACATTACCAGAATTGATTATGTGAGCCAATCACAATGCTTTCACATAGAATTGGCTGAGACTGTCAAGGAGGTAGATCAGGGGCAGAGCCAACACAAGTCAAACACAGCCCTGGCCAATCAGCATCTTCTTATAGAGATGCATTGAATCAATGCATCTCTATGAGGAAAGTTCAGTGTCTGCATGCAGAGGGTAGAGACATTGAATGTCAGTACTGCACAGTGTGCAGCACTACCCCAACAAGCACCTCTAGTAGCCATCTGAGGAGTTGACAGTGGAGTAATTACTAGGCTGTAATGTAAACACTGCATTTTATCTGTAAATACAGTGGTTACAGGAAAAAGTCTGAAGGGAATGATTATATTCACCAGAACAAATACAACTAGAAAAGCTACAATTTCTGGGGAAATTGTGTGAAGTGTTCTTGCCTCCACCAGTAGTCTACAACTGGAGTGGGCGGAGTAACTGTTATTATTTATTTATTTATATAGCACATTTAATTGCAACGTTTGCCCAAAGTGCTTCACAGTTACATTAAAACATACATTTAGAAAAACATTAGCAGGTGTGCAAAAGGCCCTGTCTATGACATCACTTGCTGCTGCAGCCTGGCACAGGTCAGAGTATTTTGACGGTTGCCATCTTCAAATCTTTCAAATGCCTCGAACATTACACCAACTGCCAATAGGAACTAATAGATTTCAAATAGGGCAGAGAAGAGCGGTTAAAAACTAACTGCTTCAAATTGCTCACTTCACTGGCGGTTGCCATCTTCAAACGGTCGTATTTTAAAAACTATAAATCCTACAGCGAAGAGCTTTATATTGTGAGAATCACAAGACCCAGACCTACATGTCCTATATGTCTCTGAAGTATTAAAAATGAAGGCACAGTCGCATTTTAGAGATTGCCCTTCAAGTTTGAGCTGGCTAGAGTGGAGTTTCAATGAATGTCAGTGGACATGGAGTTGCAAACAAATGGTCATATTGTGAAAACTATCAGGACTATGGCTTAGCCGTGGACATTTTTAGTGGCAGCAGGGATAGCTGAACATTTTGATATAAGATTTGTGTAGGTGGGCTTGAAAATGAGGGAGTGGTGGCAGTGATGTCCTGATTTTTCAGCTTTTGCCAGCTCCCACTCTAGTTTTGAACATTTTGCCATTCATTCCTATGGGACCAATTTCGCCACAAGAACGATATTCCGTGAACCATTCGGCGAAACATTCCACAAAGTAATAGCAATCCAATCGGGAACAATCCGCACATTTTGGTATATTTCTGTCTATGTAGTGTAAAAACTGTGGGAGGAGTTAGGGTGGTAAATTTGGCTATAATAAGAATAAAAAAAATAATATATATGTTATGAGATAACATTAACATTAAGTGGTCTTGCTATGCAAGAACACTTAATAAGGTGTAGTTGTTCTGGTGACTATAGTGTCCCTTTAAGTCAGATGTATTCACTAGTAGGTTGAACTACTTGCCTGTATTTGTTTAAAAAAACAAAACCAAAAAAAAAAACAAAAAAAAATTAAAATAAATTGAAATTACCTGTATTTCAGTGCAGAGACAGTCTCCTCAGTGCAGCCCTATTCCCCTTTTGTGAGATCATCAATCATGATGCTTCTCATACACTAAGGACATGTGACAAATGAGCAACAATTGTCACAATTAGCCGATCTATGAGAATCATTTTGTGTGGGATGACACCAAATGTGAAGACCTTTGACAATTGAAGGCTGTTAAGGAGATGGTTGCTCTAGATATTTAGAAAGGAGAATATCTAAATTTGTGACCAAAAAACAAACATACATAAAGCATATCTGTAGGTGGTACCATTGTTTGTTAAAGGTACACTGTATGCAGTGTAACTGTTTCATCTAAATGAAGTAGCTGAAGTGTCTGTGTAATGACCTTTATAGGATTTTTTTGTACATTTTTAAAATAAACTCTAGAGGTGTGTGTGTCAGATGATCAGCAGTTTGTGATACTTAAAGCGGCACTGTCATGGCCGAATCCCTTTTTTTTTTTTTTTTTTTTAACCCCCCCGCCTCCCGCCTCCTCTACATCTAACTGACCCCCTAGTCACCCTCAAATGTCCCTAAGCCCCCCATATTACCTATTTTTTATTCTTTATTTTCTGCCCCGATCTATATTCAGGGGCCGCCATCTTTGTGTGGGTAGAGGAAGTCCCTGTGGGACGTCATCTGACGTCATCTGCCCACACTGAGATTCCTGCACATGCCCAGTGAACCTTCTGTTCTACTCCCCCCAGCCCCGACCCCTGGGCGGCGGGTGGGGGCCCTAAGACAAATCCCCCCCCCATCAAAGGTGACTAGGGGTCCCCAAGCCCCTAGTCACCCACCCCCCCACCCCCAAAAAAAGTTATCCCCTACCTACCCCCCTCACCCTAAAAAATAGTGAGTGGGGAATAAAATAACTAACCTGATAAGAAAAATTAAACTTATCAGTTGACGTCTTCTTTTTTCTAAAATCTTCTTTTCAGCCCCAAAAAAGGCCAAATAAAAAAACATCATACCCGTCGAACTTAAAATAAAATAAAAAACCAGAGCGCAAAAAAAAAAAAAACCTAACGAAAAAGAAAAAACCCGAGCGCAAAAAAAATAATCCATCTTCACCCATGGAGGGCTCCGCGCAGACTGAGCTCTGCAGGGTGGGGGAAGGCTTATAAAGCCTTGCCCCGCCCTGCAATTAGGCTAAGAACCCTCTGATGGATTTTTAAGACACCCAATCAGAGTGCTCTGTGTCATTTTACACAGCGTGGGAAAGTTCTTTGGAATTTTCCCACGCTGTGTAAAATGACAAAGCGCACTCTGATTGGCTTTTTATTTATTTGTACAGTGAGCAGCCACAGGCTCCTACTCGCGGTATTGCGAGTAGGAGCATAATTTACTAATATTAAGTAATCTTTACTTAGTATTAGTAAATGTGGCTGAAAGACCAATTTAGGTCTTTCATCCTTTTGGTAGATAACTCCGTGATAGCAAGGGAATTATGGAGTTATCTACTAAGCGGCTGCAAGATGTAGCCGCGGCACTAATTGAATCGGAGTTTCATTCATTCGAATGAAATTCCGATACGAACAAAGTGCCGAATTGCGTTCTAAGACAAAGGAACATACTGTTATCATTCAGTTGGAACGCAATTCGTCAGTTTCGGCTAAAATGACAGGAAGCATCGCAAGATCACAAAGGAAAGGTAAGAATTGTGGGAAAATTGCTCTGGTCAAAGCTGGTCAAGCGGAGGAAACCTCCATAAGGCAAAGAGTCCCTACTTTGTCTTATGATTTTAAAGAAAACTAAAGAAGACAGGAAGAAAAGAAGAACAGATCCCGAGAGAGGGGGAGAAGAGGAAGAGATTGGGGAAAGGTAAGTTCGGCATGACAGTGCCGCTTTAAACCATCAAGTCTGGCACCAAAGGTTATTTTTGGCAAATACTTTTAGGTAAGATTTTTTTCCCAGTCAAGTGTTTAGTTTAAACAATTGAACCTATTGACCCTATTTGCATTCTTTCATGTATTGAGTTACAGCCACATGATTGGATACTTAGATATTTACATGAATGAGTAGTGATGTACCGAACGGTTCGCTGGCGAATAGTTCCTGGCGAACATAGCGTGTTTGCGTTCGCGTTCGCCACGGCGGGCGAACATATGCGCGGTTCGATCCGCCCCCTATTCGTCATCATTGAGTAAACTTTAACCCTGTGCCTCACAGTCAGCAGACACATTCCAGCCAATCAGCAGCAGACCCTCCCTTCCAGACCCTCCCACCTCCTGTACAGCATCCATTTTAGATTCATTCTGAAGCTGCATTCTTAGTTAGAGGAGGGAAAGTGTAGCTGCTGCTCATTTGATAGGGAAATGGATAGCTAGGTGTGTCCACTACAGTCCTGAAGGACTCATCTGATCTCTGCTGTAAGGACAACACCCCAAAAAGCCCTTTTTAGGGCTAGAACATCAGTCTGCTTTTTTTCCTGTGTAATCTAATTGCAGTTGCCTTCCTGCCAGCTTCTGTGTCAGGCTCACAGTGGATACTGTGCCCACTTGCCCAGTGCCACCACTCATATCTGGTGTCACAATAGCTTGCATTTAAAAACAAAAAAAAATGTTTCACTGTAATAGATTGAATAGCAGTTAGTTGTCTGCAAGCGTCTGTGTGTCAGGCCTACAGCATGTACTCTGCCAACCTCTGCCAGTGCACAGTGCCACTCTTATCTGGTGTCGCAATAGCGTGCATTTAAAAACAAAAAAAGATTTTTCACTGTTATAGATTGAATAGCCGTTAGTTGTCTTCAAGCGTGTGTGTCAGGCCTACAGCGTCTACTCTGCCAACCTCTGCCAGTGCACAGTGCCACTCATATCTGGTGTCACAATAGCGTGCATTTAAAAACAAAAATGTTTTTTTCACTGTTATAGATTGAATAGCAGTTAGTTGTCTGAAAGCGTCTGTGTGTCAGGCCAACCGCGTGTACTCGGCCAACCTCTGCCAGTGCACAGTGCCACTCATATCTGGTGTCACAATAGCGTGCATTTAAAAACAAAAAAAAGATTTTTCACTGTTATAGATTGAATAGCCGTTAGTTGTCTACAAGCGTGTGTGTCAGGCCTACAGCGTCTACTCTGCCAACCTCTGCCAGTGCACAGTGCCACTCATATCTGGTGTCACAATAGCGTGCATTTAAAAACAAAAATGTTTTTTTCACTGTAATAGATTGAATAGCAGTTAGTTGTCTGCAAGCATCTGTGTGTCAGGCCTACAGCGTGTACTCTGCCAACCTCTGCCAGTGCACAGTGCCACTCTTATCTGGTGTCGCAATAGATTGCATTTAAAAACCAAAACACTTTTTTCACTGTTATAGATTGAATAGCAGTTAGTTGTCTTCAAGCGGGTGTGTCAGGCCTACAGCATGTACTCTGCCAACCTCTGCCACTGCACAGTGCCACTCATATCTGGTCTCACAGTAGCTTGCACGCATAGTACCACTAATCCAAAAAAAAATGACAGGCAGAGGCAGCCCACTCCGTAGGGGCCATCGTGGTCATGGTGCTGTGATTCCCTTTTGCCCTAGAATAATGCCCAGTTTTCAGAGGCCACGTACCCTGAACTCGAAAAGTTCTGAGGACATAGTTGACTGGCTAACACAAGACACCCAATTTTCTACAGCTTCCGCTCGGAACCTTGACGCACCTTCCTCCTCTAGCTTAGCTTCGGGCACCTCTCAAGATACCACTCACCCGCCTGCCGCCACCACCAACACTAGCACCACAGCCGCTTCACTTTATCTGTCAGAGGAGTTATTTACACATCCGTTTGAAGAAATGAGTGATGCGCAACCATTATTGCCAGAGGATGTAGATAACAGGGATATATCTCAGGCAGGCAGCATTACACACATGGACGTACAGTGTGATGATGATGATGTTGGACCCGCTGCTGCTTCCTTTGCTGAGTTGTCAGATACAAGTGAAGCGGTTGATGATGACGATGCGTCCATGGATGTCACGTGGGTGCCCGCTCGGCAAGAAGAAGAACAGGGCGAAAGTTCAGATGGGGAGACAGAGAGGATGAGGAGACGAGTTGGAAGCAGGGGGAGGTCGTCGCAAGGAGCTAGTGGCACAGTCAGACAGCATGCATCGGCACCCGTGGTCAGCCCGACAGCACGCCAATCAACGCATGCTGTGTCCACCACCAGAATGCCGTCATTGCAGAGCTCAGCAGTGTGGAATTTTTTTTGTGTATCTGCCTCTGACAACAGCGTTGCCATTTGCAACCTGTGCCAAAAGAAACTGAGTCATGGGAAGTCCAACACCCACCTAGGTACAACTGCTTTGCGTAGGCACATGATCGCACATCACAAACACCTATGGGATCAACACATGAGTACAAGCAGCACACAAACTCAAAGCTGCCATCCTCCGCCTGGTCCAGCATCTTCAGCCACATCAACCACTGCTGTCCTCCTTGCCCCCTCTCAACCATCCGCCACTCTGTCTCTCCCCTTGAGCAGTTCCAGCTCATCTGCCCACAGTCATGTGTCTGTCAAGGACATGTTTGAGCGTAAGAATCCAATGTCAGAAAGTCACCCCCTTGCCCAGCGTCTGACAGCTGGCTTGTCTGAACTATTAGCTCGCCAGCTTTTACCATACAAGCTGGTGGAGTCTGAGGCATTCAAAAAATTTGTAGCTATTGGGACACCACAGTGGAAGGTACCCGGACGAAATTTCTTTTCACAAAAGGCTATCCCCAACCTGTACTCGATTGTGCAAAAGGAAGTAATGGCATGTCTGGCACACAGTGTTGGGGCAAGGGTCCATCTGACCACTGATACCTGGTCTGCAAAGCATGGTCAGGGCAGGTTTATCACCTACACTGCGCATTGGGTAAACCTGCTGACGGCTGCCAAGCATGGAATGCGTGGCTCTGCAGAGGAGTTGGTGACACCGCCACGACTTGCAGGCAGGCCTGCTGCCACCTCCTCTACTCCTCCTACTCCATCCTCTTCCACAACCTCCTCGGCTGAGTCCTCTTCTGCTGCTGCGTCTTGCTCCACATCAACGGAACCCCCCTAGCTCCCTAGGTACTATTCCACATCCCGGATACGGCTGTGTCACGCCGTCTTAGGTTTGACTTGCTTGAAAGCAGAGAGTCACACCAGACAAGCACTCCTGGCCGCCCTGAACGCACAGGTGGAAAAGTGGCTGACTCCGCAGCAACTGGAGATCGGCAAAGTGGTTTGTGACAACGGAAGAAATTTGTTGGTGGCATTGAAGTTGGGCAAGTTGACACATGTGCCGTGCATGGCACATGTGTGTAATCTGATCGTACAACGCTTTGTGCATAAGTACACAGGCTTACAGGACGTCCTAAAGCAGGCCAGGAAGGTGTGTGGCCATTTCAGGCGTTCCTACACGGCCATGGCGCACTTTGCAGATATCCAGCGGCGAAACAACATGCCAGTGAGGCGCTTGATTTGCGACCGCCCGACACGTTGGAATTCAACACTCCTAATGTTCGACCGCCTGCTCCAACAAGAAAAAGCCGTTAATGAATATTTGTATGAACGGGGTGCTAGGACAGCATCTGGGGAGCTGGGAATTTTTTTGACACGTTACTGGACGCTCATGCGCAATGCCTGTAGGCTCATGCGTCCTTTTGAGGAGGTGACAAACCTAGTCAGTCGCACCGAAGGCACCATCAGCGACATCATACCATTTGTTTTCTTCCTGGAGCGGGCCCTGCGAAGAGTGCTGTATCAGCCGTAGATGAGCGTGAAGAGGAAGAGTTGTGTTCACCATCACCACCAGAAACAGCCTTATCAGCATCGCTTGCTGGACCTGCGGCAACGCTGGAAGAGGATTGTGAGGAAGAGGAGTCAGAGGAGGAATGTGGCTTTGAGGAGGAGGAGGAAGACCAACCACAACAGGCATCCCAGGGTGCTCGTTGTCACCTATCTGGTATCCGTGGTGTTGTACGTGGCTGGGGGGAAGAACATACCTTCATTGAGATCACTGAGGAGGAGGAACGGGAAATAAGTAGCTTGGCATCCAACCTTTCATGCTGACGTGCCTGTTGAGGTACCCTCGTATAAAAAGGCTGAAGGAGAACGACCTGTACTGGGTGTCCACGCTACTAGACCCCCGGTATAAGCAGAAAGTGGCTGAAATGTTACCAAATTACAACAAGTCGGTAAAGGATGCAGCATTTGCAAAATAAATTAAAAAGTATGCTTTACACAGCGTATAAGGGTGATGTCACAGCACAACGGGAATCTAATAGGGGAAGAGGTGAAAGTAATCCTCCTCCTCCCACGACCACGCCGGCAAGGACAGGACGCTTTAAAGACGTGTTGTTGATGGAGGACATGCAGAGCTTTTTAAGTCCTATGCATCGCCACAGCCCTTCAGGATCCACCCTCAGAGAACGACTCGACCGACAGGTAGCAGACTACCTCGCCTTAACTGCAGATATCGACACTCTGAGGAGCGATGAACCCCTTGACTACTGGGTTTGCAGGCTTGACCTGTGGCCTGAGCTATCCCAATTTGCGATAGAACTTCTGGCCTGCCCCGCTTCAAGTGTCCTGTCAGAAAGGACCTTCAGTGCAGCAGGAGGTATTGTCACTGAGAAGAGAAGTCGCCTAGGTCAAAAAAGTCTAGATTACCTCACCTTTATTAAGATGAATGAGGGATGGATCCCAAAGGGACTGACAGTAGGCCATACATTCGACTAGAAAAGGCCTGATGAGATGAGCTGCCTTGGGCTAAAAATGGTCCACACGCTGCTGTATTTTAGCTCTGAATGCCGGTTGACTTGCGTGACTTAGCCGCCACCAACTAGGGTTCAAGCCGCAATGTTTTAGGGCACTTTCTACCTGGGAAACAAACATCAATTTTCTGGCCGCTGCTACAATACCTAATTTTTCAGGCATGTGTACATGCCTAATTTTTCGGGCCTCTGGTGCTGCACTGTGGCTTCAAAAACCAAACCAAAAAAAAGGCACATAACAGGGATTAAACTGATAGGAGTGGTGTGTTAAGTAGTACTATTCCTATCTGGTGGCACATTAGATTGCACGCGCAGTGCCCCAAATTTGAAGTAGGAGGACCGACCAAGCATCTTTTTCCATCTCCCGGTTCCTAAAATCGATGCCATATATACGTCCCCTGATAGGGCGCCAGCTCGTTATTCTCTTGGGCGCCAGCTCGTTATTCTCTTTTTCACTTCACTATGGACACTTTACTGCACTATGGGCACTTAGACCCACTCTTTGTTTTGCACACTGTTATTCCTAGCCAGCATCTGTGATGGGAAATCAGGCAGTAATCTAAACGTTTAGATTGAGCTTTAGCTTAGAACACCCTTGAAGGTGTTTAAGGAGATTAGGGCTAGTTTAGAGGATTCTTCTTAGACCTCTCTGAGTCTTTATAGCCCTTCTACCTATCGAGCATTTCTGGAAACGAGCTAAGAGAAAGGGTGGCTGTGTGTCTGTGATACATTTAACTTTATATCACCTTATTGACACTTTTTATGACAGCATCACTCCGGTCTCCATACTCTCTGCCTATACCCATCTATTTAGAGGGAATTTCCTTGCCCCTGGCAATATTATATAATAGGTAATAGTATTACCATTATTACACAATTAGCCACTATAGGGGCATGAGTATAGTATCCCTTTGTTATTTATAAATGATACAATAAAGACTTTTGTACATTACTCAATTTACTTTAACAAAGGGTACTAACCACGGTATTAGGAAGCATTACTCTGCTTTCCCTTTCTCCCTCTACTATACACCTATGCTCACTAGGATTTGTAGGTATCACTTTATTATAGTTGTCTAACCTTTTCCTATGCCAGTTTTAGATCTCCTTCTTGGGAGATTTTTTCTTTTTTCAGTTTATTAGCATACCTGGGTACAAGCCCTCGGTGTGGCTGGCACCACCACCTGACCACATTTCCTCGTTTCTTCCACTCATACCGCTTTTTCCATCTTTGAAGGGGTTTGGCGAAACAAGGAAATAGTCCTCTACTCGTAACAGGGATTAAACTGATAAGAATAGTACTACTTAACACACCTTATAATAACTCAGAGAGAGGCAACGCAGAGAGAGGAGTCTAAAGAAGAGGAGTCAGAGGAGGAAGGTGGCTTTGAGGAGGTGGAAAACCAAACACAGCAGGTGTCCCAGGGGGCTTGTTGTCACCTTTCGGGGACCCTTGGTGTTGTACGTGGCTGGGTGGAGGAAGAGACCTTCAATGAAATCAGTGATGACAAGGAACGGACATGGCTAGCTTGGTATCCAACCTTGTGCAAATGGGGAGTTTGCGGTTGTGCAAATGGACTGTTTGCGGTTGTTTGCGGTGCGTTAAACGGGGAGTTTGGTCTGTCACTGTGAAGCGGGCGTAACCCTTACACTACCTGATCGATACAACATCATACAGTAGGTCCCCCCCTCATTATTTTTATGGCCCCCACCCACCGCTCACGGGTGGGGGCGGGCGGGAGGACAGTAGTGATGTAGATTAATTTAAAAATAAACAAATATGTTTAAATGTCTATCTGTTCCTGTCCAAATCTGAGATGATTAAATTGCGTATACGCAGAAGTAAATTCGCACTGACACACGGAGTTCAGGTTAAAAGCACTTCGAGAAAATTTAATGGCATCTGATTAAAGGCGGGCTCGCAGACCCTTATAAGAGCAAAATTACATCATCATTGACTATCAAGATAACAACAAATAAACATCATTAATTGGGTTAGGTGTTAAGTGGTTATGTCAATGTCCACCCATCAATATTATTTATTGGCTCAAGTACTAAGTGGCTGACTAGGTGTCCTCCCACCGGGAGGTGGCGTCATTCTGGACACGGGTGTGGACAGATGGCTCAAGCGCCATCTTACCCAGCACGAGGCTTACTCGGTGGGAAGGGGGGCCTGGGCGTCATTTTGGGTAGTTAGTGATGTCAGACTCGTGGTCAGGTTCAGGGTCTTTTTTATGAAAGAACATTTCATTAGAGCAGTTTTCACATGGCTTAGCTATAGTATACTTTGTTTCACATTACAGGAACTTGATAATTCCGGTGTTAGTCATGTCCTTCTAGAAAATACATTCTCTATTCAATATTCTTAAAGCTGTTATGAAAATCTGTCATGTAATGTAGTTAAAATGGAGTTAGTACAAAAATTCAATACAGGATCAATAAAGGTTTTTAATAATTCTACATCAGTCCCCCCTATGAAATGTTAGATTCTAAAAAAGATAAACTTCATTTGTTAATACCAGAAGATGTGTTAGCCCAAAGGCACAGAAACCCAGTGACCGCTAGCTAGGTGTTATTGCAAAGTGCAATTCTGTCCCTTCCTTTCCCTAACAGGCTGCAGCACATCCGTCAATACAGTCAGGAAATCTCTTCACTCCGCTGGTGGCCCGCGGTGGCCAGTCCACCACTTCTCCGCACGGCAGTCAGTTCCATAGAGACGGACGCTGTTCCTAAGCTGGTTCCCTACCTAGAACTCTTGCACTTTATCAGTAAAAGGGATAGTTTGCAGCGGTATACAGGGTGAGTTGAGATCTTGAAAATCTTGGTCATCAACTGTCAGATGTGCAAAAGTGGGTGTCGCTTGGTCTACAGTCTTCAGGAGGAATTTTCTCAGACAAGGGAGGACACAACAAACGAGAAGAGCAAAAATAAAAAGAGAAATTAGTATTGCCATACCAATATGCATTAAAGCTTTTTGCCATCCTGTCATCCAACCAAACCATCTTTCCCAGGGATCTTTTATCCCAGAGTTCCTTTTTAATTCTTCAGAGAGTTTATTTAATTTCTCTATGGTCTTGGTGACTTTACAATTAGGACCTGTGTTTTCTGGAATGTATGTACAACAGGTCATGGTGTCGGGCAGTATTTTACAAACGCCCCCTTTTTCTGCTAGAATCATGTCTAAGGCCATTCTATTCTGGAAGGACATTTGAGATGTAGCCTGCAGCTGTTCGGCTAGACCCTAGAGGGCATCTCTGGTGTAGTTAATAAAGCGTTGTTGGTTGTAATTAATGTAATTTATCCAATTTAAATTCTTGTTTGCAGTAACTATGGTAAAAAGTGATTCAAACCCTGCAGCAACTTCATCTCTTGCTTTAAATTCATTGGGCACCCCCCTAGGCACCCCAATGGCATCAATGTAAATGTGAGGGTCAAAACTGCCTTTTACTGGGGCTTCACGCTTAACCTTGGCTGGTGTGTGTTTGGACTCATGTATGTCAGGGTGTGTGTCAGAGATAATATGTATAGGCATGATGGCTTTAGCCAGAGTACACTCCCCCCACCATTCCTTGTCCATCCTGGATCTTAGCTGTAAATCCCCACACAAGCAGTAAATATCCCCTAATGACCTAGTGTGAAATTGCAACAGGTACATAGGGACAGTTCTGTAAGTGGCACAATACCCTTTGGAGAAGTTACCCAGGAACTTACCAATTCCATCATAATTGGCATAACAGGTGTAGTTTCCCTTGTATACTGTAACACCATCTGGGGGATTGCCATCTTTGGTTAGGAGAGGGTATTCTACTGTCCATGCTTTGCAGAGGGACCTATTAAAGTTGTAATGGTAGGCAAAAAGACTTAAAACACATTCTTCTATATCTACTGGCAAAGTCAAAGGTACGGTGCCAAGGTGAGGCCGGGCACCACCACACACATAGCATGCGCTTCTGTTATGTTTGTTGGCATTATATTTCATCCATTCCAACCATAAATTAACATCATTAAAACCTGTTTCAGCGGCCATAGTATCTTCAAAGGTGGGGTTTGCAATGGCCATCATGTCTTTAAAGGACTGGATGTGTGGTTTTAATGGATTTGAGACCATGTGAGTGGCCCCTTGCCACTCTGGAGAGTGGCACATATCTTTTAGGTAGAAGTGCCCCAATTTGTTATAGGAACCTTTCTTCCAATACATTCCCATTACATACTGATCTGCATCCGTTGGGCTGGGATGCTCTATGTTTAGGATTAATTTCATGGGTATACCTCCTCCAGGCTTTCTTAGAGTCATTCTTTGGAGAAGGGATCTACCGTGATCATCTACCTTAGACAAGGCACTTTTTGGTTTGTAACCCCAGGCAGGCCCAGCATTCCACCCTGCAGCCCCCCAATGGTTACAGTTATGCCCCCATTGTTTGTCAACTACACAAACATAGGGGTCCTTTACATGAGGGATATCTCTATAGATATTTTGAATTTGTGACATAGGGAATGGGCAGTCTACAATGTCACAGTAATCAAAAGTGTACGTAGCCACACGGGTACATGAAGAATTGTACCAGAAGGTATACCCACTGGCATCTTTGGTAATGGCTACCTGTTGGGCCTCAATTAGGCTAATTAAGGAGATGATGTACCAGAGGTACATGGTTGTGCGGTATCTGCTTCCTCTGGGGCAGGAGTCTTCTTGCAATGGGAAGCGTGGATCCAATGTGGCCTGCCGGCCAACTTGACGGAGGTTGAAGTGATCAGGAGAACTTGGAATGGTCCGTCAAATCTTGGTTCCAGGGTATGTTTCCGCACAAATTTCTTGACCAGAACCCAATCTCCGGGAAGCAGGTTGTGGGTACCCATATCAAATTCAGGATCTGGAATTGAAGAGAAAACTTGGGCATGTATTTTGTTCAAGGCACTTGCAAGTTCAGTTACATAGTCTACTAAAACATCAGTTTGAAGTTGCAACTGTTGAGGATAATAACAACCTAGTCTGGGTGCAGTCCCAAATAGAATCTCATATGGGGATAGTGAGTGCTTCCCTCTAGGTGTGTGCCTAACGCTGAATAAAGCTATTGACAAGCTTTCTGGCCAGGGCATCTTTGTTTCTTGTGACATTTTTAACATTCTGGCTTTTAGGGTGCCATTCATGCGTTCCACTTTGCCACTACTTTGTGGGTGGTAAGGGGTGTGAAAAGCTAGGGTCACTCCCAGAGCAGTCCAAATTTCTTTAGTCACTGTTGCTGTAAAGGCTGGGCCCTGGTCACTTTCAAAAACTTCTGGAAGTCCAAATCTACATACAATATCTGTAAGTAGACGTTTTGCTGTTGTTTTTGCAGTGATATTGGTTACTGGGTAGGCTTCAGGCCAGCCTGAAAACATGTCCACTATTACTAGTGCATATTCATGAGGCCCACTCTTGGGCATTTGTATGTGGTCAATCTGAATTCTCTGGAATGGGTAGATAGGCTTAGCCAGGTGTTTCAAGGGCACTTTGGTTGGTTTTCCTGGGTTGCATTTTGCGCAAATGACACAAGCCCTACAGAAGCTGTTGATCAATGTTGTGATTCCAGGTGCTTCATAATACTTTTGTATAATACTTCAGGGAGTAGGAGGGCATCCATTAGTTCCTTGATTGCAGAACTGTGTTTGACTGGTGTACCGGCAGTGGTAAAAATTCCTCTTGTTTTCCAAATTAGTCCGAAGTCATGTGCCACACCCAGAGCATATCTTGAATCTGTGTAGATGTTGGCACGCTTTTCTTCGGAGATCTTGCATGCTGAAGTCAGGGCTTGCAATTCAGCTTCTTGTGCAGACATTGTTGATGGTAAAGATGATGACTTGATAACTTCATCTGTTGTGGTTACGGCATATCCTGTGTGGTATTTTCCTTCTTCATCAGCATACCTTGAACCGTCCACAAACAGAGTGAGATCAGGATCTGTTAATGGATCCTCATGTACAGTTGGTAGGTGTATTGTCTCCATTTTCATCTGTTCAAAACAGCCATGAGGTGTCTCTGGGTCAAAGTCATTCACTATGACCAGATCTTGAAATTCATTTTCCAGGAAGTGGCGTGGCCATGCTTCAAGATGGTCAGTTGTTGGGTATTTGACAATGCCATTTTCCTGTAGCTGTGATTCATTCATGGTGGCCCATAATTTTGCCATGGGTCCAAGATCATTCCATGATCTTGTTTTCAGCTTGGTGACAGGGACATGTGGGTCGGCAATGTCCCAATGATGATACAAGTATTTGAGTTCTGAAGGTAGAAGAATCAGGACCATGCTGTTGCCTTCAGAGTCACAGTAGAAGTCTTGTGCAGTGAGTTTCACCTCCACCAGATGATAGAGCTCATCTTCATAGCAAGGTTCAGGAGTGATGTTTGGCTTGTACCACATGGTACAGAAGGCATATCCTGCTCCCTCGCAGAGAGGTGTTTGTCCATCATGAAAGGATAAATCAGGATGCATTCTCTTGATAGTACCACCAAGAAGGTAGATGTAGGTTTCATCCATGATAAACCCATAGTGGATACCTCCCTCAGGTAGTGGGAGAAGAGTGGACGGATTGAGAACTTGACATCTTTGTATGGTAATGTTGTCAGGTAGCAGGAGATGACATTGAAGGCGTAGGTGTCTTGCAGGAGACACATGCTTGAGTTGTACTTGGTTGATGATGGCAGAAATGTCATGAGGGGCCAAGACAACTAGAGGGTGGCCAAGGACCAGGTCTGCAGTTCTTGCTGCAAAAACGGCCCGAAGGCAAGAAGGGGTCCCTCTGGCCACAATATCCAGCTGGCAGGAGAAAAATCCGATAGGCCTTTGACGGCCTCTTAATTCATTTGTTTGAGTAAGGACTCCTGTAGCATGGCCTTGTCTTTCAGAGACAAATAACTTGAAGGGTTTGGTATAGTCTGGTAGGCCTAGAGCAGGAGCAGATGCAATGGCACGTTTTAGTGTACTGAAGTTGTCTAGTGCTTCATTGGTCAGGCAGAATGGGTCTGACTTGAGTGCATCATAGAGTGGTTGCATGAGCAGAGAGGCTTCTGGGATCCATGCTCGGCAGTAGGAAATGAGGCCTAAGAAGGCATGTAGAGATTTTGAAGTCCTTGGAGGTGGAATATCCAGTACTGCTCTAACTCGGTCACGAGTGAGATGTCTGGTACCCTGGGATAGACAATGGCCAAGGAAGATGACAGTAGGTTGACAGAATTGAAGCTTGAGAAGTGAAGCTTTGCATCCTTGGTCTGCTAAATAGCAAAGTAGACTAATTGAACATTCTTCTGTTGTGGGTATGTCATCTCCACAGAGCAGCAAATCATCCACATACTGCAGTAGGACAACTTCTGGATGGTCTGATTGCCATTGATCAAGGATAGAGCACATGGCCTTTGCAAATTGACTTGGAGAGTTTTGTGCCCCTTGGGGCATGACAGTCCATGCATACTGTTGTTTTTCATGAGTGAAGGCAAACAGGTATTGACAAATTGGATCCAGGGGTACACTGAAGAAGGCATTGGCCAGATCAATGACTGTGAAGTATTTTGCAGAAGGTGGGACCCCAGAGAGCAGAGTGTGTGGGTTTGGTACAATAGGGGTGTCCAGGACTGTTGCTTCATTCACTGCACGGAGATCCTGGACCATTCTATACTTCTCTGGCTCACCTTTTGGAGTCTTTTTCTTCACAGGAAATAATGGGGTGTTGCATTTTGATTCACACTTGACAAGAGCACCCTTCTCCAATAGTGCTTTGATTTGAATTGAGATAGCTGCAGCTTGAGCTGGTTTTAAAGGGTATTGTGGTTTCCTTGGTAGCTTTGCTCCTGGAATGAGCTTTACCACCACAGGTGGAACTTTTAGGTGACCTATGTCCTCTGGGCCTGAGGACCACAATTTTGCAGGTACTTGTGTCTTTAGTGAATCCGGGAAATTGGACCTCCGTTCCTTTGCATCCTCATGGTGATTTTCTAAGTGGAGCATCAGAGGCAGGGAGCACAAGGCTGAGGTGTCTGACACAGATAGAGGGGTAGATAACTCTACTTGTCCATCTGGAGTGAAGATGATAGATGCCTGCAGGCGTGAGAGGACATCAGCGCCTAACAGGTTAATGGGGCATGTGGAGGACACCACAAAACGAGCAAGCAAGCTGGGGTAGTTGCCAACCCGTAATGGAGTTGTTAAAGGACTGTGTCTTGGTAGGCCATCCACTCCTACACAAGAGACATCAATATTTGACAGAAATGATGGGTCTGGCAGATCTTGTTCTCGTAGAACACTTCGGGCTGCACCTGTGTCAACAAGAAATGTAGTAGGTTGTCCTTCAATGGGTAGAGTCACAGTGGCAAGTGGACCCCCCTTATCCCCTGAAGACACTGCCATGACAGGGGTTGATGACACAGGCTTGCCAATTTCCTAATCATCTGGTTCCTCAACTATTGGAACTGTTTTTGTGGCCTTGGGGCCAGGAGCAGGCTTGAACACCTTCTTGGGTTCTGGGCAATCATTTTTGAAGTGTCCTTTAGCTTTGCAATTAAAGCAAAATCCATCCTCGGGTTTGGTGCCTTTTGGGACAGGTCCGGGGCGGGACACCATGAGAGGAGCTGAATTGGGCCTTCTAGGAGTTTGGGCAGATTCCAGACCCCTAGCAACTAGGAGTAAGGTATCCAGAGGGACTACTTTATATTCAGGGCGTGCAGCAATGATTCCCTTGCGTATGGAGTCTTTTACACCTTGGACAAATGAACCAGACAGCATTTGAGAATGGATCTTGTCTGTGAGATCAAAGCCTAAATCTGTAAACAGTTGAAACAGTCTTGCATGAAACTTTTCGACTGATTCTCCTTTTTCCTGTACAATATCAGTAAGGCCAGCAGCCTGATCTGCAAGTTTGTCCTTAGCCCATTCCTTTAGCTGGTTGCAGAATGCTACTCCGGAGGGGTAATCAATGTCACTTATAAGCAAATCTGTGCTGAGGTGGCGGGCTATGCTGGGCCAGTATGCATCTCCGGCTTTAATAGCACAAATGCTCAGTAAATCACGCCATGCTGCGGAAAAAGTCTTTTGAATCTGAACTATCCCTCTGTAAAAAGGCATAGGTTGCTTTTCTGGGTCAGGGAGTGATTTCATTAGAGCACTAGCCTGAGTAGGATTAAAAGCTACATATTTAGGAGGGGCCTGATCCCCCCGGCCCGTATGTCCGAAAGGATCATCGAGGGAACGGCGAGACGGAGGCCCCGTGGCATCCTGTGAGCCCTGGGATGCCTCCTCATACTCATCTTCGTCTGTGACCTGGACCCCTCTGAGTAATAGGGCCGCTTGAGGTGTCAGAACCGGGGGAAATGCGGGAATCCCGGATGCTGGGGCGGCCAGTGGGTTATGAGCTTGGGGTGAGTAGTCACCGGGAAGTACCGGCGTTAGGGGCGCTGAAAAACTGGGGGCTGCCATATTGGAGGCGTGAAAGGAAGCTGCGTTAGGGTTAAGGGAGGTAGTGGCGGCCATGTTGGATGTGGGCACATCCGGGGTAGACTGTACCGGATTGGGCGTGGACGGGGTCAGGGGAGTGGCTTGGGAAAGGAAGTAGGCTTGGTTTGGATAGGGCAGGGCCATGTGGTAAGGGAAGGGGTATGGCCAGGCCATCTGGGCAGGGGCTGAGGTGGAACCTGGGGAGGGCGGGTTAGTTGGGCAGGGATTAGGGAAGGAGGTGGGACATCCGGGGTACGGAAATGAAGCTGAGGGGGTGGGAACTTGGGCTGTGGGAGGAGTAGGCAGGAGAGAGGATGGAGAAAGATTAGTAGAGGCAGGTGTAGTAGGAGGGACCGGAGCGGGTGTAGTGGGATTGACAGTAGCAAGTGAGGAGGGGTTAGTAAACTGGGTGGATGCAAGTGGGAGGGTAGGATTATTAACGGAGAGAGAGCGTAGGGAAGGAATGACGGATGAAATGGTTGGATTAGACAGAGAAGGTAGTGTAGGGATGGATGAGGATGATGGGAATGATAGGGATGATGGGGGGGGAAATAAAGATCCATCAGAATTCAGGACCGGACAAACAGGGGAAATGACGGGATGGGTGATGGGAGGATTGGGAGTGGGGAACATGGTCAGCTGGCTGTCACTCATTGCTGACTGAACCTTGGGGATGGACATCCCCTGGGCGCCATTTTGGGGCGCTGGCTGAGGGAATGCCCCAGCAACATAATTATTATGATATACATACAATTTTACACCTTTGTGATCTATTTCTTCCTCAACCCAACCTTCCTGCTGAATAGCTTTTGCTACTCTATACCAGGCTTCTGCAGTACGTAGTAAATCATTATCTGTAAGCTTGCCTTTCTTCTCTGTCAGTAATCTATGCCAGCTTTCTGTCTGCAATCTACCACATGAAGGCACAGCAATTTTACACACTTTAGCAATCTTTTCAACTCCCTTAACCATCTCTTCACCCTCTCTATCTTCAACTAGATCACACGCTAACCAGCCCTTACCGGGCTTACCCAATCCCTGTCCCATTCCCCCCTATAAAAGGCGTCCCAGATATAGAGGAAGGAAAATGAAACAGAGTGTCTACAATGCTCGACTGCCACTTGGAAGGGTGGGTCCCCCCAAGTGCGTCTTCCTAAAACGTAGACTAGTCACTAATTCCGCCTACCCGAGGTAGCCACGGATTGGAGCGAGGTGAGAAGTGTGTGACCAATCACTTCTCTCACAAGAGAAATAGGAGTGGAAAGTGTAAATAACACAGGAAGTATAGTAAAAGTAAAAGTAAAGTGAAAGTAGAGACAGACACAGGAGTTTGAATGACTCCCAATTAAGACAACAATTCAATTAAAATACAGTGCATGCATCACAGTTCAAATAAGTTCAACAGTAATCCCTTTCCTTTACTCATGTGACCAAAGCCACCTCCCTCAACCTCGTAGTGTCCCCGCTCGGAGAACGACTTCCTCAAGTCTCACTACCAGCGGCCACAGAAAACAGCTAACACCGGCCCGAGATCTGTATGCCTCCCCCGTTACAGCAGTCCACTAAGTGTGGCCACCACTATCCTCACCCTCGTAGCGCCCCTACGGACCCACCCGTAAGTCTCACTACCCCGTGGTGATGGAGACAGCAATGCCTGCCCGAATCCACGCACCACAAATAAAATTGGAATGCCACCAGCCTCAGCGCTCGAAGCTGGAGGGTACCACCTCTCTGCAAGCAGAGCTATGTGCACAATGAGGCTAGCTAGGCTATCAAAGTGACACCATGGGGAATCCCCAGGAAGCAATGAGTCTACACCCTTCCACAGACTCCCCCCACCTCTTTTTCCTTACTGCTGCAGCTACCCAGCACCTAAAAGAGGTAAACAGGCAAAGAAGACCCCCAGGAAAACTTCCACAGGTCCACCCCCTTTTTCCCTACAGCCACAGCCACGTGGCTCCTAAAAGGGGTAAACAGGCAACAGAGGACCCCCAGGCAAACACCACAGGTCCACCCCCCTTTATCCCAAAGGGGCACACAGACAAACACTCCACCCGGGCACTTAAGCTAGAGACAGACTAATGCAAACACACCCAGGCAACAGATAGACTAAATGCAGGTAAACAGATGGGTAACTAAGGCACCGGGCAAGATATTACCTGTCTTTGATGTCCTCCCGGTAGCAGTCACAGACACTGGGACGGGTCAATCAAAGGGGCTGGAACATACCGGATAGGCTCTGCAGTAGTCTCTACCGTGTACTGGGAGGTGATCAGTCTCCTTTCCTTCCCCCAGGATTCCTCCGTCCAGCAGCGTCTTCCTTAGGACGGCTAACCGGCCAGAGGCCATAGCCCGATGCCCCACGTATGGGCGCCAAATTGATGTAGATTAATTTAAAACAAAAACAAATATGTTTAAATGTCTATCTGTTCCTGTCCAAATCTGAGATGATTAAATTGCGTATACGCAGAAGTAAATTCGCACTGACACACGGAGTTCAGGTTAAAAGCACTTCGAGAAAATTTAATGGCATCTGATTAAAAGCGGGCTCGCAGACCCTTATAAGAGCAAAATTACATCATCATTGAATATCAAGATAACAACAAATAAACATAATTAATTGGATTAGGTGTTAAGTGGTTATGTCAATGTCCACCCATCAATATTATTTATTGGCTCAAGTACTAAGTGGCTGACTAGGTGTCCTCCCACCGGGAGGTGGCGTCATTCTGGACACGGGTGTGGACAGATGGCTCAAGCGCCATCTTACCCAGCACGAGGCTTACTCGGTGGGAAGGGGGGCCTGGGCGTCATTTTGGGTAGTTAGTGATGTCAGACTCGTGGTCAGGTTCAGGGTCTTTTTTATGAAAGAACATTTCATTAGAGCAGTTTTCACATGGCTTAGCTATAGTATACTTTGTTTCACATTACAGGAACTTGATAATTCCGGTGTTAGTCATGTCCTTCTAGAAAATACATTCTCTATTCAATATTCTAAATGCTGTTATGAAAATCTGTCATGTAATGTAGTTAAAATGGAGTTAGTACAAAAATTCAATACAGGATCAATAAAGGTTTTTAATAATTCTACATCAGTAGGTCCCCCCCATTGTGATTTATGGCCCCACCCACCACGCAGGGGTGGGGGCTGGGGGGGAGGACAGTAGGTCCCCCTTATCCCTATTTACTGAATATTTCCCTGTATAACAGTGTTTGGCATTTAGTGAATATTCCCTATTCTGCTCTGTGTCAGTGTGTATCAGGGTCTCTGAGGACAGTTGTCAATCCATATCTGCCAAGTGACCCTATGTAGGAGGAACAGTCCCTATTCTGCTCTGTGTCAGTGTGTATCAGGGTCTCTGAGGACAGGTGTCAATACATATCTGCCAAGTGACCCTATGTAGGGTGAACAGTCCCTATTCTTCTCTGTCAGTGTGTATCAGGGTCTCTGAGGACAGGTGTCAATACATATCTGCCAAGTGGCCCTATGTAGGGGGAACAGTCCCTATTCTGCTCTGTGTCAGTGTGTATCAGGGTCTCTGAGGACAGGTGTCAATACATATCTGCCAAGTGACCCCATGTAGGGGGAACAGTCCCTATTCTGCTCTGTGTCAGTGTGTATCAGGGTCCCTGAGGACAGGTGTCAATCCATATCTGCCAAGTGACCCTATGTAGGGGGATCAGTCCCTATTCTGCTCTGTGTCAGTGTGTATCAGGGTCCCTGAGGACAGGTGTCAATCCATATCTGCCAAGTGACCCTATTTAGGGGGAACAGTCCCTATTCTGCTCTGTGTCAGTGTGTATCAGGGTCTCTGAGGACAGGTGTCAATACATATCTGCCAAGTGGCCCTATGTAGGGGGAACAGTCCCTATTCTGCTCTGTGTCAGTGTGTATCAGGGTCTCTGAGGACAGGTGTCAATACATATCTGCCAAGTGACCCCATGTAGGGGGAACAGTCCCTATTCTGCTCTGTGTCAGTGTGTATCAGGGTCCCTGAGGACAGGTGTCAATCCATATCTGCCAAGTGACCCTATGTAGGGGGATCAGTCCCTATTCTGCTCTGTGTCAGTGTGTATCAGGGTCCCTGAGGACAGGTGTCAATCCATATCTGCCAAGTGACCCTATTTAGGGGGAACAGTCCCTATTCTGCTCTGTGTCAGTGTGTATCAGGGTCTCTGAGGACAGGTGTCAATCCATATGTCAAGGTGTCAATATGTCATATGTCAGGTGTCAATCCATATGCATTGTGATTTAGGAATGTTAGGTGATTTATGCCCTTTATGGATTAAAACCAGACTCTGCATCAACTGTGTATTTTTCCATGGGAGTTTTGCCATGGATCCCCCTCCCGCATGCCACAGTCCAGGTATTAGTCCCCTTGAAACAACTTTTCCATCACTATTGTGGCCAGAAAGAGTCCCTGTGGATTTTAAAATTCGCCTGCGGTTCGCCCGGTTCGCCGGTTCGCGAAAATTTGCGGAAGTTCGCGTTCGCCATTCGCGAACTGAAAATTTTATGTTCGCGACATCACTATGAATGAGTTGGTGTGCAGATGTATTTAAAATGTCTACCGACATGTTATGAAGCTATATTGTTCCATTATTTTTCTTTGACTCTTTGCTTAAAAGATACTTAATATAACAGTACATGTTTAAATGTTTATTTTAACAGAAAGATTGGCCAGAAGATCCATTCGTGGAAGAACCTCTGACTGTAGCATGTACAGCTGACACAAAGTACTCATTAGATGTCATAAACGAAGATCTTTGTGGAAGTGTACCCTTCAGCAAAAATATTTATGCAGAAATTGATGAAAAAGTTTCTAAAATTACATCTCTTCTTGACAAATATACCTCCCAAATATTGTGTTTACCGTGCTCTGATGATCATCTGGCTCCCATAACTGAAAGTAGGTGGAAATCAAGAGATTTATATTTGTGATGAAATATCTGGTTATTTTCCAGAAATATAGGCATTGAGCTATGTATATGGCTAACCACAGACCAACATTTCATGAAAATGTTTTTCATTTATAGTACTATGTAAAATAGTTAAATATAATATTTTCAGCAATGCTGTTTTGAGCCATTATTACAAAAATTGTGGCCAATAATGCCACACAACCGTAATAGTAAGTTTGCAATGAAATATCGCAATGCTCAGGGATTAACCCCTTAACGACCGCTGACGGTTCAGGACCGTCAGCGGTAAAACGTGCGTTTGGACCGCTGACGGTCCTGAACCGTCATAACGGTTTTGGGCTACTTACCTGATCGCCGTCGGTCCCACGGCGGCGATCAGCTCTCCTCCCGGTCCAGGGGGGTTGCCTGTCTGCCCGGGCAGTCCCCCCTCGGCAGATCAGGACCCCACGGCCATGTGATCACTCGATCACATGACCGCAATAGGTGTCCATGTGTCTGCCTGCAGGGGGACTGTCTGTGCTGACAGGCAGTCTCCCTGCAAGTGAAAAATCCAAAATAAAGTGTAAAAAAAAAATCTGTGTAAAAAAAAAAAAAAAATAATATGTGTATATATATGCTACATATACATGTATTATATCTATATATACCTATATATAATATATGTATATATATCATATATATAATGTCACACTAAGTGTATTTTTATATTTATATATACGTATATAATTATAAAAATACACTTATATTTAAATTACACACGAATATATACAATATATATAATAACTATATATATGGTATATATATATTATTATAAAATACAAATAATATGTTAATAAAAATAAATAACAAAAAATAAAAATAATTTTTAATAATTAAAAAAAAATTATATATATATATTCAGTTTTATTCTAACAGTATTTTGATATTGATATATATATATTTATATCAAAATACACTTAGAATGTAATGATATATATATCTATGTATAAATAAATAAATAAAAATAATACGAAATATACATATGTCCACATACATAATTACATAAATAATTTCATAAATATACACGTAGACGTCAAATATATAAATATGTATATATATTAAAATTCTACGTGCATATTTATGTAATATTTTTACCTAATTAAGTAATTTTAATGATTGCTATTTGAGGGACCTGCCTGCCAACCCAGGCCAAAAGTCCAGATAATTTAATTTGCTAGCACTGTGTTTAACCCTGTAACTTTCTATGACACCCTAAATCCTGTACATGGGGGTACTGTTTTACTCGGGAGACTTCGCTGAACACAAATATTAGTGTTTCAAAACAGTAAAACATATCACAGCGATGATATTGTCAGTGAAAGTGAAGTTTTTTGCATTTTTCACACACAAACAGCTCTTTCACTGAGGATATTATTGCTGTGATATATTTTACTGTTCTGATACACTAATATTTGTGTTCAGCGAAGTCTCCTGAGTATAACAGTACCCCACATGTAGAGGTTTTATAGTGTTTGTGAAAGTTACAGGGTCAAATATAAGGCTTGATTTTACTTTTTTTTTTTTTATTGAAATTTGTCAGATTGGTTAGGTTGCCTTTGAGAGCGTATGGTAGCCAAGGAATGAGAATTAGCCCCATGATGGCATACCATTTGCAAAAGAAGACAACCCAAGGTATTGCAAATGGGGTATGTTCAGCTTTTTTTAGTAGCCACTTAGTCACAAACACCGGCCAAAGTTAGCGTTTTTTGCATTTTTAACACACAAACAAATATAAATGCTAACTTTGGCCAGTGTTTGTGACTAGGTGGCTTTTAAAAAAAACTGGACATACCCCATTTTGAATACCCTGGGTTGTCTACTTTAAAAAATATGTACATGTTAGGTGTGTTTCAGGGATTTATGACAGATAACGGTGTAACAATGTCACTATTGATACATTTAAAATATATATATTGAAACAGCAATTTCCTACTTGTATTTATAGGCCTATAACTTGCAAAAAAAAGCAATAAAGCATGTAAACACTGGGTGTTTTTAAACTCGGGACAAAATTTTGAATCTATTTAGCAGTTTTTTTCATTAGATTTTGTAGATAAGTAAAAGATTTTTCAAGTAAAAGTCCAAAAACATGTTTTTTTTTTTTATTTTTCACCATATTTTATTATTTTTTTTAAATACAATATATGACATAATATATATACTGGTATGTAAAGAAAGCCCTTCTTGTCGTGAAAAAAACAGTATATAACTTGTATGGGAACCGTAAATGAGAGAGCGGAAAATTACAGCTAAACACAAACACCACAAAAGTGTTAAAACTGCTCTGGTCCTTAACGTACAAACATCGCAAAAACAGGCCGGTCCTGAAGGGGTTAACTCTGGATTTATCTCTTTCTGTCATTACACAACTTTAAGCAACAAACAACATTTTGTTTTACATTCCTTTATTTTAACCCCTTAAGGACCAAACTTCTGGAATAAAAGGGAATCATGACATGTCACACATGTCATGTGTCCTTAAGGGGTTAATACAAAAATCCCCTTGATCTACCAAAAAAATCTGTTCTGATTCACCTTTTTGACAAATGCAACCTTTTATGTATCGCTTTTCTGGCTTTCATTCCACCACCTCCTCAATTTATTCACAACTGTTACTACAGTATTAAACTCACTATGATGACTTCTCAACAGCAACACAGTATTTTAGCATTTATGGTTGTTACCTTCAGTTCTTTGCACCCCATGTTTCATCCCTGAGAGTCTGTATTATATCTGTACACTTTGTGCAATTATCCACATATTTTAACTGAACATTTAAATTAATAAACAAAAATAATTGCACGTGTTGTTTAGTGCACTTTTAGAACTGCCATTAAATGTAGATTGTTTTCCTCTGAGTTTAAAAGGACACTCCAAGCATCATAACTACTTTTTTATTTTTTATTTTAATTCATTTATGAAAGTACTGTATTTAGAAAATTGGGTAGACTAGATGGGCCAAGTGGTTCTTATCTGCCGTCACATTCTATATTTCTATGTTTCTACTACCAAAGGTTAATGTGCCAGTAGTGCCTTGGTGCCCCCACTCCATGTAAGTAACTAAAACATTTTTAGAACAGTTTGACATTTTTCCTGGGGTTCGCCAGATGCCATTTCCTGCCTCTACTACAATCTACAGAAGAACTGGTATCTCTGTTGCCTGGTCAACTGATGTTCTCAGCCAATGAGCTAGCCATGAACTACAGGGCTTACTTTTTGGAGAGCAAACATAAGCTCCTACCATGCAAGGAAACGCACCCAGTGAACCCCAGGTTGTCAAACTATTAGCAAACATTTTGATTACTTACAATGGGGGTTGCCGAGGAAATCCTGGCACCATAACTACTACAATGTGCAGTAGTGGTGATAGTGTTTGGAGTGTTCCTTTATGTTCTGTACCTCTTTTCTCACTCATATTGAATGTACAAATGCACAAGCACTTCATATTCTATAATTATGTATATTGTTGCCTGTATTTACTCATTTATCTGCAAAGTGAAGTGCACCTATACGTATTGTAGAAATAAAATCTGTACATCTACATGCATATATTGTACAAGTTCTCCAGTAGGAAGCTAAGTATAGTTACAACATAAGTATGCTTAATTATTGTTGTTATTTTTTGTATTTTAAGCATTCCTTACAGAAGTTGACGTGCCAGATTCATCTCTGACGGCAAACTCACAAGTCAAAATCAAGGTATAGCTTTAGAATGTTATATCAAGATAATCTAACCAGCTTAGTCAAGCCTTCAAAGGGCCAGGCTTCCCATTATGCCCATCTAAGTACTTAGTAATAAATCCATTATTGATAAATTGTCAAAAAGTGTTTTTCCATTTATTTATTTTTTTGTGTGTGTTAATTGTCATGTAGCTTTTATTTCTTGTTTAAGGAATTCCGTAGAGTGAATGCGCTCATATGGCATTGTCCAAACATTATGGGGCAATAACTTCGACAACGTCTGGAGGCTAGTGTGCTTTAGAGTTGCCTGTATTGGACTGTTCATCCTCCTAGTATGCTCATATGTAAAAAATCATGGGGCAATAAAGTATATGACTACTGTAGGCAAGTGTATTTTAGACTTGCCCACACTGGACTGCTCACCCCTGTATGCTTTTACTGGAGTAAAGCATTAAGAAACTGTCTTCAAACACCAGGTCCATATAAATAGACACATTTACCATTAGGTATCGAGGGGCACCTTTATATAGTTGCATGTCCTGTAGGAGGCATCCGTTTTCAGCTTTTATAATGCACCTTTATGAGATTAAATTGTAGATTATGCTAGCTTTAGTGTACCTATAATCTTAATAATCATTAATAATCTTTATTAATGACAGGAGGCGAGTATTTGCTTAAGTCTCTCTTTACTAGAACTCCACAGCAGCACAGAAAACAACCAATCAGAAAAAAGTTAGGTACTATAAAGCTCCCCTCCCCATGCATCATTTCCTCTTTCAAGCTGCGACAAAACAGAATAAAAGGCAGAGAACATCATGGGGAAGAAACGAAGTCCTAGATACGATGAATATAACGATGTCCACCATCCAAGTGTAACCGTCAAACTAGATAGTGTAGATGGACTGTAAACTGAAACGAGAGAAAAACAGAATCGAACAGGTTGATTATCCAATGAAATGTACTCTGAATAAACATGTCGGTACCCAATGTAGCAACCAAATTAACCTAATATGTAAATATCCCAACCCTACTTATGGAAAAAAACAGACATAAGGAACAAGCGACAGGTAGCAGAGATAACAAACAGAGTTGCATACTTACCTGATAATCTAAACTATAACATTAAACAAGGGAGGGACAAGAATGGGTGGGAAATACTCGCCTCCTGTCATTAATAAAATTAAGATTATAGGTACACTAAAGCTAGCATAATCTACAATTTTATAACATGACAGGAGGCTTCGTATTTGCTGTTTCAACGCTCAGTTCACCAATCCAACGCTGTTTGTGTTGCTGGTAATTATTCCAGGAAATATCAGAGTAATCCTAATCGGACATTCCAAATACGATAAATGACAGCCGACGGGTCAAAGAAGATGCCAACCGACGAAGTATCTCAAATACGGAAAAAAAGCACCCTCCACCGGTAAATCCAGTGTACGTGGTGTAACAACCTGTTTCCTAAAAGTCGGTCCATGAGCTGGTAAGCTGACCTATTAGCTACATTCCTGTAGTTGTATAACTTCGAAATCCGATCTAGGACTTAGGGTCGCGAGAAGAAAACTGACACCAAGTCACAACTCATGACCCGTAAGGCGGCTCCTCCGATCGTGCCAGGGCCATTCGGCGATGCGGCCTTGCAGGGAGATCTCCAATCTCAAGGAATGCACCGAAGACCACCACAAAAATCGCAATAGTAACCGAGGAGGATCTTTCGTACCTTCCTGTCCTACCCGGTGGGGTGTCTCATCCGAGCATAAATTCATAATGCAGGCGAGAGTGTGGCCAAACCAGCCGTATACTAAGTGATTCCAACATTCCAAACGGACTGTGTAAACTTCGGACGTCGTAGAGAAAAGGCTCCAAAGGACGTCCATTCAGGGTTCCGAACTGAACTTGAGTGGAGGAACGGTGGTCGACTATTCTGGGAATAGGGAATCCCGGAAATCTTCAAAGGAATGGGAAGTGCAAACAGGAACGCAGATTCCCATCCAGAAATGCCCCCGTCCAAGAGTGAAAGATGTCTGTGTAGGAGTCGGGGTATACCAGGTACCACCATAAGGTCTCGTAGGTCTCCTCGACGATAGTTGAAAAGTAGGGTAGCGCGAATCCAACAAAAACGGCTCCCGTGAGGAATAACTAGAGTATAGTCGGAGGGTCCTCCATCTCCGAACCCTGATCACCAGGTGTGCGTTTCGAGGAGACGGGGCAGACCTGCCATCTTATCCCAAGATCTGATGACCGGGGAGGTCAAGACAAACCGGGTTTTCCGGTCTTACCATGTGAACATACGTACGGTCTTTACCTTCAGAGCGGGTAATGGGCCCTCCTTAATCCTGTTACCCGAGCAAGGCAGAGCCCGTTTGCTCCATGAAGGTCCCCGTATCTCCTGCCACCTAAATATGGGAGAAAACTGTCTGAGCAGTTGTTCACAATGGTCTGGATATCCAAAAACAGAAAGCAATCCTCTGTTTTATATGGTGCAGAATATACCCAAACCTGCACTCACATAATACCTGAGTTCCATCCGATAGCCGTACCATCTCCAGGAATGTGTATAAATAAGAGGGAGTCACCCTTCGTTATACCTCTGAGAATATCCCTCCATTACAGTAGATAGACTAGAGGGATCCAGTCTAAATATGGATATCTCGCATGACCAGGCAGTCCTCTATATCGAAATCAGTAGCACGGACGTCAGATCTACTTGAATGCAGGAGGGACGCCCCTCCATGTAGTCATCGACGTCTTGCACAGGCACAAGTCTGTGTGCTGAACAAATGGATGGCACCGTAGAGCGTCGAGTGTATGAGAGAGCCGCGCTCTCTACTAATGTGATCAAATAACGTGCCAACGTCCGGCTGATAGCCTGAGCGGGCCGCACCCGTAAATAACAGTAGAGTCTGCATCCGTGACCGTTCCTCTCTATGAAAATGTTTCCTCCAAACATGACCCCTGTATCCAGCTCAGTCTCTGGCTGAGGTTGAGGGAGGGCTGCGCCCTCCAATAACAAATCAGTGTCCGGTTCCGTATCTTGAGAGGGTTCGCTCTCTGCTCCAGAAGATAAAATATTCTCGGATCGAAGAGATGGAGGGCCGCACCCTCCTGTGATCCAAGCTAGAGTCCCTAGAGACTCAGGGTGACCAACTAAGGTTACACCAAATACGAGTATCAGCATAAGGCTGAGGGAAATCTACGGGAAAACGATGGAAAAACTATCAACTGACCGTCCGGATCCCGTGCGCGCGCGCGGGGTCCAGGCGGAACGTTGGTAGTCTGAGGAAAGCTGGAGACGTTCTCCGCAATCCACGAGTACCCAGGAGGTCGGAGGAGGTCAAGTCCGGCCTCTCGACGACCCGAGCGAAAGGAAAAGGAAGTCACGAAAACGAAAAAGACAAAAATAACGTAGATACGAGTAAAACGCAAATTCTATCTCAGCTAGAAGGCAAAAGGCAGGCCGGAAGGCAAGACAAGTAAGCCCCACTGAACAGGGCCAGGCGCTAACCTTACGCAGGGATAACTACCGATAGCTATCTGGATACCGGGAGGCAGATACGGAGTTAGTTGATAAAGACAAGGAAAACACCGCGTTCTCCTGTAGGTGTCTGAGTACCGGTCCTTGCCTGTGCAAGGTTCTCCTTGGAGATGTGCCGTCGCCGGATTGGCGCAAACCGCGGATGTGTGTCCGGGGTCTTCATAGGAAACTTGCCCTTCAGGTCTGAGGTTAGGGCCTTCACCCTACCTACCATATCCAGATAGCCGTATATTGGTGTCCTCTTGGATAGTATGGCAATGGTGCTTGTCCGGACACCTGCCTATTTCCATGTCACTGGTGGGCACTGGCTTCTCCTCAGTGATATTCCCCCAGGCCTGCGGCCAAAAGGGATAGAGCAGGCCCAGCAGGCCAAACTAATGGACACAGAATAGTTGGCCAAGCAAATAGGCACCGACATAGTAGGCCATACAAATAGGCACCGACATAGGAG
Source organism: Pelobates fuscus (assembly GCF_036172605.1). Taxonomy (NCBI): domain Eukaryota; kingdom Metazoa; phylum Chordata; class Amphibia; order Anura; family Pelobatidae; genus Pelobates; species Pelobates fuscus. The sequence goes on from NC_086319.1 coordinate 329,188,385, forward strand.
GCCAATAAATGGGGCACCGACATAGCAGGCCGTGCTTATGGGCACAGAGGCCGTTCTTATGGGCACAGACACAGCAGGCCGTTCTTATGGGCACAGACATAGCAGGCCGTTCTTATGGGCACAGACATAGCAGGCCGTTCTTATGGGCACAGACATAGCAGGCCGTTCTTATGGGCACAGACAATAGCAGGCCGTTCTTATGGGCACAGACAATAGCAGGCCGTTCTTATGGGCACAGACAATAGCAGGCCGTTCTTATGGGCACAGACATAGCAGGCCGTTCTTATGGGCACAGACACAGCAGGCCGTTCTTATGGGCACAGACATAGCAGGCCGTTCTTATGGGCACAGACATAGCAGGCCGTTCTTATGGGCACAGACATAGCAGGCCGTTCTTATGGGCACAGACAATAGCAGGCCGTTCTTATGGGCACAGACAATAGCAGGCCGTTCTTATGGGCACAGACATAGCAGGCCGTTCTTATGGGCACAGACACAGCAGGCCGTTCTTATGGGCACAGACATAGCAGGCCGTTCTTATGGGCACAGACATAGCAGGCCGTTCTTATGGGCACAGACATAGCAGGCCGTTCTTATGGGCACAGACAATAGCAGGCCGTTCTTATGGGCACAGACAATAGCAGGCCGTTCTTATGGGCACAGACATAGCAGGCCGTTCTTATGGGCACAGACATAGCAGGCCGTTCTTATGGGCACAGACATAGCAGGCCGTTCTTATGGGCACAGACATAGCAGGTCGTTCTTATGGGCACAGACATGGCAGGCCGTTCTTATGGGCATAGACATAGCAGGCCAATCAATGGGGCACAGACATAGCAGGCCAATAAATGGGGCACAGACATAGCAGGCCAATCCTGGGTTGCATATCATTATTATATGAATATATGTTATTTATATATAGCGCCATCCAATTCCGCAGCGCTTTACCATGGGTCTTGAATGAGTAATGGGGACCTCTGAGCTTGGGCAGAGTTCCCCAAAAAATTGTAGATCCACAGAGCACCCTGTGACCTAGGGTCCCCAGACACCAACCCTTTTAGACAGCGTAATGCCGTGTGAAAAACTGCACCGGGACTGGCAGTCACCAAATCCCCAGCAGGCAAATAGTGGTATTCCAGTTGTATTGGACATAAGCCGAAGTTGATCCAGCGGTAATAGTGTCCATAAAATCAAGATATACTGAGCGACATCCTCCTTAAACTGTGCAAAGGTATGCACATGTACATACAGATCTGTGAGAATTCTCCACATAATTAAAGATCATCAGACCACCTGAGGGGTATTGTACCCATGGTCTATCTCTGGAGTAGGGCTAAACCATAGCCAATACAATGAGTCTCCCTACATAACCTGATAGAATATCAGTGTTGACTGGTCTCCCATACCAGTTGAACCAGGGCCAGGTATGTTGGCTTAAAATATCATGGACAGTGAAATCATACCAGAGGAGACTCACTTGGGGCTCCATAGCTGGCCAGACGAAATCTATACTGTGAAACACACACACCTTAGCGCTAACCAGCAGTCTGGCTCTGAACAGAGCCTGCGCACTGAGAGTCGTATATACAAGAAACACCCAGATTGAGATATATACTGCCAGTAAACTCCCCGGAATCCGTGATATATACTGCCATAAGGCACACAGAATCAGTGACACATAGTGCCATAAAGCACACAGAATCTTATATATAGTGCCATAAGCACACAGAATCAGTGACACATAGTGTCATAAAGCACACAGAATCATATATATAGTGCCATAAGCACACAGAACCAGTGATACATAGGGCAATAATGCACACAGAATCTGTGAGATATATCCTGTCATTAAAAGATCTGCACTGTCCTACCAACTACAGAAAACTGATAAGGGTCATATCTGTAGATAAAACTACAGAAACACATTGAGATCCACCGGGGAATCCCAGCAGGGCAACAAACGCCGAGATCCGACCGTGGAAGGAGGAGGGACCGCAAGCAGGCGCCCTTTCTCCAGCCGGTCGGATCCACGTGGCTGAAAGAAACCCGGCCGCGGCGAGGCGGACACGTGTGTGTGCAGACCCGGTCGCGGGGTGCTCGCGTCAGACCGCGAGAAAACCCCGGGCGCCGGCAGGCTCACACTAGAGCTCGGTGAGTCAGAGGAGGCAGCCAGGTGGCTAGGCCCCTGACACCCCGAGCGGAGCGCCCGCAGCCCCACAGGGGGGGACTAATAGAACGGCGCCAGGGAGTGGGGTGGGAGGGAGGGGGGGGCGACAAACCGTTAGGCATCCCCAGGGACCCTCAAATAGCGCTACCAGACGCAAACACGTTCAGAGGTCTTGTGGAGTCGGTGCCTCGATTAAACAGAGCTGTTTTGTCAGCATGAGGGAGGCCTACACAATATTAGCCAGATGGTTTTAATGTTGTGGCTGATGAGTGTATATGTATGTGAGTGTGTGTTTGTGTAATCATCCAAAACAGCTGCATTCTAGGGTCTCCTCCAAAATTCCAATTGTTGTTCATTCCTTTGAAACATTTAGTGTATTATGTGAAACTTTGAGACAATTAAACAGTGGAATTATTTCGGATGCTATATAATTGCTTGATATTGAGCTGGAGAAGAATTCTTTACTTTAAGGGAAAAATAATGTCGGTAAATACACACTCCCTTATGCAGCCAATATGTTTAACTTTTACATGAATGCCTTTTTTCTTTAGGCCTGTTTGTTCCCTGGATTCAAAAGCTTGCATGTTACAGAGCTACCTGGAAAGTTGGAGGCTGCACAGATTCTAAATTGTGTTGCAAAGAACCAGAGTTTAAAAGTATGTATGCCTTTTATACAAAAACTTTATGAAATAACATGATCAAAGAGAAAAAAAGAAAACAAAGATTAAATGAATATCGTAAGCACCACACAAGTTTCTGCTCATTCAATAGCTTCTGATGCAAGTGATCCTCTGTCACGGTATTCTTTGCATAATTGCTGCAGCTATTAGATTTTGTCTTCTGATTTGGACTTAAAAGGCAGATGTTTTACTGTATACTTTTTACTTTGTCGTTGTCAGTAGATTTAAGTTGTGCAAAATTTGGCCTGGTATGTAATGAGCAAGTTGCTACTTCTGCTTAAGCCTTGTGGCTTGGGAGAATGCATTGAACAGCCATGATCACATAACTCTGCATAGGGCTGATAATGAATTAATAGCAGCCACAAATTACTACTATCTGCTTATTGAGCAAATCTAATCATCAGATGTGATGAGTGCAACTACAGCTAGGGTCTGGACAGAATTATGTGGGATAATATCTGACACCGTAGCCCACAGATAATAGTATTAATCCATTTACTACCACAATATTTTCATTATAAAAACTAGGGTGGCATTTGAAATATGGAATACATTGCTATCACATAAACATAAGATCGGATATCAACATCATATATTGCTGTCTTCAGAAAGACTGCTGTTCAGGGCACCTGAAAAATTTAATTCTGTAAATGAAACACCTTCAGTCCAAGAAAAGATTTAATGTAAGGCTCTCACAGAAAATATAAACGTCCCAGTTTCCATTCACTTCCCCAGGAGACTTTCCAAGTAAGTCCTTTTACATACAATATTGTACAGGTAAATGTATGTCTGCCTATGTAGGTGCCTTCCCCGATTTATGGGCGCTAGTGCGAATTGCACATCCATAAATCTCTGTTCTGCCTCAAAATAGGCTCTCCTCTAATTAAAATAGGGACTCTGGTCCCTACTGGACATTCATACATACATTGTGTGTGCCTGACTTACCTGCCTTTCCCAAAGCTGCTGGTCTCTGCACACAGCGTGCTAAAATGGCCGGCAACGAGTCTGGTCCCCACACTCACTACCACTCACCCCAACAATGGGCAAATGAACGTACATGATGTAACCGCATTCTACCAGCCTCTGAGGCCTCACACTCATGTTGTTGGCTGCTGCTAGTTTGTAGTAGGCAGATGCGAGCAGCGGATGAGAGCCAAGATGCCGTTCTGCGGCACACTGCATGTTCCTTTGGGCACTGTGGAGAGACCCTGTCGGGGTGGCTAACAGCTGCAGAGCAAGGGACTCTCAGCTCAATGGCTCACTACCTCTACTGCTATTTAGCTGTATTACCCATGACCATAGTTCACAATTTGCAGGTAATGTCTCAACTGTTGTGTTTTGTCACTGAACCCTAATAGTTTTACCCAGTGGTTTATGCGTATTCCTAGATTTACACAGCTTTCTCTCATTTCCTATAAAAATGTGCAGTTCTCCCAACATTTCATGCAATGCCTATGCTTTTTGCTACTATTTCATATCTTTTGTGAAATGTTTAAGTTCTCATGTTTGTTAAACCAGGCACATCAAAAGTAAAAATAGGGACTCCGGCAAGGTAGAAATGTATTACAAATGATATTAAAAGCAAACAACAAAAATATGGTCCAATGTGTTTCCTTCCAAAGGAACTTCCACAGTGACCAATGGTAAAACATGCAATGATAAAAAACAAACTTTCCCATAATGACTCTACTTCCATCTGTATTATATGGATTGTGATGGAGATTTATAAACTGGCACTCTTTTATATTGAGAGATGTTGCATTTAGAAGACGGAAGGTGTATAAAGTCACCTGCAATATCTTGATGTTCGAGTACAGGAGGATTGGAATTACCTTCATAATTGAAGAACTATTTCTATAGAAATACAAATTTCTTAAGGATTTCATGAATTTATAATGTTAAATATGCAAAATTAATATGTTAGGACACAATGGGGGCAAATGAAAGCCCTTCCTTAAATATTCATTTTTGTGTTTGTTTGAGAATTCAGTTGGATACCCCAGAGGATATCAAAGTTTAAACATTAGCCAGATCTTGAACTATGGAGTGTGGTGGAAACTAGCCTAAATAAAAACCTTAATGCCGAACCAGATTGTGAGGAACAACACCAAAACAGGAAACAATCTTTTTCCTGTTTTCAGTTGATCTATATTTACTTAAAAATGAAAAACCAAATAAAGATTTGTCAAAAAATAAAATAAAAGATTGTGAGGAACACACTATACGTAACCAGAACAATTTAAGGGGTTCAATAGTTAGAATGAATTGTTTAAATAGTGTTGCTTGTGTTCACATGGCAGCATGAGAAGACTGGTTATTGCATGCTTGTTTCCATAAATATGTTTAGCATTCTCATAGGTGACAAGTTCATCCTCCTATGGTGTAAACCAGATGTTTTTTGACGAAGTACAATTTATATAGCGCCAACATATTCTGCAGCGCTGTACAATAGGTAAACAAGACAAACATATAATTCAAACAAACCACGTATGACATACAGGGATAGCAGTTAAAAAGGATCTTGCCCAAACAAGCTTACAATTAAAGGATTGAGGCTATTTTTTTATTTTGTTTTCTAACTGCACATTTAAATTCTGACACATCAAGAAGGCAACAGGCTTTAAAACATGTTATTGCCATTCAGCAAGACTTTAATTGTCCATAAAAGCACAATAGGTTTCTGAAATTAACTAATGTACTGCCATTATTTTACTTTCACTCAAAATTAGATTTATGCATATTTGTGTATTTTGTTTGTCAAAGTCAATAATATTTTACAATAATTCTAAACTGCAAAACGCTGCAAAAACAGAGTCTATATATATATAGAAATACTCTTCTTGATGATATATATATATATATATATATATATATATATATATAGAAAAATTTAATTGATTTCCTCACCCCTACTGGGTGGTATGTTTATTCCTCATTCTCAGGTCCTCTACCAGAGGCCTGGGAGTTTGTGGGTTCTGCGCAGTATCTGTTCCTAGAACTGCACTCTTCTGGACAGCGATCTCAGATGTTCCACCTGGAATCTGTCTACCACCACTATGTCTGGTTGGTTATCCAGCACTTGCTTGTCTGTCTGGATCTTAAAGTCCCACAGGATCGTAGCCCTGTCATTCTCAACTACCCTTTGTGGTATCTCCCATATGGACTTTAGTCAGGTCCAATCTATATTCTGTGCAGATGTTTCAGTACACAATCCCAGCAACTTGGTTGTGTCTTTCCATGTATGCTGTTCCTGCTAACATCTTGAATCCAGCTACTAGGTGCTGGACTGTCTCAGATGCCTCTTTGCACAGTCTGCACCTTGGGTCTTGCCTGGTGTGGTAGACTCCAGCTTCTATTAATCTGGTGCTGAGTGCCTGCTCATGTGCTGCTAGGATAAGTGCCTCAGTGCTGTCTTTCAGTCCTGCCTTTTCCAACCACTTGTAGGATTTTGTCATGTGAGTCACATCTGCTATCTGCTGGTGGTACACCCCATGAAGAGGTTTGTCTTGCCAAGGAACCTCCCCTTTACTGCATCCTCGATCTGTGGAAGATCAGGCATTCCCTTAGCGGTTCATCTTTAGGAGCCATCTTCGTGATGTACTTGTGGATGCTCTGTGTTTCATCCAAGACACTCATCAGACCCTGACCTCCTTCCTTCCGGCAGGTGTACAGATTCTGGGTGCTGGATCTCGGGTGGAATCCTTCATTCATAGTGAGTAGTTTCCTGTTCTTGACATCCATGGTGACCAGTTCTTCTCTTGGCCAGGTTATTATTCCATTTGGATACCTGATGACTGGTAGGGCATATGTGTTGATGGCTTGGATCTTGTTCTTGCCATTGAGCTGGGACTTCAGGACCTATCTTTGGAGGTACTTGGATGTTGCTATCCTCCTTGCCTCTTCCTCTTGGTTGTCATGCATTTGTGGTACCCCCAGGTACTTGTAGCTCTTCTCTACATCTTCTATTTGGACTTCTGGAACTTCAACTCCTTCTGTCCTGATCATCTTCCCTCTTTTTGCTATCATCCACCCGCACTTCTATGGTCCGAATGAAATTCCGATGTCCTTGCTGTATATCCTAGTTAGGTGGATCAGTGAGTCAATGTCTCGCTCATTCTTGGCATACAGCTTGATGTCGTCCATGTAGAGTAGGTGGTTGATGGTAGCTCTACTCTTGAACCTGTATCCGTATCCACTCTTCTTGATGATTTGGCTAAGGGGGTTGAGGCCTATGCAGAACAGCATTGGGGATAGCGTATCACCTTGGTATATGCCACATTTGATGTTCACTTGAGTTATTGTACTGGAATTGGTTTCTAGTGTTTTTTTTCCACTTGCTTATCGAGTTCTTGATGAAGGCTTTTATTCATAGGCGTGCGCAGCCTATTGCATTAGGGTGTGCACCCTAAAGCACAAACACACGTTGCGTGTATATGTATGTATGTATATATATATATATATATATATGTGTGTATATATATATATATATATATATATATATACACACACACACACACACACACGCTGGTAGTGTGCTATGTGGGTGAGGGTGTTTATGTGTGTGTGTTTGTGAAGGTGTTATTAGTGTACTGTGTGTGAGGGTGCTGTCTGTGTGTTGTGTGTGAGGGCACTGGTAGTTTGCTGTGTGTGTTTGTTAGGGTTCTGTTAGTGTGCTGTGTGAGGGTGCTGTGTGTGTGAGGGTGCTGTTTGTGGGTATCATGTGTTTGTGAGGGTGCTGTTAGTGTACTGTGTGTGTGAGGGTGCTGTATGTGTGTATGTGTGTGTGTGCTGTGTATGTGTGGGTGCTGTGTGTGTGTGTGGGTGTGCTGTGTGTGAGGGTGCTGTGTGTGAGGGTGCTGTGTGTGAGGGTGCTGTGTGTGAGGGTGCTGTGTGTGAGGGTGCTGTGTGTAAGGGTGCTGTGTGTGAGGGTGCTGTGTGTGTGGGTGCTGTATGTGTGTGGGTGCTGTGTTTGTGTGGGTGCTGTGTGTGTGTGGGTGCTGTGTGTGTGTGTGGGTGCTGTATGTGTGTGGGTGCTGTATGTGTGTGGGTGCTGTATGTGTGTGGGTGCTGTATGTGTGTGGGTGCTGTATGTGTGTGGGTGCTATGTGTGTGAGGGTGCTGTGTGTGTGAGGGTGCTGTATGTGTGTGAGAGGGTGCTGAGTGTGTGAGGGTGCTGAGTGTGTGAGGGTGCTGAGTGTGTGAGGGTGCTGAGTGTGTGAGGGTGCTGAGTGTGTGAGGGTGCTGTGTCTGTTAGGGTGCTGTGTGTGTGGGGGTGCTGTGGGTGTGCTGTGTGTGTGGGGGCTGTGTTTATGGGCATGCTGCGTGTGAGGGTGCTGTGTGTGTGAGGGTGCTGTATATGTGTGGGTGCTTGTGTGTGGGTGCTGTGTGTGTGTGTGTGGGTGCTGTGTGTGTGTGGGTGTGCTGTATGTGTGTGGGTGCCGCGGCAACGCTCAGATCTCGCGAGAGGAACCCGGCAGAGCTGCTGGCAATAGCTCCCCGGGTCCTCTCCTGCCTCCCTGCCTGCATGTAGGCCGGTGGGGAGGGAGGCTGAGAGCCGAGCGGGCGATCAGATAGCGCCGGCTCTGCATGAGCCGACAGGGGGGATCCTGAGATCTCCCCTACCGTTCTCACTCCATAGGCGTGCCGCGGGATTAGGGTGTGCCCAGGCACACCCCGTGCGCACGCCTATGCTTTTATTGTCTTGCTGACCTTGTAGAGAGCCAAGTATTCCAGTATCCATGTGTGTGGCATTGTGTCATAGGCTTTCTTGTAGTTAATCCAAGCTGTACACCGATTGATGTGTCTGGTTTTAGAATCCCTTGTTACTGCTTGGTCAACCAGGAGTGATGCCTGAAAGCAGTTTCCATGTTGTGGAGAGGCAGGCTATTGGTCGGTAGTTGGATGGTGCTGCTCCCATGTGAGGGTCATTCATGACCAGTATTGTTCTGCCTTGTGTTAGCCAGTGAGGGTGGGAGCCTGTTGCTAGTTGCTGTTTCATTTGTGCTGCTAGGCGTTCATGCAGCGCTGTTAACTTCTTTATCCAGTAGTTGTGGATTATGTCAGGTCCTGGGGCTGACCAGCTCTTCATGTGTGCTGCTGTTTGTTGGATATCTTCGACTGTGATGATGACTGGTTCCTATTCTGGCAGCATGCAGTGGTCTGCTTTCAGGTCTAGTAGCCACTGGGCCTCGGTGTTATGAGATGCTTCTTCATCTCAGATATTCTTCCAGTACTGATGCCGAAAGATGCTCCGGGTGGGTCTTGTGAGGAGATGTAGTGGTTACCCTGCACCTGTGAATACACTTTGGATGGTTAAGAGGGCATTGATTATCTTAGCCTCTGCTTCTCTGGTGTATCTGCTCAGTTTGATTGCCAGTGTCGTCAGTCTTTGCTTAGCTGTTTCCCGCGCCTCCGGTATGGGCATATCCTTGTACTTCCGCAGCAGCTAGGATCTATCCTTGATCTTTCCACCTCTGTTAAGTTGATCCAGCTTACTAACTTCCTTCTGTGCTGTCTTTATCTTGGCTTCCAGTCGTAATCTCCATGGTGGGCATTGCTTCTCTTTGAGCCTGATCTTGTAGTCAAGTAGCTGGAGGACCACTAATGCTGTGGCATATATGAGCCTGTTCGTTTCTGTGATGGTACAGGATGGTATTGTAGACAATGCTTCATTAACTGCAGCTAGTATGCTGTCTGGTGGTTGCTTTCCAGTGATCTTCGGTAGTCTTGTCCGCAGGTTAACGACTGCTATTTTTTCTAGGATCATTTCTAGGATCATTTCTTTCTATATCTGTTGTTATGCCATTCTGGGGGTATGGATTAAGGTTGACAATTCTCTGCAGGTAAGAATGTGGGTATGGGAATTTCTTCCTCCTCATGGTGGATGGTTGATTTCTTCTGTAGTCCATTTATTTCCAGTTGTGACACTATAATCTCTCTTGAAGATGTTCAAACATTGTGTAACCAGCTGTTTTGGTGTTAGGGTAGATGATGGTCTATTATTCATCCATAGCTCCCACATACATTTCATGTAGCCTCTCTCATTGGGTCCGCTGTTGTAGTTGCATTCAATCAGGTCTAGGTTCTCCTCCATGTCCAGGAATCATTTGTTCCAGTAGCCCACTTGTCGTCAGATTGCCCTGTTTCCTGGCATGACTCTCTTGGTTTGTGTTGCTCTCATTTTATTGAGGTGGGCAGGGTATATATCATTAGGTGTCTTTGTGTTTCCCTGAAAATAAGACATCCTCCAAAAATAAGCCCTAGCTTATTTTCAGGGGGTGCTCGTAATATAAGCCCTACCCTGAAAATGCGTCCTTGTCGCTAGTTTGCTAATCTATGTTCGGGGAATTCGAGGGATTCCATTTGCAAGTAAGCTAATCTATGTTCGGGGAAATATCCCCGAACATAGATTTAAAGGATTCCATACCCTAGTGAACTGGTCTATTTTCGAAGGGATTCCCCTTAATGTAGACCTGCTTTCTAACACGTTTTTCACCAAAAAAACACATCCACTGAAAACACACCCCTGGTGCATTTTTCGGGGGAAAATATATATAGGATCTCCAGTCTTATTTTCAGGGAAAGGCAGTATATATATATATATATATATATATATATATATATATATATATATATATATATATATATATATATATATATATATATATATATATATATATATAATCTCAGAAAAGGAAGAATCTCCTAAAATAAATCCAGTTCCACTTATTCTAAATGTTTTAACCAATGTAACATAAATGAAGTTAACCTACCTTAGCTTTATAGATTAGAATTGTGGATCCCCCCAAACAAACCCCAAAACACATGACCCGCCACTGACACATTAGCCCAGAGACACCACCTACCCAAGTAGAGACCCCCCCCCTCACTTGCAAGAACGACTACACGACCCAGCACTCACGGAAGACCCCCCACGGCCTGCAAACACCGGACCTGAGATGAATCGCCCCAACAGGACTGCCCAATACCAAGACCACTATACCACAATATCAGACACCGCCCAACAGTCATGATCCGGAGCATTATCTGCCCGATCGAGACACCCCCGACACTAACCGGAGCACAAAACTGGCGTAGACAGACACCAGACACATAGGAGACACCCCCACAGGAAAATACACCGACCCGCACCACCCAAACGGTCAAACCCCAAGGACAACAGAGGAAAGCGACTATCACCGACGAGACACCAGTGACAACCACACACACAGGACGAAACTAACTGACGGACCCTTCGACCACAAAACGCTCCTACTTACCGACAACTGCCCCCTACCCCCGCCCAACGGACCTCGAACAGACCTACCTAAAATGGAACCCAAGACTGCGTCTCCCTGTTGTCCACAAACCCCCTCCACCCACCTCCGAACGCCGTGCTCGGCTTGCCAAGACATATAACTTGACCAACACACCGCCAACAACACAGAAGCCGCTGAAACCACGACAAGTGGCTGCCTCTTATTACCTACCCAACCCTGCAGGTTACCAGCACTAAGGAAATGCACTATACAGCTGAAAATACCTACTGTACAACCTACAATGCATACTATGTACATCCGTAGCCTGCAACGAAAACTGTATACTTTACTGGCTTGCCCAGCGATGTTATATGACCTGCTATGTATACAATTGTATCAATGTTTAATGCTTATTATATGTCAACAATAAAAACCTTGAATAAAAAAAAAAAGGAATTATTGTGCAATATTAATGAGGAGTGGGAAGTTCAATACTATCCTTGAAGTGCACAGTTTATAAGGAAGAGTGAAATCATGCTTTTTTACAATCAGCATTAAATATTTCAAAGGTGTTATCTTTGCAATGAGATAATCCATTTTACTTCCCTGAAGCATCTTTATTTCTCTGCGCCTATTAAGTAAAGCAACAATAGAAGAAAAATTCTAAATTTTAGTAATGTGTACAACATGTTCTGCTGTCTGGAATAAAACTGGTAATGAAGCATAGACCTTTTTATAAGTAACTTTCAATACCAAAAAAGACCACAATTGATTTTTCTGTTTTTTTGTGCTGTTTACTGGCTGCTGTTCAAACTTGTTAAGCATTAAGAGACATTTTCATCCTTACATGGAATACACTGTGCAGTCTTTTTCAGCCTTCATAATCTGTATATTTTATGTGTTGAAAACTGCATTACAGTTATATTTTGTTGCTTATCTTAGCCCTATACACTATTCACTACACAAGTGACACTATTTATTCAGTTCTAACCTACAAATAGTACAGTATAGTTTAAAATGTATTAATGCTAAATCATATATAAAGAAACCCTCCAAGCACCATAACCACTACAACTTACTGTGGTGGTATGATGCAAAGGGTGTCCTGAGAGCTGCCAGAGCAAGTATGGTGGTCAAATAATTTGATGGTTTGGCAACTTACTGGGGGTCCACTAGTTGCCCAGATTCTCCTCTGCTAAAGCTGGAAAGCTCCTGCATTGAGCTAAGTTGTTGGTTCAGGGCACGCTCGTTGGCTGACCAAGGGCTAGGGCTTAACTGGCACTCAGAAAACCCAAGGTAAGTTTTCAAGCCATCAAATTGATTACTTACTATCAGACAATGCCATGGCTGAAGTGGTGATGGTGCTACGAGTGTTCATGAGTGTGATTTCTGCACACTTTTTTTTTTGGTTTAGTATTTGCGTTTTAAATAGTTTTTCTTTTGATTTGAAGGGTTCAAGATTAAAAGTGTTTGAAAAGCTCTTTTTGTCAAGTGCCTCAGTCACTATTCTTCAAGACTCATTTTGGTGGCTGTTTCTTCAAAAATTCAAGGTAATTCATTATAAGTGTTCTTTTGATTTTATCAGCAATTGTATAACCTTTTATATGTGAATATAAGTGAAATTCTGAAATCTAGGGTTCAAATTATGTTTCTGTGTGTATGTAAAGTAGTTTTGACTAGCTGTGTAAGTACAGTCTTAATTACAGTCTTAATCAATTTAATTAGTTTATATTATGTAAAACATTATATTTGTCAGTAGAATATATGGATTCCATTACATAGCCATTTATTTTCATCAAGCCCAAAGAGACATAAAAAAGACCATTGAAAAGAGACGTGTTTTTCCTCTTAAAATTTCTTCACAGGAACATAAAATTGAGTAGAACATCATGAAAGATGCCGAAAGATATTTCAACACCCAAACTGTATAATTAATAACAGAATTAGATTTTTTTACAGTGATCAAAAAACAAAGACCTTAAAGTGATATTCTAACTACCATACCAACTATGGGAATGCAATAGTAAACTGTCAAACTGTTTAAGAATGGTTTTACTCTTACCTGACTGTATTGGGTGCTAGTACTGCTTACGTCCCACTTAATATGCTAAAACGAAAGTTCATTCGAGTTAAGGGCATTATTTTCATTGACTGAGAGTGCCCATAGTCACACCTCACTGCACACCACTTTCAAGTTATAACTTTTTTGCATATATTGTTTGTTTTTTCAGGCAGATATCTGACATGTTATTGAAATTCCAACCCAGTCGAAAGATATCATTAGACAAAGTAGGGACTACTTATATTTCCTACGCTTGACAAATCTTGACAAAAGGTGGTGCTACTTTTTGTCATGCACTCAGCTGTCACTAATGATGGCTAAGAGGAAAATGTCTCTTTCTTTGAAGGATCCCGTTGTCTCATGGGATCCTCCATAGACATTAGTGTTGTTCTCTTGTGCATGCATAAGAATACAGTGCTATTACAGACTCCTGGCAGGTGAAGCGCCAGAAGCCAAAGAGGCCTTGGAGAAGAAGATGGCTGCGACCATGACGGACAGTTTTAGATGAGTAAATACTACCTTCCCCTGCGACCCTAGGCTTTCACAATACCAACATAGCAGTCACCATCTGGGATTTTTGGAAAATATGCCAAGACCCTAGAAGGTACCAGAGCTGCTTTAAAGTAACACTACAAGCAATTCCAGAAACCATGCCATTTTCAATAAATTGATGCTGCTGTTGTCTCGGACGTGTCGAAGCTACTTTCAAATGATCAGATAAACTTTGAAAATAACAATAAGTTGCATACAAGGATGTTTTCAAATATGCCCTGAGCGACTCTTGAAGTGAGCGCCATTGAGCAGTGGCTGTTCAGGCAATTTGTTTTAGTCTTTTAGCCCTGCCGCTGCCTTGGTTTGTAACTCCAGCGGATGCACACAGTAATGGTTCCCTTGTAGCCCAGCACTCTCTGGTAAGTCAGAGTACAGCCACCGTATGTTCCCAGGATGCACTCTGACTAAATGAGTGCCGAACTCTGAGGGAGTGATTACTGAGTGTGAGGTTGTGCAAACCTCACACTCCCCTGCTGGACCATCAGGGACTCAGGACCCTCTGAGTTAATTTTAAGGTAACGTTATCTAAGAGATGGATGCCAGGTGTTTGGACATGGGCTGCAAGGTGCACAATTTCAGTGTTTGCCATAGGCATTGTTTTTGACACGCCACTGAGTTAAGAAGATTATCAAGTAAGATAAAATTGTAATTCCTTCTCCTTCAACGTGTCGACTGGGAATGATTGTATTTGGAGTCTTTACACAGTCAAATTATGTGAAGGGTTTTTCACAGCTGCCACAGCCACAGTTTGTATCAGACATGTTTATTATTTAATTTGGAAGCAGGAAGTTAAAAGACTATGCATTTGTTAGAATTTGCAGAAGTTGTAGCTAGCACAATATATAGGCAGAATAATATCTATAAAGTAATGCCAAGCTGCACCAGGAATCTCTTTTGTAAAGCTACGCATTCAGACTGTTGTTTGGCAAGATAAATAGCTAACTTTGTGTTTCCTGTTTTAAGCCTGACGATGAGCAACAAGACAAGTTTTTCAACAGGATCTCAGATAGTTTTGTGACCCTTTTCTGTGGTGCTCCCCAAGAAATCAAGGACTTTTTTTTCATGGTATAGTATTCTAATTCTGGTTACATTTTACATTTTGTAGAATGAATGACAAGGCTAAAATGAATCCGTTTGAAAGAGACTATTATCTACATCTTCTGTGATAATAAACTATTTAAAATTACAGTTTATATAATGATCTCCATTATGTCGACAGCTTATTCGCAGCCGTTAACATGTAGATAATTATCAACGGATGCGTGTGATCGAGACAAAATGATTGAGACTATAACGAGCCTCACTTATATTTATCTTCAATTAGTATTTTTTAAAGAAATGTAATATGATTCAAATTTGAAGCAACAAATTGCATCCTGATTTACCTTACCAAGTAGTTTCATTAATGTAATTTCATGAATGAAGATACTTGTGTTTCTCATATACACCTAATAAGGTATGGGAGATGTTCTGTTTTCCTTTTAAAAACACTGAAACTTCTTTATTTCTACAGAAGCTGTAGGTCTCCATCAAACAAGGGAGATTCAGTGGTGAAAAACCTTTCAATTTCAATGTGTTTATTATTATTATTGAATCTATTTAAAGCATTATCTCCACGATACATTAAAAATGTTAGGGAACGATAGTTTTTACCTGGAATTTCCCTATTACCAAAGCACTGTCTTGTTTGCTTATACAAACTAAATCATAAGGCAAACTAAAACCATTACATATATATTTTTTTTTCCATCAGCATAATTATTTTTGTTTTCCTCATTCCAGGTAGTTCTTTTAGGATTGTGGATCTCCTTGACAATTTGCCCCTTTAAACTTATCTAATACCTTTATGATATTGTTGACATTCAGCTTCTGTCCCTGCTAATTTATGTTTAAGGGAAATGATTAATGTTGTAGGGGTTTACATTCTTGCAACTTAATGAATTGTTGTAATAAATAGGTTTCCATGAGCTTCTATGATAAATGTATTCTACAAGGTGAATAAACAGGCAAAATTTTTAATAAATTCTCAGATACTCGAAGGAAAAATTCTATCTATTTAAATGCACACATTGGGGATGTATTGCACTCCTTGTAGATTGTAAACTTATGAGCTAATGTACCCGTTTCCTGTCTCTGTAAAACTGAGTTTGTAGTATTTTTTAATTTGTGCCTCAAATGTTGTGTACTTGTTGGCACTCTGTTAATTTTTATAACACATTATATATTGTAGAATGATAACTATAAATCGTGTGTGTCATTACCACACTTTTTCAAAGATACTACTTTTCCATTGTAAATTGAGAAGCCGGAATATGTTTGTGCTGCAGATGTGGAAAGATTGGGCAATAGTTTTTCATATCAGTAAATGGTCGTGGCATTCTGTATATTCAGCATAGACACAATTCATAGTACCTTGCTATAATATTTTCCCTTGGAAATTGGCCTTGCGTATCCAAGACAGGATCTGCAGCTTTCCTTGCTGTAGAAAATTATAGGACAAAGTAGTATATTTCCTAAATTCTAGCAATAATTCTAAGTGCTTTTAAATGTGGATGTACATTTGTGTGTAGTATTTCTGTTTAAGTGAAGGGGTGTGTTTGTACATATTTTTGAGTTTACATACCGTGTTTGCTTGTTGTGTTGGTGTTTGATTGCTGGGATGTATGCACATACACTGCCCAATACATACATACTTACACAGATATACATATACATTAGCACACAGATACATACATATAAACACACTGAAACATATACACATTGACACACACACATAGCCACAAAGATGCACATGCCTACCATACAGACTTAGATACACAAACTGGCACATACACAGACACACACTGGCACACACACAGATACACATACTGACATAAAGATACACACACTGGCACATATACACACATTGCGTGCAGTCCCCGGTGAGGTTACACCGGTGGTAGTTCTGCCGCTGCTGAGACCGCATGTGCCTGGCAGGACCTACGTAAGTTCTCAAACTGCACTAACGTTTTTTGACTACTTACTGTGGGATGCTGCTGTGGCACTCCTTTCACCATAACCTCTACAGTGGGCTGTAATGGTTGCAGTGTTTGGAGTGTACCTTTAAACATAAAATTAAAAACATATATTTTTGCACATAAGCCTACACATTTTAACTCTGATAAGCATCACATTGCCCTTTAATTGTTTAATATAACTTGAAAGCAAATATGACATTTGCTAGAGATTTACTAAACTACTTTCATGTAAAAGAGAAAGTTTCAAGAAACATTTTCTTAAGCATTATCTAAGATATTTAATCGCATGTTGATTACTTTCTAGAATGTTACTATATACGTTTTACAATCTGAAAGCCTATTTTATACTTAGCTAGTTTCAATGACTAGATTTCTGTGCTTGCAGATATATCCAGATTGCATGTCACAATCCATATACACAGCATTTTATGAAGCATTTCCAGACTCGCTGCCACTTTTCAATGATGAGTTCAAAAGTGAAATTACTGACTTAATTTTCGAGTGGATGTCTGGTAAGCACAGGTTTATTTTTTCATTTTAGATGGAAATTTTATGGATCGATTTCAAAGGTATAAGTGGTAGGCATTAAATAGCCTATAATGTCTGATTATATTTAGATTACAGCAGAATTCCAGAACTAACCATTTTACTTTCCTTATTGATAAATATAGGGTTTATTTTATAATCCCCAAAGTGTAATAAATTAAAAACTAAATTTCTAAATTTAGGATCAACTTGCCAAGCTGTGACTATAGTGGAGTTGGAGGATGAAGCTGTAGCATGAATATAAATTGAGCCATCAACAAAGCCTATTCCATAAGTGAAGTAGGCAAGGTCTATCATAAACTTCTAGAAAGAGGAAGAGAACACCTTTACGAAGAGAACACTAGTTTGAATATATTTTTTAAAATTATTGCAGACAAACTCCAGTCTGTCTGCTGTCTGCCTTGACTGACTTTAAGCTAGGGATGATTGATCCACCCTGATTCCTGACCGTATATATAGAATTTCACCTAGTCTCCACTTCTTCAAAAAATCTTTTAGAACACACTTCTTCAGGAAAGCATATAATTTAAACTGTTAGCGGGTTTCCGCTCCCATCCCCTTCCCCCCATGACTCCTCTCCTGCAACTGTCAAAAATAACCCACTAAGGTCGCAGTGATTACTTTTCTAGCAACCTATTTCATAAACCCCTACTTATACCCTTTGTGTCACTATACCCTATGTAAGCATGTAAGCTCATGGAGCAGGGCCCTCTGTTCCTGTGCGTCGATTTGTCTAGTTACAATTACGTGTCTGTTAGTCCACCCATTGTACAGCGCTACTGAATTTGCTGGCGCTATCTAAATAATAAAATAATAATATATCACATATAGATATTTATGTCCAACATATGCGAATTGCTCACGTGTATTAATGTAAATTTGAAATGTTGCAGGTATGAATCAAAATTTTGGAATCCTGCACTTACAGTGCATATGAATGAAAACCTTATTTTATTTCTCAATGGCCAGTAATTGTGATTTATGTTAGTCGATGATATCCATACCTGGTTTAAAAAAAAAAAAAATAATAATAATAATTCCTATTTTAAATCTGCTCTAATTTTACTAATTGGGAAACTGTTTATTAAATTATCTCTAGGGGATTGATGAAATAAAACAAACTAGACCTTATTATGATTTTGAGAAATTGCTTAGATAGAGCTAATTCTCAGCAAAATTATGTATTCATATTAAAATTGCTGTTCTAAGTTGCATCTTATTGGATAAATCAACTTAACGAAATTTTTATTTTTAATTTAATGTAGGTATTAAACCCCTACCTCGTTTGTGGACAAAGTGGAATTTAGGTTGGCTTGGTGGAAACAGTCCAAACCCTGCCAGAAAGGACAGAGAAACATACAACGATCTATTGTCTACAAGCTTGATTCATGGTAAGTGTGTTTATTTTTATCATATAAATGTATAGTGTAACCTGATAAGATCTAATTCTAAGGATTACACGGCATCTGTCAAACCTACATTCCAAAGACCATGGTCTATTGGTTGAAGCCTGGTTACGTACGTTGACACAGTGTTTTGCATATATTTTAATATTTGCAGAATGTAGAATTTTATTGTATTTCATTGTTTATGTCTTATGCTTGCTTTTTTATTCCTTACAATAAGTTCAATGTAGCATTGTTAAAAGGTAGTCCCGGTTCAAAAATAATCAATTCAGTTCCTTTTGAAATAGTGTCTAAGCATGTTCCTTTCTAGGAGCCTAGTGACAGTCCAAGGGCCTGCCATTTGGCTGCACTGCTTCTTGGTATTTGGGATCAGCTACAGAGTTGTAAAGAGCCAGGTCTTATTGCCACACTGCTACACAATTATAAAATCACTGCTGGGAACGGGCAGAGAGATTATTTCCTGTTGGAGTGGAAGGAGTGGGCAAAGGAATTGATTCCTTCCTGGTACTTGGTTAGGTTATCTGGCTCTGGAGCAAGAAGGGACAGACTACATAGTGTGACAGGTTGGGATCCCAAGTCTTAGGTCCAGCCACTTTTTACATATAATGACATAATAATGTAGGTTGAAAAAAAGACTCAGGTCCATCAAGTTCAACTGTCCACAAAGCTGTTTCTGCAAATAATCCAAAAGAAAAAAATATAGTTTAAAGTAATTTCCAATTGTGCCACAAACTGGGGATTTATCGTTCTTGATTCTAAAATGGCACTCCGATATATCTTTGGATCAACATTATGTTACCACCAGTATTCGTTAAAGTGCCCTGTAATAGTTTGTTTTTTCAAAAATCTTTCAAGATCTTTTTTAAAAAGTCTCTACAGAATCTGTAGAATGTGAGTGTGTGTCTGAATCTATTGCCAGTTGTCAAAGAGTGAGTAAACTATGGACATTGTTTTCTTTGGGAATTGGTTAACTTGCGAATTACCATTATAAATTGTAAACATACACCATACAGCACTGCAGGGCTATAATCACCCCCTGGACATCCTGGGACATCACGGTAGTATTACCTCTGCTCAGAAAGCAAGACCTACCTGAGGTGGTGAAAACCTTAATATGGCTGCTCCTTTTATGGTGTGGCATGTCTCAGGAGCTCTGTTGGTGGTAAGTGCTGATTCCTGCTGCAGCTTCCATGCACATAGGGACATTTTCCTCCTAGCCACCGCATTCAGAAGTGGATCGGTGGGAGGGAGGCCAGGTGTGTGTGTGTTGGCCGTGGCACGCTGAAATGTGGCAGGCACCATCTTAACTTAGGCCCCGCGTACAAGTGTTTTTTTTTTTTTAACCCCTGCAGTGACATTCCGTGTATAAGACGATCCCTAATTTTAGACTACAAAAAATTAGAAAAAAACATAGTCTTATACATGGAAAAATACGGTATGTGTCAGGGCAGTAAACTATAAAGTAGAGGGGAGCATAGGTATGACTGGCCTAGGACATACAAAACCTAAAACATTACTTCTATTATAGCTCTGTCTGTAGAAATGTAACATTACTGTTATTATAGCTCTGTCTGTAGAAATTTGAAGAAAATTCATATAAACTTATTTCATTACAGAGAATGATAGTGAAGGACATTTTAATAAAAAAAAAAAAATACTTGATGATGTTGATTGACATAAAATCAGTGGGACAATTTATAGCTTATATGTGTTAGGCATCCCTGGTGTAAGTAGACCCATTATTAATGTATTCTGTTAATGCTTGTTAATATTAAGATTTAGTCTGATTACACAAAATATGTATACAACTCAATAAAACTAATGGTTTACAAAATAACCTTTTACAATAGGTGCAGTTTGATGCAGTGTCTTAAAACCTTTATTCTTCAAGTATTCGTGATAGTGAGTTTGGTCATCTATATAAAGGGTATCAATATCCCCTCTTTTGTAAGAATATAGTAGGTATTTTACAAACTGCAATTTACACCATGGCCAAATGCATATTTCAGTACTGTGCATTGAGCAAATTAAATCAGTCTTTACCAACATTGTTTCCTAGGTGATGTCACTGAAAAAGTTGTTGCAACTCAACTAGATGATTGCAATTATAGCTCTTCCCAGTCATGACTCTAGAGAAGGCATAGTACTGACACTGCACTAGTACATAAACTTAATCTTTTGATGCCAAAGGCAGAGGATAATGACTAATGCTAATCCTCATTGACCTCTCTGTGGCATTTGACACAATGGGTTCTGACATTTTAATTGACTGTCTGAACTGGATGGGCAGTCCTAAGACAGTTCAAATCCTGTGTGAAAGTCCCAGAAAGTATCCCCGACATGTACTTGTCTGCAACTGTTCAACTGATATGATGTCCTATGTGGCTCTCCTAGTAATCTTTCAGATGACTTACTGTTTGTGTGCATCCAATGAGACACATTACAAAACAATTATTGTCTACTCTTTGATTGTTGTGTAGATGATATACAAATTTACATCTCCTTCAAGCCAAGATCAAATGTTTCAAAAGAAAAAAATTATAAATACATTGTCAGTCGTTTGGGGTGGACGAATGCAGGCTGGCTGATGTTAAACTGTACGAAAACTAAGGTATATATGGTCTGGGGTGGGGAAGCCTGATGACTAGATATTTTCAACAAGGATAGACTGAACTAGAATAAAAAGGGTTAAGAGTAAAACCCTTAAAATTAGACAACACAACAAACGAAAGTAAAAAAACGTGTGCAATATAGAAAAATAAAACATCAGATTACAAAAACTGAACCATGGCCAACATATTTACGAAACACAGAACAGCATTAGCACACTACTTTAATGTAATTAATTCAGGAATAATAATAATGTACTAGAGAAATATGAATTTACTCCTTCTTCCTGAGAGAGAGATTTATTGACATTTATTGCAACATTCTTTAGTTTTTATTATTATTATTATTATTATTATTATTATTGGTATTTATATAGCGCAAGCTTATTCCGCAGCACTTTATTTGGAGATGTTGTCTTGTGACTGAATAATTAAATATAAGGAGTGAAAAATATCACAGTTGGAACATGTCATGGTTTGCTGGTTAAGGAAACCATCACAGTCATGGTTTGCTGGTTAAGGAAATTACCATGTTATTAATGAAGTTATAGTAGAATTGAGAAAAGAGAAGAAGTAATTTGTTCCTTTTTAGAGAACTTAATTTACTGGTCGTTATTTAACTTCAAAGGTGGAAGGCGGAGAGTAATGTGGTAATGTGGAAGTAGAGAGAGAAACATCAAAAGGAAATGCAAATGTTATAATTGGCACACAATTGACATAGAGTTTTAATGGTATTGGGAACACAATGAGTAATGAGGACTGATGTTTATGAGATAACAGATACTAGTATGTAAATTACTATAGAGAGTACCTAGATACAGTAGAAGGAAGAGTCCAAGAGTATGTCATATAGATCTTTATGAGAGTTACTTGTGTATGATGCTGGATTTGAAAACCAGGGTAAATGTGTCCAATAAAGTAAACTAAAATATATAAAAAAGAATATATAAGAAATTGGATGAAAATGCATAAAACTGAAGGATCTAGAAACATTTAAGAAGTATTAATGAGTCCTATATGTTGTATAATAAAACATTTGTATTTAAAATTAAGCTTAAAATAGTCGAACTGAATTAATATATTCACTATTATTTACTATTAGCCTGTAGCGTACAACTCACAACATACACCTTTAAATAAACAAACCTATGTGTATGCATATACACTGATCAACCACAACGCTAAAACCAATGACCGGTAAAGTTAGTAACATTGATTATATCGTTATAATGGCACCTGCGGGATATATTAGGCAGCAAATGAACAGTCAAAGGGCAAGCAAAAAGATCTGAGTGACTTTGACAAGGGCCAAATAGTGATGACAAGACGACTGGATTAGATCATCTCCAAAAAAAAAGTATTGTGGGTGTTCTTGGTATGCAGTGGTTCGTACCTTCCAAAAGTTGTGCAAGAAAGGACAACCTGTGAATCAGCATCAAAGTCATGGGCTGCCCATGGCTCATTATTGCACATGGGGAGCGAAGGCTAGTCTGTCTGGCTCGATCACATCAAGAGCTACTGTAGCTCAAATTAATGAAAAATATAATGCTTGCCATGATAAAAAGGTGTCTGAACATATAGTGCATCCCAGTTTGCAGTGTATTGGGCTGCACAGCTGCAGACTGGCCAAAGTGCCCATAATGATATCTGCCCACCACAGATTTGGGGGACATGAGCATCAGAACCAGACCATATAGCAATAGAGGAAGGTTGCCTGGTCCGATGAATCATGGTTTCTTCCTAGATCAGGTGGATGTCTGAGAGCGTGTGCGTCATTTACCTGGGAAAGAGATGGCAGCAGGATACACTATGAGAAGAAGGCAGGATGGCAGAAGCAGTGTTAGGCTCTGGGCAATTTCTGCTGGAAAACTTGGGGCCTTGGCATTCATGTGGATGTTACCACCTACCTTGAGATTGTTGCATACCACATACACCCCTTCATGGCAATAGTGTTAACGCACCCTCCCACGCTGCAAAACTTGGTTTAATGGTTTAAGGAACATGGTGTTGCCTTGGCGTCCAAATTCCCCTAATCTCAATCCATTTGAGCATATGTGGGATGTGGATCAACAAATCCAATCCATAGAGTCCCAACACAACTTGCAGGACTTAAAAGATCTGCTGCTGAAGTATTGGTGCCAGATACCCCAGGACACATTGAGAGGTCTTGTGGAGTCCATGCCTCGATGTATCACAACTATTTTAGCAGCACAAGGGGAACTTACACAGTATTTGGCATGTGGTTGTAATGTTGTGACTGAACAGTGCTGTTGCCCATTAAACAAGACAATGAGTAAAAAGCAGGTAACTTTTCTGGATAATTTTAAACTTTCAAGACCACATAAGTCATTTGTTCAAGCATGATATTTTTTATGTCATGTTATTTAAAAAAAAAAAAATGGTTTTGGAGGCTTGCCCTAATTCTGCATTGTAAGCCAATAAAACAGAAGTCCCATTTTACTGGTCTCCAAAAGAAAGCTGCACAGTATACATAAACATTGAACATTTGCATGTAGAGACATACGTATGCCAGGTGTTGTACGATTCAGGTCAAATTATGACTGGTTATTTGTGTGCTCTGAAAGCCTTCGTTTGAATGCAGGAATGAGCTATGAATTTTTCTATTTTAACGATGGAAGAGGTTGAACATCATTTGATTGGAAATAATATAGGGTAAATGATAATCTGAATTTCTTTATTGTTCCCTGCGAGATGTTTATTGTTCCTTACAGTTGCCGTAGGCTTTAATTTTTGTCTGCCATCCAGTGTATGCTGGCAGCTGTACTGTGTACTAGACATGGTGTCTGGTCACCGGAGAAAGAAACACAGCTTCGCCAAAATCTTTTGTTATTTTGCTTGAATTAAAAGCATATGAAACAGATGCAGCTTAATAAGTTATTTTTATAAATAACATCAACTTAAATAACTTAAAACAATAAAATTCAAATACAACTAAAATATAGTTTAATGCTATAAAACAGGAGAAAAAGCATGAATAATTGTTCAAAAACAGTTTTAGAAGCCATATGCCCTACGAGGAATTGTACATAGTATTGATTATAATACACATAAAAAATGTATCTTTGCTATTATTTCAGAGCTAAATAATTTATATTTTTGTGAGATGAAATACATTTGAGCCCTATTGTTTATGTACAGTTTTCTGAACAGCATAAGTTTTTTGTGTGTTTGTTTTTGGTTTATTTATTTTGGTTTATTTCTGTACCAGACCGTTTACTGTGGATTGCTTTGCTCTGGCTGTCATACCATTTATATCAGATTAATAACCCATTTCGGACTAGAGCATTCAAATTCCTTGTTATTGATCTGAAGGGTTGAGCACTGCCCAGTACTGTATGTTGTGCGCTGTGTGCATTTTGACTCTAAATTTGCTCTGGCATTCTTTAGTATTTGGGAACCCAAGTATGGATTTCAATAATCTGAAGTAAATGCTGTTTTTAAAAATATATAAATAAATTATTTTGATCATTTTGATAATAGGTAGTGTCCCACCCACAGATAAAGCAAAGTAACTTTGCAAATAAGCACATAAACGCTTTTTTAAGTCGCAATACATTTGCCATCAATTGAAGCTCCGATAACCCAGTACATCAAAGTATGTCTACCGGCAAGGAGAGTAAAATATAATGCAACCATCACTTTGCGAATGGTGTCTTCAAAGTTGGTAACTGTTTGTGGAGAGCAGTATTTGATTCACTATCTCTGTAATTACTAATCTTCATGGAATCATAAATAAAAAAATGTACGAGAATATAAATTTCTACTAAATTCGACCATTGCCTTTTTTTGCCCTCTCTCTAACTTTCTTTTTCTGTCCCTTCTACTGGAGGAAAACAAATTGTGGTAATTCTGTGCTTCCTTTCACATCACATATTTTGCAGTCTCTTTGAGAACAAGCAATCCTTATCCACAGGTTTCAAATCAAGACACACTGAATTATCTTCATGTTATGCCAATTCTCTTGAGCCAACTTTGGAATTCCAAAAACACAACAATAGAATACTTTGACATTTGAAATGTTCTCATAAATAACAGCAGTATTTAACAATGAAAATGTGTTTTTTTTTTTGTTATATCTGAAAGGCTTTTATTAAGTCAGTATTATAGAAGTCGATGTTCTCATATGTAGACCAGACTGCACATAGACAAGTAAGTATTGTATTGATAGTACTGTTGCTTTAAAATATAAGCAGCAATAGGCATTCTTCAGAACAAGGATTACATAGAAAGTGATGGTATAACCTCATTCCACAAATACATTTTTATTTGAATGCCATAGTCACAAATGTAAAAAATATTTTCTTATGATATAAATGTGCATACAGTTTCTTCAATAAGGGATTTATTTATGTACCGCTCAATGTCTACATGTAGAATTGACTTGAAAATCTGACATCATTCCAGCAGCCTAAAAATCCGACATATTTTACATAACACTATTATCTGCTCTTTAGAAGAAAAAAAAAGACAATTTTTATAGCAGCCATATTTAACAAGCAGATTTTTATTTTAAATATATATCAGATAATCAAGTCAATCCTCCTTGTTTGGGGTTAGATAATTTAACAAAAATAATACCCCATGATTATTACTAACATATGTTTGTACAAATCTTCAGAATTTTTACAACTTAATCTTAACTATATTTTGTTTGGGTTAATTTTTAAAGTTTTTTTTCTTTACATTTAGTTTGAAATTATTTCTTTTATCAGTCTTTTAAATCCACGTAATTGCGCAAGTCCAGCTTGTTTGGATTTTCAGTAGTAGATCCAGCTTTTCTCGTGTTTTTTTATGTTCTTTTTTTTTATTAATAATATTATTAAAATAGATAAAAAAAAATATTTCTGCTGGAACTGGTGAATTTCATTTTATATCCAGTTAGGGTGTTGGCATTGGAAGGAAATGAGAGGATTTTAGCTCTTTCTTTGATTTTTTTCCTTTCAAAGGTGAACCTTTGGTGTTCAAAGCAACAAACATATCTTTTCCATTATTTGTCCACTTTGCTGATGCATAGGTGTTGTAGCGGTTTTCTTGGATCAGCTCCTTAAAGTTACAGTCTTCATTACAGGATTTCTGTCAAGTCAAAACAAGGATTGTTAATGTATGATTACAGGAATATTCCTGGAAATAAAGTTCTATGTATTGTTGTCACTTAACATTTCTAATATTAGTAAGAAATATCATTTGACACCATTGGATAAAACATTAAACAATCACCTGTAACTTGTATTAACCTTTTTTGAGTGTTGCTCTGTTTTCTTTTAATTTTTATATTGAACATTTAGCAAATTACATCACAATCCAGTTCAGACAAGGCATAGGCAGAAAACCATTGCCAATGAAGAGGAGAATAGAAACTTTAATTTCTACTCATCTCTGTATGCTGACTGTTGGTCCAAACGACAGAGCTGAATGACAGTAAGCTAATATGGAGGCACCCAGTTGCAGTATAAAGAAGTGTGCCTTTCTACATTTAATATTATTTTTCACACCTCACAAATACATGTTTTTTAAATATAGGGATAAGTAATCATGATATTTAAAATCAAGGGAACTGACAGTTCCACTTTAATCACATGATTATATATATTTTTAAATATAGGAGTATTGCTGTTTATTTTTCCCCACTGTGAGCTTAGCGCTACCAGTGTGCCATGGTTACCATTGTTTGCTTGAAATATACCTGGTTTAAGACATCTTGACCCATCAATTAACACCCAATTCTTGCTGCTTGCCTATCATGTCCTGCTTATTGATAGCCAACTTAAAAGTGAATTGTTAAGCAGATAATCAGAACCAATAGGGTTTTAAATGTTGATTCAAATTGCTTAAAGCAACACTATAGTGTGAGGAATACAAACCTGTATTCCTAACATAGGCGAGCGCAGCCTGTTGCATTAGGGTGTGCACCCTAAAGCACAAACACACGCCGCATGTATATGTATTTTTATATACACATACACACACATACATACATATACACACATATATATATATATATACAAATAAACATAGGTGCAGTGTATGTGATTGTGAGCGGTGCAGCGTGTAAGGAGTGCAGTGTGTGTGATTGCGAGAGGTACAGTGTGTGTGTGTAATTGTAAAAGGTACAGTGTGGTGTAATCGTGAAGGGTGCAGTGTGTGTAATTGTAAGGCGTACAGTGTGTGTAATTGTGAGGAATGCCGTGTGTGTGGGGTACAGTGTGTATGATTGTGAGGGGTGCTGTGTGGGGGGGAGGGTACAGTGTGTGTAATTGTAAGGGGTACAGTGTGTGTAATTGTGAGGGGTATAGTGTGTGTGTAATTGTGAGGTATGCAGTGTGTGTGGGGTACAGTGTGTATGATTGTGAGGGGTGCACTGTGTGGGCGACAGGGGTTAGGGGTGGAGGGACAGTGACAGGGGGTAGGGGAGTGGAGGGACAGCGACAGGGGGTAGGGGGTGGAGGGGCAGCGACAGGGGTTGGGGGGGTGGAGGGGCAGCAACAGGGGTTAGGGGGGTGGAGGGGTAGTGACAGGAGGTAGCGGGGGTAGACGGTTAGTGACAGGGGTTGGGGGGTAGAGGGGCAGTGACAGGGGTTAGGGGGTAAAGGGGTAGTGACAGGGGTTGGGGGGTTGAGGGGTAGTGACAGGGGTTGGGGGGGTAGATGGGCAGTGACAGGGGGTGGGGGGAGTGGAGGGGCAGTGACAGAGGTTGGGGGGTAGAAAGGTAGTGACAGGGGTTGGGGGTAGAGGGGTAGTGACAGGGGTTGGGGGGTAGAGGGGTAGTGACAGGGGTTAGGGGGGTAGAGGGGCAGTAACAGGGGATGTGGGGGAGTGGAGGGGCAGTGACAGGGGCTAGCGGGTAGTGACAGGGGTTGGGGGGGGTAGAGGGGCAGTGACAGGGGTTATGGGGGTAGAGGGGCAGTGGCAGAGGGTAGGGGGGTAGAGGGGCAGTAACGGGATGTGGGGGAGTAGAGGGGCAGTGACAGGGGGTAGGGGGGTAGTGACAGGGGTGGGGGTAGTGGGGCAGTGACAGGGGTTAGGGGGGAAGAGGAGCAGTGGCCGAGGGTAGGGGGGGTAGACGGGTAGGGTGCAGTAACAGGGGGTTGGGTGGGGGGCAGTGAGTGACAGGGGGTAGAAGGAGATGGGGGCAGTAAGTGACATGGGGTAGAAGGGGGGTGGGGGCAGTAAGTGACAGGGAGTAGAAGGGGGTGGGGGCAGTAAGTGACAGGGGGTAGAAGGGGGTGGGGGGAAGTAAGTGACAGGGAGTAGAAGGGGGGTGGGGGGTGTGACAGGGGGTAGAAAGGGGGTTTAAATACCTTCCCTGGTGGTCCAGTGGGTGCTCTCTCTCTTCAGTCTGCAGCTCCGCCGGAAGTGAGCTGCAGACCACATGGTGGCCCCCTCCTGTGTCGGGATCTTAGCCAATTTAATGCTTTCCCACAGGAAAGCATTGGGAGGCTATTGCGCAGGCACAGCAAAACGCTGCTCTGTACCAATCACACTCTCCTCATAAAGATGAGTCTCGCAATCTCGCGGCAACGCTCTGACAGGCTGGAGATCGCGAGACACCTCAGTCTGCAGCTCACTCCCGGCGGAGCTGCAGACTGAGGCTGGATCTCTGTCAGGGCAGACGGACAGGAGGGGCCTCGCACCCGGCGGCATTGTGGGCAAGCCGCCGGGCCCCCTCCTGTGTCGGGTCCTCGGACCCGACATGTTAGTCTGCCCTAAGGGTGTGATTTCTAACACTACAGTATTAAACTAACTGTTAGCTTTCCAGCCACCCTCTGATCACTCTGAAAAGGTATTAAACTTACCTTTTCTTCCATGCTGCGCCGGTCTCACCATGGCTGGTCCCACCTCCATGGCTGAGATCATCAATCTTGTAATTTAATGCTTTCCCACAGGAAAGCATTGGGAGGCTATTGCGCAGGCACAGCAAAATGCTGCGCTGTACCAATCACCATCTCCTCATAAAGATGCATTGAAACAATACAGAGTCTCCATGCAGAGCTGTGTAACACCGGGCCAGGAAGCACCTCCAATAGTAGTCTGTGTGACTGCCACTAAAGGTGTTATTAGACAGCAGTGTTTACATTGAAAAAGCCTTCAGGGACAGGCTACAGACACCAGAACCACTACATTAAGCTGTAATGTCCCTTTAAGTCCTATTTTTATTTTTATGTCATATTTTGTCCCATACTCGGTAATAAGTGAATAACATGAATATTTGAAGGCTTTAAGCTTTCGTCATGCACCATTTTTTTTCAACCAACTTTCTTTTAAAAGTTGATCAGAAAATTGGATCTTTGTGAATAGACTCACATTGTTCATGGATCAGTTTTCTTTTTACACTTAACCATCCAGTTTACAAAAAGTAAACACATCTTTAATATTCTGCATTTTTGTAAAAAAGCTTACCTTTCCATATAGCTTTCCAGACTTATTCATGGCTAGAAAATATTCACTGTGCACTCCCTTAATTGCCACAATTCCAATGGACACGGTTCTGATTTCCATAACACCTGAATAAAATAAAACAGATTTTGAGTTGCTTAAAAACAAATGTTTTTAAATAGTGTAGATTAGAACAAAACTATTTTGTGCAGGTGCCGTTATTTAAATAATGGAATAGTTAAGGAATAGTGGTTATTGTAACTAGAAAACAAGATATAAGCTGCAATCGAGGGCTGGAAATTTAGAGGTGAAGGCATGTAATAACATTTTTGCAATGGCCAAAAGTCTGCATCCATGAGTGTCTTTGTGGTATGCTGAATGGGAAGCACTTTGAGAAAGTGTCTGTGAGACATCTAACATTATCCCATACAAAAAGAAGCAGAAACCTTAGAATGTGTAAATGATGCAAAACAGACCACTGGATATTGTAGTTTTAGGAAGATAAATATCTGTTTGACCTTTCTGAGCATCCAAGAATGATGGGAAGTGATTTATGTATGTGAAGATAAAGCATTATTAATTTCTCCTGAAGCAGCTTTGATAGCCTTCTTTAATATATATTATATAATGTGTGTTTGTATCAACCTCGCTCTCTAGAAAAGCATTAAATTGTCATTTTTTTAATGACTTGGAACTCAACTTTAGTGTAACAATGTATTTTATTAAGACCATAAACAGCCCTTGTTTCCCCACCTGTTGTACTAGAATGTGCACAATCTGTGGCTTTTTCCCTATATTGTTATTTATGTTTTTGTGTCAGTGAATGCTCTGGACCGGCTTGAACTAAATGAGTCGTATTTCCATCCACAGTGGGACGAAAATGAACACATGGAAATCTCTTGGACACAGAGATATCAAACAAATATTTATAGTTTTAAATATACTTGATAATATAAATGTGAAATATAACAGTCAGTATAGCAATCGTGCAAATATCTAAAAGTAGATTTATCAAATAATAAAAAAGTAAAATGTTTCCTTATTTTCTTACGCGCACAAATTAAATTAAACACTGTTAAGGTTTCAAATAAATAGATATTTCTTTATACAGATTAGCTGTTCTCCGTATATTATATGATGTGGAACTTGCTCCATTTATCCAATACAAAACATTGCATGCATGTAGATGTGGCTCATTTACTCAACACTACTAACTAGCCCAATGTGGGAGGATGGTAGCAGCATATCATGCACCTAAGATACAAGTACTAGGAATAGCATTGGGAAGCTTGTATTTCTCCTGTGAAGTCTGTTAGATTGGAGTAGGCATATATCTGTCTTTGTTTGTCTGTCTTTCCAAGTCAATGCAATTCTAAACTGTTGTTAATAGGACTTGGGCCTGCTTAAACTTCAAGAGACTTATTCCCATCCACGCTCTGCATGCTGCAGTGGTTATGGTGCCCCTAATGACCCCACATTTTACGTTGTCATGCCATTTGGGCTGCTCCCCACCTCCCCCTCCACTACATTCAACGGCCATAAGGTCTCTGTCTCAGCTAAGCCGTGCAGTGCTAGGCTTAACTCATTGACTGAAAGCCATCAGCTGATTCTCAGGCAATAAACGAGGCCTGCACGGCTTAACTCAGGGAAGCTAAAGGAAGCTTCTACGTAGGAGTTCACAGTTCTTTGTCAGAAGTAGTGTAGGTGCGGTGTGGAGTCTGGCAGACCCTAGGTTAGAAGTCACTACAACGACCCTGTGGTCATGGTGTTTGGAGTGTTTAAGATGCTATAAAACTAAATTGCTCTTGTTTTGGAGTGTCTCTTTAAGTATAGGAAATAACAGTGTTTTCCATAGAAGTTGAGAAAGAAATCCTACATTTGTAAAATTACAAAATATATATTAGATCACTCTCATTTTTTTTACATTATTTTTACATTATTCAGATAGCACAACTATTTATTGTACTATTTCAGACACCTTGCTATCTGCAGTAGATGATTACAGTTGACTCATGTGCAGTTATATTTTAGAAAATGAAGTCATACTTTATGAATTTACGATGAACAAAGAGTATTATTCTATCGCCCTGTCTAAAATCTTGAAAATATTTCTTTTTTATTTTACTTAAATAATCTATATTTTTTGCTGCCAGCAGTTATGTAAATGGTTGTGAATGAAAACCCCAAACATAATTTAGATCACAAAAAACTTTACACAGGAAGTTAAACAATTAGAAATATTACTAAGCACATCGTTGTCCACTGGGCCATTTAACAGATGAATTAATTTAATTCAATAGTGAAAGTGTCCACAAATACGTGTCTCTAATATTGCTGGGTGCATACTCCACATGTGGCATCTGCTTACTTCCATACAACTACTGAAGATATTTCAATCCAAGGCACCTAGGACCGTATGATTGACAGCCACTAGAGCCATGGGGGAAAATTACACTGTTTGCAGGTAGAAGTTTGCAAGGCAGAATCTAAGTGAAGTGGTTTTGATGCTCATACTTTCTATGTAAAATCGAAGCATTTTTAGCACATATTGAATAGTCAAGAATGACAAACTCCAGTCGACAGACAGTTAAAAAAAAAAGGCAATGTTTAAAGCGGCACTGTCATGCCGAACTTACCTTTCCTCAATCTCTTCCTCTTCTCACCCTCTCTCGGGATCTGTTATTCATTTCTTCCATTCTTCTTTAGTTTTCTTTAAAATCATAAGACAAAGTAGGGACTCTTTGTCTTATGGGATTCCTCCGCTTGACCAGCTCTGACCAGCGGAGGAGCAAAGTGTGCTTCATTTCCGCTGGTCAGAGCAATTTTCCCATGATCCCTAGCTTTCCTCCCAGTTCCCACAATGCTTCCTGTCAGTATTGCCGAAAGTCCTGTCACTTAGACAGAACGCCGGCAAAACTGCCGAATTGCATCCTAACAGAATGAGAACAGTTTCTCCATTGGTGTTAGGATGCAATTCGGTACTTTGTTCGGATCGGAATTTCATTCAAATGAATGAAACTCCGATCCTATTCATTGCTGTGGCTGCATCTTGCAGCCGCTTAGTAGATAACTCCCTAATTCCCACGGTATCAGGGAGCTATCTACTAAAAGGCTGAAAGACCTGAATTGGTCTTGAAGCCAAATGTACTAATACTAAGTAAAGATTACTTAGTATTAGTAAATAATATGCCCCTACTCGCTATACCGCGAGTAGGGGCATGTCTAGTAAGCAGTGAGCAGCCTGTGGCTGCTCACTGTAGAAAAAAAAAATAAATATTGCCCCCCCACCCCTAAATGACGGGTGGGGGCCGTTAAGTAAAATAAGGGAGGGAGACCTATTGTCCCCCCCCCCCCCGGCCCCCACCCCTGGGCGGCGGGTGGGGGCCATAATGTTAATAAAGGGGGGGGGGGACCTACTGTCCTCCCCCCCGGCCCCCACCCCTGGGCGGCGGGTGGGGGCCATAATAGTAATAGGGGGGGGGACCTACTGTCCTCCCCCCCCCAGGCCCCCACCCCTGGGCGGCGGGTGGGGGCCATAATAGTAGTAGGGGGGGGGGGGACCTACTGTCCTCCCCCCCCCGGCCCCCACCCCTGGGCGGCGGGTGGGGGCCATAATAGTAGTAGGGGGGGGGACCTACTGTCCTCCCCCCCGGCCCCCACCCCTGGCCGGCGGGTGGGGGCCATAATGGTAATAAGAGGGGGGGGGACCTACTGTCCTCCCCCCCCGGCCCCCACCCCTGGGCGGCGGGTGGGGGCCATAACGATAATGGGGGGGGACCTACTGTCCTCCCCCCGCCCCCACCCTTGGGCGGCGGGTGGGGGCACTAAGTAAATCCCCCCCCCCCATCAAGGTGACTAGGGGTGCCCAAGCCCCTAGTCACCCACCCCCCACCCAAATAAAAAATGCCCCTACCTACCCCCCTCACCCTAAAAAATAGTGAGGGGGGAATAAAATTGCTAACCTGTAAAGTAAAATTAAACTTACCATTCGACGTCTTCTTTTTTCTAAATCTTCATTTTTCAGCCCCAAAAAAGGCCAAATAAAAAACCATCATAGCCGTCGAACTAAAAATAAAATAAAAAACCCGAGCGCAAAAAAAAAAAACCCGACGAAAAAGAAAAAACCCGAGCGCACAAAAAAATAATCCATCTTCACCCATGGAGGGCTCCGCGCAGACTGAGCTCCGCAGGGCGGGGCAAGGCTTATAAAGCCTTGCCCCGCCCTGCAATTAGCCTAAGAACACTCTGATTGGTGGGTTTAAGCCAATCAGAGTGCTCTTTGTCATTTTACAAGCGTGGGAAAGTTCTTTGGAATTTTCCCACGCTTGTAAAATGACACAGAGCACTATGATTGGATGGCTTGAAATCCATCCAATCACAGTGCTCTGTGTCATTTTACAAGCGTGGGAAAGTTCTTTGGAATTTTCCCACGCTTGTAAAATGACACAGAGCACTGTGATTGGATGGATTTCAAGCCATCCAATCACAGTGCTCTGTGTCATTTTACAAGCGTGGGAAAATTCCAAAGAACTTTCCCACGCTTGTAAAATGACAAAGAGCACTCTGATTGGCTTAAACCCACCAATCAGAGTGTTCTTAGGCTAATTGCAGGGCGGGGCAAGGCTTTATAAGCCTTGCCCCGCCCTGCGGAGCTCAGTCTGCGCGGAGCCCTCCATGGGTGAAGATGGATTATTTTTTTTGTGCGCTCGGGTTTTTTCTTTTTCGTCTGGGTTTTTTTTTTGCGCTCGGGTTTTTTATTTTATTTTTAGTTCGACGGCTATGATGGTTTTTTATTTGGCCTTTTTTGGGGCTGAAAAATGAAGATTTAAAAAAAAAAGAAGACGTCGAATGGTAAGTTTAATTTTACTTTACAGGTTAGCAATTTTATTCCCCCCTCACTATTTTTTAGGGTGAGGGGGGTAGGTAGGGGCATTTTTTATTTGGGTGGGGGGTGGGTGACTAGGGGCTTGGGCACCCCTAGTCACCTTGATGGGGGGGGGGGGGAATTTACTTAGTGCCCCCACCCGCCGCCCAGGGGTGGGGGCGGGGGGAGGACAGTAGGTCCCCCCCCATTATCGTTATGGCCCCCACCCGCCGCCCAGGGGTGGGGGCCGGGGGGGGGGGAGGACAGTAGATCCCCCCCCCCCTTATTACTATTATGGCCCCCACCCGCCGCCCAGGGGTGGGGGCCGGGGGGGAGGACAGTAGGTCCCCCCCCTTGTTACTGTTATGGCCCCCACCCGCCGCCCAGGGGTGGGGGCCTGGGGGGGGGAGGACAGTAGGTCCCCCCCCCTATTACTATTATGGCCCCCACCCGCCGCCCAGGGGTGGGGGCCGGGGGGTGGAGGACAGTAGGTGTCCCCCCCCCTTATTACTATTATGGCCCCCACCCGCCGCCCAGGGGTGGGGGCCGGGGGGGGGAGGACAGTAGGTCCCCCCCCCCCCACTACTATTATGGCCCCCACCCGCCGCCCAGGGGTGGGGGCCGGGGGGGGAGGACAGTAGGTCCCCCCCCCCCACTACTATTATGGCCCCCACCCGCCGCCCAGGGGTGGGGGCCAGGGGGGGAGGACAGTAGGTCCCCCGTCCCCCCCTTATTACCCTTTTTTTTTTTTTTTTTTTTACAGTGAGCAGCCACAGGCTGCTCACTGTTTAGTGGACATGCCCCTACTCGCGGTATAGCGAGTAGGGGCATTGGGGAGATTTGAATCTCCCTTATGCTATTATGGGGGTCATATTGACCCCCATAGAGTGAGGAGGGGACCTGGGGGGCTTATGAAGTGGTGGGGAGCACTGCTCCCTGCCGCTTCTGTCTTTACATATTGCAAGGAGGGAGCTGCACGCCGGTAGCTCCCTCCTTGTAATAAACCGAACAAACAAACGAACACTGATTCACAGTGTTAGTTTGTTCGTCTGATTTTTTCTATTCATTCATTCGTCTGTCTGATAAATGAATGAATAGGTGAAATTCCCGTTCGCATGTCCAGATGTTTCACTGGGCATGTGCGGGAATCTCACAGTCTGTGAGTGTGGGTAGATGACGTGTCCCACAGGGACTTCACCTACCCACACAAAGATGGCGGCGCCCTGAATAAAGATCGGGGCAGAAGATAAAGAATTAAAAAGAGGTAATGTGGGGGCTTAGGGGCATTTGGGGATGACTAGGGGGTCGATTGGATGTAGTTGAGGCGGGAGGGGGGTTAAAAAAAAAACGGAATTCGGCATGACAGTGCCGCTTTAACAGTGAACCAACATCTAGCAGTGAGTTATGGATTACGGGAAACCCTAGAGAGATCCCAGGTGTGCCAGTGATGCTTAATGCTTTCTCTGCCATCGTTGTGTATACACAAGTGTTAGAAATCTGCCACCTTCTCTAAACCCTGTATATCATTTTGGATTGGAGAATCAAAACTAAATAACATTCTGCAAGGCTCATTGTTATACAGCTGGCAAGAATTAAAGACAGAATTGTTGCAGCAACAAACAGTTTCATTACCGGAAATAGTTACTGATTCCTTGAGAAGTATTTGAGCATCTTTATAGCTGTTATACTACCATGCTTGCTGGATATCCTAGATGTACGTTCTCATTCTCTTTAAAGTATTTGCAGGTTTTTACTGGAGGATTACAAGAAGCAGTTTACCATAGAATAATTACGAATTCTTTCCGCATCTAGTGGTTAAATAAACACCAATATTCGTAGACATAGTCCTTTAAAACACAGTGGCTAATCGATCATGTTCAACCATGGTGGTCTGAAACATGTCTACAAAGACCCTTATCGGGTTCCCTGCATGCAAACAGAGGGAATGCCTCAGTGTTAGGGTTAGTTTTAGGGCTGGTGTAGGTTTGATGTTTGATTTTGGATTTTAAGAATAGTTAAAAATAATGGGAGACTAAGGGTTTTAGGGTATTTGTTTTGTGCTTGGCAATGAGGAGGTTAGTTTTGTTAGGGAGCTGTATTAGTATGTAAATTTCCGATTTTTATTTTACTTAAGGGTTCTGATTATTTAAACTGAGACATTATTGAGCTATCAATATGTGTTTTGATGCTAGAGTATTTAGAAAAGTAGCCACTAAACACTTAAATAAGTATTAAATATAAATAACTAAATTACTTGTGGTTTCAAATAAATTGTGATTTGTTCGATTTTTGGCAATTGCGGATCTTTCCAAATTCTACAACTCCAAAATGCTACATGGATAAATTACAAAAGAGTATATAATTTGCAATGTACTACATACATATTTATATTATGTATGTATTAGTACAATAATAGGTTATATCGGTGTCATTTTGATTAGTCCTTAAATTATTACATTGTCAAAATTTACCAACACAAAAACACCAAATTGCTAAGACGCAATTCATCTGGAACCATTTTTAAAAACTTTTTTTAGGGCAAATCGATTTGGACAAAGCTAATTTTTTCACCATGCACAAGTTTAATACCAGAATTTTTTATCAAACAGTGTATATGTGGTTAAAGTTTTTCAGAGTTTCTCAATTGGAGTTCGATATGATGTTAATAAATTCTTGGCATCAAATTATGACCTAAATCATAGCAAATATTGTATATCGTATAGTGGAAATAGAAGCATTGGGTTTATCAGATTTTAAGTGTATTCTAAAGTGACCCATATATATATATATATATGTGTGTATATATATATTGCTCAGTGGGCTAATGCATCATCAGCAGAATCTGTTCAACCCTTGGGTTGCAGGTTCAAATCCCGGCAGGGTTGACTCAGCCCTTCATCCTTCTGAGGTAGATAAAATGAGTACCATTAAATTGGGTGATAGTAACAACCCCTGGATGTTGGACTACGGTAACATCCCCAGGACGTACTTGGAAACCAGAGTAATCTGAATGTACCTTTCCTGGTTAAATACTTTGTTATTATATATATATATATATATATATATATATATATATATATATATATATATATATATATATATATATATAAATTAATATAGGAGATGATGACGTGTAAGCATTGCTTTTGATGAAAATAATGCATTTAATCTCTGTTTTGGATTCCCTTATCACTAAAAGAATATAGAAGAGTTTTAATTTAGTATTTGTTTTTTCTTATTTATAGAGTACACCTAGTTGTATTAATCTATAGAAGTCAAATATGTTTTAGAGTTTTGGTACTGCAGATGATCCATTTAAACAGATTTTGTGTGTAATAGTTTTTTATTGGTATGCCATGCATGCAATATATATTCTCAGTTTTTTCAACAGATTTTGTAGGTCCTTTCACTAGGTGGTTTTGGAAGTGTTTGTGTTATAAACTGAAGTTATCCTTAATGCTTTGGGCTGAAATAGATCAGAAACACATTCATGCACAGTGACACATGTCTGCAAAGATGTACACATTGAAAGATTCATGCGCAGATAGAGAAAGATTATACAGCCTTAAACAATGTCACTGACCACCATCCATCTGAAATGCCTGTGCAAATTTACAATCTACATCTCAACTAAAAGAGCTTTCATTAGCCAACAGTGCATAAAACCCTATAATGCAATGGCTCACAATGTTTACAATATATTTAATAATACGTTTTTCCTGTAAGGTAAATTCAATACTAGTGTCAGATCTATTCTCGTCTTGTTGATTGATATTAACGTGTCTTTGAGCTCTGTTAACTTATTTTAAAAATGTGCAGAAATCAAGAGCGAATATTGGGTTAATCTTTGCTTTTTATTTGCCTTTGCATAATGAGCTTCTTGGCAGTTAAGTTGAAATGTATTATGAAAAATATCTTCAAACCACAGTATTGTTTTTAAAATGTTAACACATTACACAGACAGCTTTTATACTGTATCGATTAAAGTTCTCTCAAGTGAGAGGTTACCTTTCATTCCTGGCTCTCTTGTTCTTTTCAATTTGTTCCAACATACATTTTTAACTCCCCTTAATTTTTATCCTTAAAGGGACACTATAGGTACTCCGACCACATCATCTCATTAAAGTAGTCTGGGTGGAGTGTCACTGTCCTTTAGCCCTGCAATGTAAATCATTGCAGTTTTAGAGACACTACAATGTTTATACTGCAGGGAGAAGACTGCCTCCAGTGGCTGTCTCCCACACAGCCACTAGAGGCGCTTCTTGCATTTACTCGAAATTTAACTCCATGAAACAACACTGGATGTCCTTACAATTTGCAGGAGGACGTCCAGCATCTTCAAAATCCCAACAGGAAAACATTGATTCAATGCTTTCCTATGGGGAAGGCCTAATGCATGCGCATTAGCTTCTTCCTACTGCCGATGCCAGAGACCTCAGCGCAGTGGCTGAGGGATACCGTAGCGTTAGGAATACACTTTTGTATTCCTAATGCTATAGTGTTCCTTATTTTTTATTTCACCCACCTATCTCTCGGTGTAAATTTCCCATCCCCTTCAGATTTAATCACTGAAATGGGTGTATTTAAATGGCTTGACTGTGAACACAGATGTTTAATAGCAAACTATAAAGTGTGGTTTACAACTAAATATTATTTTTGTGCCACTATTGATTAAAAATTGAATCTCCAATACTTTGTTTCCAATTTATTTTAATATGCAAACTCTTCGTCAGAGTACACAATTAGTTAATGTTGCCCGGTGAAGGGGGGGTATTGCACGATGCCTCGATATCGAGGTGTAATACCCTTAGAGCATCTGGAAGCGATCACGATCGCTTCCATCGCTCATTTTGGCCGCAGACGTACAGTCACTACGGGGTTAAACGCCTGGTGTAAAGGACCTCTCCAAACCCCATGACCACTATAGACCGCTCTAGTGATTATGGTGCCAGAAGGGAAATATTTGGAAATAGTTACATGTCTTTAGAGGGCTTTGGCTTCTTAACTTTTTACCTGGGGTCTGCACATCACATTACTAATTCAGTAAGAGAGCCGGAAACTCTTAAGCAGGGCTTCCATTAGCTCCCCTAAGCTAAGCTCAGACAGGAAGTTGGAAGATCTCTGTTTGAAGTAGTGGAGGCAAGGAGTGGCGCCTGGCAGATCCCAGTGTGAGAATAAATATGCAAAATAAATATAACTACCAATACCAGGATAACAGGGGATTCCTTTACAAATGAACTAGATACCTCACCTGCGTTTAAAGGTACATGACTTTCATCAACAGTTTTTTTACCACATGCACTGTTTGCAGTTCTGTATGCCTGCATGTTAATCTTTGGTTCTATAATTAATAAATAGCATTACACTGTAAACTAATCAATGTCAAAACTTTGACTTGTTTGAGATTTTTTTGGTATTTGATTTTGTTAAGACTGTATTTCTAATATATGTTTCAATGCAGCGAAGTACATATTGATAAATATATAATTTGGTGTCAATTTATATCGGTTATTTATATGATTTTTGTTTATGAATTCATGTTTCATGACACTGGCTTGATTCGCAACCCCTCCAAATACTTAAAAAGGGTGTTTTTTTGTGTGGTTAATTGTATGTTTAGCATACAGTTTGTCTGTTTTCCAAACCCATTATATGGCATTCATTGTTCTCTTACTCAGAATTTGAGAGATGTTTATCATGTCTCATAATTAGTTGTGCAAATAGTTTGCATAATAGCCTGTTTTAGTTGAAGGAGACAGTCATGCAGAATAAAAAATGGAAGTCATTTATTCCAAGAATGCATCCTGCAATCCATGCGTAATGCAAATCCCTTTAATCATATGATAGTTCCCTAAATCATTTTATGAAAAGGGAAACAGCAATTTGCCTTAGTTTAGTGTTAGGCAGCCAATATTTTTCTGCCAAATTAACTTTGTATAGACCAGTATTCAACTGCTTTGTAGAAATTAAAGGTGTAGAGTTGAATTCTATTCCACTAGTTTATCTTGCAGACTAGTGTTAAATGGACACAGTAAAGTATCCACTATGAGAGGATTATTAAGGACTTGCTCAGTCAGTAATCATAAGTCATCTGGTAATATTTTAATAAACTGGATATTCTCCATGTGATGAAGTTTAAGATCTGGGCAGGAACAGGCCTGCGATGGGCCATCTGTACATAATGTGCATGACTGACAGCAATTATGTTAAGTATGCAGTTTACATTAATAGTTTGCCTGTACAATTGCTTAAATCATGTCCATAAGTTAGAGAAATATAGCTGTAACTGCACAGTGGGCATGCCACATACTATCACCTCTGTTTTTGTACATTTTTTTTTTTTTTTTTTTTTTTTTATAATTGTCTGTTCCTTCTGTCTGCTGGTAAGTTCATTTATCTTCCAGAAGTGGAGGAAAAGGAGCCAATATAGCCTTACATTTTGTAGCTTGTGGCTGTTAACACCAAGAAGATTATTACTAATGTGTAACGTCTGCTAAACTAAACCCCAAAAGAAAGAATAAAAAAATAAAAAAAATACATCTGCTTTATGAAACAGAATTTCCTAGTGGATTTAAGTTACATTTTATTAAATTCAATTTAATAGAATTCTTTAAGGATTGTTTTTCTCTTTTGCTTATTAATACTTAGAATATATATATATTTACACTATACATATAGTGTGTGTGTGTGTGTGTGTGTGTGTGTATATATATATATATATGTGTGAAAAATAAATATATCAATTTCTTTTCCTTAAACTTAAATTGTGTTTATTTTCCTATAATCTGTATTGATGTTTTGTTGCTATTGTATGTATTGTTGTTTGTTGCTGGTAATTTACTAGTAGATGTGCACTGCCTCTGATGGACTTGTTAGCAGGAGTATTAGCTACTAGAGTGAAAGAGTTGTACAACCTTCAATCCCATGTGAACTAATACAGGTGTCAGGCGATAGCTTATCTCTGACATTTTGTACGTCCTACTAAATATATATGTTGTGTTGTTTTTTTTTTTTTTTTGGTGAAGACTTTTCCTTGTAAGGCTTCTAACATTTGTAGTGCATACACAGCACAATTCACTTTAAGTTACACATTTTATTTTTGAAAATAGTAACAGAAAGCCTACAAAATAATTATTGTATTCTTGATTAGGCCTACTACAGCAAAAATTAAAACCATTCTTGCAGGGTTGTATTTGTGAGCAGTGTTTGTGTGTTTGAATGTAATGTTTTTGTATGGAGTATTTGTGTGTGAATGTAGTGGTGTATTTGTATGTCATTTTAATGCAGTTGTGTGTTTGTATGTATTTTTGCCATTTGAAAGCAGTTGTTTACTTAGTGTTTGAATGCAGGGGTATGTTTGTATGTACCGTATTTTTCGCTCCGTAAGACGCACCTCGCTTTTAGAGGAGGAAACCCAGAAAAAAAAATATTTTGAACAAACTATCCCATAGTGTTTTTTACTATGGGAAAGTTTGTTCAGAATATTTTTTTTTCTCCCCTGTCCAATAGTGTTCCTTACCACCCACTCCCCTCTCCTGTCCCATAATGATCTTTAACCCCCCTCCCCTAGTGATTTTTAACCCCCCTTCCTCTGTCCCATAGTGATTTTAACCCCTCCTCCCCTGTCCCATAGTGTTCTTTAACCCCCATCCCCTTGTCCAAGTGTTCTTTAATCCCCTCCTCCCCTTGTCCAAGTGTTCTTTAACCCCCTCCTCCCCTTGTCCAATAGTGATCTCATCCCATAGTGTTCCCCCCTCCCCTTCCCTCCTCCCATTGTGTTCCCCCCACCCCTCCTCCCATAGTGTTCTCCCCCTCATCCCATAGTGTTCCCCCCTACCCCCTCCCATAGTGTTCTCCCCTCATCCCATAGTGTTCTCCCCCTCATCCCATAGTGTTCCCCCTTCCCTCCTCCCATAGTGTTCTCCCCCTCCCCATCTCCCATAGTGTTCTCCCCCTCATCCCATAGTGTTCTCCCCCTCATCCCATAGTGTTCTCCCCTCCCCTCCTCCCATAGTGTTCTCCCCCTCATCCCATAGTGTCCCCCCCCCCTCTCCTCCTCCCACAGTGTTCCCCCCCTCTCCTCCTCCCACAGTGTTCCCCCCCTCCTCCCATAGTGTTCCCCCTCCCCTCCCCTTGTCCACCCCCTCTCCCCTCTCCCCTCCCCATGTCCCATAATTACTTACCTGTCTTGTAGCGCGCGCCGGTTTCACAGCGCGCACCGCGGTACTGGAACTTCAATTTCAGGTTCCGGTTTCCGGCGGGACTGAAAGGAAGTGTGCACCACACTACAAGACAGGTAAGTAAAGTTTCATATTCGCTCCATAAGACGCACAGACATTTCCCCTCACTTTTGAGAGGAAAAAAAGTGCGTCTTATGGAGCGAAAAATACGGTAAGTGCTGGCATTACAGGTGTGCATTTGTGTGTAGTGTTGATGTTTGAATCCAGCTGTGTGTTTACATGTAATGTTTTAATACATAAATGTGTTTGTATGTTGGCATTTGATTTCCAGGATGTATGCACTTATACACATAAACTGCCACACACATACAGATTCACACCGATACACACACATACACACAGAGAAATATAGGTCATAATTTCAATATTTTAGCAACCCTCCTGTTTCTATATGTTTTTGGGTGTAGGAGGGTGTCTTCCTTAAAGCCCAGCCTCTAATTAGAGATGTCCATTGGGTGGACCTAAATGCGTGGGCCACCCGATGGGCTCCCAGCTTGCGAGCCCCAGTGCAGCAGCACCAGCTATCTTTCTGTCGCCGATGAGATGCCTTAACAGGTACTTTAGCATTTTTGATGCTCCAGCTCACATACAATTGTGACCACTGCCTCTCCTTAGTGAACTTTGAACTGGTTTGATTATAGAATGTGCACGTAGAAGCTCAGAGGATTGGGAGATAATCATTGTCTCAATTTCTAGTTTAATTTATCTAATTGCATTTTATAGATTTCTTTTATTACAATTCCAGACTACTAGCTAATGAAAGCTGGTATAATTTTATTTTTTCACTCCATGTGTCATATATGATATATATCAGATTACATCTTACAATATGTTACAATAAGTAAATATTGTCTCCCTGTTTGTTACAGGCATATGGAGCTTGGAGGGCTATTTGCAAAGTACTCACCGAACTATGATTGCTAGTAAAAGCTGCTATACAATGTGAAATCACTCAGTGCTGTCCCTACTCCTGCAAAGCATTTCCTGTATGAGAAGCTGGTATTGAGCAGATAGGAAGTGATCCTTTCCACTTCCTCTCCAACCTCACACACATAATCTGGTGGTGTCACTTTGGTTAATCCATCTATAATTGTTCCTGCATCTATTCTCTCTGCTCTTAAGGACATTGACCAAGGTTCCTAGTACTTATATCCTCACCAGCCCACATAATCTACAAAAAGGCACATTATAAATGCTAAATAAGTGTTCCCTACAAGACATGTGAATCTAGGCAGGTTCCTACTCTGCCTTATTGAAAATTCGGCTTGCCTGTTGTTATCTTAACAAGGAGAACTTGGCTTCAAATTATTTAATTCATGAAGATTATACCATCCTTGTTCATTTTTACATGTATCAATTATGCTTGTGTCATACCCATGTATTACAGAATTTAGAAGCCACTGAGCACCTGTGTATTATACCAAGGCCAGTGGCCTTAAGATTTCTCCATTTTAAATCTCCTATTTTCCTGCATGGTGCTGCAGGAGATCATTAAGTGACCACTTCCCTGGCCGGGAAATAATTAAAGTAATTAGTAAGTTATATTTGTGGTCTGTTTTATTGCCAAGCTAGTTCCCTAAATGATGGAATTAGGCAGCAGGAGACACGGATGTCTGTTTGTTGCTCCAGCAATTCAACAAAAAACTTCCTCTCACAAGCATGTGTGACTTTTATCTGTGTGACATCCTTGTGTTGATTC
Source organism: Pelobates fuscus (assembly GCF_036172605.1). Classification (NCBI taxonomy): domain Eukaryota; kingdom Metazoa; phylum Chordata; class Amphibia; order Anura; family Pelobatidae; genus Pelobates; species Pelobates fuscus. The sequence goes on from NC_086319.1 coordinate 329,232,879, forward strand.
ATGCACAGTTGACAGTCCTACACATTTTCCAATCAAGGCTGGCCATACAGACAGAGCTGCTAAACCACTCTTTGTAGAAATTCTTTATGGTTACTTTTCTCTGGTATCTGGTCCATTCTCTGGTGGAGATCTGAAATATTGACTGTCCAGCTGGATTCAGGACAATCTGATAGACAGCCACTGTAGGCTGTATTTGTAAATATATTGCAGTTTTACATTCCAGGATTAAGTGGACAGGGACATTGCACCCAGGCCACTTCAATAAGACAAAGTGGTCTGGGTGCTTAATGTGTCCCTTTAACAACATTTCCTCCACCTAATCATTGGGAAACATAGTTGCCAGTTTTTGAGGAATCATACACTATTGGATCATTTCCTACACATTTCCAAATGATCCAGTCATACCATGCATTTGTGATAGAGCAATGTTTTTTTTATTGTTTTATATGTTGTTTCATGTATGGAAATTTTGTATTTCCATGTAGTGAGCTATGATATCATAGCAAAGCTATAGAGATCTAATTAATCTAGATCATACTACATTATTTGCCAGTATTATTTATGTTTTACATAATGCACAGTGTTTATCTGTAAGCTTTGTTTCACTGTGAACTAGATTAATAGTTATTTGAAAAGCATATAAGTTGGGGACCTAATCACTAATCTCCTATAGGGCATGCTAGATAAAAATAAATGTATCTTTGAAAAGGTTTGGAGTAATTCTTTACTATCTGATTTGTTTTATTTTTTCAACTAATGACTATTTTGCCAAAATTAAAATGATTAGGATAAAGGACATCCTTGCCTTGTATCGTTAATTATACATAATTTGTTTGAAGAAAGCCTGAATATACATTTTTGCCGAGGGATATGTGATTAAGCAGATATAGTTTTAAAGAGGCAAGTACAATACCATTTTTTTTTTTTTAAACTAAATAACATACATATGTTGCCATTTTAGGCTAACCATGTATACAGTTTATGCAAAATGTAAGCCTCTTCTCTGCTATATCTATTTAATTAATACTCCATATTTTTTTGTCGGACACTTACACATGGTTTAGGCACTAATCCTGCTTTATTAGGAGAAACTAATATTGATAATAGTAAATCCAGTCAACTACTTAAGACGTTAGTGTTTAATATCCTCATTTAAAAAGAAGTCTTGCCTCAGATTAATACAAATGTGAGGTTTTCCTTGTTTTTGTGTTTTTTTTAATTGTATAAAGCTTGTTTCTAACATTTCACTTGCAATGGAACCAGTTTGTTTCTATTAAACAATACCATAAAAGGCGGTGCCAGAATATTATATAATAAGATAGTAATCGGAGAAGCCTATTGAGTTTTATAGTTTGGTATAAGCAAAATAGTGTTAGACTCTTTTTTTATTTTTATTTTTTTATTAGAGCTTCTGACCTACTTATCTGTGTTTTATTTAAAATTTATGAATAAGTACTTTTAGAGAGTACTTTGTTATTTCCCTCTTGTAGTGTTTTCAATTGAGCCTAGGCTGTACCCCATTATTTCTGCCTCATGTGCAAGCTATGTTGTACAATATCTCATCATCATGTTTAGGTTAAGCCTATAGTATTCTATCATATTTTTCCCCAAAGTTTCATGTATATGTGAAGAATCTAATAGTGTAATTCGGTCACCATTTAAATTTTCCTTGTAGTGAATTAGTCTCCTAAAAATAGACAAAACAGAGGCAAGGTCTGATCCCAATAAAATACCTATTTTGTTTTCTTCATTGACAGCAAAGTACTCCTCTCAGACAGACATACATTCTGTACAGGTGTAACAATTGTGTGCTGTTGAATAAAACATATTCCTCCCTTTGATATAGACTCAACTCTGTATATAAATATTATAGTTTTCTAGCAGTTTTCTAATCTCTGATTTTGAGACATTGATTTTTTTGTTTGTTTAATATTAAAAGTTCTGACTTTTAAATTACCACATTTGGGTCTGTCAATTAAAATCCTCACAAATCCTAAAAAAGTTTAGTAATATTAACAGCTATAATGGTTAAAGTGGAATCAGAATTCTTTTTTTTTTTAATAGCTCATATTTGACAACCTACTCTTTATATATTATATTATATATTAAATATATTATATATTTTTCTGTAGCTTTATAGACCCATAATCCAATGCTTACTGCGCTATATTCCTCATCTTTTGTATGTCTGTATGTTTGTCCATCTTGTATTGATTTTATTTTACTGTTCGGGTTTACTAAAGGTTCACATGGTTTGGAGTTTTAAATTGCAGAACTATTGTACGGTAATTTTGCAAGCAAATGTAAAATGGCCATCTAAATTATTATATAACAGAGCCTCCCACTAAATCAAGCTCACACAGCTTGGATGTAATCCAGATAGTTTAATTCCACAGTTTACATTATATAATTTGCGGTTGAAGCTATACAGGCCCTTTCTGTCCTTTTGGAAAGTAGAACATATAATATAGATATTTAAGTGAAGACTGGATAAAATTTGGAAATAATTTTTGTAAACTGTTAGCTGCTAAGGAAAGAGAACCATCCATCTCCTTTACTTCACTCCATGTGTATGAAGAAATAGTGTAGGATTTCCATACTAGCAAGAGAAGGCTGCCAGATGTGTGGTGAGTGCAAAGGATAGACAAAAATGAAGAAGAGATACCCCAGATCCCTTTCTGTCACCTCAACCAGTATGTAGCAGGTTAGTAGTTCAGTTTCATTAGTCAGAATGCCAAAGAACTAAGAGGAAGCCTCTAAGGTCCTTAAAGGAACACTGAAGATACCCAGACCACTTCAGCTCATGTAAGTGGTATGGGTGCAATGTTCCATGTCCATTAACCCTGCAAAGGTAATTATTGCAGTTTCTGAGAGTTAACTTCTTCTCTAGTGGCTGGGGGACTTCCAGCATCAGATTTTTTTACTTTTTTTTTTTTTTTTACTAACCCTGCAACTCATATGAATGGGATGTTGGTGAACATAGTAGAGTGTAGGCATGTGCAATGGGAAAATTTTCGGTTCGGTTCGGCATTTCGGAACTTCGGCATTTTGGGACTTCAGGACTTCTCTTGCAGCCGCTTAGTAGATAACTCCCTAATTCCCACGGTATTAGGGAGTTATCTACCAAAAGGCCGAAAGACCTAAATTGGTCTTTCAGACAAATTTACTAATACCTATTGGGGGGACCTATTGTCCTCCCCGCCGGCCCCCACCCCTGAGTGTCGGGTGGGGGCCCTAAATCAGAATAAATAGCATTACACTGTAAACTAATCAATGTCAAAACTTTGACTTGTTTGAGATTTTTTTGGTATTTGATTTTGTTAAGACTGTATTTCTAATATATGTTTCAATGCAGCAAAGTACATATTAATAAATATATAATTTGGTGTCAATTTATATCGGTTATGTGTATGATTTTTGTTTATGAATTCATGTTTCATGACACTGGCTTGAATCGCAACCCCTCCAAATACTTAAAAAGCATGTTTTTTTGTGTGGTTAATTGTATGACCTATTGTCCTCCCCCCTGGCCCCCACCCCTGAGCGGTGGGTGGGGGCCCTAAATTATAATAAGAGGGGGGGACCTAATGTCCTCCCCCCTGGCTGTGTAATTCGACTCATAACTCTCTGATTGGTTACTTAATCCACCAATCAGAGTGTTATGAGTCAAATTACACAGCGTGGTAAAATTCCAAAGAACTTTCCCACGCTGTGTAAAATGACACAGAGCACTCTGATTGGTGGATTTCAAACCAACCAATCAGAGTGCTGTGACAGATATATGTAGAGACTTACCTGTCAGTCTCTTCATTTACCTGTCAGAGCATTCTGATTGGATGGCTTAAACCCACCAATCAGAGTGCTCTGAGCCTAATTGCAGGGCGGGGCAAGGCTTTATAAGCCTTCCCCCGCCCTGCAGAGCTCAGTCTGCGCAGAGCCCTCCCCGATTTATTTTTTTTGCGCTTGTTTTTTTTTTATTATTTTTTATTTCGTCGGTTATTGTGGATTTTTATTTGGCCTTTTTTGGGGCTGAAAAAAAGAAGATTTTAGAAGAAAGAAAACATTGAATGGTAAGTTTATTTTTATTTATTTTTACAGGTATTTAGTTAAAGGTCCCCCCTCATTATTTTTAGGGTGAGGGGGGTAGGTAGGAGTTTATTTTTGGGGGGAGGGGGTGACTAGGGTTTTTTGGACCCCTAGTGACCTGGGGGGCGGGTTAAATATGTATTTAGGGCCCCCACCCGCCGCTCAGGGGTGGGGGCCAGGGGGGAGGATATTAGGTCCCCCCCCCTTATTTTTGTTTAGGGCCCCCACCCACCGCTCAGGGGTGGGGGCCAGGGGGGAGGACATTAGGTGTGTCCCCCGCCCCCAATTTTTATTTAGGGCCCCCACCCACCGCTCAGGGGTGGGGGCCGGTGGGGAGGACAATAGGTCCTCCCCCCTTTTTTTACTTTAGGGCCCCCACCCGCCGCTCAGAGATGGGGGCCGGTGGGGAGGACAATAGGTCCTCCCCCCTTTTTTTACTTTAGGGCCCCCACCCACTCAGGGGGACCCCTTTTTTTTTTTTTAACAGTGAGCAGCCACAGACTGCTCACTGTTTAATAGACGTGTCCCTACTCGCGGTATAGCGAGTAGGGGCATAATTTACTAATACTAAGTAATCTTCTGGCCGGGGGAAGGACAATAGGTTCCCCCCTTACATTTTCATTTAGGGCTGCTCAGGGGTGGGCAATAGGTCCCCTGTTCAGTTTAACAGCCCCCACTCGCAGGGCACGGGTGGGGGCTCGGGATGGGGGACACAAGGGGTTTTTATTTATTTTTTTAAACAGTGGGCAGCCACTGGCTGCTCACTGTTTACTAGACATGCCCCTACTCGCGGTATAGCAAGTAGGGGCAGAATTTACTAATACTAAGTAATCTTTACTTCGTATTAGTACATTTGGCTGAAAGACCAATTTAGGTCTTTCAGCCTTTTAGTAGATAACTCCCTAATTCCCACGGTATTAAGGAGCTATCTACTTATTCATTCCTGTCATTACACTGACTGGCCAAGTAACTTACATTTTATATGAATGTATGTTACTTGATTGTTGTAAGTGTTGCAAATGCTTACAGCTGAATCCTGGCTATGTTTGTATACTTTTTATTTGAAATTGTATACAGTGTAACATTCTTCTTCTTTCACTGGGTAAGTATATGCGTACTTAGGCAATACTGTGCTTCGGAACTTCGGCAACTTCGGAACTTAGGCACTTCAGCAATTCGGCACTTCGGCACTACTACACTTCGGAAATTCGGTAATGTCGGCACTTCGGGACTTCAGCAATTCGGCACTTCGGCAATTCAACTATTACCTGAAATTCGGCCAAATTTTAATTTGGACCGAAACTAATTGCACATGTCTAATCTGTGTGCTGAAGGGTGCGTGTAGAGACAACATGAATACTAAACTTGATCTTAGCCAAAAGACAGAAAAGCAATACCTCATAGTGTTTATGCATGATGTCAAGCTAGTTGTAAATCAAGTTAGCAGGATATACATCATGGTATATCAGTGTTAACCACAGACACGTTTTCTATGTAAGGTCAGGGAGATAGCTGTACTCTGGGAGGATAAATTGGAGAGCTTTATCTGCAGTGAGAGAATTGTTCCCAACACAAATAGCACAAATGTTAAAGTGTGTAAAATCAATCTTTCTTTATTTCATAGTATACACAGGAATTGGAGAGGTTTCTGTAAATAAAATGAAAGCTATGCAAAGCTAGTCCAAAACTTTTCACAGTGAAGCAGTATGTAAATTGTCAACAAAGCATGTTTAGATAAATAGTAGACGCGTGTGAATCAATTCGTCCAAAAATAAAAAATATTCTTGTTTCGATTGATTAAGGGTTTGTCCATGTGGTGTTTTCGTCTATGCAATTGTCATGGTAAAAGCAATTTGTACAAACCAAAATTGGCCACTCAGTGTACTGCAAAATGTAAATATTATGTATATTTTTTGCCGGACAATGACAGACACATTTTCACACCATTTGGTTCACAAGTCAGGTGAGAAGTAACCAATACAATTCGGTCACTTCCCACTTGATCTGTCAATAGAATCAACATTTGGTGAATTCCTCTAACTATTAATCAGCTTTTTTCCCTTCAATCCAGGCTTTTTTTGCCACCAAGGAAATCCGAATCACGTATTACACGAAACGGCGTGTCCATTGTCCTTTTGGTTTGTTTTGTCTTGTCATTCAGTCATATGGTGCTTTGGAAATTCAGATGACCCCTTGATCGCTCAAATTTCAGATGAATCGTAATTCAGGAGAAATCAAATGCACAACTCTAATTAATAGTGTGCTGAGCTGCTTGTCTCATAAAATCAACCACCAAGTGTCATGATCAAGGGGATCTGCTTTCTCCAAAACATTAAAGGGAATCTCCAGTGCTTCCTGGCACTGCAGGATTCCTCTCCCTCCCACCCCCTGATCCCCAGTTGCTGAAGGGGTGAAAACCCCTTCAGTGACTTACCTGAGGCAGCGACATGTCCCACGTCGCTGCCTGCTCCTCCCCCGCCGCTCCACCTTCTGCCTACGTCGGCTGGTGGGCGAGACTGATCCTGCCCACCGGCCGAGGAGACCTAATGCGCATGCGCGGCAATGCCGAGCATGCGCATTAGCGCACCCCATAGGAAAGCATTGAAAGCGATTTTCAATGCTTTCCTATGGGGAATTGAGCGACGCTGGAGGTCCTCACACAGCGTGAGGACGTCCAGCGACGCTCTAGCACAGAAAACCTGTGCTATAGAGCAGGAAGTTCCCTCTAGTGGCTGTTACAGCCACTAGAGGGAACTTCCTGCTCTATAGCACAGGTTTTCTGTGCTAGAGCGTCGCTGGACGTCCTCACGCTGTGTGAGGACCTCCAGCGTCGCTCAATTCCCCATAGGAAAGCATTGAAAATCGCTGAAAATCTAATAGACAGCCACTAGGGGAGGACTTAACCCTGCAAGGTAATTATTGCAGTTTAAAAAAAACTGCAATAATTACACTTGCAGGGTTAAGGGTAGTGAGAGTTGGCACCCAGACCACTCCAATGGGCAGAAGTGGTCTGGGTGCCTACAGTGTCCCTTTAAGGTCAGGGCCGGATTAAGAGCCCATTGGGATTGGTGATGACAATAGTGTGTTATTAACAAAACACACTAAAACAGTGAAACCTCCCAAGAGTCATGTATCTGGTGGTGCTGGAGGGAAACTCATAGATGCAGCTATAAAAAAGACACATGCCCTATGCTAGTCTCTCGCTTTCATCTCTCAATCAAATCCATGCCCACGAACAGCAGCGTACAGTGAAGCAGGACGTTGGTGGTCAGGGTAAAAGGGAGTGCCACTGATGTGAGTCACGTAACTGGCACTGCCCAAAGGGGCAGACATGGACAGAATGGGAGCATATCGGCCTCAATAATTGGTATGTCAGCCTGACGTAAATGCATGTACGGCTGCCTGCCAATCATACAGGCAGGCCAACTAAGGGTGTACTGTGCAGCCAGTGCCCTGAGCTTGGCAAAAATGTATCTAATGATGCACTCGCTCTGCGCTTTCTGGGGACTGTACCCCAGCACTTACTTTCTCACTCCTTTCCTTACTGTCTTACTAGCAGGCAATAGCTCCTGGTATGCAATCTTTGAGAGAGAAAAATATGGATGTATAAGTGAATGTAGAGGAAAGGGAACATTCCACACTGTTAGAGAGACCTAAGGAGCAAGAGCGTTAGCACAGTGTGTAAACTCAGCTTTACCTTAATTAATTTCATTGTCTGCCATTCCACAAACGTTTTTTTTCACCTACATCCCTCTTAAGTTTACAAACTTCATTCCCTCTACACAAAGCAAGAGCATGTGGAGAGTAGTTCCATTTTATTCCATGGGCTTATTCCATGCGCATGGGCCTGGAGCTTCAGCTCCATTAGCCCTATGCTGATCCAGCCCTGATCCAGGTATTCAGAGATAACACGCATTATAGGTGTGACAATGGTCCCCTCTTGAGGTGGTAAAATATGTTTACTTTGAACTCTTGCCCGAGTGCTGAGAATCTTTTAAGTTATTTGGATATAAAAATAATATAGAATTTGTGACACGTGGTGCTCTCTTTAAACACTACAGTTTTTTAAATCAATAAAAGACTAACAGATAAATAAAATGGAAATGTCATATGTACTTCAATCTATACACGCTTTCCATAGGCTTTTATAAAGTAACATTAGCTCTTTTCTTTTATTAGTTTTCCAATTAACACATAACACTTATTTGTTCTTTTATGTCTCAACAACAAGTGCTGTATTGCCCCTTGCATTGCCTTGAAACTTCTCAAATTAATTAGGTTAAATTGTTGTTTTTGTTCTTTGTTAAAGCAAATTAGTGGTCACTTTTTTTGTTGACAAATAATCAGTACTTCTGGTTTGCACAAAAATGTTTCCACTGCCTTTATTATTATTTTTCTCTTTTGTAGTTCTCAAAAGTATTGTTAACTAGTCAAAAGAGTCCCTTGATGACACTAAAAAGCATTAACATTGTTCTTGAGCTGAACATTTAAGTCTATATCGTGGTTCGTCAACCTGGTCCCTGCCGCCCACTAGTGGGCGTTTCAGGATTCCAGGTGGGCGGTAGAGATTTCCAGGTTGATAGTGCAGGAGGGCGGGTACGAGCCGGCGGTACCCGTGCGACTGGGTACCGCTGTGATCATTTGTGGCTCCGGCACGCGCGGTAAACCGCCGGGGCCGCCTTCCAAAGTGTCCATCGGGTGGCTCATGCTGTCAGGGCCACCCGATGGATGCGGATTGTAAGGGGGCCCGGTCAGCGCTGGGCGCTTTAACATCGTGACCGGGCCCCCTGTGATGACATCACAGAGCTGGGAGGAAGTGATTCCCCGGTCACTCCTCCCAGCTAAAACTGAGAGCCGCGCGGGAGGAAGACCAGGGAGTCAGAGTGGGAACTCTGACTCCCATCCACCTGAGCCACCACTGGACCCCAGGGAAAGTCACCCTCCTGCACCTTAAAGGTAGAAAACAGGAGGGTGACTTAAATATAATGTGTGTGTGTGTGTGTCTTTGTAGGTATGTCTTGTGTGTATGTGTCTGTCTGTATGTGTCTTTGTATGTATGTCTTGTGTGTGTGTGTGTGTGTATGTGTCTGTCTGTATATATGTGTGTCTTGTCTTTGTATGTATATGTCATTGTATGTGTCTTGTGTGTCTGCATGTGTGTGTGTCTATGTGTCTTATATGTGTGTCTGCATGTGTGTGTGCATGTCTGTGTGTGTCTGTTTGTTTGTATGTGTGCCTGTCTGTTTGTATGTATGTGTCTTGTGTGTGTGTGTATGTGTGCCTGTCTGTGTCTTTGTGTGTGTGTGTATGTGTGCCTGTCTGTGTCTTTGTGTGTGTGTGTATGTGTGCCTGTCTGTGTCTTTGTGTGTGTGTATGTATGTGTGTCTTGTGTGTATGTGTGCCTGTCTGTGCCTGTATGTGGCCTATGTGTGTCTTGTGTGTGTGTGTGTCTTGTGTGTGTGTGTGTCTTGTGTGTGTGTGTGTTGTGTGTGTGTGTGTGTGTCTTGTATGTGTGTGTGTTTGTTGTATGTGTGTCTTGTGTGTGTGTGCATGTCTGTGTGTGTCTGTATGTGTGCCTGTCTGTATGTATGTGTCTTGTGTATGTGTGCCTGTCTGTGTGCCTGTCTGTGTCTTTGTGTGTGTATGTATGTGTGTCTTGTGTGTCTGTATGTGTGTGTGTCGTATGTGTGTGTGTGTGTGTGTGTGTGTGTGTGCATATCTGTATGTGTGCCTGTCTGTTTGTATGTGTATGTCTTGTGTATGTGTGCCTGTCTGTGTCTTTGTATGTGTGTCTGTATGTGTGTATGTGTGTCTGTATGTGTGTATGTGTCTGTACGTGTGTCTTGTGTGTGTGTGTCTTGTATGTGTGTAAGTGTCTGCACGTGTGTCTTGTATGTGTGTATGTGTCTGTACGTGTGTCTTGTATGTGTGTGTGTCTTGTATGTGTGTGTCTTGTATGTGTGTGTGTGTCTTGTATGTGTGTCGTGTGTGTGTGTCTGTATGTGTGCCTGTCTGTTATAGTGGACTATAGTAAGTGGGCTACCTAGCTCAGCCCTCCTACTGGGCATTGCTATAAGGAAGGTTAAAACATAGAAAAAAGGGGAAAAAAAGGTGGGGAGGGGAATTGAGGAGGGAGAGAAGATGAGCTGACGCACAAATGAGAAATCATATTATGCGCAAACAGAGAAGTCGTCTGAATATCACTGAAAGAGACCTTCGTTTGTTCCTTACGAAAATCGAACCAGATATCAAATATTTAGTCTTGTGTGTGTGTGTGTCTTGTGTGTGTCTTGTGTGTGCGTGTGTGTCTTGTATGTGTGTGTGTTTGTCGTATGTGTGTCTGTATGTGTGTCTTGTGTGTGTGTGTGTGCTGTTAAATGAAAATATAAAAGTGTGAAATGCTCTGCTCTACAACCTCAATGCCCTTAGCCCTACTGTAGGCGCCCCCATTTAAAGCCTTAGAGACTATAAAGAGGCTATTCGTTGGTATGTCAGGGGCTATGACTTCATTATGAATTTTAGACTGTGACAGTGCCTCTGTCCTTGCCTCTCGTGGGCCTGTCTTCCTAGGTTATGCCTAGTTTTGTAACCTGCAGTGGCGTACTAAGGGGGGGGGGGGGGGCGGTCCGCCACGGGTGCCATCAGGCAGGGGGGTGCCACCAGGGCTGGCCAGTCTTGGAGTTCAGTGAGCTGTGTGGCTGCACCGGTGTCCATAGCAGCAGGGGCGCCGGGCAGCCGACACAGCTCGCACGCAGGGGCTGGGAGCAGGAGCTGGAGATCTGGCTGCACGGCGAGTTGGGGGCGGAGATAGAACGACCGTGGGGGCAGAGCCAAGCCGGATGCGGGGGCAGAGCTATATGCAGCCTCTTACTGCTGCACACAAAGGGGAAGCAGGAAGGAGTCCCTGCTTCCCCAACTAGGAGTCCCTGCTTCCCCAACTACAGCACAGGAGTCAGAGGGACTGAATCCACTCCTCTTTCAGCCCAAGCTCACTGTAAGTGAGAGAGTGTGTGCTGTGTGTAACTGTGATTGTGACTGTCTTTGACTGTGTGTGTGATTGCCTGTGTGTAACTGTGATTGTGACTGTATTTGTTTGTTTGTGTGATGTGTGTAACTGTGATTGTGACTGTCTGTGACTGTTTGTGTACTGTGTGTAACTGTGATTGTGACTGTCTTTGACTGTTTGTGTGCTGTGTGTAACTGTGATTGTGACTGTCTTTGACTGTTTGTGTGCTGTGTGTAACTGTGATTGTGACTGTCTTTGACTGTTTGTGTACTGTGTGTAACTGTGATTGCGACTGTCTTTGACTGTTTGTGTGCTGTGTGTAACTGTGATTGTGACTGTCTTTGACTGTGTGTGTGTGAGTGTGTAACTGTGATTATGACTGTCTTTGACTGTGTGTGTGAGTGTGTAACTGTGATTGTGACTGTGTGTGTGCTGTGTGTAACTGTGATTGTGACTGTCTTTGACTGTGTGTGTGTGTGACTGTCTGCCTGTGATTGTCTGTGTGACTCTGTGTGTGACTGTCTGCCTGTGATTGTGTGTGTGTGTGTGTTACTGTCTCTGACTGTGTGTGTGTGACTGTCTGCCTGGGATTGTGTGTGTGTGACTGTCTGTGAATCTGTTTGTGTATGTGTGACTGTCTGCCAGTGTGATTGCCTGCGTGTTTGACTGTCTGCCTGTGACTGTGTGTGGGACTGTGTGCATCTGACTGTGTCTGACGGTCTTCGCCCTGCAGTGAACCGGAAGCCAGGATATGATGTAATCGCGGCCTCTGCGTCATTACAGGGCGTGCGATGGACCTGTGCAGAAAGAGCACAGAGATCCCATCAGCAACCACTGACCACCAGGGACTGAGGATCCACTCCAGCCCTTCTAGAGCAAGGTAGGAAGGCTGGTTGGACCTCGTAATTATTAAATGCGTGTATGTATGTAATTATTGTGTGTGTATGCGATTGTGTGTCTGTGATTGTATGTGTGTGGGTCAGTGATTGTGTTTGTGTATATCTGTGATTATGTGTGTGATTGTGTGTATCTCCCTCGTATGTGTTTAGTAGATAGCTCCCTTATTTCCTGTCATTAAATATTGCAATACCACATAAGGATAACAGATAAGGGATTTATCTACTAAACAACTGAAAAGAAGAAAAGGGCGTTTTTTTTAATCCTTTAGCTGTTTAGTAGATCATTCCCTGAATTGGTGCCCTTATGTGAGATATCCATATTTAAATGAGGGTGCTGTTTAGCAGATAGCACCTTATTTGGTGTCCTTAAATATGTATATGTATCTGCATGTGTGTATGTCCGTGTATGTGTATATGTGCAGACATCTAATCTCGCCAACACTACACACAAATACACTCATGCATTTCAACGTCAACACTACATACAAACCCCACCATTATATATAACCATATCACTGCATTCAAATACCACACAACACACAAATGCATGCTTGCAATCAAACGCCAACACTACATACAAACACACCGCTACATTCACTCACATATACTCCATACAAAAACATGCATACATTCAAACACACAAACACTGCTTAGTGCTAAATACATAAAAACATTTTTTGGTTGTTTTTATATTTAAAGTTGGGGGAGTGAAGGGGGGGGGGGCAAAAGTAGGGCCCGCCCCGGGTGCCAAATGCTCTAGGTACGCCCCTGGTAACCTGTGCATATTATTATAATAAAATAAAGAAAAACATAACTATGTTCTGCTAAAATTAATTATAAATATACTTATGTACTTTGTTCTCACTGTATCTGCCTAAATTATATAGAACCATTGCAATATGGAGGCAGAAAATAGAAAGAAAATAATGGCAAAATTTAATATGTACAGTTAAAACGAATTATAATGGTATGAGGGGCTCTGATCTGTGACCTGTATGCTTGAGTAGGAAATAAAATATTCTGCTCTCATGGATATCAAACAATTGCAAACACAACAGGGGTTTAGCAAAAAATATATATTTTTTTAAATCATTGTTAATAGGTGTGGAACAATGATTGTCACTCCTATGAATTCATATGAGAAAAATATATTTGAGGTATATTCCTATTTATATTTTATATTTTTGTACACCTGGGTTTGCTTATTGTTCCACCACAACTTACCGTATTTTTCGCTCCATAAGACGCACCTCACCATAAGACGCACCTAGCTTTTAGAGGAAGAAACCCAGAAAAAAAATATTCTGAACAAACTGTCCCATAGTGTTTCTTACTATGGGACAGTTTGTACAGAATATTTTTTTTTCTCCCCTGTCCCATAGTGTCTCCCCCTCCCATAGTCTTCTCCTCTCTCCCATAGTCTTCACTCACCCCCTCACCATAGTCTTCACCCACCCCCTCCCCATAGACTTCACCCACCCCCTCCCCATAGACTTCACCCACCCCCTCCCCATAGACTTCACCCACCCCCTCCCCATAGACTTCATCCACCCCCTCCCCATAGACTTCATCCACCCCTCCCCATAGACTTCATCCACCCCCTCCCCATAGACTTCATCCCCCCCATAGACTTCATCCCCCCCTCCCCATAGACTTCATCCCCCCCTCCCCATAGACTTCATCCCCCCTCCCCATAGACTTCATCCCCCCCTCCCCATAGACTTCATCCCCCCCTCCCCATAGACTTCATCCCCCTCCCCATATTCTTCTCTCCCATACTGTCCCCCTCCCCTTGTCCCATAATTACTTACCTGTCTTGCAGCGTTGGCCGGCAGCACAGGGCGCACCGCGGTAGTGGAACTTGAATTTCATGTTCCGGTTTCCGGCGGGACTGAAAGGAAGTGCGCACTCAGCTTGTGCACACTTCCTTTCAGTCCCGCCGGAAACTGGAACATGAAATTCAAGTTCCACTACCGCGGTGCGCCCTGTGCTGCCGGCCAACGCTGCAAGACAGGTAAGTAAAACTTCATATTCGCTCCATAAGACGCACAGACATTTCCCCTCACTTTTGAGGGGAAAAAAGTGCGTCTTATGGAGCGAAAAATACGGTATATGATAAATATGAGGTGACACATAGGTCATATTCCCCTAGTCATTCATCACAATGGGAAAGAGCAAGGAATATAGCTATGAAGTCAGGCAAAATGTTGTTGAGCTTCACAAAATGGAAAGTAGTTTTAACCTCTTAAGGACCAAACTTCTGGAATAAAAGGGAATCATGACATGTCACACATGTCATGTGTCCTTAAGGGGTTAAGAAAATCGCAAAAGCATTGAAAATGCCCATTTCCACCATCATGGCAATAATTTATAAGTTCCAGTCAACTGGAAATGTTATGAATCAACCTGGAAGAGGACTGTGTCTATATTGTCTAAATTGTCTCATCATACTGTAGAGAGGATGGTTCAAGTGGCCAAAATATCTACAAGGATCACAGCTGGAGAATTGCAGAAGTTAGTTCCATCTTGAGGTCAGAAGTCTCCAAAATTACAATTCGACGTAACTTACATCACCACCTACATCATAAGAAGTTGTTTGGAAGGGTATTGACAAAAAAAATGTCTACTCTCAAAAACAAACGTCTTTTCGTTTGCCAGATACTACGGGAAAATAGCTTTTTTGGCAATAAACACCTTTAGTGAGTTTGGTGCACAACGAGCAGCAACAATGAAGAAGAGTATCTCGTTCCCACGGTAAAATGTGGTGGTGGCTCTTTAATGTTTTGGGGCTGTTTTCTTCCAGAGGACCTGGGATGTGGTTGGCTCTTTCAACAGGACAAAGCAAAGATCCCAAACATATATCAAAATCAACACAAAATAGATTATTGCCCACAATACGGTCCTGCCATTGCAATCTCAGTCCCCTGACTTAAACCTCATAGAAATCATGTAGGGTGAGCTGAAGAGGAGACTCCACCAGTATCGACCTCGGAATTTTAGGATCTGGTCTCAGATCCCTTGACATATGTTCTCCAGCTCATCAGGCATTATAAGAGAAGACTCAGAGCTGTTATCATGGCAAAGGGGGACAAATTATTAACTCAAAGGGTACCAATAATTGTGCCACACGTATATTTAACAAAGATTGTTTTTTTTTTATAAACCAATGTTGTGTTTGTAATTGCTTGATATCCATGAGAGCAGAGTATTTGTTTATTTTTTTATACAAAAGGGCAAAATGTTAAACCATAAAGACAATTTTCACAACCTTCTTTCCTCATATTTACCAAGGGTACCAATATTAGTGTAGGGCACAGTATATTATTGTTCCACAAGCAAGAATCGGTCAGTATGAAGCCAACTTTTTTCTAAATGACTGGATTCAATGCTACTTACATATAATCTAATGATTGGGACTTCTTTATAAAAGTAAACTTAGAGACAGAATCACAATGATAGATGAAGATGAAATAATAAGTTTTTCATTTATGTGGTATTATTTATCTTTTATTTATGTAATAACATTGTCAGATTGATAGTATTTCTCATACTCCAAAATGTTTATCCTTGACTTAAGGAGGTAGTAGCTAAATCCTATAGATTTCTAACAAAACTGGTAACAATACATATTGATTTAAAAAATTTTTTTTTTATAATTCTTTATTTTTGTTGTGCATTAAATAAAAACAAAAAACGAACTGGCTCGCCATCCCACTGCAACAGCATTTCGGAAGGCATATTGTGATGGTTGAGTTGCAAGTGGTATGTATACTGCACATTTTTGGGGGGGATTTAAACATGTATGGATTGATTACAACTGAGATCAGGTAAGACAAGAACATGCACATGACAAGAAATACCGAACATCAATAATGTTATCCATGAACGGTCCACTGAGGGGTAGAGACAGGCTGAATGGGAGTACGTACAATAATGAACTAAGATTACGTAAATTGAGTAAAGTCAAGGACTACAACATTTTAAGAATTAAAAAACAGGCCGTCCTTTGGTAGTACCGCTAACCAACGGGGTGACGGGGGGAGAGCGGGTAGGTGTGGAGCTAGACACCTACTGGGTAGTGACTGAGTAGAAATCTAGGAACGGTATTACCTCTTAGGTGGCTATATACGGTAAGTAATGAATTAAAGAGCAAATTCAAACAATATAATCTGCAAATAGACATGAAGGGGCGGCAAAATGGATATTTGCCTCGGGTGGCAGAAATCCTTGCACCGGCCCTGAATATAGGGTATAAAAAAGGGGGGGGGAAGCTTCATTTCTATTGCAGCAATGGATTTGTTTACTGCATCAATATGTTACTTGCGCATTATAATATTCAACAGTATCCTGGTAAATACTATAGCCATTGCTGCCACCCAAGAGTAGTGGAAGTTTGAATGCAAGGCTTCATTTTGTGTGCTTGTATTTTCTTCTGTATTACACAACCATGTACAGAAATGCTGCCCACCACATGTGTGTCTTGTTATGGGTTAGTAATTATGTAGGGGTTCACATGAATACATCTTTCTATCTCATTAGATATTTTGCCTTTTAGATAAAAGCAGCAAGGGGATTGTTAGGGTAGGACTCACCTATAAGGTGTGCTTGATATAGCACGTGACCTAACAATTTAAGGGCCATAGGAGTAGAACTAAATAAAACTCTTGTTCTTAAAACATGCATATGGATCTAAGCACGCAGGTAACTGTTTTTCTTTTATATATTTTGGCTGAAAAATACTATAGCCATTGATGCTATGCTGCCCAGGAATAGTGGGAGTTTAAAGCACAGGACTTTCCCCCTCCCCACCCCCCTTTTTTTTGCAATATGTTGTTTTATAATGTTATATGTTTAGATTACCTATAAAATATTCATAATCGTTTTAGAGTCCTCAGTTAATCTAGAGTTCTAGACAATGATGATATTTTGCCATTCTGTAATGATCTGTTTGCCTACAGCTGTCTATTCAGAGCTAGTAGCAATGTTACAGGTGTTTTGAAATGTGTATGTTTCAAGGTGATCATGGTAAAGAAACCAGCTGTGTAGTCATTTTTTCAAACTAGTAATAGCTTTTAATCAATTGACCTGATGGTCTAATGAATGGGTACAATTCTAGTGTTCTTTTGATCCTCCTAGTAGCATTGCCACTCACTAAACTTTTCTGGCCTTGAGCTCTATGTACTGCAATTATCCCAGGCCTGCCAATCCACCTCCCTCCCCCAGTAAGCATTAAAACACAGACAGGAATTGACAAGATGACAAATTCCCATCACTTTGTAGACCATAAACCCATCAGATTTCTAGGAAATGTAACAAAAAAAAAAAATCACCATGAAGCATAACATCACAGAGCTTACTAATGATTCCTTAAAGCCAAATTGTTAATTTGAAGATTCTAAGTTTTTGTTTAAAGAGACATCACACAGTGCTATTTCTTGCAAATGACATGGCAAGAGATACAAATATAATATAGTAATAGATATATAACATAGTAGCATAGTGACAGATATATAATATAGTTATATTATTAATATTAAGAAGCATGATCACATTAACCCCTTAAGGACAAGGGTTTGGTGAATCCCTTGTTAGCATGACAAGCCACTAATACTGCAGGAGTTAATTATATTGGTATACATGAATACAGTTGAATGGCTTTTATACATGGTATTAGAAGGAGGGCAGACATTACCTTTTGTTGAACCAACATATCATATATTTTTTATCTTATGACTTCTTTCTACTCACAATTCATCTATGCAAATTGCTATTCTGATACTTATAGTGGGCCACGTGTCAGACTTAAGTAATACCTTTCCTTGTGATATGGGAATGAAAAAAGCCCAGTTTAAACCCAGCCCAAAATCCAAAATTGCTATAGGACTGTTGCTTCCCCCACAGCTCGTATAGCATACTTTTATTCCCTCTACATCACTACATCACTTTACTTGCTCAATATTTATTATAACAGTTCTAACCTTTATGTGTCACTAGTGAGGTGCACCAAACAGGCCTAGTGTGATGGATAGAATACAGACTAATGTAATTTGGTATTTCAGAAGCATATAAGCAGATAGTCAGAACATGTGAGGAATCAATATTTAGTTCATTAGTTATCAGGGAAAGACTACTGTATAGTCTGAGACTGGCAGTAGATAAGATAAGTTTACATAAACATAGAACATGGACTACAAGATCCAGAGAAACAAGTAATATATGAAGTATATATCAGAAACACGCTACCTGCATGAAGAATAGCACAGAGATAAATATTGGTCTTTTTGATGCCAAACGGCTGAGAAACGTCAATAAAAGAACAGCAAAGAACTCTGGATTGACTAATTTAATTTCTGCGCTTACAAAACGTCTATCATCAGCACACAGCGAATTACATAATCAAGTGTTTAGGTTATTTGAAGGTTGTAAAAATAAAAATGAGAGGACAGTATTATTGCTATCATATGAAGCAACATAGAACAAAAATATAATCAGTTAAGTTCATGTTTTCTGACTACTCTGAATATTATTTGGGAAGCATTATCTAGGAAAGGTAGACTAATAATACAGAAATATGTTTCTGCTTCTTAAATAGTTACTAAAAGCACCATGAACACCTCACTGACTTGAAGTGGTCATGGTGCTTGGCGTCTGTGTGTGCAGCACGTCACTATGATATGCTGCACGTATGATTAACCCCTCTGCTGTCAAAGGTGTAACTACACCTGAGACTATGTCATGTGAATTTGATGCAAAATTGGTGTCTGAAGCCAGATATCCCCCCCCTCCCCCCCCCCTCCAAGCCCCCCATACCGCCTATGTTTTCCCCTTAGCCTGTCTCCACAAAGCTGTGGAGATACATTTTGATATGCTAAGCCATGCCTTTGGGGATCAAAATGGATTTAAATTAAGCGCCACAGATAAAAGTCAAACACAAACTTATGAATATGATCGATATGTGCCAGAATGTATGCAAAGACCGAATGGAAGATTTAGATAGTGGGGTTGGTGGGAGAGGTGGTGAGAGGATTGAGGTTCGAATTATGTAAGAATGTTGTCATATATGTCAGCTAGATAATTAGATGTCATCAGTTATGGATCTTGAGCTCAGACCTTTTTATTAATTTGCTACAATTGTAAAACGTAGAGAGAGAAAATCCAGTTACTGGATGTAAGAATAATCTAACAGCCAAATATCTGTAAACCAAGAAAACATCTAAAATAAGTAAGAACTGCAAATAGATACACCGTGTATTTTGAATCCTGACCAGTTTGTAGCATACATATGCATTGCTGGATGCTAAAGCTGTTACAATAAGATGCAATGGTTTAAAGCGGCACTGTCATGCCGAACGTACCTTTCCCCAATCGATTCTTTTTCTCTCCCTCTCTCGGGATCTGTTCTTCATTTCTTCCCGTATGCTATAGTTTTCTTTAAAACTTAAGAAAAAGTAGGGACTATTTCTCTTCTGGAGGTTTCCTACGTGGTGGATGGGGGCCATAAATTACAATGGGGGGACCTACTGAGCGGTGGGTGGGGGCCATAAAGATAATGAGGGGGACCTACTGTCCTCCCCCCGGCCCCCACCCCTGCGCGGTGGGTGGGGGTCGTACTGTCCTCCCCTCGGCCCCCACCCCTGCGCGGTGAGTGGTGGCCATAAATTACAATGGGGGGACCTACTGTCCTCCCCCCCGG
Organism: Pelobates fuscus; assembly: GCF_036172605.1. Classification (NCBI taxonomy): domain Eukaryota; kingdom Metazoa; phylum Chordata; class Amphibia; order Anura; family Pelobatidae; genus Pelobates; species Pelobates fuscus. The sequence continues at coordinate 329,252,563 of NC_086319.1, forward strand.
CCCCCACCCTTGAGCGGTGGGTGGGGGCCATAAAGATAATGAGGGGGGACATACTGTCCTCCCCCCGGCCTGCGCGGTGGGTGGGGGCCATAAATTACAATGGGAGGACCTACTGCCCCCCCCCTCGGCCCTCACCCCTGGGCGGCGCGTGAGGGCCCTAAGACAAATCCCCCCCCCATGAAAGGTGACTAGGGGTCCCCAAGCTCCTAGTCACCCACCCCCCCACCCAAAATCAGAGTTACCCCCTACCTACACCCTTCACCCTAAAAAATAGTGAGTGGGGAATAAAATAACTAACCTGTAAAGAAAAATTAAACTTACCATTTGACGTCTTCTTTTTTCTAAAATCTTCATTTTTCAGCCCCCAAAAAGGGCAAATAAAAAAACATCATACCCGTTGAACTTAAAATAAAATAAAAAACCAGGGCGCAAAAAAAAAAACCAGACGAAAAAAAAAAACCAGAGCGCAAAAAAAATAATCCATCTTCACCCATGGAGGGCTCCGCGCAGACTGAGCCCTCCGGGGGCGGGGGAAGGCTTATAAAGCCTTGCCACGCCCTGCAATTAGGCTAAGAACACTCTGATTGGCTGGTTTAAGCCAATCAGAGTGCTCTTTGTCATTTTATACAGCGTGGGAAAATTCCAAAGAACATTCCCACGCTGTGTAAAATGACACAGAGCACTCTGATTGGTTAGATTCCAAGCCCACCAATCAGAGTGCTCTTTGTCATTTTACACAGTGTGGGAAAATTCCAAAGAACTTTCCCACGCTGTGTAAAATGACACAGAGCACTCTGATTGGGTGGCTTGAAATCCATCCAATCACAGTGCTCTGTGTCATTTTACACAGCGTGGGAAAGTTCTTTGGAATTTTCCCACGCTGTGTAATTTGACTTATAACAATCTGATTGGTGGGCTTGGAATCTAACCAATCATAGTGCTCTTTGTCATTTTACACAGCGTGGGGAAATTCCAAAGAACTTTCCCACGCTGTGTAAAATGACACAGAGCACTCTTATTGGGTGGCTTGAAATCCATCCAATCACAGTGCTCTGTGTCATTTTACACAGCGTGGGAAAGTTCTTTGGAATTTTCCCACGCTGTGTAATTTGACTTATAACACTCTGATTGGTGGGCTTGGAATCTAACCAATCATAGTGCTCTTTGTCATTTTACACAGCGTGGGGAAATTCCAAAGAACTTTCCCACGCTGTGTAAAATGACACAGAGCACTCTGATTGGATGGATTTCAAGCTAACCAATCAGAGTGCTCTGTGTCATTTAACACAGTGTGGGAAAGTTCTTTGGAATTTTCCCACGCTGTGTAAAATTACAAAGAGCACTCTGATTGGCTTAAACCAACCAATCAGAGTGTTCTTAGCCTAATTGCAGGGCGGGGCAAGGCTTTATAAGCCTTCCCCCGCCCTGCAGAGCTCCGTCTGCGGTGAGCTCTCCATGGGTGAAGATGGATTATTCTTTTGGCGCTCTGTTTTTTTTCTTTTTCGTCTGTTTTTTTTTGTGCTCAGGTTTTTTTATTTTATTTTAAGTTCGACGGGTATTATGGTTTTCTATTTGGCCTTTTTTGGGGCTGAAAAATGAAGATTTTAGAAGAAAGAAGATGTCAAATGGTAAGTTTAATTTTTCTTTACAGGTTAGTTATTTTATTCCCCCCTCACTATTTTTTAGGGTGTAGGTTGGGGGTAACTTTTTTTTTGGGTGGAGGGGGTGGGATTTGTCCTGGTCGGCAGGTGGGGGCCGGGGGGGGACAGGGGCTGGGGGGGGACAGTAGGTCCTCCCCCCTCATTATCTTTATGGCCCCCACCCGCCGCCCAGGGGTGGGGGCCGGAGGGGGGTGGGAGGACTGTAGGTCCCCCCCCCTCATTATCGTTATGGCCCCCACCCACCACTCAAGGGTGGGGGCCGGGGGGGGGACCATTGTAATTTATGGCCCCCACCCACCGTGCATGAGTGGGGGCTGGGGGGAGGACTGTAGGCCCCCCTCATTATCTTTATGGTCCCCCCACCCACCGCTCAAGGGTGGGGGCCGGGGGGGAGGACAATAGGTCCCCCGTCCCTCTTATTGTTATTTAGGGCCCCCACCCGCCGAGCAGGAGTGGGGGCTGGATAGTTGACATGCCCCTACTCGCGGTATAGCGAGTATGATGCGGTATAGCGAGTAGGGGCATTCGGGAGATTTTAATCTCCCTTAAGCTATTATGGGGGTCATATTGACCCCCATAGAGTGAGGGAGGACATGGGGGGCTTATGAAGTGGTGGGAAGCACAGCTCCCTGCCGCTTCTATCTTTACATATTACAAGGAGGGAGCTGCAAGCCGATAGCTCCTTCCTGGTAATAAACTGAACGATATTCAGTGTTTGTTTGTTCGTCTGATATTTCCATTCATTCATTCTTTCTGATGAATGACTGAATAGATGAAATTCCTGTTCGCATGCCCAAGTGTTTAACTGGGCATGTGCGCGAATCTCTCAGTGCTGTCTAGCGTGGGCAGATGACGTGTCCCACAGGGACTTCCTCTACCCACACAAAGATGGCGGGGCCCTGAATATAGATCGGGCAGAAAATAAAGATTAAAAATAGGTAATATGGGGGGCTTAGGGGTATATGGGGGTGACTAGGGGGTCAGTTAGATGTAATGGAGTCGGGAGGGGGGATTAAAAAAAAAAAACGGGATTTGGCCATGACAGTGCCGCTTTAATTTATTAAGAGACTTTATGCACCATAACCAGTTCAGCTCGCTGTAATGATTATGGTGCAAATAGTCTTTGTGTGCTATTTTCTATTTTCTGTCAAACTGTTTTCCGACGAGTTTGATAAAAAAAAACAGAGCTTTCACAGAGCCTAGAAATGGCCCCTTGTATGTTGCTTATAACTGGCATACAAGATTGAAACATATACATTAACTGAGTGGTTTTGATTAAAAACTGGAGGAACTGCACCTGCAGCCTCCTTGCCCCATAACCAACTTCAATTATTTGTCACAGTTATGGTACTTATATTGTCTCTTTGATAGTTGATTCAACAAAAGTTAAACTAATCATGCAGCCTCACTAGTGCAAAACGGTGTATTTTCAACGGTACTCACTGCTTTAGACTGACCACTTCTGCAGATTAATTTACACACAGCATTTTGCATGTGATAACCAATCAGCTATAATTTTTAGAAAGTAACGGTCATACTTTTGTGTGATGGAGTTTGCTTTAAATATAATCAGCACAGACACACACCCACGGGTTCATGTATAAGACTTAGGTGTAAAGGACGTCCCAGGAGAGACGAATGGGGAGAGGGTGAGCGCGGTGGGGATTCCACCGCAAGAGGTGGGAGTTTTGGGGGGGCTGGGATCCTGGGATGAAAGGTCAACTTAAGCTGATATTCCTCCTCTTACTCTCCCCTCTTTGATTTCTGTACCCCAATGCTCCTTATATGTACTGAAAACAACGCAACTCTGGTTAATGTTCCCCACTTCCCTTTTTCCTTTTTGTACCCCGTACACTTTATGAAAATAAAAATTGTGAAATTGAAAAAATATATATAATCAGCACAGTGGTGGCCATAACCTCCTCAATGCAGCTTAAAGTATGGGCATTCTTGTGCAGTGGATAAAATAATGTTTATCTTTAAGTGTACCTGGAATTGTATTATTATTTTTTGACACTTTTTTTGGTTTTGCTTCTATTAAAAAAGCAACAAGTACGTAAATAAATGGTGGCTCTTGCAGTTCAGTAAAACCTGTATGCAGGATTTAAAAACCATTGAGGTCTGATACCAGCATGTAGAAACAGCAACATATATGATTCACGATTTTGTTTTCCCCTTTTTTTATTATTTATTTTTTGACTTTCAATTCTGGACTGCACTCTTCACCATAAATGAAGTTGGGCATTCAGTTAGTCATTATTTTGGTTCCAAACAGGATAAAAAAAAAAAACATTGAGAATAGTTTTCCTGCCAGTTCATTGTAGATGCAGTAATTCATTAAAATGTTTATATATTTAGTTTGTTTATTCTTCTGAAGTTATTTGCTTATTTATTGGCTCCCCCATTTCCAAGTCACTTTGTTTATTATCCATTCAATATCAGATTACATAAGTCACCAAAATCAACTGTTTTGGTATTTGTTCCCCCCCCCCCCCCCCCCCCCCCCGTTTTTTCTTTTTCTTCCAACTATATACATGGTATTGAATTAGCCTGGCATTAGGTAACATAAAACAATATTTCAATCATTCATATTGAAATGATTAGAACAGAATGTGTCATTGTTTGTAAGCCACAAAACCAGAAAAAAAGCTAAGGGCTTCAGGCAGTAAATCCATTAATTATATACAATTGGTAGCTAGTTAATTTAAATAGACTGTTTTGAGCTTTTAATTTGTAAAGGACATTAAACAAAATAGGTCAAGTATATTATTAAATGGACACTCTAGGCACTGTAACTGCTTCATCTCATTGATGTGGTTATAGTGTCTGAAGTTTCCTGGCGCCGTATTTCTATTCAATGTTTTACTATTTTTAAAGTTTAAAGTTTTTTATTTTCAGAAAAGGGAATTGAGGGTACAGAAAAAAGAAAGGGAGGGGGGGTATAACGACTCGACCAAGACATCGTTTCGTATCGTAGTACATAGTATGGTTAACATAGATACATATACATAATATGGGTGACATCGAAGAATATACAGTAATGGGAACATGAATATCCAATATGTAGTTTATAGTTATACATTAATAGGTATCTGCGCATCAATTGATATCTGTACCACCATATATAACATTCTACCTGCTTATTGTGGGTAGTTGGATTGGGTCATATTGTATTGTCTCCTATAGGGTGCGTGAGTTGTCTCTTTAGGAGTACTTTGGTCTGACTAATTCAACTCCTATAATGGGCTCGGATAGGCTAGGGTGTAGGGTGGTGTATGAGTGGAAGCCATGGTTCCCACAACTGTTCCGTGAATCGTGTTTTGTCATGGGAATCTGAGGAAAGTACCTCATATCTGTAGTATTGGTATATCTTATTCAGTAGTTCTTTGTGTGATGGGCAGTGTGTGCTCCTCCAATTTAGAGCAATGAGGTTCCTAGCTGCTAATTTGATAGTGGAAGCCAGTTTCTTGGCTCCTTTTTTCCATGTGGGTGGGAAGAGCAGCAGGATTGCTACTAATGGTGTGAGGTCAACCGTGTGACCCAATGTTTTTTTTAGTAGCTGTTGAACATGCGACCACAGGGGTTTGATCACACTGCATTCCCGCCAAATGTGGGCCATGGTTCCTTCCCCAACATTTAGGATATACTGTAGGGAATATCTGTTGTAGCCGTTGCGGGGTAAGGTACCATCGGTATATCACTTTCTTGTGTGCTTCTACATGTAAGAAGCAAGATGTGAGGCCTTTAAGAGCATTCAGTGACTGAAGCCATTGTTCATCTGTGAGTTCGGGTATACCCCCTTTCTCCCACTGGGTTACGTATTTAAAAGAGTGTGGTGGTGCATGGCCCAGAAGGGTCTTGTAACATACGGATAGGGACTTGGGTTTTGTCGGTGCCGATAGGCATCTCGTAATAATAGTCAATGTGTGGATCCCTTGCGGTGGCGCTAGTTGAGGTTTTAATGTCACCTTTGTGTGCACAATGCTCTTTAGTTGTAAATATTGGAATATAAAAGAATTGGGTATCTTGTAGTTGGCCTGAAGTATAGGGAAGGTCATGAGTTCTGTTTGAGAACAAAGGTTTTTGATGTGGTTAATACCATACGTGGACCAGGGTCTTAGTGATAACCACTCCGACACCCCTTCCAGTGCCCCCAGAGGGGCATATATACAGAATTTCCCTTTCTCAGACACGGTGGTCAATAGTTTGTCCCATATATGTACAGTTAGTTTCGTGGTAGGGTATAGTGGGAGATTCTGTGGTCTATATATTTTGGGGGACCACAGTATGTTCAGCATGGGGTGTGGCAGTATTTTATCATGTTCCATGTCAACCCATTGAAATGTGTTTCTGGGGGCGTGGAGGCGAATAGCGGATTCGAGGATGGCGGCTTCATAGTAAGTAGCTAGTTTCGGAAAGCCTAAACCGTCTAACGGTTGAGTGAGTTGGAGTAAGGAATGAGGTAGTCTGGCTTTTGTTTTGTTCCAGACAAATCTAGTTATGGTTGCTTGTAGGGTTTTCAAGACGCATGGTGATATGTTGATAGGTAACATTCTAAATATGTAAAGGATTTTGGGTAGTAGTACCATTTTTATAGTATTGATTCTGCCCAGCCATGATAATTGTGTATGTTTCCATGTTCGAAAATAAGAAGTGCAGGTGTGTTGTAACGGTCCATAGTTAAGAGACACCATTTTTGGAGTGTGTAGAGCTAGTTTCACTCCTAAATATGTAATGTGCTTTTGTCTCCAATCAAAGTCCTAGACATGTGTATCGGTAGGGCTTGTGTTTTATTGCTATTGAGCTTGTAGTATGATATAGATCCATATTCCCTTAGTAAGCCCATAAGGCGGGGTAGTGAATCTTCTGGTTTGCTAAGGGAAAGCAAGATATCATCCGCAAACATAGATAATCGGGGGGCGGAGCCTAGCTGCCAAGCAGAGTGGACGTGCCAAATCTCAGCTCCTGCAATATATGCCTGATTTTGGGGAAAATACCCCGTAAACCTGTCACAAACCCATTCTAAAGGGGCATAATTGAACGGGGATTCTCGGGGTGCACCTCTGGACACCCTAATCGACAACCTACCCACCCGAGACCCCAAGCTACGGTGACCGAGGCCTACAGAATGGCTGGCAAGGGGGAGAGCGGCCGATCTCCTCGCTCTGCAGCCCACAGCAGGGCCCTACAGTACCCTCCCCCCCTCCCCCTGGACCGGTGGGGGTTATCCCGGTCCCCACTGGGTAAGCCTGTCTCCACAGCACATACCTTCAGCGACAAGCATGCAACTAAGCGAAGTACCCAAAATGGCTGCTGCAGCAGGGCCTCCACACTCCCAAGCAGATCTAGAGAGCCAGGAATGGAGCACTCGTTTCAAGGCCAGATTTGACGCGATCTGTGACCAATTCTGGAACAGAATGGCTAGCCGAACTGCACGACTTCCGACACCAGCGGCTCCCACACTAACAGTGCCAAGTGTCCGTCTGCCCGTTAAGAAGATGGTTAGGGGCCCAGCCCCAAAGCATTGCCCGCAGAAGGAGACCACGTTGCCACCTGCAACGGCAGCCAGGCAAGACACTTCACTACCCTTCAAAGGGGAAAACCCGAAGCACCATGGCTACTGGCACCCAGGGGCAGCCCATAGTATACACCAGGAGCTGGAAGACTGCCTTACCTCGCTCGGCTGACAGTGAAAATGCCGTATACGCCCGGTGCTCAGTGACCAGACGGCAGAAACAAACAAAGTGCCCGAGCGGTGCGAAGCAATGGAGCCATCTCTCACCCCGCTCAGCCTCCTCAACCATGAAGGGACCTGTCCAGCGGCGAGTTTGTCCACACAAGCTATCACCCATGCGGAGATCTGGCTTGACGACACCCAGGGACACGCTATGGCAATCCCCAACGGCACCCTTTAGCACATGGAAGGAATGGGCCGCGAGAGGGGGCATTGGCTGAGTAACTTGCCTTTTTTCCACATCCCCCACTCGGACAGCACTTTTTGGGACTACCACTCCTAGCATCCCCGACCAACTACCTACCGATGGACTCTCCTACCCTGCGAAGAGGTTTAATAGCCAGCGTACAGCTCCATATTGATATGCCTTATTAGCATGTTTCATCTTAGTCTGTGTTTTCTTTTTAAATTTACTTTCTTTTACTCTGTAAACATTTGATATGTGCCGCGCAGTCACAGTCCTCAACCATAGAAATTCCCATGTACAATAATGCAGCTCATATTGCATCAGCCTCCCACCCCCAGACAATGCCTAAGCAACCCTGGGATTAACCCACGGTTCTCTTGAAACAAGGTGGGCTGTATTTACCAAATAGCTTAGCAATACATTTAAGGAAGCACTGTGCAGTGGAGACTATCTCCTTTTCTCTGCTTGTAAGATTTGAGGTTCTCAGTGGTTACTACTATCTCTTGTAAATCTTGTTTAATCATTTTGATTCCTAACTAAAAAGAGAATTTACACAGTTGTAAACATATCAAAAGTGTTAACGCTTGCCATCCTCAGAATTGCAATGCTATAGACATGATATAACATTTAATATAATCTTAAACGTAACTAAACTTGACAATTCATAGGCTTGTATAGCTTAGTGAATCTATATATATCTACTATTGTCATAACGCTAGAAATTTGCATGTTTGCTTCATTTAATATAATCTTAAACGTAACCAAACTTGACAATTCATAGGCTTGTATAGCTTAGTGAATCTATATATATCTACTATTGTCATAACAATAGATATTTGCATGTTTGCTTTTAAAAAAAAAAGTGCTGTTTAATCTGCCACAATTTAATTTGTAAAAATGTTATGAAAAGCCTGCAGCTGCTATTGTGGCTCTGCTCGCCTATTGTTATTTCATGCACAATGAAAATAAAGAATTAAAAAAACAAAAAACAAAAACAAAACATAGATAATCGGTAGTTGGATTGTCCTATGTGGATTCCCGTAATAAGTGAGTCCTGTTGGATTTTATGAGCTAGAGGTTCTAGTGCAAGGATGAAAAGGAGGGGAGACAGGGGACATCCCTGCCTAGTTCCGTTAGTGAGGCCAAATGGGGAGGATATGAATCCCGATTGATATACTTGGGCAGTAGGGTTTTTATATAGTGTCATAATCCCTTGGATGAGCTTTTGTGGGAGGCCATATTTTTTTAGTACTTATGTCATATATGCCCAGTTAAGCCTGTCAAAGGCTTTTTCTGCGTCTAAAGCTAGAAGCAGACTTTTAGTACCTTTCGTTTCGATGTGGGATAGTATATTAAGTATTTTCCTAGTATTGTCGGAGCCTTGCCTCCCTTTTATGAAACCTGATTGATCATTGTGTACTATTTGCGGTAAAATGGGGGGCAGCCTGTTGGCTAACAACTTGGCATATATTTTGGTGTCACAATTCAGGAGGGAAATGGGCCTAAAATTGGAGCAGTGGGTCGGGGGTTTCCCTGGCTTAGGGAGTGTAGTTATGTGAGCTTGGAGCATAGCTGCGGGCATAACCCCTTTTTGAAAAGAGTGATTGAATAGAGCGGTCATGTGTGGTGCTAGGATGTCTTTGAAAGTATGATAATAAAGGTTTGTGAACCCCTCAGGTCCAGGTGATTTATGTTTCGGTAGTTGTTTGATGGTATCTATAATTTCCTGTGTTGTGAATGGTTGTGTTAGTTTATGACAGTCTTCCAGAGTAATGGATGGTAGTTGTATGTCATTCAGGAAGGTGTCTATATCCTTTTGTTTGGGTGTAGAGTCGTCAGTTTCTCCCGCTAAATTATACAAGCCACTGTAGTACCTGCCAAACTCTTCCACCACTCCTTGTGGATTGGTAATCTTGCACCCGTCTTTAGTGTGTACAAATGCTATCTTGGAATGATAGGGTCTTTGTTTTAAGTTGGGTAGCTAGAATTTTCCCTGCTCTGTTTCCTTCTGCAAATAATCTATGTTTCATTCTTGTCAGTAAGTAGGTTGTTTTGGCTAGTTCCATGTCCCTTAGTTTGGACTGTAGTTGGAGAATTTGTTTTGTGGTATTATTCGATGGCGAGTGTTTGTTCACGCTAGTGAGAGTGGAAAGTTCAGTGTGTACATCCATATATGTCTTTGTGCGTTGTTTTTCGTTGAAGCTGGCGTGCTTAATGAGTTGGCCTCGGAGGACCGCCTTATGGGCTTGCTCCTGTGTTATTAATGTAAAAATATGATTTTAAATCTTCTGTGAGTTGTGAGACCAGTTTATGGTCGTTGAGAAGTGTATCGTTAAGTCGCCAGGTGCGGTTGCCATTGGTAGGGTGTTGTGTATGTGTAGAAATCGTTATGGGTGCGTGATCCGACCAGGTTATTACGCCTATCTCGGTTTGGGAAATTTGCGATATTTGTGTTGTTGGGACTAAAAAGCGGTCGATTCGGGAATATGTATCATGTACAAAGGAGTGGTGTGTATAGTCCCTCTCTAGTGGATGATGGGTCCTCCAGATGTCTGAGTATCCATGGGTATGGAGGGTGTTGTCTTTAAGTGAGGTAGAGCGTATTCTACGTTGTGACGTCGTTTGTGAAACTCTTGAGGCTGAAGTGGTATCTAAGGATGGGTCTACATGGAAGTTGGTATCACCCCCTACTAGGACTTCTCCAAACTCGTGTGCCTTTGTTAAAGTTAGAATATGGTCCAGAAAGGTGTGTTGGTCAGTGTGTGGGCCATATATGTTGACTAGTGTATACTGGGCATTGTTGATAATACATTGTAAGATAGCGTCCTTTTTTGTCACTTATTTTTTTTATGAATTGGAATGCTACTTCATTGCTAATTACGATTGTAACCCCTCTCATTTTTTTTTATATGTACTATGGTATCCTATCGGGTAATTTCTAGATGAAAGTTTGGGATGATGTGTAGTTTGGAAGTGGGTCTCTTGAAAGAATGCAATATGTGCTTTATGTTTTTTCGCTTCTAACAAGGCCATGCGTCGTTTATGAGGTGAGTTGAGTCCCTTAGCGTTTATAGAAAGTACGTTAAGTGCCATAAGAGGGGATCTCTGGTATATATGTACATTGCTGAGCTACTAACACTGATGTGGTGTGTAACCAAGTGTCGGTATGTGCCCCAAATTGTCTGGTCGTAAGTTGTGGCCATTTAGATGGCGATGTTCGTTCTATTGAGTGTGTGTGGTTGCATCTCGGTGGCGATGAGTCGTCTTGGCGAGGAGGGAGTTGGGGTGGGAGGTATAACATATAACATATATCAAACTATATACAAACAGAAGGTCTCTGCAGTGAGACCTAGGTTTCTTCATTCTCGTTTTGGGACAGGGAGGTCACAACCTAAGAATCTACGGTATACAAATCAACATTTACGGTATACATGGCATCTTCTATGTCAACTTTATCGTTCGATCACCCCATATAGAGCTGTGTCTCAGTTCGTCTGGTATCGGAACAGGTTGTCTTCATGAGGGGAGCGAAGTCTATAGGTACATAAAAATGAACTCCAAAACATATTGGTCTATACATTGTGTTTAGTTGTTTAAAAAGAAAGAAAAACCTTTTGTAGGAATAACACCTGTAATCTGTCTTAGTGTGCAATATGGATTGTTGAGTGTTATCCTGTATTGTATCCCTTAGATAGGAAGGGTGTAGATTTTGATATAGGAGACCAAGTTTTCTATTAACCGGGTCTTAAAACGATCGGTGTCATGCGAGTCATTGTGTGTAGTTTGCACCTCGCTGTACACAGCTTTGTGGTGTTGGCGATATTTGAAGAGGCGTCTAATAGTAGTGTTTGCCCATTAACATACTTTAGTCCCCTCGCTGTATTTAATCACCCTTAGGTGGAGTGGTGCATTGTATGTGGCGGTGAATATATGGCAACAGCGAGTTGGGGTTTCAGGTTATTAGACTAGTGTCCCAGTGTTGCGGATCGAGGGGTATCAATCGGTTTGACTGGGTGGAGTACATATGTGTCACTTGGAAGTCGATGTGGTGATCGCTTAAAGGGACACTCCAGGCACCCAGACCACTTCTGCTCATTGGAGTGGTCTGGGTGCCAACTCCCACTACTCTTAACCCTGCAAGTGTAATTATTGCAGTTTTTCATAAACTGCAATAATTACCTTGCAGGGTTAACTCCACCTCTAGTGGCTGTCTACTAGACAGCCACTAGAGGTCACTTCCTGGTCCATAGCACAGGAAACCTGTGCTAGAGCGTCGCTGGACGTCCTCACGCTGTGTGAGGACCTCCAGCGTCGCTCAAAACCCCATAGGAAAGCATTGAAATGATTTTTCAATGCTTTCCTATGGGGAGACGTAATGCCGCGTTTTCGGTTTCGGTTTCGGTTTAGGCAGCCGGTGGGTCCTATCAAGGAGCAAGGTGGGTCCTATCAAGGAGCAAGGCTTCCCCTGGGATATCTGGGACCAGAAGATGGAAAAGTGTTTTGACGTAAGTACCCATATTGCTTGGGGTGATCTAATCACTTCCTTGTTGCCATACCCATTCATACCATCAGTTGGAGTTGTGATAGGCTAAAAGCAGTCAGCTAACACTCTCAGCTAATCACAGCTACCCATTGCTGTTCAGGCAAATACTTCATTGTTAGCCAAAGCAGAACAGAGGGGATGGATTTCCAGGGACTCACATTTAACATTAAAACATAAAAACATTAAAAACTGTTTAATGCTGAATGATGATACCAGGGGACTCCCGACACAATAATCAGTTTAATGAGATGAAGCAAACAGTGTCCCTTTAAGTATAGAACGTGTATAAAATATTATGTATGTTTAGGTTGTATGTAATCAGTATGGGCCACTGGAGAAAACCTTTTCAGTAGACCTTGCTTTGTAATGCAGGTTCAGTTTAAAAAGAACAAACAAGAAAAATTGCCCAATATCTAACCTAAAGAACAACAATTCACCTAACAAAAAGTTTGTAAGTATCCCTTTTTTGTAAAGAGAACCTCTCAGTTAGCCACGGAGTTATTTTGAAAATACACCTTTTTACAGCCATCTGTAGTAAGAGGAATTTGTGGGTGTGGGGTGGGTTTTAAAGGTGATTATATGAATAAGTATAGTGAGAATTCAAAGTGAACTTTAAATTTAAGACTAAACTTCAGTTTCTCTAGTTTGACCTTAGATTTTAAATTCACTTTGAATTCACACTTTAGTAAATAACGCTGTCATCTATCAACTGTTTCTATGAACACCATTAAGTTGACATATAGGTTCTGTAGTAGAAATGGGTACCTATTTCAGAGTGTATACTAAGCTTTGAGACAGATACTTTATATATGAGTGCAAAAATACCAAATTGATATATTAGAAAGGTTCCATATATCAATAAAATAGTCAATGTATATGTGTTTTTGTATGTATTCGGTCAATATCTATCCTAAACATAAAGGTTTATTTAAAATCCAATTTCAACTGCAAAATGGTTAAGCCAAGGCTCGACAAATCCCAGGAGCGTGGTCGCCATGGCGACCAAGAATTTTGATTTACTGCCTGGGTATTTGTCAGCCTGTTCAGCAATGGCCACCTTAGGGTGGCCACCATGGCGGCGGCTGTGAGCAATGGAGATGGCAGCAAGGGAGCTGTAATCTTCATGGTCTTCTTGCTTTGCTCCCTCACTCACCCTGCAGTGATGCCGGGAGCCGTAATCCGACATCACTCTGGCCCTGGCATCACTAAATGGCGTATGAGGAAGCAGAGCAAGAAGAGCTTGAAGAATACAGGATCACAGCAGTTCCACTGGACTCCAGGGAAAGGATCCACTTCAGTTCTCCCAAAGATAGGGAGGCTTGGTGGACTTAAAGTAAAACAAATAATAATAATTTGTCAATGTGTGTGACATAATATCTCTTAGATGTTAACACTATGAATTGGAATATACTGCTGTTAACAATGGTTAGTTAAGACTCATATGGGCAGGATTAATCCATGACACTAGTCTGTTTGCCTCGCCACCTCATCTGTGTCCTCTTTGTGAAATATGGCACACGAGTAATATGAGTTTCTCCAACTACTTGTTATGAAACTTAAGATATGTCAATGTCTATGAAGCCAATATGAAAAGAAGGTAATAATCATGGTTTCATCTTTCTTCTGCAATTTAACTACTATGGAGATATGTAGGTAACAGGAATGCAGAATGTAGTTTTAGAAGTTTTAGATGGGGGAAGAAACGATCCACTGATCACCATTTTGAAATTACTGTAATGGAGCATCTGAAGGTGGAAAGCAGTGAGTACTTCAGATTCAGTAAAGGTTCCCATTATAGAGCGAGAGAGTGGAACACGAGACAATACAATAATATTTAAATCTAGGTAATCATGAAAAAAGTATTGTTTTTCACTTTTATTTTTTGTTTTACATTTCGGAATATATTATTAATGATTAATGCAACATTTTTATCTTAGAAGATTGTATTATACACCTTGAGAGATCCAATTGAAGGGAAAGAAAGCAAACAGTAATCAAAACAATTTCAGTTAAAGGAATAAATAACCTAAGCAAATAAAAACAGAAACCACTTAAAAAGCCATATTCAAAGTTGTAATATATATAGTACAACAGTCTCTAAAAGCACAGTGTGTGTATTATACACAGACAAAAAGTACTAGGAGTATGATTACCCTTTCAGGGATGAAGAATGGGCTGGGCAGGTGTGGAATTCCATATGTGCTATGGATATAGTTTGGTTGTGTTTACAGATAATGAATTCATGTTCTTGGTTTTTTATCGTGTTCATTTGGACACATAGGTTATTTTACATTGCATCTGAAATGCAATAGATGTCATGCCTATGCTACAGAATGGTATATGATCATTACATTAAAGAGGGTGAAGAACACTGCTATTGATGAGTAATACGGGAAAGGTTACAGTTGATCAATAGATATATTTTTTTATAATCCATGTTGAATGTACAGAAGTGAAGGGTTAGAATAAACCTACTTTATACTAGGATTCCAGTCTACAAATCAAATTCACTGCTTTCATTATAAAGTGTCCAGCTAAATGAACCATTTTTCTAGCCTGTAAGATATGCGTAGTGCAGGATGTCACCTGCTTTTTGCTCAGTCAATGTACCTCACACAGAGTTGCCATTGGACTCAGAATGAATTACTGAGCATTTTTTTCAGCCACTTCTCAGATTTGCTGGTATGTCTAATTCCCGGAGACTTTGTGACCATTAACCACTACAAGGAGATCTCATTCCTGGAGATTATTTTTTGAATATTGGGTATACCATTTTAATAATGAAAAGCCACCGATTTTTGACAGATTTATGCAAAATGCACTTCTTCAATTAAAAATGATCAAATTATTCCTAAGGATATGCTACCTGATGAACCTTACAACAGTAAAATGATACAATACGCTTTTAACCCCTTAACGACCACACTTTTTCCTTTTGCACTTAAAACCTTATGCCAACATTCAGTGCCCTGCTTATTTAACTCTGGCAACTATTCAAAGCCCTAAAGCAGTTAGTTAAGTAGGAATTTTTGTTCTGGATTAGGATTCTTAAAGACCAGATGCCACTGGTCTCTAAAGGATTAAATATATGTGTACATGATGTCTAAAATAAACTACTTTAAGAGTATTGTTTTAACATTTCCTTTGTGCTGTTCATACACTCATGGTTTTCGTATAATACTGGTTATGGGTATCATTTTCTGCTATGGTGCTACGCCTCCATATTGTTTAGGCTAAATAACCAACATATTAATATTTTCATTTCCACCTATTACATGATTTTATACTATTTGATCTTATATTAGCAAATGTAAATTTTAAGCACATTTTTGGTCTATTTAAGGCATTCAACTTTCATTTATGATTTCCTGTATCTGTTCCCATTACTTTAGCCACGATTCATTATAGTTAGCCTGCTTTTTGTTCACTGTATTATAATTGTAGTATGGTGTTTGTCTACTTTTATACTACTAACTTTATTCATTAAATAGATTACGGTGGTTAGCTACAAATAATGCAGTTTCCCCTCCACCCCCCTCAAATGATAAAGTTTTAAATCATTGAGCACAAACCTGAAAGTCAGATTGCTAACATTCAGGATACATTTTACATAGTATATAAAATGTTGGAGGTGCTATAGCTAAATCCAGATCGCTACTTGCATAGGTAGCTTAACTTATTCTAAATGCTTCTTGAGTTAGTCCCTAAACTGAAAACAAGGGTTAAATATCTGTTCAGATCCATAGTTAAGATAAGTGATGGGCACAAAGATAGGTGAAACCTGACCCTTCATCTCAAGTTCACCACCCTCTGACTGGCAGATCATAATAGCAGTTGCTTCCTATAGCTGCTTCAGTCCCACTGGATTTTTTTTTGCCTTGTTAGGCATGTTCTGTGTTCCCTGTGGAGTCATTTAACTGCATGGCGTGTTCTATAATATGTTCTATCTGAACAGACCTGCAGGGGTTTGTTCACTAAGTAGCAAACTGTATGTGAAACGTCATATACATACAGTGGGTGGAATGTTTCGGTTCAGGGTTAAATATGATGGTATTGGGGTAGATGAAGTAACTGTGGAGATAAAAGTGTACAAGCACCTAGTGCAATATTGTACTGTGTAATAAAACTTCAACATACAATGTATAACTCAGTACTCACAAGGAGGGAGCCAATTGGAAATGGCTCAGTCCAGACGCCTGTGGGATAGTTAGAAGGGATCCCACTCCCTTCCAAAGTGCAGGTGATGTTCTGTATCTCTCAAGAAGGAATGTCCACACCAATATAGAATTGGGGACTAAGTCCTTTTATTGATAAAGTTAAAAGTGGATGTACAACACAGTGAAATAAAATGAAATAAAATCAAAACAACAAACTTGATAAAATCCACTAAAATGGTACTAGAGTAAATGAGTACTCAGTACTCAGAGCAACTGAGGAAGCCCAGGACTTGGGCGAAACGCGTTTTGCAAGTAATCCTTTTTATCCCACAGTGGACTCATTTACTCTAGTACCATTTTAGTGGATTTTATCAAGTTTGTTGTTTTGATTTTATTTCATTTTATTTCACTGTGTTGTACATCCACTTTTAACTTTATCAATAAAAGGACTTAGTCCCCAATTCTATATTGGTGTGGACATTCCTTCTTGAGAGATACAGAACATCACCTGCACTTTGGAAGGGAGTGGGATCCCTTCTAACTATCCCACAGGCGTCTGGACTGAGCCATTTCCAATTGGCTCCCTCCTTGTGAGTACTGAGTTATACATTGTATGTTGAAGTTTTATTACACAGTACAATATTGCACTAGGTGCTTGTACACTTTTATCTCCACAGTTACTTCATCTACCCCAATACCATCATATTTAACCCTGAACCGAAACATTCCACCCACTGTATGTATATGATTTGCTGTGATTTTTAGTGTGGATAGAGAGGTTACCACACGGGTGTTTTGAGTGTTTTTGGTATCTATTTGGGTAACACGCTGTGACTGTACTTTTATTTGTATATTGTATGTGAAACGTGCTGATTTGGGAATTTTAATGCTAAATTATGCAATTCATTTTTCGGTTCACTATGATCCTCTATTTAGTGAATTAACTCTGTAGAATCAAAGCATATAGCTAGAATGTTCTAATGTTCTAAACCATGCCATCATAGTTTGTTTATGTAATTCAAGGAAATTGGAGTAGGTACTATAGTACGTGAATGGCTTCATTGCCTGAGGGTCTAGTAATCCTGTGGTTTGCAACTTGCAGCAGACATCAGCAGACCACATGGGTTAAAATACAGAAAAATGACAGCAGATAACAAACACTTGATCTATCATGCCCTGTTCATAGTCTATCCAAACATATGAGATCCGTGCTACCTTATCCTAATGTGCTTTAAAATTCCCTATTGTATTCATGAAAAGCAGTACATTTTCCTCCGGAGTCTGTTAGTCTTCAGATTCAGAGACTGACCTTTTGCTCTGACACATTTCCTTGAAATATGCTCTCCCTCCTGTACTCTAATACCAATCCATAGATATGAATGCTCTGGTGTTTGTCTTCACTGGGTTCAGACCACTGGTAGCCAACAAGTAGCATTCTAGTTGTAAAAGCATCCCCCCCATGAAAGTCACCCAGTCTGTGGTCAGCCAGTAAGTGATTGAGCATCATGTGAGTTGAAGCTAACACCTAATAAGTTGCACTTGAAGCAGAAAATGCATTGTTTTGTAGTGTTCATTAACACTATTGTATATTTTAAGAGGATATCAATAAAGGGTCACATATATCTTTCTGATTTTAAAAATATATTCCCTCTACATACATAACTTTATATCGCTATTACTTGTATAGTTTAAATCACATGAAGTATGGGATCTCCAGTCCTTTTCTCCATTAGTAGATTGATTTTAGACTAATAATAATAATAATAAGCTTAGCATCACTACTGCCTTAATGTGTGTCACTCGTGAGAAGACAGACCTGTTCCACACA
Organism: Pelobates fuscus; assembly: GCF_036172605.1. Lineage (NCBI taxonomy): Eukaryota > Metazoa > Chordata > Amphibia > Anura > Pelobatidae > Pelobates > Pelobates fuscus. The sequence goes on from NC_086319.1 coordinate 329,270,673, forward strand.
ATATGAAGTAGTGGCATAGTGAGTGCAGTCCATGTGAACATATGAAAGCATTGAGTGCAAATTACATACTTGAACACAAAACTCTTTCACCTACTGCATTCATCTCTAGCATCCTTTCAATTGCCTGATTGTCCAATCAAAACATCACATTTCTCTTACCTCTGTAACATATATGACACTATCAAAAGCTATACTGTAAACTCATTACATACATTTTATGTCCATTACTACACCATTAGCCGCTTAAGTTTCTAGCTTTTCTATTGTATATTCGACTTCTAAGTTAAAGTATGAAAATTAAATTTATTTAAAATAATTTCATAAACTAAATCAAATGTGCTATTATAATTCAAAAACATACATGGTGTCAGCTCTGAATTTTTATTAAAACGTATTGGTGACATAATTAGGTAAAATATTTAGGCTCAACAAACAGTCACCACAGCATTGTTTAAAATGTCACTTTAAAAAGAAAATATGAGAACAGTTATACTGCTTAATTCTTTCATATTCTATAAGATATATATGGATGATAAACAAGTGGGGACCTCTTATGACGATAGCTTTAGTAAAGTTAAAAGAAAAATATATATTGTTACTTACTGTAACTGCTGTTGGCATCCTGTGTTCCCTTCACATTACCTTGCTTACCAATCCACAGATACCATTGTGTTCGACAAAAAAGTTTCCTTATCCGTACATCCCCACCCTCCATATAATCATAACTTCTGGTATGTCTCTCAGGGCTGGAGCAGTTCACATTTACAGCCATTTGCTCTGGAGTCATGTCATTGCAAGCGAGAGACAGAGTGCCCAATAAAAATATAACGTGAAAGTACGGTCTGTAGAGCAATGTTGGAAGTATCCAAGATAGTATCCATTTGCGCATTATAGTGCAGTGCTTTGGGTGTCCATGAACATCATAATGAAACTTAAATCTCAGGTGGATTTGTGTTGATAGGTCCAGGACCTGTTAAAGCAAAAAAAACAAAAAACGATTGAAGATGCTCCTAGGCTGGTTTTACTCCTTTTCTGTAAATTCTTTAAACCTTGATGTCCCAATAACGATTTCTCCACGCAGTGTCCTTCAGAAGATCCAAATGGAACGAAGCTGGCAGCTGTAATATTCGGGACTACTCAGACTTGCTGTTAAGTACAATAGTAACAGAACTGTAAAGAAATGATAATATTTATACTACAGTCCAGCAAATATATCTAAATGGGGCCTTTGCATGCCTTTTGTGTAGTTCTAAATTATTTCTACCTGTGTATAGAATATTATATAGTATGTATAACTGTGTATAATATATGTGTATATATTTGTGTAATGTAATTTTTCTTGCCACTGTAAATGCAAACAAAGATTAATTAACCCTAAAAATTGTATGTAAAACTAACATTTATCCTATGAATTAAATAAAAATGGCCAAACAAATATTAGTATAGAAGCTGCAAGGGCACTTTGAAACGAACGATTATGGTCATGGTCATTAACCGCGTTAAGTTAATACATTCTCCTTTCAAAATGCATGTATGAGGCAGTGCTTAACCCAGCATGCTTGTGTAGAGAGAGCAGCACACGTCTTCGGCTGAGCTGTCAGACTCTGCTTTGGGAGTTTTCACAATATGTTAGTAAAAGCCACAGACATGCAGATAAAGCTTGCTGAAATCTGTCACGAACTGTCTGGTATTTCAGTGTCTCAACGATCAGAATGCAAACAAACAAATCTGCAAATACTGAATCCTGTACGAATTATTCAAAAAGCAAATATAACTTACTGGTTCTTGTTGATAACAGATGGAGATACACATATTCCATTTCTGCAGCCTGCTCTTTGCAACATGAGATTCTGTAGTGACAAACTATTTCTCAACTCAGAAAAACTCCAGCAGAATCCTAATTGTTTCCATAAATCAACACGCAAGAGGGGTTTTCTGTGTGTGTTGAGCCTGTTGTTGTTCAATGCTTTTCGATAAATACCTTTTGCTGACCTCACTTGGAAGCAATTAGATCTAACCACTCAGCAGCTGAATGCACGAACTAGCAGAAATGTTGTGTGGTTTCCAGTGGTCATCAGAGGGAGCTATGAACATGTTTTATACATTGAGGCACAAAGAGGCATCTCCAATAACTTTCTGGAAAGGAGATTGTGGGATCTTTTAAAATGTCATGACATATGCAGCATCTCTGACACAATTTCCTAGGAAACTCATTATAGAGCGTCAGACCTTGTTCCTGACATGTACATTTTTATTACAGCATACCAGAGGCATATCTTTATTAAAATAAATTAAAATCCTTGTTCAAAAAATTGACAAAATCTCAACCCAAAAGGAGAAACAAGAATAAAAAAATATATATTTTCTATCTCACTTAGTTATGTAGCCTCTCATTAAAAAAAAAAAAAAATCAACCTTTTTTCTTTTTTTTCTTGTTTGTTATAAAACATTGCCCCTATTGCCTAAAGAGTTAAATTCCACAAGACAGGAAAAATAAACTCCCGCAAACGAACATTAATTTCTTGCGTTGAAAAAAGTCAGTAAAGTGAATCTGCATACAGGTTTGCTAGAACTATACTGATAAAAATGATAATGAACTCAGAAAATAAATCAGATATTATCTTCTGGATAAAACAAAAGCTCCCACCCTTGAAATCAGTTTGGTTGTACTGTTAGAAACGTATAGTGTCAGTATAGTTCATGCCAACTCATACAGCAATGCTTATTCATGAAAGCCTGCACTATCTGTTATTGTTGGTATAGGATATCGGTGGTCTATATTTAACACTGAATGCAAATGTTAGACAAACTGAGCTGTTATATAAGTCTACAAAGTTGGGAGGTGTCTGTGAGCAGATATGTCATGATAGATAGATAGATAGATAGATAGATAGATAGATAGATAGATAGATAGATACTATTCTGTAGATGTTAAAAATAAATTATTTTTATTAATATTACCATTGTAAAATTCAAGCTTTGTAGACTTGATATAGGCTGTTTATCATTTTTGCAGTAAAAACAATATGAATGAAAAAGGAGAAAAAACACTGAATGCAAAAAACAAACAAATAAAAACCCCAAAGTTATGAATTATGAAAGTATGAATGAAAATTGGTGTGATTAAACAATTTTCTGTTTCTGTTAATTGGTTCCAAAAAATAAAAAGTGTATTTGTTTATGTTTGTCAATAAAGATATTTATGAATAACAAAACTTTATCAGCAAAGTAACAACATGTGTTTTTGACATAAAAGTACTTTTGTTATACAGATTCCTGGGAATAATTAATTATTCTCAGTGATATGTGAGTGTTTAGCAGGCAGTATGCATACCTGACAGCTTTCAGTTACTGATAAATTGTCGGATTAACCCTCCCCCATCATATTGATTGATCTTTAACTTTATTGCTCTTGTTCCATCTAAATATATCATAAACCTGACCCTGGTCTATTCACTGTGTTTCCCCTCCTCCCCCCCGCCGACTATTGAGAAGTACACTTAGCTCTAATTTAGGGCGTGTTGTTCAATGAAACATGCAACTTCTAAAGACAATGGGATTTCTGCAAATGTTAGATCCTCCGCTCTCAGTATGAGAACTAAAGTAGCAGACTTGCATCCAAAACAGGGTTGACTATATTCAGTTGTTTTACAAAATCTTAGAAAATGCGATCAATTTATATATATATATATATATATATATATATATATATATATATAGTGCATAATATGTGTTACTGTAAATGGATAATGTCAGCAAACATGAAGTTCAACAAATATATTGCAAGTTTTTTTGTATACTAACATATTAGGATAAAAGTAGGAATACATTTTTCTCAAGGGTACAACCTATCTGCTTAAAGTATAACAAGAGAGACTGGATGTTGGGGTCTTTTAAAAGGGATGTAAAATGCTATAGAAGCAGGTAATTTATGTAAGTATAGGTTTACCATAAACCAGTTTTATTTCATAAACAATAATATGTCTGTTCTGCCTAATTTTAATTACCATGAAAAAAGAAGCAATCCTTTACTATTTGTGTAAATAAAAGGTCTACACTAAGCACAGTGGGCGACACCATTCAGAGAATGGCCCATTGGCACATGAAATGCGATACCTGCCCAGTGGCCAATATATTAACTTTAACTTTGTCCGTGGAGGGTTCATGATTAGATCTTTGGGGCACTCGGAATCCAAAAATAAGAGTAGGTGGAGAAATGAGTTTAAAAGCGCCAGTAGGTCGCACAACTATATAAATTTTATCTTAACTGTTATCTAAACTATAATGGTGATAGCTATTACCTTAACTAAAATGGTGACCCACAGAGTAGGGTCCATCTCCATTGTTTATATCTACCACTGTCTATTTCACCAAGTGTTTTCATAGATTTTCCTGTGCTTTGCTAATTACTTATATTTAATTTAACATTAGTTGAATTTATAGTGTAATTTCTTCTCCTACTTGCAGTTAAACAATGCCATTCAAAGCATTTTGAGCCTTTCTGGAATTACACACATTGCTTCATTTTTTGTTGGTTTGATTTATTTTTATTCTTTATATGTGCATTGACAGATGTTACAAAACATAGCATTGGGGTTGAGGCTGATACATGAGCCTACTTCACATGTTACATAATGGTGTTAGCACTGTACAGATGTACAATTTATACATTAGTGTGTAATTAAAAAAAGGCATATAAGAGTGAGCCAGGCGTGGTGCCTCAACGTAGTTACACAAATACATACTGTCAACGTTTTTTTGTATATAATAGAAATAAACCAACAAAAAAATTCAATATAAACAGTAACATTGGTAGTTATGGTATTCCGTCGTTAAATAAATGGGTATTGATGTTTTATCCTGAACCCCCATCTAAGAAGAGTAAGCACAAAACGGGGGTTGGTTTAGTTTTAATTTCAACATTCTACAGTTCTAGAGATTTATTTAAACATTACTCAACTGGTGAACTCACCAGGGATGTTAGCTATGCTGAAGACCTTTGTGTCATTTGCTAATACACACATTTTGCCTTCCAGAGTATATGGACCATTAACAATGAATATATTACAAGAGGACTGACCCCAGTGGTGATCTCTGAGGAGCACACTGGTAGGCAGTCTTTTTTTTTTTCTTTCAATAAACTTTGTTGCAATCAACATTTATTTTTTTGCCCTACAAGTAAAGCTGATGATTTTAACAATTATCAAGTTTATTTAACACTTCTCTTACTCCATCTACTGTCTGCTAATAGAAGATGCACATATAAAAAAAATAGTAATCATAAGCAATGTTAAAATGTGTTGTCGTACTATACAATTCTATGTATACATTGTGTCAAATTGCTAATGAAGATATAAATGTATATGTTGATCACTAACTTGTTATTCTTTGCTATCAGCTAGCTAAAACCTGGAAAAAATATGGCTGCCTCAGTAAAGGCATAAGCCTTTATTCGTGTCTAATTCCTAGTACAAGTATTGCACGGTGCTGAACTTCTTGGCACATATTGTGACATACAACACACATAATTAGGGTTATTCACAAAAGTGAGAATTTAAAGTGAATTTTACATTTAAGGCCAAAGTAGCCAAACTGGAATCATTTCAGCTATTTTTACTTTGAATTTGAAATTCAATTTGAATAATCTAGTCAATAACCCTGTATGGATTTGCGGGTGACCTTGTTGTTGGAGAAGGTGGACAATTTTAAGTAAGTATAACATGTATTTATTTGTACGTGATCTAGGTAGCAAATGTATTGGTTAAGTTTAAAACAGATTTAAAAAAAAAATTTAAATCATCTTTGCTATATATATAAGCCTATTGACCAGTGGCGTAACTACCATGGTCACAGGGGTCACAGCTGCGGCCAGGCCTGTCCGCCACTGTTACCCCTGCGACCCCCGGCGGGGCTGTTGTGCACCGGCTAACCGGCAGGTGGGGAGCGATGGGCTGTGCTGGCCCCTTCTGCCGCTGTGTTGAGCATGGCTGAGTGGTCTGACAGGAAGTGATCACTGAGAGAGCACTTTCTGTCAGACTCAGACATAGAGAAATAAAGGGTCTGCAGGGGAAGGGGGAGGGGGTAAATGATAGACATGTGCAATTCGTTTAGGTCCGAATATGAATTCGGCCGAAATTCGGACATTCGGATACTTCCGAATGTCCGAATGCCGAAGTTCCGAAATTACCAAAGTGCCGAAGTTCCAAAGTACTGAAGTGCCGAAGTTGCCGAAGTTCCGAAGTGTCAAAGTGCCGAAGCACAGTATTGCCTAAGTACTAATATACTTACCCAGTGAAAGAAGAAGAATGTTACATTTTTAAATTTTTAAATAAAAAGTATACAAACATAGCCAGGATTCAGCTGTAAGCATGTGCAACACTCACAACAATCAAGTAACATACATTCATATAAAATGTAAGTTACTTGGCCAGTCAATGTAATGACAGGAATGAATAAGTAGATAACTCCCTAATTCCCACGGTATTCAAGAGCTATCTACTAAAAGGCTGAAAGACCTAAATTAGTCTTTCAGCCAAATTTACTAATACTAAGTAAAGATTACTTAGTATTAGTAAATGATGCCCCTACTCGCTATACCGTAAAAAAAATAAGGTCAAACTAAAGGGGGGACCTATTGCCCCCACCCCTGAGCGGTGGGTGGGGGCCCTAATGTAAAATAATGGGAGGGACCTATTGTCCTCCCCCTGGGCCCCCACCCCTGAGCGGTGGGTGAGGGCCCTAAATCAGAATAAGGGGGGACCTAATGTCCTCACCCCTGGCCCCCACCCCTGAGCGGTGGGTGGGGGCCCTAAATTATAATAAGGGGGGACCTAATTTCCTCCACCCTGGCCCCCAACCCTGAGCGGTGGGTGGGGGCCCTAAATACTAATAAGGGGGAGGACCTAATGTCCTCCCCCCTGGCTCCCACCCCTGAGCGGTGGGTGGAGGCCCTAAATTATAATAAGGTGGGGACCTAATGTCCTCCCCCCTGGCCCCCACCCCTGAGCGGTGGGTGGGGGCCCTACACCCTACAGTAAAATAAGGGGGAGGACCTAATGTCCTCACCCCTGGCCCCTGCCCATGAGCGGCGGGTGGGGGCCCTAAATTGGAATAAGGGGGAAACCTAGTGTTCCCCCCTGGCCCCCACCCCTCAGCGGCGGGTGGGGGCCCTAAATACTAATAAGGGGGGGGGACCTAAGGTCCTCCCCACTGGCCCCCACCCCCGAGCGGTGGGTGGGGCCCTAAAAACAATGTCCCCCCCATGTGACTAGGGGTCCCCAAACCTCCTCCCCCAATAAAAATGATCCCCCTACCTACCCCCCTCACCCTAAAAATAATGAGGGGGGACCTTTAACTATGTACCTGTAAAAAAAAATAAAACTTACCATTCGATGTTTTCTTTCTTCTAAAAAAAAGAAATTTTTTCAGCCCCAAAAAAGGCCAAATAAAAAACCATAATAACCGACGCAATTATAAAAAAAAATTCCTTCTTCACCCATGGAGGGCTCCACGCAGACTGAGCTCTGCAGGGTGGGGGAAGGCTTATAAAGCCTTGCCCCGCCCTGCAATTAGGCTCAGAGCACTCTGATTGGTGGGTTTAAGCCATCCAATCAGAGTGCTCTGACAGGTAAATAAAGAGACTGACAGGTAAGTCTCTACATTTACCTGTCAGAGCACTCTGATTGGTTGGCTTGAAATCCAGCCAATCAGAGTGCTCTGTGCCATTTTACACAGCGTGGGAAAGTTCTTTGGAATTTTCACACGCTGTGTAATTTGACTCATAACTCTCTGATTGATACCATGGGAATTAGGGAGTTATCTACTTATTCATTCCTGTCATTACATGATTGGCTAAGTAACTTACATTTTATATGAATGTATGCTACTTGATTGTTGTAACTGTTGCAAATGCTTACAGCTGAATCCTGGCTATGTTTGTATACTTTTTATTTAAAATTGTTTACAATGTAACATTCTCCTTCTTTCACTGGGTAAGTATATTAGTACTTAGGCAATACCATGCTTCTGAACTTCAGCACTTTGACATCTCGGAACTTTGGCAACTTCGGAACTTCGGAACTTTGGCACTTCAGCAATTCAGCACTTTGGCACTTCGACACTACTACACTTTGGAAATTCGGTAATTTCGTCACTCCAGGACTTCGGCAATTCAGCTATTTGGACATTTGGAAGCCCTTGAATGTCCGAATTTCCCGAAATTCGGCCGAATTTTAATTCGGACCAAAACGAATTGCACATGTCTATTAAGTATAGGTATTCTATCAGTGTACATGAATCATGTACCGAACATGTCTTATTTCTACCAGTTTTCTATATTTGGTACCGAAATACAAGGGTGAAACAAATCATTTGTTTCTCCTTGTTTAGACACAGGCTAGCATCTATACATTTTGAATTGATTTACTGATATCATTATCTTTTCATTCATATTCTTTACTGACTTTTACTGCCTTGCCATCTTTTAAAATAAAGGTGTTTTTTTTTAGTTTTTTTATGAAATAGCCAACTCAACATATAAACATTTTTCATGCTCGGTGGGTAATGTAAGTTTCATTTCAAGGGTCAAGTCCTCTGTAATCATTTATTTAACGCATTTTTGTTCAGCTGAAAGCATGTTATATAATTTAGAAGTGAGGGTTAGGGGTCAAACACCATTAAATTAATCATGTAATACAGTAGAACCTATGGGTTTTTGTTTTTTTTTAAGCTGGCTTATAGCCATGCAAAATCCTTTGGGAGAAGCATCAAGTCAGATCTGATTTAAAGCAAACTGTTTTAAACAGCAAAAACAAAAGGACAATCAGGTTTGGCTTGAATAAAGATGTTTTGGCAGCTACGGATGTGAATGAATATTACCTTGATTGTATTTCTAGTGCCAAATAGGAGATTCATTCCTTTAGCTATTTAAATGCCTTGCATAGTTGCTGCTTAGTTTTATTTTTCAGTATTTTCCCCCCTCTGTTACTTGGTGGAGATGTTACAGTAATTTCTGTAATCCAGTTTACCGCACAGTTTACTGTGTCTGATGAACTAACAGTGAACATTCTTTTAAATGGACACTATAGGCACCCAGACCACTTCATCTCATTGAAGTGGACTGGGTGCACTGCAACCTGCTCAATTGAGCTTACAGTCTAGAGAAGGTGGGGTATAAAAACAGAGGGGGAGAGCAACTAAACAACAAGGTGGGAAGGTAGCAGAACTGAAGCTGAGTGTGGAGTGTTACCTTTTAAGAGAGAGCAAGAGACAGGTTTGTGAGATAGATGTTCTTTTGGGAGGCTATACGCTTTTCTGAAGTCATGGGATTTGAAGGACTTCTTAAATGATTGAAGACTATGGGGGAGTCTATTGCAGAATTAAGCATGCACCTAGTGGATTTTTTTTCATTTCTTTCTTTAATTAACCTTGTTACCCCCTCATCTGACAATTAGACAACTGGTTCTGTTACTTCCTTGTTTGGTTAGCTCAGTGTAGCTAAACTCGAAGCAGCAATTGCCCAGTGCACCTGCCTTGCAAAGACTTCTCATTTAATTACACTGGAAAGTCTGTGATTGGACAGCTATAGAAAGTCAAAAGATATTTTGATATGTATCTGGGTCACAGGCCAGGACATTTCTCCTCCAATTGGATGCTTCTATTTTTTAAATGGAATGCATCTCAGCACTCCGTAGCAGTTCATTCATCAGATATGGTGAAGTGAACTGCTGGCTAAGATGATCTCAGCTGCAATGAGGTTTCTGACGGCTCCATTCACAGTGTTGTGAGGAGAGCTATCACATGTGACTGTGACTTAGGCTACAACACAATGGTGAGGAGTCTGTTATGGGAGATATAGTGTGCATCTGCCCCTTGTCAGCACTGTGTACAAGTATTTTGACAGGCAGAGTGGAGCATATAGCTATGATGTCTGCAACCTATAACTGCAATAAATTAATTGCAAATCAGGAAAACAGGGAATAGATCCCTGTGTGTACCAAGTCATATATACAAAGAGCAGTGTACCTTTAATGACTGGTTGTAGGCTAGAAACATGGTTATGATCAAAGAAAACAGGTTAGACAGTTACAGTAACCAATTTAAATTTAAATAACTTTGAATTTTAATATAAAATTGTAATAGCATAGTAAACAGTAATAAAAATAACTCAAGACTTTTTCTTTGTTGTAACTGTAAATGTTGGTATGTTAATCAAGTGAAGGGAATTATATGTTTGAGAAATTGGGTAAATGTAAACACAAAAAGCAATATTTGGGTTTTTAAATGAAGAATTATATTTTATGGAGTAATGATAAATTTTGAACATTAGTTTTTATTTTTTCCTCTAAATATTCAGAGAGTGATAACTTAGAGGACCAATGACCAAAGAAAGGATTTTTTTTAAATCTAACATGTATTAATTTGCTTTTATAAATATACATAAATATCCCAAACAAACAGCGCTGAACATTAAAGGGTCAGAGCTTATGTATAAATCAAATGTGGTAAATTACATGTCAACTTAATGTCAAACTAAAATGTAAATAATTTTATAATTATACAACAAAAGCAATCTTAATCATATTGCAGGTGCATTTTAAGTCAAGTTAGCAGCTCAGACACAATTGTTTTGTTTACAAATTCCAAAGATGAGACATGTTCTTTTATTTGCAAAGTGCGGTTCTTAATAGTGTAAGTTCATTTCCTAAAGAAAAATACTACCTGTCAAAAGGAAGTTTTCCTCTCAAAAAGAGTGCTCACAACAAACCCATTATGTAATGGATCTTCACTGATTATAATAGCTGTGTATTGATCATTCATGATTTGAAGCCATGTACTTGTATCCAGAGCCGTAACTAGAAACCACGAGGCCCCAGTGCAAAAATTGCCCTTGGACCCCTCCCCCATGTGTCTCATACTCCCCCCATCCCCTCCATATTTTTCATTCCCCCCAAACTCCTCCATGTTTTTCATCCCCCCCAAAACTCCTCCATGTGTTTCATTCTCCCCTAATCCATTCCATGTGTCTCATTATTCCCGCTAGCCCCTTCTAGTGTCTTATTCCTCCTACCTCCCCCCCCCCCCCCCAGCTCCTCCGGCAAAGACCAGCAGGTGGGGAGCACACAGTGCAGGCCTCCTTGCGGTTACATGGCAACCTCACATCCTGGGCCGGTGTGGCTGTGCACCGGCCTTGAAGTTAAGTCGGTCACAGGGGTTGACAGACCAGCCGACCCCACTGGAGTCACAGGCCTGGTCGCAGCTGTGACCCCTGCAACCGGTATTGGTACGCCACTGCTTGTTTTTATTGATAAGTCCAGGTAAAAGATAAGAACAACCATGTATGTAAACCATTATTGGAATGTAATAGTTAATCCTTAGGGAATCTATAGGTCTCCTTCTGGTTTTTGCATTTTGTGTATTTTAACTTGCTTGACTCATTCTTCAAGAGCACTCTGCCATCATTGTTGCATACCTCCAAACAATGGGAGGTAAATAATCAGCCTTAGTGCGGAACGCCCAGCCAGAAAAGGGGTGGACCAGCTCACTGAAGGTAAGATGGGGCTTGTCTGGCGAGCGCTCAGCCTGCGGGACCTTGCAGAAAGCGCTCCCGACATGCTCTCTGCAGTATCCTCGTGTCCCTCGGGAACTAAATTAGGAAGGCAGAATAGGATGTCAAAATCGGGACTGTTGGGTGACCTGTTGTTGAACCTTATATTCTCTTCAGCATCTTTAATCTGTCTGTCATGTCATGTCTTTCCTCTCTTACTATAGAGAAAAGTCTGAAGCAATGATCAATTGTATCTCAATATGAGAATTTTTTTTGTTTTTTTTTAAATTCTTTATTTCAAATTTTTCAAGTTCGGTAAAATGCAGGGAGGGTTACAGAAAAGAAGGGGGGTAACAAAAAATTGCATACAAATATTTTCATCATCACGGTGGGGTACAGGTGGTGTTTATTGTGATAGGGTTTCGTATAGTTTAGGGTTCGTGTATGAATCTACACCAAGAGGGGTACAGGAGTGTGTGCGCTGCTGATTGCCCTGGTGTAGGTGATCTGGTATAGTGGTTTTTTCAGGTTGGGCGTACAGGGTCTAGTGTTGTGAGCGTTATCGTAGACGCGCACGGTCATTGCCCTAAGGGCCTTTTGCTGTGTCGTTCTTTTGTGGTGTGTATCCGAGGGGAGGATTAGGTGAGGGAGAACTTGGGGTAAGTGTGTAACTTGGGGTGTGAGGTCTGTACATAGTGCCATGTTGAGGGGTGTGTGGGTGTGGTGGGTTGTATGGTAGTGAGCTTTTACATTGTGGAGGAGCATTAGCTCTTTACAAGGATGATGCCTCGTAGGTCCGTGTTGTGGGGTTGGTAGGGGTCTGATGCCGTGGGGGGTGGGCAGTGGGATTTCCAAGGTATGCGAATGGTGTTCCTTAAGGCGTGTTGGCCGCGGAGTTCCTTCGTAATTGGTTGGCGTGCTTGTCTGTGTGTCTTTACTAGGCGCGGGCCCTTCCACCCCCAATTGGGGGTCTGGTGGAAGGGCCGGTGCTCAGAGGTTTGGGTTCATGGGGCCATTCTGTTAGCGATATAAGGGGGATTTTCCTTTCTATCCTAATTCATATGTTCGGAGCTTATTTGTAGGGGGGGAGGGCTGGTTGTGGGGGTGGGTAGAGGAGAGGATGCGGGGAGGGTACTGTGGAGGTGTAGGGGGAGGGGGGTCCAGGTGGGCAAGGGCAGTAGCGGGCCTAGTGGGTTCAGGGTGCTAGTATGGTCCCGATGAGCCACGGGTCCCATATCTTGCGGTAGGATCTTGTGGTGTCGTGGGCGAGGGCGGAAAGCTTATCCATTTCCATCGCGTCTGTAACTTTTTTCAGTACCTCCGGCATGGATGGGTGCGTGTTACTACCCCAGTGTTGGGCTATGGTTCTCCGGGTGGCCAGGGCAACTCTCGCCGTCAGTTTGTTTTGAGCTCTGGTGAGTGAGTCGTGGGGTTTTGACAGGAGCCATATCCAGGGGTCAAGTGGAAGGTTGCTGTGTAGTATTCTGTTGACTGTGTGGGCTATGTCGTGCCATAGTTGGGCTATTGGTGGGCATTGCCACCACAGGTGTATGTATGTGCCCTGTGCGCCACAGCCTTTCCAGCACTGGTCAGAGGTGGCAGCGTGCATTTGCTTCAATCGTAGGGGGGTGAGGTACCAGCGGAACATGGTTTTGTACGCTTGTTCTTTGTGTGTTACGCATATGGAGACGGCCGCAGTGGCTTCCCATATGCTCTGCCAGTCGGATGGGTCCCCGGGAGGGCCTATGTCCCTTTCCCAGGCTGTGGTGTACGTTAGTGCGTTGGGGGTGTTGGTGAGGTGTAAGATCCCATAGATAGTGGAGATTTGTCCCCTTTGTATTGGTGTGGTCATGCACATCTTTTCAAACAGTGTATGTTTGGTGGTGGCTGTGGCTTGGTTAGTTGGGTGGGATAGGAAGCTCCGGATTTGTAGGAAGCGGAAGTGGTCGAAGGTGGTGAATGGGGTGGTGTTTGGGAGGTGTGTGAAGGGTAGGAGGGTTTGTCCTTGAAAATAGTGGTAGAATCGGGTTAGGTTGTTGTCCTCGTATCTTGCAAAGTGTTGAGGGGTCATCCCGGGGAGGAAACTTTTGTTGCGGAGGATTGGTGTTAATGGGGAGGGGGTGTTGATTAGGGCGTGTTTTCTGGTTATTCTGTCCCAGAGTTGGATTGAGTGGGTGATTGCTGGTGTTGTGGGGGGGAGGGGGTTTGGTCTGTCTTGTTTGGGTAGCCATAGGTACAAGGAAGGGAAGTCGCGGCCAAAGAGGTCATGTTCTATGTCCACCCATAGTTTGAGTCCCGCTGGGGCGTGGAGGTTTTGGATCTGGGCTAGTTGTGCCGCTTGGTGATAGTCCCAGAAGTTTGGGAGTCCCAGTCCTCCTTTCTTATGTGGGATGTAGAGGGTTGCCCTTTTGATCCTGGATTTTTTGCCTGCCCATATGAATCGGTCTATTTGGGTCTGTAAGGTTTTGAAGTCTGGTCTGGAAATGGGTATAGGTAGGGCCTGGAACAAGTATAAGAACCGTGGGAGTAGATTCATTTTGACTGACGCTAAGCGTCCCAGCCAGGATATTGATAGGTTTTGCCATGTTTCCAGGTCTAGGCTAGCGCGTTCTAGTAGTGGGAGGTAGTTAAGTCGGTAAGTGAGTTGTAGGTCTCGTGGCATGTGTGTACCCAGGTATTGTATGCTTTGTGTTTCGTAGCGAAACGGGTATAATTCTTTTAATGTTGGTAACATGTCGTTGGGGATATGTATTGGTAGAGCCTCGGTTTTGCTGAGGTTCAGTTTGTATCCTGATATTGCTGCATATTCGTCTAGGAGGGTGAGTAGTGGTGGCAGGGAAGTGTCTGGGTTCGTCAGTGTGAGCAGTAGGTCGTCTGCGTAAGCCGCTATTTTATATTCTGTTGTGCGTACGGTGATGCCGCTTATGGTCGTTGTCTGTCTGATTTTTTGGAGGAGGGGTTCCAGGGATAGGGCGAAGAGGAGGGGGGACAGGGGGCAGCCCTGTCTTGTGCCGTTGTGGATTGTGAAGGAGGGGGGTTGGGCATTGTGGATTAGGAGGTTCGCTGTAGGGTGGGAGTATATGCCTTTTATGGTGTCTAAAAAGGATTCAGGGAAACCCATCCGTTGGAGGGTCGCGAATAAGTAGGGCCAGAGGATTCGGTCGAACGCCTTTTCGGCGTCCAGGGAGAGGAGAAGTGTGGGTTGGCGTCGGTGGTTGGCCGTCCAGATCAGGTCGTATATCCTTCTGGTGTTGTCGCATGCCTGTCGGTGTGGGATAAATCCGACCTGGTCTGGGTGGATCAGCTTGGGGAGGAAGGGGTGGAGTCGGTTTGCTAAGATTTTTGTGAATAGCTTTATATCTGTGTTTAATAGGGATATCGGTCGGAAGTGGCCTGGGTCTTGGAGGTCCTTGTGGGGTTTAGGGAGTAGGCAAATATTGGCTCTGAGCATGTCCGGGGGTGGGGTTTCCCCTCCCTGTAGGGATGTGAATAGGTCTAGGAGGTGTGGTAGAAGGTTCGTCGAGAAGGTCTTGTAATACAATCCTGAGAATCCGTCAGGTCCTGGGCATTTGTTGGGTTTTAGAGTTTTCATAGCTAGTGCGATTTCCTCTATTGTTATGGGTGCTTCTATGGCCTGTTGTCCCGCGTCCGTGAGGGTGGGCATGGGGATTCGGTCTAGGAAGGTCTTTATCGTGGCCTGAATGTGGTTTGGGTTTTGTCGTGCTTCTGGGTTGTGGTCATATAGGGAGGAGTAGTACTTTTGAAAGGTTGCTGCTATTTGTTCCGGGGTGTTGCATGTGGTGCCTTCAGGGGTTCGGATTTGGGTTATGTGTTTGGTGCGGGTCCGTTTACGGAGCCTGTGTGCCAGGAGTGTGTCGGCTTTGTTCGACTTCTCGTAGAACATCTGTCTGGTCCATTGGAGGGCCTTTTTTGAGTCTTGTGCCATGAATTTTTGTATTTCCTGTCTGTGTGTTTGCAGTTGTGCCGTGAGGGTGGGGGTTGGATTTGTTTTGTGTTGGGGTTCTAGTGCTCTGAGTGCGGTTAGATGCGTTTCCAGCTGCTGTAGCTGTTGTTTCTTATGTGCCGTGGCCACTGCTATCAACTTGCCCCTTATGACCGTCTTGTGGGCGGCCCATAGGGTACATGCGGATGGGACTGAGCCTTTATTAGTAGTGAAGTACTCAGTGATCTCTGTTCGGATCTTCTCCCGGATTGATTTATCATGAAGGTGTATGGGGTTGAGTCTCCAGGACCATGTCTTTGCTGTTTGTGGGATAGTGATTGTGAGGGAGGTTTCTGCGTGGTCCGACCAGGTGATCGGGCCTATGGCTGCGTTTGTGACTTGGGGGAGTAGGGAAGGGGATATGAGGAACATGTCTATGCGGGAATAAGAGGAGTGTGGGTTAGAATAGAAGGTGTAGTCCGCAGTGGAAGGGTGGAGTATTCTCCATGCGTCGACCAGTTGGGTGCGGGAGACGAATGCCTGTAGTAATTTGTCGTTCCGAGTGGGGGGTTGGGGTCGTGTGTGTGGTGTTTGAGGTCTCCGTCTGTCAATCGCTGGAGATAGGGTGGCGTTGTAGTCCCCGCCTGTTATCAGGTGGTGTGCGGAGAATAGGCGGAGGTGCGCCTGGAAGGAGTTCCAGAATTGGGTGTTGGGGTCGTTAGGGGCATAGATGGAGGAGATGGCGTATCTGTGTGTTCCTACCTGGCCCAAGATCGTCACATATCTGCCTTGAGGGTCTGGGATTGGTCGTGTAATGGTTAGAGGGCATGTTTTCCTAACCATGATTGCCACACCATTAATCTTCCCTTTGGGGGAGTTTGCCATGTAGCAGTCCTTGTAGTGTCTACTCATGAGCGGGAATGCCTGTGTGTGTTCGTAATGGGTTTCCTGGAGTAGGATGACATCCGCTGAGGTGCGGTTGGCCCACCGGAGAAGGCGGTGTCGTTTGGCCGGGTTGTTTAGGCCTTTACAATTAATGGAAATGCATGTGAGTTGTGCAGGGCCGGTGTTTCCCCGGCTTTCTGTTCCTGTGGGGGGTGGTCTCTGGGGTTGTGGTGGCATTGTGGTGTGCCCAGGGGGGTTGAGTGTGGGTGGGAGGGGAAGGGGAAGGGGGGGGAGAGGGGTGGGAGGAGTGGTGGTTGGGTGTAGTGTGAGTAAACCTGGTCTTACTTTGGTGTTGCCAGGTCGTCCTGGGGGTCGGAGTGGTCAGTCTTTTTCTCGCTGGTCTAACGAGGAAGTGTGGTGAACAGGGAAGAGGGAAGGAAGAGGTGGTTCGTCCGTGTCCACGTCTCCCTTCTCTCCCAGCATCGGCGTACTTGAATACGCACTAAATCAGTATCTGCGGGTAGAGAACATTTGTTAGATAAGTAGAGTGTCAATGTGTTCATGCGGGTTGTGGTGGGGTGGGTGTATAGATGGTTATACATAGATGGTTATACATAGATAGTTATACATAGCTAGATAGATATATATATAGCAGATGTGCTAGATATAGTTGCATGTCAGGAAGCAATGATCTTCAAAGAAGAGAGAGGGTTGATCTGCATTATTAACAACAATAATATCAACATCAAAAACTTTAACACCATTAATAACATTAATAACATTTATAACATTTTGCCTAACGCTGTTGACCTTTGTCGCCCTGACTCCGGTGCGATAGGGGTCGTGTCATGGTCTAAGGTGGAGGGCGACTGCGTCGGTCTGGACTAGTTGGTCGGGGGCCCACACCTGGTGAGGCGTGCCGAGACAGGTAACGTTTTGGGGGTGTGTGAGGGAGTGAGAGGCTGTGGCGGTAGTACAGGAGCTTGTCTCCCAACCCATAGGTGTTGGTTGTGGTAGTCTAGTGTCTGCACTTGGGTTCGTCTCCTTGGCCCGCCTCCTGTCTGGGGGTACCGTCCGGTTCGGTTGTGTGGCGCGGCCCAGCGTGTGTTTTTGGGCCGGTAATATGTTGTTGCCCGGTCCACGAGGGCTGCAACTGGGGGCGGCTGGGCTGTCAGGGTTCGGGATCACCTGGTTATGAGTGCCCGGTATATTGTGGATGGTGTGGCCCTTCTATGTGGGTCGATCAGGGGCAGAGGCCCCTCGTCAGTGGAACTACTAAATTTTTATGTCGCCCGCTATTCTCCCAGATCCCTATAGGTTCCCCCCCGTGTGTCGTCGAGCGGTAGGGGTTAGGCTGTTACCGGGATATGCCATGATGTGTAGTGGGCTGCCGGTAAGTCAGAGTGGGTGTCCAGGGGGGGGCTAAGCTATGTCCTGCTGGTGTCAGCGTGTGAGGTCCCTCCATTTTGTCTTGACTCGACTTATGTCGTGGGTAGGTGACTAGGCATGGTGTGGGGCTGGGTGTTCCGGGGAGTCCATGTCTCTGGGCTTGTCGTGTTATGGTAACCCCTTAATTTGGCAAATAACAACATTATACAGCATATTTGTGTCCCATACCCCACACATTAGAAGAGAAAAGAAAAGGGAGAAAGTTAGGGCGCATTATCTCTGTGAGGTCGGTAGGTTAGTTTGTTCAAGAGATGGCGTTGGTTTTCCTTCAGTCCCCGGTCGCCATCGCCAGTGCCCACAGGCCGCAGGGTTTTTTTGGAGTGTCTCGGTGGCCGTGCTATAGGCAGGATGGATGCCAAGTACCCGTCAGGGTGTGTGTGCCTAGCGGGCTAAGTCTCTCTGCGTTGGGGTGACCGGCTGGTTGCTCGAACGTGTGGGCCTCTTTGCAATGTCCCCTCCTTACATGGGGGGTAAGTATTTAGCAGTTTCTAGGCTCGGGATAGGCGTAGTGGGCAGGCAGAGCCCTGGGAAGTGGGAAGATGTGTCTATAGGCCGTGGCCGGGACAGTTGCCCCTGGAGGGGCCCCCCATCCGGGTAAGCGGGGCAATGGGTGGTGTGGGAGAGCTTGAGTTTACTTGCCCTGTTTTGGAGCGTCAGGATGAGCCGTCTCGGGGTCTCAGGGTGCGGGCCCAGTCCCAGTGTCTAGTCTCTGTCTTCGGTTTGTGAGGGCGTTCTTTTGCGCGATGTGCGGCGTGGAGACCTTGCATATCTCTCTCTCTGGGGCCGGGTTCTGCCGCCTGCGTTCCGGCCCGTCATCGGTGGTGGTGGTAGTAGAGTGATGCCCAGTGATTCAGCAAATGGGGTCATCTCTGCCGGGTTCGTCAGAATGTAGGTTTGGTTTTCTTTGCGCACTATTAGTTTAAACGGGTGCCCCCACATGTATCGAATGCCGTGGTGGTTTAGGGTGAGGGTCAGCTGTCGGAGGTCCCTCCCTTTCTTCAGGGTGGATGGGGCACGATCTTGGTAGAGTGCCAGTCGGGTCCCCTGGTATTGTGGCGGGGTGGTTCTGGCAAGGTTGAGGATCCTTTCTTTGATCGCGAAGAAGTGTAGTCTGATGATGAAATCTCTGGGGGTGTCTGGGTTCATGGCAGGCGGCCGGAGTGCCCTGTGTGCCCGGTCGATGAGGAGGTCTTGCGCTGAGGCGTTGGGCAGAATAGTTGTGAACAGGTCAGTGAGTGTGGTGTGGAGGCTCTCAGCTGTGACCGATTCGGGTAGGCCCCGGATCCGGATATTGTTCCTTCTGGATCTATTATTTAAGTCTTCCAGACTTTCCTCCATGGCTTCGATTTTGGCGTGGAGGTATGTGATATCCTGGGAGTGTGCCTGGGTGGAGGCTGTGAGCTCTTTAATGCATGTCTCCGTGTGGGTGGACCTGCTCGTCAAGGCCTCGATGTCTTCTTTCAGGCCTGAGAGCCGTTTATCCAGCTCCGTCGCCATGTGAGTTTTTATGTCCATCGTGGCTTCTTGTAGCATGCTTTTCATATCGTGCAGTGTCAGAGGGGCATCAGATGTTGTTGTGCATTCGCTACCTTCGGAATCTGTGCCATGTTCTTCCGTCTGTTGGCGGCAAGATGGCCGCCGTTGTTCTTGTTGCGGGCGGAATATTGTGGCGACCGAAGGTGTCTGATCCTTCTTTTGTTTGCCACCCCCCATCTCACCGGGTTGTTGCTGAGCGAGCGGGGTAAGCGGTGAGGGTTCTCTGAAGGGGATTTGCGGGTCGTGCGTGCGGATGTCGGCGGATTGGAAATGCTGGGAAGAGGGAGCTATAGGATTATGCTGCCATCTTCCTGAACGGTCAGGCTCCGCCCCCAGAATTTTTTTTGTTTTTAATGTTTTTTATTGTTTTTGTAGTAAAAGTGCATGCATAGTGTGAGGAGCGAAAATCAATATAATGTTGCCTGCGCAGAGGCTCAGTGTTGTATAAAATCATAGTTGCATATGTGCCTGCGCAGAGGCTGATTACAGTTGTACCACACCATATCAGTCATCTGTATGTTCCATGCTTGTAAAATCTGAACCGCTAACCTGCGATGCACATTGTCTAGTGATGTTATTGTTAATCTCATGCAGTGTAAAATACAGTTCAGGTATCGGGCAGGTAAGCGTAAGAAGCACTGGATCGCCTTCGCTGAAGCTTGCGCGATCCCTCATACGAGATGGGCGCATTATGTGAAGCGTGTAGATATGTGTGTTGCTGGCTGACAGGCTAAATGTCGGGAAAAACTGGAGAATTGCGCCTATGCATCTATTTCTTCATTCGCTTAAGTTGTGCTTAGTGAGCATGATGTGTTCAAAGTGTGCATCGTGTGCACGGTATCAAATGGTCAGAGCAGTACATTAAATAAAAAAATCAGCAGACAGTGGCTATGTGTCAATAATGTCTGGCAACAATACATAAAGCTTTAATTGTGTATTTTAGCAAGTATGTAATGGCCTGTATAGGGTGCCGTGCGCGGGGGAATGTCTTTAACTATTTGAATTAGCCCTCGGATGGCGTATCCCATAGAAGCCACAGTAAGTGTCATATGAGCAACGGCAATGCAGGTGATAAAACCTAACTATTTTACGTCCATGTAGCTCAGGTATTTAATCGAAGCAGGTCTTCACTATGGGCAAGCTTTATACAGTTTATAGTGTAATAAACATTATGCGACAACAGTGAACAAACGCCTCAGGGGGCAATGCAAAGCAAGAAACCATATACTTAATCATATTAAAACATCTTAATTATCTAATAACATGCTGTGATTAGAGCCGGTCCCTAACAGGCTATAAACCACGTGAGTGCTTCCTATTATGAGTTAGACCTAGACACCACATCCACATCCACGTCCTACAACGCCCCCACTAGACTCAAGATGACTCAATTACTAGATAAAGCTTACCTGTTCGACAGCTGGAGAATTACCCACCCACAAACCAAAGACTACTCTTACTACTCCAAGGTTAAAACATACATATTCCAGATTAGATATGCTCTTCCTCCATCACAGACACCTGCACCTAATCCAATCCTGCAAGTACGGCCCAATCACTTGATCGGATCATGCCCCGTTATCACTAGTTATTCAAATCCCTACATTAACACCCAACCGTATCCAATGGAAACTAAATGACACCCTACTAAATAACTAAAACACTCACTGATACACTACCACACTACTTTAAAGAAACAAATCCACCATCTCCTCCCCACCAATCATCTGGGAAGCCCACAAGGCGGTACTACGAGGTCACATTATAGCACTAGCCTCAAAGCTCAAGAAACAGAGAGAGGCACAGACAGCAGATTTACTGATGGAAAACGCCAACTAGAACAAACTCACAAACAAAATGTGTCCCTCGACATATACAAACAACTAGTGGACAAACGCACGGCACTGCAAACACTTCTTAACTCCAAGGTTAAACGAATGCTGCTGCACACTAACAGGGCCGGTGCAAGGATTTTTGCCACCCTAGGCAACAATCCATTTTGCCGCCCCCCCCCATGAATGCAACTACATTCCCTTTAGATGTTTATTCACTAAACTCTGAATTACAGTGAAGAGACATTTAGGGAAAGAGACGCACTGAGTAGGCATTAAAGGGAATCTATAGTGCCAGGAAAAAAACTTGTTATCCTGGTACTATAGCTTCCCCCTCTGTCAAACGCACCCCCCTTGTGGTGCAGAAGGGGTTAAAACCCCTTCTGTCACTTACCTGGGTCCAGCACCAATGTCTTTCGTGCTGGCTTGGGTCCGCCTTCGCTCCTTAATGGCCGCGCTCGCAGTGGTATTTCCAAGACACTAGGTTTTGCGTGACGCTGGACGTCTCAATGCATAGCCACTAGAGGAGTTAACGTTAACCCAGGACAGTAATTATTTAAGTTTCTTAAAAATTGCAATAATTACCTTTGCAGTGTCACACAATCTCACTAATACACACACTCTCTCACTGGCATACACACTTACACATTCTAACTAACTTACACACTCTAACACATACACATTCTCACTGCGCCACAAAGAGTTAGAGAATATTGAATAATGTATACATACATATAAAGTATCCCAACAGTATGTTAGTGGATATAAACCTTGAGGGAAATAAAAAAAATACAAAACAGATAATCGTGCAATATGCCAATATAAAATAAAATAAACAAACAGAAAGGTATAGTTTGTGGCGCTAGGAAACAGCTGCTAGAACACACTAGTCCCACAATAAGCATAACACAAAAATACAAGAAAGTGTGCAGCGCTCGTGATAGATACACACAAAAATATGTTAGTGGTATATCCCAAAATTATGTATAAGATAAGGATAAATGCCTTATTATAATAAATCTGTATCAATTTAGCTCCTATACATAATAAATAAAAAAGATCATAGTATAATACTGCAGTGTGAGATAGATCAAATATAGCAGTCTTAATGGTCCCACTCACATGGGTTGGAGCCTGTTAATGAGAAAACTGGCTCAGGTAAAAGCGCTTAGGGAGGAATTTCCACTGAAGTCCACAAGGCTGGGGCTTGAACCTCCAAATATGAGGGAAATAGAGCAGGCAAAACACCAATTTTAGAAATATATCAAATGTATTATTTATTAAAAAGCATTTAAAATCTTACATTCCAAATTGGGTAATGTCAGCATCAAGCACAACGCGTTTTGACGTCACAATACCTCTTCCTCAGGTGCAGTATTGTATTCAAGCTCAGCATACATTTAAATAAGCAATTTTGCCCGGGAAACGGGTACAAGGAACCCGCCCCCTTCGCCCATCAACCAATCACATAAGTCCATTTGATCTGTGGCTCCGGGCTCTGACGTTGTTGTTATCACTTCCGCGTTCTTGCGTTCCACCGCTGTTACTTCCGGGTTCGCATGCGTTCCATTTACGGTATTCATGCGTTCCAACAGTTATCAAGTCCGTTTTTGTTCGTAATCATAAAAATTCAGCATACACAGGATGAAATAAGCTCAAGGCAAAGGAAGAAAAAAGGGAGGAGAAAGCATACAAAAAATCAGCAATATAAAATACCCTAATCAAGGGAACTAATTTATCAATATAATTGAATTGTATATACATAATAAAAACATATATTAAAAAGAATTAAACATAATTATACATTTCAAAATTGATATTCAAGCCATTAGGAGAGAGGGTTTCCAATTCAAAGATCCATTTCATCTCAGTTTTATTTAGGATCCTTATATGGTCACCCCCTCTCCATGGCTTAAAAACCCTCTGTATTCCCATAAAGTGCAAATTTTTTGGTGTCACCATTGTGAATTAAATTAATATGTGCCGAAACAGAGTGGTTAAGGACTCCCTTTTCAGTGTTCCTGAGGTGTTCACAAATTCTGACTATCAAAGGTCTGGTCGTACGTCCCACATATTGTAGTCCGCACGTGCATGACAATAAATAGATCACATTCTTAGTATTACATGTGATAAATTCTTTTACTACATATTCCTTTTTCGTTTTATTGGAATAAAATGTATCTGTTTTTCTATTTATAATTTGGCTACTATTGCATGCTTTGCAGTTTCCACAGTTGTAGAATCCCTTTAGCTCTTTACCCAGTACATCTTTATTTTTTTGGGAGTTTTTAGGTATAAAACTACTAGTTAAAATATTTTTAAAATTACTGGCTCCTCTATATACTATTCTTGGTTTCTCTCCCACAAAAGTGAGGAGATCTTCATTTTGTCTCAGGATATGCCAGTGTTTTTTAAGAATTTTATGGAACCTATAACTTTGGGAGTTAAAATCACATACGAAAGAAACTTGCTTCTCCTGTACAGTATTCTCCTTTCGTTTATATTTTAAAAGATCCCCTCTTGGCTTTCTGCAAATCTCATCAAATTGGGTTTCTACCTGTTCCCTTTCATATCCTTTCTGATAAAATTGTTTTTTTAGGATATCCGATTGTTCAATAAAAATGTTATCGTCAGTACAATTCCGTTTTAGCCGCATGAATTGCCCCTTTGGGATATTAGAAAGCCAAGTTTTAAAATGGCAACTGTCGATGTCAATAAAACTATTGACATCGACAGTTTTGAAGAAAGTTTTAGTCTTCACTATCCCATTCTCTATGAATATTCTTAAGTCCAAAAAATGCACTTCTTGTCAGCTAATTTCTGAGGTCAATTTAATGCCCCATGTGTTGTTGTTAAGAAAAAACAAAAAGTCATCCAATGAGGTTCTGCTTCCCTTCCATATGAAGAATATATCATCTATGTACCGCCTGTACAGGACCAAGTTCGCCTCCCAGTCATGCTGTGCATATATAAAAGACTCAAGATGACTTCCCAGTCTTCCCAGTATGCCATAAATAAATTGGCATAACTGGGGGCGAACTTGGTCCCCATGGCGGTACCTCTTCTCTGAATATAGAACTCATTCTCGAACCAGAAAAAATTATTCTGCAATATGATTCTGATACCGTCAGCAATAAACCTGATCTGTTCGTCTTTAAAGGAATTGTAACGGATCACCTGGCACCCCGACTTGGTACCTCCGTCAGTGGATGCTCCTAGTGCTTCCTGAGGACTCCAAGCACTCTGGCAGACACCATAATCACCGAATCCGAGAAACCTTTAAATTCTCCCAAGCGTATGAATGCTGTAGACCATTGAATAGGAACCATACGAATAGGCTTGTACTCCTAGCAGTCAACTGGAACAGCATACAATAAATCCTTCCCCCAATAATGAGACGACACATCACTTTGAGGGTAAAACAGGAACTCTGGACTGGCTCATCCAGCCTGGCTTTTATTTCCATCTCACACATACAGGCCACACCCAGGGGGAGGCATAAAATAACCAATCCGAGATATGGTACAACCCACACATCCCCTCCCCTTAGCCTGAGAGATAATCCACTTATTATACAGTTTAAAACATAACTTTTACACAATATCTGTAACTTCAAAACCATACATCACATTCACATAAAAATACATATCCACAATCAATCCATTCAGGGGAACAACATATTAAAAAATGGCATGGATCAGACCAGGGGTTCAAAAGTTAGTAAAGTATCTTTTAAAACCCCTAGCTTTCCAGGTTTACAGGGCCTTCTCTGTGCTGGAGAAGTAATTCAATTATCTCCCAGCACAGAAAGACTCCATTAAGCACATGGGGACACAAAGACAGTCAAACACTTTAAAATACATAAATTCACCTTTTACACATAACACACAGACATTTCACCTATCCCCAGATAGCTGGGATCTGCGCGCACAAAACTACCGAATAGCGCGCAGATCCTACTCACACAGTACAATTGCCATGGAGCTAAAGTCTTTCCCATAGTCTTTCATTATATGAATAGGCTCCATGGTATAGCTATCTGGGGTATCACGTTCCCATAAAGTCTGGTCCATAGTCCAAAGGCAAGAGGCGGGCAATCAGCCCCCTCCAAGGACACGTGGCGAGGTCGGTTTCGCCACAATCCCAAAAAGTCCCAATATGTCCATCGATGATTTTAAAAGGGCCAGTAGCAGCAATATAAAGTACAATATGCCCCAAATAACCCAGGGGCCATAGTCAGCAGGTAGGAGGCTAGCAAACAGGCTTCTCCAGGGCCCAGTGGCGAGGTTGGTTTCGCCACATTTCTCCCCTTTTCCAAACAGACTAACAGGGTACCTGACCTCTTGCCGGTCAGTGCCCTTGTTAGTCCAGCAGCCCACCCACAAGACAGAAACAGCAGTACAGCCCACCCGCAATAAATGGTTACTACACCTGGGTAAGGGAGAATCTTGTCCATGTCCAGGTGCCTTACCACGGCTGTGTGGGGGACTGGTAGGCTGCCTTGGTGGGTTGCTGAGGGGGCAGAGACCAGCGGTACTCTGTCCTGGTGCCAGCACTACCACGGGAGTAGTCTGGTTGGAGCCTGGTTGCTGGAGACCGACTGTCTCCTCTTTAGCTGCACAGCTCTGCTGCTGGAGACCGACTGTCTCCCCTTTGGATACATAGCTCCGCTGTTGGAGGGGGAGACCGGCTGTCCCCCCTTTGGCTAAGCAGCCTTGTTGCTGGGGGACAGGACTGACTGTCCTTACACCCTGTGCTGTAGGTGCAGAGACCACAGTCCCATCTGCACAGTTGTGGGGCTTACAGTCTCCCCCTGGTACATTAAGCTGCCGCTGGGGAGAGGTGGTAACCAGCTCCTCTCCCATTAGAACACTCTGCCGCTGGGGAGAGGTGGTAACAATCTCCTCTCCCACGCATCCTTTCAGTCTTTGTGGAGGGAGACCGACTGTCTCTCCTCCCAATGCAGTGTCCTGCTGCTGGGGAAAGGAGACTGGGCTCTCTATTCCCAAAAAATCACGCTGCTGCTGGGGGGTAGGACCAACTACCTCTGCCCCCTGTAACTCAGCCTGCCGCTGGGGAATGGAGACTGGGCTCCCAATTCCCAATAAATCACGCTGCTGCTGGGGGGTAGGACCAACTACCTCTGCCCCCTGTAACTCAGCCTGCCGCTGGGGAGGGAGGACGCTGCTCTCCTCTCCCTGCACTTTACTGATCCGCCGCTGGGGAGAGGTGGTAGCAAGCTCCTCTCCCCTACATACTTCTATACTCTGTGGAGGGAGACCGACTGTCTCTACTCCCAATACAGTGTCCTGCTGCTGGGGAAAGGAGACTGGGCTCTCTCTTCCCTGCTGGACACTCTGCTGCTGGGGAATGGAGACTGGGCTCCCAATTCCCAGTACATTAATAATCTGCCGCTGGGGAGAGGTGGTAACAATCTCCTCTCCCATACATACTTCCAGTCTCTGCGGAGGGAGACCGACTGTCTCTCCTCCCAGCACAGAGTCCTGCTGTTGGGGAAAGGGGGCTGGGCTCTCCATTCCCTGCTGGATACTCTGCCGCTGGGGAATGGGGACTGGGCTCCCAATTCCCAACAAATCACACTGCCGCTGGGGAGCAAGGATGGCCCCTTCAGCTCCCTGTAACTTGGGCACAGAGACCACGGTCCCATCTGCGCTGGTGTGGGGCTTACGGTCTCCCCTTGGTGTGCTAAGCTGCCGCTGGGGAGAGGGGATAACAGGCTCCTCTCCCTGAACCGTAGACTGCCGCTGGGGAGCAAGGACGGCCCCTTCAGCTCCCTGTAGCTTGGCCGCAGAGACCACGGTCCCATCTGCGCTGGTGAGGGGCTTACTATCTCCCCTTGGTGTGCTAAGCTGCCGCTGGGGAGGAAGGACGACACCTTCAGCTGCTTTTTTGTCTGCTAGACCCTGCAGATACGCTGCCGCTACTTTCCTTGTGCTCTGTATGTATTTCTCCTCCGGGGGTTCTGGTCCAAAGAAAGCCAGCAGCATTTTCATCATAGCGTCAAACTCCTGTTGACTGTAACTGGGCGCCATGCTTGCCCTGCCGACGTTGCTTCTTTTGTAGATAGGGGCGCTGTACAGGTACTAGCGTTGCCCTCCCTTTGTAATCCAAACGAACTGTGTCTCCGAGCTGCTTTACCTCACACTAGGACGCCATCCCACCGCTTGCCACCAATGTAACGGATCACCTGGCACCCCGACTTGGTACCTCCGTCAATGGATGCTCCTAGTGCTTCCTGAGGACTCCAAGCACTCTGGCAGACACCATAATCACCGAATCCGAGAAACCTTTAAATTCTCCCAAGCGTATGAATGCTGTAGACCATTGAATAGGAACCATACGAATAGGCTTGTACTCCTAGCAGTCAACTGGAACAGCATACAATAAATCCTTCCCCCAATAATGAGACGACACATCACTTTGAGGGTAAAACAGGAACTCTGGACTGGCTCATCCAGCCTGGCTTTTATTTCCATCTCACACATACAGGCCACACCCAGGGGGAGGCATAAAATAACCAATCCGAGATATGGTACAACCCACACATCCCCTCCCCTTAGCCTGAGAGATAATCCACTTATTATACAGTTTAACCCCTTAAGGACACATGACGTGTGTGGCACGTCATGATTCCCTTTTATTCCAGAAGTTTGGTCCTTAAGGGGTTAAAACATAACTTTTACACAATATCTGTAACTTCAAAACCATACATCACATTCACATAAAAATACATATCCACAATCAATCCATTCAGGGGAACAACATATTAAAAAATGGCATGGATCAGACCAGGGGTTCAAAAGTTAGTAAAGTATCTTTTAAAACCCCTATCTTTCCAGGTTTACAGGGCCTTCTCTGTGCTGGAGAAGTAATTCAATTATCTCCCAGCACAGAAAGACTCCATTAAGCACATGGGGACACAAAGACAGTCAAACACTTTAAAATACATAAATTCACCTTTTACACATAACACACAGACATTTCACCTATCCCCAGATAGCTGGGATCTGCGCGCACAAAACTACCGAATAGCGCGCAGATCCTACTCACACAGTACAATTGCCATGGAGCTAAAGTCTTTCCCATAGTCTTTCATTATATGAATAGGCTCCATGGTATAGCTATCTGGGGTATCACGTTCCCATAAAGTCTGGTCCATAGTCCAAAGGCAAGAGGCGGGCAATCAGCCCCCTCCAAGGACACGTGGCGAGGTCGGTTTCGCCACAATCCCAAAAAGTCCCAATATGTCCATCGATGATTTTAAAAGGGCCAGTAGCAGCAATATAAAGTACAATATGCCCCAAATAACCCAGGGGCCATAGTCAGCAGGTAGGAGGCTAGCAAACAGGCTTCTCCAGGGCCCAGTGGCGAGGTTGGTTTCGCCACAGGAATTAGCTGCTCTCAGGAAATGTTCTACTGCCTCACATCCCACATCATGTTCAATAACCGTATATAGGCTATTGAACATGATGTGGGATGTGAGGCAGTAGAACATTTCCTGAGAGCAGCTAATTCCTTTAAAGACGAACAGATCAGGTTTATTGTTGACGGTATCAGAATCATATTGCAGAATAATTTTTTCTGGTTCGAGAATGAGTTCTATATTCAGAGAAGAGGTACCGCCATGGGGACCAAGTTCACCCCCAGTTATGCCAATTTATTTATGGCATACTGGTAAGAGTCTTTTATATATGCACAGCATGACTGGGAGGCGAACTTGGTCCTGTACAGGCGGTACATAGATGATATATTCTTCATATGGAAGGGAAGCAGAACCTCATTGGATGACTTTTTGTTTTTTTCTTAACAACAACACATGGGGCATTAAATTGACCTCAGAAATTAGCTGCCAAGAAGTGCATTTTTTGGACTTAAGAATATTCATAGAGAATGGGATAGTGAAGACTAAAACTTTCTTCAAAACTGTCGATGTCAATAGTTTTATTGACATCGACAGTTGCCATTTTAAAACTTGGCTTTCTAATATCCCAAAGGGGCAATTCATGCGGCTAAAACGGAATTGTACTGACGATAACATTTTTATTGAACAATCGGATATCCTAAAATAACAATTTTATCAGAAAGGATATGAAAGGGAACAGGTAGAAACCCAATTTGATGAGATTTGCACAAAGCCAAGAGGGGATCTTTTAAAATATAAACGAAAGGAGAATACTGTACAGGAGAAGCAAGTTTCTTTCGTATGTGATTTTAACTCCTAAAGTTATAGGTTCCATAAAATTCTTAAAAAACACTGGCATATCCTGAGACAAAATGAAGATCTCCTCACTTTTGTGGGAGAGAAACCAAGAATAGTATATAGAGGAGCCAGTCATTTTAAAAATATTTTAACTAGTAGTTTTATACCTAAAAACTCCCCAAAAAATAAAGATGTACTGGGTAAAGAGCTAAAGGGATTCTACAACTGTGGAAACTGCAAAGCATGCAATAGTAGCCAAATTATAAATAGAAAAACAGATAAATTTTATTCCAATAAAACGAGAAAGGAATATGTAGTAAAAGAATTTATCACATGTAATACTAAGAATGTGATCTATTTATTGTCATGCACGTGCGGACTACAATATGTGGGACGTACGACCAGACCTTTGAAAGTCAGAATTTGTGAACACCTCAGGAACACTGAAAAGGGAGTCCTTAACCACTCTGTATCGGCACATATTAATTTAATTCACAATGGTGACACCAAAAATTTGCACTTTATGGGAATACAGAGGGTTTTTAAGCCATGGAGAGGGGGTGACCATATAAGGATCCTAAATAAAACTGAGATGAAATGGATCTTTGAATTGGAAACCCTCTCTCCTAATGGCTTGAATATCAATTTTGAAATGTATAATTATATTTAATTCTTTTTAATATATGTTTTTATTATGTATATACAATTCAATTATATTGATAAATTAGTTCCCTTGATTAGGGTATTTTATATTGCTGATTTTTTGTATGCTTTCTCCTCCCTTTTTTCTTCCTTTGCCTTGAGCTTATTTCATCCTGTGTATGCTGAATTTTTATGATTACGAACAAAAACGGACTTGATAACTGCTGGAACGCATGAATACCGTAAATGGAACGCATGCGAACCCGGAAGTAACAGCGGTGGAACGCAAGAACGCGGAAGTGATAACAACAACGTCAGAGCCCGGAGCCACAGATCAAATGGACTTATGTGATTGGTTGATGGGCGAAGGGGGCGGGTTCCTTGTACCCGTTTCCCGGGCAAAATTGCTTATTTAAATGTATGCTGAGCTTGAATACAATACTGCACCTGAGGAAGAGGTATTGTGACGTCGAAACGCGTTGTGCTTGATGCTGACATTACCCAATTTGGAATGTAAGATTTTAAATGCTTTTTAATAAATAATACATTTGATATATTTCTAAAATTGGTGTTTTGCCTGCTCTATTTCCCTCATATTTGGAGGTTCAAGCCCCAGCCTTGTGGACTTCAGTGGAAATTCCTCCCTAAGCGCTTTTACCTGAGCCAGTTTTCTCATTAACAGGCTCCAACCCATGTGAGTGGGACCATTAAGACTGCTATATTTGATCTATCTCACACTGCAGTATTATACTATGATCTTTTTTATTTATTATGTATAGGAGCTAAATTGATACAGATTTATTATAATAAGGTATTTATCCTTATCTTATACATAATTTTGGGATATACCACTAACATATTTTTGCGTGTATCTATCACGAGCGCTGCACACTTTCTTGTATTTTTGTATAAAATAAAATAAGTATATAAAATATATGGAAAACCAGTAAAAGGGCTAACTCACACTTTGCAGAGCTACTGAGAGCTCTGCCGTATAGCGCCTGGATGGTATAATCCCCGTCTTAGGATGTAATGATGGAATGTAGTATCCAAAGCTCCACGACCATGCGTAAAAAAACACAAATAAAGTCCAATGGTATAGTATGTATAATCGGTAGTAGTAATATAAGAAGTATGTATCCTACTTACGATTTCCAGAGCAATGACTTGCTCTGGTGATGAAAGCTAGTGGTGGTATAATCCCCACCAAGGGATATAGACAGGATCTTCAGAAGTATCAATTCAGAAGTATCAGAAGTATCAATTGATACTTCTGAAGAAGCCCTTATTCGGGTGAAACGCGTAAAGTACTGTGGGAGATTGGATGCTGGACTTTTATTTATATTTTAATATATATTTTTTTGTAATAAAGTTACAGTTTTTTCCTATTTTTCTCCATGGTCCATTTCTGTTCCTGGTGCACTTTGGATCCTGTCTATATCCCTTGGTGGGGATTATACCACCACTAGCTTTCATCACCAGAGCAAGTCATTGCTCTGGAAATCGTAAGTAGGATACATACTTCTTATATTACTACTACCGATTATACATACTATACCATTGGATTTTATTTGTGTTTTTTTTACGCATGCTCGTGGAGTTTTGGATACTACATTCCATCATTACATCCTAAAACGGGGATTATACCGTCCAGGCGCTATACGGCAGAGCTCTCAGTAGCTCTGCAAAGTGTGAGTTAGCCCTTTTACTGGTTTTCCATATATTTTATATACTTATTTTATTTTATATTGGCATATTGCACTATTATCTGTTTTGTATTTTTTATTTCCCTCAAGGTTTATATCCACTAACAGTATGTATACATTATTCAATATTCTCTAACTCTTTGTGGCGCGGTCTACCACTCTGTTTTTGCACTTTCTGGTTATTAGCAGGTTGGGAAGTCCTGCTGGTTCACTGCTGCCGTTTATTTGTACTATTTTAGCGAGCGCCTATTACCTGCTTTTTTTGTTCTACATTCTCACTGACCTACACATTGTCACTTGCACACTCTCACTGACACACACATTGTCACTTGCACACTCTCACTGACATACACAATGTCACTTACACACTCTCACTGACATACACAGTGTCACTTACACACTCTCACTAACACACACACACACACTCTCTCACTGACATACACAATGTCACTTACACACTCTCACTAACACACACGCACACTCTCTCACTGACATACACATTGCCAGTTACACACTCTTACTAACACAACACAGTGTCACTTGCACACTCTCACACACACACACACACACACACACAGTGTCCATATCTGGATTTTTTCTAAAACAGAGACATATTTGGTATAGCAGCATACACAGATTTGGAGAGTTGTGACATTTGTGAAAAAAATGGAAAAAGTGCTCTGTGCTATATGGTGCTTAAATATGTGCTTCTTAATATGAAGAAAAGCAGCTTCCACACATAGGTAGGAACTCCCCAATCCTACTATAATCTAATAAAAACAGCCAGTATTAAACAAATAAATGATAATACTGAAGAGTGTGTAGCGCTGAAAAAAACACTTACCCCTAAAGATTAGGGGATAATGACGATATTGGAAATAGCTGTAGGGGATAATGAAAACAGAATATAGTGTAATACAGTGGGAACAAGGGACAATAATAACTCGTAATAGGAAGCACTCACATGGTTTTGAGCCTATTAGCTCTAATCACAGCCGCTGTTTTGTACTTTAGGTGACACCCACCCTATGCGTCCATATGAGGCGATAACCTCAATAAATGGAGATAAAAGCGGGAGAGACAGGGAAACTGACCCTAGTGTAGAAATCCTCAGCAAAAGAGAGAATAATAAAATATAGGTTGCTTCTCACCTTGTCCAGAGCCTATGACTTGGCTCTGACTATGCAGATAAATGAGTCTTTTTCAGGGTGATACTACCCTTCTTTTCAGCAGCATAGATAATCCAACAGATTATATAGTAAAGTATATTTAACATTTATTTAAAAAATAAAATAATTTCAAATACATACAAAATAATGCTGGTGGTGTGGACCAAAACGCGTTTCGCCGGTTCTATTCGACTTTCTCAATTGGTAATGTTCGTCCTGCTGATTCAAGTTTAAATAAGCCCAACAATGAGGTGATAGATGGTTGGAGATCGTGATACATCCAATAACGAGCGCTCCTATGTGGGGGAGTAGGGGCTACCAGCTGTTGGTAATCTATCCCTTGGACGCATAGGGTGGGTGTCACCGATTATCGTCACTTGTTCCCACTGTATTACTCTATATTCTGTTTTCATTATTCCCTACAGCTATTTCCAATAACGTCATTCTCCCCTAATCTTTAGGAGTAAGTGCTATCTTTTTTCAGCGCTACACATTCTTCAATTATTATCATTTATTTGTTTAATAGTGGCTGTTTAATATGTAACTAAGTTTACAGTGTTTGATTTATACACTGACTCTAAATCCTCCCTCCTTATCATCCATAAGAGAAATAAATAGTATATTTTACTTGGGTAAATACAGCCTCTCTTGGCATAGTTTGTTTATTTAATTTTGAGCAATATACAATATGCATATATAAACAAAAACCTGCAGTCCACTCTTGTTCTGCAAACATTGTTTTGAAATTTCTATATATTTGTTTGTTATGTATTTGATTCTAGTATGTCTGTATTGGTTTATTTGTGAATTGAGAATGATATATAATTTTTAAAAAATTGTTTATTTGATTTTATACATCTGCAAATTTGGAGGTTTCAAGTTACTAGAGTGTATTGCCCCCATTATGAAACTCGTTTTATCTATAAAATAGAAGTTTGCTGTGCAGGGCCATTTTAATTATTATAACAGAATTCTAAAAGTAAGATGTTATACCACCCATTATTTTCTTATTAAACACGGTTAACCAAAGTTCTAGCATGCTTATCCTTATCAAGAAAACTGGACTATCAGAAAGAAAATGTAGGCCTCAATTTATTTTCAACTGATCACATTTATCAGCAGTTGATCATTTCCCAATAAGCTATTTTACTGCTAGTGTAGGCTGATCAGGAGCCAATAAATAGTGGTTAAAATTTCAAAACCATCTCCTATGTTTGAAAATATCTGCTTCTGCAATTCTATTCCATTTATTGGACAAATAATACCCATTAAATGGTCTCTTCGAGCTTGATACCAAAAAATTGTTGATAAATGCTTTTTCTACACCAGAGACCAGTGGGCAAATTGTTTAAAAAAAAGCCTAGGGGGGTAAATATGACCCCCATTTTAGTTCTCCCTCCTGCCCTCACCCATCATGCCACAGATGATGACAAGTCTACTGCTCACTGTCCTCATAAATTTGTGACTATTTTCAACTATTGCTGCCTAGTCGCTATTAAAATTCAGAGGGAGCCTGTTACATATCCCTCCCGCGCCACCACCTGTTGGAATCGGATGGGGACTGTGGCAAGTGGGGGCTAAGAAAAGCAGGAGTGGGACATTTTAGTGTCCTCTCATGCCCTTACCCATGGTCAGCAGGTATAGGCTGTAATTAAAAAACAAAACATGGGAGACCTAATGCCGAGCTGGTTGGGCGGGTTGGGTTTGTAAATAATGTCCTTCCCAGGACCCACCCATGGATTGCAATATAATTGGGGTAGAGGCACAATGTCCCTACCAACCCCCACCAATTTGTTGTTGTTGGGGACTATTAATATAATAAAGTGTGTTGGACATACCGTTGTACATATCCCCCTCACCTTAATATTACTAATATATTAATATTATAATCTAACACATTTAAATAAATGTAATACATATAAAGAACATCTAATACATATACAAATATTTATACTTGCCATCAGACATATTTCTGCTTAAGTCTCAAAAAAAAACAAAAAACAACATAAATTCCTAATGCTACTTTTAAATAGAAAAATGGACTGAATTTAAAAGAAAAGAGTGTTGGGAAAAAAAAACCTGATGCATGAAAAAGTAATTCATCTTAGACCACGGAGGGCTCAGCACAGAATGAGCTTGCATGGATGGGAAAGCCATTTTAAGAGTTGTGCCCTGCTTTGCAATCTTATTCAGATTGCTCTGATTGGTTACTTAACATGTATATCAAAAAGGTCTGGCGTTAGATAATATGGTCAGTGCGAGTGCCCTATTAAAACAAAACTCAAGGGTACCAAATTAGTAACTTGCACCAATGGTAGTTACAGGTACCCATGTGGAATGAGGAAATGTCATATGTTTCACTTACCATTACACGCATGACGATGCTTTAAAATATCAGTTATAAGGCGTGTTGGAAGGAACACAAGCAGGCATATATTCATCATATAAAAATAATGGTTAATTGATTTGTAATGCAAAGAGATATGGGGTGGTGTGGGCAGATCATGAAACAGGATCATGAACAGGAACGCGGCAAGTGTGGAATTACTAACTCTCAAGCAATGCAGTCTAGTATTTATTATATATAATATATTACATATTTGTTGTATACAGAAATCTAAACCGGTCCTAAATATTTTCGATATTATTTTATTATTGTCATTATACTGGGGTCAGACCAAGAAAATACTTTATACAAGACTTTTCTGATTTTTTTTCATTTAATTCTAAGAAGCAAGTAAAGCCATTTACATGCATTTGTGTGCAGAGTGTACATTCAAATACTATTTTCCAAACGCAGTGTTATGAGTTGACGGTTTTCAAAGAAGACGGTGTTTTGCAAAGTTAATGGACAGTAACATTGGCCGTGACTGCAATAGCAGAAAAGTGATGGCCGGGAGCACAAATTAGCTTGCTTAACTCATAGAAGGGGGAAAAAATGTTCTAAATGACAGCCTGTGGGCAGATGTCTGAGATGTGTACTGTTTTCTGATGGATCTGTAAACACATAGCATAAAGTCAGGAAATATAAACGTCTCTTTTAGAAATCTCGTGAAACAATAAATTTAATTAAAATGACTATGATCTCAAAGAAAACAAACAAGTTAAAAAACAATACGTCTTTAGCTTCTTTCTTCTCATTCCCGACAACCATTGCTTTAGTTTGCGGCATGCACTTTTAATTAAAACGTTTATTTGTTGGATTTGTTGCAATCCAATGCAATTGGTTACATCTACCCTGACATGAACTAATACACCAGTATTATTGACTCCATATTCTACATTTAACCCTGTGTTTCAGAGCAGAGTACAATGCTTTGTGGCTGTAAGTCACTCTCACCTATATGTATTTTATCCCACATTTTGTGGACTTTATTTAGCCTCTTGGATTTACATCATTCTTCACAACATTGGCTTTCACACATGGACGAATTTTGGACTTATCAAACGAGTTTGTCTCTGAGTTTATATGAACTTGAGTCACTTTTTATCTGTGTTTTTATTTTATATCAATTTTTTTGTGTTATTGATTTTAGCTCCTAGAACCCTTTCATCTTATTTTTATAAGTAATACTGATATACCAGTTTTCTAAGGGAGGATTGGTGACCCTCATTCCAGTTTTAGAGCTATCTATTTGATATTTGATAGTTTTGGTTATATCTACTGTATATTTATTTTATATATACTTTTACTCCATGTATTTTAGAAACAGATTACTTATTCTTGTATTTTGAACACTTTTCTTTTTCCCTGTGTTTTTAATACTTTTATTTGTATTTTGTGCCTTTTATTAGTCATAAAAAGGGAAAGTTCACTAAATTGAACCTCTATGGAGAATGTAAAAAGGGGAGTTTAAACACAAAAAGACAAAAACAAAAAAATATATCAGAAATAAACCTCTACAAAAAAAGGGCCAGCATAGAAGATCTGATAGCCGTAAAGACCCCCTTGACACATGTTGACAACTAAATGCAGCTGCTTCAAACTCAGCAACAATCGTTGTTACTTAAACTCATGGCACTAGCCAACAATGCATGTATATCAAAATAAGGGGCATCCCAAATGAGATATCGGTGAAAGAACTACCGCACTACATCAGAAGGCTCTTTACTACTATTCTACCCCACGCAGTGGTGAAAAAAATAGCAATTGACAGTGTCTACCACCTCCCAAACTTCACTTACCTCAAGACCACTGCTGCACGAGATGTAATCCTCAAATGCCTCACCCTGCCTGACAAAAACCAAACCATGTCGGCAATAAAGGGCAAATCACCTTTAACCTTTGAGAATTCAACACTTACCTTTTACCTGGATCTTTCAAAAGCCACCCTCCTCTTACGCAGTTACGACCCTGCTGTGTTCCACAGGAATGGCCTATCGATGGGTCATGAATGGCTCTTTGGTGGTGACTTTGGAGGGGATTCCACATGTTTTACCCTCTATGGAAGAAGTCTCGACTCTTCTGGGAACTCTGGGACTGATTTTTCCCGAACGCACCCTCATCCACAGGAACACCATCAGGATACTGGGACCCCTTTAGGATTCCAACTTTTATCCCGAGTGCTGTGGATCTACATCCTGCAACAACCTGATTGAGAGGGGGACCTCTATGCGAGACACTTCATAAGAGTTACACTGTTTAGTTTGTTTAATTTCTAGTTTAATTACATGCTGTGTTCATTAACAATGATGCCTTTTACAGTCACTGAAAATTAAAATCATACAACAGAACAGGCACTGGTGGACGGCAGATGGCCGGTTCTCCCCATATGGCTTTATACCATCTCCCCCCCACTATCACCCTTGGTTAGGGGATGTCATTATGGATGTACCCACTTCCAACCGAGCAGGCTCCTCTCACTGGCCTCTAATCCCTCTTCCAGTACAGTTTGCGCACTGGGCACATCCCCTCTCACAGCCTGATATTAGCATTGGATATAGGCACCTATATGTAACCCATAAAAGTTGGCATTATAAACATGCTTGAAATCACAAAGGAAACATATGGTAATAACTTCATGTAGGGTTTATAACTAAATATACTGATATGTGACAGATTCCATTTCTCGTGACCTTGGTTATATATTGCTTGTTTTTTTTTCTTTTGTGTTTTAAAGAAATGGTGCATTCTTATATTTATGCATATCTAACCTTCATGTGAATTTATGTTTATAATGTTTATGCTAATGACCTGCTAAACAACCGAATAACATGTAAAAGTATGATTTTTTTTTAAAAGCTATAGATAAATATTTCACAAATATATAATATCAATTAAACTAATAAAGGGTAGATACTGAGGGAAAATATGAATATATAAAAAAAAGAAAAACAGATATTATAATTAATATCTCAAATAAAAAAACTTGAGTAAAAAATAGGATAAATACAAAAAATGTCTCCCTATATGTATACAAACCAGTACAATATACTACCAATACATTATATAATAAATGTTAGAAAACATACATGTTTATTCATCTAAAATATTAAAAAGGTAAAAAGTAACATTCAATCCCTCAGGGCACAGTGTGTTTAATCTAAACACCCAAAGCTCCTATG
This sequence comes from Pelobates fuscus, assembly GCF_036172605.1. Lineage (NCBI taxonomy): Eukaryota > Metazoa > Chordata > Amphibia > Anura > Pelobatidae > Pelobates > Pelobates fuscus. The sequence continues at coordinate 329,309,166 of NC_086319.1, forward strand.
TTGTAAGATAGACCCTTTAAATGTTCAGAGCAGACTATCCATTACAGGGAATCTCCAGTGCCAGGAAAACAATTTGTTTTCCTGGCACTGGAGGTTCCCTCTCCCTCCCACCCCCCAATCCCTCCGCCGGCCGGTGTGCGAGGCTGATCCCGCCCACCGGCCGGGGAGACCTAATGCGCATGCGCGGCAAAGCCACGCATGCGCATTAGTGCTCCCCATAGGAAAGCATTGAAAACAATTTTCAATGCTTTCCTATGGGGAAATGAGCGACGCTGGAGGTCCTCACACAGCGTGAGGATGTCCAGCGACGCTCTAGCACAGGTAATCTGTGCTATGATCCAGGAAGTAGACAGCCACTAGAGGTGGAGTTAAACCTGCAAGGTAATTATTGCAGTTTATAGAAAACTGCAATAATTACACTTGCAGGTTTAGGAGTAGTGGGAGTTGGCACCCAGACCACTCCAATGGGCAGAAGTGGTCTGGGTGCCTGGAGTGTCCCTTTAAAGAGGGTCTAGCCTTGTCAATGGTCATTCTCATTTGCACATTGGAAATGTTTGATATTTGGGAATGAGAGTACAATTGCATGATACATAGAGAATAAGGAAACCATTGTACGTCTTTTTAAAAAAGAGAAATATTATTTATGTATGTATGTATTTAGTTACCAGTATACAGTATGTATGGGTGTCTAGGTTGAGGCATCAAAACATATACTCTTAAAGGACCACTATAGGCACCCAGACCACTTCAGCTTAATGAAGCTTAATGAAGTGGTCTGGGTGCCTGGTCCAGCTAGGTTTAACCGTTTTTTCTATAAACAGAGAAACTGCTATGTTTATATTACGGTTAATCCAGCCTCTCATTGACAGCCGCTAGAGGCGCTTGCGTGCTTCTCACTGTGAAAATCACAGTGAGAAGACGCCAGCGTCCATAGGAAAGCATTGTAAATGCTTTCCTATGAGACTGGCTGAAAGCATGCGGCTCTTGCCACGCATGCGCATTCAGCCAAGGAGGCGGAGAGTAAGAGGAGAGCTCCCGCCTGGCGCTGGAGAAAGAGGTAAGTTTAACCCCTTCCTCTCCATCCAGCCCGGCGGGAGGGGGACCCTGAGGGTGGGGGCACACTCAGGGCACTATAGTGTTTTCCTGGCACTATAGTGGTCCTTTAAATTCAATAGCAGAACCAAGCCAGGCAGTACCAGTCTATTGCACTACAAGATTTGTAAAAGATTTGCAACAGGCTTGCGTTTAATAGATATTCAACTATTAATTTGTCTTATCCTCCTTGTCTTAGCCCCTCTTTGGTTTATCATAGCATGCTAATCATAAGATCCTGCAAACTCCAGCAAGTCTGTATTAATGCTGTTCCTGAGTAATAGTCAATATTATCTCCTTGTCAAGCACTTTCTCGCTATATACATTAAAGGCAGTCTTTCTTTCTCAGCAAATCATTCACACCTGATTTTTCTTTTTCCGTGAGGAAAGGTGATATTTTAAAATGTGAAAACTTGACCTAGTAATTAGTGAGCCTAGATCCTACATTACTTGTTACGTTCACATCTGGTTGAAGTACTTGCCTAACATCTAATGTATTTAGTTAGTTAATCTATTATCTGTGGCTGAAGTCTGCAATGGCCATTCTAGTGACAAAGTTAAGTTTATGGATATATATTTTTTTAACAAATGATCTACTTAGTTTTATATTTGTTTGCAATAACTCTGCCATGCCTCTATGCACTAAAACTACTTTATCTTAATGAAGCAGTTTTGGTGTATATATTATGCCCCTGTAGTGTCACTGCTCAGTTCTCTGCCATTTAGGGGTTAAACCAATTTTGTTTCTGCTTATGATGTCCGTGCCTGGGTTCAGCAACATTTGGCACTTTAAAAGTTCTGGACTACATCTCCCATAATGCTCGCACAGCCATAATGCTGGCAAAGCATTAGGGGAGATGTTGTCTACAACATCTAGAGAGTGTTGAATGTTTCCTATCATGATCCTAGCCACAGTTCCACTGATTGTCACACACCATCAACAAGAAAACAATGATTTCATTTTCAATCACATCATATAGCATAGTGTTTTACTTTAGAGGTTCTTATTTCTTGCTCTGTAAATTGAACATTCATCACACAGGAGGCTGGCTATTAACAGAGCAGGAGATAAAAAATTAGAATTAAACACACTGTTGTTACAAAATAGTTAATTAGTTCAGCATAGTTCAGAAATAAGAAAAATAAGTATTTTTAAAAAGTAAAAAAAAAAAACTAAAATCCAGTTTGTACTTCATTGCTTATATTCCATAAAATGCCAGGTAGTCACAAGATGGCTGACAGCAAAGCAATAGCAGGTTCCACATATTATCACTGTGTAATAAAGAGAATTAAAAAAAATATCTCTCTCTTACCAAGTGTATATTTCTATGTACATATAAGCTATGTAAGACACAGGCAGGGGAGGTGTGGCTAGGAATACATAAAAAAGTGGTGAGCAGTGAGACTGCAGGGCAGGGGCATTGCTAGAACCAAAAATCTAATTCTCCAGGTCAACACATCTCTTCCAAGCTGGTGATATGTGCCATTGCTGAATATGTGTGAACTGGGCTGCGTGAAAGTAATGAATGAAATTCTGGAGTCCTAAGCCACCTGTCTAGAGACATATAATGTAGCCCTACATATGCGTGGTTTTCTTCCTCCAAATTAGCAGATTCACTGCAGACTTGATAACCTTGAAATCAGAGCGGTTAAAGAGTAGTAAGGCAAGCAGAAATCTGGATACTAAAATAAATTATACTTGACAAATTAATTTGAAAAGAGAACCTCCTCTGCTGATCTATACACCAAAACCACTTCATTAGGCTAAAGCTGTTTTGGTGCTTCGAGTGTCCCTTTAACAACATTTTCACTAGGTCTCACACCTATTTCTTTTTATGTTGTACCTTAAAGGTCACAACATACTGTGCTGTTTTTTTCTGTCCAGCAAACTAAGCTGTCTGATCATTTAGTAGTTGTAATTTGTTAGAAAATTCAATTTTCCTTTATTTTTTTTAGTATAGCATTTATATGTCCATGTCTTCTTGCTTTATCATATTCTCCTAAAAGACAGCGTAGCATTTCAACGTTACAAAGGTCTGTGGTTTGATTGCAAATGTAGATAAATGAGATAAAAGTTGTCCAATAGTCATTCAGCTTGGAGGAAGAGAGGAAGCAGCAGATCAAAAGGAGAATTAATGGGTAGCCATATCTAAGCCAATTCCTATGGGGGACTAATTAGTATTGGGAAGTTGGGGACGGGGTTGGTTGTGATGATGTCGTATAGAAATGACGAACATTTGGACTGCTCCTGTAACTTGAGCATACAACAGAAGACATTAAAGGGACACTATAGACACCCAGAACAGTTCATCCAATTGAAGTGGTCTGGGTGCAGTGTCCCTGTCCCACTTAGTCCTGCAATGTAAATTATTGCAGTTTTTGAGAAACTGCAATTATTGCATTACTCGGCTAAGACTACCTCTAGAAGCGCTTCCGGGATTCTAACGGACACTAAGTCTCTTAAACGACACTGGACATCCTCACACTCTGCATGAGGACATCCAGCATCAGTTAAATCCCCATAAGAAAGCATTGAGGCAATGCTTTCCTATAGGAATGGCCTAATGCGCTCGCAGCACTTGTAGGAGTCGGAGTGCCAACACAGCACTAAGGGACATCGGTGCTGGAATCGGGTGAGTAAATACATTTTTTAACCCTTCATGTGCCGGGTAGATCGCTAAGGAGGCAAGGACCAGAGGACACTGTAGTGTTAGGAATACTGTACAGATTTGTGTTCCTAACACTATAGAAACTCTTTAAGGGAAATGCACAGAAAAGTGCTGCAATTAAAACTGAAGCAACTTTTTAGAGTTAGTGGTGTTCTATATAATAAAAAGTTACGTTTACTGCTTGTGCTTTTATTCTCAAGAGTCTAAAAAAAAAAAAGAAAAGCTGTTGCACGTTTGCACTCATTATTTTCTACTGTCAGAATACCATATTTGGCACTCTTTTAAAATTATTAAAATATTCTTGTTCGGGTCTGTGCGTCTCACTATGTCATCTCCTTAAAGGTACACATTATACTGCAAGTGGTCACATCTAAAATTAAATATTTTACTAACATTAAAAAAAAAATGCAATAAGGGAGTTAACTTTATTGTTGAGAATGAATGCTTGCATAGTTAAATAGACAAATAATCTAAAGATTTGTTCTGTATCTCAATTGTTTTTCAATTAATATATTTGAAACTAAAATTGGAATGAAACATAATATCTGTCTTAGATCATAGAACTGCAATACTTGCAAATGGAAGTGTTTGCAGAAGGCAAACCCTCAAAATACTAAGAAATGTCTCGACCAATCAGATGTGTTTTATTCTGGAATATTTTTTAATGCTTATTTTTTCTTATTCTATAAAACAGAAGCAATATGCATCCTACCAAAGTGAATGTAGTACATGCACAGATCTTGAATAGCAAAGGAGCATGCAAAACCTTGACATCATTGATTCAAGGGATAATAATAATACAGTTACAATATTTTTATTTATCGCTGCGGTTATATACCACATCTGTCTGTATGTCTGCCTTCCTGTCTGTCTATCGATATATATTTCAAGCGATACTCCAACCAAAAACTATGGTTTTCATAAGACACTGATTTTGGTTAGACTAACCCCTTCTGAAATGGTTCGCCAAAAATTGAAATAAATAAATAAAAAGTAAAACATACCTCCATTCCATCCCGAGTCCAAGGTTTCCCTGCAGCCTGATCCTCCTTGCCTGACATCACATACCCTCCCTGATTGGGCAAGCAGGGGAGGGCAGTTGCACTTAGGAGAGAATGGGGGGCACGTGCCGCTATTCGCTGTCTGATGCCGATATTCTGTGTGTGGTGATGTGAGACACTAATTTTGCACAGAATTGACATTAGCCAGAGTGGATCTTTGTTCTGGGCTAATGGCACTGCTGGAAGTGAAGGGACACTACACATACAGATTCCAGGCACCATGACCACTTCAAATCAATGAAGTGGTGATAGTGCTTGGAGTTACCCTTTAGGTTTTTGTTTCAGAATTTCCTTCACAATTTTACTGATTCTAAATGTGACTATTTTACTTGCTGTAGCCAGATGGTCAGTATAGTGCTACATGTTGTTAAAGCTATCTGTGCTGAAGACTGTAGATCAAACACATGCAGTGAAACAAACCAAATTAGAAAGGATTACATTTTACAGTAGCACAAGAGCACTGAGGCCCTAAGGCATTCAAACTGTTCATGCAATCAGTTATAATTTTTCCACTGTGCTTTTTCTTGTGTTGTTTTTGTTATTTACAAATTGATTATTGACGGCAATATGAGAATTGCGTACACATTTTATAAATAGGAAGTTTAAATATGCAAAAGCCTAATTCAACTTCAAACAGACATATTTACCATACATTCAAATGTATAATTATGGCTTATATAAATGGCTTGACAAACAAGCAACAGTATTAGTACAAACTGTGTGGCCAGCCCAATCTCTCTACCTCTCACAGACAGATTTTAAATGATATCCCCATTGCCCTTCCACATGTACATAGCTCTAGTGAAAGGGCAATGAGAGGGGAGTGGGGTATTCAAAGAATATTTCATGGTATGCAGGTTAAAGTACTCTTTTGAAATATAGATGCTTAGTTTTAGCCAGACAACCGTAGTTATTAAATATGGGCATTATATCTACATGCATTCATAATGTTTGCATTCTGAATGGTTTTTGGAATCTATATTTACAGTATTTGACTTACTTTAAAATTAATTTTGAAATATATTTATTGACGCAAGGATAAGACTAACAGCATTTACATAAAGGAAGAATAAAGATCTCCAACAAAAATATCTCATTCAATTTTTTTTTTTTTTAAATTGCGGACGTGGAAAATCTGGGGTAGTTGTGAAAACATGATTTCTTGAGTTTCTATTCCCAAGGTGTACTTTCCAAAGCTCAATTTGAAATATGCAGGTGATGCACAACAGTATTTTTTTCATTTGCACGGAAGGAAGTTATTTGGTCTGGCAGCTAGCTATACACTCTCAGAGAGACTTTTCTTTCCAGATCAGAACTGATGCCATGCTGACGAGACTCAAAAGGCTGAACTGTACTGTCTATGCCTTGTTTCCTGCCTCGTCCATTTGGATCATAATCCATGTTATCGTTAGAAAAAAAAAATGTGTTTACAACAGCTTGCATTGCTAAGGGTACCTGCAGAAATACAGGGTGAAGTTTGAAACACACTACCTGTTTTTGCTCATTTGCATGTCCAACTAGGAACACTGGGATAGTTGTGGTAACATAATCTCTTGAGTTTCCATGCCCAACGGGGTTCTTCTTTTCAAAGAACTTATGATATGCAGGTGTATGTGTGTATATATAACATTATCTATCTATCTATCTATCTATCTATCTATCTATCTATATATCTATCTATCTATCTATCTATATATCTATCTATCTATCCATATTAGTTTTTAACTAAAACACAAACATAGTTAATAAAAGTTCTTTCTTTCAATTCTGTTGAGTATATTTGTCTCTCATATTTGGATTTAGACAAATGACAAAGAGTTATTTCAGTCCAGGAGTGAAAGCCCTTTTGGCATAGGTAATTATTTCTTTGGATTGTGATCACTTTTATAACTGTTGCTCAATACAGGACAAAAGTCAAATGCTATTCATAGGCTACCAGTTCCGATATAGAGGGCATGAGTCAGTTTCTTATTAAAAATAAAAAGGTAAAAAAAAGTAGAAGAAATACATTTGCAAATTAGCCTTCAAATATTGGACATACTTAGAAACGTTAAACACCCATACTATGTTTGTGTAGCATGAACCAAAATTAATCCACCCAAGCACCCCAGAATCTTTGGACTTTAGAAATAGAAGGCAATAATCATTGTATAGAACAGATTGCTCATTCTTTCTGGAACAACAAATTTTGAAACATTTGGATTCTGGGATCTTGGCATGTTGTAGATGTGTGTGTATGATATAATGGTTACGGATATAGGTCTACACTCAAGGCAGTGTTTTTTTAACACAATTTATTTTTTGTGTTTCCTTACATTGTATATTCATTTTGGAGGGTTATTTAATTTGTGCACTACAGAGGTTTCTAGAAATAATGGTAAAGAGTAATAACCATAATGCCATATGCCATATTTTAGTATTTTGATATAATTTAGGAAATTTAATTTTACTTAAACAAATGTAGCCTCTGTATTTGTACTTTCCTTCAAATCATAATTAAACCAAGTATCCTCAGACATAAATGTTGCTGTTATTGTTATGTTAACTATAATAGCCCCAGTTTACCCTCCAGTTATCTCATCGACTTCTCTTTTAAATCATGCTTTTCTCTTTATTCTCCCACCGTCTATGCTTACATAATGAAATTCAACTACACTTCTCTCTTTGGAACACAAAATCTGTGTTAAAGAAGATTTTTTTCACCATTGTCTTGCTTTGATGACGAGAAGAAAAACCCAATTTTGTGCCAAATAATACTGTAACCTATTCTGACATTACACCCTCATTGTCCTTAGTCTCTCTCATTCTGCATCCCACTATCTTTCTTGTGTATTTCTAGAACCAGTCACCTGTCCATCATTTCCCCATTTTTCGAAATCCATATGTCCATCAAACCTCATCCTGTTAATACAATCCTTATATATTTCACTGCATTGAGAATGAGTAACAGTAAGGAAGTTTAAATATTTTATATTACATAATATTATGTACAATATATCATCAATATTTCATTGTATTTTATCTAACAAATCTTGTCAAAATTCACTAACATATCTAAACACCCAAGCACTACAGTGATTTTAAGCACAGTTGGTTTTCGTTATTATATTACATTATGATAGTAGAAGCACTTTCATGTTTTATGTATAATAGTGCTTTTTTACAGCTATATGATGGTGAAAACTCACAATGTGATCATATGCGTTTTCCTTTTTCTTTTCTTTTTCTTTTTTTTTTTATATTCTTTATTTTTGTTGTGCTTGTAATAACAGTAGGCTTGTTCAGCCACAATATTAATCGCAAGCATATTGAACAGGTATTGTAAACATAAAATAGCATACGAATAGACAGCACAATTTTTGTGTAGATGATGATGTTAGGAATAGACAGTGTAGAGACAGAATATATTGTAGGTTTCAAGCTTTTCCTGTCTATGGTGATTATGTAAGTTAAGGTTCAACGTTTATAGTACAAGCTAGGCAAATTAGAAGTTTAACGCTGACATATGGGCAGGCTTAGATAGACAACGTTTATAGTACATGCTAGGTAGATTAAAGTAGACATTTTTGTGAGTGTCATGTAAAATTAGTAAACGTACAAAATATAAAATAACATTCAAGTTAGGTCTATGTAGGTCGCTTTAAGCGTTTTCCTTTTTCTATTCCCCCAGCTAATCTTGGGCTCTTCTTCTCTTACTTTCCTAGTCATGATAAAATGTTACTCAATTTTATCTTGACTTTCTTAGACTTTGTTAATCACATAGAAGTAAAGATTACAAGTATGAAGACTACCTCAAGTGAATTGGTTCCATCACCTAATTGTGGGGTGAAATAAGTGTATTTACTGGTTGCCATGTTTTAGGAGGAGGAATCAATATCTATCTACCAATCTATCTATACTAATTAGGCCAATACAATGTATGGATTAGATAGATGGCTACCTGAAGGTGAACAAATAAACCTAGCATTATAGGTTATTTTTACCTTGCTCCTTGATTTCTCCCAATCGCATATTTTACAGCATCCACATTCTCTGATCCAACACCCCACAACACCCTATTCTGAATTTAATTTGCCATCATCATCTATTACACTCCTATGAATGTTTCTACCGGTTTTCATTTTGTAATTCATCTGCCACTTTTTCTAACTGAATTTTTTCCACAATATCCTCTTCATAGCCAGCATCACTACCTCTATGCCAATGCAGCCCTACCAGGAGAAACATTTTCTGTCCATTTTGCTTTTCTCCTCCCAATTTTACGCTCTCTTTTTACAGCATCAGAGCTTGCCTCTTATCTTCAAATACATTTGCTGAAATTCAAGTAGTTCAGCCCAACATCCATCTACATTTCCAACTCAATTTCCTTTGCGCTGTTTCTTTCACTACTTCTCATAATGCTGCTTTTGAAGAGGTCACAGTCCACCACTTCCTCCATCTAGTCTCATAAATTGTTTTTTTTTCTTTCACACATTCTACCATCTACATCTCCATTTTTAACTTTGCTCTGGTTTCTATCTTAACTCACTGAAAGTGGCCGTTATCAATCCACTTTTTAAAAGATCATATCTCAATCAATCTAACTACTTACTTTCAAAGCCTCTTGAGCTGATTAAACAGAACCATCAGTCATCCTTCATCTTTTCAACAAAGAATGCAATGCTCACAGTCCATAACTTGTTCATCCTTCTTGACCATTGTGACACTTTGATTCCTGCTCTTCTTTCATCTCTGCTTTACTTTGGTATCACTAGGTTTGCTCTCTTCTGACTCCCATCTCCTCTCTCAAAACATTTTTGTCAGTACTAATCCACAATGCCAACCCTACATCCTGTTGGTGTGCCCTAAGACATAGTCTTTGTATGCTTTTTGTCATCCCACTTTAGTGTCCAATAAACCTCACTTTATCTATAAGAATAACACAAAGGAAGGGAAGGGCTGCGCCACTTATATAACAGAAAACAGAAAAAAGATTAGCAGTGTTAGATGCAAATCAGTGTATTAAATAATACAAAATATATTTGTAGTCCCTAAAAAGTTATCACATATAAATATGCCTCTATGATAGAGGTAAGTGCAGCTATGGATGCTTGGTAAGACGTACATTCCTTAGGCTTGGCGGGTATATCTTTTCCAAGTGTCAATATATATATATAAATGTCAAGAAACAGGGGAAGCCATTAGTGCAATATGTCAAATCAAATACCATAGATATAATATAGTAAAATAGCAGTATTGCACACACATTTATTAGAGCTATGGCCAGCTCTAGCTTATGATGTGTACACTGGTACAATGCCCACTTGTAGGATATGATGTCTGCAACGGTAGAGGTGCCCGGAAAAACAACAAATAGTGCTCTCAATAAGATAGGTAAAACTGTATAAAATAGATAAAAAATGTACTCACAAGGATAGAGCAAATTCACTGCTCTATATCAGTGTTGGTGATATGATCCCCACCTGGGATTTCAAACTATGCATTTCAACTGTACTTTATCCTTGTATAGCTCCAGTACTCATTTTTATAGATGGCTCCCAGATATTCTTCTGTCTCCTCCACATGTAATAGTTCCTTAGTTCTTTGTGATTTTGTAATGTTTTTGTTCACTCTGCACATCACTGTGGCGTGATTGTGTGTGACTGTGGCAGGGTGAGTGTAACATGGCTAGTAGGGGGCTGATTGTGGCAAAGTGAGTGTGATAGGGTTATTAGAGGGGTAATTGTGTACCAAAGAACCGTGGTTAGTGCGCTTAAATTTATTTAGTGTATAGTTTTCCAATAGCTGCTTCACACTCTAGGGGGAGTCTCCCTCACCCCCCTATAACAAAATGGTGAAAAGAAAGATTAATATATGCCTAAGATTGGATATATACCTCTCTATGGGCATATATTTAAAGTGGAGCACTCAGGTGATATATATGATAATTATTTTACTTACATATCGTATGGTTTGACATTTGATTGATATAAAAAAAGGAACAAAAGGGGGAGAGAATCACATAGTATAATACTGTAAGGTTAAATTTCCAAATATTCGTAAATAAATGGGTTCAACTCACATAGATTAGAGCCTTTGTTTGGACAGGCTCAAATCGCACTCGTTTCTGTGCCGTCTGGTGGCATGTTACCCTTTAATCGTACAGGAAATTATCATCAAGGAAAGGCATAGAAATAGAGAACTCTCTGGTGAAATATGTTATAATTATTGTAAATATAAAACACCAACCAAATGGTTGCTCACCTTTTCTAGAGCCCTTATAGCCTGGCTCCAGGTGTATTCGCTTAGGTGCCACCAACCCTCTATGGTTAGAAGCAGAAGTGCAGGTAGCCAAAATGGACTAAAAAAGTACTTTTATTATAATAAAAAAAAATAATAATGATAAAATTCAGCTAAAATGCTTAAAATATATAGAAATAATCAAAGTAATGTCCATATAAGCTCCTTTGCCCAAACGCGTATCTCCCAAATCTCTGGGCTTCCTCAATCAGTCTGTTCACCTTTCTGCTTCCTTATGTCCATTAAATATCATATTGCATCCTCCCATTGGTCCGTTTGAATTTTCATTATCCAATCTGGACAGTCATATCGTCCTTACCCCAATCACCAAGGCGGGAAATGTAAACGGTGCTTACCTCATCACCACTTCCGGTTCGCCTGCGGCTATATTGCTTGAGGGCATCCGGACGCAATGCTCATTACCGGAAGTGGCGTTTTCCGCACGTCACATTACTTCCGCATTCTCTCCCATTACCCGCCGGGAAATGTAGTTTGCCGTACCTCTCTTGGTAATATACCTTACTCAGAGGGAAGACATACATGGATAAAAGTAAAAAATATGTTTGAGAATACACTAATAGCAATATTCATATTAAGATCTCATTTAAATCATACATAATGGTAAAAATATAAATACATTGACTCCCTAAATGTGACCTATATATTTTAGTCATACATAATAAAAACGAAAATACCTCAGTATCCCCCTAATTGTGATCACTGCATATATAACGTAGATAATAGCCCTATATAAGATTAGTTCTTTCTATATCTTAAAAGTGATAGTCCAATAATAGCATATCGTTCATCAGAGAAAGTGACATAATTCAAAATCATTATTATGACCTTTTAGAAGTAGGGTTTCTAAATGATATATCCAGCGCATCTCACACTGTCCCATTTTTCTGGTGAGATCTTCACCCCTCCAATTGGTTCTAATCAGTTGTAGTCCCTTAAAATCCAATTCCGTAGGGTCCTGGTTGTGTTTTTCTTTCAAATGGACTGAAAAAGTGTGTTTGGTAAAACCTGTCTTAATGTTTCTCACATTATTAGAGGGGTGACTATGGCAGAGTGAGGGTGACAGGGTGAAAGAGGTAAATGTGACAGTATTGGGGGGGTTACTGTATGACAGGGTTAGTGAGGTGGATGTGGCAGGGTGTGGAGGGATGAGGCTCTATAGGTGCACATCACATTATGGCATACACATATAGTAGGTTAATATGCAGCCCTGTAAAAATCCACATTACTTATAGTTCTGTAACACTCATTCACAATGCTTAAAGCCACTTCACTTAACAATGTTGATTTCTTCTATTTGCTTGAGGAGTATTTGAATAGATTCAAGTTAAGCGAGGCAAAGGCTATTCTCAACACTGTGAAAGCTAATTTTACAATGTAATGATTACAGGTCATAGGACCACTCTGGCCCAAGTAAGGGTTGTCAAATAAAATCATAATCTTTTATTTGATTGTTTACTCCTGATTTCAGATTTGCATTGCAGCTAACACCATTACCACACAAACTGTAACCTGTGTCAATGCTACCAGCAGAAATAGCCCAAAGATCTGATGTTACTCAGCAAGCATTCAAAGATTGAGATATCTAGGTGGTCCACAGACATTTGGCTTTCAATTACTTTCTATTCTAAGGTTATTCCCTGTACTATACACAACGTACACACAAAGAGATTTTAATTTCTAGAAACACCCCTTGGCATCCACTTTGTTTGAACTGATTTCTAGTTGTTTATCTTTTTAAGTCGTTTTCAATCTGACCACGGAAAGCACATCTGGTTCCAATTTTAATCAGTATTCCTAAGGGAGCAACTTCATATTATAGCTAGCTAGCAATGCTAAAATAATAGTTCATAATGATGAAACTTCTGGTAATTTAAAGTGTTTTACCCACTGTTTGGCAAATGTATTTAAATGGTATAAAGAGGGTGGGACCTATTCTGGGTGCTAGAGGGGTCTATTATCTTTCTTTAAACTGATCGGATTACAAGTCATGGATTTGGCATCCTGTTTCAATAATGAAGAGCTGAAACTCTATTTAGACTTCGAAGGAAATAGAGACTAAATTGTTAACGTCATAAAATACTGTAATGTACTGAAGTGTTAAATAAGACAAATGTCATTTCTTCTCATATTAAGATTAATGTTTTTTGTTCCCTAACACAGTTTGAGTATATACTATTTAAATTATTGTAAGTAGGTTAAACGTACAATGTTAAGATGAAGTGGTTATCCTATTTCAACGAACACTGAATGTACCAACGATACCTGTTTTCGTAAAAAAAAAAAAAAAAAGTATATATTATTTCTAAAATATTAACTTTGTCAGATTAATTTCGATGACTGTGACAAGAAACTTAGCCTATGCTTGTCAGTTTTGGGATCATATAAAACAAATAATTATTTAAGAATGTGGTACCATGGGGGTGAGGGGAAATGGCATGATGTTTGGCCAAACCACTTGGAAACTTAGACGACAAACACAAAAATGCTGCTCTAGCCAGCCCCACTCAGGACTGCCCACGTGCAGACAACATATCTAATTATACTCTTGCACTGGAATGTAAGGGGATATTTCTCTGGGGCCCTCAGATGCGCAACAATAAATGTGCAACTAGGACTGCACCGCCAAATACGAGGATGTTGGGAGGTATGCAGTTATTATGAAAAGATGTTGGCAAGAAATGTTATTTCAGAAGATTATACAAAAGTGAATATCCCCATCTTTTTATATTAATTGTTTTATTCTCATTCCACACATAATACAAAACAATATATGCAAGTAGGAGTAATACATAAATGAACCAGTATGTAAGGATGACCTCACTACCATTACCACATCAGAATATGGCGTTTTAAAATGTGTAGAGGTAGTAGGTATACTTAGTAAATGAACACACCTCTGCCTGAAAAGACACAATGTAATATGAGCATGGCAGTATAAAAGTACACCTCTGCAAAACACATAGAATTAAATATTCTCACAAATTGACAGTAAGGTATTTATCTGGAGCCAATTGCATCAGTTATCTGCAACCAATGGCATCAAATGTTTGGGTGCTCATAATACGCATAAGACTTAACAGAAAAACAAGAAACAAAACCAGAACAGCAGATATTTCTGGACAGCTTTAAATGAAGGAACTCAGCTTGGTAAATGTTGAGCTGACATATGTACAACAGCTCTGAATGTGGTGATTTACTTACCGATCCCTGTAAAGTTTGAAATCAAAATCTGTGAAGGAAAGTACCCAATTCAACAGCTTCCAACAATTTGGCTGTAGATCCAGAATGCAATGCCATTAGGGATCTCAGTGAACCCCAGTGTCATGTGTTAGGGCCCCAGGAGCTCGGTCCATGGATGGAGAGATCTCCTCCAAGATGCTGAATTCCTGGACTAGCCCAGGCAAAAGGTGAACAAATTACCTTCAAAATGATATGCCGTCATCCCCCTTACTGCTTGGAGGTAATAAAGTATTTTCCAATTCCACCATTGATGTAAATTTGCCATATTAAATTTGCTCTTTAACACAATGCACTGTGTATTACCTTTCTTAGGAGTTTTATTCTTGTATTAAATATAGTGATATAAAAAGTCATAATGTCTTGAACTTTTGAAACTCATTTTTTTTTTCTAAATTAAAGCCAATCAAATCTTAAAACAAACATGAGCGCACTTGTTCCTATTTTCATCACTTTTATTTCCAATACCAGATAGTGTGTGTCTAGTCTTTCCAGACGGACAATTATTTCCATTTTAAGCTATTTTATTTCTATGATGTAAATGTTAAAAATTCTGCAACTTTTCAAAGCTTCACATGTTTCCTTTTTTCCATGCACATTACATTTCCAGACTCTAATTCCAGATTCAAAATTGCGGGTGGATATTTGCCAACATATGTGCTGTAAGCAA
This sequence comes from Pelobates fuscus, assembly GCF_036172605.1. Taxonomy (NCBI): domain Eukaryota; kingdom Metazoa; phylum Chordata; class Amphibia; order Anura; family Pelobatidae; genus Pelobates; species Pelobates fuscus. Next base: position 329,324,195 of record NC_086319.1, read on the forward strand.
TCCTAAATTGGAAAGCAACAGGTGGAGAGCAGAGGAATTGATTGTTAATGTCTAACCCTGGTGCAGCAAGTTTTAGACTGAAGCAAAATTATGATATTTACATCCATACATATACAGCAGATGCAAAGGCTTCATTTGTAATGCCAATTTTCAAATATATTTCAGTCCTCTTATTTGTACAGCGCATATACAAACATGCTGTTCATATTGCAAACTGTCATTAGATCGATCATTAAAAATAATGGTGCACACCAACCTCCAGTTTTTTGTTTCATATTAGTTTCTGTGATTTTGAAAAGTACTCCGTGTGGACTGGATGTACATCAGTTACTTCTTGCAGAATGTATGTTTAAAAATCAATCATTCCTGTTGCAATGGGAAAATGGGAAGAAATATGCAAGAGACAAAATTCTCTAGAGAGTTTAAAAAAAAAAAATTTCAACTTACTCCCACACCTGCTTACTGAGTAATTGAAAACACGTTGTCTATATTCATTAACATTCTTTGTGCTTGATAAACTTAAGGGAATATAACATGCAAAGTAATTGCTTAATATAAACATATTTAGATTAGGAGAAGTAGTGGGCAAGACTTACATATAATGAAAGGAAGTATGATTTCCTTTTCATTTACCTTTCTGTAAACACTTTCACTAACAATTTAAATCACACTGCGAAGAAATAGAAACGTAACAAGTTCTTTTTGTAGGGGATTAAAGAAGTCCAGTGCAGATCTTTTGATCCACAAATCTGTTTAATTCTAACATCAGTAGGACTGTATCTTGCCCCACAGAAGATGCTCATCAAACTAGTTTTAATAGTGGTCTTAAAGTGTATTGTAAAGTGTAAATGTGTATTGCTGGGAGTTTCTTACTATTAGTTTGGATTGATGGGCTTTCATGTAAGTTAAAAATATTGAAGATTTAATTACCTTATTTCCAATGCCGAGCAGGTAACACCCCGGCTGCCACTCTTCTCACTGTTACTGATAATTGAATCCATTACGATGCTTCTCCATAGAGAAGCATGGAGAGAGGGAAGTTGAATCAACATGCACAACAATCTCTTTGGAGGAGTGTCTGGCATTTTCATACAGAGCATGAAGACACTGAACCTCTAGTGGCTGTCACTCAGACAGGGGAATATCTCGCTGTCACGAAGGTGAGAGACTGCAAGGACGGTCTCTTTGCTCTAAAAGCACTATGCTGTAGTGTTTCTGGTGTTTTGAGTGTCCCTGACAGATTTTGTAAATGGGTCTATACATACAGTCAGCCCTTGACTTATAAAGTTAAGACTTCTATTCATTTTCAGTTACTCTTACAGCCTGATCAACACTCTAGGATCCCACACAAAGAGCTGATAAATGGCATTATTAGCATAACAACGTTCACGCACATACATTGCGTCATAAGAGGAGTCAGAGCCGAAGTGTCCGGCATCAGAATTGCCGAATGCCTGTGTAGAGGAACGTTCGCCAGTCATCTCCTCATGAGGATGCCTGGAAGAGAGGTAAGTACTGTATTTATCGGCGTATAACACGCACCTCATTTTAAGAAGGAAATTCCAGGAAATTTCCCCCCCTCCCATAGTATTCCCCCCCTTTCCATAGTATTCGCCCCCCTCATTCCATAGTGTCCCCCCCCATCCCATAGTGTCCCCCCCTCATCCCATAGTGTTCCCCTCCTCATCCCATAGTGTTCCCCCCCTCATCCCATAGTGTTCCCCCCCTCATCCCATAGTGTTCCCACCCCCCTCCCATAGTATTCTCCCCCCCATAGTATTCTCCCCCCCTCCCATAGTATTCTCCCTCCCTCCCATAGTAATTTACCCCCTCACATAGTATTCCCCCCTTTCCATAGTGTCCGCCCCCCTCATTCCATAGTGTTCCCCCCCCCCTCATCCCATAGTGTCCCCCCCTCATCCCATAGTGTTCCCCCCCTCATCCCATAGTGTTCCCCCCCTCATCCCATAGTGTTCCCACCCCCCCTCCCATAGTATTCTTCCCCCCCATAGTATTCTCCCCCCCATAGTATTTTCCCCCCTCCCATAGTATTCTCCCCCCCTCCCATAGTATTCTAACCCCCTCCCATAGTATTCTCCCCCCCTCCCATAGTATTCTCCCCCCCTCCCATAGTATTCTCCACCCTCCCATAGTATTCTCCCCCCTTCCATAGTATTCTCCCCCCCTCCCATAGTATTCTCCCCCCTCCCATAGTATTCTCTCCCCCCATAGTATTCTCCCACCCCCTCCCATAGTATTCTCCCCCCCTCCCATAGTATTCTCCCCCCCTCCCATAGTATTCTCCCCCCTCCCATAGTATTCTCCCCCCATAGTATTCTCCCCCTCCCATAGTATTCTCCCCCCCTCCCATAGTATTCTCCCCCCCCATAGTATTCTCCCCCCTCCCATAGTATTCTCCCCGTAGTATTCTCCCCCCTCCCATAGTATTCTCTCCCCCATAGTATTCTCCCACCCCCTCCCATAGTATTCCCCCCCATAGTATTCTACCCCCTCCCATAGTATTCGCCCCCCCATAGTATTCGCCCCCCCATACTATTCTCCCCCCCTCCCATACTATTCTCCCCCCCATACTATTCTCCCCCCCATAGTATTCTCCCCCCCCATAGTATTCTCCCCCCCTCCCATAGTATTCTCCCCCCCTCCCATAGTATTCTTCCCCCCATAGTATTCTTCCCCCCTCCCATAGTATTCTCCCCCCCCATAGTATTCTTCCCCCCTTCCCATAGTATTCTTCCCCCCCTCCCATAGTATTCTTCCCCCCCTCCCATAGTATTCTTCCCCCCCTCCCATAGTATTCTCCCCCCCCTCCCATTGTATTCTCCCCCCCCCCATAGTGCCCCCCCCCCTCCCATAGTGTCCCCTAGTGCACTTTCCCTTGTCCCATAATTACTTACCTGTCTTCACAGCGCGCACCGCGGTACAGGAACTTCAATTTCAGGTTCCGGTTTCCGGCGGGACTGAAAGGAAGTGTGCACAAGTGTGCACACTTCCTTTCAGTCCCGCCGGAAAGCAGAACCTGAAATTGAAGTTCCAGTACCGCGGTGCGCGCTGAACACCGGCCCACGCTTCAAGACAGGTAAGTAATTATGGGATATCGGCGTATAACACGCACCCACGATTTCCCCCCTATTTTCAGGGAGAAAAAGTGCGTGTTATACGCTGATAAATACGGTACTCATCCCTACCTTTATTATATGACTGTCAGGAGGCCGGCAGCCTTACTTGCCTACAGCCGATCATGTGGTGCACCGATTCAGTCTTGTGAATTCCTCCTTCCCTCCACCTCCTCTTCTTGGGTTTCATATGCCAAACCTTCTGCCTCGTCTTATGACAGTTGCTCGTGCGTCAACTTCATGCGGTTAATGAAGTGCATCCGCATCATACTTAATGCCCCCTTATGTTTTGGGTGCGTGGCTATGCCATATCCTATAAATGGGAGCTAGATCCCATGTTCCTTGCCATATTGTGATCCCTTTAGTGCGTTTATAGTGTTCTTTACTATAATTTTGACATGAATATCCTTTTGACCATTCTGACTTCTGTTAACCTTGACCTGGCTTAGTTTTCTCGTTGACCTGCTTTCTGAAATCCCTTGACCTTGGCTAGTTTTACTTTTACTCTATCTTTCGTGAAGCCAGGCCACCTCTAAGAAAAATTATCTTGTGATTTATACCGAAGGGAAGGAAAACTTTACAAATGTAAATTTACATGTTGAGTAGTCAAGTCTAGACAAACCTAATAGTGTATGTAAATGAATTCCACATAGATCTTTGACTGTAATTGGAGAAAGTGAAGGTCTATTGAAATGTGAATTTCTTTCCTCTATAAAGCTTATGCTGACGGTATCGATCCTATCCTGTTACTCCTATTCTTAGTAAACTACAGGAAGCTTAATACTATGTTTATTTTCCTAATTGAGTCCTCAGAAAAGGACTGAAAGTGTTTTTGCACACACGTTTTGACACAGAGCTGACGGCTGATTATAAGATGGGACTAATGGTAAAGGGCATTAGTTGCATTACAGTATATGTGCCAGTGCTGTGACTAGAATTTCACCTCGGAATAAAAATAGCCAGTATTATCATCAATCAATTTTGTCTAATGTGTTGTTTTGAGCTATGTTGTGGTTGAATAATCATTGTAGTCAAAAATATTTATATTACTTATTGAAAATTCATTTTACACTGCATACTTTATAGCAGTAAAAAAATTCTAGCATTCTATCATAATTTCACATTTCTTTTCTTTTCTTTTTTTGTGTTGTGTTGTGTAATATAGCCAAGTTGAGAAAATTGGAGGTTGGAAGCAGTTCTGTTAATTTTGTCCTAGTTTAGTAAATACAATTTTCACAGCAATTCTGTATTTAGTGAATAAACCCGTTCTAAAAAAACAAGTTATTAACCGGCTTCTGTAACCAGTTATGCCACCAGCCTTGGCTAGTATTACATGTTAACATATAAGAAACATATAAAATAATTCTGTTTATGACTGCAAGTAATGCAGACATGTTTATTACTGGTTGCATTTTTTTTCACTCCCATTACGTATTTGACATAGCAGACATAAATCCAAGCTTTTGCATTTGTGTCTGAGCTGTTCTTTTGTTCCTTTCTTGTGTAGTTTTAAATATCTCCTTTGCGTGACTTAATACATCTTATATCACTAGTACCAAAGATCTTTAAAGACTAGGTTACCTCTTTTGAAAGTTTATATTCTATAGTATAATTTTGTCTTCAATGAACTTGGTTGTAGGTGGTGGTAAAAAGGGAGGAGAGGAAGAGCCTCTTTGAAGATTATTATCCTGTTGAATGTCGTTCTTCAAAGGTTTTTTTCCAGAGCTTTGGGGAAGTTTGTTGTTAAAGATCTTTGCATTATTGAAATATTTTCACATTGTTTCTAAAATTAAAAGACATATTCCAACCACTTCAAGAGTTTCACATCTTTTGAGGCATCTGTCTTCAAAGACCTTTTGGGTGGTTATCTCTTTGTTCGTCTCTACATGAATGGGCACGAAAATCTGTTTTTTTTCTTTAGAAGAGTATGAGACCTTTAAGTACTGTAATGCCATGTTATAAAGCACCACAAACTCTTTTAAAAGGAACATTTTAGAGCTATTTTCTTTTGAGAATACCAAGCTTTGATTTGGTTTAAATTTTCCCGCAATATAATTTGAAATAATTTTTTTTCTTCTTTAATTTGCAGGTTTTTAACTTTCATAAAATATTCTCTGCATGTTTATTTACTGAAAGAGTTGATACATATACCTGCTACATATTTTGAGATGTTCGTCAAAACCACATAAATTAAGCATCTTTATCCTAAAGTACTGATGGGATAACATTACTCCCAATATCATCCGGTATCTACTTTTGTGAAACATGATCATAGGGAAGAAATTAAATGTATTGGAGAAATACGTTTTTTTTCCACAGTCTTTTGTTCACTTGTATGATCATAGCCAATCCAGAAATTAGTTAATCTCTGTATTTAATCATCTTTAACAAAATGTTTAATCAGAAACTTAAAGGAAATTGTCATTTCTATCTCTATATATCTCTAATTTCACCTATCTCTACATATAAAAATATTTGTGAGGTGTGAAAAATATAATTAAATGAAGAAACTGATTGCCTCCATCTTTTTTTTTTATGTCAACTCTGTCCTTAGTACCTGGCTGTCAACATAGAGAAAGCAAAAAGTTTATATTTATTTTCCTCTTCATTGGCAATGTGAACAATGACGTTGCCTTTTCTGAACTGGTTTATAATGTCATTTGCTAAATCTTTATTAAAAGTTTAAAAGAAAACCGGTTAACACAAGTTATGGGTGATTTTCAATATCTTTACTCAATAGTGTAAATCAAAAGGTGCCCAAAAGGTAGATCCCCACATGATTTAAAACTACAGCTTCCATGGTGCTTTGTCATTCTAAAGGCATGCAAAGTATCATGGGAGTTGTAGTTCTACAACATCTGGGGATCTACCTTTTGGGCACCTTTTGATTTACACTATTGAGTAAAGATATTGAAAATCACCCATAACTTGTGTTAACCTGTTTTCTTTTAAACTTTTAATGTGTAAATTCTGGGGAAGTTAGAGTTTCCCTTTAAAAATGGACCGCAAGCATATCTGCTTTGCATAGCTGTGGTGCATAGTAATGCATCCTGCAATCCTATTAGGGGAGTCACAATTTCACATTAACTTCATCAACACATTCATAGCTGCTGATAAGCCATTACCAATGTCAGCGCAATCTCAATCCCGTTACTTTCTGACAACACTTATACTATTATCAGATCGATGGATGCCTTGCATTAAACACTTAAGTTTCGGCAATCACAGTCTTTTTAAAGAGGAGTTCTCAACACTTTAACAAGACCATCAAAAATGTAGAGAATGTAGCATGTCAAAGTACTCGAAAACACTTTTTTGGACAAATAACCAATAACCCAAAATATTTCCAAGTGTGTGGGCAAGAGCTGAATAAACACCCCCCCGACCTACAAGCAATGTAAACTAACGAATACTTGGTAGCCAGTTAGACAAGATAAAATATAAGCACCGTGTTGCGGTCACCGGCCCGCCGAGCCTCACGGTCGTGCCCGACCGGCACGACCGCACCGACTACACGAGCTTACCTGCTCGTCAGCGAGCCGGGAACCGCGCACTTAGTTCTTCCGGGCATCACGCCCGAATCCAATATGGCGCCGACCACGTGGTCGCGTCTATGGATAGCCCCGCCCCCGAGAATTATACTAACGTGTGCGTGACGTCACGACGTCAACGCACACGCACGTTTTGGGGTCAGAGGTCGCCCTCTGACCAATCACAGCCTAGAGAGGGTTATTTAAACCCCTAGCTTTTCCCAGTACTTTGCCCTGTTGTGGTTTCAGTTTCCTGGTTTCCTGGAAGTGCTATTTTCGTGTTTCTGATTTCCTGGTATCCTGATCCTTGGCGTTTCCCTGGTTATTCTGATCTCTGGTTTCCCTGACTTGGCTCGTTTAATCGGTATTGAATATTTTCTGGCTTCCTTGACCTCGGCTTTCCCTTTGACCATTCTCTGTCTCTAGCGTATTAGTCCGGCCATTCTAAGGTCCGGTTTACGCTCTATCCTGTTATTTTCCTTTTCTTACTTATGTATAAGTTTACATAGTTTCTGCGTGCTGGACCTCATTACTAGCCGTGACATTACAACAGGGACATGGATCCTGCAGAACTATGCAAACATATGATCGCCTGTGAAAATAGGGTGGAGGATATGGACCACAGGTTAGACCAATTTGCCCAGGCATTTCAGACCTTGCTCCAGAGGACTGTCTATTTAGAGGTCCCTCCTGTACCACCTGTGGTTCCGCCACCTGTAGTGGTTCCCGTACCACATAAACCACCGTCCATAACCCTGTCACCACCCCCTCGTTATGGAGGTGATTCTAAGGAATTCAGAGGTTTTTTAAACCAAATTGAATACCACTTTGAGGCCTCCCCAGGTTCATTCCCAACAGATAGATCTAAAATAGGCTATCTGATGAACCAATTAACTGGAAAAGCCTTGACCTGGGCTAACCCCTTATGGGAAAGTGGTGACGCAGTAGCCCGTGATTACAGTACCTTTCTTACGGCTTTTAAGGCTACGTTTGAACCTAAAGGCAGGGAGAAGAACGCTGCCAAAGCCCTTATGAGAATCAAGCAAGGCAGTCGTTCTGTAGCCGATTATGCCATAGAATTCCGGACATTGGCATCTGAGGTTGATTGGACCAATAGTGGTCTGGTGGCTGCTTTCTCTGAAGGTCTAGCTGAGAGTATACAAGATGAGACCGCAGCTAGAGACCTCCCGGTTAATCTTAATGAGTTTATTGCCTACATGATAGACATTGATAACCGGCTCAGAGAGAGAGAGAAAAACAAACAACGTAACAGACGTTCCAATTTATCCATAGCTCCTCGTTTCTCTAACCCAGTGGTGAGTAGCCAAACGCCTCTTCCAGAACCTGAACCCATGCAATTGGGTAGCGCTAAACTCACTGAGGCAGAGAGACAACACAGACGTAACGAGGGGTTATGTATGTATTGTGGCAAGAAGGGACATCTAAGATCGTCATGCCCGGTTCGGCCGGAAAACTTGCAGACCTAAGGCACGTACGGGGACCGACCTTAGGTGTGATGTATATGTCCCCTAAATTGACTAAGAACCGTTTCCTTGTCAAAGTAACCTTATCTTTCAAGAACACTACTGTTCAGTGTGAGGCTATGATTGACTCTGGGGCAGCGGAGAATTTCCTAGACAAAGAATTATCTGCAAAACATCTCCTGCCCTTAAGACAAAAAGAGAAACCTATAGCAGTCGAGGCCATTGATGGAAGGCCTCTTACCCAGCCTTTCATCACACACGAAACTCTGCCAATCACTGTTTCAGTGGGTATTCTCCACTCTGAAGAAATGACCTTTCAAATCATATCTTCACCTACAGTTCCAATAATACTCGGTTTCCCTTGGCTACTGAAACACAATCCACGTTTGGATTGGATTGAAGGAGAGATTGTGAGTTGGGGTGAGAGATGCAAAGGTGTTTGCTTTAAACAAATCCCACAACCTATTGGTACCATTAATGTTCCTAGTGCACCTCCCTTGACCACACAAATTCCGCCGCAGTATATGTATTTGAAAGAAGTATTTAACAAGGTCCAGTCAGAAGGATTACCTCCTCATAGACCTTATGACTGTACTATAAACTTATTACCAGGGACTATGCCTCCCAAGGGAGGAGTTTATGCCTTGTCCCCCCAGGAAAATCTTTGTTTGGAGGAATATATTAAGGATGCTCTCAGAAAGGGTCATATCCGTAGATCCTCCTCACCAGCCGGGGCTGGGTTCTTCTTTGTCTCTAAAAAAGAAGGAGACCTACGCCCTTGTATCGATTATAGGGGTTTGAATAGGATTACCATAAAAAATGCCTACCCTATTCCCCTTATATCAGAGCTGTTTGACAGATTGAAGGGAGCTCGAGTCTTTACTAAGCTCGATCTCCGAAGTGCATACAATCTAGTCAGGATTAAGGACGGTCACGAATGGATGACCGCATTTAACACCAGAATGGGACATTACGAATACCTGGTTATGCCGTTTGGATTATGTAACGCTCCAGCGGTATTCCAGGATTTTATTAACGATGTCCTAAGAGAGTACCTTCACATGTTCGTTCTAGTGTACTTGGACGACATTCTCATCTATTCCCCAGACCTAGAGACACATCACGAACATGTGAGAATTGTACTGAAAACCCTGTTACAGAACGGCCTTTACTGTAAACTGGAGAAATGCCAGTTTGACCAAACGGAGATACAATTCCTTGGATACGTTATATCTCCGTCTGGTTTCCAGATGGATCCCCGCAAACTGGAGGCAGTCTTACAGTGGCCATTACCCAAGGGCCTTAAAGCTACTCAACGCTTTATAGGTTTTGCGAATTCCTACCGCAAATTCATAAAGGGATTTTCCTCCGTGATTGCCCCTATAACAAATTTAACCAAAAAAGGAGCAAATTGTATATCTTGGCCCAAAGAAGCAAGAGAGGCATTTGAACGGTTAAAATCTTTATTTTCCTCAGCACCTGTCCTGACCCATCCTGATCCAACCAAACCATTTATCCTAGAGGTGGATGCGTCAGAAACAGGAGTTGGAGCCATTCTGTCTCAAAGAGAAAGTCCTGATACGCCTTTACATCCCTGTGGATTTTACTCTCGCAAACTCACACCTGCAGAGAAGAATTATGACATAGGGAATAGGGAACTTTTGGCCATTGTACTTGCCCTTAAGGAATGGAGGCATCTCTTGGAAGGTTCCAAAGAGCCACTTTTGATCTTTACTGATCATAAGAATTTGGCTTATATTGGGGACGCTAAGAGATTGTCCTCTCGTCAGGCTAGGTGGTCATTGTTCCTCTCCCGATTCAATTTCGTAATTACGTACAGGCCTGGTACTAAAAACACCAAGGCAGATGCACTTTCTTGGCAGTTTGAGACAGATGAAGTTCCGGAACAGGTGATATATCCTATTATACCTCCTGAATGCCTCATTGCCACTACAGTTTCCGAAGTGTCTTCTCCACTCTTCTGTGCCATAATAGCAGATCAAACTCAGGCACCTGTGGGAAAACCTCCGGACAAACTGTATGTGTCACCTCAGTTTCGAAAAAAGGTATTAGATATGTTCCATGACAACCTCACAGCGGGCCATCCTGGAGTCCATAAAACTCTCTCTGCCATCTCCAGGAGGTTTTGGTGGCCTGCTCTTAGAAACGATATCAAAGATTATGTTGGGGCATGTCAAATATGTGCCATTTCTAAAGTTCCTCCTAGGTCACCTCCTGGACTGTTACAACCACTGCCCATACCTAGTGCTCCATGGACCCACTTGGCCATGGATTTCATTGTGGATCTACCCAGTTCAAACGGGTTTAATACAGTCCTTATGGTTATTGATAGATTCACGAAGATGGCACATTTTGTCCCACTTAAAAAATTACCATCTGCTCAAGATCTAGTTCAAATATTCTTGAGAGAGATCTTTCGGTTGCACGGTGTACCCAAAAGCATAGTATCTGACAGAGGTACCCAGTTTGTTTCTCGGTTTTGGCGTTCCTTTTGCAAACAATTGGGCGTCGAACTCTCCTTTTCGTCAGCATATCACCCTCAAACAAATGGAGCAGCAGAGAGGGCAAATCAGTCTTTAGTAGCCTATTTACGTTGCTTTATAAATGCCAATCAATCTAACTGGTATGAGCTCTTACCAATGGCTGAGTTCGCCAGGAACAACGCCACTCATGAATCTTCTAATCATAGTCCATTCTTTGTAAATCAGGGTTATCACCCCGCTGTTTTTCCTTCTGCATTCTCAGACACGGAAATCCCTGCTTTGAACACCCGTTTAGAATCGATTCATGATACCTGGGATTCCGTCCATTCAGCTCTGCAAAAAGCCTCATTACGAGCAAAGGTCCAAGCTGACAAAAAACGGGGCGCTAATCCTGTCTATCTTCCAGGTGACAGGGTGTGGCTCTCCACAAAACATATCAAGCTTAAGGTCCCGTCCATGAAATTTGCCCCTCGATACATAGGTCCCTTTCGAGTTACCCAACGTATTAATCCAGTGACCTATTCTTTGGCACTACCGGCTCATATGAGAATAGCGAATACTTTCCATGTGTCTCTGCTCAAGCCCCTTACTTGCAATCGCTACACCAGGGTATCCACTCCTCCTCCGCCCTTGGTAGTGGGTGATCAAGAAGAATACGAAGTCCGTTCTATCATGGACTCCAAATTATCCAGAGGTGTCTTGTCCTATCTTGTTGACTGGAAGGGTTATGGTCCCGAGGAACGTTGTTGGGTTCCTGCTGACCGGGTCCATGTGCCCCGTCTTATCCGGTCATTTCACAACCGCTTTCCTCTTAAGCCGGGTCCTTCCCGCCCGGTGCGCGGTCTTCGAGTGGGGGGTACTGTTGCGGTCACCGGCCCGCCGAGCCTCACGGTCGTGCCCGACCGGCACGACCGCACCGACTACACGAGCTTACCTGCTCGTCGGCGAGCCGGGAACCGCGCACTTAGTTCTTCCGGGCATCACGCCCGAATCCAATATGGCGCCGACCACGTGGTCGCGTCTATGGATAGCCCCGCCCCCGAGAATTATACTAACGTGTGCGTGACGTCACGACGTCAACGCACACGCACGTTTTGGGGTCAGAGGTCGCCCTCTGACCAATCACAGCCTAGAGAGGGGTATTTAAACCCCTAGCTTTTCCCAGTACTTTGCCCTGTTGTGGTTTCAGTTTCCTGGTTTCCTGAAAGTGCTATTTTCGTGTTTCTGATTTCCTGGTATCCTGATCCTTGGCGTTTCCCTGGTTATTCTGATCTCTGGTTTCCCTGACTTGGCTTGTTTAATCGGTATTGAGTATTTTCTGGCTTCCTTGACCTCGGCTTTCCCTTTGACCATTCTCTGTCTCTAGCGTATTAGTCCGGCCATTCTAAGGTCCGGTTTACACTCTATCCTGTTATTTTCCTTTTCTTACTTATGTATATGTTTACATAGTTTCTGCGTGCTGGACCTCATTACTAGCCGTGACACACTGTAAATAAAATATAAGCAGCAAAGTCAGTGCAGATATAAGCAGAAAAATGGTTTGTGCCATTTGAATTGTAATAACTTTGACAACTGTTGTGCGAAACGGGATAAAATAAAATAAAACATTCATTGATTGGTTACCAATGTTAAATGGTAACGTAGACCTGTGTCCTTCACAAAAAATATCACGGTATCTGTAAATGTTATCCCAAACTCAGGATTATGAAAGGATGACATTTATGCTCCCCTTGTTTGCTAGTTCTCACTGTTTCTAAAAAGCAGAGTCACGTTCATATGTATGTCTTCACATATATAGCTCCATTCACAAAACCATGGAAGGATATATCAATCAGTTTAGCTAGCTGTCGTTTAGCAGCTAACTTCATAGGCAACAGTTTATTTAATGTTAGCTGATGAATGGAACGTCTACCTAGTGCTATATATCTAAAGACTTCAGTTGGCATTGAAACATTGCTGTGTTTCGTCAATAAATCTGCTTCTTACTTAACCTTGAGTGCCTGGACCATCCATTTTTGTTGCCTAAATAAACATGTATCTACCGCCAATCAAAAAGCAATTGCACTCATGATTAATTTATACGTATATTGTACATGTATAACAGTATACATGTACAATATGTATAACAATATATTTATAATTGCACTTTATATTTTTTCTATTATATTTGTACCATTGTATGTGTATGGGCATTTTTTTTCATCTTTAGAAATCAAGTTGCAAATATATTTATCCATGTTCGCTTACCCACTTACGCAATTTTGACTTAAAAGATCTAATGCAAATGTATGATTGCGTATCACTAAACCCTGGCCCACGTAGATGTCTACAAACCTTTAAAATAACTGTGTCTGTTTATATTTAATTTAATCAGTTTATCATCCCACCCACCCTTCTAGTCACTTCTTAAAAAATATGATAAAGCTAACTAGAAATAACTAGAAGATCATGTGTTAGACTGGCAAGAGATGTAACGATGAGGGAACCTTTAAAAATATGAACTTTTCATCGCAGAGCAGCTGCTCCGTATATGTCGAGGAGAGTTCCAGGAACGCACGCCTGGAGAGCTTATTTTGTTGTTGTTAACATTTAGAAGTAATGAATGCAGCTTTGGGATCCAAACAGAGCTAAACTAAGGAATATATAATTTAGATTTACTCATTGCCTTAAATACTTTATTATAACATTCCTACAGCAGTGATTGAAGCTATACAAAGCACCTCTGTTAACACACAAAGGGTGATGGGTAATTCCAGTCTGTGGTTATCACATGATTTTTTAACTTAATTTTTTAACTATATGGTAGAACCAACCTTTAATGAATAACTACTTAGAGGTTTATGCAAAAACGCAAAAAGAAAAAAATACTGTTCCGGCTGCTTTGTTTATCAAAAACCTACAGATCATAAAAGATGAAAAAAAAGGTTATTACTGTGGCTGTAGTTCACATATGGATGACAAATTGTTTTCCTAATTAGTACACTATGCCAGTGTTTGAATTGATTAGTCAGCTATTGCATGTTTTATAGGCTTGTTTTTTTAATATTCAGAAATATTTGCTCTAGACCAGAGGTTCGAAAACCAGTCCTCTAGGCTCCCCTACCAGTCAAGGATTTAGGAATTACCCATTTGTGTCTAATGTGTTTTTTTTCCCAAAAAAAAACACCTTAGACACAACTGCAGAATTCCTTATTCTGGGCTGGTAGGGGAGCCTAGAGGACTGATTTTCACACCTCTGGTCTAGAGCCAGTATTTCTGGTTGGGGAACCACTATTTTTGTCCCTTCGTCTTTCTTCCTGCACAATTTTCCACTCACTGTTGATTTTGAAACTTGATATTTACTTTTAAATCTATGCCATTTTAAGTATTATAACAACTACTGATCATTGTAGTAGTATAGGGTAAAGAGTTTGTTGGTGCCTTCAACCATGTTTGTGATAAACTATTTTTGAGAGAGAGGTTCTTCTGGTATCTACAGTCTGACCTCTGTGGTGTGGCGCAACAAATTGTTTAGAAATTAAGTTCTGAATCTTTGGACATATATAATAGACTGAGAGAACTGGTCTTACCCACCTTCAGTCACCGACATTTTTTATAAAATGCATATTGGTGCTTAAAACATGGGAGTTTACAAACTTGAAAACAGCAATTAATAGTTTAATATGTATGTGTTTATGAAAAACATTAAGAACATCAAATGGTGCGAGTACTGTAAGAAGCAGTACTGTTAGCAGTGAACGCAAACCCCACCATTATCAGATCTTCTGATGTACAAAAGGGACTTGTGAAAAGGTAAGGAAATTATTTGCATGATGCAAAGAGAATCTTGGGAGATTAGTACAAAGTACAACAATCTTTTGGGAAAGTTACTCTTGAGTCATTATATCTTGGGGTCATTGACGCCTGTGTGCAAAAATATTTTTGGTGCCTCCAGGTGGGCGTGGCTATATTGTAAACTCCTTCCCTTCATAAACATAACACCTTTTAAACGCACCCCTTTTCTGTGGAGACCACTCCAACTCTTTTGGACCCCCAACTATACAGGATAGCATGTCACCCACTTTCTACAATGCCAGCTTTGCCCCCAAAAACTCATCAGTGCCATCTTTGTGCCTCGCTGCCTAGTGCAATTTCTGTCCCTATACAGCTACCCAAAGCCATCTGTGTCCCTGTGGGCTGTAGTGGGTGGCTAGGGGCTGTAGTGGAGGGAATGTGCTGTAATTGGGGTTTGAAAATCTATTGGGGGGATAGTCGTAGGGGGGATAGGATCTGAATTGGGAGATGGCGGCTATTGGAGAAATGGGCTGTAGTTTAGAGTATATGAGCTACAATTGGATGAGATGAGCTGTAGTGGGGGGTAGCAGTGTGAAATGGGGTATAGAGGCTGTAGTTTGGCGGGTAATATGAGACTGTAGTAGTGGCGTTGGGGGCCGTAATATGGATAGTGGGGGAATAGGAGTTACTATTGGATTGAAAGGGCTTTTAGGGGCTGTATTGCTGTATTGAAGCACCAATTGGGGGGTTTATGGGCTGTAGTAGGGTATAGGGGCAGCAATTTGGGGGTTAGGGCAGGGCTTGACAAATTTGCTTGGAAACTGAGCCAGCTAAAAAAGTTAGGAGCTCCATTTTCAGCGACAACAATACAATTCTTAAAGGGACATTATATTTACTAGAACCACTACAGCTTAATGTAGTGGTTGTGGTGTCTATAGCCTGTCCCTTCAAATATGGTCGCACTGCTGACCCCTGCCTCCGTGAGATGCCCAAAGGTGGGGGCACCGAGAGGAGCCCTCTCACAGGGGGCCCAAGAGGTGGCTATCTGGCCACCTTAGGGTACTCCCGAATCTGTGCTTATCCAGTGAGGCAGAGTAGGCAACTACTTACCTGGATAGGAGGCACCTACTCTGCCGATATATATACTGGATGGTGGTGTGAGGACAGGATGCAGGCTACCACTAGAGGTACTTCCTAGGTCAGTGCTACACAGTATGCAGAACCTACGTTCAGCCTCTCCACGCTCTGCATAGAGGTGCTGAATGTTCCCCATAGAGATGCATTGATTCAGTGCATCTATATGATGAGCTGCTGATTAGTGTATGCGCAAAAACCTCCCAATGCTTTCCTATGGGAAAAAAAGTGAAGTAAAATCACTTTTCTAATGCAATCAAAGGGGAGCTAGTCACCTAAACAGACACTCAGAAATTATAACTTTTTTGTATTATTTTGATTTAAATCCACCCACTCTCCCTATTTTTGGGAGAGCTGGAGTGAATTGGCTTTTCCTGGTGTCCATTGGCTGCTGTCCTAAGTGATTATTGGTGCCGTGTGAGCAAAGCAGAGCCTAATTCAGGGAGGAGGAGCTATTCGCGAGGGGGCAGAACCTGACAACATCTTGCGCCTGCAGCTACAGAGAGCACCTGGGTGCAGTCCTGACACTTTTGATGTCTGAAATAAGTTATTTTACATGATAATTCCTTCAAAATATTTTCCACCATTGCTGTAACTTATTGGAAAATGATTTGGAGTGTTACTAAGTGTTGATATTCAGGAATAGGTTTGATTTATTTATTTTTACTAGTAAGGATTAGCATGGTTTGGTGAAGGTCATAACCTGTCTAACTGACCTGATTGCACTTAATGAAGAATTTGGTAGAAATATAGATCAAGACATTGCAGTAAGTAAATGTAATCTGTTTGTGTTTTGCAAAGGCACTTGCTATAGTTCCACATAAAAGATTGTTCTATACACCAAAATAAATTGTTTTAAATGTTTGTTATTGGATTGAAAATTAGCTTAAAGATTGAATAGGCTAGTTGGCTAAAGATAATAGAATATGTTCAAGTTGGATAATAGTGGATAAGTAGTTCTCATAGTTTTATCTTGCGTCCACTTCTCTTTAGACAATCTTTATTTTTGTTTTACATTTGACATATGTCGAAAGGGTGTTACAGTTATGCACATAACGATATTTAAAGAAGACAAAATGTTTAGGTGATGCGTACAACAGAAACCTGTAGACAACAAGTTCAATGAACTACATGCTGTTTGTGAATGGTAACGTTCAAATACAAATACAATGAATCATGTAACTGGGTTTATCATCTTTCAGATGTGAATGACAGTAACCGTACAGAGAAGGGGGGGAATGGGATGTCCCTACCTAATGGAGCATATATGGACTTTCCTCTGCTAGGGATTGAGACGTTCTATGAGCGGGGTGAGGAGGATAGTTCCTCGGAGGGAGTGTTTGGTCACCCGGCTGCATATGACCAAGGAGGTGGATTCGGGGTCAGTTGGTGAGTATAGACCGGTCAAGTTGCAAGAACGTACTGTGTGTATAGGTCTCGGGATTCGAGTCTGTGTATAGTCGGCGTTTCTAGCTTCAGCGCCAGGTTGTCTCAGGACCGTAGAGGTGTGCGGTCTTAAGTGATGGGTTCGAAGTAAGTAAGGGCATGTGTGGGGGTCAACTCTGGAACTGTCTTGGGGGAGTGGGTGTCAGCGG
Source organism: Pelobates fuscus (assembly GCF_036172605.1). NCBI lineage: Eukaryota > Metazoa > Chordata > Amphibia > Anura > Pelobatidae > Pelobates > Pelobates fuscus. Next base: position 329,341,350 of record NC_086319.1, read on the forward strand.
GTTGGGGTTAGTCAGTACCCAGTCGGCAGGAACTCCGACCCATTGATTAGTTGAGTGGACAGGATAGAGGAGGGGGGGGGAGAGAAGGCCCCCGGCTCCCCTCTCCATCCATCATGAGGGACCACAGCCACGGCGCCCAGGTGCGGTCACATTTCTCTAGCCTCCCATGGAGCGCTGCCGTGAGCGATTCCATATGGTATATCTCTCCCACCTTGTCCAGCCACTGCCGGAGGGTAGGCGCATCCTTCTGTTTCCACCTAGTTGGGACTATCGCTACTGCTGCGGTAGCAGGTGTTTAAGTAGGGATTTTTTGTATGTGGAGATGGACATGTCTGTGTGGTGAAGAAGCATAGTGAGGGGTTGGAGAGGGAGGGTGATATCCATTATGAGACGGATGGTCTCCCTGATCGCTGTCCAGAAGGGCGCGATGTCAGGGCAGCTCCACCAGATATGGATAAATGAGCCGCCTGGGGCCCCGCATCTCCAGCACTCATCTGGTATTCCTGGGTCTATACGGTGTAGGATGTCTGGGGTCCCGTACCAGTGTGTGAGGATCTTAAAGCTTGGAGCTTGGAGCTTGGAGCTGATGGAGCATTTGTGAGACAATATAAAGATCTTGTCCCATTCCTGTTCTGTGAGCGTGGTCCCTGTCTCTATTTCCCACCTTGCTATGTACCTCGGGTGGGACTGGTGTTCACTGCTGAGAAGGGTCGCGTATAGCAGCGAGACTCCCCTTTCCGGGTGGGTTTGGGCTGTGCAAAGGGATTCGAACTGCGTGGGTGGTCTGTTCAGGCATTGTTTGGGAAGGCCGCATAATAAGCTCGTATTTGGGCGTAATGAAAGTGATCTACGCCAGTGGGCGTCTTGTCCCCCATTATGTCTGTGAGAGGTCTGAGTTGGTTTCCCCGCAGTAGCTGTTGGAAGCTAAGCCAGCCAGTGTCCGTGAATGCGCGTAAATCTGAGTGCGTGATTTCTCCTCTCACCTTTGGGTTATGTGTGATGGGTGTAAGGGGGCCGTCAGTGGTGGTGAGTTGGTGTGTGAACCGTAACTTGCACCAGACCCGTAGCGTAGCATCGGTCAGGGGATTACCTGTTCGCAGAGTTGTTAGAGTGAGGGAACTGAGCCATAGACGGGAGGGGAGCGTGCCCCCCGCCTGTGCCCGCTCCATGGGAACCCATAGTTTGGCTGTGGGACGGGTGTGCCAATCTATCACCCTGAGTAAGTGTGCTGCGTGGTAGTATCCCCGGAGGGATGGGAGTCCCGCACGCCCCCTACTTTTAGGGCACTCTAGGAGCTTCCTACTTATTCTGCTTGCTTTACCGCTCCAAACAAACTGCCTTATTGCCGTGTCTAGTGTTTGGAAGAATGACCTGGGTATAGTTATGGGGATCGCTTGAAACAGATATAGGAGGCGCGGAAGCACATTCATCTTTACAGCATTAATTCGGCCGAACCAAGAGACGTAGAGGCCCTTCCAAGATGTAGGTCCGCCTGTAAGACCGAGAGTATGGTAAGGAAGTTTAGCCGGAACAGGTGTGTTAGGTCACTGGGCAGCCAGACGCCGAGATATTTGAGTTTGGTGTCGCACCAGGAAAAGCGAAACTGTGATTTTAAGTGCGTGACTCTCTCGGCGGTGAGTGAAATCGGCAAGGCTTCCGATTTGCTTAGGTTCAGCTTAAGGTTGGAGATCTCACCGAAGATTCTGAAGACTCGGAGGAGATTGGGGAAGGAGATTGCGGGGTTGTCTAGGAAAAATAACATGTCGTCGGCGTAGGCGGCCACTTTATGTACTGTGTGGTGGTGCCTATACCCGGTGATTCCCCCATCTCATCTGACCGCCTCCAGGAAAGGTTCTAGAGTGAGGGCAAACAGGAGGGGGGATAGGGGGCAGCCCTGTCTGGTTCCGTTCCGAATGGCAAAGGGAGCAGAGAGACCGCCGTTGATCCGAATGCGGGCCGTCGGGTTAGGATATAGGGCGAGGATCCATGAGCGTATGTGGGGGCCAAACTGCATGTGACAGAGGGTGGCTTCGAGGTACTGCCAGCCTACCCGGTTGAAGGCCTTCTCCGCATCTGTGGAGACCAGGACTAGGCTTCTATTTGTCGACCGGGCAGAGTGGACCATGTGTAGGGCTCGGATGGTGTTGTCCCGAGCCTCTCGTCCCTGGATGAACCCTACCTGGTCCGGGTGGACCAGAGTGGGGAGGACGCGGGAGAGTCTCATGGCTATGGTTTTGGCGAAGAGCTTGAGGTCAGCATTGAGGAGCGAGATCGGTCTGTAGCTCCCGCAGTCAGTGGGGTCCTTACCCTCTTTTGGTATGACCGTGACCGTGGCGCGTAGGGAGTCTGTCGGGAACCGACCTCCTTCCAACAAGGAGTTGAGACCCTGTAACAGATGTGGGAGCAGTACGTCTTTGAACCTCCGCAGGTATGAGACCGGTAAACCGTCGGGGCCCGGTGCCTTATTGGACTTAGAACTTTTGAGTGCGGCGGCGAGTTCTTCCCCAGTAAGTGGTTGTTCTAGCTCCTCGGCTAGCTCCTCTGGAAGCGTTCGGCCTACGTGTTCTGTGAGGAAAGCGTCTATGTTACGTCGGTGTTGGGGTCCGTCTGATCGTCGCGCGGTAGTGTCTAAGTTATATAGCTCCTCATAGAAGAGCCTAAAGGCCTGCAGAATATCCGTTGGTGTCCTTTTCAGCGTCCCATCTTTCCCCTTAATCTGGTGGATGTGATGTTGCCTCTGTCTCTGCTTCAGGGTACGGGCTAGTGTCCTACCGCATTTGTCAGAGAACTCATAAAAGTGTCTGTGGGATTTGCGTATGGTTTGGAGTAAATTCTGGGATAGCAGGTCCCTGAGCTGTCTACGTGCGTCTGTGAGGCGTCGGTAGGTATCGTCCGTCTGGTCTCTTTTATGTCGTGTCTCTAGGGTGGCTATCTCATGTATCAATTCCTGAGTTTTGGCTATGTGTTCCTTTTTCCGCTGGGTGCAAAGTTTGATCAGGTGTCCCCGTATTACGCATTTATGCGCCTCCCATATTGTGAGGGGAGCAGTATCTGGCCTGACATTTTCTTTAAAGTATTGGGTCAGTGTTTGGGCTATTTGTGTGGTGACATTGTTGTCCGTCAGTATGTTTTCATTTAGTCTCCAGTATCGTTCACTGGGTTTGAAAAGCGGTGATTTAAGTGTGGCTCGGACCGGTGCGTGATCCGAGTCGTGCTGGATCCCTATTGAGGAAGACATCAGGAAGGGGAGGCATTCTTGGGCTAGGAAGATATAGTCTATCCTGCTATACCTATTGTGTGCTGCGGAGTAACATGGGAAATCTTTATCATCAGGATACGCCACCCTCCAGCAATCTACCAGACCCGATCTTGTTTGGCCTGTCGGACACAGTGTGGGGGGATGGTACTGGTGCCCGCGGATGAGTCCATCCGGGGGTCCAGGGGGATATTGAGGTCGCCAGCTAGGATCAAGGTTCCTTCCCGGAATCTCTCTAACTTCGCGAGGGCTTTTGCTAGGAATCGGTGCTGTCCTTTATTGGGGCAATATACAGTGGCGAACGTGTACTTGTGTTCAGCTATCGTGCCTTTAACAAATAGGAACCTGCCCATGGGGTCAGCCTGTGCGGCTGTGCTAAGAAATGGGGTGCTGTGGGAGAAGATGATGGCAACCCCTGCACGTTTAGCGTCGGGGTGGTTGGCGTAGTACCCTAATGGAAATCGCCTGTCTTTGACCTGTGGGGCGTCACCCCCTTTTAGATGCGTTTCCTGGAGGAACGCTACTGAGACCTTTTCTGACCAGAGTGTGTGTAGCAGGTGCCGCCTCTTATCGGGGGAGTTAAGGCCGCGGACATTATTTGTCCTTAGGAGTAGAGGCGAGGGTCGGAAGCCCGACGCCATGGCTGTGTAGTGGCACCGTACGTGCGGAGGGAGCGGAGCACCGGGGGTCAGGAGGGGGGGGATAGGAGATACAGAGGGTAGTAAGGGGAGGCTGGGTGGGGGGAGTTGGGTAGGTTAGGGTGGTCGCCCGTTGAGGGGCCTAGGAGTATAGGCAACCGTAGCCCTAGGTCGTGCAAGGGTGACCTAATTTACAAGAGGGCCGGTCGCACGGGGTCACGGAAGTCAGGCGGGTGTGGTTTGTCGGAGTAGACCGGGGGCCGCAGACCCTCGGCCCACGTCTCGGGTTAACTGGTACATCCACCGAGAGTCTCTGTGGTATTGCGGCGTGGGCGGGCAGGGTATTTGGTCTTGGCGGAATTATTAAGGATCCTCTGAGGCGTCTGACCGTAGGCAGTCAATTTTGTCGGAGCAGTAGGGCAACGGGGGCCGGGGGTCGGGGGGTATAATGTCATTTGCCATGTCTCCAGGGGGGTAGCAACGGCAGGGGCGTCTCAACAGTGGTGTGGAGGGCAAGGTGTAGTGAGTGGTCTCTGGGGCGGCAGCGGTGGGCGGGGGGGGGCCAAAGTCAAAGCATCCAGTATCATTACAGCTGCGTTAACCTGGCGAGCGTGTCAGCTGGACAAGCCTAAAGGATGCATAACATACAGATAGTAGAGATTGAGTTTGCATACACAGTACATATCTAGTAAAATTGTACAATTCCTGCAATATTCTAGCCTAGTTTAACCACTCCCCGGTCCCTCGACCCCCCAACATCCCATCCCGGGGCGGTGCGGGCCATCCCAACACTAGTATGGGGGCCCGCAGGGCCCGGGAACAAAAATACAACGGTAGCATGGCAAACATAGTGTAACGGATCCACTGGCACCCCGACTGGGTACCTCCGTTGAAAGATGCTCCTAGCGCTTCCAGAGGACTCCAAGCACTCCACCAGACACCATAAGCACCGCAGGCTGCAGCTATCTCCCTTCAGAACGAAGCAGGAACAAGCTCTTACAAGAGCTCAGTGATTATAGCAAGGGAATATGCCTAGCATAGCAATCCCTTGTAGCAGGTCCCCCCAATAAGACACAGGACTCAAGTTGAGGGTAAAACAGGAACTGAGGACTGGGACACCCAGTCTGGCTTTTATTACAAACAAGTACATACAGGACACTCCCAGGGGGAGGATGAAATTAACCAATCACAGGGATGTACCTCCCACACATTTCCTCCCCTTAGATTAACAGTTAAACCAATTATTACATACAATAAAAATACATTTTTTACACACACACTGTAACTTTAAAACCATACATTCAATTTCAATAAAAGTTGCATATTCAGACTCAGCATACATCAAACATAAACACTTCCAAAAATCAGCCAAATCCCTCCAGTGGATCAAAAGTTAGCTGGAAGTCCTTTATGACCGACCGCAAGCACAATTTCCTGCCCAAAACAGTTCCATAGATTTGGGCTGTGCGGTCGGTCAATTTCATGCCGAAAAAACGACTAAGTCCCATTTCGAACGGGACTTAGTCTCTGGAGCTGCAAGTTCCGTATGGGAGAAGGTAAGGGTCAGCGGTGTTCGGCAGAATGTGTAGCCGATTTTAGTTCCACAGAATCTTTAGCATACACCGCTGACCGCATTCGAGGAAACCAAGATGGCCGCCGCCACGTGCAATTAACCGGCAGTAACCTCACAGCCTGGGAGGTAAATTGCCTGCACACTTTAACTTCTGGGTGGTCCGCCTGTGTGGCACTTGGTTCAGTAAGCCCTATTTACTGAACCAAGTGGGGGAAAGCCAGGAACAAGTTATTTTACCGGTCTGGGGACATAGTCTTAAAGGGGCATTGTTCACCAAAGTCACAATATGTCCCCCAGACGGTTCTTAAAGGGCCATACACACCCAATAAAAGTCCATACGTTTTCAGGGGCCATAGTCTTAAAGGGTATTGTTACCCAAAGTCTCAATAGGTCCCCAGACAGTTCTTAAAGGGCCAGCAGCAGTACAATAAAATACCATTCACTGTACTTAAAGGGCCAGCAGTCGCACGATAAAATACAATATGCCCCAAATGTGTCCAGGGGCCATAGTCGCAGGGCAGGAGGCTAGCAACCAGGCTTCTCCAGTTCACAGTGGCGCAGTTGGTTTCGCCACAATTCTCCCCTTTTCCAATTAGACTAACAGGGTATCTGACCTCCTGCCGGTCAGTGCCCTGGTTAGTCCAGCAACCCACCCACAATAAACCGTTACTACACCTGGGTGAGGGAGAATCTTGTCCAGGTTCAGGTGCCTCACCACGGCTGTGTGGGGGACTGGTAGGCTGCCTTGGTAGGTTGCTGAGGGGGCAGAGACCAGCGGTACTCTGTCCTGTTGCCAGCACTACCACGGGAGTAGTCTGGTTGGAGCCTGGTTGCTGGAGACCGACTGTCTCCCCTTGAGTTACACAGCTCTGCTGCTGGAGACCGACTGTCTCCCCTTTAGTTACACAGCTCTGCTGCTGGAGACCGACTGTCTCCCCTTGAGTTACACAACTCTGCTGCTGGAGACCGACTGTCTCCCCTTTAGTTACACAGCTCTGCTGCTGGAGACAGACTGTCTCCCCTTTGGCTAAACAGCCCTGTTGTGGGGGGGCAGGACCGACCGTCCCTACCCCCTGTGCTGGAAGTGCAGAGACCACGGTCCCATCTGCACAGGTGTGGGGCTTACAGTCTCCCCCTGGTACATTAAGCTGCCGCTGGGGAGAGGTGGTAACCAGCTCCTCTCCCATTAGAACACTCTGCCGCTGGGGAATGGAGACTGGGCTCTCTATTACCTGTACATTAATGATCCGCCGCTGGGGAGAGGTGGTAACAATCTCCTCTCCCATACATACTTTCCGCCTTTGTGGAGGGAGACCGACTGTCTCTCCTCCCAATACAGTGCCCTGCTGCTGGAGAAAGGAGACTGGGCTCCCTATTCCCTGCACATCAATGATCCGCTGCTGGGGAGAGGTGGTAGCAAGCTCCTCTCCCATACATACTTTCCGCCTTTGTGGAGGGAGACTGACTGTCTCTCCTCCCAATACATTGTCCTGCTGCTGGGGGGGGAGGTCGATGCTCTCCACTTTCTGTAACTCCAGCTCTAGTTGGGGATCTGGGCCGGTTGCCCAGCATCCCTGTAGGGCCGGTGGAGAGATCTCGGTCCCATCTCCACCTGCCTGCAGGGGGTCCTCCCAGGACCAGTCTATGAGGTCCTCTACCTCGGGTACCTCTGGTTGCTGTTGGGGAGGGAGACCGGTTGTCTCTTCCTCCAATAACCCATTCTGCCGCTGAGGAGTGAGACCGACTGTCTCCCCTCCCTGTAAAACATACTGCCGCTGGGGATCTGGGCCGGGTGCCCAGCATCCCTGTAGGGCCGGTAGAGAGACCTCGGTCCCATCTCCACCGGCCACTTCGGTTTCTTCCTCGTCCCACTCTACCTGTGGCTGGAGTTTCTCCCAACGTGCCCACTGGCCTTCCCTCAACGCCCTGTGTTGTAGGTTCCGGGTCACCATGTCCCACACGAACCGCACGTATTTCTCCTCTGGATTGGGTCCGTAAAACTTCAGGCGCAACCCTACCATCGTGCCAAACTCTAGTACGGAGTAGCTATACGCCATGCTTGCTGTAGCCACTGCTGGTTCCATTATGTTGCTGAAGATAGGGACGCTGCACAACTCCACACGTTACCGGTGTCTCTGAGCTGCTTCTCCTCGCACTAGGACGCCATCCCACCGCTTGCCACCAATGTAACGGATCCACTGGCACCCCGACTGGGTACCTCCGTTGAAAGATGCTCCTAGCGCTTCCAGAGGACTCCAAGCACTCCACCAGACACCATAAGCACCGCAGGCTGCAGCTATCTCCCTTCAGAACGAAGCAGGAACAAGCTCTTACAAGAGCTCAGTGATTATAGCAAGGGAATATGCCTAGCATAGCAATCCCTTGTAGCAGGTCCCCCCAATAAGACACAGGACTCAAGTTGAGGGTAAAACAGGAACTGAGGACTGGGACACCCAGTCTGGCTTTTATTACAAACAAGTACATACAGGACACTCCCAGGGGGAGGATGAAATTAACCAATCACAGGGATGTACCTCCCACACATTTCCTCCCCTTAGATTAACAGTTAAACCAATTATTACATACAATAAAAATACAGTTTTTACACACACACTGTAACTTTAAAACCATACATTCAATTTCAATAAAAGTTGCATATTCAGACTCAGCATACATCAAACATAAACACTTCCAAAAATCAGCCAAATCCCTCCAGTGGATCAAAAGTTAGCTGGAAGTCCTTTATGACCGACCGCAAGCACAATTTCCTGCCCAAAACAGTTCCATAGATTTGGGCTGTGCGGTCGGTCAATTTCATGCCGAAAAAACGACTAAGTCCCATTTCGAACGGGACTTAGTCTCTGGAGCTGCAAGTTCCGTATGGGAGAAGGTAAGGGTCAGCGGTGTTCGGCAGAATGTGTAGCCGATTTTAGTTCCACAGAATCTTTAGCATACACCGCTGACCGCATTCGAGGAAACCAAGATGGCCGCCGCCACGTGCAATTAACCGGCAGTAACCTCACAGCCTGGGAGGTAAATTGCCTGCACACTTTAACTTCTGGGTGGTCCGCCTGTGTGGCACTTGGTTCAGTAAGCCCTATTTACTGAACCAAGTGGGGGAAAGCCAGGAACAAGTTATTTTACCGGTCTGGGGACATAGTCTTAAAGGGGCATTGTTCACCAAAGTCACAATATGTCCCCCAGACGGTTCTTAAAGGGCCATACACACCCAATAAAAGTCCATACGTTTTCAGGGGCCATAGTCTTAAAGGGTATTGTTACCCAAAGTCTCAATAGGTCCCCAGACAGTTCTTAAAGGGCCAGCAGCAGTACAATAAAATACCATTCACTGTACTTAAAGGGCCAGCAGTCGCACGATAAAATACAATATGCCCCAAATGTGTCCAGGGGCCATAGTCGCAGGGCAGGAGGCTAGCAACCAGGCTTCTCCAGTTCACAGTGGCGCAGTTGGTTTCGCCACACATAGCATTCGGGCAGATATAGGAAAACATACAATATGGGTGTATGTGAGCAGGTTTGCTGGTACATAACATAACTGGTAGTATTTCATGCATCTTACAATACTCTGGCTAGCTCAGACCCCCCCCCCAGGTCCCACCCCATCTCGGCTAAGGAGTCATGCGGGACGCTTCAAGCGTGGGGGGCAGCTGGTATCTGGGGGCTAGATTGCTGCGGCAGCGTGGCAAACATGTCGGCTGAGTAAGCTAAGACCCCAAAACAATAAGGTTAACAAACGGCGGGTTAGCTTGTACTTAACAGAACAGATTACTTTTCACATATCATGCAACACTCCATCCTAAGCAAATAACCCCCATGTTTCCCATACCCCCGCCACCCAGCCCGGGTTTGGTGTTTGTTCTCCCGGTACCAGTTGATGAGTCAGCATGTGGAGCAGCGTTAATTGGTGTGTGGGTCAGCGAGACACAAGGGCGAAGCAGTCTATTTTAGGTTGGACCATGGGTAGGGTCCCGGGCATCGGCACTGCGTGTGTGGGAGGCAGAACCCGGGTGCCGCTCCTCTCTATCCCAGGTTTGATGGATTCCGTTGCTCGGTCGGCCCGGGGGATAATTGAACGGTCCCGCACCCGTACCCCACCCAAGAGACATTTCCGAAAGTATAAAGTACATGCCCTCCCCGGATACCCGTGGTGTCCCCAACTGTAGGCCCCGGGCCCCCAAACCCTAGTTGTGATGGTGAAAGTGACGTTACCCCTATGGATATAAGTGTGAGTACTTAGCTGTCATCGTGGGAGCCATGGGGTAACCCCAGCAGGTAAGGTCTATGCAGGAGGGCAGGGAGGCGCCGGGGCCGGAGACTGCGCGGACCAACCTATTCTTCGGGCCCGTCGGGGCCTCCCCAGCGTGTAGGCTGTGTGTCTCTCCGTGCCTGGTTGCGGAGCGGTTCGGGCACTTCAGGGTGGTCAGGACGTGTCGGAGGTTGATCCAAGATCCAGTTGCGGATGGTAACAGGTGGCAGATCCATTGTCCTCAGGAAACTGGGTACGTCGTTGGGCCACCTCAGTGAGCACCACGTGTTCCCCCGTTTGGCCTGGAGGCTGAAGGGAAAGCCCCATTTATAGGGAATGCGTTTTTCTTGGAGGACGTGCGTGAGAGGCCTCAGAGCTCTTCTTGCGTCCAAGGTGAGGGTGGACAGGTCCTGGTAGAGCGAGATAGTGGCCTCATTGAAGGTGATCGTCTGAGGGCGCGCCGCTCTCATGATGGCGTCCTTGAGTTGAAAGGACAGGAGGCAGCAGATCACATCTCGCGGTAGGCCGTCTCTCCTGGGGGGACGCAGGGCCCTGTGGGCGCGTTGTATTTGGAAGTCCTCTGGGGCATCTTCGCCCAGGATGTGGGTAAATAACTGCGTGAGGGCTGTAATTAGGTTTTCTTGTTCAACTTCTGGCAGGCCTCTAATCCTGATGTTATTACGTTGCCCCCTGTTGTCCAGGTCCTCCACCTGCCTGCGGAGCTCGAGCAGCACTGAGCCTTGCCTTGCTGTGGCATGATCAGCAGATTGGGAGTGTTGTATAGCCCTGAGGTTCTCCCCCTCCAGCTCTGTGACTCTTTCCTCCAGAGCAGTAAGGTCCCTGCGTACCTCCTGTATCTCCTCTCGTATCGCGGACCTCAGTTCCGCCACCAGGGCAGTCTTATCGCTCTTTGAGAGCATATTTGCAGAAATGGTTGCCAGTTCGGCCGTGATTTGAGTTAGAGGGATACCTCCTGTCGCGCCCGGCTCCGAGCTTGCGTTACTCTCAGCCCCTGGGGATGCGGCCGCCATCTTGTCCGCGTGTCTCGCAGTTCTGGGACCTTCTGGAAAAGTGATGAAATCGTCTAGCGGTCCGGCGTTTTTCCTTTGTGGGCTGGATCCAGAGGGTCCTGGGGTGCCCTGGCGCTTTGTTTTACCCATTTTAGTGGTGTAGTGAGGCATTGATATGGGGCTTTGTGGTCCGAGGTTGCGGAGCTCCGGCGATGTGCGACTCACTCCATGCACGGCAAGCCACGCCCCCCGTCCACTTTTCTTTAATCTGTTTATTAATGATCTGGAATGGGCATGGAAAGCCATGTTTGCAGGTGACACAGAACTAGGTGAAGTAATCTGCACATAGCAGGATATTACTTCACTTCAGATGTATTTAGATATACTAGGAGACAGGGCAGACAAGTGCCAGATGGGATTCAAATAAGATAAGTGCAAAGGTATGCGTTTTGGGATGCAGGACCCACAATTGTGTTATGCTGGGGTTAACAGTTAATGAGAAGGACTTGGGAATAATTATAGACATAAACTAGGTAATAATGTGCAAAGCCTGTCTGCATTTGCAAAGGCTAGTAAAAGGCTAGTTATTTACATGAAGCGGTATAAATTTGCATGATAAAATTATTATTTTGCCCCTTCATAAAACCATATTAATACCCCCATCTTGAATATTCAATGTAATTTTAGGCATCACATTTAAAATTAAAGATTTTTTTTTTCAAATCTGTCCTAGTGAACAGGCTTATACAAAGTTACTCCAATGTTTTATAAGAGTGACTTACCATGTGGATTATCTGCTCTGTATTGGTGTGGTTCTAAGGCACTATTTCTGTTTGGAACAAATCACATCACAGCTCTAGGTACTCTAGAAATTTAGTTTCAATTAAAAAAAAAATCCTAAAATTTGCAATTTCATTATCACTTATTCACAATTTTCAGTTTAGAATGATGTCAAATTTTCTAGTGGTACTTACAAGTATGTTTTGACCCTGTGGTTCATCTTACAGAACCGAAGAGTACCCAAGGAACGTGAGAAAGCACTTTGATGGTTACATTTACCTGTCACACATTTAACACGGAGGTGAAAGAATAGCGATGGTTCCCATTAAATCCCACCTTAGTATTATAGGCTTATGGAAACATAGTCACAAGTTTCTTTATCCAACGCAAGTTTTAATTTTGGGTTCTCTGACCGTTCAACATCTGATGGGAGATCGAGTAATTACTTTGCTTATAGTTTATTGGAATTATCCAAAATGTTTAATTTCATGTAAAAAAAATTAAAGACAGATGGTCATGGCCACATGCGGATGCGGCAAAACTGTATCTGTGTCTGAAACTAGTATGCTCCTGTTGCGTGTTGCTCTTTGATGTCGGGAAGTACACAGCTTAATAGTAAGGATTTGATTTTTTTTTTCTAGGTATCGCACTCATATAGCAGTAACACCAGGAACTAAACTTCAGTTGCTTGTAGCACTAATAAATAGCTAGAGAAATGGTGGCGAGCTTATGACCTGGTCTCTTTTTTTAGATTCCCACTGATTTCTGCATTGGTCAGCCAATATAGCAGAATTTATGCAGCAGGCAAGACTGATACACATCTGATATTGAAAATAACATTTTGATACGAGTAGTCATAGATTTGAACTTTTGCGTATTTTATGTTTCCCTTATTTACATTCCATCAGTATTATTCATTAGTATTAGTCATACCAGTATTTCCTGTTTGAGCTCTAGACACGGTAAGAACGTACATGTCTAATTTATTTCTATGTATGTATGGTATGTTGGGGGGAGTAGGGGGCAGAGAACAGTTTTATTCTATGCTGCCTTTACCCGCTGCATGTTGCTTATGTGATTGGAGAATAAAAAAAAATATATTATTGCAGAAATATATCAGTAGTGTTAAGTACAAATAATTGTATTTAATAACTCCCCTCTTTTAATGCTGCAAAAGAGAAATTGATAAACCTGGTCCATCATCAATAGGAATGATTGGATATATCATTATGATTACTTTCCCTTGGGTCAATCTGTTCTGAAATTATTCACTTGCAAAGTTTTCCTTTCTTCTCATTGTGCAGGTGTATTTGACAATGCAAACAGCCTTTGTAACTCTTGTGTATCTCAATCACTGTTTCTGTTATTGTCTTAAACTATTTCTGTGAAGTTCTCCCTTGCCTTCCTTTTGTCTGCCTTTGCCAGTGATGTTCCTTTCTTATTTAATTCTTTAATTTCCTGTCTGTAACGCATATTTTCCAATAGTGGAGATACAAAGTGGGTAGAAGTTTAGAAGCAATATGTTTCAGTGTATAAAGTGTGGGACAAGGTGCACCCAGAGAGGACTCACCATGCGTATGTATCTGCTTAAATGCTCTTGTTGTAGAATTATAGAATTTATGAAATCAGCATAAGAGAATACTTTATCAGGGAGAAATGTGCGTCAGCGGAACAATGTGTTCATCAAGAATGAAACATTGTGGCCGTTGAGCGACATGTTGATCTCAATAAAGTATGTGTCAGCTGAATAATAAAATGTGTATCTACTAAAAGACCTTGAAAATTAAGCTTTGAAACTAATAATGCCAACTACTCAAAATTGCTGCCAAAGCACCCCTCCCATTGAGTGGACACCTACATCCTGTGTCCACTCCCGTGTCAAGAATGTCACCACCTCTTGATGGGAGGGCATTTGACTAACCACTTAACACCTAAACCAATTAATAATGTTTACTTGTTGTTATCTTGAATTCTTCAGTGATGTAATAATGCCTTTAAAAGGGTCTGCGCACTAATTTTTTAATTAAACCATTCCGAAGTTCTTTCATTAACCTGAACCCTGTGTCTCAGTGTGAATTTACTTCCGCGTGCATGCAACTTTATTATTTTTAATTTGGACAGGAACAGATTCAAACTTCTTGGTTTGCAGAAAAGAATCCACATCACTCTTACATAGGCGTAGATGCTCTGTCGTAGTTTTGCGGAGTCTGAGAGAATGAGAGGTTGCAGAGAACACCATAGGAAGAACCCTAAGACTGGACAGGGTGCCTAATTGAGAGTGTCTTGCTGGATTTTGGACTTTTGAGAAGTATGGTCTAAATTCACACCTTCCTTCTAATTCATCATCTTCACCAAAAGAGAAAGAGAGAGGCAGCACCAAATAATCAATTTCCCCTGTAAGCACCACAATTAGAATTGAGTTCAGATTTATAGATCAGTTAATATTACATCCAAACTCAGTTGATTTGCAGTTACGGTTTCCTTATCGTAGGTTAAAAAGTCTACTACATCTGCTTCCCATTCAGGCCATGTGAGTCATTCATTGCTGCCAGCTTGGAGTAAGAATAGATTCATTGTGAAGTGAAGTTTTACCTTTCTTTATAGTAACAAAATACTGTCAATGTTATTTACTAAAGTTATTTACTAAGGTTCAAAGAACATTCAAAGTAAATTTAAAATGTAAGCTCAAAAAAGCCAAAAATTTAAAAATCACTTTTTAACTGGGAAAAACATATTAACCCCTTAAGGACCAAACTTCTGGAATAAAAAGGAATCATGACATGTCACACATGTCATGTGTCTTTAAGGGGTTAATATACACGGGTGTGGTTGATGTATTTTGCTAGAATTCTGTTTTGTTTTGGTTTTTTTGTATTTGCCATGAAATAAAAATCACCATTAATGTTTCTAAATTGACATTCTTTACATATATATATATATATATATATATATATATATATATATATCTCAACAAACCATGGTTGTAATAAACGAACAATAAATGGTCCACCATCGAGTTTGAGATTAGTCTACATTTAAATAAAGTGATCTCAGAATGTCTGTTTGTCCCACTCCTTTGGGCAATCACATCTGGCTACTGGATTTTTCTTCCATAGCTGATTTTTAACTTCGTGTAAGCTTTTTTTTTCCAGACAGATACAAAAGAATGTGACCTTATGAAAAATCTGTTTATAATATGTGCATTAAATATAATCGCTTGTAAAAGATGGGGAACAAGAAGATCTTTATCCATAGTAAAAGCATATCTAATAGCTTCGTGAATAATTTATAGATTTTCCATAACCATTAGCAGTAAGCACAGGATGTTTCCAAAATAAAATGTATAATTTCAATATGCTTCACAAACTGCTTCCTATGCGGCAGGTTATGGTGCGAGCAGATCTATGCACCTGGTCTATTTATTCCTTTTTTACTATAGGTACAAAATCCGAATGCATGACCTCACTGTTACTGAAAACCAGGAAAGGACTACGACTGGGAGATCATTTTCAATCATTCCCATTCTAGTTAAAGCTGCAGATTTGTAGAAAACAAGTAATTCTTCTTCAATATTAATATTTATTAGAATTTTATTTAATATCTCTATAATGCTTTAAAAGAGATGATTAACTTCAGGATGGAGTACCATTTTGAGTTAATAATTTCAGATTAATTTATGTTTTTGGAATTAAGTTACTTTCTTTTTGTATGTATACATTTACATGCAGACTATAATTTGCATAACATATATACAATTTGCACTTTTTGTCAGATTTTTTTTTAATTCACATATCATTCTACAATGGCAGTATACATTTACTACCACATAACATGCCCTTGAATAAAAAAAGAAATAGTTAATAATAAAACTTTGAAACAATATTTGAGTCCAGAAACATCAATCAAGATTTTTCCAAAATGAAATATTTAAGATTTTATTAACAGCACAATGTTCCGATGGACTCAGAGCAATATTAGTATTCAGAACTCTTTAAAAGTATTCCAAATTAGATCCTTATATTGGGTTAGGATAGATAGGGAAAAATGTCTCAGTTTAGAGATTAGTGTACCTGGGATCTCCCGTATCTAGTAAATGTATTACATTTCCACTGAAATCAAAAAACCAAGTCATTCCTATTTTTGATAAAAACATGCTGCTGGAAATATGTATTTAGTAAATATACTCCCTAAGTTACATGTTCGATATTCTTTTATAGCGAAGGAAAAACATACTAAGTGATTCAATGGGTATTAATATACTTAATATAGTATATTCTTTTCCATTATCAGAAAACAAAATGCTTATACTGATAATGAAATACAATGTCTAGTAAAAAAAAAAATATTTTATATATCGTTGCCAAAGCATAAGTACAAATTCAGCTCAGACATGTAAACAGTATAACATTGATGCAATGGTAAAAGACAAATGCTTTAAATGGAGATTGATCACCTGTACGGTACAGGCATAGGGTAACAATAATGTAACAAATATAATGCGTGGCAAGCAATAGACAACATCTTGTAATAAGAAAATGCAATAAATAATCAAGTATACTATTGAATAAGAAAAATAGGGGTGAATACTACTCATCTACCAAAATTCTAAATTGCACTGTAGAAACAAAGGTAATAAGTCATATATTCGGAGCAACAAGTGAAGAATGGAGCCTATTAAGGGATGGAATGTATTGGAAGCTTTTAATGCTGCTCTATAAAGTAAGGTAAAGAAGTGGAGCCACTTACTTTCAATTTGGTATAGAAAATTCTTCCAGACACTAGCCTCGAGACCCTTCGATGGATGATTTTTTTGACCACCCCAATGGACTTGGGATGCAGCCATGGCACAGCCAATATGGTACCTTCCCTTTCCCCATCCTCCACATGTTCGTCGATAGTGGACCGTGACTCTGCCCTTGTAGCCCCAGCCTTCTGTAAGGTAATTCAATCAGAACTGACCTCCAGAGCCATGGCTAGTAGCGAAGACTTGACCTTCCTCATGACCATCTTACAGTTCACGATCTGCAATGAGATGGTGGACATGTGCACTACTTTGGCAGGAATGGAAATGCAGGTCAGTGCAATAGAGATTGACACCCAGCAGCCAAACCAGCAGTAACGGAGGACGGATACAGCAATCTGCCGGCAGGGTACTCTGTTATTGGATATGTATGGAAGGTTGGAAGACAGACAACCATAGCCACAGGTGCAACGTGAGGATTCGGGGCCTTCCTGAGACAAGCCCAGAACTGGATCTACGGTCAACTGTGCAGAGCTTGTTCTGCCTCAACCTAGGGAAACGAAACATCCACCCATCAAAAAAAACAAAGAGCATGCAAGACGCTCCAACTCTATCGCCCTAATGGCCCAACCTCAGGATATAGTGTGCTGTCTACACTTGTTCGCTGACAAGGAAGCAACCATGCACAAGGTCAAATCACAGCCATCCTGGAGTTTTCATAATGCAGAGATGTAATTGTATCAGGACTTGTCTTCCTTAATGAAAGCCCTGTAGGGCTCTTTTTTGATCACCTCGGTGCTCAATGAGAGATGGATTCCTAATAGATGGGGGTTCCTTCTCACTCCAAGCTCGGAG
The DNA here is from genome assembly GCF_036172605.1 of Pelobates fuscus. Classification (NCBI taxonomy): domain Eukaryota; kingdom Metazoa; phylum Chordata; class Amphibia; order Anura; family Pelobatidae; genus Pelobates; species Pelobates fuscus. Next base: position 329,358,470 of record NC_086319.1, read on the forward strand.
CGACACCTCCTAGCACATACTGTAAGGCCCGGAAGATGCATGCCCTTTTGCAGGCCTTCCATTTGTAGATAGTTCTAAGCAAGATTAATATATTTTGAAAATGTGTGCTGTTTATAACATTCATCCTATCTATAAGGGAAATGTGACATTAGTCACCATCACTGGGGGCTGAAGTTGGATACTTTATGTAGGTTCCCAGTCTTAGTCACCCTGTGCTTATTGTATGGGTAGGGTGTGTATAATGTATTGTTTATTGTTAAATGTTTTGTGCGCTCTCATGTCCTGCTGATGCTTTTTACTAACTAGGAGTATTTGGCTGTGCGACCTGTACAGTGCCATCTGTGGGTTACACATTTATTGAAACAGTTAGTTGCAGTTCACCTGTTGGTTGCAACAGCTATATCCACTACCTGAATACCAAGACTTGTTAATTTGCATATTCATGTAGATTTGCATATTATGAATTCTGCAGGCAGGAGAGATATTTTGTGGTAAACATTGTTTTCCCCACCCCTTTATAAATATGTTATGGTGTTATTGTGAGTTTCTGTGTGTTTCCCCATATGAGTTGATTAATTATATTTTATTAACTTGTCATTGTAAAAATTTACTTTCATGCTCATATGGGTTTGTCTGGAGTTAAAATAGAGCTGTGTAATTCCTTTTGGAACTGTGTGTCCTTATGGATTTGTTCAGGGATTCCAATAACAGAGTTTTCTGACCTGTTGGCTGGCTGCATGGTGCCTGTATCCTGGGACAATTCAAAAAGAGCTAGGCCTCAGAGCCACAAGTGCCTTTATAAAGGCAGGAGCTAATCACATTACAGACAGAGTTGTGGATACTTGCCTGGAATGAGAGCTGCAGAGGGGACGATACCTTCCTGGAAGGAGAGAGCTGCAGCCTGATGGGGGGGCGGAGCTCCGGAGAGCCTCCAGTCAAGCTTCAGCGACTGGGGTTTAAGCATTCTAGGGTCCCTTGAAGCGGCTAGGAAGCAAACTTGACGGAGGTACTCAGTTTGGAGTATGGGAGCTCCATCACAGGAAGCATAATGAGAAAGCCACCAAAGCCAAAAAAAGAACATATGGGAACACCGAGAATAGGCAATTACTGTAAAATACCCTCAGATTATTCCCCTCTCAGGTCTCATACATATTTTAGCTCACAAATGTTATTACAGAGGTAATTTATATAATTTGTGCCTTTAGATCCACCCACTCAGGCAGTTTAGAGCCCAACACCTAAGATGAAATATAGCGGATACTCATCTAGGCACATTAAGCAAGTGGTTCAATACTCATGTAGACTGCCAGAAAAAGCACCAAAAAAAGAAGATAGAATATCCACAAAGAAGTCAACGATGCATTTCAGTCCTTAGGTTTTTGGAACATATTAATATACATAGCGTTTAAGAGGTTTATTCCCAATAAACACAACTACTAATGGTTCAATCTACAGTCAAAATTGCCTTTTAAATGTAATAAACTTTGAGGAAATGACAAACAATATCCACTTTGTTACTAGGTTAATGGAAAGATTGTAAATTATACTTAAAAGCTGCAGTAAATAGCTAGGACAAAAACATGGAAAAGACACAGAAATACATCATATATACAGGGGCGGACTGAGAACCCTCAGGGCCCCCGGGCAAAATAAATCAAGGGCCCCCTTACAGGCCCCACCCATACTCCGCAGCAAGCGCCACCCATGTCCCGCCTCCATGCACCGCCTCCAGCCACACCCTACACAATCTTTAGACACAAGGAACAAAAGTGCAATAATCCCTTCAAGGCCCCAGTAGAGACTACAATTGAGGGCTAGTGGGCCATGGAGGGGGGTCTTTCTAGCAGAGGCTATCTCAGTGTCCTTTAGAGAGTGTGTTAGAAAGAATCCCCTCCAGGCCCTATTAGAGACTACAATGGAGTCTAATAGGCTTGGAAGGGGGTCTTTCTAACAGAGGCCATCTCAGTGTCCCTGCTGGAAACAGTCGCCTCCAGGCCCCAGTAGAGGCTACAATTGAGGGCTAATGGGCCATGGAGGGGGGGAGCATTCTAGCAGAGGCTATCTCAGTGTCCTTTAGAGAGTGTGTTAGAAAGAATTTCCTCCAGGTCCCATTAGAGACTACAATGGAGTCTAATGGGGCCTGGAGGGGGATCTCTCCAACACTCTGGTTCCTATTCACAATATAGCAACACAACATAGCTCGCTGATACCTAGGCCAAGTTGGCTCCTCTTACCTTAATTACTGTTGTTGGCTGGCAGTCTGTGGGCTTGCTGGAAGGCTGTGGGCTTACTGGCTGCGGCTGGCAGGCTGTGGGCTTGCTGGCAGGCTGTGGGCTTGCTGGCTACTGCCGGCAGGCTGTGGGTTTGCTGGCTGCGGCTAGCAGGCTGTCGGCTTGCTGGCTGTGGCTTGCTGGCTGCGGTTGGCAGGCTGTGGGCTTGCTGGAAGGCTGTGGGCTTACTGGCTGCGGCTGGCAGGCTGTGGGCTTGCTGGCTACTGCCGGCAGGCTGTGGGTTTGCTGGCTGCGGCTAGCAGGCTGTCGGCTTGCTGGCTGTGGCTTGCTGGCTGCGGTTGGCAGGCTGTGGGCTTGCTGGCTGTAAGCCTAACTGGTGGCCTGTGGGCTGGCTGGCTGGCTACTGGCCAGCGGCCAGCCTGTGGGCTGGCTGGCTGGCCGGCCTGTGGGCTGGTTGGCTGGCCTGTGGGCTGGCTGGCTTGCTGGCTACTGGGGCACTTGGAGATTATTTAAAGAAATAATCCATGCACAATAACCACTACTGCTCTGTGTAGTCGTTATGGTGCAAGGAGGGCCGGGCCCGCCTCCCAGAGTAAGTAGTCAAACCGTTTAAGAACAGTTTGACAACTTACCTGGGGTCTGCTGGGATATGAGGCTGTTTTGGGTATAGGAGCAGTGGTGCAATGTGTAAGGGGTGCAGTGTGTGTGAAAGGTTCAGTGTGTGTGAGGGGGTGTAGTGTGTGTGAGGGGGTGTAGTGTGTGAATGTGTAGGGTGTGTGGGGCAATGTGTGTACGAGGGGGCTGTGTATGTGTGTGGCAATGTTAGTATGGGGGGCTGTGTGTGTATGGGTGGGCAGTGTATGTGTGTGTGTGTGTGAGGCAATGTGTGTAAATGTGTATGGTGGTGTGCGGGCAGTGTGTGTGTATGGGGGGCAGTGTGTGAATGTGTATGGTGTGTGGGGGTAGTGTGTTTATGGGGCTAGAGTTCACTCTCACCACTGCAACCACCAGGAATCCCTGGTGGTCACAGTGTTGAGAGTGAACTCTAGCCCGTAGCTCCAGGGATAGAGTTTACTTTCGCCAGAGCCGTAACGTTGCCGTGGTAACCGCGGCAATGATCTGTGCTCGCGCAAGAAGGACCCAGAGGAGCTGCAGGCTGAGCTCCCGGGTCCTCTCTTCCTCCCTCCCCTGCCGGCTGCACGCACGGTGCCTGCAGACAGGGGAGGGGGCAATTGCCCTCCTCTTACTCCCCCCTACCCCTCTTCTTACCCCCCCTCCCCCTCTTCTTACTCCCACCTCTTCTTACTCCTCCTTCTTCTTACTCCCCCCTCTTCTTACCCCCTCCCCCTCTTCTTACTCCCCCCTCTTCTTACCCCCTTCTTACTCCCGCCCCCCCTCTTCTTACCCCCCTCCCCTCTTCTTACCCCCCTCCCCCTCTTCTTACCACCCTCCTCTCTTTTTACTCTTCCCTCCCCCCTTCTTACTCTTCCCTCCCCCTCTTCTTACTCCCCCTCCCCCTCTTCTTACCCCCTTCTTACTCCCCCCTCTTCTTACCCCCTCCCCCTCTTCTTACTCCCCCCTCTTCTTACCCCCTTCTTACTCCCGCCCCCCCCTCTTCTTACCCCCCTCCCCTCTTCTTACCCCCTCCCCCTCTTCTTACCACCCTCCTCTCTTCTTACTCTTCCCTCCCCCTTCTTACTCTTCCCTCCCCCCTCTTCTTACTCCCCCTCCCCCTCTTCTTACCCCCTTCTTACTCCCCCCCTCCCCCTCTTCTTACCCCCTTCTTACTCCCCCTCCTCTCTTCTTACCCCCCCCTTTCTTTTTACCCCCTCCCCTCCCTTTCTCTTTTTGCCCCCCTCCGTTTCTCTTTTTGCCCCCCTCCCCTCCCTTTCTCTTTTTGCACCCCCCTCCCCTCCCCTCCCTTTCTCTTTTTGCCCCCCTCCCCTCCCTTTCTCTTTTTGCCCCCTCCCCTCCCTTTCTCTTTTTGCCCCCCTCCCCTCCTTTTCTCTTTTTGCCCCCTCCCTTTCTCTTTTTGCCCACCCCTCCCCTCCCCTCCTCTTTTTGCCCACCCCTCCCCTCCCCTCCTCTTTTTGCCCCCCCTCCCCTCCTTTTCTCTTTTTGCCCCCCTCCCCTCCCTTTTTCTTTTTGCCCCCCCTCCCCTCCCTTTCTCTTTTTGCCCCCCCTCCCCTCCCTTTCTCTTTTTGCCCCCCTCCCCTCCCTTTCTTTTTTTGCACCCCTCCCCTCCCTTTCTCTTTTTGCCCCCCTCCCCTCCCTTTCTCTTTTTGCCCACCCCTCCCCTCCTCTGTTTGCCCACCCCTCCCCTCCCTTTCTCTTTTTGCTCCCACCTCCCCCCCCCACACCTGTAGCGTGACCGAGCTGCACTCCGGTCCGCGGTGCCCGGCCGGAGTGATAGGAAGGTGCACACTGAGTGTGCACCTTCCTGTCAGTCCGGCCGGGTACAGGAAACAGAAACTCCTGTTCCGCGCGGAACAGGAGTTTTTGTTTCCTGTACCCGGCCGGACTGACAGGAAGGTGCACAGTGTTTGTGCACCTTCCTATCACTCCGGCCGGGCACCGCGGACCGGAGTGCAGCTCGGTCACGCTACAGGGGAGGTGAGAAGCTGCAGCCGCCTGAGGCTCTTAATAGAGCGCTCAGGCGGCTGCAGCATTTAAAGGGGTGGCCGGGCCCCCTGATGGCGGACCCCCCTCCCGGCCGGGCCCTCGGACCATGTCCGAAGTGCCCGACCGGTCAGTCCGCCCCTGCATATATATCATTATAAGTAAAGAATCTTGGCACTCACCCCTTGAATATTATTAGTATATATATATATATATAAATAAATAAAAATTTAAAACAAATCTGCACACACCAGTCAAGCCATAAGACTTGCTTTTCCCAAAGAAATCTCACTTTAACAGTGCTCTCACTACTGCAAGGGATTCTGGGTAGGCATATGCAAATGAGCTCAACCACATATTTAATAATTTCTCTTTATAGATGGATTCCTTAGTTTATGTTTCTGCTGTATAGGACAGCTTTGAAACACAACTCAGGAAGAGGAGCAAAGCCAGTGAACCACTCATGGACAGCTGTTTCGTTGTAAATGCAACTCATCAGCATGAGGTTGGTTACTGGTTTGCTATGGAAGCTTGGCGTTACTTGTGAACTGAAGTACATACCAAAATAGTTGTGGTCGGGAAAAAACTGTGGATGAAAACCCCTTCCACCTGAAGTAAGTGGATATTTAATATATTGTTGAACACCAATCTGCACACACCAGTCAAGCAGATTTGTATAGGGAATGTGGGATTAAAATAATGATGTGGCTGTGTTTAATCTGCCCGTGTTTATCCACTCTATGATGCCTACCACGGATACGTAAATATTAGGAGGGCTATTGACATTTTGCATGTAGAATTGTTGCTAGCTGTTCCTGAGGACCATAGCTACAATTTTAAAGAGGGTACTATATATAGTATTAGGAAGTCTTATGGACTGCACCTTTTGTTTGTGTTTTGTATAATATGTTTTTAGTACAGTATATAAAGCTCTCAGGGGCCAAGTATATATTGTTTTTCTCCTTAATAAGTGTTAATTTGAAAATGCTGAACATAGGAGAAATAATGAAAAACTCCATACACAGGTCATTTCAGATTATGGCTAACTCATATTGAAACATGAAATTTATGTAATAAAAAAGACATATCAGGTCTTCTTCTGAATAATAAGAATCACTATTGTTGCCTGATGGCGTGGGCAAGCTCAAAAAAATAAAATGTTCTGTTTATATTTAACTGCAGAAAGTTTATGGGAAATCCTGGAACACAGCAATTAACATATAGGACTCAGTAGAGATTTAAACATGACATTTAAGCTTGTTTATATGAGCCATTTCATTCTAATCAATAAGCTGACTGTTTAGAATTTCATTATGACAGAATATAGGAAACTTGGAGTCAATAGCTTTGAAAGCATCACATTCATTTGTAGAGATATTTATTAAGTGAATACTCATTTAACATAGCATTTCCTGGAACAGTTCTAAAATAGTTTAAATAATTACACACTATCTAATAATGCATTATGAGATAATACACACTTTCACCTGATTTCAATAGGCATTAAAGAATCAACCTAAAATTGCAGAGTATGTTTATACCTATAATTTCATTTTGATCTTATCAGTCAATAGAGCTTTTTATGGTTAAAGTATGCTATCCAGTTACCAGTTCTCAAAGGAGGATTACATTGAGAAGACAATACTGAACATTATATACCTAAGGGGATTATTTGAAGTATCAGATGGTGGTAAATGTTATACATGTGTACACTATTTATTTCAGATTATTGTTCACATAAGGAAACAATAGACATTCCTTTTATAGATGTGATGATGGTTATTTTGTTATCAGGTTATTTTCACTTTTAACACGATTTCACAACATGACATCATGGATGTCCTGCACTGTAGGACCCATGACAGAATAAATGCTTCATGCAGACTTTTTTTTACAAGACCTGGAAATACCAATCTATCACCTGGGGCCAGCATTAGTGGCCCCATGCTGACCAATGAGCTCTACACACAGCCCTTTAAATCACCTTGTCTGTACTCACTTTCTGTCATTTACATGTCACTAGGGTTTCCTCTGAGAGGGGAAGTCTTACAGGGTCTGAAAAGCCCCAATTGGGTATCCTTGCATTCCTTATACAGGGTGACTACACACTGCAGAGGGTGATCAGGTCTGGGCTGTGCATGTTGCCAAGAGTGGATCACTGTGTGTGTTCAGCATATCAGCTTTGGTCAGAGCTTAAAATCAGGGTCTGCGATCAGGGGGTACCACCAATACTTAGTTAAGGGGGCCCATCAAGCTCAGGGAGCCATACAGAGCTGTCTAACACTATGTATAAATGTCTCCCCTAAGTGTTGTGAGGATTGTGCCCCTTGCGGGATTTTCTGCCATATTCCCCCTCTTGAAGAAAGTGATCTCAAATCACTTCCTCTAAGCATGTGGAGGAAGCCATCTGGAAGGCAATGCAGTCCTCACTCTGCATACTGCCCGGTCTTCATTGGACAGGAAGGTGACTGAAAACAAATTGTATTTATATATTTCAGTTTGAGTGTGCGTGTGAATGTGTGTATGTGGGGGAGGGGACATTGTGTATCTGACAGTGTGGCAATATGTATGTGTATATCAGAGTTTGTGTGTGTGCTGCAATGTGTATCTGAGTATGTGTGTGGCTTAGTGCGAGTTGTAGTGTATATCAGAGTTTGTGTGTTGCAGTGTGTATCTGAGTGTGTGTGGCTGAGAATGTGTGTATCTGGTAAAGTGCATCTGTATGTGTGCTTGTGCCTGGTAGTATGTATGTTTATGTGCACATGTGTCTGGGAATAGATATTTGTGTGTTTGCATGTATATGTTTTGTCAGGGGCCTCTTTTAAGGGTTTTTATAATTCTATTGGCCCAGCTGCCATATATGAATTATATAGCAGAGATGAAAACAAACACCCTTATGCTGAGATTGCACAGTGCATAGCACTCAGTGAGCACTCCATAATGTAGTGAAATCCCTCTGCTGATGCTAGTGCATATCCAACATCTGAACATGCGTACACTGAGGTTTTTAAAGTATACGCTTTATTAAAACCACCCATGGTTAAAGCAATACATTAAAGAGTGTTGTAGTGGAGCTCCCTGTACCCCGGCTGGGTACCACTGCCCAGGATCGCCTTCTATCTGGAACCGGGGAAAACTTCCGCTCTTCTGCCCCAGTCACCGCGACTTGACATGGGTCTCTCTGGAGCTTTTCCACCCTACCAGGCTGCAGCTCTCTTTCCAGGCAGGTATCGGCCCCTCTGCTTATACCTCTGCAGCTCTTCTTCCAGGCAGGTATCGGCCCTTTTGCCTATTCCACTGCAGCTCTTCTTCCAGGCAGGTATCGGCCCCTCTGCCTATTCCACTGCAGCTCTTCTTCCAGGCAGGTATTGGCCCCTCTGCCTATTCCACTGCAGCTCTTCTTCCAGGCAGGTATCGTCCGCTCTGCCTATTCCACTGCAGCTCTTCTTCCAGGCAGGTATCGGCCGCTCTGCCTATTCCACTGCAGCTCTTATTCCAGGCAGGTATTGGCCCTCTGCCTATTCCACTGCAGTCTTTCTTTCTGGAAGGTACCCACCTCTGCCTGCAATGTGATTTCTATTGCCTTTACAAAGACACTTGCAGCTATCAAAGAAAAACAAGTTACCTGCGCTCTCTCCTTAATCCCTATGTATATTTAAACAAATGGAGGTCATTTAGTTACTGGCCATTGGAGGGAATGCCCGCCTGCCAACGTCAAGGCAGACCCCCCTAAGCGGGTCCTAACACTGACCCTTCAACTTGAGCTTCTGGCAAAAATATCTCAAATGAGACAGAGGGGTATTTTTTTATATACACCCCTATATATTTATTAACCCTTAATAGGGAACATATGGGATGGGCGGCAGCATTGTAACAAAGCTGTGTGATACAAAAAGTGAATACAAATACAGAAAGATAAGTCCTGCGTTCACTCCCTTCATTCCTGGGCGGCAGCAATGACTACAATACACATCAGCCCCAATATATAGAAAAAACAAAGAAAAAACAAGTTACCAGCGCAGGTAACTTGTTTTTCTTTGATTTTTACTATATGTTGGGGCTGATGTGTATTGTGGTCATTGCTGCCGCCCAGGAATGAAGGGAGTGAGTGCAGGACTTATCTTTCTGTATTTGTATTCACTTGCAGCTATGAAGCCTAGCTCTCTTGATTTATCCCAGGACTAGAGGGATCATGTAGCTAGCCAACAGGTATGACAACTCTGTGGCTGGGGTCACTAAAAATCCACATGGTACACTGTTCCAAATGGAATTAACATACAATGCTTTATTTTACTTGGGACTAGCCCATATGTTCATTACATACACATTGTTGTGACATGCATTATAAAATTCATATAACCAAAACAAAATATACAGGAAATTATAATAGCATAATAACATATTTATAAAGGGATGGGGAAGACATTAATTAACCGAACATATCTCTCCTGCCTGCAAAATTAGCAACATGCAAATCTACCCGAATGTGCAAATTAGCAATCCTTGCTATTCAGGTGATGCATGCAGCGGTTGCTAGATCCTTGCAACTAACAGGTGGCGCTGTACAGGCTCCGCAGCTAAATCCACCTAGTTAATTGCAAGCATTAGCAAGACTGGAGAACACACTAACATTTAACCCCAAACAACCACATTACACACACACAAGCCCTGCACCCACAATGGAGACAGGGTGACTTAAGCATAGGAATAGTACAGGGTCCTACTTAAAATGTCCTTGTGAAACCCCAGGTTATGGTGACTACTGTCACAAGTGTAATTATAGCAAGGAAAATATACTATGTAACACTGAATATATATACAGTTGCAAGAAAAAGTATGTGAACCCTTTGGAATGATATGGATTTCTGCACAAATTGGTCATAAAATGTGATCTGATCATCATCTAAGTCACAACAATAGACAATCACAATCTGCTTAAACTAATAACACACAAAGAATGAAATGTTGCCATGTTTTTATTGAACACACCATGTAAACATTCACAGTGCAGGTGGAAAAAGTATGTGAACCCCTAGACTAATGACATCTCCAAGAGCTAATTGGAGTGAGATGTCAGCCAACTGGAGTCCAATCAATGAGATGAGATTGGAGGTGTTGGTTACAGCTGCCCTGCCCTATAAAAAATCCACACCAGTTCTGGGTTTGCTTTTCACAAGAAGCATTGTCTGATGTCAATGATGCCTCGCACAAAAGAGCTCTCAGAAGACCTACAATTAAGAATTGTTGACTTGCATAACGCTGGAAAGGGTTATAAAAGTATCTCCAAAAGCCTTGCTGTTCATCAGTCCACGGTAAGACAAATTGTCTATAAATGGAGAAATCTCAGCACTGCTGCTACTCTCCCTAGGAGTGGCCGTCCTGTAAAGATGACTGCAAGAGCACAGTGCAGACTGCTCAATGAGGTGAAGAAGAATCCTAGAGTGTCGGCTAAAGACTTACAAAAGTCACTGGCAAATGCTAACATCCCTGTTAGCGAATCTACAATACGTAAAACACTAAAAAGAATGGATTTCATGGGAGGATACCACAGAGGAAGCCACTGCTGTCCAAACAAAACATTGCTGCACATTTACAGTTTGCACAAGAGCACCTGGATGTTCCACAGCAGTACTGGCAACATATTCTGTGACAGATGAAACCAAAGTTGAGTTGTTTGGAAGAAACACACAGCACTATGTGTGGCAAAAAAGAGGCACAGCACACCAACATCAAAACCTCATCCCAACTGTGAAGTATGGTGGTGGGGGCATCATGGTTTGGGGCTGCCTTGCTGCGTCAGGGCCTGGATGGATTGCTATCATCGAAGGAAAAATGAATTCCCAAGTTTATCAAGACATTTTGCAGGAGAACTTAAGGCCATCTGTCTACCAGCTGAAGCTCAACAGAAGATGGGTGTTGCAACAGGACAATGACCCAAAGAATAGAAGTAAATCAACAACAGAATGGCTTAAACAGAAGAAAATACGCCTTCTGAAGTGGCCCAGTCAGAGTCCTGACCTCAACCCGATTGAGATGCTGTGGCAAGAAAGCGATTCACACCCGACATCCCAAGAATATTGCTGTACTGAAACAGTTCTGTAAAGAGGAATGGTCAAGAATTACTCCTGACCGTTTCAATCAGTTATTAAATCCAAGGGTTCACATACTTTTTCCACCTGCACTGTGAATGTTTACATGGTGTGTTCAATAAAAACATGGCAACATTTCATTCTTTGTGTGTTATTAGTTTAAGCAGACTGTGATTGTTTATTGTTGTGACTAAGATGATGATCAGATCAGATTTTATGATTTTGTGCAGAAATCCATATCATTCCAAAGGGTTCACATACTTTTTCTTGCAACTGTGCATGGTAACTAGCCACAATTAGATATTTTAGTTTACAGAACACAAACAGGTATAATATTTTTTTATGGAAGGTAATTTCTCCATAAATAACTGAATGAGTGTTTGGCACTTGAACACTGCAAAAACCCAAATAAAAAATATGGGTCTGCCAGAGCACTATCCTTGTGTGATATGTATGTCTACTTACAAGCAGTGTGTCTAAACTGTTCAGGATGTACTTAGTAATTCCACAGATGTGAGTTACGTTACTATGCAAACTCTAACAGTTTCAATGACATATACTCTTTACAAGGGTCAACCATGACACTTAAGCATCACTTTAACCCTACCTCCCTGCCCCTGAAAAAATAGTATTTCATAAAGATAGGATCTTTATTAAAAGATTTGCAGAGACAGATTAGGGGCTACTATTTCCTCCGCCTGACTTTCTTAGACACTGGGCAGAGCTACAGTGTCAATCCCGACAGCCTTCACCAGTGACAACTGCAGGGAATTGGCTCTTTCTATGGAGGATACCGCAGTGTTGCGGGATCCTCCATTGACATCAATGCTCTACTCTTGTGAATATGTGAGTGTACAGCAGTCATGTCAGCTTCTGGTGCTGAAGGGTCAGGAGCGATGGCCGAGCAGGTAAGTAAATCTCACCTCTACCTGCCCACCAGAGGCGATATCACAGTTGGGGGTTGAATATCACAGTTGAATTCTGCAAAGTCCCTAGACTATGACAGTGCAACTTTAAGTTGTATTATACCCAAAAGTACCCCCTATTCATTAACTTATAGTTAAATTATTATGTTTGTGATGCAGTCTTGAGATGCAGATCATATTTACTCAATAATGAGAACTAAACTGGAGACAATATCTAAAACAAAAGATAATCTAAGCTCTAAAACAACTTAATGATTGCAAAAAAGAAGAACCAGGTGCAAAAGGTAACAGGAGACAGAGTGGGGGGGGTGACAGGGGGCAGAGTGAGTGGGTAACAGGGGACTGAGTGAGGGGATGACAGGGGACAGAGTGAGGGGGTAACGGGGCAGAGTAGGGTGTTGACAGGAGACAGAGTGAGTGAAGGAGGGGGTGACGGACTGAGTGAGGGGATGACAGGGGCTGAGTGAGGGGATGACAGGGGACAGAGTGAGGGGGTAACGGGACAGAGTAGGGAGTTGACAGGGGAAAGAGTGAGGGAAGGAAAGGGTGACAGGGGACAGAGTGAAAGGGTGACAGGGGGCTGAGTGATGGGTGACAGAGTGAGTAAGGGAGCGGGTGACAGGGGACAGAGTGAGGGGGTGACAGGGCACTGAGTGAGGGGGTGACAGGGGACAGAGTGAAGGGGGTGACAGGGGACTGTGTGAAGGAGGGGTGTTAGAATATTAGGAATACTTTTTTTTCCCTGGTGATCCAGTGTCCTGGCTCCCTGGTTGCAGGTGGGCTTCCTATATGGTCTGCAGTTCCTCTGGGTGCAGAGCTGCAGACCATGTTATAGGAGTCTTGCGATCGCCAGAAGTCAGAGCGTTGCCGTGGTAACCCGCTGCAATGCTCTGATTGGCTGGAGATCAATACACATTTTACAGTCTGCAGCTCACACCCGGCGGAACTGCAGATTGTGCTGGCTCTCTCCCCAGGCAGATTGAAGGGGCCTCGCACCCGGCGTCACACAGGGCAAGTCTGCCCTAAGGAGATTTAGGCTCCTGCGCGACGCCTTAGGCGGCCGCCTATATTGCCTAATTAGAGAGCCACCTCTGCTCCCCAATGAATATGAATATTAGAGCCCTTACTCGACACCAATGTATAGAGTTGGTGGAGTACATCAGCTCCTTACCCCTGAATATTGATATTTGGTACCCCACTTGCTGCCACAAGGTACCGACCTCCCCCCCATTATTATTATTATTGCCATTTATATAGCGCCAACAGATTCCGTAGCGCTTTACAATATTATGAGAGGGGATTTAACTATAAATAGGACAATTACAAATAAACTTACGGGAACAATAGGTTGAAGAGGACGCTGCTCAATCGAGCTTACATTCTATAGGAGGTGGGGTGTAAAACACATTAGGACAGGAATTTGCAATCAAATAAGGTGGGCTGCCCTTTAGGAGAGGGCAAGAGACATGTATGTGAGGTAGGGGTTAATCTTGGAGGCCATAAGCTTTCCTAAAGAGATGGGTTTTAAGGCACTTCTTAAAAGATGCAAGACTAGGGGAGAGTCTGATGGCGGTAGGCAGGCTATTCCATAGGAAGGGAGCCGCCCGCGAGAAGTCCTGCAAGCGCGAGTTGGCCGTACGGGTGCGGACAACGGACAGGAGGTGGTCACGGGCAGAGCGGAGAGACCGAGAAGAGACATACCTATGGATCTGTGAGGAGATACAAGAGGGGCTAGAGTTGTTCAGTGCTTTATAGGTGTGAGTTAGTACCTTGAATTGACTCCTATAGCATACAGGAAGCCAATGTAAGGACTGGCAGAGGGGTGAGGTGTGAGAGAAACGACTAGAGAAGAAAATCAGTCTAGCAGCAGCGTTCATTACGGACTGTAGGGGTGCAGTACGGCTTCTGGGAAGACCAATCAGGAGAGGGTTACAATAATCCATGCGGGAAATTACTAGAGCATGGACAAGCTCCTTGGTTGTATCTGGTGCAAGAAAGGGGCGGATGCGGGCTATGTTTTTAAGATGGAATCTACAGGATTTGGCAACATGCTGGATGTGAGGCTTAAAGGTGAGACCAGAGTCAAGTATGACGCCAAGACAGCGCACTTGCAAGGATGGACTGATGTTGGTACCACAAACTTGAAGGGAGAGCGAAAGAGGAGGATCAGTATTAGGAGGAGGAAAGACAAGGACCTCAGTTTTAGAGAGATTGAGTTTCAGAAGGCGGGAGGACATCCAGTCAGAGATGGAAGAATGGCAAGCAGTGACACGTTGCAGGACGGCAGGGGAGAGGTCCGGGGAGGAGAGATATAGCTGGGTGTAATCAGCGTACAGGTGGTAGTGGAATCCAAAAGAGGTAATAAGTTTGCCAAGAGAGGCAGTATAAAGAGAAAATAGAAGGGGACCAAGGACAGAGCCTTGGGGGACTCCAACCGAAACAGGACGAGGGGAGGAGGTATCCTTAGAAAAAGAGACACTGATTGAGCGTTGGGAGAGATAAGAGGAGAACCACGAGAGGACAGAGTCACTTATGTTATAATAGCCCCTACCCACCGACCATGGGTGGGGGCAGAGGGGACATGTGGATGTGCACCTAGTTTATTTTACCAAACTGTGATCTCTCCATCCCCTTTTATGGTTTTTTTTTTTATATAAAAATATCTGCCTAGTTGCTAGTTTTACATGTTTCTAAAGAAAACCCAAACAAACAAAAAATGCAGTCTGAATTGCCCTGTACAGCAGCGCCATTTACCCCACTCGATATAGGGCCATTCGGACTTTAGTGAGTCACCAAGCAGGTTAATTTACTAATGATAGAGTTGTGGTGAATTGACTTATTGCAAGATTTAGACGAAAATATTTATTAATAGAGCATGAATATGCTAACTTTTTTAGCTCCTCTCAATTCACGGTTTAGTGAATAAATCCTTGCTAAGAATGAATTCTAGTGGTAGTTTTTCTCTTAAAAACCTGAGTATTAAAGGATATTGAAAGATGGCTAAGCTGTAACTAGATACTGAAACATAGTTCTAAAAATGTTCTACATAAAAATTTGCAACATCTGGATTCGATATTGAGTATTCTTAGCCCTTGAATGTGTATTTCCTTAACACTTAAAGTGCCACAATGGATAACTAATATTTAGCAAATGTGTTGCCATTCAAAGGTTAATGACATTGCAGCCGGGACATTATTCACCTCAGTTATTAAGGCCCTGCATTCCTCCTACCAATGCTCACCACATTTACAGCACCATTGATTGCATCAAATGATGCTATATGTCTAAACTTCATGTATTTTGGGGGATTTTTTTAAGTCATTTAGTACTTGTACTTTACCCCTATTCTTGGAAGAGCAATACGTATTTGGCTTTGTTACGATAAACAGTGTTATGAACACGCAATCATTTTCCCACTATTAGCTAATTTATATTTGTTTTTATTACAATTTAGAAATCACTATAAATGAGTGTAAATCAATAAGAAGTAGTAGAAGACACTGTGCATACATAACGTTGATAAAATAAATGAAATGTAAATGTTCTAAATTATACATATATATATATAAAGTCTAGTTTTGTTTTTTTTCATATTCAAAAACGTCTTTCCTTTGCAGTAACAACATCTGTTATCTGATTTTCTTAAATGCCAGCCAAAGGACATTTCTTGGCCAATTAGTGTTCATACATCACATTGAAATCGTTATTCAACATTTACAACCAGAGCAACATAACTAAATAGTAAATTGAGTAATCTCAGTGCTGCAGATCTAGAATGTTCTAGTACAGGGGGCAGCAACCTATGGCACTCGAGGTGCTTTTGCACGGCAGTCAAGGCTGCTAGTGACAAACGGGCTATGGCCCAGTGGTTTCCAAACTAGGATGCTGCGACGAGCACACAGGGGCACCGCAAGATATTTTCCAGGTGCTATGATCATAGCACTGGTAACCGTGCCTTCCTCTCACCTGCAGGCTCTGCAGGCCCGGAGGGGAGTTCAGTGATCTCCCTCACCGGCCTGCTAGCACTGTAATGCTGGCAGCCGGCAGGGGAGCTGCAGCTCTAACCTGCAGCTCTGCAGGGTTCTCCTCTCGTGAGCTCGGGGGAATTGCCATGGTTACCATGGCAACGCTCTGAATCTCGCAAGAGTGAACTCTAGCCTTAGCTGCAGGCTAGAGTTCACTCTCACCACTAGGACCGCCAGGGCTTCTCCACCGGACCACCAGGGATTAGTGCTGTCCTCCCTCCCAGGCAAAGGTAAGCAGGGAGGCGGGGATATCAAAATAATTACTTTGAATTGTATTTTTTATTTTAAATATATTTATTAAATGGCCCTCTTATCCCCACAGAGACACAGTGTGTGTAACTCCCCCCATACACACACACTACCCCTCATACACATAATTACCTCCCCATACACACACACTGCCCCCCATACACACAATTACCCACCATAAACACACACACACACTGACACCCCTGTTCTAGTATGTCCTGAAATCAGTGAATAGTGGCCAATTTAAAAATAAATGAGTGAGTGAATAATGTCCTTATGATCAGATTTTCTTAAACAGTTTGACTACTTACTCTGGGAGGGCACTAAGGCACTACTGGCACCATAACCACTACAAAGTGCTGTAGTGGTTATTGTGCCTGGATTGTTTCTTTAAATAATCTACCAGTGCCCCTCCCAAGATTAGGTTCTGAATCTGCTGGATTGAACGGCAAGCATTTCTGCTGAACAGGGGCCCAGTATATGCTGCTGCACTGTACATATATACAACCTAGAAAATTGTTAAGGGTGCCTTGAGCCTAAAAATTTGTGAACCACTGCTCTGGTCTATCAGGAGTACCAGTGGTACTTCAGATATCTGCTATTGCAAATCTGAGTGCAACATATCATTCACACACACAATTACACAAGCAGCCATCATAGACAGCCTGTATTCATATGTATCCTACACAATACCACAAACTACTCATGAACATATACAAAATATAAAACAGCCCACATACGCACAAATATAAAGCTCTAAAGCAACTGCAGCACCCATATATAACATAAGCGGAGTATGGAAACATACACACCTTATTTAAAAAAAGAAAAAATTGGACCACTACGCCAAGGGACTTCAAGATCTTGTTTTGGCACAAAGGTTGCCTACCCCTGTTCTAGTATGTCCTGAAATCAGTGAATAGTGGCCAATTCAAAAAGAAATGTCACATGTTTCTGTCAAACTTCGGGCAATAGAGGCCTTAGTGAAGTTGTTTATTCACCAAAGTTCACAGATGAGTGAATAATGTCCTTATGATAAGATTTTTCAGAAATGGAATATTGTATTCTCAGAAAATATGATTAGCTACTTCTTCCTGTTTTTAAGATTATAATTTAAAAAATACTCTGGATTTGTAAATACTCTGGGTATGTAAAGCAAATTTTAGTTTCATGGATCTCCAAAGACATGCCATTTATGACATTGCTCCATGGCATGCTCTAATGTTTCACCCATTTAATCCCACATGCTGCGTATAATGCGTGGGATAGGCATAAGGCTATGCTAGATTTAAGATAAGGCCAAGGACTAATGAAAGTATTTAGAAAATTAGGCAGACTAGATGTTCTTATCTGCTATCACAGTCTATGTTTCTATGTTTATATAATCCCTAAGGCATCCAATCGCTAATGGACCCTTGATCCTTGGTGCTGTTACTTCGTGGGCAGTAGAAAGATTACTGTAAGTGAAGTAATACTATTAGACAGATGTGGAGGACTGAGGACTGGGAAAGGAGTACCCTGCATTGGGAGTGAGGACTGAGGACTGGGAAAGGAGTACCCTGCATTGGGAATGAGGACTGAGGACTGGGAAAGGAGTACCTTGCATTGAGAGTGAGGACTGAGGACTGGGAAGGGAGTGTCCTGCATTGGGAGTGAGGACTGAGGACTGGGAAGGGAGTACCCTGCATACCCTCGAAAACTATAAGTATTGTGATGTTATTTTAACCTTGCATCAATGCATAAAGCCATGTAAACTGTGTGAGCATTTATCTTGATGTGAGAGAGGAGAACATTAGGATGGATTAATGGGAATGTGGCGTGTGACACTTGATTGATACATTTTAATGCTTAAAGGACCACTCTAGGCACCCAGACCACTTCAGCTTAATGAAGTGGTCTGAGTGCCAGGTCCCTCTAGAATTAACCCTTTTTTTTATAAACATAGCAGTTTCAGAGAAACTGCTATGTTTATAAATGGGTTAATCCAGCCTCCAAATCCTCTAGTGGCTGTCTCACTGACAGCCGCTAGAGGCGCTTGCGTGATTCTCACTGTGAAAATCACAGTGAGAGCACGCAAGCGTCCATAGGAAAGCATTGTAAATGCTTTCCTATGAGACCGGCTGAATGCGCGCGCAGCTTTTGCCGCGCATGCGCATTCTGCCGAAAGGGAGGATCGGAGGCGGAGAGGAGAGGAGGAGGAGAGCTCTCCGCCCGGCGCTGGAATAAAGGTAAGTTTTAACCCCTTCCTCACCATCCAGCCCGGCAGGAGGGGGTCCCTGAGGGTGGGGGCACCCTCAGGGCACTATAGTGCCAGGAAAACAAGTATGTTTTCCTGGCACTATAGTGGTCCTTTAAAGGACCACTATAGTGCCAGGAAAACATACTCTCTTTCCTGGCACTATAGTGCCCTGAGGGTGCCCCCACCCTCAGGGCTCCCCTCCCGACGGGCTCTAGGGAGTGGAAGGGGTTAAATTCACCTATTTCTCCAGCGGCGGGCGGAGAACTCTCCTCTTCCTCTCCTCCTCCTTGGCTGAATGCACATGCGCGGCAGGAGCCGCGCGCGCATTCAGCCAGTCCATAGGAAAGCATTCACACTGCTTTCCTATGGACGCTGGCATCTTCTCACTGTGAAAATCACAGTGAGAAGCGCGGAAGCGCCTCTAGCGGCTGTCAATGAGACAGCCACTAGAGGCTGAATTAACCCTATTATAAACATAGCAGGAAAACATACTCTCTTTCCTGGCACTATAGTGCCCTGAGGGTGCCCCCACCCTCAGGGCTCCCCTCCCGACGGGCTCTAGGGAGTGGAAGGGGTTAAATTCACCTCTTTCTCCTCCTCCTTGGCTGAATGCGCACTGCTTTCCTATGGACGCTGGCGTCTTCTCACTGTGAAAATCACTAGAGGCTGAATTAACCCTATTATAAACATAGCAGTTTCTCTGAAACTGCTATGTTTATAGAAAAAAGGGTTAATCCTAGCTGGACCTGGCACCCAGACCACTTCATTAAGCTGAAGTGGTCTGGGTGCCTACAGTGGTCCTTTAACATTATAAGTGGCTAATCAAGGCTGGTAGCATGCTGCTGAGAAATGTAATTCAGGTGTGAAGATGTGTTATAGTGGAGCTATCACTTTGCTTATCACTGCCCATGTGCAGAGAAATGCCATACAAGTGTAGTTCTGCTTAGGCGTTCCTTGTATATTGTCTTAGCCATGCAAGGGTGGTTAAATTAATCTATATGTTATGGTTGTGTCGTGACTGTCAAACGTGCAATGTAGAATTTTTAGAGGACCTTGCGCACACACTTTTTCGGGGAGTACTCCCACTAGGGTACTCCAAAAATGGGTGGACCCCGGCCCAGACAAATCCATTGGAAGAAAAACATACTTTTGGGCACACCCAGTAGTTTCTTCAGCAGGTAGACTTTATTGTGGGGTACAAACCTGTAGACAAAGTTTAAGACAAATTAAGCTTAAATCTTGTCTACATTTTTGCACTCCAGAATAAAGTCTACCTGCTGAAGAAACTACTGGATGTGCCCAAACCTACTTTTTTATTCCACTATGAATGAAAAAAATTACAAACAAAAGCCACACACCTAACTTTTTTTTTTTTTTTAATTCTTTATTTTTGTTGTGCATTGTATAACAGTCGGCTTGTTCAGCCACAATAGCAGTCACAAGCAGTCATAACATGGCATACGCGTTTACAGCACATTTTTGGTTTTGTAAGAGAAACTAGAACACATTAATTGAACATTTATGGCATAAAGGTGTCGGCACATTTTTATATAGTACGTGAGAAACAGGCTATTCTAAAAGATAAAACAGGCTAATAACATGATAAAGTCTGTAACCCTACTGAGTATTGATCAGTCTCGCTTGTCTAGTGCGCGGGCCATAGTAGGGTCATCATGCTTGTCACGTGTCATGGTTCCAATATTTATAATATTTACTAAGCTTGCGGAACTAGACTCATGAATGAAATAAAAGTCTGCAGATATAGACATGTGCAGGCGTTTGGTTTACTGTGCTAAGTCCTATACGCTTTCACATTAAATTTGTATGTGCTTGGGTGTATTCGAGCGGTGGCCTAGAGACTTAGTAGAAACACGCAATGGAGCTACGCGTGCATAGCCTAAGGCATAACATACAGTGTACAATGGAACCTCTGTGGTGGGTATGCCTCCAGGTCGCATCCCCAAAACACACACTCAAATCATAAAACTATATACAAAATACAAATAAATGCTATCTGAGAGCGGTAAATAGGAGAAATGGAAAGAGAAAAGTGAAAAACAAGGCAGTAATGTGAGTAGCCAGTGAGGCTTGTTTGTCCCCTTGTGATACGCTCAGGTTGTGGCTACAGTCTGCGCAGTGCGGGTGGGTCCACCTGGAACAAAGGGTTCGGAGGTAGCCGGGTTCCACTTGTGTGGCTTGTGGGTCGCATGATGTCGCCGCATGGCGTCCTCCGGAAGGCCCAGGGTGGAGAGGTGGGCCTCAGCCTCTTGTAAGTCCGCTATGAGGTATGTGGTATCTCCATGGAGCACCTGAAGCTTACAGGGTGAGCGCCATCTGTATTTGACGTCGCGCTCGCGGAGCAGGGTGATGAAAGGCCTAAGAGTAGAGCTTTGACCTTGAGGTTCTGGGCACGTCGTGAGTCCTCCATTGTTGCCATGGCCTGTTCCACCTTCATATGCTGCTGTTGCAGTAGTTTCATCTCCTGTTGGAGTGAGGCAACCTGCCTGGTATGCGTGTGGGAGTTTTGCTCCATGGTTGCCACGCGTTCAGTTAGGCCTTTTATGTCTCTCCGCATGCCTGCCACGTCCTCCTGAATATTCCGACGGAGCTCTGCCAGCAGCTCCTTCATTTCAGTTTTCGTGACCGGGGCTGTGTCGGGCTGCGTGGCAGGCTGTGCGGTAGGCCTCTCCGGTGCCCGCATTGTGGGCAAACAGAGCTCGTCTGGCTCAGAGAGCAGTTCATCGGAGTCTTCGAAGCCATCCATGTAAGCGGCCATGACAGGCTCTGAGGCGCCATGCGCTCGCCGCCACAAGTCTCCTATGCTGGTGCCCAGCCGGGGTGGATCGGGTTTAGGTTTCTTACTTTTCCTGCCCATGTCTGCTTCCTACGTGGGTGGCTGGTCCGCTTTTGGGGGGTGATATTTCGGGTTTTTCGGGTCTTTTAAGTTGATTTCGTCGGGAGCTCACTGTGGATGCGACCTGTCGGTTCAGCAGCTGGCTCCGCCCCCCCACACCTAACTTTTAGTTAGATAAACATCCTAATTGTAACAGTTTCATTTTTTAGAACTAGAAGCTATTTTTGTGGAAGGCATTGGAGTAGATGAGGCAATACCTTGCAGAGAGGCTCACATGCTAGCCTTTTACCCAGAGACTATGAACCCCTTGTGATGACTATCACTCTTCAGCCCTGAAAAGATAAACTATCCAGAACTTTCAGTACGAACGTCTGGGCATGTGTATCTAACAGGTTAATCACCAAGAACCCAGTAAAAATACTACCAATTGCACATTGGGACTTGCTTCCTTCCCCCATTTGCTCAGCTTAGCCTAAACATCCTGGCACAAGGTCAACCCAACTGCAAAAATGAAAGGAAGGGAAACTATGATACGGAGAAAACCATACTGAACATCGATTTCACAACATGTCTGATAAATATCGGTAGAATAACGTGCTTCAGAGTAAAACATTATTCATTACTTCTTTACTACATAAATGGTTACAAAATGTGTCTGAATTCGATATTTTCATTCAAATGTAATTAAAGACAGCAATGAACACTTAGCGTAATTATGCTGAGTTCAAATAAACATATTGGCGTCAGATAAAGGGAAGGAAACAAACTCTAATGTGTTGTTGGGTCAATTTAGTCTTTTCTTACCATTTGTTACCCACTTCCCATGTGATAGAGAATTTTTCCAACATCACTTTGTTCCACTCGTTTCCAATTGTTCTTTCTCAAGTGTCATATTCGTTTATTATTGGCTGACACTTTGTTAATCAGTTAAGCATTCTGTTAGTTTTCTGTAAAGTTTTCTTTTTCTTTTTTTTCCCCATTTGGATTTCCTGTACACACTAAACAATTAAATTTCCTTCACCTCCATTCCAAAATCTTTCATTTATTTACTTGTGGGCAGTTTTCCTCTCATCTGTCTTTACTTTGAACCTATGGTTGAGTTATTTTTGCCTTGAAAGAATCAACATTCAGGCACCAGGCTTCCAGAGTAAATCTGAAAATAAAATACGCAAATATTTGGAAACACAATTTCTATAATTTTTTTTTTATTTTTTTTTCTCTCACCCTAGAATTCATGCTCTTCTTTTGCCATTTTCTTTCACAAATATGCTGCACTTCCTACCATTGTCTTCTTCCTTTATCCTTTCTCAACATCCACCTACTATTGGGTTATATGCTAAACTTCCTTTAAACATGCTATTATTATTATGTTGGGGGAGGGGGGGGTGACAGGTAGAGGGGAGAGGAGGGTCTTTCATCCCATTCCCTCTATCTAACTAGTATTCATTTTGATCTTTTTCCAAACCAAGCAACTTTCTTCTAAAAGGAATCAATATGACTTTGTCATATTCCCATTGTAATTAAATGGTTTCCTCCTCTCCAAGATTTCTTAACTGTTTGAAACGCTATATTGTTCAAAACCCTTGTTAATATTGTATGTATGCTCATAAATTATTTTGTGCAGAGGAAGGATGGTGTGGCCTACATACAGGGAGTGCAGAATTATTAGGCAAGTTGTATTTTGGAGGATTAATTTTATTATTGAACCACAACCATGTTCTCAATGAACCCCAAAAACTCATTAATATCAAAGCTGAATATTTTTGGAAGTAGTTTTTAGTTATAGCTATTTTAGGGGGATATCTGTGTGTGCAGGTGACTATTACTGTGCATAATTATTAGGCAACTTAACAAAAAACAAATATATACCCATTTCAATTATTTATTTTTACCAGTGAAACCAATATAACATCTCAACATTCACAAATATACATTTCTGACATTCAAAAACATAACAAAAACAAATCAGTGACCAATATAGCCACCTTTCTTTGCAAGGACACTCAAAAGCCTGCCATCCATGGATTCTGTCAGTGTTTTGATCTGTTCACCATCAACATTGCGTGCAGCAGCAACCACAGCCTCCCAGACACTGTTCAGAGAGGTGTACTGTTTTCCCTCCTTGTAAATCTCACATTTGATGATGGACCACAGGTTCTCAATGGGGTTCAGATCAGGTGAACAAGGAGGCCATGTCATTAGATTTTCTTCTTTTATACCCTTTCTTGCCAGCCACGCTGTGGAGTACTTGGACGCGTGTGATGGAGCATTGTCCTGCATGACAATCATGTTTTTCTTGAAGGATGCAGACTTCTTCCTGTACCACTGCTTGAAGAAGGTGTCTTCCAGAAACTGGCAGTAGGACTGGGAGTTGAGCTTGACTCCATCCTCAACCCGAAAAGGCCCCACAAGCTCATCTTTGATGATACCAGCCCAAACCAGTACTCCACCTCCACCTTGCTGGCGTCTGAGTCGGACTGGAGCTCTCTGCCCTTTACCAATCCATCCATCCGGCCCATCAAGACTCGCTCTCATTTCATCAGTCCATAAAACCTTAGAAAAATCAGTCTTGAGATATTTCTTGGCCCAGTCTTGACGTTTCCGCTTGTGTGTCTTGTTCAGTGGTGGTCGTCTTTCAGCCTTTCTTACCTTGGCCATGTCTCTGAGTATTGCACACCTTGTGCTTTTGGGCACTCCAGTGATGTTGCAGCTCTGAAATATGGCCAAACTGGTGGCAAGTGGCATCTTGGCAGCTGCACGCTTGACTTTTCTCAGTTCATGGGCAGTTATTTTGCGCCTTGGTTTCTCCACACGCTTCTTGCGACCCTGTTGACTATTTTGAATGAAACGCTTGATTGTTCGATGATCACGCTTCAGAAGCTTTGCAATTTTAAGAGTGCTGCATCCCTCTGCAAGATATCTCACTATTTTTGACTTTTCTGAGCCTGTCAAGTCCTTCTTTTGACCCATTTTGCCAAAGGAAAGGAAGTTGCCTAATAATTATGCACACCTGATATAGGGTGCACATCACCTAATATGCTTAATTGGTAGTAGGCTTTCGAGCCTATACAGCTTGGAGTAAGACAACATGCATAAAGAGGATGATGTGGTCAAAATACTAATTTGCCTAATAATTCTGCACTCCCTGTATATGGACATATTAATAAATAACAAAAAGAAAAACAGTACCTAGCAGTGAGTCAGTACTAGTACTTTCTCACTGCTTGGTAAAAGTGCAGCGCTGTAAATATAGTAGTACTATAATATAATATGTACACTTACCCCTTACAATATACACGGGGTATACATGTAAAACAAACAAAACGAGAAAATGTGCGTTTCTTTCTACTCACCTAAAATAATTCACTATTGGGTTACATACAAAACTACTCTATATATTTTCTCGTTTTGTTTGCTTTACATGTATACCCCGTGTGTATTGTAAGGGGTAAGTGTACATATTATATTATACTACCTATATTCACAGCGCTGCACTTTTATCAAGCAGTGAGAAAGTACTACGTAGTACTGACTCATTGCTATGTATTGTTTTTCTTTTTGGTGTCTTTATGTTGTAGTGGTTTCTTGGAGTATCCACTAAGTGCATGTAGCAGCCAAACTTAATAATTTGACCCGTTATTAAAAATCTTTTATTTTTTTAAAGCACCATTTGTTTAGCCACACCTATCTTGTGTTACCTATATTAATAAATAAATAATGTTTTTGCTAAAACACGTAATAAAACCCTAATGTTAAAATATATAGTACAATATGTAGGCCGCACCGTCCGTCCTTTGCACAAAAGAATTTATGAGCATATATACAATATTAACAAGGGTTTTGAACAACATAACGTTCAGCTCATTTAAAAAAATACCACAACAAGGATCCACAATGCTTAATCTTTTTAGGGATACAACCAGTTAAGAAATCTTGGAGCAGAGGAAACCATTTAATTACAACAGGAAAGGAAGAAGATGAGGTGGGTGCATAAATTAGGGACATTAGAACCAAAGGGGCTTCATATTGAATTTGATTTGTATCATTTTTTATAAGGAATAGTAAAGAGAAGAAAAACCCTCTTTTTTATAGTATTTTTTATACAGGCATATATTCTTCCCTTATTTAGAGTTTTTTTTTTTTTTTCCTAGGATATATCTGTTTATGCATATATTTATTTTCAATATGGGTAGTATATACTAATATATATTTGTATTTTTTCCATTAATGAGTAGTTTTTTTTATATATATACTGATCTGTTCTGTATGTTTTTTTTAATATATTTAGCTGTTCTGTATGTTTTAATAGTAGGAGTTTATAAGATATTCTGCAATATATAATGTTTTTATGTATATCACTCCTGCTACTGATTTGAGTGCAGTGCATATATACGCGCTGACAGTTAGAGCAGGCTTCTCTGCTCTCCACTTGTGAGTGGGTTTTCAACATTAGCCTTTTCATATATTTTGTTTATATTGTATTATACTATATATTTTCCTTTTTTTTGTTTATATTATATGTTTCTGCAAATTTAAGTAGTGAGTTATTTAATGTCTATAGTTTCTATTATTCGACTTGACCTTTGACAGTATGGGCTACCACCCTCTTCTCTTTTTGCACCTTGTAATCTGCTTTCACTTGGGATTGCACCTTACCACCTGTATACTGTTACCTAAATTCTTGATCCACTATGTCTAAATTTGTTTGTCATCATATACTTTTATTTTTCATTTGCTCATTACATTGTATCATTGATTAGAAAAAAAATCAAAGAATATATACAAAAGCAAGCTAGTGCCCTCTAGCAGAGTAACATTGACTTCTTACAAAAGTATAGCATCCAATACGTATGTTCATAATGTCCCAAGCCAATCTTGATGATGAATAGCAGTTTGAAAAGTTAGTCTTTGTTCCTGGATAATCCCTTACTGTTAATATTGTGTTAAAGTTGTACATCAATTCTTGAAAAAAAAACAAAAAACAAATTCTGAAAAAGTAAAGGGAAAAATGAAAATGAAAGAAAAGATAGAAAAAAAGAATGTATAAAAAATTAAAAAAATATATAAAAAAAAAAAAAAAAAAAGAGTCCCAAGTTAAACCATCAGACCTCCATTAATAATGTTATGGCTGGATCTAACCAGAATATTTTGGTCAGTAGTAGGAGCTGACCTGGCTTGTAAGTCCCTTCTAAGGGCCTTAGAAGAGAAAGCGGTTTCCAAGCGTGCTGCCCTGGTTGGTGGGTACTTGGCAGAATTACTGATTATAGTATCCAGAACGCCTGGACGTACTCTGAGGACTTACAAACAATATTTTTTGGAGGTCTTATGAGTGGGTAATACCTGCACCATCTTTCAGCAGTGTGCCAGCGTGCAATTATGTTTTGTATCACTGAATAAGTTGCCCATTATTAAATTAAAAAAGTGATTAAAGGCACACACCAGAAGTGTACTGACCCGGGGACAATTGGCGTGGTCGGTGGGGGTAGCTGTGGAACAGATGCCTGCTCTGCTCTGTTTTATGATATCGCTCTGTGAGTGCCCAACACCCTTGCTGTAAATGAGAAGATGTGTAAAGATTCATGAAATGAAATGGTGTATCTTCATATTCATAAAGTGCCCCTCAAAAAAATCAACTTGTTGTGTAGCAAGGATAGAAGAGATCTACTTATATTTAATGTATTATTATAAATGCCAATGCCTGATACCCATAGGCATAGTATGCCCCCAAAATCTGAGGCTGTTGCATTTTTACTGGCAGGAAATTCTTATTCACTAAACTGTATGGTATGTAAGCTCAGTTCATCCACCTAGGAATATGCATAATTTAACTTGTAACATAATTTAACCCAAAAAGGTTTCCCAGTGGAATGTGTCCCCCCCACACTCAGTTCCTATTTCCATGCTGATACCAAATTATTTTCTATTGCAAATTCCTGACAGTGATACTCTATCTATGGCCCTATATCTATATATCTATCTGTTGCACACTCCCATGCCTTGCAGGCAGTCATGACTCACAATTTATAGCTCTGCAATAGGTTAAAAATAATACCTTTTTGAGGCAGCTGAACTGAATGGCCGCATGTCGGAACAGCTCTGCACTTACAAGCCACTAAAACGTCGAAAACGAGCTGTACAACCCTCAGACACAAACCTAAAACGGAGCATCTGCAGGGTAAAGACACAATGGGTCGAAAGACCAAGAAATCTAAGCCTGACAAGCCCAGCATAAGCAGAAACATAGGGGACCTCTGGCGCCAGGCCCAAAGAGCGGGAGAGGCCAAGATGGCCGCCTTTGCGGACTTCAACTCCGAAATGTCGGATGACTTCTCGGATGGTGCAGCGGAGGAACAGGTACTACCGATACCGGCCCCCAAGCCACCTCTTGCACCACCAGACTCGGCCCCAGTCACAACGGCGGTCCTGAAAGACCTGCTCGCAGGCCTACAACGTACGTTACAGGCCGATGTTGCCCAAGTACGACAGGACCTGAGAGGCCTAACAGGCCGCATGGCCACACTGGAACAGGGCACTACCCAAAACAAGATGCAGATATCGCAGCTACAACAAACGGTATATGAGCTAACGCAGCAACAGGCAAAAACGGAGCTGAGGCTCTCGGCGGCAGAGGACCACAGGAGAAGCCTAAATCTCAAAGTCAGGGGGATCCCTGAGGCTACAACGGAGGCAGAGCTACCTCACCTGGTACGCAGATTGCTCCAAGCGCTCTTACCGCCCAAACAAGCGAAAGCTGTGGAAATTGAAGGGATGTTTCGCCTACCCAAACCGGCTAAGGCCCCGGCCGGGGCACCTCGAGACCTGATCGTCCGGTTCCAAAGGAGCAGAGACAAAATGGCAGTCCTCAACGCAGTACGCAACCACTCTCCATATTCCTTTGAAAGCATGGCGCTCTCCTTCTACGCTGACCTATCGGGGAACACACTTGCATGGCGCCGCTCTCTCCAACCCTTCACGGCCCTCCTACGAGCGAACAGCATCCCCTATAGATGGAGATCTCCCCGCACACTGCAGGTACAACATGGAGACGCCACTCACCCAGTTCACGACATACAGGGAGCAAAAGGGCTACTGCCAGCGCTGGGGCTCCCAGGGGACTCTATGGCCAACGATGTGCCAACTACAACCACTCACAGCTGGAACCCAGCTAATGCCCCTCCATTTATACCACGAGAACTAAGGAGAGAACTCCAAACAACAAATACCACCTGAAACACCTCAGACAGCATGAAGAGACGCCGTCCTTCCCAATTATTATAATACAGTTACCATAGCCGCAGAATACTCAGTCCTCAATTCAATGGATATATACCGTTGGGGACTTTTTTTTTTTTTTTTTTTCCTTTTTCTACCTAACTTATCACAGCCTCCAATTACCCTTTTGAACTGCAGCAGCCAACACCAGATGAACACTGGATCTAAAGTCTATTTGGCTTAACCTCACAGAGCTGAACGAAAAGATGGGACTGCCTCTACGTTCCTGTGGACTTACAGCGTATTGACTAATTTTTCTTTTTCCTCCCGCTTGAAAAGACACAGAAGAAGCCCCGTGAAAGACACAATCGGCCCTTGCACAACTCTGGAGGGGACATACCAAACCACATCAGCACCAACCGCCTGGCACACTGGCCGGATATCATCCCCCAGGGTCTTTGCAGATCCCGTAGTTGAGAGCGGGCAGATCGCGGACTTACCTCCTGCTGCACAGGTCATGCTAGTGCAACCAGGTCTGCCGGATTCCGGTGTATGCCATATTAACCAAAGACATGATTATGTTCAATATTCGTTTGGCCTTAATATACGTTTTACCTTTTGTCTTCAAGCTACTAATAACAGCCCCCCCCCCACCCTCCCTCTCCCTCCATAAAGCGTAAGATATATTCCTGTTTATCTCCCCCCCTAACACACTTGGGACAAGAGAGCAGTACCACCATAGGAAATGACCCAGCAAGCATTAACCTACCAATTAGCTTGCTCATCTGGAAATATTGGTCTACCTAGCATATAGCCTATTGATCTGCTACATGTACCAATGTCACATACTCATAGAAAAGCCTGTACCCCATAATATCCACTGTACACCCCCCATGTTCATATCCTATCTGCAAAAAAAAGCTGTTCTGTGGTCAACAGTTATGTTGAGCCTGCTTCTATTGACCAGTTAATATCCACGGGCGCGCAAGCACTGGGGCCATCGCTAAACCTGTCCGGCTATTCTAGTTGGGGATGGTCTGAAAGATTTAGACACCCCCCACTGGGATGGTTTACCATCTTAGTCTGATTCCTCCCTGGTTTCCGCATGTGCAACACCTAGTCACTTGACTTCTTGCACACTGTTAAGCCATATTACTAATCATTTAACAGATTAGCTTTTTCACACTCAGGCCGGTTGCCCTGTAGTTTAGCTGCTAAGATATAAGTTGATTTTTATGTGGTCTCGGTGATGGGTGTCTGGCTTCGGAGGGCCACCTCAGGGCCCCGCACATATCAATACTATAAACATACCGAATCGCACTAGCCTGCGTCGGTACCTAGCTATGTAAGCCTGTATATCTCATGTTATTACCAGATCGACGTCTGAACCTAGCCTGTTTGCAGCTTAATAATACACATTATGTCGTTTTTATACTGCGTTAAATGACCCAGCCTGTTTATATTATAAAACATATCAAAATCTTAAACTATATCTGCTATGCCACACACCTAAAAATTTAAGCAGAAACTAATTTGTCATACGATTGTGTAACTAGGCATTAACACCATGTTTTATCAAAGCTTGTTATTCTCAATGTATATACATTTATAAAATGTGCTGGTTTTCTGTCACGTACATAAAGATTGTTGAAATGCTTGCATCTGCTGTCGTGGCTCTGCAAGATTGTATGTTTTCTTATGCACAAGAAAAATAAAGAATTAAAAAAAAAAAAAAAAATAATACCTTTTTAAAGTGAGACACTGATTGTTCACTACAGATTCTATTTAATTATTTGCTCTTCCTTTTTCCATAATTCACCAGATTCCTTCACTTTTATTAGACCAGCTGTATGCACAATATTATCCATATGTGGAGGTGTGTATTACTTTTTTGATGAACCATATATCAGGCCCAAACAAGCTTCTCAGCATTCCAGTTGGTCTGTTAGCCATTTCCAACTCTATTTGCCACATTATTACTGAAATAGTAATAATAGTAAAAAGCAGTTGTCATAGCAAACATTGAATGTATGCAAGATGTATATTGTCAACCGTGGCTTAAAGGACATAATGCACATGGCCTCTCCAAATCGAAGTAGAGCTCTGCTTTTCATATGACAGCAAATTACAATGATTTGAATGGTTTTCAGTACGCAATATAGAAACATATCATATACACCAGGCTTTTGGCAAGTTTAATGAACAGTTTAGATCTTCACCTCCTTTGGAAGAACTTAAAATATCTGATTATTTCCACAGATGGGAGAGGACAATGGAACTTTAACATTGATGACTTAATTCAAGATGCTAGAGACACAAGTCTTCCCAAGACAGTAGAAGAAAAAGTGGTACCTGCAAGAGAGGTATAATGGCAATAATGTATATTATATATGTGAATATATCAGTTAGATGGGTAGAATAAATAGTGTATAATGTGAAGGAATTTCTAAAAGATTTAATTTATGGAAATTACAGTTCGAGACATATCTCAATGACAAAATGTGAGAGAATTTGCGTAGTATTCTCGTTAGGTAATTGAGTGGCAATCATAGATCTGAAGCAGTCCGTTTACTATGGAGATGAAGCAAACCCGGTTTCTGTTATGTTACCAATTATTTTTTAGTAACTTTCTGATTCCATGTGGACCAGACTAATAGCAAAAGTTTAATGCATTGAATAACTCTCTGCTATGATGAGGCCTATTAAATAAATCATTGTGAAGTAAACGTTGCAGGTGCTAAATTACAAATAGTTCTTAATTACTTCCATAAAGTAGATTGAACAGCTTCTTGATTCAATCCTGCACACACACAGACGTAGTTTCACCACTCTACGTAAGATTTAAAGCTGCTTAATTTTTTAAAGGGACATTCCAGATCCCCAAATCAGCTTAGCTTCTTGAAGTGCTTTATGTGTGAAGAGTATGTCCTCTGTATTTAATTTTACAAAAAGTACACATTTCAATAGAAATTGACACTTTCATAAATGAATCGCCCCCCTTAACATTTGTTGTATATCATTGACGGCTGACATCATGGTGTAAGGGATGACCCATTGCCATCATTTAACTTGGGATCTACTATGAAACCCTGTTTTGGGTTCATTTATGCCCTTGGTAGTAAAAAGCTGCTGTAAGCTATCACTATTACCAACAATTGATATCTTACAATGGCTACAAATTACAACAAGTATCCAGCTGTGCTGCTCAATGTTTGTAACCTATTGTACAGCTATTGCGATTCATGCCAACCACTGCCACATTAGCGACTTTCTGGAAAAGCACCGAAAAAAACACCTGATCGGCACACTTCACCCTGTGTGACCAGACAGTGATGAAACAGCTGTACAAGGTTGGAACAAGGGCAAGTAACAGAGTTAGAAAAATACTTGGTTTCAATAGGATCTATAGGGATTTAGCGATCTTTAACTTCTTTACACCAGGCCTTTTCAGTTTGCAGTGCAGCTAGTAAAGAGTATAACCACATAGTTGGGAAACTAGTTGCTAAGTAATGGTTAGCAGCTCTCATAGAAAATATGTGACACTTTGCCGTCTGAAAGTAGGTGCTACTTGCTAACAGTAATGACAGGCACAGTAACAAGTAGCAACTGAAAAATTGAATTTTAGAGACTCCTTAAGATACAAGCATCATCCAAATTATGGGTACTTTGCTGTACCTGGTGACATGGGATACACAGACCTATTCACTAAAATAAGAATTCAAAGTGAAAAAAATAGGTGTTCAGTTCAACAAATGAATTTCAAATTAATTTTGAATCCCCGCTGAAGTGAATAACCATGTTGGAGTTAGGTTTTATTCAAGGCTGGGGGGTGGCTGAGTGTTAAGGCGGGCATAACATAAGGGGAGTAGGTATCTTTATGTGTTTGCCTGCATTCTTACGCATTTGTTTGTGTGTGTGTGTGTGTGTGTATGGGAGATGTGTGTGTGTGTGTGCGCATACTTGTCTGGGAGTTTGATAGGGGGATCTGCTCACTGCTTTTGAATGGGGCTTCAAAATTTCTGCTTGCTGTCTTTATCACATACATAATGTAAGATGTTTGTTTCAGTACTAAATTCAAACATTAGCTACATTCAGAATTTTTTTGTTTTCATTTGAATTCATATATTTTCTTTCAGTCTCATGGCATTGGTCCTGGACCAGAATTCCACCATGTGCTTTTCAAGCTTGGAGGACACAGTCCGCTGGTCTTAAATTATCTTGAGAGGCATAAATTCACAACGTTTGTCTCAAGAGGCGCAAATCACAAACTGAAGCGCACTGAAATAAAAAAATTACCATATCCTTTAATATTATATATACTTTTAGACTTTTTCCCCCCACCAATCTTGACTTCGATAGTGGCTCCTTTTGTCAACCATTTAAGAATGCGAGCTGCAAGTTTATAATATTATCACAGATTTATGTCATTAACCAGCATGGACTTCCCCACTACTAATCATCAAATATTTCTAGGTAGATATCAGATGAGACTCCATTACAACAAAATGCCAAGAGGGTCCAAATGGTAATACTTTGCAAGGTAAACAGAAATAAATACAGTGTAGATTAGTTAATTTATATTACTACTCATACCATGACGTTTCTACATTTACTGCATTTTGTTTTGGCAGAAGAAAATGGTTAAAGGCCAATCGCGTTTGTTTATCCATCACTTTGTAATGTGCTTTGGAACCAAGGGTATGCTTAATTGCATGTGTCCTTGCTTACTTTTATAATTGTTTCCAGCTTCTCCATTTTGGTCAGAATTAATGGTTTAAAATAAGATTAGCTCTTGCATTCCCTTTAGCAAAGATCCTAAAATTTGTAATCTGTTCTAAGGAAAAATACTACCACATGATCGTTTAAAGATTTTACTTCCTTAAGCAGAAGGATGTTAAAAAATGTACCTGAGTTGTGCATGAGAAGTCTAAGTAAAACAACGTAAACATTATTCAGTTAACAGGACTAAAGGACCTCAAATTAGGCATGTATGCTACTGAGCTTTTGTTTTTCTTATGGCAGACAGCAACTTGTCCAAGTGGAAATGATCGTTTATAATATAAAAAATGTTGGACATCTCTACAGAATGGGTTACAAACAACAAATAGTGAAACGATGCATGGAATAAAACAAATAAAGCAGAGAATAATAGAATAATAAAAATATTGCAAGCAGAGAGATCTACCTATTTTAATCTTTAAGAGCCACCAAGTTGGCTTTTTGCTGTCAGATATAATATATTTGACATAATAAACCTAAAAAATAGGATTAATTTAGTTTAGTGAGTGTGCACAGTATTTGACATAATTTGCCATTCCATCAACTAAATCCAAGCGCTTAAAAAACTGTTGAAGTAGAGAAAGTCAGACCAGAATCAAAAAGTGCCTATGAGCTTCATCTAAACAGTTTTAATTATTCAATGTTGAAAATGTCATGGACTTCCTGCGAAGTGCTTATACTGTCTTTTCAAAGTCTAATTTGTGTTGCTGAAGTCTGCTTTTGCTAATGTAACAAAATATTGGTTCTTTAAAAGTGTCTTCATAGTTGATAGCGCTTAGGATATTCAAATTCTCTTACCAGATATATTATCACCATCTATCTTTTTTTGAAAATCACAGTGAGAAGCGCGGAAGTGCCTCTAGTGGCTGTCAATGAGACAGCCACTAGAGGCTGGATTAACCCAAATGTAAACATAGCAGTTTCTCTGAAGCTGCTATGTTTACAGCAGGCAGGGTTAATCCTAGATGGACCTGGCACCCAGACCACTTCATTAAAGGACCACTATAGGCACCCAGACCACTTCAGATTAATGAAGTGGTCTGGGTGCCTGATGCAGCTAGGATTAACCTTTTTTTCTATAAACATAGCAGTTTCAGAGAAACTGCTACGTTTATAATAGGGTTAATCCAGCCTCTAGTGGCTGTCTCATTGACAGCCGCTAGAGGCGCTTCTGCGCTTCTCACTGTGATTTTCACAGTGAATGCTTTCCTATGGACTGGCTGAATGCACGCGCGGCTGCTGCCACGCATGCACATTCAGCCGAGAAGGAGGAGAGGAGGAGGAGAGTCCCCCGCCTGGCGCTGGAGAAAGAGGTAAGTTTAACCCCCTCCACCCCCTAGAGCCCGACTGAGGGGAACCCTGATGGGTACCCTCAGGGTACTATAGTGCCAGGAAAACGAGTATGTTTTCCTGGCACTATAGTGGTCCTTTAAGCTGAAGTGGTCTGGGTGCTAAACTAGTAAAGCTAGTGTTGTCTCATTTAGATTTTTCTAATGACATTTTTCTTAAATTAATCCAAGCAGAAATACGGACTGTTACAAAGCAGAAAACCTTTGATTCAATTTAATTTCAAAGTAAAGTAAAGACTCCAAAACATCTAAATTGGAGCTAACAATAAATAACTAGAAAAATTATGCAACAGCGTCAAAGGAACTGATAACAGTTGTGAGGTCGGTACACAAGCTAAATGAAATCTGTATGTCAACACATTATATCTTTTGCTTGCTAAAAAAAGAGAACAAAAGTAAATTTATCTTGAATACTTTAAAACCACAAAGAAATACTGTTTTTGTTCTAAAGAGTGGATGTTCAGTCATTGATGGCATGTTTTGTGATGTGGTTTACAGGGCATAAAATAAGACGCACCAAATAATAGGATGGGAAGGAAACCCTCGTAGATTAATAAGAAGAGTAAATAGATAACTTCATTCATGTAAAACCCAGATCACTATAAATATACTGAACCTCCTGCTAGATAAATTAAGAAACACAACAGCCACATGTCCTGTATTCTGAAATTATCTGTGCAAAAAAAGTACTCAGATATGCCTTTTTTTTCCACTTAGACATCAGTTCTGACATTATTTTAACACTAGATCAAACTAGTGTTAAAACCCAGGGGTCAAGTCCTGGAGAAAAAAGTGTGGGAACTCACCCATGATTACACTCCTATGCATGTAGTGCAGTGCAGGGTGTGTATAGTGAATGTAGTGTGTTTGTAGTGATTACAGAGTGTGTATAATGAATGTAGTGTGTTTGTAGTGAGTGCAGTCTGTATAATGAATGTAGTGTTTTTGTAGTGAGTGCAGAATGTGTATAATGAATGTAGTGTGTTTGTAGTGAGTGCAGAGTGTGTATAATGAATGTAGTGTGTTTGTAGTGAGTGCAGTCTGTATAATGAATGTAGTGTTTTTGTAGTGAGTGCAGAATGTGTATAATGAATTTAGTGTTTGTAGTGAGTGCAGAGTGTGTATAGTGAATGTAGTGTGTTTGTAGTGAGTGCAGAGTGTGTATAATGAATGCAGTGTGTTTGTAGTGAGTGCAGAGTGTGTATAATGAATGCAGTGTGTTTGTAGTGAGTGCAGAGTGTGTATAATGAATGCAGTGTTTGTAGTGAGTGCAGAGTGTTTGTAGTGAGTGCAGAGTGTGTATAATGAATGTAGTGTGTTTGTAGTGAGTGCAGAGTGTGTATAATGAATGCAATGTGTTTGTAGTGAGTGCAGAGTGTGAATAATGAATGCAGTGTGTTTGTAGTGAGTGCAGAGTGTGTATAATGAATGCAGTGTGTTTGTAGTGAGTGCAGAGTGTGTATAATGAATGCAGTGTGTTTGTAGTGAGTGCAGAGTGTGTATAATGAATGCAGTGTGTTTGTAGTGAGTGCAGAGTGTTTGTAGTGAGTGCATAGTGTGTATAATGAATGTAGTGTGTTTGTAGTAAGTGCAGAGTGTGTATAATGAATGCAATGTGTTTGTAGTGAGTGCAGAGTGTGCATAATGAATGCAGTGTGTTTGTAGTGAGTGCAGAGTGTGTATAATGAATGCAGTGTGTTTGTAGTGAATGCAGAGTGTGTATAATGAATGCAGTGTGTTTGTAGTGAGTGCAGAGTGTGTATAGTGAATGTAATGTGTTTGTAGTGAGTGCAGAGTGTGTATAATGAATGTAGTGTGTTTGTAGTCAGTGCAGAGTGTGTATAATGAATGTAGTTTGTAGTGAGTGCAGAGTGTGTATAATGAATGCCGTGTGTATAATGAATGCAGTGTATGTAGTGTGTAGTGAATGTAGTGTGTATTGTGAATGTAGTGTGTTTGTAGTGAGTGCAGAGTGTGTATAATGAATGCAGTG
This sequence comes from Pelobates fuscus, assembly GCF_036172605.1. Lineage (NCBI taxonomy): Eukaryota > Metazoa > Chordata > Amphibia > Anura > Pelobatidae > Pelobates > Pelobates fuscus. Next base: position 329,395,035 of record NC_086319.1, read on the forward strand.
AATGTAGTGTGTTTGTAGTGAGTGCAGAGTATGTATAATGAATGCAGAGTGTGTATAGTGAATGTAGTGTGTTTGCAATGAGTGCAGAGTGTGTATAATGAATGCAGTGTGTGTGTGCTGGATGAAGTGTGTGTGCTGGATGATGTGTGTGCGTGCGCTGGATGGTGTGTGTTTGTGTGCTGGATGATGTGTGTGTGTGTATGTTGGAATATGTGTGTGTGTGTATGTGTGTGTGTGTGTGTATGTTGGATGGTGTGTGTGTGTGTGTTGGATGGTGTGTGTGTATGTGTGTGCTGGATGGTGTGTGTGTGTGTGTGTTGGATGGTGTGTGTGTGTTGGATGGTGTGTGTGTGTTGGATGGTGTGTGTGTGCTGGATGATGTGTGCGTGCTGGCGTGGATGATGTGTGTGTGTGTGCGTGCTGGGTGATGTGTGTGTGTGCTGGCCTGGATGATGTGTGTGTGTGCTGGCCTGGATGATGTGTGTGTGTTTGCTGGATGATGTGTGTGTGTGCTGGCCTGGATGATGTGTGTGTGTGTGCATGTGTGTGCTGGATCATGTGTGTGGGCTGGCCTGGATGATGTGTGTGTGTGTGTGTGTGTGCTGGATGATGTGTGTGTGCTGGCCTGGATGATGTGTGTGTGTGTGTGTGCTGGATGATGTGTGTGTGTGCTGGCCTGGATGATGTGTGTGTGCTGGATGATGTGTGTGTGTGCTGAATGATATGTGTGTGTGTGTGTGTGTGTGTGTGTGTGTGTGCTGGCTTGGATGATGTGTGTGTGTGTGTGTGTGTGTGTGTGTGTGTGTGTGTGCTGGATGATGTGTGTGTGTGTGTGTGTGCTGGATGATGTGTGTGTGCTGGCCTGGATGATGATGTGTGTGTGTGTGTGTGCTGGATGATGTGTGTGTGTGCTGGATGATGTGTGTGTGCTGGATGATGTGTGTGTTTGTGTGTGTGTGTGCTGGATGATGTGTGTGTGCTGGCCTGGATGATGTGTGTGTGTGTGTGTGCTGGATGATGTGTGTGTGTGTGCTGGAAGATGTGTGTGTGTGCTGGATGATGTGTGTGTGTGCTGGATGATGATGTGTGTGTGTGTGTGTGTGTGTGTGTGTGCTGGCCTGGATGGTGTGTGTGTGTGTGTGTGCTGGATGATGTGTGTGTGCTGGCCTGGATGATGTATGTCTGTGTGTGTGCTGGATGATGTGTGTGTGTGTGTGTGCTGGATGATGTGTGTGTTTGTGTGTGTGTGTGTGTGCTGGATGATGTGTGTGTGCTGGCCTGGATGATGTGTGTGTGTGTGTGTGCTGGATGATGTGTGTGTGTGTGCTGGAAGATGTGTGTGTGTGCTGGATGATGTGTGTGTGTGCTGGATGATGATGTGTGTGTGTGTGTGTGTGTGTGTGTGTGTGTGCTGGCCTGGATGGTGTGTGTGTGTGTGTGCTGGATGATGTGTGTGTGCTGGCCTGGATGATGTATGTCTGTGTGTGTGCTGGATGATGTGTGTGTGTGTGTGTGTGTGTTTTGGATGATGTGTGTGTGCTGGCCTGGATGATGTATGTCTGTGTGTGTGCTGGATGATGTGTGTGTGTGTGTGTGTGTGTGCTGGATGATGTGTGTGAGTTTGTGTGTGTGCTGGATGATGTGTGTGTGTGTGTGTGTGTGTGTGCTGGATGATGTGTGTGTGTGTGTGCTGGCCTGAATGGTGTGTGTGTGTGTGTGTGTGTGTGTGTGTGTGTGTGTGTGTGTGTGTGTGCTGGAGGATAGGGGGGTGATTCATTCAGTAAAAGCGGAGTAGAATATTGGTACAGATTAAGAAAAAATAGTTTGCATTAACCCCATAAGGACCAGTGACTAGTCACATTGACAACACTCATTTAAGGATTAACAATGATATGCTCCAAATATTAACCATACAAGCAGGGAAAAAGTGCAAATTTTCATACACTGGCTTATGTACCTCCCCTTAATGAGCCTGCCCCAGTTGTCCTGTCCCAATATCTTAGAATATTTATTTAAGACAGTTTCATTGGACTTTTTAATGTACTACACATTGGTATGTATTGTTCAATCCATTTTTATCAGGGGATCTAAACAGGATTTGTTTACGAACAAAATGCCTGGTTAGTGGTAATGTTTGAGTGGCACTTTTTGAATATGTAAGCCAAGCAAGAGATTTATATCTAACCATACACCAAGATATTGTTATGAACAGACTGTGGTCAAGTCATAGTTTCGTTTTGTCTTAATTCTTTGTTAGGAATTTTGTTTGCGTAAATTGGACTTTATTCCAAATACCATTGAGAACATAATGTTAGTATTCACGAAACATTTTTGCAGTGTTCCTTTTCGACATCAGATAATTTTTCATGTAAGCCAGCCTCGTATTGTGATTAATTTAGTTTATTTTTTACATTAATGAAAGTTTTTTTGGCATACCTGTACATAGCTGAAGCATTAAAGACAGGGTAATTTTAAGCAGAGAGAAAATATGCACTGAATGGAGCCATGCCTAATTTGAGTGAGTACTGAATAATGTTGGCAATATATGTAGTATATAGTTCAGCAGTAGCCGCAACATTGCTCCACATTAGCACTAAAAACCATTCTCCCTGCATGGTTCACATTTGCATTAATGCCATCTAACATGCCAATTCTTTGGGCTGCACCAGTAACTTGATTTGTGTTACTGACCCGAATCTTTTTACCCTGTCCACTGTTGTACCACTTTGCGCAATGTCAATGTTGGGGCATATTCATTTGTGAAGAAGTTAAGTCTTTTTTAGGCTTTATTTTAGGATCATGTTGGCAAAAAGGGCAGCTAAAACTTGGTTTCTATGACTTAACTGCCACTAACAGCAGTTTGTACGATTATGGTGCCAGATTAAATTTTCTCCGCATTTTGAAATATCAAAATGATTATCACTTTGATAGCATGTGCCTTCTTAATTCCTTAAAAATATCTTGGATCAGAGATTTTAGCTACGTGCCACATATTAGTCAAAAGCATAGGAACACCTTTTCATGTCTGCAACCAATTTAATCATAGAACATAGTGTTTGTAGTTTTTTTTTATTTATGTCATAACATTTTTATTAGAGCAAACACAATCTACTTAGGAAAGAAAAAAAATGGAAAAGTTTAAGAGCCAAAGAAAAAGCACAGTTCAGTTTAGTAGCAAATTTGGCAAAAATACCCTTGGCACTGGCCAAACTCACAACACAACGAGGTACGGTTTTAGTACAATAAACTTAGCACTCTTTGTGAAAAGCAGAATATAATGCCCTTTAGTTTGCAAATATTTATTAAAATCTAGTTGGAACTACCATTGCTTCTAGATTCTATTGTCATCATTCTCACTGTGTATAGTATACCGATTGTTAAGCAGGACACCTTAAATTGGCACAATCATGGAAACATTTCTGTGACTTCACAATTGTATTTTCTCCCCACAACCTTTTGTCTCATAACCAGAAGGGTGCATCCTAGGAGTTATATCGTACCAATTACCCTTAAAATTAGCATATTTATAAAATAAGACAGAGGAGGCACTTTGTTAACTCAAGTTGAGGTGCCTTAGTGGTCAGGAGTGTTCATTTACTAAGTTATGAAGTCTAAGTATGTGATAAGCTTGAATTATGAAATTATTCTATGAGGTAATTACATAGAAAATGGTAAAAGTTCACTTTAGATTAATTATTCCATAAAATTTATCTGCACATTCAAACATAAGTTATCAATAGATCTTAAGTAAATTGATTTGGACAAAAATATATCTTTCAAAATTAAAAATGTCACATAAAATGATGTAGGTCTTCTTAATTTCATAATCAATGTGAATGAAAGCCATGTTTGTTAATAAACGTAGTTTTTTTACTTAACTGTAATCAAATTACGCCAGTTGGCCCAACCTATCAAGAAGTCATTAAGGAAACTCAAAAGCTAAGGAAAACTTTTCGACATGACTATGCAATGTAAGTGCCTTTTAAATACTTTTCAAAATGTAATTTGTGCATTTTTTGTCATCTCCCGAAAATTCAATTTGTAATACAGATATTGGCAAGTATATTTTAATGATACTCTGCCATATATTTACAGATTGGAAGCAAAGACCCAAAAAGAACGTGCTGAAATAGAGCTACAAAAACAGCGTGTCAACTTACATATTGAAAGGTAAGTAATGAATTATTCCAGCCTAATATTATGATCTGGTCCATTACTATATATTTTATGTTACATATTAGTTTATATCTTGAAACTTAAGCTTGTTGGGGACAGCTGCAATATCCCAGCCAGGCTGGCTGGAATATTCCAAAAAGTGACCGAGTGGCAGGCATCAGTAATATCTCCGGGCTATTGGAATGATACGGTGGGTTCCAGCATGTTACATTGATGTGTAATGTGGCCAATGAATAGGTACACTGTCTACGATCCTTCTTCAGTGTTCAACCCCTACAGAGTCTATGTGAAGCAGAGTTATGTTCCAGCCTCTACAACATAATGTTGCTGTTAAAAGGTTGGTCCTGAGGAGGGAGTACAGCGCTGCAGCATATCCTCCTCAGCCACACTACTAGGAGAGTTATTGGGGTGGGACCAGAGCCCAGGGCACCTTCCTTGGGCTCTGGACAATTTTAATCTGTTCCTGCTCACAGTCTTATCCTCAGCACATAATATTTTATGTATGTATTTTATGTATTATTTATAATAAATATTGAAGGAAGTGTTTTTTATTGGGGGGAAAAAACAAACACATGGGAGGTAGGTTAATTATGAGACATTATCAATTTTAAAATAATTAGGTGAAATCTAGAAGGGAAAATATGATCTAAAATGCCAGAACACAATACATATACTCAAAAACAGAGAATGAGCAAACATAAAAAACAAAAATAAGGGCAGCTTGTCTGAGTAAATGGGGTTCCCTCAAAACACCCAAAGAAAGTGTTTGCAGGATAAAACGGAGAGCAAAAAACAATGTGCAAGAGACTACTGAGAATGGACAATAGCTCAAATAGCTTCCCCTTCGTTGGGTCCCTGCTCAGATCTCAAGCTGATATTAGCTTATCTTAAGCCATTGCATGATAGATACAGCAACCCTATATGATCATTTCAACCTTTTTAGGCATCGTCAGTAAGGCATAGCCGATATTTCTAAATGCACCGTGAGCAAGGGGTCCATGTCTGGATTACCCTTTAAACTTTGGGAGAACAAAAAACAACACCGGTGACACAGGTGATCAGGTAAACCACATCTATAGAGCTGCAATTTACAAAAGGAATTTATGGCAACTTCCACTGAGGTTTGCTTACTAACAACCGATTTTGTAGGGAGTATAAAGTCACATGCTTTACTTGACTTAAACTTGGGGAGAACAAAAAACAACACCGGTGACACAGGTGATTAGGTAAACCACATCTATAGAGCTGCAATTTACAAAGGAATTTATGGCAACTTCCACTGAGGTTTGCTTACTAACAACCGATTTTGTAGGGAGTATAAAGTCACATGCTTTACTTGACTTAAACTTGGGGAGAACAAAAAACAACACCGGTGACACAGGTGATTAGGTAAACCACATCTATAGAGCTGCAATTTACAAAGGAATTTATGGCAACTTCCACTGAGGTTTGCTTACTAACAACCGATTTTGTAGGGAGTATAAAGTCACATGCTTTACTTGGCTTCCCCCCTGTTCAAGGATGTTCATTTTTAAGTCCAAAAATACTAGTTCTTTCTCGTGTATGACATGGGTGAGTTTTAAGTCTATGTCATTATTATTGATTGTTTCTTCAAAGAAAGCTATGGGGCCAGTCCAGAACACCAGGACATCATCTATATAGCGATCCCATTTGAGTATGCAGTCGGTAAACCTGGTGTACATACGTATGTGCACCCTAGTTTCTTTCCACCACACTAGGAATAGATTTGCATAACTAGGTGCACAGGCCAATCCCATGGCCGCACTACAAGGGATCCCCTCAAGTCCTATATCCCCGGATAGCCTGGATCTGAGCGCCCAACATATCAAAAAAGTGCTTAAATCCCGCAAACACAGCCGAATCGCCACCGGGGTAAATTTTTGATTGACCACACACGTGGCTACTGCCCAAAATAGTTCCATAAGAAAAGTGGTAGCAGTCGGTCATTTTCGGGAGTCCAAAACTGAATGAAACACCGAACTGATCCTCTGGCTCCTAGGTAGCGATTGTTTGCATAGTTTGTGTGAACAATCCTACTGAACGGTGCTCTCCTGAGATTCTTGGAAAAGAATCAGCTGTGTTCGCGAGTTTGTCTGTTCGATTTCAGTTTCATGCTCTCTACGACCAAACACAGCTGCCTGCGTTTGTGCGACAAAATGGCCGCTAACTCAGTTCCCATGCGTTCGTGCATACAAATGGTGCATACAAACGGTGTCAGCAGAGGTTAATAGGAGTTAACAAGCCCAGAGGTGGTCCGCAATTTGTGAGTTTATTTGGTTCCCGAACTAAAAGGGAAAACACACAAAACAAGTATTTTAAGGGTCGGTTACATGGCCCATTTTCCTTGGGCAGGAGGCTATGCAGCAGGCTCCTCCTTTGGCTTGTGGCATAGGCACATTTGCCACAGTTATGTGTTAGCACAAATTTCAGTAGGGATAAAATAAGATTGTTCCAAGGGGCTAAGCCGATCAGTTTTGACCAGAAAGAAAGCACAGCCTTAAAGGTCCTTTTCGTGTCAGATGTTGTTGTATAATGCAAAAACATCCAAACTGGTGAGTAATGTATATGAGGGGACAGTTAGGTCTTCCAATACCAGAAGTGTTTGTTTGGTGTCTCGAATGAAGGAGTCCATTTCTGTTACCAAAGGTTGTACAAGTTAATCCAGGAATTTACTAGTTCTCTCTGTCAGACTGTAATTACCCGAGATTATGGGTCTCCTTTGTAGGTCATTATGCACCTTTGGGAGACAGTAGAATGTTGCTACTGCTATGCTATTTTGAGACACTACCTACCCATACTCATTGTTGGTAATGATATTGTCGGTCAGCGGCGTTTGTGCAATAGATATTATTTTTCTTCCTTATCCTTATAGTTTCTAGAGTGTGATACTTTGTCACTACACACTCATGGAGGTATTTGTTTTTGATCTAGTTACATGTTGTTTTGTTTTCTTTTAGACACATTATAACTAGATTAAGTAGCCCTACTAGATAGATTTGTATCCATAAATAATTATTTCTCTTCAAAGTCTAACAGCTATTCTCTACTAAGATAAAGACATAACTTCTAAACAATGATTCTCTTTTACTATGTCTCTTATACATAGAGACATTTTTATATATAATTATTAGATTTATGATTTTACAAGGACTTCAATAAAAATTAAGTTTTATACATGGGTTACTCCTTTTCATATAGGTTTTTTGTATTTCTTCCCCCCCCCCCCCCTTTACTTTTGTTTATGTACAAGTTATCAGCTTTAGGGGTTACCCCCCCAACCCTATAAAGAGTAACCTGACGCTCTCTCCCTTAAATATCTTTGTTTAAGTCTGTTTTAGCAATATCTCAGAAGACTGGAACAACCATGGGCGCACAAGGGTCCAAGCCGTGAAATCCTTTTGCAATTAAAGTGTAAATAATGTATATGTACTAATACTTACCTGTGGCTTAACAGTTGTATAAATACATGTTATTACTCAGTTCTCTGTTGTTTAATTTACTTTGCTTCTACCGTATAGTTCCCTAAAAAGGAAATAATGTGTACATGAGTACCATTAAATTGGGTAATAGTAACAACCCCTGGATGTTGGGCTAAGGTAACATCCCCAGGACATACTTGAAAACCAGAGCAATCTGAATGTACCTTTCCTGGTTAAATACTTTGTTATTATTATTTCTAGGATGAAGGAAGAGATTTCAAATGGAGTAAAACCTAAAACAACACGTTTATTGGAAAAACTGGTAAGAATAAAACTTTTAATAAGTAATATTATTATATTCAACTCCATGTACAGAGTGTATGTTATTTGAAACCACCAACTGGGTGACATTGTATTTTTTTCCTGAGTGCAGGTCCCACGTAAGTATAATAAAACTGGCATGTGCTAATGAGTTTTTTCTCCATAGGTATTATGTTGTGTGCAAACTAGCAATCTGCAGACCAACATCAGATGAAAAGAACCAGATGTCACCAATAGACTGAGCTTCCAGCAGCCCTAAAAAAAAATCACGAAAGTGAAAAGTGATATCAAAAAAGGGCCTGCAGTCTCCTCTGTGAGAAATATTAAATTGTAATATATATTATAGGCTAGTGTTAGTGTAAATGTTCAGGTACTAAGTAGTAAGGACAGTAATGGTACACACACATCCCAGTAGTGTTTTAGATTAATGGGAGTTACAATCCCCCATATATAAATATAGTTATAACGTTTTGTAAACAGAATAATGTGTCACACAGAACAGGAAAAGGATTAACATTTCCATAAACAAAATAATAATAATCAAAGAAGGTAAGAAAATATTATGCCCCGCACGTTCTAACCTTTTATCAATTATTATTAGTGGTGGACATTTTTTTTACTTAAATAAGTTCACATTGTTGTGTGAATCCAATTAGTGTGTCTAAATTAAACAGAATAAATAATTCACTAATAAATCAATATTGTTTATTTGACCAATAATATGACACAAGGCCTAATTTTCACTCTTGTCATTCATAGACAGGCTTAATTCTTCAGTTACAGTGCACAACAGCTTGAATCAAGCACATAGAAATCATAGAAATATGATTCTGATCATTTAAAATCGTCCTTTTTTTCTTGTCTTCTTAACAGTAGTGTATGCATTATATTTATGCTGAAAATCGTTTTGATATTTGTTCTGCCATGGTCTATCTGCTGCTGGATCACTGCTCACACAGAAGCTAGAATACCAGCCTGCTGGAGATACGATTCCCTTCTAAGACCTAATTAGGTTAATTTGTTGTTGTTACATGGAACACACTGACAAATTAAACACCCCCCATAAACGTATGTGACTCCCCATCAATTTTAAGCAGTCATGGAAAACAGGGATAACTAAAGTAGACTACGGCAGCTGCTTTTCATTTTCAGTTGTGAGTTCATTTTATAATGAAGCTTCTTAAATTGGGTTTCAATGGGACCTTGCTACTGCCGCGTGGCAGGTCTGCTGAGGTTTCCAGCACATTAAGCAGCATAGGTCATGTGTACACAGGACATCTCTGGTCGAAGACAAGCAGAAACAGCTGTGACATTACAAGTTAATTCAAGGGTTGTACTTCTAGAGTGAGTTTTAACTCATAAACAAAGCTTTTAACAATGGTCACAGTAACACCAGTCTTGGACACATTACTAGTTATGCCATAAAATAAATAGAACAGAGAATCTGACTAAGACAATGGGATTTACTAAAAGGTTTACAGATGTTCTGAACATTTTGGCTTTGCTACTGCCCAGGAACTTAATACATTGCAAAGAAGGCCTGGGAAATGTCTATATAAATTTTTAAGCAGTGCTATATAATATTCAGAGTTTGATGACTTATATCACAGTTTTTAGGGCTGTGTTGTCATGGATGGAGTAATGAAATTATTAAGCATTTGAGTGTGGCATATATAATTTTATGGCAAATCATTTCATAATATTTGCTTATATAAGCGGTAACAAATGTATGTCCTATTTTTACAACGTTATGAGAGCAGCATTTTGCCTGGTCTTCTAATAGACTTTACATCACACCAGAGCTGGTCTGCCAGAGATAGTATTGCAGCCACTGCCAATCACATTCCTTCTCACACTACCATAAACAGGAAAACATAAAGCAGACACTGTCAAAAATACTCATTGCCACAGTCATAACTACTGCTGCAACCAATTCTGCACATGTTAATTAATGCACACAGACTGTTGGAGTAATTTCATGTAAGCACTAATCCCAGTTTAACATTTCTTCTTGTGGAATTAAAAATACAAAAAACAAGTAGGCGTGGTTTGGACACTGACGGTAATGGCTGCTTGATCTTACTGCTCTCTCTAACGAAGCTCCTAAAAGCGCACTCCACCATACACAACAGTGACAGATGGGCAGTCCTAAGCACCTAGACATCGAGGAACTACCAGGGACGTTTCACCCTGGCCCTATGGACAGTTTCCTGCAAACACCACAGAGCCCTACCCACGAGATGCTAGACCCCAATATGAGCGACTCACCGGCGCCCCCGCCTGCACCTGCACGTATAGAATTTGATAGAGCACACAGAGCGACACGACCCAGACTGGATGACGGAACCTCGCAAGACATAAGTTGCTGCTCCCACTCATTCTCCACAAAGGAGAAGATTATGCACAAAACTAGAGCCAGACCCTCATGGCAATATCAAGGGGCAGCGGTTACCCTGTTCCAGGATCTGTCACCTCTAACACTGGAGGCTCACAGAGCACTAAGGCCCGTGACGCTCCAACTACGTGAATGGAACATCCCATACAAATGGGGATTCCCTTTTAGCCTCACGGAGGTCAGCGGCTGGATCCTGGGACCGGTCACAAGGAAACCTGGACCGCCACCACAGCGACTCCAGCAACACAGACTAGGGGGCTCCCCGGGAGACCCCGAACCCCGGAGGCACCATGACCTGAACCTACCAGAGGAATAAATTAGGCTAGCAGGAGGAGCAGGACCAGTTGCCTTGGATTACACAGACAGATTTCTACACATCTACGCCTTGAGGGCTGCTCTATGCCTCACATCACTGACGGACACTCCTCAAGCGAAGGTACAAAATTGTCACTTTCCCCCACTAGTTAAATTCTCCCTTACCTGCACTCTGGCACGCCCACATTCCAACTGGTCACTTGTGTCCCAACAATAGCTCTGCTCGGAGCCGGGATTAGGGGCCTAGGGTCGAGACTGCCTGATAACCCCAATTTGGGCTGGACGATCGTCACACTGCCCCCTGGGACTTTTTGGGAGGGAGGTGTTACGGGAGATGGGGTTTCACGATAGCCTACTCTTTCCCCCACTTGTTAACCTCTCCCCAACCTGCACCCCGGCACCCCCACATTCCAACTGGGCACTTGGCTTCCATCAATAGCTGGGCCCGGAGTCGCCTGAGACTCCAATTTGTGCCTGAAGAGCTTCACATTGCCCCCTGGGTACCTGAGACTTGGTTTTGGAAGGGGGGGGGGGTGTTAAGGGATATGAGGTTTCACGTATTGCCGCTTATACCTGTGACTCAAGCCTGAGGGGACACCTTGATCGGAGGGACTACCTGTTGCTGGTGGACCCTGGATGGAAGGGAACACAGCACATGTTTAATCTAGACTTGAGAGGAGTCAGATGGGACTTCACTGGAAGACTCAATGCCACAGAACACAATAAGAGTAAGGATACTGGTATAGTTACTACTTGCAAGCCCTCATATCACCACAAGATCTAGTGGGGGGCTAACTGGGGTCTGTAAAGATACAATGTGGGGGAGGAGGGAGGGATGGGGGGAATCATCCATAACCACACAATTAAAAAAAAAAAGAAAAAAGGGGAGGGAGAAGGGAAAAATAGAAATAAATTAATAAACTGGGATTGGGATGAGGAGACAAGGGCAAGACCATAGAACCTAGCAGTCACAATGTAGAGGAGTAAGAACAGATAAATGAAGCAAGGAATGGGGAAGGAGGCAAGGGACAGCCTAAGTATGTTATCCGGAAGCTTAGGAGACAAACTAAAATATAGATTAAGACTTGAAATTATTCTCCATGCATCCGTATACCTATTACTGTCATGTAACGTTTTATGATGTATTTAACCACTCCTTTTCAGTGCCAACCACAGCTACTGAACCCAGACCCTGAGGTCACCACTTCCATTGCTATAAAGGGCCAAGTATTGTTGATTGCGACACGCCCCAGTTTAACAATGGACACCAGGGCCTGACTGGAAAAAAAAATTCGGCCCAGGCATTTTTTTATCACAGCGGCCCACTAAGAAGGGGGCGGGGCAGAGAGGGTGTGTTTTGTCATCGCTAATGACAAACACGCCCCCTCTCAAAATAAGCATGTTAGTTCAATGCTCTTCCAGGGCAGACCATGCGCAGAGCTCTGCTGAAGAGCTCTAGCATGAGAAAAAAGCCCTGTATTTGTTCAGCACAGCGCAAGCAAATTTAATAACATGCTTGCACTGTGTTTCCTTGCAACTTGTCTCTGGTGTCTCTATAAATGGATACCAGGAGACAAAAAGGAAAGAGTATTGTTCATGTGTTTGGAGCCTGCTTGTGGTATTGCGTGTGTGTAGAGTGAGCTGATTGTGGTGTGGTATTGTGTAATAAGGTCGGTTTTAGTTGTGTTGTGTTTGTGGTGTAATGTAATGCATATGTGGCTAGGGGCTAGGGGCTGTAGAGAATGTGTGTATAGAGGATGTAGCAAGTGTGTGCATACATATTATAGTGTGTTTGTGTGTGTGTGTTTGTGTGTATAGGTGATGTAGTGTTTGTAGAGAGTGTGTGTTTAGGGGTGTGGTATGTGTGTATAGGGGATCCAGAGTGTGTATGTTAGGAGTGTAGTGTGTTTGTGTGTGTGTGTGTCTGTGTGTCTGTGTGTGTATATATATATATATTTTGTATGCTGAGTTGATCCTGATGAAAGCCACTGATGTGGCTGAAACGTTGATGAGATGACAGCAACCATATTTGAATAAAGAAGAATTGTTTTAATTCAAACAACAGACCGTGAGTGCAAGCCTTCATTTTTTGTATTTATATATATATATATAAATTTGGTCGGTCGTTAAGATTGAAAGATTTTTTTAAGACCAAAACTATGGATACAACGAACCCTATTAACAAATTTAGAATGAAGAGCACATTCGACCCTATGCCCAACCAAATATCTATTAAGTCCTTCTTACGCTCAGTACAGAAGGAGTCGTCTGACCATTTGAAACACAAGCTTCCTCATCATTCTAACTGCACTAAGAATGAACGAGCCATTATCAAATCCTTGTGTGCTGATAAGGAGATTATCATCCGTCAGGCCGACAAAGGGGGAGGCATTGTCATCCAGAATTATTCCGATTACCGCTCTGAAATTCTATCACAATTGTCGGACCACACCACATATGCCAAATTATCAAAGGACCCTACAGATCTAGTCATCAACCAGATTGAAGAATGTATATCAAGAGGGCTTCGCTCCAACTATATCTCTATGGAACTTTACCAATATCTCCAAGCAACTTCACCAAGGACTCCTGTGATTTATTCATTGCCCAAAGTCCATAAAAACTTGGACAAACCTCCAGGCCGCCCCATAGTTTCGGCGATTGGGGGAGTTCTGGAACCTCTGGCAAAATGGCTGGATTTCTTGTTTAAAGAACCCATTGAACATCTCCCAACCTGTATAAAGGACACCCCGAGTTTCGTAAGATTATTATCCGAGACAATATTACCTTCTGAACCGGTTGTTCTATTGACGTGTGACGTGTCAAGTCTATACACCGTGATACCCCACCAAGAGGGAATAGATGCTATGAGATCGATATTATCGCAATCCACGCACTATACAGGACCTCCTATAGAGTATACGTTGGAGCTCTTAGAAATAGTCCTGTCCCAGAATTACTTCAGGTTCGAGACGGAGTGGTACAGACAAATTGCTGGTACATCCATGGGTGCAGCCATGGCACCCATGTATGCCAACGGGTACATGTTTGAATTTGAAACCAGACACATTCTGGAACCTTATCATGACCGTATCCTGAAGTATGCAAGATATATCGACGATATTTTTATGTTGGTTACTGGTTCTATAGCCGAGGCCAAAGAGATGGTTCAATCCATCAATATAAGCACCAGCAACATTAAACTAACAGCGGTGATGGATGAGGCATCCGTTGATTTCCTGGACATCACAGTACTACGTGAGGGGATGAGGCTGGCTTATACTTTATACTCTAAGCCGACGGACCGAAATACTATACTTCAGGCCAATAGCTTTCACCCTGGTTCATTAAAAAACTCTCTACCCTACTCGCAATTCTTGCGTGTCCTGAGGAACAACTCAGATCCAATAAGAGCCCAAGAACAGTTAGGGTTAATGTGGGAGAAGTTTCGACAACGTGGATATACATGCCAGATTTTACAGAAGGCACTTGACCGAGGTTTGGCTACAATTGACACTCCTGCTCCAAAGGCAAAGACCGACAGATTGGTCTTCCCCACCACGTTTACAACATCATCACTCAAATTTAAACAAATCATTGAGGCAAATTGGAGAACACTCAGCAATGATGTGACATTACCTCCAATATTCCAGAATCCTCCTATGTTTTGCTACAAGAGGAACAAAAATCTGAGGGATCTGCTAGTGAACACCGATCCAGTTCACTGCTATACGAAGGGTAGTACTCCACAGAATCTGGGATGCTATCGCTGTCTAGGATGTGTGACTTGTGGACACATGATTCCCGGAAAGACGTTCACACATCCACATACGGGAACCAGCTTTCGCATCCAACATCGACTAACATGCACCAGCGATTTCGTGATATATAAACTCATGTGTCCTTGTGGTCTAACGTACATTGGGAAAAAGGACTTGCCCCTGAGGGAACGCATCCGAAACCATAGGTCCAGCATCAGAACAGCATATAGGGACCAGAAGTCGGAGTTACCGGTAGCGAAGCACTTTCTTGAACTTGGCCACAATTTGCCATCTATGAAGCTCATGGCTATTGATCATGTCCCTGCACCTAGGAGGGGGGGTGATCGCAAAAGGATGCTCCTACAAAGAGAATTGTTCTGGATAAGGACACTACAAACAGTCCACCCTCTTGGACTGAATGAAAAATATTCGTTGTCTGTGTTCTTATAATCCAATACTTTGGATGACCTGATGTATACTGGCATAGGTGTTGGGGGCCCGCCCTTGGGGTTAAGCTACCTCCCTGGCTGTCCAGTTTCGAGGATGGTCATTCGCTTCATATTTCTATATTTTTCATACTTTTTCATATTTCTATGTGTCTGTATGCAACATTGACCAGTATAGTTAGTACATTGGCACGGGGACCCATCCACATAGTGGGTTCTCCACATGTGTTCTTTACTGATACTATTCATCTATTTTTTTTTCCCCAATATGTTGTTCCTTATCTGGTTATTTAACCCCTTAAGGACACATGACGTGTGTGACACGTCATGATTCCATTTTATTCCAGAAGTTTGGTCCTTAAGGGGTTAAGAATCATTCCTGCAAGCCACCTAGTGGTTAATATACAGTTGGGCCCACTACCCAGTCTCCTTATAGATTTTCATACCTTAGTCCAATTACTTTGGACATTGTTTGGTTCAATTGTTTTCTTAGTCGCTAAATTTGCTGGGTCACCATGACAGGCTATTTGACTAGCAGGCCCTGATGGCTCTGTGATTGTATATTTTGTATACACTTTACTGGAAGTAAAGGTTTTTTCTATATACCAGTACTATGGGCCCGTTCATTTAATATTGTAATTCTCTTTGGGCTTCCTATTAAGTTCGTCCCTTCAGTGTTCTGCCCCTTTAGAGGTTTATCTATGATATTGTTCTGCCTAGAACTATAATTGTTAAAAGCCTTGAATCCCCCTGCTATATGGGGATAGTAGTTACACTTATGTATCTAGATTAAGTAATGTTATTTAAGTGTTCTTCTAAATGCCGTTTCAGCCGTTCACCATTGTTTTTATTTGGTTGCCATGGAGTCTATTTCCATGACAACACTCCCCATGATGCCGACGTGCGTGTGGTCACGTGGTGTGATGACGCCGGCGCCGTGTAATGACGTCATCGCGACGCACGCACTGACGTCGGCGGAACCCGCGGCAAACCCAGCCGGAGCTGACAGGGAGACGTAATTGGTTTGGTGGTGGGTAAGTTGATTACCAATATGTATTTATTGTATATATATGTCATTTTATGGTGTTTTGCATTAGTCCTGATGAAAGTCTGTGGTTAACAGACTGAAACGTCGACCTCTTGCTGATTGATTAAAAGTTAAGTTTTATTTTTATTTACAAGTCCTGGGAGTGCTATCTTTTTTTCACTTTTTATATATATATATATATATATATATATATATATATATATATACACATATGTTTGGAAGTATTGTGTATGTGTGTGGTGCAGTGTGTTAGGGAGGTTTCTTTGTGTATGTGAGGTGTGTAGTGTGTATGTGAGGGGTACAGTATGTGTGTGTGTGATGGAGGCTGTGTGTGATGTGTGTGAGGGTGCTAGGGTGCTGTGGGTGATTTGTGTGAGGGCGATCTCCCCCCTCCCTGACAAGGTAAGAAGCAGGGAGGGGGGAATAAAATAAATAAAATAAAAACACATAAAGTTTAAAAAAAAATGCTTCTCCCACCCATCATCCAGCACACACACACACACACACACACATCATCCAGCGCACGCACACACACACACACACACACACACATCATCCAGCACACACACACACACACACACATCATCCAGCACACACACACACACACTTCATCCAGCACACACACTGCATTCATTATACACACCAGCACACGCACACACATCATCCAGCACACACACACACACACATCATCCAGCACACACACACACACACATCATCCAGCACACACACACACACACACTTCATCCAGCACACACACACTGCATTCATTATACACACTCTGCACTCATTACAAACACACTACATTCACTATACACACTCTGCATTCATTATACATACTCTGCACTCACCACAAACACATTACATTCACTACACACACTACATATATTATACACACTGCACTCACTACAAACACACTGCATTCATTATACACACTCTGCACTCACTACAAACTACATCCGTTATACACACTCTGCACTGACTACAAACACACTACATTCATTATACACACTCTGCACTCACTAAAAATACACTACATTAATTATACACACTGCACTCACTACACACACTACATTCATTATACACACTCTGCACTCACTACAAACACTACATTTATTATACACACTGCACTCACTACAAACACACTACATTCATTATACACACTCTGCACTCACTACAAACACACTGCATTCATTATACACACTCTGCACTCACTACAAACACACTACATTCATTATACACACCATGCACTGCACTATATGCATAGGAGTGTAATTTTTTTTATTTTTTTTTAAGGGTGGGAATCATGGGTGAGTTCTCACACTTTTTTCTCCAGGACTTGACCCCTTGCTGTATGTGATTGATTTGTGTGAGGATGCTGTGTGTGATGTGTGTTAGGGTGCTGAGTGTGATGTGTGTGAGGGTGCTGTGTATGATGTTTGTGAGAGTGCTGTGTATGATGTTTGTGAGAGTGCTGAGTGTGATGTGTGTGAGAGTGCTGTGTATGCTGTGTTTTGTGAAAGTGCTGAGTGTGATGTGTGTGTGGGTGCTGAGTGTGATGTGTGTGTGGGTGCTGAGTGTGATGTGTGTGTGGGTGCTGTGTATGATGTGTGTGAGAGTGCTGTGTATGATGTGTGTGAGAGTGCTGTGTATAATGTGTTTTGTGATAGTGCTGAGGGTGATGTGTGTGAGGGTGATGTGTGTGTGTGGGTGATGTGTGTGATGTGTGTGAGGGTGCTGTGTATGATGTGTGGGTGCTGTGTATGATGTGTGAGAGTGCTGTGTATGATGTGTTTGAGGGTGCTGTGTATGATGTGTGTGAGAGGGCTGTGTGTGATGTGTTTTGTGATAGTGCTGTGTATGATGTGTTTTGTGATAGTGCTGAGTGTGATGTGTGTAAATGTTAGAAGGGATTCTGTGTTGGAGGGGGGTAAATAAACAAATACAAAAATCTAAGCAGGCATTATATACGGCACAGTGGAATCTGGGAGAGGGGGACCAGCACTCCGACACCATCCCTGGTGGTCCAGTGGTGAGTGAACTCTAGCATGCAGGCTAGAGTTTACTCTCGCAAGATCGGGGGCATTGCCATGGCAACGCTCTGGATCTCGAGAGAGGAACCCGGCAGAGCTGCAAAATAGAGCTCCGCCGGGTCCTCCTCTCCTTCCCCAGCCGCATCTCTATTCAAGTGGGCCGGAGAGGGAGCTATTTGATCTCCCCACCGGCCCGCCATGGAAAACAGCGGGGCCGGTGCTCGGATAGTGCCGGCCCTGCATTTGCCCGGTGTGCCCGATGGCCAGTCCGGGCCTGGTGGACACCAACCCTCCCACGAGACCTCTGGACACAGCACACATCTCCCTGGCGAAATCAGGTACACCCTCACCATCCCCTTCACCCGACATGGGCATATTTATACTGAGATCCAGAGACCATCCAGTGCGACATCCCTAACCTCACCATGACGAGAGTCCCATACGCAAGACACGTTGGGTATTGGACCAAACCTGACCACTTCTAAATGCCATCCCTCACTTAGGGTTGATAATCAAACCGGATGCAGATCTCATAGCTAGCCAATGAATTCACCACCAATACACCATACCATGACACAACTCAGGTACAGAAAATGACTGGCAGGACAAAATGAACAGGAACATGACACCAACACAACCTCAGAAAACCAACTTTTCAGTTACTTAATACGGAGTGGGATGGGCACATGGGACCTTCTCCTTGGTAGATCCCTACCGAACACATACAGCTCCAAGGCCCTATGACACCCACTGTCACTATCATTCACTGACCATACTACAACGAGTGCATCCAACACGCTATTAGAAGTGGACGATGAATGAGACTTGATCAGTTTCCAGAACACATAACCCAACCCGGATACAAAGACAGGTCAAACTGGACAAACCAGACATGCACGCCCACCTATACCTGTGTGTGACCAAACACTCAGGGAATTGACGCTGAGGCTGCGCCAGGTATATCCTGAGAGCGGTTCTGCACCAACCAACCACTCAGACACACGAATTCCCATCAATTAGGGGGTACATCTACTTATCTACTTACAACCTACCTTCTCTTCCCCCCTCCCCCTCCTTGTTTTGTTTTGTTCTTTCTCTGGTCTCTTTCCCCTTTTCTTCCTTGCCGCCACCTGACTGGTGCTCGCCCGGCTGCCTCCCTTCAGTACCTAACAATGGGGTGGGGTGACCAGGAACAGGGGTGTACCTCCTTGTTTCCCAACACCTTGCCTAACCTTGACACTTCCGCGCATAGTGGTCTATTGCTTCCCCAGCTCCGCTCTTCCAGCCGCCTCCCTCTGCGACAGCTGGCTGTACGTGGCTGAGAGACCTATCGCTTTCTCCTCCCAACCTCTGTCTCTCTACCACCTTAACGATCGGCATGTGGGGGGACAAAGCAATGGGCCTAGAGGAGACAACACGACAGCTTAGCCGCCCCATACCAAAACTGGTGCCCCACCGGGCTCCGAACCCAGTCTTTATAACATGGCCTACACCCCGGCACCACTTCGGATCCTATCTCAGAACTGCAGGGGCTTAAACATGACAGAAAGGTGCACACATCTTCTGCGTGAACTAAAAACGCCAACATATCTCCATAACCTTAATTCAAGAAACGCACTTCAGGGAGGACGCGGCACCGACACTGAAAGAGAAACACTGCTCTGTGAACTATTTCAGTGACCACCCTGATGCCTGCAGGGAGGGAGTGGCAATTCTGCTGGCAGCAAACTTACAGTTCTCACTGTCAGTCACCATGGCTGACCCAGAGGGTAGGTACCTGTTTGTGAAAGGGGAGGTGTCGCAGTGAATGTACACATTCACCTTGATATACACACCAAATAGCAAACAGGCTCACTTCGTGGGAAGGACGCTACACTTACTCTCTGGCTTCATGGAAGGAGCACTGATACTGGGAGGGGACTTTAATGTACCACTCGACCCCATCTCGGAATCTTCTACTCACCAAACTTGCATCCCCCAAACGTCCATTCGCAGTATACGAAGATGCCTGAGGAACCTGCGATTAGTGGACACTTGGAGAGCATTACATCCGGAAGGAAGGGACCACAGAAAGCGGACATAACGTCGGCCCCATGGTCGGATCATTGATCTGTCACAATGTCGATTGAATCAACCTTATTCCTACCCACTAGAACGGCCTGGAGACTCAATGAGTCACTGCTCACTGACCTAGCTACCGTAGAACAAGTGAAGGAGCACTTATTATACTTTGAAGAGAACATGAGGGGATGTCAGAGGCGACCCTATGGGAGGCCCACAAAAGTGTCCTCAGGGGGCACCTCATCAAAATAGCAGCTGACAAGAAGAAATAAACCAGAAAACAAATTTGTGATCTCTGCACAAAAATAGCCCAACTTGAAGCACAACACATGCTGCAAGGGCAACAAGCCCCGGCACAGGTACACAAGATAAGGAAGACATCGGGGCACCTGACGCAATTCTTAGAGGAGATAGCGGACGAATTCCATAAATATTATGCAACACTATACAATATCAATCCCCCGACAAAGAACACAACTTCTCAGAGGTACAGAGAGACATAGAAAGGTACCTACAGAGGTTCGAACCAGAGACGATTACACCAGCTGAGGCAGAACTCCTAGATAACCTCATCTTGGAAGACGAAGTGCAGTCAGTGATAAAATCGGCTAAAAACGGGAAAGCACCTGGACCAGATGAACTATCAGCGGGATACTATATAAAATTCAGAAATATCTTCATTCCCAAAAGAACAAAAGCTAGAAACGAATTGACGACAGGGTCTTCACTACATCAGAATCACTGGCGGTGACAATTATAGTGCTCCCAAAACCGGGGAAAAACCTGGAGAACTGTGGGAGTTACCGCCCCATATCTCTGCTCACCACAGACATGAAGATACTATCCAAGATCCAAGCGATGAGAATGCAACCTTATATGCCAAGATTAGTACACCCGAACCAAGCTGGATTCATACCAGGGAGAGAGACGAGAGACTGCATACTGAGAATGTTTTCTATTCAACACATGGCCAGGAAAGAGGGTAGAAGGCTCCTCATGCTCTCCACATATGCGGAGAAAGCCTTCACCCATGTAGACTGGAACTTCATGATGGCAACCCTCAGAAAGGTAGGGTTTGGAGGGAGACAACTCAGCTGTATCAGAGCGCTTTACCATAACCCAAACGCGAGGGTGAGGGTCTACAGGGCATTCACGGAGAGCTTCCAACTACACAATGGTGCCAAATCTGATGAAGCACAAACGGACCCTCCACATGGCCGATGTCTTGACCACGCCATTAGCCATGCGTCTGAAGACATACCTCTTTCAGGAACAACCACACACATTCTTACACACACTGGCGAGAGAACAAATCTCACACTACGCCCAATCCATCCCACAATGACCCAGCCTAACCCGAGACCATACAGACTTTGAAACACTCTGCCTACAAGCCTCGATACCCCCAAAAGCCTCTCACTGATCTACTCCAATACTGGTGACAAGCAGATACCTACTGGCACCACCATGTATCAGACAATGGGAAGAAAAACTTGACTTGACACTCACGGAGGCAGAATGGGATAAGATCATCACCCCTATCCAAAAGACCCCTAGTTCGGCACGATTACAGGAAAACGCCTACAAAGTCTTCACGTGATGGTATATCACCCCAGCCACCCTGCATGCACGTGATCACTCACAACCGGACACTTGCTGGCGCTGCGGAGAGGACCAAGGGACTTTCACCCATATCTGGTGGGACTGCACCATGATCAGGCCACTGTGGGAGGCGATCGGGCAGGTGATTCGAGAGGTGACAGATGAACCCATACCACCGTCACCGGCCACGATCCTCCACCACCCCACCACAGCGCTGACGTCAACTTATAACAGATCGGTGATCCCACGGTTTCTTAACGCGGTGAAGGCAATCATACATATATACTGGATACAATCACGCACAATAAATATTGTTACAATAAGTTGTAATGATCGGGACAATCCCTAACCATTGAAAGCAACGGGCCTATAGGCCTGGATCCAATGAGGTGCAGTTATACCGCAACCAGTCAAGTTCACTAGAGCAAACCCATGAAGTCTGACCACTATCTTATTAAGCATACGAATGATACCTGTAAGAGGGTTATACTTGCATGTACAGCTAATTGACCACTCGCCTTTTCCAGACACACTGACTTCGACCAATCATACCCAAGCACCACTTGCCTAACTACTACATACAACATATCCGACCCACATACAGTTTGGCGCCACTCTGAACCAAGATATATGCTGAGCGAAACCAAAATTCTTACAATCCGCCAGCATGGTCACAAATACTTGTCATGGGTGTATAATGGTTATTAAGAAATTATCTAAAACGATATTAACCGTACCTTAACAAAGAAGAAATTAGCCTCAGAGTGAATGTCTTGAGTCTTAGAGGAACAGATAGGGAGGGGGTAACCCTCAGAGATTTAATGACAAATTAGAAAAAGGGGAAAGCAAGGAATCTGTTCCCACTGCCTTTATTGGGTAGCTAAAGAACAAGAAAAAAGAAAAATAACAGATACTTTCTTAATCGATAGCAGCAATGGTTTCCTAACTAAATGAAAGTCACTAGCGGCAATCCAATGTTAAGTTAATAAGAACAGTGTGAATCAATCAAGAAAAATAATGAATACTTTATTAATCGATAGGGGACACCTATCCCAGGTAAGCCCCAGCAATGGTTGCCTAACTAGATAAAAGTCACTAGCGGCAATCCAATGTTAAATTAAATAGAACAGTGTAAATCAATAGATGAGTTTAACACTCTTCGTGATACAAAAAATGCAAGCTCAATCTATTGTAATAATAGCGATAAAAAGTGTCAGTTTGACAATATCTCATTACATTTAAATCACATCGGTATAGTATGTTAGTCTCATATGATACTGCATCAGTCTAATAGCGGTAAGAGAAAATTACAGCTAATCCCATATCATGATAAATAATATCGTCAAAAAAGCGATGTCTTAAATCTTTCTGTGCAAACAAGGGCACATAATATCAAATGGATGGTGAGCTGTGACTGATGCTGAAATAAGACTCACACTATCGTCAGAAAAAGGGATGGAAAAGTTAACATCTACAACTAGTCCTGTTGTTCATTCGTCAAGAGGGTATAAAGACCCTTAATAAAGGAGAAGTAGGAAGGGTGCCTTCAAGGGCACTCAATATAGGACAGGTAGAAAGAAATAGATGAATAATGTAGATGCTAATATATCCCTAACTGGAGGGTTAAGTAATCAAGGTAATTTCGTCAAATAAAGCTATTGCAAGTTAATGTCCTGATCGAAAAGAAGGTCTCCGTGTGTCTCAACGGCGGAAGCTCGCCGCCTAAGTTCCGGAAGGTCGCCGCCTAAGTTCCCAACCCGTGGTAAAGTGTACAAGAGGGCAAGGGGGTGTCCGAGGACACACGAGTAGAACCTAATTATATCGGTAGATTCCCGATATTCGCGCCCCGACGCGCGTTTCACCTAGCTTCAAGGTTCATCAGGGGGAAGCTAGGTGAAACCGTACCTTAGTCTCACACGATACACATCTGCGAAGGCAACAGTGCATATACCTTGGCTACGATATAGCCCTAACTCTTGCTGCCAACGTACACAGACAGGATAGTAGGAACTAGTGTAGTAATACTTGTATATGTCACTATGCACCTGTCTTACATGTTAACGGACACAATGCCTGGAGACGTGGTCCAGCTTAACATCAATTTGCAGGAGACCTCCGTTTAACTATATTTACAACTGTATATTAGTAGAAAAGTTCTATATTATTGATTGGCACATATCTCCTAGAAATAAGTATGAAGCAATATGAAAACACATCTGTTTTTCAATTTGTATGCAAAGTTTATGCCTCATCCCCTCCATTGGAAATTTTTTTGTTTTATTTGATTTATTTGTAAATCGAATTTACAAAAAGAGATACAAAAAACAAAATGTTTTACAATTGTTGTAAATGATACAAAGTAAATGTCAACATTTTGTAATGGGGCTCGTACTCAGCCAGAGTATCTCTGTAATTCTTCCTTCTTTTCCAGCAGGAAACCTTCAGTGATTATAGCAGCTCACCCAAACATCAGATGAGACTTGATGAAGAGTGTAATATTTTTTTCTAGCCCCATATACTAGTTGAAACTTAGTGAGGGTAAATCAAGCACTCTTTATTGGAACAATTTGCACATATTTATATACAAGAGAATGTGTATTGGAACAGTAAAAGTGACCTACAGAACAAAGACAGTTCAATCCCTGGTGCTACCAAGTCTGCCCTGACCGTTAATTAGTTCAGCTCAGACTAATGATTTTATTCTCTAGCTTTGTCCTTACCAGAGAGGTGTGCCAGGGAATCCAAGTCCCCTTTCCCAAACATAATACATCCATAGATGGCTCCTAACTTTAGCCATGCACAACGCAAAAAATGATCAGATTGGAGGCATACAGCTTGAGCGACAGAAATTTAAAGTTTGACTGGGTTGAGGCCATCCTCCAATCCAACTCAGAGTTCCACATGTGTGACTGGTTATTGGAAAAAAGGTTTTTTTGGAGCTCCAGTTTAGTGTCCTTGACATCCTCAGATGCCTCCTCACATTCCTGACATCAATCCCCAAAGAGCGCTGTGATTGGTAGTCAGGGACAACATATGATCAAAGATTCACTGGATCGTGGCACAGTTCCTGATTCAATTAATAGTTCCATTGTGATTTGTGGTATCCCCAGTCAGATGCTCGCTGTGAGAATGGTCCAACTGGGTGGTAGAATACACACCTGGGGTATTTTTAGAGAGTTCTGGGACAAGGTACATAGTCTTTGGGGAGGAGGCTGACTTCCAAGCCTCTTCATTAGCCCCATTCACAGAAGCATCCATGACAAAATAAAAAAAGCTAACTAGGAAAAAGCCAACTATACTTCTAGTTCATCTACTCTGGCTTTAATTTTGAAATTCACTTTGAATTCTGACTTTAGTACATAACCCTGTAAGTTATTTATAAGACTTAGGTTAGTTTACTCAATAATGGCTAGACATGTTCAATTTGTTTCGGTCCGAATTAAAATCCGTCCGAATTTCGGGTAATTCGGACATTCGGGTGCTTCCGAATGTCCGAATAGCTGAATTGCCGAAGTGCCAAAATTACAGAATTTCTGAAGTATAGTAGTGCTGAATTTCCGAAGCACAGTATTGCCTAAGTACTAATATACTTACCCAGTGGAAGAATGAAGAATGTTACACTGTATACAATTTCAAATAAAAAGTATACAAACATAGCCAGGATTCAGCTGTAAGCGTTTGCAACACTTACAACAATCAAGTAACACACATTCATATAAGATGTAAGTTACTTAGCCAGTCATGTAATGACAGGAATGAATAAGTAGATAACTCCCTAATTCCCATGGTATTAGGGAGCTATCTACTAAAGATTACTTAGTATTAGTAAATTATGCCCCTACTCGCTATATCGCGAGTAGGGGCAGGTTTGGGGACCCCTAGTCACCTGGGGGGCAGGGGGGGTAAATTTGTATTTAGGGCCCCCACCCGCCGCTCAGGGGTGTGGGCCAGGGGGAGGACATTAGGTCCCCCGACTTATTCTAGTTTAGGGCCCCCACCCACCTCTCAGGGGTGGGGGCCAGGGGGGAGGACATTAGGTTCCCCCCAATTTGTATTTAGGGCCCCCACCCACCGCTCAGGGGTGGGGGCCAGGGGGGAGGACATTAGATCCCTCCTATTCTTGTTTAGGGCCCCCACCCACCGCTCAGGGGTGGGGGCCAGAGGGTGGACATTAGGTCCCCCCCCTTATTCTAGTTTAGGGCCCCCACCCACCGCTCAGGTGTGGGGGCCAGGGGGAGGACAATAGGTCCCCCCAATTTGTATTTAGGGCCCCCACCCGCTTCTCAGGGGTGGGGGTCAGGGGGAGGACATTAGGTTCCCCCCCATTTTTTATTTAGGGCCCCCACCCACCGCTCAGGGTGGGGGCCAGGGGGAGGACATTAGGTCCCCCCCAATTTGTATTTAAGGCCCCCACCCACCGCTCAGGGGTGGGGGCCAGGGGGGAGGACAATAGGTCCCCCCCTTATTCTAGTTTAGGGCCCCCATCCACCACTCAGGAGTGGGGGCCAGGGGGGAGGACATTAGGCCCCCCCCCCCAATTTTTATTTAGGGCCCCCACCCGCCGTTCAGGATTGGGGGCCGGTGGGGAGGACAATAGGTCCTCCCCCCTTTTTTTTACTTTAGGGCCGGGGGGGGCAATATGTCCTTTTTTTCTTTTTTTTAACAGAGAGCAGCTACAGGCTGCTCAATGTTTAATAGACATGCCCCTACTCGCGGTATAGCGAGTAGGGGCAAAATTTACTAAAACTAAGTAATTTTTACTTAGTATTAGTAAATTTGTCTGAAAGACCAATTTAGGTCTTTCAGCCTTTTGGTAGATAACTCCCTAATATCGTGGGAATTAGGGAGTTATCTACCAAGCGGCTGCAAGAGAAGTCCCGAAATGCTGGAGTTCCGAAGTGCCGAAGTTGCCGAAGTGTCTAAGTTGCGAAGTGCCGAATTGCCAAAGTTACGAATTTCGGAACGCCGAACCAAGCCGAATATTTTCCCCATGCACATGCCTAATAATGACGTACTTTGATGTGGTTGTGGGATATGATCTGACATCTATATTTGTTAATTACCAATAGAATTTTTTAAGATGTGAAACTGCACATTTTGTGAAACTGCACATTTGCTGAACCTTCTTGTGTATGTTGTATACACTGGGGACATTTCAGCTGCTTTACTATTAAATAATGTACAATCTAATAATTTAGACTAGATGAAAGGCACATTAGAGGAGATTTATATGTATATTTGAATTCATTACCAAACTCCCTTGGTTGAGAACTCCACCTATCCATTCATAGGTGTCCCATTATCCATGACTCAGTAAAACAGAAATGCCCTTGGAGCAGTTTTTCAGGAAGCATATTTATTTCCCATGTTGAAATGAGAGTAAGACTCAATGATATGGAGATACTTTGACATGGTGCTCGGCTTGACACAATATGGCCATATGTTGTTATTGGCTAATAGCAACAGCTTTTGATTGTTCTTTACCAAGAAGGTTTGAAATGAGCCCTTAGAGTCAGGAATCGGCATTTCCATTTTTGAGGCAAAATTTAAACCTGCTTCGGTGTATGAGTGTTGCATTCTTATATATCACCAACAGCAAAAGGATGATCTCTGTAGTTACATATTTTTTTCCTGCATTTTGCATATTGATTATCAGCATACCAGTAATTACTTTTCTTAAAAGAAATTGCTTGCTTTCACCTGAATAACTTTTTTTCAGAAATGTCATAAATACCATTCCAACTTATTTAAAAAAAAAAATGTATAAAGGCTTTGTAGTTGTTTGTAGTTGTATTGGTTTGCAAATCTAAATAAGCTTAACCTTTACATTCCAAATGTATAGTCATGCAAGTTATGTTGTAACCCACGCTAAGTCATTGTGAACTATTGGCCATTATTTTGATTGTTAGACTTATTAATATGGACAACTTACCCTTCCTCTATACCACTTGAAGTTAATCAGATTTGACAGAACAATTCTGACTTAGACTTCATGCCGTGCCCCATTATGTCTCTTGTGTGGCACAGATGTGTGTGTGTGTGTATATATATTGATCCTGATGAAAGTCCTGAGAGAGGACTGAAACGTTGATCCTGGCATCATGTTTTAAACTTGCTTAATAAAAGAAGATTTTTAACCTGAAGACCATGAGTGCTACCTTTCTACATATATATATATATATATATATATATATATATAATCCACGCACGCCATGAGGGGAGTGGAACGCTCAAACCTGGAAGTAAGGGAGACCGGGGAGAAGGATAGAGAGCGGACTACAAGGCATGCTGTGGTGCCGAGTCGGTGACTGGGAGGAAGGAGAGGTCGCTGCTTGCTGCAGGAAAGAGAGGAGAATCTAAAGATTCAATACGAATGAAGTCTGAGAGGCTGCGAGAAGCATAAAAGACTTATAGAGGTACATTATCAAGACATTGAGGTGTTCTCAGGGCATGAACTGCCAGTTCTGTGGAAAAAACTGAAGTACAGAGGTACACAGCTACAAAATACATGTTATACATAGGCGTGCGCAGCCTATTGCATTAGGGTGTGCACCCTAAAGCACAAACACACGCCGCATGTATATGTATATATATATATATATATATATACACACACACACACATATATACATACACTGCTGTGTGTGTGTGTGTGTGTGTGTGTGTGTGTGTGTGTGCTGTTAGTGTTCTGTGTGAGGGTGGTGTGTGTAAGGGTGCTGCTGTGTGTGTGTATGTGTGAGGGTGCTGGTAGTGTGCTATGTGGGTGAGGGTGTTTGTGTGTGTGTGTGTGTGAGGGTGCTGTTTGTGTGTGAGGGTGTTTGTGTGTGTGTGTTAGGGTCCTGTTAGTGTGCTGTGTGTGTGAGGGTGCTGTTTGTGTGATGTGTGTGTGATGGTGCTGTGTGTGTGAGGGTGCTGTTTGTGTGATGTGTGTGGGTGTTGTGTATTTCTGAGGGTGCTGTTTGTGTGTGTGTGTTTGCGAGGGTGTTGTTAGGGTGCTGTGTGTGAGGGTGTTGTGTGTTTGTAAAGGTGCTGTGTGTGTTTGTGAGGGTGCGGTTAGTGTACTGTGTGTGTGAGGGTGCTGTATGTGTACTGTATGTGTGTGGGTGCTGTTTGGGTGCTGTGTGTGTGAGGGTGCTGTGTGTGCTGTTTGTGTGAGAGTGCTGTAAGTCTGTAGGTGCTTTTTGTGTGTGGGTGCTGTATGTGTGTGTGTGTGTGCTGTATGTTTGGACAGATTGTGGAGGTGGGGGCAGATTAGTAAATATCCCCCCTCCCTTCTTACCTTATGTAGGGAGGGGGGATCCTTGCTGCCATGTGCCATCCCTGGTGGTCCAGTGGAGAGTGAACTCTAGCCTGCGGGGCTAGAGTTAACTCTCGTGAGATCTGAGCGTTGCCGCGGCAACACTCAGATCTCGCCAGAGGAACCTGGCGGAGCTGCTGTCTAGAGCTCCCCGGGTCCTCTCCTGCCTCCCTTCATGCTGCTGTGGGCCGGTGAGGTAGATCTTTGATCTCCCCGCCGGCCCATGGAGGCTTAGAGCAGAGCCGACACTCAGCACCGGTTCTGCGTGAGCCGACAGGGGAGAATAAAGTCCTGGGGAATAAAGTGTGGGAACCAAGATTCCCACCCCCCCCCAAAAAATAATATACACTCCAGTGTGTGTATGTATATGTGTGTGTATATATATATATATATATATACACACACTGACACGCATACTCAAACACACACACATACACTCACAGACATACACACACTCATACATTCATAGACACACACATTCACTGACACACATACACATTCACAGACACACATTCACAGATACACATACACACATTCACAGACACACACACACACATTCACAGACACACACATTCACAGACACACACATACACACATTCACACACACACACACCCATTCACAAACACACACACACACACATTCACACACACATTCACATACACACACACACACACACACACAGACACACACACACACAAACACAGTCACAGACACACACACACAGTCACAGACACACACACACACATTCACACACACATTCACACACACACAAATGATTATTTTTTTTTTAATTAAAAAAATGTCCACCCAGCCTCCCTACCTGGAGTGCTGGCGTGGACTTGTCCCTGGGGTCCAGTGGGTCGGGCGGCTCTCTCAATATCAGCCGCGGCGAGGGAGCTGTGAGCTGTCTGCTCCCTCTCGCCGCGTGGGCTGTCTGCTGTAGCTGGGAGCCGGAATATGACGTCATATTCCGGCTCCCAGCATCAGCAAGCAGCGCGCGGCGAGAGGGAGCAGAAAGCTCACAGCTCCCTCGCCGCGGCTGATATTGAGAGAGCCGACGGGGGGGGTCCATAACCTCTTGCCCCCCCCCCCTCCCATCCTTGACAGGGGGGACATGGGGGAGGAAGGGGGGCGCTGAGTGCCTGCAGGAACGGCGTTCCTGCACAAAAAAAGTGCAGGAACTCCGTTCCTGCAGGACTCAATCCATAGGCGTGCGCACGCCTATGATGTTATATTAATACCTGTGGGGCAGAAGCCTAATTTATTAAGAGATAGAAAACTTGCCAGGATTCGGCAAAAAGAAATAAGCAAACGTGTTGTGGATTTCAAGAATATAGCTTATTTATTAAACTGATATATTAATAACAAAGAATAAGAGCTGCATTTGTAATCTGCCTACCAAATTAAATAGATGATAAGAGCAAAGAAGAAAGGGAAAAGAAGAAAATAAAGTAAGTGAGATAGCAGAGAAAAAAGGAAAGGAAAGAGGAAACGGATCATAAAAAAAAACCCTAAAAAAACCCTGTAAATAAATGAATAATGGCATCAAAGTGAATGCAAGAAAATAAGACTAACCCTAATAATGAGAGGAAAAGTCAAAAACAAGAAAAACGTCTCTCATCCTTTTTTTCTATACAAGATCTTCGCAAAATATGCAAGAAAAACAGAATAAGATGGAATCTAAATTAGCTCAGCTAGAAGAAAAAATTGTTGGCCTGGAAGATAGGTCTAGGAGAGCAAACATAAGATTCTGGAACATACCAGAAGACATTGAAGATAGTAAATTAAAGGACTTCCTGTATGATTTGTTTTATTTTTATGCTTACATTTATCTTATGACAATCATGAACAGAAGATGGACAGATGCCATAGACTGTCGCGTAGCAGATTACCATTGGAACATTCTCCATGTGTGATGTCCTAGTCGCTTTTCATTCTTACAAATCTAATTGAAAGTCATACAAGTGTTTAGGGCAAGACATTCAGTGGAAGATAAATTTAAGGACTTACAAATATTGCAGGATGTCTCATATTATACACGTGCTAAGAGAAGATCCTTCTCCTCCATTTTTCCCATTATTAAGCAACAAAATTTAAATGGGGATTTCCAACCACTTTAAGAATTATGTATGAGAACAGTTGGCACACATTTCACAGCCAAGAACAGGCTATTGAATGGGTGAAAAATAAGAATTGACTGTAATTGTGGAATAGGATGGGAAGGGGATGGGATGGAGGGGGGGAGCCTGCAGGTTGGGGGTCACTAGAGGAAATGAGATTATAGAGATAGTAATTAAAATACATAGAATAGTTAATGGTGATGAGATTTATTTTAAACCAGAAGAGAAAGGAAATCAATTCAAATTATATTATGAAAATTGATATAACTCAACAACTGAAGTCCCAGAAGAAGTGATGGTAAACTACTTAAATAATTCCCTAATACCAAAAATGTCAGGGGATCAGCTGAAATCTCTGAATAGAGAAATTAGCCAGGAAGAGGTTACTAACGGAACTCGTAGATTAGCAAATAAAGAAGCACCTGGCCCAGATGTTTTCTCGAATGCATTTTATAAATCTTCGCGAAAATAATCACTCCCTATCTAACAGCGATGTTCAATGAAATAGCTGACAAAGCTAAGGCTGTCACGTATTCATCCGCTTATAGAAATGTGGTTAATGACATTTACTGTCCACTCATGAAAAGTTGTGCCGAGCAGCAACCTAATCCACAGAAGGGTTAATGCTGAGCAGCAATTATGCAAATGAAACCTGGTAACTGACTTTGGGGGTCAAAGGCCGGTTACAGCCAATCAGAACTAAAGGAGGGGTATTTACAGGGGTCAAGTCCTGGGTAAAAAAGTGCAGGAACTCACCCCAGATCCACTCCCCGCCCCCTCCCCCCCCCTCCCCCCCCAAAAATTATACGCTTGTATGCAGGGGCTGAGTAAGGGCACAGAGGGGGTGGGGGGCAGGAGCTGAGGAAGAGGGACAGGAGCTTAGGAGGGTGGGGGGGGGGAGGGTGGCATGGGCTGAGGAAGGGGACATGGGCTGAGGTAAGGGATAGGGGCTGAGGAAAGGGACAGGAACTGAGGGGCTGAGGAAAGGGACAGGAACTGAGGGGCTGAGGAGGGGGACAGGAACTGAGGGGCTGAGGAGGGGGACAGGGGCTGAGGAAAGGGACAGGGGCTGAGGAAGAGGGACAGGGGCTGAGGAAGAGGGGCAGGGGCTGAGGAAGAGGGGCAGGGCTGAGGAAGAGGGGCAGGGTTGAAGAAGAGGGGCAGGGACTGAGGAGGGGGACAGGGGCTGATGCTCGTATGCAGGGGCTGAGTAAGGTGGACAGGGGCTGAGTAAGGTGGACAGGGGCTGAGTAAGGTGGACAGGGGCTGAGGAGGGGGACAGGGGCTGAGTAAGGTGACAGTGCTGTGGAAAAGGGACAGGAGCTTAGGAGGAGGGGGGGGGGGCATGGGTTGAGGAAGGGGCCATGGGCTGAGTAAGGTGGCAGGGCTGAGGAAGAGGGACAGGAGCTTAGGAGGAGGGGGGGGGCATGGGCTGAGGAAGGGGCCATGGGCTGAGGAGGGGGACAGAGGCTGAGGAGGGGGGCAGGGGCTGATGAAGGGAGCAGGGGCTGAGGAGGGGGACAGGGCCTGAGTAAGAAGACAGGGACTGAGGAGGGAGACAGGGACTGAGTAAGGGGACAGGGCTTGAGGAGGGGGACAGAGACTGAGGAAAGGGACAGGGCTTGAGGAGGGGGGCAAGGACTGAGGAGGGAGACAGGGCTTGAGGAGGGGGGCAGGGACTGAGGAGGGAGACAGGGACTGAGTAAGGGGACAGGGCTTGAGGAGGGGGGCAGGGGCTGAGGAAAGGGACAGGGACTGAGGAGGGAGACAGGGACTGAGTAACGGGACAGGGCCTTAAATAGGGGGACAGGGACTCGGGAAAGGGACTTAGGAGGGGGACAGGGACTGAGGAGGGGGACAGGGACTGAGGAGGGAGACAGGGACTGAGGAGGGAGACAGGGACTGAGGAGGGAGACAGGGACTGAGGAGGGAGACAGGGACTGAGGAGGGAGACAGGGACTGAGGAGGGAGACAGGGACTGAGGAGGGAGACAGGGACTGAGGAGGGGGACAGGGACTGAGGAGGGGGACAGGGACTGAGGAGGGGACAGGGACTCAGGAAAGGGACAGGGACTCAGGAAAGGGACAGGGACTCAGGAAAGGGACAGGGACTCAGGAAAGGGACAGGGACTGAGGAAGGGGGACAGGGCCTGAGGAAGGGGGACAGGGCCTGAGGAAGGGGGACAGGGCCTGAGGAGGGAGACAGAGCCTGAGGAGGGAGACAGAGCCTGAGGAGGGAGACAGGGCCTGAGGAGGGAGACAGGGCCTGAGGAAGGGGGGCAGGAACTGAGGAAGGGGGGCAGGAACTGAAGAAGGGGAAGGGGAACAGGGCCTCAGGAAAGGGACAGGCCTGAGGATGGGGGCAGGGACTGAGGAGGGGGACAGGGACTGAGTAAGGGGATAGGGCTTGAGGAGGGGGGCATGGACTGGGGAAAAGGACTAAGGAGGGAGACAGGGACTGAGGGGGGGGCAGGGCCTCAAATAGGGGGACAGGGACTGAGGAGGGGGGACAGGGCCTTAAATAGGGGGACAAGGACTGAGGAGGGGGGACAGGGCCTTAAATAGAAGGGCAGGGACGGAGGAGGGGGGCAGGAACTGAGGACTGGGGACAGGGCCTTAAATAGGGGGACAGGGACTGAGGAGGGGGGACAGGACCTTAAATAGGGGGACAGGGACTCAGGAAAGGGACAGGCCTGAGGAGGGGGACAGGGACTGAGTAAGGGGATAGGGCTTGAGGAGGGGGACAGGGACTAAGTAGGGGGGCAGGAACTGAGGAGGGGGGACAGGGCCTTAAATAGGGGGACAGGGACTGAGGAGGGGGACAGGGCCTCAAACAGGGGGATAGGGACTGAGGAGGGGGGCAGGAACTGAGGAGGGGGGACAGGGCCTTAAATAGGGGGACAGGGACTGAGGAGGGGGCAGGAACTGAGGAGGGGGGACAGGGCCTTAAATAGGGGGACAGGGACCGAGGAGGGGGGCAGGAACTGAGGAGGGGGGACAGGGCCTTAAATAGGGGGACAGGGACTCAGGAATGGGACAGGCCTGAGGAGGGGGACAGGGACTGAGTAAGGGGATAGGGCTTGAGGAGGGGGGCATGGACTGGGGAAAAGGACTAAGGAGGGAGACAGGGACTGAGGGGGGGGCAGGGCCTCAAATAGGGGGACAGGGACTGAGGAGGGGGGACAGGGCCTTAAATAGAAGGGCAGGGACTGAGGAGGGGGGCAGGAACTGAGGACTAGGGACAGGACCTTAAATAGGGGGACAGGGACTCAGGAAAGGGACAGGCCTGAGGAGGGGGACAGGGACTGAGTAAGGGGATAGGGCTTGAGGAGGGGGACAGGGACTGGGGAAAGGGACTAAGGAGGGGGGCAGGAACTGAGGAGGGGGGACAGGGCCTTAAATAGGGGGACAGGGACTGAGGAGGGGGACAGGGCCTTAAACAGGGGGACAGGGACTGAGGAGGGGGGCAGGAACTGAGGAGGGGGGACAGGGCCTTAAATAGGGGGGCAGGGACTGAGGAGGGGGGCAGGAACTGAGGAGGGGGACAGGGCCTTAAATAGGGGGACAGGGACTGAGGAGGGGGGACAGGGCCTTAAATAGGGGGACAGGGACTGAGGAGGGGGGACAGGGCCTTAAATAGGGGGACAGGGACTGAGGAGGGGGGACAGGGCCTTAAATAGGGGGACAGGGACTGAGGAGGGGGGGCAGAGCCTTAACTAGGGGGACAGGGACTGGGGAGGGGGACAGGGACTGAGGAAAGGGATAAAAAAAAATAAAAATAAAGTGCCTTCCCCCCTCCCTGAGGCTTACCTTGGGCCAGGAGGGGTGGGACAGGATCTGGAACCTGCAGCCTGCAGTCAGTGGAGTAAGCCGGCCTCTCCTGATGATGTCAGGAGGAGGGGGCGTGGCTTCCTCTGCTCCCCAGCGGTCCTGTGAGAAGAGCAGAGAAAGTCACGCCCCCTCCTACTGACATCATCAGGAGAGGCTGGACGACTCCACTGACTGCAGGGGGAGAGGTGAGTTTAGAAATCCGAGTCCCCAGTCAGAGGCAGGGGATTCGGATTTGTGCTCCCCCTGCTCTCGCAGCCGCTTGTGCCAGCCCTGGGTCCTGCAGGACTAGTAATGGGAACGGCGTTCCTGCTGTGGAAAAAGTGCAGGAACGCCGTTCCCACGCGTTCCTGCAGGACTCGAGCCCTGGGTATTTAGGCCCAGTTCTCATCCTGCTCAGTGCCCTGTTGTGGTTTCCCCTGTGGTTGTCCGAGAGCACGTTCCTGTTATTAGTTTTCTAGCTGTTTTTTTACTTTGGCTTTGTTTATTGACTTCTCTATATTCTGGTATCCTGACTCCTGGCTGTCCTCATCGCTGCGTCCCTTTCTGTGTTCCCTGACCTTGGCTAGTATTTTGACTATTCTATGTACGTTAAATCCGGCCATTCTAAGGACCGGTAATACGTTACTTATTTGTCATCCGTGCTATACAGTTCTACGTGCTGGATCAAACAGTAATGTTGACATTACGACATGGCCATAGATCCTGTAGAACTGTGTCAGCACATAGCTGCTTGCGAGAGGAAATTAGAGGAGAATGATCACCGCATGGATCAATTCGCTCAGGCTTTCAGTACGCTTCTCGCTAGAACGGCGCATCTGCAGCCTGCAGCATCTCCTCCTATAGCACCTTTACCCTGTATACCTCCACCCACTGTTAATAGGACTCCTAGCATCTCCTTATCGCCATCCCTACAGTTTGATGGCAATATCCAGGAATGCAGGGGTTTTCTTAATCAGGTGGAGTACCATTTTGAGGCCTCACCAGGGTCATTCCCCACGGACAGAGCAAAAATTGGTCATCTAATGAATCAATTAAAGGGCAAGGCCCTTGCCTGGGCTAATCCGTTGTGGGAGAGTAACCGAGTAACCGAGAGTAACATAATTACCAGGAATTCACGTTTGAGCCATTGGGTAGAGAGAATGACGCCTCCACTGCCCTAATGCACATCAGACAAGGTAACCGGTCTATCTCGGATTATGCTATTGAATTCCGTACCTTAGCTTCCGAGGTAGACTGGACTAACAAAAAGGGTCTCTCAGAGACTATACTAGATGAGATAGCCGCTAAAGAATTACCTAAGAGTCTTAACGAATTTATTACGTTTGTCATGCATATTGATAATAGGTTAAGACTCAGAGAAGTCACCAGAAGCAAGACCAGACGTACGGCTATGTCCCTAGCACCTCAATTCTCTAAACTTGTTTTGTCTAACCTCCGTGTACAGTCCGAACCCGAACCTATGCAGTTGGGGGTCACTAGACTGTCGGAGGCCGAAAAACAGTATAGGAGAAGGGAGGGGTTATGCCTATATTGCGGTAGAAAGGGACATATGATAACTAATTGCCCAGTGCGTGCGGAAAACTTCTGCACCTAAGAACCTTAAAGGGTGTGATGGAGTTGTCCTCTAACAAAAACAAAAGTAGATTCCTCCTTGAGGTATCTGTTTCCCTTGATAACAAGAAGTTTTCTTGCAGTGCCCTAATGGACTCAGGTGCTGCTGGAAATTTTATTGATGTCCAGTTTATTAGGGGTAATGAGATACCGGTCAGGGAGAGACCTACGCCGCTAGCTGTAGAGGCTATTGATGGTAGACCACTCACACAACCGCTTATAACCCACGAAACTGTCCCTATTACGATCTCTATTGGGGCCTCCCATAGGGAGGAGATGAAGTTTCAGGTTATTACTTCTCTATCATGTCCTATCATATTAGGGTTTCCGTGGCTGAGTAAGCACAATCCCTATATTGACTGGGCTAATGGGGAGTTATTAGAATGGGGTTAAGAGTGTATGGGGAGATGTAGAAAACCAGTACTAAAGAGATTGGGTACTATTGACCTTCCCACTACCACTCCCTAAACTCCTGGAGTTCCCATACAATACCGAGAACTTCAGGAGGTGTTTAACAAGGCTCAATCCGATGTATTGCCTCCCCACAGAGCATATGATTATGCCATTAACCTGTTTCCAGGCGCTATGCCACCTAAGGGGGCAGTTTATGCCTTATCTCCCCAGGAGAGTAAAATAATGGAATACATCAAAGAATCCTTGAGCAAAGGGCACATAAGAAAGTCATCCTCACCAGCTGGTCCAGGATTCTTTTTTGTTGAGAAAAAGGGTGGTGAGTTACGCCCTTGCGTAGACTACAGGGCACTTAATAAAATCACTGTAAAAAATGCATACCCTATCCCACTCATTTCCGAATTGTTCGATAGACTTCAGGGAGCTAAAGTATTTACTAATCTTGACCTTAGGAGTGCTTACAATTTGGTTAGAATTAAAGAGAATCATGAGTGGAAGATGGCATTTAATACCCGTAGTGGACACTATGAATATCTGGTAATGCCATTTGGCTTATGCAACGCCCCGGCCGTATTCCAAGACTTTATAAATGATGTACTCAGGGAATTCATTTACTCATTTGTCTTGGTTTATTTGGACGATATTTTGGTGTATTCCCCTGATCTTCAAACTCACCACTCCCATGTGAAACAGGTTCTGCAGACGTTGTTGAAAAATAAACTTTATTGTAAATTAGAAAAGTGCATATTTGACCAGCCTGAAGTCCACTTTTTGGGTTACAACATCTCTGCATCGGGATTTCAAATGGATCCTAAAAAACTAGAGGCTGTACTACTCTGGCCATTACCCTCTGGTTTAAAAGCCATTCAAAGGTGTATTGGTTTTGCAAACTATTACAGAAGATTCATCAAGGGATTTTCTTCTGTAATAACCCCAATCACCAATATGACTCGCAAAGGGGTTAGTAGCACGGTATGGTCCAAAGAGGCTGTGAATGCTTTTGAGACTCTTAAACAAAGATTTGCCTCTGCGGACATACTAAAACATCCCGACACCAGTAAACCTTTTATATTGGAGGTTGATGCATCGGAGACAGGGGTAGGGGCTGTTCTCTCTCAGAGAGAAAGCCAGGGAACACCATTGCATCCTTGTGGCTACTTCTCCAGAAAGATGTCTCCTGCTGAGCGCAACTACGATATTGGCAATAGAGAGCTGTTGGCCATTATTCTTGCCCTCAAGGAGTGGCAACATCTTTTGGAGGGTTCCAAGGACCCCCTGTTGTTCATAACCGACCACAAAAATCTGGCATATATAGGGGATGCCAAACATTTGTCTTCCAGACAGGCTAGATGGTCACTGTTCCTCTCACGTTTTAACTTTCTCATTACTTATAGACCTGGTTCTAAAAATACCAAGGCTGATGCCTTGTCCAGCAATTTGAAAATGAGTCAGCTCCGGAACAGGTGACATCTCCTATTATTCCACCAGAGTGTATTATTGCTACTACTGTCCTCTCATTGTCTTCTCCACTGCTTGGCACCATACTGGAGGCCCAGCCTCAGGCGCCCAGTGGTAATCCGTGTGATAAACTGTTCGTTCCCCTATGTGAAAGGTTTAATATCATGAAAGTGTTCCATGACAATATAACTGCTGGACACCCGGGCATCAATAAGTCCACTGCTGCGATCACTAGATCATTTTGGTGGGATTCACTCAGGAAAGATGTAAAGGAGTATGTTCTGTGTGTGCAGTTTCTAAGGTGACTCATGCACTTCCTTGTGGCCTGTTGCAGCCTCTTCCTGTTCCTGAGATTCCATGGTCCCACTTATCCATGGACTTTATTTTTGAGCTTCCTAGCTCTGCTGGGTTCACTACTATTCTCATGGTTGTAGACCGATTTTCTAAGATGGCTCACTTCATTCCTCTCAAGAATTGGTCCTAATTTTCATATGTGAAATTGTCCGTTTGCATGGCATCCCTCACAATATTGTGTCTGATAGGGGCTCTCAGTTTGTGTCCAGGTTCTGGAGGGCGTTCAGTAAACAATTGGGGATTGATCTCTCCTTCTCCTCCTCCTACCATCCACAGACCAATGGTACAGCTGAGAGGGCTAACCAGTCATTAGAAGTGTATTTGCATTGTTTTATTAATAGCACACAGGACAATTGGTCCGAACTACTCCCATGGGCCGAGTTCGCTAGAAACAATGCTGTTCATGACTCCTCTGGACACAGTCCATTTTTTGTCACTAATGGTAGGCATCCTACGGTTCTCCCTGCGGTATTTTATGATACTGCCATTCCTGCTCTGGATGAGCGTCTGGCCTCCTTTGGGGATACCTGGGTTAAGGTTCAAACTGCTCTAGGGGCTGCTGCTGAATGCTTCAAACATTTTGCTGATAAGCGTAGGAGTGCCAACCTGGTGTACCAAGTGGGGGACCGGGTTTGGTTGTCATCTCGCAACATCAAGCTTAAGGTCCCTAGCATGAAGTTTGCCCCCAGATTCCTTGGTCCCTATAGAGTGCTTCGTAGGATCAATCCAGTGTCTTAATCTCTGGCTCTTCCTGCATCTTTAGGGATTCCCAACACTTTTCATGTGTCCTTACTCAAACCTCTTGTCTGCAATAGATATACTGTTCCTTGTGTTCCTCCCCCTCCGGTGGTGGTGTGTGGTCAGGAGGAGTATGAGGTATCTTCTAGCGTGGATTCTAGGTTGTCTCGGGGCACTTTACAGTACTTGGTTGTTTGGAAAGGTTACGGTCCTGCTGATCGTTCTTGGGTTTCAGCTCCTGACCTGCATGCGGGCCGTAAGGGCGCTTTTCACGCCAAATTTCCTCTCAAGCCTGGTCCTGCCCGCCCGGTGGGCGTTCTTCAGTTGGGGGGTAATGTCACGTATTCATCCGCTTATAGAAATGTGGTTAATGACATTTACTGTCCACACAGGAAAAGTTGTGCCGAGCAGCAACCTAATCCACAGAAGGGTTAATGCTGAGCAGCAATTATGCAAATGAAGCCTGGTAACTGACTTTGGGGTCAAAGGCCGGTTACAGCCTATCAGAACTAAAGGAGGGGTATTTAGGCCCAGTTCTCATCCTGCTCAGTGCCCTGTCGTGGTTTCCCTTGTGGTTGTCCGAGAGCACGTTCCTGTTATCAGTTTTCTACCTGTTATTTTACTTTGGCTTTGTTTATTGACTTCTCTATATTCTGGTATCCTGACTCCTGGCTTTCCTCATCGCTGCGTCCCTTTCTGTGTTCCCTGACCTCAGCTAGTATTTTGACTATTCTATGTATGTTAAATCCGGCCATTCTAAGGACCGGTAATACGTTACTTATTTGTCATCCGTGCTATACAGTTCTACGTGCTGGATCAAACAGTAATCTTGACACAAACATCTTGCCGATATAAAAGCAGGACAAATCTCCTACTGACGTGACTCCCTGGACTGGGCTCAATCTAAGAATATTCCCCTTCTGACCCTGTCGTTGGACGCAGAAAAGGCATTCGACAGGGTCGGTTGGGGATTTATGAGGAGGGTGCTGACCACGTTTGGGTTTACCAGAGTAATTGGATATGATATCTCTACTGGCTGGTTAAACATTTAAAATGGAACCAGACACGGTTGCCCACTATCTCCATTATTATTAGTTTTTTGTATAGAACCTCTCGCGATCAATATAAGAAATAATCACGATATCACTGAAATCTGTTTTATCTAATTATAGATTAAACATATCTAAAACCAATGTCCTGGTAAAAAATATGGATAGTGTTGCCCTTTATTCGCTTAAAAACCAGTATGAATTTAAATGGACAGAAAAATAATTTATTATATGGGTATCATAATCACTTCAGATCCCAGGGATCTTATGGCTACTAATTGTTTAGGACTCTTGAAGATTACCAATAAGCTTCTTAAGGAATGGGGTTCACATGAGATTTCCTGGTGGGGATGGGTGAA
The DNA here is from genome assembly GCF_036172605.1 of Pelobates fuscus. Classification (NCBI taxonomy): domain Eukaryota; kingdom Metazoa; phylum Chordata; class Amphibia; order Anura; family Pelobatidae; genus Pelobates; species Pelobates fuscus. The sequence continues at coordinate 329,435,858 of NC_086319.1, forward strand.
TACAATTAAAGCTTATATTCTCCCAATATGGACATATTTATTTAGGATGGTCTCGCTTGCAGTGTCAAATAATTGGCTGGATATTGCCCAATCAACTTTTACGAACTTTATATGGAGAGGGAAAAAACCCTGGATGAATACAAGGGCTCTGGCAAGAAGGGGATATCATGTGGGGATTGGTTACCCCTTAATAAAAGAGCGATATCAAGTGAATATTATTGCACACATATGTAAAGTACAACTTAAACAATCAGTGAATCAGCCATAGTGTATTATAGAATCTAATAGAGCAGAGATAAAAAAAAAAATTGTGATGATGTGATATAGGTAAATCAAAATATGTATTATCAGAGAATAATTCTTTGGTCATACAAAAAAACTATGATCGAATGGTATAAAATCAAAAAACTTTAAAGATTTCGAACAAAATTTATGAAGGTGCCAATTTAGAACCCTTGAATTTGTTATTCCTGATATTAACTTAAGGAACTAGGACAGACAGAATTCCTTAGTGGTAAAAGATTTATATAAGGGATCCCGTTTACTCCCCTTTGAAGAGCTGAAAGTAAAGTTCGCTTTACCAAATAAGGAACTGTTTAATTATAAGCGAAAACATAGTTGTTGTTTTTTTAATGATTATATATTAAATATAGAGAATGAAATGGGTAATATACTTAGAAATATATTTAATGTAAATGTAACTAAAGGGATCTATGTGAAAGCAAAAGAGCTAGTTAAAAACGAGACCGCTATGGAGAATCCCCCCCTTTAAAAAATGGGAACATGATTGTCGTATAAATACTCAGGTTAAAGATTGGGGATCTGCTTTCATGAAATTAAAGAAATCAGTTCATTGCTTAAACATCTTAGAAATACAGATTAAAATCTTATATAGATGGTATTTAGTGCCAACTAGATTAGTTAAGATCCCCCAGATTAATACCATCTTATGTTGGAGATGTATTGAAGCAGAGGGTAACATGGAACATATTTGGTGGAGCTGCCCTAGGATTGTGGGTTTATGGAAGTATGCTTTTGATTTAATTGAAGAAGTGACAGGTATAATTTTGGATAGAATATCAGAAGTGGCACTTTTACATCTCAATTGGCATCGATTCCATAAATCGGATGCTTTTTTAGCGATACATTTTTTCATGGCAGTCAAAGTTCTTATTGCTAGACGATGGAAATAAATAGATATCCCATCTAAAGAAAATTTTTTTAATCAACTATTGTTCCAACTCGAAATGGAGAAGGGGTTTAATATACCAAACACAAGAGCAAAACATAACCAAATATTCAAATACGATAATTATATAAAATTGATTAAGAGGTATCAGAATAGACCAATTTCTGGGCAAGAATGTGCTTTTTAAGCTCTAAATATTTCATAAAGCACCTAAGTTAGGTGGTATGCTCCTCAGTTTTGATATCTAATAAGGGGAAAATTAATTTACAATATAATCCTAAATTTGCAGGCTATATATAACACCTTTCTATGTATATATGTATGTAAGTGTTTTGATTAAGTCAGGGCCGGACTGGGAAAAAAAATTAGGCCTGGACATTTTTCAATCACAGCGGCCTCCTGAGAAGAGGGCGGGGCCAGAGAGGGTGTGTTTTGTTAGAGAGCAAGTTGGTTCAATGCGCAGAGCCCCGCTGAAGAGCTCTAGCATGAGAAAAAGGCCCTGAATTTGTTCTGCACAGCGCAAGCACACTTAATAACATGCTTGCGCTGTGTTTGCTTTTAACTTGTCTCTGGTGTCTCCATAAGTGGGATACCAGAGGATAAAAGGGCCAGGAAAGCGTATGTTGCATGTGTTTGGAGCCTGCTTGTGGGATTGTGTAAATACGTTGATTTAATTCATTTTTGTGGTGTAATATGTGTGGCTAGGGGCTGTAGAGAGTGTGTGTATAGGGGGCATAGTGGTATAGGGAATGTAGCGAGTGTGTGCATTTGTGCTGTTGTGTGTATAGGTGATGTAGTGTGTGTAGGTGTTTTAGAGAGGGTGTGTTTAGAGAATGTTGTATGTGTTTGCTTACAAGGAATGTAGTGTGTGCATAGGGGATCCAGAGTTTGTATGTCAGGAATGTAGTGTGTGTAGGTGGTGCACTGTGTGTAGGGGATCTAGTGTGTAAAGGACCCAAAGTGTGCATAGGAGATTGTGTGTGTGTGTGTGTGTGTGTGTGTGTGTGTGTGTGTAGAGGATTAAGAGTGTATATAGGGTAAGGGATCTAGAGTGTATCTGGAGTGTAATGTGTGTAGTGGTGCTGTAGTATATATATATATATATATATAGCAATTTCCAAAGATAGCACTCCAGGGTCTTGATAAAAAATAACTTTTATTTTCCTTGCTAAAACGACAAAGTGTCAACGTTTCAGCCTGATCCCCTCAGGCTTTCGTCAGGACATGTCCTGACGAAAGCCTGTCCATGTCCATGTCCTGACGAAAGCCTGAGGGGATCAGGCTGAAACGTTGACACTTTGTCGTTTTAGCAAGGAAAATAAAAGTTATTTTTTATCAAGACCCTGGAGTGCTATCTTTGGAAATTGCTGTATATTTTGGCTGACAAGCACCGGGCATTGAACTACTGGACAGGTGGAGTGCAAGATTCGTTGTTTTTTTTTTTATATATATATATATATATATATATATGTATTTGGACATGTATGTGTAAGGGGCACAGTTTGTTGGGTGTGCTGTGTGTATTTGTGAAGGGTGCAGCGTGTGTATGAGGGGTGCAGCGTGTGCGTAAGAGGGATGCTGTGTGTGCGTAAGAGGGGTGCTGTGTGTGTGAGGGTGTTCTTATCTGCCATCACATTCTATGTTTCTAATTGTCTTTGTTAACTCACTGAGGGTTATTTTATATATTTTATATATATATATATATATATATATATATATATATATATATATGTGTGTGTGTGTGTGTGTGTGTGTGTGTGTGTGTGTGTGTGTGTGTGAGAGTGTGCTGTGTGTGTGTGAGGGTGCTGTGTGTGTAAGGGTGATGTGTGAGTAAGGGTGCTGTCTGTGTCTAAGGGTGCTGTCTGTGTCTGAGGGTGCTGTGTGTCTGAGGGTGCTGTCTGTGTCTGAGGGTGCTGTCTGTGTCTGAGGGTGCTGTCTGTGTGAGGGTGCTGTCTGTGTGAGGGTGCTGTGTGAGTGAGGGTGCTGTGTGAGTGAGGGTGCTGTGTGTGTCTGAGGATGCTGTGTGTCTGAAGGTGCTGTCTATGTCTGAGGGTGCTTTGTGTGTGAGGGTGCTGTGTGTTTGTGAGGGTGCTGTGCGTCTGAGGGTGCTGTCTGTGTCTGAGGGTGCTCTGTGTGTCTGAGGGTTCTGTGTGAGGGAGGGTGCTGTGTGTGTGTGTCTGAGTGTGCTGTGTGTGTGAGGGTGATGTGTGCATCTGAGAGTGCCGTGTGCGTCTGAGGGTGCAGTGTGAGTCTGAGGGTGCTGTGTGAGTGAGCGTGCTGTGTGTGTCTGAGGGTGCGATTATTCGCAAATGGAAGAAAAACAAAATAACTGTCAGTCTCCCTCGTTCTGGTGCTCCATGCAAGATCTCACCCCGTGGAGTTTCAATGATCATGAGGAATCAGCCCAGAACTACAAGGGAGGATCTTGTTTATGATCTCAAGGCAGCTGTAACCATAGTCACCAAGAAATTGGTAACACACTACGCCGTGAAGGACTGAAAACCTGCAGCGCCCGCAAGATCCTCCTGTTCAAGAAAGCACATGTACAAGCCTGTCTGAAGTTTGCCAATGATCATCTGAATGATTCAGAGGAGAACTGGGTGAAAGTGTTGTGGTTAGATGAGACCAAAATCAAGCTCTTTGGAATTAACTCAACTCGCCGTGTTTGGAGGAGGAGGAATGCTACCTACGACCTCAAGAACACCATCCCCACCGTCAAACATGGAGGTGGAAACATTATTCTTTGGGGCTGTTTTTCTGCTAAGGGAACAAGACAACTGCACCACATCAAAGGGACAATTGGACGGGGCCATGTACCGTCAAATCTTGGGTGAGAACCTCCTTCCCTCAGGCAGGGCATTGAAAATGGACAATGACCCAAAACGCACAGCCAAGGCAACAAAGGAGTGGCCTAGCCAATCTCCAGACCCTAATCCCATAGAAAATATGTGAAGGAAGCTGAAGGTTCGAGTTGCCAAACGTCAGCTTCAAAACTTTAAAGATTTGGGGAGGATCTGAAAAGAGGAATGGGACATAATCCCACCTGAGATGTGTGCAAACCTGGTGGCCAACTAAAAGAAACGTCTGACCTCTGTGATTGCCAACAAGGGTTTTGCCACCAAGTACTAAGTCGAAGGGGTCAAATGGTTATTTCACTCATTGACATGCAAATCAATTTATAATTTTTTTGACATGCATTTTTCTGGATTATTTTTTGGTTATTCTGTCTCTCACTGTTAAAATACACCTACCATTAGAATTATAGACTGTTAATTTCTTTGTCAGTGGGCAAACGTTCAAAATCGGCAGGGGATCAAATACTTTTTTCCCTCACTGCATGGTAGAGAATTTAAAAGGGAGGAGCAGGATCAAGAGAAGGCTTCTTCCGGATAGGACAGACAATTGTATATTTTAGCAAAGTGGGAATGACTGCTGAGGACAGGGGAAGATTGAAGATATGGGTTAGAGAAGGAACACGCCAATAGAAGAGAGATTTGATGTGGTAAAACTGGATAAGATCAAGTGGTAGGTTTAGACCAGTGGTTCCCCAGGGATTTGCAGAAAAAAAATACGTTATGGCTGAACCAGGGACGGACTGAATGGTCAGGCATTTCAGACATGGTCCAAGGGGCGGCCAAAGAGGAAGCCCACCAGCCTGCAACTATGGCAGTGGCACAGCACTTACATAACTTTCCGCCAGCTCTTCAACACAAGTCGCGACTACCTGCTATACTGGGAGGGGCAAGGGAGCAGGGGGATGTGGAGGAGGATTCAGGCCCAATGCGTACGCACGTACTGACATAAACGTGCTCTGCCTGCACAGGACTGGATTTACTTTAAGGCAAACAGTGCATTGAAAGATCCTCTATGTTTGCAGATTAATTGCAGGCCACTGGAAATAAATAAGATCAGCCACCGCCATTGCCCATTTGGTCATTGACATTAGAACTTGCAGCCAGTCTGTCAACCACGGCAGTTAACCAACCACAGCGGCTAGCCAACCACAGCAGCCTGAATGCTAGTCAGCCAGCCAATCACTACAGTCTGCTTTCTAAATTAGTAATAGGCAGGAGTTTAGGGTAATAGAGCATTCAGAATTGAAGTAATGTTACCAGAGGAGAAAGCCGAATGGGAAATGTTATTCCTAATTTTGTCAATAAAGTATTAGTAAAGTAGTAAAGTTGGGCTGTGAGATTAGTGTAAGGAGGTGTAGAAGTGGGGCAGAATATGGAGTTCAAGCTGTCAAACAGGCATTTGGGAGAATTGTTGCTGATACGACATATGAAACAAGGAATTAAGTGGCACTATAAGAATACATCGTGAAATGTAGTGGAGAAAGTCTGACGTGGTGTGAAACTTCCTTCAACAGTGTTCTGCTCTATGGGAGCGTCTTTGGAGATATCGAGTTTATAGGGTGTGCCAGGGTTGAATGCATGGTTGCAAGATTTGTAAAAGAGTTCATCCTTTGAATAAGGCCAAAGTAGATATATAGAAACCTTTATGTTTACCCACCTTCAACAAAGTGTTTTCAACTGTGTACAGGTGTTAGAAAGCGCGCTGCTGCCTATGCTTTTACAGTCCGTTTTTACAGAGAATTCAGTCTGATACTCTAAACCACTCTAGAGGCAATACGTAGAAAACCTTATGCAATCTCCTGATTTTCTATCTACCATGGATTTCTGAAGAGCATTTCCTTGTCTTTGCCACCTCATAAGGATTTATTTGAGCCAAAAGATAAAGGTGAACATTTGTGATTTTCCTACGATGAGAAGCCATAGTTTGCCCAATCATGTTTTACCTAAACCAACATATTATGTGATCATGAAGAAGAAAAATCCCACTTCATGTCCTAATTCATGGTTGCTGTAAAAGAAAACTCCATTATAAAAAATATAAACAGTTTACTCACTTCTAATTCCACAACGTGGTCTCCAGACCACTTAACTCCAACACTGGGATATCATCACTAGTATTGATGTCCTGGTCAATCTAATGTTTCATATAGAGAAGAATTGGGATGCAGTGCACATGTGCAGTGATTGCTCTACTGCTCCAGCTATGCCCTTCACAGAGCAGCACTGGATCCAATGCTTCTATATGAAAAGTATTGCCTTCTGCTTTGTGCTAAGGCACAAAGCAATCAGGAAGAGCAGGAAGCAGAATTTATGAGTTTTTAAAAAATTACTGATACCTCTTGAAATTGGCACTTTTATAAAGTAAGGGGAGGGGGCACTTGGTTAACATCTAAATTATTTCAGAAAATTTTAGTGCTATAGGGTTCGAAAACAATGTTAAAGAGAAGGTAGTTGGACATCAACCTATCGCAAAAAGGAAGATGTATGTTTTAGGAGACACGAACATTGGAAATTAACTGTAAAGAATATTCCTTAAAAACCAGCAACATGACTTAAACGTACCAATATTGGGACCAAGTTTAGAATCGTTTTTACTCTTTGTTGTTCATGAGACAGCTGGTACAGCCACAGTTGTCTGTATAGATTTTTGTATAGTTGTGTTTGCCCTCTCTTATACCGTATACACAGTTTTGTTTTATTTTTTTCCTGTTTCTGCCCTAATGCAATTGTTAAAAAGAGAGGCTTAGTGAACCGAAGCACTACTTGACACCTTTGATATGGTGTGCGATAAACGTAGCAATATGTACAAATTATGCACTTAATAAAAATGTATTTTGTTGTGAACATATATTTGTTTTTGGGAGAATGACTCCTCGGTCAAAGCATAACCTTTATCTAAAAAAAACAAAAACGATTCTAGTCTTGCAATTATAGGTGTAATTAAGTCTAACTGTAAATCCCAGTTGTATTTTATGTATAATGGAGAGAAAAAAAACAATAAAGATGAAAGAAATAGTAACTGCAAAGATTTACAGATCATTTAACTACTTCTAAAGCATTTTTACCAATTTAGGAAAACATTAGATCACCCCTTTCTTTTCACTTTTTGTTAAATTCATAGCGTTAGGCTCTTTTGATGCAACTATAGTAATTTTGTAGATTTCAGAAATATTCAAACATAGTTTAAAAGTAATAAGTTAGAACTTCATAACAGGCTTTCAATGCTCCTCAGGATATCCGGTTTTTATGTTAGTACCATCTGGTATTCATCAACCAAAAATATATTAAGGCTGCAAAACATAACATTTTAATAATTGAAGAAGATCCTAACTATTTAAGTCATAATTTGTATTTACACAGTGCCTAAAAAATGCAGAATAATAAACTTCAAAATCCTTTGATGAAACATTGGTCCATTAAATGAACACTATAATGCTAGATATATAAATGTGTCTTCCTAACGCTATAGTGCCCTCTTGGCTGTTTGGGTCCTGGACCCCAACTGCAGGCAGTAAAAAAATGTTTAACTTACCTTTTCTCCCTCATAGAGCCAGTCTCTTTGTGAAAGTTCCACCTTCTTGGCTGAGATCACTGATATCGATGATCTCAGCCAATTCAATGCTTTCCTATAGGAGACTGATGCGGATGCGGGCAAAACACTATGCTGTACCAATCAGATGGTCTCTAGGAGATCATCTGATTGACATAGCAGAGTTGTACTTTTCTAGTTTTCTAGCGCCTCTAGTGGCTGTCAGAGTGACAACCACTAGAGTCGCTTAAACCCTGCGATGAAAGCATTACTAATCTGCCGAACGGCAATATTTTCACTTGCAGAGATAAAACGGGGAGTGGCACATGGCACACAGATCACTTCATTGAGGTGAAGTGGTCTGGGTGCCCATAGTTTCCCTTTATGTAGATCTTGAGCATGAGCCTATACCAAAAAATAACTTGTATGTATTATCCAGCTGAACTAAAAATAACACATGGTTTCAGTTTTCATAAGTGGCCTAACATTCTTGTCAATTACTTACTAGAATATGAAATCATAAAATATAAATAATAGCCCATTTCATTGGTAGCTCTATAATATAAATGATCATTCATGGTCTAGTGCCAAGTTATACTATATGATGGAAAAGCAGATAATTTTATGACTAATTGCATACATGAATACCAACATGGTGGAGAGATGCACTCTTAAAGTTTGCAGTTTTAGTGAGTGGGAAATTTAGGTACACTTATAAATGGTACAACATAAATTGTGTCATATAACTCTGTGCTTGGATATAGAATGCAGTGTTATGAGTGATATTCAGAATGCCACATGCAGATGATGCATCGCTCCTCTTCTCCATTTCCAGATGCCATGCTGGTGTTCATTAGTGCTCAGGGGGCTTCCCCCCACCCCCAATCAGTTGCGCTGCAGTCAGCATCCTCCAAAGCACCATGAACCCCAGCAGTAGTATTCATGTTCTAGTGAAAATTGCTATTTGCGTCCTTATTGATGCACACTTGATTTAGTTGGCATCATCTCACTAAATACAGCCTCCTCAGACCCTTCCTCGTTGCCCAGATCTCCTGTGCTCCCAGTTAGAATTGCCTTTACCTATTACTTTGCTTGCTTTGTATTTAACTTTCCTGCTGCCTGATTGTCTACCGTCCAAGAACCTTTTGCTCCCTGGACCAACCCCTTCTTCTGAACTTGACCACATCGCTGAATTATCCATGCCTGTACCTATCTTTGGCTCTTCCAGTTCAGTGCTAATTACTGCATTCTGCCCCAAACACTGACAAGGAAGTAGCACTGATAAATGTATACACGTAAAATGACACTGCCTTTTTCATGTACATAACAGTGAGTGGAAAGTGTCAGGTCCTAAGTTTGTATGCAAACCAGTTAATCTGCTGAAAATATAGATTTCAAATGAAAAAGCCCTTGCCAGTAATCATTCACAAAATATGAGCCACTGATGGTTTGCGATTTCTCTTCCATTTCTAATAGAAAATTGGACCTTTAGTGAATGTAACATTTGTGTAATGTAGCCAGAATATGAATTTGTAATATAGATGTAGTGTGCTTTCTTTATAAATACTGGTCTTCACCTCACGCTTCCTTGTTGGGTCCAGCCTCCAAAATACCCATAACCATGTTGGTTCCAGATTTAGTGGTTCTAGCATCTCAGAAACATTAATTTATATCCAAATAAGCTACAGAAATTGTGTTATTGCCCAAAATCTTTACGGAATGTTTCCAGCACCTTATAAAATACATACTGTGAAGATTTAAAACTGTTTTAAAGACAGAATAGGGTCCTCCATGGTAAAAGATTTAGATGTACATAATAGATTGTTGTGTGAGTTTGTCTGAAAATTCTAAAACATTTGGGAATAAATTGTAGTTTGGAATGTAAGGCATGCTTCTTTAAACCTTTCACTTCACTTAATATTCACAAGAAAACGAATGAGACACTTGTAGCTAGTGTTTAAAGCATCTTTATAAGATTTATCACCCTAGCATTATCTCCCTTAGCAACTACAGCAATGGTGACAACTACAGCAAGTGTTTCATGCTGTTTTAAACATTTACTCCCTTGTTTAAACATCTCATAATCTGCTATCTTAATGTTTTCATGGCACATGGATATATACATATACATATTAGTTATATATATATATAGTTAAATATAAAATCATCGGTTTCTCCTCGTTAAAGTTTAAGCAGGTGGAGTGTTATGTTAACAGGAACACATCTTATTATATTTTTATGGTTTCATTGTCATATGTGAAAACATTTTCATAACTTGAGGGAAAGTTCTCATAAATAATTTTTTTCCTCGTCTGTTACAAGTGTGTCTTTTTTCAAGATCCGGAGCACTTAGAATGTAGGACAGTTTGGGTGTTGTTCACACTGGAGGCTATGCCATTTTTTGTTGTCTTAAGTCACGTATCTATAGACAGCATATAGATGCGCACTTAAACTTATATATTGTAGACAGATATAGGTTCTTATCATACCATATGTATCAGCAATAGAAATAACACAAAGAGACCACACCATTTTCAGTAGTTTACCTTTAAGAATTAGTACACAACTGTTGTAACTCAAGCGATAGCCTCAAAATAGATGGGAAATGTGCATATAAATGACACCATATGTAAGGCCAAATATTGATGTATATCTGATAATTAAATTTAATATGTTAGAAAGAGCGCAACAGAGATACAAAAATGTGTTCAAGAATTGGTATATTGGGCCTGCAAGTTTTTGGTCACTGAACAGCAAAATCATCAAACATATATGTGGGAAACTACTGGAACATATGAAGGGAATTTAGTAATCAACATTTTAATGAGGTTTTATGTCAATACACATGGGATAATAAAAGAGAATTCAGTGAGAGTAGAGGACTACACCACTGGGACGTTTAAAGGAAGGCCCAGAGGGGAAAGAAATCTTCAACCAATGTTTCCATGTTTTCAGAAAATCATCAGTGTTCTCATGAATGGCTGATGTTAATTTTTCCATTTTGATTAAATACTAAATCCCTAAGATCAATCTGGGCTTGTGAAGACAAGTCTGCCTTTCAGGTTTGAGGAGATAATACTCAACTTGTTATGAGGGAGTCAGCATTTGAACTTATAAGGAGTAAACTCCCCCTCAGAATGAGTCCTTAGAAAGGACCACACAAAATGGACAAGCTGGCTGGCTCAAAAAAATTTGGAAAGTGGAAGCTGAAACTTGTCCAACTTTTCGTCACGCTCTTTGGACCCATCACTGGGAAGCCTTGGCAAACAAGGGATTATAAAATAGTGGATGCAATCTACTAACCTTTGAGGAGAGGCCAGTCACAACCTGTTACCTCTCCCAAAGTCATAAAGAATGCAGAGCCATGGTGTGACTGAATGAGGATGCCACATCTCAGTGTATAAAGGTCAGACTCATCCCCTCATCCAAAGCTACCCATTGGATCATCTGATTAGTTAAATTTATCTGGGAGAGCATAGCAAATTGCGAGCTTACCATGTAATGCAGTTGATCTTGAAGCCTGAGCAGGCTCCAAATTCTGCCAGTGCCATATAGATGTTGGGCAGGGAGACTGCGTATGAGGACAATGAAAGCAGAATATTGTCCACAAAGAGACTCAGTTTGTATTCTGCACCTTTCACTGGCATCCCCTAATATCCCTGCAGGCAGAGGCGTAACTAGATACCAGCTGGCCCCAGTGAGATAATTGCCCTGGGGACCCCTATGTGTCTCATTCTCCCCACCCCATACCCTCCATGTGTCTCATGCCCTCCCCCTTATCCCCTACATGTGTCTCAATTCCTCCTTCCCAGTCCCTCCATGTGTCTCATTTCCTCCCCAACCATGTGTCTCATTCCCTCCCTCCAAGTGTTTAATTCTTTACCACCATCCCCTCCATGTGCTCATCCTCCCACCAGGCCCTCCATGCAGTGGTGTATCCTGGTTTTGTGCTGCCCTAGGCAGGACAAAACTCAGGCGCCCCGCCACCCCCACCCAACCCTTCCCCCCACCCCGCCTTCTAAATACACACACACACATTCACTGACAGATACGCATACATTAGCTAACAGACACACACACACTCACTAACAGACAAACACACACTCACTAACAGACACACACACACACACAGTCAGACACACACACACACTAGCACACACACACACACTGACACACTCACACTCACTAACAGACACACACACTAACAGACACACACTCACTCACTAACAGACACACACACTAACATACACACACAGTCAGACACACACTAACAGACACATACTAACAGACACACTCACTAACAGACACACTCACTAACAGACACACTCACTAACAGACACACTAACACTCACTAACAGACACATACTCATTCACTAACAGACACATACTCACTCACTAACAGACACACACACACTCACTAACAGACACACTCACTAACAGACACACACACACACTCACTCACATTAACACATTTATTATTATTATTTTTTAATTTAACACCCCCCCCCCCCCAGCCTCCTTACCTTTGGGAAAGCTGGGGGGGTTCTCTTTCTCCCTGGGGTCTAGTGGGGCTGCTGGGCGGGCGGCGCTGGCGGGCTGTCTTGCGGTTGGGCGGCGCTGGCGAGGGAGCACTTCCTCTGAGCTGTCTGCTCAGCTCCCTCACGCGCCGCAGAGTGAGGCTGGGAGCCGGAATATGACGTCAGTGCCGCCCACCCAGCAGCCTAGCATGTCAGTTAGCCGTAAGGCTAACAAAGGCATTTACCCTGGGCATTTGGGGGCGGCATTTTTTGCCGCCCCCTCGAAAATGCTGCCCAAGGCAAATGCCTTGTTTGCCTCGCGGCTAAAACGTCCCTGCCTCCATGTTTGTCTCTCATCCCCCCCAGACCCTTCATGTGTCACATTTCCTCCCCCAACCCCTCCATATGTCCCTTTCCCCCCAAAGCCCTTCCATCAGTCTCATTTCCTCCCCCAAAGCCCCATCGATGCATCTCATTCCTTTACCCCTACCTTCTCTATGTGTCCCATTCCCTCCCCCAGCCCCTCCATGTGTCCCACTCCTTTCCCTCCAGCCCCTCCATGTGTCCCATTCTCTCCTCCCCCCAGCCCCTCCATGTGTTCCAGCCCTTCCATGTGTCTCTTCCCCCTCTACCTGCTCCCCGCCGTGGTACCTGTCTGACAGGAAGTGCTCTTTCAGTGAACACTTCCTGTTAGACCGCTTGGCCATGCTAAATACAGCGGCAGGAGGGGAGCAGCAGAGTACAGAGCTTCCCTCCTGCTGGTAACCCAGCAATAGCGGGTCCAGGGCCGGTGCGGCTGTGCATGCAGGTAGCCCAGGATTGCAGAGGCTGCAGCTGTGGCTGGGCCCCCTGGAGTGAAAGACTCTGTACCAACGGCAATCCCTGCAGCCGTGGTAGGTACGCCACTGCCTGCAGACACATATTGTCTTGACCAAGGGCTAAATTACTAATACTAATAGTAAAAGTGCAAGGGCATTGTGAGGTCATGTGCTACATTTTTAACATAAAGTTAAAATAAAATAGATGCTAATGAAATAAAAAAGTGATTTTCATTGTTTTGCTGAATGGTTATTAAGTGACTGTTCCACTTTAAGGAAACGTTGGTGCTTTGCACCTACCTCTGCCAAACGTTATGGGTTATTTAACTTTTTTCTCCCCATACACAGAAAGTGTTATATTATTACTGTACATTTTATTAACATGCAGGTATTCGTAATGGACAGAGTCCTTATGTTTCCAACTACACCCCCAAGTACAGCAACAATCCAAGATATTGCATGCCTCTTTTGATTAAACAGTTAGATTTGATACAATAAACACATTGAGATGTTTGCAAAAACAATGCCTTTAAGGTGCAATACTGTACTAAAGCAATAAACAACGTAGAAGCAATTTAATTTGTACACAGACGTTGGCTGTGATGTTAAAAAATAATAAAACAATGAACAGGGTATATACTAAACTGGGAATGGGGGAGGATTTGCAAAGGAAATGAAAAATATAGGCCAACTATAAATAATTCTTGAACTTCGCTAACTTTTCACCTTTTTTTGCCTAAAATTTGATGCTCCAATTTAAATTCTGCACAATTTTCACTCTAGGGAATAACTCTAAGACTGTTATCCGTTTAGTAAATATCTAGAAAACTGGATAAACTATTGCATCTCTAAACATCTCTCGTTGTATAAGTATTCCAGGGAGGGGCCCAGCATTTTACCATTTAGGATCCTCCAGCATTTACACAATGAAAAAGTAAAACGGTTTCATATCACATGAAAACAATACTAAAGCTATTTCAGTATAACGTGTGGTCTGTCTTAAAAGCATATTAAAGCTTGGATCTAAATGATTCAACCTTCGTGTTCTGCTGGTTGTCCTTGGCGTCTGCCAGCAATTGTGGAACATGCAGTCATCTCTGGTCTGACTGTCCCAGTCTCCGGCAGTATTTTTGTTTGACAGATCGTGACACACAGCTTGTTTTGCAGGTGATAATATCAGAGCTGGTAAAGTATGCATGAGACTCTTGTGAATGCACAAGGGTCCATGACAACAAGATAAGTATTGCACTGCTGTTGCCACTGGTTTGCTGGAGATGTGGCTTTACAATTCTTAGTCTGATTCACCCTTGGCTTGACCTTACCTTTGCAGAAAATGCACAAACATATGTCACAGGTGTGCTGTAAGTTTTACTGTAGTGGTTTAACCGTTTCCATTGGAATTGCGTGTAACCCAGTGCTCCCTTCTGAAACATTTCTAATTCTAACACGGCAAGGGTCAGCTGTGATGTAATCGCAAAAGACATGCAGGGTTATGAACTGAATTTCAAATTTAAGACCAATATAATCAAAATGGAAAAAACACTTTCAGTTCAGCTACTTTGGCCTTAAATTTAGTAAATAACCTGATGATATTGTCGTTTTGTCTTTGACATTGGGAACTTTACCTATTGAGCATGATTTAAATTAAGCTCATTCCTAAATCACCGTTTCTTTTTTTTTTCTTTTTTACAATCTTTTTTCATTTTATTATGAGAAGTTCAAAAAGAGGTACAGAAGTATAACAGTGATACAAAAACTCATAGAAACCCAGGTTGGAGTAAGGCATTAACTCCAGCAGTGTCTCTGAAAAGATTATTGACCAAATACCAATTCTGGATTTTGATTAAGTTCAAAGTGTTGAAAGCAATATATGCTTTACTGTCACTTTGCTTTACAACGAATATTAATATTTTTATGATGTATTTTCTAATTAAATAGCCAACTTGTCATGTGGCCACCAGGTTGAACCCTCTAAATTAAAGAACAATGTCAAATTAAAACTAGACATTATTTTATATGATGATATACCGTTTTTACTGGAATCTAATGAGCCATCAAATCTAATAACCTGGAAGCTGAAAAATGTTTTTGCTGGCGAATGTAATGCACATTTATATAAGATACTACTATACAACATTGTGCTACAATGGAAATGCTTATTGCCATATACCTTAGTAACATTGATGGTATTTCAATTTTAGTGTTACACGTTAAGTCTTTCTTAGGCCCTCTTTCAGCAATGAAATTTGCAATTGGTGAATTCACCAATTATAAGTCGCCTGTTGGAATTTGTCTGTTTGAATTTGTCTTTTTGAATTCTCCAGTTTGAATTAGCTTGTGTCAATTTGCCGAAGAATTTAAATTTTTTAATGTAATGCGCCATCGAATCTAATGTGCATTCACATTTTGGAAACGTTATTTTCCAAAAAAAGGTGAGCATTAGATTAGAGTAATTACGGTATTTCTTTAATGCTCTTTTTTTCCAACAGTCTAATGTGTGTAAGAAAATATTTAGCCCTCTAAGGACCAAATGATATTCTGGTCCCTAAATACATTATGATGATATGGAATGTTTTGCTTGTTTAGCTTTGACAGCTCCTTGTAGTCCTGCAGTCGTTAATTGCGTGGCACATTCCATTTTAGAACATGATCTTTAAAGAGCAGGTTATTAAGGTGGCAAAGGCCAACATTGCTCTTTAAGGGTTTAATAATGTTCTACAATTAAACGATTAAATGGTAAACAATGAAACATAGTTTGATTTTTATTTACAGCACTTTTTCTTTGCAAGATCAAGGGTTAAAAAGATTAAATGGCAGGTGTGAGAAGAAATGATTGGTAATTAAAGTGTCATCACTAGGGAACACGTTGGTTACTTTAGAAGCCACTTAAAAGTGAGACGGCAGAACAGTGATTCAAAGAATGCTGAGATTTTCTTGCTAAATATGAGCAACCGGTGGAGACATGAGCACACGCTACAGATATATTTTTGAAAGCTGCCATTAGAAAAGGACAGATTTAAGTAACAAGATGCGTGCGAGAGTTAAGACCATAACAAAAATGGGCACGTAGATTTAATTTGGGGTGTGGTGTCAAAATAAAAACGTTTTGTAACAGAGTCCTTGGCTTTGTACTGTTTTTAACAAAGTCCACATTCTGTCCAGGTTCAGATCTTTTACATCGAAACCCAATTTTGCAAGTTGGACAGCTGGATTAAAAAAAAAAAAAAAGAATGTTTTATATGTAACAGAAATGCAACAATGATGACAGAAATGCTTTGTGTGGAAGGAAATGTTAGGATTAAAACATTAATTTTTACAAAGGAAAAAAAATGCCTTCTAATTCTATAGCACATAGGCATCTAAAGTATGTATCTGCGCACATATGGGATTAAACAATAAAGTGACTGCTGGGTTCTCACATGCTTATTGTGTTCTGCTTAGGTGGTTTTAGGGCAGCATGACAGCCTCCTTCTCCTGATTTACTGAGATTAAGCATGAATATTAAACTGTCTGCTGTATAACATGTCTATCATCTCTCACAGCTATGTAAATGTATTCTCGTGGGCAAGTTTGAAAGTAAAGGAAGTGCGTTTCTTATGCAAAGATACACAGTCATGAAAATAATCAAAATAGATTATCCCTAATTATGCTAATTGACTCTAAAAACATGTTTAAAGAAATCTCCGACTAACATTATGAACAAGTGAAATAATAATGAAGTGAGCTAACAAAATACAATTTAAAAAAAAGAGCTCACAGTGTTTAAATTTGAAATACCAAAAAAATGTCATGCATAATCTTAAAAAAAATTATATATATATTGCAAATCGGACACCTGGTAAAATATATATATATATATATATAAACATTTTATTTATAACAGAAATTCAACAATAATGACAAAATGCTTTGTGTAGAAAGAACTCTTGGAATTGAAAAATACATATATGCAATCTGTATAGAAAAAAAACACCTTAATTTTATTTTCCTAATATTGCCAATTAATTTGATGGATGGGCATATTATGCTTATCTCTGTAGCACAGAGGCAGTGGCATCTGTGGATTATTTCTTGTACGGGTAATAATGTGCTACCCCACAATGCGTTGCAAGTGCCCCTGAGTTTGGGCATACTGGACTGGCTGAATTAGTGGGAGTTACTCTCCTGTGCAGCTACTGCTGCCATTTTAATTAAGCTTAAAGGGACACTCTAGGCACCCAGATCACTTCATCTCATTTGAGTGGTCTGGGTGCCTTGGCCCTCTACCCTTAACCAAGTTTGTCAAAACACTGTGGTTTTTGCTAAACCGCAGTGTTTTGATTAAATTGAAAATCCCACCTCCAGCTGCCTTCTCTTACCTAGCCGCTAGATGGTGTTTCCGCATCCATAGGAGAGGAAAGGTGAGTTACGACGTGCGACGCCCCCACGCACTGTATGAGGACGTCGCACATCACGTGGGTCTAATGCAGCTTCACAAGGGGATTCAATGAATCTCTGCGTGAAGCGTGCGAGGGGCGGGGCGCTGCGTTAGATGCGCATGCGCTCTTGCTTCCCAATGATTCCCAATGAGTATGAGCTCATTGGCGGAGGGAAGGAGAGTGGGTCAGCTGATCGGATGACGCGGAAGGGGGGGTAGACGACGGAGGATGGATGTGTGACGCGGCGCTGGAAATAAGGTAAGAATTATAATATTTATTCAAGTTTATATGTCTTGCAAGGGGGGTTACAGAGGTGCAGGGGATGGGTAGAATTTAGTTTGGGAGGAAAATAAGCTGTATTTTCGGGGAGTAGAGTTTCCCTTTAATGGCAGCAGTTTAATTGCTGCTTATTGGGGATGTAACTCCCACTGATCTCAAGCAGCACCAGGTATAGCAGTAAACACCTCCCCTTAACCCTTTACGAACTAAGGCTTGTTAGAGCTGCAACATGTTTGTGACGTGACCAAGGTCTTTTTGCCACTTTTACCAAAATAGTACCCTTTCTCTTTAAGTGCACCCATACATATTGTATAAAAACAGTTTGAAGGAGAAAGCGAGAAATAGGGCTTTCTTATGATACCTTATATGTATACATAAAGCAATATTAAATAGGAGTGAAATATAAAAAATGGGGGGGGGGGCGGGAACGACACATTTTGTTCTCAGTTTTACATTAAACATTTCTATGTACCAAGCACAAATAAAGAAAACTGACTCAAAATAGATTCACTAATGAGTCCTGATTGTTATAATGCCCAATATGTCTAGGATTTCAATACATTTTTTAAGTCATAAAACAAATACTGGAAGGGGTGAATTACGGTTTTAAAGCAAAAACAAAATTTGGCATGCTGAGGTTACAACTTTAACTGTAGTAACGGAATCCAAAACCACTACACAAAAGTATATACTTATAGAAAGTACATCCTAGGGCTATGTAACTAAGAGCATTTTGACACTTTTCATTTAACCATTTTATCACAAACCTAGGTCAAATTGGTTATTTGTTTTTTTTTCCCCCCACACATATTTTGGTCAAATTCACAGACCACACTATTCTCACTACTTCAAACACCCCATATTTTTATTCTGTTACTGTTCTCAAATTCAGGGTTATCATACATGTATATCCTGCCTCTAATCCTACCCCTAATATTGACCCTAATCCAACCCTTAATCTAAACTATAATCCTACTCATAATCTAAACCCTTTTCCTAGCCTTAATCTAATTTATAATCCCGGTCCTAATGCCATCCTATTATCCCACCTTGCAAGGGATTCCCTCTGCTAACATCAGTACTGACATCAGCAGAGGGATTTCCTAACTCTATGAGCCCTATGTACAGTGTGATTGCAGCATGGAAAGGGAGCGCTTACTTTTCAGACTCTCCAAAGATACCTGGGGTTTCTTAGTACCAGCAGGGATTTAACCCCTGCTGCTGGTACATTTACTGCATGATGGTTTATGCTGTCAGTGAGTAGTAAAGCCATTCACAGCATCATGGCATAGACCAGGGCTGCCCAACAGGTAGATCCCCAGATGTTGTAGAACTACAACTCCCATGATGCTTTGCATACCTGGGGCTCCTGCTGCTGGTACATTTACTGCATGATGGTTTATGCTGTCACTGAGTATTAAAGTCATGCACGGCATGATGGCATAGACCAGGGCTGCCCAACAGGTAGATCCCCAGATGTTGTAGAACTACAACTCCCATGATGCTTTGCATGCCTTTAGAATGACAAATCATCCCCAAGCTGACACCAAGAGAACCTCCCACCACGGCGCTCCGAACTCCAACATGAGGACCCCCACTCTATCCTACTACCCCCCCTCCTCCCCCTCTTTCCCCCGACACACCCTAACATCATTGCTGGAGGACAGACCATGTCTATCCATCCACAACCACGAGAGGTCACGGTCCTTACACGTCTGAATCCGGAGTAAGATTTTAGCCATCAGACATGGCTCTCTTATATATGTTTTACAATGTTTCTACTGTGTTCTTTTTACGAAATGTATAAATAATGACACCAAATAGCAAATGTATGCAAACTGAGTAACTACATGCAAACTGAAGACGCGGTATAGTCAGATGCAAACTGAAACATGATCTGTTTACAAACCAATGTCGACTGATGAATATACCATGTAACATATGCTTTAACACACCAGTATACAACAATGTCATACCAAAAATAAAGAATAAAAAAAAAAAAAAAGAATGACAAAGCATCATGTGAGTTGTAGTTGTACAACATCTGGGGATCTACCTGTTGGGCCGCCCTGGCATAGGCTGCCATGTGGTTGTTAATTGGTTAAAGGGACACTAGATTCACCAAACCAGCTTTAGCTTGATTAAGCAGTTTTTGTGTATAGATCATGCCTCTGAAGTCTCAAAGTGATTTAACTCCTAAATGGCAGAGAACTGAGCAGTGAGACTGCAGGGGCATGTGTACTTGTAAAATGTATGCTCAGCAGTCCCTTTTCTCCCCTCCCACCGATGTCCCAGTTCTGGGATGTCCGATGTTGGGAGGTATGTAAGCGGACACTTTACACACAAACTTCTCAGTAAAATAATTAATCCAACCCACATACAACAGGTGAACTCAGCAATGTTTAGGCTCTGTAGTGCCTTTGTCAAGTTGACGTTTGCTAATAGACAAATATCCCTTAATAGGCACTAAAAACAGCTGCCCGCAATTTAGATCAAGGGAAAGGCTGTTTTCAGTGTCTGTTAGAGGATGGTTCATTGCATTTTGTCTTATCTCTAATGGATTGTAGACAAAACACACAAGGATCCACCCTTCTAACATTTTATTGGTATTTGTCATAGTGACAGTATTTTTGTCTTAACCCTGATTTGATGATTTAGGTGACAGTATTGTCACCAATTGCTTCTCAATATTTAACAATTCATTTATCTGTATGTTAAATAAAACATGTTCTGTAAACGATATCTATAAAAAGTGCACATTTTTAATGCTCGTCTATTCTATTTTTATATTTGAATGCATCCTCTAGGAGTCTGGGTTGTTTAAAATTCTTGCACCCTTCGTTAATAAAATATACCAATATCACTAGTCTCAGCAAGCATGGAGCGTAAGATGGTATGCTGTATTAAAAGGTGGACAGCTTTTTTTATGAGAGTATAGTAATAATAAAGACAGACTAACTGAGGCATTTAGGGTACAGTTCACACAGGACAGCAACATTTTGGCTCTTGATTGAGCATTTTTCAAGTTTGAATTAGGTTCTATAAAGAGCTGAAATGTTGCTGCTTTTATCCCTCTGAGAATAAACCTCCCATATGAAATATACCCAAAGTGTCCGGTCATTCTTTTCATTGGTGAGGGGCACTGGGGATTGTTGAAGGGATATGTGTGAGTGCCATTCCCACATTCCTTGATACTAATATTTAGCATAGTGCCTCTTTCCATTGTAATAGTGACCCCCCCCCCAGCCCCCATGAGTGCCATAAAAAATAAATAAAGTATTCTACTCATCTGCTTACCTCTCCCACTTACATTGCAGGGTTAAGGATACAATGAGATGAAGTGGTTTGGTTGTCTATAGTGTCTATTTACGGACACAGATAAAAACACGTTTGTAAACATTGAATTTGTAGACATGTGGTTTACAGTCACGGGACAGAAAACTGTCGTTAATTAGCATGACTTCTAACATGGTATTTCCAAATACAAGATTTCTAACAATATGGGGATCTTTAATTAAGAAAATCTTCTTCAGGTCCATAGCCAGGACTAATAACTTAACGGCCTACAGCAATAACACAAGTTTGAAGCCAACTTGAATACAATAATGAAACTCTGCTTTTGAATGCGCTAATAAAAGATTTCACTTATATAAATACTGCAAGTCATAACTAAACCATTGATTCCATGCATGTTATATACTGTTCCTATATGAATATTTGTTTCATTACTTTTCTTGTTTCCTTTTTTCATAGCAAAGGATGTCATTTGCAAGCAACGTATTTAAACAAGAAGGGTTGACCATCAAAGAACTTCTCAATTCAGAAAATGGTTACGAACAGTCTTTCTAGAGCAAACTGCAAACCTGTTTTAGGTTGATGTGCACAATGTCATGTAACATTCTCAAAATAATTAAAGGCTTTTTGACCTCTCCAGACGTTATATTGCCTATTAACCTTCAGCTTATTCTCTATGATCTCTGACCAGTCTAGGGCTTCTTGTAAAGTAATGTACATCTGGTTTAAGAGATAATGCTGGTGTTAGTTCTACTTAATATATACTTAAAAATAATTATAAAATGTCTAGCAAAAGAGGCAACATTTTGGTACCAAACTTTACTTTCCCAGATAATGTATATTTTATTTAAATGTTTTGGGGTGGAATGGCTAAACACATTGTATTGTTGAGCAATGAAACATTATTTATTTATAAAATATTTTACCAGGAAAGATACATTGAGATTTCTCTCGTTTTCAAGTATGTCCTGGGTCCACAAATCATTGCATTGTTACAGTTAGTGTACAATAAAATACAAAAACAATATTAATATACAATATATACAAAATTTAACATAGAACAGGTAGGAAATATATAATCAACCATGACAGGTACATTCTGTTTTGAGGTATGTAGAGAGGGATCTCTTAAAGGACTTTAAGCTTAGGGAAGATTTTAAATTGTGCGGGAGGTCGTTCCACAATTGCGGTGCTCTGTAGGAGAAGGAGGATCGGGCTGCTTTATTTTTGTATTGGGGTAGACTAAGTAAAGTGTTGGTACTGGATCGG
This sequence comes from Pelobates fuscus, assembly GCF_036172605.1. Lineage (NCBI taxonomy): Eukaryota > Metazoa > Chordata > Amphibia > Anura > Pelobatidae > Pelobates > Pelobates fuscus. Next base: position 329,458,026 of record NC_086319.1, read on the forward strand.
AGGTTATAGGAAGTGGGAACAGCCGGGGAAAGCATTGCGTTCAGGTAGGGTGGGAGTTTCCCAGAAAAGCTCTTAAACACAAGGCTGGAAAGATGAAGGGTGCGTCTGGATTCCAGCGACAGCCAGTTTAGTTATTTTAGCATGTCACAATGGTGGGTCCTGTAATTACATTATAGCACAAATCGGCAGAACGAGTTATACAATGTGTTTAGTTTATTAATGTTGGATTGCGATGCAGATGCATATACTGCATCCCCATAATCAATGATTGGCATCAGCATTTGCTGTACAATCTTTTCCTTTACTGTAGGGCTTAGGCAGGATTTGTTTCTGTACAGGGCACCTAGTTTTGGATAAAGTTTAGATGCAAGCTTTTCTATGTGCAGGCCAAAAGATAGATTGGGGTCTAACATCATACCCAAGTATTTGAAAGAGTGGACTGCGGTCAGTGTGCCATTTGAAATTGTTTTGATGGATAGGTGGGAATTGTGTAATTTGTGTAATTTAGGTACTGTTCCAAAGATCATTGTGACATGCTTCAAAATATTATAAGATGAAAAAATGGAATATCAACAATTGTTCCTAAAATATATATATATATATATATATATATATATATATACAAAAAATAGAATAGTCCATGCACTCTTGCTCAAAGATAATAAACAGTATAAATGATACTTGCCGGGTGCCAATTCCCATGGGGTTGTAGATAGAACAAAAACAGGAGTAACTGGGCTGCACTCACGGACTTGAATAAAAAGTTATAAATTTATTCCATAAATTGAAGCAAAATCGACATTTCGGTCCTCGCAGGGACCTTCCTCAGGATCAAATGACATACATACACTTAACAAATATTGCCATTATATAGCTATAAAATTAATACATAATTGACTTACCCCAGGTGCATAGAGTCAAACCCCGGCGTTCTCCATTCGTCATTGCGCATGCGCGAAAAAGACGCGACCTTCCATTAACCCGGAACTTCTACGCGATGATATATATATTTGTATTCGGATACAATAAGCCAAGTTATAGTAGTGGTGGTATAAGTCGGTTGTCGTGTGTCAAAACAATATTCAGTAGGCCTGTAAAAAAAGAGGGTCCACCAAGATGAAATTGCTTAATAAAGGTAGTGATGGTTGGGCTTAACTAGGTGGTCTCAGCCCTGTGGAAGGGGCAGCCTAAGCATTTATTGGCCAGTTAAACCCTCCCACAACTACAGCTTAGCCTTCTCATATATCTTCTTACCTGCTTTTGACATCCACCCCAGGAGGGAATCGTGGACTGTCCAATTGTACATGTTTCATTCAATTGTGCATGCCTACTGCAACATCTTAAGATGTCACTGATAATTCCTAGGATACACGCTGACAGTGAACACATATTGTGTAAGTTCACAGATGGCACTTCAAACAGGCAGCGATGTTGTTTAGACGCCATCAGGCGTCTTGCTGCAGAGCTTCTTAATCCAACCTGCAGCATATAGGAGAACATGACTCCAGGGGACCCACCCATTTCTTGGACAGTAATAAAATGGCCTGGGGAGTTCTGAGAACTCCCTAAAGTGTTCTGCTTGGATTAAAAACTCCCCAAAGGGGGGCGTGGTCTAGTGCCGGACCTGAACGGCCGCATGTGAGAACTGCTCCCGGCAGACAAACCCAAAAGAGCAAGAAATAAACGGCGTACCGAGCAGAATTACCACAGACTCGCTGGTAACAGACTCCACAATGTCCCAACGACAGAAATCCAGAGGGGGGAAGGCGGATCGGGCTTCCTTCTTCCTTACAAAAACCGCGGCCTTGAAACGGCAAGAAGAGCAGGAGCAGTCACAAGATGGCGGCGACACAAGATCGAGGGAACACCCTCTCACCCCAAGCATCCCCAACCCACACTGCGGACGAACAACCGCTAACAATGGGGAACATGAGGGCATTTATGTCAGAATTCTCGGACAGCATGCAAAAAACCATCAAGCTTCAAATTCAAAACCTGTCCTCAGATCTTCAGAAAGAAATCCAAGACATAGGGAATCGCACAGCCCACATTGAATCCAAAATGGATGAGTATGCAGTGGCACATAACAGCTTAGCAGACAAAGTTCAAGAATTTGAAGACATTTTGGAAGCGCATAGGCTCAAACTGGCTGACATAGAAGAAGGAACAATCGAAGATTCCGCAGCGTACCAGAGACCATCCTGAACGCTGATTTACAGAAATATCTTTCTGACCTATTCCAATGCCTAACGCCAGAAACTCACCCAGACCAACTAATCATAGACAGAGCCCACAGATTGCGCAGGCCTAAGCACCTGCCTACAACGGCGGCGAGAGATGTCATCGCAAGGATCCATTCCTTCCATGCTAAGGAGAGGATACAACGTGCTAGCAGGAACACAGACATGCCGGAGACCTACAGATCCATTAAAATATTTGCAGACCTGTCGGCGGACACACTACACTTCCGAAAGACGCTGGCACCCATTGCCACAACCCTGAGAGAGAACAACCTGACATACAGATGGGGATACCCAGCCAAGCTCCTGTTTTTTCATCAAGAAGCACTACACTCCATTACAAGCCTAGAAAACGGAATACACAAGCTCAAAGGCTGGGGGCTCCCGTTAACAGTCCAAGCCCCCTCCAAATCGGCTAAAATACCCAGGATGTCTCCGGAGTAGACAAGCCAGTGACGTAGCAGAACCCCCTCGAGTTACAAGTTACACGTAACTATACGCTACAATATGTATACTTTGTTTATATGACTGTGATCAGTATTAAGGTCAGAAGACCCTTACATAACGATTGGTCTTAATAACACAATGACCAATCATTGGCAGCGTCACACCGCTGGTTAGATCCTGTCTCTGCCCATCTAGCATTCCAGGGCACATCCCTTGGACACATACGTATATATAAATGGATGAGCACAGCTCTGCAGCAACAGTCATGTACCTTACATTAGTGTTTACCATGTACAATTGATACTCTGCTGTTTAACACTTTGCTAAGTTAATCTGTTTTATGGGCCACTCTGTTTTAAGGCTATTTGATTATGTTACAACTGCTCTGAGGGTTTTTTCTTCGGTGAGCGCCTTCCATAAGTGAAGTACTCACCCCACTACCCCCACGAGACGCGCCTATCTAATGGGCGACGTAAAGAGGCTCCATACAGGGGAGCCTGTACGGGCACACCACCCAAAAGTTGTTACCCCCCCCCCCTACTTTTCCCCCTGCCTGACCGTGTTCACAAACAGTCACAACCCAAAACCTCTAACCCAAAGGTACAACAGTCAGACCCACCTCTTGTTGAGGAACAGCACGATAACCACCCAGGAACAGTTCAGACACACTAAAGCTCCAACTGTTACCACCCCAGACCAGTATGAAATTATTGACTTAAAATGTAAAAGGGGGGGGGCGGAGCCTGACAGCACACGAGAGCGGTCGCCATTCTCCCGAGCTCCAACAAACTAGAGCAAAAACCCGCAAAAATCAAAGACACCGAACCCCATCTGACCACACAAGTACCGGAAAACAACAGGGTACGACCCGCTGAACAGGTCGATGCCGTTCTTCCAACCCGCGGCAAGGAAAACTCGCAGCCGCGGCACCAAGGCCTACCGCGCGGGAGACCTCCAGCTCGAGGCGGACTGGGCTTCCCGCATGTGGAGCGACCTTGGCCTACCAGACCCGAGCACACACGCACCAGCGGAGATGGGTCGGAAGACACAGAAACAACCCACAAACACACCCCAGTCCCACCGTGACATCGGCATGATGCTTCGAACGCCAGGGCCAAACACAGCCCAGAATCACCCGGTGGATGGAGGGGAGTCTTCCCGCGAACACACCCCAGCAAGAACCGGGGAACCTACCCCACCCAGGGCAGAAGACACAGCCCCTGCAACCAAGGGGGACATACAGGACATGCTAACAAACCTGCAAAGGAACCTCCGGCAAATGTGGGAAGCTGACCTGGCAGTGCTGAAAACAGAGGTACACACACTAACTGCTCGCACAGACACAAATGAGACAGATATACTTACCCTCAAACAAGGCCTCAAAGCAATAAACGACCAGATGCATCAAATACAAGCCCAACAAGTCAACCTCACTAACCAAGTCAGCATAATAGACGACAGGGGCAGGAGGAAAAATATCAAACTCAGAGGAGTCTCAGAAACAGTACCCTTAGAGGAACTACCACACTTCATTAGAAGGCTGGTGTCTTCCCTCATCCCAACACGACAGGCTAAACACTTTGCCTTTGATGGGGTATACCGGATAACTAAATCCCCACAAGCACCCACCGCAGCACCACGGGACATCATCCTCCGTTGTCACTCGCTAACAGACAAAATGGGCCTACTAGCCGCCCTTAAAGGGAACACCCCGTACCAATTTGAAACCAGCACCATATCAGTCTTTCAGGACTTGAGCAGATCTACATTGTTATGGAGAAAGGGAATGCAGCCCATCACGAAACCCCTACAGATAGCAGGACTCACATACCGATGGTCAACGCCCAGAACGCTCCTGGTCACAAAAGATGGGAACACATATAAGGCGTCAGATCCATCAGACAGCACTGCCTTACTGACAGCACTAGGACTCACTCCACAAGGACTACCCGCTCCAAAGACATCCAGTACTCGCCCACGCAGCACAGAAAACTCCCCTAACCGCACGGGCGGAGAAGAAGAAAGAGGCCACACGACCTGAACCCACAGACTGCTCATGTTGTTTATGCTAATGTTTTACCTATGTTCACCTATGTTTTAAAGTTCACTTACACACCACTACAACCACACACTTTATGTCGGGCTCACACCACGTAGAAACAGCTCTGTGACTCAACTACACAACTCCCTCCCCCCCCCCCCAGTGCCCCAGGGTCAAGGGACACAACCATCCGTGGAGCGATACACCCCACACCGGGAACCAGACATACAGGGGACACATAAACAACGCACATATTCATAACAGACGAACCCCGAGAACAAAATAGACAACCACGCTCCGAAACACAACCCACTCCCATATAGACGAAGGCCTGTTCGCTAGGCAGAAATACATTTTGACTCAACTATACACGCGGGGGTCATGGTGGACCCAACTGGCACAAAAGATAAGGGTACGTTAGACCCCCACTTCAATAGGCTCTCTGAGACTCAGAGTCCAGGGACACCAGACTTAACAAGGGGACTATACACCCACCAGCATACGAGGTGACCCAACACATAGAATGCCGGGTAGCGGGACAACTACCCTGAAAGCCTCAAGGCCAATACATTCACCGCACCCCCACAACGTTCATAACGGTGATGACTCACCATCTCACAATTTCTCGCCCAGCAACGCCCAGTACTCTCGTAGGTACCTCGTTATAACCCATCAGACCACTATACAAAAATGTGCATTTACTGTTATAACCGAACTACTGTATGGACTTGTTTGATATGCCAACTTAGCAGTATATAATCGATGCATAAACAGAACTGTCTGTACCACTGATGATGCACGGAAAAATAAAGAATTTAAAAAAAAAAAAAAAAAAATGTAAAAGGGCTAAATTCGCCCGGTAAACGTAGATTACTACTACAGGATCTCAAAAAACATAGGATTGACATTGCATGCATACAGGAAACTCACTTTAATAATACTAAGACTCCGAAGATTTTTAAAAAAACTTTCCCGACCCAGTTCCATGCCCTCTCGGAGAATAAGACGAAAGGGGTATCCATACTTATTCATAAAGACAAAGCGTTTCAAATGCAACACATCTCTATTGACCCACAGGGTCGATTCATTATTCTTATCGGTCTGTTTAACAATGTCCAGTACACTTTAGTCTCGGCGTACTTCCCCAACACTGGCACAGAGAAGTACCTTGGCAAGTTACTACAAGAGATAGAAAGACAGAAACAGGGAGGACTGATTTTATGTGGCGACTTCAATTTTATCACATCTCCAGATGTAGACACGACAGCGCTCCCAAAAGGGAATAGACGAGCTGCAATGCAGTCCATTGGTAAGGCCCTGTCCAAACTACTCACGCTACACAACCTATACGACAGCTGGAGGGTTCTCCACCCGATGGAGAGAGACTACTCCTTCCACTCAAAAGTACACAACACGTACACCCGCATAGACACCTACTACGTAGACCAACCCACATTAGCACAAGTCTCCACTTGTACCATGGGAGACATTACCTGGTCCGACCACTGCCCAGTGTTCCTAATCTTACATGACTCATTCCAATTTAAGGGCAAAGGGACATGGAGATTAAACGAATCCCTCTTGCATGACCACTCTTTTGTAGACCAAGTGAAGACAGACCTTGCAGACTACTTTCGCGCAAACTCCACGGGAGAAGTGGCAGGGTCAACAGTTTGGTCAGCTCACAAAGCAGTGGTGAGAGGCCTTTTCATCAGACGATCCTCGTATGTTAAAAAACAAGGTCAACAGTCCCTGTTAGAATGCCTAAAACAACTGGCAGTCCTGACCACAAAAAATAAAATATCCCCATCCCAGCCACTTGCGAAACAAATCCAAACAGTAACTGACAGACTTACTGAACTACAAGCCGCAAAAACCGCACATTTCCTACACAGAATGAGGGCAACCTCTTACCACCATAGCGGGAAAGCCACCAAATACCTTGCTGACAGACTAAGGGAAAAAGTGGCAGCCTCCAAAATACCTTACCTGCAAGGGCCAAAAGGAGATAAAATACAGAACCCCCAAGATATTACAAAAGAATTTGCAACATACTATTCTAAATTGTACAACCTTAAAGATGACCCAAACATTCCCCCCTTGGAAGAAAGGCCCATCCGGGACTACCTGTCCCGCGTACCTCTCCCCACTGTGACCCAAAACCAACTCGAATCGATACTCAAGCCCGTCACCCTGGAAGAGGTGACCCAAACCATTGCACATCTTCCCACGGGGAAATCTCCGAGAGCAGACGGCCTACCGAACTCGTACTATAAAACATTCGCAGACATACTGGCCCCACACTTAGTGCAGGTATTCCAGACAGTGACAGACACTGGGGAACTCCCACCTGAGATGCTCTTAGCGACGATAGTTACCTTACCCAAGCCTGGTAAACCCCCTGACCAATGTAAAAATTTTCGCCCCATCTCATTACTAAACACAGACGCGAAAATTTACGCAAAAATTATAGCTACTAGACTGGCCCCGATCCTACCCTCGCTCATCAAAGACGACCAAACGGGATTCGTGGTGGGGAGACAGGGTTTAGATAACACCCGAAAACTATCTTTAGTGATGGAGAAATTGAGAGGGTCTGGCCCAGGTGGACTACTTCTAGCTTTAGACGCAGAAAAAGCGTTTGACCGCCTGGGCTGGACCTTCCTCCGACAGGTGCTAGCAGCATATGGCTTTCCCCAACAGTTCATCCGACAGATTTTCGCTCTCTACTCACAACCTACAGCACAGGTGTTACAAGCAGGCTTTAAATCGGACCCATTTCAGATCACGAACGGCACGAGGCAGGGGTGCCCTTTGTCCCCACTGCTCTATGTGCTAGCCCTAGAACCCCTGCTCACAATGATCAGAACCCACCCAGACATAAGGGGTATAACAGATAACAAGCACACGGACACCCGTGAAGAAAAATATATAATAATAAAAAAACTTAGCTGATAGGTACACTGCTTCCCAGGGTTATCTCCCAGCTGATAACCGTATAACAGAACTGTGTAATTGATGGGCTATTTTGGGTATCTGCTAGTATACCTATAAAGAAGGACAAAACATAGTGCAAATATTGCTACAAAACTAATTTAAAACTTTCGGTGATTAATATGCACTCACATATTCCAGGCAAATTAAGCGTGTTATGGGTGCCTCCCCTTGATGGAAATGGGTTTTTTTTTGTCTTTTTGATTTTCCCTCCTCCAGTGATAGCCAATATGGGATCCAGGTCAGCCAAAGATTCCAAGGAAACAGCAACCAAAACGGAATACTCCAAAGGCAATTTATTCACTTACAAGGATTTTAAGAGGGTGTACAAAAATGAAATAAAATAGTAAAAACAAATATAGATAAAAGGTATTGGTCCTACGCGTTTCGTCCTTACACAAAACAGGACTTCCTCAGGGACCTCTTTCAACAATTATCCAGTGATAGGTACATCAAGTAAAAACAGCACCCTAACAAGCTAACACATAAAACATCTTATATAGGGCTAATCCCTTAAAGTCATTGGTGGAATAGTGGGTGTCTTCTTATCTTCCAGCTCTGATTTGTCCTTCTTTATAGGTATAAGGGGTATAAACTGGCATGGCCAACAGATAAAAGTGGGTGCATTTGCAGATGATATCCTCCTGTACATTTCCCAACCTGAAAAATCCTTAATCCACATAATGCAGATAATCAAAGAATACGGGAATATGTCGTACTATTCCCTCAACACCAGCAAAACCCAAGCGCTGGGGCTCCGCTTAGACCCACTAATGCTAGCACACCTACGTACGGAATACCACTTTGAATGGCGAAGAAACGATATACAATACCTAGGGTTAACGTTTACTAGAAACGTCGCTGACATGTTCCCAACCAACTACTCTAGGGTCTGGAATGCCTGCACAACCATTTTACGTAACTGGGGACAACTATTTCTAACATGAACAGAACGTATAATAGCGATCAAAATGTCCATTACCCAGAAATTACAATACCTGTTATGAACCTCCCCCTACGGGCACCACAATCCTATTTCAAGGCCATACACTCAAAACTGGTACAATTTACCTGGGGGACAGGGAGGGCAAGAATTTCTAACAAGGTACTGACTGCCCCAAGGCATAAAGGTGGAATGGCATTCCCAAATGTAAAAACCTACTATCAGGCAGCAGTGCTGACTTCCCTACTGACACATCTCAATAAAGTCAACCAACCACAGTGGGTGGCAATGGAAAATTTAGCAATTAGACCCTTTACCACTACAAACTTGATATGGCTGGACAAGAAAACTAGACCGTGCACCCCACACATGCCTACACAACTTAAACTGGCAATACAACTATGGGATATACACAGACACAAATTTGAGGTGGCTAAACCACTCTCCCTAGCAACACCCATAGAGGCCATAACTTATTGCATTCCAACTTTCCACGCTACGCCGTGGAAAGAAAAGGGGGCCACACACCTGTCTCATGTCTTTGAAGCGGGCAAAAATAGATTTCACGAGACTCCGTTCCACATATAACCTCCCAAACACATCGCAATTTTCACACCTCCAACTCAAAACCTTTTTAAGCCGTAAGAACAAAGACAGGACAGAAATCATTCACTCACCACAGGCGCTCACACCTTGGGAACAGATTGGGATAGCGGGAAAACTCCCCCCAAAATTCAAACAATTATCCGAATGCTACAAGCATCTCCTGGCCTACCAACCCTTTCATAGTTCAAAACAGGCAGATAATTGGAACTTAGACTTGCAGACCACAATCAACGAAAACCAGTGGAAACGCATTATTTCTTCTATGAGAAGTTTGATCAAATCTGCTCCACTGTTAGAACAACACCAGAAAACAATATATAGGTGGTACATGGTACCAGCCCGGTTACACAAACTATACCCGCACACACAACCAACATGTTGGAGATGCAAACAGGAGGTAGGGTCAGTCATCCACATCTGATGGCGTTGCCCTCGCCTAGTTCGGTACTGGAAGGAGGTACCTAAACTCATCATAGATGTCACCAACACGACCTTGCCCTCGGAACCCACAACTTTCCTATTACTAGATTACCCTAATGGTATACCCACACCGTTAAGAAAACTAATGTGCCATATCTTACTAACTGCACAAAAACTGATAGCAAGGAACTGGAAAAACCCACAACCCCCCACAGTTCCCACCCTTTTTCAAGACATAGATAGGCAACTAATTTAAACGTGGTTTATAAAGACATACCCAGAAAAACACCGACACCAGGACACGTGGGAACGGTGGCGTAAGTGGAGAAGGGACACACCAAGTTAGGGAGCACAACCACAAGATGGGCAAAATACCATGGGTTCGAGGGAACGGGTGTAGGATGGGAGGTTGGAACCACAGGAGACATGTGACATATGAGATATGTATCCTACAAACCCAACACACTACCGACCATGAGTACCGCAGGAAAGCAACACAGCAGACGGGCCCGCTTGTCAGGAGATAGATATATAATTGGATAATGTAACTAAACTGGGAAAACTGTAACCCATTGTATCGTTACTCGCTGTACTGTACAATGTTGTATTACCTTGTGGAAACTTGTAACAATGACTGGAATTGTGAATACCCCCCGCCCCCTCTTTCCTTCTTTAACCCTCCCCCCCCGCCTCTCCTACTGTTTTACAGTTGTGAAAAATAATAAAATACAAATTACAAAAAAAAAAACTCCCCAAAGTGTTCTGCTTGCATAAGAGCGATCTGCTCTCCTACTCCCTGAGCCTTACTGCCTGCTTTATGTTTCATTGAAGCAGCTATGTAGAGGGGGTTTTGGGTATGAAGCATATCATATCCCGGCTCTGTGCACTGTTTAGGAACACTCTTTGTTTAGTAGGAGTTTATGTCTGCCCTCCAAACCCAGGATATGGTTAATGTAAATCCCTAGTGGAAGGTTCGCAGCATATCACATTAGAGCACTGCATGTGATAACGTAATGGCTTCCACTCCTGCTGTACTGTAAAGGAGGTCTTTGGTCCATGACAAATACTGACCTATTATGGCGGCAAAACGCGCATCGGACCTGTATTTTAGCTTGTCTTACTAGCGGTCCTCTTTTTTTTTTTTTTAACACATTTTATTTTTGGTCATAGTATTAATGGGAACATAGAAAAGTTGAATTTTAGGTGACTGCTTTAGGTCAATGTAGTCTGTAGGCAGGATTATCTCCAGAGAGGTCCATGTCGTGTCCCCAGTGATAGAATTCAGATCAGCCTAGCTTGAGTTATTTGCTTTCTGATCCTGGTGTTAGTCGTCATTGAGAACAATGACTAGGGATGAGTGAAATAACATACTATATATATGTAGTAGACTTCTTTATTAAATGACTGTCAGTGAATATTTATATTGTTTTTCTTGCTATAAGTGTACTAGTCTCTGAAACTTTATTAACTAAGCGTACACCTTGTACAAGCATAATTCTGAAAGTAGGTCTCGTCACTTGATAATAGCAACAAAATAATATTTATTTGCATTTTTTAATGCATTGCTAGTGCTAGTTCACTTGCAAGTGAAATGGGTATGTGAGAGGCAGATGAGAGGAGAGGGGCTACAAAAAGTCCCCTAGCTTGGAGGTGTGCCAGACAAAGAACACTGACAAACTTTACAATAACTTTTTAAACGTTTATTACATAATTTTCCGACTTTTCTTGCTATTATTATTTTATTATGCTATTATTATTTTAGTTTGTATATTTGTGTAAAAAGTTGGTAATTTCTGATCGGCATGCAGGGTTCAGAATGGCAGAGCTTGTCTGAGTTGTTGACATCCTGTGTGTTAAAACCGAGACCTGAATGACTAAATTACATAATTTGCAAGTAAAGATGGCCTTTTACATATAGTAATAGGAAAAAAGGGCTGGTATAATCTATGCTGAACAAATCAATCCGTCCGAGATTTAATGATGGATCGATTTGTTTAGGCATAGATTAACAGGAATTTGATTAGTTTGTGAAAATGATTTGTGCACACGTCTAATCTCTGCAGTAGAGGTGGATAGTTCACCCCTCTAACCTGGTACAACCAGAGAAACACATGATGCATGATAAAAATCTCAATTAAAAACCACCATCTGAAACAGTCATCATTCCTGTAGTTTTTTTTATTTTTTTTATTTTCAGTTGCATATTTTTATAGGAATGTAAAATATTTCTGTCCTGGATCATTGCATTGGTATAAAATGTAGAAACACAGAATGCTTTACAAACCGCGTCTGTCCTTCACGATCTTGGCATTCAATTAACAAACACTCAGATTTCCAATACAAGCACAATGGTTAACCACAAAACCAATGGCATGAGCTAAGTGTGGGTATTACAAAGATAAATGTCAGAAATGTATGTTTTAACGGTGGGTAGAAAAACGTATTTACCAACACAATGAGTACATGGCTAAAAATACAGCTGTACATATTTTATATCATTATAACAATGAATGACTTACATCAGATTTTGTTACATGCAACACAAAAACAAAACTTTGCAAACAGTGTCCTTCTTAATATTTAGTTTACTTTGCCTTTATCATTCCTATAGCATTTGGTATAATGTACTTTTTTGCAGACTATTTATTATATGAGATCTTTACTCTAAGACTAAGAAAATGAATTTAAAGGGTAAGCGTTATCAAATCTACTACACACTCATATGCTTTATTTCTTATCCTCTTCCAAAAGAACCACTGCACCACTTCCGGGTATTGTAGCAAAAATGCTCTTTTCCTTTAGAGCCAATCTTTGGTCATCCGTTTTATAAAAGCTATCTTGCACATTTGAGAGGAAGTAATTCAGCTTCTCCGCTGGAACCATAGAAACCACACAGCCTCCCCATCCAGCTCCAGTTAGCCGTGATCCGAGAGCCCCCGATTTCCTAAAAGAAAATGTTTTTAACATTAAAAAAACTTCAATAAAATAACTGATGTTTATTTATTCAAACAGTATTTTGCGTGTCAAAATAATAAATGCCTTCTCCTGACAGTTTCTGCAGAAATATATAGGGCTTTTAAGAAGATCTGTAGTTTTTGAATAATTAAACATGCCTAATTATGCACACAGTTTTTGTTTTATTTCAAATGCATACGAGTTCCAAATTATTACGTAAAAAGCAGGAAATCCATTTTCCCCATGGTTCTATCTTCCCCTTGGTTATAACAGAATGTTACTTAGGATCCCAAGGTCTCATCCCTGTGTGTAACTTGAGTGATGGCTGAGATCAGTCATCATTCAAATTTCACATGGCGATGATAGTAAACACTAACAGGGTTATTTACTAAAGTGAGAATTCAAAGTGCATTTAACATTTAAAGGGACACTGCAGGCACCCAGACAACTTTAGCTAATTGAAGTTGTCTGGGTGCTGTGATACTTTTGCACTTAGTGCTGCAATGTAAAACAATGCAGTTTCAGATAAACTGTACTGTTTACATTGCAGCTCTAAGTCTGCCCTCTGTTGCTATCTAACAGACAGCCACTAGAGGGCTTCCGGAATTCAAACAGACTTTTGGTCCGTTATCTGACGCTGGACGTCCTCACGGACCTCCAGTGTCAGATTTTCCCCTAGGAAAGCGTTGATTAATACTTTCCTATGGGGAGGTCTAATGCGTGTGCGGCCATTGCATTGCATGCACATTAGGTCTCCCCCGCCGACTGATGTTGGTGGGTGAGGAGCGTGGGCAGAGCCTGACCCAGCACCGAGGGACATTGGCGCTGGATTCAGGTAAGTGGCTGAAGGAGTTTTAACCCATTGAGCCCTGCGGGGGGTAGGGAGGAGGAACACTTATTAACCCTATAGTGCCAGGAAAACGGCTTTGTTTTCCTGACACTATAGGATCCCTTTAAGTACAAAATGACTCAACTGTAAACATTCTCTAAGCCAGCAGTTTTGACCCTGAATTAGAACTTAACTTTGATGTTCTCTTTAGTGAATAACCCTGTAAGTTACTAAATATTCCTGGTTCTTATCACCAGGAGCTATACCATAACTTTTCCAATTTTAGTCTCCAAGTCAAATATCAATTTATCAAAATAGTATGTTTATATCCATGTGACATCAAAAACAAGTTGTGCTTAAATCTAAAAAGTATAGATATATTAGCAGTAAATTTTGGCGTGGATGGATAATGGTAGACAGAATATGAAATTTTGAAATATTTTACAACGCTACAAATAAACTGTATGTGCTATGTACGAAGAGGTAAATCCAGATCAACAAAATTAGTACCAACCATGATATTGGTTATTAATAGCATCCAAACCGCAGGGACAAGTTGAATACTAGCAAGAGTAAAAAGGCTCTTCCCACCTCAATACATTAATTCACAAACCCTTTCCAAAAAATATTTATACAATCACAATGTAATGAAATCCAACGAAAAACAGGGTTGACTGCAACAAGGATTAGGCTGGAGCGGTTCTAATGCTTGGAGTATTCTTTTAATTACCCATTTAAGATGATATCCAATTAAAAAAGGTTTGCTTAAGAAAGCGAATTGTTTTGGGCACACTGGGAATAGTCCGGTACATCACTACATGCTGAATGTTTTGGAAAAAATAAATTAATTTAATTGCTTGTCCTTCTGAACAAATGAGCCTCTTGGCTGCAAACAGAAATGGACATAGCGTGATTTCCACGCAGCCTGTCACTAAGACACTGGCTTTACATATGGTTTTCAGATGTCTTAGATCTTCTATGTTTAGACAGCCAAGTCTGCTGTCATATAATACTCTTACAGGACATACACCACATCAAGTTCAAAGTTCTTAAATCAAATCTTTAAATACAACTGGTTAAAATGACTTTAGCAGTCTGATGAATCACGGTCATGCCGACTTGTTTCATTTCATATATTTAGAAATTAACATTGTATTGTGAAAGTCAATGCGCTGTATATCCTTAATAATAATTCATTACTAGTTTGGGAATTTCAAAAGAAACATTTTTGCATGTCACAAATACAAATGTAAAAATCTCTGTATAAAGGTATAGTTGGTTTATGGAAACTTGTATCTTAATTACAGGTTTCCTTACAAAGCACATGACCATGTCAGTGTTCTAAAGTGGTCATGGTGCCTGGAGTCTGTATTCACAGCAAAATGATACACATAGTGAATTAAATCCACTTCTGGCAGTGTTATTGGGGCAACAGTTTTGTGCATATTGGACATCTGTCATCCGCAAAGACAGCGGAGGTCCCCACCTTCATGATGTCCATGTCCTTCCCTTAGTCTGTCCTCCAAGTTACGTCTGTGGATGAGGATCAGGCTCCTGGGAGAACATGCACTGAAACAGAGGTAGGTTTTTGATATTTTCTTTTTTATGGAGGAGGGAGAAGGGATGGACAATAGTACATTGAGGGATACACTGACCAAAACAGTGTTTTCTTAAACCTTTAAATAATAAGCTGGTGACAGAATACACCATGAGCACCAAAGCCAGTAAATGTGGATCTTGCTCGTCCAACATCACGTTCCAAAGTGATGTTTATTGTTAGGTAGTTGTTTCACCCCATTACTGCTATCAAAGTATAGATAGTCTAGGTGACAGCTTTGGTGAGGTTACACATTCATTGTTGGTGATAATATGGTCAGTAATCCAATTAAATTCAAAGATTTCTTAATGAGGTCGATGTCACGGTTTTGTGTTAGTCAGTTACAGCATAATTGTGTGACCATATATAAGGACCTTGGTTTGTGCAAGGGATTGCTCTAGAAAAAAAAAGGGCCTTCCACAGATGGTTGTCACAAAGATGACTTGTTAATAATGTATTGCATGCTCTGTCATTTCCCTTCACTAAAACAAAGAAACCAAGTCGTAAATACAGCCAAAATTGCACCAGGCCACAATTATTGCTTCATTAACTTTCACAATCACCACTATGTAGACTGTGGTAGAAATCTCCTGGCATCCATCAGATCTGCCGGGTGGTGGGTGGTGAAGTGAGATTCATCACTCCAGAGAAAGTCCACTGCTCTATATTCCAAAGATGGTGAGACTTCCTCCACGTAAGTACACATGGACAGCTATTTCATTAAGCTATGTTTGATGAACAGTTGTAGTAGGATTTTTGGGTTATGCATAAAAAGTGTCATGTTCACCTTTTATGTTGTTTACCGATGCCCTTTTTTACAACGCTACAAATAAACTGTATGTGCTATGTACGAAGAGGTAAATCCAGATCAACAAAATTAGTACCAACCATGATATTGGTTATTAATAGCATCCAAACCGCAGGGACAAGTTGAATACTAGCAAGAGTAAAAAGGCTCTTCCCACCTCAATACATTAATTCACAAACCCTTTCCAAAAAATATTTATACAATCACAATGTAATGAAATCCAAAGAAAAACAGGGTTGACTGCAACAAGGATTAGGCTGGAGCGGTTCTAATGCTTGGAGTATTCTTTTAATTACCCATTTAAGATGATATCCAATTGCTGTCAAAATATTCCTTACTGCACCTATATTATTTCTCTAATTTTAATTTCCTGGTCCATTTTAGTTCTTTGGTTTACACATTTTTTGTTTCCAATGGATAAAAAAAAGGAAATGCAACAATGCGCCTTTTCTTTCTGAACAATTTTTTTCTGCCATTGTCTAATTGGCGGGTCTTCTGTGATGGATATGAAGCACTCACTGTTTTACTTTTAGCTTAACGTATAAAAGGAATCCTACGAATGTCCCTTTTATCCCAGTACTTCTGTTCATTGATTCATTTTGTGAATGTAAAATCATCATGAAAAAAGGAGCAGAACATCCACAATAGGAATAAAAAGTGGACGACAGACAGGTTATTTTGGCACAGGACAAAAAATGCAGAAAACAACAATCAACGTATAAATAGGGGCGTAACAGTTCTCTCTGTATGAAAATGACGTGAATTTTCATAAAAGCTACAGTTCGGTATGGAAATGATGGAGCAGCGCCTTGCTGATAGGCTCGCATCCAGGAGATGGATTTCATAAAAGCTAACCTGACAATTTTTTATATTATCCCATTGTCTCCAGAGATAATTAAAAACAAGCTTTAGCACTCTGGTTCCTTTTCTGGGAGTTTGTGTTACCTAGTTAGCCAATTTGAAGCCGAGCTCGGCTTATGTTGCTTTCAGACAAATTTACTTTACAGAAATGGGATTTACAGATCAAGTAGCTCTAGTAAGCTAGAAATATGTCAAATGCTATTTGTTGAATACATGGCACCTTGTCACTGTGTCATATTCAAGCCACAGAGCTCTATGATGCAGGCCAGGTGACTGACGATATATATATATTTTTTAATTCTTGTTTTTGTTGTGCATGTGAAACTACAAATATTGCACAATATTCAAATATAACAAATAATAGGTTTGTCAGGTATAAACATTTGTACATAGAATTCAGCACATTTTTTATAATGAGACAATCATCGTGCATATGTAAGTAGACATAGTAGTAGGGTATGGGTAGATGGTGGGATAGGTGAGTAATAAGTGATATATCACCAGGTTGTGACAACTCTGCTTTGGCATAATAAGTGACACTAGAGTGGCAAAATTAGTTGCGTCACGCAGAAAGCAAAGTAAAAACTATAGCTAAAACGTCTATCTGTACGCTTGGGAAGCTGTAACTGAGAGGATAGTCTATAAGTCTGACATTTAAGCCAATATTGCAAGTATGCCTTACTTATGGGCAGATCTGTCTTCCAGGCACCGATTGCCTACATATGGCTTTCATAGTTAATTAATTCTGTATATTAATGCGTGCTAGGGAGATACAGGCATACGTGAGGTGCCACAGCAACACACACTGAATAAGTAATCATCACTCGATTTAGCACTTGGAATGTGCTCATTGTATAATTTTATCAAAATAAGCTAGTCTTAGTTTTTGGTACGTAGCAGAGATACGAAATGGCCAACACATGTCAATATAGTGAAATGAGTCTGTAGGTTAAGCGTTAGCTGGTCTAGTCAGCTACAGAACTGTGTCTGCACAGTAGGTTAAGGTAGGTACCTGCAGGGAGCTGGTAGTCCCCCCAGGTGTATAGAGCTATATCATGCATCTCTATGTAAGTGGCTGGGCTGCAGGCTATTCTTGTATGTATGAGTGGTAGCTGGTTTGAATCTGTTACCGTGGAGACACAAGTGTGTTAGAGGGTCTAGGCGAGACTAAACATGTGTGAGTCGTGGTTAGTGGTGCGTGATGTGGACAGCAATATGTATTTTCCTACGTGGGCCATTATTAAGCTTAGGTTGGTGCCCGTATATATTATTCGTGAGTATGCCCTAGCTGTCTGTCGCCTGGTGTGGATAGGTTTGGTACACTAATTTGTTCTTGTGGGTAAGCTAGGTCCTATACCGTTGAGGACAACATTTTAGGTGTGTGTGTTCCCGGCCATCTGTCTAACCTGGGTTGGTAGCAGGAGAGAAACATTGGGTGTCACTTGGTGGGTTAGGGAAAGTCCATGGTATAGTACAATTAAGTCCTACATGGTAAAGTTGTCATTGAAGGCATATCGCAGTGACTGCTGGGGCTTTCTTCAATTTCATGGGGTAGTAGCGTATATGTCCCCTACCCTCCATCCCGCAGGCCGGTCTATGGTGGGTTCAGCTTTCTGGTCTCTCGTTGCTTATTTCCCACCTCTGTAATCCGTCTCCGTACCGTGCATGTCTCTTCGGTCTCTAGCGTGGTTTCTGCATTGGTTGTAGGATTCGCCTTCCGTGGCAAATCGAGGGCCGTCAGGAATCCGGTCGGGTCTTCCGGCGCCGATAGGGTCAGGATTGTATCTCCCCGCTGTACTACGAGGGTGCCCATCTGTATCGGATCCCGTTATCTCTGAGTTCTCTCGTTACAGGCATTAGCCTCCGCCTCTCCAGCAGGACGGTGAAGGGTAAGTCATCGTACACCCGTATTGAGCAGCCATCTACCCTGATATCAGGGGTGTTCCTCGCTCGGGCCAGGATTGCGGCCTTAATCGAAATGTTCAGGGGCCGTCGGGGCCTTCCGTATTCGGAACGCGGTCATGAGGGGTAATTCACTTGCTGTGGCTTGTACTCCCAGTGCCTTTGCCACTTCGTTGGCAAAGTCCAAAATGTTCTTCATGTTTACTCTCTCAGGTATTCCGCGGAGCCTTATGTTTTTCTTGTGGTGTCGTGATTCCAGTGAGGTGACTGTGCGGGTGAGTCCCTGTATTTGTTGGGACATGGCTTCTATTTGGGCTCGGGTCTCCTTGAACTCCTGCTCCCTGCCTGAGTCCCTGGTTTCCACCGCAGTGACCCGTGCGGAGAGGCCGTCAACCTCTGTGCGCACTCCAGCCAGGTCGGCCTTCCATACCTCATGTAGGTCTATCAGTAGTTTTTTTATATCCCTTTTGGTAGAGGGTGAGGTGTTGGAGTCAGACTCTTCGCTCCCATATACTTTGCTTAGGGGTCTTGCTGGCATGATGTAGTCTTCCTCTAGTGATTCGTCTGAGTAGCTAGAGTCTCGAGGCCCTGTGGGCGCCATTTTGAGTTGTGAGGGTGGCTGCGGCCTTTCAAAGGATGCTCGGATGTCTGGCTGTTTAGCGCTACCCGAGTGGGTTAATTTGCGGTTTTTTCGCCCCATTTTTTCCCTGGGGGGGTTCTGCAAGAACTGGTGTGTCTTTTTGGGGTAAGTCTGTATGTCTCCGCAACGATTTATTCTATTTAGCCGTGTGGCTTTCAGGAGCTCCAGAGCAGCACGTCTTGTTCCTTACCCGGCTAGCCACGCACCCCGACTGACGATATTTAATCAACACAAAGGATTTCTAGCGCTCCTGGCAGTCTTACTAGGCTGCTAGGACAACCCATGTCAAAGTTTCTTCCTTCTGCTAGATGAAGTGGTACAAGATGATAAAAGGGTCGCAGCGCCTTATGGATATTCTCAGGTCCGGATAATAGTCATTACATATGTAAGATAAAAAGAAAGGAAACACAAAACAGTGTAGTATATGCTTACATTCGGAGAAGAAATATATAGAAACGCACTTACAGTTTACTTTCCTCTGGATCCTGAAACACCTCCTGCCAAGACTCTGCTGTACCAGTGTATCCATAGGCAAGGATAATTCCGCCCAGGCGCTACTACTTGGAGCTGATTAGAAGCTCCAGCAAACTGTAACTGCATTTCTATATTTTTCTTCACCGAACATAAGAACATACTACACCATATTGTGTTTCCTGTCCTTTTAACTTACATATGTACTGACTATTATCTGGACCTGAGAATATCCATAAGGCGCTGCAACCCTTTTATCATATTAGTGACAATATTTCTCTATTAAAACTGAATGACTGTGTGCTGGATTTTATTTTAGCCCTTAAAATGTATGCAAACGAGAGAGGAAGGGGCTTCTGAAATGCTCTTAAATTACTAGAAAAGTCCTCCGTTAATTTTGTGTTTAATAATTTACTTAATTACAAGGGCATTTTCTCAGTGGTTCCCAGAAGCTGGACAACAAAGAAATACCAAAGATTGTGTAAAAGGAGTCTAAAATTTAGATTTTTCTGCCAAATTTGGGGGTTACATTTTATACACCTGTCAGAAATGTCCAACGTTTTACATGAAAGGGTGTTCACATAACTTTGGCTATTAGTGCATTTAGAAGCCAACCCTATTTGCTTAGTATGCATAATACCTTTAATCTACTCATAGAACCAGGAGCTAGCTGTAGAAAATTTTGGATACACTGAAACAGAGTTATTAAGCCCTCAGTGCTGTACAAATGTAAATGTATAGACTTTTCTACATGTCAACATGTATTTGACTCATTGTTTCCTTAAAACCAATTCTGGAGTTGCTTAATGCTCTTCATATCCACTGTGGAGTGCCAGGCTTATTTACACAAAGCATTCCAATGTGTATATATTTTATAAAAAAAAGACTGTGGCAGAAGAGACAGTACTCGGCGTAACAAATGAGGTTTCTGTGATCTGGGGATCACTGTTTACAAAACAGTGTGCACTTGTGTAACATCCAGTAAGCCAGAAGACTCTGGTTAAATTCTGCGTGCTACCTTCTTGTTATAGAGAAATAGGATGCAATTTGGGCACACTACATATTTTTCCCCTCGTTACTGCAGCTAAATTAAGATCATTTAAGTTTCTAGCTCGATTCAGTTTTAAAGAAGGATATATAGTTACAGTTTTACTCTGTTCACAAAAAAAACAAACAGTGCAGTCTAAAATATTGCTATTTTTTTTTGCAAAAACAAATTTCTTAATTTCTTTCCACATGAGCCTCAGGTATGGTAATACAACCCTGTCTGAAGTGTAAACGTAGCGGATCTGTAAAGCCAGATGTCATCCTTCACTTTGTCGACAGCCACCTCCTCTCAAGCCATTTAAAGGTCACATGTGCCATGTTATGCTTCAGAAGTTGTCCTATTTTAATTTGTTTTGCTTTTGTTCCCTAGGTGCTGCTAATTCTATTTGTGCAAATCAAACACATTTGTAATGATTTCATAAACTGCTCTGGGTTTCACACACTTCACATGGCTGCAGAGAGATTTTGAGCTATGCACAGCAATAGGAGAGCAAACCTTTACTCAAATTTCAGCTCAGCTTGTCCCTTTGTGGTTTGGGCTTACAATATTTATACTGATCTACATTTACTTGCCAGAGGGTCATTTAACAAACGATTTAACGTTTCAATTCCAAAGTCAACAATCATATTACGCCCATTTGCCTGATGGTGTCTTTACCCTTTGCACATGCTTTTGATACTTTACTACACCTATTAATTCAATATGTAAAATATTTTTTTTTCTTTTGTTTTTAATTATTTTGTCCTGGGACAAAAATGTATGTTTTAAGACATCAACAAGTATGAATCGATATAGTATTCCAGATAGCTTCTACAACAAACAAACAATACCTTCATGGTATTTCTAGATAAAACCAGTCATTACAGACGAGTAGGTCATATAAAACCAGTAGGTCTAAATAGAACCAGTCATTATAGACGAGTAGGTCACATAAAACCAGTAGGTCTAAATAGAACCAGTCATTATAGACGAGTAGGTCATATAAAACCAGTAGGTCTAAATAGTACCAGTCATTATAGACGAGTAGGTCATATAAAACCGGTAGGTCTAACTAGAACCAGTCATTATAGACGAGTAGGTCATATAAAACCGGTAGGTCTAAATAGAACCAGTCATTATAGACGAGTAGGTCATATAAAACCAGTAGGTCTAAATAGAACCCGTCATTATAGACCAGTAGGTCATATAAAACCGGTAGGTCTAAATAGAACCAGTCATTATAGACGAGTAGGTCATATAAAACCAGTAGGTCTAAATAGAACCAGTCATTATAGACGAGTAGGTCATATAAAACCGGTAGGTCTAAATAGAACCAGTCATTATAGACGAGTAGGTCATATAAAACCGGTAGGTCTAAATAGAACCAGTCATTATAGACGAGTAGGTCATATAAAACCGGTAGGTCTAAATAGAACCAGTCATTATAGACGAGTAGGTCATATAAAACCAGTAGGTCTAAATAGAACCAGTCATTATAGACGAGTAGGTCATATAAAACCGGTAGGTCTAAATAGAACCAGTCATTATAGACGAGTAGGTCATATAAAACCAGTAGGTCTAAATAGTACCAGTCATTATAGACGAGTAGGTCATATAAAACCGGTAGGTCTAACTAGAACCAGTCATTATAGACGAGTAGGTCATATAAAACCGGTAGGTCTAAATAGAACCAGTCATTATAGACGAGTAGGTCATATAAAACCGGTAGGTCTAAATAGAACCAGTCATTATAGACGAGTAGGTCATATAAAACCAGTAGGTCTAAATAGAACCAGTCATTATAGACCAGTAGGTCATATAAAACCGGTAGGTCTAAATAGAACCAGTCATTATAGACGAGTAGGTCATATAAAACCGGTAGGTCTAAATAGAACCAGTCATTATAGACGAGTAGGTCATATAAAACCAGTAGGTCTAAATAGAACCAGTCATTATAGACGAGTAGGTCATATAAAACCAGTAGGTCTAAATAGAACCAGTCATTATAGACCAGTAGGTCATATAAAACCGGTAGGTCTAAATAGAACCAGTCATTATAGACGAGTAGGTCATATAAAACCGGTAGGTCTAAATAGAACCAGTCATTACAGACGAGTAGGTCATATATGACAACTATTACTTTACCATGCAACCTGATACGAATACAAGGACACACTTAGGCTCAGATATAGGTGGCAGAGAAAATAAATGACGGTTCTGCTCTTGTATTCGTCTTTCTTTAAGATGTCTAAACCATGCACATTATCAAGAGCACCCTAAACTCTATACTACATTAAATAAGTATGTGAGTGGACCTGTGTATTGCAAACAAAACAAAATTATTAAAGTTTATTAACCCCTTAAGGACCGGCCTGTTTTTGCGATGTTTGTACGTTAAGGACCAGAGCAGTTTTAACACTTTTGTGGTGTTTGTGTTTAGCTGTAATTTTCCGCTCTCTCATTTACGGTTCCCATACAAGTTATATATTGTTTTTTTCAGGACAAAAGGGGCTTTCTTTACATACCATTATTTGTATTATGTCATATATTGTATTTAAAAAAAAAAAAAAAATATGGTGAAAAATTAAAAAAAAAACATGTTTTTGGACTTTTACTTGAAAAATCTTTTACTTATCTACAAAAGCTAATGAAAAAAACTGCTAAATAGATTCAAAATTTTGTCCCGAGTTTAAAAACACCCAGTGTTTACATGCTTTATTGCTTTTTTTTGCAAGTTATAGGCCTATAAATACAAGTAGGAAATTGCTGTTTCAATATATATATATTTTAAATGTATCAATAGTGACCTTGTAACACCGTTATCTGTCATAAATCCCCGAAACACACCTAACATGTACATATTTTTTTAAAGTAGACAACCCAGGGTATTCAAAATTGGGTATGTCCAGTTTTTTTTAGTAGCCACCTAGTCACAAACACTGGCCAAAGTTAGCATTTATATTTGTTTGTGTGTTAAAAATGCAAGAAACGCTAACTTTGGCCGGTGTTTGTGACTAAGTGGCTACTAAAAAAGGCTGAACATACCCCATTTGCAATACCTTGGGTTGTCTTCTTTTGCAAATGGTATGCCATCATGGGGCTAATTCTCATTCCTTGGCTACCATACGCTCTCAAAGGCAACCTAACCAATCCGACAAATTTCAATAAAAAAAAAAGTAAAATCAAGCCTTATATTTGACTCTGTAACTTTCACAAACACTATAAAACCTCTACATGTGGGGTACTGTTATACTCAGGAGACTTCGCTGAACACAAATATTAGTGTATCAGAACAGTAAAATGTATCACAGCAATAATATCCTCAGTGAAAGTGCTGTTTGTGTGTGAAAAATGCAAAAAACGTCACTTTCACTGACAATATCATCGCTGTGATATGTTTTACTGTTTTGAAACACTAATATTTGTGTTCATCGAAGTCTCCCGAGTAAAACAGTACCCCCATGTACAGGTTTTAGGGTGTCATAGAAAGTTACAGGGTTAAACACAGTGTTAGCAAATTAAATTATCTGGACTTTCGGCCTGGGTTGGCAGGCAGGTCCCTCAAATTGCAATCATTAAAATTACTTAATTAGGTAAAAATATTACATAAATACACACGTAGAATTTTAATATATATACATATTTATATATTTGACGTCTACGTGTATATTTATTAAATGTTTTATGTAATTATGTATATGGACATATGTATATTTCGTATTGTTTTTATTTATTTATTTATACATAGATATATATATCATTACATTCTAAGTGTATTTTGATATAAATATATATATATATATATATATATATATATCAAAATACTGTTAGAATAAAATTGCATATATAAATATTTTTTTTATAATTATTAAAAATTATTTTTATTTTTTGTTATTTATTTTTATTAACATATTATTTGTATTTTATAATAATATATATATACCATATATATAGCAATTATATATATTGTATATATTCGTGTGTAATTTAAATATAAGTGTATTTTTATATTAATATACGTATATATAAATATAAAAATACTCTTAATATGACATTATATATATGATACATATACATATATTATATATAGATATAATACATGTATATATATCATATATATATATACACATATTATTATTATTTTTTTACACTGATTTTACACTGTTTTTTTTTCACTTTATTTTTTTGATTTTTCACTTGCAGGGAGACTGCCTGTCAGCACAGACAGTCCCCCTGCAGGCAGACACATGGACACCTATTGCGGTCATGTGATCGAGTGATCACATGGCCGTGGGGTCCTGATCTGCCGAGGGGGGACTGCCCGGGCAGACAGGCAGTCCCCCTGGACCGGGTGGAGCACTGATCGCCGCCGTGGGACCGACAGCGATCAGGTAAGTAGCCCCAAACCATTATGACGGTTCAGGACCGTCAGCGGTCCAAACGCACGTTTACCGTCAGCGGTCCTGAAGGGGTTAAAAAAAAAAAAAAAGCTAACATTAAATAGAGGCTATATAGTTCACTACTTTGCTCTTGAAAATGAATCCATGGATAAGTAGAAGTAGGTTTCCTCTAACAGTCAGTTTTCTCTGTCACCAGACTCACCAAATGGCTTGGCAAAAAAATGTTTCTGCTATGTTTCACTGAGGGTTAATCCAGCCTGGCACCCAGACCACTTCATTGAGCTGAATTGGTCGGGGGCGGGGCCTTTAATAGTCCTTTAAATGTATTCTTTCCTGTGGTCACCACCAGAGGGGCACCCATAATGGATGGGTGGGTTACTCAGCATAGGAATCTGTCCTGAATTCCAAAATCTACACAGAAAAGGGAGGATTGGGGGCACACCCAGAACATGCATTTCTAAGTAGTGGTGCTGCCGCACCCTTCAGCCCAGCGGGAGGGGGGCCATGAGGGTGGGGGGGACCTAAGGACTACATAGTGCCAGGAAAACAAGTTTGTTTTCCTGGCACTATAGTGGTCATTTAAGGGTAGTCGCTGGAAGCAGTTTAAGCCGTAAGTACTGCAGTTAGCAAGTTAGTCTCACATGTTAAAATTAGTGTAGGACCCATCGATGTTGGGGTACTGTGAAGTAGTAGTGGTGGCTTAACACAATATGGCCATATGGTGGAACTGAATCCCCATATTTATTTGCCAATATAGGTGATATTAAGTAGCCTTGTAAAAATTAAAACTATATTTTGTGTGTTGTTCCCTAATCTGCATTTTGTATGTATTTTAGTCTTTACGGCAGCTAAGACATGCACGTTCCGGGTGTGCCCCCAATCCTCCTTTTTCCTGTATACCTACAATGGCTCACACCTAGATAGCCCCAAAGCTACTTTTTTTCACCGTATGCAAAAGGCACGTAAATAGGACCTGTCACTACTCTCTACATCATTGAATCAAACATTGGAAATCACCTATCATTTTTTCATGAAATGCTGTCTTTTTTTGCTTATTAAAGATTTAGCAAATGGAGTCATCATTCAATTCAAACAAGGCAAAACCAGGGCAAACATCAACGAGGAGAAAAAGAAACACTACTTTACTTCTCCTCGTCTCTGGCTGTTGTTTCTTTGCAAAATTCCAAAGTACAGAGCTTATAACGACGACTGACAGGGAGCCAAGATGGAGGCACCCACTTGCAGGTTAAAGATTTGTGGATTTCTACATTTAATGTTAATTTCCATACTTGGTAGATATACCGATACGTTAACTTAACCTTAAGTTCTCCTTTACTTTCCCAGCTATCCAAGGTTCGTGTCTCTACTTTCATACATATAGAGGTTTAGCAACAAGTACTTTCCTAGCTATTCTCATAGTTTCCCTCTACTAAAGTTAAAGCTCATTTCTATAAAAGCTCCTTTTGCTTTTTCTAAAAAGCTACGAGATGATAATGGCAGATTGCAGATTCTAAAGGCTTTGTTGCCAACTGAATATTTGCTTTTGCCATGGTTCATTACAGACATTACTGACACATTCTGAAAGTTTCCTTCTTCTCCGAGGCAACTTCAGTCCTCCAATTGATACCTCGTCCAGCTGTCCGAGTTATACAAAGCCAAAGAGGTTCTTATATATTTTCAAATAAATGGTAAATCCAGGCACACTGATTATATGGATGCATATTAACATGCATGGCAAAATGACTTATCAGATAATTATTCATACTCAAAGCTGTCAATTTCCTGCAAAGGAACCATAATTAGATTTAGCCATTACTCAGTCTCCCTGTCTCTCCGAACCTTGGGGCAGTGAAAGAAATTCAATTCAGCTGTCCCAGTACCAAAATCCCTTGCTCCAAAACCATTTGAAATGCCATTCAATACCACTAGAGATATTTAATGCAATTTCTATGAATGCAAATAGCAGGTCATGTGGCATAATCTGTTTTTTTTATTGTCTTTTTTTTTTTATATAATGCCCATATCCCTACAGAACTACATTTAGATAACAGGATCTGTCCGATTAATTATTGTCTACCCCTTGGTCCTGAGATATAGAGGAGACTTTAGATGTTCATTGTAAAACTGGTTATAGACCATCAGATATGTGGGAATTTAACTGTCTGTTTTTTGTTTTTTTGTATACATTTCATGTAATATATTTAGACAGAATGCAAGTTGAAATTTTAGCTGTATTAGTCATGTGAAACACGTGTAAAATAACAGACTGAGTATCTTGTGATACCCTTTTATTGGATAAACAGAATTTTGGAAAGACAAGCTTTTCTGCACAATTGCTTTAGCCTTGAGTTTGTTCAATAAAAATTAAAGTATTACAAGATATTAATTTCATCTGTTATTTTACAAAAGAATGCAAAATAAGGATCCATGGACGGTTTATTTTAAGCTATAGATTTGGACTTTCCAGAATTGATTCTCATTCTATATTCATTCTATATTCAGTGGGTCTTAATTATTAAGAACACGTGTATCATATTCTTCAGGCCCAAGGGCAGAAGGACTCAGGAAGTTAACATATTCGTTTTACCGTCTCTAGTGTAACAGAGATCTATTTCATGCAGAGAAGAGTCAAATGAATGAGTTTTGCAAATGTACTTAGCCGTTACAAATCACTACATTAACGGATGCCTGACATATTTTGCAGATCACATACAAACAATAAACACTATATTTTTACTCCTCTCCAAAGAAATATTACACATTTATTTTATATTCCCAAGTCATAGACCATCTACACCTTGTTATCTAGAGCGGGTTGTGAAGGAATTCTGCCTTGAGATGTTTACTTGGGAAAATGTCTTACTGTGAACATACAGTGCTCAATGCTACAGGCCACATTTCCATGTTTCCAACATGTTTGATGTACTTCTTTAAAAACATATACAAATGTATGTACACACCATAGTTTAATCAACATTTAAATTCGACCATAGCTTTTTATTTATTTGAAGAAGTTGTTGTGCTGTATATAATCATCATGACATTTGCTTATTGTAACGAGATTGCTGTCCCATTCACACCCAGGTGCTGAAACATTTGGGAATGTAGCATTTACACCTGAGACAATATCCTGAAAGATCGCTAATGAGGGTTATATGAGGAATAGACTCATTGTCTACATAAGAGTTCAGACCTCTCACCCAAGTGCCATACATCTCGTGGGAGTTTCTTAGCAGGGAAGGTTTACTGGTCCGGTATCCAAAGGATAATGTTGACCTCTCCTATGTTGTACTCGGCATGCAAGAAGTTACATAATCCCATAATACCCTTGGACTTTCTTTTTTATGTCATAGCATCACTGGGTGTGAGCCAAAGGCATCACATAACATACATTCAGTCCTGTTAGGTCTCACATCGAGGACAAATAAAACGTAAAATTCTTCAAGAATAACTGATATAACTAAACTAACCCAAATACACTCTGACATACAGCAACATTTCCCAGAGAAGCTACTAATACGTAAAAAGGAATTCTGGTGGCTGCACATCACAATGAATATTTATGAATCCTCTATAAATAAAATGTTGTGCATCACTTACAGATAACCATCAAACAACTGTATTGTAATGTATCGCCTACAGGATACGTAACACAACAATTATTGGACTATTGTTAAAATAGATTTGGTAGGATTGCATTACCGGATGTATTAGCTTGCTAGGGAAAAGTCAGCTATGCTATCGCTATCACTGTCAGTGGCGGCTCTAGACTTTGTGAGGCCTTAGGCAAGACTCAAACATGAGGTTTATACTAAAACCCATAATGAAATAAATAGGGGTTACATTGTGTGTGTATGAGGAGCTGTAGTTATATTGACGGGCAGGCTTGCAGCACTGGATACAGAGTCTCTGTATTCCTTGTTCAGAAACTTGCAGTGTCGCTGCGTTCTGAGCTCTCTGACTGTAGTTATGGTTTGCAATAAACAAATTTAATTAGCAATTATGCTTATCGTTCATACACAATTGAGGGGTATAGCTGCATAGTCTGGCAGTTGCGTATACGGAAGTGCTGGTGTGAAGGGGTCATTGAAAACTAAAATGTCCATTTTGGTTGGCCAAAAAAGCTTTAAAATAATAATCAATAGTTACAAAGGATGAGTGTGACAGGATTAGGGGGGTTAATGTAAAAGGATGAGTGTGACAGGATTAGGGGGGTTAATGTCAAAGGATGAGTGTGACAGGATTAGGGGGGTTAATGTCAAAGGGTGAGTGTGACAGGATTAGGGGGGTTAATGTCAAAGGGTGAGTGTGGGTTAAACGGACACTTAAGTACCATAACCACTTCATCTCATGGAGGACTTATCAGTAAACTACCGTGTCAGTGCACATTTATGACAGAGGGTCTTTAGTTTGACCACTGCCTTCTTTACGAGAAGCATGCGATTGCAAAATTGTCAGCAAGTTACAGGACGTTATTTGATGAAATCAGAGTAACCTTTTTCAGTACCGATTTACTTATTCAATTTTTTTTTTCTTTCTTCCTTTAAAAAAAAACAAAAAAAAACGGGCTAACTGAAAATACCTATACAACGTTAATGGCACAGAAACAGCACAAACAAATGTTTGTTTGTTTTATTCCCCTACACTATCCCTTTAACAATGGACGTGATAGAGAATTCTGTTTTCTAAAGAATTCTGTTAAATGTAGTTTTGCTATTTTGTTCGCCAACTGTCTCCGTTCGCATTATTCCTCTAATCCTATATGATTTTTTTGGAATCTTCACATAACCTCTAAACAGTCCAATTTCTAATAACGTGATTAGCAGTGGTGGATTGATAGGGATCCCCAGAGCACACTGGGAGTGCCCAAGCACTGTGCTGAGTTGATACTATAGTACCGTGCGTCTTTACAGCCGTACAGACTCTGTCTGCCACGCAATAGTATTGGATAAAAATGGTGACAAAGGAATGAACAGACAGACAGGCAGATAGTGTTTGAATTTCATACATATTTCTTCATACATTTAGAACAGATCACATCACCTAACTCCTGGGGGTTGTTTGTCATAGTGTTAGACTAAACATATACGTATAGCTGTACAGCCTACTCCCAAAACGCTGAGGGCAATGACGGAGCAATCTTGAGGCGAAATATGCATTCCATTAAAACAGAGCCCCCCCCCCCCCAAAAAAAGAAAAATGATTACTGATATCTCTATAGGGATTTTTTCTACAGATAAACAGGGAAAGCCCTGCTTCAGGCATAACATTAGGTAGCAGCCTGACTTTCATTTTTAGAGAGCATCACGTTAAATACATATTATTCATTTAGCAAACCGTGACACTTTAATCCCTATTAGAACGTTATGAACCTATAAGCCCTGCTGTGCAGGGGGGTGAAACGAACTCGGGAGATAGCCAGCTTGAAGCTGAAGTTGGATTAACCCCAATAAATGACATTATTTATTACAATTTATGGCTGCTTACACAGTGTTTTTCTAATGACATTCCATTCCATTTTTCTTCTCTATTCCATATTTTCTTCTTCCCTATTCAAAGAAAGTTTTGTCTCTACTTGATATATTTATACATCCACTTAGCAACATTTTTCCCAGCTCTATATTATTGTCCCTCTCTCCTCGACTTTTGCACATTTTCCTCCCATCTCTGTATCTTTCTTTCGGTCATTGCCTGTGCAAAGACACAAACAAATGATACAAAAATTACTATTATGTGCATTTAAAGATTACCTGTCAGGACAAATACAACTTCATCTTAAATGACAGCTAATCAAGTTTCAACTTAACAGTGTGCTAGCAGAATTGCTAGCAAATGTCTAGCTTTCTCAAATATCAGAGGTTAAACAGCCATTTCCACCTCCTCCTGTTGCTGATCAGTTCAGTCTGAGCCAAACCTGTGCCATTAGCTTGTGCACTGCATGTCCGTCATCAGGGAAATCTTCCCTGGTCATCTCCACTGCTTGAATTCAGTCTAAGGAATTGCAATGCCAGAAAGAGTATGTAGGGAGGAGGGGCAGGCTCTGTGTGAGAGCAGCACTAGTAGTAACAAGACGAGAGGAGAGAAACTGCTAGAATGGTTTCTTGCAGGAGGTATGGACAGGCAATCTGAGAATGGACAGAGAGAGCAGATACGTTTAGTTGACATACCATTAAGTCAAATGGTATGTCAAAAAACAGAGGTATGCAGGATAGCAGATCAGGTGCTACTTTAAGGCGTTCTCCTGTGTCCGGTGTGCTGGCCGAGTGGCTCCTTAGCCACCCCACAGTGCAACCATTCATCTGCTGAGCTCCTCTTGTCACCTCTGATGATCTGCTCAGAGAGCGGGATTTACTGTATTCTCAGCGCCGGAGCAGAACACATTGCTTCCTGCAGGCTTACCTGTGAACACCAGAAACACTCTGAAAGGAGCAGGAAGCAGCCTGTGCTCACAGTGCACGGCAATCCTGCTCCCCTATAAGAAACAAGGAAAACCACCTGCAGACTGGAGGCATGGTGGTAAATTGTGTGTTATTGTGGGTGTGTTTAAAGTGTCACTATTTGTAAACTGGTGTGAGTTTGAGTTTGAGTGACATTGTGTTTGTATATGTAAGTGAGTGTGTGTATATTTTAGCGAGAGAGTGTAAAAAAGAGTGTGTGTGACCATATAAATAGATCCTTATATATTAAATTATATTTATAATACATATTAACACAAGTATATTTTAGACTGAAAATGTTTCACTTGGAGTGAACCTGTCAGACAAGTTCATTGTAAAGTAAATTAAATCCCACCATTATTATAAATTAAATCCCACCAAATGCTGATTACATCATTTATCACAGCGATAAATGATACATTCACTGTAAAGTGCATGCATTAGGCAGTATGTGTGTATGGATGGATGGATGTATTAGGCAGTATCTGTATATAGATGTATATATCAGGCAGTATGTGTGTGTTTGGGTGGATGTATTAGGCAGTATCTGTATATAGATGTATATATCAGGCAGTATGAGTGTATGGGTGGATGTATTAGGAAGTATCTGTGTATAGATGTATATATCAGGCAGTATGTGTGTATGGGTGGATGTATTAGGCAGTATCTATGTATAGATGTATATATCAGGCAAAATGAGTGCATGGGTGGATGTATTAGGAAGTATCTGTGTATAGATCTATATATCAGGCAGTATGAGTGTATGGATGGATGTATTAGGCAGTATCTGTGTATAGATGTATATATCAGGCAGTATGAGTGGATGGATGGATGTATTAGGCCGTATCTATGAATAGATGTATATATCAGGCAGTATGAGTGTATGGATGGATGTATTAGGCAGTATCTGTGTATAGATGTATATATCAGGCAGTATGAGTGTATGGATGGATGTATTAGGCAGTATCTATGTATAGATGTATATATCAGGCAGTATGAGTGGATGTATTAGGAAGTATCTGTGTATAGATGTATATATCAGGCAGTATGTGTGTATGGATGGATGTATTAGGCAGTATCTATGTATAGATGTATATATCAGGCAGTATCTGTGTATAGATGTATATATCAGGCAGTATGAGTGTATGGGTGGATGTATTAGGCAGTATCTGTGTATAGATGTATATATCAGGCAGTATGAGTGTATGGATGGATGTATTAGGCAGTATCTATGTATAGATGTATATATCAGGCAGTATGAGTGGATGGATGGATGTATTAGGCCGTATCTATGTATAGATGTATATATCAGGCAGTATGAGTGGATGGATGGATGTATTAGGCAGTATCTGTGTATAGATGTATATATCAGGCAGTATGAGTGTATGGATGGATGTATTAGGCAGTATCTGTGTATAGATGTATATATCAGGCAGTATGAGTGTATGGATGGATGTATTAGGAAGTATATGTGTATAGATGTATATATCAGGCAGTATCTGTGTATAGATGTATATATCAGGCAGTATGAGTGTATGGGTGGATGTATTAGGCAGTATCTGTGTATAGATGTATATATCAGGCAGTATGAGTGTATGGATGGATGTATTAGGCAGTATCTATGTATAGATGTATATATCAGGCAGTATGAGTGGATGGATGGATGTATTAGGCCGTATCTATGTATAGATGTATATATCAGGCAGTATGAGTGGATGGATGGATGTATTAGGCAGTATCTGTGTATAGATGTATATATCAGGCAGTATGAGTGTATGGATGGATGTATTAGGCAGTATCTGTGTATAGATGTATATATCAGGCAGTATGAGTGTATGGATGGATGTATTAGGAAGTATATGTGTATAGATGTATATATCAGGCAGTATGTGTGTATGGATGGATGTATTAGGCAGTATCTATGTATAGATGTATATATCAGGCAGTATGAGTGTATGGATGGATGTATTAGGCAGTATCTGTGTATAGATGTATATATCAGGCAGTATGAGTGTATGGATGGATGTATTAGGCAGTATCTGTGTATAGATGTATATATCAGGCAGTATGAGTGTATGGGTGGATGTATTAGGAAGTATCTGTGTATAGATGTATATATCAGGCAGTATGTGTGTATGGATGGATGTATTAGGCAGTATCTATGTATAGATGTATATATCAGGCAGTATCTGTGTATAGATGTATATATCAGGCAGTATGAGTGTATGGGTGGATGTATTAGGCAGTATCTGTGTATAGATGTATATATCAGGCAGTATGTGTGTATGGATGGATGTATTAGGCAGTATCTGTGTATAGATGTATATATCAGGCAGTATGTGTGTATGGATGGATGTATTAGGCAGTATCTGTGTATAGATGTATATATCAGGCAGTATGAGTGGCAGTATGATGGATGTATTAGGCAGTACCTGTGTATATATGTATATATCAGGCAGTATGAGTATATGGGTGGATGTATTAGGAAGTATCTGTGTATAGATGTATATATCAGGCAGTATGTGTGTATGGATGGATGTATTAGGCAGTATCTATGTATAGATGTATATATCAGGCAGTATGAGTGGATGGATGGATGTATTAGGCAGTATCTGTGTATAGATGTATATATCAGGCAGTATGAGTGGATGGATAGATGTATTAGGCAGTGTCTGTGTATAGATGTATATTTCAGGCAGTATGAGTGTATGGATGGATGTATTAGGCAGTGTCTGTGTATAGATGTATATATCAGGCAGTATGAGTGGATGGATGGATGTATTAGGCAGTATCTGTGTATAGATGTATATATCAGGCAGTATGAGTGTATTAATGGATGTATTAGGCACTATCTGTGTATAGATGTATATATCAGGCAGTATGAGTGTATGGATGGATGTATTAGGCAGTATCTATGTATAGATGTATATATCAGGCAGTATGAGTGTATGGGTGGATGTATTAGGCAGTATCTGTGTATAGATGTATATATCAGGCAGTATGAGTGTATTGATGGATGTATTAGGCAGTATCTGTGTATAGATGTATATATCAGGCAGTATGAGTGTATGGATGGATGTATTAGGCAGTATCTGTGTATATATGTATATATCAGGCAGTATGAGTATATGGGTGGATGTATTAGGCAGTATATGTGTATAGATGTATATATCAGGCAGTATGAGTGTATGGGTGGATGTATTAGGCAGTATCTGTGTATAGATGTATATATCAGGCAGTATGAGTGTATTGATGGATGTATTAGGCAGTATCTGTGTATAGATGTATATATCAGGCAGTATGAGTGTATGGATGGATGTATTAGGCAGTATCTGTGTATAGATGTATATATCAGGCAGTATGAGTGTATGGGTGGATGTATTAGGCAGTATCTGTGTATAGATGTATATATCAGGCAGTATGAGTGTATTGATGGATGTATTAGGCAGTATCTGTGTATAGATGTATATATCAGGCAGTATGAGTGTATGGATGGATGTATTAGGCAGTATCTGTGTATAGATGTATATATCAGGCAGTATGAGTGGCAGTATGATGGATGTATTAGGCAGTATCTGTGTATATATGTATATATCAGGCAGTATGAGTATATGGGTGGATGTATTAGGAAGTATCTGTGTATAGATGTATATATCAGGCAGTATGAGTGTATGGGTGGATGTATTAGGCACTATCTGTGTATAGATGTATATATCAGGCAGTATGAGTGTATGGATGGATGTATTAGGCAGTATCTGTGTATAGATGTATATATCAGGCAGTATGAGTGTATGGATGGATGTATTAGGCAGTATCTGTGTATAGATGTATATATCAGGCAGTATGAGTGGATGGATAGATGTATTAGGCAGTGTCTGTGTATAGATGTATATATCAGGCAGTATGAGTGTATGGATGGATGTATTAGGCAGTATCTGTGTATATATGTATATATCATGCAGTATGAGTATATGGGTGGATGTATTAGGCAGTATATGTGTATATATGTATATATCAGGCAGTATGAGTGTATGGGTGGATGTATTAGGCAGTATATGTGTATAGATGTATATATCAGGCAGTATGAGTATATGGGTGGATGTATTAGGCAGTATCTGTGTATAGATGTATATATCAGGCAGTATGAGTGTATGGGTGGATGTATTAGGCAGTATCTGTGTATAGATGTATATATCAGGCAGTATGAGTGTATTGATGGATGTATTAGGCAGTATCTGTGTATAGATGTATATATCAGGCAGTATGAGTGTATGGATGGATGTATTAGGCAGTATCTGTGTATAGATGTATATATCATGCAGTATGAGTGTATGGATGGATGTATTGGGCAGTATCTGTGTATAGATGTATATATCAGGCAGTATGAGTGTATTGATGGATGTATTAGGCAGTATCTGTGTATAGATGTATATATCAGGCAGTATGAGTGTATTGATGGATGTATTAGGCAGTATCTGTGTATAGATGTATATATCAGGCAGTATGAGTGTATGGATGGATGTATTGGGCAGTATCTGTGTATAGATGTATATATCAGGCAGTATGAGTGTATGGATGGATGTATTAGGCAGTGTGTGTGTAGATGATTGTATTATGGAATGTGTGAAGGATTGCATTGGGGAGTGTGTGTGTAAATGATTGCATTGGGCAGTGTGTGTATGGTTGCTTGTATGTATTAAGCAATATGTATGGATGTATCTATTAGGCAGCATGTGTGTACGGATGTTTGTATTGGGAAGTCTGTGTGTGTGTGTGGGCGGGGGATGTATTATTCGGCAATATGTGTATGGTTGAGAGGAGAGAAACTTGGTGTGGGTGTGTTTATATTGGAAAGTGTGTCTCTTTCTTTCCCTAAATGTCTGCTCGGTGTGTCTCACAGTCTCTGTTTCATAGATTTCTCAACAGTCTCTCTATCCTTTCCCTTAATGTTTCCCCGCACTGTTTACTTTCTTTAAATTTCTTGCAGGTGTGTCTGCTATCACTAAATGTCTCCCCAGTGCATTTCCTTTCCTTAGAGGTCCCTTCACTGCAATTGAGAGTTTAGTGCATAAACCTAGCACCCATTGAATAAATGATTGATGCTCTCAGCAGGAGACAGGGGTAATGGAAATAAATTAATATATTAAAACACTTAAAGTGCCAACTCAAGCTTGCCCTTTTCTTTCTTTTTTCCAATCTGTTGTTCTTTTCTTCATTTCTGCACTATTTCTCTTAAAAACACAAGAGAAAATAGGAACTACTTTGTCTTACATATTTTTCATTTCCTTGACAATTGTGACAAAAGGGTGGGGCTTAAGATAAGCTCAAGATAACTTTCCCACAATACTCACCTCTATCCTGTCCTTCCTCCATTGCCTTGTGTGATTTTCGAGTGGAGCACATGGCCAGTTCAATTTTCATCACTCGCATCTTACTGGGCTTCACTGCCAGCTAATAGAAGAGGAAGGGGCCGGGAACAGAAGATGAAGGGGCCAGTGAAGCTTGAAAAATTTAAGGTACTGGAGGGAGTGAGTTGGGAGCAAATAAACACTGACTGGGGACACTGAGGAGTTAAGGAATTGGGGAGGGGAGACATAAAAAGATATATTCGTGACACAGCCGCTCTGATTGTATAACATGAGTCAAGCCAGATGGTTAGAAAACTGCAAACCTATATCTGTCAAGACAAGTTCATTTTAAGATTACAATAAGTCAACTAACGTCTGCATTTAAAGGAGTATCTCATTTAACAAAGCAAAATCCTTTTTACAACATTCTGCAAAATCTTGACATGAAATTCGATGTTAAGGAGTCTTGGTGGATCACAGGACTCGCTGTAAGAAACATAGGCTAATATTATATTAGAAGTGCCCCTAATGTGCAATGATATGAATCTGAATTAAAAATTCACAGGGAGGAATTGTGTATTTATTAACTAAACAGAAATATATGTTACAATCAGTAACTGAATGATAAAGTTTTATGATTTCTGTCCAATATTGCACAATGGTTATCAAAGTGAACCCAATCCCAAATCTCAAACAAATTTGACTGCCAATAACTTTGCTGAAGTCACAAAACGTGAGTCTTAAAGGAACCAACGTGTATCCCTAAAGTATTTTACCTGACTAGACCTCAAGATAGAAGTTGACTTGCAATTAACAATATATCAAATAACTGTAAAGCATCCATGTTAAACAGAATAACAGATTGGTTCTTGGGGGGTCTACGAAAAGATGGGTTGACGTAGAAAAGGATACTGTGCATATTTCCTTTTTCGCCCTACCCTGGACCTCTCTCGCCCATATACTATTTATGTCCATCCTTCAATTACCCCAACTATAAAGGAACTATAAAAGAACTATACAGTGAAATTACGGAGAGCCAACCCTACCATTCCTTATTGAACAGCTATCTGAAAACCTTGACTCCCCTTCTGGTTTTACTGGTATCTCTGAATTTTCCTCTCAAGACACACTTCCGGAACCATTACACATTACTTATATTTCATCAAAAAACTCCATTCACTCATTCCACAAACAAATGGCAAAACATTAATATCGATACTCACAATTTTTTCATTTTGTGCTATCCCTTAAACTTAACACAGCTATTTTCCATCACCTAACCTTTTTTTTTTTTTTTTTTTGAGGATTTGCATGAACTTCTCCCCAATGGGTATATTAAAATGTTTTTTGTCGAAAATTTATTTAGCCATCATGACCAGCACACCCATCTCCTATATTTTATCAGACAATGGTAGGCAGAACTTTCAATCACTCTGATCAAGAATGGAAAAAAATCTGCATGGTTATAACCCATTGTTCTACAGCCTGTAAATGTCAAGAATCAGCATGTAAGATTGTAATTAGATGGTATTAAACAATTACCATTGAGTGCTGGAGGTGCCATCCTGACAGAGGGACTTCTCTCCACATTTGGCTACATTGCCCATGTATTACGCCTTTTTTGGACAGACGTCCTTTGTACTATTAAAGAGACACGAGGACCTCTCTGGCTTACCCTCTACAATTCTGCTACATCATAGTAAAATGGATATCTCCAAATATAAAATAAATATATTCTTCATCACTCACTAAACATGGCTTCCTCCCCAATACCTAGAAACTGGAAATTAGATATAACTCCTTTATTTTCTGAATGGGTGAATGGTATGAAGATGGTTAATTTGATGGAATCTTAATAGCCCCAAATAGAGGCCAGAGCTCGATCTCTACAACTGATTTCAACACTGATTTCACTGGGAATTATTATTATTTATAAAGCGCCAATAAATTCTGCAGTGCAGTACAATGGGTGGATGAACAAACATGAAATTGTAACCCGATGAGTTGGACGCACAGGAACAGAGATGTTGAGGGTCCTGCTCATTAAGCTTACATGCTAGAAGAAGTTGGGTATAGTGACACAAAAGGTAAGGTTAGGGTAGAAACCTAGGTTGCTAGAATAGGAAAGGAATCAGGGTGCGGGGCTAAGCTATTAACAGTTTAATTGATATGCTTTCCTGAAGAAGTGCGTTTTCCATGATTTTTTAATAGAATGGACACTGGGTAAAAAACTAACTTATAAGGGAAGGGAGTTCCACAAGAATGGTGCAGCCCTAAAGAAGTCTTGAAGGTGAGCATCAGAGGTGGGAATACGAACAGAAAATAGATGTAGGTGCTTGTGTATTAGGGAGGAAAGGTAGGTTGGAGCAGCATTATGTAGAGATTTGTAAGCAAGAACCAGAATATTAAATTAAACCCTATATGCTATTGGAGCTAATGCAGGGACTGATAGAGGTACGGGCGGATAGGAAAGTGAGCCTCACCGCCGCTTTCATTATAGACTGTAATGGGGCAAGTTGGGAGCATGTAAGACCACTGAGAAGTGGATTGCAGTAATCAGGGTGAGAGAGGATAGCGGCTTGGGCCAACACCTTAGCTGCGTCCAGCGTTAAGGGGCGGATGCGCACAATATTTTTGAGATGGAAGCAGCAGGATTTGGCGATCGACTGGAAATGAGAGGTGAAGGAGAGGTCGGAGTCAAAGAGAATACATAGGCAGTGAGCCTGCGTGGTGGAGCAGATGGTATCGCCGTAAACTTGGAGGGAGGGAGGGAGACACTGGAGTTGCAACACGTGAGAAAAGAAAGAACAAAAGTTCTGTTTTGGACATGTTAAGTTTAAGGAAGTGAGCAGCCATCCAGTTAGAAATAGCAGAGAGGCAATCAGAGATACGAGTCATTAGGGACGGCGAGAGATCAGGAGAGGACAGATAGATTTGCATGTCATCTGCATAGAAATGATAGTGGAAGTCAAAGAAGCTGATGAGTTTACCAAGGGAAGCAGTATAGATCGAGAACAGTAGGGGACCAAGCATCGAACCTTGGGGAACACAGACAGAGAGAAATTGAGGCAGAGAGAGAAAAATTGAAAGAGCATGGGAGGGTAGGAGGAGTACCAGGATCTTGTAGACCGAGATTATGGAGGATGAGAAGAGGCTGTTGATGATCAACAGTGACAAAAGCAGCAGAAAGGTCTAGGAGAATAAACATAGAATAGTGACCATGAGATTTTGCAATTAGATCATTGGATACTTTGGTCAGAGCCGTTTCAACAGATTGATGAGTGCGGAATCCAGACTGAAGCATTTTAAGCAGAGAGTTGGATTCAAGGAAGTCTGTCAATCTCGCATACAGAACTCTATCAAGGATCTTGGATGGAAAAGGCAGTAGCAAGATAGAGCAGTAGTTGGATGGAGAGTTAAGATCAAGGTTGGGGTTTTTCAAAATCGGGGTTATGGTTGCATGTTTGATGGTGAAGGAATTATGCCAGAGGACAGGGACAGACTGAAAATTTTAGTGAGTGGCAGAGCAAGTGAAGGAGACTGAGTGCAGATGAGATGGGAGGGAATAGGATCGAAGGAACAGGTGGTGGGGCGGGAAAACTGGAGCAGAGCAGAAACCTCTTCTGCTGAAGTGGGTGCAAATGAGCAAAGAACAGCAGAGAGAGTGGGTCTGGGGGAAGTATTGGTAGGGGAAGGAAAGAGATGAGAGATATTTTCCCTGATTGTAGAAATCTTCTCAGTGAAGGGAGTTGCAAAGTTCATGGCAGTCAAGTTGGTAGGAGGGGAGGAGCAACAGGGTGAAGTAGAAAGTTAAAAGTGTGAAATAGGTGTTTGGGATCCCGGGAGCATGGTTATGAGAGTATTGAAGTAATTTACTCTTGCAGAGGAAAAAGCCGAACTGTAGGAGCGCAGCATAAATTTATAGTGGAAGTAGTGAGACTAGCAACATTCCGCACCATGGTTCTGGAACATTTTTGGATGTGTCAGGTCAGCTTGGTATGCCAACATTGTAGCTGGAGCGCTTGCTGCATTTAAGTGTAATAGATGCCATGGTGTCTAGTTTAGAGGAGAGGATGGAGTTGTAAAAAGAGGTTGCAGAGCTAGGGCAGCTGAGGTTTGACATAGGTAAAAGGAGAGTTTTGAGGTTGGTGGAGAATCACTGTAGGTCAGGACAGAAGAGGCTTCTACGAGATTGATGTGCTTAGGGTGATGTAATTTGAGTACGGGGTATACTGATGTCAAAGGTCAGCAGATGGTGGTCGGATAGAGGAAATTAAACATTGGAGAGATTAGAGGTGGTACAGAGATTGGTAAGACGAGATCAAGAGTGTTTCCCGCAGTATGAGTTGCTGAATTAGACCAGTGCGTGAGGCCAAAGGAAGACGTTACAGACGAGCAGACGAAAGGCATCAGTGCAGTTGGGGTTGTTGATTGGGATATTGAAGTCCCTTCTCTAGGAGTGCTAGAGAAGATAAAGTGGGGTAGCCAGGAAGAAAAGTGTTTAATGAATAGCCTAAGATGACCGTGGTAATGGCAATTCCTAAAGGAGTGTGTTTAAATAGACGGACAGTGTGAACTTTACAGGGCAGGGAAGAAAGGTAGATTGGGGGGAGAGAATGAGAAGGATGCCTAGAATGCGTCTGAGAGTGTGGGAGAATTGTAGCCCACCAAAACAAAAGGAGGCAGGAGTAGTGCTATGAGAGGGGGACAGCCAGGTATCAGTGAGTGCTAGTAGTGTGAGAGAATTTGAGATGAAGAGGTTATGTATGGCTGTCGATTTCAGATGTCTGCAGATGGAGCAGGCGTTCCAGAGTGTTGGTAAATGAGGGCAAATGGCAGGGTAATTCGATGAGGTTTGTGTGGTTTCTAGTTGTCTTAATGGTTTCTGGAGTCTTCTTTCCTTACCACACTTCTAGCTACAACTCATTAAGTGTTTACTAACCCTAGGGTGAGTCAGAATGCCCATGGATTTAACACTCTCTTAGTGATTTAATACTTTTATACATTTATTAACAGTATCTCGAAAGGGATTAGTTGTAATGTGTATTATTTGATACATTTTAATATCATGATCTAAAGAGGGTAAGTAATGTGTCCTGCTTTAATATGTTTTAATACCATGATCTCAAGAGGGGAATAAGTTATTTCTTCTAATACAAAAAAATTATATATTAAACCGTTTTGGTGTGAAAACAACATATTTAAAAAAAAAACTAAAGATTTACAACAAAGATAATTGATGGGGAAGTAGAGAGAGGCAAGTGCACATGCGTGGCAAATCACTGCACTGTTCCAAGCAAATGCTCTCTATGACGAACATTTGAATGAGAACCGGGTCTGACAGGGTTCTAACAGCAGATGGGTCTCTAGTGGCAGTCAGATAGACAGCCACTAGAAGTGTGTTTAGCCTGCAATAGAAAAATTTGCATTCCTACAAATGTTTTCCATTTTACTGTTATAACGGCAGGAACAGTGCACCCAGACCAATTCATTGAGATGAAGTGGTCCGGGTGCATTTAGTGTCCCTTTAATTAATAGATGGCCTAAACTATTATTTCATAATTAATCTTGCGATATCGAGCTTGATAGTGTCAACTTTGCAAGATAAACCAAAAAAATATATTTAAAAAAATCCTCATTTTCAAGAGGTTTTCGATTACATCACAGGTTAATGGTAACATAACGCAACAGCAGCCATTAACATGTTGGTAAATATTGAATATGCTATTGTAATTTCAATATAATAATGGAAATGGAAAACAATTAGTTTAACTGCAATAAGGTTGTAGCAGCAACTCTCTCCAATGAAATATTTAAAAAAAAATTTTTTTTACAGGTCAGTTACTTTAGACTAAATCACGCAACTTAGTAATGAAGTATTTGTAAAGTGTCTGTCAGCATTGCTAAATGCTTTGACATGGAAAGAGTTAACTATGGTCTGTAAACAGTGGATTGATCCAAAGAGATTGTTCTTGTGGTAACAAGTGTCAATGTTTCAACATTTAATCACACACAATGCTGCATGTTCCGCCTCCCTCCTTCCTTTTAACTGTCAGAACTTACAGGCAGATGTCCACCAGCTGGTCTAGGTCAGGGCAGCTGCATTCATACATGTCCCTACAGCTCGAATGACTCTGGTTCATGAGGTCTCCCAACAGCTGGACTGCATTGGCAGGTGGATCATCACACACGGCCTTAAAGGCGAGCACTCTGGCAGCTTCACTGTACACGTGCTTTGCTCTCTGGTATAACTTGAAGGTGGCAACTAAAAATGAAGACAGAACATGTTCACAGAAACATATTTCACACAAAGCGTAAACATCTGAAGACAGACTTACAGAAGATTTCTATTTTGCATGTTTTGCTACGGCTGTAACTTGAAATTTAGATGTACTACACCTGTGCCACAATATCCTTTTTCTGACTGATATATGTACAATTAAAATTGCTCCTTTTTAATATATATATATATATATATATATATATATATATATTTTATTAAAGAGGAGTCATTTTTTTCATGTGGTTGATTGTGAACAGTGAATTTTCTAATTTAGTCAAAATATAACATGAATGGCTTTCTTTTAAGAACCCCACCTTGGACACTATCACTACAGGTGATGGTGATTAACGCTTTACATAACAAACAGCAGACAGAACTCCATGCTATTTAAAATGTTAAGTTTGAAGTAAAGAAGTAACGGCCATAATCGGCAGCTCCAAACATCTTTCTGTGCATGTTAAACGTGTCTTCAAACTCCCAGCATCTGTGACCACTTTTTTTCCTGCTTAAAACTCTCCTGGTCACTCGAGACTCCATCACCAATTTTAGATCGTTCTGCTAGCTGTTCATGTTGGATGTTGTACTTGGGTTCAGTTGTTCAATTGTTGGTTTTCTAGTCAACTTAACAATTACGTTTTTTTTTATCAATAATTACAAAATAGCTTGGCTTCTTCACATTATATCATTTTTTTATACTAATATTTATTTATACAAACTCTGATCTAATTAGGCACTGTATGTAATGCTTTATTTTAAAATATGCAATATAACGTATGCTGCTTTATATCCTAATATAATCCTTTATAAAGTTAAAAAATATGCTTATTTTTTAACTTTAAAAAATAACTTACCTTTAATGCTATTTATGTACGCTACATAACCATACAGTTGCTCTTAACTGTTATCATCTTTTTTAATGAGGTCTGAAATATGCATCCTGAACTGGACATAGTGCTATGCCAATTGTTTGTTGCAGAGTTTTTGTGGACTGTACAATACGTGTCTCTCTTCTATTCAAAAGTGTGTGTATTGGCCTACTGATACGATTGTGCAAATGGGAGCTACTTAATACATAGAAAAAAAAAGAAAGATTTTGCAGTTGAGAGATAGGAAGGGAGGTGGATTGTTTTGGGGCGGTTTTAATCATAGTGATAAATGTTACTGCACACAACATAGGTAGAAAAATTACAACCAGGTTTATGGTTTTCAATGAGATTCTCCAGATTAATGTAATCCAGAGTGACATCTTCACTCCAAGATGGAATAATAAAACACAGATAAATATTTTCTGTCTGTCTAGACCTGGAGAGAGTAAACGTGCCGTCACATTAGTTTTTCACAGTATTATATAAATTCTGAGAAATGTACTCAATGCACTCGACAGGTGAGGTGGTACTGCATTTTAAAAAAGTCAGAATTCCATATGTTTTTGGTTATTTTAAGTGCTAAACCATCAATAATACATATAGGGCTCCTAAAGAGAATTTCTGCCAAAACCAGGTTATTTAGATGAATATTTTAACATATTGGGAAAGCATAACTATAATTCATACCTTTTATTAGTGCAGATAAATGCAAAACAACTGCCTTTTATTATCTAGAATATCCAAAAATGGATTAAAA
Source organism: Pelobates fuscus (assembly GCF_036172605.1). NCBI lineage: Eukaryota > Metazoa > Chordata > Amphibia > Anura > Pelobatidae > Pelobates > Pelobates fuscus. The sequence continues at coordinate 329,502,898 of NC_086319.1, forward strand.
TTCTACAAATTGTTTTAGGAGATAAACAAGTAATACTTGTCTAGATCTGATCTATAACTACAGAAAGATTCTGCTGGAAGCCGTAGAATTTTTAAAAGCAAATCAATATAAATAAGCATAGAATGTACATATATATAGAAAACATCTTATACGTAATAGGATAGTTGTATCTTAAAACTGTGATTATTTTTTATAATTTATTTATTTTTAGCAATTTGAAATACATCAATAAATGATATATGAAGTCACTGTAGAATATGTTGGCCATTTATAAATAAAATATTTAAAAAATAGAATTAGAAATACATTGTCCACAAGTAACAGAAAACTGTTTTGTGTCCGAATTTGAAGATCACAGTAATAATACATTTATCACAGTTAATTGAATGCAGATTTCAGTACCTTCCATTATTCCTCCTTAAAAAAAAACCAAAAAACATATAAACGATCTTTACCGTTTCAAAGTAAAATACATTTAGATGTAACGCACCATTTCCATCCCACTTTCTACAGAACACTATTATCGCTTGCTGTGTTAAAGGTTCTTACAAAAACACAGGAATAGTCTGGACTTTTTTTTACATATGGATCATCTCTGCTGATTAAATATTCTGCTAGGTTCCAATGTGATATAAGTAAAGAAGATAGGAGATTTGAAAATGTGTATCCATTTAAGCCGTATGTGGACTTGCGTGAGAGATTTCCATAGCTCACATTGCCTTGTAAATCACCAGTGAACAGTAGTAACTCAAAGAATGAAGTAAAAACAGGTCTGTTTTCAATTTGATTGTGAAAGCTCTGCCAATGACTGTGACTGATTCCTAGACCACCCTTTGGTAAATCAGTTCTGTGCTGGCCAGATTACCTTAAAATACTTTATGGTTCTCTCAGCTCGGCACGTTATGTATTGGCAAATGAAGTTGTTCTTTAACAGCAACCAGAAGATCGGAAAAAAAAATATCTATTGTAATCTTTATACAACAGCATATTCCAGATATCGAGTAATGGTTTTGCATGGAGCTGGCTAGACATTATTAAAATAAAGAATAGAATGTGACACAACTAGCACTAGAGAAGGAATTGACATGGGAGCTGCAAATTGTAAGTCTAAATAGCACAATTTGAAATATTTTATTTTGGCATAAAATTAGCAATTCCGGTTCTGTGAATAACCCTGTGTGTTTAACCCCTTAAGGACACATGACATGTGTGACATGTCATGATTACCTTTTATTCCAGAAGTTTGGTCCTTAAGGGGTTAAATATGATTATTCTGCTGCTTGAGGAAAAGTAAGCACTCGGTATTGCAAGAGTGTCTAGCAAACTTTAGGACAGAGATGTCCAAAAGTTAGACTCCCATCTGCTGCAGAACTACAACTCCCATGACCCTCTAATGGAAAATAATGCTTCCAGATAATCAAAGGAATTGTAGAAATTATAGTCATAAAAACACAGTTTAAATTCCCAGCACCCTTTGCCTCCCTTTAAAAAGGTAGCTTTTTTTCCAGTGCTGTGCCGGCCTCGTCTTGACTGGCCCTGCCCCGCTCCTTGGCTGAGATAATCAAATTTGACGATAGCAGCCAATCCAATGCTTTCAGATAGAATAGCATTTGGAGGCTATAGAACATGCATTAAATCAATGCATATCTATGGAATATGCCAAAAACGGTGTCTGAACCATTTTCAATAATTTTATTATTAATACTAGAGTAAAACTTTAGATGATAGCTAGATATACTGGAGCAATGCTTCAAATATGAATAGGCAGGCTAGTCCAGAACTTTCACTCAGTCACTGCCATCTAGTTTGGAAAGAAGGGACATTGATAATGGAAATATGCAAATTCCACATTACCAATGCAGTAGATCTGTCAAGTCTGGAAGGTCTGAAATTGGGAGGGATATGGGTTGGGGGGGGGGGGGGGGGGCGAGGGGGCATGTCTCTGTCGCAATTAGAATCATTTATGATGTGTCTGCCCATAAAAGAGGTGCGTCACCTGGAAATATGTAAACATTGAATCAAGGAGTCACTACTGCAATGGCAATTCTGAAAAAAAACATGTTATATAAAATGCACCCAAAAGGCCAACTAGTTGACCAGTTGAGCAAATGCCAATCACATTCGTAAAAACAAATAATCCGCAATACTAACCTAATTTATAATCATTTTAAAGAGAGCCTACATAAACAGGGGACAACGTATGGCATAGAAAAAATACTGTGCTGAAATAATGCAACAACTTTTTTAATGTGACATTTGCCATTTACAGACTAGGCCAGGGGTCGGCAACCTAAGGTCTGCAGGCTGCATCTGGCCCTACATTTCCGCAAATTAGGGAATCTGGCCCGTCGACTACCCCCATCTTCTGCCCTGTCTCACCAGATGGAAGAGTTCTACAAACTGCTCCCTGGACCACGGACTGTAGTAATAAGTGACATCACTACAGAGCGAACCGCAAGGGGAATTCAAGCAGCTCCTCATGTCTCCCTTGTGGCACCACACACCATGGATGAGGTCATTCTAGCAACTAAGTAGTTGCTCCTACTTCCTGGTTCTCTGACACTCCTACTTAATTTCAGTGTGTGTCTGCACGACACTGTGTCAGTATGAATGTGTGTATATGTCTCTAGAACTATGTGTCAGTATGAGTATGTCTGCTTGGGTGTGTGTAAACGAGACATAGGAAGGTGTATGTGTCTGTCTGTGTATCTGTCTGATTGTCAATATCTGTAAATCTTACAGATCTCATACATGATTAATGCCCTCAGCCCAAAACGTCGCATACCTGTAGCCTTTGTGCATGAATAAGTAATTTTCCTGCATACTTGTGAAACAGTCTTTGCTCTACAATTGTCCATTTTAGGACAGAGGCAGATGGCTATTGGGGCACAACTCCGAGGCTGCGGGATCCATATTCACTAGTTTATCTGCAAATCTGTTTGTAAAATAATTTTAAATCTAATCCTACAAGAATTGTCCCTTTTAATACAAAACTTACAAAACAAAAATTTTATATAAAAAAACTGCTTCAAATTATATGAATGAAAACACAAAATATTATAAGTACAAACTCGAGTCATAGTGATTACTCATATCATCTGTATTTATTTAAATTACTTATATCAAGCAGTATTACTAGAAATAAAACACCAGTGAATCCCAAGTCTTACATTATATCCCTCAAATGTATAATTTACATTGATAGAAGTGATGCCTCTAATCCTGGCACTTACCGTCTTGTGTGTTTTGGCTCAGGATTGTTGTACGAAGCTCCTCTACACTTATTCCCAGAAACTCACAGATTTCTGCACACGAATACGGCTCCGGATGAAGAAGTTCCTCAACAATTGTAAGAATATCTTCCAAACTAACCCCAAGTTTTTTCTGAAGATCTCCAAGTTTCATCAGCTCTTTCCAGGCCAGTCCTCTAGACTTTGCTATAATCTAGATAAAACAAAAAAAAACAAGATCTTATGACATGCGCATACCTGGAAATATGCATTTTATACCCTGGAGGTTGCGGTTTGGCAGTTACCGTAATTGCCAAGCTTCTGTTCAGGAAGAGTTGTGTATAGTTCCAATCACTTCCTCCACTCACTCTTTTCCTAAAATTTTCTCTCAAAAAAACCCTCATCTATTATTATTATAGACAACCTCTTAAAAAAAAAAATTATTAAAAAAATTCTAGAAAAATGTAAACAATTTCCCCAAAAATATTTTACATCAAATATAAAAAAAATTAAGAAACGGGGCGGGGCCGGGCCGCCATGCTGACCGGTCGCATGTCAGAGGGGCTCCGGAGGAACCGGGCTTATAAGCCACAACAGGCAACTATTCTTACCCGAACGGAGCCAGCAAATACCCACATAGCTGTGGGAAAGGTAGCGGACCCCGAGATCGGGAGTTTCGGACCCCCCACGGGAAGCACGAGACTTTGGAGGCTGCGGCCTACTCTGGAGGGAGCGGAGTGGACAGCCGCTGCCCTGTCTACTCACCAGACGCTAGAAGGTTAGGGGCTTGCCGGTCCTGTTCCCCCCCCTCTGGACCAGGGGGGTCATCCCGGTCCCCACTGTGACGGACCCGAGCTGGCTGCAGAGAAAACTAAAGGGCGCCGAATACATAAGGCCTACAATCTAAGATGGCGGCGGCGCAAAATACTTAATGCTCCTGCAAATCAGAGCAACTCCGTTTGCCCAGCTGAAGAGAGGAAGGGACCGAGAGAACCATCAGACCTCAGCCCACAACACGCACCTCCCTAGCCGAGGTAGGAGTCGGAGGGGTCCTATGAGCCCATAAAGAGCGTAAAGTGACATCATATGCCCATCACCTGCCCAAACGGCACCAGCATAGAACCTCCCACAGCCTGAAACGGATCGAGCTTCATCAGGAAAACTGCTCACCTCAGGCCACCTAAGGACTGACACGCTGGGATGAAACATACAGCCATGCCCTACCCCTACCCAATTCTCCCGGCCGGGTCTCACACGGACGCATGAAACAACAAAGACTGCCCGGCTCCAGTGGTCTCATCTAAGCTTGATCCTTTAAAATGCATGATATGCCATTTGCCCTCTACTTTACTCCCCTAGACAAAGCACAGCAGCATTAACATTCACTGTATACCTGAGTCTAGATGTAACACAGGGCATAACTCTTCTCATCTACCTATACTATACAAGCGCAGTACAAACGTTGACCTGGTTATTATTTTACCTGTTAGCCACTACGTCTTGTTTATGCACTTTTCTTTAACTTCTGTGTACAATCGTTAGACGTGTATGTATAGCCTGATTAACTCTTTACCTAAAAATGTGCTAAAACTTAAATGTCATACCTGTGAAACACTGTTATATCACCAGTCTTGCATATGCTATTGTGGCACTGTGAGATGCTATGTTCACACAAGCACACAAAAATAAAGAATAAAAAAAAAAATAATAAAAATTAAGAAATATAAAAATATCATAAAAAGGGAATACATTCAAAATCTAAATTAAGGCCATGTGCATTCATTTCAGATATCCACCTGCTCTCTACGTTTGATAATTCATTAAAACTATCTACATCCCTCTCAATTTGTTTGTAATTTAAAAATAGCCATAAATTCCAAATGGGAGGTATCACCCCCATTTTTCTCAACAAAGTTAGCTAACATACTATGTTTCATATACCTCCTTTGAATACTGCCCACATGCTCAGCCACTTGAGTTTTAAGACTTCAAGTGGTCAGGCCAACATCAGTGGAGGTATATAACATTGATAGATTGGCAAGTAAGCAAAAAAGAGTGGAGTGTAGATTGGCCATAGATGAACACTGATGATACACGTCAGCTGCGAACAAGAAACGTCTGCTAAATACATCAAGGTGGATTGGAGGATATCCCACAAGTGGTTGGAATGAGAAAACACACCTACGAAGCCACTGACTGAAGAAGTTCTATAGGACTATTTATATGGATATGGGGCGGAAGGGTTATTATTGTTATTATTTGTGTTATTCACTTTTAATTATACAATAAATTGTTTGGACCAAAAGTTCATTTGGAGATGTCTTCTTGCCATAGAAACAAGGTTTCTGAGGATAATTTGAAGTATATTGCACCAGACAACAATGGGGAGACAGCCCTGAGCCTCATACTGTACTTTGATCTTGTGATTTTAGTCACTGGTGTTGCACTGGTTAAAGATGTATTACACTATTATTTTTGTTATTTTTTTCAAAATGATAGCTGCAACCCCTATCTGAAATCCTGAAGTTCTGGTTTCTCAATTAATACTAGATCTCAATCAATATTCTAACCATGACCATGATCTCAAAATTTATTTATATATTTAGAACCCCCTCCCCCCTATTCTGATTAAAACCTCAGATACTGACCACCCAGGGCCGGTGCAAGGATTTTTGCCGCCCTAGGCAAAAGAAAAATTGCCCCCCCACCCAATGTGACATCACAATGCCCCACCCATATGATCTGCCATATGAACTAATGCCAGTGCTGCACACAATGTGTGTTTACATTAAAAAGCCAGCAGGGACAGGCTATAGACACCAGAACCACTCCATTAAGCTGCAGTGGTTCTGGGGACTATAATGTCCCTTTAATGTGAGGTAAATTAGAGATTAGTGTCACTAATAATATACTAGATTGCCTATTTACAACCAGATGAGGATGGTGATGGGCTCTGGCTGCAGTTTGGCTCCACTGGTCTGGTGTAGAACAGGAGCTCTGGAGGCTGTTTGTAACTGCGGTCACAAAATGCAATGTTCTGAGACAACAGGAAGCAGCTACATTTTTGGGGGGGCCCTTACACAGCTCAAGGTCTGGGCCACAGGGCCTGACTGTGAGTATGCCCATAAGGCCCACCTATAAGTCCACCTACATGTTCCACCCATGAGTTCGCTCACAGGGAGTGGAGTGTGTAGGGGGGGTGTTGTGTCATTGTAGAGGATCTAATGTGTGTGCTTATGGAATTTAGTTTATGGGGATACCAGTTTGTGTAGGTGATGCAGTGTGTTTGTGTGTAGTGGAAGCAGTGTGTTTTTGTGTAAGGCATATAAAGCGGTGTGTGTTTGTGTATAAGGGATGTATTGTGTGTTTCTGGTTGTGTGTAAGGGATGCATTGTGTGAATCTGTGTAGGTAAGGAATGCAGTTTGTGTCTGTAAGGGGTGCATTGAGTGTGTGTAAGAGATGCATTGTGTTTCTGTGTGATTGTAAGAGAAGCAGTGTGTGTTTGCATGTGTGCAAGGGATGCATTGTGTGTTTCTGTGTATGTGTGCAAAGGATTGTCTTTATGTGTAAGGGTTGCATTGTGTGTGTGTGTAATGGATGCATTGTGTGTTTCTCTGTGTGTAAGGGAAGCATGTTGTGGTTCTGTGTGTGTAGGGATGCATTGTGTGTTTCTGTGTATGTATAGGGATGCATTCTGTGTGTGTGTGCGCGTAGTGTGAGAGAGCTCCCTGTCCTGCCCCCTGTCCTATAGAGCTCTCTCTTCCATCCCTTAGAGCTCTCCCCTGCCCCTTAGTGGTCTTTCCTCTCCCCCCACCCTTCCCTACCGGTCTCTTCTCACCCCCCCCCCCCCCGTGTTCTCCTCACCCCCATGTCTTTCTTACTCCCCTCCCCCTCCCTGTGTCCATCTTACTCCCCCCTCCCCCTCCGTGTCCTTCTTACTCCCCCCCACCCCTCCCTATGTTCTTTTTACTCCCCCCACCCCTCCCTATGTTCTTTTTACTCCCCCATCCCTCCCTATGTTCTTTTTATTTCCCCATCCCTCCCTCCCTATGTTCTTTTTACTCCCCCATCCCTCCCTCCCTATGTTTTTTTTTATTCCCCCTCCCCCCTCCCTGTGTCCTTCTTACTCCCCCTCCCCCACCCTGTGTCCTTCTTACTCCCCCTCCCCCACCCTGTGTCCTTCTTACTCCTCCCTCCCTGTGTCCTTCTTACTTCCCTCATCCTTCCCTATGTCCTTTTCACTCCCCCTCCCTACCTATGTTTTTTTACTCCCCCCTCCCTCCCTATGTTCTGTTTACTCCCCCTCCCTGCCTCCCTCCCTATGTTCTTTTTATTCCCCCCTCCCTCCCTATGTTCTTTTTAACTCCTCTCCCCCCATGTTCTTCTCACCTCCCCTTCCCTGTGTAGCCGAGCTGTGCACTTCATATTAGTCCGGCCGGGTCGCGGGCCGGAGAGGAGGTCGGCCACGCTACAGGGAAGGGGAGGTGAGAAGAGACTGAGAGCCAGTGCAGTCGCCTGAGCGCTCTGTATAGAGCGCTCAGGCGGCTGCAGCATTAAAAGGGCCGGTGATGGGGGCGCAGGGCGCCACCTCCTATATGGCGCCCTAGGTGGCTGCCTAGCTCGCCTTATAGGAAGTGCCGGCCCTGTGACCACCCACCATGTCCATGTTTATTTGCAACAACAAAAAGTCCATAGATTTAACAATCATTTTATACCAGGAAGGTTGGCATTATAACATTTACATTTTTACTGTTTAGCTGACACAATTTAATTTTTAATTCACTGTCTTTCCCTGAAAAGAAGACCGGGTCTTATAGGGCTTATTTTCTGAGGATGTCTTATTTCATGGAAAAACGATAGCAAGCATGTTCTAGAAAGCAGGTATACGTTTGGGGGAATTCCCCCGAACATAGACCAGTTCAATAGGGGATGGAATCCTGCAAATCTATGTTCTTGGAAACTTCCCCCGAACATAGATCAGCTTATTCAGGATTGGAATCCCATGAATCTATGTTCAGGGAAACTTCCCCGAACATAGATTAGCTTACTAGTTTATGGAAACCCCGCAAATCTATGTTTGTGAAAGTTTCCGAACTAGGGCTTATTTTCGGGGTAGGGCTTATATTCTAGGGCTTATTTTCGGGGTAGGGCTTATATTCTAGGGCTTATTTTCTGGGGATGTCTTATTTTCGGAGAATCAGGCAGGAAAGCCAATTTTCTCTGTGAGGAGTCCATGGAAGCTTCATCAAGACCCGAATATGTAACTTCAACCAGGCACAATTGTTACCCCATGTCACTGACATTTTAGCTTAACGCAACACATTTTTAATTTTAAGTTGAACGGACTGGAGCCTGTTAATACCCTGCAGGATGAAATTTGCATGTTTATCCTACTCAGAAACAATTTACCAGCAGTACGCATCAAAACAAGCATTCTGCCAAGGTAAGAAAGGTAAGAAAAGCTTCAATCTAAATGAAACTTTGGTGACGAACGCTGCATTTCAAAATCTTTGTTGGGTACCGCTTCAAAACATTGATCTTACATGAGCTTAAAAATGCCATGCCAAGTCTAATATTGAAAACTGGCATTAGAGGTACATTTAGTGAACAACTAAAGTTGATTGCCTAAAACAATTGCCAAGTCGTTTGGAAATTCCCAGCTCAGGAGTCGGTCAGAAGCTCGGCGAATAGACCCCACACTGTGCTTTACACAGTGATTTAAATGAGGGAGGGGAAAAAGAGGTCTATAGATATTAGAAAGTTGTTTACAGTTATATCTATTTACAGCATTCTACATCATGGAAAACAGACTTTAGGAATATTGAATAACATTAAAATCACCTTCATTTCACAAGACAAATTTCATTCATATGGAGCCAAAATAAAAGCTGACAAATTATTTGTTTTCCCAATGTATATTTTCAAAAAAGACGCAGTTTATACATTTGAAATTCTACAATATAAACTAATTGCCCTATTCCATGTGTTCTTGTTTATTTATGCAGCAATGCATTTATTCAATCATTCAATATCTCCCCCTGTATGTGCTTCTCTTTAGTTTGTGCAGCATACACATCTAATTATGATATAATCTTGAAATACATTCTTCAAAAATGCCATGTTAATTAATAGTTTATAATCAATTGGTATTTTTTCAGTGGAAATACAAGATGCTAGACCAAAGTCCATCAACAAATAGCCTGTCTGTGTCCACTAAACAATAGGTCTTCCTCTACTCACAAAGTGAACCTGCCTGCCAATGTTTCTGCGCCCTCTCCTACATACAAATTACCATGTGACTCATCCCTCTACTCCCAAATTATCTTATTATTCCACCATTTACCCACAAATTAACCTACCACTCCTCCTTACTCCTCCTGATGTGCAGGGCTGCCATCAGAAATTTCGGGGCCCCTGACACAGTTCAAAGTGTGGGCCCCCTGGGCCCGCCCCCGAGGGCCCATTCTGAGTCCACCCACAAGGATGGCCTGTGTGGTGTGTAAAATGGATACAGATTGCACATTTGCATAATGAATGTAGTTTTGTGTGTTTTAGATAAAGTGTGTGTTTGTGTGGTGAATGCAGAGTGTTTGTGTTGTGGTTTTAGTGTGTGTATGGTGAATGCTATGTGTGTTTGTGTTGTTGTTTAAGTGTGTGTATGGTGAATGCAGTGCGGGTTTGTGTTGTGGTTTTAGTGTGTGTATGGTGAATGCAGTGTGTGTTTGTGTTGTAGTTTTAGTGTGTGTATGGTGAAAGCAGTGTGTGTTTGTGTTGTGGTTTTAGTGTGTTTATGGTGAATGCAGTGCGTGTTTGTGTTTTGGTTTTAGTGTGTGTATGGTGAATGCAGTGTGTGTTTGTGTTGTGGTTTTAGTGTGTATGGTGAATACAGTGTGTGTTTGTGTTGTGGTTTTAGTGTGTGTATGGTGAAAGCAGTGTGTGTTTGTGTTGTGGTTTGAGTGTGTTTATGGTGAATGCAGTGTGTGTTTGTGTTGTGGTTTGAGTGTGTTTATGGTGAATGCAGTGCGTGTTTGTGTTGTGGTTTTAGTGTGTGCATGGTGAACGCAGTGCGTGTTTGTGTTGTGGTTTTAGTGTGTGTATGGTGAACACAGTGCGTGTTTGTGTTGTGGTTTTAGTGTGTGTATGGTGAATGCAGTGTGTGTTTGTCTTGTAGTTTTAGTGTGTGTATGGTGAAAGCAGTGTGTGTTTGTGTTGTGGTTTTAGTGTGTTTATGGTGAACGCAGTGCGTGTTTTTGTTGTGGTTTTAGTGTGTGTATGGTGAATACAGTGTGTGTTTGTGTTGTGGTTTTAGTGTGTGTATGGTGAAAGCAGTGTGTGTTTGTGTTGTGGTTTTAGTGTGTTTATGGTGAATGCAGTGTGTGTTTGTGTTGTGGTTTTAGTGTGTGTATGGTGAACGCAGTGCTTGTTTGTGTTGTGGTTTTAGTGTGTGTATGTTGTGGTTTTAGTGTGTGTGTGTTGTGGTTTTAGTGTGTGTATGCAGTGTGTGTGTGCTGTGGTTTTAGTGTGTGTATGCAGTGTGTGTGTGCTGTGGTTTTAGTGTGTGTATGCAGTGTGTGTGTGCAGTGTGTGTGTGCTGTTTTTTTAGTGTGTGTATGCAGTGTGTGTATGCAGTGTGTGTATGCTGTGGTTTTAGTGTGTGTATGCAGTGTGTGTGCTGTGGTTTTAGTGTGTGTATGCAGTGTGTGTGTGTTGTGGTTTTAGTGTGTGTAAATGTGGGGGCTGTATGTAAAATAGGGGGCTGCATAGGGGGGTGAGAGGGGAGCTTTTTTAGCTGCATTGACATTTTATTCCCCCCTCCCTGCTTCTTACCTGGCCTGATCGCATCCCTGGTGGTCCGGTGGTCTGGTGGAGGGTGCCAGCCGCTGTCGAACTCAGACGGGGACCAGCCAGCACCATCTTAACTCTCCAGCAGCTCCTGCCTGTAAGTCTCGCGAGCTGTGCTGTTTGCCGCGCGGAGCGTTGCCATGGTAACCTGTGACAACGCTCTGCCGGCTGCGGAGCTCGCGAGAGTTACGGGCAGGAGCAGCTGGAGAGTTAAGATGGTGCTGGCTGGTCCCCGTCTGCATTCTACAGGTAGCCGGGGCTCGAGGTGAACATATAGATAGCGATAATCGCTATCTATATGTGCACAAATAGAATGTGGGGCCCGGGACTCCCTGAGCAGTCCGGGCCCCCCAGGACCGCCGGGCCCATGACAACCGTTATGGTTGTCATGCCCTGATGGCGGCCCTGCTGATGCGAACTTATCACGCAAATGGAAACAAGAGTTAGACGAATCGGGTAGGCTAACCACTACGTAGAAAAAGGTCGTGCAGCATTACTTCTGCATGCTTAGCCATAGGATCCGTAAAGGTATGTTTCTTTCCAAGCCAGTTTTGGAAATGAAGAGTCACTGATTGGCTAAGAGCATCAGCTGTTCGCTCTCAGCCAATCAGCAGGACTCCTGCCTGGCGGCAATTTGCGCTTCCTGAATCTGAAAATGCAGAAGTCGGAAGCCGCAGGGGGGGGAGTAGACATGATCGCTGAAGGCAACTTTGGGGTGAAACCTTAACCCCTCGAGGTAAGGGTGCATCCGAGGGTCTCCTGGCACCATAAAAGCTTAATTTAGATAATGGCAAATTCAGCTGCTGCTTAATATCTCTACATTGTTTAATGATATTGTAGCAGAACCTTGCATAGCGGCTCACTGTCTAGCCTCTTACCCAGAGACTATGGACCCCATGAAAGGGTGAACAATCTAGAAAATCTAAGTACAAACATCTGGGCATGTGTATTTAACAGGTTGATCATTGTGAAACCGTAAAAACCACCAACGAGACATTAGGACTTTCTCCCTTCCCCTTTAGCCATTTGCTCAGCTTAGTTTAAACATACTGGCAGCAGGGGTGGATAAGTGCAGAGCCAGACTGGCCCACCGGGATATCGGGAAATTTCCCGGTGGGCCGCGGCACCTGGGGCTGGGCTGACAGCCCCATTCAGTGATCAGGCTCCTGTGATCCCAGCCGGCCATGCGTGAGCTGTGCGGCCGCACAGGACCCCATGGGAGCAGGGGGAGCCAGGCGGCCGGCACAGCTCACACATGGATCATTTAGAAAAAAAATTATACATTTGCGGCGGGGGCGGAGCCTAGTGTGCGGCGGGGGCGGGGCCTAGCGTGCGGCGGGGGCGGAGCTTGTGGTGCTGTGGGGGCCTGACTGACTGCAGCATGGGAAGCAGGAAGGAGTCCCTGCTTCCCCAACAACCAGCCTCCAGGAGCTCCAAGGGATGTGGAGGTAAGAAGCAGGTCAGTGTGTCTGTGTGTGACTGTGTGTGTGTGTGTGTGTGTGTGTGTGACAGTCTGTGTGTGTGACAGTCTATGTGTGTGACTGTCTGTGTGACTGTCTGACTGTGTGTGTGTGTGACTGTCTGTGTGACTGTCTGACTGTGTGTGTGTGACTGTGTGTGACTGTCTGTGTGTGTGACTGTCTGTGTGTGTGACTGTCTGTGTGTGTGACTTTCTGTGTGTGTGTCTGTCTGTGTGTGACTGTCTGTGTGTGTGTGACTGTCTGCCTGCGTGTGTGTGACTGTCTGCCTGCGTGTGTGTGACTGTCTGCCTGCGTGTGTGTGACTGTCTGTCTGCATGTGTGTGACTGTCTGTCTGCGTGTGTGTTACTGTCTGCGTGCGTGTGACTGTCTGCCTGTGTGTGTGACGGTCTGCCTGTGTGTGTGACGGTCTGCCTGTGTGTGTGACGGTCTGCCTGTGTGTGTGACGGTCTGCCTGTCTCTGTATGTGTGGATGTTTGCCTCGGTGTCAGTGACTGTCTGTCTGTCTCTGTATGTGTGGATGCTTGCCTCTGTGTCAGTGACTGTCTGCCTGTCTCTGTATGTGTGGATGTTTGCCTCGGTGTCAGTGACTGTCTGCCTTTGTGTGTGTGCATCTGCTAGTGAGTGAGCGAGCGAGCATCTGTGTGTGTGTGTGTGTGTGTGCGCGCGCGCATCTGCTAGTGAGGGAGCCTCTGTGTGTGTGCGCCTGCTAGTGAGTTTGTGTGTGTCAGTGAGCTTGTCTGTAGTGAATCTGTGTGTTAGTGAGCTCTTTTGTAGGGAGCATGTGTGTGTCAATGGGCTTGTCTGTAGGGAGAGTGTGTGCGAATCAGTGAGCTTGTCTGTAGTGAGCGTGTGTGTGTGACAGTGAGCTTGTCTGTAGTAAGCTTGTGTGTGTATCAGAGTTTGTCTGTACTAAATTTGTGTGTGTGCCAGTAACCTTGTCTGTGTGTGTCATTGAGATTGTCTGTCAATGAGCCTATTTGTGTGCATCAGTAAGATTGTCTGTGTCTGCATGTGCGTATGCTTTACTGTATAATTTAATTACCCTGAAAGAACTAATATTTGGAATTAGAAGAAGGAATGTATCAAAATATATATATATATATATTGTGGCAAGGTCAGAGAGGCTTTCTATGTTAGTAATAGATTGGAGCGCTCTCTATTCCCAGCATGAGTTAATTGGGGGGAGTCACCCCTTGAATGTTATCAACCAGGTGAATGTAATTAACCAGCACTAGGGTTTTAAAAGGTTAGCCTCTGAAGACATCAGGGAGTCTAACAGCTGGGAGAGAGGAGGTAGTTAAGCCTGAGACTCTGAGACTCTGAGAAAAAGGTACTGTGTGAAACCTGCTAAAAGTGGTGTATTTCATTTTGTTTAAAACTGGGAACCAGATTAGCTGGCCAGTTGGATAGTTAGTAACACTGTTGTTTAGTAAGTCTCCAAGTTGGAGTAGGATTTATTTTCTTTTTGTTTTATTTTGTGGGAGAGCAAAACCTTGTATAAATTGTGGAAAGTGACAATAAACTGCAGTACTATTTTATCCTGACTGTTGCATTTGAAGTTTATTGTGAAGAGCCTGGCCATCCTGCCACAATATATATATATATATATATATATATATATATATATATATATATATAAAAGCTGTTGTACCTTGCACTCAGGCTTCAAAGTTGTGTGACCGGGTGCATCACCAGGGCTCCAGTATCCAGGCAATTGAAACAGTTGGCTGCACTCTCAGATTTCCTTAAAACGTAACTTTTATTGAAATATTTAAGAGAAGATCAACGTTTCAGTCCCTCTTGTGGACTTTCATCATGATCCTGATGAAAGTCCACAAGAGGGGATGAAACGTTGATCTTCTCTTAAATATTTCAATAAAAGTTACGTTTTAAGGAAATCTGAGAGTGCAGCCAACTATTTCAATTGCATATATATATATATATACACACACACACACACACTCTACATAGCACAATGACTTATGGGGCTGGCATAGATTTTTTTCCAGGGCTGCTTCGTATCCCCAGTCCGGCCCTGGATAAGTGGCCAGTACTCTGATTCCCACTGTGTCACTAGAGTCTTCCACTAGGTCCTCAGACTGTTTCATATGTTTTGCCTTTATGTAACACCTTGTACTGTATTAATACACTGTCTGTTGTACAATAAACCACAATTGACTTGTCTTTGCACTCAGTCTTGTCTAGTGTTTGTGTACACGGGGGGGAAGAGCTAGTTATCACTTTATCCAGTAATGGTTGATTGTAGTGCAATAACACTGAAGAAGCTCCTGAAGGTCTCTGGTGTCATGGAGAAGGGACCGGCGCAGTAGCAGGTTCAGGTTTGGATCCAAAGGCAAAGACCAGGCACCCTTCTCCTTTGACGAATATCTTTAATTATTATAATGTATTGAATGTTAATGATTACTGCTTTAATGATGCATTTGAAAAGCATGATCTCTTTTTCAAATTAATATTTCAAGATTTAATTTGTTCCATGTTATAAAAATTAAATCTTTAATTTTAATTTAAGCTTTAATTTTTGGAGATAAAAGCTGGGCAAAGTCAACAATTAGTCATTGTGAAGATGTCAGACATGAAAGTTAAGGAAAATCATAAGACACAGTGTTTGTGAAATTCAATTATGCAATCTTGTCTTTTTTCCAGAAGAACAAAAAATAAATGTGTAGGAAAACAGTGCAATAATAATTATAAAAAGCAGTATTGTCGTAAATTCTACCCGATAGATGGACATGGCTTTCAGAAGAAGAGGAGAGCTCCATACCGATCAGATGGATCACTCACGCCACCGGACCTCATGATGGATGCTGCCAGCTTGATTGGCATATCCATTCATTAAGATTAAAGCGGTCCCCATCACTTCCAGTCTGACATGGACTATGTTACTCAGGCTACCTCCTGCACTTTTTTGGGGTTGCTGGAATGACGTGATCCAATCAGTTTACACATCAGCCTATTTAATGGCATATCTACCCATTTTTCATTGCGCTGTCATGGTTTATGTTCTAGCACCCAATTAGCACATGATTATTCCTGTTTCTTGATTTTTCTGGTGTGACCTTGACTTGTTTCTGGATTTTCAGTACCTCTGTAACACTGACTTGGCTATTTTATACAATATTCCGAATTCTTGGCTAGTTATTCCGTTTATTCATTAATATAGGGACCGCATACACTTGTAAGAATGGATTAACATAATTCTTTGCAGATTGTACTATCCGTGCTTGTTAAGACACAATCCTAAAATTGATTGGGAACTGGGTTAAGTTGTCCCATATACTGTCAAGAATCATGTATCTCCAAAGTCACTCTGCTACATTTCATCAATGTACTTACAGCTCCTCCATTATCTACATAAATCCCTACTTGTAATTTGTCTCTAAAGGCAGTATTTTATAAGAGGGAAGCAGGTAGGTTACAGGTCATATGATTATCATATCCTGTCTCATGTGTTCTAAATTTGCCTAAGGGAATGCAAATACCTAATGTATTCCACACCTCCCTGATTAAGCCTCCCCAGTTAAACAGGTTTAGTAGACCTGGGAATCCTCGGCCCCCTGTCATTGTTGTGGGTCAAGATAAGTATGACGTAGAAGCTGTTCTTGATTCCCAGTATTTGATCCACTGGAAGGGTTATAGATTCTCCGAACATAGCTTTATTCCCATGGCAGATGTTCACGCACCTCATCTGGTACGTGCTTTCCATTCAGTTTTCCTGGCAATCAGGTTTGTAATATCTTCATGGGAGTATTATAGTGAATCCTCAGGTGGATCACTCGCATGGACCACCTCCCGACAGCATTAGAGATGCTCCATGCTTGCAGGGCATACCCATTTAAAAAATGAAAATGCTCCCCATCACATCCAGTTTGGCAAGGACCACATAACTCAGGCTACCTCATTCTTGCACTTTTTGGGGTTGCATGAATGACATGGAACAATAATTTTGCACATAAACATTATTAAAGGTGGGGTGAGGCCTGACCATCATGGCGTAGAGTTGCACTCTGCTTGAACTCCCGCACAATCATGATAAAATTAGCTCACCACAGCCTTTTATGGGAAGAATCATTTCAAGGGCCGATTCACTCCTCACAATTGAAGGCATGCAGCAAAGAATCTTACAACCTGAGCGGGTACCAAGAGTGAAATTGAAGCCTAGTGCACATCAGGCGGGAGAGGTGGCCACTCCCCCTACCTGGAGGTGCCCTCTGGCTGTTAACGGCACATGCACACGCTGTAACCCCACCCCTCGGACCGGTGGGGGTGATCCCGGTCCACCCTATGGGGGATACCCCAATGCTGGAATATGGAATGAATACAAGGTAGAGGAAGCAAGCAGTGACTCACCCAAGATGGCGGACACAGCATGTATCAATGCTCCCACCACCAACGTTGCACTTGACATACTGGAGAGGCTGGACAGGCACTTCAGGGCACTCTGGAAGAAGTTGGAGCATTGGCTGCCTCAACCTGCCCAATATCAGCCAACTGACCTCGCCGGGCAAAAACGCCTCCACAACCTCACCAAGCAACTCAACGTCGTGCTTACCAACCAGTAACACCCACCAGTCAAGCAGGGCCCCTGAGATGGCAGAGGCCACGGCGACGTGCCTGGAAAACCGTAGCATGCAAAAGGAGGCAACTCAATCCTGGGACCAGAGGAAGTCAGTCAAATCAAGACGAGACACGACATGGTCACCGACTTCGGACACTGGGCCACTCAACTACATATCTGAGGCAACGCCTAAAGAAGAACATGAAACTGGGGGACTGAAGGGCATAGGTATCAGGTCTCCACGGGCAGTGGCTCGTTGCAGCTGCGCACTGCTCACAGCGACTTCAATTGTGCCCTTGCCGCAGTGGCGGCTACCAATGCCCACGCACCTCTTGCGGTACCTCCACACTTCTGCTTTCCGCTCACGGTGGCTTACGGTGCCCATGCGTGGCTCGCAGATATGTCAGCTCCCCCCAGTGACCTTTGGGATGCTGCACGCTTGATTAAATAGACTCGGTGCGCAATAGTGACATCACAGGTCAAAGTGGGAGGTACAAGTACCTATCACGTGTGATAATTAACTCTGATTGGAAAATAGCCCATCAGAGTTAACCTTAGGGTATTAATACTTACCTTTCCCATGTCTCCTTGCCCTGTTTTGGTCTTTTTTGGTCTTTCAGCCCAATAGCGCGTATACTCCGTCCGTTTGTCTGGTTACCAAATTTTTGTCTTTTATCACCGTTTATCCTGCTTTCTCTGACCCTTGACCTCGGCTTGTCTTATCAAGTATTCTGTCTCTCTGTTTCCCTCTGATTTTGGCTTCTATCCTGACTTCTCTCTGTGTTCACAGCCCACTCTAAAGGACTGGTACTGCACTTACTGTGTCTGTGTTCTGTCAGCGTGTCTGGTTCCGGAGTTTGTGACATTACAACAGAACCATATGGAACCTGCTGACATTTCCTGGCAGTTGGCCAATCAAGATTCCAGGATGAATAGTCTTGACCACCGTATGGACCAATTTGCCCAAGCACTGCAGACCATTTTAGTCCGTACTGCTCACTTGCAACCTGACGTACAGGAAGGTGCTGCTGCTCCACCAGTACCTGTTGTCCCTGCTCATACAGTTCACATGATGCCTCCACAGCGCTACAGGGTTTTATTTAAAAAAAAAAAAATTGGATGGGGCTGACTAGGGACTTGGGGGCCCCTAGTCACCCCTGGGGGTGGATATTTTTACATTTAGCCCCTACCCATCGCCCATGGATGGGGGCCGGGGGGAGAACAATAGTTGTGTCCCACATTGTCTTTTAGCGGTGGGTGGTGGGGGGGGGACAATAAGTCCGCCCTATTGTCTTTTAGGGCCCCTACCCACTGCTCATGGGTGGGGGTTGGGGGAGGACAATAGGTCCCCCACTTTTTCATTAAGGGCTCCACCCGCGCTCATAGGTGGTGGCTGAGAGGGGTCCCCCCCAATTGACTTTTAGAGCCCTCACCTGCCGCTCATGGGTGCGGGCCGGAGGGGGGGTGAGGACAATAGATCCCCCCATGGTCTTTTAAGGCACCCCACCCGATGCTCATGTGTGGATGTCCCCTGTTTAGTTTAATAGCCCCCACTCGCGGGGCACGGGTGGAGGCTCAGGGGGGACACTATGTTCCTACCCCCATGAGTTAAGAGATACCCCACCATGGGGCCATTTATTGGGGGGGTGCTCATTGTTTACTAGACAGGCCCCTACTAGCGATTTGCGAGTAGGGGCAGATTAAATTACTTTGTATAAGTAAACTTGGCTGATACCGTGGGAATTAGGGAGCTATCTACTAAGCGGCTGCAAGATGCAGCCACAGCACGGATCGGAATTTCATTCATTAGAATGAAATTTCAAACTGACCTAAAAGTACTGATTGTCATCCTAACATGAAAGAACAAACTGTTCTCATTCTGTTAGGACGAAATTTGGTAGTTTCGCCAACGTTCTGTCTAAATGACAGGACATTCGGGAAAAGTGAAAGGAGGCATAGCAAGATCACGGAGGAAAGGTAAGAATTGAGGGAAAATTTCTCTGACCACAGAAAATGGAGCACACTTTGCTCCTCCGCTGGTCATACCTGGTCAGGCGTAGGAAATATACATAAGACAAAATAGTCCCTACTTGGTCTTATGTTTTAAAGAAAACTAGAGCAGACTGGAAGTAATTAAGAACGGATCCTGAGAGAGGAAGAGAAGAGGAAGCGATTAGGGAAAGGTAAGTTCGGCATGACAGTGCCACTTTAAGCCTGGCCACTCTAAGGTCAGGCGATACAAATTTTTCTATGTTCTCTGTCTGTTAACCCAAGATCTGCATTTCTGGGTATAAGCACCTTGACAAGTATTTATAGAGTTAAAAAAGTATAGGAGTTATTTTTGGCTTCTAACTGCGGCATCCCCAGGAATCATATATGGGTCACACAAGGTTCTACAGTCAAATGTATAGGGGCAGTATAACTGCCAATACCATTAAAATAATGAAACATACTTGCATGTGTAATTTGTCTAATTTTGTAATTTTTGCCTTTATGGATTTTTTCCATTTGTACATTGTTTTTTTCACCCTTCTGTCTCTCCTCTACTTTCAGAGTCAGTATTGCTTTTAATATCAATGGATCTATAGGCAAATCTCTGCTGTCCTGCACCTGCTCTTAGTCCCTCAAGCCGTAATACCCTACTTAGTTTTATTTATTTTTTGCAGTTTGTACGTTCCTGTACCCTCGAACAATGAACTTAGCGTGATGGTTCTGTAGCCTACGTCGCCCAAACCGGAGGAAAAGAGAGAACAAGGAAAATACAATATGACTAACTGTGACTGTAAATTGTTGATGACTGAATAAATGTTCTGAAATAAGAGAATTCGGTAACACAATGAGTAAAAACCTGATCTAATTATTCTGAATTCTAAAACGATCAAAATACGAATATCCAGGATTTCGACACTCATGTAAATAATGTTGAAAAAATATATATCGGAGCGGTGAAAGAGTCACAGACCCCTAGACTAAATTATGCTGACTCAACTGATATTTCAGAGGATTTCTCCACCACCAGTGGCCAATAATCTCTTATCACACATCAAGAATTTAATAATTATTCCCCCAGCGTGGTATTTCCAAGAACATGGCGGTGATATCTGTTTGTTGCATAACAGGTTTATGTGATATGAGATGGAAAATGAAGATTCCCTTCTATGTTTACAACACCTGTATTTTACAGCAACATTCTGATTATGTAATTGTTCTAATCTCTTGTTCAAGTATCATAAAATAAAATACCTTAGTCAAACGTTAAAAATATGTTTACATCGACAACACTTTGCAAGACACAAGTGCATTTCAGTAGTCATTTCTGATGATCCAGATCAAACAGGTAGGAATAACCCACTAACTTTTCATCTTATGTATCCTACAAACCGAGAAAATTATTGCCTTAAAAACCAATATGATCTTCTCATGCATCATTGCTAATTGCTATAACGCTGTATTTCTGCAATTTGTGAAAAATATCTTAATTTCCCTGTTTTTATACATACCGTAATCTGCCAAAACACATAGTCAATGCAACAAATTCCATATTTTAAAAGAATACTATAATGTTAAGATTACAAACATGTATTCCTAACACTATAGTTCTGGAATAATTGTTTATGTAACCAGGCCTCTCTCTGTGGAGTGAAAAGGCGATTTTACTTACCTTTTCTCCCATGTGGTTCTTGCTGCAGCTGGCTCCACCTCCTATGGCTGAGATAGTCGGTTTTTATGATCTCAGCCAATCCAATGCTTTCCAATAGGAAAGCACTGGAAGGCTACTGCACAAGTGCAGCAAATCGCTGAGCGTGGAGATGCTGAACACCAGTGCTGTACTAGGGAGCACCTCTAGTGGCTGACTGAGGGACTGCCACTATAGGTATTACAAGGCAGCAATGTAAACACTGTATTTTCTCTGACAATTTATTTTTACTTACATAGTTTTTCTATTTATATTTTTCCATTTAAATTATGTAGTCAATCTATGTTTCATTAAGACAGTGTTGCATGATTCCTTCATTAAGAAAAAAAAATTATAACATCTATGCTCTCCTCTCTACCAGTGCAGTAGATTTGGCTATAGCAGTAGGGTGGACAAAAAGGGCACTTGCATATTTCAATAATTGGCATATTAACAATTGGCACTTTTATATATTAACGTTGCTACACCAACCCTGGTTGTCAGTCAACAGGTCCCATTACTTCCTGGTTTGGTTAGCTCAGTGGAACTAAACTCAAGAGGCAGCAATTGCCCAGAGCACCTGCCTTGCAAAGACTTCTCATTGAGCTGCATTGGGATGTCTGTGATTGGAACCCAAAACCCCTAAATCTATGGATTCTCAAAATGGGCGATATATGAATTACCTAAAAAGCACTGGAAAACATTTTTAATAATAGTATTATTATTGGTGTATATGTATGTATATATATATAAATTTACTAAATATGAAAAGGGGGGAATTTGATACAGGAACAGTAGGTAGATGAGGACTCTGTTCAGACGACCTTACAATGCTAAACCAAAACAGTTTGATATCGCTATAACATTTTGAATGGTTAAATAGTACAGTGACTATATTTAGTATGTCTCTTAGATGATTTATAAGAAAATCATTGCTTGTTTTGTCTATGGGCTCTCTTGAATTTATTTACTTAGGGTACCCAAAAGCTTCAAAATAAATCTCAGAATATCAGCAGGTATTATGGTGGAAATACATAGCCCAAGTTTTACCTTACACTATAGCCCCACATATGGCAAGTGCCTATACAGTCATCTAATGAAATAATGGCCTTATTGCAACAGGGGTGGGTGTGGGTAAGATAGAATGTTACGTATCCCATGAGATGGAAGAATACGTTTTCCTGCTTTAGTAGAGAATAATACAAAGCAGATATAACAATAATACTCTTACAAATCATTCATCTTGAGCTAATGGAGAACTGCATTACTACATGACTTAGGTTGTGTCAGTCTTTCCAATACACAGCTTCCCCGATCCCTCTATTGTTTAATGAATGAAATGTAAATATGGCGTATGTTTTACAGGGTAATGTGCAAGAAGAGACATCATTTATCACCATTTATACATCAAGGTTATACAATATGTTTATACTAATCGATCTTCATATAAATATCTTTAATTATACGATTGTTACATGAGTTACGTTTGGCGTATATATACTGGTTTCCTGTCTGTCTGAACTAAATTCACATTTTAAACAAGGATCTGGAATTGTATATACTGTGACCAAAAACAAATGGCATTCAGGAATGTAACAACTTAAAAGGTGAAATAATACACGTGCAACGCATGTGGGCATGCTCATTACATAGCTCTAAGGGTATTTGTCGGGATGTCATGAATTTTCCAAATCTAAAAAGAACTGCTATTTTCTCAGTAAATTAGAAGTATCTTAATGGCACTTTATCCATCATCTGCCTGACTGCTTATCACCTGTCTATCTATTCATCACCCAGCCTATGTATAGAATTTGTTTTAAATCTATTTACGCATCTGTCTACCAATGCACCCAGCCACCCATCCCTACCTGTCTGTCCACACTGTATATAACAGTTTATTTATTTTTTTTACAAAAAAGCAGGAACCTAGCTGCTCAGCTGTCTGGGGACATTTCATTATTGAGCCCCCACTGACTTAAAGGGACACTCCAAACCCCCTAAAGCACTTTAGCTTGCTGATGTGCTTTATGTGTTAAGAGTTTGAAATTGGCACTTTTATATATCAATCAACCTTGCTATTTCCCCCTGGTTTTCAAGCAGACTTCCTCAGTGGTGCTAAACCCAAGAGGAAGCAATTGCCCAGAGCACCTGCCTTGCAAAGACTTCTCATTCAGCTGCATTGGGTTTGTGTTTGGACAGCCACAGAAAGTCTAGAGGGAGTTAGAAGGGGTAGACTGCAAAGGGTGCAGACAAGAGATCTGCAGTTTTTGCTTTTAAGTACACCCCAATGAAAAAAAAAGCATAATTAAATGCATGCATGTTTTCATTGGGGGGTATATCTGCTAACCAATTCTTTTTTATTTTTGGGGGGATTTGTGCAGAGGAGTGTCCCTTTAAAAACCACAAGTACAATATATACATGAAACACAAGGATTTTCTCTCATGAATACATACCTTGGTGGCAAGTCGACATTCCACAACCCTTATATTAAAATGAGCTGTTGCCGCCTTATTCATTTCAACACAACTGTTGGCAATGACAAAAACCGCTCCAGTGGGAAGCTTGACATCAGTTGCTCTCAGTGGATTGAATTCTATCAGCTTGGCCTGTTGATATAGTTATAACAACCCTGTCAACATTGTACATTCAGAAAATAATTTGTCATACTTATTACTTCTAATATAAATTGCAACCTACAACACAAAAAAACATATTGTGGACATAATGGATTCTGTACTGGTACTACACATTATATGTCGTATGGTAGAGCAGCACAGCTTCTTGTGTATCACATACTACTACTTGTAGCCCATGATTGATCAGTGCAGTCAAAGATCTGATATAGTGCATGCCAACCCTCCAAATAATCATTGTAGTATTGCATTCCATTATCTTCTCCTTAACGCTATCACTGTCCTCACTCGCTCTTCTTGTACAGCAATCAAGCCCTAAATTCGCCTAGCCCTCATGCCCTAAATTCACTTTCTTCCAAATAATTACGCAGACATGCCTCTCATCACAACCATAAAGTACATTATGGGTCCATCAACAGTCTCTGTTGCTCCCTCCTTTGCAAGCTCAGAGCTCCTACATTTTGCACTCTCCAAATACTATTTTAACTACATCTGCCCAGGTTGTCACCATGCCTACCTGCCATGTTGTGCTTCATCAATCACATTCTGTTTAAACCAGGCCACCCTTACTGACATCCATGACTAGGCCAGGCCTATGCAATCTAGTGTACGGCAATTTGGACAACTTGCAGGCTCTTGCACACATAGCAATCACTCAGAATGTAAAGGGCAAGACCATCCCTCCACTATTTATTTATTTATTATTGCCATTTATATAGCGCCAACAGATTCCGTAGCGCTATTATGATATGTTGCATCTCTACATGGCACAAGTCAACTGCTTGGAGTGGTTTAATGACACTACTGACAACCAAACCCATTGCATACCATCATAGGGCTAAGCTAAAGTATCTCACTGTCTGCATTTCTTTAACTTAGACAACAGCTGTAAAGGTTGGTGAACTTATAATGTTTCTACAAAGACACAAGCATGTCCTTTGTAGAACATGTTTTATCTTTATGTATCATTGGCTGCTTAGCTATTTGATTGCCCGGCCCCACATTTACCTACAGTGGTATAAGATAACCTACTGTAATGTATCACTGCTTTGACATTAAAACAATTCTATTTGGAACATTGGCTATTAAAGGTAAATTTTAAATGAAGCACACAATACTTTTAAGCACAACAATGTATGCAGTTTGGCACGTTTATAAAACACAATGTTGCACTGTCCTACAGAGGGTTTTAAATATGGAATTATAAAATGCAGGTCAGGCAGCATCTTTAATGTTTATAAAGAATTGCTCGAGGGTAAAATAAAGGATGACATTTAAAGAATAATTAAAATTCATAATTGGGTTTTTCATACGGCTACATTTTTGGCATTTATACACTTGAGAAATCCACACGCAAGGCTGAAAGACTCCATTATCTATTGTTACCTGGTTATATGTCTTGCCAAGAGAACTAAACACCTGTAGCTAAATTAATCAAGGTACAGAGGCAAAATAAATCTGAACAGTCCATTGTCGATATAGGTGTTCTGACTCTTGTCATATCTACAGCCAGGTCAGTCTTTAACGCAGAGCTAAAGGGGCAGCTGGCCCGGGCCCAGTTATTACTGGGGGGTTCAAAGCAGCTGCTCCTAAGCCCGCAAATGCGGCCCATCAAACATTGCAGTGCAGCAATGTGTTTTCAGTGGCCTGGTCAAAGCTGTGGCGCTTTAAGAGCGTGACCGGGCCCCTGTGATGATGTCAGCCTGGGAGGAAGTGAGAGATGTACACTACCTCCCAGCTAACACTGAGCCGCGCGGGAGTAGAAGGAGGAGAGTGCAGAGTGAGAGCTCTAACTCCCAACAGCCTCAGTCAGCCACTGGACCACAGGGAAGTTACCCTCCTGCACCAAAAAGGTAGGAAACAGGCGGGTGTGTTTCTGTATGTCTGTGTATCTGCATGTCTGTCAGTGGGTGCCCCTGTGTATCTGTGTGTGTCTGTGAATCTGTATGTGTGTCAGTGTGTGTGTATCTGTATGTGTGTTAATTTGTGTGTCGCTGTATTTGCATGTGTGTCAGTGTGTGTATCTGTGTGTCTGTATCTGTATGTGTGTTAGTGTGTGTCTGTGTATAAGTATGTGTGTCCGTGTATGTATCTGTATGTGTTCTACTGTGTATATCTACATGTGTTTGTATGTTTATTTGTATGTATGTGTCTCTGGATCTGCATGCTTATCAGTGACTGTATCTGTGCGTCTGTATCTGTATGTGTGTCAGTGTCTATCCCCCCTTCACCCAGCCACAGTCACATTAATTCCCCCAATCCTGTCACACACACCCATGCCATACTCACCTCCCATCACTCTGCCACACTCACCCTATAACGTTAACCCCCCAATCCTGTCACACTCACCTTCTCTCGCACTGTCATGCTTACCACTCAACCTTGTCACACCCATCCTCCATCACTCTGTCACACTCCCTCCTCCAACCATGCCACACCACCCTATTACATTAACTCCACTAATCCTGTCACACTTACCTCCCAATGTCCTGTCACACTCCTTCCTTCCTTCATGCATGTCACACTCACTCCCCAATCCTGTTAAACTAACTCTATCACACTTACCGCCCAACCCTGTCTCATTCACCTCTCTGGCCTTGTCACACTTACCTTGCCACAGTTACAGTTACAATTTATCCACCCTGTCAGAATCACTCCCTGAAGACCATTAGCATACACACACACACTTATGAAACATAGCTTCACCATAAACATAATGCACAAAGGCAGCCCCCCATACACACAACACACTGCAAGCAGTTACTCCAAACACACAGCCCTCGCACATAAATATACACAGAGACATACATTCAAACACAAGGATACTCAATGTCATACACACACTCTCAGGCACAGATATACTCAGAAATACACACAGCCCAATACGCATTGTGACTGCATGTCTGTATTTGTCCATGTGTGTGTCTCTGTGCATCAGTGTGATATTTATTAAGGCTGAATATTTATATTTATGAATATTTAGGAAGGCTGAATAAGAATATTGTAAATAGCAGCTGCTGCCTGGTAGAGCAATGCTCACTAATCTCGGGCAAGATGAGATATGCATGTCTCAGCATTACCCTTAAATAAGGGACCCCTAAATGTATCAGTGAAAATGTATCAGTGAAAGCATTACTATATAATAATAAGAAAATACATCTATTTGTGCAGTAAGGGATTTTACATCGCGATAAATTATCTAGTATTCCGTAGAGAATCCCTTGTTCTATATATCGAGTTTAACATATTTTGATGCACTTTAAAGTACAACTCACACACCGGCCATCTTTGAGGTACTCTTTAGAAGCCAGGGCAAATTGCTTCAATAGTCCTCCAAAACTAGAATTTGCAATTACAAAAATATTAACTTTTTCAAAACATGGAAACGTATTTTTACGTAAATTGTTATTATGGATGAGACTTGTGTTTCACCAATATTTTCTCAGTAAGCGTGGTATATACAACTATGTAAATTTAAATATCTATTTCACTTATTGCAACTTTTGGCAGTGATTCCAAAGCTGCTACTTCATTGAATGAACAAGCTATCAGTTTTATTAGTGGCATACCGTTCCCTCTTCTGCGAGGAAGGATATTGACTGGTCCATGCCGCCTCCTTCTGTGCCGATGTAACGCTCACATCGCGCACAAGTTTCAGCAAGTTCTACCTGCAAGAAAATCAAACCATAAATCTTTGTACAGTATGAGCAAAAACATTATGCATGGTACAATGCAATTACTTCCCTTAAATGACTTAAATTGTCTATACTTTTCAAATATGGACCAAATTTAATGTTATACTTTATCCCAAAGTCACATACGATAAGAACACAGAACTCATTGTTACATGGGTTATATATAAATATTTTAATTAAACTGTTCTTACAATGGGAAGATATCCATCTTGGTCAAATGATGAATAATACAAATTAGCATATCAGTGAAAAAAAATGGTTGGGTATCATGGCCTTAGTGTGGTGGGAGCGGTATGAGGGCCAGTCTTCCCCCACAGATCGAACTATACTGTAATGTAATTATTATTAGGTAGCATGGCTGAACAGTCCGTTTAGTGACAGAGTGAGCGGACGTCTTACTTCTGTGCTGGCTGCTGTGAGTGCCAACAGAGTGATCAGGGATGACATTATGTTATATCCCCAACCTCTCCACACAGTACCAGGTGCTGAAATGAGAATCCTGAGAGAGCGGCCACACTACTTAAAACCAGATCGATATAAAAGGGCTGAGCAACACAGGTGGACATAGGCAGCATGTTAAAAATGTAATATATGTATGGGCAAAAAAGGGCACAGGCAATGGTCACAAATGGTGAGCATGAACTGTGAGTCACAAATGTTGGACATGGGCAGAGGATCACAAGTGGGGATATGGGTAAATAGGGAGAGGGACACAAATGGGAGACATTGACAGACATACAGAATTTATAAATGTTGTCAATAAGATGTTTAAATACATTATGGTAATTAATAAACAATTACGAAATCTGCCCTTGAATGTTGTTTAGTTTGTTTGTTTTTAATTTAAAACTGCATATTAACTAAGATCATAATGACCTTCTTCTGTCCGCTGCTCACACCCGTACGGGCAACTTACACCTGCAGGACTTCTCGCGGGCGGCTCCCTTCCTATGGAATAGCCTGCCTACCGCCATCAGACTCTCCCCTAGTCTTCAATCATTTAAGATGTGTCATAACACCCATCTATTTAGGAAAGCTTACGGCCTCCAAGACTAGCCTCTACCTTACATACCGGTCTCTTGCTCTTTCCTAAACGGCAGCACTTTACTCTCTCCTCCAGCTCTGCTTCACTCCCACCTTATTTGATTGCTATTTCCTGTCCTAATGTGTTTTACACCCCACCTCCTATAGAATGTAAGCTCGTTTGAGCAGGGTCCTCTTCAAACTATCGTTCCTGTAAGTTTTCTTGTAATTGTCCTATTTATAGTTAAATCCCCCCTCTCATAATATTGTAAAGTGCTACGGAATCTGTTGGCGCTATATAAATGGCAATAATAATAATAATAATAAAGAATAAATCAAATTGCCACTATTGTGCAAAAGAGGATTTTTCAACCAAGCAGCTACCACCTTAGTGCAAGTATCTCATTCCTTAACACAACAACATGCAATTAAAGTAAACTTAACTGAGTGGCATAAAAGCCCACTACAATCAGAATAGTGGAGCGCTATAAATATAACAAACGTCCCCCTATATATTAGGGGTATTTATCCTATACACACAAAAGAAAAACTATATAGTGTAGTATAATAGGTGATAAATGTGAATATTAATGTAATTGGAAGCACTCAAGTTGGATAGGGTCTAATGAGGACAGGCTCAAATCTCTCTTCTGATGTTAATTTATAAGCTTGCAGGGGAAATATAAAATGAGAGAGAGAGAGACTCCAAGTGTTATATGTTTATGTAAATGGATATATATTGGACGCACAGGAACAGAAAGAGTTTAGGGCTTAGGGTTTAGGGCCCTGCTCAAATGAGCTTACATTCTAGAGGGAGTGGAGTAAAGCGGCACAGAAGGTAATGGTAGATTAGAAAAGTAGGTTGCTAGAATAGTTTTGAATGAGACTTTGTTTTGTTTTTCATACACAGTTGCAGGAGTGCAAGCAAGGTGCTTGGAGGGAAAGCTATTAGCAGTATAACTGATATGCTTTCCTGAAGTGAATTGTAATTTATTTTTTTTTTTTTTAAAAGGAAAGTAGACTGGATTAGAGTTTAACGGATCAGGGAAGGTTGTTCCATAGGTACGGTGCAGCCCTAGAAAAGTCTTGAAGGTGGGCATCAGAGGTGCGAACAAAATAGACGCAGGTCTTTGGCAGAGCGTAGGGTCTAGACGTGATAGCAGCGTTATGTAGAGATTTGTAAGCAAGTACAAGAATTTTAAATTGATAAAATTGAGGCCTATATCGTATGGTAAGCCAACGTAGGGACTGACAGAGGAGGGAGGTGTGGGAAGTGCAGGTGGAAAGGAAGATAAGTCTCTCCGCCGTATTCATTAAAGACTGTAATGGGGCAAGATGGGAACACGTCAGACAACTAAGAAGCCAAGGCAAGAGAGGATAGCTGCATGGACCAGCACCTTAGCCACATTGGGCATAAAATAGGGTTGGATGCGCGCTACATTTTGTGATGGAAGCAGCAGGATTTGGCAACCGATTGGACATGAGCGGTGAAGGAGAAGTTGAAATCAAAGAGATCACCTAGGCAGCGAGCCTGCGAGGTAGAGCTGATGGTAGTGCCACTGACTTCAAGGGAGACAGACACAGGAGTAGCAACACTTAAGGGAGGAAATATCAGACATTTTGTTTTGGACAGGTTAAGTTGAAGGAAGTGAGCAGCCATCCAGTTAGAAATAGCAAAGAGGCAGTGAGAGACACGAGTCAAGAAGAATGTTGAGAGATCAGGAGAGGACAGGTAGATTTGTTTATCATCTGCACAGAAATTATATTTGAAGCCAAAGGAGCTGATGAGTTTACCAAGGGACGCAGTAAAGTACAGTAGGGGACCAAGGACTCAACCTTGGGGAACACCAACAGAGAGAGGGTTGTGGAGAAGAGGCAGAGCCAGAAGAGAAATAGTTAAAGAGCGCTGGGAGAGGTAGGATGAGCACATAGATAGAGATTATAGAGGATGAGAAGATGTTGTAGATGATCAACAGTGTCGAAAGCAGCAGAAAGGTCAAGGAGAATTAGGATAGAGTTACCATTTTTTTTAAATGGAAAGTGGTCTCCACCTATTGCTGCAAATGAACACAAACTATTCACTATGTAATACACAGGTAAATCCTGACAAGTCATAAACCTAAGCGTATATATAATGTTGATACAAGTTCATTTTCATTTACGATTAAAAAATCATTATAAACCACCCCATTCTTTGTTTACTTTATCTCTGGAAAGGTGGGAGTTGAGCAATTTAGGTGGTATAGATCATAACACTCATAAAACTTTTCATGTATATGTTTATGAAATATACAAATAGATGGTGCAATTGAACGCATAATAGCCTCTTACAACTTTCATGTGCTAAGTAGCATTTGTTCTCAAGGGGACAGAGTCATCAGTCATGTGGAAGCTACAAAGATGTCTCACATGTGCAGCTCAGGAACAACCTTTGATCGTAAAGATATTTACAGAAAACAACTTTGTTGTGTTTGTTTAAAAAAAACAAAACAGACATTTTACTAATGACCCATGAATATATTTTCCAGGTATACAGAGAAAAAAAAAAGTGGTAAGGAAACTATCCTCAATGCTGTAAAGAGTTCCACTTGTAGTACCATGCCTGGCACATATCAATAGATACAGCAGCATCTGGAATTCATTCTACAACCATTTAGCTGTCTTTGTTTTATTAACTAAATGAAAAGGGACAGAGTCTCATAGAAGGAAAAAAAACTTAAAAAATAACAAAAATCAACTTTTTGGAAATAATAAACACACGCAGGACATCAGATCTTTAAGGACCTGATTGTAATAATGGCATAAATTTAACATACAACACAAAAGAAAAACTTTAGAAAGAGTGATTATGTCTAACTTTCAATCAGGGCTCGAGTCCTGCAGGAACGCGTGGAAACGGCGTTCCTGCACTTTTTTCACAGGAGGAATGCCGTTCCCCCTGCAGGCACTCAGGGGGCGGCAAAAAATGCCGCCCCCAAATGCCCTGTGTTCCCTCTGTCATGGCGGGTGGCTCTCTCCCTGTCACAGCGGCGAGGAAGCTGTGTCCTCTCTGCTCCCTTTCACCGCGCGCCGTTTTCTGATGCAGGGAGCCGGAATATGACGTCATATTCCTGCTCCCTGCATCAGCAGACAACCCACGCGGCGAAAGAGAGGCAGAGAGGACACAGCTTCCTCGCCGCTGTGACAGGGAGAGAGCTGCCAGCCTCACTGCAGCCCCACTGGACCCCAGGGACCCATCCATGCCAGCTTTCCTAAAAGGTAGGGAGGCTGGGTGGGTGGGCAATGTTAATTTTAATAATTTGTATATATGTATGTCTGTGTGTGTATGTCTGTTAGTGTATGTGTATGTATGTGTGTGTGTATGTCTGTTAGTTTATGTCTGTTAGTGTATGTGTGTATGTCTGTTAGTGTATGTGTATGTATGTGTGTGTGTATGTCTGTTAGTGTGTGTGTGTATGTCTGTTAGTGTGTGTGTGTGTGTGTGTGTGTATGTCTGTTAGTCTATGTATGTGTGTGTATGTCTGTTAGTTTATGTCTGTTAGTGTATGTGTATGTTTGTGTCAGTGTGTGTGTGTGTGTGTGTATGAGTGTATTTACATCTGTTAGCGTATGTACGTGTGTGTGTATGCACTTCTGTTAGTGTATGCATGTGTATGTTTGCGTGTATGTGCTTCTGTTAGTGTATGCACGTGTGTGTGCGTATGAGTGTATGTGCTTCTGTTAGTGTATGCACGTGTGTGTATGTGCTTCTGTTAGTGCATGTTTGCGTGTATGTGCTTCTGTTAGTGTATGTTTGTAAGTGTCTGTCAAATAAGTGAGAGTCTGTTTGTCATTTAGTGTGTGTGTGACTGTTAGGTGTGTGTCTGTCAGTGTGTTTGTGTGTGTCTCTCTGTCAATGAATGAGTGTGTATCAGTGAATGTGTGTGTGTCAAATCAGTGACGTCTGTGTGTTTGTCACTGAGTGTGTGTGTTACTGTCAGTGTGTATATGCCAGTGTGGGTGTCTGTCAGAGAGTGTGCTTAAAGGGACACTACAGGCACCCAGAGAACTTCAGCTCATTGAAGTGGTCTGGGTGCAGTGTCCCAGTCCCCTTAAACCTGCAAGTGTAATTATTGCGGTTTCTCAGAAACTGCAATAATTACCTTGAGGGGTAACTCCACCTCTAGTGGCTGTCTACCAGACAGCCACTAGAGGGACTTTCGGGTGGTTAGGTGACCAAAAGTCGCCTAACTGATGCTGGACGTCCTCACCCTGTGCATGAGGACATCCAGCATCTGCTAAATACCCATAGGATTTTAACCCCCATCAGTGTCGAGTGGGGGAGGCGAGGACATGAGGGAGGGGGGCACTATAGGGAATTATAGTGCCAGGAAAAGGAGCAGGAAAAGGTGGAGTCTAAAGAGGAAGGGGTGGGTTCTTAATAAGAAAGCGGTGAGCCCTTGACAGGAAGGGGTGGTAAATTTAGATTAGGGGGTGCTCAGGTATAAATAAAATTAAAATACACCACTGTGTGAGTGTCTGAGTATGTGCGTCTGTGAGTGTCTGATTGCCTGCGTGTGTCTGTGAGTGTATGTGTGTGCACGCATTTATATATGCATACAAGTGTGTGTTTTTTGGGGGGGGTGGGGGGAGGGTAGAGTTCCCACACTTTTTTTCCCCAGGACTTGACCCCTGCTTTCAATCATTATTATAAACACCGTCCATTGTACCTGGCAGCACAGAGAAAGCATACGGAGAGGAGACAAATGAAACAATGTTCCTCATGGCTTTGCCTGGTTTGAACTGGATTATAAATTAATGAATCTTTAATAGAAATGCAAATGAAAACAGAGCATTGGAAAAAAAAAGTATAACACAAGTTACATGAAGTCTGAAATGGTGTAAACAGTAGAGAAATGAGAGATCCCCTTTAACGGCAAGAAGGGTTCTAATTGTCCATAGCGTAGTAGTCTCTCACAAATTTTAAATTACCGAAAAGGTGCATTTTAAATGAACAGAAAAGGTGCATTTAAAAAGTAGACTTGCGGATAAAATGAGAATAAAAAAAGAAGACAATAAAGTTGTGTGTCACTAGAAATCTGGGGTAGTCTAGTGGGCATCTTCTGCAGACAGAAACAAAGTGTTACTATAGGGGACATATATTTAGCAGAAAAATCCACAGAGAGAAAAAGTCAAATTTATTCCTAAAGGCAATAATATGAATCTATTCACTTGAGCCAAGTTCGAGCACATCGCATTTGTAGCTTCCTCTATGGTTAAGAGTCTTGTTTGTTTTTCACCTTGGCAGACTAGGATAAATTGCGTGGGAATGTTTTTTCCTTTTTTTTTATTATTATGATTTTTGTTAAATAAGGGGAAAATTAACATGTTTCAGATGTTTCATGCAATAAATATAAATGCTTTAAAAAATGTCAAACTATTACACGTGTTATGTCCTAGAGCAAACTAAATGGATAACTTCAGAAATCAACCAGGGGCAGACTACACATCTCTGATGTCTATGATCAGACTGGGCATTGTTTACAAATGACCTAAATTCTACACATGCCCAGTTGCTCTCAACATCTTCTACATAAAACAATCATTAAATATCACAGAATCTGTGCTGTGAAGAAAGAAGAAATTAAGTGAAAAATTGTAGTAATGCAGTGCTGTTTGACATTTTTAACGTAAATTTGCAGGTTAACCTTCTTCCCTATAGAAACAATTCCCATAATCTACTCCTTTACAAATGCCGCCTTTGTTTTTATTAGTCAACAATTACACTGGTGGTCACTGCCCCAAGTGTCCCGATGGCTGAACCACCAGTCTCTAAGTATCATAAACAGATGGATGATGGTGACATCCAAAGGGATTAGATTGTCAGTAGAGCTAGTGCATTGCACTACATCAAATCGTTGACTTTCTAAAACCTTTAGCGGGGATTAGTTAACATTTATAAGACAAAAACCCTAGTAAGAAAGCATGCCGATACGTCCTAGTTTATTCCGAGCTTACATAAGTAGGAGCTCTTACATGATTAAAACTACTAGCAAAGCAAAAACAATTAGTGATGAGTAAACACATAAATATTTATCAAATAAGCTAAACAAATCAGCGGCATTTCAAAGAAATCAAAAGGAATAAGGTCAGTTTAGCAAAGGGGCAGAAGGCTGGAAGACTACACTTTTCATTTCATGGAAACCTAAAACAGTGAACAGACAAATTAAGAGTGACAGTAAGCAACATAACAAGAGCTTGTGTATATAGGACAGCCATGAATTTACATTGGGTTTAATCCTTGTATACCATATTGTATAAATAAAACAAATCCTTAATCCCTTGCTTACATTAGTACTTTGTTACATTTTGAGATGTTGAAAATAAGACTTTGCCAATCTGTATGCTGATATTAAGAAAGAGACAGAAGTCATTTATCCTACAGAAGCAAAAACCATTTGTAGATAGACAGACATTGAACAGAGAGACAGGTGCACGCCAAGAAAGAGTCATCCACAATTTCATGGTGAGGGACATTCTCACCATGACCATAGTCATGTTATCGTGGCAATGAGTATGCGTACCATAAGAATGGATCATTATGCAGAAAATAAACAAGATGCTAAGCCACAGTCTATTCAAAGTAATGAAGAACTGCCCCAACATTTGTTTCTATGGAAAACTGAGGAGCACTAGACTTAGCAGAGGTTCAGCTGTTATTTAGGAAGTCATCGCCACTCAATAACTGGGAGCAGCATGTTTACTTTTATTGTTTTTTGTAAGTTAGGAGTTTCTTTTTCTACAACGGGGTAACATTTGCTCTTGCTTGTCCAATGTTAAAATAAAAGGTCTTTAGAATTCTAGACTGGGATACTTGAATTAATGTGAATGTAAACTAAAGTGAAAATCAGCTAAAATAATGTCCCCTCCAGCTGATAGAATACAGAGGGATATATGAAAAGCAGTTAGGTTTATGTAATGATCTTGGTGGGTCCAAACCGTCAGTATACCATGGCGATGGTGTCCACAAGGTATGTTGCTATGCTGGCTTTTGCATTTCTAGGTGTTTTAAACTTAAAGGAATCCAATTATCTGGTGTAATCTGGATCACATCTCATAATCAGAAGGTTATTTAAAGGAACAGCACAAAAGAACATAATGTAAATTAAATTGTTATGGTGTCTGTTTTTTTTTTTTTACAGGTATCTAGTTTATGGTCCCCCCTCATTATTTTTAGGGTGAGGGGGGTAGGTAGAGGGTTATTTTTTGGGGAGGGGGTGACTAGGGGTTTGGGGACCCCTAGTCACCTTGGGGGGGTGTTAATTTGTATTTAGGGCCCCCACCCGCCCCTCAGGGGTGGGGGCCAGGGGAGAGGACAATAGGTCCCCCCTCTTATTCTAATTTAGGGCCCCAACCCGCCGCTCAGGGGTGGGGGCCTGGAGGGGAGGATAATAGGTCCCCCCCCCTATTTTACTTTAGGGCCCGCACCCACCGCTCAGGGGTGGGAGCGGGGGGAGGACAAAAGGTTCCACCCCTTATTTTACTTTAGGGCCCCCACCCGCCGCTCAGGGGTGGGGGCCAGGGGGAGGTTAATAGGTCCCCCCCTATTCTAATTTAGGGTCCCCACCTCTTAATTTTGAATTGTCAATTCTTTCTCTATGTGGCACAAAAAAGAGAGAACATTTTTACTTTTTTTTTTTCCAGTTCGGTCAAAATGTTTCTTATACCGATATTAACTATTTCAGAAGTTATTTTGTTTCATTAGCTTTCTACCTTTCTCTGAGTTTTCGGGTCGGATCCACGCATTTACAGAGCATTCTAAGAAGTGTGTGCTATATGTTTATTTTCATCAAAAGTATGTAGCCATGTCTGAACTTTTAAAATGTTTCAGTACAGCAAGATTTCTTTATTTTTTGACGTTTAACAATTTTCCTTAAAAATTTAATTCAACAATTTAATGTTTCGTGGTCTAATCAAAACATTTTTTTCTCACAAATGTATTTTGATTTTTAAATGCATTATTTTGCTGGTAAGCAAAATTTTAATCAAGCATAGGACAATGCAAGTTTGTAAATTCCAGTGGTCAGTAACTGTAGTTTTTTCTGTGATTAAAGAGCTTTTGCCCTCTTTTCAAATACTTTGATTCTTAATGATGCCACACATAGTTGAACATTCTGCAATATGCATTCAACAGCCCTTTGAAGCCAATTCCCATATTCCATTGAAGACTACAGTTTGATATAGAAACATATTGCATGAATAAACACTGACAAAACTGGGTTTATTCAGTTGATAGTAGACAAGTGCAATTGTTTCTTTCTGAATTGAATTTCACCAGAATTTTGCATAAATTTTTAACTCTAAATTTGGTGTCTTTAAATAGTCAATCTCACATAAGGGTACCATGTTAAGGAGATATCTACTAAACAGCAGATTTGGTATCCTAAATAGGGAATGTGACAACAGCTCCTTCCCACGAACGTTTGCCACAAACTCCTGGAGGAGTGTGGATGATGGCCTCTTGCCCACTGAATATGGTCCAGGTCTGAGACACCGTTCGGGACTTACCCTGTCCAGCCGCCATTAGCAGCTTTTTCTGAAATTTTCAGCTGAATTTCATTTCATATTTATAATTTCTGAAATTCAGATGAATTCCACTTTGGAGTTTCAGAATCGAAACAAAACAAATGTTTCCCCCATGCACATATCTAGTTGATAGCAAATTTTAAAAGGCAAGAATGCTAAAGGGAGAAAAAAATCCACAATATTCCACAGTGAATAAACCTCTGTTTGTGAGTGGTCATTCACCTCCTCCAAAAAATCCAGAAGCTCTCTGCACAGAGCT
This sequence comes from Pelobates fuscus, assembly GCF_036172605.1. Lineage (NCBI taxonomy): Eukaryota > Metazoa > Chordata > Amphibia > Anura > Pelobatidae > Pelobates > Pelobates fuscus. The sequence continues at coordinate 329,539,881 of NC_086319.1, forward strand.
AGCCTAGCGGTGCAGGCTGACAGCGATCAGCTCAAGAGAGAGGGTGACTAGTACGAACAGCTTGACTAATTATACTGGGAAAGGCTCAGGGCTCTCCTGGAATGATAACTACTACAGTGTGCTTAGTTATCATGTGTACTGATAGGTGATATTAAAAGGACACCCCACTGTCCAAATTAAAAATAAATAAAAATCACTCTTTAGTAGATATACCCCAATTGAAAACTTGTATGCATTTAAGTATGCATTTCTTCATTGGCGTTATATCTAAAAACAGCTTGCAAAATCTGTAGTTCTCTTGTCTGCTGCCTTTGCAAGCCCTCCTCTTATAACTCTGCCCAGACTTTCTGTGGCTGTCCAATCACAGACTTCCCAATGCAGCTCAATGAGCAGTCTTTGCAAAGCAGGTGCTCTGGGCAATTGCTGCCTTTTGAGTTTGGTGCAAATAAGCTAACGAATAAGTAACAGGAGGGTGTAACCAGTATCATTTTTACAAGTGTCAATTTCTATAGAAATCTCCAAAATGAAAAAAAAAAAAGATGACACACGCTTCACAAAAAAGTTTATCAGCAAGATAAAGTGCTTTAGGGGTCTGGAGGGTTTTGCCCCCTGGGAAGTGCAGCCCAAGGCAAATACCTTGTTTGCCTCGCGGCAAATACAGCACTTGTTTTTAGGTATGTGTAAGCAGCTTAAATGCATTACTAGCAGTACAGCTTACTAATGATGGCAACAGAAAGACAACATACAGTAAACACTGGCCCACCCCATTTTTCCCTGCCCGCTGGCATCCCGCATTACAAGACACTGATTTTGTGAATTGATGCAGTCAAATTCTGTATAAATATATATATATAGCAAAAAGAGTCCTTGCACACAAGCTAAATATAAACAAAAAATGCTTTGCCGGGTGCCAGCCAAGGTTCAAATATCCAGGAAAAACAATAAATGTAGCTGCACTCACGGTTGGAGATTAAAATCTTCAATGCTTTATTTCTTTCATTAAAAAATAGATCGACATTTCAGTCCAGCTTGTGGACTTTCCTCAGGACCAAGACTGTATCTAAAATAGTGTAAAAGAAAGAGGTAAGCATAGAAAAGACAGAGAAGGGTGGGCTGAGTGCAAGCAGTGGTGAGGTGGCATGCACGGTAGACCTCATGGAGCAAACTCAATCCAAGGACTCCACACCAAATAAAATGCAGTGGAAGTGTGGTGTAGAAAGGCTTTCAGCATTCATAGTGGGGGCAGCCGCCTGCAACCAGCCCTCATTATAAGACTCTATGAGATAGCAGGTTAATCCTTAACAATAACTTATTTTAAAAATAATAATAATAATACTCAAAGGCTTCAATGGGTTTTGAAAGAAGGAAGGACCATGGGTCGAATGGAAGGAGTTGCAAAAACAGAGAATCACATAAACAGTGAACTGACTTGCAGAAAGAGGTCAAATGGGGACGAGACCATGACATATATATAGTTACATAGTTACATAGCTGAAAAGAGACTTGCGTCCATCAAGTTCAGCCTTTCTCACATATGTTTTTATTATTATTATTATTATTATTATTATTGCCATTTATATAGCGCCAACAGATTCCGTAGCGCTTTACAATATTTTGAGAGGGGGGGATGTAACAATAAATAAGACAATTACAAGAAAACTTACAGGAATGATAGGTTGAAGAGGACCCTGCTCAAATGAGCTTACAGTCTATAGGAGGTGGGGTATTAGAAACATTAGGATAGGAAATATCAAGTAGGAGTGAAGCAGAGCTGGAGGAGAGAGCAAAGCACTATCCCATAGGAGAGCAAGCGACAGGTATGTAAGGGAGAGATTACTCTGGGAGGCCATACGCTTTCCTGAAGAGATGGGTTTTAAGGCCCTTCTTAAATGATTGAAGACTAGGGGAGAGTCTGATGGCAGTAGGCAAGTTATTCCATAGGAGAGGAGCCGCCCGTGAGAAGTCCTGCAAGCGTGAGTTGGCCGTACGGGTGCGAGCAGCGGTCAGGAGGTGGTCGCGGGCAGAGCGGAGGGTACGAGGAGGGGCATACCTCTGGATCAGTGAAGAGATATAAGAGGGGTTGGAATTGTTCAGTGCTTTAAATGTATGGGTTAGCACTTTGAATTGACTCCTATAGGATACAGGGAGCCAATGTAAGGACTGGCAGAGGGGCGAGGTGTGAGAGGACCGACTGGATAGGAAAATCAGTCTAGCTGCAGCATTCATTACAGACTGTAGCGGGGCAGTACGGCTTTTGGGGAGACCAATCAGGAGAGGGTTACAGTAATCCATGCGGGAAATTACTAGAGCATGGACAAGCTCCTTGGTAGCATCTTGCGTAAGAAAGGGGCGGATGCGGGCTATGTTTTTGAGTTGGAACCTACAGGACTTGGCAACAAACTGGATGTGAGACTCAAAGGTGAGACCAGAGTCAAGTATGACGCCAAGACAGCGCGCTTGTAGGGATGGACTTATGTGGATATCACTGACTTGAAGGGAGAGTGAGAGAGGAGGATCAGTATTAGGAGGAGGAAAGACAAGGAGTTCAGTTTTTGAGAGGTTTTTGCTGTTGATCCAAAAGAAGGCAACAAACCCAGTCTGAAGCGCTTCTAATTTTGCAACAAACTAGGAAAAAAAATCCTTCTTGACCCCAAAATAGCAGTCAGATGTCTCCTTGGATCAAGCAGCTATTACCCCACTAATTAGAAATGTTATCCCTGTATGTTATGTTTTTGCAAGTATTTATCCAATTGCAGTTTAACCCCTTAAGGACACATGACATGTGTGACATGTCATGATTCCCTTTTATTCCAGAAGTTTGGTCCTTAAGGGGTTAAACATCTGTATAGACTCTGACAAAACCACCTCTTCAGGCAAAGAATTCCATATCCTTATTGCTCTTACTTAAAAAAAAAAAAAAAAACCTTGAATATATGAATGTATGTATCCTTCATGCCACACAAACGACAACATTAATCAGAAGGGGTAGGTCTCATGTAATGAAATGTGATTGGTGTAACATACCATGTAAACATGGCTTTAATTCTCTGCTCCTATAAGGTAGCACACACAGAAGCTTTGATTGTATGCTCCCACATATCTAACCAATCTTCCCCAGTGACCCAACCGCATGGGTCACTTTCCCATTTTATCACGTATGGGAGATTCTCCTAAGATGAGGATATACCTTTATATATTTATAAAAATGTTTAAAACTGCTACAGCAATCTACATTAATCCAGGGAATGTAAATCTAGTAGTAACAGTGAAATTGTAGAGTCGATTCACTTCTCCCCCTCCCTGACTGCAGGAATGATATGACCCATTAAAACTTCCATTACTGTTTGGAAGCGGGAGGTAAACTGGCATTTGCAGCACACTTTCAGGCATTAAATCGGTAACCAGTGACTTCTGGCAGAGAAATCTGTTCCTCAACTGGCTGGCAATCATCCCTAGAGAACACATGAGGGCAAGTGAGGCTTTACAGACTAAATGTCATTCTGGAAAATACATGAAAGTAAAAATGTGTATACTCAATTCTCGTAGTGAATTAGTTAAAGCACTGGAGTTTTCCTCTAAAATTTGTTATCTTGCAAGCATAGAATAAATGTAATAGTTATGTTCATTACATGTTTTAACTGTTAAATTATGGGATCGGTTAGTGAATTTTCCAGACCAGTATTGTTGCTGGAGCACTATATTTCCCTAGGGATAGTATAATCTTGACTAGGAAAACTTTATATTCACCACAAGCTAAATGTAACTTAGAAATGAAAAGAATGGCTGCACTAAACCTTAAAAATAAGCCTTTTAAAGTTTATAATCCCCTTCATTGTAAACACTGATGTGGAATCAACACATAAAATATGTAGATGTGCTCTATGTAAACTGCATATCAAATTGAAGTCTAATCAATTTTCATCTGTTTCTAGTTAGCCTGCTATGTTCCAGTTAGTCCCATTGCTGCTTATGTTCTGTGAAATGATAGCGTGTCTCACCATAAATGACCTATTTCATCCGAGTGAAATAAACCTCAGAGCAATAAATTATGACCTCTTGTTCTAGCCACTGTATCTTACGTATGTTCGAGATGCTTCTGTCAAATCTCATGCTTTTATTACTTTACAATGAAATGAATTAAAAAAAAAAAATATAATAAAATATATATAAAAAGAGAGAACATTGAAACTCAACAATGGCTTAATAGAGGTGGAATTTCCGCTGCAGTGGGAAGGCTGCCTAAAATGTTTATAACACTTTATATACGCAATAAAAAAGTTTTTAAAAAAATCCAAGAGCAGTCAGTGAACGTCTCTAACATCAATCTTTTGTTCTGAAATTACATAATGCTGTGTTGGTTGCTGAAAGGTCATTGAGTACAGATCACTTACTCACTGACATTTTGTTACAGAGATTATACATGCAGTAACATAATGAGTTACTAACGCAGATGCTGCTTTTACACAGAATGTACACGTGCTAGCCTTTGCCTGTATGCAGCTGGACTACTGGTCTCTATTCTGTCACAGTCTGGGGTCTTTGCAGGTTGTACTTACCTGAACTTGTCCCTCAGGAGTGGCACTGTCCTTTTCCGTCCAGTCTTTTTTAGATTTTGGCACTGCAAAAGCCAAAAGTCAATGTCAGTGCTGTAGTCTCGCATATGCGCAAGAGTACAGAATTGAAGTCTGTGGAGGATCCCACAAGAATGTGGGATCCTTAACATAAAGAGTTTATCCCCCCTCCCCCACAGCCTTCACCAGTGATGCCTGGGGGAAATGTAGCTGCTCCTTTTGTCAAGCTTTGTCAAGCATAGGAACAATACTGAGACAAAGTAGTTGCTATTTTGTCTAAGTATCTCTATTGACTATTGGATGGGAGGAGCCACTTTAAGTGGGGCAGCTCAACCATGGGGCAGCTCAACCATGACAATACTAATTGTCTATTTGACGCAAGAAATCAATCTCAGTTAGTGTGAACCCTTGGTAGTCACATTGGTTTCATATCTTGTAGCCAGAGAGACTTCATTGGTGATGCCACTTCTATCATGAGTTATGACACGGAAACCTTTGAAAGGGGAAGGTAAGCTTGGTGTGAACTTAAATGGATCTGAAATTTGTTTAAAAGTTACAAGAAAAGTAGTATTTTATTTGCAATTTAGGCTTTTTTTTCCCTAATTCAATTTCAGATTTAATTCTGTCAAAAAAAAATTACCTACCCTGCCAAAAGAGGAGGCAAATTTTATAAAGCAAAACCTACCAACACTTGCAATTTATTTGATTTCTCGTGATGCCTATGGCCAACATCTCATGTGAGCCACTTCACGGTATTCTAAACTTGGACTTTAGAAAAATTTAAAGATTAAGTTACACCCCTAAAAAAAAAAAAAAAAGATGCAGGTACCATGTAGAAAGCAACTTTGTAAAGAATCACAGTAATCTGCTAATCTGCAGTGTGAAATTTCACAGAGTACAAAACTAGTTATGGCACAATATGGCAGTCTGGATTTATTGTGCACTAAAACTGCAAATTAAAAACCTATACAGGACTGCCTGTAAAATGGGCAGGACCACCAACTGAGTTAAGAAGACGCTAGGCAAGCGGATAGGTAGCTGCACTAACCCCATTTGGACTGCTTTATGCTTTTTTTTTTTGAGAATCCAGTTGTAGTTTGTCCATTAGCTACTGCTAACAGTGTATCTCTGCCTTGTGAGTGATCATTTGCAGCTTTGGTTGCTTTTATTTTATGCCTTTCCAGTTAAATGAGCACCACCTGCTAGCGTTTGTTCTTGGCCATGTTTATAATACAGTTTGATAAATTACCGCATATTACTCTAGAAGACACAAATCATCACTCTGCTTGAGCCAGTGAAACATCTCACGGACCTTAATTTGGCCTGTCTAGTGAAAAGTATAAACAAAGAAAAATGGAAAAAGAGGATTTAAAATACAATTATTGATGGGGTTGCGGTTTCAAAATTCCATAGCTTCTAAACAGTCTCACGAACACAATAACACAGATAGGCAGACTAATACATATGGTATATTGGCCTCTCTATAGTTTTTAATCTCAAAAAAGATTTACACTATATCCTGTCTACGCTCCTTATTTGTAGAAAAAATAATTAATAATAATGAACTAAGGAGGGGAAATGTTATAGATTGACTGGGGGGAAAGGCCAAATATATAATATGGGAAAGGGAAAACAAATGTTGTAAAAAATAATGAACTAGATGTAGCGGAGAGCTGATATCCCACAGCTATTCTCCACTAAAGATCCCAGGGAGGCTCAGGAACAAGGCAATAGTAAATCCACAGGCAGAGTTTCCAGCAGGCAAAATAACACAGCAGTATCCCCACAGCAATCCCAATAACTGGACGACACACAGTTTCAGGAACAGAACTGCTGGCTGGCACATCCACCCTGCCTTTTATTACAAATGTACACATACAGGCCACACCCAGGGGGAGGCATAAAACAACCAATAGTATCATGGGTGCAACCCACAGATTCCCTCCCCTTAGCCTGAGAGATAATCCACTTATTATACAGTTTCAAACATAACTTTTACACAATATCTATAACTTCTACAATATTCGTGCTACAAACATAAAACATGCATTTTCGTAATCAGCAGACTTCAATTAGTAATACTCTCAAAAATCGTCCCAATCCCTCCAGTAGATCAATAGTTAGTTGGAGGTCCCTTTATGACCGACCGCAAGCACATTTTCCTGCCCAAAACAGTTCCATAGATTTGAGCTGTGCGGTCGGTCAATTTCTGGCATAAAAACGGCTAAGTCCCGTTCGAAGTGTGGCCGGTACTTCGACGTTAGTCAAAGTGTCGAAGTGGAGTCGATGGTACGGGTCGGCGGTGTTCGAAGTTAAAATGGCCGCCGCCACGTGGTCCTTTGTTCGATGCCGTGCACTTCGACGACTTCAACAGCTTCGACGATTACTTTGGCACTTCGACGGTATCCGAAGTGCCCATTTAAAGTTGCAACACTGCCCTGAGGTAATCCAAGGGCCAGGAACAGTATTTGTCTTTAGGGCCAAGGTAGGGTAGGTGAGGGCAATCAACAATACAGGAAGGGGCAGCCACAACAGGGTTCCGCTACACTAGATCTCCATAGTTCGCAAAGAAATGCCAACAAGTGTTTTAATAAGGCCCTGTGTTGCACAAAGATTCACTTAACTATATACACAAGGGCAGGGATAGGCAGCCTTCGGCACCACGGATGTTGTGGGATACGTCTCTCATGATGCTCTAACAGCCATAATGCTGGCAAAAGCATCAGGGGAAATGTAATCCACAACATATGGATTGCTGAAGGGGTTTTCCTGGCACTATGGCTCACTATAGGGATGCCCTCTGTTGTGCGCTAACCCTACCCGTGGTGCAGAAGGGGTTAAAAACCTGAAAACCTGTCACTTACTTGATTCCAGTGCCGATATCCTTCAACTCCGAAACCTAATGCGCATGCCAAGGAAAGCAAGGCTCCTCCTCCGAAACCTAATGTGTGCATGCCTAGGAAAGCTTGTATAATGCTTTCTTATGGAGTTTTACATGACGCTGGATGTCCTCATGCATAGCGAGTGTCATCTAATGTTTATACTTCCTTTATTGCTAATGCGGTTTAATGCAGAATTTCTTATCTCCATCGCTGTTAATAGCTAGCTAGACCCTTCAGTTCAATTAAAGTTAAATTAACAGAGCAGGAAATAAAAACTTCTTAAATAAATCTGATTAAAAGTGAAACTGTGACGAACTAAACCTCGTCACGGGTGTTTGGAGGGGCCTGCTGGCCAGCCTCTTACCTCAGGACTATGGCCCAGGTGTTAGACTTTGGTTCAGGACTGTGAAAAGGCTTTGTTTGTGCCTTTTCCCTTGTCTGATTCGGTATATAGGATTTACCGAACAGATCAGGAGTATTCTGTTCGTATACCACATCAACTCCTGAACTCTTGGACCACCCGTGGGAGACATGTGCTGCCTATTAACCTTATTTTTTTTGTCAATCTTTGTTTATTGGTTTGTTTTTTCAAGTGTAATTAGAGATACAGAAATAAGAGACAGATAAGCATTTAAACAACAAGGCTTGGTAGATAAATTTGAATAAGTACATCCCTCAAGCAGCTTCCACCTAGCAGAATGTACATAATGATTTATGTGTCACAGGGTAAATTATTACGTCAGTGAAAGGAGCTCTTTCGTATGACCACAAATTATCCTGTTCACTGAGGCCCACTGCGCTGCCTTTGGAAGGTAGTTAACGTATAGAGGTATTATAATCCCATATTACTGCCAAGGTGCCCATTCCCTTCATTTTAGGGTTCCCCATGCCATTTCCCTGTGTATGTTTGTTTCATTTGCTGGGAGTACCGGTGCTGTGTGGGTCATGGGAGTAGTCCGTCCCTCTCAGCTAAGTCTCTCCTGTTGTTTCCCCATGTTGCATTTCGTATGGATTGTATCCATCCTGCATGGGTGTGAATACCTCCAATCTGCGTACCCTAAAAAGAATCGCCCCTAGTGCGAGCCCGAGCCGTATATCGCCCACGCTTCCCATAAACTAGGCGCACAAAGGAAGAGTGAAAGATAGCATTATTTCCATTTATCTGTTTATTAATATAGGTGTGTTAGCCATGGCTTGAGGGACAGAAAAGGTGGATGAACACTATTAGGTAAGTTTAGTATGTTAGATCCGCTGTACGTACAAGGAAGAGAAGAAAGAGGAGAGAAAGAGAGAGGACTGGGAGCAAGAGATAGAGAGAGAAAGGGAGAAAAGAGGAGGTGGAGTAGGGGAGGGGAAAAAAGTGGGGTAGGTTAAAGTATAGAAATATAGGTAGGGAGAAAGGATGGGGGGGACAGGTTGGAGTGCGCGACCCCAGTCCTGCAGGTTGCTCCCGCCCACCTCGTTTCGAGCACGCTCAGAGTCAGTGTCACCTCCAGGGAGATGCTTCCCTCATTTTACTTAGTGGGTTGGTTTCCAGGTTCATCCCTGGTGCACAGGTAGTACGTTCATGTCCTCCAGATCTCCTCGTGTTTCTCCATCCTTCCACTGACCACTATTTCTGCTTCCACCTGCCTGATGATCTCCACTCTTTGGAGCCAGGCCTGGAACGTTGGTGGTTCTCTCTGCTGCCACAGAACTGGGATCAGCAATTTAGCTGCCATTAGTAGGCGACTAGATACTGTTTTCTTATATGTCGATATGGGTAGATCCAATTTGTTGAGTAAGATATCTGCCGGGTCAAAAGGAACCTCCTCATCAGCCACTTTCCGTATCGCCTCGGATATTCATTCCCAGTAAGGTGTTATGAGTGAACAGGACCAGAAAATATGGAGAAGAGTTCCCACCCCTTCCCCACACCTCCAACAGATCTCTGAGACTTCAGGTAGCTATTTATGGATCTTTTGTGGTGTGTCATACCACTGAGAAAGTATTTTATAGTTAATTTCCTGGTAATCGGCACATCGAGAGCCGAGGACCACTCACATGGCCATCTTGTCCCACTCTGGAGGCGTAAACAAGGTATATATTGCCTCTTCCAACAGTGCCTGAAACTTCATTGGGGGATCGCAGTAGTGTGTAGGAGTGTAGGAGTGCGTAGAGGTATGATATACTATGGTGGAGTCCCTCACCTTTCGAGCATATGTCCTCGAAAGAGAGCAATGGTCTCGTAAGTTGTAGTTGACGAGCCACCGACTCGTGAAAGTGGGTCAGTTGGTGGTACCTATAGCGCTCAATCATAGTGGGTTCACGGTCTTGCAGGAGTTCCCGCAGAGGTATCAGAGCACCTCCCCGCAGAGATCTGAGAGACGTCCTATTAACCTTATTGACCTTGTTAACTGCAACATTCTAAGTGGCCAACGGTCGTATGGACGAACACGAGGTGGCGGCCATCTTGTTCCCGTGAACGCGTATATTGGTGTTTGGTCGTCGAGTGTATGGAACCCAAATCGGACACTCGACAGCACAAACACCGCTGGCACTTTCATCTCCAAGTATGTTCAGTAGCGTTCGTAGGAGAAGAGCGGCGTTCGGTGGGAGCAAACTCCTGAACGAGGGACACAAGGCAGGCACACGTACGAACAGTTCTGTTTGGTATATTGTTGTATTTTGTCCTCCTGAAAGAGACCGGCGGCACAGCCTGATTTCATGGAACTCTGTTGGGTAGGAGCCTCGTGTGCGGTTGGTTAAATTATGACCTCCATGGAAATTCCGAACCCCTGAACTGATCTGGGCGATTTTTGGATATGTTGATCCCCTAGATCTGGGCTATCAGGGGATGTGACTGTTGTGGGGTTTCCATGTGTGTTGGGGGTACTTTTGGGTGGTTGCAAAATGTGTGTTTTTGGTGCCTGGAGATAATTGAGTTTAGTACAGTTCCTGACTCAATTATCTTCCAGGGACAGAGGAGGGATTATCTCGTTTTATGTGGGAGTGTCCTGGACCCGAGAGCCAATGTATTCATGTGTATGTTTTTGCTGTAGTCACCTCTCAGGTCCAGTGGGGAATGCGCCTGGAATATTATTATTATTATTATTATATTATTTATAGAGCGCCGTCAAATTCCGCAGCGCTTTACAATGGGTGGACGAACAGACATGTAGTTGTAACCAGACAAGTTGGACACACAGGAACAGAGGGGTTGAGGGCCCTGCTCAATGAGCTTACATGCTAGAGGGAGTGGAGTAAAATGACACAAAAGGTAAGGATAGTATTAGACTAGTGACAGTTGCAGAAGAGGAATCAGTTGGGAGCTATTAAGAGTTTAATTGATACACTTTTATGAAGAAGTGGGTTTTTAATGATTTTTTGAAGGAGTGGAGACTAGGTGATCATCTAACGGAGGAGGGAAGCGAGTTCCACAGGAACGGTGCAGCCCTCAAGAAGTCTTGAAGGCGAGCATCAGAGGTGGGAGTACGGACAGAAGATAGACGTAAGTCTTCAGCAAATTTTAAGGGCCTAGACGGGACATACTTGTGTATAAGGGAGGATAGATAGGTGGGAGCAGCATTATGTAGACATTTGAAAGCAAGAACCAGAATTTTAAATTGAGCTCTATATTTTATAGGAAGCCAATGTAGGGACTGACAGAAGGGTGAGGCATGGGAGGTGCGGGCAGACAGGAAGATGAGCCTCACTGCCACATTCATTATGGACTGTAACGGCGCAAGTTGGGAGCACGTAAGACCACTGAGAAGCGGATTACAGTAGTCAAGGCGAGAAAGTACAGTGGAATGGACCAACACCTTAGTCGCATCTGGCGTTAAGTAGGGGCGGATGCGCGCAATGTTTTTGAGATGGAAATGACAGGATTTGGCGATAGATTGAACATGAGGCTTGAAGGAGAGATCGGAGTCAAAGAGAACACCTAGGCAGCGAGCCTGCGTGGTGGAGCTGATGGTAGCACCATTGACTTGGAGGGAGACAGACACAGGAGTAACAACACATGAGGGAGGAAAGACCAGAATTTCAGTTTTGGTCAAGTTTAGTTTAAGGAAGTGGGCAGCCATCCAGTTAGAAACAGCAGAGAGGCAGTCAGAGACACTAGTCAAGAGGGACGGGGAGAGATCAGGAGAGGACAGGTAGATTTGCGTGTCATCTGCATAGAAATGATATTGGAAGCCAAAGGAGCTAATGAGTTTACCAAGGTAGGCAGTATAGATGGAGAACAGTAGGGGACCAATGACTGAACCTTGAGGGACACCAACAGAGAGGAGTTGGGGAGAAGAAGCAGAGCCAGAGAAAGAAACACTGAAAGAGCGCTGGGAGAGGTAGGAGGAGCACCAGGAGAGAGAAATATCTTGTAGACCGATATTGCTAAGGATGAGAAGAAGCTGTTGATGATCAACAGTGTCAAAAGCCGCAGACAGGTCAAGGAGAATTAGGATAGAGTAGTGACCACGAGATTTTGCAGCGAGTAGATCATTGGATACTTTGGTCAGTGCCGTTTCCAAATATGTAACCGGAAACCCCTTGCGTGGGGACCTGCATATAAGGCCAGTTGTGGCTGCCATTAAATAGAACGCTTTACCCCTTCATGAAGTCTAGGCTCATGTTTGGGGGATTGGAGAGCTATATTCACTCTGGAGATTGCAATAATCACTATACTCCCTTGGATTACAACACTTGCTCTTGTAAAAGCAGCTTACTTTGCTCTCTGGAGGAGGAGAGGTCTACCCACTGGAAACTGTATCCTGGTCTTGGGTCCAGGGTGGGTGTAGGGCAGCGAGACCCTAACCAAGCTGCAGCGGTTTGTGGCATTCACGGTGGTAATGGTGTCTGGTGCGGTGCTTATGGTACTCAAGGATTAGTAGGAAGCAGCAAGTGAGTCACAGCCATGGGAGGTGTGCTAGGACTGCATAAACAGAAACAAAACTGATTTAACTCCTAAATGGCAGTGAATTAAGCAGTGAAACTTCACAAGCTTGACCTATACTCCAAAACTACTTCATTAGGCTATAGTTGTTTTGTTGACTACTGTGTCCCTTTAAACTCAATCCGTACTCTGGAGATCCTCTGAAGGTCACTTCAGCTTCCCTTGACCGCAGGAAAGTTACTCTAATTCTGCTAGTCTCCTAGGTACCTGGATGTGGATCAGAACATCTCTCTCAGATTTCTGATCCTGTGGTCAGTTGTGTAAATCCTTAATAAAATACTACAATCTAATTGTTCGCTGAAAGTTTAGTTATATGTTCCGTCCTAATATGGACAATGCTGTAAGCTGGTGTTATGGTTAAGTTGCCCACCTCTCACCACACCGGCTCTATAAGTTATAGCATTCTTCTGGATACCATGAGGATGTGCAATTCAACGTTTATATGAGATACTTAACAATCACTTAATATATTATAATCAACTTTAGCTTGCCAACATAATAAAAAAAAAAAAAAAAAACACTGAGCACTATAACCACTACTGACTGTAGGTAAGAAGTCAAACCATTCAAAATGGCTTGACTACTTACAAGGGGGAAAGGTCACAAGGGCACTCCTGGTACCATAACCACTATAGCTAGTGTGGTGGAACATACCGCTAATTACGTATGTTTTACCTTTTATCCGTTCGGGAGTTATGGTAGCCAAACACTGTACATTCAACTCCTGAACAAGGACCACCCTGGTACCCCATTAGAACGTTCTCACTTAGTAATTTGAGTGCGAAACCGCAAGGGAAGTAATTAATAAATGCTTCCTCTGGGTGGCCGCCATTCCGTATAACCGAATTCATGTGGTTGGCGAATGAGTGGCGGCCATATTGTCTCCCGAACGTGGGCATCGGCATCGTCTAGGCACTCGCATGAACCCGGTAAAGGTTATATAGCTGCCCGTTCTATTTCCTGACCAACTATGCGAACGTTCGGGAGATGGGAACTACCGACTGGGGGGAGCATTCGTTCCCCGAAATCATGCATGGTTTTTGCACAGGAATCTCCGAACTGAGACTGGCCGGGGCACCTATTTCCCTGGAACTGTTTTAGGATATCCCCTCGTGTCCAGCCAATCAAAACTTTACCCCGGTGGCCATTTAATTCTACCGAACAGATCTGAGCGATACTTGGCCAGATTATACACTCAGATCAGGGCTCTCCGGGGTTTGTAACTTTTGTGGGGTTCCTAGTTATGATGGGGGCACTTTGGGGGTACTGTATATTTTGTGTAGGTTTTTCTGTACCTGAGAGATAATTTAACTATAGTTTTTCTCACACAATTATCTCTCAGGCACAAAGGACCCTGGGAAGGAAAACCCTGTAATGTTGTATTGGAGATCCCATGTAAGGGGTCTGTACATAAAAGCCGTATGTGGCCTGAATAATATCAGTTGACTCCCAGAACTAGGTTTAGTCTGGTTACTGCGAGAATAGATGCTTTTAATGGTTCCAGTCTGGCTGAGAGGAGGCATTAGTGGAGATAACCAGTCAGGTTACCCGTGGTCCGCTACAACTAGCTAGGTTGCTTGGAGTGTTCCTTTAAAACTAAAAGTGTTTAAGTCTATGAGTTAGCAGTGTGCAAATCGTTAATGGTACAATTACACAAGCATGCTTTCAAAACACCATTGTACTACAATGCTACATTGAAGAAATGGGGATTTCTATTCTTGCAAAACAAAGAATGTTATGGCAAAGACAATAGAAAAAAATCAGTTTATATGCGGTTTGTTTCACATTGTAAACTAGAACTGCCACACTGGATTGGTGTTCCCTAAAATACTGAAAAACTCCAGGATTTCCTCATTGTTATCTTTTCTCTGTACACCAAATATTCATCATCATTGTTTAATATAACTTCATACAGTAACTTAGACCACAATGAGAAACATAGCAACCATCTTGTCATCAAAGTTTACTTAGGGCCAAACTAAGTCTTTCCTTATTTTTACTGCCAACATGGCCAGGTACATAATATAGTATGGAAGAGCCATGAATGTGCAGTTTGATCCATACTGCGCTATAAAACTAGGATTATTTGAAGGTACATGCTAATTCTAGATATGTGTCACGTCCTGTTCCATTCTGCGGATGGCCTTGGCTCTGTTATCCAGTACTCTTTTTACAATTCTTGTTTAGCTTTTCTTGGTTTTTCTGGTTTTCTATTCTATGTCTGGTTTTCTTTATGCTGGGTTTTCTGGGTTCATTCCTGTATTCCGTTCCTGGAATTCCCAGTCTCTTGGATTCCTTTAAATGTTTGTTTTTTGTTGCCACACCCATTAATTTGCCATTAATACTTTTTATTTCAGTCTGTTCCTGCAAGCAGTGGTCTCATTTCCTCTGCTCCTTTCTTTGCAGTTAAGTACTGTGTGTGTTTTATTGTTGTTTATTTAGTCATCCATATCTAGGCAGTTAGGACCCATCGTAATTGGAGTAGTTTGGCGCAGTGGTGGGCTGCATACATTTTGGCCATTTATATATGTCTAAATCTCCAATGTTTATTACATATATAGTACTTAGTTATTTATCCTCTTGTTTTGCCTTGTATCTCTTGTCTTGTTTTATTTTGTCTTGTATTCCCAGTTCATGTACAGTCCTGTCCTGTCCTGTCCATGTCTTGTTCATGTTTCCCTCACGTATTGTGTACATGTTCTGGGTTTGCTTTCTGTCCTTCTCTGTTTCTGGGTTCTTCTAGTCTTGTCTTGCTATCTTGTTTTGTTTTTGTATGTCCAGATAGATACACTTAATATTATGGGACTATTCTATTGGCGACCACCAGAGGGCACTGCCCTGATGCTATATCACCTTTAGCGGTGACACGCAAGGTAAAACGCGGAAGTCTGTGATGGACGTCACTTCCGATTCCGGTTTCATGGACCCGAACGCGGGTTTTTTGTAATTGAAAATGAAAAAAACCTCAGAACAGCTGAGGAGAAGTTTCCACCGGACCAATGAAGTTTGAGAAACAAGAAGACGTCCATGTATTCCAATATGGACACAGGGAGTAGCCCTATATATTTGGGACTGAGGGGATGGGGGAATTAGGCTGCTTTTTATGTCTTAATATTCTGTGCTGATTATTTTACTTTATGGTCCCTGAGGAAGTTCACATATAGTGAACGAAACGCGTAGGACCTCTTGACATATTTTATTTTATATTTCATTTTATAAATTGTTTGGTGGTATCTTTTTCACCTTACTAATAAAGCTGCTACTTTTTTCACCATCACTGGAGTCCTGCATTGTGTATCCATCGGTGAACTACAGAAGGGATTACTTGGCCCCCCATTGTTATCGGGAGAGGCACCCTAGAGCGCTATTTTTCACGAAATCTTGTGCATTACATTTATGCTATTTGGTTTTTTAAACTGTATCACACTATGTATGTGTTTTGTTTGTTGTAGATTTGCAGCCGTATCCCAAACTTCTTTGTTGTCTTATATTTCTGCTGTGTAAAGGTCATCTCTTCTGGGTAGTGACCTGGGAGGCTATCGCATTGTATCTTTTGAGATAAGTATCAATTTATATTGTATTTCTATCTTGTTTTGTGCCTGTTTCTTGCCTTGTTTCTAGTACTGTATACATTCAGCATATCATCTAGCTCCTGGCTTCCGCTTAAGCTGCATCAGGGCTCTGGTATGTGGCCGCACAAACCCTGGTGCTCAACACCAGGGGGCATGTGGTTACCCTGCACCAGACCCTGACAGTTAATTTCCATGCTGAGACTCCTATGTTCATCATCAGGCACACAGAGGTCCCGGACTTCGGACTGCCACCCGTGACAATATGTTCCTAATGGTAACATGCCAGCTACAAAGATCATCTTCAGAACTGTAAATATCACTAGTTTTCACTGACAAATAGTACAAATATTTCACTGAAAAATTGTATCACCAAGGTCATAGTGCAGAAATGGATTTAAGTAGCAACAAAAATAAAGCATTTTCTTGTGTTGAGGAGGATTGGACATTATAATGTAAAATCTGAAGTAAAAATATTAGTCAATGAGATTTATATACACAGCACTGTTCCTAGCAAAGAAAACCCTATAAATTCACTGACAGGTTTCTCACACATACACGTTCTAATGTATATAACCCATGGAGGAGTACAACAAGGTGCTCTCCATCTTTTGGTACAGTAGTATATCACCTTGGATTGCAGAGCCTCTTTACTGATACAGTTCATGGTTTTTATAGGACTGGGAGTATTTAACCAGGAAAGGTACATTCAGATTGCTCTGGTTTCCAAGTACGTCCTGGGGATGTTACCTTAGCCCAACATCTATTAACCAATTTAATGGTACTCATTTCATCTACCTCTGAAGGATGAAGGGCTGAGTCAACCATGCCAGGATTTGAACCTGCAACCTCCAAGGGTTGAACAGATTCTACTGATGGTGCATTAGCCCATAAACTACCTCACCAGATGACAGTAGGGCCAACAAGTACATTGGGCCCCCCCCCCCCCCCCCCCATAAGGGGTACTATTCTTAGCTGGGCCACAACAGATATATTATGTATTAACCACATTTCATCTAGAGTAGTCATTCCCAACTCAAGGCACGTTAATCGTCCAGGATTTAGGCATTTCCTAGTTCTGTTCCTATCGGATACTGACACAATCTGGACTGTTGGTGTGCCTTAAAGATTGAGCTGGGAAACATTGATCTAGATCACAAGTAAACCTTGTACTGGCTCTGGTGGCCAGTCCTGATAAACCTATTCTTTGTGTGTATTTTGAAAGAATAGGTGTACTATATGTGTTGGCTCAGTAGCAATCAGTTCATCTCAAAGCCTCTTCAACCTGCGTTTTCTGCTTTAAGTAAAAATAAGTGGTTTTCATGACGAGGAACTCTTACTGAGAAGTACAACATAACACTTTAAACATCCCACTTACACATCACCTAGACTTTGAGGTACCAGATAAACATTTGGAACAAAATTAAATGCTATTTTCACAGACAGCTGCAAGAATGGTGTTACCCAATTTGTTTAACTATATATAATACTACTCCATTTGTTTTATCTATATCTATTACAACATTGCTTGTACTCTACTAATTTTAATTAAAAAAAAAAATCAGGCTAGGAGACTATCAATCAGCTTCATGGTAGACATACACAAATACAGTCTGCATTTGTTTAAACATTTATCAAGTCTATAAAATAAATCTGGAATACAGATATTGAGAGACACTAAGCACCATAACCACTACATCTTAATGTAGTGTTTTTGGTAAATAGAGGATGTACCTTTACTCATAGAGATCATGCCTCTATGTGGCAGACAGAAACTAGAGGCACTTTCTCATTAAGACATTTGATTTTCAAAGGTTTTCGGGTTTAGCGTCACTAAGCACAGCATGATGACGCAGAACTCATCAGATTGGTGGAGCAAGGTGATTGTCACATGTCCCCAAATCTTCTTGGTGAGAACCATTGGATATAAAGAGGGCCGAATGTGGCTGCTGTGTGGAGTCTGCCCTAAAGCTAACACATGTAAATTTTATGGCAATTTTTTAACTAAGCGGGCCCTTATTCTAAGTTAAACAAAATAAGCAACATACCAGCATGTTTAATTTGAACATTAGATAGCTCATTTAATAAAGGAATCTCAAGAAGGAAAAGTTGAGCATGTGCGGTTTCGGGTTTGGATTTTCTGCAGTCTTTAGACATAACAGATTTTAGTTTCTGTCTGATTAAGAAGTCAAACAATGGTCATCGGCACTGCTTAAATGCTAGTGTAACTTTCTATGTGTGCCTGGTCCTGTTCAAGAAAGGCTAAAGTGAGGAGGAGGTTCAAGTTATCATGAAATGTATCACCTTGCATTTGTAGCTGAGAATTATTACCTTGAGTTACCCATTATTTATATTTGGTGGGGTCCCTCAAATTGTAGATACAGTTGTGCTTTTTGCTTTACTAACTCGATGTTTTAGAAACATAGAAACATGTTTAAATAAACAGATTCTTAGTTACCTGATTCTTAGTTATTTTTTAAAAAAAATGTTTATTGAACTTTATTGTTGTTTTCGTAAACATAAATGAAGAGGGTAAGTAAGAGGGAAGAGTAACAGACATAGCAGATGACTTTGTTAAGATGGTTATTCTTACTAATCGTTAGCTCAAGGTCCAGCAAATCAAAGGATGTGTCTAGTTTAAAATTCATTCACCTCTAAATGAATTCACCAATCATTTAATTGAAAAATTAGCATATCTTAAACATTGAGTGCATACCTTTTACACACCTGTCACATTGGTGATGTGAGGGGTGTTATGTGTGATTGTTTGGGTTCTAACACCATATGAACAAGTGCAGGATTTAAGACACACTACTTCAGCCAAGTTGTGCCTCCTATGAAACCCATTCATGCCACTGTTCCCATGCTCTGAAAAGACTGGTCATTTGGTTAACAGTATAGGTTAATTCACACATCCTACTAACCTTCACCATGTCAATAATGTTTGTAATGGGGGGATCATGGGGTTTCCACGTTAGATCAATCAAGCGTATGGCTAATAATATGATAAGCTAATTTTCCGACATAACGGGTAAAAGGTGTGGGAAACACTAGAAATATTGTTAAGGGGACAGTAGCAATGTTACTTTAGGAACTGTTTAAACATATTGGATACCCAAAACAATTGTAACTGTAACCACCGCACATGAAACATGGATACAGCTTCTAAGGTAGGTGGTCAAAAAATATTTGAGGAGTCTGGAAAGATCTAGTATAGTCCTTATGTAGAAATGTATTAAGTTTATTTTGTGCCACAGTGTATGATAAACCCCTATGAATAATAAATGTTTGCACCACTGATCATGGGTGAGTTTTAGATGTAGCTCGTCTTTCACAACACGTTTTTGTTATAGTGCTTTCAACAATGGAGATGCAAGGTGTTAACAAGTTGGGGCACACTGAAATAATGTAATTATATATGTGCTATGAAATACAACTAGATGGGTAAGCATGCAATGTGGTAAATTTTGGATATGTGTGAGTGCAACTTCAAATAAGAATACTGTGTGAAAATGTGGGTTTAGTAACCATTACATAGGCTTCCCAAATATAGTAGGTTCCAATTCCTAGAAAGTTGTGCAACATAAGACACAGATACCTGGAACCATGGCTTTGTATTCAATGTAGGAATGAAGTATGGGAGTGCCAATATTAAGGGTAGAAAATGCATATCTACCGTAGGAACACAAATAGTGGCTTATTTTGTCCCACTGGGCTAACACTATTCTAAATTTACTAAATAGATCTAGCAAAGATGGGGAACGTTTGGTGTGCATAAAGTTTAGCTGAATGGTATTGTTTAAATCTACCTACTGAGAGTGTTCAATTTCAAGTGGATAGTGTCACGGTAGTTTACCCCAACTCGGAAGATTTAGTCCAACAATTGACAATAAAGAGCAGAGATACGTCTTCCGGACCTTAGAATGGCCGGACTCGACGTAGAGGAGAGAAATACAGAGTCAGGAATGATCCGAGGTCAAGGGCACAAAGAGACAGCGTAAACAAGGACTAGCCAAAGTCTGGTACACAGAAATCAGTAAGCCGGCAAACAGGACAATACAGGGATTAAGAGATAAACGGAGTCAGAAACAAAGCCAAGGTCAAGTACGAAGAATCACAACTGAACACAACAAGCGCTAAAGGGAACTGAAACAGAAACCACAATAGGGCAAGGTACTAAGGGAAAAGGGGAGTATAAATACCCTAGATTT
This sequence comes from Pelobates fuscus, assembly GCF_036172605.1. Classification (NCBI taxonomy): domain Eukaryota; kingdom Metazoa; phylum Chordata; class Amphibia; order Anura; family Pelobatidae; genus Pelobates; species Pelobates fuscus. The sequence goes on from NC_086319.1 coordinate 329,560,047, forward strand.
CAATTTGATTGGCCCCTGTCATATGCACGCCCCCAAAACGTGAGTGTATGGGGAATGTGGCATGACAGGGGCCAATGGGAGACAGTTTCATATTTCGGCTCCCACTGTCCCTTTAAGAGCGTGCCCGAGACACGCGGCGCGCTCTTAGAATCAGGCGGGACACGTGACCGCCTCGCGCGGTCACTGCCCGCCTTTCTGGTATTGCCGTCGGATGAGCCGTGCCCAGCTTGTGCAAAAGCCGGAGGAGCGCGAGGCGAGAACAGAGGCCCCTGGAGAGGGTAAGTACCGCTACAGATAGCTACCACTATAGCCACTATTGTGGTTCTTGTTTGACCTAAGAGCGCGTATTCTGTATTGATATTCTTGTATTTTGACTTTGGCTTCGTTTGACTATTCCTCCTTCTGTGTTCCTTTAACCTCAGCTATTGCATTATCGTTGATCCTGATTTCTGGTACCCCTGACCTCGGCTTTCTATTTAACTATTCTTTGTGTGTGTTAATCCGGCCATCCTGAGGTCCGGTATACATTACTAGTATTTGCATTCTGCGTGTAGGATCACCTAATGTTCCTGACACAGGTATGGTAATAAATCTGTTCGCAATGTAAAGGAAAATGTATTAGACGATATGTATATAGCTATACAATCTAAAAGAATTACAAAAACAAGGGAACACAAATAGTGTGATATTGTATGTCACCAAATATTATATGCTGGTAAGTATTGCACTCACAAAAGTACGTTATATTCAGGCACGTAGTAAGGTATTAGCGTTAGCATCCTTCTTGCCACATCTTTTCGCTTATTCCATGCATAAAGAGAAAAGGAAAAGGGACAAAAACATAGTGTAGTATTTTCAACACCAGAAATGACTTTATAAAAACAATAAAACAGTAAATACTGTGTCCAAATCCCAAAGCCCTAAGCGTTTCGTTCAATATTGGACGAAACGCGTAGGGCTTTGGTACTTGTACATAGTATTTACTGTTTTATTGTTTTTACTTCTGCACATCTGTTCCTGTGAACCTCTACGGACAGCAGGAGTTTGTTGACGTGCCTTATAGGAACTTTTATCTTGTGAGTATTACTCAAATAAAGTCATTTTTCGTGTTGAAAATACTACACTATGTTTTTGCCCCTTTTCCTTTTCTCTTTATGCATGAAATAAGCAAAAAGATGTGTCAAGAATGACTCTAACACTAATACCTTACTACGTGCCTGAATATAACGTACTTCTGTGAGTGTAATACTGACCAGCATATAATATTTGGTGACATACCATATCACACTATTTGTGTCCCCTTGTTTTTGTAATTCTTTTAGATTGTATAGCTACATATGTGTCACAGAAGATAAGAGGCATCTTCTTACAATCCATTTTATTTCATCAAAGGGTAATTTATTTTTCACCAGTTTTTGTGGTGTGTACCTTGTTTAATTTTTAGTATATTTTTGCTGTATTAGATGGTATGTGTTGTTCTTTACGATTACTATCAATCCATAATGCCTGATTGAGCTTATAGGGAGTGACTGTGCTATACTATTCAATAACATACATCAAAGACATTAATGTTCCAACTTTTAGTTTGTCTTCAAGAGAACTATGAGCAGTAGTGAATTCAGTCATCTTTACTTCTACATGAGATGTGCACCAGACAATTTCTACTATTTGTTGTATTTATATTTTTTCCTCATTTCTCTGGTGAGGGACTGGAGTTGTTGGATCCAATAATTTAAAACGGCATCAGACTTTTTTTTTTCCTGAGAGAAGCTCGAAGTAGAGGTGCATAGGGATTAAACTCTATGTCATGTATCAGAGTCTGAGCTTTACCCAGAATTAGTTCCTTAGGGCCTTCTTGATGGATTCTGTTTAGTAAATGTATGTTTTGCCATAAAGAGGAAGGCTGGATAAGCCTTAGCTACCTTTGTGATGTTTGTAGGTATTATTTATAAATGCGGTAAAAAAAAAACTTGGTTTTAGAGAGTTTTCTTCATTGAATTGAGTCTTACATTGACCGAGTTCAAATTTCCATATATTCATTCAGCTCAACTCTCCAGCCCTCAATTACTTGAGTAACTTTTAAATACTTAAAAATTATATTCTCTAGACTAGGAAGTATGTAGAATTAACAAGGAACTTGCAATTTAAAAGACAAAATAGCCAAGCTGGAAAAATATACATAGTATCTATTATACCTAGTTCAATGAATAAAAGAAAAATGTTACATCCACTGCAATTGCTGATATGCATTATGATTACCCATAAGGCATTGCACTATTGACTGTAAACACTTAGGACTGTACGGTCAACCTTGAACTATTACTCACATTACTATTTAAATTGCATTCATATTTTGTTCAAAAAACTGAATTCAAAGTAGACATTGATTTGATTGGCAATCAAAGCAGATTTACTGCTAGGGTAGCATGCTAAGCAGCAACTAATTATTACAATAAAAATCTAGTTTTTTAGTTTTTAAGTTTTTTAAGAATGGGTTTGTCACAGAAACATCCCATAGTATGTTGCATACACATACCCTGCGGGCACATCCTTACATAGCAAACCACCAAGGTCTCAATCAGTTCAAAGAGGCAAAATGAAATGCAATACTTCATAAAGCCATTATGTTTTCGTACAACATAAAGAATACATAACATGGTTGAGGATATTTACAAGTTCAAGTTTCACACAGTTTGGGGCTCATTTACCCTGTGGACTTTGTTGTAGCAATTCTGTCATAAAGACAAATCACAAGCATTCAATTTCATTTCCTTGGGTGGGGTAATTCACACGACCAGGACTGCAGAACATAACGACCTAAACAATAAAATGATGGAAATAATAGACATTTTATCCTAAGAGAGAACTGATCGTGGACATCTACAAAGATCTATGATTTACATGAGGTGTGGTGCGTTGGATATAAAAGAAATCCAAGTAGCAGAAAATGTACTATTCCAAACACCCTTAGACAGGAGAATTTTGAGGGGTAAATACATGGATGTTATAAGGAAATGATGCAATGCAAGATACAATTTTAATTTATCCAAAAATTGCTAAGAGGGGGATTTGTTCTCGGATACATAGCTGGAGGTGAGGTAGAGACCTCATACACACTACACATTCTGAGCTGGTGGAGGAGAGTCCCACCATGATCGGAAAGAGGGTTATCATGGGAGGAAAGACGGACAGGGGAATGAGGGACTGAGAAAAAGATACCAAGGAGGTACGAATGTTGACATTTACGGAAATGGCTGATAGAATTATGTTTTTTATGCAACTGAATTTCTTCCCGCAAAATAATTGTTTATGTAAGTAAATTGCTCCTAGAGAAAATAAATGAGCTACAATTCTTTTTTTTTTTTTTCTATCTTATATGTTTACAGGAAATGTGCATTTAAAGTTGTCCTTTGATGCTCAGATTGCCTGCATTGAAACAAGGTTCCTGAAAGGCAATACTCTCTTGTAGACAAAGAAACCCAAACAATGAAAGGGTTATGTAGAGACACAACAACATTTTAAAATAAATCTCCTTTGTGGTAACTGTTGGGCACTGTTACATGTTGTAAAAGACAGAAGATGCAAACATCCTTTCACAAGTGGAAAAGATGAGCAGATCTATTTACTGAACAACACTAGAACTAAGATCAAGTGCTAGGATGCAAAAGTAAAGCAAACAACACAAATGAAGTTAACATAATATGGATTCAGACATTTAACCCCCTTAAGGACAGATGACGGAAATATTCCGTCATGATTCCCTTTTTATTCCAGAAGTTGTGTCCTTAAGGGGTTAATTGAGGATCGAATTAACACATTACAGTATCACGCAACAAGCACCATAAAACTGAGCAAAAGTGTTCCTATTAGCAAATGTGAACACACAGCAATAATGTCTGCATCATGAGCATCAGTATTAGAATATTAAAGAAAGGATAATTGAACATGATTATTTGATGAAAAGGACACATCAGGCCCACTATTGGCACCAACACAACTTTACAAAATGCATTTGACAGGTTCTAGTCTCATATTCACACTGTATTTTTCTTCTTTTTAGCCTTGATTAAATAAAAAAAATATATAAAAATTAAAAAAAGAATACAAATATGTTTTGCAGCTTGTGACGTGTAAATCCACCATTCCTCTTTTCAAATCGTTAACACATGTACTTGGAGTACGCACTCTGTTCAGCAAGTGAGAGCCACATTGATGACAGGTATTTTTCAACATTTGCAATCCTACATCATTTGCCCAAATAAGGCAAATAAGGGAGCTACCTGCTACACAGTTAAAAGGCTAAAATTAATAAAAGGGTTTTCTACATTTTGATCTTTCATCTATTTAGTAGATGGCTCCCAAAATTGGTATCCTTATGTGGGATTGACATTTTTCAGGATACCAAATAACAGTGCTATCTACTAAGCAACACTTATTTTGGTACCCTTAATTAAGGCAATACCACATAAGAGTACCAATTTTAGAAAGTTATCTACTAAAAAGTTGAAAGATCTCAATTTAGAAAAGGTTTTTACTTAATTTGGTATTTCAGGTGTTTATTAAACATCTCCCTAATGTGGTATCCCTAAATATGGCATTCCCACACAAGAGTAAAGTATGGAGCTAGCTACTAAACAGCTGGATGACCAAAATTAAAGGGACACTATAGCCACCAAAACTACCTAATGAAGCAGTTTTGCTGTATAGATCATGCATTCTCACTGCTCAATTCTCTGAGATTTTGTTTCACAAAACACAGTGTTTGTCGGTTTATTAAATATTGAGCAATACAGAGATACTATATAAAATCTCTTTATTATTTTGTAGTTACTATGTAAGTTAAAGGAGCACTATAGGGTCAGGAACACAAACATGTATGCCTGACTCTATAGTGTTAAAACCACCATCTACCCCCCTGGCTTCCTCTTGCCTCCCTAAATATATTAAAATCTTACTTGTATTCAAGTCTGTAGCTGCTGGCTCGGACCCTGAACTACCTCTGTCTACTGACATCGTTAGAAGTGGTGGTCTGAGCCAATCACAATGCTTTCTCATAGGATTGGCTGAGACTGTCAAAGAGGCAGATCAGGGGAAGAGCCAGCACAAGTCAAACACAGCCCTGGTCAATCAGCATCTCCTCATAGAGATTTATTGAATCAATGCATCTCTATGAGGAAAGTTCAGTGTCTGCATGCAGAGGGCGGAGACACTGAATGGCAGTGCTGCTTACTCTGCAGCACTGCCCAAGGAAGCACCTCTAGAAGCAGTCTGAGGAGTAGCCTGTGGAGTTATTATTATTATTGTATTATTTATATAGCGCCATCACATTCCGTAGCGCTGTACATTGGGTTATCACTAGGCTGCAATGTAAACACTGCATCTTCTCTGAAAAGACAGTGTTTGCAGCAAAAAGCCTGAAGGAGTCTAAGATGTGCTTTAACCCCTTAAGGACACATGACATGTGTGACATGTCATGATTCCCTTTTATTCCAGAAGTTTGGTCCTTAAGGGGTTAAGAAGACACCTCAAGCAAATGATTAATCATGCAAACTATACAGCTCATGTTTATCTAGCTGATTTCTTCTTCTTATAAAGAAAAAATTATTGTACTCTACAGATTACTGATGGAAAAAAGGTTACGGATTTGCATGAAATTATATTACAGTAATTGTTGAAAACAGAACAAACCTTTCTACTGTTACCCTCTGGATAAATAAGGAGCAAAAAGTTTATGAATGTACAAATAAGAGATATTGTGTAAGGTCTAGTGTCTGCACTTTCACTGCAAGTTTGTCTATTTTATTCTTATCAAATGTTTACACAAGTTTATGTTAACAAATGACCTCTATTCACTTCCCACATTTATTTTAACCTCTGCATCATCTTCATTATCAATTGATTTAAGACTGTTCCTTAACTCAACAAATGATGACATTTAACACGTGGTTCTGTTCAAAATGTGGCTTAAGATAACTGTGGGCAAACTGTTCAGCAAAACACAAAGATAAAACATTGTACTAAATATCATATGCAGATACATTTTCACAAATTGAACTTGGGCACTATTAAGTTGGTTAATATTATCAGTATCCCAGGTAATACTTAAAAACTAATGAAAGCTAAATGTTCCCCCTTCTAGGATAAATACTCTGATATTATTTTAGTATTACTATACTACACGTTGTTTTTTTTTTCTTTGCTTAGTAAATGGAACCAATATAATTTAACTATTAAAAAGTGTGTTTTGCAAATCACTTTGGTTTTCAGAAATAAAAAGGTTCATCCATTAAGCATTAAATATGTAAACGATGTATAGAAAAAAAAAACTCATCACAAAATACCTTTTAACCCTCTGTAATTCAATAACATGTCCCAAGAAATAAATAATTATGTAAAATTCATTATGTGGCAAGAAAATACCAATAAAATAACAGCATTTGTAAAATAATAGTATAACGTTTGTGTCCTTTCTTATATTTTGCAAATTTTATAACAATCTTACTGATCGCACTACATTTTAAGAAATAGCAAAAATAATGGAATGAATTACGATGGAAAATGTGTCAAATAAAGCATTGATTATTGATATATTTTAACTAGCTGTACTTTAATCATTGCTTATTATGACACTTTTATTCTGATATTTGTGGTAACGATCACCTAATCCAGACTGCTATCACGTTAAATGTAACTGTCTTTTGCGATTAAAGATCATATTTTGTCATTCCGCCACGATATGATTTGATATTATTTAATTTCGTATTGAGTACTATGATGAAATAGGCAGCCTTCTATGGAAATTGTTTTTTAAACATATTGTAATTTTAATATTGTTAAATAAATGTATTTGATTATGGCAATTTCATTGTTATTTTTTTTTTAGGTATTTCTATATTTATGTTTTACTATAGTGTTTTCTAATTGATCTGATTTTCTATTACATGTTATATTGTGTCTGTTTGATGTGCAAGGCATAAAGGGACACTATAGTCACCAAAATAACTTTAGCTTAATGAAGCAGTTTTTGTGTATAGATCATACCCCTGACGTTTCACTGTTCACTTCATTGCCATTTAATAGTTTCACTGTTCACTTCATTGCCATTTAATAGTTTAATCGCTTTTGTTTCTGTTTATGCAGCCCTAGCCACACCTCTCCTGGCTGTGACTGACAGCCTGCATTTTCAATCAGTTGTAACTTACTTTAAACATTTTCATCTCCTGCTCTATAATTTGAAATTTCATTACATACAGGAGGTTTCTGCAAGGTCTAGCAATCTATTAACAGTGCAGGAGATAAGAAATTCTAAATTAAACTAATTGTGCCAAAAAGGAAGTGTAAACATTAGATGATTCTGCACATGAAGTGTTTAGGGAGGCTTTGTAAGTCACATGCATGGAGGTGTGACTAGGGCTGCTTAAACAAAGTGATATTAACTCCTAAATGGCAGAGAATTGAGCAGTGAGACTGCAGGGGCATAACCTATGGTCCAAAACTGCTTCATTAAGATAAAGTTGTTTTGGTGACTATAGGGATCCAGGGAGCCAACACATGATGATGGTAAATGTCCCATAAGCATTCTTTCAGTGGCTGATTCATTGGTTTACTTTTGAATGGGCCACAAATGTCAAGTTGCCATTGCATGTAATTATCTGAATATGGAACTTTCATTTTACACACATTTAGCAAGGACAGCATCTGGTAAATTACCTTAGAAAGTGTCAGTCCATTAGCGATTAGTGTGACAAGCCCAGCACAGCATACTAAGGCACTGGAGCTTGATAATCCAGAACTTGGAGGAATAGTTCCATCTAGTAGGCAATCCATCCCTGTTGGACTGCTAAGGTTGAAATTATCCTTAAAAAAAAACAACAACAAAACGTGATTTCAAAATGTATTACTCAAAATTTGTAAAACTTGTATAGAAGCAATAGTAGCAAATGTAATGTTATATAATTGAGGGTTTTTTTGTTTGTTTTTTTAATGAATAAGATTTTTATTTGACTTAAAGGTAAGCATACGATGCGACATTCGTGGACACGCAGGTCCGAATCAGCAAATTATTTATAGGTTATATAATTGTTTCTAACCATGCTTTCACTCCATTGAGTAATTTACACATTTAGAAACAATGTAATATGCCACTGAGATTCTGAGATTCTGAGCATTAGTTTGGGCAAAGTACTGCTATTTGTAAGACTGGCTATTTAGCTTACACATGGGGAAGAAAAAAAATCATCTTCTCATATTTAACAAATACATCAATACTGAATTTTAATATGTGTATTAAAAAAACAACAACAATGGGTTTACTTTTCATATTGGCTTCAAATGACAAAGGACAAAGCTGTAAGAAGAACCACTACTGATACACATTTCAAAGTGAAACTATCTTTTTCTGTATTATTTTTTTTATTTTATTTTTTACCCAATTTATATTTTGAGTTGTAAACTGTGTGCTCATTGTTTCCAGTAACCAAAAAAAAAAAAAAACTTAAAATGAATTATGTTGGGCAGTCTACCACTGATCAGACTAGTGAAGTGGCCTAGTATAGCTCGTATGTGGAAAGAGCTGGGTAGCATCAAGTGCTGGACAGACAGTTCAAGAGTAGAAAGACTCTGAAGTCCCTTGACTATGGGCAGTCCCCCGAGTTTATGTACTAGTATGCTATTGACTCTGGAGCAATCCCTTCTTTGCACCCCAGTGGAAGTCTCTGCATGTAAAAACGCCGGAAGGCCTAGGCTCTTCAGGAATGGCTCTGAGTCATCAGAGGAGGTCAGAGTAAAGGTTCCATCTCCATTTGTAACTAGGAGTGATCCCTCCCCACTCCATCTATAATTTACAGAGTAGCCCCTTAATTTCCTAGTGATTGGCGCCAACTTTCTGTTCTCTGCCAATGCTGAGAATGGGATATCCCCATATAGCGCCACGGTGCAGCCTTCATATCAAATAGCCCCCTCTTTCTCTGTATTTTTAAAGCATTAATTTTAATTTTACAATCTTCACAGTGTTAATGCAAGACTATTCTAATCTCATATTAACCCAAACCTACGTCTTAACTTTAATATTAGACATTTAAATGGTAATCAGTAGGAAATAGACGGTAGAAGGTTGTTTTTAGTCTTTTCATGAGTTATAGTCCACATTCTATAATTAAAAGTGAAAAATGTTGACTTTCTAGATGTGTATAATTCCATAGAAATGCATTCTGTGATATTAACCCTGTATGTAACGATATGTAGAAAAAAGGCATAAAAAAATGTTTAATATAGCAAGGTATGCATTTCTCAATTACAAATCTAATATTAGTTTTCTTTTAATCATTAAAAAACCTGTTGTGACTTGATAATATACTTGCAAAGATGATACAAAATAGCAAATATGGAAAAATGTCAGAACACAGTTCATTTTTAAATACCATACATTTTACTAATATATGGATTCTTAAACACATACTGCAATATGCTGTTTTATCTATCAATCAAACAATAGGCATTATTATTACATAACATAATTGATGCAAACCATGCATCCTCATAATTATAGGGAAGATATACGAACTCTGATGTGATAATATTTTTTATACTTTTAGGGGGATACCCAACAGCATACTTTCTCTGTTCCTTGTGCATGTTAAGTTGCATCACTAAGTTGGTGGGTGTATACTAGAGACAGTTTACTTCTATATTTTGCATCCTTTGCTAGAATGCTATTTGAAGTTCTGTCCTATTTTCAGAGAGTAGTCTAATGTTACAGCTTATATTAATGCTGAGTCTTGGCTAGGGAGTGTAGCTACGCTATCCACGATATCTGGAACACTTTGGGATATACCCCACCTGCTCTGTTCAGTGTGTGTTATCTTAAAACTGCAGTATCCAATATACAACAGCTGATCCCCTTAAACTCTGTTTGTGTTAAACAGGCAATCCCGCTGCCTCTGCGTCTTTTAGTCTGGTTTATGGCGATATATCAAAGGTTAAGTTTAGACGCCAAATCAAAGAGCACAGAGGTTTTAAAATTTGAGTTTGAAAGATCCAATACCATTTGTAATGCCCTAGTTGCAATGACTGTTCAAAACATACATTTAGACAATTTAATAAAGTTAAAAAGAAAAAAAAAAGAAAACCATTTATTAGAAAGAAAAAAACAATAGATATGTGGTTTACTTTCATTTTCTATTGGTAATTTATTTTTATTTTTTTTAAGAACAATAAAAATCATTATTGGAAATAAACATGAAAAAGAAAATTGTTTATAAGTTTGATTATAAATTCAGGCAATAAAACCATCTCGAGATTTAGAATATGTTGTTATAAAGAGTAGGTTTTAATGAAAGAAAGTGTGGTAGGAATACTACTATCCGGCTTGTTCACTAAAGTGAGAATTAATAGGAATTGAAAATTAATTTACAAATAATGTCTACATGTTGGCAGAATAGCAAAATAAAAAAAATACAAAAATTAAATATTTTCTTCAAGTCAATTCTGTTTTCAGTTCGACTATTTTGGCCTTACATTTGAAAGGGACTTTGACTTCTCACTTTAGTGGATAACCCTGTATGTAACAGAATGTAGAAAGAAGAATTAGATAGTATAGGAAAGTATACATTTCCAGTTCACAAATCAAATATTAGTTAAATATTAATGGTACACTTAAAGGGTCACTGTAGTCACCAAAACAACTTTATCTTAATGAAGCAGTTTTAGTGTATAGATCATGATCCTGCAGTCTCACTGCTCAATTCTCTGCAATTTAGGAGTTAAATCCTTTTTGTTTGTCCATGCAGCCCTAGCCACACCTGCCCTGGCTGTGACTCGCACACCGTGCATGAAAAAAAAAATGGTTTCACTTTCAGTTAGATGTAACTTATTTTAAAAGTTCTTATAACCTGTTTTTTAAAGCATTTACAAAGAAGGAAGTATAAACATTAGCCCACTCTTTACAGGAAGTGTTTAGGAAGGCTGTGCAAGTCACATGCAGGGAGGTGTGACTAAGGTGCGTAAACAAAGTGATTTAACTCCTAAATGGCAGATAATTGAGCAGTGACACTGCAGGCAAATGATTTATACACCAAAACTGTTTCAATAAGCTACAGTTGTTTTGGTGACTATAGTGTCCCTTTAAGTTCACAATAGAGAGAACTAGAAGATAACTAAAATCATGTGTTTTTGGAATAAACTTTCTAGATCCACAAAACTAAAGTACTAGCATTAATATAACCAGTTTGATTACTTGTAAAAAAAAAATGCTTGAAGAACAAATGTAAAAATAAATACATAAAACAGGCAATACAACTTGCATAAGGCATTTGTCTAAAAACGTATCCACATGGCTTAAATGACAAACAATGACATTTATTTTTGAATGACATTTATGTATACCAATTAATGTTTTCAAGAAAAAATACATTAACAAATACTTTTTTCTACAGTGCAGATTGTTAGGACAGTGTTCAAGCAATTGTCTGCCAACGTTTTTTAAATGTTGAATCTTCTACGAAGGAAATCTGTCATTAAAATAACACAAACTTACAGAAATATAGCTACATTTTTCCTGTAAGGTAGATTTAAAGCCCATAAAAGTGCCCTAATTAATAAAGGGATGCTTTAGCATTTCAGACAAAAACAGAATTTGTGGTACTGGTGACAATTAGATCCAAACTAAATTCTGTAACCATCCATATCAATGTTTTTCTAATTGTCACGGTCTACATAAAAGAAACCGGTAACCTTTATAAATGTTCATCTCCTCCGTTCAATTCTAGACTAAAAAAAAACCCATATATTTGGTTTAAAAGAGGACTATAAGCAAAATAACCACTACAGCAAAAGGGACAGGTGGGTAAGTGGGTGCATTGCTAGTGACGTGACTTACATCAATGGTAACGCCCATAATAGGCCCCCACTCACTGAGGGACAGAAGGGGTCTGCCTGGTCGGCCTGGCCCCAGACTGCAGGACCTTGCAAAGCATGCTGCAGAAGCACTCCATAAATTCCATGACAAAAAGTGCAACCTACTTTTTCTTATGTATAACAAAAAGACATTTAAGGTTAATAAACATAAGTAAATACCTGTACATAAATAAAAACAAGGAGAACTAGAGGGAAAAGCCTATACTGCATGAATCTGACTATCCCTAGAATATCCCTGATATGAAATGCACTGTTACAGATGATGGTATTCGGTATTTTTAAACAACAGTGTTTGTCATGTCTAACTATAGAGCTGCTCTATTTCTTGGCAACGGACTGGCAAATGGTCACATTGGACCTTAATTCTCTGGCTGATTTTCACATTTACAGATGCCCACGGTTCTTCAAACCACTTCACTTTCCCTCCTTTTCCAGAACACTTGAAAGACTCTGCGTTCTGTGCCAATGGACTTCTCCTTTCTCAGAGAAGATCCATCGTAAAAGAAATGTTGTGAAAAGGTCACATTCCTAACTCCAGATCAATTTACCCTTTTGGAAGGAGATGGGGGTTTCAAATATAAATGAATATGGAAACCAAGGCACTTTGTTAAGTTATTGACTTTACCAAACATCACAACTTTGTTATTAAGTATGAGTCACAAAATATTTCTGAGAATCCAACCCCCCCAAACTGTGTAATATCCCCTTGACATAACCTGGAATGCTATTGACTCTAGAAAAATGCTTGTTTATAACAAGAATCAACAAGTGACTAACATGACTAAGGAATCTTTGCAGCATATGGTATTTTAAGAATGGATGCTTATTAATTCAAACGCAGCTTTCATTCAAATTCAGACTACAATTAAAAAAAAAATGAAACATCATCTATTAGCGTTCTAATTAAAACAAAAAAATAAAAAAGAAATATGATTACCTCCATTTACAAACATAATATCGCAATACAGTAAACTTTATTTAAATCACTAAAAGGACACAGTAAGCAACATAACCACTAGAGCTCAGTGTAGCAGTTATGCTGCCAAGAGTGTCATGGAGCCATCCTCTGCTTCAAAAAGTTCTCTCAGCCTCTAAGAGAACCGAAAGGTCCTGCTTACAGGGCCAGCTTATTGGCAGAAAGCATTAGTTGAATTGGCAACCAACAAGACATGAGGAAAAATCTTTTAAAGACCAGTAAACCACTCCCAAAACTCTATGCTCATGCCTACACACATGCACACACATGCACACACACATACATACACACACACACACACTCATAGACAGTATTCATCAAAGTGATATACCATGTGATAAATCAGTAAATCAGTATGCGTGAATTGTCCTACCTATACTCACTAACACTAAACGGACTGTGAGTTTAATTTCCACTATTTTACTTTCATTCATCCTTTGACATCTGTGAAAACATCCTCTTTGTATATGTTCCTCTTATACTATATCTAAATTGAGTAGATGCTTTACTACTCATATGTTTGGCACATTTTCTTTCACTTACAAGTCAACACACCCATGTCAGGATAGGCCCCGCTATTTGTGTAGAATTTGGGCACTTGTCCACTAACGGATTAGCACTTTATACACAGAAAGACTGTTTCATCATACGGTGATAAAGTAGCTTTCTAGTCCAGGTTTCAAATAAAGTTAAACAAGAACATTATGATGGTAAATGGGTTAAAGACATGTTCTGTAGTGGTGTCATTCACTTCCAATATACACAGCATTTTGTTCTGTTATAATACATTCTATATCAAATATTCAGGGAAGGCAGCTTTATATGAACGTGTGCTCTATCATGAAGTGCATTTACATAGTGATTACTTCACCTTTATAAAATGGCTCTACAAATGCTCTTTAAACATAACCCTATATCTCCCCAAATTGGCTAGTGGGCTAGTGAGACACTATACATTGCTATTTACTGAATTGTGAAATATGGTTGTACACTACAGGATATTCCTGCCCACTCTCCGTCTGGTATTCAATTACACATTCGGAATAAAATTTGGGGCTACGTACAAAGAGCAATTCTGCAGGAAAGTTATAATGGTGAAGTGATCAGTAGAAATACTGAATTGCATTCCGATGTGATTGTGCCATTTCCCCAATAAAGTCTCTTCACAAATCAACCTTAGTTCTTTCAAAATAAAAATGTTGTTTTAAATAAAAAACAATCGAAGAGCAGACCTTTAATATAGGACTGATCACCATGGAAACCAATGGAATGTTCCACTTTTAGAACTTTTGCAAAGAATTGCAAAATCATTCCATCAGTTACAAATCTCACCTACTGAATGTTACAACATTGTGGAAGGGCTGCAATTATGGTTGTAGCAGGTGGGTATTGCTTCTCGTCGATATTCTATCATCTTTATTCCAATTTTGTTCTCTGTTTGCTTTACATCTGATCTGAAACATAATTTCAGGATGTATTTTATCTCATCTCCTTTTTTTCTGAATGCAGTACGTATATTGTAATAAGTGAAAATTGTCTTTTCTTTTTTGCAATGAGATTGTAATAAGAGTAGTAAGATAAAAGACTTTATTGCAGATCGATTGTATTTTCGTAAAAGCACGAAAAGTATTTCATAAAAGACACGAAAATATGTAGTCTAAAAGAAAGTAAATATGAAAAAAAAAAAAAAAGCTTTTTAGAAACATAGAATGTGACGGCAGATAAGAACCATTTGGCCCATCTAGTCTGCCCAATATTTCAAAATACTTTTAATTAGTCCCTGGCCTTATCTTAAGTCTAGGATAGCCTTATGCCTATCCCACGCATGCTTAAACTCCCTCACTGTGTTAACCTCTACCACTTCAAGCTGGAAGGCTATTCCATGCATCCACTACACTCTCGGTAAAGTAATACTTCCTGTAAATCACACATACACGAGTTACTGTGTGATCTCCAAATTCTAACGTAACCCAAACGGACTCTATGTTCGCCTCACTAACTTTTATTAGGCTAGATTTTATGCTATCCTTCACATACAGGACCACCCCTCCCCTCCCCTGCCTTCCCTGTCTTTTCTATATAAAGAGTACCCTGGTATTGCTATGTCCCAGTCATTTTTCTCATTATACCATGTCTCAGTAACAGCAACTAAATCTACATTCTCAGTTGCCATTATTGCCACAAGTTCATGGATCTTCTTCCCTAAACTGCGAGCATTTGTAGACATGACCCTAAGCTTATCATTTTTTAACACATTTTTTACAGTTACTTTCTGTTTTTGTTTTGGGGGGGCAATTGAATTGATGTTTTATCACCCTTTTGTGTCCCCCCTCCTAGTTTAAATACTTCCTAGCAAAACCTCTGAACTGCTCACTGAGAACATTTGTTCCCTTTTGAGAAAGATGCAAACCATCTTTTTTGTACAGATGTTAATTTTTTAGATGTTTATTGTACAAAAACGTACACAAGAAAATGTTTTTAGACTATTTTGACTGACAATTCTGCAATGTATTCCAACAACGATACAAATAATCTGATTAATTTAAAATAATCTATGTAATTATCATTTTCAAAGTAATATGATTTGCTTTGTCCAAACTGGCACTACTTTATCTTGCTCCAAAAAGTGGAAATCATCTGTTTAAGTTACATATTTATCCATTCTTCATAAAACTGATTTGCTTGTTGTTTTATTGTTTGTTGTTGCTTTCCATATTTACTGCTTGATAAACTACTTCCACAATGTATATTTTGAAAATCTTCATGTGGGACCATAGTTACTTAGCTTTCTCATTGCTCCTGCCGATATCATTTTTACTCAAATGAATGGATTCAGCCAGAGATAAAATGCCTTTAACTAAGATGGAAAGGGTTAAAAACACACAGAGTAAAACTCATAAATACGACTTCTTGGTTGCATGAAGACTAAATCGCAATTGTTTTTCCTCGTGCTGTTTTGTGCAGTTTAATCAGTCGAAAGTAGTTTCTTATTATGCATGATGTCATTTTTGTGTTGTTTAATCATAGAACATTGGTTAACAATTGGTTTTAATATATGTCCACACGAGGACCTTCATGTCACAGATGTGAAGCTTTTGTAGATGGTCCAGAATAAGGTCTGGCAGTTATTAAAACACGACGGTTTGCATAATTCCTATTAACTCTTTCAACTCATATCTGTCACTATGTTACAGACTATTGGTTTTTATTCAGTGATAAAAAAAAGAAAGAAAAAGCCTAAAATACTAAAAGATATTTCTACTGCCAGGTGCTTCGGCCACTTACTGAGCTCCTTTCAGTGTCAAGACCCCAAGTGAGATGCACCACAAACCACTTTGCGTAAAAGTAACCCTTTGACCTTTAACACCACCAAAGATTAAATTAACATTTTAAGGAACATTTAATCAGAATACAAGATGCTTGGTGTGGAATATTTACCTGAATTCCTTTAAGTCCACATAGAAAGTAGTTGTGCCACAAAGGCTTTGTTTTATCAATCTGAATACCATGAACACTGGTGGTGAAGTCTCTGTGAAAACAGAAAGGTCTATTAGGAAGAGAGGCATTGCAAAGCTTTTTGCTGTCACCTAATGGTGATTATGTATACAGCATCTTTAGTGTCCCTAGATGGACATTAAGGAAAAAGTCACTGTTCATTTAGCAAATATAAAAAAAGTTTTAATTGGGGATAAAAACTGCATAATAATCAAACTGACACAAACAGTCAAATGGTTACAAATGAGTGTTTCAATATATAGGTTTTCTTTCTTTCCACATTGAGAGACTGATCCAATCATGCTAGAATTTTAATATAGCTAATAAAAAAAGAGGAAAATTGATCTTCAACATAGAAACATAGAATGTGACGGCAGATTAGAACCATTCGGCCCATCTAGTCTGTTCAATTTTCTAAATACTTTCATTAGTCCCTGGCCTTATCTTATAGTTAGGATAGCCTTATGCCTATCCCACGCATGCTTAAACTCCTTTACTGTGTTAACCTCTACCACTTCAGCTGGAAGGCTATTCCATGCACTTGTACAGAAAAACAGTTTAAAAAATATTTTTTAATTTTTTTTTATATTTTTATCATCCCTGTAAAACAAACCTTTTATTTTGAAAAATATTTTTTAAATTAAACAAAAAGTGGGTACACCTTCCAGTGGTTCTACACACACACACACACACACGCATGTGCACATGTGCTTGTTATGCAGAGATGTCAATTTAACCCCTTAAGGGCCAAACTTCTGGAATAGAAGGGAATCATGACATGTCACACGTCATGTGTCCTTGGACCACTATAGTGCCAGGAAAACAAACTAGTTTTCCTGGCACTATAGGGTCATTAGGTCCCCCCCACCCTCAGGGCCCCACTCCTGCTGGGATGAATGGGTTAAAACCCCTTCAGCCACTTAACTTTCTCCACCGCCGGGCTCCATCAGTGCTGGTGACCTCTCCTCCTCCTGCCAACGTCAGCGCCAAATGCGCATGCAAGGCAAGAGCCGCACGCGCATTCAAACCGCCCATAGGAAAGCATTACTGAATGTTTTCCTATGGACGTCCAGCATCTTCTCACTGTGATTTTCACAGTGAGAATCGCAGAAGTGCCTCTAGCGGCTGTCAGTGAGACAACCACTGGAGGCTGGATTAACTCTCAGTGTTTTCAGCTGCAGGGTTAAAACTAGAGGACCACTTCATTGAGCTGAAGTGGTGTTGGTGCCTATAGTGGTCCTTTAAATGCATGCAAGTTTTCCTTTGGCATTGATCTCCTAAACATTAATTTTTATTTATTTTGTATATGGGCAGTGGAGAGTCCCTTTAAGTGTAATGTACAGCGAGTATGCTCTGGGCATCACCATACTGAACATACTAACTAATGAGAATTATCTAGTTGCAATACAAATGTCTCTTTCTGGATCTTCATTAGAAGGCTACTGCAAAAGCATGCCATTACAATAGTGTACAAACTGTGTAATGCAATAACGACACAGATCAGTACAGTGTAACAGAACAATAACATGTTTAAACATCGGCATCTAGTGATTGAAGTTTGCGTGTGCAGGTGAGCGCCACATTTTAACTGTTATTGGAAGACACTTGGTATCAACAGGTAACTAATGTTCGAGAAAATATCTGATGAAGAGTTATGCCCAAAAAATTATTTTAAATCCTGATTTAGAATTTTGCCATATGCATGCTTTTTACAAAAAAAACAAACAAACAACAAAACGTGCTCCTTAGTGCTACAATTTGTTGTCCATTTTAAAAGTAAAATCACGCGGTTTCTTTTCACTCACAAAAGGGTTAATAATTTTTTTGTTATTCTTTTTCTGAGCTGAAAGTGGGTCCATCTCCACAAGCAAGAGGTTTGCTACAAATGCAGGATATTCACTCTGAGGATTTATTAAAGCGACACTGTCACCTGTTTACTTGCCTCCCAGAGGCAAAGTAGGGACAGCTTTATCTCAGTATTTCTCCTCCTCCTAACTTTCTGCGAGTCAGGGTGGAGTCTAAGTGTCAATCCCGACAGCCATTGCCAATATTGGCTGCAGGGAGTTGACTGTATCTATGATCTCAATGCTGTACTGTCACGCATGTGTGAGACGTCGGCTCTAAAGAGAACCCGCAAGATAAGATGACCACGTCTGCGATGGACAGGCTCATGTAAGTAAATCTCACCTTTACCTGCCTACCTCGGCCACTGGCCCCCAGCAGCGATGACACTGTTGTGGGTCTTTGCAAATTTGGAAGAGTCCCCAGACGGTGATAGTGCCACTTTAAGACAGCTTTATCATACCTTTGGTGCCATTTCATGTTTGCATTTTTGAGGAAGGTGTTTTCTGCACACTTTCATGCTGGGGGAATCACAAAGGGTCTTCTATAGCCTGGGTGACATCAAGTATGTGTATCCAAATCAGTTACAGTATATATAGCTTGCCTTTTGAATGTTCAATTGTCCTGCCTAAATAATTCTACTACAGTATCATTTTTAATGTATACATAAATTGCATTAATTTGTATTTACAAAATATGACAGCAAGGTTGTGATGTTCTTTCACTGAATGTTTCACTATATTTGAGTTATATTTATATGCTATTATATAAATAAATATATATATGTATTTATTTTTTTCTCAAAGGTAACTGGATTGCATTGCAGGGCTTAGTTCAGGAGAACCAACGGAAGTTCCTGCTTAAGAGCATCCAGCTCTCTGGCGTTCTTTGTGGAGGTGGGGTGCGTCATCTGGTGGGCCACTGGTAAGAGATCAAACTATTCAGACATGGCTTAAATACTTACAATGGGGGGATGCCAGGGCACTCCTGGAACCATAACCACTTTAGTGAGCTGTAGTGGTTATGGTGCTTGGTGTGTTCCTTTAACTGAATTTACATTTTTATCAAACTTAAAGCCTGGTTGACGCTACCTGGAATAGAATCAGTGACTTTAAGGTTTGAACCAATTCAATTAATCGTAAGAATCTAGAACAATCGTTTTCTTTAACTTATCTAGTCTGAAAGTGGAAATAGAAATGCTTATGAAATAACAAAGTGATTCAAAATGTATTTAATCCATATGCTTATTTTTGCATTTTTGTTCACTTCTATTCCAATTACTCAATACCAGGTTTTAATGGGAAGTGCCATTTTCATGTTTATCATGTTTGGAAAAGCTGGACTTTCCACATATTCACAATTTATAAAGTCTGACCAATCTGGATGTTGTTAGTTGTGCATTGCAGTTATCTCATCCTATTGAATCAATAACTGCTTTCTAATGAGATATTTCCAGAGAAAACCAACAGCGTACATCGGAATATTACTGCACTTTCTAAACTCTGCAGATTAGACGATTGGGTTTAGTCACTTCAACGCACACCAACTACGGACGTCAAATTCGTAACAATAATTCAACATCAGACTGTAATTACTAAAATGAGACCCACAACTACGCAATGAAATCAAATTAACCCTCCATTTAAAGATCATAAAGTAGAAAAGCAGGTCACACAGATTTAATTATACAATATGTGAATCATACTCTGAATTTTAATAGGTTGCTGACTCATCTGGAGGAAAGAAAAAAGTATTTGTAAATAGAATATAAATGATACATCAAGCGTCATAACCACACCAGCTTACTGTAGTGGTTCTAGTACAAGATTCTCTCAGTGCAGTCCCTGTAGCTTGTCAATCAATATTTAGGCAGTTTGGCAAATACTGGAGAATTCCCTGGCAATTGAACAATGGTTTCCTCACTTTGGGACATTACAAGAAGAAGTTTCACTTTCCTCGTGATTTGAGCAAAATGTTCGTACAGGTCCGAGCTGGCAAACGGTGCCGCTAAATGAACACAGGCTTGATTCACAAAAAAACACTACCACAAAAATGGTATTACATACACAAGAGTTAGTGGGATAGTCTGGGTAAAATAACCACTTAATTTTACTGAAGTGTTTATGGTGCCTGAAGCTTCCTAGAATCATCCATTTGTGTTAAACGGTTTTAAAATGAAGTATTCTAAAACGGTTTAAGACTGAATGGATAGATGGCACCAAAGGACTTCAAGCACCATAAACACTTCAATGAAATAAAGCCCTTATCATGCCTGGAGTGTCCCTTTAAATTGCCCTTTATTTACACTCTCAAAAATATAAAAATATAAATCACATATGGCTTGGGCTCTGTACAATTAACAAAACAAATATGAATCAAATTTGTGGGCTTTTTTTTTTTTTTTAATTCTTTATTTTTGCAGTGCCTGGAATGGTTACAAGAGTGCGTATGGTACCCCAACGGCAATCCATACGTTAGAATTGAACATACATTGCAATGGGTATTAACAGTCAAAGCACTTTTTTTTTTTTTTGAGTAAGTGTTGCATAGTGAAACAGGCTTCAGCGAAGGGTAGGAGTACAAAATACACGAGTATGTAAGACTAGTTGGCCTCGTTTACATGTCGCAATCTGCTGTGAGATGTGGCTAGCTGCGCGTATATTGATAAAATACATGAGATGAGTAAAGCCACTCTTTACAGCTGTAGTTTACATAAGAGTCTGCCAGGGTGCATATGAACGATAAACATGTGTAAAACAAAAACAAAAACAAAAAAACACAATACATATGAACAAGAGAGTGGTTTTAGGTTCTGAAATGTGTGGCTGTTGTTGCTCAGAGTAACTGTGCGAGCTCAGTGTGCTTAGTTGGAGGTGTGAGCTGGGTTCTCACTAGGTAAGTCTGAGATAGGGTAGCCTGGGCTATATCCCTCACTGTCCTCTCCGAGTGGGAAAATGAGGGGGTATGAGCCTTGTTCTGCTACTCAGGGCGGGCAGGTCAAGATAGGGGCTAGTGGTAAGTGTAGCTATCCCGCATACTAACCGCACCGGTCTGGGGCAGTCATGTTCTGTGTGGGTTTTAGCGGGTCCAAGATGTAATAAATGGCTGGGGGGGCATTAAGCCCGTGGTTGGGGCGCTTGGGCACTGTGTAAGCCCGGGAGGGACATTTTACCCCTGCTTGCCATGTATCTTGCTCTTAACGGTGGCTGACCGTGTTAGACTACCGTCTGGTTATGTACTGTGGTCGCGTAACCGTAGGGGCTAAAACATATAGTCAGCATAGAAGCTGATTGTAGTTGTGAGACGGTGACCGCGGAATAGTACTGCCTGTGTTGAGTGCCTTAATGTCGGCATTACTACGTCTATGTGGTAGTGTCCCCTTCTCATGCCCAGTGTATTGCCTGGGCGGTCTGGGGCATTCTGGCACAGTAGGAGGCCTGGGATAGATAGGTTGAAGGTCGAACAGGCTTGTAAATGGCGAGGCACAAGGTAGAGGTAGGCGGCTGTGAAAAAGCCCTGCGGGTGCAGTGATGTTAGCATGTCTACATAATCGGCCCGACCTCTAGGAGTATTTTAAAAGAGGTCAGTCATCCTTAAGAATGGCCGGGGAGTTTCCCTTACACATTAAACTTATGTGGCTTCGCATCTTGTGGTGTCTGAGTGAAATTATATAACTAAGCAAGTAACAATAAAAAACATTAGTGAAACAAAATTTAAGGAAGAGGGAGTTTAAGTCTCTGATTGTGTCAAAAGTAGAATTTCCACAAAGACGTTAGGAGTCCCACTCTGCGTTCAGGCGGTCAGTCTGGGTGTAGACCTCATACGCCGTTCAGCCGGTATTCCAGGTGCGTCTTATGGGGCGATCTTGAAGTCGTTCTCCGTGGCCCTTAGTCCTCATAGACCCAAGGACAACAACAAGAAGGTAAGTGAGGGGCTTCAAGTCCGCCTTTGGTTACAGCGAGAGTCTACCGCTTTTGTCATTTGGGTGATGTTTCTTGGGACAAATGTCTCGGAGGTGTCCGGGTTCCCCATGCGGGAGTTGGAGGGCCTACCAGACTGCTGAATGGCGTCCTGAGGGAGGCCCCATGCCGCCAAGTGCTTTTTCGCTTCTGGGAGGTCAGATATGAGATATGTGCCAGTCCCGTGGATTACTTGTAGTTTGCGGGGTGGGCGCCATTGGTATTGTATGCCATGTGCGCGGAGTAAGGTGGTAAGTGGTCTGAGGGCCGCGCGCCATTGCATAGTTCCCCTAGACAGATCCGAGTAAAAAAGGAGGGACATATCTTCAAAGGTATATGGCGTAATTCCCCTGGTGGCTGCCATTACTGCCATTTTGTCTTGGCGTTTATTGAATTTAACAATAATGTCCCTGGGTGCTGTCTGTGGCGCTGTTGCGGGTTTGGGTATTCTGAATACGCCGTCAATACTTATGCCCTTGGCCTGCTTTATTGGGAGGATTGTGCTTACCAGCCGCCGAATGAGATGAGGCACCTCGGCGTCCGAGACAGACTCCGCTACACCTCTGATCTTAAGGTTTGCGGCCCGTCGCGTGTCCTCCATTGCCGCCATTTTATGTTCCGCTTGGATGTGCTGCTGTTGTAGGGCGGCGAGGTCTCTCTGCAGAGTGGCAAGTTGCTTTGTATGGCTTGCTGTGTTTTGCTCGACGACATCCATGCGGACCGACAGGCCTTGGATGTCTCTCTTCATGTCCGCCATGTCGGCCTGGATGCCTCGTCGGAGCTCGGCCAACAGTTCCCTCATCTCCACCTTTGTGACCGGAGACGCGTCCATCTGTGCCTTAGGTGTTGTCGGCGGTTTTGAAGCGGGCAGGGCAATCTCCTCTTGGTCGGAGAATGGGTCGTCGGAATTATTGAAGTCGTCTACATAGCTCGTGTAATCCGCCATGTTGGGCTCCAGGGCCCCCTGCGCTCTCCGCCACAAGTCACCAATAGTTGCTCCCGGACGTGTGCCGTCCGATTTCAGTTTTTTGCTCCTCTTTCCCATGCTACCTAAGTTGTATAATTTGTAAGCTTGGTCGAGTGTTTTTTGGGGGATAATAGTTTGTATTTTTGCCGAAATAAGCTGGTATTAGCACGGAGCTCTTCGGAGATGCGACCGTTCCGTTCAGCTGTTGGCTCCGCCCCCCCCAAATTTGTGGGCTTTTGTAGGAAAACATTATCCAAATATTCTGTGGGTGATAAGCATATGGAGTCTCGGAGGTATTTGTGTTATAAAAGATATACATCTGATTCCATGAGTATAATTTTCGTTTCAAAATGAACTCTGCAGCAGTAAAAACAAGCAGGGAAATTGAAGCAGCTTTTGCTGTTGCCTTTCAGGATAAAAACCTATTTAGTGAAAAAATGCCTGTTATTTTCTTCCAGCTTGATCTTTGAAATGAGCAAGAATGTTGGCTTGCAATCTTGTACCAATCAAATTCATTTTTTGTAATTGTGGAAAACATCTAGACGCCTATATGTTTTATATTTAAAAAAAAAAAAAAAATAGTAACAAAAGTATAAATGAAAACGTCTGCTTACGAGACTATTTACAATAAAAATTTTAGAATGTTATATTAAAGGAAAATTAGAATTATGGTCATATACAAAAGCTGTATGTGATGGATCCTGGACCAGAACTGTAGATTACACACAATCCTGCAAAAGAGCTAATCACCCCTGGTCACCTCCTATCCTCTCAGAGTCCATATCACGCGGAACGTTCCCTCTCTCGGCAGCATAATGGTTCCACACACCTGGGACAGATGTAATATCTCTAGTGGGTCCAGGTGTAAATTGCATAGTCTAGTCGGCCTGGTTCAGGGCTGCTACCTGCTGGAGAGTGCTTTTTGGAGGGGAGGTACAGGAGGGTCAAGCTAACAATCGCTACCTAAGAGCCAAGTGCAGCCTCCCATTTCCATGAAGAAAACAGACTATTTCAGTGACTGGAATTTAGGCATGACAGCCTGGAACTCTCAGATCGGGATGTGATCTTAGACCAATTAAACTTCAGTCGAAGATTTGTTGGGCTAGCTACGTCCCATATGGGCGCTTTTTTATATTTTGCTTGAGGGAACGAGACCTATGCGGAGATGGAGGATTTGTATGTCTATCTTTTGTTTAAGGAATGATTTTATATGTTTTATTATTTGGCTGTTCTGGTGTCTGGGGACCTAATAAAATAAAGGGTATTGAACTAGTGTATCCCAGACTCAGAGACACCAGTGCAGTAACCCATTGTTCTTGTGAGTGACCCCTTGCTGGTGTTGTGGCAATAAATACAGTGGTTTGTGACAATAAAGCCAGTTCTTGTAGCCAGCACTATGTATATCATCTAGTGTCTGTGTCTATAACCACTGAAGCATGACTTTCCCCTGGAAGAAGAAGAAATAGACGGAGTTACTCTACTGAGTACTGGGCTCCATAACAACGTACAACTGAATTGTCTCCTATTATCCCCAAATTCATATATCTCTTCCAGTGCAACCCAGTTTATGCCCAACTCCTGTGCATCAACCAGGTGAATAACACCTATTACACTGCCCCAAAGCGGATAAAAGTAGTGCTCGAAATGTCCACTTGCCATTGGTAAGTTGACATTCTGCCCTAGCTAGCTCGCTATGTTCCCCCTTGCCTGTAAAAAAAATACACAGTGCTCTGAAAGCAGCAGATTATTGCAGCAGTGGATGCATAGCTGGTACGTGTGTCCATCAGGATTGTCTATTAACAGTAGAATGGGGCACAGGCCGTTAACCCCTTAAGGACACATGACATGTGTGACATGTCATGATTCCCTTTTATTCCAGAAGTTTGGTCCTTAAGGGGTTAAAGCTCTGTTGATATCGTAGAAACCTGCCTGACCAATACTGGATATAAAGTATCCAGTTCTACACAAAATGAGAAGCCTATTGGCATCCAGTACACAAGATTTGGAAAGATGGCTTCTAATTTCCTTTTTCTTAATTTCAATAAGTGTTTCTGAGTCCGTGCAAACACCTTCACCCAATCCACAACTAAACTAATGAGGTGCAATCATGTAAATAAATTCTGCATAAATTCCCAAATATATTTTTGGTGCATTAATTTCTTACAGTCTGCCTGTAACTGTGTGTGTGTGTAACTGTCTGCCTGTAACTGTGTGTGTGTGTGTAACTGTCTGCCTGTAACTGTGTGTGTGTGTAACTGTCTGCCTGTGACTGTGTTTGTGTGACTGTCTGCCTGTAACTGTGAGTGTGTCTGTCTGCCTGTAACTCTGTGTTTTTGTGACTGCCTGTAACTGTGTGTGTGTGACTGTCTAGTTGTAAGTGTGTGTGAGACAGTCTGCTTGTAATTGTGTGTGTGAGCCTATCTGCTTGTAACTGTGTGTGACTGTCTGCTTATGACTGTGTGTGTGAGACTGGCAGCCTGTAACTCGGTGTGTGTGACTGGCTGCTTGTAACTGTGTATTACTGTCTGTCTGTAACTGTCTGTGTGTGGCTGGCTTCCTGTAACTGTGTGTTTGTGTGACTGCCTGTAACTCTGTGTGTGATTGTCAGCCTGTAACTGTGTGTGGCTATCTGTAACTGTGTGTTTGTGACTGCCTGTAACTGTCTGTGTGTGACTCTCTGCCTGTACATGTGGCTGTATTGGACAGAATATGTGTATAACTATGTGCATCAAAATGTGTGTCTGACTATGGGACTGTGTGCATGTAACACTGCAAAAATACACACCTCCGTTCAAACATGGTCCTACATGCATTTTTTAAAATATGAATTAAATACCTGTCACATATGCCACAGACACTCAATACACCAATAACAAATAACACAAAAAATACTATATAGTTTTTGCCCGCAATCCCCTCCATCTCAAATATATTCTCCCACTTCCATATTTTCCCAACGTACAGCCTCTACTGTCATGTTCTTCCAGTGCATCACCAGTGACATTCCCACCAAATAATTTTCAGTTGTATTTCCCCCAAATAAGGCCGCAATACCAAATTCATCTAATTAAAGCAGCACTGTCATGCCGAACTTACCTTTCCTCAATCTCTTCCTCTTCTCCCCCTCTCTCAGGATCTGTTCTTCATTTCTTCCTGTCTGCTCTAGTTTTCTTTAAAATCATAAGACAAAGTAGGGACTCTTTGCCTTATGGAGGTTTCCTCCGCTTGGCCAGCTTTGACCAGCGGAGGAGCAAAGTGTGCTTAATTTTCGCTGGTCAGAGCAATTTTCCCATAATTCTTACCTTTCCTCTGTGTTCCCACGATGCTTCCTGTCATGTTAGACGAAACTGCCGAATTGCGTTCTAACTGAATGAGAACAGTATGTTCGTTTGTTTTAGAACTCAATTCAACACTTTGTTCGTTTCGGAATTTCATTCGAATGAATGAAACTACGATTCAATTTGTGCTGCAGCTCCATCTTGTAGCTGCTTAGTAGATAACTCCCTAATTCCCACGGTATTAGGGAGTTATCTTCCAAAAGGCTGAAAGACCTAAATTGTTCTTTCAGCCATATTTACTAATACTAAGTAAAGGTTACTTAGTATTAGTAAATTATACCCCTATTCGCTATACCGCGAGTAGGGGCATGTCTAGTAAACAGTGAGCAGCCAGTGGCTTGAAATCCATCCAATCAGAGTGCTTTGTGTCATTTTACACAGCGTGGGAAAGTTCTTTGGAATTTCCCCACGCTGTGTAAAATGACAAAGAGCACTCTGATTGGTTAGATTCCAAGCTCACCAATCAGTGTTATAAGTCAAATTACACAGCGTGGGAAAATTCCAAAGAACTTTCCCACGCTGTGTAAAATGACACAAAGCACTCTGATTGGCTTAAACCAACCAATCAGAGTGTTCTTAGCCTAATTGCAGGGCGGGGCAAGGCTTTATAAGCCTTCCCCCGTCTTGCAGAGCTCAGTCTGCGTGGAGCCCTCCATGGGTGAAGATGGATTGTTTTTTTTGCGCTCAGGTTTTTTCTTTTTTTCGTCAGGTTTTTTTTTTTTTTTTCATCAGTTTTTTATTTTATTTTAAGTTCAACGGGTATGATGTTTTTTTATTTGGCCTTTTTTGGGGCTGAAAGATTTTAGAAAAAAGACGACGTCAAATGGTAAGATTAATTTTTCTTTACATGTTAGTTATTTTATTCCCCCCTCAGTATTTTTTATGGTGAGGGGGGTAACTTTTTTTGGGGTGGGGGTGTGGGTGAATAGGGGCTTGGGGACCCCTAGTCACCTTTGATGGTGGAGGGGGTGGAACTTGTCTTAGGGCCCCCACCCGCCGCCAGGGTTCCCCCCTCTCATTATCTTTATGGTCCCCACCCACTGCTCAAGGGTGGGGGGGGACAGTAGGTGTCCCCCCATTGTAATTTATGGCCCCCACCCACCGCGCAGGGGTGGGGGCCGGGGGGGGGGCAAGGACAGTAGGTGTCCGCCCACTGTAATTTATGGCCCCCACCCACCACACAGGGGTGGGGGCCGGCGGAGGACAGTAGGTTCCCCCCCCCCCATTGTTATTTAGGGCCCCTGTGAAGGATTTTCCATGTACTTGCCTGTGGGCCCTCAGTTAAACCCTCTCCCTGCTGTTTAAATACCTGTATCTGTTCGGTTTAAAATGTATAAAAGAAATGTCTGTGTGTTATGTGTAAAAGGTGACTTTATGTATTTTAAAGTGTTTTATGTCTTTTTGCAACCATGTGCTTAATGGAGTCTGCCTCTAGCCCTGGATAATTGGATTACTTTCCCCTTTGTCTCCAGGATAGAGGCCTCTGTAAAACCTATTTAAACCAGATTGCCATGCTGCCAGTAAGGGACAAAAGATACTTTTACTAACTTTTGAACCCCTGGTCTGATTCATGCCATTTTTTAATATGTTGTTCCCCTGAATGGATTGATTGTGAATATGTATTTTTTATGTGAATGTGATGTATGGTTTTAGAGTTATGAATGTTAGGTAAAAAGTATGTTAAACTGTAAATGTTCTGGCCATCAGATAATTGAGCTGCGTATATTGCTAAAACTCAATTATCTAGCCTGGCCCAGAGGAGGAGTTTTGTGTTGCATAAATTGTGAGTTCTGTGTGCCAGTAAATCAGTCTTGTTCCAGCATTAAGCCTTGGCTCATGTGTGGATTATTTGGCGAGACCAGCAATTTATTACTCTGTGGATTACTTGCTGATTTTATTTTATGGGAAGAAGGGAATGCTTGACGGAGTAACGGATTGTACCGTCACAGCCCCCACCCGCCGCGCAGGGGTGGGGGCCGGATAGTAGTTTTTGTTTTTTTACAGTGAGCAGCCACAGGCTGCTCACTGTTTAGTGGACATGCCCCTACTCATGGTATAGCAAGTAGGGGCATTCAGGAGATTTTAATCTCCCTTATGCTTTTATGGGGGTCATATTGACCCCCATAGAGTGAGGGGGGACATGGGGGCTTAGGAAGTGGCGGGGAGCATTGCTCCCTGCCGCTTCTATAGTTACATATTACAAGGAGGGAGCTGCGTGCCGGTAGCTCCCTCCTTGTAATAAACTGAACGAACGAACACTGATATTCAGTGTTTGTTTGTTCGTCTGACAATGCTATTCATTCATTCGTCTTTCTGACGAATTAATGAATAGATGAAATTCCCGTTCGCATGCCCAAGTGTTTCACTGGGCATATGCGGGAATTTCACAGTGCTATCTAGTGTGGGCAGATGACTTGTACCACAAGGTCTTCCTCTACCCACACAAAGATGGCGGCGCCCCGGAATATAGATCAAGGCATAAAATAAAGAATAAAAATAGGTAATATGGGGGGCTTAGGGACATTTGGGGGTGATTAGGGGGTCAGTTAGATGTAGTGGAGTCGGGAGGGGGGTTAAAAAAAAACGGTATTCGGCCATGACAGTGCCGCTTTAAGACAAAGCTGCATTATCTTACCTCCCAACTCAAAGCAATTTTTCCCCAGTTTGAGTAATTTTCTGCATCACATAATTCACAATGCCATATTCACCAACACACATACACAGAACACAATATGAAAGGACAGAAAGGGCTAATATTGGATACCAGAGAGTGGGGGTATATGTATAGCTCTAACAATATTTGTAAATTGCTGCAGCATAAAAGATTATAATCAGAGACAGCAACAGGAGGCACCATAATCAACAATAATGTGTTCTGTTGCCTGAATTGTCCCTTTAAAAGCCTCAGTCTAGGTAAAACTATACAAAAAGGCATTACATGGATTGATTTGACATACACAACTGCAACAAATTTTATAATTTTTACAGTGCCAACAGTTTTTGATTTGCTTTATAGTTATGCAATGGGGATATTTAAAATTG
The DNA here is from genome assembly GCF_036172605.1 of Pelobates fuscus. Lineage (NCBI taxonomy): Eukaryota > Metazoa > Chordata > Amphibia > Anura > Pelobatidae > Pelobates > Pelobates fuscus. The sequence continues at coordinate 329,589,579 of NC_086319.1, forward strand.
AGTCATTGGTAGATATAATCAATTTAACAAACACGAGGGGTGAAGGATGCCATGGTGAAACAAACTCACAGTCTATGAGATGAACCACTTGTTTAAATTGCACCCTAACTCATTAGTGAAATATGTTCTACACACATTCTTATTGTTTCCTCTGCTTTTGGTGATATACCAGATTAATTTTTAGGAATGAACTGTCAGTCTTTTACTCCCAGTGCCTTACCTGTTACATGATGTCAACACTGACAATTCTGTATACTACAAAAATGGTTTTCTCTAATTAAAAAGTGATATTATTGTGCATTTTTATTGGGGGAATTTGTTCCAACTTGCATATTTCATAGATAAACTATATAGATTTAGTTTAGCAGACAAGTAAATATTACTTACAAATAGGAAGGATTTGTATTAGCCAACTGCACCAGTTTAGAGTTGGTTGGCCGTACAGCTGCTAATATGTCTTGCTCGATAGCCATTGGAAGTACGGCATAGCCACAGTAGTCAATGTGCTCTCCTAGAATGGAGAATACATTAGATAAAAAATATAGACATATTTATACATGCTAATGTAGAGTAAATGTAGGACATGCATGCTTCAACATGAAGTTTGCTCCTAACAATCTTCTAAAACAACTGGTCTTATTGAAATGTAATTTTAACTGTGAAATGTAATTTCTATAGTTAAATCTATAGCACTATTTAAACAGAAATAAAGTTTTCGTGGAAGAAAAGTTTCAAACATCTGAATCCGAATTTCAGAAACATCTGAGAATGAGTCAACCCAAGGTCATCACGGTAATTAGCAATGGGATGTTGTGCTGAGGTTTTTCATAGCTCAGCAAAAGACAAATGTTGCTAGAGATAGAAATAAAGAAACACAATGTACAAAATAAGTACAAATGTAATTATCCATCATAACAGAACACCAGACACAAACTACAAAGAGTCACCTTTAGTTGAGCAACTTGGGAAGTTTTAAAAAGCTTAGTATTAAACTTGCCATGATTCAGAATTGTGCAATTTTTCTTAATATTTTCAAGTTACCCCTGATCTCACATTAAAAAAAATGCTGTGAAATAAATGTATCCTTGTTTGTACTTTGGGATATGTAAAGTTACTGCATAGCGTTGCTTTCTTATGTTAAGGTATATTTTACCGATTAAGTTGACACGTCCCGGGGCTCGAGCATAAAATGCAGGCTCATGTCCATAGTTAGAAGAAAACATTTCTTTCAGCTTTAGCAACCTGTAAATGTAAAGAAAATGCATCTGTTATCTGAATACTTTAAACATATGCCATAAACACAGTATTGTTGGAATTGTTCTTTTGATGTATGGTTAAAAATATCCACTTTCTGCAACATTAAATAAAGAGGACACACTCTTCACACGGAAAGCTTTTCAGTAAGCTAAAGTGCTTCAGGGGTCTGGAGTGTCCGTTTAAATACTATACATGATGAATAACTAATCTACAAAGATAGCATCAGGCGTAAAGGTCATAAATAAAAGATAAGCACAGATCTTTCTTGTCCTAACATTGCACATACAATTTAGTACAAAGAAATATATATACAAGTAAAAAAGACATGTACATAAAATGTTGCCAATACATTGTGCAAGCAACTATATACAAATATAAATATACTATATATATATATATATATATATATATATATATATGGTCCCTCCCCACCTGTCAATCAATTCTTGAAATAGAAATAGGCATAGACCTCTATGCCAAGGATTGAGTGACAAGAGAACCATCCTACAGGCAGTTTGCCTACACTCCAACTGCCTGTAGGATGGCTTCTGCTGCACTACCCGCACTCCAACTAAAATGTTGTTCCCTTCATAAGAAAATAGTGTTGCTAACAGACTATGATAGATTCTAGGGACAAGGGGCTGCAGCACCGGCTTATTCCTGGAAAGCCATCATAGAACCAGTTTTATAGCTTGGCACTAGCAAGAATCATCCAACTGAGGAATTGAAGTCTACATTGCCCAGGTCTACTGGCAGTGTTAAGTTCAATTAATATAACAATTTCCTTGGTATCTAATAAAATCTCCAAAGTTTACTGAGATGTTAACAGTATAAAATAGTCAAAAGCATGGCTGTAATTCTGGACAATACAAAAGTCTCAAAAAGAAATAATGTTGTGGACTACATCTCCCTTTATGCTTTGCCAGCGTATGGCTGTAAGTGCATTATGGGAGATGTTGTCCACAAGATCTGGAGCTCCAAAACGTTGCCTACCCCTGTCCTACGACTATGGCAGTTTTATCCCATTCCTTACGTATCCAAAAATACCTTTATCTCCAAGACAATCTAAATTCATATTTTTCTAGAACCCATTTTTTTCTTTGTTGCGGTGCATGTTACAAAAGATAGTCTGACTGGCAAATATATATTTCTGTGTTACTGGGAACGGGTTGGGAAGAATTGCAGTAAATCCCAAATCTCAGTTTTCTCTTATTTAACTACTGCACTAGACTGCCAACTGTTTTGAGAAAACTACAAAATAGTAATTAAAATGCTGCGGTTGGGTACAAAAGATATCATTATATTGTTATTGAGCAGAATGTTCTCTCGGAACGATTTTAGAAGCATCAACCATTTAAGTCATTTAACACGGCTGGGTCTTCAATGTGCCAGATTTCTTTTTTTTTTTTTTTTTTACCAGCTCTGGTATTGTGAAAATCAAATTGTAACAAAGGGAAAAAAAATACATAAAATAAATTGTGCCCTAGAAGACAGAAAGAAAATATGTAAAGGAAAGAAAATAGTGGCAATTACCTTGTGCAATGTTACTATTCCCCAAATACTGTGTCTAACATTTTGCTGCCAGTGAATATTGACAAACTTCAAAATGCTTTGCAAATACCATCATAACAGTTTTACTATAGTAAATATTGCTGTTATATAATATGTTAACAAGTGACACTTTTTTGTTTTATTTTTTCACATAATTAGAACAATATAAATGGTGTGACAGGTATACTTTGTTGATGAAAGTGTGTGAACAAAACAAGCACAAAAATTTCCTAAATCGCGGTGGAGCCTGACCTCAAGAGGAAGCAGACGCCATTTCACAATGCTCAGTCTTAATCTCTCTTTTAATCCTGTTTTTCTGAGAGCCAAATTGAGCAAATGCTAGGCTACTCGCTTGAACTCACCTCTGTGAACACTACTGCAACGATCTATGCCATTCTTCCACACTCCCAAGTTGAAACAGCAGAAACGCAGACCTTAGGACCTCGACTTGGCTGAAGTGCGCGGTAGCGTAGTGCCTATCTACGGTGATGCCCACACCTGGCACACTTCAGCCCGCATCCCTTAGACAGAAATCCCAGCAACCCCAGCCTGACTTAGCACAGGGGGTGAAGAATATTGGAGCCTTACTCCAGCGTCAGCCTCAGCCCAAGATGGTGTTGCCTAAGACGTCAGAAGCCCCGCTGGGTTCAACACAGGCCGAACAACCCCCGTCGTCTCTTAGGCCATAAAGGACTCTTACAGACATCCCAAATTGTCTAGCTGCACAAGATGACAGGTTCCGCCGAAACCATGTAAAAATCAGAGGTATACCCGATTCAGTTACACCGAAGGAGCTTCCACACTATGTACGGCGATTCGTGGCCACTGTCTTGCCTCCAAATCAGGCCAAGAAGTTTTCTCTTGATGGAACTTACCACCTCCCAAAGTCTGGGGGAGCTACCGCATCTGCAGTGCGAGATGTCATCGTCCGATGTACATTGTCTCAAGACAAAAGATTCCTGCAAAGAGCTCTGCAGGGCAAAATGCCATTTACATTCCAAGGTTCTAACCTTAGATTTCATCAGGACATCATTCGATCCACCTTGCAGTGGCGACAGACTTTGCATCCTGTTACCAGTCAACTGAGAGCTGCCGGGGTGGAGTACCGTTGGATGTTCACAGTTCACAGTCACAGTCACGTATAATGATATTGTAAACAAGATATCCTCACCTGACGAGTCTCCAGCCCTTCTACAGGCCCTGGGCGTACCTGTATCGCAGTCTGCAACTAGTGGACTACCGGGCATCCCTACCAGGGACCCATCCCACATTGTCCCTTCCTCCTGGCAAATGGCCTGACAGCAAGAAAAGGGACTTTACTTATCTAGAGTTGTTAAAATCTCTATGTGGTTCAAAGTTCCTATGTTCGTTTTAGCCATCGAAGGTCACCTTTTTCTAAGTATTTTCTTTTACACGCAACAAGCTGCACACATAGTATACCCTCCAAGGAGGTGTAGCAGTACCTGGCTCCTTAACCTTCGGAGCATTAGCCCCTTTTAAGTGGTTTTTTAACTCCCCACTCGCGGTCCCTCCCCAGCAACCCCAATGGTTAGAGATCCACTAGCAGATGGCCTGACCCTATACTTAAATCTCACTTGCTCTTAAAGCTAGATACTTAGCACTGATTGTGAGTCCTAATACTAGATCTTGCTCTACGGGCTGCCCATTTTACGCAGTAGAATCTTCATACATAAAATGGCCAGTGCTTTGTATCCACTTCAATGTAAAATGTTACTTAGTCACATACTATATCAGGGGTATAAGGTGGTGTTTTTTCTTTTTTCTTTTTCTAAACACCTTAGACACACCCAGGTAATTCCTTAATCCTGGACTGGTAGGGGGTCCTTGAGGACAGGGTTGTAAACCCCTGTACTATATGATGTAATGATCAGTATTTCTATACATGTTTTATGGATGTCTCTTGCACGAACATTGATATGAAAACTTGATAATAAAAAACAGATTGTCAAAAAAAGAAATTCCCTAAATCACAAAAAAAAAACTACTTGTAATAATTATTTTTCTATATAGAGATATTGCACTGCAACTGGGAAAATTGTACAGAGCCTGCCCTCCTGTGCTCACTTAATGGATCGAGCAGACTGACTGTATACTATGTCTTTGTGTGTACTGTGATTTTGTAGGGGTGTTGTTTATTGTGTATACACGACAACCATACTCAAAAGGAATTTAACTATTGCAAATTAAATCTGTTTATTGGACATAAATTTAATTTGCAATTGCTAGCCAGACAGTGGAGCCGGCGCAACTATTATTGCCCAAAGCTGTTCCGGCTTGTGAGGAGGTCTACAAATCTCCCTGCATGACCCTGCGCTGTTCTCTCCTCAGGCAGCACCTTCAGCTCCCTGAGGATACTCCATTCAGGCTACAGACGGTGTGGGGGGTATTTAGAGGGGTCTTCATGAAGCCAAAGATGCAGGTCCGCCTGGCAGCCCACCATTGGATCATCAGGGAAAGAAGATTAAAGCCCCATTCACTGCAAACAAATTTAAGTAGGAGGGGGTCAACAAAAAGTAAATAAATACAATTTTTTTTAAAAACGAGAAGCACTGTGTGGCTTCTCATACACAATCACATCACTTCCCCCACACATAGTCACACCTCCCATCATACACAATCACTCTGTCAAAGTTACTTTGACACTGTCATCTTCAGACACAACCAGTCCCCCCGCATGCACATAAAACAGCCTCGCCATAAATACAATGCACACATCAAGACCACAAGCAGCCCCCCTCATACACACAACACACTGCAAGCAGCTCCCTTTAGCAACACTACACCAAAATGTACTTCTTTTTCTACTGATTGCCTAAGAGTAGGGTTGGGCAAACAGTAGATCCCCAGATGTTCTAGAACTGCAACTTCTAAGATGCTCTGTCATTCCAAAGGCTGGCAAAGCATCATGGCAGTTGAAGTTCCAGAACATCAGTCAATCAGCTATGCCCTTGGCCAAAGATTATTTTTCAAGATTCTGAGCAGCGAAAGGGCAAGGGGCAGAGTGATCGGGAGTTGGATACTGGACTTTGGCGTGAAACTGTTCATGAATAGTTTAACCCGTCACCCCTAAAAGGTAAGCCGGTGCCTGAGACCTCCCGGCACCACAAAACTTTATTCCAGTTACGTTGTTATAGTGCCCAACTGCCCATAGTTTTCCTTTAAGAATAGGGATGAGTAAATCATATATTAAAAATCTGGAGAAGCAATAGTTCCTCTGTAAAGTGCAAACCAGATGCAAGTACAAATGTATTGAGATGTTCTGCGTGTGCAGGCCTCCTGGGCATCTTTTTCCCACGTGCTCACAAGGAATCATGGGTTTTAGCACAGTGTTACATTAAAGATCTGATTCAAATGGAAATAATAAAAAGCTGTTTTTTTGAGGGGGGGGAGCAAAATAATAAATTTTAATAAGCTATTAGAATACGTCATCCTCAAGAGTGGCAGTTTCTTTTGAAGCAGTTGGTCTCATGTACTACATTGCTTTTTTCCTTTTAGGTCTACATGGAAGCACTATGATGCAGATGCAAAGATGAGAGCTCTTATTGCTAAACAACATTACATCAGAATGAATGCTGCCGATGACAACATACAACTGTTTGGTTAGATGTGGTTTAGTAATACTTTCTTTGATGGAAACTGGTCTGGTCTTTTGAGTTTATCCAATTAAAGTGACACCATTTTTGTTCTCTTTATTTATAAACTACTTAAATGAAAGCATATGTTTCAAGAAAAGAAAAGGATCTGTTAAAATAGTGTGGTCTGTTTCCTTTTGTCATAATACTAAATTCTTGGCTGAGACAGATTAACAGTGAGCCTCCAGCCCACCTATATCGATGGTTGTAGGCGCAGGTACACCATATTTAAAGTATTACCCGGCAGACAGTACCAATCATACAAGGACTAGGACAGGGTTAGACAACCTTCAGCACTCGAGATCGTGTGGCTGCATCTTCTTTGACGCTTTGCCAGCATTTTTGGAGACATAGTCCACAACTTCTGGAGTGCCGAAGGTTGCCTATTCCTGGACTAAGAAACAGAATTAGTACTTTTGCAAGCTAGTCCCAAAGTTTACAGTATTAAATTGCAGTGACATTATTTAATTGAAATTGAAAATAACTATGCAACTTGATACCAGATTGATATAAAATGATTGTGGTTATGTGTTTCCTTAAACATACCCTCAATCAGCAACATTTACTTTGTTTCCTACTGCTTTCACATGTAAAATGGTCATTTTTCTTGAATATCCTCATTAACCTCTGAAAATCTCAGAACGAACATCCAATAAAAACATGTTAAAAATTCAACGTGGATTTTAAAAAGATTTATAAAAATGGTAGTTATAGAACTATAATTGTTTGTTTGTTTTTCGTTAAAGAGACTGTCAAATTTTGGGGGCTTTGCACTCTCAAATGTAACATCCCCACTCAGTATATGGTGTCAAGGGGGTAAGCAGAGGTGAGTTATACTTACCTAAATCTTGCCATCTTATTTCTTCAGCTCCTCGTGTTCCATCTACAAGTGTACACAGTACAAAAGGCTATACAGGATCCGGTAAGACCACAGGATATTCAATAGGTAAACTCGAGCAAATAGCTACCAAAATTGTTTGGGACAGCTGTGGGAATTGACAAAATGTGATGGCAGAAAATCCACCTTTTGAAAAGTTTTGTTAACTTCAGTTTTTTGACATTAATCCAAGTATCCCCTACTTTAGTTTATTATATATTTTGACTCTAGTTCAATGATGTTCCAATACACTCAATATTTTTGGTTTGGATTTTCTGAAGATGATATATTTATGAAACACATTCAGAAATGTTATGTTGGTGAGAGAGAAGGTTCAAACATACATTTCACAAAAAGCAAAACTGACTATATAACAAGTCTGCCAGCCCATGTAAAAATACATTTTGTCCATTATACTAATATTCCAAACATAGGGGGAAGACATATTTCAAAATTATCTGTATAAAATGTAAAATAAAACAAATAAAAAAAAATTTGAGATTTACATGAAGTTTGAAAGATAGTTTTTTTTAAGATCTTGAAAAATACCCGTAGGGTCGAAACGTCGATCGACCACATTGATGTAATTGTGTTTTTTTTCCACATTAAAACCACGTATAATATTCAAGATCAGGAGTGCACCCTCTTTCTTCGTTATTTATATATGCAGTAAAACCCTAGTGCTAGGGACACCTCTTTGGCCATTGAAACCTTGGTACCATCAACTACTCAGCATGTTAACAGATTACCCAAGACTCGTCCAGATGTGTAGGTATTCTCTTCCAGGTACGGCGGGAAAACCTCCTCTTCTGGTAGTATCAGACTAAGTGCATCTCATAGCATCAATTATTTCAGGTCACTCGAATCTCACAGAGAGTTTTCAGATTCAAATAGAAGCATTCTCTCAGAAGCATGAGCCCCAGGTACCTGTGCAAATTGTGGAATGGGTTATGGATCACGTACATTCCGATTTAGCTAGTGTTCTTAATTTTTTGTCCTTCTCTTTTAGTTCGGATAAAGTTTACCGCACTGTTAATGTTTATTACTCAGCTATATCAGCAAATCATGACCCTATTGATTCTTTTCCTGTGGGCAAACATCTTCTAGTCCTCCATATCAATATACATGGGATGTTAGTCTGGTCCCCCCATCAACCCACCCTAATTTTTAATTTTTCAGTTTAATCCTGGTTGGAGATAAAAGTTTGGATTGGTGGGGGGCGGGGCCGGGCCGCCGAGCTGAGCGGTCGCGGGGCAGATCAGCTCCTGCTAAAGATGTCCTTTTTAGCCCGTAAACCATGCTTAAGGAGGGAGTGAATGGTCCGCGACTGCGACCCCCGATGTCCCTGGGCTACCGGAGCTGAGGAGAGGCTAGCTCCTGCAGTTTTAGTCCCTCAGGGGAGAGGTCCCTGCGGCCACAGGCGAGACCTTACCCGGCGGTGAGTGGTGTGGACGGCCGCCGCACCACTATCCTGCCCACTGGAGCCCGACAAGCATGGATACCACCGGCGGGCCCGGTCCCGATTCCCCCCCCCCTCTGGACCGGGGGGGTGATCCCGGTCATCACCCTAAAGCTGCACTCGGAGACACCACAGCGCACGCCCCAGGCCTAGATCCAAGATGGCGGAGGCCATGTGCGAAGACACAGAGCGGCAGAGCCTGATGCAGACACCATGTGGTCCGACACGCAAAGCAACGAGCACTAACCGACCTCGGACTAGACGGGCGGGGCAAACCTCAAACATGGGGCAGACCGCGGGAATAAGGAAGCTGGCTACACATAAAGGCAATTATCGGAAAAAACACCGACATGCACGCTGACCGACCGGAGAAGCTCCCGCGCAAACCCGCTGGCGGCACCGACCGGGAAAAACAAAAAACAAAAAAAAAAAACACGTTGGACAGCAGCCCTCAGACCTGGGCTATATGTGTGCCCTGGTGAGACAAAGCTCCACTTTCCGGCTATGAAGAAGAAGCTAAACGTGCCACCCAAAGGAGGGACTATCTACTTAAGCATATGAGTGGCATCGGGAATTCACCCACATTCAAGTCTTTTAAAGAAAAGGTGGAAACTCTAACGACCAGAGCTGGTGGCAGAAGACCAGCCACGGGAGATTTTGGCAAAGTGTTGAACTCCACAGCAAAAGCCAGTGCCACAGACTCTTTAACTGAGAACGAGCTGGAGACCCAGTGAGAAGTCTCTGTGTGCAGCAACCAATACTGCAAGATGCTGCAAGAAATGTAAAACCTGTCTACTGCGTTGTCCCATGCCTTTCTTTCTTTGTATTTTTCACCTTTCCTTAGATGCTAGCCCTCGGTGTGCTAGAAGTGTGAGCCATATGCAGTTCATTTCATTAGCATGAAACAGGGTTAACAACTATAACAACTGATACGTTTAAAAGCGGTTGTATATTTTTGTTATAACGCACAATCTTTAAAAGTACATCTCTTTAAGCAACGTTTTCTGTCATTCTAGTGGACGGTTTTCCCGCCTGTGGTGCATACTAAGCATAGACAGCTAGTGTCTCATTTTCAGAGTGCCCACCAGTTAAACATGCCTACTTAGTCTGTTCCTTAACGTTGAATTCCTATATTATCTGTGACATTACTAGCCATGACTACTTAAACCTGTTGAATTTATTACGGTATGTCAATTTATACCTTATTCAAAAAATGTGCATTGTTTATTCATCCCCCACTGTATCTATTGTCGTTGAAATTAGCGAGTGGACTGCCGTTGGGGTACCACAAGCATGTATGTTAAATCCATATGCGCTACAAAAATAAAGAATTTAAAAAAAAAAAAAGTTTGGATTGGTTCTTATCCTTAGAGTTTTCTATTGGTTATATTCTAATGTTATCACAGCTCGAAGGATGAAGGAGATTTGGGGGTCATTCTTTATATAGTCTACGTTGGATGTTGATTGGTTTTTGGGCTTTCCATTTCAGTTATTGACTGTTTCTCTGCATTAAAACTTTATTGTAAATTTAATTTAATTTAGTAAATAAAGTTAATGCATTATACTCACCTCTTGTCTTGAATAAAATCTATATTTTCTGACATCAAGACTAGGGAAATCTTGAATCTAAACGTTTGTCAGATATTTTATTCACCCATTATCAAAGTCACTCAGATCCTTTCACTTGCCTATTTTTCCTGCTTCCAACACATTAAATTCAAGAACTGACTGTTCACTTGCGGCCTAATATATCCCACCCCTTAACAGGTGCCATTGTAACAATATAATCAATGCTATTCCCATCACCTGTCAGTGGTTTTAATGTGGTGGCTGGTCAGTGTATATTGGAGGCAAATTAGGTTTGAAAATCTGCGCCAGAATTTTTAGTATCTAGGCCAGGATTTTTTAACCTTCTGGATAAACTGGCCAGAAACTTTTAGTATAGCTGAAATGCAGATCAAATTCAGGCTCATTAAATACTGTAAACAATGTTCAGATTTTACATTCCGAATTCCCACAGTCCAGCACCGAATTATTTTGCCCCATTCAGTATTAATAAAGTGCCAACAAAATCTACAGTGCTGTACAATAGGTGGGCTAACAGATGAGTATTTGCAATGAGACAAGTTGGATGTACAGGAACAGAAGTTGCTGACGGATCTACTGAAATGAGTTTACAATCTAGAGGGATTGGGGTAAAGTGACACAAGAGGTCAGGGTAAGAAGTATTTCATGTATAAGTAAAGCAGGGTGCTAGAAGAGCTTATAATGTATTTATTTTTTAGAGGGGGCAGTGCCTCAGTAGCATGGGGCCATTTGGATTTAAGTGAATAAATCTGACAATAATATAAAAAATGGGGAGGAAGAAGGTGCTGTTAAATTAGTTTAGTATGCACCAGAATGAAAGCTTTGGTATTGGGTCTGGAGTGATTACTATGAATTTTAAAAGTCAATAATTAGATGTTAGCATGCAACTACATTTGTCACCACTAGATGGCAATGGTGGAATCAAGTTATTATTATTATAATTATTATTGGCATTTATATAGTGCCAACCTATTGTGCAGCACTTTACAATATTATTAAAGAGGGTTGATAAGGACCCTGCTCAAATGCACTTACAGTCTAGAGAAGCTGTTATGGTGCCAGGAGGTCCTTGACGTCGTCTCACCTTTAGAGGTTAAACATTTCATGCACCGTTGAACCCCAAAGTCCAGTATCTCGAGCCTGATTGCTCTGCCTTCTGTTACTCCAAAAGAGGAAGCAACTGCCAGGGGCATCTCTGATTGGCTAAGAGTGTCAACTGATGTGCTAAACCAATCAGTAGCTCCCCATTTTTAAAACAGCATGAGATAAATAGGAGAGTAAAAAATGGGTCGCAAGAGAATACTGAGAACGGGCAGCAGCTGAAATAGCCTGCCCTTCGGTCGGTCCCCGCTCAGTTCTCAAGCTGTTTTTTGCTCATCTTGTGCCATTACAGAGAGAACTTCTCTGAAACATATCAGACTGGTCCCACCCATACAGGCAGTCCAGATCCGAAATGCCAGCAAGTTCTCTCTGCACGAGAGACACAGCAACCCCAGACGATCGTTTCAGCCTTGTTAGGCATCATCAGTGAGGCATAGCTGATATCTCCCTAGGCACCGTGAGCAAGGGGTCCACGTCTGGATTATCCCTTTAAACTTGTGGAGAGTAAAAAATGGGTCGCAAGAGAATACTGAGAACGGGCAGCAGCTGAAATAGCCTGCCCTTCGGTCGGTCCCCGCTCAGTTCTTAAGCTGTTTTTTGCTCATCTTGTGCCATTACAGAGAGAACTTGTCTGAAACATATCAGACTGGTCCCACGGATACGGGCAGTCCAGATCCGAAATGCCAGCAAGTTCTCTCTGCACGAGAGACACAGCAACCCCAGACGATCGTTTCAGCCTTGTTAGGCATCATCAGTGAGGCATAGCTGATATCTCCCTAGGCACCGTGAGCAAGGGGTCCACGTCTGGATTATCCCTTTAAACTTGTGGAGAGTAAAAAATGGGTCGCAAGAGAATACTGGCACAAGATGAGCAAAAAACAGCTTGAGAACTGAGCGGGGACCAACCGAAGGGCAGGCTATTTCAGCTGCTGCCCGTTCTCAGTATTCTCTTGCGACCCATTTATTACTCTCCACAAGTTTAAAGGGATAATCCAGACATGGACCCCTTGCTCACGGTGCCTAGGGAGATTTCAGCTATGCCTCACTGATGATGCCTAACAAGGCTGAAACGATCGTCTGGGGTTGCTGTGTCTCTCGTGCAGAGGGAACTTGCTGGCATTTCGGATCTGGACTGCCCGTATCCGTGGGACCAGTCTGATATGTTTCAGAGAAGTTCTCTCTGTAATGGCACAAGATGAGCAAAAAACAGCTTGAGAACTGAGCGGGCACCAACCGAAGGGGAGGCTATTTCAGCTGCTGCCCGTTCTCAGTATTCTCTTGCGACCCATTTATTACTCAGCATGAGATAAATATGGACGTTTCTCAAGCCGTTTTGTGAATAGGGAATAAGCGCCAGGGACTTCTGGCACCATAAAAACTTCACACCAATTAAGATGTCATGGAGCTTAGAGTGTTCCTTTAAAATAGGCAGTATATTGTAGCAAACAGTCCTATCTAAACAGATAAATAGATAACATTGATAGAATACGGGCAAGACGGATTATCTTCGATGAAATTTAAATACATTATGTTATTTGTTCAGTGTACTTACAGCTGAATAATTAACACTAGCAGTGGTTCTAAAATTACTCCAAGGAGTATCAATATCGGATTTGGTCCACGTCACGTATACACATACAGTTACCTTGTCCATAAATTGCAATTATTATGCTCCCATATGCGTGTCATGGCAGGCTTCCTTGCAAGAACTCCCATGAATCATTTCTCCCAATAAAGTGACACTCACACCATGTTTATAACGTATGCCTAAATGAAAGCACATGTTACAAACAGAACAGATCTGTTTCAAAAAGGAAAGGGACCACACAAATTTTACAAACAGTACTAAATCACAAAGTATAATTTAAGGGGCAGGGAATGATTCATGAGATGGCATTTAGTGACAGTAAAAGGATGGCAAGCACAGACAGCTGATGTTCACAGAGAATCAGTTCAATCTATTCACAATTTACATTGTGCGTGTGCAATGGGTGATGTATGACAGCAGGAGCTTGGGCACCACTTACAGTCCCAACACGTGTACTGCAGAAGCAAAACACAATTTCCTTACAAACACTCAAGTCCTGCTCGATGGCATAGGCTTAATGCTTGGTATTATCCCAAACAGAATAACACAGCAGCCAGACCATACAGTAATCGTTAATTCTACATGTATGGAGTGAATGATAAAGATGCATACTTCAAAGTGAATTTCAAATTAAAAATAAAAATAACCTAACTGGAACCAGTCTCAAAGTCGAAAAAAGTCAATCATTTCAAAATGATATACTTTATTTTTACTATGGTATTAACATGTTCTCTTGTCAATGTACATTTAAATACATTCTAAGCACCCACATTGTAAATAGTCAAACCATTTTAGAATGGTTTGACTTCTTACTTGGGGTCCACCAGACATCAATCCCTTCCTCCACTACTTCAGTCGGAAGCAGCTCATTAGCCGAGAGCATTAGTTGATCGATCTTTGAGCCAATGAGCAAAGCCCTGGTGCAGCTCCCTACTTCCACTATAGCTTAATGAGAGCCAGAGCTTGCCTAAGCTATGTGGGCCATCATCTGATGCTCTCAAGCAATAAGTGTCAGGATCCCGCGGGCGGCTGCGAGGGGAGGCTTCAGTCCGCTCGCGGCACTCACCCTCCAGCCGTCCGCGGTCCCCTTCCCGGCGTACGTTCGGCGGGCGGCATCCTCCCAGCCTCGGATGCCGCCCGCGTCTTCCTCTCCGTCCCCCAGCGGCAGCATGCACGACACTGCACGCTGGGAGACTGCCCATTTTTGTAAATGCCGGGGTCAGCCACCTGACCCGGCGTTAAAGGCACAGTGCCTCAATCACAGTGGGAGGTATAGATATCTCCCACGTGTGATTGTTAATTCTGATTGGAAATTATCCAATCAGAATTAATCAATGGGTTTAAATACTTACCTTCCCTGTCTCTCTCTGCCCTGTTGTGGTCTTTGCTTGCTAGTATTGCTACTGAACTTGTGTTTCTCTCTGGTTACGTACTCTCTGGCTTGTGTATCCGACTTTGCAACTTTTTCCTACCCTTTGACCTCGGCTTGTCTCTCGTTATTCTGTCTTCTGGTTCCTCTTACTCGGCTTGTTTCCTGACTATTCTTTGTGTGCTTAGCCCGGCCACTCTAAGGTCCGGTACTGCACCTTTTCTCTTTGTGTGTGTTAGCGTGTTTGGTTCCAAGAATCGTGACAATAAGCTAGTTCTGCACTGCAGGGCGTAGCTCACAGGGCCGGTGAAAGGATTTTTGGGTACACAGGCGAAGATGATTTTGGCGCCCCCCCCCAAAACCATCTTCACGTGTGTGCCTCTCTTTCATCCCCAGCCCCTCTGTGCTTCTTTCTCACCCCCATGCCCATCTGAGTATCTTTCTTGTCTCTCTGTGTGTCTTTCTCCCAACTCAGGTCCCCCTGTGTGCCACTCTCCCCTCAATGTCCCTTAGTGGTCCTATTCCCTCCCTCCCCTGTCTCTTAGTATTACTCTTCCCCATTACCTGTCTCTTAGTGCTCCCCCCATAGTTCTCTTCTCCCCCCCTCCCCCTTAGTATTTATTTTCCCTTCCTTGCCCTGTCCCTTAGTGTTCCCCTATCCCCTTAACCCCTTAAGGACACATGACATGTGTGACACGTCATGATTCCCTTTTATTCCAGAAGTTTGGTCCTTAAGGGGTTAACTGTTTCTCAGTGCCCCCCATCCCTCTTAGTGTTTCCCCCACCCCCCACTTAGTGTTTCTCTCCCCTCCCTCTCTTTTAGTGGTCCCCCGTCCCTTCCCTGTCCCTTAGTGTTCTTCCACCCCCTTACTTGTCTCCTTGTGCCTCCCATCACTCTTAGTGTTCCTCCCACCTCCCCATTAGTGTTTATCTCCCCTTCCTGTCCATTAGTGGTCCTATTCCCTGCCCCTTAGTGTTCCCCTCACCCTCCATGTCCCTTAGTGCTCCTCTCCCCTGTCTCTTAGTATTCCTCTTCCCCATTACCTGTCTCTTAGTGCTCCCCCCATAGTTCTCTTCTCCCCCCCTCCCCCTTACTGAGTGACTGGCAGGATGGAGTGCTGTGCGCTACCCTCCTGCCGGCTACTGTAAGCTAGCACCCTGCGGGCCGGTGCACCCGAAGGCAGCCACCTGTACCGCCTTATGGACGCGCTGGCCCTGGTAGCTCAGGAGAGATAACTATCTGACTGAAGTGTAGATGGAGAGGGGCACCCAACTGATCCCGCGTAAAAAAATCAAACCATTCTAAAAAGGTTTGACTACTTACAATGGGGACGTCAAGGCACTCCTGGCACCATAACCACGCTGCAGTGGTTATTGTGGTTGTACTGTTCCTTTAATCCTAAAGTAAGAAAACTTAATATAATTCAACCATCTTTGTGTACCTCAAACTACATCTTAATCTGTCATAGCTAATGATAATGGGCATTATATATTTTTTATATATTTTTGCACTGATTTAAATGTATACCATAAAAGTGACATATTTCAGGTTTTAATGCATAGGAGAATGAAAAAAATTAAATAAAGCAATACACAGACAAGCAAGTCATGAGGCACGGGCTGTGGTTTTCTTGTGCAATACATAATATTCTAAGGGAAACACAGAGCTTTTCAGTCGCTAGTCACATGACGTCTGCTTCACATTCCGCAAAGCCACCTAACACCAGCAGCTAGCTTTGCCTGAAAAAACACGAACGTGGTTGCAAACTTATTTTGAATCAAACACCACCATTCAGCGAACCAGCATGTCTAATTTCTGAGCTCACAAACACACTGTTTCTATAGTACCCTGTAAGCAGAGCTGGGCCGTCTTTACTTTATAAATCTATTTATCCTTATCAAACTGAGCTAGCAATACCTAGTAAAGAGACATCCCCAAGCACGGATTTCACTCCTTTTAAGTCATAACTAACTTGTATGGGCCCTCTAACAGATTTCAAATAGACAGTCTGCAGTGAAGCCAGCATATAGCTTTGTTTATTAAAACAAATAAATAAATAAATCTGATCAGAGATCTAATAGAAAAACATTCTGTGCTTAGCTTGCCAAGTATTAATAAATAATAAATAGCCTCTTTCAGGGATCAGAGAACGTAGGGGCTCCTGTGCTATACGTCCCATATTCCCGTGAGCATGGGGCGATACTTACAATTCAGAATGAAAGCAGTATGGTGACAAGGCTTGTCTGAGAAATCTTGGCCATGTGCTGGCTTCTCTGAAGTACCATATTTGCAGAAAACAAGGTCAATTCAGAATTAAGTGTCTCTGAAGTTTTGAATTGTCCTTATTCATTTTTTCACATTTTAATTCATGACCTCCATGTATAATACTCCGGCATATTGCTTTAATATAACTGCTACCCACAGCATTTTAATTAAAGGAACACTCCCAACACCATAACCACCACAGCGTGAGATAGTGCTGCTGGTACAAGGAGTGCCCTGGCGCCCCCCTGAAGTAGTTAAACTACATGCAAGTGGTTTGACAGCTTACCTGGGTTCTACCACTAACCTGTCACCATCTCCATGAGAACTGGTAGCCACCTGCACTGAGCTAAGCCCAGTGGAGCAGCGCCAGGTCATTGGCGAGAGAACTTAGCTCATTCTTAGTCTACGATCTAGCTCTGGACAGCAGTGTTTATGTTAAGACAGTTTACAGAAGTTCTGTGTAGGAGCTTCTGGTTTTCAGTGGAGGAAGTGACTGGTGCCATGTGGACCCCAGGTACGTTGTCAAACCATTAGCAGTTTGACTACTTCCATTTTGAGTGTACCAGGGCACTCCTGGTACCATAACCACTACAGTGTTCCTAGAGGTTATGGTACTTAGAGTATTATTTTCAAATGAGGGTTTACTGACAACACAGTGCTGTATCAACCATTGCATTAATAGTTTTTACTATACAAAAATATTAATAATGGTAATAATAATATTAACAAAAACAAAACATTATCCACGTACTTACCATATTTATCTTACAGGAACATACCTCCCAGCTTGAAAATAACTTTAACCCCTTAAGGACCAAACTTCTGGAATAAAAGGGAATCATGACATGTCACACATGTCATGTGTCCTTAAGGGGTTAAAGGGACTTACCAAACACCATAACAGCTTTGCATAATGTATGGTGCAAAGAGGTTCTGTTGCTGTTTCATTGCACAGAGTTTCTTATAAATGTGAAATAAATCAGATTTTATTCAAGTTGCCACCTCTTCTCGCCATCTCTGATTCAGAGCCTGAGCCGCAGCTGTATGATTGGTCGGTGGGGTGGACAAACTCTGTGCAAACTCTTTAATAAAACTATGTACGGGGTGGGTCGTGGGAATGATAGCATTAATATTATGGCTGCTACTACATGATTTAGTAGTTCCATTTATCATAGAAAATAAATGAAACTTTAACTGGGGCGAACAACATATCCCACAAACCACTATTGGACAGAAGTTCCTGGATTAGGATCTGACCCCATACACCAGAATGAGAACTCTTGAGTGGTGAGTTTAGTATTGCTTATTTACAATGGCTGAATGTTGGCTGAATGTTATTATTATTTTGTTTACACTTTTACACTTTTACACTTTTACACTTCCACCCTGTAGTATCCTTTCAAATAATCTGCTTATAATACCTCCTACTGTATGCATGTTAACAATAGATATAGTGAGACAATTTGATAACGGTTTTAAAAGTTTAATGATCTACAGTGATGTTGTATTACTCTACGTAGCATTACCTGACAATACCTATATTACTCTACGTAGCATTATCTAACAATACATATAATACCTATATTACTCTAGGTTGCATTACTTGAAAATACCTTTATTACTCTGCGTAGCATTATCTGACAATACATATATTACTTTACATAGCATAATCTGACAATACCTGTGTTACTCTACGTAGCATTATCTGACAACACCTATATTACTTTACATAACATTACCAGACAATACCTATATTACTCTAGGTTGCATTACTTGAAAATACCTATATTACTCTACGTAGCATTATCTGACAATACCTATATAACTCTAGGTTGCATTATCTGACAATACCAATATTACTCTACGTAGCATTACCTGACAATACCTGTGTTACTCTACGTAGCATTACCTGACAATACCTGTATTAAGTTAGGTAGCATTAGCTGACAATACCTGTATTACCTACACTCATAATTACAGCTGTGGCATCAAAATGACACTGTGGACTCTCTTTCATATGATGCTCGTCCAGCTACATCTCAAGTAAAAGTTACCACAGTATACAAAAGTTGCAGTGTTAAAACACTTGCCATCACCTCTGCAATAATGCTTTTGCTGCATTTGTGTCTGATTGGAGAATGATACATTATAAGAGCTGGTTGAGATGAATGGTCTCCCCTACACACCCCAAACCACGTTACGCCCCCCACCTGACGCCCAGCCCATCTGACAGTGGATCGAACGCTGCGCTGTCCCGTGTGTTCCAGTGACTTACCTGGTGTTCTCTGTCATCTGGACGCGCACGGTAGGTGGAGGCGGTTGGTCTGCCATTCTTCCAGGGGTAGCACAGCACTGTGTATGCATTCGGCAAGGAGTCAGCTGATTACACCCGGCCAGCACCTTCCGGGTGGAGGGGACAGCTCACGGAAATCCTGTTCAGTGGAGGCAGATTCAGGACACATGCTGCATTCACAATCTGACTTATTTCTATTTCCCTATTGACACAGGAGAAATTATTTTATTTATTTTTTAAATAAAGCAATTACGGTTTATGGATTTATTTTGTGTACATGAAGAACCAATGAGTGTGCTTGCTAGCCCAAAATAATAATAGTTTATAGTTATGTCATGGTGATTTTCTTCTAAACAAACTATGTATGAAATTATTCAAAAAGAGTGTCATAATTTGTTTAAAAATTTCAATCAAAGGGTATATCGTAATGATTTTGTAGAGCCAAGCTAGCTGTTATGTGTACTCTGTATACAACAGAAATGTAGATTACTTTCATAAATGCAATCAAAATAATGACTGAATTTAACCACAATGTTTTAGAGCTCTCTGTTAAATATCCTCCATAAATCTTTAAAGTGTATGTTCCCTGATTGCATATATATATATCTCCCAACATTGAAAATATAATGAACAAAAATGTGTGAATGCAGGGTTTATTTGTGTGTAGGGCTGTTTACATTATTTTAAGAACAGAATGGTGACTTCCCTAGGGTCCAGTGGAAGCTGGATGGGGCTGATGAGAGCTTTCTGGGGCTGGTCCTCTCTCTCCTGTGCTACTTTTTGCAGTACCTTACCAGGCACTCTGTCAGAGAAAGGGCTCTAAGTGTTAAAATCATTGACTTGCCAGAACAGCTAGGCATATTATGGGAATTAAAAAATAATGGCTGACATTGAACAAAAACGGTAGCTTAAAGTATCACTATAGGGTCAGGAACACAAACATGTGTTCCTGACCCTATAGTGTTAACACCGCCATCTAGCCCCCCTGGGCCCCTCAAGCCTCCATAAATATAGCAAAATCGTACTGTATTCAAGCCTGAAGCTGTAACTCTGCATGTTGTTAGACTCAGAAAAACAAGCAGTCTGCTGACATCATTAGAAGTGGTGGCCTGGTCCAATCACAATGCTTCCCTTTAGGATTGGATGAGATTGACAAAGGGGCAGAGCCAGCATGATTCCAACACAGCCCTGGCCAATAAGCATCTCCTCATAGAGATGAATTGAATCAATGAATCTCTATGAGGAAAGTTCAGTGTCTGCATGCAGAGGGAGGAGACACTTAATGTTTTGATGCATTTTAAGCAGCCATGACCCAGGAAGGATCTCTAACAGCTATCTGAGGAGTGGCCAGTGAAGTTATCACTAGGCTGTAATGTAAACACTGCATTTTCTCTGAAAAGACCGTGTTTACAGCAAAAAGCCTGAAGGTAATGATTCTACTCACCAGAACAAATGCAATAAGCTGTAGTTGTTCTGGTGACTATAGTGTCCCTTTAACATAAGTGCACGCTGTAGAGGTTATGTAGTAGGAGTCCCATGGTAAGGAATCAAACCGTTAAAGGGCATCAGCTGTTCTTCTGGTCTTCTCAATACAGCTAGAGTGGAAGTTCTCATTCATACCAATTACACTATATGGACAAAGGTAACGGGACCCCTGACCATTACACCAACATGGAATTTTATGACATTGCATTCTAAATACATAAGCATTAATATGTTGTTTGCAGCTATAACAGCTTCCACTCTCCTGGGAAGGTTTTCCCACAAGATTTCTGAGTGTTTCCGTGGGAATGTTTGCCCATTCATCCAGTAGAGCATTTATGTGGTTCCAGTTCATCCCAAAGTGTTTGATGGCATAGAGGTCAGTGATCTGTGCTGGCCAGTCAAGTTCTTCCACACCAAACTCATCCAGCCAGGTCTTTATGGAACTTGCTTTGTGCACTGGGGCACAGTCATGCTGGAATAGGGCCTTCCCCAAATTGCTCCCACAAAGTTGGAAGCATAGCATATTGTCCGAAATGTCTTGGTATCATGAAGCATTAAGATTTCCTTTCTCTGGAAGTAAGGTGCATAGCCCGATCCCTGAAAAACACCCCTATACCATTATCCCTCCTCCACCAAACTTTACAATTGGCACAATGCAGTCAGGCAGAAAACATTCTCCTGGCATCTGCCAAACCCAGCCTTGCCTATCAGACTGCCAAACAGAGAAGCTTGATTCGTCACTCCGCAGAACGCATTTCCATTGCTCCAGAGTCCATTGGCAGCATGGTTTACACCACTTGATCCAACGCTTGGCATTGTACTTGGTGATGTGAGGCTTGCATGTAGCTGCTCAGCCATGGAAATCCATTCCATGAAGCTCCTGCCACATTGTTTTTTTTTTATTATAGTAATGCACTACTGCGTGAGAAGGGAAGAAGTTAATCTCCTTCTTGCGTTACAGCAATAATAATTTGCCACCAATGATTCTAACCAGCATTGCAACAAAGTACACACCCGCCATTTCCCTGCTTTCCAGGCCTCGTTAGAAGTGAACTGGAATGCAGGGCATGTCGAGTTGCTGCCATGCAGAGAGAGGGCCACAGGTTGGTGGGCAGGCATTCGCACCCCTTATAAGTCTTTTTAGAGAAGAAGCTTCTTCTTGGGAGAACAGTTTTCTTAACTGCATCAGCCAAGTTATTTACAGTCACCTTTGGAATGGATCTTGGCCTCTTAGTGTGCATTTTGTAAATCAGCAATACTTTTGCATGATGTGTGCAAATAATTGTTCATGTTGTTCCTATGCCCTAAAATAAATGGTTTTGATTGCAGCAAAGAATGATAAATTAATTTAGCATGACTGGAGAATATAGCTATATTGTTCCGTTAACTTATTTAATGGTGGTGGGTGAATGGCATTTATCATCTGCATTGTACATTATGTAGTCTATTAATTGAAGTGGAAATTGCATAGAATTAACCAGGGAAACTCAAATTAGACCTTTATAGATAAGCTAGAAACATTGTTTGTGTTTATGTTTTAAACTGTGATCTTGGTAGAACTTCCATTTTTAAGCCAATAGAGTCAGGTTGGAAAAACAGTTGAAAGAAAAAAAAAACACAATGAAAAGTGAGAAGTAACAATCACAACATTTATACAACCTTAAATATAAAAAAAAAAAAAACACTGGGCAGCGTTGCACAAATAATAAATAGAACAATGAAAATGCACTCTCAAGTGCAGACACCCACAACACCTGGAGTCAAGTTATATGAAATTTGTAAAGTACAAAGTTCCTCTTCCAGGTTCAAGGTACCAGGTCTCCAAATTGAGGTTCACACTGACTGTACTCTGCCAAGTCTGCTTCCACTACCTAACTCTGTATACTGCCACAGATGAAACCAATCTGCAGTATCTCACCAAACCCACACTGACTGCCAATCTCCAAAGAGTTACTGTGTCCTCCAAATCTCATTAAAACACAATGTTTCATTCAATACCACAAAAATCCTCATGGCTATGTAATGTGGCTTCCCCCTTCATTTTATACACATACACATTAACCCTTAACTCCTCAAAAAGACAGCATAAATTAATATACTCTTCATAACACATATTTAAATATTAATTAAAGCACATAGAAAAGTAAATATTAAGGCTACTTGGCTAGTACAAAAGAGAAGTTAAATATTTTAAAAACCATCTATTTAATAGTGACAAATCTGATCCAATATGGAAGTCAAAATACAAACTAGTAAGTGCAAAATCTATTCAAAGCTAACTCTTCTAGTGGTCAATAAACAATCAATACATCACTGATATCCAACCTGCTAGAAAAGAATATAAAAATATCAATACTAAAATATTATACAATAATCACATTTAACAAAAATTGCATTTCCAATGGAATGTTGACGAGAATAAAAATGTGTTTAAAAATATTAATATATATATAAGATTACTAATAAAAAGCATTGATAAAAAATCAAAACGGACCCAATGTTTTTTAGCTTTCAGATCCAAACATTTCTCTGAATTCTCTTTATTTCTTTTTTTGACAATCCTTATTTAAAGATTTTACAACTGAAAAGTACATAACCAAAACAGTGTGAATATTGGCTACCAAGCTGTACGGAATCATTTGTGTCATAGGTGTTCATAAATCAGATGTGGGTACTATATAATATATATCAGATATTATACCCCATCGGTGCACAAACCATTGCAATATGTGTAATGTTTACAGCCCAAGTAATGATATTAGAGAGGAGACAAAGAAATAAAGAAAAGAAAAATAGAAACACCATCTCCGTAAACCCCAAGCACTCTGCATGAAATCCCTCCCTGTGATAGTTTAATTAGATATGACAATGGATGCTTGAAAAGCATGGTACAAGGATGCCTTTGTGTGTAAAAAAAACAAAACACCCCCGTGCAACTACCCAAATAATTGTTACTAAATTAAACGTTAAAACATTTGGGGACATTTTTACAGGAAGCTTTATATTCACTACATTTGTTTTGGACTAAAATGTGAAATTCACTTTGTGTTCTTGTCAATTTATACATTAGATGGTTATTCACTTTACATTAAATTCAACTGATTTGCTAAATTTAGAGAGTTGATTTTGAAAAAAATAAATGTCCAACTCAATTATATTCTTATTATTTTAAGCAGCTTGGTATATAAAACCTAGGTTTTGCAATTCATTGTTTGGTAAACTACATGAGATTAGCCCTAGGTTTTGGAGCTATAATATTAATATATATATAAACACTGTATATATATTTCAAGGCTGCATGAGTAACAAGTAAGGCTGTGTGTACATTTATCAGTATTGACGACGTGCAACAGTTCAGCCTGATTTTGGACCAGCACGTCAACAACTGAGTGGTCCTGTAAAAGCACGCCGTTGCTAGGCTGGTTGCTAAGGAGGACTGCACAGAAAGTAGCGCATCCTTCCTGTCAGCGTGTTACAGTGAATACGCTCCCCCTCCCCCTACGGAAACACGGCGCAGAGCGCTGTCAGTTCCGTCCAAGCGAAATAATTCAGACAGCCGCAAAGGATTCTGGGAGGCCCTTGGCTCCAGTTTCCCCCAGCCAAGATGTCTGACATGGAGGATGACTTCATGTGCGATGATGAGGAAGATTATGATCTGGTAGGTTATGAATAATACAGAATAGCGGAGGTGACCCCGGAACTGTCCTGGGGGTGGTTGGAGTGGCTGTAGCTCTGTCCGTCCCTCCTGCAGCTGCCAGGCTCAGAGGAGGGCTCCCATGGCGGGACAGTCACACAATCCCTCCCCCTCCTGCTAGATGCCCCTCACAGGCAATCACTGACTGACACCCGGTGCCCTCCTCTCCTGCAGGTTGAGGGGATCAGTCCCAGGGCAGGGGGGAGGTGGCGGCAGTGATTATTTGGGGAGGAGGGGGGTGGGCTAATGACAGGCCCCACCACAATCCTGTCACTAGGGCCCCGAGTCCTACTCAGGGCTGCTGTCTATTGTTTTACATAAGACAGTGTCTAGCGTGGGCTGGCTGAGCATCATGGGAGCTGTAGTCTGCAGCAGCTCCAGTGCCAGAGCCTCCCTGCCAGCACTGCCGTAAAGCAATACGTGGGGCGGCACATGTAAAACCTTTTTTTGTTTTGCTTCGTGCAGCACCAAAACCCTGCACCACAACAGTGCTGCCCCTATACTACCAGCCCCAACAGGGCATTGGACCTGTCATCAGCTAGCTGGGCTTATATACACAGGGTTGGCAGATTTGGACTTGTTTCCCAGCACAGTATTGGGGCACACAGATGTTAATGGTGGCATTGTTTTAATACTGAAAATATATCAAACCATTATAGTGGTTACATGTTAGATGAAATTTCAGGACAGTCTCCAAAGCCAAGTAATGTTTTTTTTTTTTTTTTTTTTTTTTTTTTATTGTTTTGGAAATAATGTTTTGTTTTCATATTTTTGAAAGTGAAACCATTATTTTATTTATTATTAGTAATTGTAGCATTTATATAGCACTCACGAATTCTGCAGTGCTTTGCAATGTGAGAAGAAGGCGAAACCCTGTTCAAATGAGCTATAATCTATCTTTAGATTTGGCGTGTTAATAAAGGGTTTTTGATTAATTTTTTTTTTCTCGCAGACTATGGGCTAAGCAGTCACAGTGAAACTGCATGCTGTATTTTTTTTTAACCCCATATCCCTTCACCACCAAAATTAATATTCCATCATGATTCCCTTTTATTCCAGAAGTTGTG
Organism: Pelobates fuscus; assembly: GCF_036172605.1. Classification (NCBI taxonomy): domain Eukaryota; kingdom Metazoa; phylum Chordata; class Amphibia; order Anura; family Pelobatidae; genus Pelobates; species Pelobates fuscus. The sequence goes on from NC_086319.1 coordinate 329,614,826, forward strand.
TCCTTAAGGGGTTAAATATAACCAGTTTTAATTTCATGTATGACATTTCGGCCATAAAGCCTATGATTTTACTATTTACTTTATGCAGGCATTATACTCAAATTCAAACATTCTTTTTACATTATGTTTCCAGTTTGCATTCTATTTTTTTTCGGGTAGTTGAAGGCTACTAATACATTTGGGGTCCTTACTAAAACCTATTAGCAGGCTTTTATTATTTTTGTTTGTTTGTTGTTTTTTTTTAATGTATGTGAGAAAAGGCATTTTTGCTTTAAGATTAACATTTCGACCCTGAGTGAATTATTGCAAGTTTGAAAAAAACAAAAAACTATATACTGTTTGAAGCTTTTCCTTTTCCAAATATTTCTATGAAGAATGAAACAATAATTGTGTAAATTTACATGATTTAAAGTTAAAGTTGTCTGCAAAGCTATCTATATACAAAGTTGCTGTGCAATGAAATGTTTAAATGCTATTTATACATCTTACTTCCCAAAATAGAGAAATTCTCTTAAAGGGATTCTATAGTGCCAGGAAAACATATGTTTTCCTGGCACTGTAGACTCCTGCAGTACCCCCCTCCTGCGGTGCTGAAGGGGTTAAACCCCTTCAGTCATTTACCTGAATCCAGCGCCGAAGTCCCTCGACACTGGGTCAGGCTCTGCTCACGCTCCTCCCACGCCGACGTCAGCCAACGGGGGATACCTAATGCACATGTGTGGCCGTGCTCGCATTAGGATTTCCCCATAGGAAAGCATTATTTAATGCTTTCCTATGGGGAAAAATCTGATGCTGGAGGTCCTCATGCAGAGTGTGAGGATGTCCAGCATCAGATAACGGACCAAGGGTCCATTTCGATTCTGGAAGTCCCTCTAGTGGATGTCTGTGTAGACAGCCACTAGAGGAGGAGTTAACCCTCAGAGGAAACTGCAGTAAATGCCACTGTAGGGTTAAGGGACATGGCACATTGCACCCAGACCACTTCAATGAGCTGAAGTGGTCTGGATCCCTACAGTGTCCCTTTAAGTCAGCTATGCTTTCAGTTTGGCTACTTTGGCCTTAAATTTGAACTTCACTTTGAATTCTCACTTTAGTAAATAACCCTGCAAATGCTACTCTTCACAATTGTCACCATCTGGTCTCAAAAGATCTGAAAAAGATTTTGTCCGCACAGACGGTCATGTTTATTTTCCATGCTCTGTAGCTGCCTAGCCGTTATGAATTACGTGAATCCTCTGAAAACAAAAAGAGTATTGCTGCTAATGGCATAATTTTTAGAACTGTGGCTCCGGATTTGCTCCTTAAGTAGACCCTTATTCTATTTAATTTGATGAAACCAGTAATACAATTTCATCAGGAAATAGTAGTTTCACATACTATTCATACCACACAAATCTTTGATACCAATATATTTTTTTTCATCCAGTCAAACTCGCAGAATAACCACTAAAGTATAGTGCTTGGAGAGTCCCATTTAGAGAAGATGAAAAAAACAAAAATAAATTAACCACGCCCCAGCCAAGACTTTCTGTGACTATCCAATCACAGACTTTCCAATGTAGCTCAATGAGAAGTCTTGGCAAGGCAGGAGTTCTGAGTAATTATTTAGTGCCACTGAGATAAACCAGGAAGTAACAGGACCAGTTGTCTGATTGACAGCCAGGGAGGTGTAACAAGGTTAATTCAGAAATTGACAATTTCTATTGAAATCTGCACTTTTTGTTAAATGGGAAAAAAAGAGAACACACTCCTGACACATAAAGCTTTTCAGCAAGCTTCAGGGGTCTAGAATGTCCCTTTAAAGGTCACATGGTATCAGGATAGGAAACCTTGGTTTAACAGTGTAAAGACGTTTAGTATAATAACCTATTGATAGCACTTGCTTATATATATATATATATATATATATATATGAAAATCCAATTCCAACTACAAAAAAAAACCAGCCATATTTAAAAAAAATATATTTTATTTTAACTATCTGTTTATATCCGCCCTGCTGTTCCCAGTATCTTAGGTGTCTATACTGCATTGAGTTGCAGTAAATCATTTACAATGGTTAGTTGCCTGGAGTCTGATAATATTTATAATCCAGTTCCAACCCTTAGGGTCCAAATTTGTTTTTCCCCAACCCAATTGTCAAGAACCATTGCTATATTTTACAACTATATGTATGTATAAAACCCTCAACTAAATAATGCAGCATAGAATTGTATTGTTATGCTTCAGAACATAAATTTAGCAGGGTGCTTAGTTTAGGAAAGGATTATGTTAGAAAGATTGTTTCTATTTCCTGATATTTTTGCACTGCATTGACCACCTCCATTTAATTAGTCTCTTTACTGTAGAAATCCCTAAATATTTTTATATATTTTAATCATCATGATCTTTTCTTCTGTGTGCAGCTTGAAATTAGTCAGTTGTTAACTTGCTATTCTACTTACCGTATTTACATTTTAAGACCAATAAACTATGCTGTATTTTAAACATCTAGTAGATTATAGTCTGATGGATACCGTAGATTATACTCCGGTCTAAACTTGCAAGAGGTCCAACATTTAAAGGGACACTGTAAGCATCAAAACGACTATATTCTGTCACTGACAAATGTGAGAAACGACAATGTTTACAATAGTCAGTCTGACTTTCTGTCAATCACTTTCCCAGTCCCTGGTATGAATTGACAGACATGACCGGCATGAGGTGATGTATACTTATGCCGTATGGTGGATGGGCTGTGTCTACCCGGGACTAAGCAGCTTTGCTAAATGGTGACCAAACAGTTTAGGAATGGTGCAGACATGGTGCCAATGGACTCCAGGCACTATAACCACTTCAATTAGTTGAAGTGTTTTTTTGTACCTGCAGTGTTTCTTTAAGATGACAATCCCCACAGAACAAGGGTAAGCAAGAAAATATGCTTAAAAGAAGTATTTGGTTATATGTATGCGTATAATGTTTCATTTATATATATTTTTTTATATAAATGGATATTTCCTTTTAGACTTTGTGCTTTTCCAAACGTAGAAACTAAAATCTTCACTTGTGATAAGGTTCCATGTGTCTGCCTTTATTTGTGTTCTTCTAATAGAAGTGGGTTATAATGTGCCTGTGTGTGTGTGTGTGTGTGTGTGTGTGTGTGTGTTATATAAAAAAATAATTTTGCTGTTTGTTTTAAACAGGAATATTCGGAAGATAGCAACTCTGAGCCCAACGTTGATTTGGAAAACCAGTACTATAATTCAAAGGCTCTAAAGGAAGATGATCCTAAAGCAGCACTTAGCAGTTTCCAGAAGGTCAGTATAAACTCATCACACCACAAATCTTAAAATGAGCACGTGTAATGGTATGGGGTTGCATCCAAAATGAGAGAGTTGCAGATATTTAGTGTAGTGATTCATGATGCTAGAGAACCCTGGCCTGGTTCCCTGGTAATGGGGTAAATCGTTTTGCAGTGGTTTGCCCTCTTACCTGGGTCCTCAACAGGCTCTGAGGCTCGTTGTTGCTCTGCGGATGCACTTCTTGCTTCTGGGAGCCAGGATATGACGTCACTTTAGCCCAGGCATCACTAAACAGCGCGCATAGGGAGCAGAGCTAGAAGATTACAGGATCAGAGCAGCTCCACTGTACCACAGGGAAAGAATCCACTCCAGCTCTCCCAAAGGTAGGGAGGATGGGTGAATCTAAAATTAAACTAAAACAAAAATAAATTGTGTGTGAGATTCTGTCTGTCAGTGAGTGTGTCTGTTTAGGTTACCTACCCCCCTCCCCAGCTGGCCCTGTCCCCATGGCTAAGATCATCAAGCTTTATGATCTCAGCAAATCCAATGCTTTCCCATAGGAAAGCATCGGGAGGCTGTTGCACATGCACAGCAAAATGCCACGCTATGGCAATCGGCTCATCTCTGTGGGAACATTGAGTGCCTCCATGTAGAGCGTGGAGACACTGAACATAACTATGAAGCACCTCTAGTGGGCGACTGAGTGATTGTCATTAGAAGTGTTACTAGGCAGCAATGTAAACACTGTGCAGCTGAGCCTTCAGGGATAGGATATGTACACCTGAGCAACTACTTTAAGCTATAGTGGTTCTGGTTAATATAGTGTCTCCTTAAGAATTTTATTTTTGTAGTTGAAAATAAAGCTATGTTAATTTAAAAACAAGCCAAAAAAAACTGTCTCCTAACTTTTTTTTTTTTGCTGCCTCCTAGATTCTAAGCAAATTTGTCAATACCTGGGCTAACCCACTTAATCTGCAATTAAAGTCATTCATGTTATTTTACAGAATCTGAGGTTTTAGACCAAAACAGCTTAACTGAAAGGATTGTTTTTTTTTCCCTGATTCAGCTATCATGGCCTAAAATTTTAAATTCACAAGTCACACTAGTAAACAATCCTTAGTGGAGGGTGCAACATATATGCTTTACAAGAGTAAGTGGCACAGCAACATACATTAGATTTAGAAAACTGAATGTGGGTTTGGGGGGATGTATTCTAACTGATTTAAAAAAAAAAAATCAAGTTTCCTTCTAGGTGTCGGTTAATTTGGAAAAAAAAAATATGTGCCTGGGTTGAACAGAAAATTAACCTAACTAATGAATATTTTAATTTATTTATTTATTTTAGGTTTTGGAACTGGAAGGTGAAAAGGGAGAATGGGGATTCAAAGCACTTAAACAGATGATCAAAATTAATTTCAAATTGGTAAGATATCTTTTAGTATCATGAGGTTCTTTCAGTAAATATATTGCAAAACGCTCACTTCCATTACAAGTATAAATTCTATCAATGCATTTCTATGAGGAACGTTCAGAGTCTCCATGTAGAAGTTGGAGATGCTGAATGTAGGGAACACCTCTAGTGGCCGTCTAAGTGACTGCCGCTAGAAGTGTCATTAGGCAACAGTGTAAATACTGCCTTTTCTCTGAAAAGGCAGCATTTACATTGAAAAGCCTGCAGGGGCAGGCTATAGACACCAAAACCACTACATAGAGCTGTAGTGGTTCTAGTGAATATAGTGTCCCTTTAAAGTCATGTATATTTCTCCACAACATTTCTGAAGACGGTATATAGTTTTTCTGGACGAGAAACAAATATAAACACATAACCAGATGACTCCAAGGAAAAATAAAATGTTTCAAAAATTTAAAAACCAGAATACTGCAAAAAAAATAACTTAATGTGTCTCATTCCTTCTCATGGCACTTAATCCAAAAAGCATGGCTTTTAGAGGACCACGTTCATTGGCTAAGAGTGCTCAGCTGATGCTTTTAACTTCTTGAGTACGCCCCTGTTTAATTCAGTAGGGCTAACCTGATTTTCCTGCACAGTGCATCAGGATGCAGGACCTGTGAGCTCCTGACAGTACCCAGGTAAATGGTCAAAATATTCTAAAATGTCAGCGAACTGAAGTTTTTTTTTTATTTTTTTATTTATTTAAAAGATCACTGCACACCCCAGAAGCACTAGCTTGCTGAAGTGCATTATGGGTGAGGAGTACCCTCATTTAACCCCTGTTTATAAAAGTGCTGATTCCAACGAGAAATCAGCACTTTTATAAATTAACTAGGGAATTCCCCCCTGACTGTCAAACAGCCAGGGAGGATTCCTTCCTACTTCCATTAGCTTCCGTAAGCTAACGGAAGTGGCAGACACACTCTACTTGAACGTGCCTGCCTCCCCCCCCCCCCCTCCCTAACAGACCTCAGACCAGCTTCAGCAGTGCACAAGCGGTGCGGTGTGCACGTGGGGACCAAGTCAGACGCTTCTCAATGAGTCTGTTATCAGTTTATCCATTAGTTATCTCTGATTTTTTGCCCATGTTTGTGCCATTGCCCTTCTTGCTGCCAAGTAGATCACGTTTAACAATTTCTGTCATGTCTATTAAGACTGTCTGTGGCTTTAGATAGGAGGCAGGTCCACAGATCTGGTCTTTTCACCCTTTGGAAGATCTCTGAACTTAGATCTGTTTCTTTCTTCCAGAAATCTGCCACCCTAGGACACTGCCATCACATGTGAATATAACTGCCCTTATCCAAGCATAAGTGCCAGCATGTATCCGTTGGACTCAGTTTCATGTGATACTGTTTGACACACATTGTTTTATAGCACTGCTCTTGTAGTGTGACACAAATGGAGGTTTTGGTACAGGCCTCCCAGATCTCTTGCCAATCAATTCCCTCCAGCTTTTCCCCCAGGTCGGCTTCCCATTGGTCTATATAGTGAAGGTTATCCCATTCCACTGAATGTGAACAGAGATGCTGATAGAGTAATGTGATCAGTTTGGTTTGTCGTTTCATCAAAGCATAATTTCTCAAAGAACGTCATTTGGGTCTCTGCCGTTGCCCGGATCTCCTTGTTCCGTGCAAAGTTACTAATTTGTATGTATCGGAAATAGTCTTGAGTCTTGAGTCGTGAGTGGTGCTAGAGAGCGTAGGTGTTCATATGTGACTGTTTGGTTTTTTTTTTATCGACATATAGGTGTATATGTCTTTGCAATCCTGTTTTTTCTATCCCTTTAAAGTCTCTAGCTCTCACGCCTGGTGTGGATGCTCTGTTTGTGAGTACTGGTGTCATTGGCGAAGGGGTCCCTCCCAGGGCATATTTTGTTACTGTGTGGTCCCATATTTGTATGGAGTTGTGTTAGGGGTTTTTGAGTGTTCCAGCTTTACTATCATGAAAAAGTTAAGTCCATGAAGTGGAGAAACATTAGAAAAGTTTTTATTTTCTAATCTTAAAAAATGTTTATCGTTTCCAAACAGGGTAATTATCCTGAAATGATGAAACGATATAAACAACTGCTGACCTACATACGAAGCGCAGTTACAAGGAATTATTCAGAAAAATCAATCAACTCTATCCTTGACTATATCTCCACTTCAAAACAGGTTGGTCTTTTTGCTTTTTTAGATTTAGGAATTTATAACATAATATTGTGTACATTTCTATTCACACTGCCATATAGCTACTGCTGTTGCAGAAACTTATGTTTTATTAAGATAAAATATTTATTACAGGTAAGTCAGCTTATACTGCATCTTTCTTTATTTTTCATTCGTAATGCATTCATATTGCCATAGCTTTAACTTCTTGAGTTGCAACTACTTAAATGTGCAACTTTGACATCACTGAGCCTTCTCTAACCATTTAGTGAGCGGGTATTTTTTTAAAATTACTTTTTTGCAACAAGTTTGTTCCACTGTACATTACGACCCTCCCATTAAAGATAGGGAAGCATTAAATCTGAAGCTTAGCATGAATGATGTTAAACCTGAAAATCTTCCATTTTCAAAGGTCTTCATGAAGAAGAGACTCTAATGGCCAACTGCAACTAAAAACATTTAAAGCAGTCCACAGGTTAAACATGATAGGTGCATCAACATTCAGTTTATTGTTAATTGGGTCACAGCAAAAGAATACAAAGTTTTGGCCAAGAGACCTTAAAGGGGCACTATAGCCACCAGGACCATTACAACTTAATGTTGTGGCTCATGTGTTTATAGCTTTTCCTTGCAGAGAAAAGGCACTGTTTACATTGCTGCCTAGTAACAACTGTATTGGCATTTACTCAGACGGTCACTAGAGTTGCTTTCTAGTCCAGTTCTGCACCACCTACATTCAGCATCTCCACGCTCTGCATGGAGACGCTGAATGCTCTCCATAGAGTTGCATTTATTCAGTGCATCTCTGAGGAGATGTTGTTTGGCGAAGCTTTCCTACGGGAAAGCATTGGATTGATGATTTACACCATGGAGCCGCGGCAAGACGGCTAGGGAGAAAAGGTGTAAGCTTACCTTTTATCTCCACAGGTGGGGGGAGGGGGCACCTAAATATTTATTCCAGCACTACAGTGTTAGACATGTTTGTATAACATCTATAGTGTTCCTTTTAATCATGTATAACACACAAATATATAAAAAGTGTTAAATACCTGCTATAAAAAAAATAAAAACTGCTAAGACGCAACCCCAAACACTTGTCATGGTAATCCATAAACGGAAACCACTTAGCCAGCAAATGAAGGCTGAAGCATATAGTACTGTACTAGTGTATAGCGAGTCTCAAGATAACTACCAGAATAAATATTTATGTGGCTATCAAAACTGTACCTCAGGAAAAGCTCACTGTAGATTAGGTGTAAAGCAATCATTGCCCAGTACCTACACTCTAAGTTCAGCCCACTTCTACAGGCAATCGGAATGATGGGGCATATAGAAGGCAGGACCAAACTAGCGAGACGTGATATAAATGTCTCGATGGCAATACCAATAGGAAAAAAGGCAAATGCCAAAAATAGAAACAAAGTACAATAGATGATCCGTGATATATGCGTAATCCAGGAAAACACAGAGGCAGTTTTGATCTCTCACAGTAAGGTGCCTGTCCATTGGACCGATATAAACAGATCCCATGTGGCTGTAATACGGTAGTGGCTCCAAGTGGAACACATAGAGTGAGACAGACTGTTAGACACCATGAATCACTAGGTGTAACTGCTAGAAAATAAATAACACATATGAAACACAGGACATGAACTACAAGTATTTGTAGGAGTTAAGATGAAAATAACAATAGTGTCAAATAATATGTAATATATAGTGCAAAAAAATTGTGATCCTGCTATACCCAGGGGGTTCACTGGGAATTCACATAAACAGTGAAAATAAAATTAATGTAGGAGCCAATGTCAGTATGGAGTATGAATATATGAACAATAAGGCAATAGACACCCAACGGCATGGTACAGGTAACGGGTGACTAGATAGAACCCCAGAAACATCAATTAGACATAGTTGCAATTGAAAGATGCTAAATTAACCAAAACAAAAGAGGTAACATAATAACAAAAAGGGGGGGGGGGAGGGAGGAGAGAATTAGTCCCCAGAATAGGGCAACCTTACAATCTAGCAGAGTTGGGGGAAAAAACAAGAGAGGTATCAACAGAGGATATGTCTGTAAATACAATGCCATAATAAAGAATACACATCAAGTAACATGTAGTGAGTAACTACTAACTGAATATAGAATACTTCAAAGTAAGAAGTGTACATCAAATTCTCTGCTCAAAACTCTTGGTTGCAAAGAATAAAGTGGGTAATTAAAAATAAAGTTCTTTTTAAAGTAGCAATTTTTCACAATCACCACCTCTCCTCAGGAGTTGAGAGATGGCATGACCATGTGAAATAAAGTAGGCATGTATTGGTTCATCAGTCTGGGTCCATATAGCTGGTTTTATGGCCAGCAGGTCGGTCCTTCATCCTGAGTGAGTGTATATATGGTATATAGGCTAGTAACGTCCCAGGTGAAGAATAAAGATAAAGGCTTAGTAGAAATCTCGGGCAATTTGCAAAGTACCATAACTGATGTCCAGTATGAATGATTTGAATTAATTCACCAAAGACTGGAGAATCCTGTCCAGAAGGGTAGCCATAGTTTTTAGTGTTGGCTCAGTTCTGGCTACAATATACACTTTTCATTCAATCACCTTTCTCTACCAAATTTTCCTGTTACATTTTAATATTTGTGTTTTAGCACACATTTAATTTTAACAGACCGTGTGTGTTTCACTAACCGCATTGGATTCATGGGTCTTCGTGATTACTGTGTAATCCTTTCCCTTTAGCAGTAGTACTTTTCACTAAACTATGTATGAGCAGCGAGTCTTATTTATTTATTTATACTAATCGGAAGATCTAATGTTAATGTTCTTTGTTTCATTTAGTAGAATTTAAATTTGTTCTTGTTTTCGCTCTTTATATCCTCAAGATGGACCTCTTGCAGGAGTTTTATGAAACAACACTAGAGGCTCTGAAGGATGCCAAGAACGACAGGTTATGGTTTAAAACCAACACAAAGGTAAAGTTAACTTGTATTTTGTTTTACTGTAAACTACAGGATTTCAATTTTTATAAGAAAACTATAAAACTAAAGTGTACCTAATAGGGTAGTTAAAGGGGCATTCTAAGCACCACTACAGCTTTATTGTTGTTTTGGCGCAAATAGCTGGTCCCTATATTCATTGATCTGTCAACACTTTTATTTCAGAAAAATTACCGTGTGTAATCAATTTTATCAAAAATTTGGATTGGTTATATTTTTTTGAGTGTGAGTATGCTGCGTAGCTTTTATTTTTTTATTTTTTTTTTATGAGCATGTGAGAAGGAATTATAAGCAAGACTTTAAATTGCCAATTTGTAGGGCAAATGTATCTTTAATGGCAACATACATGGAAAGTATTTAGAACAGACAAATCTTTATTTTGAGTGTATTGCTCTAAGTATACTTTGTTTCTATGCTGCACCTGGTATCATCTCTCTGTGTGCATTTTGAAGATGTATCCATAAACTTCCTTGGCGAGTCCGGTATGGAGTATTATTCTATATACATTCTGCAAATTAACTTTTGTTTACAGTGACTTATGTCGCATAGAACCATTGGCATGAGATGCCTAGTGCAAGAATAGTTTTTTTTTTTTTTTTGCTTAGGTCTTTTATTCCCTTTGATACCAGCAGTCACTCAATACTATGTTTATGCTTTTATTGCTTAGCGTTAATAGTAAACCACATAATATGGAATTCTGTAAAATTGTGCTTGCAGCTCGGCAAACTATATTTGGAACGGGAAGAATTTGGGAAATTGCAGAAAATATTGCGCCAGCTGCATCAGTCGTGTCAGGTACTTTTTTTATTATTTTAAATCCCTTTGATCCAGTTATGCAATGTATTTTTGTATTTTTTTATTTTGGCATTTGTATTACTAACGTTCGTGTTCCTTTAAACAACCAATAGTTAACTAACAGGCATCCTCTGCTTATTTCGGGTGAGTGCTGATGCTACAATGTCTGCTCTAGCAAGTTTCATTTGTTCTGCTTTGGTGGTAACAAGATTTTTTTTTTTTTTTTTAACTCCTGTTTCTACCAAAGAAGCAAAAGTAAAGTGTATAGTTTGTCATAATTAGGAATTAAACAACATTTTGAAACTGCAATTATCTCTCAACGTTGTTTTGTTGTGAGATTGTGTTAGGTCAAGTTAAAGTAATAATTGTCAAGCATATTAACATGCATTTTTTTTATTTTTTTTAATAATCGCCAACTTTAGATGATTACTTTTCCATTTAAAAATAAATAAATAAAACTTCTGTGTTTTTAGACTGATGATGGAGAGGATGATCTGAAGAAGGGTACACAACTATTGGAAATCTATGCTTTAGAAATTCAGATGTACACAGCACAGAAAAACAACAAAAAGCTCAAAGCATTATACGAACAGTCATTGCACATCAAATCTGCAATTCCTCACCCTCTTATTATGGGCGTCATTCGAGGTAAGGGTTTTAATGCAGTGATTCTATGTATCTCTTGTTTTGTTTTGTTTTTTTAAATACAGGTGATGCTTTTCCTTTGAAAGTAAATTTTTGTTTAAATTTTCCTTCACATTCTAATTGTGGTGTTGATGGCAGAAAGTTACATCCTGTGGTACTGCCTGTTCTCACAATGCTGCTCATTGGGCTGCCTGCTACCGTGAGTCTGGACAGGATGCTAAATGGCTCAATACTGCCCTCAACCTCCGGAGTGAATGCATTGCTAGAAGAAACTGAGTTTGTGAGACAGACTCCACAATACACCAGAGAGAGCTCAGACTGTCTGTTTGAAATGTCCTCTATCACACAAAGAGAGTATAAACTATTGGTGTTCAACATCAATCTAGTACACTCCGTGCAAAAAACTAAATAAATGCAATGGTCTGTGTGAGACCATTCATCTCAACTGAAAAGGGAGTGCAGACCATCTTTCTGAGACAGGCTCCATCCATCACACACACTACAGGAGATCAAGCTGACATTCCCTATCCATCGTAGTACAGAAAGAAGATTCTGAGAGTGCAACCTCATCTATCACTCATTGTTGAGGAAGAGAACACTGCCATCTGGAACTCATTTGGAGTTTCAGAAACTTTTCTGTGAACGTGATCTATATCCTATATGTGTGTGTGTGTTTGTTTTGTTTGTTTTCTCCTGCATTTTTTATTCTTCCTAAGCACACCATATTTAATACTTGTTCTTGCCCTGTATGATATAACCTACACTCAGCTCTGCATATGTTATTACACTAGAGAAAAAATGTGTTTAGGTTACCTACTCTTAAATTATTTTGATCATTCTGCACTTTGAGCTCCTCGATGTTTCGGCACAGCATTGTGTATAAAGGTTGTTTGAGTTCTTTGGATGTGCAATGTCTGCTCTGAATATGTTAGGAGTGTCCTGATTTCTGTTACTAGAGATTTACTATGCTGTGATATTCCTGTATTGTTCATTTAGTAAATCCCCTGAAACTGCTTAAGTTTGCAGGTATGATGTATTTATAGAACATACTTGTATATGCATGAGATTTTTCCAGATCTCTCTACATGTACAGAGTTAGATGGTTCTGGTAGTTATACTCGTCTGTTACAATATGATGTCTATTTTATAGAGCGAGAATTTGAGATCTTTTTAGTACTACATGAGATCTGGTAAGAGAGGGAAAAAGCTGTTAGATTAGAAAAAAAAATTAATATGTGGACCGAGCAAAAAAGACTGACTCTTAGAGATAGCCGGACTTGTTGTATTATACACACTATCAGGGTTATTTATCAAAGCGAGAATTCAAAGTAGGCCAGAGTAGCTGAACTGAAAGCATAACGTTAGACAACTTTTGACATTAAACTTGAAATTGACTTTAAATTCTCTAATTACTGACTACCCTATATATGTCTGCTTGGCTTCACCAGATCATAAGCAGGAGCCAACCAGCACTGCTTATTTTTATTTTATTTTCCCCCCCGCCACCCAAAACCTTAATATTCCTTATTTACCTTTCAGAATGCGGAGGAAAAATGCACTTAAGAGAAGGCGAGTTTGAAAAGGCTCACACAGATTTCTTTGAAGCATTTAAAAACTATGATGAATCTGGGAGTCCTAGGAGGACAACTTGCTTAAAATATCTGGTCTTGGCAAATATGCTCATGAAGTCTGGGATCAATCCATTTGACTCTCAAGAGGTATAATTATTGTTTTAAGTGTTTTCAACTTCCTTTTATATTTTATTGAATTACTACTCCACCGTTGTAACCTGTGTACTGTGCTTTTAGGCCAAACCCTACAAAAATGATCCAGAAATTCTAGCAATGACCAATTTAGTAAGGTAAGTTTCTATATATTTTATTATACTGCATAATGTGTATTGCGTTTCTTGAAATATGCAATTTGAAAACATTTTTAAGGAACATTTTAGCAAACTCATATGTATGTAACACAGAATTACATTGAACCTATCATTGTACAGACTGTAGTTTAAATAATAAACGGGGAAACCATTATCTATACATAGTTCAAACAGCAGTTCAGGTCTCTCATTGAAGGGTGTCAAGAATAGAAGAGCAACTACAACCCAGAAACAAAACATTGTGCGTTGCCAGACGAGCACAGTAATGGAGTAGCCTATATCTGTTAGAGCAGCAGTTCCCAAACTGGGGCGGCGCGACTGGCACACAGGGGCGCCGCAAGATATTTTCCTGGTACTATGATGATAGCACCGGGAACCATGCCTCCTCTCCCCTGCTGGCTCTGCAAGACCAGAGTAGAGATCAGAGATCTGCCTCTCCATCCCGCTAGCACTGTAATGCTGCAGCCGGCAGGGGAGGGAGAGAGGGAGGAGCCGGGGTAGCTCTAATCTGCGCCTCCGCCGGGTTCTCCTCTCTAGCTTGAACTGCAGGCTAGAGTTCACTCTCACCACTGGGACCACCAGGGATTAGTACTGTCTTTGCCTCCTAGGCAAAGGTAGGCAGGGAGGGGGATTTTTTTTTTTTTTTTCTTAAAAAAAAAAAAAAAGCTTATATTCATATCTACCCAATACATACATGCGCACACAAACACAATGCACCCCCGTACACAAACTGCACCCCTCACAAACACACACACACTTAACCCCACACACATTGCACTCCTCTCTCACACATACATTGCACCCCTCTCTCACACACACATCACATACATTGCACTCCTCTCTCTCACACACACACACTGCTGCATAAATCCGATACTATAGCTCCTATCCCGGTAGACCCCAGTTAAGTTGTCAAACTGTTCTCAAACAGTTTGACTACTTACCTTGGGAGGGTACCATAGCACTCCTGGCCCCATAATTGTGTGTGTGTGTGTGTGTATATATGTGTATATATATATATATATATATGTATGTATGTATGTATGTGTATATATATATATATATATATATATATGTATGTATGTATGTATATGTGTATATATATATATATATATATATATATATATATATATATAATTTTTTTTTTTTTGAATTTTTTTTTTTTTTCTTGCTTATTACCCATTTGCTGACACTGAATGTTTAGTAAATAGCTGACATAATGTCTGCATACTATTGAAATTTGTGTCTTCCATGTATTGGCGTATACTATAATAATTACATATACACTTTTTTTATTCTTTAAGTGCCTATCAGAATAATGACATCACCGAGTTTGAGAAGATTCTGAAAACAAACCACAGCAACATAATGGATGATCCCTTTATAAGGGAACACATTGAAGGTACCGTATTTTCTTCTGTTGGTCTTCTAGTGCAGTGTTAACACAATTCATTTAGTTCTTTTTCAGCATTGAAAGTCTAGATCTCATTATATTTTGAAGGAAAGAGGGGAAGCACCCCAGCAATCTGTTCATTGTGCTGTTTACAATTGGACTTGAACAATTATATTACATAGGTTAGAGCTCATATTGATTAACGGCCGTTAGACAATGCTCCTCATCACTTTATTAAATATGTGAAAGTTTATACTCGGTCGTATCTGTAAACCCTCCTATGTGCGTGTGCATTAATTTATTTAATAATGTGACATGGCATATGTCTGGGGACACACCATTCCAAATAAAGTGTCCTTCTGAATCCAGCAAATGTTACAAGGCAAAGCTGGGGAGCCTATCTAACAACATAAACATGTATTCCTGACCATATAGTATTAAATCCACCATTTAGGTTGCTTTCCCCCCACTTAACCCCTTTTAAAGGTAATACAACTTTCCTGCCCTGATCCGCCGCTGCTTACATCGTCACAATTTTCCATATGAAAGCATTGGCTTGGCTGAAATTAAAAAGGGGGTGTGTGTAGGTCCAAACACTAGCTTGGCCTATCAGAAACTCCTTATAGAGATGCATTAAATCAATGCATCTCTATGAGAAAAAAATCAATCTCCATGCAGAGCGTGGAGACGCTGAACAACAGTGCTTCACACTGTTCAGCACTACCTCAGGAAGCACCTCCACTGGCCATCTGAGGAGTGGCCACTGGAGGTGTCCCTAGGGGGCAATGTAAACACTATATTTTTACATGAAAAGCCTGCAGGGAATGATTATACTCACCAGAACAACTACATTAAGCTGTAGTTGTTCTGGTGACACTAGTGTCCCTTTAATGTAATGTTCACATGGTGTTTTACAAACTCTTGTTCAACCTGCTGCACATGCCTATGCATATCAGTTCTTCTCTTTTATGCATTTTTATTTTCATTCTTAAAAATGTGTATTAACTTCAATACTGCTTACAGTAACTGGCTGCAATTATGTTAATAATGTTAATATAATTTTTGTTAACTTAGCAGTATGATTTAGTCACTGGTACTTGTATTGTATGTTCCCAGAGTAAATAAATAGATCACAAATTACAGTAAAGTGCATTTAAATAAAAAAATCCACAGATATGAATATTTATTTTATTTATTTATAAAAAAAAAATTGGAATCTAATGCTTCATTTTTTGTTGGTTATTATCTTAGAACTTTTGAGAAACATCAGAACTCAAGTGCTTATAAAATTAATTAAGCCTTATACAAGAATACATATTCCTTTCATTTCAAAGGTAAGTGCTTAGTGTCCTGTCCTAATGTGTTTTATAACTCACTTCCTATAGACTGTAAGCTCGTTTGAGCAGGGTCATCTTCAACCTATCATTACTGTAAGTTGTCTTGTAATTGTCCAATTTATAGTTAAATCCCCTCTCATAATATTGTAAAGCACTACTAAATCTGTTGGCGCTATATAATTGGCAATAATATTAGTGTACTTTCTCAGGTAATTTAACTGGGATGGTAGCATTTCTTGCACCTTCAGTCCATGTTTTAAATGTCCAAATATATTGCAGTATTCTCCATCCCGACTGTCTTTGTAGTCATTTGGTCATCATCCATTCTACATTCAGTGTGGCAAGGATACTCAAAGCATGGCTGCTGGATAAGGAGACACTACCGGACTTAAAGGTGGAAGAACACATCAGCCTTTTTTTTTTTCAGGGGTGGGGTTGTTCTTAGTATTTTATATCTACAACCCCTTTCACACAGCTCCATCCTAATTTAATAATTCCCAGGGAACATGCAGTTGTATACATGTAAGATACACCTGGTTTTTCACATATGTGAACCAAGATGTACAAATACACTGTGGGAATCACTTGCACAAGTGATCATAATTAAAACACACCTGGGATTTGCTGAGAAATCTGCGTTTGCTATTTCCAGTAAGTTCATCCTGGAGTATCCCTTGAAAATATACAATAGAATGACTGGCAACCGTAAAGTAAAGAAAAATAAATCGGAACTAGTTTTTTGTTTATATTTTAACTTGAAAGACTCATTTAAAAGAAACAAAGTAGGAATGCCTTATGATACATACAATAATGCATTCTATTAATACAGTGAACCACATATATGAACGCAAAATATATATATATGATTATATAAATAGAATACTGTATTGTGACAAACAGGAGGGGAATGGCAGGATCTGGTCACGTGCACAAGTGGGAGCTTTGTTGATTTTATTCTTTTGACTGATGCATATCTTTTGCAAGTCAAGAGATCTTCAAAACGCACTGTGAAAAGCAATGGCCAGTCAGGCATGGAGACCATACATTGTAAAACTGAGTTTCTAATAAACAGTAAATCAGATTGTAAAAGCTGCAGATCACTTGTCTGTAGCCTTTGCAAGCTCTCTACTTCTTCCCCAGGTTTTCTGTTTCTGTGCAATCACAGACTTCCAAATGCAGTTCAATGAGATCTCTTTCCAAGGGAGATTCTCTGAGCAACTGCTGCCTCTTGAGGTTCGCTCCACTGAGCTAAACAAACAGGGAAGTAACAACCTGTTTTCTGACTGACAGTCAGAGGGATGTAACAAGGCTAATTTATGAAAGCGGACACACTCTGGAGGTCTGACGTTTCCTTTTAAGTCTTTCAAAACATGTTTGACATACATGAACAGTTGGTAAACAAGCAAATAGTTGTAAAAAGCAAATTACATTTATTTACCCCCCTTCCTCTGCCTCCCCCCATCTCAGTCCCATAATACTTTACACACACTGAGCTCTGTCTCCTCTTTTTTGGGGAACAACTGGAAATCTTTGGAAGGAATGTTGTGTTCTGTTGTGTTCTGTCTTTAGAATTTCCAGAAATTTTACATCCCAATACTGTTATAGGTATATATTTAGTAACATTTTAAATTATTTACTGTGTTGCTAAAATTCAATATGAATACTCTGAGACAAATGTAAAATTGATGGGAGAAATACAGAGACGTGTGCAAACTAGAACCAGGACCTGACGTGTCTCCATTATCCAGTAAAGTTAGTATGAGCAATTAAAATATATAATGTTAGGAAGTGTTGTAACCTGGTTTATATTATATTCTCCAAATCCAACGTCTTTAATATATCTTCTCCTACAGCAGCTTCTGTTCATTTGAACGAGCATTCATTTTATTTTTATTTATTTTTTCTCCTCTCTACCAACTGTTAAAAACAAATACAATCCTCCTAAAGGTTATTCACTCTACATGAAAGCAGAACATAAAGTGGTAATGACACCATAATAACTTAGCTTGTTTACTCTGGGTGAATATAGCAGAGATATTAAAGGTATGAGAACATTTTAAAGATGGCATACTCCTTCCATGTCCTTCCGCATTGAAACAGCAATTTGAATAAACATAGTTTATTTCGATAATAAAACAGTTTTGATGATGAACCCTACAATAGATATCGCAAACTAACTTTTCTCTAGTCTACTTTGTCACAAAAAGCCATATGTGTAAGTATTTTAGGAGTGAAATATAATTTATAGTGTTCAAACATATTAACAGGTTAAAAAATACACATCTGAGGTAAAATCCAAATCTCTATGACAATTATAGGCCCAACTCAGTGGGTTTTAGCCAGTGGTACCCAAATTATGTAACTAGCATTTGCTTCGTCACCCACTTAACTAAAATATTTGCTTAGTGAGTCATCCTTTAAATATAATTTTATTAAAATAAATTCTAGAAAAAATCTTCATTAGACAAGTCTGTGTCTGCAGCAAACATTGCCGCCTTTTTTAATTGCTTTTTGTTCACAGTTACCTCGGTCTTGGTGTATTTAAAAGTGAAGCAATCGCAATAAAAACCAGTGGAACAAGCAAGTGTCATTCCATTGACTCCTCCCCTTTTATATAGCAGCACTTTTTAAAACAGAACATTTGGTAAACATCCCCCTAAGTGTTCATTGCAGCAAGTGCTAAAAGAGAAAGTCTAGTGCCTCGCACACTCCCCCTGTGGTGCAGAAGGGGTTAAAAAAAACAACAAAAAAAACCTCTGTCACTTACCTGATTCCGCTTGTCCCCTGCCAGTGTAAGCCATGCTTGCATTAGGACTTCCCAATAAGGAAAGCTTTGTATAATGATTCCCTATGGGTGACGCTGGATGTCCTCATTTGGGCAAACAAAAGTCTCCTATTGACCAGGAAGTCCCTCTAGTGGCTGTTTGGTAGACACACTTGAGGCGGAGTTAACCCTGGCAGGCAAATATTGCAGTGAATTATCACTGTACAGTTAAGGGACCTTGGACACTGCACACAGACCACTTCAATGAGCTGAAGTGGTCTGGGTGCCTATGGTGTCCCTTTAAGCAACGCCACAGAGAGGGTGCCAAACAGTCTCACAGATTGGTAAGAATGCATGGCTGCAGTCCAAAAGTCTAATATCTTTACTTTTGTGATACAGTCTATGGTGAGTTGTGCATTTTTAACAGTAAATACTACCCCTTTAAACTGCTTCCTGCTGGCGGTCACATGCCTGACCTTTAAAGCTATGTAATCTTGCTCACATGACATGCCAAATTATCTCATTAATGGGTGTGTCCACAGCATGCATGTGAGTTTCTGTTGAAAGCCAAAGCTATTCTTTCCTTTGTACACATAAAATGAAAACATATCCTTATTGTGCTTGTGAAAGACACGGTGAATGGCACTGCTTGTCATATCAAATATAACTGGTATTGACAAATAATACACATTAGCTGTGATATTCTTTTAGGAAGGGCTGGATTTTGTTGAACTTCTGCATGTACGCAAAACTATAAGAGGTATATTTTCTACAGCATTTTATGAAACAAAAATATGGCACGCTTGGGTTTTCTAAACTTCAGAGTTCATGGGCTGTTGTGTAGGCTTATATAGTCTGTAATAAAATATTTCTGATTGCATGCATTGATGTGCCAATCTTACTAGTTTGATATATTTTTATGTAGGACACAAACCAAGAACTATCTGTACATTTCTAGCAAAGCATAGGAAATCGAGCTCTTTATATGTCTGCAACGTATTTCAATATAACTCCTTCCCACTTTGTGATCGTGATATACATATACGAATATACATGCGTTCACAAGCTACTGGGGCTCCACATATAGAGCAAGCAATTCAAGCTAGGTCAATGTCTTCCCTGCAATTCTCTTCCACTCCTTCTGTTATATACCTTTTTATACCGAACTGGGAAGTCTCCAAACCTTCTTTTTTTTTTAAATGTATTTTATTTAGGAGCTCGGGCAGACATATAGAGCAGTTTATCTCAGGTCAACGTGAATAAGACATGCGTAAAAATTACATAACCGTAAAGAAAGAGCATGGTTAACAGCATGTATGGTACATAGCTGGAGAAACAATATGAAATGCAGCTATTTTAATACTGAAGAAACATCAGTTTTTAAATTGGGTTTGCTTACGTCAAAACTTGGTATGGGATATTACGGTAGAGGCAGTATTGATATCCATAGGAAAAGTGTTAGTTTTGGTATGTTATAAGATGAACCCCATGGTGCGTGGTAGGCGGTTTTCGTTTCTCTGTATTTGTTTCAGTATGTGTTCTCTGCCTGAAGTCTCCAAATCTTGCCTAGTATTTGTTGTTTGTTTTATTTGTTTTAAATTCCAGAATCTTATAATGTTATGTTTTTATATATAAAATTGTATAATATAATTATACATTTTATATTTTGGCATATATCTGTTGTATTAATGTTTCTTCATTTTGGAATTGTGAGATTAACTGTCATATACTGAATAATATATTTTAAACCATATGGGACCATGTTTGTGCAAATCATCATATTTTTGTTCCTCTTATTGCAAAGTAGAAGCTACTGTTTATCCCTCTTCCTTGTATTTATAACAGCAGTACATGTTTTTAGTATCTGCTATAATATTAATATCTTCTGATTTACTGTATAAATTGTATCCACAACATTCTAACAATATTTCCCCTCCTTTTGCCAGGAGCTTAACATAGATGTAGCTGATGTTGAGAGTTTGCTGGTGCAGTGCATCCTGGATAAGTAAGTCATAACTTTTTCATAAAAAAAAAAAATATACATTGTGTGTTGACTACTGCTAATATTGCTGATTAAATTACGCCATTCCTGTATAAAAGACTAGGAATGCAATTTTACATGATAATTTGCCACTCTGCATTATTTAGCTCAACAGTATCTATTCCTATAAATGGCTATTTCTGTTAAATGCAATCTGTGGTGTGTATGTGTGTATGTATATATGTGTGTGTGTGTGTGTGTGTGTGTGTGTGTGTGTGTGTATATATATATATATATATATACATACATACACACATATACATACACTAACAAATATGTGATATCCTTCCTTGCAAAATAACTTGTCAAAGAAATGTTAAAGCTGTTTACTATTTTAAAATATGAAATAAACTGGCATTTTTTGTATGAAGTAATCCAGTTTTCTGCTTCAGTTCACCAGCGATACACTGTATTTATTGCCTAAGCTAACAGTTCCTTATACTGTATTGCTTAACATTCAGCTACTTTTTATCTTTGATTATACAAAGTATATTATTTAGAACAAGCATCATTTACCCCCATTGATTGGGGATTTAGATACTTTGCTGCACATCCAGTAAGGAACTTAGTTCCTATACACATCCATTTTTATATTTTTTACTTTTCATTTTCATTTTATTTTTTGTTTATCCTTTTTCTTTTTGTTTCACTCTTTTTGATTTGGGTCCAGGTTTTTATTTAAGTCTATTTATTTTCATCGTAGCATTCATTTGTATCATCCCACTTTTAAAGAGACATTACACACATTCTACATTTAAAGGTATAGCATTACCTTTCTTTCCTCATTCACTAGTGCTTAAGCCATTAGTCACTTGGCTAGCTCCTGGAGTCTACACTCTTTCAGAGTGGTTCTCTACTCCCCTTCAGTCACTTACCTGAATCCAGCACCGATGTCCCTCGGCGCTGGGTCAGGCTCTGCCCACTCTCCTCCCCTGCCGACGTCAGCCGGTGGGGGAGTCCTCGTGCGCATGTGCGGCAATGGCTGCACTCACATTAGGATGTCCCCATAGGAAATCATTATTCAATGCTTTCCGACGGGGATTCTGGTGATGGTTAAAGTCCCCATGCATAGCGTAAGGACGTCCAGCGTCGTTTAGACGACCAAAAGTCATCTAAGCACCCGGAAGTCCCTCTAGTGGCTGTCTGGTAGACAGTCAGTAGAGTTGGAGTTAACCCTGCAAGGTAATTATTGCAGTTTCTCAAGAACTGCAATATTTACCACTGTAGGGTTAAGGGACACGGGGACATTGAACCCAGATAAGCTGAAGTGGTCTGGGTGCCTACAGTGTCCCTCTAAGTGGTTTATGTTGGAGAGACCATTATTCCATGAATTCACTGTACTGCCTTTTCCTATAACCAAAAGGTAGGGTAGACTTGGCCAAAGGTAGATGCACAGTTCTCTAACTACAACGTGTAATATACCATCCTTAAAGCATGCAAAGCATCAAGGGAGTTGTTCTCGCAGTTAAGAACCTAGCTAGCTTTGGTCACACCTGGTTTTGAAGAGACTGACAGGGTTATTTACTAAAGTAAATGTCAAATTTAAAGGGACAGTTTAGGCACTATAACAACTTCATCTAAATTAAATGAAAAAATGCATGCATGTGTTCATTGTTTGTACATCTGCTAAATATTGATCCCTGCTTTTTTGCACATTTTGACAGTGGAGTGTCCCTTTACATTTAAAATTCACTTTAATTGTGAATAACACAATACATATTATTTACAGTGTATGAAAACATTTAGACTAGCTGATTTTGCTTTATGTCATAGGGCCATGGGGAGATGTTTTATTGCTGTCTTCTATTGTGTACTTCTAAATGGTTTTAATATACTTATTTGACAATTCTATTAATAAACCTTGATGTGAAATATTTTGGAACCTACACAATATAAAATGACAAATGTATTGGGACACTGGAACTCTACACTAACAGTGATTTTTATGACACTGCATTCTAAATACACAGGCATTAATATTTAATAGCTTCCACTCTTCTGGGAAGGATTTCCACAATATTTTGGGGTGTTTCTGTAGGTGTTTTCCATTCACCCAGTAGTGCATTTGTGAGGTCCGGCACTGATGTTAGATGAGAAAGCATTGGTCGCAATCTCTGTTCCTGTTCATCCCAAAGGATTTTGATGGGGTTGTGGTCAGAGCACTGAGCAGGCCAGTCCAGTTCAAAATTTCACGAACGGACTTATAGCAAAGGTGGAATCCTATCACATTTAAATTCACAGAGCTTTTTAGAACGACCCATATTTTTTTCACAAATGTTTGTAAATGCAGACTGCATTGCTAGGTGCTTTATGCACCTGGGGCAATGGGTCTGATTGAAACACCTGAATCCAATAATTAAGAAGTGTGTCCCAATACTTTGTCCATACAGTGTATATTTATCCCAGGAATTTATGGGTTAAGATATGCAATCTATTGAGTTACTAGACTGTCAACTAACTTCTTGGCATGTCCCCAATTTTTCAGTTTACAGGAAGAAACAAGATTTTTGTAGAATGTGGTTGTTGCTTGGTAAAGTGGACGTAGTTTTTTAGTTGGGAATGTACAGCAATTAGAGTGCTTTTTATTATTTCCAAACTAGGGTAAGGTCTCCTGATCTAAAACTTCAGTAACCCAGCTCTTATTCTTGGAAAGAGACAAATATATACAGCATGCATTAGTGGATTGGTTAATGTATAACTGCATGACGATGATTAAGGAGTGTGTGCACACAGTATTAATATTCTATAATCGGAGAAACCCTACACATATTGTCTGTAACCTAAGATATAGATATAGATAGGTTTGTTTGGTAGGCTTTATCTGGATGCTAAGTATCATTGCGTACACTGCAAAGAGGCACATATCAATTACTAGAGGGCCGAAATAGTTTAATCTCACAGTGGTTCCAAAAAAGGCCAAACATGTATTTTCCTATTGTATAGTGATTAGTATAGGTTTGAGACATTCACATGCACATTTGAAGAGCATAAACACAGAGAGTCTGATAATGACATTGGTGATGCTAAAAGCACATTTTTTTTTTCCCCTGTAGTGAAGATGTGTAACAAACTGAATTGTGTGTTTTTCATTGTCTCCTTTTGGGCTACGTTCTTCTTAGCTAATGTGCTGGTGAACAGGCTAGTGACATTGATTCATTTTTGCATTGACTGTTGCAATCAGCATTTCAGGAGAATGGCTAGAAAACGTAAAGATTTTACACAACTACTTAAAAGGATCCTATAGTGCCAGGAAACCAAACCGGTTTCCTGGCACTATAGGCTCCTGGAGTGCCCCCATCTCCCCCACCCCCTGCCCCCCACGCGTGCATTAGACCTCCCCATAGGAAAGCATTAATCAGTGCTTTCCTATGGGGAATATCGGACGCTGCAGGTCCGTGAGGACATTGCAGTGCTAAGTGCAAAAGTGTCACAGCACCCAGACTACTTTAATTGGCTGAAGTGGTCTGGGTGCCTACAGTGTCCCTTTAACTAGAGACATAGTTCCCATCCTCGCATTTCAATCACTTGGCATATCCATCTATGCTGAGGGCACAGTCCTTTTATGAGATGTATGTGGTTCTCTTACTCGCTTTCACAGCAGCTACAGTGTATGCAATGCAGTTGCTATGATTATTATTTTGAATACACTGACGTGGTTATCATTTATCTCTTTATCAGCACTATTCATGGGCGAATCGATCAAGTAAACCAGCTCCTGGAATTGGATCATCAGAAGCGAGGTGGAGCCCGGTACACCGCTCTAGATAAATGGACCAACCAACTGAATTCTCTCAACCAGGCTGTAGTCAGCAAGCTTGCTTAACCGAGATCGAGCATTTACAAATTAGACACAAGTACTTAAAGCAACAGTGCAGTGATGTAACTTTTAAAAAGAACTGGGAATGGCATAACTACTTGTTGGAGTGCCCCAAAAAAAAGGTTTTGGCAGAACCGCTTTCTGATCAGCTGGTTTTTGTTTCGCTGCTGCATACATCCCAAGAAAAAAAAAATAAACAGCTTTAACTTCCAGATGATAACCAAAATGTTATGGGATACATGCTGTGTCATCAGGCCCTGTACATGAGACATCCTAGTAAATTTGCCAGGGGCAAATAGTGACCTGAGAGAGAAGGTTTTTTTGTTTTTTTTTGTCCTGATTTTAAATATACACTGACATGTTACTGTTGGATTCATTTAAACCTGTTTTACCTGCAGAAAATGTCTCACGAATTAACCTGCAATAACTTGAAAAGCGTATCCTTTTGAACACTTTCTTTTCTCATATATGAACTGATCCATTTGCTGCATTTTGCAAAATGCCCAACCCCTCCTCCTGAAAATGTGTCCATATAAATATATATATATAAATCTATATATTTCTGTACCTGCAGTGTAGTAAACATTTAGGATACAGCCCGTACTTGGTGGCAAATACTGTCACTTAGATTTCAAGCAGCAAAATAAACAGTGCAGCTCAGACATTACAGCTTGCTTTCCTGTGTGTGTTTTTGCATTGGAAATGGATATTTAATAGTGGTTCTAGTTGGCAATTGGCTCAATTTCTGGCAATAATGACATTTAAAAAAAAAACAAAGTTATTTTCTTTTGTTTTAGTTAGGTTATCAGATCTTTCGTAGTCCTAATACTTGGATGTAATTAGCTAGTTTGGGAATTATAGAGAATTGGCAGAGGCAATTGCAAAATCGCCACAAACTCTCTGACCAGCTTGCAATACCAGGCCTCCATATCTTTGAAAGCTGCAGTGAATTATTTTGGGGTATTTACTTTTTCATCAGATGTGTATATGTAACACCACTGTAAGGCAGATCCTTGGAGCATGCTGCACCCTAACTCAAAATAGGACACCACTGTTAGTAAGGCTTGTTGCTATGCATGTCCTTTCCTTTGTTATTGGAGAGGAATATGCTCAAAGATCATTAGCACCATACAAACACCGTGATGGACATGAAATCGCCATACATTTGGTTTTATAGTCAATATTTTGGAACTAAATGTCCACGTGGACTTGATATTCTCAAGTACAAATGGTGGGGTAAAAATGGAAAAATAGACACCAACGACCCTTCTCTTCATCAAGAATAAGATTAAATGAGAAGTCTGCATTGCTGTTTGCCGAATGTATTTTTTTATTATTATTATTATTCACTCTGGGAGATGCAGCTGCTTTGATTTGCATTTGTGTGATACTAGCATACATATGGTTTTTGTTTACCATGCCGGGGGTTGCATTTTGGCTCCCATTGCTAACTGGTACAGATGAACAGGATGTCATTACACTGCATATTCCAAATAAAGGGTTGTCGATGTCTATTTTTGGTTAATGTACAGTCTTATTTTTACTTAGATTTTTTTCTTTTCTTTTCAATTAATTTTAGTGTGTTCATTGTATATTCATTAAAGCATAGAGTGCATTTATTTTGTAATCCTAAAATAAACTATTGAAATTATGTTTAATCCAACTACATCATATAATACCCATTATCTGTACTCATTGGAAAATTATGTTTATTTAATGTACTGGGCATTGTTAGAATACTTATTCAACTAAAATCTGTTTTAAAATATTCACAAATAACAATCAGAACCCAGAGGAAATTAACTCATTGTGAGCATTAGATCTTATACGAATATGAAGAAATCACATGCTAATTTGGCTGTAATAGACAGACTCTGACAGTGTAGGCAGTTCAGCATATCCTACGATTTAAATCTTTAAAGGGTGCTTCAGAATGCATTAAGTGCAATTTGGCAATAACATTTAAGGTGCATTGTTAATGTTTTATACTAACAAAAGAAAAGGATAAAACCAAACACAAGGAACTACCTTGAACGAAAAGCTGCCTCCCTACAGGCACACTCCAAAAGCCTGTGAAGACAAAATATACACACAAAAAAGGTGGAAATAAATCACACCTAATGGGGGCGCTAATCGCAAGGAATAAAAAGTACCCTTGTAAAAAATAGTGAAGCAATAAAACTCTATATACAATAGAGTAATCTCTTAGAAAAAATTAGCTTTATTCTGCATCACAGTGCAGTAAAACCATATAAAAAACATAAAAACAAGATATAATAATCTCTAATGCACAAATAATACACAGTGAACAGTCCTATTATGAGACCTGGGAAAAACAAGCCCTGCATAGACCACTATATAACCAGAGTGAAGTGTAAGATAGACTAATCAGCTCCTGGTCGCGACCTCCAGGGCTGAAAATACTTACAACTCGGTCAGTGGTAATGATGTTAAGGTCTCTGGACGTCGGCTGGATGATAGATGTGGCTCAACGCGTTTCGTCCCGCTGTATTCGGGACTTCCTCAGGAGCTGTGGATGGCCTCTGTTCTTTCCGGGGTCTCTTCTTATCTTCTGAAATTCGCGCGCAAATTAGCCCTATACGCATGCGCAAAACGGACATCAGCTTCCGTCTGAAATGTTGCCGGAACACAACATAGATGTGTCCGCCCCCAGTATCTGTCGGGAATGGCCGATGCGCATGCGTGGCTAAAATTGTGCGTCTGAAAACTTTATTAGCATCCGAAGTAGAGACACATTATAACATTAGGCTCCATTCAAAGCCGTTATATGTGTCAAAACTGTTCGTTACAATTGATGCTCACAATTACTATATGCAGCCTACAGTTTGCCACAAATAAAAGTTATATATGTAGAAAAATATTGGAAATGATTGTATTTAATAGATAGAAAAATGATCAATTAAATGTGGTGTGTACCAGTAAATTTGTGGCAAACCTTACAATCTAAAATCAGAGGTTCTAGGGGCAAAATCTTACAATCTAAGGTCAAAGAAAAAAACCTTCTCACTAGCAGGGTGTATATCATATGTTAAACTTCCATAACCATCTAGATATAATGATCAACATAGATACAAAATATATACATGCTTTCCAATAGACATATTGTGATGCAAAATGATACCTAATTTTTAAAAAATATTATTATTGAAACACAATAAGAAAAACACATGCCTAAGTAATCTATAGCACTAAAGCGTAATAAATAGAACACAAAAAAACATACCCATGTGTGATATCTAGCATCGGGGACATTGCACATACATCAAAATAGATATGCTAAAAAAACTACGGAAAAAATACATTTCAACCCATATTACATAAAAGCTAAAATATCTAGGTCTGTGTTCAGACCTCGTGGAGTGGAAGATTTCATCTTATATATCCATTCTGTTTCTTTTTTGGCTAATTATTATTTATTTATTTATTATTGCCATTTATATAGCGCCAACAGATTCCGTAGCGCTTTACTAATGCTTTCGTAGTATCGCCCCCACGCCAGTGTGGAACCACTTTGTCGATACCTATACATACAAAATTATTAAAGACAAAAACAGGACATTGATTACAGTGTCGAGGAACATTATGTTTGTCACTTTTTTTATTTATACCATAAAAGTGTTCTCTTAAT
Source organism: Pelobates fuscus (assembly GCF_036172605.1). NCBI lineage: Eukaryota > Metazoa > Chordata > Amphibia > Anura > Pelobatidae > Pelobates > Pelobates fuscus. The sequence goes on from NC_086319.1 coordinate 329,643,028, forward strand.
CTCTCGTGAAGTTTACGTATAGTGCGGCCTATATACTGCATACCGCATACGCATTCCAGCAAATATACTATATTTTTACTACTACACGTTATAAAGTGCTTAATTTCAAAAAGTTCTCCTGTAACAGAACTTTTAAAGTTGGTGGTGGATCTTTTTTGATATTTACAGGTGCTACAATTACCACATTTGAAAAAACCATTAGGTTTATTTGGTAGAAAATCTTTTTTTGAACCTTCAATTTTTAGGTCCATTTTTGGGAGGACACTTGGAGCTAGAATTGTCTTAAGACTATCGGTTTTTTTATACACAATCCTCGGTTTTTTTGGCAATATTTTTTGTAGATATGTATCATGCAATAGAATCGGCCAATATTTCTTAAAAACTTTCTCGACTTTATTTGCCTTGTTGCTATATTTTGTTATAAAGGCTAAATTATATGAACTAGTATCTAGATTAACCTTCGTCTGTTTTTTCTGAAGGATTTCTTCCCTTTTAGTGCCCTCTACTTCTTGCAAACTTTTAACAAGTAACCTTTCTGGATAATTTCTATCTATGAATCTTTTGTTCAAAACTTTGACCTGACTGTTGAAGTCCACCTTATTTGTACAGTTTTTAAATAGCCTCATCTGCTGACTTTTAGGGATGTTTTTTAGCCATACAGGATTATGGCAACTAGAAAACTCTATATGGCTGTTGCAGTCTGTGGGCTTAAAAAAGGTTTTGCTACATATCAAGTTTTTTTCAATAAAGAGGGTTAGATCCAGAAAATTAATCTGGCTCTCTCCTATTTCCTGTGTGAAAGTTAGACCATAGTTGTTAGAGTTCACATAATTCATAAATACATCAAATCCAGACTTATCACCCTTCCAGATAATTAGAACATCGTCTATATACCGTTTCCATAGCACCAGGTTTGCCCCAAAAGGATTATTAGTCCATATACATTGTTGTTCCCAAGCGGCTACGAAGATATTAGCGTAGCTAGGGGCAAACCTGGTGCCCATGGCGGTACCGCATATTTGAAGGTAATGCGTTCCCTCAAACCAGAACGAGTTCTTATACAAAATAAAATGAATACACTTTAAAATAAATTCCATCTGTTTTTTGGACATATTGGGATCTCTATCAAGAGTTTCTCTTATAGCTATAAGCCCTTTTTTGTGGTCTATTACCGTATAGAGTGAGGCGACGTCTATGGTAACCCATAGATAGTCGTCTTTCCACTCTTTGCCCTCAAGTTCCCTAATTATTTGGGTAGAATCCTTAACATAAGAAGTAGCTGATATGACGTATTTTTGCAGAAAAAGGTCTACATACTCTGAGATATTACTAGTGAGGGAACCTATACCGCTGGTTATGGGCCTTCCTGGTGGATTACTACGATCTTTGTGGATTTTTGGTAATTGGTAAAAAAAACAGCCAACTTAGGAAAATCAACATAAAGATATTCAAACTCTAGTTTTGTGATGATCTTTTGTTCTAAGGCCTCCAGTAGAATGCTATAAAGTTCGGATTTGAAAACGTTATTTGGGTTCTCTTTGAGAACTTCATACGTTTCGGTGTCATTCAAGATTCTATATGATTCTTTTAAATACATATCTCTATCCATAATAACAATTCCGCCTCCCTTGTCCGCTTGTTTAATAACAATATCGAATTTCTTTTTAAGATCTTTTATTGCCTTCCTTTCGTTAAATGACAGGTTAACTTTCCCTCTTTTTTTCTTTATTTCTTCAAGATCATTTAATACCATATCACAAAAGACTGGAATATATTCACCCTTATCCCAAGTTGGGAAAAACTTCGACTTCGATTTTAGTTTAGAGTTTATTACCTCTGGTTCTGTCTCTATGGTTGTAAGGGATATACTATGTGGAGAATGAAAATCACCATTCGTGTCACCCTTTTTCTCAAAAAAACGTTTGATGGTTAGTTTTCTAAAAAACCTTTGAATGTCCATGAAAAGTTCGAAATGATTAGGGTTTTTTTGGGGAGCAAACTTTAAACCCTTCCCTAAAAGGTTAATTTCATTTTGTGTTAAATTGTGTTGAGAAAGATTAAAAATCCCTACACTTTTTTCATTTTGGATTTTTATTTCTAATAAGGGGTTTCATTTTGGATTTTTATTTATATCTTCGTAGCCGCTTGGGAACAACAATGTATATGGACTAATAATCCTTTTGGGGCAAACCTGGTGCTATGGAAACGGTATATAGACGATGTTCTAATTATCTGGAAGGGTGATAAGTCTGGATTTGATGTATTTATGAATTATGTGAACTCTAACAACTATGGTCTAACTTTCACACAGGAAATAGGAGAGAGCCAGATTAATTTTCTGGATCTAACCCTCTTTATTGAAAAAAACTTGATATGTAGCAAAACCTTTTTTAAGCCCACAGACTGCAACAGCCATATAGAGTTTTCTAGTTGCCATAATCCTGTATGGCTAAAAAACATCCCTAAAAGTCAGCAGATGAGGCTATTTAAAAACTGTACAAATAAGGTGGACTTCAACAGTCAGGTCAAAGTTTTGAACAAAAGATTCATAGATAGAAATTATCCAGAAAGGTTACTTGTTAAAAGTTTGCAAGAAGTAGAGGGCACTAAAAGGGAAGAAATCCTTCAGAAAAAACAGACGAAGGTTAATCTAGATACTAGTTCATATAATTTAGCCTTTATAACAAAATATAGCAACAAGGCAAATAAAGTCGAGAAAGTTTTTAAGAAATATTGGCCGATTCTATTGCATGATACATATCTACAAAAAATATTGCCAAAAAAACCGAGGATTGTGTATAAAAAAACCGATAGTCTTAAGACAATTCTAGCTCCAAGTGTCCTCCCAAAAATGGACCTAAAAATTGAAGGTTCAAAAAAAGATTTTCTACCAAATAAACCTAATGGTTTTTTCAAATGTGGTAATTGTAGCACCTGTAAATATCAAAAAAGATCCACCACCAACTTTAAAAGTTCTGTTACAGGAGAACTTTTTGAAATTAAGCACTTTATAACGTGTAGTAGTAAAAATATAGTATATTTGCTGGAATGCGTATGCGGTATGCAGTATATAGGCCGCACTATACGTAAACTTCACGAGAGATTAAGAGAACACTTTTATGGTATAAATAAAAAAAGTGACAAACATAATGTTCCTCGACACTGTAATCAATGTCCTGTTTTTGTCTTTAATAATTTTGTATGTATAGGTATCGACAAAGTGGTTCCACACTGGCGTGGGGGCGATACTACGAAAGCATTAGCCAAAAAAGAAACAGAATGGATATATAAGATGAAATCTTCCACTCCACGAGGTCTGAACACAGACCTAGATATTTTAGCTTTTATGTAATATGGGTTGAAATGTATTTTTTCCGTAGTTTTTTTAGCATATCTATTTTGATGTATGTGCAATGTCCCCGATGCTAGATATCACACATGGGTATGTTTTTTTGTGTTCTATTTATTACGCTTTAGTGCTATAGATTACTTAGGCATGTGTTTTTCTTATTGTGTTTCAATAATAATATTTTTTAAAAATTAGGTATCATTTTGCATCACAATATGTCTATTGGAAAGCATGTATATATTTTGTATCTATGTTGATCATTATATCTAGATGGTTATGGAAGTTTAACATATGATATACACCCTGCTAGTGAGAAGGTTTTTTTCTTTGACCTTAGATTGTAAGATTTTGCCCCTAGAACCTCTGATTTTAGATTGTAAGGTTTGCCACAAATTTACTGGTACACACCACATTTAATTGATCATTTTTCTATCTATTAAATACAATCATTTCCAATATTTTTCTACATATATAACTTTTATTTGTGGCAAACTGTAGGCTGCATATAGTAATTGTGAGCATCAATTGTAACGAACAGTTTTGACACATATAACGGCTTTGAATGGAGCCTAATGTTATAATGTGTCTCTACTTCGGATGCTAATAAAGTTTTCAGACGCACAATTTTAGCCACGCATGCGCATCGGCCATTCCCGACAGATACTGGGGGCGGACACATCTATGTTGTGTTCCGGCAACATTTCAGACGGAAGCTGATGTCCGTTTTGCGCATGCGTATAGGGCTAATTTGCGCGCGAATTTCAGAAGATAAGAAGAGACCCCGGAAAGAACAGAGGCCATCCACAGCTCCTGAGGAAGTCCCGAATACAGCGGGACGAAACGCGTTGAGCCACATCTATCATCCAGCCGACGTCCAGAGACCTTAACATCATTACCACTGACCGAGTTGTAAGTATTTTCAGCCCTGGAGGTCGCGACCAGGAGCTGATTAGTCTATCTTACACTTCACTCTGGTTATATAGTGGTCTATGCAGGGCTTGTTTTTCCCAGGTCTCATAATAGGACTGTTCACTGTGTATTATTTGTGCATTAGAGATTATTATATCTTGTTTTTATGTTTTTTATATGGTTTTACTGCACTGTGATGCAGAATAAAGCTAATTTTTTCTAAGAGATTACTCTATTGTATATAGAGTTTTATTGCTTCACTATTTTTTACAAGGGTACTTTTTATTCCTTGCGATTAGCGCCCCCATTAGGTGTGATTTATTTCCACCTTTTTTGTGTGTAATGTTTTATACTAATCTGAAATTAATGCTCTTAAAACGGTAAATATATTTTATATTGTCAAATCCACTGCATCTGTGAGGACATAGGACGCATACGTGGCAATTATTGCATTCTCATGGAGAAGCACTGAATCAAATACAGCATTTAGCAGCATCCTGTTAAGTGATGATGGTAAATGTAAAGGCCTTTGAAAGTCTTAATGGCGTAAAAAAAAAAAAGTAAAGTTACTGACTTTCCAAGTCTATGCACTAAAACCACTGAAATAGTTATAGTGTTTAAAGTGTGCTCTTAAGGACACGTGACATGTCATGATTCCCTTTTATTCCAGTAGTTTGGTCCTTAAGGGGATAAAGAAACTCCCTAACATCAGCAAGAAACACATTTAAAAATTGTTTATATTATCCCTCCCTCAGTAGTTCAAAAAGCTTGTTACTACTAATCCATTGTGAGTGGATCTCTTCAGAGTAGCACCTTTCCAGGAGATGGGACAGCCCAGTCAATGCGTTCCTTCTTTAGCGAGAAGCATTGGAAGGCAGGGTGCATGTATGGCAATACTTCCCATAGAGCGCTTTAATGCTTATCTAGATTAGATGCCCTCGCTTGCGCGTGGAGTACTTGAATGAGGACAGAAACCAAGGTGAGCATTCTAAAATTGACCATTTGTATTGCAATCTAGACTTTTAATGAATAAGGCAATGAGTACAGCTAGTTAACACCTAAAGCATTTCAGCAAGCTCTTTCAACCGTCGGTGTTTATGAACTGTAAGACGACGTCTGTAATCTTTGCCATAAAGTACTGCTTAGGAGACAAGTCCAACAGTACTCTGTAAAGTTAAAGGAACACTATAATCACCCGAACAACTACAGCTTATTGTATTTGTTCTGGTGAGTATATTCATTCCCTTCAGGCTTTTGGCAGTAAACACTATGTTTTTAGAGAAAAGGCAGTGTTTACATTACAGCCTAGGGACCTGCTGTCTCTGCCTGCCTGGCTGAGATCACTTCTGATGATGTCAGCCAAGGAGGCAGATCAGGGGCAGAGTCAGCCGCAGCAGACTAGAATAAAGGTAAGATTTTACTATATTTAGGGGGACCAGAGGGTTTGAGGCTTGGTGTCAGGGATACATGTTTGTGTTCCTTTAAAGCAGGGGTTCTCAACCCAGTCCTCAAGGACCCCCTACCTGTCCAGGATTTAAAGATTACCTGGGTGTGTCTAAGGTGTTTTTTCCTAAACACCTTAGACACACCCAGGTAATCCATAAATCCTGGACTGGTAGGGGGTCCTTGAGGACTGGGTTGAGAACCCCTGCTTTAAAGGAACTCTACAGAGCAACATAACCACTACAGTTTGCTGTAAGTAGTCAAACTATTTTCCTCACGTATAGTGGCAGTACTGCAAACATGTGGGTTGTACCTTCTGCTGTGGCCAAGAAGCTCCCCCAAAATGTAAATATTTGATTGAGATCCCGCCTGCTGCCCTTATAATCCATGTACCTCCAAGATTCCCAGTTCTTCTTGTCCCGGCACACGGGACAGACCGGTTCCTCCAGGCATAGATGAAGAAAAGATCGGTGTGGTCAGCACAGGCTACTGGCTGAGGAGGTGAGTGCCCGAAAGCTCTGCAGGCAGTATTTGAGCAGCTGAGGCTTCTGTTCAGTTGTGTTATGGAACGCAACTAAAAGCCGGCTTATGTGGCCAGATCCTGAGGGGTCCCGTGCGGGCCTCCCACTATGCAGGACGGACGCCTGGGAGGCGTTGTGTAACTTCCGATTGCGCTACTGCACATGTGCAGAATGGAAGTTTATAAGTTTGGCGCAAAATTAGAATTCTATGGGCTTAAACGCTGTGCAGGATCTGTCTGACCCCAGGGTGGTTGCCAGAACAGGTACTCCGTGTCACCAGCCCTCCTACACGGTGGTGAGGTTTTTGAGTTGGGAATTTACTTTAAATCTCCCTTGAAAACTTAACCTTTATTGCATGCCTTTAATTTTAGAAAATTTGTGTTTTTTCTTCTCATTTGTCTACAGAATATGTCCAGTCCTGCTTCACTGGATGGAGCTGTAAAAGATAAGATGTCAGCTCCTATCCCTAAAAAGGCCACGTGCAAAACAAAACACTTGTGTTGTTCAGAATGTGTGGCACCTCTACCTGAGGCGTGTAGAAAAAAGACCTGTAATCCATGCCCAATGGAATTGCTGGAAAAATCCAAGCAAAAGGAAATGACTTCATTCCTGTGCTGGTTTCAGGAGAATTTATCCCAGACCTTCAAGTCCTTTAAAGATGCAATTAAAAAAGACAGCGGGTCTGTCAATATTCAAGACAGACAGAATAAAAAAACGAAGGAGAGAAAGATCCCCATCCCTGTCTGAGCTCTCATCAGGTGAATGTTCATTTTGTTCCCTTTGGGAAGTTTCCAGACTTGACTCAAATGTGGATGAGGGATTTCCACAAGAGGAATTGAAAAAATTTATCAGGGAAGTATCTGCAGGTGTTCATGAAAATTAACCTACCAGGGGTAAGGTAAAAGGTTTTCCTATGTACCCATGGGCTATGGAACTACTGCAGAGAGAGTGGAAAAACCCAGAAAGACGTGCTTTCATTTCTAAGCACTTCAAACAACTTTTTAAACTACAGAATGAGGAAAAGTGTGAAGAACTTCCAAAAGTCGATATCCAGGTGCTGCAATTATTAAAGAGAACCACGATCCCAATTGGTGAGATTTCTGGTTTAAAAGATCCCATGGACAAGCGAGTCGAAACATCGAGCAGGAGAATATTTCAGGCCGCAGGTTATCAATGCAAAGCTGGAATCTCTGGTTCCGCAGTTCTAAAAACCCAAGGCATGTGGTTACAAGCTTTAGAAGAATCCCTTATGGGAAAATGAGAGAGAGACCTAGCCCAGCTGTTGTTTCTTCTGAAACTTTCTAATGAGTTTCTATCGGATGAGATGCTTTGATTATCGGCTCAAATAATGGGTTTATCCTCGGTGGCCAGAACATGAATGGCTGATTTAGCTACAAAATCTGCTTTATGTGAGCTACATTTCGAGAGGAACAAATTATTTGGCACTCCTCTGGAAGAAATAATTAAACAAATGCCTGAAACCAAAAAGGCATTGCCTCAGAATTCCAGATATTCAGGATCTCAAGCCAATAAAAGATCTCATTCGTTCATGGGACATCGGTCCTTTCGCCACCTGGAAATTTTTTGGAGATTTCGCAAACCGAATAGAGACACCAGATTCAGGGATCTTAATAACTAAGACAAAAAAAAGATATTGACGCCAAAAAAGTGGGAGGTCGTCTTCGGTTCTTTTCTAAGATATGAAAGGAGACGACCTCAAACAATTGAATAATAAAGACCATATCAGAGGGATACAGGATACGTTTTTCAATAGTGCCAAACCCATTTTTTCTTCTTTCAATGTATTCATCTCAAAAGAAATCAGAGGCCCTCCTAGCAGAAGCCCTGCTTCTTTTACGCAAGGGCGTTTATAGAAAAAGTACCCAAAGGCCAAGAGTTCCAGGGGGTTTACTCTCGCCTATTTATAGTTCAGAAGCCAGTCAAGTCCTACCGTCCTATTGTAGACCTCAAAGATATCAACCCATGCATCCCTTATTAGAGGTTCCGTATGGAAAATATTTTGTCAGTCATGCACATCCTGCAGAAGGGGGAATTTATGGCAAAGTTAGACTTGAAGGATGCCTACCTCCATGTTCCAATGTCGATATTTTCTCAGAGGTTCCTACCGTTTGCAATAGTAGCAGGAAAAGGAAAGATTCTTAATTTTCAGTTCAAGGCCCTACCGTTCGGCTTATCATCAGCCCCTCGTATCTTTACAAAGATCCTGGCTCCTCTAGCAGCATCCTTACATTTACTCACTCTCAGCAACTCATTTCAGAGGTTCTCAGAACGTCATCGCAGACTACCTCAGCAGACAACGTTGGTCTCAAGCAGTTTGGTATCTAAAACCCCAGATGTTCTCGAAACTGGTATTCCGATTCGGCTTACCAGACATCAATCTAATGGCCACAAGAAAAAAAACAAACAGAAAAGTCCCACGCTTTGCTTCTATCCAGGCACTGGGTTTTCCAGACTTCCTAGACGGCTTGTTCCTCACCTGGAACTTCCACATGGGATATGTTTTCCCTCTGGTAGCCTTGATACCAAGGGTTCTAGCCGTTGTTCCCTTCTGGCCAAACTAAAGCTGGTTTTCCAAAATAGAGTGTATGACAATTTTACGCTGGGTTCTTCCACTTTCAGACTGCTTCATAGAGAATGTGGATCTTCCAGAAGAGACCCTGAAAATGTTCAAACTGACGGCATGGTTGCTGCAAGGATGATCCTCCGCGAGCAAGGGCTTTCAGACAATTTGCGCAAGGTTATTCTGGCATCTATCAGTTTATCACCGTCCAAGATTTATTTTAGGATTTGTATAAAGTTCCTGAACTGGAGTGTTCTGAAAGGCTGCTGTCCAGATGGTCCCTCTATCCCTGATATTCTGTCTTTCCTGCAGGATGGGTTTCTTGCTGGTCTAGGTGTATCAACACTTAAAGTCCAGATTTCAGCATTGAGTCGCTTCCTTGTTCGGGATCTAGCTTGCAACCTTTTTATCTGCAGATATTTTAAATTCATCTTGCTGAAACAACCTCCACAGCTTTCAACTTTTCCTTTCTGGGATTTGTCGTTAGTCCTTCAGGCTTTTTGTGAACCTCCATTTGAACAATTACAGGATGTTTCCTTGAAGATGCTTTAACTCAAGACGGTCTTCTTAGTGGCTATCACTTCTGCAAAGAGGATAGGAGAACTACAGGCTCTTTCTTCAGCTTCTGAGTTTACCATTTTCCACCAAGACAAAGTGGTCTTGCATCCCAGGCCTTCCTTTTTATCAAAAATTATTTAAAGGAAATCTATGGGCCAGCCTATTGTTTTGCCTTCCTTTTGACAGTCTCAATCTCCGGAGATGGAAAGAAAGTGGCATCTTCTAGATGTTAAAAGAGCTTTGGAAATCTATCTTCGGAGATCACAGGACTTTGGAACCTCAGATCACCTCTTTGTCACATTTCAAGGCTCTTGTAAAGGTAGAGAAGCCTCCAGACCTACAATCGCCAGGTGGCCAACAAAAGCTATTAACATGGCTTATGAAACACGTGGTGTTCCCCTCAATTTTCCATTAAAAGCTCACTCCACGAGGGCGATGGCTACCTCCTGGGCAGAAAGATTTGCAGCTTCTCCAGAAGACATTTCTGTAAGGCGGCTATTTGGTCTTCATTCCATACCTTCATAAAGCATTATAGGCTGGACATATTCTCTTCCTCTGAAGCTGCTTTTGTCAAAAGGTGCTACTGAATTCCCAACCTATTTTGTTGCAGGGATCTTGCTATATCCCACTTTTTTGCAGTACTACTACCACTATACGTGAGGAAAAAAATATCCTCCGTAAATTCCTTTTTCCTTAGTATAGTGGCAGTACTGCCGCTTCCCTCCTTTTTTTTTTTGTATGGATTATATTATATAGCCGTCTCAATTATCTCAGGCAGGATCTCAATTAAATATTAAAATTTGGGGGGAACTTTTTGTCTACAGCAAGAAGGTACAACCCACTTGTTTGCAGTACTGCCACTATATTAAGGAAAAAGGAATTTACGGTAAGTAAAAAATTTATTTATTTATTTATTTTTATATAACTATTTGCCTATCTACTTGGGATTTACTCTGGCGCTGATCCCGCCTCCACTCCACTTCTGTTAGCTCTCCTGAGATAAACAGATCGCTCTGTTGTCAAAGTTTATATTTTTTTCCCCCATTGTTTATATTGTTTTTTGTTGTTGTTTTTTATCTGTTTGGTAGTTTTTAAATGGTAGTAACTTGCAGTACAACTTTAAAGAAGTAACGTACAAGTGGATTTTATTTATTTATTTTTTCTATGTTTATTTTGTTTCTGAAACTTAGCATTAGTTGATAGCTAATGGAGCTCTAGCTTAGTTTTAGACTCCTATTTTGCACACTATTTAACCTAAATGTAAAAATAAACACAACATTGTAAAAGAAGCAAGAAATGGACACATTGTCTCGAAAACAATGCACTTATTTGTAGGTCTTGTCAGCATTAACGATGGGGAGGAAAGTGGGAAAATTAAAATGTGGCCGCAATACTATTTATAAGTGCAGGTCATGGAATTAGTATCTGAATGCACAAAGCATGCAGAATGACATGGTGGGCGTCTCTTAACCAGTTCACAGTCACAAGAGCACACATGATACAATTACATTTCCAATAGCAAGTACTCTTGTCACAAACTAGAAACTGAAAAGAAGTGCAACCGATGACTTATTACTGCTAAACAGTGTTTCAAAGATGGCTTTGTCATGTAATTGCTGACAAGGTTAGCTTTATCAATCTAATCATGGCTCTTCGCAGTGCCTTTTTTTCAAGTGCTGAATATTTCACTTTATTGCAAAAATAATGCATCTTTCCTGGAACACAAAGACCATGATCATGCTTTACTTTATGGCCCTTCAGATAATTATTTGTTGTGCTTCTGCATTGAGGTTTGTCTTAGTAACTTGTATTTCTTGTGGGCACTTTGGACATTATTTTGCTTTGCAATTTTAAGAAACACTATAGCATTAAGAAAAATAATACCATATTCCTAACGCTATAGTGTGCCCCTTACCACACTAAACGTTAAACACCTCACCTTAATAATACATCACTCCAATGGAAGACTGGATGTGTGGCGAACATCGCGCGCATTAGAACTTGATCACAGGAAATCATTGAATCAGTGCTTTCCTATGAGGATTTTGAAGACGCCAGGTGTCCTCATACTATTGGAGTTAAATAGGATTGTCCACTGTGACAATCCAGGATTGTCCACTGTGACAATCCAGGAAGTGTCTCTATTGGCTGTCTGGAAGGTGGACACTAGAGGATGTCTTAACCCTACACTGTAAACATTGCAATTTCTCTGAAACTGCAGTGTTTCACTTGCAGGGTTAAGGGGTACTGTACCCAGACCACTTCAATGAGTTGAAGTGTTATTGGTGCATATACATTCCTGTTAAGGACTTTATTATTCTTTTTTGAATACATTTATATTGAAATTTCAGCTAGAAAAATATATTGATCTAAGGAACTTTTAGTGTGACTGACTTTGCGCATGATTTTTAATCACTTCCTTCCTTAATAGCCAAGAAAACTGATTTATGAACGGACTTTAAAAAAAACTTCTATTTTAAATGAAATCATGCCGCTTATATCTGCCACACACAAACTGTTTTCAATGACAAATTAAAGGTTTGAGAAATGTATTTATTTATTTATTTTATTATATACTTTTTAAATTTCCTGTTTGAAAACTGTGATTTCGTATCGTACAGCTGGCAACGACATTTTAGCAAGACTTGTGTCCTACAGAATGTCAAAGCACAGAGGTTATGTTTGGTGTAGAATTCTGTGCAAGCTCAATGCATTCCTCCAAAAACGTTTTCTGTCATAGTTTACAAAGACCCTGTTGTTTTGATATTGAAAACAATGGGCTATAGATTTAACATTCTACCAGTTCTCCCACTGGTTGTGACTTTTACTGAACTTTGTCAAGATAAGCTGTAAGTGTTTGCATTAGATTGTTTCTTTGTATAGTTTCCTTACACTCCAGCTTCACTAAATACCATAACCACTAACCCTCTGGGTGCAGCCCCAAATTATTAATATATACATTTTTTGGTTTGAGTATTTTTTTTTATAAAATGTGGATGGACACTGAAATAATGTGGAGGATATATGTTTGTATTATCTGTACAAATCATTCCGAGTTTGAATAGCAGTAATGACTGAGTGCTAAGGCTTGCTTCCTGGTCTTCCAGTAATGGGGTAAACTGTTCAGCAACTATTAGACCCCTTACTTGGGTCCCTGTCTGGCTCCGCTGGTCCAGTGATGTGCTTCCAGCTTCTGCATAGGCCGTGGCCATTGCACTTTATTAGCTGACCACCTTGTCAGTGACTGACATTCTATAGAATGAAAGTTGCACAGAATTGACATTAGGCATCCCAAAATAGCTCTTGGCTGACTAATGACATCCCAATGACACTGGTGCAGTTACACCTCTTGCAGCAGAGGGGTTAAACTCCATATGTGCAGCGTTTCATAGCAGAGACTCCAGCACCATGACCACTTCAAATCACCATAGTGGCCATGGTGCATGGAGTAACACTTTAGTTAACACTCCTTTTGCAAACGGTGGATGCCAAAGACATTTTGTACAATACTTCAATAAGCTACCCCTTTAATTATGAGGCAAGGTAATCTGAATAATCAATACAATGATTAATTGGGTTAAATTAACTTTGCCTTAGCCATACCTATTCATACCAGTAATTGGTGCTGTGTGATGCTAATGCTCTCATAGTATCAATGCCACCCATTGCTGCTCGTCGTAATGAATAAGGATCATCCTCTCATTGAGCAGGGCCCTCCACCACTCTGTTCCTGTACGTCGAGTTGTCTGGTTACAATTAAATGTCTGTTAGTCCACCCTTTGTACAGAGCTATGGAATCTGATGGCGCTATATAAATAATAAAATAATAATAATCCTGAGCAGTAGATCAGGACCAGGTTGCAGGCATTCAGTGATAAACTGAAAACACTAAATAGCGAAATGGTGCCAGAAGACTCCATGTAATTCACACTAGTCCGTTCTATTCTGTTGTAGCTTGAGGGCAATTCTATACTGAAGATATGTAATAAATTATTTTGAGTTCTTCTTTAAACAGACTTGTTGAGTGATGCAGAGACAGTTGTGGACTTGGTAACAATATTGGGCTTTAGTGTATGGAATCCATTTTACAACTGAGATGGGAAAAAAAACAACTTTACTTTAAGACACAGAGAGGAGGAAGAGGACACGACTGGCATAAGTATCACACTAATGAAAGTGTCACTCTAAGCAACGTTACATCTCTGCTTATTCTACGTACCCACTTGCAATTCGCTGGCTATTATATGTTGCTGAACTTGATGTTAGATTTGTTAATGGATTGACGTAGGGTTTTAATATATATCACTCTGTTTTTCTGATATGTCCAGTATTGAGTAAATGATCTTCTCCTGTTTTCAAATGAAAGCTGGTGCTATCATTGCCCATATAAAAGATTCATTAATTAGGCTTAAAGGGACCACTGAAGTCTAAGTGGTGTAGACTATTTGAGAGCAACTGCATAGTTGCAGTTTTGACAAAGTATTGTGCTATGAGAACAAGTTAATGCAGATCCACTATTCCTAAAATGCTCAATCTTGAGAAGTAGACTATTCATTGAACTAGATTTTTTTTTTTAAACCTTTTGAATAATTCCCAATCATACTTTGAATCCGAAGAAAAGTTAATGTACTGTTCCTGGTTAAATATTTTTTTTATTTTTTTTTATTATTATTTGCTAAATTCCAGACATATCAAATCTGGTAACCAGAAAGTTACTATAATTTGACTAATTTGATATTGTCATCTACCCAAGTTCTCGTTTAGCTGGAATTTCTACTTTGGAGATATGGCAGTGTATCACTATAGAGGCAGCCATATTAAACTGCATCACAATGTTCAAATCCTGCATTAAAGTTTTATACTTTGAATAAAAGTATTGTTGACAGCATGTGATGTCCACAGCCCATCAAACAAATTAAGTTTATCTCCCAGCATTCCGCTCTCCAGGGAAGATGAACCAGAGGTTTGTGTTGTGTTAATTGTGATATGTATTATAAGAAGGAGTTACAAATGTGAGCTGGAAATCCTTCATTCAGTAAAAAAAAACGAGAACACCACTTATTAGATTTAAATATGGAGCTGAAGATCAACTTTGAACTAACATACTTCATAAGGGTGTTGCTTTGACCCACAGATACATGATACGTAACTCTGCACATTCAAGTTCAAACTAACTTTTAAAGCCTATTAAGTTTAAAAAAACAAAACAACAAACCTGATTTGGGTTAAATGATATACTACTTGCTTAAAATAGTCTAGTATTGGGGGCGGGGCCGGGCCGCCGAGCAGAGCGGTCGCAGGACAGCTCGGCTCCTGCAAAAACAGACACACAAAGCTTGAATATCGTGATTGTAATGGAAATAACCCACCAAATCTGCGACCCTCAAAGTGACCGGGCTGCTTGAGCTGGGGAGAGACTTGCTCCCGGAGTTATAGTCCCTCAGGGGAGAGGGCCGCTGTGCCAGGCGGGCCCTCGCCTGGTGGTGAGTGGAGCGGACGGCCGCCGCGACACTATCCTGCCCGAAGGGGCCCGACACAAAGGTGCTATCTGCGGTCCCGGTCCCCCCCCCCTCTGGACCGGGGGGGTGATCCCGGTCCCCACCCTAGCCCCACCAGCGAGCAGCATACCTGCGCCAGGCTGAGATGGAGACCCAAGCCTCTGAGGAAGAACACAAGATGGCGGAGTCAGTGAGCGGGAAGTTGGAGGTACGCACCTCACACTAGTGTCAGGCGGACATGGGCCATGAGGAAACCGGCGAGTATCTGCTGAGACCCATTCTGGGTCAAATCAAGCGGCGGAGGTGAAACCGGGATCATGCCGAGCAGCAGCACAAGCAAGCGGCGGAGGCCTACACCAGCAAGGTACACACACAGCATGTACCCCTGGGGGGAGAGACAGTGCCCCGGCGACGAAATCCTGCACACTATGATCCACAAAGCACCGCGAAGATGCCGACTCACAAGACCAGACGTCCTGCAGATGCGAAGTATGTTCGGACACAGCACGGCGGCGGGGATCCAGCCCCTACCAGAGGCAGACACCGGACTATACCGCAAGTAAACCACGAGGGGTCTGTGGATCCGCCACTGACCTGGACAGTACCTAACTGGACAGTAATAAAACTTTGGTCCCTATGCTGCCTCCGCTATACTACACAGACCAGCTTCATGACATGCAGCCACTGACTCCCATATGGCTGGTGGGGGTTTAAACAGGGGTGGTAAAACCTAGCGAATGTTTAAAGCTTTTTTCTATAGGCACTGTATCATTAACTGCAGACAGGCTAGCTTGCACACTCTGATGTACCTTAGGACCAACAGTTACTGCTATATAATTCTATGATAAGCTTGTTTAATTACTGATATATCTAATCTCACTTCTCATGCAACCCATATTGAAAATGACCAGTCTGCTATATAAATAGTCGTACTCTACTATTAGACTAACTAAGCATGCTTTACCCTAATACTGTTTGTTTTTTCATGCACTTAGCCTGATTACTCTATAAAACAAAAAATGTGCTCTTTCTCACTTGCCACGATGCTCTGAAATGTTTATGTAAGCGAGTCCTACGCTGTTGTGGCGTTACATATATGCACTACCAAATAAAGAATTTAAAAAAAAAAAAAAAATAGTCTAGTATTTAAGTAGTGGTAGGCTTATGAAATGAATGATCAAATACTTATATATTTTTTTTTAAGTAAACCCCCATTAGTTTTGCGTAAGTCAGGTTTTCTTAAAGAACTTTATAAGCTTTAAAGCTAGTGTGACGTTGGTTCAATGCGATGTATTTTGCTTGTGTTTATTAGATGTAAAGAATTATGTAAGATAATGTAAGCAGCAAAGGTATATAAAACACATACTTCTCTCTGATGACAAAGCCACTTTCATATTTTCCATCAATTATCAACTCAAAGGTCAACAGTGTGCAACATAATCTTTAACAAGTAGACGTGGGTTGAATGGAGATTATATATGATACTCCACTTTGAGTTGTATGGTCAGAAAGAGCACATTCTTTACTATGTCACTTATTTCAATTGATGTAAGCTGCAGTGTTTGTTAAAAGCAAGGGTAGGCTGGCAACTTAGGGCTTGGAATGCAAGTTCAAATGAATGGCTGCTTTTTTTTATTTATAAAACTCAGAATGATAAATGACAGGGGTACGCAACCTTCGGCACTCCAGATGTTGGGTTATAAATCTTCCCTGAGGCGTTAAAGGCGTGCAAAACGTTGCCTACCCCTAATACTGTCAAGAGGAGGCGTGACATCATATATCCACCATTCTCCATCACTATAAACTGCACAGTGTGAGGAAGACTTTGCATAAATTTGCGCATGCCTAAGTGATCAGCTGTCTCTCTTGTCACCAATGTCTCTGCTTACTGCACAGCTGACTCCAGTCACCTCCACCTCTTAATTCCTCATCATAGGATGCCAGTTGGGACTCAAATACTGCAACTACCTGCAAACTATTTCAGCATAAACTGGCTTAGTGCTAAGGTAGCAGAGGACCTGCACAACTCCTGCAGTATTGTGCTAACAGACCTCACAACTCACCTCCTGCTGCATAAGATCAGCAAAGAATTCCACAAACCCTGTATGCTAGTGATTTGGAATGAGCTATGAATGCAAAGTCTTCACAAGAACTATAGGGTCAGTAAGAGAAATTATTGTTGGAGTACTTGACCATTGCAGTACTTTGAAACATTTTCATTGGGCATGCTGTATATCTACCAGGGTAATAAACCAAATAGTTACGTAGTGGTACCATATAAAACTGCCATGCCACCAATTAGTCAAGACTGAATACTGGGAGTAGATCTGTTTAATGCAGGCAATGACTCTCAATTTATACACACAGTAAACTCCTCCCCTGTGTCTGAGAGATAATTGAGTCAGTAACTATACAAACTCAATTATCTCCAGGTACAGAAAAGTATAAAAAATTTAAAACACCCCAAAAGTACCCCCAAAACACATGGAACACCCTCAAGAGTCACATTCCCTGGATAGCCCTCATCTAAGTGCCTATCATATCAAAGATCGATTCAGTGGTTTGGATTTTCCAGCGAGGTACATTTTAGACCGACTGCACACGTGGCCTCTGCCCAAAATAGTTCCATAAGAAAAGTGGTAGCGTTCGGTCACTTTCGGGAGTCCAAAATTTAATGAAATACCAAACTAATCCTCTTGCTCCTGCAAACAATCCTCTAGAAAAGCTTTCTGCTGGCATGAGTAGAAACAAAGCAGGCGTTCGTCAAAGTTCAGCTGTGTTCGCGAATTAGTGTCCAATTTTAGTTCCTTGCACTCGATCGGTCACCACTGCCTTCATTCGTGCGACAAGTTGGCCACCAACTCAGTTCCCATGTGTTCGTGAATACGAACGGCAGCCACCCAGCCAAACACTTCGAATGTTGAGGTGTCAATAGGGGTTAACGAGCCCAGAGGTGGTCTGCAATTTCTGTGTTCGGTTCCCGAACTAAGAAGGGAAACCACACAAACCAAGTCTTTTAAAGGTCGGTTACATGGCTTATAGTCCTTGGGCAGGAGGCTAGCCAGCTATAGGATCCCTTTAATTCAACTGACAATAAACCACATTTAAGATTGGGAGGATACTTCTTTCCATTCATAAGATAATTGCTGCTATGTGCTGTTTCACAGAAATAAACAGTATAAATTGTAACCAATCCTGCCCCTTTCCATGATGCAGCACCCTAGTCTATTAGGTGTCTGTTTATCACACGGTTAATTCCCAATGGTTCCCTGTTAAATCCCATAAGATTAGCAATAGGAGGTCATTAACAGTGTATGTGTGTATGTATTGGCATTCTTTTCTTCTGACAAGTGGATCATTTAGTGAAAGTAATACATAAGTAAGCAAAATGCTGTTTATAACTGAAAATCCTTGGACAGGGAATAAAATCATAAGATTCGGGGGCGCGGAGCCGAGCTAGCGAAGCGACCAGACGCACTCAACATGAGCTCCTGCAGCAAAGACTCAATTATGCCAAAAAAACGGGGTAAAGTGACACGACTCACCCTCAACACAGCCCACTGGACTAAAGAAGCTCTTATGGACCCGGAGACACTTACTCGATATCCGATCTGTCCGGGAACCGCAACAACCGGTTTGGGCCTACTGAGAGAGGCGAGGTAGGAGGAAGGACGGCCGCCTTCCCACCCGACACTGAAACCCTTACATGAGCAAGTACTGCTTTCCCCCCCCCCGTGGACCGGTGGGGGATATCCCGGTCCCCGCCAAAAGAGGCACCCCACCCTCACTATAACGCGACAGTCCTGGCGCTCCCCTCAAGCAGCATGGGAGCGGGGGCCTCCAACATGGCGGAAAAGCATGATCCAACCAAAAGAGACACGCTTCACCAACATGCACCATCAGGCCCCAGTGGCCATGCTAAAGACGCCATTGCAGATATCTTTGACCGCTTTTGGGCCAAGCTGGCACTGCATCTACAACCGGCGAAGACCCACCGCAATCCAATCACCCGGGACCGGGTTCACGGCGCTGGGAAATCCGGGACTCCACCTCAGGGCACAACGAAGTCCCTCGCCACTAACTCACACATTAAAAGCCCTCCCAGGCTGAGAGCAGTAGGGGACATACCCCGTGGGTGCCGGCCACATCAGCGGAGAGCGGCTACACGACGACCAGCATCGACCAGCAGGACTCCCCGCATTATCCCAAAAGGGACGACCCTGGCCCATACTGGCTCCCAGGCTCGTGGCAAGATGGCACCGGCTCTGATACAGTCCTGGGGCAAAGGGGGAATCCCGTCTGAACAACGCTATGTAACCTCCCTAATGAACAGGGGTAAAAGTGAGAGACGCCAGCTTGGACTAACATCGGCCTTCAGCAGACGCCGAACGTTGGACAGCGAGGTATTGACCCTGCAGCATGACAGAAACCGGAGGGTTGCCTCACGTAGCCTGAACACGGTGAACCCACGGCAACGTGACCGCACACCTCCCTACAGACTGGGCATCGGATGAAAGGGCGGTAAGACCCGGTCTGCCTGTTGGCCAGCCCCGGTGATGAACTCGACGCAGACGACCCGGCAGAACCCACATAACCTGACGGACAAATGTAACGAGCCAATACCCATGGACATAGACCTATGCATAACATACTCTGTCCCTGCATCGGACTAAACACCTAACATCTGAATCTCCAATGCTATTGCGGGACACCATCTTATTACCTCGTCATGATTGACCTAGGCTCCAGCGACTATCAGGAAGGCGCAACACGACTACGCTGCACCACAAACCAAGTTAGTCACTGCTGCCACTAGCAAAGATCAGACAGACGTCGAACACCTTGCCTGAATGCTACTTTGAGTTTACCTGCTTCCACTCCTGCGGTCTGCTGGGCCTGACACCGGGACTATCATGGCAAAACTTAGTCTGGCTCCAACAGGGAACTGGCTGGCTCCAAAGAGGAGCTGAGGACTTTCCCACTCCTGGCAAGTTGTTCCAACGGCACCCGCAACAGACTCAGAAGCTTTCTGTCTTTTTTGTCTTGCATGAGTTGGACTCGCAAAGGAAGGGTCTTGGGGACCTCTGAGGGGTCACCCTCAGTTATAGTTACTCCTGATGCATATACCCTATTTTTGTTTAATCTTTTTATTTTCTGTTCTTATATGCACTGTGCTTTCCATAAGTATACTTAATCCTCCTCATGTATAGACAGTATCGCTGATAGCCAGTATATATTGTTCTAAGAAGTTTGCCTAGCATGCTTATACCTAGGTATTACTCAGCATCTGAACGCACATACTCATGGATAGGTTACTGTATTGCGATAAACGTCTATAGCTCAGGCAGTAGCACAGCGAGCCTCCTCACTGTACCGAGCGACACCTGGCCGGTTAACCCTTTGTTGTTCTTAACTCTACTCACTTTTAAAGAAAATCGTCTAGACCTAGCATATTTACACATTGTACATTCCAGTATAGCATCTCGCTTCACTCTACTCATACACTCAGCAGATATGCACTCTGATACCTGAACACAATAGCGACGCAAAGTTTAATGTTACTTAAGTTTACTTACTACAATGCTCATACTCAACTACCTTTAAACACAAAATTTGTGCTAGATATTGCATGTACCTCTCTGTTAAACTGTATAATATGCGTTGGAGGAATGCCGTTGGAGTACCTCCCAACCGACTGTTAAAAGCTTATGCACAACAAAAATAAAGAATTAAAAAAAAAAAATCAAAAAAAAAAATCACAAGATTCAATGTCCACATAGATGAGGAAAACCATTTCATTATCAGTATCCACTGAGCCTCCAAGGTGGCCTTGTTAAATAACGAGAAGTACAGTCTTGATAAAAGCCTCAATCTACCTGTGTCTTGTTTTCTGTACAATGACACATGATGGTCACACAACCATAATAAAATAATTCCTTGGACTTCCTAATGCACTAAGGTTATTTGAGAACTAACTCTCCACGAGTTATAAAGGGCATTTATGTTCATATATATTCTGCTTTTGGACACTCATTCAAACCTATGTGAATTCCAGTATTTTTAACTATCCTATTCTGTGTCCAAATCCAACATGATGAAAAGATGTGCCCGTAATCATGTTATTGTTG
The DNA here is from genome assembly GCF_036172605.1 of Pelobates fuscus. Lineage (NCBI taxonomy): Eukaryota > Metazoa > Chordata > Amphibia > Anura > Pelobatidae > Pelobates > Pelobates fuscus. The sequence continues at coordinate 329,664,015 of NC_086319.1, forward strand.
GTCATACTGTTAGTAATACTGCTTTGAGGTTGGTGTCATCTATGTTTTATTGGAGAAATGGTGTATATGATGTTGGGTGCAGCAGTTAGAACTGCAATGGGCATTCATTTTAAATACTCACATTGACTGTGACAACACAGTCAAAAGATATACTGAGACAAAGTAGGGACTTATTTGTCTTATGTATATTTCCTGCTAATGAGAAAACGTGACAAAAGGCAAAGCTACATCCATCCAGTTTGTAATTTCTCCCAGCATTCACCAGTGACGGCTGTAGGGAATACGGCATTTTCTTTATAGGACTCCACGGTCTTTCAGGATTCCGTATAGTCCTTAGTGTTGTACTCTTGTGCCTACACAAGAGTACAAACCATCATGAGCTCCTGGCAGATGACCTCCAGGAGCTAAAGAAGACTGACCAGATGAAGATGGCGGCGGGCGCGAGGGACAGTTTCGGGTAAAATTCACCTTTCATGCAGCCTACGGACACTACACTGCAAGACGAGAAGTTGCCATCGGAAATCTTTGCAAAATATGTAAAGACCCCAGACTGCGGTAGAGCTGATTTGAATTATTTTTTACCAGCCAATTATATTAATTTCTCATTAGTCAGTACAGTACATTGACTCATGTTCCTGTATTATTAGTCAATCTCATTTGTGGACAAGTATTAAGACTTAAGACAAACATAGTTATCAAAGGGAAAGTCTTTTATTGCTGTCCCTTGCCATAGGGCAAAATCCAAACAGTTAAACCACAATTAACCTTTTTAAAATAATAGCATATATCCTAACACTCTAAGATCTCTAGACCAGAATAAAATGCATTAAAGGATCACTACAGTGTCAGGAAAGCAAACTCGTTTTCCTGACACTATATAACTCTTAGGTCCCCCCCCCCTCAGGGACTCCCTCCCGCTGGGCTGAAGGGATTAAAACCCCTTCAGCCACTTACCTTTATCCAGCGCCTGGCTCCCTCGGTGCTGGTGACCTTTCCTCCCCCGCCGACATCAGCTCCCGAGTGGAGCGTAATGCGCATGCACGGCAAGAGCCATGCGCGTGTTCAAACAGTCCATAGGAAAGCATTTCTCAATGCTTTCCTATGGATGTTTTGCACGCTGGATTAACCCTGCAATGTAAACATAGCAGTTTTCTCTGAAACTGATATGTTTACACCTGAAGGGTTAAAACCTGGGGGACCCAGCACCCAGACCACTTCATTGAGCTGAAGTGGTCTGAGTGACTATAGTGTCCCTTTAATGTTACAAGCCGATATGCAAATGTGTCTTCTCTGACCTTGCTAATATAAACACAATTGTTAGAGAATTAAATCTGTGGTTGAAAATGAGTGCAATCATAGTGACATCATTTGTGGGAAAGGGATTGAACTCTTTCTAAAAAATACACGATACTTAAATGATATTTCAGAGTTGAAATATCCAGTAAAGTTCTCTCATGAGGTCAACAACAGCTCAAATTCTGGAAACTTGGAGATATTATTTGAAATATAACAATTTTGTGAATTACGCCCACAACAAAACATTGTAATAAAAATGTTATAAAACTAATTAAGGATCACTGCAGTTGTTATAATAATACATGCCTATGGCTAACTTTTATTTCTGAGAATAGCTTGTTGGAACTTTAGCCATATAAAAAAACTGTGAGCCATAGCTAATATCTTTTGTATATACAATATACAAACCAATATACGTAGGATTTACCTGCCTCTACTGAACTTAACCTCGTTTGTATACTAAAGAGTGAGTAAGCACAAACATTGGCTAGCCTCCTTACCCATTCCCTGTGCAGTGTTTTGTTAAAAACAAAGGTTAAGAATATAACATCTGTTTATCATGGGTATTTCTTATTTTAAAAAAAACATGGGCCGCAGACTGGCAAAACAGGTACACAAATGCCTTAGGGGGAAAATGTTTGAGGTATTTCATTCTATTCACTGCAACATTCTGTATTTATGGTGTAGCTGGACATGTAGGGTCTATCTGTCATATCCCACCACATTACCAGTGAAAAAGATTGAATAATGGGACCTTTCAGAATTGAGGCATAGTTAAGGCTGTACTACATGATGCCCAATAGTTACTCTTTGATTGGAGTACTAGTGTAACATAGCACTGGATGCTATAAAGGACCACTATAGGCACCCAGACCAATTCAGCTTCATGGATGGATGAAGGGTGGAGCGAGATATGGATGGAAGGGGAACAGAGAGATGGAAATGGGGGAGAGACATGGAAGGGAAGGAAGGAGGATAGAAGTGAGCGAAGCGGACAGTGCAGCAACACCTTACCCTGCCTGGAGATTGCAGAGGGACTAGGGAGCGAGCTGAGCAGATAGCGTGGCAACACCTAAGATGTGACACCTTACCTACCTGGCTGAGGCTGCAGTTTGCAGAGGGACTGAGGGAGCGAGCGGACACTCTGGACAGTATGTAACTTTTTTGTGAAGCTTTTAGATAGATTAAATGTATGTCCCCAGATCATAGGCGTGCGCACGGGGTGTGCCTGGGCACACCCTAATCACACCTCCGTGCTGCACTACCTTTGGGCAGACTAACATGTCGGGTCCTCGGTCTATGACCGAGGACCCGACACAGGAGGGGGCCGGCGGCGTGCACACAATGCCGCCGGGTGAGAGGCCCCTCCTGTCCGTCTGCCCTGATCCTCAGTCTGCAGCTCCGCCGGGAGTGAGCTGCAGACTGAAGCATCTCGCGATCTCCAGCCTGTCAGAGCGTTGCCGCGGCAACGCTCTGCCTGGAGATCGCGAGACTCACCATGTGGTCTGCAGCTCACTCCCGGCGGAGCTGCAGACTGAAGAGAGAGGGCGCCCACTGGACCACCAGGGCAGGTATTTAAACCCCCCTCTGCCCCTGTCACTCACTGCCCCCCCACCCTGCCTCTGCACCCATACCCCCCTAACCCCTGTCCCTAGCCCTCTAACCCCATAACCCCTGTCACTCACTGCCCCCCACCCCCCCTAACCCCTGTCACTACCCCTCTAACCCCTGCCACTACCCCTCTAACCCCTGTCACTACCCCTCTAACCCCTTTCACTACCCCTATAACCCCTTTCACTACCCCTAACCCCTTTCACTACCCCCCTAACCCCTGTCCCTAGCCCTCTAACCCCATAACCCCTGTCACTCACTGCCCCCCACCCCCCCTAACCCCTGTCACTACCCCTCTAACCCCTGCCACTACCCCTCTAACCCCTGTCACTACCCCTCTAACCCCTTTCACTACCCCTATAACCCCTTTCACTACCCCTAACCCCTTTCACTACCCCTCTAACCCCTGTCACTACTCCTCTACCTCCCTAACCCCTGTCACTACCCCCTAACCCCTGTCACTACCCCTCTAACCCCCTAACCCCTGTCACTACCCCCCTAACCCCCGTCACTACCCCTCTAACCCCCTAACCCCTGTCACTACCCCCCTAACCCCCGTCACTACCCCCCTAACCCCCGTCGCTACCCCCCTAACCCCGTCACTACCCCCTCTAACCCCTGTCACTACCCCCCCAACCCCTGTCACTACCCCTCTAACCCCCTAACCCCTGTCACTACCCCCCTAACCCCTGTCACTACCCCCCTAACTCCTGTCACTATCCCCCTAACCCCTGTCACTACCCCCTAACCCCTGTCATTACCCCCCTAACCCCTGTCACTACCCCCTAACCCCTGTCACTACCCCCCTAACCCCTGTCACTACCCCCTAACCCCTGTCACTACCCCCCTAACCCCTGTCACTACCCCCCTAACCCCTGTCACTACCCCCCTAACCCCTGTCACTACCCCCCTAACCCCTGTCACTACCCCCCTAACTCCTGTCACTACCCCCTAACTCCCGTCACTACCCCCTAACTCCCGTCACTACCCCCTAACTCCCGTCACTACCCCCTAACTCCTGTCACTACCCCCTAACCCCTGTCACTTTCCCTCTACCCCCCTAACCCATGTTACTGCCTCTCCACCCCCCAACCCCTGTCACTGCCCCTCTACCCCCCTAACTCCTGTCTCTACCCCCCCAACCCCTGTCACTACCCCTCTACCCCAACCCCGTTCACTGCCCCTCTACCCCCTAACCCCTGTCACTACCCCCAACCCCTATCACTACCCCTCTACCCCCCAACCCCTGCCACACCACTCTACCCCCCTAACCCCTGTCACTGCCCCTTTACCCCCCTAACCCATGTCACTGCCTCTCCAACCCCCTTAACCCCTGTTACTGCCCATCCACTCCCCCACCCCCTGTCACTGCCCCTCTATCCCCAACCCCTGTCATTACCCCTCTATCCCCAACCCCTGTCATTACCCCTCTATCCCCCTAACCCGTCACTACCCCTCTACCACCACTAACCCCTGTTACTACCCCCTAACCCCTGTCACTAACCGTCTACCCCCGCTACCTCCTCTCACTGCCCCTCCACCCCCCCACATCCTGTCCCTCTACCCCCCCAACCCCTGTTGCTGCCCCTCCACCCTCCTAACCCCTGTCGCCCACACAGTGCACCCCTCACAATCATACACACTGTACCCCACACACACTGAATCCCTCACAATTACACAAACTGTACCCCTTACAATTACATACACTGTACCCCTCACAATCACACACACTGCACCCTTCACAATTACACCACACTGTACCCCTCGCAATCACACACACTGCACCCCTTACACGCTGCACCGCTCACAATCACACACACTGCACAGCTCAGCTCACAATCACACATACACTGCACCTACGTATACTTGTATTTGTGTGTGTGTATGTGTATATATATATATATGTGTGTATTTGTGTGTGTGTATGTGTATATATATATATATATATATATATATATGTGTGTATGTGTGTGTGTGTGTGTATATATATATAAAAATACATATACACGCGGCGTGTGTGTTTGTGCTTTAGGGTGCACACCCTAATGCAACAGGCTGCGCACGCCTATGCCCCAGATTACATATTGTATGAGAATGAAACACGTCATTTTAGTTTGTTTTGCTCTAGGATTCGCCAACTTTAATACAGATCACCAGTTACATTATTCTATCTACTCATCAGGTTATTACTAAGATAAACACAGTAGCACCATACACAGCCAGCACAAAACCATCACACATTGACAGCACAAAATGATCACACACATTCTCATCACACAGAGCCAGCCCAGTGCTAACACACAGTTTCCATCACATGGACACAGCCCAATATCATCACACACAAACTATTCCTATCACACACAGACAACCCAATACATCACATGCAGTCCCCATTACACTCAGACAGCCAAATATATCACACACAAACTGTAACCATTTCACTCAGACAGCCCAATATGCAGTCCCCATTGCATCCAGACACCCCAGTACATCTCATGCAGTTCCCACTATACTCGGACAGCCTGAGTTCCACTGTCACAGCCAAGGTATTTGTTAGCTATAAAAAAATTATACCAGTAAAGACTCCAGCTTGTAATATTGTGCAAGGCCTGAGTGCCCTGGGGCAGCGGCCTTTAAGAATTTAGACGTCGCGGGATGCAGATGCGTCACCAATAGTGTGAGCGAGCACTCTCGCAGCCAATGTAATTTCTTTGTCGCCACTGGAAATCTTGTCCGACATCTTTTCCCTCTTGCAAGCAAGAGGCTGTTTGAAGTCCTGGGGCAAGTCCTGTAAGTGCAATCTAAATACCGGGGTAAGTCATGGGTGCGCTCTCAGTGTTGAGGGTTAGTCCTGGGTGCTGGGGTGGGTACTGGGACAAGTCATGTGAGTGCAATCTAAGTGCTTGGGTAAGTTCTGGTTGCTGTAGCAAGTCCTGGGAGTGCAATCTGTGTGCTCGGGCAAGTTAATATATTCCCCCACTATATACAAAGCGTTATGTCTCACACACTGCCCTGATCTATACCCTTGCCAGGGCAATTCAAATAACCTTGTGTACATACTGGGGCAGGGGCGGGCTGGGAAGGGGGTCAGGGAGGCAATTGCCCCCCAGGCCGCCCTAAACCCAGGGCCGCCCACACCCAGCAAAAAAAAGGAAAAATCTGAATCCCCTGCTTCCGGCTGAGGAGTCAGATTTTTCAACTTACCTCACTCTTCTTGCAGTCTGCAGTCAGTGGAGTCGGCCGGCCTCTCCTGATGATGTCAGGAGGAGGGGGCGTGACTTTCAATGCTCTTCTCACAGGACCGCTGGGGAGTCTGGGAGAAGAGCAGAGGAAGTCACTGCCCCTCCTCCTGACATCATCAGGAGAGGCCGACTTCACTGGCTGCTGCTGGTTGCTGCTCCTGTTGGCTGCTGTCCACCCCTCCCTGGCCTAAGGTAAGACTCAGGGAGGGGGGAAATACACTTTAGTGTTTTTTTTTATTCCCCTCCTCAGCCCTATCCCCTTAGTCAGCCCCTGCCCCCTCCTCAGCCCCTGTCCCCTACCTCAGCCCCTGTCCCCTACCTCAGCCCCTGTCACCCTTCCTCAGCCCTGTCCCCACCTCAGCCTTAGTCAGCCCCTGTCACCCTTCCTCAGCCCTGTCCCCTCCTCAGCCCCTGTCCCCTACCTCAGCCCCTGTCACCCTTCCTAAGCCCTGTCCCCACCTCCCCTTCGTCAGCCCCTGTCCCCTTAGTCAGCTCCTACCTCAGCCCCTGTCCCCTACCTCAGCCCCTGCCCCCCCTCCTCAGCCCCTGCCCCCCCTCCTCAGCCCCTGTCCCCATCTCAGCCCCTGTCCCCACCTCAGCCTTAGTCAGCCCCTGTCACCCTTCCTCAGCCCTGTCCCCTCCTCAGCCCCTGTCCCCTACCTCAGCCCCTGTCACCCTTTGTGATAATTGTGATAAAATTCCAATTAAATAATTAGGTATGATTGATTGATCACTAATGAGCAAATTAATCTATTATAGATAGTTAAGATGGCACTTGTCTGTAACTGTGTCGCACTAAGAAATTCAACTAAGCTGACATTGCATGTGTAAGATGACATTGCATAAAATACTGAAACTGTGTTGCGCTGACATGGCATGGAATATTCCATGGCATGTCTGGCCAATATCCAAAAAGGCCCTTGTGCGTAAGAGAGGGACTTGGTGCTAGAAAGATAAGAGTAGGGACATAGATAGATAAGATACCGCATGTGTCTAGCATGGGCCTTGGGGGTCATGACCGGCCTGATCAACCGTACTGACTACCTAACGTGCATGACAAGATACATGCTGGGCTGCACTGATAAAACTTGGTAAAAAGTATAAAAGACGGGGAAACTTGGCACTCACTTGGAGAACTACCCACCTGTAATGCGGACGCGTGTTGCTGGTCTCTGCTGTTCCCAGAGAGGGTCCCTCCAAGCCTGACTGTCTGAGTTCCCCCGGTCGTGCAGCGAGGACGTAACCAAGCCCCCTCTAAATGGTGATGTATACTTAAGTTGATATATCTAGATACTAAGCTGTTTTGATGTGAATGCATGCAACTACTTAATGAGAATTAAGCTTACTTTGTCCCTTTATGGACAATAAAGTGTGATGTGAATTATTATCTGCAACTTGGTCTCTGTGTGATTTCTGTTTCCTATAGCTCAATATACTCATTCCGAAGTGGGTTGTGTGCCCGCCAGTATCGTTATAAGCCTTATTAGGTGATTGATTATTACTTTTTGGATATTGGTGCTTCATGAATTTAATGATTAGGCACAACACCCTTCCTAAGCCCTGTCCCCACCTCAGCCTTAGTCAGCCCCTGTCCCCACCTCAGCCCCTGTCCCCACCTCCCCTTCGTCAGCCCCTGTCCCCTTAGTCAGCTCCTACCTCAGCCCCTGTCCCCTACCTCAGCCCCTGCCCCCCCTCCTCAGCCCCTGCCCCCCCTCCTCAGCCCCTGTCCCCATCTCAGCCCCTGTCCCCACCTCAGCCTTAGTCAGCCCCTGTCCCCACCTCAGCCCCTGTCCCCACCTCAGCCCCTGTCCACACCTCAGCCCCTGTCCACACCTCCCCTTCGTCAGCCCCTGTCCCCTTAGTCAGCTCCTACCTCAGCCCCTGTCCCCTACCTCAGCCCCTGTCCCCCCTCCTCAGCCCCTGTCCCCTACCTCAGCCCATGTCCTCCCTCCTCAGCCCCTGTCCCCCTAGTCAGCCCCTGTCCCCTACCTCAGCCCCTGTCCCCTACCTCAGCCCCTGTCCCACCCTTTCCCTGCTCCTTTCCCCCCTCTCAGCTCCTGCCCCCTTCCTCAGCCCCATGCCCCCCACCACAGCCCCATAACATCCCCACTACAGCTCCTCTCCCCCAATTGCAACCCATATTACCCACACCCCAGCCCCTTTCCCAAATTGTAGCCATCAACTTGCTTCAGCCCCTATTGCCCCGTACATTTCCTAAACCCCCAATTACAGCTTATACCCTCCACTACCACCCCCTGACCCCCACTACAGCCATGTCCCCTTACTCAGCCCCTGTCCACTGGTTTTAAAAGTGTAAAGTTTGTGTGTGTGTGTATGAGTATGTGTGTGTGTGTCAGTATGTCTGTGTCAGTCAGTATGTCTGTGGGTGTGTGTGTCAGTATGTCAGTATGACTGTGTGTGCGTTAGTATGTCAGTATGTCTGTGTGCGTGCGCATCAGTATTTCTGTGTTTGTGCATCAGTATGTCTGTCTGTGTGTGTGTCAGTATGTCTGTCTAAGTGTGTGCAAGTATGTCTGTCTATGTGTGTGCAAGTATGTCTCTGTGTGTGTGCCAGTTTGTCTGTCTGTGTGTGTGTGTCAGTATGTCTGTATATGTGTGTGCAAGTATGTTTCTGTGTGTGCCAGTTTGTCTGTGTGTGTCAGCCAGTATGTGTGTGTGTGTGTGTGTGTGTCAGTATGTCTGTCTGTCTGAGTCAGTATGCCTGTAACAGTGTGTCTTTCTGTGTGAGTACCAGTATGTATCTCTGTGTGTGTGTCAGTATGTCTGTGTGCAAGTATGTCTCTGTGTGTGTGCTAATTTGTCTGTGTCAGCCAGTATGCCTGTGTGTGTCAGTATGTCTGTCTGTCTGAGTCAGTATGCCTGTAACAATGTGTCTTTCTGTGAGTGTGTGCGTGTGCCTGTCAGTGAGTGGCACACACACACTTTCAATCACATGGGGAAGGTGTTTTTACTCTCCTCTTGGTGCAATGGGCCACTTGACAGGATTTGCCCCCCAGGCCTAAGGCTGCCAGCCCTCCCCTGTACTGGGGCCTATACACCTTGTTCCAAATTATTATGCAGATGATATTTTTCTCATTTACCTAAATAATTGATGTAAATAACAGTCAGCATAATTCTCATGTTATCAACTATTACGAGTACAATTCAAATTGTATTGAACAAACCTAATGAGAACAGTATTTTTTTTGCACTGTTCCAAATTATTACGCACAGTAAGTTTCGAAACACCTTATAGGTTGTAAAGAACTGAAAACTGTCATTTGTTATGTTTGCAGCATATTTACTGAAATCAAAAGCTATTTCAATCAAGCTTATAACAACATTTTAACTTTTTAAACATTTAACAGGTCACGTTACATTTTAACATAGGACCCCTTATTTGATAGCAGCTTCACAAGTCTTGCATCCATTGAACTTGTGAGTTTTGTGACCGTTTCTGCTTGAATTTGTTTGCAAGATGTCAGAATAGCCTCCCAGAGCTGCTGTTTGGATGTAAACTGCCTCTCACCCTCATAGATCTTTTGCTTGAGGATGCTCCAAAGGTTCTCAATAGGATTGAGGTCAGGTGAGGATGGAGGCCACACTATAACTTTCTCTCCTTTTATCCCCATAGCAGGCATTGATGCAGAGGTATTCTTTGCAGCATGGGATGGTGCATTGTCATGCATGAAGATGATTTTATTATGGAAAGCATAGTTCTTCCTTCTGTACCAGGGAAGAAAGTGGTCAGTCAGAAACTCCACATACTTTGCAGAGGTCATCTTTACACCTTCATGGACCCTAAAGTGGCCGACCAGCTCTCTTCCCATGATTCCGGCCCAAAACATGACTCCACCACCGCCTTGCTGACCTCACAGCCTTGTTGGAACAGGGTGGCCGTCCACCAACCATCCACTACTCCATCCTTCTGGACCATCCAGGGTTGCACGGCACTCATCAGTGAACAGGACTGTTTGAAAATTAGTCTTCATGTATTTTTATGCCCAATGCAGCCATTTCTGCTTGTGAGCATCGGTTAGTGGTGGCCGAATAGATGGTTTACGCGCAGTTGCAAGACTCTACACTTTGATGGCCGTGGTACTCCAGAGGCACCAGCAGCTTCAAATATCTGTTTGCTGCGATGTAATGGTATTTTAGCAGCTGCTCTCTTGATCCGATGCATGGATCTGGCAGAAATCTTCCTCAATGTGCCTTTATCTGCACAAACCCGTCTGTGATGATCACGCTTAGGTTTTCGGGAAATATCTAATGTTTTCATACCTCGTCCAAGCCATGGAACTTTTTTACTCTTTCCGGCAGCAGAGAGTCCTTTTTCTTCCCCATATTGCATGAAAATGGTGCTCTGCTTAATAATGTGGAACACCCTCCTTTAGTAGTTTTTCCTTAAATTGGGCTCACCTGGCAATCTAATTATCACAGGTGTCCGAGATTGTTTTCAGTGATCAAAAGAGCCCTGAGACACAATGCCATCCATGAGTTAAACTAAAAAAACTAAATATTTAATCTTTGTGACACTTAAATAGAATTTGCATAATAATTTGAAACAAGGTGTATACTGTGCATGGGGTATATATACGGGCAACGTGTGAGGTATAACCTTGTGATATATATTGCCCTGTCGATTTATAGATACGAATATCAGTCGTATCTATAAATAATATAATCTTCCAATGTACTTTTAAAATTTAAAACACCTAAGCTAGGCAAAAAAATGATAGGTTTAGTTTTTTTTTTTTTTTAACCTCCCTGGCGGTATGATTATGTCAGGAATTTTGTACCAAAAGCGGTACCATTTTTTTGCATGGAAATTTGGTGTTATGTATTGTAGGCCAGTAATTACTTTCTTAAACCTGACCAAAAGTACTCTCAGATGTGATAAAGTTCGAAACATAAAATCATGAATTATAATCTAATAAATAATATAATTGTATTCAATAATGTAATAAATAATGAAATTTGTCAAACAAAGAAAATTCAGTAAACATCCTGGGTGTGGTAAATTTTGAAACATGGGACTGCACATAGACCGACATCACAATCAGGGCAATGGAATCTGGTTTCCTTTCAGATTTTTTTTCCATTGCTATCTCGCTTTGAGCAGCAAACTACGCACATCCTTGTAGGTGCTGCCTTTTTTGCGGTTGGCGGGATGTAATCCATAAAGTGACGACCAGTCAGGCGTTCTGGGTTGACAACGTCAACAGCACGACGTCCAGATCTGTTCACGGCCACTGATGCAGTTTGGTAGTTCACAAAAATCCGCTCTGCCACCTTCCAGATAAAGTCAGAATGAACAAGAGGCATGTCACTCTTTCCTCTGTGCAGTATATAGGCATTCCAGAGGCATTGTTCCAGTAGATGCCTGAAGATTTTTTTGTTGTTTCCGCATAGCCGGATAAAATGTCATCGCCTGATCAGCTCTATCGACTCCTCCCATGGTGTTGTTGTAGTCAATCACAAGTTGTGGCTTCATGACATCTTTCCCACCTCTTGTGTGGACCATGGCAGTGGAGGTGTTATGCACTGTACTCATTAGGCATACGTCTTTTTTGTCACGCCAACGCATTGCCATCATCTTTCCTTTCTGCCAGGCAACCATTTCTCCTGTTTTCAGTTTTTTCTTGGCAAACATAGATGGCAGGTCACGTCGGTTGGCCCTAACGGTTCCATATCCATCAGTCTTGTGTTTTATCAGAAACTCGTACAGCTCAGGCGATGTGTAAAAGTTGTCCGTTGTCACACAATACCCCTGATTCAGCAATGGCTCTGATGTAGATTAATTTAGAAATAAACAAATATGTTTAAATGTCTATCTGTTCCTGTCCAAATCTGAGATGATTAAATTGCGTATACGCAGAAGTAAGTTCACACTGACACATGCAGTTCAGGTTAAAAATAACTTCAGAAAATTTAATGGCATCTGGTAAAAAACAGGCTTGCAAGCCCTTATAAGAGCAAAATTACATCATCATTAAATATAAAGATTACAGCAAATAGACATCATTAATTGGATTAAATGTTAAGTGGCTATGTCAATGTCCACCCATCAATATTATTAATTGGCTCAGGGATTTGAGTGACTAGTGGGGCATCCTCCCATCATGGGATGTCGTAATTTCTGACCAGGATTCAGTCGCCATTGCTCTTTAGCACGAGGCTTTACTCGATGGGAGGGGGAATCTGGCAGCTAGCCATTTTGAGTACTTGGCATGGTTTTTGGGCAGTTAGTGATGTCAGACTCGTGATCAGGCTCAGGGATCTTTTTATGAATAGAACATTTCATTAGGCCAGCTTCCCATGGCCTTCAGATTATACTATGTTGCAAATTACAGGAGATTCAGCAATTCCGGGGTTAGTCATGTCTTTATAGAAAATACAGTCTCTATTCATTATACTAAATGCTGTTAGGAAATTCTGTCATGTAATGTAGACAAAATGGAGGGTCTGTCATAATGTGAGGTTATGTGAGATAAAAATGGAGTACAATAATTCAATACAGGTTTAATAAAGATTTTTAATAATTCTACATCAGTCCCCCCTATGAAATGTTAGATTCTAAAAAGATAAACTTTATTGGTTAGTTCCAGAAGACATGTTAGCCCAAAGGCACAAAACCCTATGAAGTAACGGTTCTTAAAGTCTTCTTAGTTCTTCAGAGGGACATCATAAAATAGACAAGCTTACATTACCATATGGACCTGTGTTATCTGGAGTATAGGCACAACAAGTCATGGTGACAGGTAAACGTTGTTGGTTGCAATAGATATAATAAATGCAAATCAAAATATTGTTATCAGTGACGGTTGGGAAAATGGACTCAAACTTTCCTTTAACTGCAAAATCATCTGGTACCCCCCTTGGCACACCTATGGCATCAATATATATATATATATATATATATATATATATATATGTCAAACTTCCCTTTATAGGGGTGCTCCTCTTTGTGTTCTGAAGCATGAATGTGGTGTGTCAAGAGTACCTTGTCATGTTTTATGTGTATGGACATAATAACCTTGGCTAGGGCACATTTGCTTATTCATCATAGTATTAAACCTGTCCCACGCTACATCAGTGTAGGTGGACTCGGATCATTTAGTCAATATTAATATCACCACAAACTCAGGATGGGCAAATAATCCTGAGGAAGCTTGGCGTTTGGATCTCTTTAGCTTCACGAGGTCTCCTTTTGGGGTCCTCGGCTTTCCATCGATGGCAGGTGGTCAGGCATTATTATGGCCATCAAACACCTACTTGTTGGTATCTTTTTTTTTTTTTTTTTTTTTTTAACAAGTCATTTTTCCTTTAGAGTCAAAAGTTTGTCAAAATCAACAAATGTTACTTCCCATGTTGCAGAGAGAGTCTTGAATCTGGAACAGTGAATCCACTGAGTGATCTCTGCAACTTTCACAATGCACTATTGGGTATATGGTCCTGGTTGTCACATTGATGACCGGCTAGGCTTCTGGCCATCCTGACAAAATGTCTATTATAACTAGTGCATATTTGACCCGGCAGCTCTTTGGCACCTGTATATAGTCACTTGGATTCTTGAAAGGGATAGTGAGAGTTAGCTAGGTGCTTAGGATTCTCCTTCTCTTCTGTCTGAGCTGTCCTTGGCACAAATGACACAGGATCGGCAGTAACTGATGATTAGAGGAGTAATTCTAGGTGCTTCAGAGTATTTAGGGATCAAAGAGTTCATGAGGGTCTTGGATAGGTATAAAAAAAATCCATGGGCCCACTGTCCAGTACAAGTTTTTGGGTAAACAGAACTTGAGAGTGTTGGAGTACAGCCCGTCTTCAAGGGTTGCCCCTTTCTGTTTTTCCAGCTTTGTATTTCTTCAGGGTCAGCAGCTGCTTGTCATTCTTTCAGAAGCTTGAGATCTGTGGGTAGGATCTACATGGTGAGTATAGAAGTTTCTTCAGCGGACACCCTTCTGTCCACTTCCCTTGGTGCACTTGTGGCTTGGTTGGCAGCTTTGGTCAGCTGAGTGGTGCTTCTTATCTTCCAGATTGATCCAAAATAATGTGCTGCACCCAGGGCATATCTTGAGTCAGTGTAGATATTGGCATGTCTTCCTTCAGGCATTTTCCATGCCACTGAGAAGGCTGTCAATTCAGCGTCTTGAGCAGATGTGGGTGAGGAAAGTGAAGATGCTTGACGTACCTGATCTTCTGTAGCAACAGCAAATCCAGTATGGTACCTTTCCTCTTTATCCGCAAACAGAGTGGAGTCAGGATCTGGTAAAGCTACTGCATGCTCTGTTGAAAGGTGTCTTGTTTCTTCTTTCATCTGTTCAAAGCAACCATGAGGAGCAGTAGAAGAGGTTTCCTCACCTATTTCTGTGTGAGATTGGGGGGTATTTGTCTTTCTATTTACAGTTCTCTTGCTGACCCCCCTCTGTAGAGAGTTGTAAATTGATTGTTAGTGTTTCATGTTTTGTTCTAATGAGTCAGGTTCCTTTCATGAGATTTCTGGGGACTTAGTGAAGAAAAACATGAGGGACAGCCACCTCCCTTACAGGTGTCTTACTTCCATGGGAATCTGGGTCAGGACCGCACTATTTCCTTGAGAGTGCCCAAAACAGTTCTTTCATGATGAAGTGCACCTCCACCAGTCTGAATAATTTTTCGTTAGTGTGGTATTCCCCCCTGGGAAGTGGCGGAAGAGTGGCCAGAGCAACTTTCCTTCAAAATATAATGTTGTCAGGTAGAGGCAGAGTTGTCTATGAGCGGAGGAAATTGGTAAGGAATAAGAAGGGAGGAAGCATATACAGGATATAGATATGGTAGTGGGGAGATGGAGGAATGAGTAGTGGATAGAGCGAGAGGGGAAGAAGGTAGAGTAGGAAGGACAGGGGAAGTAGGAAGAGGAGAAGGTGGAGTAGGAGTAGGAGGAGGGGAAGAGGACAAGGTGGAGTAGAGAGAGGAGTCGGAGGAGGGGGGAAGAGTAGAAGGAGGAGAAAGTGGAGTAGGAGGAGTAGAGGGAGGAGTAGGAGGAGAAGGTGGAGTAGAGGGAGGAGTAGGAGGAGAAAGTGGAGTAGAGGGAGGAGTAGAAAGAGGAGGGAGGAGTAAGAGCAGGAAGAAGGAGTAGGAGGAGGAGATGGTGGAGTAGAGGGAGGAGTAGGAGGAGGAGAAGGAGGAATAGAGGAGAAGTAAGAGGAGAGAGGAAAAGGTGGAGTAGAGGGAGGAGTAGGAGGAGGAGTAGAGGAGAAGTAGGAGGAGCGAGGAGAAGGTGGAGTAGAGGGAGGAGTAGGAGGAGAAAGTGGAGTACTGTAGATGAAGGGGAGGGATCGGTGGAAGGAGTAAGCGGGGGTGGGCAGGTAAGGGAGCAGACAGGTGATGTAGCAATGGAGGATACATCAGAAATCAAGACTAGGTAGAAATGCAATGGGGGCTGCAAATAGCCCATGTACAACAACTATTAACTGGCCCTATGCTTTCCCTAGAGAAAAATAATAAAAGGCTAACATGCTCATCTTGTCTGCACAGGCCTCGAACGTTTCACTCCGTGGGTGCCCCGCAGTGGCTAACCCACTACATCTCCCACACCAGACTTGTGCCCGTGGAGACAGACGCTATCCCTGACTCTCGTTCTTTATTTTATTTATATCTAACATTTCAAAATGTAATTCTTACTTATATCACAAATATACATTATCACAATTTTATGTCTCGCAAATGGGATAAAACTTATTGTACTCTTCACTGATAATGTATTATTATTTTTTTTAAGCATACAAACTAGACAAATAACATTGTCTTCTGTGAAATAAATGAAAAAGATAATGGAGATTTTGTTAAGCATTATAAACAGCTATACATTAATTCACCTTTCTTGTTTTCCAGTTTCTGGCTGTTAATGACAATGTGCAATGTAATAGAGCAGCAGGAAATGCTAGCAGAATGCTTGGTTGCATAGGGAGAGGTATTAGCAGTAGGAAGAGGGAAATGCTCATGCCATTGTACAGAACACTGGTGAGACCTCACTTGGAGCACTGTATACAGTACTGGAGACCATATCATTAGAAGGATATGGATACCTTAGAGAGAGTTCAGAGAAGGGCTACTAAACTGGTTCACGGATTGTAGGATAAAACTTACCAGGAAACGTTAAAGGATCTTAACATGTATAGCTTGGTGGAAAGACGAGACAGGGGGAATATAATAAAGGCATTTGGCATTTAAATACATAAAAGGAAACCACACAGTAAAAGTGGAGACTATATTTAAAAGAAGGAAAACTACCACAACAAGAGGACATAGTCTTAAAAATAGAGGGACAAAGGTTTAAAAATAATATCAGGAAGTATTACTTTACTGAAAGGGTAGTGGATGCATGGAATAGCCTTCCAACTGGAGTGGTAGAGGTTAACACGGTAAAAGTGTTTAAGCTTGCGTGGGATAGGCATAAGGCTAAGCACTTGCTGCTAGTAACAGATCTAGAATCAATACACTATAATGCCCAAAGTCTCAACTTCTATGCATATGCAATAATAAAATATCTGGGCTTACAACAAAAATTGTGTTAGTCAGTCTTTAATCTCGGAGGCAAACATCATCCAACAAAGACAGATTGGAACACACTTCCACCTTATCCATTTGTCTTAACTTAGGCTTATAATGTTTACTGGTTCCTTTTCAATTGGATTAAAACATTTTGAGACCAATCCTTAATTGTATTACCATTTGTTCAAGAAATCTTTGTTTATTAGAAATTTCTTTTAGTAAATGTTCTTTAAGATAACCCCTCTTCCAGCATGTTATCAATTTTTGTACACAAAGTTAAAACACATTTGTTACTTACACGTGAATCGATATATATATATATATATATATATATATATTCTATCTACATATTAACCATCACAGACACTTTTCTGATATAGGGAAACTAATAGCAGGATTATTTTAGTAATTGTAACTTTCTTGTTCATAATATGCGGGAATTTAAGGAAAACAGCATGTCTTAAGATAGGATGAGCATGACACGATATATGGGCGGATATGACCCACTAAGGGCAGAGTGAGGGCAGGAGCCAGGACTGACGTCACTTAAGGACAACCTTCTTTTGTTCTAGGGGCCATTTTCTTTTAGGGCATTTCAGCTTTACACTAAATTATAGCTTAATAAAATAAATCAGAGAAGCAACATTCTGTTCGGCAAAATGAAATACTAAACTGTGGACAGACTTGACGGATTAAATAAGACAATTTCAAACATTATACATTTAACAGCCCGTGAAGCTGTCTCTATACTTTTGAAACAACATGCTGCAAAAATAAACTCACGGAATCTCCCCCATCATTCACCAGCTATTAATCACTTCACATACTAACAACTTTGCATGTTCCCTCTATTCTATCAGATTCACTCTCCTAAACTCCGTAATCATATACACCAGTCTCTGAGAAAATACTTTACACATTCTTGTGAGCTAACTCCTTAACCTTCCTATCAACTTCAATTGAAATAACAAAATACACAATTAGAATATTTTCTAGCAAAAATTCCATTGCTAAGTCTTATCAGTAGTTTCTGAATAACTCTACGGAAGAAACAAATCTGAATTGCAACCCCCCTCCCTCCCCCCCCCCCCCCCCCTCGCGTCTCACAGAAGGCAAGGAGAGAGAGGCGGGGGAAGCGGGAGTGAGGAACAAGAGAGAGAGAGAGACTGCAAGAAGAATCTCTTTAACCATGTCAATGCTGTACAGTAACAAGACAGAAGGATAGCCACGTTACAGTTATTGCAAAAGCAAAGAAACACAAAAACACAACATTTAGTAATACTCTCAGTGAAACTCAATACAAAACCCCCACCCTCTACCAGGGTAATGGCTAACACAAAATACAAAAAACCCACAGCATTTAAGATTGGGGACCAGGGATGATGACCGTCATTACTGACGGGATGATGGGAGTGGTCACCTCCTGGACGCCATGACAGGGCTCTGGCTGAGAGAGCCTTCCAGTAACACAATTATTATGATATACATACATTCTTAACCCTTTGTGATCTAGTTCTTCCTCAACCCAACCTTCCTGCTGAATAGCTCTTGCTACTCTGTACCAGTAAAGCATTATCTGTAAGCTTGCTTTCTTCTCTGTCAGTAATCTACGCCAGCTTTCTGGCTGCAATCTACCACATGTAGGCACAGCAATTTTACACACTTTAGCAATCTTTCCAACTAGATCACACGCTAGTCAGCCCTTACCGGGCTTTATAATCCCTGTCCCATTCCCCCCTATAAAAGGCGTCCCAGATATAGAGGAAAGAAGGTTTTAAACAGAGTGTCTACAATGGTCGGCTGCCACCTGAAAGGGTGGGTCCCTCCAAGTGCATCTTCCCAAAACGCAGACTCGTCACTAATTCCGTGTACCCGAGGTGGTAGCCACGGATTGGAGCGGGGTGAGAAGTGTGTGACCAATCACTTCTCTCACAAGAGAAATAGGAGAGGATAGTGTAAATAACACAGGAAGTAGAGTAAAAGTAAAAGTAAAGTGAAATTTAGAGACAGACACAGGAGTTTGAATGACTCCTAATTAAACAAAAAACAACAATTCAATTGAAATACAGTGCATGCATCACAGTTCAAATAAAATCAACAGTAATCCCTTTCCTTTACTCATGTGACCAAAGTCACCTCCCTCAACCTCATAGTGTCCCCGCTCGGAGAACAACTTTCGTAAGTCTCACTACCAGCGGCCAAGGATAACGACTGACACCGGCCCGAAATCCATATGCCTCCCTCGTTACAGCAGTCCACTAAATGTGGCCACCACTATCCTCACCCCCGTAGCGCCCCTATGAACCCACTCATAAGTCTCACTACCCCGTGGTGATGGAGACAGCAATGCCTGCCCGAATCCACGCACCACAAATAACAATTGGAATGCCACCAGCCTCAGCGCTCGAAGCTGGAGGGTACCACCTCTCTGCAAGCAGAGCTATGTGCACAATGAGGCTAGCTAGGCTATCAAAGTGACACCAGAAGGATCCCCAGGAAACTATGAGTCTACACAATCTCCACAGATCCAACACCCCTCTTTTTCCATACAGCCACAGCCACGAGGCTCCTAAAAGAGGTAAACAGGCAAAGAAGACCCCCAGGAAAACTTCCACAGGTCCACCCCCCTTTTTCCTTACAACAACAGCCACGTGGTTCCTAAAAGGAGTAAACAGGCAAACAGAGGACCCCAGGCAAACACCCCCAGGTCCACCCCCCTTTATCCCAAAAGGGGTAAACAGACAAACAGAGGACCCCCAGGCAAACTACCACAGGTCCACCCCCCTTTATCCCAAAAGGGGTACACAGATAAACACTCTACCCGGGCACTTAAGCTAAAACAGGCCAATACAAACACACCCAGGCAACAGATAGACTAAATGCAGGTAAACAAGTGAGTAACAAGACACCGGGCAAGATATTACCTGTCTTTGATGTCCTCCCGGCAGCAGTCACAGACACGTGGACGGGTCAATCAAAGGGGCTGGAACATACCGGTGGCTCTGCAGAAGTCTCTACCGTGTAATCAGAGGTGATCAATCTCCTTTCCTTCCCCCCGGATTCCCCCGTCCAACAGCATCTTCCTTAGGACGGCTTACCGGCCAGAGGCCATAGCCCGGTGCCCCACGTTGGGTGCGCCAAATTGATGTAGATTCATTTAGAAATAAACAAATATGTTTAAATGTCTATCTGTTCCTGTCCAAATCTGAGATGATTAAATTGCGTATACGCAGAAGTAAGTTCACACTGACACATGCAGTTCAGGTTAAAAATAACTTCAGAAAATTTAATGGCATCTGGTAAAAAACAGGCTTGCAAGCCCTTATAAGAGCAAAATTACATCATCATTAAATATAAAGATTACAGCAAATAGACATCATTAATTGGATTAAATGTTAAGTGGCTATGTCAATGTCCACCCATCAATATTATTAATTGGCTCAGGGATTTGAGTGACTAGTGGGGCATCCTCCCATCATGGGATGTCGTAATTTCTGACCAGGATTCAGTCGCCATTGCTCTTTAGCACAAGGCTTTACTCGATGTGCCCTGTGTTATGCTTGTAAAAATGTGTGATGTGCCCTGTGTTAGGCTTGCAATATGGTGACAAGCATTCCACTGCCACAGCACCATCATCACCAAAGTGTAAATATGTATTTATGATTTAAAGCTGATAACAGATTCATTAGAGCAGTGGTTCCCAAACCAGTCCTCGTGGCCCACCAACAGTCCAGGATTTATGTATTTCCCGGTTTTATTCCAATAGAGATACTAACAAAGCCTGGACTGTTGGTGGGTCTTGAGGACTGGTTTGGGAAAGGCTGCATTGGAGCAAACCCTATCATTGGCATTAATGGGAAAGCAATGTATAAGAAGATTTGCGATTTCATGTGCAGTAGATGATGGAGTTCTCCTTGTAGTGGTTTCATATAGAGAGGAGGGCTTTGGGTGACAGGCAGGACCTCAGGAACTTTCAATTCCTCTTTATTCACTTTTTATGGGACATGGAGGATGAGGAAACACAATATAATGCTAGATTTATTTCTTTAGCTTCCCTTTCACATGGTGGAAAACTTTGATTGAAAAAAAATTACGTTTTTGTTTTTTCATGATATGGGTCGGGGGGGGGGGAGGGGCGACAATATGGTCCTCGCCAAGGACGCTGGAGACCCTAGGTACGCCTTTTGGGTGGGGGGGGACCTAATTACCCTATAGTGCCAGAAAAACTAGTTTGTTTTCCTGGCACTATAGTGGTCCTTTAATATGACATATCTATTCATACAATGTTATTGACATGGTTATTGCTTCCCCCCAAAAAATTGTACCTATTACATACATTTTGAAAGTATGTCCTATTCTCACACAGCAAAACCAGGGGGTGTTCCTAAAGATGTACATCTGAAAGAGCTCCTATTTCAAGTCAGACAGGAAACATCTGATAAGGAAATATCAGCCCGACTGCCCCGGTATATTTCTTTGTTAAACTCTGAGTTGTAGCGATGTCAGAAACTCCAAACTGCAAATTGCCGCTAAATGTAGGTTAACTATAGTTACAATTTGCCCATTTTAGCCTT
This sequence comes from Pelobates fuscus, assembly GCF_036172605.1. NCBI lineage: Eukaryota > Metazoa > Chordata > Amphibia > Anura > Pelobatidae > Pelobates > Pelobates fuscus. The sequence goes on from NC_086319.1 coordinate 329,685,271, forward strand.
AATTTTGCAAGTGGAATTTTAAGTTTGAAACATTTGTTATTAGCATTATCAGTGGCGTTGAAAAGACAAATTAAAAATTATAGCAAATAGGAATAAATATTGCCTTCCCACACTCAAATTTATGGCCAGCGACCATGTCCCCCGAGGGGATAGATTTAAATTGCTGCTCCAACAGGAAACATATTGGATCAAAACACTGGACACAATGCACCCGAAGGGCCTTAATGAATGTTTCATTTAATTCTTTCCTAAACACACATTAAACATCTGAATACTTTACCAATGTTTATTGAATTATAATTTTTTTTTTATAGTAGTTTCATGCATATTGAGTATTTATTTTTACCAATGCCCTTAGACTTATATTTCATATCTACTAGTATGATTAGTTTCCTTTTTTTCCTTGTTTCCTTTTTTTTTTTTAAACCTTTTCTAGGGATTTGTGGATAGAAAATTTACTCCACAGTATTTTCTCGTATTTTTTTAGTTAAACCGTGGTCAAATTTGTGTTACTGTTGTCATGTCTTTCAGTTTAATAATCATAAGATTTTTGTATGCATAGTATCGCTATGTTTTCTTCTCATGCATCTCCATTATTTTTTCTGCCACAAGATACCTTTCAAAGTGTATATAGTACAATGTATATATGTATATGTACAGTTAGACCATTGTCTACTTCTCACTTTTTTCACGTCACTTTTGTCAGGTCTTGCTTTGCTCACTGTTGTTGGAAAGAGGGGGAATATGGTCGATGGCCATACATTTTTTTTCTCTCACTTTTTTCACACCACATACACTTTGCACCTTCACATAACTTATCTGTTTTCTACACTTTTTATTTTTATTTTCAGTCTACTACTTCTTTATGTCTTCGCTAACATCATTTTTTTGGAAAATCCATTGAGGGCTCTCTTTATTCCTATTTGCTATCTATACAGTATATATATGCGCATCATATTGATGTACGTTAAAAGGCATTCTTGCTCAATGCAAAATGCTGTCAAGTCATTAATTGGATGCCCAAATCTGTTTAAAAGTGCCTTGCCCATGTGCGGCTCAGAGTGGGACTGGCCAGACATGCGGTCATTTAGCTTGGCAAGTTGACATGCCTTCACACCTTGGGTGGTCTCCTCCCTTTGCCAGGTGAGACCACCTCTTTTGGGCATCACTAATGAGCAACCTTGGGAGGTATTGAAATAGCTAAAGTGATTGCGCTATCACTGCTTAGCAGTTCAGTTACTAAGACTAACTACTGATCTATGTGGAGGTCAATGAAGGATAACCTAGGTTTACTTAGAACGGGCAGTATGCAGCGCTATTACAGAGAGTCTCATACAGCCACACAATAGTTTCAGACAAGTCAGACTGGCCAGTCCACTATGAATTTTGCTTTTACAAAGATATTATTACACTTTTGTAATTTGTGACTTGTCTGGGCCAGTTAAATTGCTACCTAATCTGAATATCTATTTTTTATGGGGATGTAGAAGGCTAGAGGGAGCCTCAGATCTCTGTGAATACCGGCTCCTGAGCTGTAAATACATCCCTGTTTTGAACAGATCATGTTTGTATTGTAGAGCAACTTTAGGAAAAAGCTATTTAAAGCTCTGTCCACGTCTCCAAAAGCAGCCCCACCTATAAATTGCAAAATTCTTGACTCACGTGAAGTTCCTAGGATTACATCTTCAGAAGTAAATAATAATATAGCACAAAAGTGGAGTTACCTGACACCTTACCTACACCTTCAATGATGGCATGAATTTGACACCGAACAGTGGGACTGTGCCAGGGGACTCCAGGCACCATAACCACTTCAGTGATATGGAGTAGTTATGGTGCCTAGAGCATCAGTTTAAATTGATTACAACAAAAAACTACAAGGTGACTGAAGACAACATGTTTATGGAGGGAAATATTATTTAAGGAAATAGCAAGCAAGTCTGACCTTTGAAGCCAGGTATCTTATAGTCTCTGAACCATCCAACCAAAAGTGGTCTGGAAGAGCTTATCTAATGCAGTGTCTTAGTGAGTGGTGAGCACTTCAAATTAGGCTTTATGTCACAGGGATCATATTATTTGTAAAACAGGAAAAAATAAGTTATATAAACTTTACAAGAAAAAAATAAAATAAAAGCAATAGAAACAAGAGAGATCATCTACTTGGCATCAGCTACAATTTCTTGAATTCCATGGTCTAGTAATGCAAAATTATCTTCCATCTAAACCAGCCAGATTAACATAGGGGCTATTGGAGATGCAGCTCCAGCCCATATTTAAAATGGGCCCGAAGCAGTAACAATGTAAATGTTTGAAGTTCTTTAACCAGGCTGCTCCTGAGCTGGGTACACTGACTGAGTGCAGGCTGCCCACTGAGCTGGGTACACTGACTGAGTGCAGGCTGCCCACTGAGCTGGGCACACTGACTGAGTGCAGGCTGCCCCTGAGCTGGGTACACTGACTGAGTGCAGGCTGCCCCTGAGCTGGGTACACTGACTTGAGTGCAGGCTGCCCCTGAGCTGGGTACACTGACTTGAGTGCAGGCTGCCCCTGAGCTGGGTACAGTGACTGAGTGCAGGCTGCCCCCTGAGCTGGGTACAGTGACTGAATGCAGGCTGCCCCCTGAGCTGGGTACAGTGACTGAGTGCAGGCTGCCCCCTGAGCTGGGTACAGTGACTGAGTGCAGGCTGCCCCCTGAGCTGGGTACAGTGACTGAGTGCAGGCTGCCCCCTGAGCTGGGTACAGTGACTGAGTGAAGGCTGCCCCCTGAGCTGGGTACAGTGACTGAGTGCAGGCTGTCCCCTGAGCTGGGTACACTGAGTGCAGGCTGCCCCCTGAGCTGGGTACACTGACTGAGTGCAGGCTGCCCCCTGAGCTGGGCACAGTGACTGAGTGCAGGCTGCCCCCTGAGCTGGGCACACTGACTGAGTGCAGGCTGTCCCTGAGCTGGGCACACTGACTGAGTGCAGGCTGTCCCTGAGCTGGGCACACTGACTGAGTGCAGGCTGTCCCTGAGCTGGGCACACTGACTGAGTGCAGGCTGTCCCTGAGCTGGGCACACTGACTGAGTGAAGGCTGCCCCTGAGCTGGGTACACTGACTGAGTGCAGGCTGCCCCCTGAGCTGGGCACAGTGACTGAGTGCAGGCTGCCCCTGAGCTGGGCACACTGACTGAGTGCAGGCTGCCCCTGAGCTGGGTACACTGACTGAGTGCAGGCTGCCCCCTGAGCTGGGTACACTGACTGAGTGCAGGCTGCCCCCTGAGCTGGGTACACTGACTGAGTGCAGGCTGCCCCCTGAGCTGGGTACACTGACTGAGTGCAGGCTGCCCCCTGAGCTGGGTACACTGACTGAGTGCAGGCTGCCCCCTGAGCTGGGTACACTGACTGAGTGCAGGCTGTCCCCTGAGCTGGGTACACTGACTGAGTGCAGGCTGCCCCTGAGCTGGGTACACTGACTGAGTGCAGGCTGCCCCTGAGCTGGACACACTGACTGAGTGCAGGCTGCCCCTGAGCTGGACACAGTGACTGAGTGCAGGCTGCCCCCTGAGCTGGACACAGTGACTGAGTGCAGGCTGCCCCTGAGCTGGGTACACTGACTGAGTGCAGGCTGCCCACTGAGCTGGGTACACTGACTGAGTGCAGGCTGCCCACTGAGCTGGGCACACTGACTGAGTGCAGGCTGCCCCTGAGCTGGGTACACTGACTGAGTGCAGGCTGCCCCTGAGCTGGGTACACTGACTTGAGTGCAGGCTGCCCCTGAGCTGGGTACACTGACTTGAGTGCAGGCTGCCCCTGAGCTGGGTACAGTGACTGAGTGCAGGCTGCCCCCTGAGCTGGGTACAGTGACTGAATGCAGGCTGCCCCCTGAGCTGGGTACAGTGACTGAGTGCAGGCTGCCCCCTGAGCTGGGTACAGTGACTGAGTGCAGGCTGCCCCCTGAGCTGGGTACAGTGACTGAGTGAAGGCTGCCCCCTGAGCTGGGTACAGTGACTGAGTGAAGGCTGCCCCCTGAGCTGGGTACAGTGACTGAGTGCAGGCTGTCCCCTGAGCTGGGTACACTGAGTGCAGGCTGCCCCCTGAGCTGGGTACACTGACTGAGTGCAGGCTGCCCCCTGAGCTGGGCACAGTGACTGAGTGCAGGCTGCCCCCTGAGCTGGGCACACTGACTGAGTGCAGGCTGTCCCTGAGCTGGGCACACTGACTGAGTGCAGGCTGTCCCTGAGCTGGGCACACTGACTGAGTGCAGGCTGTCCCTGAGCTGGGCACACTGACTGAGTGCAGGCTGTCCCTGAGCTGGGCACACTGACTGAGTGAAGGCTGCCCCTGAGCTGGGTACACTGACTGAGTGCAGGCTGCCCCCTGAGCTGGGCACAGTGACTGAGTGCAGGCTGCCCCTGAGCTGGGCACACTGACTGAGTGCAGGCTGCCCCTGAGCTGGGTACACTGACTGAGTGCAGGCTGCCCCCTGAGCTGGGTACACTGACTGAGTGCAGGCTGCCCCCTGAGCTGGGTACACTGACTGAGTGCAGGCTGCCCCCTGAGCTGGGTACACTGACTGAGTGCAGGCTGCCCCCTGAGCTGGGTACACTGACTGAGTGCAGGCTGCCCCCTGAGCTGGGTACACTGACTGAGTGCAGGCTGTCCCCTGAGCTGGGTACACTGACTGAGTGCAGGCTGCCCCTGAGCTGGGTACACTGACTGAGTGCAGGCTGCCCCTGAGCTGGACACACTGACTGAGTGCAGGCTGCCCCTGAGCTGGACACAGTGACTGAGTGCAGGCTGCCCCCTGAGCTGGACACAGTGACTGAGTGCAGGCTGCCCCTGAGCTGGGTACACTGACTGAGTGCAGGCTGCCCACTGAGCTGGGTACACTGACTGAGTGCAGGCTGCCCACTGAGCTGGGTACACTGACTGAGTGCAGGCTGCCCACTGAGCTGGGCACACTGACTGAGTGCAGGCTGCCCCTGAGCTGGGCACACTGACTGAGTGCAGGCTGCCCCCTGAGCTGGGAACACTGACTGAGTGCAGGCTGTCCCCTGAGCTGGGCACACTGACTGAGTGCAGGCTGCCCCTGAGCTGGGCACACTGAGTGCAGGCTGTCCCCTGAGCTGGGTACACTGACTGAGTAGAGGCTGCCCCTGAGCTGGGTACACTGACTGAGTGCAGGCTGTCCCCTGAGCTGGGTACAGTGACTGAGTGCAGGCTGTCCCTGAGCTGGGTACACTGACTGAGTGCAGGCTGCCCCCTGAGCTGGGTACACTGACTGAGTGCAGGCTGCCCCCTGAGCTGGGTACAGTGACTGAGTGCAGGCTGCCCCCTGAGCTGGGTACAGTGACTGAGTGCAGGCTGCCCCCTGAGCTGGGTACAGTGACTGAGTGCAGGCTGCCCCCTGAGCTGGGTACAGTGACTGAGTGCAGGCTGCCCCCTGAGCTGGGTACAGTGACTGAGTGCAGGCTGCCCCCTGAGCTGGGTACAGTGACTGAGTGCAGGCTGCCCCCTGAGCTGGGTACAGTGACTGAGTGCAGGCTGCCCCCTGAGCTGGGTACAGTGACTGAGTGCAGGCTGCCCCCTGAGCTGGGCACAGTGACTGAGTGCAGGCTGCCCCCTGAGCTGGGCACAGTGACTGAGTGCAGGCTGTCCCTGAGCTGGGCACACTGACTGAGTGCAGGCTGCCCCTGAGCTGGGTACACTGACAGTGCAGGCTGCCCCCTGAGCTGGGTACACTGACTGAGTGCAGGCTGCCCCTGAGCTGGGTACACTGACTGAGTGCAGGCTGCCCCTGAGCTGGGTACACTGACTGAGTGCAGGCTGCCCCCTGAGCTGGACACAGTGACTGAGTGCAGGCTGCCCCCTGAGCTGGGCACACTGACTGAGTGCAGGCTGCCCCTGAGCTGGGTACACTGACTGAGTGCAGGCTGCCCCCTGAGCTGGGTACACTGACTGAGTGCAGGCTGCCCCCTGAGCTGGGTACACTGACTGAGTGCAGGCTGCCCCCTGAGCTGGGTACACTGACTGAGTGCAGGCTGCCCCCTGAGCTGGGTACACTGACTGAGTGCAGGCTGCCCCCTGAGCTGGGTACACTGACTGAGTGCAGGCTGCCCCCTGAGCTGGGTACACTGACTGAGTGCAGGCTGCCCCCTGAGCTGGGTACACTGACTGAGTGCAGGCTGCCCCCTGAGCTGGGTACAGTGACTGAGTGCAGGCTGTCCCCTGAGCTGGGTACACTGACTGAGTGCAGGCTGCCCCCTGAGCTGGGTACACTGACTGAGTGCAGGCTGCCCCCTGAGCTGGGTACAGTGACTGAGTGCAGGCTGCCCCCTGAGCTGGGTACAGTGACTGAGTGCAGGCTGCCCCCTGAGCTGGGTACAGTGACTGAGTGCAGGCTGCCCCCTGAGCTGGGTACAGTGACTGAGTGCAGGCTGCCCCCTGAGCTGGGTACAGTGACTGAGTGCAGGCTGCCCCCTGAGCTGGGTACAGTGACTGAGTGAAGGCTGCCCCCTGAGCTGGGTACAGTGACTGAGTGAAGGCTGCCCCCTGAGCTGGGTACAGTGACTGAGTGAAGGCTGCCCCCTGAGCTGGGTACACTGACTGAGTGAAGGCTGCCCCCTGAGCTGGGTACACTGACTGAGTGAAGGCTGCCCCCTGAGCTGGGTACACTGACTGAGTGCAGGCTGCCCCCTGAGCTGGGTACAGTGACTGAGTGCAGGCTGCCCCCTGAGCTGGGTACAGTGACTGAGTGCAGGCTGTCCCTGAGCTGGGTACACTGACTGAGTGCAGGCTGCCCCCTGAGCTGGGTACACTGACTGAGTGCAGGCTGCCCCCTGAGCTGGGTACAGTGACTGAGTGCAGGCTGCCCCCTGAGCTGGGTACACTGACTGAGTGCAGGCTGCCCCCTGAGCTGGGTACAGTGACTGAGTGCAGGCTGCCCCCTGAGCTGGGTACAGTGACTGAGTGCAGGCTGCCCCCTGAGCTGGGTACAGTGACTGAGTGCAGGCTGCCCCCTGAGCTGGGTACAGTGACTGAGTGCAGGCTGCCCCCTGAGCTGGGTACAGTGACTGAGTGCAGGCTGCCCCCTGAGCTGGGTACAGTGACTGAGTGCAGGCTGCCCCCTGAGCTGGGTACAGTGACTGAGTGCAGGCTGCCCCCTGAGCTGGGTACAGTGACTGAGTGCAGGCTGCCCCCTGAGCTGGGTACAGTGACTGAGTGCAGGCTGCCCCCTGAGCTGGGTACAGTGACTGAGTGCAGGCTGCCCCCTGAGCTGGGTACAGTGACTGAGTGCAGGCTGCCCCCTGAGCTGGGTACAGTGACTGAGTGCAGGCTGCCCCCTGAGCTGGGTACAGTGACTGAGTGCAGGCTGCCCCCTGAGCTGGGTACAGTGACTGAGTGCAGGCTGCCCCCTGAGCTGGGTACAGTGACTGAGTGCAGGCTGCCCCCTGAGCTGGGTACAGTGACTGAGTGCAGGCTGCCCCCTGAGCTGGGTACAGTGACTGAGTGAAGGCTGTCCCTGAGCTGGGCACACTGACTGAGTGCAGGCTGTCCCTGAGCTGGGCACACTGACTGAGTGCAGGCTGTCCCTGAGCTGGGCACACTGACTGAGTGCAGGCTGTCCCTGAGCTGGGCACACTGACTGAGTGCAGGCTGTCCCTGAGCTGGGCACACTGACTGAGTGCAGGCTGTCCCTGAGCTGGGCACACTGACTGAGTGCAGGCTGTCCCTGAGCTGGGCACACTGACTGAGTGCAGGCTGTCCCTGAGCTGGGCACACTGACTGAGTGCAAGCTGCCCCTGAGCTGGGTACACTGACTGAGTGCAGGCTGCCCCTGAGCTGGGTACAGTGACTGAGTGCAGGCTGCCCCTGAGCTGGGCACACTGACTGAGTGCAGGCTGTCCCTGAGCTGGGCACACTGACTGAGTGCAGGCTGTCCCTGAGCTGGGCACACTGACTGAGTGCAGGCTGTCCCTGAGCTGGGCACACTGACTGAGTGCAGGCTGTCCCTGAGCTGGGCACACTGACTGAGTGCAAGCTGCCCCTGAGCTGGGTACACTGACTGAGTGCAGGCTGCCCCTGAGCTGGGTACAGTGACTGAGTGCAGGCTGCCCCTGAGCTGGGCACACTGACTGAGTGCAGGCTGTCCCTGAGCTGGGCACACTGACTGAGTGCAAGCTGCCCCTGAGCTGGGTACACTGACTGAGTGCAGGCTGCCCCCTGAGCTGGGTACACTGACAGTGCAGGCTGCCCCCTGAGCTGGGTACACTGACTGAGTGCAGGCTGTCCCTGAGCTGGGCACACTGACTGAGTGCAGGCTGTCCCTGAGCTGGGTACACTGACTGAGTGCAGGCTGCCCCTGAGCTGGGCACACTGACTGAGTGCAGGCTGCCCCTAAGCTGGGTACAGTGACTGAGTGCAGGCTGCCCCCTGAGCTGGGTACACTGACTGAGTGCAGGCTGTCCCCTGAGCTGGGTACACTGACTGAGTGCAGGCTGTCCCCTGAGCTGGGTACACTGACTGAGTGCAGGCTGTCCCCTGAGCTGGGTACACTGACTGAGTGCAGGCTGTCCCCTGAGCTGGGTACACTGACTGAGTGCAGGCTGTCCCCTGAGCTGGGTACACTGACTGAGTGCAGGCTGTCCCCTGAGCTGGGTACACTGAGTGCAGGCTGACCCTGAGCTGGGTACACTGACTGAGTAGAGGCTGCCCCTGAGCTGGGTACACTGACTGAGTGCAGGCTGCCCCCTGAGCTGGGTACACTGACAGTGCAGGCTGCCCCCTGAGCTGGGTACACTGACAGTGCAGGCTGCCCCCTGAGCTGGGTACACTGAGTGCAGGCTGTCCCTGAGCTGGGCACACTGACTGAGTGCAGGCTGTCCCTGAGCTGGGTACACTGACTGAGTGCAGGCTGCCCACTGAGCTGGGCACACTGACTGAGTGCAGGCTGCCCACTGAGCTGGGTACAGTGACTGAGTGCAGGCTGCCCCCTGAGCTGGGTACAGTGACTGAGTGCAGGCTGCCCCCTGAGCTGGGTACAGTGACTGAGTGCAGGCTGCCCCCTGAGCTGGGTACAGTGACTGAGTGCAGGCTGTCCCTGAGCTGGGTACACTGACTGAGTGCAGGCTGCCCCTGAGCTGGGTACACTGACTGAGTGCAGGCTGCCCCCTGAGCTGGACACAGTGACTGAGTGCAGGCTGCCCCTGAGCTGGGCACACTGACTGAGTGCAGGCTGCCCCTGAGCTGGGCACACTGACTGAGTGCAGGCTGCCCCCTGAGCTGGGTACACTGACAGTGCAGGCTGCCCCCTGAGCTGGGTACAGTGACTGAGTGCAGGCTGCCCCCTGAGCTGGGCACACTGACTGAGTGCAGGCTGCCCCCTGAGCTGGGAACACTGACTGAGTGCAGGCTGTCCCCTGAGCTGGGCACACTGACTGAGTGCAGGCTGCCCCTGAGCTGGGCACACTGACTGAGTGCAGGCTGTCCCCTGAGCTGGGTACACTGAGTGCAGGCTGTCCCCTGAGCTGGGTACACTGACTGAGTGCAGGCTGTCCCCTGAGCTGGGTACACTGACTGAGTAGAGGCTGCCCCTGAGCTGGGTACACTGACTGAGTGCAGGCTGTCCCTGAGCTGGGTACACTGACTGAGTGCAGGCTGCCCCCTGAGCTGGGTACACTGACTGAGTGCAGGCTGCCCCCTGAGCTGGGTACAGTGACTGAGTGCAGGCTGCCCCCTGAGCTGGGTACAGTGACTGAGTGCAGGCTGCCCCCTGAGCTGGGTACAGTGACTGAGTGCAGGCTGCCCCCTGAGCTGGGTACAGTGACTGAGTGCAGGCTGCCCCCTGAGCTGGGTACAGTGACTGAGTGCAGGCTTCCCCCTGAGCTGGGTACACTGACTGAGTGCAGGCTGCCCCCTGAGCTGGGTACACTGACTGAGTGCAGGCTGCCCCCTGAGCTGGGTACACTGACTGAGTGCAGGCTGCCCCCTGAGCTGGGTTCAGTGACTGAGTGCAGGCTGCCCCCTGAGCTGGGTACAGTGACTGAGTGCAGGCTGCCCCCTGAGCTGGGTACAGTGACTGAGTGCAGGCTGCCCCCTGAGCTGGGTACAGTGACTGAGTGCAGGCTGCCCCCTGAGCTGGGTACAGTGACTGAGTGCAGGCTGCCCCCTGAGCTGGGTACAGTGACTGAGTGCAGGCTGCCCCCTGAGCTGGGTACAGTGACTGAGTGCAGGCTGCCCCCTGAGCTGGGTACAGTGACTGAGTGCAGGCTGCCCCCTGAGCTGGGTACAGTGACTGAGTGCAGGCTGCCCCCTGAGCTGGGTACAGTGACTGAGTGCAGGCTGCCCCCTGAGCTGGGTACAGTGACTGAGTGCAGGCTGCCCCCTGAGCTGGGTACAGTGACTGAGTGCAGGCTGCCCCCTGAGCTGGGTACAGTGACTGAGTGAAGGCTGCCCCCTGAGCTGGGTACAGTGACTGAGTGAAGGCTGCCCCCTGAGCTGGGTACAGTGACTGAGTGAAGGCTGCCCCCTGAGCTGGGTACAGTGACTGAGTGAAGGCTGCCCCCTGAGCTGGGTACAGTGACTGAGTGAAGGCTGCCCCCTGAGCTGGGTACACTGACTGAGTGAAGGCTGCCCCCTGAGCTGGGTACACTGACTGAGTGCAGGCTGCCCCCTGAGCTGGGTACACTGACTGAGTGCAGGCTGCCCCCTGAGCTGGGTACACTGACTGAGTGCAGGCTGCCCCCTGAGCTGGGTACAGTGACTGAGTGCAGGCTGCCCCCTGAGCTGGGTACAGTGACTGAGTGCAGGCTGCCCCCTGAGCTGGGTACACTGACTGAAAGCAGGCTGCCCCATGAGCTGGGTACACTGACTGAGTGCAGGCTGTCCCCTGAGCTGGGTACACTGACTGAGTGCAGGCTGTCCCCTGAGCTGGGTACACTGACTGAGTGCAGGCTGTCCCCTGAGCTGGGTACGGTGACGGAGTGCAGTCTGCCCCTGAACTGGGTACAGTGACTGAGTGCAGGCTGCCCCTGAGCTGGGTACACTGACTGAGTGCAGGCTGTCCCCTGAGCTGGGTACACTGAGTGCAGGCTGCCCCCTGAGCTGGGTACACTGACTGAGTGCAGGCTGCCCCCTGAGCTGGGCACAGTGACTGAGTGCAGGCTGCCCCCTGAGCTGGGTACACAGTGACTGAGTGCAGGCTGCCCCCTGAGCTGGGTACACAGTGACTGAGTGCAGGCTGTCCCTGAGCTGGGCACACTGACTGAGTGCAGGCTGTCCCTGAGCTGGGCACACTGACTGAGTGCAGGCTGTCCCTGAGCTGGGCACACTGACTGAGTGCAGGCTGTCCCTGAGCTGGGCACACTGACTGAGTGCAGGCTGTCCCTGAGCTGGGCACACTGACTGAGTGCAGGCTGTCCCTGAGCTGGGCACACTGACTGAAAGCAGGCTGTCCCTGAGCTGGGCACACTGACTGAAAGCAGGCTGTCCCTGAGCTGGGCACACTGACTGAGTGCAGGCTGTCCCTGAGCTGGGCACACTGACTGAGTGCAGGCTGTCCCTGAGCTGGGCACACTGACTGAGTGCAGGCTGTCCCTAAGCTGGGCACACTGACTGAGTGCAGGCTGTCCCTGAGCTGGGCACACTGACTGAGTGCAGGCTGTCCCTGAGCTGGGCACACTGACTGAGTGCAGGCTGTCCCTGAGCTGGGCACACTGACTGAGTGCAGGCTGTCCCTGAGCTGGGCACACTGACTGAGTGCAGGCTGTCCCTGAGCTGGGCACACTGACTGAGTGCAGGCTGTCCCTGAGCTGGGCACACTGACTGAGTGCAGGCTGTCCCTGAGCTGGGCACACTGACTGAGTGCAGGCTGTCCCTGAGCTGGGCACACTGACTGAGTGCAAGCTGCCCCTGAGCTGGGTACACTGACTGAGTGCAGGCTGCCCCTGAGCTGGGTACAGTGACTGAGTGCAGACTGCCCCCTGAGCTGGACACAGTGACTGAGTGCAGGCTGCCCCTGAGCTGGGCACACTGACTGAGTGCAGGCTGCCCCTGAGCTGGGTACACTGACTGAGTGCAGGCTGCCCCCTGAGCTGGGTACACTGACAGTGCAGGCTGCCCCCTGAGCTGGGTACACTGACAGTGCAGGCTGCCCCCTGAGCTGGGTACACTGACAGTGCAGGCTGCCCCCTGAGCTGGGTACACTGACAGTGCAGGCTGCCCCCTGAGCTGGGTACACTGACTGAGTGCAGGCTGTCCCTGAGCTGGGTACACTGACTGAGTGCAGGCTGTCCCTGAGCTGGGCACACTGACTGAGTGCAGGCTGCCCACTGAGCTGGGTACACTGACTGAGTGCAGGCTGCCCACTGAGCTGGGCACACTGACTGAGTGCAGGCTGCCCCTGAGCTGGGTACAGTGACTGAGTGCAGGCTGCCCCTGAGCTGGGTACAGTGACTGAGTGCAGGCTGCCCCTGAGCTGGGTACAGTGACTGAGTGCAGGCTGCCCCCTGAGCTGGGTACACTGACTGAGTGCAGGCTGTCCCCTGAGCTGGGTACACTGACTGAGTGCAGGCTGTCCCCTGAGCTGGGTACACTGACTGAGTGCAGGCTGTCCCCTGAGCTGGGTACACTGACTGAGTGCAGGCTGTCCCCTGAGCTGGGTACACTGACTGAGTGCAGGCTGTCCCCTGAGCTGGGTACACTGACTGAGTGCAGGCTGTCCCTGAGCTGGGCACACTGACTGAGTGCAGGCTGTCCCTGAGCTGGGTACACTGACTGAGTGCAGGCTGCCCCCTGAGCTGGGTACACTGACAGTGCAGGCTGCCCCCTGAGCTGGGTACACTGACTGAGTGCAGGCTGCCCACTGAGCTGGGCACACTGACTGAGTGCAGGCTGCCCACTGAGCTGGGCACACTGACTGAGTGCAGGCTGCCCCTGAGCTGGGTACAGTGACTGAGTGCAGGCTGCCCCCTGAGCTGGGTACACTGACTGAGTGCAGGCTGCCCCCTGAGCTGGGTACACTGACTGAGTGCAGGCTGCCCCTGGGCTGGGTACAGTGACTGAGTGCAGGCAGCCCCCTGAGCTGGGTACACTGACTGAGTGCAGGCTGCCCCTGAGCTGGGTACACTGACTGAGTGCAGGCTGCCCCTGAGCTGGGTACACTGACTGAGTGCAGGCTGTCCCCTGAGCTGGGTACACTGACTGAGTGCAGGCTGTCCCCTGAGCTGGGTACACTGACTGAGTGCAGGCTGTCCCCTGAGCTGGGTACACTGACTGAGTGCAGGCTGTCCCCTGAGCTGGGTACACTGACTGAGTGCAGTCTGCCCCCTGAGCTGGGTACACTGACTGAGTGCAGTCTGCCCCTGAGCTGGGTACAGTGACTGAGTGCAGGCTGCCCCTGAGCTGGGTACAGAGATTGAGTGCAGGCTGCCCCTGAGCTGGGTACACTGAGTGCAGGATGCCTCTGAGCTGGGTACACTGACTGAGTGCAGGCTGCCCCCTGAGCTGGGTACACTGACTGAGTGCAGGCTGCCCCCTGAGCTGGGTACACTGACTGAGTGCAGGCTGCCCCCTGAGCTGGGTACACTGACTGAGTGCAGGCTGTCCCCTGAGCTGGGTACACTGACTGAGTGCAGGCTGCCCCCTGAGCTGGGTACAGTGACTGAGTGCAGGCTGCCCCCTGAGCTGGGTACAGTGACTTAGTGCAGGCTGCCCCCTGAGTTGGGTACAGTGACTGAGTGCAGGCTGCCCCCTGAGCTGGGTACAGTGACTGAGTGCAGGCTGTCCCTGAGCTGGGTACAGTGACTGAGTAGAGGCTGCCCCTGAGCTGGGTACAGTGACTGAGTAGAGGCTGCCCCTGAGCTGGGTACACTGACTGAGTAGAGGCTGCCCCTGAGCTGGGTACAGTGACTGAGTAGAGGCTGCCCCTGAGCTGGGTACACTGACTGAGTGCAGGCTGTCCCCTGAGCTGGGTACACTGACTGAGTGCAGGCTGCCCCCTGAGCTGGGTACGGTGACTGAGTGCAGTCTGCCCCTGAACTGGGTACAGTGACGGAGTGCAGGCTGCCCCTGAGCTGGGTACACAGTGACTGAGTGCAGGCTGCCCCTGAGCTGGGTACACTGACTGAGTGCAGGCTGTCCCCTGAGCTGGGTACACTGACTGAGTGCAGGCTGCCCCTGAGCTGGGTACACTGACTGAGTGCAGGCTGCCCCCTGAGCTGGACACAGTGACTGAGTGCAGGCTGCCCCCCTGAGCTGGGTACACAGTGACTGAGTGCAGGCTGCCCCTGAGCTGGGCACACTGACTGAGTGCAGGCTGTCCCTGAGCTGGGTACACTGACTGAGTGCAGGCTGCCCCTGAGCTGGGCACACTGACTGAGTGCAGGCTGTCCTGAGCTGGGTACACTGACTGAGTGCAGGCTGCCCCTGAGCTGGGTACACTGACTGAGTGCAGGCTGCCCCCTGAGCTGGACACAGTGACTGAGTGCAGGCTGCCCCCCTGAGCTGGGTACACAGTGACTGAGTGCAGGCTGCCCCTGAGCTGGGCACACTGACTGAGTGCAGGCTGTCCCTGAGCTGGGTACACTGACTGAGTGCAGGCTGCCCCTGAGCTGGGCACACTGACTGAGTGCAGGCTGTCCTGAGCTGGGTACACTGACTGAGTGCAGGCTGCCCACTGAGCTGGACACAGTGACTCAGTGCAGGCTGCCCACTGAGCTGGACACAGTGACTGAGTGCAGGCTGTCCCTGAGCTGGGTACACTGACTGAGTGCAGGCTGCCCCCTGAGCTGGGTACACTGACTGAGTGCAGGCTGCCCCCTGAGCTGGGTACACTGACTGAGTGCAGGCTGCCCCCTGAGCTGGGTACACTGACTGAGTGCAGGCTGCCCCCTGAGCTGGGTACACTGACTGAGTGCAGGCTGCCCCCTGAGCTGGGTACACTGACTGAGTGCAGGCTGCCCCCTGAGCTGGGTACAGTGACTGAGTGCAGGCTGTCCCCTGAGCTGGGTACAGTGACTGAGTGCAGGCTGTCCCCTGAGCTGGGTACACTGACTGAGTGCAGGCTGTCCCTGAGCTGGGCACACTGACTGAGTGCAGGCTGTCCCTGAGCTGGGCACACTGACTGAGTGCAGGCTGTCCCTGAGCTGGGCACACTGACTGAGTGCAAGCTGCCCCTGAGCTGGGTACACTGACTGAGTGCAGGCTGCCCCTGAGCTGGGTACAGTGACTGAGTGCAGACTGCCCCCTGAGCTGGACACAGTGACTGAGTGCAGGCTGCCCCTGAGCTGGGCACACTGACTGAGTGCAGGCTGCCCCTGAGCTGGGTACACTGACTGAGTGCAGGCTGCCCCCTGAGCTGGGTACACTGACTGAGTGCAGGCTGCCCCCTGAGCTGGGTACACTGACAGTGCAGGCTGCCCCCTGAGCTGGGTACACTGACTGAGTGCAGGCTGTCCCTGAGCTGGGCACACTGACTGAGTGCAGGCTGTCCCTGAGCTGGGTACACTGACTGAGTGCAGGCTGCCCACTGAGCTGGGCACACTGACTGAGTGCAGGCTGCCCCTGAGCTGGGTACAGTGACTGAGTGCAGGCTGCCCCTGAGCTGGGTACAGTGACTGAGTGCAGGCTGCCCCCTGAGCTGGGTACACTGACTGAGTGCAGGCTGTCCCCTGAGCTGGGTACACTGACTGAGTGCAGGCTGTCCCCTGAGCTGGGTACACTGACTGAGTGCAGGCTGTCCCCTGAGCTGGGTACACTGACTGAGTGCAGGCTGTCCCCTGAGCTGGGTACACTGACTGAGTGCAGGCTGTCCCCTGAGCTGGGTACACTGACTGAGTGCAGGCTGTCCCCTGAGCTGGGTACACTGACTGAGTGCAGGCTGTCCCTGAGCTGGGCACACTGACTGAGTGCAGGCTGTCCCTGAGCTGGGTACACTGACTGAGTGCAGGCTGCCCCCTGAGCTGGGTACACTGACAGTGCAGGCTGCCCCCTGAGCTGGGTACACTGACTGAGTGCAGGCTGTCCCTGAGCTGGGCACACTGACTGAGTGCAGGCTGTCCCTGAGCTGGGTACACTGACTGAGTGCAGGCTGCCCACTGAGCTGGGCACACTGACTGAGTGCAGGCTGCCCACTGAGCTGGGCACACTGACTGAGTGCAGGCTGCCCACTGAGCTGGGCACACTGACTGAGTGCAGGCTGCCCCTGAGCTGGGTACAGTGACTGAGTGCAGGCTGCCCCCTGAGCTGGGTACACTGACTGAGTGCAGGCTGCCCCCTGAGCTGGGTACACTGACTGAGTGCAGGCTGCCCCCTGAGCTGGGTACACTGACTGAGTGCAGGCTGCCCCTGGGCTGGGTACAGTGACTGAGTGCAGGCAGCCCCCTGAGCTGGGTACACTGACTGAGTGCAGGCTGCCCCTGAGCTGGGTACACTGACTGAGTGCAGGCTGTCCCCTGAGCTGGGTACACTGACTGAGTGCAGGCTGTCCCCTGAGCTGGGTACACTGACTGAGTGCAGGCTGTCCCCTGAGCTGGGTACACTGACTGAGTGCAGGCTGTCCCCTGAGCTGGGTACACTGACTGAGTGCAGTCTGCCCCCTGAGCTGGGTACACTGACTGAGTGCAGTCTGCCCCTGAGCTGGGTACAGTGACTGAGTGCAGGCTGCCCCTGAGCTGGGTACAGAGATTGAGTGCAGGCTGCCCCTGAGCTGGGTACACTGAGTGCAGGATGCCCCTGAGCTGGGTACACTGACTGAGTGCAGGCTGCCCCCTGAGCTGGGTACACTGACTGAGTGCAGGCTGCCCCCTGAGCTGGGTACACTGACTGAGTGCAGGCTGCCCCCTGAGCTGGGTACACTGACTGAGTGCAGGCTGTCCCCTGAGCTGGGTACACTGACTGAGTGCAGGCTGCCCCCTGAGCTGGGTACACTGACTGAGTGCAGGCTGCCCCCTGAGCTGGGTACACTGACTGAGTGCAGGCTGCCCCCTGAGCTGGGTACAGTGACTGAGTGCAGGCTGCCCCCTGAGCTGGGTACAGTGACTTAGTGCAGGCTGCCCCCTGAGTTGGGTACAGTGACTGAGTGCAGGCTGCCCCCTGAGCTGGGTACAGTGACTGAGTGCAGGCTGTCCCTGAGCTGGGTACAGTGACTGAGTAGAGGCTGCCCCTGAGCTGGGTACAGTGACTGAGTAGAGGCTGCCCCTGAGCTGGGTACACTGACTGAGTAGAGGCTGCCCCTGAGCTGGGTACAGTGACTGAGTAGAGGCTGCCCCTGAGCTGGGTACACTGACTGAGTGCAGGCTGTCCCCTGAGCTGGGCACACTGACTGAGTGCAGGCTGCCCCTGAGCTGGGTACAGTGACTGAGTGCAGGCTGCCCCTGAGCTGGGTACAGTGACTGAGTGCAGGCTGCCCCTGAGCTGGGTACAGTGACTGAGTGCAGGCTGCCCCCTGAGCTGGGTACACTGACTGAGTGCAGGCTGTCCCCTGAGCTGGGTACACTGACTGAGTGCAGGCTGTCCCCTGAGCTGGGTACACTGACTGAGTGCAGGCTGTCCCCTGAGCTGGGTACACTGACTGAGTGCAGGCTGTCCCCTGAGCTGGGTACACTGACTGAGTGCAGGCTGTCCCCTGAGCTGGGTACACTGACTGAGTGCAGGCTGTCCCTGAGCTGGGCACACTGACTGAGTGCAGGCTGTCCCTGAGCTGGGTACACTGACTGAGTGCAGGCTGCCCCCTGAGCTGGGTACACTGACAGTGCAGGCTGCCCCCTGAGCTGGGTACACTGACTGAGTGCAGGCTGTCCCTGAGCTGGGCACACTGACTGAGTGCAGGCTGTCCCTGAGCTGGGTACACTGACTGAGTGCAGGCTGCCCACTGAGCTGGGCACACTGACTGAGTGCAGGCTGCCCACTGAGCTGGGTACAGTGACTGAGTGCAGGCTGCCCCCTGAGCTGGGTACACTGACTGAGTGCAGGCTGTCCCTGAGCTGGGCACACTGACTGAGTGCAGGCTGTCCCTGAGCTGGGTACACTGACTGAGTGCAGGCTGCCCACTGAGCTGGGCACACTGACTGAGTGCAGGCTGCCCACTGAGCTGGGCACACTGACTGAGTGCAGGCTGCCCCTGAGCTGGGTACAGTGACTGAGTGCAGGCTGCCCCCTGAGCTGGGTACACTGACTGAGTGCAGGCTGCCCCCTGAGCTGGGTACACTGACTGAGTGCAGGCTGCCCCCTGAGCTGGGTACACTGACTGAGTGCAGGCTGCCCCTGGGCTGGGTACAGTGACTGAGTGCAGGCAGCCCCCTGAGCTGGGTACACTGACTGAGTGCAGGCTGCCCCTGAGCTGGGTACACTGACTGAGTGCAGGCTGCCCCTGAGCTGGGTACACTGACTGAGTGCAGGCTGTCCCCTGAGCTGGGTACACTGACTGAGTGCAGGCTGTCCCCTGAGCTGGGTACACTGACTGAGTGCAGGCTGTCCCCTGAGCTGGGTACACTGACTGAGTGCAGGCTGTCCCCTGAGCTGGGTACACTGACTGAGTGCAGTCTGCCCCCTGAGCTGGGTACACTGACTGAGTGCAGTCTGCCCCTGAGCTGGGTACAGTGACTGAGTGCAGGCTGCCCCTGAGCTGGGTACAGAGATTGAGTGCAGGCTGCCCCTGAGCTGGGTACACTGAGTGCAGGATGCCCCTGAGCTGGGTACACTGACTGAGTGCAGGCTGCCCCCTGAGCTGGGTACACTGACTGAGTGCAGGCTGCCCCCTGAGCTGGGTACACTGACTGAGTGCAGGCTGCCCCCTGAGCTGGGTACACTGACTGAGTGCAGGCTGTCCCCTGAGCTGGGTACACTGACTGAGTGCAGGCTGCCCCCTGAGCTGGGTACAGTGACTGAGTGCAGGCTGCCCCCTGAGCTGGGTACAGTGACTTAGTGCAGGCTGCCCCCTGAGTTGGGTACAGTGACTGAGTGCAGGCTGCCCCCTGAGCTGGGTACAGTGACTGAGTGCAGGCTGTCCCTGAGCTGGGTACAGTGACTGAGTAGAGGCTGCCCCTGAGCTGGGTACAGTGACTGAGTAGAGGCTGCCCCTGAGCTGGGTACACTGACTGAGTAGAGGCTGCCCCTGAGCTGGGTACAGTGACTGAGTAGAGGCTGCCCCTGAGCTGGGTACACTGACTGAGTGCAGGCTGTCCCCTGAGCTGGGTACACTGACTGAGTGCAGGCTGCCCCCTGAGCTGGGTACGGTGACTGAGTGCAGTCTGCCCCTGAACTGGGTACAGTGACGGAGTGCAGGCTGCCCCTGAGCTGGGTACACAGTGACTGAGTGCAGGCTGCCCCTGAGCTGGGTACACTGACTGAGTGCAGGCTGTCCCCTGAGCTGGGTACACTGACTGAGTGCAGGCTGCCCCTGAGCTGGGTACACTGACTGAGTGCAGGCTGCCCCCTGAGCTGGACACAGTGACTGAGTGCAGGCTGCCCCCCTGAGCTGGGTACACAGTGACTGAGTGCAGGCTGCCCCTGAGCTGGGCACACTGACTGAGTGCAGGCTGTCCCTGAGCTGGGTACACTGACTGAGTGCAGGCTGCCCCTGAGCTGGGCACACTGACTGAGTGCAGGCTGTCCTGAGCTGGGCACACTGACTGAGTGCAGGCTGCCCCCTGAGCTGGGCACACTGACTGAGTGCAGGCTGTCCTGAGCTGGGTACACTGACTGAGTGCAGGCTGCCCCTGAGCTGGGTACACTGACTGAGTGCAGGCTGCCCCCTGAGCTGGACACAGTGACTGAGTGCAGGCTGCCCCCCTGAGCTGGGTACACAGTGACTGAGTGCAGGCTGCCCCTGAGCTGGGCACACTGACTGAGTGCAGGCTGTCCCTGAGCTGGGTACACTGACTGAGTGCAGGCTGCCCCTGAGCTGGGCACACTGACTGAGTGCAGGCTGTCCTGAGCTGGGTACACTGACTGAGTGCAGGCTGCCCACTGAGCTGGACACAGTGACTCAGTGCAGGCTGCCCACTGAGCTGGACACAGTGACTGAGTGCAGGCTGTCCCTGAGCTGGGTACACTGACTGAGTGCAGGCTGCCCCCTGAGCTGGGTACACTGACTGAGTGCAGGCTGCCCCCTGAGCTGGGTACACTGACTGAGTGCAGGCTGCCCCCTGAGCTGGGTACACTGACTGAGTGCAGGCTGCCCCCTGAGCTGGGTACACTGACTGAGTGCAGGCTGCCCCCTGAGCTGGGTACACTGACTGAGTGCAGGCTGCCCCCTGAGCTGGGTACAGTGACTGAGTGCAGGCTGTCCCCTGAGCTGGGTACAGTGACTGAGTGCAGGCTGTCCCCTGAGCTGGGTACACTGACTGAGTGCAGGCTGTCCCTGAGCTGGGCACACTGACTGAGTGCAGGCTGTCCCTGAGCTGGGCACACTGACTGAGTGCAGGCTGTCCCTGAGCTGGGCACACTGACTGAGTGCAAGCTGCCCCTGAGCTGGGTACACTGACTGAGTGCAGGCTGCCCCTGAGCTGGGTACAGTGACTGAGTGCAGACTGCCCCCTGAGCTGGACACAGTGACTGAGTGCAGGCTGCCCCTGAGCTGGGCACACTGACTGAGTGCAGGCTGCCCCTGAGCTGGGTACACTGACTGAGTGCAGGCTGCCCCCTGAGCTGGGTACACTGACTGAGTGCAGGCTGCCCCCTGAGCTGGGTACACTGACAGTGCAGGCTGCCCCCTGAGCTGGGTACACTGACTGAGTGCAGGCTGTCCCTGAGCTGGGCACACTGACTGAGTGCAGGCTGTCCCTGAGCTGGGTACACTGACTGAGTGCAGGCTGCCCACTGAGCTGGGCACACTGACTGAGTGCAGGCTGCCCCTGAGCTGGGCACACTGACTGAGTGCAGGCTGCCCCTGAGCTGGGTACAGTGACTGAGTGCAGGCTGCCCCTGAGCTGGGTACAGTGACTGAGTGCAGGCTGCCCCCTGAGCTGGGTACACTGACTGAGTGCAGGCTGTCCCCTGAGCTGGGTACACTGACTGAGTGCAGGCTGTCCCCTGAGCTGGGTACACTGACTGAGTGCAGGCTGTCCCCTGAGCTGGGTACACTGACTGAGTGCAGGCTGTCCCCTGAGCTGGGTACACTGACTGAGTGCAGGCTGTCCCCTGAGCTGGGTACACTGACTGAGTGCAGGCTGTCCCCTGAGCTGGGTACACTGACTGAGTGCAGGCTGTCCCTGAGCTGGGCACACTGACTGAGTGCAGGCTGTCCCTGAGCTGGGTACACTGACTGAGTGCAGGCTGCCCCCTGAGCTGGGTACACTGACAGTGCAGGCTGCCCCCTGAGCTGGGTACACTGACTGAGTGCAGGCTGTCCCTGAGCTGGGCACACTGACTGAGTGCAGGCTGTCCCTGAGCTGGGTACACTGACTGAGTGCAGGCTGCCCACTGAGCTGGGCACACTGACTGAGTGCAGGCTGCCCACTGAGCTGGGCACACTGACTGAGTGCAGGCTGCCCACTGAGCTGGGCACACTGACTGAGTGCAGGCTGCCCCTGAGCTGGGTACAGTGACTGAGTGCAGGCTGCCCCCTGAGCTGGGTACACTGACTGAGTGCAGGCTGCCCCCTGAGCTGGGTACACTGACTGAGTGCAGGCTGCCCCCTGAGCTGGGTACACTGACTGAGTGCAGGCTGCCCCTGGGCTGGGTACAGTGACTGAGTGCAGGCAGCCCCCTGAGCTGGGTACACTGACTGAGTGCAGGCTGCCCCTGAGCTGGGTACACTGACTGAGTGCAGGCTGTCCCCTGAGCTGGGTACACTGACTGAGTGCAGGCTGTCCCCTGAGCTGGGTACACTGACTGAGTGCAGGCTGTCCCCTGAGCTGGGTACACTGACTGAGTGCAGGCTGTCCCCTGAGCTGGGTACACTGACTGAGTGCAGTCTGCCCCCTGAGCTGGGTACACTGACTGAGTGCAGTCTGCCCCTGAGCTGGGTACAGTGACTGAGTGCAGGCTGCCCCTGAGCTGGGTACAGAGATTGAGTGCAGGCTGCCCCTGAGCTGGGTACACTGAGTGCAGGATGCCCCTGAGCTGGGTACACTGACTGAGTGCAGGCTGCCCCCTGAGCTGGGTACACTGACTGAGTGCAGGCTGCCCCCTGAGCTGGGTACACTGACTGAGTGCAGGCTGCCCCCTGAGCTGGGTACACTGACTGAGTGCAGGCTGCCCCCTGAGCTGGGTACACTGACTGAGTGCAGGCTGTCCCCTGAGCTGGGTACACTGACTGAGTGCAGGCTGCCCCCTGAGCTGGGTACACTGACTGAGTGCAGGCTGCCCCCTGAGCTGGGTACACTGACTGAGTGCAGGCTGCCCCCTGAGCTGGGTACAGTGACTGAGTGCAGGCTGCCCCCTGAGCTGGGTACAGTGACTTAGTGCAGGCTGCCCCCTGAGTTGGGTACAGTGACTGAGTGCAGGCTGCCCCCTGAGCTGGGTACAGTGACTGAGTGCAGGCTGTCCCTGAGCTGGGTACAGTGACTGAGTAGAGGCTGCCCCTGAGCTGGGTACAGTGACTGAGTAGAGGCTGCCCCTGAGCTGGGTACACTGACTGAGTAGAGGCTGCCCCTGAGCTGGGTACAGTGACTGAGTAGAGGCTGCCCCTGAGCTGGGTACACTGACTGAGTGCAGGCTGTCCCCTGAGCTGGGTACACTGACTGAGTGCAGGCTGCCCCCTGAGCTGGGTACGGTGACTGAGTGCAGTCTGCCCCTGAACTGGGTACAGTGACGGAGTGCAGGCTGCCCCTGAGCTGGGTACACAGTGACTGAGTGCAGGCTGCCCCTGAGCTGGGTACACTGACTGAGTGCAGGCTGTCCCCTGAGCTGGGTACACTGACTGAGTGCAGGCTGCCCCTGAGCTGGGTACACTGACTGAGTGCAGGCTGCCCCCTGAGCTGGACACAGTGACTGAGTGCAGGCTGCCCCCCTGAGCTGGGTACACAGTGACTGAGTGCAGGCTGCCCCTGAGCTGGGCACACTGACTGAGTGCAGGCTGTCCCTGAGCTGGGCACACTGACTGAGTGCAGGCTGCCCCTGAGCTGGGCACACTGACTGAGTGCAGGCTGTCCTGAGCTGGGCACACTGACTGAGTGCAGGCTGCCCCCTGAGCTGGGCACACTGACTGAGTGCAGGCTGTCCTGAGCTGGGTACACTGACTGAGTGCAGGCTGCCCCTGAGCTGGGTACACTGACTGAGTGCAGGCTGCCCCCTGAGCTGGACACAGTGACTGAGTGCAGGCTGCCCCCCTGAGCTGGGTACACAGTGACTGAGTGCAGGCTGCCCCTGAGCTGGGCACACTGACTGAGTGCAGGCTGTCCCTGAGCTGGGTACACTGACTGAGTGCAGGCTGCCCCTGAGCTGGGCACACTGACTGAGTGCAGGCTGTCCTGAGCTGGGTACACTGACTGAGTGCAGGCTGCCCACTGAGCTGGACACAGTGACTCAGTGCAGGCTGCCCACTGAGCTGGACACAGTGACTGAGTGCAGGCTGTCCCTGAGCTGGGTACACTGACTGAGTGCAGGCTGCCCCCTGAGCTGGGTACACTGACTGAGTGCAGGCTGCCCCCTGAGCTGGGTACACTGACTGAGTGCAGGCTGCCCCCTGAGCTGGGTACACTGACTGAGTGCAGGCTGCCCCCTGAGCTGGGTACACTGACTGAGTGCAGGCTGCCCCCTGAGCTGGGTACACTGACTGAGTGCAGGCTGCCCCCTGAGCTGGGTACACTGACTGAGTGCAGGCTGCCCCCTGAGCTGGGTACACTGACTGAGTGCAGGCTGCCCCCTGAGCTGGGTACAGTGACTGAGTGCAGGCTGTCCCCTGAGCTGGGTACAGTGACTGAGTGCAGGCTGTCCCCTGAGCTGGGTACACTGACTGAGTGCAGGCTGTCCCCTGAGCTGGGTACAGTGACTGAGTGCAGGCTGTCCCCTGAGCTGGGTACAGTGACTGAGTGCAGGCTGTCCCCTGAGCTGGGTACAGTGACTGAGTGCAGGCTGTCCCCTGAGCTGGGTACAGTGACTGAGTGCAGGCTGTCCCCTGAGCTGGGTACACTGACTGAGTGCAGGCTGTCCCCTGAGCTGGGTACACTGACTGAGTGCAGGCTGCCCCTGAGCTGGGTACAGTGACTGAGTGCAGGCTGCCCCCTGAGCTGGACACAGTGACTGAGTGCAGGCTGCCCCTGAGCTGAGCACACTGACTGAGTGCAGGCTGTCCCTGAGCTGGCTGTGAAGGGGCACGTTGCTCTGTGTGTTTACGATGCTATGCCGCCATGCCTCCCGTTCCCAGGCGGGGCCAGCCCAGGAGTGACAGCGCTCAGTGTGGCCGCCCGCGGCCTCCGTCGCAGCTGACTCGCTGTCACAGACCGTGCGCTCCGCCCTGAGCCGGGGACACGGCGGCTGTTACGTAGCTGGGCGGCCCGGGAAGGGGTGTGGACAGAGGCCCAGGCAGGGGAGAGAGAGACGGAGGAGGAAGATGGACAGAGCGGCTCCCAGCCAGCCCGAGTAGGAGATTCCTGTAACGGACACACAGCGAGGGCAGCTCGCCCACCTAGGCCCGGGCACCATGGACATCAACGAGCAGGTAACAGCACCTAGCTCCAGGGCTCGGCACACACAGGCTGGCTGAGGGTCATGGGAGCGGCACTGAACCGACAGCTGGAGGGGCTGCAAGGGGCCCCCAGGCTGGCTCTGCGTGGCCCCCTGGCTAGCTCTGCGTGGCCCCCAGGCTGGCTCTGCGTGGCCCCCAGGCTGGCTCTGCGTGGCCCCCAGACATGCTCTGTGTGGCCCCTAGCCTTGTTGCATTGTGGCCTGATTGAACCAAATAACTGGCCCCTCTGCTAACAGCACATCATGGGATATGTAGTCTGTTTGAAACTAGAGTGCTAACAGTTAGCTGTCAGTGTATTAAGATTTCCTCCTTGCCATTTTCACTCGTCTGATCCTACCTTTTATTCTTAATAAAGTAAAGCGTGGTAGTTAAATAATCAATGCATGGTCTTTATGAAGTACCAACATGTACTGCAGAGATGTATAATGGATAATGAAAGCATGCAGGTATTTGGTGGCCACTTGTTCTGGTATACATGAATATAAGAAAAGGAGATCCTCCTTCATTGGCGTGACTCTCCTGCGTGACATAATACAGGGTTATTTGTGGATTGTCAGGAATACTTACAGTGTGTGTTGTGCAGTAAAGTGGACTCGTAACGCCACCCACCGCTAACAAAAAAAAAAAATTGAGTATTTCATAAAGATTAATTAATTCTTCATTAAATACTCATGTTGAATGTGTTAGAATTTCACGAAACTCCAACGCAGTCAGAAGGTGTCATAAGACAAAGTAGGGACTGCTTTGTCATATGCATTTTTCCAACTCTTGATAAAAATGGCAGCCCCCTCTATCAAATTTTGTCAATTTCCAGCGTATACTTTGTTCGGTTTATTACAAGGAGGGAGCTACCGGCGTGCAGCTCCCTCCTTGTAATATGTAACTATAGAAGCGGCAGGGAGCAGTGCTCCCCACCACTTCATAAGCCCCCCAGGTCCCCCCTCACTCTATGGGGGTCAATATGACCCCCATAATAGCACAAGGGAGATTAAAATCTCCCCAATGCCCCTACTCGCTATATCGCGAGTAGGGGCATGTCCACTAAACAGTGAGCAGCCTGTGGCTGCTCACTGTAAAAAAAAAACAAAAAAACAGGGTAATAAGGGGGGGGACGGGGGACCTACTGTCCTCCCCCGCCGGCCCCCACCCCTGGACGGCGGGTGGGGGCCATAATGGGAATGGGGGGGGACCTACTGTCCTCCCCTCAGGCCCCCACCCCTGAGCGGCGGGTGGGGGCCATAATGAATGGTAATAGGGGGGGGGGAGGGACCTACTGTCCTCCCCCCCGGCCCCCACCCCTGGGCGGCGGCCATAATAATAATAAGGGGGGGACCTACTGTCCTCCAGCCCCCGGCCCCCACCCCTGGGCGGCGGGTGGGGGCCATAATAGTAATAAGGGGGGGGGTCTACTGTCCTCTTCCCCCCCCCCCGGCCCCCACCCCTGGGCGGCGGGTGGGGGCCATAACGATAATGGGGGGGGACCTACTGTCCTCCCCCCGCCCCCGCCCCCGCCCCCGGGCGCCCAGTGGGGGCACTAAGTAAATTCCCCCCCCCATCAAGGTGACTAGGGGTGCCCAAGCCCCTAGTCACCCACCCCCCACCCAAATAAAAATGCCCCTACCTACCCCCCTCACCCTAAAAAATAGTGAGGGGGGGAATAAAATTGCTAACCTGTGAAGTAAAATTAAACTTACCATTCGACGTCTTCTTTTTTCTAAAATCTTCATTTTTCAGCCCCCAAAAAGGCCAAATAAAAAACCATGATAGCCGTCGAACTAAAAATAAAATAAAAAACCCGAGCGCAAAAAAAAAATAACCCGACGAAAAAGAAAAAACCCGAGCGCACAAAAAATAATCCATCTTCACCCATGGAGGGCTCCGCGCAGACTGAGTTCCGCAGGGCGGGGCAAGGCTTATAAAGCCTTGCCCCGCCCTGCAATTAGCCTAAGAACACTCTGATTGGTGGGTTTAAGCCAATCAGAGTGCTCTGTGTCATTTTACAAGCGTGGGAAAGTTCTTTGGAATTTCCCCACGCTTGTAAAATGACACAGAACACTGTGATTGGATGGATTTCAAGCCGTCCAATCACAGTGCTCTGTGTCATTTTACAAGCGTGGGAAAATTCCAAAGAACTTTCCCACGCTTGTAAAATGACACAGAGCACTGTGATTGGATGGATTTCAAGCCGTCCAATCACAGTGCTCTGTGTCATTTTACAAGCGTGGGAAAATTCCAAAGAACTTTCCCACGCTTGTAAAATGACACAGAGCACTGTGATTGGATGGATTTCAAGCCATCCAATCACAGTGCTCTGTGTCATTTTACAAGCGTGGGAAAATTCCAAAGAACTTTCCCACGCTTGTAAAATGACAGAGCACTGTGATTGGATGGCTTGAAATCCATCCAATCACAGTGCTCTGTGTCATTTTACAAGCGTGGGAAAATTCCAAAGAACTTCCCCACGCTTGTAAAATGACACAGAGCACTGTGATTGGATGGCTTGAAATCCATCCAATCACAGTGCTCTGTGTCATTTTACAAGCGTGGGAAAATTCCAAAGAACTTTCCCACGCTTGTAAAATGACACAGAACACTGTGATTGGATGGATTTCAAGCCGTCCAATCACAGTGCTCTGTGTCATTTTACAAGCGTGGGAAAATTCCAAAGAACTTTCCCACGCTTGTAAAATGACACAGAGCACTGTGATTGGATGGATTTCAAGCCATCCAATCACAGTGCTCTGTGTCATTTTACAAGCGTGGGAAAATTCCAAAGAACTTTCCCACGCTTGTAAAATGACAGAGCACTGTGATTGGATGGCTTGAAATCCATCCAATCACAGTGCTCTGTGTCATTTTACAAGCGTGGGAAAATTCCAAAGAACTTTCCCACGCTTGTAAAATGACACAGAACACTGTGATTGGATGGATTTCAAGCCGTCCAATCACAGTGCTCTGTGTCATTTTACAAGCGTGGGAAAATTCCAAAGAACTTTCCCACGCTTGTAAAATGACAAAGAGCACTCTGATTGGCTTAAACCCACCAATCAGAGTGTTCTTAGGCTAATTGCAGGGCGGGGCAAGGCTTTATAAGCCTTGCCCCGCCCTGCGGAGCTCAGTCTGCGCGGAGCCCTCCATGGGTGAAGATGGATTATTTTTTTGTGCGCTCGGGTTTTTTATTTTATTTTTAGTTCGACGGCTATCATGGTTTTTTATTTGGCCTTTTTGGGGGCTGAAAAATTAAGATT
Organism: Pelobates fuscus; assembly: GCF_036172605.1. Classification (NCBI taxonomy): domain Eukaryota; kingdom Metazoa; phylum Chordata; class Amphibia; order Anura; family Pelobatidae; genus Pelobates; species Pelobates fuscus. The sequence goes on from NC_086319.1 coordinate 329,713,127, forward strand.
TTAGAAAAAAGAAGACGTCGAATGGTAAGTTTAATTTTACTTTACAGGTTAGCAATGAGGGGGGTAGGTAGGGGCATTTTTTATTTGGGTGGGGGGTGGGTGACTAGGGGCTTGGGCACCCCTAGTCACCTTGATGGGGGGGGGGGGGGAATTTACTTAGTGCCGCCGCCCAGGGGTGGGGGCCGGGGGAGGGGAGGAGAGGACAGTAGGTCCCCCCCCTTAATACTATTATGGCCCCCACCCGCCGCCCAGGGGTGGGGGCCGGGGGGGGGCAGTAGGTCCCCCCCCCCTTATTACTATGATGGCCCCCACCCGCCGCCCAGGGGTGGGGGCCGGGGGGGGGGCAGTAGGTCCCCCCCCCCCCTTATTACTATGATGGCCCCCACCCGCCGCCCAGGGGTGGGGGCCGGGGGGGGAGGACAGTAGGTCCCCCTCCCCCTTATTACTATGATGGCCCCCACCCGCCGCCCAGGGGTGGGGGCCGGGGAGGGGGAGGACAGTAGGTGTCCCCCCCCCCCTTATTACTATGATGGCCCCCACCCGCCGCCCAGGGGTGGGGGCCGGGGGAAGGAGGACAGTAGGTCCCCCCCCCCCTACTACTATTATGGCCCCCACCCGCCGCCCAGGGGTGGGGGCCGGGGGGGGGAGGACAGTAGGTCCCCCCCCCCCCCTTATTACTATGATGGCCCCCACCCGCCGCCCAGGGGTGGGGGCCGGGGGGGGGGAGGACAGTAGGTCCCCCCCCCCCCCCCTTATTACTATGATGGCCCCCACCCGCCGCCCAGGGGTGGGGGCCGGGGGGGGGAGGACAGTAGGTCCCCCCCCCCTTATTGCTATGATGGCCCCCACCCGCCGCCCAGGGGTGGGGGCCGGGGGGGAGGACGGTAGGTCCCCCCCCCCCTTATTACTATGATGGCCCCCACCCGCCGCCCAGGGGTGGGGGCCGGGGGGGAGGACGGTAGGTCCCCCCCCCTTATTACTATGATGGCCCCCACCCGCCGCCCAGGGGTGGGGGCCGGGGGGGAGGACGATAGGTCCCCCCCCCCCTTATTACTATGATGGCCCCCACCCGCCGCCCAGGGGTGGGGGCCGGGGGGGAGGACGATAGGTCCCCCCCCCCTTATTACTATGATGGCCCCCACCCGCCGCCCAGGGGTGGGGGCCGGGGGGGGGGGAGGACAGTAGGTCCCCCCCCCCTACTACTATTATGGCCCCCACCCGCCGCCCAGGAGTGGGGGCCGGGGGGGAGGACAGTAGGTCGTCCCCCCCCCCCCTCATTATCTTTATGGCCCCCATACATTTTTCGTTCTGCTGTTTTAGTCAAACATTTAGATTTTTATGTTTGCGGTTATTTACTAAAGGGTGAATCATTGACAATTCAAAGTAATTTTCAAATTTAGGCACATTTTAATTCCTAAGAACTCTGGACAGAGAGTTCGGGTTTTGATCTGCATTCTTCGTGCTCTGTCGCTATGTAAAAATAATAAATGTACAACTTTCAGTTCTAAGCTGACAGCAGGAAGTCAGCAATGCATTCTGTCACTTCTGGCCTGAATTGCTTTGCTGTCTGGAACAGGTGACAGGAGTTGCCAGGTGCATAGTTGAGTGGAAGTTCCATACCTCTACCTGTTTCTCTAGCTCTGGAACTAGATGTTTTATACACAGGCATTCTTCTACTTATTCATCTACTAGCACAATGTGTAAATTAAATAATTTGAAGAGTTAAACAGAATTCTGACATGTGATGCATGCCAGAGTCCACTATAAATTGTCACCCCCATATGTCTTGATTGATGTATTATTTTACTTGCTTTATAACTGCTCTGTCAGCGGAGCATTTTACCATTTTCTTTTCGGTTCATGACAATTTATTCATGTTGAGGGTGAGCTGTTAGTGACCCAGAAAGTTAAATCATGGAAGTTTATAGGCAGGAATGATAATATGCTTGCTGACCCGAATCCACCAACTCCTGCAGCCGAATGAAATATCGAATAGGGTGTATTTCGATACACCTCAAACAATGAGATTTGTTTAACTTTTAACTTGATTCTTTCATTTTTTATTTATTTTTTTGCCTTAGGTATTTATTTTGCTCATGCATTTTGATTCTGATAGGTTTCTGAATTGCCAAGCTTTGATGTTTTTTCTCATGCATTTTGATTCTGATAGGTTTCTGAATTGCCAAGCTTTGATGTTTTTTTGGTTTTTTTTTTGTTTCTGGGTAAAATTCATATACACAGAATTATTCTTTATGCTCCAAATTTTTGCAAATTAAATCCAAATGCAAAACTGAGGCAAAATATATTTGGACAACATGGGATTGTAAATTATTCCCCATTATGATTTGAGTTGTAAACATTCACACCAGGGAAATTGTTGCAGGTGATGCCTCTATTATGTTAACTTCAGAATGTATTTGTTTTTATGGGCAAACAAGAATTTTATTACACTCAGTTTGATATCTCCAACATAAGCACATAAGTAAACAGAATATTTAATCTCTTAAAGTGGCACTGTTATGTTTTGTTGTCTTTCCCTTTCAGTGTTTCTTTCCTTATACATCTTGTATCTTAATGATTATTTCCTGGTTCTTGATTTCAATACCTGGGCAACTCCATTTTGTTCTTCTATGTCCATGATGTCTGCAGTTTGCGCTTTTGTGGGATTGTTTTGACGGATGGATTATGGGTAATTCAGTTTAGCAAATAAATTAATAGAACTTTACTTTAGCTCTGCACATTGCAAAAAGTTGCCATAGACCATGCTCTGCGGTAGTTCTTACGTCTTCTTATGCATTACTTAAACACAAACTCAAAATTTGGAAATTAAAAATAAAAAGTAATAAAACCAATCAAGGGACAGCAACTTGCTGTATTTTTGAATATACCCCATAGTTCTGAAAGATGTTAAAGGGACACCGGATACACTGTAAGCCCCACAGCTTTATGTAGTGGTTATGGTTAGAGTTTGTAGGTGCTGTTCCATTTGTGGTTTGACAAAATTGGGACTTTTCCCTGCATTGGAGGGTGAATGCAGTTTAAGGTTTTTCCCAAAAAAGTCTGTGAGGAGGGTCTCCTGCAACGTGGGGTCAATGGAGGACCCATGGATATAGTTGAGGTGTTATCCATGAGAGAGAGTATAATGTCCAGCCCTGAATGGTGGTTTGGGAAGCCCCAAGGTGTTGAGCAAAGCTGGGACATCCATAATAAAATTAATGCATGCCATTGTGTTGCCTTTTAGCCATTAGGTCAAAAAGAAATGCTGGCGTTTTGGGAAGACAATAGATCTGTGACTAACGTAAAGGGACACTCCACTGCCCAAATACAAAATAAATACAAATCACTGTTTAGTAGATCTAGTCCAGATGACAACATGCATTTTTTTACATGTAAAAAATCTTTTGAAAAACCTGCATTTTTCTTGTATGCTACTTTTGCAAGCCCTCCCCTACTAACCCCGCCCAGACTTCTGTCTCTGTCCAATCACAGATTTCCCAATGGATCTCAATAAGTAGTCTTTGCAAGGCAGGTGCACTGGGCAATTGCCTGTCTATTGAATTTAGCTCCACTGAACTAAACAAACCAGGACGTAGCAGGACCCGTTGTCTGCTTGAATGCCAGGGAGTGTAACCGGGTTAATTTCAATCTGCACCTTTTGCAAAATGAAAAAAAGAGGACACATTCTTTACACATAAAGCTTTTCAGCTAGCTAAAGCACTTTAGGGGTTTGGAGTGTCCTTTTAAGAGCTCTGCGGTCATGTATAGTGATTCTAGAGAGGTCTTTGTATAATTCAACATAATGTCCGTGGAACTGCCAAGTCCTTGCTGCTCTGGCACTTTGCATGACATCTTCCATTAAACCAATGTCCAACAGATGGCAGATTTTATCCCTCAAAGGTGCAGAAGCGGGGGAATGTGGGCACAAATCACTATGTGCTCTGTCCATTACATCTTGGGGGGTGCCCTAAAACATGGTTGAAGAGAGCAGTTAGGGTGTCCCTGATGTCTTCCCCGCCATCCACCTCTGCAATACCACTCACCCTGATATTGTTTCTGCATTGTCTATTTTTAATTTTTACCAGCTGGTACCACATGCCAAATATGTGGAAGGGCTGCTGCTGCATTGTGGAGGTAATTTGTAGTACATTCTGTGAGTGTTTCTGAGTGTTGGGACTCTGTGGCCTGCATCCGAGCCTCTAGAGTAGTGAGGGACTGGTGGAAATCTGCTAACTCCATTCTAAAGACTTGTTTCGACTTCTTTAATTAGGATATTACAACCTTCTCGCTTGTGCAAGGAAGCAAACAGGGTGTACCAATCAGGCGACATGCTTGCAGGCTCGGAAATTGTGTAAACGTGTCCCCGGCTGCCAGAGACTGAGGATCCTGGTGGGGATGGCGCCATGATGTCAGTGTCAGCCCCGACTCAAGCATGGCTAAAGTACGCGTGTAGGTGCAGATCGAGGAGGGAGACTCGAGTGCGTCTGGACCGTACCATGACTGCAATAATGATGCTTATATAGCCTTCTGATACCATGGGCGGCGGAGCCCAAAGACTAAGCATCCATCAAAGTTCAGTGCCAGGCCATACTGAGCTAGTGTAGTTAAGGTGTCAAACTCGTGTATGAGGTAAAGACCTCATATCCTCTAGATTGTTAGCTCCTTTAAGTAGGGTCCTCATCAACCTATTGTTACTGTAACATAATAATGTAATATCCCATTTTAAAAGGAAGTGTCAGGCTTGTTGTGCGTAGTGGCTAATGGCCTCCCCTTTGTCTGCCACACATTTAGGTCCTAGGGCTATATGGTAGTCTTGGCTGCATCTCGCTCATTGTGTACTGGTCCAAGCTGAGTCATTGATCTTTCAATGCATCCCCTGTTAAAAATCAGGTTTATTGTCAAAATTTAAATACTTTCAGCTGTTTGCAATGAACATATTAAACAAAAGCAATTGATATAGCTCAAAACAATGAATGCTTCAAGTGGTTCCCCCAAATTCAACTAAAAATGCAACTTATAACGACTCCTCCAGCCTCAAAATGATTCAACCCCCCCGAATAGAATCCCTCACAACAGCACAAATATGCAAAACAGGTGTTGTCTCAAGCACACCCGATGCAATAAAGGGCTTCATTAGTTGCACCAGGTATGCTTGAGCTGGAACACTTGAAATACCTGAACTAGCTAGGGGTTTGTTGAGTGTCACGTTTTACTGCATGTTAGAAATATGGCCAAGTCAATTGTCCACAAAGTAAAGAGATCATTGCCTTTCACAAACAAGGAACAGGATACAAAAAGATGGTGAAGGCACTGAATGTTCCTAGAGACACCGTTGGAAGTATAATTAACAAGTTCAAAGTGGAAGGAACAGTGGTTACAGGGCAGAAAAAAAGTAGCTATCAATGGCTGCAACCAGATTTCTGAGAAGGCATATTGTGAAAAACCCTAGAGTGACTGCAAAAGACACAGTAAGGTGCATACTAAACGCAGAAGCTTTCTATGCCAGAACTCCAAGATGTACAACACTACCGACCCGGAAACACAAGAAAAGTTGACTCCAATATGCTCAAAATCATATAAATAAAACACTGAAGTTTTGGCATTCTGTTTTGTGGAGCGATAAAACAAAACTGAAACTTTTCGGCACAATGGATCAACTGTATGTCTGGTGGAAGAAGAATGAAGCATACGTTGAAAAAGAACACTCTGCCTACAGTTACCCCTGGTGGTGCTCCGGGGCTGCATTACATCCTATGGCACTGGAAACCTGCAGCACGTGGAATGCAAAATTAAATTAAATTAAAGTATCAGGAAATTCTTGGAGAAAGCGTCATGTCATCTGTGAGGAAGCTGAAGTTTGGTGTCATTGGACCTTCCCACAAGACAATGATTGCAAGCATTTCTGAAAATCCACCAAGGCTTAGTTGCAGAAATAGTCCTGGAAAATTCTACAGTGGCCATCAGCCACCTGACTTAAACCCCATAGAAAATATCTGGTAGGATTTGATTAAGCAGACCCAAGGGTATTACTGAACTGGAGGCATTTTCAGTTGTATTTGGGGAAACCATTTGTAGCGTTCGTTCAGATATTTCAATTGCTTTTATTTGATTTGTTCATTGTAAACAGCTGAAAGTCTTTAAATTTGCGACAATAAACCGGATTTTCAATGGGGTTAAATAATCTTTATTACAACTGTACATGTCTGATTTCCTATACTTTGTGTGTATTGCAGACTTTTGTTTTACTGTAAGAGAGAAAGGATAGACAGAGTATATGTAATGTCATTTTTGGGGTAGTTCATATACATAGTCTTCACATATTGTGTAGTGTGGTGTGACTGGTTAATAAAGCATCAGGATTTTTTTCTTTAAACTTAGAAAGATTATAGAGATTCCATTGTAGTTTTTAAATCGCAATCTCTTTCAAGTAAATATTCTGCATGCTGTCCTGTTTGACAGCATGGGTGTCATACCTTCATCATTGCTCATTTTAGAAACTGTATGCTATAATTAAAATCTAAAAATATAATTCCCATTTATTACATTTGTGGCTTATGTCCTTTTTCTAATGAAAGGAATGTGTAGTAAGAATGTGTTTTTTTTTATTTTTTTTATTTTATTTTTTACACACTACAATGTAAAATATAGCATAATTGTATTGTGTTTTTAGAACTTCTGCTTAAAGCAGCTTTGTCACCTCTGGCCACTTCTTGAGTATTTTATAAAGATAAAATATTTATGAAAATTCTTGTCCCAACCCAATCAAAAGGTTTAAACAAACCAGGGACTATTTTGTCTTCTGGTAAAGCCCAAGGTTGACAAAAGGTAGAGTTACTACTATCCACTTACCGTATGTCAGTTAGCACAGTAGTTGCTAGTGACAGCTGGGTGGGGAGCAGCATGTTCTCAAGCATTGCACAAACTAGTCTGTGGACCACAGTTTCGAGAAGTAACACGTGATCCCCGCAGATGGAATGCTGGGAGCTGAAGAATGCAGATGGCGTCTCAAAGGGAGACCTGCAGGTAAGTATAGCTACCTTGAACTTCACACATAAGCTACCACACATTAGCGGGCAAGTCATCTTTGCAATTATGCAAAATATGCAATTGTCTCAAATTTAAAAGACCTGTTTTAAGTGCTGCTGGATAGGATAAAACACAAATCCTTGTAAATAAACATATACATTCCATTTATTCCCAATTTGTTTTGTATTTTTTCCCCTCGTGCCCTATTTCCCAATCTCTTCGTTCAAAACTGTTTGAATTCCAACATCCATCAAGTCAGTCGTAGATGTTACTGTTATATTTAGGGATCGACCGATATTGATTTTTTTATTTAATTTTATTTTATTTTTAGAGCCGATACCGATAGTCTGTGAACTTTCAGGCCGATAGCTTACCGATATTCTGTACATTTACCGTTTTGAGAATAAAAAAATATTTTTGCAAATCTTTTTTTTTCTTCTTTTTATTAAGTGGTGAATGCACAAAATATATTATGTTTTCAAGAATATTTGTGTGTGTGTGTGTAGTGGATGCAGTGAGAGTATTTGATTAGTAAATGCAGTGTTTGTGTAGTATGTTTGTGTGTAAATATGTGCGGTAGGAAGTCTCCCCCCTCCTTTTTCCTTAATGGTCCTCTCCCTCATCTTTTAGTGCCCACCTCTACCCCAGTGTTTATTTTCCCTTCCCTGTACCTTAGTGCCCTCCCTTAATGTTTGTTCCTCTCCCCCCCCCCCCCGTCCCATAGTTCTTTCCTCCCCCTCCCCTGCCCCATAGTTTTTTCTTTCCCCCTCCTCTGTCCCATAGTGTTCTTTCCTCCCCCTTACTCCCCTGTCCCCCTTACTCCCCTGTCCCATAGTGTAACTTCCCTCTGTCTTGTCTCCCGCTCAGTAAGCACTTCCTTTCAGTCCGTCCGGGTACAGGAAACATAAATTCCTGTACCGCGGTGCGTACTGCTCCGCTCGGCCACGCTACAGAGTGCCTGGCAGGAGGGAGCGCTGTGCGCCCACTTCCTGTCGGTCACTCCAATCTAGCACCTCCCCGGGCCGGTGCACCCTAAGGCGGCTGCTTGTGCCGCCTTATGGACGCGCCGGCCCACCTCATTACCGGTGATTATCGGCTGATACTTACTAAAAATCTGAATATCGGCCGATAATATCGGCAAAACCGATAATCTGTCGATCAAATTGTCCTGGCTGAATGCTCTGCTAGTAAACAATTAGCTACATCCTTTTTCTTATCATCTGTTCCAGCTTTTCATGATGATGTACAGAAGTAGAAGTTTATTGCACAAATAATTCTATTACTAATATACTTATTGTTCAAGTTTCCAACCATATGCATATTATAATTTGTTAAAAACACACCATGATCAGGCACTAGCAAGATTAAATGCCGTGTCGTTTTCTGAACTAGCTATAGCTAACAAGGCAAGAATGCATGATCCCATGAAAGACCACACACAGGTTGTGTTTGCAGCACAAACAACAATTTGCATAGGTGAGCAGTGATTGTCTGAATAATCTTCATCTACTTCCTCGTTGCAACTAAATGAGTGGCAGCAGAGATTCGTCAAAGTGGACAAATTTATTTGTAATTTTTATTTATTTTCTATTAATTATTTGTAAAAGCATAATGGACAGAAAAATAGGGGCTTACTAGTATTCATTAAAAAGTTTAAAGGGACACTATAGGCACCCAGACCATTTAAGCTTATTGAAGTGGTCTGGGTGCACAGTACAAGCACCCTTAATCCTGCAAAGCTAATTATTGCAGTTTTTTTTATAAACTGCTATAATTAGCTTTGTGGGGTAACTTCACCTCAAATGGCTGTCTACCAGGCAACCACTAGAGCAGTGATGGCGAACCTTTTTGAGCCTGAGTGCCCAAACTGCAATACATGCCAACGTTTTTTTCCTCAAAGTGCCAACATGGCAATTAAACCTGAATACTGAGGTTTAAGTTTAGAAAAAACAACTCGTACAGTTGTCCGAACTAATTAACATATTTTGTTTTAAAAGAACACAACAACAGAGCGTTTTAATGATACAAATTTTAAATAATTATATAAATAATAGCTAACATTAAGCTTATTTTTATTAGTATCTCCAACAAATGCCATACATACATACAATACATACACACAGACTGCTGAATACAGTCAGACTGCTGAACACATTCACACACCGACTGCTGAATACATGCGCACAGACCGCCGAGTACACACACCCACACACATTCTGCATTAAGGGGTGCAGTGTATGTGTGGGGCTGGTAAAGATACATAAAAAAAAATACATACAATCTTTATTCCACCCCTTTCTTCTTACCTTTGATGAAGGAGGGGGGAGACACAGCCAGCCCTGGTGGTCTGGTGGTAAGTATGTGTCTGGCTGCAGCTCTCCTGTCCTCCTGCGCAATGCTGTGTGGAACGTTGCTATGGGAATGCGTAGCAACGCTCCACAATGCCTGCTCGCTGGAGGAGAGCTGCTTCCTAGATCCGTCCCCCTGCCTCCAGGTCCTCCCGACACGAAAGCAGAGTAGTCGCCTGCCGTTTTGGGCGGGCTGATGCCTACTCTGCTTTGCTGCTGACCTGCGCCAGCGCGCCCACTGGCGACCATTGGTCACGTGCCCACAGAGAGAGGGCAACAGCTCTGGACATTCCTGCAGTCAGCATGCCAATTGCACGCTCCCTCAAAACTTGCGGCATCTGTGGCATTGTGCTGTGTGATAAAACTGCACATTTTAGAGTGGCCTTTGTATTGTGGCCAGCCCAAGGCACACCTGTGCAATAATAATGCTGTCTAATCAGCATCTTGATATGCCACACCTGTGAGGTGGATGGATTATCTCAGCAAAGGAGCAGTGCTCACTAACACAGATTTAGACATATTTGAGAGAAATAGGCCTTTGTGTACATAGAAAAAGTCTTAGATCTTTGCGTTCAGCTCATGAAAAATGGGGGCAAAACCAAAAGTGTTGCGTTTATAATTTTGTTCAGTGTATGTGTCCTGCCTGTTTGTATGCCAAACCTATCCACGTTCTTGTAGTTTATCTGATAAAAACAAAACATAAGTTTTACATAATTATAACTGGTACATGTTTTAAGGCCAAATGTGTCAGAAATGTTGTACTTAAAAACTGCTGTTGTATTATATTACTAGGATGCCATATTTATTTAAAAAAAAAAAATTGTAGGTATGAGAAAATATTTGACATACAGTCATTATTTCATTAACTTGATGATTTATTTAGACAGACCCAAAGATATGTGGAGTGGACTGTTTCATAAGCATGTCTATAAATACTGGCGTTTAAATGAAGCAGCTAAGTGACAATAAACAAAAGCATTTTTATGCAAATATACAGTAGAGCAATTTAGAGACCAAACAAGCCTGTTCCTGTTAGTGTCATCTTCGTCCCGCAGCTGGTAACGAAGACAGAAGCTGTTTAATAAAAGACAAAGACATTTTAGTTGGTGATGTTTAGAACAAAGATTTAAAAAAAAAAAAAAAAAGTGTATACTTTTCAAGTTACACAATAACAAGTCCAGTTATTAAGATTACATTTATTTGACTCGATTTATGACAGTTGTGAATGGGAGGTAGATACATAAAATGCCTGGTATGGTGCACTTGGTTTTTGCATTCTAGTATGTGATCATTAGAGTTTTCATTGAATGTCCATTAGACACATAATCATTAAATAGCTAATTATGGTGAACCACTAAAGGTAAATGAAACATTAGCTCATTTTTAGGCTTTTTTTTTTTTTTGCTGTTCTGTTTTATCTTAACTTCTGGCAATTACTGCATATGCACCCTTTCTCCTTAATGCTTCTCTATAAGACAAGTCTTCATGATACTAAAAAGTATTAAAAGGAACAATTTGGAAACTACAAGCCTGCATAAAAATAAGTGCTGACTTCCCATTTAATAAGTGCATAATATTTATTATTCATGCATTTTATTCGTTTTTTTTAGATTTAGGAACATTTATCAATATAAACATACAATGCCACTATTACAGTTGTTTAAGTAATAGATTAACATTCGAAATATGGCAGAATAACAAAATTAGAGACAAAGAAAGAAAAAAACAAAAACATTCTTACACTGTGAGAGAATAGGATGATCAGTTGTGTCCCCAGTAGGACTTTTGTTTTGGTATTCCAGACAAGATTCACAGAACATAGAATCATTGACTAAGCCATTAAATTAGCCATTAGCAATCTGTAGTTTTTTTTTTTTTTTTACCTCAACTGATCACTTATCAGATTGGTTTGCCTTCTTTGTATTTCATTTATAAAATTCGGCCGTTAGTGGAGTAGAGTGCTCTCTCTGCATATCCCAGAGTATGCAGATAGGCGCTGTGATGTAGGGATTTTGCTCTAAACCCGTGCCCTGTTCTGGCATTACAGTTTCAAAACAAGTACCTGCCAGAATACACTGAATCTGAAAATAAAATACATTTATACCTTGGGCTTCAACTTAATATTGTTGGATAAGCTTTTAAATGATCTAATATTTTGAAAAAATTTAATTTTATGAAAAATATTGCATTTGTCCAATATTTTGCTATTTTTTAGATTGTTATATTTTATACATGATAGATTTTAATATTTAGAAAAATAGTAACAGTTAAATTTACCAGTTTTTCCAAAAATAAATCATTTTGAAAAAATTATTCAACAATATTAAATTGAAGCCTTGGTGTCCAAATGAACAGAAATATTGTTACAAAGCTCTGTGCAATATGCTAATCACAGCATTGACCTACATGTCAGGTGTTTTTTTTTTGTTTGTTTTTTTAAGCTTTATGTCTGGGTTATGCGGGAGAACTGGGTAATAGGAGACACTCTGCTTTCTGGGAAACTAATCTCACCAAGCCTGTTTGATTTTTTTTAACATGCTCCATTTTCAGACTAATTGATTTGTGTAGTAGGAATAAGAGCATTAAAGGCGCAGCTTGTTGTATTGATTATGATGCTATTAATCAGTGGGCACTGTGCCCTGTTTTAGAGCTTTCCCTGGCACCTGTAAACCGATAATGTGGAAACTATACTTCTGCATTAAGTGTGATCTTTTCCAATGTTGAAGGCAGTGGTAGGCGTGAGTTCGCTGTGGGTGTTAGCTCAGCACTCACTAGCTGTATTTGCCAAACAGCTGTTTATCCACAGTTTTAGACTGATCTGCTGAAAAGGCCAGTTGTATGTTACCAGGGTTTGACTAGCCTGTGTCCAAAGATATGGGTCCCAAAAGAACAAACATCTGTGCGTGTGTATTTAACAGGTTAATCACAAAGGACACCGTAAAAACTGCCAGATATACATTGGGAATTTTAAAGGTTAATCTCTACTGGTAAGACAAAAGAGTATACACACTAAAGGTACAGTGATAATATGTCAAATTGGAGTACTTCCAGGTGTACCTCACGAACACCCAATAGACAAATAGCAAACAGAAAGTGGAAAGAAAACCCAATACACGTATAAAGATTGAGATACATCCTGTAAAAAGTAGATCCAAGGCGGATAAATTGTATATAATCATTGTAATGAATCTAAAGTGATAAATGCATATCATAGCGTAATACAATTTAAAATAAAAGTGAAAATGTGCTGCTAGTAGCAAACTCACAAACGTAGGTGGAAAGCAGGCTTCTCACCCCACCTGGGGTTAAGTAGAATTTGATAGTACATCTTAGTGGTATGGGGATCTTCAAAGGAATGAAGGAAAAGAACCATACATAGTGAAGTATGTGTAAACATACAAAACGATTCATTAGAATGCACTTACAGACAAGTAGACGTAACCGGCATATCTCCACTGGCAAGTGGAATAAAATAGCAGCGTGGTGGGTCTGGAGGGGTCCAACTCAGGCCGCAGGAGAAAACAAGTAAAAGAAATAACAATAAAAATAAACCTGGGGGTTAACTCTGGAAAGCACTAACTAACGTGGACAACAAAGGGTTAACATTGTGTGGAGGAGTACCGTATTTGGTGTGTCCGTACTGAAAGGGTTAATTGTGTGCTTGTTTTACGGTTTAAAGTGCAATTCTCCAGTTCATTGTTCTCTGACCAGGTAACCCTGGTCAGCGTAGCTAACCGCAAATTCCCCTTTCCCTCCAGAGCCTTTTGCACCAAACCCAGCCAGTAATATTTGGGTACCCACTAACGTTTCTGTGAATGACACTGTGACCCTGTGACCGGAATACTTGTCCTTTATCGCATAGGTAGCTGAGGACATAATCTGTCCGATGGTTTCCTTAGATTGAGAGAGGTCCTCTACCTTACGGAGAGCTCCCTTTACTTTTGGTTGGGCCCATAGTAAATACATAGGTACTTGCTCCCACCCCCCTTAGCCATTTGCTCAATAATCCTAGACATCCTGGAACCATGGGTAGGTTCCTAGCACTCTGGTTCCCTCTGTGTCACTGCAGTCTCCTAGAAGGTCCCCACACTGTTTTACATGTTTGTCATGCCTTCAAGTAACACCTCAGGAGTGTGGTAACCCAATCTACTTGTTTGTCATAACAAGCTACATGTCCTGAAACAAAATAAGTGCAATTAAAAATAAATTTTGAGGCCCCTGCCAAGAGCACTGGACAGTGCTATTTGCTGGATTGTGAATTTTTACAAAAGAAATCTGAAAGGCGAAATAGAGGCAATATTAACTAATCTGGAAAAATTCTTTAACTGTAGTCTCAAAAGGGCTATTTTTGTGTCCGTTTTGCCACTTGGGTTTATTTTGCAAAATACCCTGAGTGTCCTACCCTCTGCCCTCCCATAGTCTCCCCCTTTTTCATAGTGTGTGTGCTTGTTGTGTGTCATCCTTGTGTGCTTTTTGCTGTATGTGTATGGTGTGTGTTCGATTGTGTCCACCACATGCACTCAGCATTCACTATACACACTGTTTTACATTACACACAACCTGGAGTTTACTATAATCATGGTACATGTTGTTTTAGGTTTTTTCCTAAAGTTCAAGTTAAACTATAATAGGGTGCGTCTTCTATTCTAAATAATACGGTAATGCAGCAATGATTTTGGATCAGTATGAATTTTCCTTGTTCTTTGAACACTTTGTTTAGAACTTTCATCTCTGAATTCTTTCCGTGTTAGAGCACTTTTGTTTTTACTTCCATGGCTATACTCCATTCGATATCCTTTGTGTTTATTAGCCAAATAATTTGATGACTCAGAATGTTATAAACACATGGATACATTGGATATTGCTCAATCATACATGGGGAAAAAAAACAACCACCCACAGATTGATGACTGATAAAAAGGTATTGACACCTCTTGTCTGTTCATTTGAAAAGTCTATCAGACTGATCTCTGTTACTTGTTCTGGTTTACTTTATGCAAATCCCCCAAAAAATTTTAATGTGCTAGCATTTACCACTCATTGAAAGGAAATTTCTGGCATGTACTATCCTTCATGTAGCCCATAGTATACATATTGTACTTTTAGATATCCACCCTTTATGTAAAGTCAAATGTTCCTTGCTGACACTCCCCCGAGAACGTCCATATTAAAACCCTTTGACACACTATTTTAAAACAGATTATTGATTGATTTTTGATGGACATACATATATATCTTGGTATCATTTTGACATCTAAAGGGATGCTGTAGTCACCAAAACAACGTTAGCTTAATGAAGCAGTTTGGGTGTATAGTTCATTCCCCTGCTGTCTCACTGCCCATTTTTTTATTTCTGTTTATGCAGCTCTACACACTACTTTATTGACTGAGACTGAAACAGTCTGCATAAAAGAATGGTTTCATTTTCAATCAGACGTTGTCTTACTTTAGAAGCTTGTATCTCCTGCTCTGTAAATTTAACTTTAATCACACACAGGAGGCTCCTGCAAGGTCTAGCAGGCTATTAACAGTGCAGGAGATACGAAATTCTAAATTAAACATACTATGCAATACAGGATGTCTAAATATTAGATCTCACCTTACAGGAAGTGTTTATTCTGTGTTGGTCACATGCAGGGAGCTGTAACTAGGGCTGCATAAACAAAGTGATTTAATGGCAGAGAATTGAGCAGTGAATCTACATTTTCATGATCTGTACAGCAAAACTGTTTCATTAGGCTAAAGTTGTTTTGGTGACTATAGAGTGTCCCTTTAAAAGTTGGTTTATTACACTTCTCAATCAATTGAAAGTCCAGCACCTGAAAATTCAGAGCAGAATTAAAGGTGTGTAGAGAATGTTTGCTTTGTATTCTGTTTTCACACCATCACACATAATTATACCCATGATGTTTTCATGTCTGCCCATTTTTATTCTTCACATATTTACTGTGTATAAACTATATCAAACCAATTACATTATACAAATATTGTGCCATCTAATATATCCATCCACCTTATTCTTGTATTTCTGTGTTGGTTATGGTGTTTAGAGTGTCCCTTCCATTTGCTTTAACATGATGTGATCTTGATCCAAGCACAGTAAGTCATGCATATTTTTTGGGGGGTGGGGGGAGTTGATATTGGTTTACTCCTCTTTATTGATCATATTGATGTATTTTTACTTTCTTTACTTGGAAAAGTATATTAATCTCTTTAGTAAACATCTCTATAGATGCTCCAATACACCGGCAGGGCCGGACTGGAAACTAAAAGCAGCCCTGGAAAAAAAATTCTATACCAGCCCAATAATGCGTCGCGCCAGCATAGTGTGCTGATATAGAGGGTGAAAAAATAACTTGAAATTGAAAACTCTTACTCCAACGAAAGAACGCATATAGGACTTCAAAATAAACAAAAGAGTGCCTTTATTTTAAGTAGACGTACATTTGCATGTAATCAATGTTTCAGTACAACTACTTAGGCCTATTAAGGACATTTTAGTAATGATACTGAAATGCTGAATGTCTGCAATTGCACAACTAAACAAAAATTAGCTTGTTTATTTTGAAGTTCTATGGGTGCGCTCTAAACTTTAAATATGTTATGGTGCATGAGTATGCAACTAGCAACAAGACTGGGCCCAGGGCCGGCCTTAGGCATTTGGGCGCCCTGTGCAAAAAAATCTTCACAGCGCCCCCCCCCCTTCCCGTCCCCCCCTCCCCCACTCCTTACCCCTTCCCACACACGCAGACAGTCACACACACGCGCAGACAGTCACACACACACACACACACACAGGCAAACAGACACACACACACAAACAGTCAGACACACACACTCACTAACAGACAAACACACTCACAGACACACACTAACAGACACAGACACACACACACACTAACATACAGACACACACTAACATACACACACTAACAGACACACACACACTAACAGACACACACTAACATACACACAGACACACACTAATATACACACACTAACATACACACACACACACACACACAGTCTCACACACACACACACACACACAGGCAAACAGACACACACACACACTAACAGACAAACACACTCACAGACACACACTAACAGACACAGACACACACACACTAACAGACAGACACACACTAACATACACACACACACTAACATACACACAGACACACACTAACAGACACACACTAACATACACACAGACACACACTAACATACACACACACACTAACAGACACAGACACACACTAACATACACACTAACAGACACACACACTAACATACACACACTAACAGACACAGACACACACTAACATACACACTAACAGACACAGACACACACTAACATACACACACACACAGACACACACTAACACACACACACACACACACCCACATTAACACATTTTGTAACATTTATTTAGACCCCCCCCCCCCAGCCTCCTTACCTTTGGGAATGCTGGGGGGGGGTCTCTTCCTCCCTGGTGGTCCAGTGGCTGCTGGGCGGTCGGGCGGCGCTGGCGGGCGGGCGGCTGGCGAGGGAGCACTTCCTCTGAGCTGTATGCTCAGCTCCCTCGCGCGCTGCAGAGTGAGGCTGGGAGCCGGAATATGACGTCATATTCCGGCTCCACCTCCCAGCCACACTGTGCGGCGCGCGAGGGAGCTGAGCATACAGCTCAGAGGAAGTGCTCCCTCGCCAGCCGCCCGCCAGCGCCGCCCGACCGCCCAGCAGCCAGGCATGTCTGTTAGCCGCAAGGCTAACAAGACATTTGCCTTGGGCATTTGGGGGCGGCTTTTTTTGCCGCCCCCTGGAAAATGCCGCCCAAGGCAAATGTCTTGTTAGCATTGCGGCTAACAGACATGCCGTGTGAGCTATGCGGCCGCAGGGCGCCCCCTGCACCATGGCGCCCTGTGCGGCCGCACAGCTCGCACACCCCTAAGGCCGGCCCTGACTGGGCCAATACGTGCTCATTACATACATACATATATATATATATATATATAAATGACATTTATGTGTGTATTATGCATATATAAATGTATATTACTATATGTGTAAATATTATAGGCATAATTATATGTTACTAATACACACATCAAAATATATATATGTGTGTGTGTATTACTGTCAGGATCACATCAATTTACGTCTATTACCTTTACCTCGTTTACTGTATCTTGTCTCCAATTGTCTCCTTTTTTCTCCTACAGCGACCCTTGTGCATCTTTTACTTCATCCCAGTCCCTGTGTTTCTTTTTACCCTTCTCCAGCCTCTGTATTTCTCTTTCCCTAGCCCCTTTTGTGTTGTTCTTAGCCCCAGCCAACAAACCTTCTGTCTCTTTCTACCCTCTCCTCCCTGTCTCTCTTCCCCCTCTCGTCCCTGAGTCTCTCTTCCCCATCTCCTCCCTGTGTCTCTCTCCTACCCCTCTGTCTCTTTGTACCCCCATCCCCTGTGTCTCTCTAGTACCCCTCTGTCTCTTTGTCCATCTTCCCTGGTGTCTCTCTATTACCCCACCTGTCTCTGTGTCCCCCCTTCTCCTGTGTCTCTCTATTACCCATATCTTTGTCCCCCCAACCCCTATGTCTCTCTATTACCCCTCTGTCTCTTTGTCCCCCCCTTCCCTGGTGTCTCTCTATTACCCCATCTCTTTGTCCCCCCATCCCCTGTCTCTCTATTACACTTCTGTCTCTTTGTCCCCCCCCTTCCCTGGTGTCTCTCTATTACCCCATCTCTTTGTCCCCCCCATCCCCTGTCTCTCTATTACCCCTCAATCTCTGTGTCCCCCCTTCCCCTGTGTTTCTATTACCCCTCTATTTGTCTCCCCTTCCCCTCTTTTTGTCCTCCCCTTCCCCTCTATTTGTCCCCCCTTCCCCTCTATTTGTCCCCCCCTTCCCCTTCCCCTTTTCTCTGTACCTGCTGCTACAGGAGGACTGAGGGAGGGGGCGGAGCTTAACTACCATGCTCCCTCCCGGTTCCCATAATTCCCAGCATCTACACATCATAGAGTAATCCCTACTCTATGATGTGTAGATGCTGGGAATTATGGGAACCGCGAGGGAGCTTGGTAGTTAGCTCCGCCCCCTCCCTCAGTTTTCCTGTGCTGACAGTTATGCCAGTATCAGTGAGTGTGCTGCTGGATCACTTAGGCGGCCGCCCGGCACACTCACTGATAGTGACAGCAGCATAGCTGTCAGCACAGGAGATGGGGCTGCCGGCCGCAAGGTGAGTAATCACCTCAGAGTGTGCCGCCGGACTGGCCACCCGGCGGCACTGACATGCGGCCGACGGCCGCGATTTTATTAAAATATAGGTAGCAGGGCACCCTCTCACTGTCCAGCTCCCCAGGTGCCGCGGCCCACCGGGAAATTTCCCGGTATCCCGGTGGGCCAGTCCGGGCCTGTACACCGGACCTGCCCTAGAAAGCAAATCCTAGTAGTCCCCATTGGAGTCTCCTTTCCATTACTAAGTTATGAAGCAAGTTGTGGACTGTTATACGTGGATGTCTTATGAAAAGACCAGGAAAAGAGTTGACTAAACTCAACTATTCAATTACTTCTATCATTGCGTGATTCTGTCGATAATGAATGTGATTGAATCCTCCATTCCTAAAGCTTGTGGAGGGGCTTAGAGCTCGTAATCTGTAAGGAGGAGGCTGATTACACAGAAAACCATGCAAAGTGTCAAAAAGAACCATTCTCCTCATCCCCATAGCACCCTTGTTAGAGAAGCATGAGAGATGTGAAGGTTGAAACCGGCTGCATAGAACTATACACTAGTGTTGCTGTACAGATAATTACTACATGGTAAAGATATACCAATAGTAAACTGTGTACTGCTAAAATCAATGTTACACTTACCCCTAAGGGTTAAACAATGAAAACACTGTAAAAATAATAACTCGTATAGTGTAATCCCTTTGGTGATAAGTCAGTGGACTAGTAAAAATGGAAACTCACGTGGGAAAGAGCCTGATATGGATAGGCTCAAATCGCTTCAGCTTTAGTGTACTCAGTGTTACAGTTCCTACATTTGTGTGGAACCTGCTAACACTTTGCACTTTAATATTCGTCTAAAGCGCCTTTAAGCATAGAGCACTTTTTTGTTATCTGTGATTTACTAGTGTTGCTATGTTACCAAATAGGAACTAGGTCCCTGTGTTGTAGTATTCCTAGACGTTTTTGTTCTCTTCTTCAAACCCTGTATTATTATTATTATCATTATTATTATTATTTTTTTTTAAAGATCTCAGTAGAGATATCAATTTAATAAAACAGGAAGGGGATCTTTTAAGGAGGCATTAAAACTCCTAATACTGTTCGCCTCGGAAATAGAATCACTGTGTCCACTTCACACCCTGGATTTTGTTGTTGTTGTTGTATCTCCCATGATGAAATAAAGTTGATTTTACTATCAAACTAAACATGCTGAATAGGATATCCTCCACCCACGTATTGGGTGAAAAATATCTCTTTTTGGTTTGGAACATAGTGACAGCTGGTTATAGGACAAAGTATGTGGAATCATGGCTAATTTTGGACAGTAAGTAGCTGATTGGGTGAGCTGTTCAGGAATATATTGGTTGTGAAAGTGCCATGTTTGAGAAGGAGGTTTTAGGGCTTCATTCCCCAAAATCCTTGCAGATTGGGGTTTAGCAAGTAGGCTACTGATAGCAGACCCAAACATCGCGGCACCTGGGAAGGAACGGTCTTATCTTATGTTGATCACCACCTGGATGGTGAATACACATTTGTAAGTGTATAAATACTGTGTGTCTGCTAATACGTGTACTTGGTTTTCACCCTTCATCTTGTCTCGGCTAATATTTGGGGAAAATGCTACGTGTGCTATGATCACTCTCAACATCTGAGCTATATGAGGGAGGGAGGAGCTCTTCTGGAGCACTTCATACATACAGGAATGGGCAGAAAAAGCCAACGAGTAGGTTTAATCATTAGGTACAGGACATGTTTAGTTAAGCTCATGTCTGCTAAAAGATGTTCCTCCCGTTACTAAGTCTAAAGGTTAAGAACATTTTTGCAACGGTTAAAGGGTTACTTCAACCACCAGGACCACGTCAGTGATTAAAAGTGATCATGGTGGTAGGAATATATATGTGTAATGTTTCTGCTTGAAACATTGCACATACAGAGTTATTTTTAATTGTGTGTGGGGAGCTAGGTAGCCCAGAACTCTGTCTACAACACCTATGCATACATACGTATACACATTTTTTCTGGAGAGGTGCACACTGGTAATAGATTTGTGATGTCATGTGTAAATTCTGTGTTTGCTTTTTGATATTCTTTGATTATATTGGGTTGCTGCGTAACTACCCACGTTTATATTGAACAATAAATTATCTCACACCCTTTAAAAGAGACAGTTCTGTAAATAGCTAAGTCACTGTGTTTTTAAATCTAGTGAGAATAAGTTACTAGTGAGAATAAGTTACGTGGTTATTTTTATCTGTTAATAGTTTCCTCATTGTACAGTGAGAGGTGATTGATGTGGTTACAAGTTGACCTCGCTGACCTTTTCTTTTTGCTGGGTGTTGCTGCATACATGCGCAATGATGGACTTTCTTAAAGCATTAATAATACATGTGTCTAGTTTTGGGTAATAAAGAGTTACTTATAACGAACTATTTTTATGTTGCAGAATGGAAAATTATCTGCCGAAGTAGAACCATTTGTTCCTCAGAAGAAGGGAGCCGAAACGATCGCTATGCCCATGGCTGTACCTGGTGACAGTGGAGGTGTCGGTGGACTGGAAGCCACTCCCATTCCAAGCTATCTCATAACATGCTATCCATTTGTTCAAGAAAACCAGTCCAATAGGTAATTTGATTTTGTCGCGTGCCAGCACCCAGGTATTCAGATTGTGATGTTTACAACTTAATGAACCATTCTATAAATAGATTCTGTAATATTTCTCTGGCAGATATGCTTCAGTAAAAGTACAGAATCACATGCCCTAGAATGCATGAACTTTGCTTTTCTTCTGTGTAAATATTTTACTAGTATTGTGGCATTTATAAATCAAATCTATTTGCCTAGTCATGGTAACCTTAGATACACAATAATTCTGATCTAAATAATCTTGTGCGGCAATTAAATGCCTTCGCTTGTTCACAAGGCTTTCATAAGCACATACAATTTTTTTTTCTCCTCTAATGTTCAATGTATTTGGGCTGATAAATACTATAGCCATTGCTGCTGCCCAAGAGTGGTGAGAGTTTGATTGCAGGGTTTAGTTTTCTATATTTGTTTCTGTATTACACAGTCATGTTACAGCGCTGCCACTTACCCTTTTAGCTGAAAGCAGCACGGTGAGTTGTTTGTATAGGACTCACCTAAAAAGTTTGATTCAACAGGGGAGGTGTACTTAGATTTTAATAATGATTGAATTGGTATTAAAACCCTCTTGTTATTTAATTTAATTTGGTAACTGTTTAGTTCTTCTATTTAAGGTTGAAACATATCTGCTCCTCTGAAGAATTTTGTTGCTGCATAAACATTTTTCCATTAGGACCCCATAAAAAAAATATTTTAAATTGGCGTTCACAGGACATATCTTGGTGGGTCAGGATAAATGCCATAAAATCCTATATAATCCCCAAGTGGCCATACCTCTTCATATGTTAGCTTTAATCAGAAATAAAAGCTGGCTAGATATAGTTTAGGTGCGAATAAATACTATTGCACTATTAGGGGGGCTGGGATACCCTCTAATTAAAGAGATCCATTGGTCCATATATACAAATTACAGCTGACCAATTCTAAAACTGAAGTTTGGTACAAACTAGAAACAGAGCAAGCCAAAGGGAAAAAAATAAAAGATCTTGGCTTATTAATTTGGCACGATCTTATGAATTGTCTGCTATGCCAGATTTACCAATGGTTTTACAACAGACTCTGAACCAATGGAAATCCATAAAAACTGAGCTAATTTTTTATTTTTTATTTAATATAAACTCTATAGCGGTGCTTATGTTAGAATTTTAGAAACGTTTGTCCCAGACCGTAATTTAACAAATTGTAAAAAATCCAAGGTTATAACTACACTGCCTGAGCATACTTATGTGAAGGTAATGCAGAGATGGTATCTTGTCCCGGAAAGACTTGCAAATATGTCTTCAAGGCACTCCTCATTGTGTTGGAGATGTGGTAGAGAGGTTGGAACTATGACACACATTTGGTGGAGTTGCCCCCAAACTACGCATTTTTGGACAGCAGTCTATAGATCAACAAATCAATGAGGCGCCCCATGTCTGGCAAAAATGCCTGAAGTGGCACTTTTACAATTGAATTGTGAAAGTATAAATCAAAAAGCCAGGATTATAATGACTCACTGTTTGACTGCTGCCAAGATGGTGATTTCCAGATGCTGGAAAACAAATTCAGTTCGCAATACAGTCATTTTGTATCCCAATTAGTTCATCAGTTAGAAATGGATAAGCTATACACTACAACAATAATAAAGATGACATTTTCCATTTCTATAATGAAATAATAAGTTAGGAAATAATTAAATCCCTAATACGCAACTTTAAAGGATCACTATAGTGTCAGGAAAACAGATCGGTTTTCCTGACACTATAGTACACTGAGGGTGCCCCGACCCTCAGGGTCCCCCTTCTGTGGTTAAAATCCCTTCAGTTACTCACGTTCTTCCACCGCCAGGCTCCCTTACCTCTCCTCCCCTGCCGACGTCGGCTCCCCCGTTTGTGCTGCGCGCACATTCAAAGTGTCCATAGGAAAGCATTTTTCAATGCTTTCCTATGGACGCTCTGCATGATGGAGGCATAATATGCCTCCAGCGTCGCAGATGCATCTCTAGTGGCTGTCCGGAAGACAGCCACTAGAGGCTGGCTTAACCCCAAATGTAAACATAGCAGTTTCTCTGAAACTGCTATGTTTACAGTAGGCACGGTTAACTCTAGAGGGACCTGGCACCCAGACCACTTCATTAAGCTGATTTGGTCTGGGTGACTGTCTATAGTGTCCCTTTAAGAATCTAACTGACTAAGATTGTGTTTTTAAAATACATTGGTATTGTACTCAAGCTAACAATAGCCCGGATGAAAGTGTATATGAATGTGGAGGATAAAATATAATGTATAGAGTTGCGTTTGTAAAACAATCACGTTTTTCTTTCTTTCTTATGAACAAAATGTAAATTTCTGCAAATTAAAATTTTCAGGACATATGTAACGTATGACGTCTTGTATTGTCATATTTAGTTTTTGTTTATCGTGAGAAAATACTTCAATAAAGATTAAATAAGAAAAAAATTATTGTAAATATAATCTACATCTCTAGAACATAACCAAAAATGTAAATCAAGATGTTGTAATTATATCAAATACGCATAAATGTGTATAAGATTGCTGAGCATTTGCTGCCCTCCATTTGTTCTTCCAAATCTCATTTATCTTATAAAGTTATACCAATATAGTATTTTTCTAGATTTTGAGTCAACGTACTTCTCTGGTGTTTGTAATGTACACAAAGTATCGTGGGATTTATTTGTTGTTTTTTTATATTGAAACATAATTAATTGGTCAAAATAATATATAATGATTACAAATAAAAATTACTGTTTCCGTTGCTACTATTACAATCCTTAGCTTCGTGTGTGTGTGTGTGTGTGTGTGTAGGGGTCACACACAGACGACTGCAGTAATTTGTCCACCATTTCCCTACACATGTCCCTGTGTGTCTTGGCATACAAAGTAGCCCAGCGGCCTATATAATGTACTTGCCCTGGTGATTTATATAACTTTACCCAGGGACAGTCAGGTCACACTGTAGTATCAGTGTAATTTCAAAAGTTAACTGTAAGTTATAGGAATCATTGTTATGATTGTATGTTGATTGAAAGATTGGCATTGGGAACGCCTAACTGAACACTTTGCAATTCTTTGCACTTTGTCAGAAACCCTATATTGTAACTACTCTAATTTGTATTTTTGATTTAGAGCAGGTTCCTCTTCACCTCTTGTCTTCGTCAGCACCAGTTTGTATGCCATGCTTGTTGTTTTATATCCCCAATGTATAATTGTAAAGTCCAACGGAATATGTAAATGATGCTGATAATAATTGTCCAACTATCTCTCCTTTCTTTCAGACAATTTCAGCTTTATAATAATGATATAAGGTGGCAACCATCAAACTCAAATCCTCCTGGTCCCTACCTTGCTTACCCTGTTCTACCTAGTCAGCCACCTGTGTCCACAGATTATATGATGTATTATCAGCTAATGCCAGCACCCTGCGCTCAAGTCATGGGATTCTATCACCCTTTTCCACCTACCTATCCAACACCACTCCAAACCACCAATGCTGTAAATGCAGTATCTGTAGACTGCAACGATCGTGCAAGCCAGCAGGCTCAGATCAGCATGTTATCCAGTCAGAGAAACCGAAGCAGCACAAGAGGACCACTTATACATAAAGTACGTATAAAAATAATATATTGGGTATTTCTATAACAAAAATAAAAAATGAAATATTTAAAGCAAAACTGTGTGCAAAAAATGCATAATGTTTTTAATGCATGTAATTAATCATTGCAAATGGAAAATTCATTTATTAAAATTTGCACAGATATTTCCTAAACCATAAAACACATACCTTCCATTAACTGCAGAACTGGGTGGTACTACTAATGACGATCCACCTACCCTTAGCCCAGCACTTGCTTACTTGTGAGTTCTTGGAATTTCCCAATACACTATCCCCATTTAGAGAAACATTTAGGACCTAATCTCCAGTCTGTAGCTTACTATAGAGGTGGGTGGTTGTAAGATTTCAGAACTCAATTAGAAGAAATAAAATCATACTTTAGGGTTGTTTGAGTTCAAGGGCTGTTTAACTTTTTAAGTATAAAGCTGTCACACTCTGGACACTTTATAAACGAGTAAAGCTTTTGTGGACTAATAATCCGATCAAGCTTAATCATCAGTTAGATGAGGTTGACTGGAGTTCTATTCTGTATAAGCTAAGCGTTGCTTTATCATCCCATTTCATCACTTCTATATATTAACTATATTTATTATATATATTTTTTTGTATTTTTACCTAAGAATACCAAAGGTAAACCAGAATAGAGTTGTTTTATCTTTAGCAGCTAATTGGAGAGTAGAAAGTTAAATTGTCCGAGAGATATGTAGCAAGAATTTTGCCACTATGTGTGAACTCACCTAACCATGAACAGTCTGTCTAAAGCATCTGGGGTTAACATGCTGTGTATTCTGACACTGGATGCACAGAACTGATTCTGTCAGTCAAGAAGTTAGTATACCAAGAGGCTGTCTGAGAGCCCAGGGAGGGGACACTTGCATACAGGACAAAATAGTATTTATCTTCAGAATGAAACCATTTTAAAAAGAAAGGCTACAGAGACATGTTTTTACACTGTAACATATTCTGTCTGGTTAATCACCCTTTACAGATGTGATAATCCCTTTGTCTGTTTGAGAAAACCTCTAAAATTAGTCCCTTGAACAAATGCAGATACCGTATTTATCGGCGTATAACACGCACCTCATTTTAAGAAGGAAATTCCAGGAAATTTCCCCCCTCATCCCATAGTGTCCCCCCCCCCCCTTTCCATAGTATTCTCCCCCCCCTTTCCATAGTATTCTCCCCCCCCTTTCCATAGTATTCTCCCTCCCTTTCCATAGTATTCTCCCCCCCTTTCCATAGTATTCTCCCCCCCTTTCCATAGTATTCTCCCCCCCCTTTCCATAGTATTCTCCCCCCCCTTTCCATAGTATTCTCCCCCCCTTTCCATAGTATTCTCCCCCCCTTTCCATAGTATTCTCCCCCCCCTTTCCATAGTATTCTCCCCCCCTTTCCATAGTATTCTCCCCCCCTCCCATAGTATTCTCCACCCCTATCCCATAGTGTTCCCCCCTATCCCATAGTGTTCCCCCCTATCCCATAGTGTTCCCCCCTATCCCATAGTGTTCCCCCCTATCCCATAGTGTTCCCCCCTATCCCATAGTGTTCCCCCCATCCCATAGTGTTCCCCCCCATCCCATAGTGTTCCCCCCCATCCCATAGTGTTCCCCCCCATCCCATAGTGTTCCCCCCCATCCCATAGTGTTCCCCCCTATCCCATAGTGGTCCCCCCCTATCCCATAGTGGTCCCCCCCTATCCCATAGTGTCCCCCCCCTATCCCATAGTGTCCCCCCCCTATCCCATAGTGTCCCCCCCCTATCCCATAGTGTCCCCCCCTATCCCATAGTGTCCCCCCCATCCCATAGTGTTCCCCCCCTATCCCATAGTGTTCCCCCCCCCTATCCCATAGTGTTCCCCCCCATCCCATAGTGTTCCCCCCCCATCCCATAGTGTTCCCCCCTATCCCATAGTGTTCCCCCCCTATCCCATAGTGTTCCCCCACCCCTATCCCATAGTGTTCCCCCCCCATCCCATAGTGTTCCCCCCCCATCCCATAGTGTTCCCCCCTATCCCATAGTGTTCCCCCCTATCCCATAGTGTTCCCCCCCTATCCCATAGTGTTCCCCCCCATCCCATAGTGTTCCCCCCCATCCCATAGTGTTCCCCCCATCCCATAGTGTTCCCCCCTATCCCATAGTGTCCCCCCCTATCCCATAGTGTCCCCCCCTATCCCATAGTGTCCACCCCCTATCCCATAGTGTCCCCCCCCTATCCCATAGTGTTCCCCCCCATCCCATAGTGTTCCCCCCCCATCCCATAGTGTTCCCCCCCTATCCCATAGTGTTCCCCCCCTATCCCATAGTGTTCCCCCCCCCATCCCATAGTGTTCCCCCCCCATCCCATAGTGTTCCCCCCCCATCCCATAGTGTTCCCCCCCCATCCCATAGTGTTCCCCCTATCCCATAGTGTTCCCCCCCCATCCCATAGTGTTCCCCCCCATCCCATAGTGTCCCCCCCCCATCCCATAGTGTCCCCCCCCCATCCCATAGTGTTCCCCCCATCCCATAGTGTTCCCCCCATCCCATAGTGTTCCCCCCATCCCATAGTGTTCCCCCCCATCCCATAGTGTTCCCCCCCATCCCATAGTGTTCCCCCCCATCCCATAGTGTTCCCCCCCATCCCATAGTGTTCCCCCCCATCCCATAGTGTTCCCCCCCATCCCATAGTGTTCCCCCCCATCCCATAGTGTTCCCCCCATCCCATAGTGTTCCCCCCCATCCCATAGTGTTCCCCCCCATATCCCATAGTGTCCCCCCCCTATCCCATAGTGTCCCCCCCCTATCCCATAGTGTCCCCCCCCTATCCCATAGTGTCCCCCCCCTATCCCATAGTGTCCCCCCCCTATCCCATAGTGTCCCCCCCATCCCATAGTGTTCCCCCCCCTATCCCATAGTGTTCCCCCCCCTATCCCATAGTGTTCCCCCCCTATCCCATAGTGTCCCCCCCCCCATCCCATAGTGTTCCCCCCCATCCCATAGTGTTCCCCCCTATCCCATAGTGTTCCCCCCCCCTATCCCATAGTGTCCCCCCCCCCCTATCCCATAGTGGTTCCCCCCCCCATCCCATAGTGTTCCCCCCCCATCCCATAGTGTTCCCCCCCATCCCATAGTGTTCCCCCCTATCCCATAGTGTTCCCCCCCTATCCCATAGTGTTCCCCCCTATCCCATAGTGTTCCCCCCCTATCCCATAGTGTTCCCCCCCTATCCCATAGTGTTCCCCCCCTATCCCATAGTGTTCCCCCCCTATCCCATAGTGTTCCCCCCCTATCCCATAGTGTTCCCCCCCTATCCCATAGTGTTCCCCCCCTATCCCATAGTGTTCCCCCCTATCCCATAGTGTTCCCCCCTATCCCATAGTGTTCCCCCCTATCCCATAGTGTTCCCCCCTATCCCATAGTGTTCCCCCCTATCCCATAGTGTTCCCCCCTATCCCATAGTGTTCCCCCCTATCCCATAGTGTTCCCCCCTATCCCATAGTGTTCCCCCCTATCCCATAGTGTTCCCCCCTATCCCATAGTGTTCCCCCCTATCCCATAGTGTTCCCCCCTATCCCATAGTGTTCCCCCCCCATCCCATAGTGTTCCCCCCCCATCCCATAGTGTTCCCCCCTATCCCATAGTGTTCCCCCCTATCCCATAGTGTTCCCCCCTGTCCCATAGTGTTCCCCCCTGTCCCATAGTGTTCCCCCCTATCCCATGGTGTTCCCCCCTATCCCATGGTGTTCCCCCCATCCCATAGTGTTCCCCCCTATCCCATAGTGTTCCCCCCTATCCCATAGTGTTCCCCCCTATCCCATAGTGTTCCCCCCTATCCCATAGTGTTCCCCCCTATCCCATAGTGTTCCCCCCTTATCCCATAGTGTTCCCCCCTATCCCATAGTGTTCCCCCCTATCCCATAGTGTTCCCCCCCTATCCCATAGTGTTCCCCCCTATCCCATGGTGTTCCCCCCTATCCCATGGTGTTCCCCCCCTCCCATAGTGTTCCCCCCTATCCCATAGTGTTCCCCCCTATCCCATAGTGTTCCCCCCTATCCCATAGTGTTCCCCCCTTATCCCATAGTGTTCCCCCCTATCCCATAGTGTTCCCCCCCTATCCCATAGTGTTCCCCCCCTATCCCATAGTGTTCCCCCCCTATCCCATAGTGTTCCCCCCCTATCCCATAGTGTTCCCCCCCTATCCCATAGTGTTCCCCCCCTATCCCATAGTGTTCCCCCCCTATCCCATAGTGTTCCCCCCTATCCCATAGTGTTCCCCCCATCCCATAGTGTTCCCCCCATCCCATAGTGTTCCCCCCATCCCATAGTGTTCCCCCCATCCCATAGTGTCCCCCCCCATCCCATAGTGTTCCCCCCCATCCCATAGTGTTCCCCCCCATCCCATAGTGTCCCCCCCATCCCATAGTGTTCCCCCCTATCCCATAGTGTCCCCCCTATCCCATAGTGTTCCCCCCTATCCCATAGTGTTCCCCCCTATCCCATAGTGTCCCCCCTATCCCATAGTGTTCCCCCCCTATCCCATAGTGTTCCCCCCCATCCCATAGTGTTCCCCCCCTATCCCATAGTGTTCCCCCCTATCCCATAGTGTTCCCCCCTATCCCATAGTGTTCCCCCCTATCCCATAGTGTTCCCCCCCTATCCCATAGTGTCCCCCCCTATCCCATAGTGTCCCCCCCTATCCCATAGTGTTCCCCCCTATCCCATAGTGTTCCCCCCTATCCCATAGTGTTCCCCCCTATCCCATAGTGTTCCCCCCCATCCCATAGTGTTCCCCCCCTATCCCATAGTGTTCCCCCCTCTCCCATAGTGTTCCCCCCCTCTCCCATAGTGTTCCCCCCCTCTCCCATAGTGTTCCCCCCCTCTCCCATAGTGTTCCCCCCCATCCCATAGTGTCCCCCCCCCATCCCATAGTGTTCCCCCCCTATCCCATAGTGTTCCCCCCCCTATCCCATAGTGTTCCCCCCATCCCATAGTGTTCCCCCCCTATCCCATAGTGTTCCCCCCCTATCCCATAGTGTTCCCCCCCTATCCCATAGTGTTCCCCCCCTATCCCATAGTGTTCCCCCCCTATCCCATAGTGTTCCCCCCTATCCCATAGTGTTCCCCCCCTATCCCATAGTGTTCCCCCCTATCCCATAGTGTTCCCCCCCTATCCCATAGTGTTCCCCCCCTATCCCATAGTGTTCCCCCCCCCTATCCCATAGTGTTCCCCCCCCCTATCCCATAGTGTTCCCCCCCCTATCCCATAGTGTTCCCCCCCCTATCCCATAGTGGTCCCCCCCTCATCCCATAGTGTCCCCCCCTCATCCCATAGTGTCCCCCCCTTTCCATAGTATTCTCCCCCCCCCCCCCATAGTGTCCCCCCTCCCCTTGTCCCATAGTGCACTTTTTCCTTGTCCCATAATTACTTACGTGTCTTGAAGCGTGGGCCGGCTTCACAGCGCGCACCGCGGTACAGGAGCTTCAATTTCAGGTTCCGGTTTCCGGCGGGACTGAAAGGAAGTGTGCACACTGTCTTTCAGTCCCGCCGGAAACCGGAACCTGAAATTGAAGTTCCAGTATCGCGGTGCGCGCTGAACACCAGCCCACGCTTCAAGACAGGTAAGTAAATATGGGATATCGGCATATAACACGCACCCATCATTTCCCCCCTATTTTCAGGGAGAAAAAGTGTGTTATACGCCGATAAATACGGGAATTTAATTCTGGACTCCTCTGTTCTTCAGACTTCCCCTAAGTTTTGTTCATAGGTATTTTTTAAGAGCAACTGTTACTTGTCTGGAATGTACACCGTTAAATAAAACATTGAAGATCACCTTAAACCTTTATTGCCATTTTTTAGATGCTCTGAGGTTTTTTTTTGTTTAGTTTTGTGTTTTATACCACAGATTTAACAAATCATATAATCCAGTTCAGACAAGGCAAAGCTAAGGCAAGCATTGCAAATGAAGAGAAGAACTAGAAGCGTTCTTTAATTTCTCCTCTTCTCTGTATGCTTTTCCTATGCAAAAGACCGAGCCGATTGACAGAGATCTAAGTTTGAGGCTTTGGGTTGCATGATAGACGTGTAGATTTCAACATTTGCTTGTATTTTTTTTACGCCTCACAAATACATTATATTATAACACATACATACTAATATTTCGTTAAATCTGCAAATAAGTAAACATAATATTAAAAATAAAGGGAAATTTCAGTTTCTCTTTAGAATGTTTTCTAATTTAAAACTTATCGCACTGAGCAGATTTGGCTAGGGCTGCATAAACAGAAACAAAAGTGAGAATGGGGCATTGAGACTCCAGGGATATGATCTATATTAAAACGGCTTCATTAAAGTTGTTTGCTTACAGTGTCCCTTTACATAACGATTGTTTTGTACTTCATGTGTTTAGAATTTAAACACCAATGTGTTGCATTTGTGTTTATTAATTATTGTTTGTAGTTCTGTGCACACAGCAGAGTGCTAACAGTACAGGTGTTTTTTCTTTCATTCCCCCAACAGCAACCACAACAGTCTCTGCCTCAAATAAAATGTAAGAGACCGCCAATGAAAAGTGTGGCCGTACAGAAGGAAACCTGTGCATCAGGCCCCGATATGAAATCTAAAATTGTCCTTTTAGTGGATGCCTGTCAACAAACTGGTAAGGGGTAGTCACAAAACGTGCGCACAATCTCATACTCACCATGGTAGGTTCCATGAGGTTTATAAACATAGCATTGGAACTGCAGCATATATATTTATCATCTCCACAAATAAAAAAGGAATTCAATATTTTCAGTAAGGTATCACTTGCGATTGAAAAATTGACGTCAGTATATGCAGCATATATATTTCGTTTCTTTCATGAAGAATTGCTACATTATTTAGCAAATGGGATATTAGACATTGATCTCACTACGTGGCTATGCTTGTGTAAAAAAAAATATTTAAAAATGTTATCCTGAGAACACAAAGTTAGTGCCCTCATAAGTAACCTTTATTTAACATACTGCTTTATAACTTGTAAACAGTAATCCATTTTAACACTTGGACAAACTATCCTTATCCTTATTTTGCCCCTTTGTTTTCAGAATACATGGATCCATATTAATGTACACGCACATATTTTGTATCTATGAATTTTAAAATGTTTGCTCATGAATCATAATAGCACTATCCTATTCAAAATCCTGCAATTTATCATTAATATGCAGGCCATTGCTGTGAAACAGACTTTAGGATGACAAAACTGTGATTTACTTTTCTAATTACTGATCTATTCATATAACCGGCTACTCATCTGATGGCATATGTTATTTATATCACTGCTCCTGTAACAGATTTGAGGAGACATTAGACTGGATATAGTTAATCAGTTTTATTTTTTATTGCAGATTTTCCCAGTGAAATCGCCAATAAGTCACTGTGTGAAAGCATGGGTGCAGTTCCTTGGAAATCCAAACCAAGGCGTAGACGGTCTTCACACCCTGCGGGCGAGTCCTCAAGTGAACAGGGAGCAAGTGAGGCTGACATAGACAGTGACAGTGGGTACTGCAGTCCAAAGCATTGCCAAGCAGCAGCAATGTGTTCCAGGCACACAGACTGCACAGCACTCAATGTACGTAACGTGAATAATTTAATTCTCATCAAGATGTGAATACGCAAAAATTGCCAGTGCAGTTTTTAATATACAGGCTAATTGATTTGTACCCATCAAGATTTCATCCGTTGTTTTGATACTCAGCACTTTTCTGTAGTTCTAATAGTTTTGTTATTTTCAATTTAGATCTAACAAATTGTGAACGGTTTGCAAAACCGTATTTTAAAGTAAGCTACTGTATACTTATTGGCGTTATGAGCAGGTCATATATTGTTGAAGTGATGGTTACAGAAACGTTTTGTTTCCTATTCTACTAAGACTCCTGTGCATTATTTTAATATAACTGAGTACCCCATTCTATATCTGAAACACTGCTGGTCATTTAATATTTCTCTCTTGCACTCTTTCTATATATTTAGCCCTAATATATACATATAATTATATGTATATGTTCCCTAATAAATTTCCCATCTACTTTACTGTAAGATAAAACTGTTGTTCGCTTATTAAGCAGATCGAGGCAGAAAAGTTTGGATTATAAAAAGCCTTTAGGTGTTTTTCCCCTCTTCCTCCTCCCATACCATCTTGTAGTGTATAGTTTTTCAAGCTTATATTCCACTTGTTCATGTATTTATGCATCTCGGTATCATTAGCAATTCTAATTGAACTTTTTATTTTTGCAGATATCAGATCCAGCAGCATCTTCAGGTATTGTATCAATTTTTCTTATGTCTTCTCAGGTGTTATATCAAAGTATTATTAGAAACTTGTACAGTTAAAGCAGTCTTTTATCGCTTTTAATTATTTTAGATATATTGGTTGTACTTTTTTTTTTTTTTTCCTGAAATATTGCATTTACCCAATAGAAAGACTATTTGATTTTCTTTCCGTCTCCTTTTTTTTTTTTTTTTTAATCTAATAGTTGGAGGAACTTGGGCCAGCGTTGCATCCCAGGCTACACAGAAAAGGCCTTGGACTGATAAGGGTCAAGCATTTTCTAGAGGGGGAAGACCTGCTGAATTACGAAATAATACTCAGGTACAATATAATGGATATCAGAATTCTATAAATTGTAATCACATTATACGCACACTGCCACACTAATATTGTTTCTGCCAAAACTAATAGTTTGAGGACATTTTCTGCATGTGTTTGCAGTATATCAGTGTAAATAATGCAGCAGAGTTAAGTAAAACAAACAAGTAAAAAAAAATTAACTTGTTAAGGACACATGACGGAAATATTCCATCATGACTCCCTTTTATTTCTGAAGTTGTGTCCTTAAGGGGTTAAAAAACATATCACTTTTACCACTTTTGCACTTCTGTGTTATGGACGGCATTGTCACCAGTTGAGTTGTACCATTCATTGAACACGGCAGGGGTTAATCTAATTTACATGCCATGCCTGGTTCAGTGTCTAACGTGAGTTGGGCTGTATCAATGTTGCATTTTCTTCTGCTCAGAGGTAGAAAAACCAACAATAATGGAGATGTGTGCTCCGTATGCTTAAGAGTGTTCTCCAATAAATAAATTGTGATCGCACAAAGCAGACTTTGTTTTCTGGGATGTATCAAGTAGCATTAGAAAAGTGTGTGATGGTTGCTGCGCAGCCCTCTACTAGGGGAGATAACTTCAAGCAAGAATAACATGCTAAATGCTTTATTGTGCCCAGCAAAATAATTTTTTAAATTTATTTACTTCTATGCAGCTTGGATATCGTTTGAGAGGGCAAAGCACATCATCAGAAAGGAGGCAGAATATTCAGAGGAAGAATGACAGTAAGGCAGGAGCTACAAACCTGTTAAGCAGACCTGAGCAAAGCTCTGAGCATCTTTATTTCGAGGTAAGTCTTTCTTCCATGGAACTTAACAAATCAAATGTGGTCTGGGGCACACATGTAAGGCATCACTGTTTTCACGGTTTAGGATGAAGATGAGTTTCCCGAGTTGAATAGTAGCAGTGGAAGTACCAGAAATGAAAACACCCAACCAAAGATAGCTGCTAAAGTGGTAGGTATGAGGTTTCTTGTGAGAAGACACTGCTGTGGTTTTATTGGGTGTCACTAATGAGCAATATTTTGCAGGATGAAATTGTGCTAAAAAGCTTGTGGGATTAACATTGAAAATGCACTTCTTATTCTCATTGTTTGATTTTAGTTGGATGATTTACCAGAAAATTCACCAATTAATATAGTCCAAACCCCAATCCCCATCACAACCTCTGTACCAAAGCGGGCTAAGAGTCAGAAGAAGAAGGCACTTGCGGCAGCTTTGGCCACAGCACAAGAATATTCCGAAATTAGTATGGAACAGAAAAAGCTCCAGGTTCGTTACACACTGCAGCGTTTGAAAGTTTACCTGTATTGTGTATATATTCTGTAAAGCATGGTTTCCATAGTTACTGCTCACATTTATAACTTTGACCCTACGTTGCACTTGGAATAATAATCCAAATGTATTTTTGTCTTTCCTGTAGTGCAGATTCAGAGACTGCTTGTGGCATATAGTTTGTTTGTTTTTTGTATATTATAATACATCATTATAAAGTGACATTATCATTGAGAATGTTTATGCCAATTTGCAGATCGCCTATATTTTAGCATGATTTTTAAATCTGTTCAATTTATTTATTTTATATAAATATGGAATAAATATTTCTAGCTAACGTTTGCTTCTCTTTAGCAATTAAATAATCCTTATTTTTTTTTTTTCATTGCAACAATTACGCCGGGATCGCTGCTTCTGCATTGCCAGTTTTACTAATTTATATATTTTTAGAGGACTCTATATGTTTACTTTTGTTGTAGCAAAAGCAACTACTGTTCACTATTTAAAAACATTTTTTTTTTTTTTTTAATGCAGGAAGCATTATCCAAGGCATCGGGCAAGAAAAGCAAGACTCCAGTGCAGCTAGATCTGGGAGACATGCTGGCAGAGTTGGAGAGACAGCAGCAAGCAATGAAAGCTCGTCAGATTACAAACACCAGACCTTTATCTTACACTGGTGAGGGGGCATACAGCTTGAAGATAACCGCTCTTTTCACACGTGTATTAAGTGACACCAGCACAGTGAAATAGATACTTTACTTTATAGGCTGTTGGACTTGCTTTTTTTTTTTTCCCCATATTTGTTGCCCACATCTCTACTCTGTCGTGGCAACGCTAAACACTGTTACTCTAAGTACCCCATAAACACTATAGCTTATTGCAGTGATTATGGTGCTATTCGTGTGTGTGTGCAATTGCCTTGTTTTCTGTCAAACTATATTTAAAAACCTGAGCCCTTACAGTCTCCTATAACCCATCCTCTCTGCTGCCATTTAGATAATGTGAAAATTGCACTTACAAATTCTAGAAAATGATGTTGGTATCCCTAATTTGTAGTTCTGTTATAACCCAATACTATTCCAGGTGATTTATTTACTTGTCTTTTTTTCAGTTGGCAGCACTGTCCCATTCCACACCAAAGACCATGCAAGCAGAAATGTGTTTGCAAAGGCCCAGTCACCATTGTGTTCTCCTAACCCTTTGGATTCCACTGCTCCCCGTGTTAAAAGAGGAAAAGAAAAAGAAGTTCCAAAACTGAAACGCCCTACTGCACTTAAGAAAGTAAGATTACTCTAACATTAAAAAAAGTATAGTGTAGTGTGTGTAGGTACTTGAAACCACTTTTGTCACATTACATGAAGCTGTAACTACAGTGCCAGTTCCTCTAGGGAGTGTGTCTCCTACTTTTGTACAAGACTGCGGAAACATAGTGACTGCCATTGTTATTTTCAGATGCTGTCACATTGAAGCCATGCATGCCTATGCCATTAGGAAGATGTGCCCTGCTTGACAAAGTGCTTCCAAGTTGGGCAATCCTTTATACGGAGGATAAGATGTAGATATAACAGCCACAGCATGATGGTTGCAATTGCTCTAGTTTGTTAAAAAGACAATCTGAGCACCAACACTACTTAATTTTATTGAAGTGATTTGGGGGCATACATGCTGCCACCCTCCATGTAACCTTTCTAATAAAACCAGTACTGCTTCTGAGAAATGGTCCTTTTTATGTTTTACCATTTCCATGCTGATAGTGGCTGTCATTCAGATAGCCACTATGGTTTTCATACTAAAATTGTATCAAAATGAGCCATATGTCTGCAAAGCTTCTGTATGAAAAGCATTAGATTGAACCAAAAGACATCATGCTTCACAGAAGTAAGATCAGGCTGCAGTGAGGAATCTGTTTCAGCACTGGATTACAAATAAGTTTTATAGCAATTTTTAAATAATTTGTTTTATTAGACTGTTCATTAAATACACTTGAAAGCAATGAAACTTATAATTTATCACTATGAAAAACTTGTGTTAGCAGTTGTCACGACAGGAGCACTTTAACTTTTTGGATTATGTTTAATAAACTGACAAGCCGAACATTTATACCAAGATCTGATTCTACCTTTTATGTCTTCAAGATTATTCTAAAAGAAAGAGAAGAAAAAAAAGGGCGTTTATCCGTGGAGCAAAGTATTCTGGGGTCTGATGAACAAAAGGATGGTCCATTAAACTTTGCAGATGACCAATCTGAAGAGCAAGTCTCTCAAGAAGGTACATAATTACTTTTGTTTTACTTCATCCACATTTACAAATGGTTAAGTAAGGTCTAAATAAGACAAGTGTAATGTTGTATGTTTCCCTCCTCCCCTGTAAAATATGTTGGGTTCTTAAATTTTAAAAGTTTAACAATTTTTATGTGATTTGTGCAATCCTTTCAATTTGGTCAGACTGTTTGAAAACGTTAATGTTTATCCATGCCCAAATCTTCTAATGTCATAATTTATTAGCAATGTAAAATTCAAGATCCATTACATATGTCTTCAAAACGTAAAATAATATTAAGCTAAGTAGTTCAAAGGTTAATAATCCTTTTTTTCTTTTCCCCCGCTAGAAGCAGGTCTAAGTGCACAAAGTGATACCTCGCTTTCACCAGCAAGTCAAAACTCCCCTTATTGCATGACACCAGTATCCCAGGGCTCACCAGCAAGTTCTGGCATCGGCAGCCCAATGGCGTCCTCAGCTATTACCAAAATTCACAGCAAAAGGTTTAGAGAGTAAGTGTTCAGTACATGCCCATTTTATTTTATTTTCTAACATGGAAACCTTGCATTATGGGATTTAGTAACTGTATTTAATTGCTCTTACACAGTGCCTTCATGTAGACAGTATTTCCACTTTTTACATTTTGTTATGGCTGTTGACGAGTTCCAAATTTTGTAGTATTTAAATATTTTAGTATACAAGTGTATTTATTGGAAACCATGTAGTCAGTGTTTTGAACCTCTTAATCCACTTATCTTGTGAATTTTACAAGCTTTTTGAAGACAGGATCAACAGTATGTAACATTATTTTATAGGCTATATAAAACAAGGTCCAGATCAGATGTATTTGAGAAACATAGTTTATGTTGACATGATACAATCCAATATTGCGGTCTTGTGAGCAATAACTAGGCATGAGAGCAGCACCACATGCAGCGAGGAGAGAAACATCCGAATATTTTTTTCAGGAGTTTTGGACAGGCACTCTGAGAATAGAGAGCTAATAGAAATATGTTTTATTTACACAAAGCCATCATATAAAGTGCAGGGGACATTTAATCCGTTATGGAAAGCAGGTATGTGCTTCCCAAACAGGGGTATGCAGACACAATGTGTTTTTTTCAGCAAGTGTAACACCCACTGAAAACATGATTCTCAGCAGGAGACAGGGGTAATGGAAATACATTAAAATATGAGCTTTTAATAGTATTAAAAGAAAACAAAAAAACACTTAACAGGAGCCTAGACAGATGGTTAAAAAAAACTACAAAATTAGGTATGTCACATTAATATATAAGCTTCTGTCTCAGTACTGTGGCATAAGGATGTAAACTTCTTATATTGTGACTGCAGTAGTTAGATTGGCACACATATAAAAAAAAAATCTTTATTTTTGTGGTGCGATTATCACTAATTTGTGATATTAATTATTTGTGTATTTTTATTTGTTAGGTATTGCAATCAAGTACTAAGCAAGGAAATTGATGAATGTGTTACTGTGTTATTACAAGAACTTGTCAGCTTCCAAGAGCGGGTTTACCAAAAAGACCCCATGAAGGCAAAATCAAAGAGGAGACTTGTTATGGGTTTACGAGAAGTTACTAAACACATGAAGTTAAACAAGATAAAATGTGTTATTATTTCTCCAAATTGTGAAAAAATTCAGTCAAAAGGTATTTCTTTCTTACAGGTGTCAAAATGTTTTCAACAGCTCCCAACACACCACAGCATACCACAGCATACCACACTGATAGCTGCCATTTGTCACTGTAGCTGCTGCTTGTATGGCTACATATAACGTATAAACTTTATGAACTTTTATGTCAAAAGCCATCAGTTGTAAAGCAATAACAAAAGAAGTATCAACATATATAACGGGTGCTTGATAATGTTGCTTCCCTTTCTCCTGTATATATGCAGTTGGTTGCATATGCTGGTCTGTACATGATTTGATGGCTAGACTCAGTTTTACACTGCTAAACTCTGACCCATCTATTCCAGTGTGACAAGCAGATTTTGATTTGCTTGTACTCCACTTCAATTAGGGCCTTGAGTTGGTTAAAAGAGAATATCTACTGTTTATCTTAATAGTTCATTCTATATTTAAAGCAACATTCCAGGTGCCACATTTATTTTTGTGTAAGTTAAGATGTATAGTATTGTACTTGTTTCTTGTGTGATCACTAGAAAAGTGATCACACCTAGCAGCAGACTGACAAACATGCATTTTTCAGAATGTTCCATTCGAAGATGCATAGCAAATTAAGAAATTACCATTTGTTCATTATCAAATGCCCATGTATGTTCGTTTGTTTTATGCTTTTAGCAAATTTTCGTTTAGGACACCCATGGATTTGCAGTTTTTTTTTTGTTTGTTTGTTTGTTTTTTTTTTTTTTTTTTTTAAAAATTATTCTTTTCATACATTCAAATGGAAGGTAAATCCACAGTGGAGTGTTCCATAAATCACTATGATCACTATAAAGTTTGATTAATATTAGTATTAATTGTCAAGAATTCAAGTTTTACAATTTAAACCAAAGTAGCAGAACGGGAAATCTGAAATGAAGAATTTTTCCTTTCTGACCTTCAAATTGCAATTCAAATAGAATTCACACTATATGTATTACTATTATTATGATTGATTAATCTGTGTTTGTGGGAGGGTTATGCATTTATTCATATTGCAGGCAGTTGGTTATATTGCTTCGTTGCATTTTGATATTGAGTAACAGACCAGTTAATGTACTTATGTTTTATTAATATTTTCTTTGTTTTGTAGGTGGCCTCGATGAAGCACTATATAATGTAATAGCCATGGCCAGAGAACAAGAGATCCCTTTTGTATTTGCTCTTGGAAGAAAGGCACTTGGTCGCTGTGTGAATAAATTGGTACCTGTTAGTGTCGTGGGTATATTCAGCTATTCAGGTGCAGAGGTAAGAAAGGATGAGTGCCATGTGTCTCATCCAGTGTGGCTATGTTAAAATACTTCTCACATTGTGCTATGTTCTACTAAGCTGCTAATTTGCCAGTTAGCTCAAAGCACACATGTAACTCACATCTAACATCCGATATGGAGCAGTTTTGGAGCTTTACAGTGAATAGCTAAAGTATATTATATAGATCTCACCAACTCATTGTGAAATGCTTGCCAACTCTTTTACAAAGGCTATTGTCATCACTTTTAAACCCTTCAGGACGGGTGACGGACAAGGTCCGTCATCAAGGGAATACCCTTAACGACGGGTGACGGACCTCGTCCGTCACGCGGTAAAATTAACCCCAGATCGCCGCAATCGCGGCGATCGTGGGGTTAATGGTGCTCCCGGTCTGCCTCTGTATTAGAGGCAGACCGGGAGCACCGAATCCGGCTGCCCCAGCACATGTACCCGCTCTGACAGCATGTCAGAGCGAGCACATGTGCTGTGTATACTTACCTTCTGCCTCCCTGCACTTCCGGGTTCACTGTGAAGTGCAGGGAGACGGATCAGTGCTGATCCTGCCCCCTAGTGTAAAAAAAAAAAAGTAAATTTAAAATCCCACCCCCCTTTACCCATTTTAATAAAAAATTAACCCCTTCCCTGCCAATTGATCACTGACTACAGTGATCAATTGGCAGGGATTACATTTTAATATGATCTGATTTTTTTTTTTTAACCCCTGAGGGTTAATTCTTTTTTTTTTTTTTTTTAACCCTCAGGGGTTAAATTTATTTTATTTCTTTTTTTGTCAATCTTTCTTTTATTGAGACATATATAGTGGGGTACAAAATAAAGAGAGGGAAATGCAATAACGGTTGACAGTGGAGGGTTCGTACATCATTAATTTGAAGAAACCACATTTCCTGAGTAGCGATGCCTCATTTTTTTTTTTTTTGTTAAAACAGTTTTCTGTTGGCTTGTTGTGTTGCATAAACATAATATAACCATAAACAGTGCCTATCTAGGTACACTATGAAAATAGAGAGTCAGTAGGCTATATAACATCGTAGACACGCTTTAGATGATTAATCGTCAGGTTAAACATTCAAGAATATTGCAAGCTAGGTAACTATCTGAATACTCATCAGTAGGAAAAACTATTTGTAAGGAGGTAACTACGCTAAGCGTGCATACAGTGGTGGCTGTGCTCAAGGCTAAACATAACTGTGTGAGTTAACTAAGAGCTTGCATTTACACTTCACTGGGCACACGACAGGCGTATACATATGTATAAGGTGCCAATGTTTGCTAGGCTGTGTATGATGAGTGTATTCTCTGAGTCTCACTGTGGTAAGAGTAAGCTAAAGGGTTGTAGCGTAGTTTTCCATACAAAGTTTAAAAATAAAATAATATAAAATAATAACATAAAGTTATACGAGTAGGCAACATAGTAAGCATGGTTACAAGTGGGAGTCCAGCAAGGAGAGTCCATGTGGGTCATTCAAGTTAGGTCACTACAGCCAATGGCTGAGAGTGATGGTGGTGGGACTGTCAGTTAGTGGGGCCTGTTCAGCCTATACCTCTGCTGGGTAGGGTGGAGAAGTTGACACCGTCGTTCAGTAGAAGCCACAGGGGTGCGGCATGGTGCGAGTTGGT
This sequence comes from Pelobates fuscus, assembly GCF_036172605.1. Lineage (NCBI taxonomy): Eukaryota > Metazoa > Chordata > Amphibia > Anura > Pelobatidae > Pelobates > Pelobates fuscus. The sequence continues at coordinate 329,754,721 of NC_086319.1, forward strand.
GTCGGCCGTCGGCCAGCCCCAGGTCATAATGAAGGCCTTCACCAGGCGTTGTAGACGGCCCATGATAGAGGCTTCAGGTAAGTGAGTGAGTCGTTGGGCGGTCTGTCTTAGTGTATTATTACCTCGCCCCTGCTGCTGTGGGTGAAGCTCTGGGCCTTGAGGCAGGACTAGGTGGGTATAGGAGCGGTCGGGGATATACAGCAAGCCAGCTGAGCAGCCCTTTGTGGACATGGTGCCTCTTCGGCCCTGGGTCAGTGTGAGGGATGGTACCTTCCTGCCACGAGCCTGGGGTCCTTTCAGGTCCAGGGACTTTCCCGGCGGGCGGGTGCGTTGGGCTGTGCATGGGTCTGGCGCGTGATGCCGTGTGGCTTCTGCGGCCCTCCGCTTATGTGGCTGGTACCTGCGGGTCAATCCCCTCATTGTTCTCTGTCCAGGTGGGCGATTCATGCGAGTTGCTGTGGCTTGGCGTTTTTTGGTGCCCTTCTGAGGTTTCCCAATCCTCTTGGAGCCGCCTGCTAGTGCTGTAGGTGGGCTAGTGAGAGGTATGTCAGCAGCTAGTCTTGTGTGGGCCAGTAGCTGAGTCCAAAATTTATCAAAGATTGCGTCCAGAGAGTCTCTCACCGGTAGATTGAGGTCTGGTGATACAGGCTGCAGCTGCTTTCCAGGAGTGTAGTCGTCGCTTATGGCCGCCATCTTAGAGGCCTGCTCCTCCAGTCCGTCGGCTGTGGTTGCCGGCTGCGTCAGCAGATTAGGGACCGGGCCAGTTCTGTGTGGCGGGGATCGGGTTAACCCCCACCGGTCCAAAGGGGGGGGGGGATGATTTGTGCTGGTCTGCGGCCCTGAGCGGCTAGCGGGAAGCGGCCGTCTTCCCAGCACGTCCTCTCTTGTAGGCCACAGCCTTCCGCTTCGGATCCCGGGCATTCCGGGCGGCAAGTCAGGTATCTGCGGGTGTGCACTGGGTTCCCCAAGCTGATTAGCCTCGTTTTGCGGGTTTTCCAGGGTTGCACCCCCTGATTTTTGGTGGTTATGTCGCCGTCCGGCGGGAGCTCGAGCAGAGCACGTCTTACTCGTTTGCTAGTCAGGCTCCGCCCCCCTAAATTTATTTTATTAATTAATTTAAATATTTTAAAATTATAAATTTAGCTAGCTGGGGAGGGTGGAAGTTAGTGGGGAATTGGGAGATTTAGTGTTAGGCTAACTAGGGGTTAACGTTAAAAAAGTTTTAAAATAAGCTTTAAAAAGTAAAAAAATTAAGTTAAAAAAAAAGTTTTAATAACGTTTAAGTAAAAAATTTAAAAAAATAAACCCTTTACCCAGTCCAAATAAAATTAACCCCTTCCCTGCCAGTCGATCACTGCCTACAGTGATCAAAATACAGATCACAGTATTATACTGTGATCTAATTTTTTTTAACCCCTGACGATTAACTTTTATTTATTTTTTTAACCCTCAGGGGTTAAATTTATTTAATTAACTAATTTAAATATTGTATAATTAAATATTTTGCTAGCTGGGGTGGGTGGGAGTTATGGGAAAATGGGGAATTTACTGTTAGTGCTGCTTACTGCTAGTTAGGGGTTAACGGTAAAAAAAAAACTTAGAAAAATTTTAAATCTGTAAAAAAAAGTTTAACAAAAGTTTAAAAAATAGTTTTAAAAAGTAAAAAAAGTTTTTAAAAGTTAAAAAATACATTTAATAACGCTCATTACCACTACACCCGGTACAAGCTAGCGGAAAAATGATCCCACGCTAAGGTTCAAAATATGCCTTTTGAAATACCCTGGGATGTCTTCTTTAAGAAATGGTATGCCTTTGTGGGGTATTTGGATTATATAGCCTGGTAAAATACTCTAAAATGGGACATGGGCACAGCGTAAAAATTTCAAGTTTGAAAAAAACTGGAATGACTATGTCCCAAATGTGCCCCTCTGATGTCCACATATACCTGGCAAAGGTACATACGGGGGTATTTTTGTACTCAGCTGACATAGCTGAGCAACATATGAAGTATTATACAGTCGTAGCACACATAAGGTTTGCAAAATATACTGTGCAAACTCACTTTGTGTGTCAAAAAGGCAGAAAACCGCTTATTACCACTACACCTGGTACAAGCTAGCGGAAAAATTATCCCACGCTAAGGTTCAAAATATGCCTTTTGAAATACCCTGGGGTGTCTACTTTAAGAAATGGTAGGCCTTTGTGGGGTAGTTTGAATTTAAAACCTGCGAAGATGCTTGGAAATTGCACATAGGCCCAGCGTCAAAATCCAAAGTTCTGTAAAAACTGATATGGCTTGGTCTCCAAATGGCACTTTAGCTTCACAAAATAGTGCCAAAGACATTCATTGGGGATGTCTTTTTACTCAGAAGACTTAGCTGAGCATAATTTGGAGGTTTTGAACTTAGTGGCACATATGAAATATACAAAATGCCCAGCAAAAATGCAATCCGTATGTAAAAAATGCACAAAATTATTTTTTACCACATACTTTGGCATGTAATGGTAAAAAAAATGGGGGCATGTTAAGGCACAATATGCACCTTATGAGATACCCTGGAGTGTCTACTTTTACAAATGGTAGGCCTTTGTGGGGTTTTTTTGAACAGTCAAACTGTTATAATACCCCAAATGGAAGCATAGGCTCATTAAATCCGTCTCTCAAAATTCTACTGTGAATACTGAAAAGGACAGGTCTCCTGTATGGCACTGTAGCTTCACTAAATAGTGCCATAGACATACAATGGGGGTGTCCTTTTACTCAGAAGACTTAGCTGAGCATAATTTGGGGGGTTTGAACTTAGTGGCACATATGAAATATACAAAATGCCCAGCAAAAATGCAATCCGTATGTAAAAAAAAATGCACAAAATTATTTTTTACCACATACTTTGGCATGTAATGGTAAAAAAATGGGGGCGTGTTAAGGCACAATATACACCTTATGAGATACCCTGGAGTGTCTACTTTTACAAATGGTAGGCCTTTGTGGTTTTTTTTTTGAACTGTCAAACTGTTATAATACCCCAAATGGAAGCATAGGCTCATTAAATCCGTCTCTCAAAATTCTACTGTGAATACTGACAAGGACAGGTCTCCTATATGGCACTGTAGCTTCACAAAATAGTGCCAAAGACATACAATGGGGGTACCGTTGTACTCCGCAGAAGTAACTGAACACATAATACAACTTTGTACAGGAATAGCACACACCAACTTTACAAAATACACATGAGAAGTTCTTTGTTATAAGTTTGTGTGCGAAAACCCCCAAAAAACACAATTTTACTCCAATATTTAGCAGAGGTTGGCGGTAAAATGGCTACGTAGAAAGTGTCAAAACAACCTTAGGTAAATAGCCTGTGTTGTCTACTTTATATAAATATATACTTTTGTGTGGCAATTTTGTTTTCTTTTATGGCTATTAAGCTTACAAGACAAACATACCAAATTCTAAAATCGCTCCACATTAAAAGTTTATTTTACTCCTTGTGCTTTGTGACCTGTAACTACCAAAAAAAACTTAAAATCCCAGACACATTATATATTCTGTAAATCAGAACAACTAAATGAATTTATTTTTAATTACTTTCCTTAACCTGCACTAATTGTGCACACATTATTATTGCAAAAACTGTTAAAAAAAAATCTTTTTCATTTTTTTTTTCATTTTTCTGTCTTTTTTAATAATAAATAAGCATTTATGTAAATATATGTTACATCAAATTAAAGCCCTTTCTGTCCTTTAAAAAACGGTATATAATATGCGTCGGTGCAATAAATTAGTAAAATGCAAATTGCAGTTGAACGCAAACAGCAAAAAAATGCAAAAAAATGCTTGTCATTAAGTGAAAGACAAGCTTCTGAAGCTCTGTCCTTAAGGGGTTAAAGTATATCGGCATCAGCCCTTTAGTGTTTATACTAACAGTGCTTTTTGATTGACATGGGTGTCTGTCATACTCGGGCTAAAACCTTGATTGATCCACATGTGTTTAAGTGATTTTTGTGAGTTTTATATTTTAATCTACATCAATACAATGTTCTCCACTGTATACACTGCTGGTGTTGCTTGCTATTTTATTTTTGGGTTTTAGATCCCTTTGGGAATGAGTGGTTTTCTGTTGAAAAGAAATCCAGATATTTACACCTACCTGTAGAGTTTAGGGAAACCTCAAACACTATGGCTACTATAGCCTATTGCACGGTAACTTGTTTGATATTTGTGAAAACAGTAGTGTTTAAAGGGACACTATAGTCACCTGAACAACTTTAGCTTAATGAAGCCGTTTTGGTGTATAGAACATGCCCCTGCAGCCTCACTGCTCAATCCTCTGCCATTTAGGAGTTAAATCCCTTTGTTTATGAACCCTAGTCACACCTCCCTGCATGTGACTTGCACAGCCTTCCATAAACACTTCCTGTAAAGAGAGCCCTATTTAGGCTTTCTTTATTGCAAGTTCTGTTTAATTAAGATTTTCTTATCCCCTGCTATGTTAATAGCTTGCTAGACCCCGTAAGAACCTCCTGTATGTGATTAAAGTTCAATTTAGAGATTGAGATACAATTATTTAAGGTAAATTACATCTGTTTGAAAGTGAAACCAGTTTTTTTTTCATGCAGGCTCTGTCAATCATAGCCAGGGAAGGTGTGGCTAGGGCTGCATAAACAGAAACAAAGTGATTTAACTCCTAAATGACAGTGAATTGAGCAGTGAAATTGCAGGGGAATGATCTATACGCTAAAACTGCTTTATTTAGCTAAAGTAATTTAGGTGACTATAGTGTTCCTTTAATGCTGTGGCTTTAGTAGTTTGCATTCACATCATTCTTGAATGTTTAACACTATTAGTGCTGGGATCTATTTATTTAGAAACTATTTTAGCAGGAAGAATTTAGCTTGTTTTCAAGTATGCTGTGGGAAGTTTTGATATTTACAGACCAATGGAAGATTATTCATAATGGGTATATATTTATTATAAAACACAAGGGGCCCAATAATGAAACTTTGGGGATTCTGGTATTGAGTGAATTAGAAACAGTGTGGCAGATGCATATGCACGGATTAGCCTCAACATTAAAACCACTGACAGGTTAAGTAAACAACATTGATTTTATCATTGCAATGGTACCTGCCAAGTGGTGGGAAATATTAGGCAGCAATTGAACAGTTAGTTGTTGAATTCCATCTGTTGGATGCAGGAAAAATTGGCAAATAAAAAGATTAGAGTGACTTTGACAAAGGCCAAATAGAGATGGCTAGACGACTGTGTTAGAGCAATTTGCTGAAAAACATAATGCTAACCATGATAGAAAGCTGTTCAAACACACAGGGCATCACAGTTTGCTTCTTGCGGGGTTGCTTAGCCACAGCCTGGTCAGAGTGCCCATGATGACTCTTGTCCACTGCCAAAAGGGCCTTCAATGGGGATGTGAGTGTCAGAACTGAACCATTGAGCAATGGAAGAAGGTTGCCTGGTCTGATTCATGTTTTCTTTTCGATCTGGTGGATTGCCAGGTGTGTGTTGTTTACTTGGGGATGGCAGCAGGATGCAATATGGGAATAAGACCGACAGAGGTAGTGTTATGCTCTGGTTAACCTTGGGTCCTGGCATTCATGTGAATGTTACTTTGACACATACCACCTACCCAGAATCTGTTGCAGACCACATTCATCGCTTCATGTCAGTGGTGTTCATGGTAGTGGCCTCTTTAATGCACCCTGCCACACTGATAAAATTGTTCAGAAATGGGGGCGGATCCTGACCGGGGAGCTGTGCAGACATGCTTTTCATGAGCTCCCGAGTCTGGACCCGATTTTCATTAAAAAACGGGGGCAAAACACCCAACCCTGGACCCCTACTCACCTCACCGGGCACCAGGGAGACTTGGGAACTGGGGGACACCTCGCACGCTCAAGCACCCACAGTGCTCCCAGATCAGAGGCTTGGGGCCTACACCGAGCAGGGAAGGGGAGAGACGGCCGCTCTCCCGACCCACCGAAACAAGCGGCACCCGAAGCATCGGGCCCCCCTCACCAAGACCGGTGGGGGTTATCCCGGTCCCAACCAGCATGTACCACAAGCCGACCTGGACTGCGGTTGAAAGCTACAGAAAGGGACATGCATCAAACAAGCGAACCGCCGCTAGTAAAATGGCGGCTGCAGACCACGCGGCTGAGCCTGCACCATCTCAATCCTTACATGAGCGCCTGGAAACCCTTGTCCGGCAATTCTGGGAGAGACTGGAGCGAAGGGAGGCCCAACGAATCCCCACTCGATACAAGGTGGAGGAGTTAACAGACGTCGCTAGGCGGACGGAGCAGATCCCGGGCAAAGCCACCTTACCTTGAAGGGTGGAGTGCCCATCTGGGCTGGGGTCACTAGGAGACATCCCCAAAACACAGACAACACCGTGGGAAGGTCATCCGCCGCAAGCGGAGGACGACCACCAGGGCCTTCCTCAGCGCCCACAGGGAAAGACCCGGCCTCGAGAAGCACCCGAGTCTGTGGTCATTTGGTGTCGGCCCCACATACAGCCTGGAGCTGGGGAGAAGCCCCCCACCGCACGAGTTCACCCTCCCTACCCCAAGATTCTCAGATGACCACCACTACAAAGACCAGAAAGACCCGAGATCCTGACAATCGGAGGAAGAAGACCCACAGACCAAGAGCAAAGGCCCACATTACAGCCCGGAGCCGCAGAGTCGCGGATTTGCCACGCCACGAAATGCTGACAACCAGTTTGCTGTATCTGCAGCCCAGCCTGACGGACCGCACGCCGGATAGGGAGACTGATGCACCCGAGCAGGGAATGGACTGTCCACAAAAGCATACACAGGGAATCGGCTGAACCCAGCAAACAAAGCCCATCTACACACCTTTCATGCTGCCAGGCAAACGGACTGACTTCGGACAAACCTCAGGTGCATATTGACTGATCTTACCTAGCCTGCGACCTATCTACTAGATAAAAGCCTGTTTAATTACACTCTAATAAATCACTGTCTAGCATGTAACTAAATAATAGGCAATTGTATAACCACTGTGCCATAGCTTGAAATGACGGTCAGTAATGTGTATCTATATCGCTCACACAGTCATAACCGCCGCCCCAGTACTGCTCTAATAATCTCGCACTATAGTTACAGGCAATGCTTTACTCTACCTTATGATACTCCACGCTACTATACTACTATTAAGTATGGCACACTACACCCAAGCCACGCACCTGTAACTTTAAGCGCAACTAGCTCAACCCTATGCATACTCAGCACAGCAAATTATACCACACACATCATGGCTACACGGCTGACATCTTCATACAATATTTCAAAAAGGTGTGCAGATATGCAGCAGTTCCGTGATAAGGTGTGCCGATAAGCCGCATTGCTTCTCATGTTACATAAATGTTGTAATCCACTGGATGGTTCGCTTATGTTTAACTACTTTACTATTATTACGCTAAACCTGTTAGTAATATTATAGAATGCTTGAATAATATAAAAGGAGGCAGTCACTCATAGGAGATGATGCATTGTGTTGGCATGATCCCAACCTGTATGACAAACGTACATCCCCTTCTCTCTATTCTGTATCCTATTTACCAATTGCCTCAATAAAAGAAAGATTGACAAAAAAAATGTTCAGAAATGGTTTGAGAAACTTGAAAATGTTCAAGGTTATGGCCTTCAAATTCCCCAAGATCGCAATTCGATTAAGCATCAGTGACATGTACTGGAAAAACTAACACGATGCATAAAGGCCCCACCTCGCAATTTGCAGGTCTTAAAGCATCTACTGCTAATGTGCCTGATACCGCAGGACATGTTTTGAGGTCTTGTGGAGTCCATGCATCGATGCATCAGAGCTGTTTTTAGTAGCACGGGTCAAACCCACATGATATTAGGCAGGTAATTTTAATGTTGTGATAGATCAGTGTATATTGTGCTTGGTCTGATAAGTAGGAACAGAGCACATTTAGACAGTGTTGCACATAGATCTCCCATTGCTAACAATGGGAGGGCTAGATTTGGCTGAGAATTCCTAGTCTCTTAAAGGGTTACTCCAACCAACATGACCACTTCTTCTATTAGAAGTGGTCATAGAGTAAGAAATCTGCATGTACAGATTTTCTGGTTGAAATGCTGTGCATATAGAGAAACATGCACTTTTGTGCCAGGGGCTAGTTACTCTGTTCTAGGCTGCATGTTAAATCTGTGCAAAAAATGATGTTGGTGATCAACAAGTAATGAGCTTCTAGTCTTGCAGGCAGACTATGCGAATGCAAGGAGAAGCCTATATCTTCTCTCTCGTTCTCGTCTGAACCCTTCCTGCTGCCACCCCCCTATATTTCTTCATATTACTCTTTTCTTTTTGTTTTTGTTTTTTTGTACTCTCCTCCCTCCTTCCTTCCCTCCTTTTTCCACCACCACTCGTTCCTCGGCTCAGAGCAGACTCGTATGCGCAGAGCCGATGAGAGCGGTCCAATCAAATGCTTATCTATGATTTTTTTTTTTTTTATATAATTTTTTTGTTTAAATCATTTACATATATTGAATATTTTAAACTGACTTGTAATTCTATTGTAATTCTTTTTAGACACTATTTAACAATTTGGTGTCGTTGACCGAGGAAGCTAGAAAAGCATACAAAGATATGGTGGCATCAATGGAGCAAGAGCAGGCCGAGGAAGCTTTGAAGAATGTTAAAAAGGTGCCTCACCATATGGGTCATTCTAGAAATCCTTCTGCAGCAAGTGCTATTTCATTCTGCAGTGTGATCTCTGAGCCCATCTCGGAGGTGAATGAGAAGGATTATGGTAAGTGATTTCAGACAGTAGCAATACTCTTACAATTACTGCGTGAGCTTAAAAATAGTGCAGAAATTATTAAGGAGCATGCCACTCTGGCATAATATTATCTGATTTATTGAGAATAAGGCAGACATCAGTCTCACTTGACTTCTCTGCCAACAGCAGAACAGTTTGACCCACTAGTGGGGAACAGTGCCATGGTGCTCTTAGTATTTATGATGGTTGGTGTAACCCTTTAATGCTGATATTGACAAACTCAAGGAGTCTTTTGTAACACTTATCTCATTGCAGAACAAAATCTTTTTGTTTTGCTTTTCACATATGCCACCACATTTTGATAGCCTACTAAGTGTTCTTTAAATCTCTGTTTAAACATTAAACCTTTAATTATGCTACCAGTTATAAAACTTCAAATGCTGTCTTTTTTTAATTTTATTTTTAGAAACCAACTGGAGAAATATGGTGGAAACCTCAGATGGAGTGGAAACCTCAGAAAATGAAGAATGCTCCATCAAAACGTCGATTTCTGAACAAACTTCAGGTGCTCCATACGATAAAGCCAACACCAATAAACAACCATCCTTGAAATTGGCAAGCAATACTACCTCAGTAGCAAACCCTGGGAAGTTGACTCCAGTTGACAAAGAAGAGGTAAAACCAGATGACAATCTGGAAAGGGCATCTCAGCAGAGTACTGAAACTGGATCTTGGGATGGAAGTGGTAGAGATGTTCTTAATTCTTCTATGACCAGTACAACCAGCACACTGGTTCCAGAAATGCTTGAGGATGAGGATGATGATGAAGATGATGAGGAGGACGATGGGTATCACCAGGAGCCTATTTCAGTGAGCAGAATAGAGTCTTGGGTCTCCGAAGCTCAGAGAACTATGGAAACCCTCCAGCTTGTGAATTCACTGAACAGCCCAGAGGAAGATAATCTTGAACCAAGCGAAGATGATGAAGTGGAGGCTTCTGAACAAGCAGAATCTGTTGACTGCAAGGAACGGACAGCTGAAAAACATGCCAGGAATGGAACTAATGCTCAGAGTGGTAGAGGACCTTTATTAAAAGAGAGCACTAACACCAGTTTTATTTAAAATGGAACAGAAACAAAACTCAGGAATTGGTCCACTGACATAAAACATAACTATTGGGAGAGTTGCAGCCATTCCCATATATGTTTCATCTCAATGTTTTGCACTGTTTATTTGTTTAATCTATATTTAATTCCAAGTGGATAATATTATTTGTTGTGAATTGTTCTCTTAAATTTGTGTTGATTATTCTTTAGTCAAGCACTAAGAGATATTTCTATGAATGTTCTAGGTTTTATGGTGTTCATCTAAATATCACATCTAGTAATCAAATGTTTCCCTGCTGGAAGGGTAACCAGCTAACAATGACATATGTTTCATACAGTTACATGGTTTCTATTTGTTAATAGATTTTTCTTTCATACTCCGTCTTAGAATGGATGTGTTTTGTTCATTCTAAGTCTTTAAGGGAACTTTCCAAGCAAAATAACCGCTACAGCCTACTATAATGGTTATGGTGGCAGACGTTTGCGGGTGGTCCTGGCACAATCTGTCTAAATGGTTTTAGTACAGTTTGACACTTTTCTGGATCCTGTAGTACCCCATGCTGCTCCCAGTCTTCTTGAGCTGGAGAAGCCGACTCTCAGATTGTTCAAGGCAGGAACTCATTCATTGGCTGGGAATGCTCAGCTGGCCACTGAATGAACGCAATGTGGCTTTTTCTTCTCTAATGGACCAGAAGCCACACAGGTGTCTACGCTGTGCTCAGATAAGTGTCAGACTGTACTAAGAAGGTTTGGCAGCTTACGTTGGGATGTACTAGGGAACTGCTGGCATCATAAACACTAAGGCAGGCTGTAATGGTTCTGGTACTTGGAGTGTTTCGTTATAATTTCCTGATTCACATCACCTATTCATCCTTATTTTTCCTTAGTAGCTTTCGTTTCAGTCGTGTCCCTTTTGATATTTTGTGTTTGTATAGTTATGACAATTCATATTTGTGCTTCACAAATGAAAAGTCATTGCCTTTTTAGCGTTCATGTGTAATTATAGGAATAGAAACCAAGATAGACATGAACATAAATATTTCAAAATTAATTTCATTTGTGCTGTTCTGTTCATATGTCAGTTCAAGTTATGTTAATTGCAAACCGTTGATAGTGCTAAGGATTTTTGTTGCCCATCGTAGCCCCGTTACTTTTTTCATTTATTTAATTTTCTTCTATTCAATTTTTCTGGGTATGAAACTTGAATTTACAGCGTGTCCCACACAGTGGTTTCTATCCTTTTTTTTTTTTTAATATTTTTTTTAATCTGTCTGTGGGTTTCTTACTCTCAGATGGTAGCAGTACTCAGAAGTGACTGAAACCAAGTTAAGCAAACTACAATAGATCGTTATATGACTGTGGGCATTCCTTTGCCAATTAATTGGTGTACAAAATATTTCTTCCGTTAGTTTGATTTTTTTTAAAAATGCATGCATCTAAGAGACTTTTGATTGAGACTGATGGCACATGTATTTCAACAGAGGTTAAAGTGGAAGGTCACTCATGAACCAGTGCGACTTGTGATTAGGGGATACCATACTACACAGTAGTTGTTAAAATGTGTGTTTCGGGAAATAATTGCACAAGTGACATAACCATCAGACAGGATTTGAAAGCATGATCGGCCTGTTGAAATAATTGGCACATTATGCATTATGTAGAATATATATATAAATATGAGTGTGTCTCTGTGTGTTGACACACAATGGAAACAACACTAGTCTGACTGTTTGACCAGTGAATTAGCTGCAATCACCAGCGTAGGAGAATATTTCTTGCAGTTTTAGGAATACTGTTTAACATTTTGATGAAACATTAAAATACACCTCTTGTCAGCTAATTATTTGCCTAAAATACGTTTTGTTTTATACCAGGAGTTACAAGTTTTAGAATTTCTTGTAACAGATTGACACTAATTGTGCATGAAAATATGGCACATCGTACCAGATGATCCTTGTCTGTAGACTGGTATTTGTGTATGAAGTCTGAAAAAAATCCTTTAATAACTAATTTGGATCGGGAGAATGACAGGCCAGCACTTGGAGAACCATGGTCTAATACACAATTTGTTGTTGTTGTAGATATGAATCTAGTGTTGCTTACAGAGGTAATTAATACATCCTGTGATGGTCTCCTTAAAGATCTTTTTATATTCTAGTTTTTCATTTCCATGTATATTTCTATTAGTATTTACAGTACATAACTATCTGAGAAATTGTAATGTTATGATGTCCTCTAATTATAATAATTCTTGGGTTGAAAGTAAGTGTTCAGAGGAAGTAGTTATTTAACTGATGACTTGTTTAACGTATAGATTTTTAATTTTTTTTTTATCTTTCTAATTACTTTACTTTTTTTTTTTCTAATTACTTATTCTGAATTTTACAAAGGGTGAGAATTGATAGATAATAGACAGATCTTAGCCTGTGTACTTCAAAGGTGGTCGTTTGCACAGAAATGACAGAATTTTGAACTGGCTAATCTATAATGGCTCTAATCTATGACACTGATGTATGTTTCCCATAATCACCTACACCTCTTCAATGTCAAAGATTATACACAGCTATTCATAATGTTGTCTGACTCATACATTGTCTTTATCAAGGTTCGAATAATTCTTGATCTCAAAGACACTGGCGATTTAGTATTTTTAGATGTGTGTGTGTGTGTATATATACTGTGATTTATACAGTACTTTTTTAACTTATTATAACATCTCTCAATTTAAAGGTTGCTTACAATGTAAGTTATTGGCTGTGTTTATGAAATGAAGAAATTCCACAAAATAACAAATGCCTGTGGCGATTTGCACAAGTTTGAACAACGTATAAGGAAAAAGTATGTCTTAGAACTGTAGTTGTCCCAAGCAGCAACTTCATTGATTTAATTATAGCATATTTAGGCCCTGTAGAGTCCATGCAATAACCTGGAAAATTAGTTGTCTTGTTACAAATTTTATTTTAGCTCCTTTTCTTGCAGACTGAATAGTATTTTAAGCCAATTGCCCATCAATCACTATGCTGCAGCAAAGTCTTTGTGACATAACAGACGCCCAAAAAAACAGCCCACTGTTCTGTAAATAATTTAGAGATCCTTTTTTTAATATATATATTTCAATCTCCTTTATGTATATAAATGTATTTTCTGATGTTCCCCATAGCTTTATTTCTGGTATGCCCTCTTCACAATTTATCATATTAGGCAATTGTTCCTTATTAGGCAATTTGTTCTGTAAAGTGATGTACATCTGCATCGCATGTGTATTGAATATACGAGACTGTTCATGAATGTCTGAAAATTAAATTTAAAAGGGAAAAAAAGTTTAATATGGATTTTCTATGTCCATATAAAGTGTGTTGCAGTCATTTAGTGCTAATGACTAATCTGTCAAGAATTAATAAAATGTAAATTGACGTGGTATGTAATGCTATTTGAATTGCCATTTGAGTCCTCAGAATGGATTTGAAATAAAATGCTTTGTAATGGGTTGCCCACACTGCTGGCTTTGTTTGCGAGCTGCTGATACCTAAATTGTTTATGGGAAGGTGTGGATGTAAAACGATGTTAACAGAATTTTTATCGAACATATAGTCAAGTGGCACACGTGATTTTAATATAATAATCTAACCCTTTCTTAGGGTTCACCCAAATTCTATATAAGAAAACGAAGTAATAGAACCGATCTTTATGACATTTATTTGTGAGCATCAAATTGATTTGCTAACTGAAGTGACAAGACTTAAATTTAAAACCATTTTTTCCCTACCATCTTAAGGACAAATTACTGTAAACAGGCCAGGCTGGTGTTTCCCAAACCACTCCTCCATAACCACCAACAGACCAGGTTTTGTCAGTAGCTCCATTGGAAAATAAATGGAAATGCATAAATCCTGGATTGTTGGTGGGCCATGAGAATTGGTTTGGGAACCACTGGTCCAGGCCTTAAATTCCAATTTGGTAAATCCTATTTGTTCCATTATTGACACAGAGCTCTTTTAGAACTATCAATGAGAAGAAAGATGCACATTCCATGCTGACATTGGACCCTTAAGGACCAGTAATGACCAGATGCCCTTGGATGTCATTGGTCTGAAATGGAAGAGTAAACATTTGAAATGCCATATACTACTTTGCAAGTTGCAATGACTATAGCTAATTAGTTTAAAACAAATGGTTTTTTGGAACATGTTAATATCCGCTTTCCAATGATGGTGGGGGGAGGTGTATTTCCTCTACAGTAGTACATGTGTTTCCTTAGCATTCTGCAGACAGCTGTTTGATCTATTTAGAGGAGGGATGTTGACCTTTACTCCCTGAAAACCAGTGATGACATCAAGAGAGGCTGGAAGATGGAATACATACTATGATAACCTAGTATGTTATGGAATATATACTATGACGACATTTTAAATGTCTACATACAAGTTTGCAAAGTTTTATGTAGTAATAATAAAGGCAAAATGTATCAAAGTAAAATTCATGATAAGAGGTTTTAATGACTTATGGTATACACCCGATAATGATTATGCTACCACAATTTTAAGAGTGATTTTGTTTACATCAAACTTGGGGATGTTGTGTCCTTCCACCTGAGCTTGACTAAATCTCCCGTCACTGTCTACAACTCTCGTCGACATCACCCTCAGTGTTTTTCTGGATGATGGCAAACAGAATTGTAGTCCACTAGGTGGAAGAAAGCAGGTTCAACATCTGTGCGTGTGATGTGTTTAACCTAAGGCTTAATAGTATTGTCTGCTGTTAATAAACAATTACCCTTCAAAGTGTTTTAATCTACTAGTGCCAATTTATCATGCCATGCATTTCTACTCACGTCTTTAAAACTTTTTAAAAGCAATGCGTACTCAGTAGAGCGCTCCATTTAACGTGACCTAGTTCTCTGTATTTTGCATTGCTCCTTGCTTTTCATTGTATTTGAAACTATCATTTTAAAAATACTTTCATCTGAGTACTTAAGAACTTCCATTTTAATTATTTCGATCTGTATAAACGTTCTTGTTTCTTACTATTGTATAATTTAATATTGAAATTGTCTAATTCATATAGAGGAACAAAAATATTTAATTCCTACACCAACATGAAGGGTTGTTTTTGTGTATGAAGGATAATTCTATTTTTACTGTTCATTTTTTGAGTAATAACAGCTTTTTGCACTATGTAAATACTAGTGAAATTTCTTCCTTATCTAATAAACGAATGATTGTAGATACAAGTTGTCGCTGTGTTTCCTTCACTTGAAATTATTGAAATAATTTAAAGTGACACTATAGTCACTAGATCAATCCCAGCTAGTTGTATTTGTTCTGGTGAGTATAATCATTCCCTTCAGGCATTTTGCAGTGAACCCTGTCTTTTCAGAGAAAATGCAGTGTTTACATTACAGCCTAGTGAAAACTCCAATGGCAAATCCTTAGATGGCTTCCTGGGGTAGTGTTGCACAGTGCCATTCAGTGTTTCCACCCTCTGCATGCAGACACTGAACTTTCCTCATATAGATGCATTGATTCAATGCATTTCAATGAAGAGATGCTGATTGGCCAGGGCTGTGTTTGGCTTTTGCTGGTTCTGTCCCTGATCTGCCTCTTTGACGGTCTCAGACAATCCTATGGGAAAGCATTGGGATTGGCTCACAAAATTACTTCTGATGATGTCAGCTGTAAGCTGGCAGATCATGGGCAGAGCCAGCAGCTGCAGACTTGAATACAAGTACAATTTTACTATATTAAGAGGGGCTAGATGGTGGTTCTAACGCTAAAGGGTCAATATTACATGTTTGTGTTCATGACCCTATAGTGTTACTTTAAAGATTAGTCATATAACCTATTATTTAATCAAGCAAAAGTAGCATATATGTACAGCAAGGATGTGGTGGTTAAATTATGCCACTTCTAACTAATGTTAAGAGAAATGGAGTCAAGAGCCAAATTACCATTCTGTCAGAACAATGTGTTTAATAAAGATTATCGCTTAGCTGAATAAGTATTAGGCGGGAATCATGAAATAGACTAACTTGGTACTGTATATTAGTGACTAGTTGCCACGCTAACAGCTTGCAGACTCTTACATGTATGTGTGTGGACATGTTTTATGATGATTTTTACCCTTGTAGTAGAAAGGGTGGTAGATAATTGTAGGGAGTGTGAGTATGCGTTAAGAAGATACCAGCAATGAAAAATGTTCTCCTTTTTAGATCTCTGGACTTTGTACAATGCATACACAAGTGTATACTAACAACTGTGTTTCTACATTTTTTGAATGAGTTGATTTTTAGCAAATTTTAATGGATTAGTTTGTACAGCTTGCAAAGTTCATATGGGTCAAGTGTCCATCTTTTAAATGTTTAATAAACCCTTTAAGTCAGATGAGACAAGTTATAAAAACAAAAGAAAACTTCTCATCTTAACCCCTTAAGGACACCGCTTCAGAAGCTTGTCTGACGCTTAAGACACAAGCCATTTTTGCATTTTTTGCTGTTTGTGTTTAAATGCAATTTGCATCTCTGTCATTTATTGCACCAACACATATTATATAAAGTTTTTTAGAGGGCAAACAATACTTTAATTTGATGTCACATATACATAGATACAGGGGGCGTGGTTACGGTGCCGACCAAGATGGCCGCATAGAGGAAGAGCTCCGCTCCACCGGACCCGATATAGCTGTATAAAATAGCGTTTCACCTGCTAAATGGGTCGCACCAAGAAACCGGAGCAACCCCAGACCCCCAGGAACACCCAGCAAGGTCCCCTTGACGGATTCCTACACCCGCAACCGGGCGCTAGCGGGGACGTGGGAAGCCCCAAGATGGCGCCGGCTACCCCTCCGGCGACGGAAGGCACAGCCCTGGAGAGGATTGAGGAGAAACTGATGAACCTCACGGCCTCTATGGCCACAAAAGACGACCTGCTGTCCCTTACCACTGTCATACAGGACACCCTCAGGGCAGAAATAGTGGGGATCCAGTCTGAAGTCACTACCCACGCGGGCCGTATCGCACGTGTTGAGGAAGCGGCTGAAACCCTCTCGGCACGCCAGACATCTGCGGACACTGCAATTGCCCGCCAGGGATCGATGCTATTATCCATGAGGAGACACCTCGAAGACCTAGACAACAGAGGTCGGAGGTGCAATATTCGTGTCCGGGGAATCCCTGAAGCCGAGGGTCCGGCCGAAAACGTAATTAGCATACTCACCGAACTCTTCCAGGCAATACTGCAACCGACTCCCCCGGAACACATAGAGTTCGAGAGAGCGCATAGAGCTGCACGGCCCAGATCACTGGAAGAGGGCCCTAGAGACATCATCTGTTGCCTCCACTCCTTCCCCGTTAAAGACGCCATCATGAGGAAGGCCAGGGAACGACCGACGTGGCCCTTCCGAGGCGCGCAAATTGCCCTGTACAACGATCTGTCCCCTATCACACTGGAGGCTCGAAGAGCTCTACGCCCTGTGACAGCAGCTCTGCGGGAACGAGCTATCCCCTACAAATGGGGGTTCCCATTCGCCCTGATGGCCAGAAACGGCAATGGTTGGATCTCCATCCGCTGGCCTGAGGACGTCCCGCGGTTTATGGAGGAACTAGGCCTTCCACCGCCACCTGTTCCCAATTGGCTCTTAGGCCAGACTGCCCCTGCCACGAGATCGCAACGGGCACCAAGACGGAGAGACGCCCGCTCTCCATCGGCTCAACCTGTAAGACGGCATAGAAACCCGACATCCCCGGAGGAGTGAGTACACCCCCGCTAACATGGACGTTCCATCACGGCCTCCTATCCTGGCTGACGACCCTTCGCTGGTTTGCTGATTCCGGATCTATTCTGTGTTTGGCCCCGGCTGGGGTAATGGCTACCCACAGGTTTGATGGGACTCCCTTTGGGGGGGGCTCGTGGGGGGACTCAGGGGACTGATTTCGGGGTTCTCAGAACTTTCCCCTTTTTATCCTTTTCCCTGAAAGTTCCAGCCTTATTGAGTACCGTCTCCTGGACTAGTCCAGCTGCCACCTGACTCCCAGATTAAACGGCATTGATGCAGGGGATGGGGTACATTTGTTTGGGGAGGTGGGGTCCACGGGGTGAGAACATGGGCTTCGGTCGCATCACTTGCCGCTGCAACACTACAACGCACCCCTTGGCTACCTCAGGGCACAGTAACTATATTTCTGCTGTTATTTTATTATGGTTGTTCATGCATGTGCGGGGGGCGGGGGAGGGGTGTACACATGGGGGAGGCAGTAACGTGTAACACTGGCTGTGTTTTTGAACCATACGGGTATGTACTGGGGGAGCGGGGGTGGGAACTTAACGTAATAATGCAGAGCCTCTCACCCTCGGTAATCCCCAGTGGTTGTGTCTCCCATTCCCTGTTATGTCTAGGAGAGCTTTACCTACGTATATGCAAGTGCGCGGGGGACGGAGGGGGGCTCACAAGGGGTCGGGGGGAACTGCCTTGATTGTGTCCCTGCCCCCAGCATGGCTAGGAGAGTTGGGGGTGAGTCACGTGATGCAGCTTAAGTGTGATCTTGTATAGCCTAGTAAATTACACTGTAAGAAGCCTCCTTTACACACCCAGACACCCCAGACTCAGGTGACTGAGAGGGCCTGCTGTACGGACAGGCATTATGAGATGGGAGATGGGTTTCGGTTACGGGTAATGCTTAGCTCGATTCTGTCTCACATGATGTTGTTATATGTTTTGCTACCCTGCATTATTCTAGCACCTCCTCCCCCAGGTGCTCCCACAAAGCTCCAACCCTGAGCCGGTCCAGCCAAATGGCAAACTTCAGACCCCCCCCCCCTCTTCCCTTCCTCCCTCCCTGCTCCCCCCTCCTCCCCTCACCACCCCCCCCCCCCTACACACGAGCCTCGGGTGCCCGCAAGGACCTGATGGGTGGGTGCACAGACGTTACTGCCTAAGGTCGCTCCAAACACACTGCTCAATCCCGTTTTATACCCTGTTATTGTATGTTTTCTGTGTCTACATGGTACTAACATTCCCACCCCTGTTCGCCTATGCAAGGCTCCGGTCCTGACTCAGTCCCACCAACCGACAACCCCCCCCGGGCTGAACAACACACCCTCACCAGTGAGAGGCCCTGGGTTAGTGCCAGAGCCTGGAATTGTGACTCCCCTCCCCCTCTCCACTCCCCCCCCCCCTTTTTCTCCCTCCCCCCCTCCCCCCCCCCCATAGGTAGACATTATGGTATGGGAGCTGGGTGTCGGCAACAGTAGGTTGCCTCTGATAAACTGCTTGACTGTGTTTTACTTGATGCTGTTATGTAATTTCCTTAATTTCTTTATTTGCTTGGTAATGGCACTCACCCACACGAGGACCTACGTAAAACCCCAACCCAGAGTCAGTCGCACCAAACAGTAACCCTGGGAGGGATGCCTGACCCCTCCCGACAAGCAGACACATTGAAATCACAACTGACTTCCCCCCTCCCCCCGATCCCCCCTCCCCCCCCCCTCCCCCCCCATCTCCCCCCCTCCCCCCTATTACTCCTCCTCCCCCCTACCCGGGACAACGTTCTGAGACTCGGGGGACTGATGGGGGTCTCGGGGGCTCCAAACATGGGACCGTGACTGACACATGGCCCCTCAACGCTGACTCCGGGACCCGCTGTCGAGTAAATGCAGGTACCTAATTATTACAAGCTGACCTATCTGGCCCCACACAGGATAGAAGGGGTTCGGTGGGGCGGACGACTCCACTGTTGGACTAACCAATCCTCTTGGGCGGAGCCTGACTCGCGCCTCCCACTCTACACACTCGTGCTACGAGTTGGGCAACTGGGCTGTGGTTTCCCTCGCCCTCTGGGCTGGTACCAGGGC
The DNA here is from genome assembly GCF_036172605.1 of Pelobates fuscus. Taxonomy (NCBI): domain Eukaryota; kingdom Metazoa; phylum Chordata; class Amphibia; order Anura; family Pelobatidae; genus Pelobates; species Pelobates fuscus. The sequence goes on from NC_086319.1 coordinate 329,774,461, forward strand.
GGGGCACCGGCTGCAGCACGAGACTCATTATTAATTCTGCCCCGTGCAGAACCACACATACACTGACAACTTCACATCCCCACCACAAACCCTTTCGGACGACCTCCCCTGGGATCCGGAACCTGGCTTTCGACCTGCGGCACTTCCGACACTTACCTTCCGACTTTCTGGTTCCCCTCCCACCCTTAGTTCCTCTTCCTCCTCCCCCCCCCCTTCCACAGTAGGTCGGTGTCCGGGGGGCGCACTCTGACGGTCGCTCCACGGGACCGCGGAATATCCGTGTATCGCTGAGACTGTGAGACATACTAACAACACATCGCAGGAATGGCCTACCAAACGACGCCCATGAGGGTCCTCACACAGAACTGCAGAGGCCTCAACATACCTGAGCGACGGTCTCAACTCCTCAGGGAACTGAAGAGAAAACGCATCATGGTGGCCATGATCCAGGAAACCCACTTCCGTGAGAACTCGGCACCCGCACTACGGAATAGACACTACCCAACTAACTTTTTCTCCAACCACCCGACGTCCCACAAAGCTGGCACGGCTATTCTCCTGGCAGCCGAACTAGAATTCAAGGAACTCGAAAGGGCGCAGGACTCCCAAGGTCGATGCCTCTTTCTCAAGGGAGTCATCGCCGATAAGATATACACCTTGGCCAATATCTACGCCCCTAACCAACGGCAAGCCCCATTCGTTCGAAATGCACTGCACATCCTGGAAGACTTCACAGACGGTATACTAATAGTTGGAGGAGACTTCAACGTACCCCTGGACCCGTTAATGGACTCCTCCTCGGGACACAGCTGCATCCCACAGACTAGTATACGCTCCATCCGCAGATCCTTGGAAGATCTGAGTGCTGGCGAGCACTCAACCCAACGGTGAGGGATTACACCTACTACTCCGTCCTCCACAACCGATATTCCCGCATTGATTATATATTCATCGTACAAGAGGGACTTACCCGCTTACTTAGAGCTAACATAGACCCTGCCACTTGGTCGGACCACGGATCGGTCTGGATAGAGTTGGAATCCCCTCTATTCCGCCCTTCATCCTGGTCCTGGCGACTCAATGAGGCACTCTTACTGGATCCCACCACAAAAGACCAAATAAATCAGGAACTAGAACAATACTTCAGGGAAAATGACACACCTGACATCTCCCCAATATCCGTATGGGAGGCCCACAAGAGTACCATCCGAGGAGTGCTCATCCGCATTGCCTCACAAAAACGTAAGGCAAATATGTCGGAGATGCTCGACCTGCATCAGAAGATAACAGCCCTGGAATGTCAACATAAGAGATCACAGCTGAACGAGGTCTACGGGGAGCTCATGGAACACCGGAGAAAACTTAGGGACCTCATCACCCGTAAACACTTCCGCACACTGCAGCGTACGAAAGGATTTTACTACGCCCATGCCAACAAAGGGGGAAAATATTTAGCCAGGCTATTGAAGGGCCCGACACCCCGCAGGCAGATAAGAAAACTGCAACTAGCTCCGAATGAGAGAACCTCCTTTCCACAGAAGATAGCTAACGAATTCCGGACTTTTTACAAGAACCTCTACAATTTGCCACCACCCCCTCAGGGGACTGGAGCCGACAGTCACAACTCCCGCATAATGGCCTACTTGACCAACACGATCTCCAACACGATCGACCAGGACTCAGCGCTCGCACTTGACGCCCCGATCAGTCTGGAGGAGCTGGCAGCGGCCCTCAAAGTTACAAAATCGGGCAAGGCCCCTGGCCCCGATGGCTTCTCATCTGGTTACTATAAGAGCTTCTCCATTCTTTTACTACCATGGCTAACTAAAGCGCTTAACGCGGTGGGCGAGGGTGGTCGCCTGGGCGCGGAATCCCTGGCAGCGACCATCACGGTCCTACCTAAGCCGGGTAAAGACCCGCTGCTCTGTGGAAGTTACCGCCCCATATCCTTGTTGAACGTGGACACCAAGCTGTTTACCAAGGTTATGGCGAGCAGACTCAACCGCCTTTTGCCGGACCTGATCCACGCGGATCAAACGGGCTTCATCCCGGGACGCGAGGCCAGGGATAGTACACTGCGGGTGTTCTCCATCCAACAACATGCCAGAATAACTAAGACCCGTCTACTACTCTTATCAACTGATGCCGAAAAGGCGTTTGATAGAGTTGACTGGACTTACATGCAAGCAACTCTACAGAAGATGGGATGCGGGCAGAGGTTCCTCACCTGGATATCAGCTCTATATAGTAAACCGCACGAGACAGTAAGAGTCAACGGGTCGACGACTGCTGATTTCCCGATTAGCAATGGCACCCGTCAGGGCTGCCCTCTTTCGCCGATCCTGTTCGCGATGTCCCTCGAACCGTTACTCCAGGCAATTCGCTCAAACCCTGATATCCAGGGGTATAACTGGCGAGACACACACCATAAAGTTGCAGCGTACGCCGACGATCTTCTGTTTTTTGTACAGAACCCACGAACGACGCTACCGTGCCTCCTCTCTGAATTCGACAAATTTGGACGCATTTCGGGTTTTAAGCTCAACCTTTCAAAATGCGAAGTCCTAAATATCACTACCCCCACGGATGACTACATCTCCCTTGACTCGCAATTCCCCTTCCGATGGTGTCACGGTAAGATGAAGTACCTCGGGATCTGGGTGGCCACAGACCCTGAGGACATTTACCGATTCAACTTCACACCCCTTTTGAAGGCAATTGTGACCGACTTGGATAAATGGTCGTACCCCCACATTACATGGCACGGCAGAGTGGCGATCATCAAAATGAATGTCCTTCCACGAATCTTATACCTCATGCAGACCATCCCACACAGTACCAAATGCCTTTTTCTCCTCTCTGAAGACGGCGATAATTAAATTTGTTTGGCGAGGTGGTCGCTCTAGAATTCGACACGACATCCTTTGTCGACCAAGGCACCGTGGAGGACTAGCACTCCCGGACATTAAAAAATATCACCAGGCCACGATAATGCAGCGAATACTGGACTGGCACACAGATGCCACGTCAAAACAATGGGTTACCCTTGACAAAGGACTACTCGGACCTTCCCTTGAAATGGAGATATGGGGAACCGCAAAGGGGCGGATGGGTGGAGGAATTGCAAACGGATCAATACAACAAACATTAATGGGCTGGAGATCACTGAGAAAACAAAGTCACGTATCGCCTACTCCCAGCCCCATGATTCCTATAACACATAACACGACCCTAGCAGGAGGTCTTTCATCGAGGGCATGGCCCGCCGTCAGCGACAGGGCATACATCCCCATCTACCGGGTCCTTACAGAGGGCAGATTACGCGACTCGACATCGCTGTTGGGAACTACCCCTAGGACCCCCCTAGAGGTTCTCAGATACCTACAACTACAACATTATTACAACTCAATACCGCATAAAGAACGCTTGCATCGGGAACTTACCTGGTTCGAAGACCTATGCGACCGGGGCAGCCCATTGGACCATACAATCTCGGCACTATATCAGCACTTAATCACCGGGGACGGGACCCAGACGCCCACCTTCCGCCGACAGTGGGAAACACAACTCGGGAAAGACTCCAGCACAGTGGGATACGGCTCTACTCTGGCAGCAGAAAAGCTCCATGAGCTCATACTACCAGGAGGTCAACTACAAATTGCTCTCATTGTGGTATAGGACCCCGACCCTGCTACACAGGATATTCCCATCAATCACACCGTTGTGTTGGAGATGCCAGGCAGAACGAGGTACATTGATTCACATTTGGTGGGAATGCAGAGACATAGTCCCATACTGGGCGATGATAAAAAACGCCATTACCGACATCCTGGGTGACATCCCAGAGTGGAGTGTTGAGCTCGCCTTGTTGCACATTTCGACCCAACCCATCCGAACTTACAAGAGGTCCATACTACGCCATCTGCTGAACGCCGCCAAAGCCAACATACCGGCACATTGGAAAACGCGCGATACACCGACGAAGAATGAATGGATCAACAGGGTGGAAGACATACAAAGTGCGGAAGACATCCATGCCTCTCTGACCGGCCGCACAACGAAACATCTGGAAATGTGGCTCCCGTGGTTCACATACATCACCCGCTATAGACTAGCGAGGGGTGCTCGCGGCCACCCTAGTGGAGGGACGGCGGCAGTGGGCCCCCTTGACGCAGACCGACCTTCCTTACCCTCCTCCCTCCCCTCCTCCCACCTTTAATTTCTCCCCTCTCTAACTCTGCTGCGGCTCGACTGCTGGGCCTAGGGGTCCCGGGGTTGGAAACCGGGATTGGGGAGATACCGCCTTGCCAAATTATAGGCTCCATTCCACTGATGCCTCGGCCCCCGGCCATTATGCAGACGACCACCTGCACCTAAGCAATTGCGAAATACATTTACCATCTCGCATCTTCACGACAAAAGCCGTGGTGATGGACGACTTTGGTTCCCTGTCCACGATGAGGCGCCACATCACTTCACACTCCCCCCCCTGACAACACTGACACACACACTACAGTTACAACATAATCTCTCACTCCACACACTTAACATACCCATGACAACAACAAGTGACCTACACCTGAGACGCCCACGACCTGTAGGCTCTGCCGATAGGGACGACGATTCAACCCATGGCCACTTAAGTCTTAGAACATGAGGGAAAGGCCCCTGGGAACGTGAAGACTTAGCAGGGACAACTTCTCAGACCACTGTGTCTCGAGAGGGCGATCGGGCCCCAATCCACACACTGAAGAGAATAGATGTCATCCCGAGCACCCCGTAGCAGACTGTGAAAGGCACCCATGGTGACCCAGACATCCACGGGTCAACATGACTGATAGACGCCATAGTTACAGATTGGTGCGCCTGACTCGATAAAGACACACAGACCACCTTTCTTTTTCTGCCCTGGCACTCCGCCAAAGACTCCAGGGTCCCAAACTTACGTATCCTTCCCATGTCCCATGCCTAGTTGAAAACAGCTTCTTCCGACGCTAGCCACACTTGTCCTTAACGTTTTGATGTGCCTTGGGAAACCCTACAGGTACCCTTTGCTTGGTGCTCCAAGAGATCCCCTCATTACACCTATTAAGTGCCTACTTTATTCCTTAAGCACAAATATTATGTTTACCTACCAAGAGACCTGCGTGTCTCCCTATTGATAATCCCGCTGAGATTTGCATATCTCGTGTCACGATTTATTACTTCAAACGCCTGAAACCTGCGTGTTTCCCACTGTTTATTCACTGCGCATTCTCTATGTCATGTTAACACTTCAATAAAAAGATTTACAAAAAAAAAAATATACATAGATACATTCTCATTAATTATAAAAAAATAAAAATAAAATCATAAAAAAAAAAAATCAACGTTTTGGCAATAATAGCGTGTGCATAATATGTCCAGCTTAGAAATAGTAATTCAAAATAAATTCATTTGTGTCTTGATTTATAGAGTACATCATATGTATAGGATTTCAGCTTATTTTGAAAGTTACAGATCACAAAATACAAGGACTAAAATAAAATTTCAATTTGCAACAATTTTAGAAGTTGATATGTTGGGTTTAGTAGCCATCGCAGAAAATTAAATTGCCACACAAAAGTATATATTTATATAAAGTAGACATCACAGGCGATTTACCTAAGGTTAGTTTGACACTTTTTACGTAGCCATTTCATCGACAATCTCTGCTAAATATTGGAATAATTGTGTTTTTTCTTTATTTTGGCATATACACATATAACAAGGTTTTTGTAATGTGTATTTCATAAATCTGGTGTTTGCTACTCCTGCACAGAACCCCATATTGTGTTCAGCTACATCTGCTGAGTATAACGATACCCCCATTGTATGCCTTTGGCACTTTTCAGTAAAGCTACAATACCATATAAGAGACAAGGCTATTTCAGTTTCTATACTTAGAATTTTTGTAGATGGATTTGACGGGCCTATGTCTCATTTTAGGGTATTATAGCAGTGTTCAAATAACCCCGCAAAGGGCTTTGATAAAGCAGACACCCCAAGGTATCTTATATAGTGTATATTGTGCCTTAACTTGTCACCATTTTTTCACCAATTTAAGTCAGTGTTTGTGGTGAGGGGGGGGAAATGGCATTTTTACATATGTGTTGCATTTTTGCAGAGTATTTCTTAAACTTTTTTTTTTTTAATTCTTTATTTTTTTTTTTTTTTTTTTTTTTTTTTTTTTAATTCTTTATTTTTGTAGTGCAGATAAATATTACAAGCAGGTATGAGGTGCCCCGAAAGCAGTCCTCAGGCATTTTCCTCGCGTAACATGCGGGACAAAAGATTAACAGGCACAATTTATTATATTTTATGCAACTCAAGTTAGGCTTGTAAAATTAAGTATATACTGTACTAAAGCTTAGTCAATTTTTATGCTTGTCTATAGATGTTACAGATTATGCATGCATATTATGATAGCTGCATAGACACGTCGGTACAGTTTAATTATAGTAAATGTTCAGGCTTAATTTCAGTTAGTCACTTTAATAATGTTATGAGATGATTAGTACTATCATCAGTCGCTTTGATACTATAGCGGTGTAGCTAAACATACTTCTTGACTGACTAGGCATAGAATATGTAATTACATGTTATGCTAAGCTTAACCAAAATATGTAGTAGCTGGAGGGCAAAGGCAAGAAAACATAGGGAGAATCAGCACTTAAGATTGCCCTACAGCTTTTCCACCCCCAGTTGGACTCCATGCCAGCAAGGTGACGTTCCGTGGATGCACTTTTAAAGACCATTCTTTGATCGTGAAAAAGAGTTTTAGTGTTTAAAGGGGGACACAAGATCTGGAGACTGTGATATGAATTCTAGTCCCGTTAAGTGGCAATATAGTATGGCGGTATAGTCTGTTATAGGTAACCTGTGGTCTTGGTGGGTGTCTGTCTTAGGCTGCGGACTAGTCGGCTGTTGTTGCCCTCATGCGTTGATCTGGGCGGTGCGGCAGGTAAGGCCAGTGCGCCATGGCAGTGTCCCACTCCGTGTTTTGTAGCTTTGGGCTCGATCAGATTAATGCAGCTCTGCCACAGCCTGACTTGTGGGGTCACGGCTTGTATTTGCTGGTTCCCTTGCAGCCCGCATCGGCAATCCGCCCGTGTGGGGTCAGGAGAGATGGGTGCGCCATTCAGCCTTTGATCGTTTGTGGCTTGTCATGCCGTCTCCGCCATTTTGAAAGCGGCCTCTTTTCACTGTGTCCGCTCTGCTGGTGCTTGAGTGCCGTTGTTGCTGCACTCTGATGGGCTGAGGGGTGGGGACCGGGATCACCCCCGCCGGTCCAGAGGGGGGGGGAACAGGGCCAGAACCGCCTAGCCTCGTGCTTCTGCCTTGCCGCTGGCGGGCAGGATAGCTGGGCAGCGGCCGTCTACCCCACTCACCGCCCGAGCGGTCCCCATGTGGATGACGGGGATCGCCCCTCCGAGGGACTAAAACTTCCCAGCAAGCCTCTCCTCGGGACCAGGGTGGCTTCATGCACTGGGTCACAGCTACCAGTCTTCGGATGAGTAGGTAGGTAGTTTTTAAATTGCCAAATCTGGATAGTATCTCAGGAGCTACTCAGTTGTGCGTCCGTTCGGCATGGCGGTCCGGCCCCGCCCCCCTAATTCTTTATTTTTGATGTGCTTAAAAGGTACATGCGTGCCGGTAATGCCACAACAGCAATTACTAGCATCTCAAGGAAGACATTATATGGCATGCGGAGATACTGCACAGTTTTTTTTTTTGTTTTTTTTTAAACATGCTTACACGTAACTTTACACAGGTTGTATAAGAAAAGGAAAAGCAATACAAAAGTTATGTCTATCGATATTAGGTATTTGATTAGTTTGAGACATGTACTTATGTCAGTGTGGACTTGAGGCTGGTACAGTTAAATAGGTACTGTTGATAAGGTATTAGGTTGAGTGTATGCGAAGTCAACATGTCTAATGTGGTGGGTCACATTGGGGTCTACAAGCTTGTGTCATTAAACATTTATGTCTGCCTAAGTAAGTAAATGTGGGCTTTCAAAGGTAGCAGAAACACATATTAACAACCGCGTCTCTACAGCATTCGCTAAATTAAACAAACAGACAAGCAACCACAGGAGCTGAGTGGGCTCCTGCAATATTAGATATTGTTAGGCATCACAAAATTAGGCATCACAATATGGCTGTGGTGTATGTCAAGGCATATTAGGTGGCAAGTGGTAAACGAGAAGCTTCTGCCCGCTGTTGAGTCTCTGGGGTTGTAAGAGTCTCCGTGCTGGCATCAGACAGATTTGATAATAATACAGACCACTGGAGTCGAGCTATCTGTTGTACACAGCTTCCCAAGCTTCCCGGATACATATGTCTGTGTAAGACTATGTTGGATAGGTGGTTAGGTGAGAGCAGTAACAAAGTCCAAAGATGGCTGCCGTGGATGTTAGAGATGTCTGGATATGGGGCTGTAAGTGGTATCCCAAACGCTGCATATCTCTTGTTATGTGTGCCTCTGTGCTGACATAGAGTGCCTGAAGGTTTGTCGCTGGGGACTTAAAGTCCGAGTTGGTGGAGTAATGTAAGCCTTCAGTTCTTTGCAGATATTACAGGGTTCCCTTTGCTTAAAAGTAGTGTGTCCACTTCGTGGTTGTGAGGCATTTCTGTAACCTTGGTGGCTGTCTATGCTGCTTATGCTGTTTAGGCTCACCATCCAGTGTTAACAGCAGGCTCACCGCTGGACTGGTTTTGAGGTTGTGCGGTTTAGTGAGCAGCGCGACTTCTCCCCTCTGGGGCTGCATGAGGCAGGGGCTGTTAGTGTCGGTCTCCACGCTGCCACCATCTTGGAAGGTAGGTCTTGGGAGGACCGTGCCCCTCAGTCTCCACTCCTCCCGAGCTCTTCACAGTGGGGACCGGGATAACCCCCCCCCGGTCCATAGTGGGGGGAAGCGGGACCGGCAGGCCTCTCAGATAATCAGCGTGTGGCTGCCGCGAGGGGAGACAGGGAAGCGGCCATCCACCCCACTCCCCTCTCGAGTAGGCCGCAGTCCCCGAAGCTTTATTCAACCCTTTCAGGGTCTCAAGACTCCCGATCTCGGAGTCTGCCACCTTGACTATCGCCGTGTGCGCGTCTGTTTGGCTCTTTGCAGGTATCATAGCTGCAGGATTTGCCTAAGAGGCCAGATTTGTCCGGAGCCTCTCCAGCATGCGACCGGTCAGCATGGCGGTCCGGCCCCGCCCCCCAGTATTTCTTAAACTTAATATGTACCACTGTCCTAAAATTCCACAAATTATGCTCCGTTACATCTTCTGAGTAAAACAATTTGCCCAATGTATGACCTCGACACTATTTTGTGAAATTACAGTGCTGTAAAAGAGACGTGACAAGTTCAGGTTTTTAAGTGTGAATCTTCATGGAGGGTTTTGATGTCCCACTTTGGAGCACTTGAGCAGGTACATATTACAACTACACCATAAAGGCATACCATTTCTTAAAGAAGACATCCCATGGTATTTCAAAAGGCATATTTTGAACCTTAGCGTGGGATACTTTTTTTTTTGCTAGCTTGTACCAAGTGTAGTGGTAATAGGCATTTTTTTGCCTTTTTGACACACAAAGTAAGTTTGCACAATATATTTTGAAAATCGTATGTGTGCTACGACTGTATAATACTTCATATGTTGCTCAGCTATATCGTCTGAGTACAGCAATACCCCCGTATGTACATTTGCCTGGTATATGTGGATGTTGAAGGGGCACATTTGAGACGCAGCCATTCAGTTTTTTTCTAACTTTGAAGTTTTTTTTTTTTGAATTTGACAATTTTTATTTTGCTGTCAAGGGTAAGGGATACAGAAGGCAAAATGGGAACGAGGGTTAAGTATATATTCATACGCAATATTTCAGTAATGTTATACTTAAGGGTAGGAGGGTACAGAAGGCAAGAGGGAGACAAGGGGGTTATGCACATATCCATACTCAGCATTTCCAATAGTGTGGACTACCTGTCCAGGTGTATACAGGTGCTGTTTAGTAGCTCGTTCGGGGGCTGCCATTGGTTATAATCAAATTCTTATTAAAGTGAGCCATCCCGTACTTCCTTGTTTCTTTGTGTGGATCGAGCTGGTGTGGAATGTGGGTGTAGGGCTTTCCCCATTATCGGTGGTGGGTATGTTGAGGTTTATAGGGTCGGGTTATGGGGAAGTAAATGTGTGAAGCACGTGGGGTAGTGTAGTTGTAGATGCAGTATGCTGTTGTATCTCGTAAATGTGTGTAGTCGTAGTGTAGGTGCTGTGTGTGTGTGATGCGTGTATGTGGTGTGTGTGTGTGAGCCAGCATGTATATAGTTAGGTTGCCTCCTATCGTGGAGGTCTTTCATTTTGAGGGGGTGCCGTTGTTAGTGTTTCAATGTGGGTTTGGTGGCTTGTTTCTGTCCCAAAGATTCCATGCTTCGGTCCAGTAGGGATTCGTCCTGCTGGATTTCCGTGCCATTATTTCATATGCCTTGGATGTTTCTACAGCTGTGATGCATTGAGTGATCGTTGGGGCTTTAGATTGTTTCCAATTTCTACTAATAGCTGTAAGGGCCGCTATGCAGATGTGGTACAGTAGATATTTGGTGTGTATGTGCTGTGTTGGAGGTAGTAGTAATAGTAGGAATGTTTCCGGCATGGGGGGAGATGCGCAGTTTGGTGCATCTCGATATTAATTCTAGGACTTGTGTCCAATATTGTAGCAATGACGGGCATTGCCACCAGATATGCAGTAAGGTACCTCGGTCTTGTTGACATCGCCAGCATACATCCGTTGTCTTCGGGTAGCTGTGTTTGAGTATGGTTGGGACTAGGTACCATCTGTACAGTATTTTGCGGGAGAGTTCTATGTGTGTTGTGCAGAGGGTGAGTTTCTTGTTGGCTTGAAATATGGTTCTCCATTGATCTTGTGTGAGTTTATGACCAATGTCCTGTTCCCATGCCTTTTGAAAGGAGGTCAGTGTTGCTGGAGCTTTTGAGTTTGCGGAAGCATAGATCTGTGAGATGAGTTTCGTTGGCGGTTTAGCTTTGGTGCATATTTGTATTAATTTAGACCATTGTGGGTCCGGTGGTGTCGTGGTTTGTTGTGGTCTGTGGAGAGTGATCCAAGATTGCAGTTGGATATAGGAGAAGGTCGCTGTGTTGTTTAACTTGTATTCTTCGCGTAGATCCGTAAGGGACTTGAGGTTGTTCCCTTGTAATATTTGTGATAGTGTGTATATGCCATGTCTCTGCCAGAGTTTGTGATTAAAGTCTGGAATAAGTTGTCGAATTGTTTCAATCGGGGTCGCTGGCGAGAAGGGCTTCGTTACCCCTCTCTTTCGGCAGTAGTCATCCCATACTGAGAGGGTTAGTTTGGTAGGAGGCAGTAATTCTGATGGTTTAGGTCTGAGGCTGTTCGGCAGCCATGCTAGCGCTGGAAGGGAGATTCCTTTGGCATGATTCTTCTCCAGTTCTTCCCAAGTCAAGGGGGTCTGTCGATGTGATGCTGCAATAATTGGAGTTATGTTGGCTGCCCTGTAGTATTTCTCTATGTCTGGGAGACCCATTCCGCCCTGGTCATGGGGCTTGTACATTGTGGTCATAGCCACTCTTGGCTCTTTGTGATCCCATATAAACCGGTTTATACTACTTTGCAGGTCCCTTAGGTAGGTTTTGGTGAGTTTGAGTGGGAGTGAGCGGAATAAGTATTGGATTTTTGGCATGATCACCATTTTTACTGATGCTATCCTGCCTGTCCACGATATATACTTCCCCTTCCAGCTGTGTAACAGAACTTTAATTTCTGTGTGTAGTTTGGTGTAGTTCGCTTTGAATAGGGTATTGGTCGAAGGGGTAAAGTAAATTCCAAGGAATTTAATATGGTCATGTCTCCAGTCATATTTAAAGTTCTCCTGGAGAGTTGTCAATGCTGGTTTTGGGATGTGAATGCCTAGGGCTAGGGTTTTGGAGGCATTTAGCTTGTAGTATGAACATGCACTGAAGCGGGATAGAATGTTGTGGAAGTTGGGCAGAGATATGTGCGGCTGCTCCAATGTGAGCAAGATATCATCCGCAAAGATTGATAGTTTATATTCTTGGCCTTTGGATTTTATGCCATGGATATTCGGGTCGTTTCTTATTAGTTGTGTGAGGGGTTCAAGTGCCAATATATATAGTAGTGGGGAGAGTGGGCAGCCCTGTCTAGATCCGTTGGAAATATTAAACGGTTTTGATGCAAATCCACCATTTACCACCCTGGCTGTTGGTGAGGAGTATAGTGCTTGAATGACAGCTAGGAACTGTGGTGGGAATTCGAATTTTTGAAGTACCGCTTTCAGGAAGGGCCAGTGGAGCCTATCTAAGGCTTTTTCAGCGTCTAAGGACAGCAGGACACTGGGTTTTCTGCTTTCTTGTATCACATAAAGCAAGTCTAGGGTTTTTCTAGCGCCGTCTGTTCCCTGTCTGCCCCCGACAAACCCCACCTGGTCCTCCTGGATTAGGGAGGGTATGATGTGCGCTAGCCTGTTGGAGAAAATTTTTGCTATGATTTTAATGTCCGTGTTTAGTAGGGAAATAGGGCGAAGGTTTTGGCTCCTGTTCGGGGGTTTCCCTGGTTTGGGAAGAGTGGCGACATGGGCCATCAGCATCTCTTGTGGTAGTTGCCCTGTTTGTATGGCATAGTGGTATACCTTTTGCAGGTAGGGTGCTAAGATTGGTGCGAACTGTTTGTAATACGTATTGGTTAGTCCGTCTGGGCCAGGGGATTTTCCTGGTGGGAGCGAATTGATAGTATCTATGATTTCCTGTGTAGTGATCTGGTGTTGTATGTCATCCCTTTGGGCGGTGGAAAGTGTTGGGAGTTCTACCGTTTTGAGAAAGTCGTCTATTTCCCTAGAGGTTGGTTGATGCAGGTTGGGGTCTGTTTTGAGGTTATAGAGGGAATGGTAGTAATCTGCCATACAGTCATTAATGTCTTGCGGGTTATGTATTTTGTCACCTGCAGCTGTAATCAGATGTGGTATTTTAGAGTTAGTCTGTTGTTTTTTAAGTAAGTTGGCTAACAGCTTCCCTGCTCTGTTACCTTGAGTGTACGTTCTCAGTTTCAGTTTTGCTAAGATATGAGACGTTTTTTGGAATGTTAATGTGTTGATTTGGTCGGTGATGTCTTCTATGTCTTTTGCTTGAGCCTCAGTGGGGTGCAATATTTGGGCAGAGGTGGTGTCTCTTAGTTTTCGTAGGAGATCCAAGTGTTCCTTTTCACGTTTGCGTTTTAGATACGATGCTCGACTGATGAGATAGCCCCTTATGACCGTTTTGTGGGCCTGCCATATGGAGAATATTGAGGTCTCCGTGTTGTCATTAGTCTCGAAGTAGTTTTTTAATTCAGACGCCATTGATGCTGTGAAGTCTTTGTCGAGGAGGAGGGACTCGTTGAGGCGCCATGGTGGTTTACCTCGGTGCAGGTAATTGGAATTTAGTGTCATTGTCAGTGGGGCATGGTCAGACCACACTATGTTTCCTATAGAGCATTCTTCTATGCGGGGAAGCATGTTACCAGAGGCTAGTATATGATCTATTCTTGAGTATGTTTTGTGTACTTGTGAGAAGAATGTGTAGTTTCTGTCCGTGGGGTGCTTCGTTCTCCAGACGTCATACAAGCTATTTTCGTGGATGAGTTTTGCAAATGCTTTATTGTTCGGGCCTAATTTAAGGTGTTTGTCTGAGGTGCTTGGGGTGGTCGAGTCCAGACGGGTATCCATCGTATGATTATAGTCCCCACACAGAATTTTGGGATCATTTGTGTCGTTTGGTAGTTTATTGAGGACCTTATGGAGAAAGTTGCGTTGGTGGTCGTTGGGACTATACAAGCATGCTAGGATGTATGGGTGGTCATTAATTCTACAGTGTAAGATGATGTATCTTCCTTGGGTGTCCTTTTTGACTCGTAGTGTTTCTACCGTTAGGGAGTTGTGGAGTAGTATAGAGACTCCTCTGGATTTGGAGGTGTGAGTCGCATGGTATTGCGTAGGGTATTCTCTGCGGGCAAAGTTAGGGACCCTATTGGTTACGAAGTGCGTTTCTTGGACGCAGACCACATCTGCTTTAATTCTCTTTATATCATCTAGTAGCATGCGTCGTTTATGTGGCGTGTTAAGGCCTTTGGTGTTATGTGAATAGATTATCATGTTTGGTGGTACTTGTTGTGGCGTGTGAGGGTTTTGTTTGTGGGTTCAGCAGTGTTGACTGGCTCTTTCGTGTGACTGTGGTGTCGGGGAAGTAGTGGTGGTGGTGTGAGTGGGGTTGGGGTGTTATAGTAGCACGGGTACTATGTACACAGACCGTATGGTCTGGCGCGCTAGTCGCGCCGCGGGGTTGAGGAGCTAGAGCTTCCAAGTACGTGGCTAGCGGGCTCCAATTTGTGTTTTGATGCGGAGCTGAAACCATATGTCTTAAAGTGGTAAGATGAACCTGATAGTGTAACATAATAACAGTAGAATATAACAGTAAACAACTTTGTAAAGAGGTAAGTGAGCAACGGTATGTTCTTCAACATTATAGATTAAGTGAATCTGGTATGTCCTATTCTTTCAGATAACCTGACTATACCCGGCCTCCCTGGCCTTAGTGTAAGCCTGCTGGCCTGCGGCAATTCTAGTCACTATAGATTACAGTGGACTTATGAGACATTGATCTTCTCGCGCCCAAGGGTTTAGCTTTGCAACTTAAGACGGGGTATGTGCCCTAGCGGTGCATGGGCAGCCCCCATTTGGGATCTCTTTACTGAGCTCCTGGCTCTCGTTATCGTTATTAAGCAACAATTACCTCGGGCCTAGGGAATGGTCTAGCGCGGGCGACTTGATCTATCGCAGGCATGTCGTCTAGTCAGCCCCCCTGCGGCAGCAGTCCCAACCTAGGAGGGTCGGACGGGTTTAGGTGCTCGCAGGGGCGCTGGGGAGTCGGTATATACATATTAGTAAGGGGGACATGCTATACACGTGGCATATAAACAGTATGCATATACATTTAAGCAGCAATCTATTTGCAAAGAACATATTTGTTTAGTCAATGATACTTGCGGTAAGCGCTTTCAGCGCTTCCAGAGAGGTATGTCAGTTCATGTTCGTTGGTCGGTGTAAACTGCGGTCGGTGGAGTAAGCGTCTTCAGGGGGCTCCCTCAGAAGGCCCCACTTTTCCAGGCATTGCTGACCTTCTTCTGGGGATGATATAACAAACGTTTTCCCTTGTCTGGACAGAATCAGCTTCGTGGGGAAGCCCCACCTGTAACGTATGCCTTTGTTGCGAAGTGTGGTGGTGATCTGGGTGTAGTCCTTCCTCCGGCGCAGTGTAGCTGATGATATATCCGCCATGAGGCGCACCGATGGAAAGTCTTCGTGCGGGGCATCCCTACTGCGGTATGAGCGGAGGACCAGCTCCTTGATGTGGAAATAGTGAGCTCTGAGGAGGACGTCGCGTGGGATGGAGTCAGGTAGGTTTTTAGGTTTCGCCACCCTGTGGATCCTGTCTATCAGGAGCATGTCCGCAGGTATGTCCGGGGCATAGGCCTTCATGAGACCTCGTGCGTGCGCTTGCAGGTCGTCTTGGAGGATTGATTCGGGTACTCCTCGGAGTCGTAAATTGTTCCTTCGAGCTCTATCCTCGTGGTCCGCCATGCGTAATTCCATGATCTCCACTTTGCAGCTCAGCTCCTGTAGTTGCTTGGAAACTGCGGATTGCGTGGAGGCTAGTTCTTGGCATTGATTTTCAACTACGGAGGTTCTAGTTGTTAGGTCCCTCACCTCCTTCTTTATCTGGTCAGCCGTTGACTGCCATGTGGAGAGCAGTCTTGCTGCCATTGCTTCCATTGCCTGCTCGAAAGCGCTTTGAGTTAAGTAATCCATAGGCTTAGGATACTCCGGCCTTGTTGGCGTCGGGCTTGGGGTGGTATCCTCCGCGCCCTCGTGTTCCGCCGTCCGCATAGTCTCTGCTGTAGAGGAGGTTTTTTGGCCGAAAAAGTTCAATTTTTCTGCTTTGAGTGCAGCTTTCCTCGCTTTAGATGAAGCCATCAGGTTTTATGTAATATATGGGTTTCAGCTCATTGATTATCGCAATTCAGTGGAGCCCTCGTGCCGGAGCAGAGATTCAGACGTCCATCTTGCTCGGCGGTTAGCCACGCCCCCCCTAACTTTGAAGTTTTATGCTGTGTTCATGTTCCATTTTAGAGTAGTTTAGCTGGTTGGTTATTCAAACTTCCCCACAAACACATACTATTTATTAAAGAATACACCCTGGGGTAATTCAAAAGGCATATTTTGGACCTTAGCGTGGGATTATTTTTTCTCCAGTTTGTTCCAGGTGTAATGGTAATGAGCATTTTTTTTTTTAAATTCTTTATTTTGGTTGTGCACATGTTGAACAAACAGCTGGCGTGCGCCACAACAGCGACATCCAGTAGAATAGGTGAACTTTGGTATTACGTGTTATGGCATGTGATATACAGGCACATTTTTTATGATATGAATATGAGCTCTAGAACAGTAGTTTAGGTTCACTTTAGGTTTTGAATACGTTAGCATAATGCACATGTCATGGAGAAATAGGTAGAGGAGAGACATAGGATGAGAGCATGGCTTGTGCATGAGAGTGTACATATAAGGTTAAGTAAGTTAGTGCATAGAGTGTATCCAGGAAGCTTATTCAGAGGAGTAATAGAGATAAGAAACAAGGCATGTACAGGCATAGTAAAGACTAATCTATACATCAGCTTTAGCAGACTATGTGATATAGAAACCTTGCTATATAAGGTACTGACATGCTGGCATTAGTGAGATAGGGTGATGGTCTCTTAACTGGCTAGCTGTTATCAGCCAAAGCTGATATGAGTGAGGCTCAGTGTATGCCTTAGCTAAGACTACTAAACATCAACAGTATGTCTGGCATTATATTCCCATGGGCATAAGGCAGGAAAACATGGTATGACTAGCTGTGGTCCAGATATTAAACTTGGTCGTGAGCATGGAGCATGGATTTTACTTAGTCTAGTGCACAGCGTCCACAGCATGCAGCACGGAGCTCCGATTCTGGGACCTGCATCAGCCAATCCCCATCAACGGCAGTGTTTGCACCTGCTTAGGTAAGTCCCAGCTCCAATGTAGGCCATGTGCAGTTAAGTCCCGAGGCACTGCAAGCTGTGGTTGATTGCTGTTGGTGAAGCCCAGTCCCGGGTATAGCATAGTGCGGTCCAGGCCTGATGCGTGTGTGGGTACTGTCCTACCCTGTGGCTGGTGGAGTTTCTTCCTCCGGTTGATCTTGTCCGAGCTCTTTACTCGTGTAGTGCTGCGACGGACTCTGAGAAATTGCCTTCCGGTTGTCGGTACTGGTTTTACGACCTGTTGCTTGCCCGTCTGGCGTTTTCTTCTCGGAGCTCCCGGGGCTCTCCGCATTGTCGAGTGGCGTGTGCTTGCTGTTGGGGTTTGTATAGGCCCTGCTGCCGGGCGTACAGGAGGGTGAGTAGGTTTCTCATCCCTTGTTGCTCTGTGGGTGGGCCCCTTGAGCTTTGGTCGCTTTTCTCCGCTCTCCGGCTGGTGCTTGGCATAGGTGGCTGCGCTTCGGTGCATTATGCTCCTCCAGAAGCGCTGAAAGATTGCATCCAGCCTCCTCAGAGATTCCGCTGTGGCGTCTCGTAGTGTTTGCAGCTCAGGGCCCTCGCCTCTTGTGCGTGGGGCATTGGCATCCGCCATCTTAGATTTCCCGGCTCTAGGCAGTACAGCTCGGTCAGTGGTGCAGGCGTTACTGGTGCCTCTGTGGTGCTCGAATCGGGACCGGACTTGTTGTGGGTCTCTAGGCTCGGGGTGACATGAGGCATCCGCCATGTTGGGTGTCGCGTCGTGTAGCCTGCATGTCGGCGTTGTGCTCCCTAGCACTCTCTCTGTACCAGGTTCGCCTCCCTGGTATGGACCGCGATCACCCCCGTCGGTCCAGGGGGGGGAGTAACGGGGCTCCCTCTCGTGATGTGTCGAGAATCCCGTGGCGCCGGACCGGGAGATCGGCCGCCTCTCCCGCTCGACGGGCCCTAGGCCTCATGTCACAATTTGGTTGGCCAGCTGGCCCCAGACGGTTCGCAGTCCCCAGTGTTGATTTGGGCCCTTTTGTGGGTCAAGTAGGTTCGTTTGGGTTGCCAATATCGAGTTATTTAGGACCCGTAATAGCTTTTTTGCCTTGTTGTCTGGTGAGCTCTGCAGTAGCACGTCTGTCTTCCATGCTGGTCAGGCCCCGCCCCCGGTAATGAGCATTTTTAAATGTAGTTTTTTACTTTTTGAAAACTTTTTTTTTACTTTTTAAAACTCGTTTTTAAACTTTGTTTTGCTTTTTACATTTTTTAAACTTTCTTAAAACTTTTTTACAGATTTAACATTTTTATAAACCTTTTTTTTTTACCGCTAACCCTTAACTAGCAGTAAGCAGCACTAACAGTAAATTCACCCAGTCCATCCATAACTCCCACCCCAGCTAGCAAAAAATATCATTTACAAATATTTAAATTAATGAAATAAATAAATTGAACCCTAAAGGGCTAAAAAAAAGAAAAATTGAATCATAGTATAATACTGTGATCTGTATTTTGATCATTGCAGGTAGTGATCAACTGGCAGGGAAGGTGTTAATTTTTATTAGGACTGGGTAAAGGGGGGTGGGATTCTTTTTACTTCTTAAAAAAGTTATTTAAACTTTTAACTTTTTAAAACTTTTTTTAATGTTAACCCCTAGCTAGCCTAACACCCAATTCCCCACTAACTTCCACCCACCCCAGCTAGCTAAATATATCATTTTAATATATTTAACCTCCCTAGCGGTATTCCCGAGCGTGACTCGGGGTTAATTTTCGCTGCCAGAAGCGGTAACCGGGAGTCACGCTCGGGGTAGATAAGATGTACTTACCTCCGCCGCGATCCGCTTCGGGAGGACTGCCTCACAGCCCAGGCAGCCCTCCCACGGCAAATCAAAGAGCGATCACATGGCCCTCTATAGCTGGCTGTGGATCTGCCAGCAGGGGGACTGTTTGAAATATCAGACAGTCCCCCTGCTGGTGGGAAGTATAAAAAAATAAATAAAAGACAAGTGTAAAAATAAATTAAATATATTTTTATATATATATAATATGTATATATATTATATAATATATATACATATTATATATATGTAACGTCATACAAAGTGTATTTTAATATTAATATAAGTATATATATTAATATTAAAATACACTTAGAATGACGTTACATATATATAATATGTATATATATTATATATATAATAGATGTACATATATATATTCTATATAAATACGTATAATTAAAATAATAAATAAATAAAATAATAAAATAAATAAATAAAATATTGAAACAAAATTTAATAGAAATTATATATGCATATGTAATTTCATTCTAACTGTATTTTGTTATTAATATATATGTATCGGTAACAAAATACACTTAGAATGACATTCTATATATATCTATATATATATATAAAATACAAATAACCGCAAATATATATATATATAGAGATAATTACATAAATTACATTAGTATACACGTAGAATTTAAATACCTATAAATGCATATATATTAAAATTCTACATGTATATTTAAATCTTTTAACGTAATTATGTGATTTGATTAATTAAAATTTGATTGACATGCCTGACATGGAGGCGAAACTGGGCGGGTAATTCAAATGCAAAAAAATGGTACCGCTTTTGGTACAAAATTCCTGACATAATCATACCGCCAGGGAGGTTAAATTAATTAATAAAATTAACACCTGAGGGTTGCAAAAAATAAAAGTTGAACCTCGGGGGTTAAAAAAAAAAATCAGATCACAGTAAAATGTAGTTCCTGACAATTTATCACTGTAGTCAGTGATCAATTGGCAGGGAAGGGGTTAATTTTTTTTTACTTAAAATGGGTAAAGGGGAATGGGATTTTAAACTATCTTTATTTGTTATTTTTTTTTTACACAGGGAGAAGATCACTGCTGATCCATCTCCCTGCACTTCACACTGGACGCGGAAGAGCAGGGAGGCAGATCAGAAGTCACTGCAGCACATGTGCTCGCTCTGACAGCAGGTCAGAGTGATCACTGCTGCAGGGACAGCGCGATCGGGTGCTCCCGGTCCTTCTCTAATACAGAGGCAGACCGGAGGAGCGTTAACCCCGCAATCTGGGGTTAACTTTAGTGCATGACGGACCCAGTCCAACCGGCGTTAATTGCTTCCCTGGCATGATGGACCGGGTACGTCATTCGTCACTAAGGGGTTAAGTAGCTGATGCAGTAGAAATACATGCCAGTAGATAACATTGCATGTTGGTTGAAAAATTTAGAAGTAGTGACAATTTTGTAATAAAAAAATAAAATAAAAAAATTATATATTTTCAGTAAACGTTCTCTGATGTGAAATCAATAAAATTTACAATTCTTGCTGGTAAATTGTGAATGACCTCATGTTATGATAACGGTGACAAGATGGATTTATGTATACGGACATTATACCATATAGCAATGTAGGATAGTTCTACATAGACAATGATAAAAAAAAAATCCATATACATTTGCAATCAAAATTATTCAACTCCCATTGAAAATCAGGTTTATTGTCAAAATGTACAGACTGTTTGCAATTAACAAATCAAATGGGAGTAACACTACAAATGCTTCAAGTGGTTTCCCCAAATTCAACTGAAAATGCAACTTTTAAATACTTCTCCAGTCTCAAAATTATTTAAGCCCCTGAATAGAATCACTCACAACCGCACAAATATGCAATACGGGTGATGTCCCAAGTACACCTGATACAACTAATCAAGAGCGTCATTAGTTGCACCAACTGTGCTTGAGCTGGAACACTTAAAATATCTGAACTGGCTAGGGGTTTCTTGAGTGCCACATTTGACTGCATGTTAGAAATCTAACTTCACAAACAAGGAACAGGATACAAAAAGATAGCAAAGTCACTGAATGTTCCTAGACACACTGTTGGAAGCATATTTTGCAAGTTCAAAGTTCAAGGAACAGTGGTTACATTAACTGGACAGGGCAGAAAAGGGAAGCAATCAATGGCAGCAACCAGATTGATGCTTTGATGATCCTCTGGCACTGGAAACCTGCAAGGTGTGGAAGGCAAAATGGATTAATTGAAATATCAGTAAATCCTAAGCGAAAGCATCATGCCGTTTATGTGGAAGCTGAAGCTACATCAATCCTTCCAACAGGAAAATGATCCCAACCATACATTGTATTCCACCAAGGCTTGGTTGCAGAAGTAGTCCTGGAAAATTCTATAGTGGCCATCAGTCACCAGACTTGAATCCCATAGAAAATCTCAAACCCAAGAATTACTTAATTACTTAACGTTCGATTGCAAGCGTTTTTTTTTTCCATGGGAGCTGTGATTACGTGCTGGTGCGGGTAATTACTAATTAATATCTGTGATCTGGGGAAACCTTTCTTGTTTTTATTAATTGCTCTCTGCTTCATTCCCACCTTATTGTGGCCAGCCTAAGGCACACCTTTGCAATAATCATGCTGTCTAATTAGTATCTTGATATGCCACACCTGTGAGGTGGATGGATTATCTCGGCAAAGGAGCAGTGCTCACTAACACAGATTTAGATAATTTGTGAACAATATTTGAGAGAAATAGGCCTTTTGTGTACATAGAAAACATCTTAGATCTTTGAGTTCAGCTCATGAAAAATGTGGAAAAAAACAAGTGTTGCGTTCATAATTTTGTTCAGTGGATATATTATTTTATTATTTATATAGCACCATCAAATTCCGTAGCGTTGTACAATGGGTGGACGAACACATGTAATTGTAACCAGGCAAATGGACGCAGAGGGGTTGAGGGCCCTGCTCAAGTAGCATATAATTTTTTTCTTTTTTTTTTTTTCTTTTAGGAAGTGGGACATTGCATGTAGAGTGAAGCAGTTGTTTAGTACACCTAACAGTTATTGAGTTGGCGGGGCTAAAGAGAAAAGTAATTTCAAATTAATGCAAATAAACAGCACAATTGATTGTGTCCTTTTTGTAAGTAGACCTAAAAGTGTTCATCAAACTGCTAGCTGGTGAGGTGATTCCTTACTTGCAAAATCACTGGTTGTAAAGTTTGGAGTTATTTTACAACTCACTGACTACTGCTCACCTTTTACTCACAAAGGATAGTGATGTACACTGCAGAAATCATGGCAGCACGGATATTGAAACGTGTGGAAAATCCATTTAAACATAAATGTAGTTTTTCCACGCAAACCGCTTTTGTTTTTTGTTGTAACATCTGAGATCTGCAGCATGTTCTAAATCCTTGTGTTTCGGCCTTCATTTCGAATGCCAATTCTTAATCCATTTATCCTCTGTCATTACATATACATCGCCAGTAGGTGGCATGCTCTGCAGGAGCCATACACCATTTTACATGTAAACATTTCCTAAATTGATATTGTTGTAACTCATGGCCCCATATTGTTTGGGGTAAAGAGCTAGGTTTTAATTAATGTTTCATTTCCAATGGGTGGATATTAAAAACAACAAGAAATATCACATAAGAGCCAAATTGAAATAATGTCTAGGACATGTATACATGTGTATTAATGTATGAAACGAGAAAATGTATCAAGTACCATGCTTACTGTAATTTTCTTTTCCTGGCTAAGTTACATGGCAGTAACCTGACTCAAGATCATCTTTCACCAACCCCGGTTGAGGGGAAAATGGGACATTTCCAGCTCTACAGTTTGCTCCGATACCTTAGATAAACTGTCCTACCCACAACCGCTACACGAGTACACGCACTCCGGAGCTCTATTACTACCCCTCCTCCCCCCCCCCCCCAACCCCAGGGTCACAGGGGAACTACATGCAACGGAGCCTACACACGACCTTAACGACTCCGCACAGGCCAGCGACCCACTTTAACTAGGATATCGCTATAAAGGACTGACGGACCACCATTATATGCTCCGACATTGACGTCCATAGACGCACCCTAGCCGTCATTTTCTGAGAATGGACCTTAGCCATGCAATTAGACCACTCACAAATAGTCATAGCCTAGCGAGCCACCACACAACGTACACCTACTCAAGTATGCCATAGACGCACACAATTAGACTAGTAACTCACAGGGAGCTTATCCTAGGGCTACCTCCTAATAGAGGACACTGACGAACTCCAAGTCTAAAGCCCCTAGACCCGACATCCACTACCAGCTAATACAAACCAGGCAACGTTAGTGGTGACAGCGATTATAGAGTGATATACTCACTCCTACTAACACACGACCACATACCGTTACAACCCTCCAGCCCTCTTATAAACAAAAATGTGCTTAATGTTTCATGCTGTTGTCTTTGTTGTACCAAGTTCACGATATCAATACTTTACTATAGCCATTACGGCACCTGTTTGTGTAATCCTCACATTGTGCACTGAAAATAAAGAAAATAAAGAATTGTGTTCTCCACTAGTAAGATCTGACTAACTCTCTTCCCGGCTTGTAAGAACTGCTTTCTCAAAAGACCCAATCTTTATTTCTTCTATCTTTCCAAGAAGAATTGGAAGATATTCTTAAAATCTGAGGTAGCAGGGCTTTTTGTTCCCTCTGCCGCTCTCTGGATAGCTGCATCCAAGGATTTCCCGAAAAGGCGATTTCTTCAGAATGGTAAGGCACATACGTTTGCTGTACAAGCGTAGTCTGCACCCCAGTAATGTAGCCATAAAGCTCTTCTGGATGCCACACTCAGGGCCAGACTTTTGGCCAAAATCTTGGTTATATCCAGAGAAGCTTCTGAGGAAAATTCCGACGCTAGTTTGAGATGTTTTATTGATTCCAGAAGACTCTCTCTGCCAACTCCGCTGGCTCTTATATCCTCTTCTAGAACAGCGGATCTTAGTGTGTACACATTCACACCTGTAGAGCTATGTGTTGCTTTGGTAATAACGTTGCTAATGAGGTAGGTGTTATCTTGGGCATATTTTGGTGTAATACACCTAGTATTTGGGCTTTATTACTGAAATCAAATAAACTAATAGGATTCCAAAAATAAGAGAAAATTAACATCGAACTATGTTAAACGTGTCCCTGAAAAGTAAGGATTAGTGCCAAACGCATCTATGATGTAACCTTTGCCGGGTCCCATCTATGCTTCGTATAATTTATCTCCCGAGGCCTTTGCGTAGGTAGCAATTTCTCTGGGAGGTCTAGCGTGCATAGTAGAACATCTGACTCTCCTCTTTATTATCCTTTGTGAGACCAATTCTGTGTGTCTTGTTTGCAAGCTATAGCCCATCTTTGTCTTTTTGTGTAGATGTGGTTATGCTTATTTTCTGCTATTACTGAACTTAAGATATTGTAATTTGATACTCTTTGTCTCAGTAGTTGTTTGTATGTTATTGTATGTTGTTCCCGGGTTAGAATGCCTTTTTTGTGGCATCTTGCTCGGTTATGTGATATGTTTGTCTTTTTATAATCTATTAAAAAAACTTAATAAAAAAAAAAAAAAAAGAACATCTGGCACCCCTCATATCTGAGGCAGAGTGTACATTTTCTCCGTGTATAGCTTGGAGAGCCCATGGCGTGCGGTGAAGGGCGGTGGTGACCTTCTCCACTGTATAGTGTCTGCTGATAAATCTGCATGGTACGATAGGGTCATGGTTTCAAATTTGTAATGATTAGTCTCTTTAAGAGCATTCTGTACTGCTGCCTTGTCTGCTTTGTTGCAGAATCAAACCACCAGATCTCTGGGAGTTGCCTCAGCTGCCCTCCGGGGCTTTGGAACTCGAATGACACCATCGATGGCGACACTTCGGGCCTTCTTAGGTGTTAGTAGCGTTCCCATCAATCTCCATATTAGATGGAGTTTTGCTGTAGGGATTTCAAGTTGTTGTGGCTTTGCAGGTCTTCCGTTGCAGCGAAGCGCTGTTCAAACACTTCATTCTGTTTCTTGAGTGTTTATTATTATTTACCCTGGAATCTCATCTCCTTCATTTGTTTTAATGAATAAATGCTGATGTAGAGGTTACGATGCTTGGAGTAACCATTTAATGTTCTATGAAAGATGTTCCTGTAATATTTTTCAATGCTACAACACATTACTGGGAAACAATGTTCCTTCTTGACAAATCGCAAGAAAATACAAAATACACAACAATTAGACATGTGCACCAGTGAAATTTTTGTTTCTTACGAATGATTTCCTACTAATTAAAAATTGGATTAGTCAATCCCGTATTTCGTCTGCAAACCATTAGTTTTTAACGAAATTTGTAAAAAAAAATGTATTTGCTTATCCGTCCATTTGGAACGAAAGGCAAAGGCCTCAAGAGATAAAATAATCTGTTCATTTGGACGAAAACAGTACTGCGCATGCGCAAAAAAGTGTGGCTGTTCGCTGTCATTTAAAACTGGATATAAAAATCTGTATTTTACATTAAAGTGATTGAGAGCTACTGTAAGAGTACCTGTAACCAAAAGTTATAGCAAAAACTATAACAATGTTGCAATATGAAAAAGTAGCTATTTAGATCTAAATAGCTACTTTTTACACATACTCTTGCCTTAGTGCTAACACTTCTATATAGGATACACTTATTTCCAGTTTTAAATGACAGCGAGCAGCCCCCCTTTATTTATTTAGGGTCCCCACCCGCTGCTCATAGGGGGGACCTTAGGTCTACCCTTAAATTAATTATGGTCCCCACCAATCGCTCACGGGTGGGGACCTGGGGTTGACATTAGGTCCCCCCTCCCCATTATTTATTTATTTAGGGTCCCCACCTGCGGGTCATGGGTGGGGTGCGGGCAGACACTATGTCCCCTCCATTTTAGTTATTAGTGTTCCTCACCATGGGGGAACGGGGAGACCTGTGCCAGGTCTGGGCATGCCGCGAGTAGTATTTAACCTCCCTTTTATTAATATGGGGGTCATAGTGACCCCCAAAGGTTTTAATGCAGGGGGGAGGGGTAGAATAATGATTTATTACAAAGAGGGAGCTGGTAGTGCTGACAGCTCCATCCTTGTTTGTTTTATTTCGCGCATGCGCAGTGTTAATTCTCCTGCAGCATAGAGTCTATTAAACGAATAAAATGAAACAAAAAGGTAATGCATTTGCCCTTTTGTTTAGTTTATGTTAGTTTGTAGGGCTTTCGTTTACGTTTTAATAAACGAATACGAAAAAAACTGAATTTTCGGACGAAATCGTATTCGTATGAAAACGAATGCACATGCCTAACAAGAATTATAAAATGAATCAGAGAGCTGGGATTTCCATGTCTGGTTGGTTTCCCCCCATATAATAAATGTATGTTATTTATTTATTTGTCCTGTGTTGTAATATTACCATTGGTTTTCATTATGCATTTCAGGTTTTTGTTTTTTTCCTGTGAAATGACTGAGGGTTCATCAATCAAATGGTTTTTGTCATTATTCAAAACGGATTTAAAATTAATTTCCCATTTTAGGGCAAAATAGCCAAACTGAGAACAAAGACTGATTAATTTTAGCCTAAAATTTGAAATTCCCATTTAATTGACTTTCAGTTTCTTACGATTCATACTTTTGGTGAATAACTCCTGACAGTGTGGAAATATTCCCATCAGGCATCATCTGTTTATCAGCCAAGAAATTTGTAGCTCTGCATTAACTAAGCCTAATTGAATTATTTTACGCCTACTCGGTGGCCTTCTTCCTGTTAGATGAGCTTTGTGCAGAATAAATAATCTTTTAACCAACAGAGTACTGGAAACAATTACACCAAAGGGTAAAGGCATAATGGAAACAAAACTACGCAAAGGGAAAAAAATCAATCAGCAACAAAAATCCTTAAAATTCCATCATTCTATCCTATGACCGTAGAACACCTCTATAACTACACTACCCTACTTAGATTGTTTTTAACATTTGATGTTCTCTCCTATCCGTTGTTTGATATCCAGTTTTACTGTGTATCTGTATGCAATGGATGGATAGATAATAATGGAAACAATTGGATATAACTGGTCACTATTTTTATGCATATAGATAATGGAATTAAAAAAAAATAGAGATTTAAAAATATTCACTTTTCTCAAGTTTCAGAACTTAGATAAGCTGACTGCAGTGTTAGTCAGACCCCTCCTTCATTAAGAAGAGACCCCACCAGTCAGAAGCTTCTCATTCTGGTTTATGGGCTCTGAAGTTATCCGGTAAAGTCCTGGGTAAGTTCAGAGCCCATAAACTAGATATGTAATTTATTCACCAGCCAGAAGTCAACTCATAATTTAGGATGAGCTAATCTGCTCCATAAAATGATGGCGGCCATACTGCGTCACCGTTTTGTAATAGTACGGTCACAGGTCAGTAATCGGTCACAGCTTAGCTCTTTCTCGAGGGAGGAGAGTGGGATCTGTCCACTTTGTGAGCATGTGCTTAGTAATCACAATTTGTACAAAACTGAAACAGCCCACAAGTAGAATTCTGTATAACAGCTACTGCTGCTCAACTATCAATCATAGAAATCTGACTGGACTATTGGGTGAATGCTTTGCAATCTTTGAGTTTGGATTCCAATATTGTTGAATGGGTAAGGCAGTGGCTGAGTGACAGGCAACAGAGGGTTGTAGTCAATGGAGTATAGTCAAAGCATGGTCTTGTCACCAGTGGGGTACCTCAGGGATTTGTACTTGGACCCATTCTCTTTAATATTTTTATTAGTGATATTGCAGAAGGTCTTGATGGTAAGGTGTGTCTTTTTGCGGATGATACTAAGATATGTAACAGGGTTGATGTTCCAGGAGGGATAAGCCAAATGGCTAATGATTTAGGTAAACTAGAAAAATGGTCAGAGTTGTGGAAACTGACATTTAATGTGGATAAGTGCAAGATAATGCATCTTGGACGTAAAAACCCAAGGGCAGAGTACAGAATATTTGATAGAGTCCTAACCTCAACATCTGAGGAAAGGAATTTAGGGGTGATTATTTCTGATGACTTAAAGGTAGGCAGACAATGTAATAGAGCAGCAGGAAATGCTAGCAGAATGCTTGGTTGTATAGGGAGAGGTATTATCAGTAGAAAGAGGGAAGTGCTCATGCCATTGTACAGAACACTGGTGAGACCTCACTTGGAGTATTGTACGCAGTACTGGAGACCGTATCTCCAGAAGGATATTAATACTTTAGAGAGAGTTCAGAGAAGGGCTACTAAACGAGACAGGGGGGATATGATAGAAACATTTACATACATTAAGGGAATCAACACAGTAAAGGAGCAGAGTATATTTAAGAGAAGAAAAACTACCACAACATGAGGACATAGTCTTAAATTAGAGGGGCAAAAGTTTAAAAATAATATCAGGAAGTATTACTTTACTGAGAGGGTAGTGGATGCATGGAGTAGCCTTCCAGCTGAAGTGGTAGAGGTTAACACAGTAAAGGAGTTTAAGCATGCGTGGGATAGGCATAAGGCTATTCTAAATATAGGATAAGGCCAGGGACTAATGAAAGTACAGTATTTAGAGAATTGGGCAGACTAGATGGGCCGAATGGTTCTTATCTGCCATCACATTCTATGTTTCTATGTTTTAAGCCTTTAAGCTCCATATGTCCTAATCAACCCTAAATTAAATCCCTCCCAAAACGTAGACAAACCCTTTCCTTGGACAAGATTGAACTACTCTTAAAAATGAAACACCTCAAAGGGGTGCATTAGAATTCTGGGCCTATATGCACTTGACATGTACATCCGGCCCTGAACGCAAACATGCAATAAAAGAGACACATTAATGCTCACACACACATACACACTGACACTCATGCACAAACAGGCATTGACTATTACAGATTATTAACACTTACATGCATACAGCAACACTCCTACTAACACACAATATGAGGACTCAGCACCTTCTGTGAGGGCTCAGCCTTCCCTATGCCTCCCCCTCGGCTCTCTTTCAGGCTATGAGTGGCCGGATATGTATGACATCACATCATCATATCCGAGACATAACTGTGCTTTGGGACCCCCGCATGTTAGACAGCTGATGACTCGGAGACACACAAGATCGCTGGCCCTGAGGTGCTTAGACTGTCCTTTCAAAGGAATAGAGCTCACATTGGTGGAAATGCTTCCATGAGTGCCCGGCAAGAGTTTGACTTCCTACCTGGGGTCCACCGAATGTTGCGCCACTCATCCACTACTTACACCAGAGAGCAGGAAGCCCTCAGTCTGAGCTGAGCCCGGCACTGCAGTCAGTAGTGGAGAAGGAGGGCGACACATAGCAAATCGTAGGTATGAAATCAAACCATTCTAAAATGGTTTGACTATTTACAACAGGGTGGTGTCAGGGCACTCCTGTCACCATAACCACCACAACAAACTGCAGTGGTTATTGTACTTAGAGTGTCCCTTTAAATTCCGTCCGTTAATTTCCAAAAAGATGCAGCATCTGCAGGTCATAATAATGTTTAATTATTTAATGCAGGACTGACTCTTGCTGTGTTTTACACCAGAAAGGACTGATTATCCCCCTGCTCTGACTCATGGCACTATTTTACCAGCTGGGGTACTCAGCGTATGTTTTTGGGGATATTCTGTTAACCCCTGTGTGACATGTCATGATTCCCTTTTATTCCAGAAGTTTGGTCCTTAAGGGGTTAAGGCACCCTATTGTCTGGAGATTAATTAGCTGTGCTTGATCTAGTTATCCCCCAGACACAGAAGCGTGTCTCCAGTGTTCTAGTTAATGACCCCCTGCCTTTATGTGGCGGCTATATATTACTTAACACTCTGCGGGAAATGGAGAGAGGCTATGTCGGAGATACTCTGGTCGAGTATTGGAGCTCTGCCAAACTAGGATTTTTGATATATTTCCTTAACCATAGATAAAAGAAAGATCTATAAATGTGAAGTGTGGCAACAGTACATACAAATACACCCCATACATGCACACATATACTGAATACAGAAGTACACTTACATTCAAATACGCAAACACTGCTCACAATCCTGTCAGGATTACTGTATGATCTAGCACGTAGAATTGTGTTACACAGGTGACTAATAGGTAACGTTTTACCGGGCCTTAGAATGGGCAGACTCGTGTACCAAAGAATAGTCAGGATACTTGCCGAGGTCAGGGGACACAAAGATAAATGAAAGCCAGAGGTCAGCGATACCAGAATACAGGGAAGTCAAAGATATTCTTGCACCAGGGCCCTCTCTATATTAGTTCTACAACAGTTTGATACTGTATTGTCAGTATCACAATCATACTGCACGGTAGGATCCATTGCTTTAAATGACCGCATTCTAGCACCTTCACGTCTAGGAAGATCATCATGTTGGTATACAGCTGGAGACCGTAGCTGTAAATTAGCAATTTCTCCAGCGCAGTAAGTGTTATAGTGTGAGCTATGACTCTGTGTTTATATATATATACTTGCACATGTGTTTTAGGGGAAATGTTGCCTATTATTATTTATGTTTTGCCCCCCCCCCCCCCATTTTAAGTTGTAGTTCTAACAACTGACGCTGCTAAAAGTCATTTAATACAAATCTGTATTACTAACATTATTGTGTCCCTGTCCCTAGTGGTATTAGATCACTCCTCCCCCATTTGGCAGATAAAGTGTTAAAAACCCTTTTTTTACTCACTTTGTTCCAGGTCCGAGGCTCTCTCAGAGCTGCTAACCTCTTCCTCCCCGCAATGTGGCGGAGGAAATTGTATGCCTCCTCCTCCATTATCCAATCTAATTGGGACCTAAAATCGCACTTATTAAAACTTTCTCATAGGAAAGCATTGAATCAGTGGCAGCCACTGGAGGTGGACTTAACCCTGCAACGTAAACATGGCAGTTTCTCAAAAAACGCCGTGGTTTACAGTGCAGGGTTAAAAGGATGGGGACCACTTCAATGAGATGACCTGGTGGTGTGGGTGACAATAGCGTCCCTTTAAACCCACTCTTGGGGGGAAAAACAGAGCTTATAAAAGGAGCAGCTGTATAAAGAAGCGATTCACGTGCAAGGTTATTCACACAGAATAAATTGTTGGCACTTAATTTATTGAATTTATTAGTCAAAACATTTTATTTATTGTATTTCAGGTCAAAGCAGCAGAAATGAAAATCAATTTATACGTGTGAATGGTGTATTAAGGTAAAATAACATCAGTGAAGGTGAAATAATCTGTCTGTCTGTCTGTCTGTCTGCCTGGCTTGCCTGTCTATCTGTCAATCTATCTATCCTGCAGACTGTACAAAAAGATGCATGCATACAGAATTTCCCAAAGAAGCAGATAGTCTCTCGGTGTTTAGGTGGTGTATGAGTCATTCTGCTTCCTTGCTATTGGAGGAAGGCTGAACTCCCTTGGGACTGTGAGTCAGTTGCAGCCA
The DNA here is from genome assembly GCF_036172605.1 of Pelobates fuscus. Lineage (NCBI taxonomy): Eukaryota > Metazoa > Chordata > Amphibia > Anura > Pelobatidae > Pelobates > Pelobates fuscus. Next base: position 329,805,886 of record NC_086319.1, read on the forward strand.
TTCTCAGCTCCATTCACAGATCCATAGCCTGCAAACACAAGGACTAATTCATTCAGGGAAGTTCATTCATGTAAAACCACAACGCCTCCAAACTCTCCAACTACAGAATGTTTCAACTGAGCCATGTCTCGATCAGAACATGAAGAACTATCACAGACAGAATTTTTATTTTGCTGGATATCTGGATACAAATTATACTCCTCATTACAAACCTGAATGAACTCTTCTTTAATACTGCTCCTGGTTTGTTTGTTTGTTTTTTTGTTCCATTTTCCATCAGCTCCATATCTGCACAACGCTTCACCCCTAAAGTGTATTTATTTATTGACTATGACATGTATATCGACTTATAGCCTGAGAGTCGTTCGGGACAGAAGACAAAGACAAGTGACACCTATATTACTAAATATCCTTACATAACAATGGACACTTTTTCATCATTTTCCAGGAATTGACGACTTGCCGTGATCGATTATAACACAATAATAATTTTGTTATGTGCGCTATATATTTTATATTTTTTAAGCGTGTGTGAACATTTTTCTCATAAATATATATATATATATATATAGGATTATTGCTTCATTTAGCAGGGCCTGTTAGATTTAAAATACGGTAGTTTTTTTTTTGTTTTTTTTTTAAAGCTTTGTGCAGTTCGAACCGTACACCGACTTCGACAAGGCTATGAGAGAACACGGTCTACACAGAGGGGGCATATTGCATGAAACCGTCTTCACGTATCCAGTAATGCTTCAACGGTCAAAGTACAGTAGATTCAGAAATGACTCATTAACCTCTACGGAAGATGGTACGCAGAGCGTATCTTTAAATGCCAAGGTTGGGACTGACTGTCACACATCTGCTACTTCCTCTTTACCCCTTGACAGTATTGCCTTGGTAACTCCGGATACTTCAACAACGCTATGTACCTTAATACCGAAAATGTCTCATTTTAAGATTTCAAGCCCAGTTAACTTGCTGGGTTTCAAACACTTTTCTCTGGGGGCCAAAGAAGCATCAAAAGTGAAACTGTCAGAGAACTCTACCCTAATGAACCAGACAACATCTGCAGAGACCGCTTTAAACAGCTCCTCACAAGCTACTCTTTCAAGACAGGATGTAGAAATGGACGCGAATACAAAGAACCAAAATGATTGCCTTCTGATGGACATTGAAAAACCACCACTTGCTAAGAGGCAGACTTGTGCTCAGCAGATAGGTCGAAACAATGGGAGCCCCGGTCTCTCCTACTACGTCATAGTGAGTAATCAATTGTTCAAACATGAATATATTACAGAGCAAAATATTGCTATTTTACACCTGTAATGTGTACAGGTCTGTCGATCACATTAAATTAAATACGAGATCATGGGGCCATTTATTTATTTATTTATTTTAATTCTTTATTTTTGCAAAGACAGTCACAGTGCGATATTGATTCAGTTCGTGGCTTACGCTTAAGCCCATTGGTATAAAAGAGTCATTTGGTAACTGCCTATTTTTCCATTTTTTGTATAGATGTATAACATAACGTACATACAGGAAAAATACAAATATCGTTAAGTAGGTACAAGTGAGGTGTGTTTCGCTGTGGTTTTTTAGAGACAAGTAATCATTGCTCTTGTTTCCAATACCCTGTTTTGTCGTTTCGCTAGTGTTTCCCTGTCCAGGCCCAGGACCCTGTGATCTGCACTTTCTCTGGGATGCTGAGCTATTTGATAATTTTCATTGTAGTCGCCCCCCCCCCTCCCCCCGGTGAGCGGGTATTATATATCGAATTGTTCCCATAGCGCCCACACTTTTTGGAAGGTGGTCGTGGTGTTTCGGACTTGGGCTGTCAGTTTGTCCATTAGGCAGTTGTCTCTAATTTTTGTCTGCACTAATGTAAGAGGTGGGGTTTCAGGTTTTATCCAATGCTGCGCCAGCGCTCTTCGTGCTGCTAGATTTAGCATATTTAATAGTCTCTGTTTGTGTTTGTCTAGTCCGTCGGTCAGTCTGGATAGTAGGCACGACCTTAGTACTGGGGTTAGTCTTTTTTGTAATATGTGGGAGTTTATTTATGTCACTTCTTTCCAGTACGTGCGTATTTTGGAGCATTGCCACCCCATGTGGATGTACGTGCCCTTTTCTCCACACAGTCGCCTGCAAGTGTCTGTGGGAAAGAGTCCCATGTGGCATTGTTTGACTGTGGTGGTGTACCACCGGAATAGTGTTTTATACGCCTGCTCCTGTAGTGTGGTGCATATGGATACTTTGGAGCACGCTTCCCATATGTCTTGTCAGTCTGTTCCTTCTCAGGTCTCTCCTAAGTCGTCCTTCCATCTGACAGTGTAATGTAGTGTGCCCCATTCCCCGGATTCTGTTCCTATGTGGCTATACATGATAGATATCAATTTTGCAGGCATGCATTCTTTGAGGCATATGCGTTCGAAAAAGGTCAGTTGTTTAGTTATTGCTGTCTTAACTTCCTTGGTTTGTGCGAAGTCACGAAATCTCGGGTTGTCAGGGGTGTGAGGGAGTTTAGGTGGTCGTAGGTTATTAACTTGTTGTCTTTGTATAGATGTTTTAGATCAGCCGCAAGGTGAGGATCATGTGATTTATACTTAATATCAGGAAATTTGTATTTACCCACTAAATGAACCAAGGCAAGAAAATACACATTAGAACCATGTAAATTGATAATATAGAATTGTATAGAATTTTTTTTTTTTTTTTTAATAAAGTAGTAGAAATAAAAGACTTTAAAGAGGATGATGAAGACTGAAACTTGAATTGAGAAAATATTACTTTGTAGAAAGTATAGTAGTAGATACCATGTCTAGACCTCCAGAGGATATAGCAGAGTCTATTGTACTAATAGAAGTCAGAACATCTTGGAATATGCTCAAAAGAAACTATCCATAAAGAAGCAAAATCAGGTTTGGGTTTCATTTTGGGCAAACCAGGTGGGACACTTGTTTTTTGTTTGCAGTCTATTAAACTCTTCACTTTTATTCCTCCAACACTTTATCCTAATAGTTAAAGGATTGATGCGTTAACTTGGAACTGACATAGGAACTGCAGGTTTTAGGAATACATTAGTGAAGTGGGAACATCCCATCATCAGATCTGCACGATTCACATTTTAGTAACTATACCCCAAATGTTAGAATGTTTATCAGAATCAGTTCTAAAACTCACGACTTCTATTTTGTTCTCTTGGAGAGAAACGACAAAAGTGCTTGAGGCTTTATGCCCACAGAGAATATCCTCACTGCCTTATTTATCAACGAAAAACAAGACAATATTTTGGGTTAAGTGCTAAATATGGAGCAGTCACCATGAAAACCAGTAGCATCAGTCTCATTGAGTATTACTTTGCCTCAAAATAGCAAGTTTTGCCTTGAAATATTGCCCAGATATTCGTAAACATTGGCATTCCATAATAATATCCTAATTAGTTACAAAGATGCATTTAAGTGAGTGCGTCTATTAAAGTGTCTATGGTAAGTTACACTTTTTTGGGGGGTGGGGGTGAATCAATGTTTATTGAGTTGTCCAAATACATTTATAAGTCATATGACAGAATAAGTGAGGCTTTTCAGTGAGCATGGGGGGATGTTTTGGAGAGGATGGTTAGAACAAAAAAAAAAGCTATTTTGAAAATGAAATTAGAATTATATGGTAAGGTAAAAAAGAGAGTATGCATGAAGGTGATCGATACATATGTTATCTCACAGTGAGAAACAAAAAAATGCCTAGCAAAAGTCAAATCAAAGTAAACCTGTCCTTATCTGGGTAGGAAATCAGGGGACTGAAACAAGACAGTTGGTATTTACTATATATACCATTAGGGAGATCTGGAGACTTTATAATAAACCATGATACCAAATGTGTGTGTGTAGTGGCTGGTTGTTGTGTGTGGAGAATGGTGAAAGCTGTATGGGGTGGTTCAATGTGTCTGTGTGTGCTAGTTGAATGTTGCGTGTGGTGGATGAATTGTGTGTGTAGGGGAGTCTGAGTGTTGTGTGTGTGTGCCTGATGGACCAGTGAAGTGTAAGCTGCATCCCTGATGGTCCAGTCGAGGGGCTCCATCGTATGCACCAATATCAGCTACAGATCACTTTAAGGGGGCCATCGTTGTAAGAGTGCTCAGACAATGACACAGAGCCAAATGCAGTGCTATAAGTAATCGAGACGCTACGGGGGACCAGTATAGCACTCTGAAAGTGGACTGATATTGGTACAGACCACAATGTTCCCTCAGCAAAGTTAAGGAGGCACAAGGCCTAGCAGGGAGATCTCTTTTAGAGACGAATTCTCCCCTCATTTAATCCTCCTCCACTTCCCCAGCTGCCGGTGGAGGGATGCATGGGGAGGTCATGGGTGGCCTGGAGAAGAGGCATCCCGACTCTGGCTGCCTATTGCCAGCATGCTGATGACAGACACCAAATTTATACATAATTTATATTAATATTATTATTATTATTTATAAAGCGCCAACAAATTCCATAGCTCTGTACAATTGGTGGACAAACCAACAAGACGTACTGGATAGGTGATGTTGAGAGCCCTGCTCAAATGAGCTTACATTCTAGAGGGATTTACCAGTCCAGAACTCTTGTTCCACTCTGGCTAATGACACCCCAATGATCCTGCTGGAGTTGAAGTTACACCTCCATCTGCAAATACAGTGTTTAATAGTAAAATACTATGGAACAATTCCCATACAGACTCCAGGCACCATTGTCATTACGTGGTCATGGTGCTTGGAGTAATCCTTTTAGCAAAATAAAGCATGTTATTTACCTTATTTGTCCCAGTGTACCAGTCTCACATTGGCCTTCCCCACCTCCACTGGATGAGATCATCAATACTGATGACCTTGGCCAATCCAATGCTTCTCCTTAGGGAAGCATTTGGAGGTTTAGTGCACTGCAGCAATCAGCATCTCCATTGACTCAGTGTATCTCTATGGGGAGTGTTTGGTGACTCCATGCAGTGTGGTAACGCCGAACTTCGGTCCAGCAATTTTTGTAGGACCTCAACCAGTAAATACCTTTAGAGACTGTCCGAGTGACTGACACTAGAAGTGGCATTAGCTAGCAGTGTAAATGTTTCCTTTTTACTTAGACAAGTCAGCGTTTACACTGCTGAGCCTGGAGGGACAGTCTCTTTGTCCCAAAACCACTACATTAAGCTGTCCCACGTGCAGTGGCGTACCTATGCTATGGCAGGTAGGGCACCTGCTCTAGGTTCCTCCCCCCAGCCCTATCACACTCACTCCCAGCCTTGTCCCACTCACAACCCCTCATCCTGTCACAATCAGTTACTATCACATCCCCCCAACCCTATCACTCTGCCCCAAACTTTGTCACACTCACCACCCCTCATCTTGTAACAATCACTCACAATCACATTCACCCCTTCAACCATATCACACTCTCCCAAAGTCACACTCACTGCCCCTCTCACCCTGCCATACTAATCCTGTACCCCTCACCCTTCCAAATTCACCCCCTCTTATCTTGCCACACTCACCCATCTCCAATCCTGTCACTCTCATACAAATCTCCCTCACTCTGTCACATTCACCTCCTCAACTGTTGCCCTCATCCCCCTCACCGTGTCACACTAATCCCCCAAAAGCTGTCACTCCCTCCCACACATGAAGCACAGCCTGAGCATAAACACAAAGCAACAAAATCCACAAGCAACTCCCCTTACAAGCAACACAACGCAAGCAACTATCCCACACATACACTCCCAGATAAAGACATACACATGCAAACTGAAACAGAAACACACATTCACACACAACAATGCTCAGGCACATACAAAGGCACACAATGCAAAATACACAGAAACAGTCAGAAATGCACACACACTCTCAGGAACATAGTGGAATCCACTTCAGGGCCCCCCGAGGCTGGCTCTGGTGTCACCAGGCTGGCTGGCGCACGTGCGAGGGAGAACTCTCCCCTGAGCGCTCTCTGCCCAGTTCCATCACGCACCGCAGTGATGCCGGAGCCAGAATATGACATCATATTCTGTCTCCGGCATCAGTAAGCGGCGCGCGAGGGAGCTGGGCATAGAGCACTCAGGGGAGAGTGCTCCCTCGCGCGCCCGACAGCCAGATAGCCCGGTGACCGGCCACTCAGCAGCACCACTGGATCCCAGGGAATCCCCTCAGCTCTCCCAAAGGTAAGGAGGCTGGGGGATAAAACATTTTTACAAAATGTGTTAGTGTTAGTGTGTGTGAGTGTTAGTGTGTGTGTGTGTGTGTGTGCTAGTGAGTGTCAGTGAGTGTGTTAGTTTGTGTGTCTGTTATTGAGTGTGTGTCTGCTAGTGAGTGTCAGTGTGTGTGTTAGTTTGTGTGTCAGTGAGTGTGTGTGTGTCAGTGAGTGTGTTACTGTGTGTGTCTGTTACTGAGTGTGTTAGTGTGTGTCTATTAGTGTGTGTCTGTTAGTGAGTCTGTTTGATGTCTGTTAGTGAGTGTGTGTTTTGTAAGTGAGTGTGTATGTGCAGTGGTGTATTTAGGATTTGTGCTGCCCTAGGCCCTTCCTGTCAAGGCCGCACTTCCACTGACAGACTCGCACTCACTGACAGACGCACACACTCATTGACAGACACACACTCTCATATACAATGACATACACACACTCACTGATTTGACACTGATAGACAGACTTGTGTAATCTGATGAGAAGTGACAGTTCCCTTGTAAACCCAAAGCACGATTGAAGTTGCCTTCACAGCAGTCAGAGTGACATACAACAGGAAGTATTTGTCACTAACAGCTCCCATTTCACACACATGCAGGGTTGATTACTCAACTGAGAATTCAATGTCAATTTCAATTTCAAGGTCAAAATAGTTGATGGGAAAATTTTCTATTCTTTCAGTTTTGCTACTTAAATTTGAAATTTGAAATTTCCCTTGAAATCTTACTTTAGCAAATAACACTGATGATATTAGCATATGCTACACTATCTGTGATAGAAATTGTAGTTTCATACCAGTGATGTACTAGCGTGTACTAAAATGCAAGTTATATGTGTCAGCAGGGGAGGGCTGGCAGCGTTAGGCCTGGGGGGTAAATCCAGTCAAGTGGCCCATCGCACCAAGAGCAGAGTAAAAACACGTTTCCCATGTGATTGAAAGGGGAGGCAGTCACCTAAACAAACACACTCAGTGACAGGGACACACACTTGCTGATTTTACACACACTAACAAACACACACTCACTGACAGGCACACTCACTGACAGACACACTGTTACAAGTATACTGACTCACACAGACATACAAATTGACACACACACACACACACACACACATACAGGCATACTGGCTAGAACACACACAGACAAACTGGCACACACACAGAGACATGTATACTTGCAAACACACATAGACATACTTGCACACAAACACACAGACATACTGACACACACACACACACACAGACATACTCATACACACACAAACTTTAAAAGCCAGTTTCCTACCTTTGCTGGTACCTTTCCTGAGGTCCAGTGTGCTGGCTAGGGTGCATGGGAGTTGGGGTCTAGCTCTGCTTGCTGTGTATGGGCCACCCGGTGGTCCCCCTTAGTGTGTGGGCCCCAGTGCAACCGCAGTACTAGCACCGCGGGCCCATGGGGGTGAACGAGGGGCGTAACTGGGGACCGCTGGGCCCCTGTGCAAGAATTAAAGTAGAGCCCCCTTGTCACTCTACCTTGTGCATATTCTCGCTCCTCGTCACTCCCCACTAAGCAATACACATGGTTGAAATGTGTGTAGTTTCTTTGTGTGATTGTAGTGTTGCATGTATGTGTGTAGTGGAGAGTTCTGTGTGTGTGAGAGTTCTGTGTGTGAGAGTGCTGTGTGTGTGAGAGTTCTGTGTGTGAGAGTTCTGTGTGTGTGAGAGTGCTGTGTGTGTGAGAGTGCTGTGTGTGAGAGTGCTGTGTGTGAGGGTCCTGTGTGTGTGAGAGTGCTGTGTGTGAGAGTGCTGTGTGTGAGGGTCCTGTGTGTGTGAGAGTGCTGTGTGTGAGAGTGCTGTGTGTGTGAGTGCTGTGTGTGAGAGAGTGCTGTGTGTGAGAGAGTGCTGTGTGTGAGAGTGCTGTGTGGGAGAGTGCTGTGTGTGTGTGAGAGTGCTGTGTGTGAGAGTGCTGTGTGGGAGAGTGCTGTGTGGGAGAGTGCTGTGTGTGTGAGAGTGCTGTGTGTGTGAGAGTGCTGTGTGTGTGAGAGTGCTGTGTGTGTGAGAGTGCTGTGTGTGAGAGAGCTGTGTGTGTGAGAGTGCTGTGTGTGTGAGAGTGCTGTGTGTGAGAGTGCTGTGTGTGAGAGTGCTGTGTGTGAGAGTGCTGTGTGTGAGAGTGCCGTGTGTGTGAGTGCTGTGTGTGAGAGTGCTGTGTGTGGGAGTGCTGAGTGTGATGTGTATGTTAGAGTGCTGTGTGTGAGAGTGCTGTGGATGATGGGTGTGAGAGTGCTGTGTGATATGTGTATGTTAGAGTGCTGTGTGTGAGAGTGATGTGGATGATGGGTGTGAGAGTGGTGTGTGTGTTTGGGGGGGTAGATAAAAACAAAAAACAAGTAGGCATTATGTCCCCCCCTCCCTTCTTACCTTTTAGCCTGGGAGGGGGGGACCGGCATGGTGGTATCTGGGAGGGGGGACCGCCAATCTTTCATCCCTGGTGGTCCAGTGGGTGAGTGAACTCTAGCCTGCGGGCTAGAGTTCACTCTCGCGAGATCCGATCGTTGCCATGGCAACGCTTCGGATCTCGCGAGAGGAACCCAGCGGAGCTGCAAGATAGAGCTCCGCCGGGTCCTCTCCTGGCTCCCTCCCTCTCTCCCTGCTGGCGGCCGGAATATACTGTATGTGGGCCGGTGGGGGAGATCTTTGATCTCCCCACCGGCCCATCATTGAATACAGCGGGGCCGGCGCTCGGATAGTGCCGGCCCTGCATAGACCGGCAGGGGAGATCCTGGGACTTCCCCTGCCGGGCCTCAGCCCCCACGGCCATCGCGGCCCACCGGGCATTTGCCCGGTGTGCCCGATGGCCAGCCCGGGCCTGCCCCCCATGCCTCACTCTCCTAATATATAGGCTGCCCCCCCCATGCCTCAGTCCCCTAATATATAGGCTGCCCCCCATGCCTTACTCCCCTAATATATAGGCTGCCCCCATGTCTTACTCCCCTAATATATAGGCTACCCCCATGCCTTACGCCCCTAATATATAGGCTGCCCCCCATGCCTTACTCCCCTAATATATAGGCTGCCCCTACCATGCCTTACTCCCCTAATATATAGGCTGCCCACCCATGCCTCACTCCCCTAATATATAGGCTGCCCCCCCATACCTCACTCCCCTAATATATAGGCTGCCCCCCCCGATTCCTTACGCCCCTAATATATAGGCTGCCCCCCATGCCTTACTCCCCTAATATATAGGCTGCCCCCCATGCCTTACTCCCCTAATATATAGGCTGCCTTACTCCCCTAATATATAGGCTGCCCCCCCATGCCTTACTCCCCTAATATATAGGCTGCCCCCCATGCCTTACTCCCCTAATATATAGGCTATTTTAAACCCCCCCTCCCTCACTTCCCTGATCTGTAGGCTGTCTCTGGCTGCATGTGTTGCTCCCCTGAGGTTTCACTCAGCAGAGAGAAGCAGGGATAGATGCAGCTTCCTACCCCTGTCTCTCTCTATCCTATCCTATCCCTATCCCTGTCTCTATCCCCCCCCCCCCTTTAGCCTGGGAGGGGGGGACCGGCATGGTGGTATCTGGGAGGGGGGACCGCCAATCTTTCATCCCTGGTGGTCCAGTGGGTGAGTGAACTCTAGCCTGCGGGCTAGAGTTCACTCTCGCGAGATCCGATCGTTGCCATGGCAACGCTTCGGATCTCGCGAGAGGAACCCAGCGGAGCTGCAAGATAGAGCTCCGCCGGGTCCTCTCCTGGCTCCCTCCCTCTCTCCCTGCTGGCGGCCGGAATATACTGTATGTGGGCCGGTGGGGGAGATCTTTGATCTCCCCACCGGCCCATCATTGAATACAGCGGGGCCGGCGCTCGGATAGTGCCGGCCCTGCATAGACCGGCAGGGGAGATCCTGGGACTTCCCCTGCCGGGCCTCAGCCCCCACGGCCATCGCGGCCCACCGGGCATTTGCCCGGTGTGCCCGATGGCCAGCCCGGGCCTGCCCCCCATGCCTCACTCTCCTAATATATAGGCTGCCCCCCCCATGCCTCAGTCCCCTAATATATAGGCTGCCCCCCATGCCTTACTCCCCTAATATATAGGCTGCCCCCATGTCTTACTCCCCTAATATATAGGCTACCCCCATGCCTTACGCCCCTAATATATAGGCTGCCCCCCATGCCTTACTCCCCTAATATATAGGCTGCCCCTACCATGCCTTACTCCCCTAATATATAGGCTGCCCACCCATGCCTCACTCCCCTAATATATAGGCTGCCCCCCCATGCCTCACTCCCCTAATATATAGGCTGCCCCCCCCGATTCCTTACGCCCCTAATATATAGGCTGCCCCCCATGCCTTACTCCCCTAATATATAGGCTGCCCCCCATGCCTTACTCCCCTAATATATAGGCTGCCCCTACCATGCCTTACTCCCCTAATATATAGGCTGCCCCCCATGCCTTACTCCCCAAATATATAGGCTGCCCCCCGCCCCCATGCCTCACTCCCCAAATATATAGGCTGCCCCCCCATGCCTCACTCCCCTAATATATAGGCTGCCCCCCCATCCCTCACTCCCCTAAAATATAGGCTGCCCCCCCATGCCTTACTCCCCTAATATATAGGCTGCCCCCCATGCCATACTCCCCTAATATATAGGCTGCCCCCCATGCCATACTCCCCTAATATATAGGCTACCCCTACCATGCCTTACTCCCCTAATATATAGGCTGCCCCCCCATGCCATACTCCCCTAATATATAGGCTGCCCCCCCATGCCATACTCCCCTAATATATAGGCTGCCCCCATGCCTTACTCCCCTAATATATAGGCTGCCCCCATGCCTTACTCCCCTAATATATAGGCTGCCCCCCTATGCCATACTCCCATAATATATAGGTTGCCCCCCCATGCCATACTCCCCTAATATATAGGCTGCCCCCATGCCTCACTCCTCTAATATATAGGCTGCCCCCCATGCCTTACTCCCCTAATATATAGGCTGCCCCCCCATGCCTTACTCCCCTAATATATAGGCTGCCTTACTCCCCTAATATATAGGCTGCCCCCCCATGCCTTACTCCCCTAATATATAGGCTGCCCCCCCATGCCTTACTCCCCTAATATATAGGCTATTTTAAACCCCCCCTCCCTCACTTCCCTGATCTGTAGGCTGTCTCTGGCTGCATGTGTTGCTCCCCTGAGGTTTCACTCAGCAGAGAGAAGCAGGGATAGATGCAGCTTCCTACCCCTGTCTCTCTCTATCCTATCCTATCCCTATCCCTGTCTCTATCCCCCCCCCCCCTTTAGCCTGGGAGGGGGGGACCGGCATGGTGGTATCTGGGAGGGGGGACCGCCAATCTTTCATCCCTGGTGGTCCAGTGGGTGAGTGAACTCTAGCCTGCGGGCTAGAGTTCACTCTCGCGAGATCCGGTCGTTGCCATGGCAACGCTTCGGATCTCGCGAGAGGAACCCAGCGGAGCTGCAAGATAGAGCTCCGCCGGGTCCTCTCCTGGCTCCCTCCCTCTCTCCCTGCTGGCGGCCGGAATATACTGTATGTGGGCCGGTGGGGGAGATCTTTGATCTCCCCACCGGCCCATCATTGAATACAGCGGGGCCGGCGCTCGGATAGTGCCGGCCCTGCATAGACCGGCAGGGGAGATCCTGGGACTTCCCCTGCCGGCCTCGGCCCCCACGGCCATCGCGGCCCACCGGGCACTTGCCTGGTGTGCCCGATGGCCAGTCCGGGCCTGCCCCCCATGCCTCACTCCCCTAATATATTGGCTGCCCCCCCCCATGCCTCACTCCCCTAATATATAGGCTGCCCCCCATGCCTTACTCCCCTAATATATAGGCTGCCCCCATGTCTTACTCCCCTAATATATAGGCTACCCCCATGCCTTACGCCCCTAATATATAGGCTGCCCCCCCATGCCTTACTCCCCTAATATATGGGCTGCCCACCCATGCCTCACTCCCCTAATATATAGGCTACCCCCTATGCCTCACTCCCCTAATATATAGGCTGCCCCCCGATTCCTTACGCCCCTAATATATAGGCTGCCCCCCATGCCTTACTCCCCTAATATATAGGCTGCCCCCCATGCCTTACTCCCCTAATATATAGGCTGCCCCTACCATGCCTTACTCCCCTAATATATAGGCTGCCTTACTCCCCTAATATATAGGCTGCCCCCACCCCCATGCCTTACTCCCCTAATCTATAGGCTGCCCCCCCCATGCCTTACTCCCCTAATCTATAGGCTATTTTAAACCCCCCTCCCTCACTTCCCTGATCTGTAGGCTGTCTCTGGCTGCATGTGTTGCTCCCCTGAGGTTTCACTCAGCAGAGAGAAGCAGGGATAGATGCAGCTTCCTATCCCTGTCTCTCTCCATACACAGCGCCACCTACTGGCCGGCGCCGGTATTGCAGTTCATTTTAAATCTCACACGAAAAATAGCAGAACAAGCTGAAAAATCCAGGGGGGGGGGGCAAGTGCCCCCCCCCTGCGGACGCCCATGGGGACAGGGATCTCTTGGGGGCCTGAGGTCTGCTGGGCTTGCTCTGTGCTCCCCTGTGCAGTCCCAGTGCTGGCATCCTGGGAACTGAGGGAGGGGCCCTGCAGGCAGGATATGGAGGCAGCTCTGCCGAACTCCGCCCAGGAAGAGGTGAGGGTAGGCATTGAGTTCCGGTGTGCCTCCGCGGCACACACAAACAATGAATACAGCGGGACCTCCATCTGCACTCCACTCTGCCCTTTACTGAGGTTACTGGCCGATCGGCCAATCAGTGAGGTAGGATAATTGCTATTTAGTATATTGCCGAATTAGCAATATACTAAATAGCAGTTTTGCAAGGGGAGTCAGTCCTGCCAGCAGAGGTCTACAGAGCAGCCAGGCCCCCTGGTGTGATGGGCCTGGACGCAGCTCCGACCCGGGAGTTCAGCCACCGGGGGTAACATTTTTTTTATTTTATTTTTGGATGTGGGCGGCCCTGGATTTAGGGCGGCCTGAGGGGCAATTGCCTCCCTGCCCCCTGGCCCAGCCCGCCCCTGTGTGTCAGAATCTTGTGTGAAGGATTCCTGCCTCCTCTTTTCATTTCAACTGACAAGTGTGCATCACATAATACAAACATAGGGATGAACTGTTTTCCATTTCTTTAAGTTAAAAAACCTTGACGAATCTGCCTCTCTTCACACAAAGATGGGTAGCTGCTATTCATATTAAGTGTTAAGCCTGACTCTATTACTCACAAATTATTAAACAGCAAACACTGAGCAGTCAGTCACCATCCTGCTGAGATTAAAGTAAGATCTGCTGCAATATAGGTGGAGGAAAAGTTAGAAAAAAAGTTCATTCTACAATGCCATAACTATAGGAGTTGCAAGGATTCAAGTTGTTACCAGGCAACAAGATGCTCCCCTGTACCACTCCTTCTAGCCATCTAGACAGCAAATATTTACATTCACGTGATATGAGAAAAACGAAAAAACAAATTAGGTTTTTTTATTTTTTATTCTTTGTTTTAATAATCTCTACAATAGAATATTGCAGGGTGTCTACGTTTTTCCAACCAATTAATTCTTAAGCAAGACAACTTTAACAACAAGACCGCTTTGCAGCACTTGCTTCCTATCAAATTGATTTCAGTTACCTGTTCGGTGTAAAGTATGCCACGCCATGGGGCTGCTGGGCAGAGAGGCAGCAAAACTTGCAGGCGGGCGGCGAGGGAGCACTTTCCCGTGAGCTCTCTGCTCAGCTCCATGCTGACGTCATATTCCGGCTCCCAGCATCATTGCTGGCCACCTCTTGGGCTCCCATAAAACAAGGCAAACAAGGTATTTTCCTGGGCATTTGGGGGTGGCATTTTTTGCCGCCCCCTGGAAATTGCTGCCCAAGGCAAATGCCTTGTTTGCCTCGCGGTAGACACATCCCTGTGTATGTGTGTCTGTCTGTCAGTCAGTCAGTATGTATGTGTGTGTTTAAAACCCCTTCAGCACTTACCTTTCTCCAGCGCCAGATCCCTCCGCCCTGATCCGCCTCTCAGCTGAGAATGTGCATGCGCGGCAAGAGCCGTGCGCGCATTCAAGCCGCCCATAGGAAAGCATTACTCAGTGCTTTCCTATGGACGGCCAGCGTCTTCTCACTGTGATTTTCACAGTGAGAATTGCGGAAGCGCCTCTAGCGGCTGCTATGTTTTCAGCTGCAGGGTTAAAACTAGAGGGACCTGGCACCCAGACCACTTCATTGAGCTGATGTGATCTGGGTGTCTGTAGTGGTCCTTTAAGTGTGTGTGCATGTGTGCACTGGCGTACATACTGCGGTCGCAGGGGTCGCAGCCCTGCGACCCCTGCAACCAGGTGCCCGTTGCCATGTGTTGCGGCCCCAGCCCGTGCAGAGTAAGCGCGGGGGACGGGCCCACGGATCAATTTTCGCATCGGGTCCCCATGGCCGTGTGTACGCCACTGCAGGTACATAATGCTAGACACTAATGTAGAAAGGGCAAGAACGTTTTTTGGGTCCCCTCTAGTGCAAGGGTGGCCAAGAGGTAGAATATAATATGTCGTACAACTCCAACGATGCTTTGTCAGCTGGGGATCAACCATTTGCCCATTCTTGTTGTATTTGTGAGCAGTTGTTTGTGCGTTTAAATGTACGCATGTTTTTGTATGGAGTATATGTGTGCATGTAGGGATGTATTTGTATGTACTATTGCCATTGGAATGCAGTTTTGTATTTCTGAGTAGTATTTGTGTTTGAATACAGGGGTGTGTTTGTATGTAGTGTTGCTTTTCAATGCAGTGTGCTTTCATGTGTTGTGTTGGTGTTTGATTGAAGGGGTGCTTGTTTATCATTTTAGAGAGGGGGATCAGCGCTGGCAGCATTAGGTTTTCACCTCTGGCACGTGCAGACCTCAGTAATGACTTCCTTTAAACAGGGGCCGTGAGGAGTGCAATTTCAGTGCCTGCTATAGGGGCTATCTTCAGTAGATACCCTTACCTATATCTTTTGTATCACTTTACCCCACTCCCTCTCGCATGTAAGCTCATTGAGCAGGGCCCTCAACCCCTCTGTTCCCGTGGGTCAAACTTGTTTAGTTACAATTACATGTTTGTTAGTCCTCCCATTGTAAAATGCTATGGAATTTGTTGGCGCTATATTAATATAATAATAATATTAATATGCCTCTGCCCACTGGTGGCTGATGTCACACATACATACACACACTATAAGAACCTTATCTTTTTATTTATGGGATTAATTATTTTAACTCTATTTATCTAAGCTTGAGCTAGAAATTATCACTGGGTTTAACAACAAATATTCTCTGTAGAATGTGATGATAAAATTAACTTTTATCACAGGAATAGTAATTCTTCCTATTTAGTTGACCTGTGGTAAATATCTCAATGTACTATTTGAAGGTATTTAACCATGTATTGACATCACACAAAAAATATATGAACCTTTAGATCCAAGGTTGCTTGCTGCTTGCTGGAGCTCTGGGAAATGGAGGTGCATTCGATCTGTAAAATACAATCTACTGAGAGTGGGGATAAGTCAATAGCAGCACAGAGTCTGTCTTGGAGGTGCACCTAACAGAACACAGGACATATGGACCCTGTATTTTACAGGACAGCCATCCCTGATTGAGCGTATCCTGGGAGGAATTGTACCTCCATTGTGTATAATTGTTATGCTATAATTATGTGTACAATATATTGTATCTTGTTTGCAGGGTTTAATTAGATTACATAGTGTGTAAGTAAAAGAAACTGGTGTCCATTAAATAGCAAGTTCTGGGGACTTGGAGATCACAATTTCTTATTAGAATATAAATTCAATGGTGAATATTCAGTGGTGAATTGGAGAATTGCTCCATCTTATCTGCTCTGCTCAAAATGTTGCTAATGTTTTTCAAATTACCATAATTGCATATAGGCCTCAATGAGTTCCCACAAACGCTAGTTCTAAAAAGATCCAAGTTCTCCCAGGACTAAAACAGTCCTACGATAATTTGGTTCTCTGTTTTCCATGTTCCTTGATACACTGTATATCGACTGGGCCGTGAGTTACAAACCTACAATATTATGGTCCTACCCTCATTGACTGTTCACACTGCTAGAATGTAAAGCATTCCTGTATTCCTTTCTTTCCCCTTCCAGTACTGTTGACTTTGTGTTTTTCCTGCTCTCCAATGTATCTTTTGTTTGGTATATGGATTTCTGTTTTCAGTGGCAACATTAGAATGTTAGTTTGTTTCCCAAACATCGGCTCTCTTCCTTTTCTAAACCTTCGCTGAGTTTTATCTGAAACTCACGCGGTCAATGTGGTTTTGTAAGTTGCCTGAACTTAAAGTGGAGATCACCTACCTCACTGTAATAATACAACAAAGCTGTATCTATATGCCATTCTAATTAATTAACCTCTAGTCAAGGTAAAAATAAACTACTAAAAGGAATTAAACAGAGAGAGATAAATCAAAGTAAAGTATAAGGAATGCACTGTAGGTGGGCAAAACATTTTATAATGTTTTCAAAGTATGCTGTAGTTCTTTGTGTGTTAATATGAATTTCAGTTAAAGATTACTCCAACCACCATGACCACTTCTGCTTTTAGAAGTGTTCATGGTGGTCTGTATGTGAGGCATTTCTTCTTGAAACACTGCACACATGGAGAAATCTTTTGTGCCGGAGCTAATTGCACCCCTGGCACACGTGACTCTCTTATGGGCTGCCTAATATCATTTTGGTGCAAATAATATGTCTGTTGTCAGTGCTAACTGCACTCTGGTGACAGCCATTATCAACTTCTATCCTTGCAGGCAGTGCCTGCAGAGGGAAGCTTGAATGTCACTTTCCTCGGTCTCTCCCTTCTTTATTTTAGCCCTCCCTGCCGTTCCCTCTTCCCTGCATTTTTTAAAGCATGCTTTTTTTAATGCTTTGTTTTTGAATATTCCCTCCCTCCATTGTCCACCTCCCAAATCCTTCAGTCCCTAAAATGGTCAAATTAAATGCATCTCTACGAGAAGCATTTGATTGGACCTCATGAGAGAGGCTGTGATGACAAACAAAAGCAGAGGATTTTCAGTGCTGGATTCTAGGTACGTTTGTAATGTATTATTTATAACTTGTTTAATAGGGTTTTATGGGGTGGGGGGCTAACTACTAACTAGTAAGAACATAATTCAAACGTATTAAGAATAGATCTTGGAGGAACAATCTTAAAGGACACCGTATATGCAAGAATAACGTTAACAGCACACAATGCACAAAAGCACATAAATAAAATCAGCCTTTTTTTTTTGTATGATCCCACATGCAGGGCCGCCATCAGAAATTTTGACAAAGCACCCCTGTATGACCCTATTCTCATGGATCACTTGCAAGATGGAGAGGCACATTGGCATAAACCCAAAGACACTGCTTTACATTCCCCGTAAACACTGCTGGGCAGTACATTATATATACAATCATAAAAGTAACAGGCATCATTGAAAGACCTGTACAGCCCTTTATTGGTTGAAAATGATATTTGTGCACAATATCTCTAGAGTTAATTAATTAAAAAATAGGTGCTAGACCACCTGTAGTATCCCCACGTTGTGTGTAGGTGTTTTGGATGACTGGGTTCCATTAGAATTTAAAAACCTACTATTGATAAATGACACGATTGACATGTATAAGTACATATATAGATATCTTGTTCAAATACTGAAATATACACCTATACAAAAGGGAACAGTTCAAATAAATTACTGTTGGTTTTAAAAGTTTCCTAAAGTGAAAGTCCAGATATTGTTTGATGATAAACTGGTAAAAAAAAAAATACTAAGCATTAGGCCAGGGGTAGGCAATGTTCGGCACTGCAGATATTTTGGACTACATCTCAACTGAAGCTTTGCCAGCATTATGGCTGTGAGAGCATTATGGGAGATGTAGTCTGCAACATCTTGAGTGCCGAGGGCTGCCTACCTTTGCACTGGGCAAACACCTCACATCTGAAAGTAGATCAAACATTAGTCACTGGGAATTGGTCGAAATTGGTGCCTTTCTGGTACTAGCTTATTGTTATCATTTAACAAAAACAGGAAGAGCAGAAGAGAACTTGAGTGAGTCATGTCATCAATGACTCATACTTACAGATATATTTTATAGGAGCATGGACTGGCCAGATATTGCACAAGTAGAGATGACACATTTTCTTACATAATACAATCAATTTCTAAATAGACCATGATTGCATTTTTCAAAAACTCTCTTTAGCAGGAAAAACAAATAAATTTTGAGCTGTCATTCAAAAAATAAATAAATACAAATAAATATGTATAATATTTATAATGATTTTAATGGGCAAGAGAGAAGGAAAATAAAGCATAAACACCAGAATATGACTCATTAGAGACGATTACATGATTACAGTCAAAAGAAAAAAGTTTGCATTTATATGTAAACAATGACAACAAAGACTACGACATGTCATTTGTGACGTGAGATCCAGATTCAAGCTAGCTCTAAACATTAGGACGTAGCTGGTCCAATCAGCTAATCATATAGCTGCGGTTTCCAAGTGAGATGGCATATTTGTTGGCCAATCAGGACATAGAATGTTCATGACAAGATGTGAAATTAAATTGTTTATGTTTAGGTTTCAGGACAGAGCATTGTCCGTGGCCTACAATACAGCCTTGTGCTTTTCAAGGTTGGGGTCGCAATTAAGGTGACAATCTAAAGAATTTCATTCCCTGCACACAATTATAATTTTTATTGTATTGTGCCACCAAATAAATACAATTAAACAAATAAAGTAACTGAATATTTTAAATATGTTAATTTACCTGAACTTATGTTTCTTTAAATATTCCTGACACTAAATACTTACTTGATTAAATACTCTCTCTCATCCCTTGAGATCCATATGATTGAGGTCACAAATTCTAATAGGTGAGACTTACACATTCACAGAATGTCATACGGAGGGGGGGGGGGGGGGAGGGGGAGGGTGAGTGCATCAACAATACGTCACAATGTTCGTTAAATGTAAATATTCCCACTGAAACCTAGAGCAATTTTCTATTCACCTTCATTAATTAAGGCGTTGATTAGTCATTTTCTTTTTACATAAAGTATAGGCAGAAAATGAACATCACCCAAAATCATTATTAATTTAAACACACAAAAACCTGAAAATATATAAATGATGTGATTTTAATAAAAATGACACATATGAGAAACATTTCTTAGTAATTAGAACAAAAATGGGATTTTGCGACTTACTATGGTCTACCTTAGGATATTTTTTATCTTAGCAAAGATTGCGAAACTTGCTAAATCTGTGGGTTAAAAGCATGTTCTGTAAATATATATAGCACCAAGCACTATTCTTTAATGGGTATTTCTCATATTGATTTTCTTCACTTAATTTAGAGCAGCTTCCTACGCATAGGCAATATATGCAAGTGAGCTCTCACCCATTATCATATGATCTCAGAGCATGACTCACCTACTTGTCTGAATACTTCATTTTATCAATGACATAGGGGAGATGCTGGCTAAGAGCTAATACAGTTAGAATACATAATGAAGATCTATACATTGTTTAGGGAGAAGCTGCATTTCACCCTGTAATAATGGGAAACGTAAGATTAAAGGACCACTCTAGGCACCCAGACCACTTCAGCTTAATGAAGTGGTCTGGGTGCCAGGTCCCTCTAGGATTAACCCTTTTTATTATAAACATAGCAGTTTCAGAGAAACTGCTATGTTTATAATAGGCTTAATCCAGCCTCCAAATCCTCTAGTGGCTGTCTCACTGACAGCCGCTAGAGGCGCTTGCGTGATTCTCACTGTGAAAATCACAGTGAGAGCACGCAAGCGTCCATAGGAAAGCATTGTAAATGCTTTCCTATGAGACCGGCTGAATGCGCGCGCAGCTCTTGCCGCGCATACGCATTCAGCCGAAAGGGAGGATCGGAGGCGGAGAGGAGGAGGAGAGCTCCCCGCCCGGCGCTGGAGAAAGGTAAGTGTTTAACCCTTTACTCTCCCCAGAGCCCAGCGGGAGGGAGTCCCTGAGGGTGGGGGCACCCTCAGGGCACTATAGTGCCAGGAAAACGAGTATGTTTTCCTGGCACTATAGTGGTCCTTTAAAGTTAAAGTAGAATAGAGAAGGAACAAAATGTTTATTATTTTGTCTGTTTCAAGCATTTAATATATTTAATTTTCATCCTGAATTCTAATTGAAATGTTCTCTAAGGCTGGCTGAAAAGTCAAAGTAGCTCTCAGGGGAACTCTGGCAAAATATTTACCCCTATGGGAGTAGTGTATCACATTTTTGGGCAATGCCTTTCTCACAAAAAATGCCCCCCAAAAAATGGATTTACATTGTGTTATTTTTCTTTATAAAGTACATGTGGGAAAAGACAGAAATAAAGGTATCGAATGGTCAGTATAGGATGGAAGCAGGGCTTAGATTTTGGAGAACATATTGCAAAGGGAATCATGGGGTTAGGACAGGTGGCAAGGCAAAGCCTAACTTCAAATAAAAACCTGATTTACATTATTTAATAATATGTGAAAGCTGGGGATTGGTTCCAACCTTAAAATTGTCTGCTTCCAAGTGCTACAAGTTTGAATGGCAAAATAAGGGAGATGGAGTTATTGGCGCATGATGTATAGCATGATATCAAATGTGATGGGGTTATAGTCATTACTCGTATAAATCAAAATATGGTGCGTCAAGGAATCACCATGCAAATTTGCTGCTGGCTGCTCCCCACCTGTAATGTATTAATTTTACTTGTTAGCGTGTTTCTTACTTAGAATATGTGTTCTCCCGACCCCTTACAAAAATAGTTTTGAATAGTCCCCTGCTGCAATTGAGATCTCATAGAGAAACATTGAATCCCGTGCTACTCTATGAGAAGCACTGAGACGCCGAATGTGCAGGCTTTCAATTATTCAAAGTCTACAAAAATAAGTACCTAGAAAAATAAGTGGCTATCTGAATGACTGATTGATTGCCTGATGGCCAATCACTAGAGGCAGGGGCGGACTGACCACTAGGTCAGATAAGTCATGGACCGAGGGCCCGAGGCAGTCAGGGGCCCGGCAGGCTGCACTAACATGCTCTGACTGGGGAGATCAGATCACAGATCTCCCCAGCCAGAAACAAACAGAATTGTATTTGAACATATTCCAGCGATAGGAATTCCATTGCTCCTGCAACCTATCGCTTTCTAAGTTTCCCCCCTCTGCCTCCCCTCCACCTCCACCTTCTGAGAGCTGGCAGGAATCCTGGCTGCTCTCCTCCATGCAATGTCTGCGGAGCTCCATGTGAGGGGAAGAGGCGGGCCGAAAGAGGGGAAGTTACCTCACCTCTACTGCAGAACCTGCTGAACCCTGGCAGACAGCAGGTAAGTAAATATTATTTTATTAAACATCCCCCTTACCCATCCCAGCCCCTATGCCCCCTTTACCCACCCCAGCCCTTGTGCCCCCTTTACCCATCCCAGCCCTTGTGCCCCCTTTACCCATACCAGCCCTTGTGCCCACTTTACCCATCCTAGCCCATGTGCCCCCTTTACCCATCCCATGTGCCCCTTCACCCATCCCAGCACCTATGCCCCCTTCACCCATCCCAGCCCATGTGCCCACTTTACCCAGCCCTTGTGCCCACTTTACCCATCCCAGCCCATGTGCCCCTTCACCCATCCCAGCCCCTGTGCCCCCTTTACCCATCCCAGTCATTGTGCCCCTTCAACCATCCCAGCCCCTGTGCCCCTTCAACCATCCTAGCCCCTGTGCCCCCTCTACCCATCCCAGCCCATGTGCCCACTTTACCCATCCCAGCCCATGTGCCCCCTTTACCCATCCCATGTGCCCCCTTTACCCATCCCATGTGCCCCTTCACCCATCCCAGCACATATGCCCCCTTCACCCATCCCAGCCCATGTGCCCACTTTACCCAGCCCTTGTGCCCACTTTACCCATCCCAGCCCATGTGCCCCTTCACCCATCCAAACCCCTGTGCCCCCTTTACCCACCCCAGTCCTTGTGCCCCTTTTCCCATCCCAGCCCCTGTGCCCCTTCAACCATCCTAGCCCCTGTGCCCCCTTTACCCATCCCAGCCCATGTGCCCACTTTACCCATCCCAGCCCTTGTGCCCCCTTTACCCACCCCAGCCCATTTTCCCATCCCAGCCCCTGTGCCCCTTCAACCATCCTAGCCCCTGTGCCCCCTTTACCCATCCCAGCCCATGTGCCCACTTTACCCATCCCAGCCCTTGTGCCCTCTTTACCCATCCCAGCCCTTGTGCCCCCTTTACCCATCCCAGCCCTTGTGCCCCCTTTACCCACCCCAGCCCCTTTTCCCATCCCAGCCCCTGTGCCCCTTCAACCATCCTAGCCCCTGTGCCCCCTTTACCCATCCCAGCCCATGTGCCCCCTTTACCCATCCCAGCCCATGTGCCCACTTTACCCATCCCAGCCCATGTGCCCCCTTTACCCATCCCATGTGCCCCTTCACCCATCCCAGCACATATGCCCCCTTCACCCATCCCAGCCCATGTGCCCACTTTACCCAGCCCTTGTGCCCACTTTACCCATCCCAGCCCATGTGCCCCTTCACCCATCCCAGCCCCTGTGCCCCCTTTACCCATCCCAGCCCCTTTTCCCATCCCAGCCCCTGTGCCCCTTCAACCATCCTAGCCCCTGTGCCCCCTTTACCCATCCCAGCCCATGTGCCCACTTTACCCATCCCAGCCCATGTGCCCACTTTACCCATCCCAGCCCTTGTGCCCCCTTTACCCATCCCAGCCCTTGTGCCCCCTTTACCCATCCCAGCCCTTGTGCCCCCTTTACCCATCCCAGCCCTTGTGCCCCCTTTACCCACCCCAGCCCCTTTTCCCATCCCAGCCCCTGTGCCCCTTCAACCATCCTAGCCCCTGTGCCCCCTTTACCCATCCCAGCCCATGTGCCCACTTTACCCATCCCAGCCCTTGTGCCCTCTACCCATCCCAGCCCTTGTGCCCCCTTTACCCATCCCAGCCCGTGTGCCCCCTTTACCCATCCCAGCCCTTGTGCCCACTTTACCCATCCCAGCCCGTGTGCCCCCTTTATCCATCCCAGCCCTTGTGCCCCCTTTATTCATGCCAGCCCGTGTGCCCCCTTCACCCATCCCAACCCATATCCCCCCTCATGCACTGCAGCCACTATCCACACACATACTGCAGCCTCTGTATCTCCCCCACACAGTAGAGCCTCTAGTATCCATCTAGTATCCATCTAGTATCCATGCAAACCCTACTATAGCCCCTATCCCCCACACACAACAGCCCCTATCCACACACACACACTCTGCAACACAAATTGGAATATCCAAGGACACATGTATGTATTTTTTGCATATTTAAATTAATAGGCGCGGTATACGCCCTTTTTCTTTCTCTGTTATTCACTCACAAGGTTGGGGAATCCTTGTTCTGTATACTGCTGCCTGATCACTATAGCGAGCGCCTGTTACTTTTCTTTTTCCAACTCTGCAACACAACCAGCCCTCTCCACTCACATACGACACTGCAAACAGCTCCATCCACACACGCAAACCCACAAGGAACCTCACTGTATGCACATAATCCCACAAACAGCATCCCCACACATTCGATACCACATGCAGCCTCCCTACACACATTACAAGTGGCATCCTCAGCATGGCAATTCTGCATACAGCCTCCTTATACACACAAACGCAATTATTACAATTACTTATCTAGCACTAACATATTCTGCAGCGCAGAACAATAGGTAATACAAGACAAACGATTGATTCTAACTCAACATGTTGACATACAGGAACACAAGCAGCATCCCACACATGCAACCACACAAGTAGCCTCCAAACACATGTGTTTGGAGGCTACATGTATGGTTGAACATGTGGGGGATGCTGCTTGTGATGTCACCAACAAACACAGAGGAAAGGCGTAATTAAATTTGCTTTATTTCTTTGTTTTAAGGGGGGGAGGGAGGGTGGCGTAAGGCAAGTTAGTAAGGGGTACTCCACTCAAAAACAATGTTTTTGGTTGGATTAAGCCCTTAAAGTATATCTGGCCCGGTTTGGGGGACGTCATGACTCACACAGCCATCCGGGGTTGCGCGCACATATTATCTGTGTGAGAGCTGCACAAAGACCTTGCACCAGGAGGTCCCTGCGAGTTGTCAGTCCGCCCCTGACTAGAGGTATCATTACTGACAAATGTAAACATTGCCTTTTCTCGCAAATGACAGGGCTTTCAATTGTCAGACTGCAGGGACAGGATCAATGCATAAAGATCACTATATTAAGTTGTAGTGGTTTTGGTGGTTAGAGTGACCATTAAGGATCCATTTAAATCCCACAACTACAAGCCACTCAGAAAGGGAAAAGGTACATATCTACCAATCAGTGGTACCAGTCTTCATTTTATTTGCTTGTCCTAGCCCAATACATAATGGGGCAGAATAATGAATCAAATCTGAGGCTCCATGTAGTGCTTGGGAACATCACTTGCATGCAATTATTTTTTAGTTATTAAAACACGTTTAAACGTCTCGACTCCCTTATTGTCACTGTTAACAGAAAAACACGTCACCTGTGTCTGCTCTTGAAGTTTTCACTGTATGTTCGCCTTCGAGTGACCTTTCTGAACACATACCACTGAGAGAGATACCACATTTGTCTGGCTGCCACTCAATGTGTGGAGATTCTTTATAAATTAATTTGGGTATTTCATGTTTTCATTTGCTCTATTAATAGTACATAAGCAAGCTATCTGATTGTCCTCGCTATACAGGTGTCTGTGTTTTGGGTTTCAGAGTATACCTTCTCCTAGGTCTGTTCTACTGCTTCACGTTAATTTGAGCACAACTGCTGGGTTGCGACAGATGGGTCTTTTTTATTAGGAAACGGAAGAAAACTTTCTTACAATGTGGATGTTAACTCAAGATGCCTACATGTTTCACATGGAGGTATTGCACAGACAGAGTGAAAAGCTTGACATTGTTCACTGGGTTTCAGGAACACATTACAGAAGGAATGACCCCCAAGTACCTAATCTAAATAATGCACCATCCCATCTAGCCAGCTGATAAAGTACAGGATATATAGGAAGTGGATCATGCTGTGAGGAGAAGGAGAGGTTCGGATGACCTTTACAGATAAATCATTCATGCAGTATGTCTATCTATTTTTGGAATGGGCCAGATTTATGTTTCATATTTGTCATAATTCATTTCCACAATTTTGTATTCACCTTCATTACTTTATCTATGTGTTCTTATTGCCTTTATATAGAAGTGCATATATATATTTGTCTGTCTGTCCATCTATCTATTATCCAGTCTCTGTCTGTCTATCTATTGATCTATCATTCTAGTTATTGATCTATATTTCTAGTTATTGATCGATTTTTCCAGTTATCAGTCTCTCTAACTATCTAATAGTGAAATTGATGGAAGAAGATGCCCATTTAGAAATATTGTTCACTATATTTACTGAATAGTTTAAACTTGGCAGACTGATACAGAAATCAGATGACACAGTAGATTATTGTCACGGTAATATACCCCAACACGCAAGAATAGTTCAGATAGTCTAGAGGCAAGAAAACAAGATACGTCTTACCGGACCTAGAATGGCCGGACTAGACGAGGACAAGAAAAGTTAGAGTCCAGAACAAGCCGAGGTCAAGGGGACAGAGAGACAGCGTAAACTAGAAAAAGCCAAGGACTAGTACACAGGAGAGCAAACCGGCGAACAAGACAAGCAAGGATAAAGAGAAAGCGGAGTCAGGAACAAAGCCAAGATCTAGCACCAAAAAAACCAACTGAACGATACAAGAACTAAAGGGAACTGAACAGAAACAACGATACGACAAGGTACTAAGGAACAGGTGAGTATAAATACCCTAGACTTCACTTTGATTGGCCCCTGTCATATCCACGCCCCCAAAACGTGAGTGTATGACCGTTTCAAATTTCGGCTCCCACTGTCCCTTTAAGAGCACGCCCGAGACACGCGGCGCGCTCTTAGAGTCAGGCGGGACACGTGACCGCTTCTCGCGGTCACTGCCCGCCTTCCTGATTTCGCCGTCGGATGAGCCGATCGCGGCTCGTGCAGAAGCAGGGCCGCGCGCGGCGAGAACAGAGGACCCCGGCCGGCCCCTGGAGAGGGTAAGTACCACTACAGTACCCCCCCCTGAAGACACGCCCACCGGATGGTAGGAAACGAGAATGGAAAGAACGCACAAGGCGAGGAGCGTGAACAACTGCATTCCTCAGGCCCATAGCCCTTCCAATGTACCAGATACTGGAGGCGACTCCTAAGAAAATGAGAGTCGAGTACAGCAGCCACTTTAAATTCCTCATAACCCTCCACAGAAACTGGAGGGGGAGGGGGAGGAGGAACATGCCGGGTATAACGGTTGCACAGGAAGGGTTTCAACAAGGAGGTGTGAAAGATGTTAGGAATACGTAGGTTCCTAGGAAGATCCAAGGCATACGAAACAGGATTAACCACATGTAAGATACGAAAAGGACCAATAAAACAAGGAGACAACTTCATAGAAGGCACACAAAGGCGGATATTGCGAGTGGAAAGCCAAACCCGGTCCCCCACGGCATAGGATGGAGCCGCCCTGCGATGCTTGTCAGCCTGAACCTTCTGGCGAGCAGCGGAATCCACCAAAGAACGCTGAACCTGCTCCCAAGTAGTACGTAAACCAGCCAAATGTTCATCCAGAACTGGCATGCCCTGTAAGGAGAATGCAGCCAGAAGAACAACGGGATGCCGGCCATAAACAACGTAAAAAGGGCTCTTACCGGAAGATTCATGAGCAGCGTTATTACGAGCAAACTCAGCCCAAGGAAGAAGGTCAGCCCAATTGTTCTGATGGTGGGACACGAAGCAACGAAGATACTGCTCTTGTGATTGGTTGGCACGTTCAGCAGCTCCATTAGACTGGGGGTGGTAAGCGGAAGAAAACAATAGAGAAATACCCATCTCTGAACAAAAGGCTTTCCAGAATCTGGAAATAAACTGACTACCCCTATCGGACACGATCGAAGTGGGAATACCATGCAACCGAAACACCTCCCTGGCGAAGACAGAGGCAAGTTCCTTGGATGAGGGCAACTTGACAAGAGACACAAAATGAGCCATCTTAGAAAAACGATCCACTATCATCAGGATGACTGTTTTACCATTCGAAGGGGGCAATTCAACAATAAAATCCATGGATAGATTGGACCAAGGCCTCTCGGGTATAGGCAACGGATGCAACAACCCACAAGGAACTCTGTGGGAGGACTTCATACTGGCACAAGTAGCACAAGCGTAGGGTCTGTGAGGTGGCAACTTTTCAGCCTCCCTTTTATCAAAAACAGACTTAAGAGACAAGTACTGAGGAGGTATAACATTAGACACAGGAGGAATATTAGTAGAATTCAAAGGGGTGATTTTAACAATACAAGACTCTTGGCAAGCATCACTCCAAGATACTATTTGTCCTGACTCCCAGTCAATAGTGGGATTATGAGTACGCAACCAAGGATACCCTAACACGAGGTGAGAGGAAGGAGAAGTAATGATCTGAAACCGAATGGTTTCTGAGTGTAACACCCCTGTAGACATATGCAATGGTTCAGTTCCATGTGTGATAACTGGGGAGCATAATGGTCCCATCTATGGCCTCAACGCCCAAGGGTGTCTTCTTCTCTCTAGTGGGTATGTTATTTTCCTTAACAAAACCGGAATCTATAAAGTTTTCGGCCGCACCGGAATCAACCAGGGCTAGTATATTCCCTGCTATGCAGTTTCTTCCAAGGTGCAGGGAAACAGGGAGAAGCAATTTATTTAGAGGCAAATGTGAGGACTCTGATGTCACACCCAAGGCCTGTCCCCGGCATCAGTAAGTTTAGCAACCCCTAACTGCATGGGTTCTTCCTTTGACCCTTTAGATCCCTCGGGAGTCTCAGCTCTAGGTGAATTAAAGGAAACAAAGCGTCTATTTCTAGACTTGGTATATAGCCTGTCACGAATCCTGTTATCTATATCGATGAGATAGTCGATAAGGTCCTCTAAAGGTACAGGAAGATCCTTGGCTGCTACCTCATCCAACATAGTTTCAGATAGGCCTTCCATGAACGCAGTAGTAAGCCCATCGTTAGTCCAATCTACCTGTGAAGCAAGGGTACGGAACTGAATAGCATAATCAGCTACAGACTTAGATCCTTGCTTAATTCTCATTAACGCCCTGGCGGCATTCTTTGACCTTTTAGTCGTGTCAAATGTTCTACGAAAAGCTGTGAGGAAGCTATTGAAATCATGTACCATAGGTCCATTAGCCTCCCAAATAGAATTTGCCCACTCAAGTGCTTTATCAGTAAGCTGGTGCATAAGAAAACCCACCTTAGATCTATCAGTGGGAAATGAACGTGGATACATCTCAAAGTGGAATTCCACTTGATTAAGGAATCCCCTGCATGTCTTAGCATCCCCTCCATACCTAGGTGGAGGGGTTAGATGTGCTGAAGTATTAGGCATACTAGCTGTGTCTGGTACAGGGGTTACAGGAGGCGCTGGTACAGGTACCGGAGCTGTTCTAGATAAAAGTGTCTGGATGGCTTCAGCCATCTGATCCATACGGTGATCCTGTTCTGCAAATCTAGCCTCATGAGTGGCCATCTGTTGTCCTAAACCTGCGGGGTCCATGGCCCTATCGTAATGTCACGGTAATATACCCCAACACGCAAGAATAGTTCAGATAGTCTAGAGGCAAGAAAACAAGATACGTCTTACCGGACCTAGAATGGCCGGACTAGACGAGGACAAGAAAAGACAGAGTCCAGAACAAGCCGAGGTCAAGGGGACAGAGAGACAGCGTAAACTAGAACAAGCCAAGGACTGGTACACAGGAGAGCAAACCGGCGAACAAGACAAGCAAGGATAAAGAGAAAGCGTAGTCAGGAACAAAGCCAAGATCTAGCACCAAAAAACCAACTGAACGATACAAGCACTAAAGGGAACTGAACAGAAACCACGATAGGGCAAGGTACTAAGGAACAGGTGAGTATAAATACCCTAGACTTCACTTTGATTGGCCCCTGTCATATCCACGCCCCAAAAATGTGAGTGTATGGGGAATGTGGCATGACAGGGGCCAATAGGAGACCGTTTCAAATTTCGTCTCCCACTGTCCCTTTAAGACTGCGCCCGAGACACGCGGCGCGCTCTTAGAGTCAGGCGGGACACGTGACCGCTTCTCGCGGTCACTGCCCGCCTTCCTGGTTTCGCCGGCGGATGAGCCGCGCACGGCTCGTGCAGAAGCAGGGCCACGCGCGGCGAGAACAGAGGACCCCGGCCGGCCCCTGGAGAGGGTAAGTACCGCTACAATTATCCAGCTATCAACCATTTACCACAATAAACCGTGACAGAAGGAATTTCTGCAATTTCCTCTGGTTAAACTCCCAATGAGGAAGCAACTTATGACATGGATCGGCCCTTCCTTTCTTGGGTGCCCTGATCAATCTCCTCTCACCTGATGTGCAACAGATGAGCGGTTCATAACACAGTGGATAATGGGAATTACTGACAAAGAGGTCAGCTCAATCCCATGCTAAGCTCTGCATTGATGCTTAGATACTTCTGGCTCTCCAGTGTTGGAAGTGGAGGAGGGGTGCAGCACTTAAAAATGTTTTGACTCCTTACAATGGGGGGTAGGTGGTTGGAAGGGGTGCCAAGTCACTTGTGGTACCATAACCCTACAACAAGTTACAGATCTATCTGTGCTAATGAAAGTTCCACCAGTATCAAGAGACAGTGCATAATGAGATCCAGAAAACCTACATTGCTGTGGTACATTAAGATTAACGTAATGTAGAAACTCTGCTATAAAAGTGATGTAAGACAGAATGCTGTCATTGTGCACATTGTGTAATGCTTGCTGATCCTATCGTTTTTATTTTTCAGTATATGGGCTGTATTGAAGTTCTGCAGTCAATGAGATCCTTAGATTTTGGCACAAGAACCCAAGTTACAAGGTAATTCATACTACGCAATGGGACTAGTTATTCAAGTGATGGAGCATTGCTTGGAGGGAGTCTGACAGTGTCTTACACAACAACATATACATTCGCTGGAATGTAATTTAATGTTCCAAACTCCCTGGAGCAATACGGTAAACAATGTTCCTACTTTATTTTATAATGCTAAAGATCACAATGCCCTATATTTCACTCACATTTACCATGTAGATGATGATGTTTGTTATTCATTTGGCTATTAAAAGCGAACCTGTTATATGTGATATTTTTAAACTGTGTTTCCAAAAAAAAAACACCAAGGTGAACAAAATGTTAACTTTTATTCTTTTATATTTATTATGTTTTCTTTCACATTGTATGAATGGAAGTCCTGGCACAGCCAGGGCATAGCATGTAAATAAATTCCCATTGTGCTGTACGTATAAGCATATGCATGCATAGGGCACTATGGAAGAGAGCGTGTTCACCGTCAACATTTTTCTAGTTTCTCTCTATTATTTTATTAAAAGTAAGATATTAAATAATGGAAATTATACAATCGCTCCCTTTTATGTTCTATTAAAATACAAAGTACAGTTTATCAAAGTCGTACAATCCCGTCTGTAAAGGAAACCAATTTTTACGCACCGCTGGTCCCACAGATGGTTATACAGAAAGGATGTGTGTAGTGCTAAAGTTACATTCAAAGAGCAATATACAGTTTTCTTAACTGCATCTCTCTCTCTCTCTCTCTCTCTCTTTCTATGTATGTGTAGAGAGAGAGAGAGAGTTGACTATGTATTGCAGGGAAATTATTTCTGGAGTTATCATAATAGTGTAAAAAATAAATTTATGACTAGCACCAGAACCCTCAAATTCTATATATTTTTGTTTTATTCTACTTGCTTTTTTTCATACCTAGAGCTATTGTCAGGGTTGTGTCCAGAGTTTATTTAACTTTAGGACACTGTTGAAACATGGTGTGGCCCACCTGATATTGGTGATATTTACACTCCCAGGCAGTAGGTGCAATCATTAATTCAGTCTATACCCCAACACTAATCCTGGGCAGACTCTGAGATTAGGGGGTCCCGAACTGTATGTCATTAGTGAAAGCATGCGTTATGGAGAGTAACATAAAGATTATGTTAACCACCATGGGATTTGAACATATAACTTGCTCTCTAAAACATTGTATATATACATTACAAGCTAATGAATTTCAATACAAAGAGATTAAACGTAAAATTCAAATACTTTTAATTTATTCACTAAACTCAAACTGATAAATGTGGTGAACTGAGACTCTCAATGTGCAAACTGTAGGTGTTCTCCGCTACCGAAATGTTAATTTCTGTTATGCAGAAATCCCCCTGTCCTTATATGTCTAAAACGAAGCATATATTTGAAGAAATTTCCCCACTGATCACAGTATAATTTTTTGTGCTTTATCTGGTTGATTGCCTTCTTTTGTTTTTCTTGTACATTTCTGTTATATATTTTTTCCCTTTAAAAAAAAAAAAAAAAAAAAAGTGTTATTTGTTGCTCTGTCTTATATTTGATGGTACAATTTATTCTTCTTTTTTTTATTTTTAAAATTCTTTATTTTTGCTGTGCATATTGTTACAGACACGCTTGTCATGCCCCAAGAGCAGGTAACAAGCAGTAGAGCTTACAAAGCATATAAACACACATAGGACATTTAATAAAACGTGCACATTTTTTTAAAAAGGCGAATAATCAGGAGTTATCTATTGCATGAGTAAGCTATTGTGATTTTGCCAAGAGCTTATGTTGGTTATACTGTGCTATGTCATGCTGCAGTAACAGCAAAAAGGTAAACAGTGGGTTAACTGTTGGTTATACCAGTTTAGTTGCTTATAACTAAGCAGACTGACCCTTTCCGTGGAACTATGCAGTAAGGCTGTGCTGGATTTTGTAGAGGGCTCTAGTAAAAAGCTTAAGGACTATATAGAGCATTACGAACATATAGGCAGTGTAGTCGTGATAGGTACAGTCGTGCTCTGGGTATTTATGTAGAGGAATAGTCGTGGCTCTGTCGGTAGGAGGTAAACAGTGATACTAGAAGTTAGGTTATGATTGTCGCTAGGCACAAATCAAAAACTAAAAGAGCAAGCATGACGAAGGTCTCGGTCACTTGTGGGACGCGTGTCTCCCTGTCCTATCTAGCCCTCGCTGTAGTCATCAACCAGGGAGAATACTCCCCGTGCCTAAGTCACCCATAGGCATGGGGCAGGGGAGGTGTGGGGGAACATATGGGTAGAGAACATGTCGGAAGCCTGAATGGTTGGGTATTTGTCATGTCCCAGCAAGGATGAGTGAAACTATAAAGTCCCAGAGGTCAGGTGCATTCTCGGTAGGAGGAGGTTCCAGCTGCTTTCAGGTGGAGGCTCGGGCGTAGGGTTCCGAAGCTGGCGGTCTGGGCACAAACTCCGCAGCTGTCAGTGGGTTCCATTGGTGCAGGGTTTCGGGTGCCTTGGGCCTTCTTTAATTTTTCTAAATGCCGATCAACTTCATAATAATGTGGAAATCAGCATATGTCACCATTTATTAGATATTTACATTTTCTGTGCATTTCATTACTTCCTACGCAAAATCATTATATTCCTGTATTCTGACCTCTACCGGTATAGCATATTTATTGCTACACAGAATTTTATTCTAAAATTGAAAATGATTTTGTGATAGTGTCATGCTCTAATAATTATGGTATTTGTGACTCTTATTACCCACTCCCTCTAGCATGTAAGCTCAGCGAGCAAGGACCTCAACCCCTCTGTTCCTGTGCGTACTTCTTGTCTGTCAGTGTAATGAGTGCATTGAAAAATAATTCTGCATTGTGACTTTTTTTTAAATCATTGGCTATGATTAAACCCTGGCAGTCTGTGATTAAACACCAATAAGGGAGAGAAATGTGCAAGATTGTTTTTTTGCACTTGTATTTGTCTAAATAAAGTTTATTTTAAGGAAAATCCATTTTAGCTAAAAGCTCATTTCTTGACCTTCTGAGGGAGACCTGGCAGCGATACTGCTTTGCTTGCCGGGTCTCCTCCGTGCGGTGCAGAGAGAGAGGGGAAGAGGAAGGGCCAGAAGGATGGGAAGTAAGGTCACTTCCTGTGCTCTCCTGCCCTGCGATTGAAGAGGAAGAGCAGCCTGGCAGAGACACCAGTGTCCTCCTTGCCGGAGTCTGACCAGAGTGTTAGTGGAATCGTATCGGAAGATCAAGGAATCTGGGCAGAAGTTTGGAATTGTCTTAGTTAGTGCTGACAGATCTGAAGAATCATTTAAACAGTATTTCAGTGAGATGCCATGGCTGGCTGTACCCTACAGTGATAAAGCAAGAAGGTCACGACTGAACAGACTATATGGAATACAAGGTATCCCAAATCTAATTATATTGGACCCCAAGGGGGAAGTCATTACACGGCAAGGACGAGTGGAAGTTTTGCATGATGTTGACTGCAAAGAGTTTCCTTGGCACCCAAAGCCTGTTGTGGAGCTTACAGACTTAAATGCTGTGCAGCTAAATGAAGGCCCCTGCCTCGTCCTTTTTGTGGACTCTGAAGATGATGGGGAGTCAGAAGCTGCGAAACAGCTTATACAACCTAGAGCAGATAAAATTATAGCACAATATAAAGCCAAAGATGAGGAAGCACCACTACTGTTCTTTGTTGCTGGAGAGGATGATATGACAGATTACCTGAGGGATTTCACCAACCTACCAGAAGCAGCTCCTCTCCTAACAATACTAGACATGTCTGCCAGGGCAAAGTATGTAATGGACGTGGAAGAAATAACTCCAGATATCGTGGATAGCTTTGTGAGCGACTTCTTACCTGAAAAACTTAAGCCAGAGCCCATCTAAGAAGATATTAATTCAGTATTCTTACCCTGCAGAAAGAACCATTTATTTAAAACCACAATCGCTTCTTTTCCTCTTGCCACACGTAAAGGATGTTATAATAGTGTCACCGCTTGGAAAGCTTTGTCATGGTGCCTTTTTGTGTGTGTTGTTTTAAAGAGATCTTCCTTCCAGAATCTCACATATTGCCAAATGTTTCAGCAGAGCAATGTTAACAAGCCATGGCTTCGTTGTCAATACATGGGCAGAACTCGTACATGTTAAGTCTGTTGAAACTGGTAGACCTGAAATACCCAGAAAAACCCTTTCTTAATAAACTGCTCACTTCATGGTGTGATGTCCTCCTCTAACTGGCAGCGTCAGCAGTGAAAACCAAGTTGTAACTCTTTGCAGTAAATTTACTTTCTCGAGTGGGTTTTGTTATTGATCCTCCCACTAACACAGTCTCTCAAAACGTTGAATATTTGCATCTTTTGGAGTCCATGTTTTGTCCACTGTTACCATAGAGGTTTGAGACATGCCCCACCAATCATCTAATTCGATTATTACTTTATCTAAGTATGAATTTGTAACATCATGGGAATTGTGGAGAATTGCTAAGCTTTTAAGCTAAAAAAAAAAACCAACAAAAAAAACCACAAAAACAATTGAGAACATTCTCTAACAATGCCATTTTTACATCTTTCTTATTGTTGCTGAAAAATTGTAATTCACTTATCCGTTTTCCACATTTCCTTGTATTTAATAGACTCCAATTTGATATTCTCAAAAATACACTTTTAGATTTGCAGATGTTGTCAACAGATGTACATTGATAAAGGAATTTCACTGCCCTATCTTGTGTTCAGTGATTATTCTTAGTGCTTCATCCAGGAACCATTTCTATAAACTCAGCTGTTCTAGATTATTTAGTGGTGCTGTGGACATGAAGTGATTATAGTTTTTTCTCTTCCACCAAGGTTATCTGTTAGCACATCTTGCACACAACTGCATGTAAAGCACAAGTCTGACCATGTTTGATAGCACTCTTTATTATAATCGCCAATATCTCTTATGAAGGACTTTGGATGTATATTTCTGGGTTTCCTTAAAGGCAAGTCCCCATTTCAAATTTATCATATAATTTTCAAGTTATTTCACAAATCATAACTGCTGCAAGTGATTTCTTTTAACCCCTTAACCCCTTAAGGACCAAACTTCTGGAATAAAAGGGAATCATGACATATCACACATGTCATGTGTCCTTAAAGGGTTAAGGACATATGACATGTGTGACATGTCATGATTCCCTTTTATTCCAGAAGTTTGGTCCTTAAGGGGTTAAACAAGTAATATAATAAAAGTGTATTTATAGATTTAAAAAAAAAGCTAATTTCTTTGAACTGGTTACCCAGCTTACTGCATCTCACTGCTTCATAAATGAATAAGAATCTAATCCCCTTTGATCCAATCTTCCTGTAACAGAGTGAATACTCCCTAATTTTATTGTAATTTTGAACTTGCACGGAACAACCAAGGATAATCGAAGAAATTAAGCAATTTCCATACACGTACGTCTTGTCTTATGCTCAATTCAAGATAGAAACAATAATTTCATTTTACTAAATCTGCATTTTGCTCAATACGACATAATTGCTCAATAACTATCTTTGTTCATAAGGGTTTCCGTTTTCTTCGAACAAAAAAAAGCTTTGAGCTCTGGATTGCCACTGAGCTTTTTGCCCTTAAAAACTATTTTTTCGATAACATTCTTTACTTCTTATATCATTTTTTCCCCTCCTTTAAAACCTAACTTGAACAAAGGGGCCCCCTGTTAGTCCGCTTACTGAGTAAAAGGAAAAAAAGAGGAGCTAGAAAGTTAAACTGTGTACAACAAAATCTTTGTGCGGTACTAAAAAAAGTATAGATTTTCATTCCATCTGTCTCTTTGAGAACAATTACCCTGTTAGTCACTTTTACATTGCTTGTTCACCATTGACATATAAATTTGGGGTTGGTGAATTCAATATTAAATGGAATTACCATTCGCCTCAATTAACTCATTTCTTTGTTTTCATCTTGTGGCTTGGGAATAAAAATATAGACTGAAAACGATTTTACCAAACATTCGTCTTCTAGGAAACTCAACTAAATGTAGCACTGTATACGTAGTCAGGACAGGAATAAAGCAGTAAGTTACTGGTAAAGTGTTTAAAATTGGTGTAAAATTTCTGATGGCCTGGTCATGTCATGTGGCATGTGGCAACATATTATTCTTTTCTCGATGGTATGCACTTGCAGAATCATTATCATGTATTTAATTAATGTCATGTGCATGTATGTATCCAACCAAGAGAGGACACCGCACTCATATACTTGGTCCTGGTGCTTCCAAACCTGGGGCTGGCTAATCTTATTCCAAGGGTGCAAGAAAAATATGGTCCATGCACTCATAGAAACAAAGAATGTGACGGCAGATAAGAACCATTTGGCCCATCTAGTCTGCCCAATTTTCTAAATACTTTCATTAGTCCCTGGCCTTATCTTATAGTTAGGATAGCCTTATGCCTATCAAACGCATGCTTAAAATCCTTCACTGTATTAACCTCTACCACTTCAGCTGGAAGGCTATTCCATGCATCCAATACCCTCTTGGTAAAGTTATACTTCCTGATATTATTTTTAAACCTTTGCCCCTCTAATTTAAGACTATGTCCTCTTGTTGTGGTAGTTTTTCTTCTTTTAAATATAGTCTCCTCCTTTACTGTGTTGATTACCTTTATGTATTTAAATGTTTCTATCATATCCCCCCGTCTCGTCTTTCCTCCAAGCTAAACATGTTAAGATCCTTTAACCTTTCCTGGTAAGTTTTATCCTGCAATCCATGATTCAGTTTAGTAGTCCGTCTCTGAACGCTCTCTAAAGTATCAATATCCTTCTGGAGATACGGTCTCCAGTACTGCGTACCATATTCCAAGTGAGGTCTCACCAGTGTTCTGTACAATGGCATGAGCACTTCCCTCTTTCTACTGCCAATACCTTCTCCCTATACAACCAAACATTCTGCTAGCATTTCCTGCTGCTCTATTACATTGTCTGCCTACCTTTAAGTCATCAGAAATTATTACCCTTAAATCCCTTTCCGTAGATGTTGAGGTTAGGACTCTATCAAATATTCTGTACTCTGCCCTTGATCATGCTCAGCAGTCTTATTGGCACTGTGATTCTGTTTTCCGATAAAACTGCTGCACATGATCCTGAGTGCCTGGACCATATTTTTCTTGCGCCATGTGCATGGAATGGTCATTACATGTAAGCGTATTAGTACTCATGTCAACATGTACAAATACACAGGAATAAACCAAGGCAATGGAGTAACAGGTGATATGATGGCAAAATATGCACAAAGATGTGGTATTATAAATTGTGTAATTAAATTGTAAGGGAATGGAACAGTTTGATCAGATTTAGAAGACATTTATAAGGAGAATGACTTGTCTTGTAGGCCTTTTACTTCTCTTTAAAGGAATACTCAGACCGCCACAACCCCTACAGCCAAATAAAGATCGACAAATAGGTTGTCAAAACTTTTTCAAATGGTTTGACAAATTGCTCTGTGAAGACGACATAACATTTCTGTCACTATAACCACTACAGCGAGCTGTTATGTTTACAGTTCTTAGCTTAATATAGTGGTTTTGGGGTACAGATCGTGGCACTGCAGTCAACTGCTCAATTTCCTGTCATTTAGGAGTTAGTTCACTTTGTTTAAGCCGCTCTAGTGACTCACACACTCTCCCTACACACATCCTGAAACTTACTAAATTGTTTAAATTTCCCACAGTGTGTTTAATTTAGAATTTCTTATTTCCTTATCAGTTAATTGTCGGCTAGAGCCTGCAGCTACCTCCTGTGTGTGATGAAAATTAATTTACGAGAGCAGGAGATAGGAATTTCCAAATTGAACACACTGAGCTGTAAGATCAGTTTGAAAATGCACTATTTTTTAGGTAGGCCCTCTATTCTTCTGGTATATCAGAGCACTGCTGTGGGTTACTATGGCAATGCTCTTGTACAATTTTTGACACTGGCTAGAAGGACCTGTCTCCTCCTACCGGGAAAAAGAAAATTTTCCCACCCTAGAACCATTGATCAAAATCCCCTCCCTGGCCAAAGGTAATCATCAGGGAGGGGGGAATACACTTTAGTTTCTGTTTAATTAAAAAAAAAAAAATTATATTTTTAAAGTGCCCCTCAGCCCATATCCCCACTACATCCACTACATCGCCAACTTCAGCCCCTGTCCCCCCACCACTCCCACTGTGCCCCCACCTCAGTCCTGCCCACCATCTATAGCCTTTGTTCCCCACTACAGATCCTGTCCTCCCCACTACAGCCCCTATCTACGGTATGGGATTGTTCTGTCGCTCCCTTCACCTTAGTCTGATTGGCAAAATTCCTAATCCCTGAATATACTGAAAGAAGTCCCTGGTATTTAAAGGGGCTCTCTCTTGTAATTCTGTGTAGCTGGTGACTGAGGATTGATTGTATAAATGCCCATAGTGTTGTATACCTGCTACTTCTATGTTTTTACAATCTCTTGGATGCATTCCAGGGGGGAAATTCCTTATTTCGTCATTGGCGTGAGATTAGAGTCATTGGTGTGAGATTAGAAGTTACTTGGAATTTATATTTTATCCCATATGGATAGGGGCCTTAAAATATAGAATATATTTCTAACAACCTGAAACAATGAAGGCTCCTTGTAAAAGTCTCACCCAAATAAGAGAACCCAGCCCTGGGTCCATGACAGGATTGATCATAGAGCTGTTATACCCAGGGTCTGGAGGAACTTTGCTGGGCCCCTTGCTAATTGGAGCACTGTCGTCTTCCCTCCTTTAAAAGCCAAAATCTAAATGTCCCCAGGTGTAATGTATATTGTGCTGCCTTAAGGGCTTCAACTGTTGAGCTGTAGAGGAACCAGATGACTATGTCCCGGGGCACATTGCCTGCGGCATATCGGGCTCTCAATGCCCTATGCACTCTGTCCCCTATCCAGCTATGCTCTTCATTTCTGGCATTAGAGTCTAAAAAAAATATCCAGTACAGTTGTTGGAGAGAGTCCCCTCCCACTGATTCTGGCTGCCCCCTGTTCCGCACATTACGGCGGCGAGACCTGTTGGATACGTTTTCCAGCAGACTCCCCACCACATGCAGTCAACTGTGTAGATCATTGGTGCAGTCCACCACAGTATTATGTGCCGAGTGTCTGAGACTACTGTTTCAATCCGTGTTTCCGACTCTGTAATATGGGCCCCCAGGGCTTGGAATTCTGCCTTCACCTTCTCGGCACTCTCTATTTCAGCTGCAGGTATGTTCTGTTAGACTGCATTGGCTGCAGTATTCTTGCAAGGTAAGGAGGTGTCGGACCATCATAGTCCTCTTTTGAGCCACCCAGGCTCCCCCAGCTGCCATCTTGGAACATATTAGGGAATGCAATAAAAAGTGGTGCCGTGGGATCCTACTTCTAGTGCCTTTTCTGTGATGACTTCATAGTATGCGGAGTGTAATTATGCTAAATAGCGGTCAAAATATTGCCCTTTGGGTGTCTGTACTAAGCAAGTTTTTGTGCGCTATGGCCAGACCTCAGGACTCAGCTGTCCATGCAGCACATTGTCCAAGCCACACCCCATGGATATGAGTTTTTAACTTGGCCTTACTGAAAAGGGGGATATAATTAGCAGGAATACACTTAAAGGGGCACTGTAGGCACCCAGATCACTTCAGCTTGTTGAAGTGGTCTGGGTGCTGTGTCCCTTTTGCACTTAGTGCTGCAATGCTAAACATTGCAGTTCCATAGAAACTGCAATGTTTATATTGCAGCACTAAGTCTGCCCTCAGTGGCTGTCTACCAGGCACTAGAGGACTTCCTGAATTGAAACAGACCTTTGGTCCGGTATCTGACGTTGGATGCATGAGGACCTCCAGAGTCAGATTTTTCCCCATAGGAAAGCATTGATTCAATGCTTTCCTATGGGGAGGTCTAATGGGCACACGGCATTTGCTGCGCATGTGCTTTAGACCCTGGAGGAGGAGGAGGAGCATGGACCCAGCTCTGACGACATCTGAGATGGGAAAAGATAAGTAAATAACCGTTTTTGAACCCTTTATTTATCGGGATGGGGGGGAGAGGGCGCAAGAGAGGGGGAGGCAGGGGGAGCGGTAGTGCCAGGAATACAGCTTTATATTCCTGGCACTACAGAATCCCTTTAAATAACAAAATAGACATTACTACATCATAATAATATTAATTTGCAACAATAATTATATTTTGTTATATTGCTATATTGTGCCAACAATTTAATATTTCGTTTTTGTTGGAACAAACCTTTTCCATAGTTAAATGCGTAGTTACATATTAGTGCTTCTCCTGACAATTATATGTGCTGGTATATGTGATCACATCCAGAAAAAAAAGTATCTGCTACATTTGAATACTGTATCTGATATATTATGCAATGCTGATATTAAAAGTTTAAATTCCACACCCCCTCACCCTGAGTTTTAGTTTAGAATTTTATTGCAAATTACATAATCGGTTCATCTCAACTTTACCCAAATTCTGTAAATGCTACGTTGCCTACACAAGCTATATATCCAAGCTATATATAACATGTACAAAAACTGCAAGTTCAAGGTTTGATGTAAATATATTACATTCCATAATTCCTAAATATGTAGAATACTAATAACTTGGTAAATAATAACTGGGAACTAAAAGATAACACGACTTTTTATGTATTTTACAGGGAAGCAATAAGTCGGCTCTGTGAAGCTGTGCCGGGTGTTAAAGGAACCACAAAGAAGCGAAAGGTAAATATGAGAAACTAAACAGAATATCCTAGCAATGGTATTTTTCTATTTTTTTCCTGTGCCAAAAAAAAAAAAATACGTGCACAAAAGACATAGTAACATAAGTAGAGCTTGACAGGAATGTCGCACTTCTTTTTTTTTTTTTTTTTTTGACATTCTTTATTTTTGATCACAGTTATTCAGAGTACAGATCTCGTTATTGCATTGAACATATATGGTTGAGCATTTTTTTGACAGTTTAACGGTGGTTTCTACACCTCGTCTCCCCCTCTTCCCCTCCTCCCTCTCCCTCCTCTCTTAGCGGCATACTGTATTGGGTATAACCTTGTCGGTTGTGATGTGTGTGGATCGTGTTGCTGAGTCGGCTTCCTGTTGTACGCGCATGTAAGCGCGGGTATTCAGGTGTACATACTTTGCTTATGTTTTTGCTTCAGTAGGTGTGTGTAGAGTGTGAGCTCAGGTGTAGATTGTATTGCCGCGTGAGCGGCGTTTGGTAAAACGTTGACTTCTTCGATTTGCGTTGTAACCCCTCAACAAGCTACGCTCAGTATGAGTTTTGGGGGGGTGATTGTCTAGCTTAGGTGATCTAGCTTAGTCCCTGGTCTTACAGCCAGGGGTTGGCGTGCACCCCTGGTCGGTTCTCTACCTCTTGTCCCTTGTATCGTGAGAGTTCGAGTTTTCGTTGTGTTCGATCGCACTGGTTTTTGTGCGTTGGGTCAAGTTCTAGGTGTGGGTCTCGTGTGTGGTGTTGTCTACTTATGTCTCCATGTTACCCCTGCAGGGTTGTTTGTGGCGTCTGGTTGGGTTTAGGGTGTCTTCTAATGTGTCTCCCTCGGTTGACGGTACTGTCGGTTTCTTGTGTGGGTTGTCACGTCTTACTTTTCATGCGGCGTCGTTTTCCCAGTCGGGTGTGGGGAGTAAGTGTCTGCCGTATTTGGCCGTGAATGGGTCGGGGGTAGGTTTGTCTATTGGGTGCCTAAGTTAGTCGTCTGTCCCTGGTTGTCTTGTAGCCCCATTGCCCAGCGCGGGGTGGCTTTGTGTCCGTCGTTGTCTTTTCCCTTGGACCTATCTTTTCCCGTTCGTGGCTATGGGAGACCTAGGAACGCTGGCTTTTGTACTTTGGACATATTGCCTTATCCTCTCTGGTTGTCTGTCCTCTCCATTCATTGGTGTTTGTCCCATGTCGCACTTCTTTTTATATATATATATATATATATATATATATATATATATAACATGCAGAATAAACTAAATAAACAACATGTCCGAGAGCATGAGGCTTACGAAAGCAAAAATACTTGTAGTTACGTTCAAATGACAGGGTCATTGAATGAGAAAGTGCACAATTATAATACATGTTTGCAGGCTATTTGAATGAGTATGACTTTTGCCCACCAAGGAGGCCCTGTCGTGGTCTAGTAGCAGTCTAATGGCTAGTGGAATGCCAAGAGACGTATAAAATTAAACAGTCAAACAGAGCTGCCATTATGGCACCCGCTCTCGTGAAGCACGACCTCAGCCCTCGCCGGCAGGCAAAAGGGCCTCCAAGACGTGGACTTGGTGTGGATTGTTTTATTACTTATATATGTAAGTGTACCACAGGTGGGTGTTTTAGACTCTGGAGATTATGACATTCTTCTTACACTAAAAGTAATAAGCAGCCAGTGGCATGTCAGAGTTTGGGATGGTACTTGCTTAATGTAAAATATGAAATCAAAACTACTATATACTTAAAGCTGGACTAACGATAAAAAACAGGAAATAATTCCACACGAGCTGTATTCTGGTGCTCTTGGTAGGTTTTTGCTTATAAGGGCTCAAACCAATATCTGTTCGTATTTTTTTTTTAATAAAGTATGTATTTGCGTGATGGCTTAGATTCCTTATACTTAATTTTCATTGCTTACTTTGTTTTTGTATTTTGCTTGCAATGTCCCCAGAATTATATTAATCAAACACAAAGGTAAAGATACACACTGCCAGACACACACAAATATTGAAATGTAAACGTATTCCTTTGTAGTCGGTGTCTGTTGGCAGTGGTATCCGACAGTGGTGCCTGCTGTCCCCGTTGCTGTTTACTTTGACACTGAAGCCTTTGTTAGAGGCGATTAGGTTGCATAGCAGTATCAGAGAGTGCAAATTGGGTGGGATGGAACACAAAGTCACTGGCTACCTGGATGATATTTTCTCTTTTGTTAGTCGGCCTCAGATAATACTCCACAATTATATGCCACTGCTCTCAGAATACAGAGCTCTAGCTAATCTTGAATCTAGATAAGTGCGAGATATTGAATGTGAATGCTCCCTTTGCAGAAACCACTTCTCTTCACTTTATGAATCCATAAAGACCCAGACCAACTTTATCCCCAGAAACTTCCTTCCGCTCTTTAGATCTCTTCAGTCGTATCTGAAATCAAGCAAGCTTCATGTATCCTGGTTTGGCTGACTTAGCACGGTCAGAATGAATATGCTTTCCCTGGGTTTTATAACTCATGCAGACAATCACCATAAGACTTCTGATGACTTTTTACAACTCCTTAGATTCCATGCTGTGGACGTTCATATAGACTGGAAGGGAACTTAGACTAAAATTGGAAGTCAGATTCCCCTCTTTTAGATCTTCTGCTAGCTATACATCTGCTGTGTGTTGTTGACTGACAGGCCCAGGATTGTACCACACACTGGGAAGACTTGGAGTGGGTGTATGCAGGCTATATTCTGTTGGCTGAATAATTCACTTAGCATCAAATAAAACATCATAATAACTCGCTGGTAGAGAAGTCTCTCCGATATAGGGATTTGACAAAATTCAAAACTATTGTCACACGTGTAACCCTCTTATGAAAGGGTATTTCTATTCTCTACCAGCTTCTGAAAACCCCAACAGAGCCATCTCTTCCTAAATTCAAGATACGCTGGGAAGTTGATTTGATGACGGTCTTCTCAGAAGGGCAGTGGTTCATGATTTGCACTCGTGTTCATTGTTTCTCTATAAGCGTAAACCTTTGTCGTAGTGGTACTGTATGCCTTACCTCCTAAACAGGATGTTCCCAGGTGTCCCCAACAAATGCTGGCATTGTGGGAAGTCTGGTGACACCCTTCTCCATGTTTGGTGGAATTGCCATTTTGGTCCCAGATATATGAGACAAAGCTCACCATTGTTGGGTAAGAGGGTCCTGTTCACCCCGGTACCCATCTCTAAGTTTAAAAGGCTTCTAACACAGTACTTTCTGAATGTGACTAGAGAGTTAATCTCTACTCTCTTGAAAAAGACTTTCACCTCTAGCTTAGACCGATAGATAGATAAGATGGGAGAGAAGAGTGAAATGAAGGTGGTATGAAGAAGAGATTTCAAAAGATATGACTCCCTTGGCTGGGTTTTGTAGCTCATCTAGAGGGGGGGGGTAGAACTCCTCCTTGTCCCATGTAGGTGGGAGCGGTCTTACTCTCAGTCCTCGCATTGGCACATTGGAGTAAGGTGGGGTCTAGGTTATATTTCTCCTTCTCTCTTCTGACATTTTTTTATTAATTCTTTCTGTTTCTACTTTCTTTTTCTCTCCACACTCTTCTTTTGTCTCTCTCTAGCCTCTTTAGCAGAGCTTGAATTCTGCTGGAAAATTATTGTTCCGTTGACACCTTGGATTGGGCTTCCTTAAACTGGTATAGCAGG
Organism: Pelobates fuscus; assembly: GCF_036172605.1. Classification (NCBI taxonomy): domain Eukaryota; kingdom Metazoa; phylum Chordata; class Amphibia; order Anura; family Pelobatidae; genus Pelobates; species Pelobates fuscus. The sequence goes on from NC_086319.1 coordinate 329,850,531, forward strand.
GGGCTTCATAATAGGCCCACTGTGTACATAATATGCTTTTATTTTCTGGGGCTCATTCATGTTGTATCTGATTGTGAGGTTCTCTTTGTACGGACTGTTCGTCCTTTGTATGTTGACATGTAATTTGCTGCGAGGCTTATTATACTTTGGAACTGCTTGTCTTAGCTTGGGGTATTGTTTATTGTGCATTCCTTACAAAGTACAAATGACAAAATGCTTCAATAAAGATTGTCAAAAAATTCATATTTAGAGTGCCAGTCTTCGAAATCTTTGCCTTAGTGTGAAATCTTAACACGTTATTCCTAAAGTAAGAGCATTTTCTCATTGAGTACAAGAAAACAAACTTCAATTGTGACTGTTTCATAAATAAGGTCAAATTAGGTCAATTTGAAAGTCCATTCATTTTCAAGAAATTCAAAGAAATCCTAATGTCTGACACATGTGATCTCCAAGCATGTCTGAAAAGCCTCTTTATTGAATCTGATTTAGGTGAAATTATCCTCCATATGACCAGAATGAGGGAATATGAATTACAGGAAAATACGCAATCTTCTAATTGCCAAATTGGAACATAATTCACCATTGAAAAGATATGTCTGGATTTCCTATCAAAGCACTTACTAATTCTAATAGACGTTAGCAAATTAGTGACTTACTTCAACAACCCAGGAAGAAATCCTGAGAATAATAGGATTTTATGAGCAACAATTTACATCACGGAAATTTGATTCAGAATTTTGCGTGATGTCAATTAAAGGAACACGTTAATCTATGGTTTGCTTACCACACTAATGGGTTGTGATATACTGTATCGTGTAATAACCATTTAATATATCCTTCCTATATCATGATATGTCAATTAACCCCATGCTCTACTCAATGATATTGCTAAGATCAATCCTTTTGTATTACTGAAATTGTTTTAAATTGAGTTAATACAATTTTGAAACTATTTTAAGAACAATCAGTTTTAATGAGCTTATTCACTCGATTTGTCAGTAATTAACAACATACTTGAAACATTTAATGAAAACAGACAAATTAGAAAAAGAACGAGAGAGTGTGTGTGTGTGTGTGTGTGTGTGTTTTTAAACTTTTCATGGACTGAAATCTGTTGAGTAATAATTATACAGTAGGTTCTAAAACTACTTTTATATTATTTTTATACTAAAATAAAGTATTCTGTTTCCCACTTTAGCCTCCACTGAAATTCCTGTCCTCCGTACTGGGCAAAAGCAACTTGCAATTTTCTGGCATGAATGTGACATTGACAATATCAACAAACAGCTTAATTCTAACTAATGTTGACACTAAGCAGGTATGTTAACATATGATACTTGTCCATTTAGACATTGCTTATGCAAGCTGTTCTTTAAAAAATACATAAAAAAATGCTTTAAATAAACATATCTCACTTTTTAATTCACAGTTTATTCACACCTCAATTTGTAAATTATATTTTAGGTAGTTGCAAATCATCACATGCAGTCAATTTCCTTCGCCTCTGGTGGAGATCCCGTGAGTATTATAGAATATTCAGTTTATCGAAAATAGATGCAAAATGAGCAAGACACATATTTAACACCGATTTTTGCAAAGCTACAGAATTTTATTATTTGAAAGAACAATATTTTATTTTCTATTAAAAGATGTGCATTTAGAGGTAGTATTACTTTATAAATGTAAACACATGGCTGATTGCAGAAAATGTGTTCTTATTTAATGGGTCGAATTAATAAGGAGGCTCTATACATACAGTCTTCTTCCATACAGACACTGTCATTCACAAAGCAGCAGGAATATATGAACAGTAGTCTGATTTTGTGGTCCAGTATAGTGGGTACACAACGCCTTCTGTAAGAGTTGGTTATACATTTGAATTGGGACTGTTTTTGTATTGTCTATATCCGGTTCTGCAAAGTCTACACAGCCTCTGTACTAGTCATTTATAAATTGTGAAGATGAAGTAAAGTATGTTTATGTGATACATGAGACACCAATTAGAACAGCTAATTAATTTTGGTGCTGGCTAATTGGCTTACTCATATAGGTTTATGGGTGCATTGTTGAGATCTGGTGAGTTATACTGATCCTTAGAATGATCAGGTTTAATGTGAGTACCCCTAGATAGATCAAATAAATAGAACCTGAAATGGCAAGAATAGTCAGAACCCATCTGAGGTCAAGGGATATAGAAGTCAAGCAAATATTAAACGAAACCAAGACTAGAATTCCAGAAAATAGGAACTAAGGGGGGGAAAAGACACATTGTAACTTGGAATCAAACTATTATTATTATGATATTTATATAGCGCCATCAAATTCCGCAGCGCTTTACAATGGGTGGACGAACAGACATTATCATAACATTATTATAACCAGACAAGTTGGACACACAGGAAAACACACTATTGTGTTAATGGAGACTGCAGTAAGGCACAACCTTTAGGTAGAGGGTTGTAAACAGTAATTAGTGGACTTTGCATAATCAAAATGTTCGTACATGAATACTCAGGATTGATGCATTGCTTTGTTTGAAACCAGAGTGGCGTGATGTGTCATTTCTGCATGGTAGGTCCCTAGTGGAGCCTTCTAGACCACTCTTGTTAAATATAGAATGTGATGCATATCTGGCAATCAACCTAACACGAACGTTACATCAACACAGCAATGTTGTGTAGATAGCCAGGAAAATATCATAGATTTCACCAACTTCTCATTGTCATCTAGACACTTAAACCTAGTTTACAACGGGTCAAAAGGTACATGGTTTCAAAATATCTCAATACACAGCAGTTGTAGACTGGATTTTTCTTTTTAATCACAGTGCATGCAAAATAAGATTGTCGTAATATATACAATAACATTTACATGTAACCTTTTGTTTGTAACCATCATTTTTTATTCAGATTACATTAAATCATACATATGCTAGCAAACATCTCTACTGATTGAGTATTTATATTTAATTTGTAAATATCATTTGAAAGTGTTTATTCTATTTTTTAAAGGATACAACAGATTATGTTGCGTACGTTGCCAAGGATCCAGTTAACCAAAGAGGTACGATTATAACCAAACTATTTGTTATTATTCAGTAGCATAGAGTGATGAATGATGTTTTAAACATACATCTGTGTTCTTTTGCAATCCATCCATCCACCCACTCATCCAGCCATCAATCCACCCATCCACCCACCCACCCCTCCATCCATCCTTCCATGATCATGATTACGTCAGTCAAACAACACACCAACTTAATTGTGTGTGAACTGTAAATACACCACTGTATGATTCACCTGGGATCATGGTCAGATTTCAGCAAAAGGACTCAAGAATGCTTTACCCAAGACTTCTAAAATTTAGTTTGGTGATTGGGGCATGGTACTGCCCAAATGCAGCATGGATGATATTACTTAGATGGTATGGTGAATGAACCAGGGACATAGGGTTGTAAGGAAGTTGAGCAACAAGAGCTAGATTTATGGAATGTCATAATGCAGTTGAAAGCGAGCATGGTATTAAAAAAGTAATGTTCATAATGAAGAGGAGAAAAAAAACAAAGTAAAGGTCCATGACATAATAAATATGAAGGTTAGGGGGTGAACTATAAAAAGCAAATAACAAAATAAAACAATAATCTAAGAACAGAAGAAAAAACAGATACAAACGAAATGAAGAAGAATACCACCCCAAATAAATAAATAAATAAATAAATATATATATGGCTTAGATTACTACAGTGGTGTCATCCAAGAAATGTATCAAAACATCTCCACCAGCATCCTGCTGCACCATCCTTTTCAGGAAAGTACTGAACATCTTGAAATAGGAGCACAAAATGGCGCAGACCATTGAAAGACAAAGGTCCACATAAAAATCTCCTGAAACCAGTAGTACAGGAGATAATGAAACCATGGGTGTGCCTTGCACCAACCCAAATGGAAAAACAGTAGGAGCTCTTGGAATTGACCAGCAATATGTGCCACAAATACTTCATTATCTAGTATTTCTTGAACCTGTGTGGAATAATCCACAGATGTGAGATTCTGCTTCGCCATTACCATGTTATTGCCCTGAAAGAAAATCCCATCTACCATAGCAGTTAAGCGACTACACTATCTCAGTAAACTTCGCCAGCGCACACCCTTCTGGCAACTGATTTGCTGGATGATAGAACCAATGATCCGTTCTTTAACAAAAAATCTGATTTTTGCCTTGCTATATTTTTCTATGACCTCTTGCTTTAAAAGGACCGGCAGATGAAACATCAATACATCTGCCTGGATTGTATTCAATTTTGCCCAGTCTCTAATTTACAGAAGAAACAAAGCCATTCCTTTTTTTTCTTACCATGAGCCAACATGATATTTAACAAACCTAGACTGTGCCACATCTGCACTGTAATTGATGTTATCAACCTTATTAAACACATTTGTAAAATTGCGCATATGTATATGTATATACACACACACACACACACACACACACACACACACACACTCTCTCAACATAAATGATTGAACATTGCCATCTAGAGGTCAAAAACAATAACTTGCACTCACATGGTTCTAATTATGGAATATGGATGAATAAGGTAATGTTGATGGAAACACTACAAGAAAATTAGTTATTCACTGTTATCATAGCATACTTTGGGGATGCAAAACTAGCACAATCGTACAAACCAGTACATTTCAGTTTTTGTAGGGTCATATTCTATAGCAATACTGTTGTTTTATCTAAAATAAAATATTTGATTTCAAACCCTTACATTTTTGAAACCGACACTACTAGCTAGGCCTTAACAGTTACTCTCCACTGCCTGAAAAGTCTATAACTTAGAAGGGCTGAATTTTCACTCCTCAGGGGCCAGTGGCAAATGGAAGATATAATATATATATATATATATATATATATATTAACAATTAACTGAAAAAATGGGATTACATAACATACATGGAACTTTAAACAAAAGGTACAGCTGACTGTTTTTATTGATTAATTCTAAATTATTGCTGTTAAATTCCATGATTTAAAAAGGTTTAATCGTAGAATCCTATCTATTTCAATTGGGAAATCTGAAAATAATACTAAGCATTACTGCAGTGATAGGAAACACATCTATTGAAGCAATTTTACTATTAAGCAGAGTCTTTATGAACAAATTAACTGAGATGGACGCTCTCTCTCTATGATAAAATATATTTTTTGAAAGTATAAATTAATAAAAAATATTAATCTTTTATTTATTTGTTTATTATAGTTTGGATATAACACATTGCCAACAAGTCTTTATAGTTTAGTTGTATATCTACTGTTCTATTACCTATTCATTAATAAACGTTAATATTACAAACAGAAAATATATTTACTGCAAATTATTCACATAATCTGTATTTCCTATACATCTGCCAAGTAACATTAATTCAAAGTATAGCACATGGAATGAGTATTAGTTTAAAAAATATTTTCGTTCATTTTTTTTCTTTATGAGGTATGATTCTAAAAAACCAATAAAATGTACTTTCTTGTAATAGAATAGAATAAATATGAACTTTAAAAAAAAAAAAGACCATTTAGGTTGCATTTAACAAAAATGTACGGGATTTTTTAATCATAATGTTTTTCTCATTTGTGAATCCTTATTTTAGCTTGCCACATTTTGGAGTGCTCAAGCAGCAAGGCTCAGGAAGTGATCAGCACAATTGGACACGCTTTTGAACTGCGTTTCAAACAGTACTTGAAAAGCCCGTCTTTCATCGATTCCAGCGATAGGTAGGCCCAGGGAATTGAAAACAGCCCTGATTTATATTTAGTTGATGGGTATATAGGTTTCTTCACAACATTTGGCTAAAATGTGTTGAATTATAAATCACTTTCCGTATGAAGTTAGTAAAACAGACCGACACACTAACATTCTATATGTAGTCACGAAGGCAGACACACTCATTTTCTCTACGGAGTTACCGTAGTAAGACAGTCAAGCAGATTTAGTATTTTTCCAAAACGTTTGTCAGACAGACAGACACATTTTATATATGGTGTGACTAAGACAGACAGACATAATACAAATTAAGAAACAGCACGCACATAAAAATATGTTTTTAAATATTGGTAAGGCCACCTATCTCAATATGGCCATATGGTGAAACTGAATCCCTATAGTTCTTGTGGAGACAGGTGATTTTAAGTAGCCTTATGACATTTAAAAATGTGTTTTTATGTGTGCGTTGTTCCCTAATCTGTATTATGTATACATTTTGGTCACTACTAAAGCACCCTTCCTGCAAAATGCATGTTCTGGGTGTGCCCCCAATTCCTTTTTGTTAGGGTTGTGCATGGGAAAAATATTCGGTTCGGTTTGGCATTCCGAAATTCGGGACTTCAGCACTTCAGTTCAGTTCGGTTCGGTTCGGCACTTCGGCTATATGGAGTTAAGGCACTAGGACCATTCAGAGAGAGCATCGAAGTGCCCTGTGTGAGGGCCGGCTAGGGAGGCTACCAGTCAGTCTGGGGAGCATGCATGGCGGGCTGACATTCCACTTTTTTGGTTTACAAAAATAGAAGGGACCGCACTCATCCAAAAAAGTAATAGGTTGCTTAACTGAGCCAGGGCCAGCACAACAAGTACAAATAGTATATCCAAGAAAGGCTTCAGGCATTCTCTAATTTAGATGTAAGGCTGATTTATCGGAGCATCATGTGTACATCATGTATACTGCAACATTTTGACCTGCAAAGAGGTCTTTGTAAAGCTTGTTAGCGTGTTGCAGTGGTTACGGAGCTTGGAGTGTTCGTTTAATATTGGTCAATGCAGCAACCGACCCTGCAGGCTTTCTTTCAGATTGGCTACATTAGTCCTGTCTAAATAAACTGCATAATCTTCTGCTATTCAAAATCCGAATGATTGTATTGACCTTCCTCCTTGGCCAAGTAGCATAAAACAGCTGATACATTTGCATGGCTTTTTATGTCTTAACTATAGACAACATACTCAATACGAGACAAAAGTGTTAAGGTCAAATCAAAAAATGCATTAAATATCTCGGAGGGGTCTAAAAATTAAAAACATCCACACATTATCAGAAAGGAAATACTTTTTCTCCCCTCGTGGTTCTGGGAAATAAAATGCAGACTTTTTCCGCTGGTTGCTTCTTTGAAAAGGTTCTGTGTATTTGCCAATAAAAACAAACCATGTTTTGCTTTAATGCATCAAGTAAGACTTTATCTTCCAAGAAGAACAGCAAGGAAACGTAGAAACCCACGGAGATAGCAATATGTGGTAATAGAATAAGATAAGAAGTTTTACATGAAACGTTCCAGATGTGGCAATTAGCAATATAGGAAAAATGACATTGAACCCACGGAAAGATTGGGGATAAAATAACAAGTGAATACCACAAGGGAAAACATTTTGTATGGAACGGAATACTTGGACGTTCACCAAATGTGAACAAGTTTGCAGGTTTTTTTTTGTAGTGGAACCAACAATATATCTATTTTAAATGTTGAATCAATCGATTGCACTCCCTTTCAGCAAAGAAACTTTAGCATATTGAAGGTATTTTTGGTTGGTGGGGGCAGCTGACATTTCAAGAAAATAATAGAAAATGATTTAACATTTCATATTGTGGATATTGCTGTAATGAACATCACTACGTCAGTACGTCAGTATTACATATACTGGCACCAATTAAAAGCTTAGCATATGAGTACCATTAAATTGGGTGATAGTAACAACCCCTGGATGTTGGGCTAAGGTAACATCCCCAGGACGTACTTGGAAACCAGAGTAATCTGAATGTACCTTTCCTGGTTAAATACTTTGTTATTATTATTATTATTATTATTATCATATTACCTGTTATGTGCAGATGCCAGAATGTGTTCGTTAAGACACAGACAGCTGTTTCAAGCCAAACGATTAGGACTCACAAATTAACTTTTCACTTTTTTTTGTTATAAATCAGTGGAGGGAACGTTGTTTTGGTACACAGCAAACTTAAACTAATGAGCTTGTAATCTGTTTTAGATGCTACAAACTGCATAAAGAGCTTACAATCTGTCCTACAAGCTTAAATGAAATCAAGTTGCCATCAATATTATTTCTCAGTGCCAACAAAGCTTAAATTTAGATCTTGTCTATGAAGGATTGGAATTTTCATGGTCAAACGTGTGCAAATGCATTCAATTACCTCTTATTTAATGACCAATGACCAAATAAAGTTTATGTCACAGACTCCCCCCAAAATGATGAAACATTCACCTTTATAAGTAGCGTTCTATTACTTTATCGTCCAGTAGTATTAAATAATTTTGAGAGATGAAATTGATGCAGTACAAATAAATGTGACTCATGCAACTGGTGATATGATATATTTTTGCACTATATCTTTGCACTTAGTGATCTACTAAATATTAATAATGCAACTCAAAAAGTGGAAGCGAAAGGACATGATTATTACAATGAAATACCAGGAAAGGTACCTCCTGCTGGTGGCGTACTTGACAAGAGGATTAAAATAGATATCATGGAACCCATGCATATTGAAGACGACCAAAACGCTCAGGTGATAAATACTACCTATAAGGAAACGCTATGTTCAAAGTGTATATCTTTTGTTTTAATGCATACAATTGTTGCATAAAAAAATGCATTTACTAAAATTTGCACAAATATTTCCTGAACCATAACACTATACGTTTCATTAGCTGCAGAACGGCCTTCTGTAGCTAAGGAAGATCCACCCCTTTTCATCCAGCACTTGCTTCATTGTGGGCATTGTCCAATCAAATACTTTTCATTGAGAAGCAAGGAGTACAAATGCCGATTCCAAAACTTCTCATAAAAAAAAGGTTGCTTTATTGAGATTTAAATATTTTTTTTATAAATCACCAGCATGGGAGGCTCATTTTTTCAAGGGAGTCACTCGGACTATAATCGTTCTCTTTCCCCAAACTTAGCACCTATCACTATGCAGTCAGGCAAGTAGCTTTTCTCTCAATATTTAACAATCGAGTTGTCCGTTGGTTTAACAGATTGTGAAATGGGATTAATCTTCCAGCTTTTATAATGTACACTACTCGGTGCGCTTTACCACACGCCAAACATTGTGTCTAGTGTTATACTGCCATGAAAACACATTTGAAACTTTCAATTTTCCATTTCATTAGCCACACAGTAGCTTCAGAATATTCCAGTGCTGAATAATAGCTTATATATTAAGTAATCAAACACCACTAATTTGCAAAATGCCTTTGAACTATGATTTATTTTGTTTAGCTATATTTGTAGACACTGTGTTCTGCTCTTAGCAATATAATATTATTTGATTTATTGTCTTTAATGATAGGCACAAGAGTAAAAAGAATTCCATAGCCTCAGCAATGTAAAACACAGGATCACAACACCTCTGCCAATCAACGGCAGCTGGTTTAAAAATGATGTTTAAATGTAATAGTATTGCAGAGCCCCCCCTTTGTCTATTATCTGTGACGATAGTAAGTGATATTAATAAATATGGGGGTTATGTATAAAAAAATAATTCTGGGTTTTAAAAAAGTTCTAAAAGAGGAGTAGTCGCCATTGAATGAAATTGAATGTTGGCTGCTTCAAATGTAGGACTTGGCCTCAGTATTACCCTTTTGTGTAACCTCCATGGGGTCTCTTTCTGTAATATGGTTGTTATATAAGTAAATGTCTTTCATATTACTCCATGCTCATTTAATTTGTTGTGTTTTTCTTTTTAACTAATCTTAGATAGGTTTCCATAAAAGTACCAACATATACGAAAACTGTAGAGAGAACCCCCAAATTATAGGTAAGATTTAATTTTTTTCTTTATAGAATGTATTATTTATTTATGTTCGGGGCTGAAACAATTCACAATAATTGTTTTCTTCATAGTAATATTAATGCCTTGTTTTGGTTCATATACATTCCAGAAATGGTCTTCAAGACAGTAACTGGTGGAAATAGGACTCATGATAGTTCTGTATCACCATAACCATTGACTACTGACAGTAACTTCACATTAGCAACATAGGCCTCAATCCCAGAAAACACTTCCAGTTCGACGGTATTGAAAGCAATCAAGTAAATAAGGTCTGAAGTTCGAAAATACATCATTTATTGCCGGTCTCCGTACAAAACACGTCAGTTGGTGGTGGTCCAGACAATTACAAGTGTTTCTGCAGACTGCAGAGCAAGAGCTCTGGTTTCAGTGTTCATGACCCCATCTGTTTCACTAAACCGAAAGTGCGTTCTTTTATATGATTACTTTGGCGCCAGTTGATGTAAATACCATAATTATTACTACCCAACCTTAATATTCTTTTTGTTTGCCAATGATTTCTGAACTTTGGTTGGTATTATTTGTGTTTTTTTTATTTTCTCAAATCAGGTTGCAATTAGACAACAGTCACATAAATAGTAGTACGCTAAGTGTCCAGCCATAGCCACTGCTTCTGGTCTTCCCTTTTAAGAGAATCCAGTTAGCTCTAAGCTAAGCAGGTCCATGCAGGACTGTGCTCATTGGCTGAGAGTCAGCAGGATTGCAGGCAGGTAAATACTGGAAGCAGCTGCTGTGGCCCCAGGCACCCAGGTAAGTTACCAAACTGTGCTAAACTGGTTTAGCTACTTACCATGGGACGGAGCCAAGGCACTCGAACTATAACTAGTACAGCGGAATACGTTTTATTTTTGTTATCGAATATGGAGAGGTGTATTTAGTGTTTGTTTTGCTCATTCATATTGTTAAGTTTTATAAATTTTGGTGTATTTATTAAAAAGAACACTCTCACCACAATAACAATGGGTGTCTTCTTACCTTCTGGTAATGGTTTAGGGGCTGCAGCATTTCAGCATTGATTGTATGCTGTTTCCCAGAATGTCACTAAAAGCATGAGTACCTTTAAATGTTCTATACATCATACTAATAAATATATTTTCCACAGGTCACTCAAACCAGAATGCATTAAACATTCCTGCTGGTAAGGAAGAACTGTTTGATGATCCAAGTTATATAAACACTGCATCAAAAACAGAAACTTTTGATAAAAATCAGACTTTGGGAAAACACAACCCAACATCCGGTAAGAAAAGAAATATTTAGCTGTTTATAAAACCATTTATTATGATCTATGTTGTACTAAAATAAAAATAAAAATACGTATGAAAAAGGCCTTTTTATTTATTCTAGATATAATAAATGGGTAATACAGTTTTAGGACAGCACCTAAACGGTAATGGTTGGATTTCAGCTCAGAATATCTAATTCCATCTTCTACTAAGGGTACTATTTCTATTTTAGATTTGAGATATATGGGTGTGCAAGCCACCAGAGTCAATTAAAGACACAACCATGGTTGTGATGGTTGCAAAACCGCTTTATAAAATTGTGACATGATGCAATAGTTTGCTTTAAGTGTCAGTTTCAAAGTGGCTTACCTGTGGTTCTAACTAAACTTACATGTTCATCAACATAAATGACATATTTAGTGACGTTCATTGATGATTTGGGTCCCTTTGGATATAGTATGTTATCTTCCAAATTCCTACTCTTACATCAGCATATCACAGCAGAAACGGTCAACTGACAGATCAAGAGTAATTTTACCAATCTTCATTTATCAGCATTGGTCATCCAAACAGCTTCTTGTTCTGCCTATTTCTAACTGACAGGAATTGAATACATAATGCTGTAGAACATCTAACAATTAATGTTTTGCTTGATCAGAGATTCCCTACACACAACTATTACAGAGCCTTTATTGCATGTAACCTGATAAATTGAAAAAAGTCTTTCCATTCTTATCTGACCCATCTCATTTACAAGGGGTTTTTACTCACAGTACAGTCGCTCACATTATGCTTTTTGTTTTGCTTATCATTCTTCACAAACTGTAGACAGAAACTAAAATGTGACATTGACGCTCCTATTCACGAATAGATGGTAGAACAAATTATTGATCATATTGAGATTTCTCGCCGGATCCGAACTGCATACAATTGGAACAATAAATTTAGAAAAAATATGGCCGGAAATGCACTCTCTCTCAATGTTACACTGTTTTTGTGGGTGAACTTTTTCTAGACATGTCCAAAAATTCTAAATGATTGGCAAAACATGTATGAATGAATTATCTCCATCACAGAATTTCCATTTGAGTTAACCCCCAGTAGGTGTCTCTTTAAACATTTCCCGGAACATGTTATGTAGCCTGATATTAGGATTCAGCATGCTAGCCCTCAATTTTCCTGCCAAGATAAGCCTGATATTAGGATTCAGCATGCTAACACTAAAGTTGAATCGTAGCCATAGCAACAGATTTGTCAGTTACACTCTATTGAGATTACTAAAACTCATACCCACCCACAATGTTTGTACTTCATAGTTCTTTAATGTTCTGTCTCTCTCTACTAAAAGCCCTTCCAAAAACCCACGCCTATAGCGAACCCTTAACCCAGGCTCCCCAAACCCCGGCCCTCCAGATGTTGCTGAACTACAACTCCCATGATTCTCAGTCTATTTAATTCATAGAATCAGAAGAGTTGCAGTTCAGCAACATCTGGAGGGCCGGAGTTTGGGGAAGCCTGCCTTAACCGAAACATTTTCTATGAATCAAATTATAACACAAAATGTTTGAATTCATTCAAAGTATTAACCTCATATTTGCAGCATTAAACCTGAACCCACTTTATTAAAAAGCCCGCATCAACAGCAATTCCCCACACTGTGCATTGTACTTAAATACGGTGCATTAAAGTGGCTTTGTCACATAGTATACAACTTGAGGCATTATTTCTCTCTCAATATTACAGGGTACGTGGGACTACTAATGAAAGGATGCCAAAAATCAGACCTGGGGCTTTGCAGGACACCATTTGGGGCTCCAGCCCCCCAACAATACCCCAGTGCTCTGTCTTGCATATCATTACAAAGTCCTGTTGAAATACTAGATCAGGGGTAGGCAACCTACGGCACTAGTGCCATGCACGGCACTCGAGGTGTCTTTGCACGGCACTCAAGGCTGCTAGAGCCAAACACACTCTGGCCTATCAGGAGTCCCAGTAAAACTTCAGATATCTGCTAATACGAAGAGGTGGTGAAGGACAATCGTCAATTTATGCATTGTAGCACATAGAGGAAGTGATCTCTGATCACTTCCTCCCAGCACTTGTGAATGGGAATCCACACTGTAGTAGAGCAGCCCTCGACCTCTATCACAGCTTCTGTTCTTGACCTGTACCTGGCCAGCCTGGTTCCCACTGGAACAGAAATACACAGACATGCAGAATAACCCTCCCCTCATACAAATAATATGAACAGCCCACGCGCACACACAATCCCCACAAATGCAACACCACTAACAATCCACATACATGCACACAACTCCACATGCAGCCTCTCACATGCAATACCCCAAACAGCCCCCACACACTACCAAACACACAATTTGACATATCCATCCACAAACAATTTCACAAGCAGCCCTCATACACAGCCCACATTCATATGTATCATACACGATACCATAAACTACTCCTGAACATATACAATATAATAGCTCATATACGCACAAATACAACGATACAAAGCAATTACAGCAAAAATAACACAAGCAGAATACGGCAGCATACACACCTCAATTTAAAAAAATAGGATCGGCACGCTAAGGGACATCACAATCCTATATCGGCACAGTGCTGCTAAAAGGTTGCCTACCCCTGTACTAGATCATTGTTTGTAAATATATGTATGAGAAATTATTTTGATATTTTCTTACATATTTCTTGCCTTTTGAAAAGAGACAAACCAGTAAAGTCTCAGAAAGTTTCTATGAATGTGCTGCATGCTATCAAAACAGGAAATATCCTGAAAAATATTAAAATGTATGACAGGTTAGACTTATGCAAGCTTATTCACAAAGGTGAGAAATCATGGTGCGTGCATAGTAAATTTCAAACGTAAAGGATCACGATAGCGTTAGAAATACAAATGTGTATTCCTAACACTATAGTTCCCTGGTGGATGTTTAGCTGACCGGCCCCCACCTGCATGGATAAAATAAGTCTTTTTACTTACCCTTTCTCTGGAAGGCGCCACCTCTTTGGCTGAGATCATCGAGATCAATGATCTCAGCGAATCCAATGCTTTCCCACAGGAAGGCATTGTGAGACTAGTCCGCGTGGGTGGCAAACCGCCACGCTGTATAAATCAGATGATCTCTCTCACTCTGTTATTTCCTCTAAAGCAACTATAGTGACAGTCACTATAGGCACTTAAACCCTGCAATGAAACATTGCTATTCAGCAAAACAGCAAAGTTTTTAGTGACATGAATAAAATGGGGTGAGGGTGGGGGACACCCATTCCACATAATTGAGATGAAGTGGTCTGGGTGTCTATACCAGTGGCGGATCCGGGGGGGGGGGGGGCAACGGGGCAATTGCCTCCCCCGAGATTCTTCCATGTCGGCTAGTGCAGGGCTGGCATTGTCCAAGCATCAGCCCTGCAATGTGCCTGCGGACCGGGGAGAGAGATCAGAGATCTCCCTCCCCGGTCCGCAGGCACCGTGCTGGCAGCCGGCAAGGGAGGGAGAGAGGACCCAGGAGCTCTTACCTGCAGCTCCTCTGGGTCCTACTCTCGCGAACACGGAGCTTTGCCGCGGTTACCACGGCAACGCTCCAAATCTCGCGAGAACTCTAGCCCTGGAGCGCGGGCTAGAGTTCACTCCTACCACTGGAACCACCAGGGATTTCCCACCGAACCAGAAATGTCCCCCATCCTCCCAGTAAAGGTAAGAAGGTAGGGGGGGGGGGGGACATAAAGTATATTTATTTTAGTAAATAAATAAAAAACATTATGAAAAAGCCTCCCTACACTGCCCCCATACACACACTACAAACACTGCCCCACAAGCACTGCCCCCATACACACACTACACACACTGCCCCCATACACACACTACACACACTGCCCCACAAACACTGCCCCCATCACCACACTGCCCCAGAAACACTGCACACCCATACACACACGCACTGTCCCCCATACACACACTACACACACTGCCCCCATACACACACACTCACTGCAACTCTCACACACACTGCCACCCTCACATACACACTGCAACGCTCACACACACACACACTGCCCCACACAAACACTGCCCCCTAACACACACACTGCAACCCTGACATACACTGCCGCCCTCACGCACTCGCACACACTTCACCGCTCACACGCACACACTGCACCTTTCACACACACTTCACCCCTAACACATACCACTGCTCCTATGCCCTATATTCCAGCAGACCCCAGGTAAGTTGTAAAAACTGTTTTAAAACGGTTTGACTACTTACTCTGGGATGGGATCCTGGCACAATAACTACTACACTGAGCTGTAGTGGTTATTGTGCCTGGATTATTTCTTTAAATAATCTACAAGTGCCCCTCCCGAGATCAGGCTCTGGATCCGCCACTGGTCTATACTGTCCCTTAGAGGTCAAAATAGCCAAACTAAAAACAATCTCTGAATCAGCTATGCTTTGCATTGAGCTACTTTGAATTATCATTTTGTGAATGATTCTGATGCAGTTCAGACTTCATAAAAAAAAATATATGCACGACTACTATTACCCTATCATTGTGCAAAGTGCATTGTAGAGCAGAAAAATGTAAAATACAATTTTTTTTTGTAGAAATCCTAAAATGAAAAACGGTTATTGTTAAAGTAAATTTGCAATATATACTTATCTAATATTATACGAAAGACTGAGATAAAAAGAGGAAAACATGCTATTATATTTTGCTATATTCAAATAATTGATTATTGAAAACACAATAATTTTATTTATTTGTTTAAATGGGGGGCAGAAATGAAAATAAGAGGCATATTAATTATTATCGACAAACTGACCTACTGCAAAACATCTAAGTGCTCCACCAGGCAAAATTGGATGTAGAGCTGAACTGCCATCTACGGACTGATTTTATTATGACAATATGTATTTGTCAAGATTCCAAGTATTGTAAACAAATTGCATTTTTTTTTTTATAATGTGTAAAAAGAGGTTTCTAAAGTATACATTTCTAAATAAAACCATACACGTGCGTTTTTTATCTCAGAGGTTCCAGAACCTAGGAAACAGTGCCAAGGAAACAAAAAGTTTCTGTGCGCTGCCACACAAAGAGAGGAATGGTACCATGGAAAAATGAGCCGAAAGATTGCAGAAAGCCTGCTAATTAACGATGGAGATTTTCTAGTTCGGGAAAGTACAACATCCGCTTGCCAGTATGTTCTAAGTGGACTCCATGGAGGACAACACAAGCATCTGCTTCTGGTGGACCCAGAGGGAAAGGTACAAGTAATCTAACCCTAGCACCGAAATAAAGATGTATATTCACTAAACACCATGTGTAAGTGAACTAAAACCTGAACTTAAAAATTTAGGCTTAATGAAATACACCAAGGTCCATAACCACTTCAGTGAGTACATAACCACTACAGACAAACACACATGCAGAGACCTATACACTAACACACACATGCACAAATATATGCACTGATGCACATTAACACTGACACACATGCACAGGTACACTGACACACACAAACAAACACACAGATACATACATTGACACACATGCACAGATGCATACACTGACACACACAAACATGCATGCACAGATATATGTACACTGACACACGCACAGATACACTGACAGAAATAAATACTGATACATATGCACAGATGCACACATTGACACATATGCACAAATGCATACACTGATGCACACAAGCACTGATACACATGCACAGATATATATACACTGACAAACATGGAAGTGTGGAGACCGACAGGGCAGCAGCAGCAGGCTTGTAAGTAAAGTAAGCTGCCTGCTGCCGCCCTGCTTGCTGCTACCATTCCCAATGGGCTCCCTGACAGAACTTCAGTTGGGACCTTTGCAACCATGGTAGTTTGGCCACTGCCCAGCAGGGCCTGGATTAGTTAAAGGCTTGAGAGAAACCACTCATTTAGCCAGAATTTGCCAATTCAGTTTTCAGTTCACTACAACCCTAAAAAGTGTTGTTTTTGTTGTTGTTGTTTTTTTACTTTTATAAATTCAAAATATACATTTGGGAATATCTGCATACATGGACAGATTTCCCAAAAGACACACTCTCAGAGGTGAAGCTTATATACGGATCTATACTTGTGAGATGAATACTATAGAAAAAGAGGCTTCTTTAGTTATGCATTCAGTTACAGTTTGGACATCATTTGGCTGTGCCTCAAAATCCCTTGTGGTCATGCACAGGGCTATAAGTAGTGTTTACCAATGCCACTAGCCATCAGAGATATATCAGAGGCAGTGTCTGGACTATTCACAGTAAAACCAAAACTACCAGGATAATTCACTAAACTGAGAATTCAAAGTACGGTAAATTTAAAATGTAATGTCAAAATATCCAAAATTAAAATAATTTAGTTTGACTACTCTGGTCTTTACTTAGTAAATAACGCTGTGTACATGTTAGTGTGCGCATATCTCCCTACCACAGTGCCCAGTCACCCTCCCATTTTAATCAAAACAGGCCATAAAAATATATAAAACACTCAAGTGCTTTCACAGCAAAGCAGGGAGAAGGCACAAAGGGCTGGGATCTGGGCTACAAAATTGGTAAATAGAAGGGCTAGGCCTAATGGTGAGAGGTGATGGAAGAATAAAATGAGGCTTCTACTGTGTTTAATTATTTAGTAGAAAATAGTTGACTGTTGACTTAATTACGTCCAATTTATTAAAAGCTGTTTTTTGTTTTGTTTTAGGTAAGGACCAAAGACCATATATTTGAAAATGTCAGCCATCTAATTAAATATCATGTGGAAAATAAACTGCCAATAATTTCATCTGGAAGTGAACTTTGCCTCAGGCACCCGGTGACTATAAAGGACATCTGTACTTTAAAGGACTGAAATTTCTTTCTCCAACTGTGGGTCTGGCCGCTTGTCCCGCAAAACTTTTATTTGTATTTTTTTTAATTATTTTTAAATTCTTTATTTATTCCAGCACAAGACATCACGAGCAGTTCACATACATCAGTTCGGTGATCTACATAAACAAGCATATACACTGTGAGCATAACACGTTACATTAGCAAAATGAGTTAACAGCAAGGTCACCCACAATCCCGTTATCAGAGAGCGCTAAATATCAGTATGCCTCCGATCCCCAGAGTAAACCGCAGCTCAATGTAAGCTTGGATATCCCGCCTGGGTTTTTTCAATATATAAAACAGTAAACAGATAACATACGTTAAAGAATGACCGCGTTTATGTTACAAAGAGAATCGTATCCCATTTATATTGCCAACATGTGCGATCGTGCCCAAAAAATAAAGATTTAAAAAGTGAAGAAGAGAGAAAGAGTAGAGAAGGTGCCCCGAGAGTCTGAGGACTTAGAGAAAGGGAATAAGGGGATAGGGGAGAGGGGGGGGTGGAATTGGTGAGACCGAGGAATATTTTTTGGACGAGGGTTTGTTCTGTTTTTGTCCATCCATCCATGGATCTGGACAGCAGGTACACCCATGGGTCCAACTTTACCTCTCTGCCAAAAACTTCTTGCTGCAAAGCAGCAATCCGTTCCCAATAGGTTTGCGCCTCCAGACATTCCCACCACATGTGTATATAAGTTTCCTTAAGACCACAGCCTCTCCAGCATAGGTCCGTCGGGTTTATACCCATTCGGCACAATTTCACTGGGGTGGTATACCACCTAAGCAGTGTCTTGTAGGATTGTTCCTGCAAGTAGATGCATACTGAAGACTTTGCAGCCGCCTCCCATATATTTTGCAATTCTACACCCTCCAACACCTCGTTGAGGTCAGTCTCCCACTGATCCATATATGTGAGATCACCCCATTCTAGTGTACGTGTGCTCAAATGAGAGTACAAACAGGAAATGAGGCCCGTCGGGAATTGTTCCCTCTTTCACATCATTTCGAAGAAAGTCGGTTGCGTCAGCGCGGCCGCTTTGACCCGAGGGTCTCTGGCGAAATCCCTAAGCTGGAGATACCGAAAATAATCAAAGGGACGTAGTGGAGCCCTGCTTTGTAACGTATCGAACGTGATGAAGGAGCCATTGTCAAACAGTTCGCATAGTCTTTGCATCCCCGTGCTTTCGATACCTTTGAAATCCTGGGGATGCATGCCCGGCGTAAATGCCTTGTTTTGCAAAAATGGGGTCATGGGCGATAGGGCTGAGGTCAGTCCGTATTTGATGGCGGCCGCATCCCAAATCTTAAGGGAGTTGAGTATCGCTGGGCATACCACTTGATCAATAGGTCTTTGTTGCTTAGGGGTCCACATAAGGAATTGGGACATGTCCGGGCCCATCATGGAGGATTCCAGATCCACCCACCTCCTCTCATCCGGGGGTGAGTGCCACAAAGCAATTTGGGCCAACTGGGCCGCCGCGTAATAATAGTAAAGGTTTGGAAGGCCTAGGCCTCCTCTATCCTTAGCTCTATAGAGGACATTGCGAGAGATTCTATGTCATCTATTCTGCCAGATAAACTTGCCTATAGCCTGTTGAAGCGGACGCAAGTTAGATTTAGTCACGTGGACCGGAAGAGCTTGGAACAAGAAAAGTATCCTAGGCAGCACATTCATTTTCACTGAATGTATCCTTCCGATCCACGAGATCGGTTTATCAATCCAATTTTTCATATCGTTTATCAACCGTCTGATCAGCAGGATATAATTTTGCTGATACAGTTGGGAGGGGTCCACCGTCAACCAGATGCCTAAGTATTTGATCTGGTTCCTCTCCATTCGGATGCGATAGGTCCTCTCTATAATCGATGCCTCGTCGTCTGTCATACCTATGGGAATCGCGCTTGATTTGCCTAAATTGACTTTATAGCCAGCCACCTCGCCGTATTCCGTTAGAATCTCGGTCAGAGCTGCCATGGATTGTATTTTTTTTTAAGATAGAAAATAGGTATATGCACACACACACACACACACACACACATACATTGCGCTGGACTACCATAAAACACAGATTGCACTGTAGTTGTTATCTCCTTTATATTTTAGTAATCACAATAAATGCAGTTGTTTTATACTATGAAAAACTCTTGTTACAAGTCACTTGAAGACCCCAAGAACCCACTTGTATGTGTACCTTGGATCCAATGTCTATTATGTGTTAACCATGTGTTAATCACTACACAGTGGATTGTAGTGAATGAAAAATGTAATTTGAAAAGTACAATGTTTGAGATTAGGGAATGTTTACAGCCAAGTTAATTTGATCTTACATTTGCAAATTCTGTATTTAATGTCACCACAATCCACTATTTAGTGAATAATCCTTTGGCATATATATGTACATGAATATCTGTCTAATGCCCTGTAACCTTGTGCTTGTTTTAATTTGATAATATCACGTGCAGGCCTACCCCCAGAAATTGTGTGGCCCCTTAACAGCTTAAAGACCTGGGCCCTTGGGGCTCACCCCTGAGTCCTCCCACAGGGCCCACCCTCGAGTCCTCCCACAGGGCCCACCCTCGAGTACGCCCACAGGGCCCACCCTTGAGTCCACCCACATGGTTAAAAAAAGTGCATGCACTGTGTGTCTATAGTGGATGCAGTGTGTGTGTGTGTTTGCAAAGTGTATGTAGTGTGGGGGCATAGTGGATGCAGTCGGAGTGTGTAGCGGATGCTTTGTGTGTTAATTTGTTGTGTTGGATAAGAGGCGTGAGGAGTTTTTTTTTTTTTTTATAATGACGTTTATCCCCCTCTCCCAGCCTCTTACCTGTGGCCAGGGAGGGGGAACACTAGATTCCCTGATAGTCCGGTGGCACAGCAGGTTGTATACTGAAGAAGGGGCCCAGGAGTCTCCATCCTCCACCTCCAGCGTGCCGCAGGTCCTCTCCTTCTCTCGTAAGACTGGCATGTGTGCTGCACATAGTGTTGCCATAACAACTCACAGCAATGTTCTGACAGCCTGTCCTCGCGAGAGGACACTGCTCGATGAGGAACTTGTTGTCTCCTCAGTCTCCTCTTCACTATACATGACGGCAGGGCCTGCAAATGCATATATACATAGTGATAATCACTATGTATATATGCACATTGGGGAAACCGTCAGTGTTTGTAAAGTCCTTTTGCCTACTGAATTTAATAAGGGAAAAGTGATCCATTAATATATTCATGATTCTTTTCTGGAATTATTTTATTGCTATAAAGGATCACTATAGGGTCAGGAACACAAACATGTATTTCTGACCCTATAGTGCTAAACCCACCATTTAGGTGGCTTTCCCCCATCCTTAACTCCCCTATAAAAGTTTAAAACTCACCTTATTTCCAGCGCTGCGTGGGTCCGATGGCGCTAGTTCCGCCCCCTTTGTGACATCATCAAAATGCCCGATTTTTAGCCAATCCAATGCTTTCCCATGGTAAGGACCAAAACTACCATGGGGAGAGCATTGGATTGGCTATAATCGGCACGGGGACATGGCCAAATGCCATTTTGGCCAATCAAGACCTCCTCATAGAGATGCACTGAATCAATGCATCGCTATGAGAAAAATTCATTGTCTCCATGCAGAGCGTAGGGACGCTGAACAGCAGGGCTGCTTACTCTGCAGCCCTGAGCCAGGAAGCCCCCCCACGGTGGCCATCTAAGCAGTGGCTACTTGGAGGTGTCCCTAGGGGCAATGTAAACACTGCCTTTTCCCTGAAAAGGCAGTGTTTACATGAAAATGCCTGAAGAGAACTATTATACTCACCAGAACAACTACATTAAGCTGTAGTTGTTCTGGTTAGTTTAGTGTCCCTTTAAGTAAGGTAAGGTTAGTCATATAAATATGACTCAATCAATATTATCCAGAAGGATTAATTCCGTATATACATTCCGAACCTTAAAGGGGTGTATTCCAGCATTATTACACATTCATAATCTCCTAAGAACCAACCCATTAACTTGTGTCCTCTGTACTGGATATTTGTTAACATGCATCTCCTTTTATTCTTTTGAACTACTCTGTCAATCCCTGCTGTATTGTAAAGAGGACATCCTGGGCTTTCCAGTGATATGTCATGTGATAAGCTGGGAAGCTGGAAACTTAAATAGGTGTAATCACAAAAAAAAAAAAAAAAAGAAGAAATTGGAAGACAATTTTTTCCTCGGTTCCCAGGAACCAAGTATAGGTAGCAAATGTGTATTTTTTTCTGTACAATTTGCTATACTATAACACAATTATATGTGTGTGTGTACAAATATGTGGTAAAAATGTGCAATTACCAATGTAATATGAACAGAAACATTGTTTGTGCTTATACCTTAACAGCACTTTAAATATAGATTTATATCTTACACGTATTGCTGAATCACTTGTCGCTGAATTGCTGAATACACAAATCTAGATTAGAACAGTAAGTAGCAAATAAGTGCAATAAATAATCATCCAATCTCAATTGTAAAAAAAATAAAAAGTCATATTTAATGAAGTTTACGCTTTCTATATTAAGTTACTTTACAAAAAATGTAATTGTAACAAACTGAAATGAGGGGGAGGCCTTACCAGTTTGTGACTACTTTGAGTGAGGGTGATTTTTTTCAAATTTGCTTTGGTAATAAGATGCCATGTCCAAAGACATGGGGCCAGGGGACATCTTCGAACAATATCCAGTGAAACCAAAACAAATTATACCGTTTAGAGAAGCAATTTAAAGGGATACTACAAGCATCAACACAACTTTAGCTCAAATAAATAGTTTTGTTGAAGACTATGCCTCTTTCTCTGTCGTTTATGAGTTAAATAACTTTAATTCTGTCCATGCAACCCTAGCCACACCTCCCCAAGATGTGACTCCCACAGTCTGCATGAGCAAAATGGTTTCATTTGTAACCAGATGTTAATTCGTTTTAGAAGTTTTTATCCCCGGCACTGTAAACTGTAATCCTAATCCAACACAGGAGGCTCATGTAGGGTCTAGAAGGCAAGATTAAACAGAGTATGTATTAAAGAAAGTTTAAACATTAGATCTCTCTTTACGGGAAGTGTTTAGGAAGGCTGTGAAAGTCACATGCAGGGAGATGTGACTAGGGCTTCTAGTGATTTAACTCCTAAACGGCAGGGAATCGATTAATGAAACGGTGAAATACACAATAATTGGTTGGTTAAGAGGTATGATGTAACACGCACGTGTAGGGGAGGTATGACGTAACACGCACATATGCACGTCTCTGCCGGATGTGAGGTGTCAGGGAAACTAGGTGTGGGTTTTGCAGATGAGCATGGTGGTGAATGCCGAACGCCATATGCTGCACGCAGAGCGCTGAGCATACTTCGAGCATACTTCTTGCTGATTACAGTCAGGCAGATCACCATGGACCTAGTGAAGAACCATCCTGGGAAAGAGCCAGGTGAACTCACCTTGAAGTCACCTGAGAGGTCGACGGGATCACTTAGGTTTTTTCAGTTCCCATATTTAAATTAGAGTTCGGGTGGCAAAGAGGTTGACAAAAGAACCACGGTGAGGGTCGGTATTCCCAATGTCGAGATTGCATTGCGGGTGAGCAATTCTGTAGGTAGCACTTCTGCTAAGCTCGAATAATTTTGATTTTAATGGTACTACAAATTGATCCCAGCTGGGACTTAAACTAAGCTGCGATATAAACTAATGTGAGGATATTTTTTTTTAATTAATGTGATAATACTCTCCGGTTCACTAAATACTATCTGATCATTAAAACTTGGGTGATTCCATATTTATCACTACTTAATATTATTATTATTATTTTTTCTATTTCCTGGATATGTTGTTTCCAAGCATGTGATTATGTAGTTAATCTCCTAGTTAATCTCCATGCCTCACTACCTGCGTAAAAAAGTAGCAGGCATTACTTGAACATGACGCTTTGTTCAACTTTTTGTGTAACAATTTAATTTGTTTACAAAAGCTATAAACAAATATATATGTTTTTTGTTTGTAAATGTTAAGGGACTGCTCCACTGGGACTAGATTATAGGGGTTATGATGGTTTTTGATGACACTTAGGTGTGTTTGGCTTAATTCACCCCAAAAACGGGGGGCATTGTGCAAATTCTTAAAAGACAGTAATCTGGATATAGCTTTTATCCAGGAGACTCATTGGATATCCCCGCCTACTAAATTATGGTATTTCAATAACTTCCCTATTGTCTACTATGCCAATCTTGAAGGAGAACGTAAAAAAAGGGAAGTAGCTATTGTTTTCTCTAAACACCTCAAATTTGAATTTATGCGTTCTGAAAGTGATCCTAATGGTAGATTTCTTCTTTTAATTGCTAGGATAAATGACGAGATTTTTACTCTTTTTCTCAATGAGCTTCCTGGATGATTGCATTTCCAGAATTGATAAGGTTAAGTATTGAAACTTAATCGTGGGAGGGGATTTTAATTGTATTCCCAATTTAAAATTTGATAAAAGCAAAAATAACAAAAATGAATGGGACCCAAAAATTAAAACATCTGCCAATAAATATTTTTTTTTGTTGAAAAACTCACTTTATGATTGTTGGGGAACTTTCAATCCAGCTTTGAGAAATTACACATATTTCTCTCACGTTCATCAGACTTACTCCCAAGTAGATTTTTTTCTAGTTAGACCCGATTTTTTTGGACCAGATTATGGATTCTAGGATTGGCTCAATTATTCAATCGGACCATGCTCCTGTATTTTTAACACTTAAAATTCCAACTTTCTTTAAAATTAGAAATAGATGGAGACTGAATGAAAGCCTTTTATGTATAGATGAGGTAACCACTGATTTAGCTTGGGAATTAGACTTCTTTATTCAAAACTAATGACAACAGGATGGTTTCTACATCTTTTGTTTGGTGTACTGTGAAAAGTTTTGCTAGAGGGGTTCTAATAAAAGCAGGCTTGAGACCAAAGAAAAACAAAGAGGAAAGTATTTCTATTTTATATATTAAGTTGGCTAAATTAGAAAGACTAAATAAGTCACAAACAACTCAAACCATTACAAACAAAATTACGCACCTTCAACACAATATAAATAAAAAGATTCAGGGCGAGGTTAATAAATCTATAAAATTCCTTAAGCAAACATGGTATCAAAACAACAATAAGGTTAGTAAAGTCCTAACAAATAGATTTAAAGATAATTCTAAGGATAAATCAGTAAAAAAAAAAATAAATAACAGTAGGAGATAAGTGTTCTTTAAGTCCTGAAGATATATTTCAGGCTTTTGTAGATTCCTATATGGCTTTATATAACATACCAGATTCTAAGGTGCCTAATTCGTTAATTGATTAATTTTTTAATAAACTACATATTCCAAAGTTATCTTATGAAAAACGTAGTGAGCTGAATGCTCTAATTAGTAGTTCTGAAATAATTAACGCAATAAAAAAATCTTAAAACCAACAAAGCCCCTGGACCGGATGGTTTCTCAGCCATGTTTTATAAAACTTTTGCTGACATCTTGGCCCCAACATTACAGAAAGTATTTCAGGAAGTCTCTATTACAAATCCCTTTCCTAAAGAGATGTTGTTAGCATCTATCATCCCGATCCCTAAACCAGGTAAAGATCTTATAAATACTTCAAACTATAGACCAATTTCTTTAATAAATGTATACATAAAAATCTATTCCCAAAAATTATCAAACAACCCTGCTAAACCACGGAAGAAAGGGCGGACACATTAAGGGAAACCACTATGATGGCTGCGCTCAGGTACACTACGACCACCATATGCACACGACCCTGTCCTAAATCCTATATAGACTAACCGTAACAGGGTAGACGAACGCACTGCCTAGGCAACCAAAAACCCTCAATGAGAAGGTTACTAACTGGAGGGCGCACTAAAAGAAAATGACAAATGTTAACAACAGAGACAGACCGACACGACCCACAGGACATACGACATGACACCAACTCAGACACACTGGCTGATATTTAATGCCTATGATGTCACGGTAACCTAAACTGCTCTAAACACTGAATTGACCGCCACGATAACCAATGACATGTCTGATGGATCCTAGAACCACACAAAGTAAACTGCATGGTATATATAGTTGTTATGTACTGTATTGGTCAGACTTAGTAAATGTTTTACCCATGAGCACGAACTGCTATATAAAATTGAAAACGACACAGAGCGGCACAAAAGGATTGCTTTATATTATACGAAACTTCTTGTCTCCTGTAAAATGCAATGTACACTATATCTGTAACCGGCCCCTGCGTGGGCCACTGTATGTTGCCAAGCCATACTCTGTGTCGACACAAAAATAAATAAATTTAAAAAAAAATTATCAAACAGATTGCAATTAGTAATCTCGTATCCGATTTCGGTGGATCAGTCGGGCTTCATCATGGACAGAGGTACACCGGATAATATCCGCAGAATTCTTAATCTGATAATCAAAAGTAATCTTACCAATTCTGAAATGGTTATTTTGGCCCTCAATGCTGAAAAAGCATTTGGTAGGGTTAACTGGAGATTTTTAGATAAATTATTAAATAAATTTGGATTTCAGGGTCCATTTAAAGGTAAAAAGATCTCACTATACACAGAGCCAGTGGCGAAAATTTTAAATTCTTTCTTTGAATCATCCATATTTCCAATAAATAATGGCACAAGACAAGGTTTTCCATTGGCTCCATTACTGTATAGCTTATCTATTGAGCCAGTGGCTATTATTAGGGAGAACAAAGAAATACATGATATTAAATCAGCTGATCGTGAGTACAAAATCTCCCTATTTGCTGATGATGTGCTCTTGTCCCTAGTGAAGCCCTCAATCTCTATTCCAGAGGTTATAAAAACTATTGGGAATTATGGAAATGTTTCAAATTATAAAATAAACATAAAAAACACAAATTCTGGTGCTAAATATATCTGAGGTAGAATTATCTTTACTCAAGTCTAAATTCAAATTTTATTGGAATTTGGAGTATATTGAATATTTGAGTATCAAACTTTATTTTAATATTCAGAATATATTGCACCGAAACCATGAAGACTACATACTACAACCCATAAACAATTGACAAAGTGGGTAAAATTGAAAATTCATGGTTGGGGCAATTGAATATAGTGAATGCATATTCTATTCCGAAATTGCTATTTTTATTCAGGTCTTTACCCTTTAAACTAGGCAAATAAAGGATCCTACAATTCCAAAGATTATTTTCTAGCTTTGTTTGGGGTAATAAACGACCAAGAATATCCCAATTGCTAGTCGGTTTGTTGGATGTATTAAAAAAACTGAAAATTAAGTTTAACCTCTTGGATTCTATACTAATACAAGCCCCAAGAGAAATTCTTCAGTATAACATGATCAATTTGGATATGTACAATTGGAAGTTAAAGGGGATAAACAAAATTGCAGACTTATGTGAAAATAATATATTGAATAGTTTTCTGGATTTACAAAATAAATATAATATACCCGCTAGTGACATTTTCCGGTATTTAAGGATTAAACACTATCTAAATTCAAAACAGATTATTACTACACACCCTATTTTAGGATATTTAGATAGAGTAGGAACTAAGGGCTTAATAACCAGATCTTCCAAATTATTGGAAGATGAAGTTGAGGCAGGTAAAACTGCACCAATAGTGAAATGGGAGAAGGATCTCAATGTAAACAATCCCCCCTACAACTACTATCCAATTAAAAAAAATATTCACTGTATAGCTTTGTTAGAATTACATCTAAAGATTATATATAGATGATACCAGGTTCCTTTTCAAATTACATAAAATGTACGAAGCATATTCACCTATATTACATATATGGTACAATTGTGAGTTATTAAATGACACTATGATACGTATTTCTTCTCTGATATCAGACTTAACTCCGGTTACTATAATACTCTCACCTTCTCTTTTCCTATTTAACTTAGATTTCCTGCTAATGGAGAAAAAAAATACAAATATCTTATTACACAGATTCTGTATGCTTCTAAGATCTCTATTGCCCGTGAATGGAAATCTAGACATCCTCCAACGTGGCAAGAAATTTTAAACCAAATAGAATACCAATACTCAATGGAATGCAATTTTGTTTCTCCCTCTGGCAAGTTCATCTCATATCGTGATCTTGGCTGATATATAGAAACAAAATTCAATTTGATTGATCTTAAGTACGGAATAGAGGGTCTAGTTAATTTGGCCACTTTCACAGACCCCACAGGCCTAACAAGCGATCCCTTGGATATATATAACCTCCCTATTTTATCGATCAAGCCCCAGTGGATGTAGTCCTTTTTTCTATGTAATCCTTTTATATGTATCTATGTTTAATTGTTTTGCGTATATGCATATTGCCGCAAAATCTGCTTTATGTTGGAAAATTATATATATGAATTTCTTGCCAAACTGCAATTAAGTATTGGATTTATCTGTACCCTATATATCTTATATTTCGGCAATGTAGCTGTTTTGTAAAACATAAATACACAATAATCTCATCTCTTGTAGCTGATATGTTTTAGTCTATCAAGCAAGCTTTTCAAGCTTTTCAAGCTTTTATTACTGCCTTACTGGGACTATGCTAACAGCCTTATTTATAGCAACTTTCTTGAGTTTGTTTAAGACTGTAGTTTGAGACATTGTTTTAACTGTCACATCCCCTTTAACAATCAATCTGAGAGGCATTTGTTACCCAGCACTTATTATCAAAAGCATACTCCTTGTTCTAAGTCTACAATAATGTTAGAATAATTACGATGAACATAACGCAAGTGTAAAATATCATGTTTTGCAATTTTCTTTGACAATTTATCTTTTTTTTTTATTAAACAAGTTTAAAGTATTTTTTTTTTGTACTCCATAAAACATATTTATAATATAACTATATATAGTTGGCTGGAAAGTCTATACAACAAATTGTACTTAGTTCGAATTGTACTGTTGTACTGTTATTTTTATTAAACATTACATTTTCTAAATAAAAAAGGATGTAAATATACTTATATGGCCTTTTTGTATTTGATTCTAAAACAAAATGAATGAATCGTGTGTCACAAAACAAAAATATTTAGCATTGCATGTGCAATATCTAGAGCACAATACAAACTTAAAAGCGTCACTATATTAATTTTGATAGAAGTCTATGTAAGAATCATACAGTAGCTGGAAAAATTGGTAGATTATTTAGTATAAAGTTTAAATGCTCCCGGTCTGGATTTGCAAAAATTATCTGGCACACTCTGGAAAATCCAGATATTATTCTCAAATTTTACCAATATCTAAGTTTTCCCTTGCAGACTCTGAATTATATTGAATGTAGACCAGATACAACCAAGCTGAAATTCAGAACTGAATAATGGAATTACACAGCTGAAAACTCACATACAGAGATAATCATACAGAATTGGCAGTTATCCACCTGCAAATTCGGTTCAACTGAGAATTCAAATGCAAACCATACTTACAAAAAAGGCTAGCCAGGAAGAATACGGGCACAAAACTCGACAAAATCGAAGGCAGATTTATTGGAGAATCCAGTTTACTGTACACTGAAATGTGTGACTGGTCTTCTTGGTTAGCTTTTTTTAAGTATGGCTTGTTCTCCAGGCTTGTGTAAAGGAGTGTTAATGTCACCACAGTACAGGAATGTACATTGATCAATGTAAGCAAGGATCATGAACGCCAGCCAGAGGGGGCAAAGGAGTCATATTCTGCAGTATCAACCTGCAATGCCCTTACTTGTAGCCAAACAACAGTATTGAATGTAGGTGAGAATTTTGCCCACATTCAGTCATCATGTTTGTATTCTGCGAGTATATTCTGCATTCACAAAAAGACCAACCGGTTAGGTACAAAAGCCCAACACCATTACAACATTTTTCATGCTTACTGTAAAAAACAAAAAAACAACAGAATTTGTGCTTTTATGCAACAAAAGCATAAAGGTGTTAATCATATCTAATAGATAAAGTAAGATATCCCACGAGAAACGGTTTTCAACAAAAGGAGGACCCCCTTTCAATGAAACAGTGTCAGTATGGATAATTCAGGGCATGAATCTAAATAATTAAACGGAAGAGGTATAAGGTATAGGCGAAACTCTATCACTAGACAGATTTGCCTAGCTGGCAAAATAACATTTACAGACAATATCACTGTCTAAAATTAAGGTATAAAAGTTATTCCCAGAAAAATTGATACAATGTACAAATCAGGCTTTATTAAACATGGCCAAGTGTCCAGTGTAACAAAAAGGTAACAGATACTAATTGTGAATAAGCTTGTAGTACAAGATAACTAAAATAAAAATACTAATCCAAATTCAGTCCTGAATCACCCTGTTAGTTAAAAAAAAAATGAAAGGGTAAGTATCTCCAGAGTAGTTAACTCCCACAAATCTAAGTAAAGTCCTCATCATCTCACTAAAAATCAAGAGAAATCACAGTAGGAGTATATAAAGGTCGATACTTGAAATGTACCAAGGGGAACAACGCACCCCAGAACACGTCTAAGGAAAGAAAAAAGGTAACAAGGACGTGAGAGCGATTAATAGAAATGTATAACGTAGAACTCAGAGAGTACCTCAGTTTCTGGAGTAACAGCAACCTATTACCACCCATAGCTATGCTATGAGAATCACACTACCACTAAACCAATAGACTCTATAGGTGCCATGATCAAAGTGCTAAAAATGCGCAAAGTAAAAAATGAAAAAGCAAAAATCCGGATATGCGTTTCAATGCATTACCTCACCTTCGTTTCAGAGTCTACAAGCTAGCTGAGCATCATGGGAAATGTAGTCCAGAAACAATTTATGGTGTCAAGGTTAGCAATCACTGTCCTATAGCTTTCTTGTGTTAATCATACCAGCTGAAAGAAATTGAGCAGGAATAAAAAAAAAAAAGCAAAAGTATTAAAGGAACACTCAATGCTCCATAACCATGTCTCTGAATAGTGTGACAACTTACCTGTGGTAAGCCTGGTGCCGGTCACCTCTTAACGTGCAGCCGGAAGCTCTCTACACTGAACTCACTGGCAGACAGGGCTGGATTTACATGTCAGGTGCCCCCTGCTCCTCAACACAACAAAATGCATATATAAATAAGCATAATGAATGTATGAGCTAGAAATTGCAGGCCTACAAACATTCATCTTTGACAACTGCATAGCTGTGTAAATCCATGCAGGGTTAAAGATAATGTTAGACGTGGTTAAGGTAAAGTGAAGTTTAAGGTTAGAAAGTGGTTAATCCTGTTTAGGATTATTGAGTTTAGGGCTAATGTGGGGTAAATTTGGGTTAGATTTAGTATTGTGGTACATGACCTGTTTAGTTTTTTGGAGGAGTTAAAGATAGGATTAAGGTAAATGGTTTATTTTCATATTTAGGCTCTGAGTGCTAGAGTTGAAAAGGTTAAACAATAAAGACACATTAAAAACAAAGAGAAAGTTACCTGCGCTCTGGCCCAAATCCCTATGAACATTTAAACAAAATGGAGGCTCTTAAGTTTCATTCCAATGGCCATTTGAATATAAGCTCACCTGCCACGTCAAGGCAAGCCTCAATAGGTGAGTCCTACACTAGCCATTAGATTTGCTGATATCAGCAAGGAATCTCCAATGAGACAGGAAGGGGTATTTTATAAACCCTTTCTAGGGCACTGTACACATACAATAAACTTTGCTGGTATCAGACAAAGGTAAATTTCTCTAATAAGACATGAAGGGGTGTTTTATAAACCCCTACATACTTATTAACCCTAAACACACTCATTTTCCTGACACTATATAAACCTTAGGCCCCCCCCACCCTCAGGGCCCTCCTCCTTTGGTGCTGAAGGGGTTATAACCCCTTCAGTTACTTACTTTAATCCAGCGCCGGGCTCCCTCGGCACTGGTGACCTCTCCTCCCCCGCCGGCATCTGATCCCGAGTGGAGCGGAATACACATGCGCGGCAAGACCCGCGCGTGCATTCAAACAGTCCATAGGAAAGCATTTCTTAATGCTTTCCTATAGATGTTCAGCACGCTGCATGCGAATTTCACATCTAGCGTCGCAGAAGCGCCTCTAGCGGTTGTCAGGAAGACAGCCACTAGAGGCTGAATTAACCCTCATTGTAAACATAGCACTTTCAGAGAAACTGCTATCTTTACAGCTGCAGGGTTAAAACCTGGGGGACCTGGCACTCAGACCACTTCATTGAGCTGAAGTGGTCTGGGTGACTATAGTGTCCCTTTATTATTATGCTGTACCCTATTGTAACAATGCAGTGTTTGTGGACCCAGGACATACTTGAAAACGAAAGAGACCTGGTAAAATATTTTAAAAATAAATTAGT
The DNA here is from genome assembly GCF_036172605.1 of Pelobates fuscus. Classification (NCBI taxonomy): domain Eukaryota; kingdom Metazoa; phylum Chordata; class Amphibia; order Anura; family Pelobatidae; genus Pelobates; species Pelobates fuscus. The sequence goes on from NC_086319.1 coordinate 329,882,899, forward strand.
TTTCTTACAACACTTTGTATACAAAACAATATTACAAATGTCCCAGTTATCCATGTACTAGTTGGGTAGAATAGCTTAGAAATTATTTTTACAATTAGCTTTGTAATACAGCCCACTAATAACTACATTACAGAAATGGGGAAGTTCAGGACTACATTTCCCGAAATGCAACACACTGATCACCAGGGTAAAGCTCAGAGTAGCAAAAAAAAAAAAAAAAAAAAACGCCGCCTGCAGGCAGTCAGCGTAATGACACCCGGGCTCCAGCTCCCTCCTAACAGGACTTCTCCCCACTCTGCGACCTTCCCGCCGCCTCTCGCGCCACTGCCCCGCCCACTCCAACAATCACTAGAGACTGTTAGCTGCTCTGCGCAACTTCATTATCGGATCCCTTACAATCGAACGTCAAAGTAGTTCCTTATCCACGCCCCCCCCGACCAATAGGAACACAGGCTATCGTGTGCGTCTAGCTTGGATTGGCTGCGCTTCCTATCAGTCCTCCTCCTGACCGGCCAATCAGAGAGCAGGTACCGATTTTGACTGTTGAGAGGGAAGTGGATTGTTGATAGACTGGCTGCGCTGGGACCGAGGCAGCTGGCCGGGGCTGGGAGCTCATGAAACAGCAATAGGTGTAGGTAAGCAATATGATCAAAGCTGATATATAATCCCTGCTATGGTGATCACATATAACAAGCCGTGCCAGGTCTGCCATGGAATCCTGGACTCATACACTGGCCCTGGTCTGGTGATGGGCAGTGCATGAAAAGTGCTGCCCTGTACTAAGATCATGGTGCTTGCCATATGCACCCTGTTTTTATGGGACACACATCATTTCATGTTACTGGGCTGCACATGGAAAGAGCTGCCCTGCATTGTGTATAATTCCCATGCCATGGGGTTCATCAGTCATTCAGAAGGTTGATTTCCTGCTTGTAGCATATGAATTCTGTATACTGCAAGGGTTAAACATTTGAAAGTGTTTACATGTGGGTCTGGCAATCCTTTTTCAGCAGCACTGTACATATACTGTAGAAGGGAATCTATCAGCTAATCAATGTAATTCCTTTGCGATATCTCTTAATGTGTAATTTTCTTACTGCGGCGTATGAATGCTACAATGTCACTTTTTGTTTCTGATCTGTACATCAACCTATAGAAGTGTTGTGTGTCCTAGAAAATGTAATGGATCTGGCGTTATTGCAATTATATAGATATCATTATTGTTATTTATAACCCCTTCTACATCCATTACAAAAACTTCAGGAACTTTTTTTTTTTTTTTTTACTCCTCACATGGCAAAGACTAAAGACCATTCCTTCACATCTCAGAACTAAATGTTATACAATATATAGTGACTACGTTTAGACAATATAATCTCAAACCATTCTGAAAGGAACGCTGAAATTACACACCAAAATTAACACACGATTCTTCTTTTGGTGAGTTCCATAGTTTTCTTAATTATTCTCGAGCTTAAAGGACCACTATAGGCACCCAGACCCATTTAGCTTAATGAAGTGGTCTGGGTGCCAGGTCCACCTAGGATTAACCCTTTCTGCTGTAAACATAGCAGTTTCAGATAAACTGCTATGTTTACAATGGGTTAATCCAGCCTCTAGTTACTGTCTCACTGACAGCCGCTAGAGGCGCTTCTGCGCTTCTCACTGAGAGAAGACGCCAGTGTCCATAGGAAAGCATTGAGAATGCTTTCCTATGAGACTGGCTGAATGCACGCCTCGGCTCTTGCATCGCATGCGCATTCAGCCGATGACGGGGAAAGGAGGAGGAGAGTCTCCAGCACCGAGGAAGCCCGGCACCTCTCCATCCAACCCGGCGGGATTGGGACCATGAGGGTGGGGGCACCCTCAGGGCACTATAGTGCCAGGAAAACGAGTATGTTTTCCCGGCACTATAGTGGTCCTTTAAGTTATTAATGCCAGCATCGAAAAGATCTTTGCAATCATGTCTTGATTTTTTTTTTTCTTTTTTCTACCACTTGCTACCTACTCCATTAAAATAACAACCAATATTTTATAATGTATTGGATATTTTTTTTCTGTTTCAGAAGTTGCCCATAAAGATTTGGAATAATGTCTATGGACTTTGATAGCGGAGCTCTGCAAACACAGCAGGATGATGAAGATGAATACGATAGAGAGGATTACGCCAGAGAGCAAGAGGTGAGCATGTGGTAAAGAATTAAATTGTTAATATGATCTTTACATCTTATGGTCTCTGATGTTTTCACAAAGAGTCAATAGTAGCTTAGGGATTAGAAATTCGTAAAGGAAGGGAGTGTCATATATCGCCGTGATTTTCTTTTTTTTTAACATGCAGACTGCTCTCCCCTTTCTCCAAAACCACACAGGGGATTAATTTACAGATACCATCTGCTGCCTAATATTATTATTGTAAACTTGTGTTACTTAGATTGCAGAATTTTAATGACTGTGATATATAAAACAAACCTCAGCTGGCTATTATTATTTTATACATTAATACACAGGCTCACTATTTAAATTTCCTCAGTTTTGATAAGAAAATGTTTTCTGCATGTTAATTGTGACGGAAGAATTGTCATCTGTCTACAAATCTGCACTCTAATTTCCTATGTGGGTTGCACTTATATTAAGCACCTGCAGCATGGCATTTTTTTTTTTTGCTTTTGATTAAAACAATGAATTGGGCTACAGAACGTTTGTGGTGACAAACCTGGGAAGTAGCTTATAACTTGTATTTAATTGGAAAATGGTTCCTTTTTAAATTATCTGCCCTATTGAAATGGTGGCACACGGGTCAGTAGAGTATTGCCGTGACTGCCCTGATTCTAATAGATGCACACCATAAAATGTTGAACAGGATTAAGAAAGTGTTTCCAAATTGCTGTATCTTACTTATTGGAGCTATAGAAGCTTCTCTTTTTTCCACAATTCTATTTTTCCATTTCTCAGCAGTAAATGAGTGCGGACTGTACACTGTACCTGTCAGGACTTTGGACTGCTCTAAAACCTTAATAAATGTTCTTTTACCCTTAAAACAGCTTCAACAGTTGCTAACTGATCTTCCCCATGATCTTCTTGATGACAGCCTGTCGTCGTCTCCTGAGCCTAACTACAGCGATTGCAGTGGCCATGAAATATCCGAACAGTAAGAATTCCGTCTTGGGTTATATATTTATTCCCCTCCACCCCCCCTATAATTTACTATTTACACACTGTGCAATAAAACAGTTTGTCAATGAAAACATGCTGCAATGCAGTGTACTCTGATTACCATTTCTCGCCTATTTAACTCCATTGTAATGCCAGCTATACACTCACGACAGCATGACAATATGAGCAACGCTATTCCCAAGGCAGGCTTATCTCAGGTGGCAGCCATGTATTTATACATACGGAAAGAAGGCAGGTCGGTTAATTGGATGGCAGTCGAGCAGTTGGCCCTTTAAGGGAGGTACCCCCTGAAAGGCACCAGGCACCAGGCTGAAAGGCACCAGGCTGTAACCACCATTGTAATTAAAAGTGTATCTAGAGACCGTTCTATTTTATATTGAGACAGAACTTTTAATGCTAGTTTGTGTATGTTTAAAATACATTTTAGGAGAATAGAGGCGACTTGACTGGAAGGAGAACTTGATATAGGTGGGCGTTAACAGAGTGCATAAAAAAACTGGTAAACAAACTAATAGATTATTAACCTGCGCCATAAAGGAAAATTATATGGAGAACGCTGCTGATCTGTCACTTAGTAAAAAATGTATTTTGTCCATTACATCAGCTTTTATGCTTGATAACGAAATATAACATCTTTTTATACTTGTTATTTTGCATGTATCATTTTTTTATTTTTATTTTTTAATGTAGGAATCCACATTGGGAGCATGAGACAAGCTGGGACTCGGCAAGAGGAATACCAAATCAACAACAACTGCCTGTAAGTGTCAAACATTAAAGTGATCGTGAGAACCTAAGGTTTGTTTTTCATGGCAAATTTCTCATATTATTTTTTTAAACATTTTATTTCTATCAGCATTACGCAGGTAACCAATATTCCGCGGATTATTTTGGAAAACCAGAACATCTTAGAAACAATATGGTTGCAGAGAAGATGTCCAATGGATGGCCTGCCCTCCACAGTGATGATGAAAGGAATGTGTTTCATGCCAAGTACAATTATCCTGAAATGCATGCCAATGATGAATCTAACGTGGAAGACTTTCATGATAACAACCATTATGATGCAGGAGACCCTTGTTCTAATAGTGATTTATATCACCTTCCAGAGGATTTTCAGCCATACACCAAAAGCCATCATCAAGAAGAAGGGTTCCCAGGTCCCAAAAAAGAAAATTTTCAGGTTTGTAGTGTAACAGGCAAAATAAACTGATTTATTAAGTATTTTACCAAGACGAATGCATTGTATATCTTTTAGGTATATTCTGGGGCACACATAGTAGTTGCATATTTACTCCCTTATTGGGAGTTATTCAATATACACTAAAACATTACCACCAGTTAAGCCACAATTGACCCTTACAACTTACTTGTAGAAGATAATAACAAATAAGACAAACGTGTTTTGAGGTTCGTGGGGGAAGATACTAGTAATGCAGAACTTGTTCTTGTCCTGTGTTCTACCAATTGTAATGAAATCTTTTATACTTGGTCATGTATACTAGGCTTAAATGGTTACTTCAAGCACCATGATCACTTCATGGAATTTAAGTGGTCGTGGTTTTTGGAGCCTGTATTCAGTGTTTCAATAAGAAATGCTGCAAACATCCCTTATAGTTAGAATAGCTACCACAGGTGTAAGTACAGCTCTGGCAGCATCATTAGTCGGCTGGCTGATGTCAATTCTGTGCATATTCCCTGAACATAAGTTTGTTCATTCATTGGTCGAGAGCACTCCTCTGAAGCTATAAGCCAATAAATGACCACCACTGCACACCAGGAACACCCCACAAGACTTGCCGTTTTGGAGATGCTCTCTGACCTAGTTGTTTAACCATCACTATTTGGTGAAAGTCACTCAGATCTTTTTGCTTGCCTATTTGTCCTGCCTCCAGCAAATGAAATTCAAGAACTGACTGTTCACTTGTTCTCTAATATATCCCACCCATTGACAGGTGCCAATGTAACAATATAAAATTAATGTAATTCACTCCTCCTGTCAGTGTTTTTGATGTTGTGGCTGATCGGTGTATCTTGTAAAGCTGCATGTACCCACAAAGACACATATCTGTGTTACTGCATTGAGGCTGCAATAGTATTTTATCCAAATTATGATTTTTACCAAGATGTAACCAAATGATTGGATTTTTTTCACTTTGAATTGTATGAGTTTTGAGTGTTGAGTTTTTAACACCAAATGTATTCTTCTACAGTGTGGTTTTTTTTTTTTGCAATAATGTGAATGTTTGCGCATAAAAAGAAAACAAGAAAAATGTTAAATCCTATACAATATTTCTTATATGTGAGACTTTATTTTTAATGAAACTCTTTGAGTCTGAGTGAGCAGTGTGATGAAGTCCCTGAAGCCTTGCTCAACCATGTGGCACTTTATTTGCAGAGATTCATTCCATCAGAAGGAACTAACGGACAACCCACAGAGTCCATTCAAGTAAAGTACCACCCATACCAAATAAATGCGGCACAGAAAGACTTGACGTCTCAAGATCCGGCAAGATGTGGTGACAAATTTGATGATCTTCAAAGAGAGTTCTTGGATACTGGTGAAAGTAAGTGGTACATACATTCTCTCAGTAAGTAGTAAATGCATTAATAATGCAACACTGTTTAAAAAAATGTCAATCATTCTATGTTTTTCAGGTTCTACAAGTAATATGCAGTATGTACAGCTTCAGGTACTTTACAAAGCAAGAGGGAGACAGCTTCAAGAACTAAATGAGACGTTAGAAGAAAGTCAGCAGCAAATTAGATATCTCAATCATCAGCTTGCAATAGTCAAAGGTACGTCATCTCATGTGCTGGTGCCCTAATAATGTTTTCACAACAAAGTGGTTATAGTCACCTAAACCTGCCCCCTCTCCCCCACTCCCACCCCAAAAAAAAAGTGATTTTAAAAACAAAAAACAAACGAGGGGTAGAACATTTGCAAGGAAAGGGTCACCAATGTATCTCAGGGTCCAGTCATGTGCGCATGAGGTTTTAATAACCGTTTCTTTATTTAAATTGATATTTTAAGCATCAGCAAAGTGCCGAGCACTGAGAAAAGGCAGTATTTACATTGCTGTGCAATGCCACCTGTTTTGCTATCACTCAGACATCCAGTAGAGGGGCTTCCTGGTGTGGTCCTGTAATCTTCACGCCCTGCATGGAAAGGCCGAATGCTTCCCTACGATATCAATGGAGTCAATGCATCTCTTTGACTCAGGAGATGTAGATTGGTGCAACAATTACAGAACATGCACACTAGCCCCTTCCTATGGTCAAGCATTGTATTGGAAGAGATCATCAGTAATCATGATTTCAGTCAGGGAAGGAGCAGCAGCCTCAGTTGGGAACTGGGCGCGGAGATAGAAATTGAATAATATCACTTTATTGTATTTTGTGTGGATCCACAAATCTAAATAGACCCTAGGTCACTCCAGTATTTGGAATCCATGTATATATTCCTAGTGTTCCTTTCATTCATTATGTGGATCTTAAATAGAAATATTTATTAAAATAATGACGTTAATACTTGCTTAACAATGTGTCTCTCTTTTTTGTCTCATGTCTGACACAACCAGTAACTGTCTTATTACTCACAGCCAATCCCATACAAGGTATTCATGCATTATACTTCCCCCACAGAAATCATTGGACTTTACCATGTTGAATACAGGTACAGCTGTAGTGTACATGGGCAAGCGGTTTCTCAAGATTTCCTTGTAAAAAATTTAAAAAATCACAATGTCAAGGGAGGGGTTACTTTGAGAGAAGATTAAAAATAATAACTTTTACAAGTTTAACCCCTTAAGGACCAAACGTCTGGAATAAAAGGGAATCATGACATGTCACACATGTCATGTGTCCTTAAGGGGTTAAATTAAAGGAACACTGTAGGCACCCAGGCCACTTCAGCTAATTGAAGTTGTCTGGATGCTGTGACCCTTTGTTTAAACAGTGGCTGTTTCCATTGCAGCTCTAAGTGTCTGCCCTCTTTGGCTGTCTACCAGACCGCCACTAGAGGGCTTCCGGAATCCAAAAAGATTTTTGGTCTGTTATCTGATGCTGGACGTCCTCACGGAGGATTGATTTTCCCCGTAGGAGCGTGGGCAGAGCCTGACCCAATGCCGAGGGATGGCGGAGCCTGACCCAGCGCCGAGGGACATCGGCGCTGGGTTCAGGTAAGTAGCTGAAGGGGGGCCCCAAGGGAGGGTGGGACCTAATAACCCTTTTGAGCCAGGAAAACGGCTTTGTTTTCCTGGCACGATAGGATCCCTTTAATAGCACAAACAATCCTTGCATTTATTTTTTTTTCCAGTTTGCATACAAGTAAAGACGTTTTTGTTAACATTTTATACAGCATTTCAAGGACCATCTGAGTTTTTTTTTTGTTATTTGATTATAAATAAAGTTGTGTATGATTCTTATTTGTAATTCAGATGAGAAAGATGGCTTGGCTATTAGCATGAAAGAATCTCAAGCACTGCTTCAGAACTCCAAGGAAATTGAGATTCAGTTAAAAGGAAAGATGACCGCTTTGGAGAAAACTGTGGAGGTATTAACTTCTAATGAAGAGCAGGTCAGTGGTGGCTGTGTTTGCTTATATATGGGTGTATCAAATTTAGCTATTCTTCATGGCAAGAAATTATTGCTATTGTAAATAAATGTTTTCAGATTTACTCGCTACTTGGCTAGGCTAGCAATAGCCTAATTATAAAATTCTGCAAATCCATTCTATATTTTTCTATGTGGTTGCTTCAGCCTAAATGTGATATTTACTTAGAAATTTCACGTTGGTGAATAACCCTGAGAGTAATTTTTCAATTTGAAGTCATAACAACCCAAATGGAAAAGCTCCCCAAGTCACCCGTGTTTCTAGTGTTTCTTTATGGTCTAAGTTTTGAAATTAACTTTCAATTTACGGCTGTTCATCCTTTTTGTTAATAACCCCGTCTTGTTCATTATGACACACACTTTTTGCATTAACCTGAATATTTTATTGATAATGAAGTATGAGTAACAATTGGAAAAAACTCTTTATTTCAACTTTATTAAATTCCTACAGCATGGTTTATATGGCTAATCGTTACCATTCGTCAACGAGAATATTGGTGAATGAACAGTTATTGACCGCTGTGGACTATAGTTATGTCACCACTTGATTAAAAAGTGGTGCAGTCGACATCAACATTCCATTGGTTTCCATGGAAATCTCACAATGTTCCCAAAGTTGCTCCAGAATTTCTCTTTACACGTAACCCCAACTGATTACATTTCCGTTAAAAATCTGCCCACCTGCAGGAGCGTGTATATAATGCTAGAGGGGCAGTATGTTGGTGACTGCATGTTGGAGGCTTGTGTAGTAACTTGTAACTTTTTTTATTTCAGTTGAGAAAGGAACTAAAAGTAGCCAAGGTTGCAATGGAGAGCATGCAACAGCAAGTTATGGACATGTGCCGCTCTGATTCTATACAACGAGCACGAGAGCAACATGAAGCTGTTGTGTCAGTGCTTACAAAGAAGCATGAAGAGCAAGTGTTTGTATTACAGCAAAAAATGGATGCAGTTAATGCTGCGCTTCAGGAACAAGTATGTCTAAGACTGTTGGAAACTAACTTTCTTTTCATTTTGATATAGTTCCATGTTAGTGCCATTACTTGTATATTTACCTTACAGTGTGCGTTGAGCCTTATATTCTGAACATTTAGAATAGATTACCTGTGTGTGTCTTTAAACATGTTGTATCTTAACGACCGCAAGAAGTTACAGCCCTGCATTGCATGATGGCATAGATTGTCATGCATTAGAGGTTCCAGCAGGGTTAAATCCGTGCAAGTACCGTGGAGCCTCAGGTATCATTGGATGCAGTCTTAATTAGTGACAGACTGACAGGTGAGGTATGTGCAGTGCTCGACGTGACTCTGCACATGGCCCTTTAAATCGCTGCGACTTAGCGTTCAAGCTCGGCAGAGGTGGTTCTGAGTCTGCCCTTCGTATGAAAAGATCTTGGTGAGGTCCTTCCAGCATGCCCCACTACCCAGTGATTGATGCTTGACTTTGCCTGCTGCTCAGCACCAGTTTCAGGAGCTGCAGCATGTGAGTGAGATATCATGCTGCAATTACATAGTACGCAGTGCTCGGAAATGTCTCTGATGTTGGTTCTGACTTCAGCAGAGGGAATCCCTCTGAGGTGGGTTTAGGAGTTTGATTAGGGTAGGGTTATGGGTGTAAGGTCAATGGTTACATTAAGGATTGTATTACGGGTATGGTTAGGGCTAGATTATAGGACAAGATATAAAGGTGGGATACCATTATTTTAAAAAACATTTTAAAAAAAAATATTTTGGATTCTGTGACTATGAAAGTTGTAATCTCAGCATACCAAATTTTTCAGAGGTTTAGTTTTACTTTTAAAACTGTAATTCACTCCAGGGTGGGCTTAATGCATGGCAAAAGTGCCCCCTTGGTGACATCATCAAAAGTGCTGAACACAGTTTTGGCCAATCAGCACCTCCTCATAGAAATGCATTGAATCAATGCATCTGTATGAGGAAAATTCAGCGTCCCCACTTAGAGCGTGGGGACGCTGAACGGCAGGTCTTCCTACTGGGCAGCCCTGAGCCAGGAAGCACCTCCAGTGGCCATCGGAGGAGTGGCCTCTTGGAGGTGCCCCTAGAGGTAATGTAAACACTGCCTTTTCTGGGAAAAGGCAGTGTTGACATGAAAATGCCTGGCGGTTTGGTATTCTTAAGCTGCAGTTGTTCTGGTGACTATAGTGTCCCTTTAACAATGTTTTAATGACTTCTAATGTTTGAGTAAAGTGTTTATCCTAATTGGCTTTGTTTTCCCTTATATCAGAAAGAAGAATGCTGCCGATTGCAGAACCTGGTAGCGCAAGCTGAACGGAAACAAGAAGAAAGCAAAGTGGACAAAACTGAAATAATAAACAGGCTGACTAGGAGTCTCGAGGAATGTCAGAAGCAGTGTGCTGATCTTTTACAGACCGGTAAGAGGTTTCGCTCATGGCTTGTAGAGCTCTATAATGGTTTACTTATTTTCCTTTTGAATGCATACTGTAGCGTTTAGCTGGGCAGAAAGCCATATAGTCTGAAGTGGGAACAGATCTGCTCAGAACTCCATCTGAAAAACACGCTGAGCACCAAATGCATTGATGAAGTAGCATGGACTAGTTTTTTTGTTTACTTTATTATAACCATAGAGAAGATACTTGTCTTCATAAGCAATAACTGCCTATACATGTCATTCATTTTTTTTTTTTTTTTTTTATATTGCATTTCTGAAATACCTGCTTGAACATCTGGGAACATTCACTAGCTCTCATAACTTGCAAGGTTTTTTGGTCTGACAAGTCGTGCCTCTGACCTAAAACTAATTAAAAATGGCTGCCCCCATCCAGCACGGGTAAGCCAGGAGAGTCACTGAATACAGGCAATTACTTATACATTAGAAAATAGATACAAAGTGTTTTATCTAATACAGTAATAAAACAAGGATGCCAGTTTTCCTCTAAAATGTAATTGCAGAGGTTTAATAATATTTCATATTTTAATTTTTTTTTTTATTATTACTATGTATTTCAAATGTATGCTTTCAAATTTCCTTAGGGTCCCTACAAGAAGCAACACAGTTACGGATGCAGCTTCAACAAGTCCAGTCTTCTAAAATGATAAATGATGGCATGAACAAAGCCTTGCAGGTCAGTCTTTTTATCATATATTTAAAGATGTGCACATTAGTCTGCCCATTCTTGCTTTTCCATTGAGTATTTTATCCCCAATTTGCAGACCTGAAAATATCATGGCATGTGATGTGCCCCGTGTGATTTACTCATACTATTTTTGCTAACACAAGGGGCTTTATTATCCTGAAAAACAACCCCTTATGCCTAATGTTTTAAAAGCACAGTCCAGAGACAATAAGGGTCATTATTCAAGTCGTCCAGATGAGAGGGGGAAAAACTGTCATACCAACATGCTCTTACTCTCTTCTGTTGATTTGCATCACATCAATTAGTATGTGGAGAAGCTGTGAGTGTGATGGCTTTTATACAGCCATGCATTGTAACTATTATATTTAAAGGGACATTACACTCACTAGATTTTTGTGCTGTTCAGTTTTGTATCTTTTTGCAAAACAATAAATGTTTTTGGTGCATTCTGCATCCAGTTCAGCATCTTTTGTCCCCTCATCTCCATTCTTAAATGCATCATTTTTGGTGGTTATTGTAGCTGTTATGCAAAGCCCACCAGTCTCTGTTTTTTCTCTCTAATATAGTTGTTCTATAGTTGTCATTCGGAAGTACAGCAAATATTTTGGGAGATGTAGTTTAGCCTACATCTTTCCTTAGAAAAAAACAAATGTAGAAATGTAGAACTGAAGCACAAGTTCAGAAACCCATGCTGTACCTAAAATGACCTCCAACTATTGGTGAATTCAGACTTTCAATGATCTCATTAATGTACTTCTTCAGGGTGGAACTAGTGATTATTTCCTACTAGAGATGTCCCGAATAGTTCGCCGGCGAACATAGCTTGTTCGTGTTCGCCGCGGCCTGCGAACATATGCGATGTTCGGTCCGCCCCCTATTCGTCATCATTGAGTAAACTTTGACCCTGTACCTCACAGTCAGCAGACACATTCCAGCCACTCAGCAGCAGACCCTCCCACCTCCTGGACAGCATCCATTTTTAGATTCATTCGGAAGCTGCATTCTTAGTGAGAGGAGAGACAGTGTAGCTGCTGCTGATTTAATAGGGAAATCGATAGCTAGGCTAGTGTATTCAGTGTCCACTACAGTCCTGAAGGACTCATCTGAACTCTGCTGTAAGGACAGCACTCCAAACAGCACCCCAAAAAGCCCTTTTTAGGGCTAGAACATCAGTCTGCTTTTTTTCCCTGTGTAATCTAATTGCAGTTGGCGTGTGTGTCAGGCTCACAGCGTATACTGTGCCCAGTGCCACCACTCATATCTGGTGTCACAATAGCTTGCATTTAAAAAAAATAAAATCTTTTTTCACTATGAAATAATAGCAGTCAGTTTCCTTCACAAGTGTGCGTTTCAGGGCCTGTCAGGGCACAGTGTCACAACAGTGCAACTCATATCTGGTGTAACAGTAGTGTACATTTAAAAAAAAAAATACAATTTTGACTGTAATAGATTGAATAGCAGTTAGTTGTCTGCAAGTGTGTGTGTGTCAGGCCTACAGCGTCTACTCTGCCAACTTCTGCCAGTGCACAGTGCCACTCATATCTGTTGTCACAGTAGCTTGCACGCATAGTACCACTAATCGAAAAAAAAATGACAGGCAGAGGCAGGCCACCCCGCAGGGGCCGTCGTGGTGCTGTTATTCCCTTTGGCCCTAGAATAATGCCCAGTGTTCAGAGGCCACGTACCCTGAACTTGAAAAGTTCTGAGGACATAGTTGACTGGCTGACACAGGACACCCAATCTTCTACAGGTTCCGCTCGGAACCTTGACGCACCATCCTCCTCCAGCTTGGCTTCGGGCACCTCTCAAGTTACCACTCGCCCGCCTGCCGCCACCACCAACACTAGCACCACAGCCGCTTCACTTGATTTGTCAGAGGAGTTATTTACACATCCGTTTGAAGAAATGAGTGATGCGCAACTTTTATTGCCAGAGGATGTAGATAACAGGGATGTCTCAGTCAGGCAGCATTACACACATGGACGTACGGTGTGATTATGATGATGTTGTACCCGCTGCTGCTTCCTTTGCTGAGTTGTCAGATACAAGTGAAGCGGTTGATGATGACGATGCGTCCGTGGATGTCACGTGGGTGCCTGCTAGAAGAGAAGAAGAACAGGGGGAAAGTTCTGATGGGGAGACAGAGAGGAGGAGGAGACGAGTTGGAAGCAGGGGGAGGTCGTCGCAAGGAGCTAGTGGCACAGTCAGACAGCATGCATCGCAACCCGGGGTCAGCCAGACAGCACGCCAATCAACGCATGCTGTTTCCACCACCAGAATGCCGTCATTGCAGAGCTCAGCAGTGTGGCATTTTTTTTGTGTGTCTGCCTCTGACAACAGCGATGTCATTTGCAACCTGTGCCAAAAGAAACTGAGTGGTGGGAAGTCCAACACCCACCTAGGTACAACTGCTTTGCGAAGGCACATGATCTCACATCACAAACACCTATGGGATCAACACATGAGTACAAGCAGCACACAAACTCAAAGCCGCCATCCTCCTCCTGGTCCAGCATCTTCAGCCACGTCAACCACTGCTTTCCTCCTTGCCCCCTCTCAACCATCTGCCACTTGGTCTCTCGCCTTGAGCAGTTCCTGCTCATCTGCCCACAGTCAGGTGTCTGTCAAGGACATGTTTGAGCGTAAGAAACCAATGTCAGAAAGTCACCCCCTTGCCCGGCGTCTGACAGCTGGCTTGTCTGAACTCTTAGCCCGCCAGCTTTTACCATACAAGCTGGTGGAGTCTGAGGCGTTCCAAAAATTTGTAGCTATTGGGACACCGCAGTGGAAGGTACCCGGCCGAAATGTCTTTGCACAAAAGGCAATCCCCAACCTGTACTCGATTGTGCAAAAGGAAGTAATGGCATGTCTGGCACACAGTGTTGGGGCAAGGGTCCATCTGACCACTGATACTTGGTCTGCAAAGCATGGTCAGGGCAGGTATATCACCTACACTGCGCATTGGGTAAACCTGCTGACGGCTGCCAAGCATGGAATGCATGGCTCTGCAGAGGAGTTGGTGACACCGCCACGACTTGCAGGCAGGCCTGCTGCCACCTCCTCTACTCCTCCTACTCCATCCTCTTCCATAACCTCCTCGGCTGAGTCCTCTTCTGCTGCTGCGTCTTGCTCCACATCCCGGATACGGCAGTGTCACGCTGTCTTGGGGTTGACTTGCCTGAAAGCAGAGAGTCACACCGGACCAGCACTCCTGTCCGCCCTGAACGCACAGGTGGATCAGTGGCTGACTCCGCACCAACTGGAGATCGGCAAAGTGGTTTGTGACAACGGAAGAAATTTGTTGGCGGCATTGAATTTGGGCAAGTTGACACATGTGCCGTGCATGGCACATGTGTGTAATCTGATCGTACAACGCTTTGTGCATAAGTACCCAGGCTTACAGGACGTCCTGAAGCAGGCCTGGAAGGTGTGTGGCCATTTCAGGCGTTCACGGCCATGTCGCACTTTTCAGATATCCAGCGGCGAAACAACATGCCAGTGAGGCGCTTGATTTGCGACAGTCCGACACGTTGGAATTCAACACTCCTAATGTTCGACCGCCTGCTCCAACAAGAAAAAGCCGTTAACGACTATTTGTATGACTGGGGTGCTAGGACAGCCTCTGCGGATCTGGGATTTTTTTTGCCACGTTACTGGACGCTCATGCTCAATGCCTGTAGGCTCATGCATCCTTTTGAGGAGGTGACAAACCTAGTCGCACCGAAGGCACCATCAGCGACATCATACCATTTGTTTTCTTCCAGGAGCGTGCCCTGCGAAGAGTGCTGGATCAGGCCGTAGATGAGCGTGAAGAGGAAGAGTTGTGGTCACCATCACCACCAGAAACAGCCTTATCAGCATCGCTTGCTGGACCTGCGGCAACGCTAGAAGAGGATTGTGAGGAAGAGGAGTCAGAGGAGGAATGTGGCTTTGAGGAGGAGGAGGAAGACCAACCACAACAGGCATTCCAGGGTGCTCGTTGTCACCTATCTGGTACCCGTGGTGTTGTACGTGCCTGGGGGGAAGAACATACCTTCAGTGAGATCACTGAGGAGGAGGAACGGGAAATGAGTAGCTCGGCATCCAACCTTGTGCAAATGGGGTCTTTCATGCTTTCGTGCCTGTTGAGGGACGCTCGTATAAAAAGGCCAAAGGAGAACGACCTGTACTGGGTGTCCACGCTACTAAACCCCCGGTATAACCAGAAAGTGCCTGAAATGTTACTGAATTACCGCAAATCGGAAAGGATGCAGCAGTTCCAAAATAAATTAAAAAGTATGATTTACACAGCGTATAAGGGTGATGTCACAGCACAACGGGAATCTAACAGGGGGAGAGGTGGAAGTCATCCTCCCACGACCACGCCGGCAAGGACAGGACGCTTTACAGACGTGTTGTTGATGGAGGACATGCAGAGCTTTTTAAGTCCTACGCATCGCCACAGCCCTTCGGAGTCCACCCTCAGAGAACGACTTGACCGACAGGTAGCAAACTACCTAGCCTTAACTGCAGATATCGACACTCTGAGGAGCGATGAACCCCTTGACTACTGGGTGTGCAGGCTTTACCTGTGGCCTGAGCTATCCCAATTTGCGATAGAACTTCTGGCCTGCCCCGCTTCAAGTGTCCTGTCAGAAAAGACCTTCAGTGCAGCAGGAGGTATTGTCACTGATAAGAGAAGTCGCCTAGGTCAAAAAAGTCTAGATTACCTCACCTTTATTAAGATGAATGAGGGATGGATCCCGAAGGGACTGACAGTGGGCGATACATTCGATTAAAAAAGGCTTGATGAGGGGGACGTAACAGGGATTAAACTGATAAGAATAGTACTACTTAACAACACACCACTCCTATCTGGTGGCACATTAGATTACACGTGCAGTGCCCCAAATTTGAAGTAGGAGGACCAACCAAGCATCTTTTTCCATCTCCCGGTTCCTAAAATCGATGCCATATTCACGTCCCCTGATAGGGGACGTAACAGGGATTAAACTGATAGGAATAGTACTACTTAACACACCTTATAATAACGCAGAGAGAGGCAACGCAGAGAGAGGTGTCTGAAGAAGAGAAGTCAGAGGAGGAAGGTGGCTTTGAGGAGGTGGAAGACCAAACACAGCAGGCGTCCCAGGGGGCTTGCTGTCACCTTTCGGGGACCCTTGGTGTTGTACGTGGCTGGGTGGAGGAAGAGACCTTCAATGACATCAGTGAGGACAAGGAACGGACATGGCTAGCTTGGTATCCAACCTTGTGCAAATGGGGAGTTTGCGGTTGTGCAAATGGACTGTTTGCGGTGCGTTAAACGGGGAGTTTGGTCTGTCACTGTGAAGCGGGCGTAACCCTTACACTACCTGATCGATACAACATCATACCTGATGTTTTAAAGCACGTTATTCCAAACAATTTAGGAATGTTAGGTGATTTATGCCCTTTATGGATTAAAAGCAGACTCTGCATCAACTGTGTAATTTTCCATGGGAGTTTTGCCATGGATCCCCCTCCGGCATGCCACAGTCCAGGTGTTAGTCCCCTTGAAACAACTTTTCCATCACTATTGTGGCCAGAAAGAGTCCCTGTGGGTTTTAAAATTCGCCTGCCTATTGAAGTCTATGGCGGTTCGCCCATTCGCGAACATTTGGGGAAATTCGCGTTTGCCGTTCGCGAACGGAAAATTTTATGTTCGCGACATCTCTATTTCCTACTCATAAACACAAGCCCAAACTAAAAACGTATGCTTGGCCGATATGTCAAATATTTTAATCTTAGGGCTGCTACCTTTGATAATATCACATTTTTTCTCCTCTCTCTCCCTCAAAGGATCACACAATCATTTCCAATATGACTATATTCCTCTTTTGCTTCCCACTTAACAATTTGAATGTCATGGACTCTTATTAGATTTTGTGAAGTGTATATCACAGTCAATGAGCCTCTTTTGACTTATGTTTTTACCCCTTGCCATTGCACCTAATGATATTAAGGTAGCCTTTAAATGCATGTGTTCCTTTTTGTTTTATAATAAGTTTGACATTTTTTTTTTCTTTTTCCAGGATGAAATTAATGAACTGAAAGAGCAAATTACAATGTATGAATCTGCTGCCAACCTGGGGGTTTTCACAAGCCCGTCAGAGCAAGAGCTTTCTGACTCGTATGTTGATTTGGGAATTAAAAAAGTCAACTGGCGCAAATCACAGCTCCACAGGTATTGAGTCCCCTTTGTTGAATCTTTTGTGCAGCTTCCAAAAATATTTGTCTTCATGCTGTAATCCTTGGGTTTAATTCTTTGAACTGTAAATTGTGGTGACTTGACAAAGGAATTGTACAATTTCACCAAAATGGCAACACTGAGAATATACTTCACAACTCTCAGTTTAGTAAATTTACACCAATGTTTGCTTTATAGAATATAAACTATTTATTTGAGTTCCCATGGACACTGTATTCTAGAAGCTATTTTGCTACGAAATACTTATCATTTGCACTCCAGTGATTTCTTTGTAAACATAAGAGCGATGCATTTAACTGCCTTTCATATTTATTTTATTAGCCTATTTACATGGAAATATAGATTGTGATTTCTCTTGTTTCCCTGTTCGTCACGGACTCTCAACCAATACAATCCTTTGACATTGTCATGCATTTCCTATACACAAATTGGATGACCATTATTAGTTGGTGAAGGCTTGTATGATTGGAGATTGAGAGAGAGAGAGTTCCTTCTAGTGATTGCATGCTTGTGGAAAGTTTGGGGTTTTCTGCTAGGATTTTCAACTCTTGTAAAACTCTGCGTGAGAAGGATGCGTGACTTCCGAGCATGCTTTTTAGATAGTGTGAGGACATTATACACCAGACAGAATTGATGATGTTGAGAAATCTATCCTGAGCGAAGCATTCATATTCCTTCACCTTCTCAAACATTTCTGCCAGAATTCCCTTTATCAATATTCCCTTTTTTTCCCTTCAAAAACCTGGCAGGCTCCTTTTAATGAATGGTAAATGTATCTTTCTCCTAGGCATTGCTCCTTTCAGTGTAATGAAATCTCCTCTTTCTATGTCTGCAGGGCTATACACGGCAATGGTGTCAGGAAAGACTTTTCTACAGATGACATTATTAATGGGCTTAAAAGTGAACTTGAACGTTGTTTAACTAGTAACCGGACAAAAAGGCAGCAGATTATCCTACTGCAGTCAGAGCTGAAAGCGTCCCATTCGAAAACTGAAGAAATGAAAAAATCACTTGAAAAAGCAGAAAGAAATGCTCGTGACTGTGAGGTAAGCAGCTTGCCAGCTCTTCTATTAACCCTCTAAATATGGAGTGCATTAAGAGACCCGAGCAGTGATGTCTGTTTCCATTGAACACTGCTAAGAAATTGTCTGAGAAAGGCCCTCTTCACCTCCTGCACAGCTGTTTAACATGTAGGCACTGTAAAAAGGCAATAATAATGGCAAGTAGACCGTTACATATTTCTATTCAGTTCTCACTATAAACACGTGAGCACACTTGGCTATTAGAAGACTAATTGTTTCATCCAAAATGATTGAGGGCATTATGGAGATTCTTAACTTGACTTAAATGATTACTCTGTGTACACACAGACTGTTTTTAGAAGCATATCATCATAGTCAGCCAACTGTGGCCCAGATTTAATACTTTTGGCTAACCTGTTCAAATGATTTAATATTTTTGCATGAACTTATTAAATGCTTTAATTATTTAATATATAGTTTGAAGAAAAAAAAAAGTGTTTGTAAAGTTTATCCACAAAATCTTAAAGTGAGGCCTATGTAAGGGTACCCCTGTATGTATTGGTCACAGCTATTGTGTACTACAGAATTAATAATATGTTTCGGACTAGATTTAGAAAAGAATGTCTCCTTGTTTTAGAATTCTAACCGAGAAATTTGAATACATGATAACTATGAGTTGCATACAGTGTGTATTTTTGTTCACTTGCTCTCCCTTGTTTGCCTAGATTAGAACCGGTAGCTTGGAGAGGCAGTTGGATCCAGCGTTCCCATATAGCCAAGCATCAAACGAGGCTCTCAAGGAGGAAATTCTGAAACTTGAAAAAGAGAGGCAGCTATTGCAACAGGACATTGAGGTAGGTTCTGAGTGCTAGACATTGTGATTGCCGCTGCTGATTTAACTTGTACCGTATTTCACTGCATAATAGTCGCATTTTTGGACTCTTTCAGTCCAGAAATCGGTCCAAATTCAATTCCTCACGTAACAGTCACATAATTGACCATTGCTGTTCTTGAAAACTGATGGCGAATATCCTACTGATCTTCTACTGAAGAGAGGGCTTATTACCGATGAGTTTATTGTGTTTTAGTGCATTTTATCTATGTAATGCGTTAAGAATTGACAGGGATCAGGATCAGAAGTTACAGAATGCATTAGAAAATATGCTGTGCTATGTTATCGGCACTATAATGTTATTAGCAACTATAATGTTATCGGCAACTATAATGTTATTAGCAACTATAATGTTATCCACAACCGTTACAAAACTGTTAAAAAAACAAAACAATGCTTTGCATATGTAATATCACGAAAAACAAAGCTTCCATAATGGTCGCACCCCCATTTTAAAGGAAAGGAATTGTGTATAAAATCTGCGACCATTATGCAGTGAAATACGGGAACTACCATCGGGAAAATATGAATCTGTATATTTTACATAAAAAATACTTGTCTGTATCAACCCAGCTGCCATTGCATGTTTTTGGACTGTTACATGAGAGACATTATCCTTTTACACTTTGCTTCTTTTCATGCCTCCCTAGATGCAACAAATGTGTTCATTGCACATGGTTTATATTGGATACCTGCCTAACTTATGTTTGGACAAATTGCTGCAACATTCCCTATCTCATAATTGCAGTGTGCCACCCACCCATTGCATTTAGATTTTTTTTGCCAGTTAAATTAATCTAATCTATTTTTCTTGTGGGCACTGTAAGTGGTTTTATAGACATCAAAGATGTTTCAGAAGACTATAGGTCTTCTCCAATTATGGTCATTTGAATGCTTTATCATAAGTCACTATTAAGTCATGATTATTCCTATATAATAATAATAATAATAATAATAAAGTATTTGACTTGGAAAGGTACATTCAGATATTCTCTGGTTTCTAAGTATGTCCTGGGGATGTTTACTTTTGCCCAACATCCAGGGGATGTTGTATTACCCAATTTAATGGTACTCATTTTGACCCCTGTGACCACCAAGGATTGAACTCTACTGATGATGCATTAACACACCGAGCTATCTCACTGGCCTACGATATAGGGTGTCTCTTTGAAAGCTAGATTTTGTATTCATTTTCTTGTTTGCTTCTCATTCATTTTAGTTTTTACATCTGTTATTTTTTGTTATTGTAGAAATATGTGTTGTGTATTCAAGAATATAAAGCAAATGAAGAAAAAATAAAAACTGCCAATCAAGAACTCTGCAGCGAAATGAGAGGAATGATCCAGGACTTTGATAAAGATAAAAAGGAGGCCATAGAGAGGTCTGTTTGATACTCCAATGTTGTTGGCCTCTGTAGTCCTTAAAACATGTTATATATTTACCCATTTAAAAAACCTAGCAGTCAAAAACGTTTTGGATATATTCTGAAGTTCTGTCTTTGGTCAAACCACTCTTCTCTTTTAAGGAGGCACTCCAGACATTCACAGATCCTTGGTGCAATATGTTGGTTTGGTTAAAAAATGTTATACTCGCTGTCATTTTTTATTTTTATTTTTTTCTCCAAAAGTATTGTTGTAGATTATATCATGAATGAGGTGTCGGGAAGTTGTGGTTTAGCTTTTGGCATTTGACAGTTGAAAGCTAACAACTGGACTACAATTCCCATAAACATTTAAGCTCGGCAGTGCTACAGAATATTTGCCTAGGGATTTGCAGCATATGCAGGAACGTTAAAGGGTTACACCAAACAAAAAAAAAAGTGTTTTAATAAAATATTGTTTTTGGTGAGATTATGGCAGCCCCCACCTGTTCTGGGCATACTCATGATACTCTAATGATGCCTAAGAAATTAATTATTATAGTTGGCTTACCTATATAATTTTGCAAGTCTATAAATAATTCTAAATGGTTTACTTTGTGATTTGGGGAACATTTGAGACCTCTATCTAGAACCTAAATCCATAAAATAGAGGTGTGTTGGTTACATTGAAAATTCAGTTCTGGATTTCCTTTGGTGCTAAAACTGGTCGGTAAAGGGCTATATCTCTGCAGATAGTCTCCAACCCCTTTACCAACTTCAAATAACATGAAGTTGTTATGGTGCTTGGACTAACCTTTTAAATATAAGGTTTTATTGTTGTTAATAATAATAATAAACAATGTACCCTTTATAGCTCCAGCCTTGAGTGGCCTTTTAAGCTCCCAAGATGAGACACATTATAAACATTTTTCTTTATTTCTCAAAATTGATGAATTGTAGATTCAGACATTTGGTTTCAGTTCAACAAGCCCTCTTATTTGTCAGTTTGAGTCCATTATTGCATATTAATCACGTAGTTAAAAATGTTCATATGGTCACGCTTCCTTGCACCATAGGGGAATTCACAATTGTGACAAATTACTGGTTTTTGGCAGTTGGCCATTCTTAATAACAAATGGTGTCTGGAAGAACATAATCTTTAAATGTATGTCAGATGTTTGAGTAATTTCTGTCTCTCTTAAACTAAAGGTTTTCATGTCTTTTATTTTTTAGAAAGTCAGTCATATTGAATTAAAATGTAAATTGCTAAAATGTCTGATTTTGCTTAATTCCAGTCACAGTTTGGCTACTTTGGCCTTCATTTTGCTGTTTGGATTTTAATAAACAACCATACTAAAAACTGATCTTCTATTAGAGAACACTTGGATGTTCAAACAATTAGAATAATTTTTTTTTTTTTTTTTTTTTTTAGGTTCTAACCTGTAAATGTCATTTTCACCCGATTGCTAATGAGCTTAATTTAACCCTGAAGTGTCTCCGATCACCTCTGCCTTTCACTTGTTTTAATGATGTTAAACATCTGGAAATAGGCATGACTGTAATTAATTTTTGAGCCAAGACTTTTGTCATAAAGTATTTATAATAAATGATTTGCAAAATGGTTTCTAAGTTGAGTGTTTATGTACCATTACAGGTGTGAGAGGACGTATGAACAACACCATGAAGATATTAGGAAACATTTGCAAATGGAGCTTTCGGAGAGGTTTACTTCAGAAAAGGAGCAATTATGCCAACGTTATGAGGAAAACATTTTACGGTTACAGTAAGGGTTTCTGTGTTTTTTGTTTTGTTTTAAAATTCTCTCACTGCTGGAAACAAAAATACCAGCTCAGACAGCTGTGATTATGACTATATCTACATGTATATACCTCTAAGAATCTATTTAATTCCTCCTTTAAATGGAGGTGGGGGGGGGGGGAGTGGAATACTTGCATAATATGTAATTATTGTAAAGTGTTTTTTGTTTTTCCGTTCGCTTTATATCCCCTTCACTGTCATCTTTTATAGAGCCTTGGAATGTTTTGATTTTTTTTTTTTACATTTTTTTTTTTTTTAGCTCCCAAATTGATGAAATGACTCGAGAGATGACAGCCATACAGGAGTGTTATATAGCCGTGTGTAAAGAGAAGGATTCTGTGGAGGATACAATACGAGAGAGCATGAAAGCAGAACTGAATATAGAAGAAGAAAAGGTACATTTGGAATCAATGTAAAACAAAAAATCTCTTATTTTATTTATTTGTAGTTTTTTTTTTTTTTCCCAACACTGTCCCTGGCTATGATTTTTCCCAGCGTCCAGTAGAATTGCATTATACAAGTTTTGGATGCTTGGGAAGAGCCACATGTAAATTTTGGCCTAAGCTGTATAAACCAGCAGCGTGTTTTGCTATTTTTTTTTTTTTACTTTATTTTTTTATTATTTTTAAACTAAAGGGGAGTTTTGTAAATTGTTTCCTTACCAGACATTTCAGAATGCAATTGTAATATTCCTATGGTTTTAGAATTCTTACCTCCCAACAATTCAAGAGAGGCACTCTCATTTTAGGGATGTGAGTGGAGTGTGGTCATGGGGGTGAGGCTGTTCTGAGAAATGTTAGGTGATTTACTAATAAGTTTATGCAACTGAAATGTAATTTACAATCATGCGTTTTATTTACACATACTGATTTCTTAACACATTTATTGTAGTTTAAATACACATTTCTGGAAGCTATGTTAAACACTCAGACACCAACAATATGGAGCTCCTTGAAAAGAGACATTTGGGTAGAAAATAGGAACAGAGGGATTTGAGTCAAAAATAGGGACTGCCCCTCCTAAATAGGGACACTTTGGAGCTATGTATAAATGCATGTGTGTGTATGCATAGCTATCTAGAGAAAGGTTGTAATATCAGTCCATCTCTTCCTCCCTACTTAGGTGTAGGGTGCATGTACACTCAAGTCTGTGTATGGTTGAGATGAATCTACGTTATAGTTATTTGGATTGTCTTCCTGCATATTTGCAAACTATGCAGTGTAAATTCATACCTAAACATATACTTTACATAAAAATATACATATTTATTTTGCTACCTGGTGGTTTGTTTGCTTTTTCCAGTTCAAAGATACATTGCAGAAGGAATCCGAAAAGGCTATGCAATCTCTAAAATCCCAGCTAGACCATCAACATCAAGCTGCTCTGTCTGAGGCCAAGGCTGAGTGGCAGAGAGAAAAAGAACTTGAACTGAAGCAACAGATTGCAATCACAAAAGAAAACTGGATTAAGGAACAACAGCAGGTACATTACTTAATGACAGGAAACCTGTTGGCATTGTGGTGATAACAGTTTACTTGGCTAACCCTTGGCATGAAAGACTTGTATACTCAACAGACATGAATATACATTTGGTAACTAAGTAAGGAGGTTAAACTAGTGACTAGTTATTTAGTTATTTACTCAGTGCATTTCAGTAAATATTAAGCACTTTGCATACTAAAAAAGCAGCGTATCTGACCATGATGAAACTCATTACGCGTTTTGTAAAACTACAGAAGCATGTGTAACAGAAATCCCCACTATGTGAGAGCAAAATGAGACAGTCATGTGTTCCAGAGAGATAAAAGTCTAATATCTAGAGTCCTGATCCCTAAAAATAATGACGATGGGTGTCTAGAATCGCAAGAAAAGAACAAAGAGAAAAAGAGTTGAAACAAAAAAGGAGGGGGTTAGAATAATATTGGCAAAACACAGCCTAAACCGCAAGTTCCTCATCTTTATTATGTGGGGAAATTGTGAGTTCTGTCTTGATTTCTAGATCACCGGATGAAAGGGTATACGTTGACAGGCTTATTTATTTGTACCTTTATCCAGCAAGATATTCTGATTTAAGGGAAAGAAAATGGTTTTCTGTAAGGTGTCTAGACATTTTTAAACAGAATGCATCATACAATGAAACGATGATTTGATGCATGTATAAAATGTGTAAGCAGGCACTGACATATTTTTTTTTGTAAATATGATTTTTATTTGTAATTTTTTCACATTTTTCAACAAGCAAGGAAAGATATATCGGGACTCGCAGGTCCTGTTTATAACTTGTGGAATCATTGTCAACAGTAGCTTATACTCGGATATTGACACGGGCACATGCGCCCCTTCTGACAGAGGACTTGCAGGTCCATTATTGAATACATTTTTGCAGATACATACATCTAAATATCATGCTCATTTTCTACATGCATATAGATTGTGAATGCCCAATACTCGTAGTAGTTTGTACTTTCTGTACTCTTGGGTGTGGATTCGTGAATCTACCGTGTCTAGCGTGACCCATGTCTCTCTCATTGTGTCGGTGTGTAGATTTATGTGTATCGTGTTACTGCGTGTTAGTGTGGGGTATGGCAGGCCCCAAGGCAGCCGTGGCCTCCGCCAGTTCCGCTCCGTCTTTCCATAGTTCTCGGATGTCTTTTACCTTTGAGTGTATCGTATCATGAATGTAGGGGTCTTATCGGCCTCTCCGTCGTCATGGGGTCAGGACATGGTCCCCTTGTGGGTGTGCTACCTCCTCCCCCCCAGCATCCTTTCTGAGGCCGGTTACGAGCCTTTCTAAGTGACGCCTTCGTAGCGTCCCTACCATTTGTGGTGCCTGCGGGGTTGGGGCGACCCCTCTGTCCTCTAACCCGGTGTATGGTGTGATTGATAGTTCTAGTACGTGTTCACTGGGGTTAACGTGTGGTGCCTCTGTATTAGGTGTTTAATGGTGTAGAGAGCAGGTCGCTAAAGTCTGGAGCATTAGTCTTTAGTATCCAGTGTGTCCATGTGTTGAGGTATTTTGGTAGGTGTCGTTTGCGGAGTTATGGAGTTCTTCCAAGGACCGCAGT
Source organism: Pelobates fuscus (assembly GCF_036172605.1). Classification (NCBI taxonomy): domain Eukaryota; kingdom Metazoa; phylum Chordata; class Amphibia; order Anura; family Pelobatidae; genus Pelobates; species Pelobates fuscus. The sequence goes on from NC_086319.1 coordinate 329,908,185, forward strand.
TCCTCCATGTGTGTAAACCATACTTTCAGTGGTGGTGCTACTGTCTGTTTCCAGTAGAGAGGTATCAGTGCCTTCGCTGTGTTCAAAATGCGTATAGTGAGTGATTTCTTATATGCGGATCTAGGGGTTTGGGTGTGATGTAGAAGCATAGCTGCTGGTTGGAATGGTGGCGGGTCATCTGTGTATCTGCAGATTATTTTATGTATTGCTTTCCAGTAGGGGGTTATCTTACGACACTCCCACCAGATGTGTATGAGAGTGCCATATTCCTCCTCACATCGCCAGCAGTGGGATGGGTGTGTAGTGATTCGTTCATGTAATGTCGCAGGAGTGTAATACCATTGGGTCAGTAATTTATAGGCAGTTTCTTGGGTTCTGCTATAACTGGCGCAGTGATGTGTTAGATAGCAGATCTGCTCCCATTCTCCTCTGTCTAATGAGTGGCCTAGAGCCTTTTCCCACTTTCCCATGAATCTCGGTTGTTCCGTTGGTGTGAGCGTGAGTAGCATATTGTATATGATGGAGACCCCATGTGCCAACGGGCCGGGTTCTAGGCATAGATTCTCAAATGCGGTGGTCGCCCTCGTCAGTATTGGGCCTTGCGGGAGGGATGCTATGTAACTCCTTATCTGTCTATATTTGAGGTGTGTCATTAGGGTGTGTTCGGGTTGCCCCCGTAGATCATTTAGCGTCCTAGGGCCTTCTGATGTGAGTGTGTGCCTAAGTCTGGGTAGTGGTTCCCTAATCAAGTCTTTGAATGCCCTTGGGTCTGTTCCCGGTGGGAAGTTTGAGTTGTATGTGAGTGGTAGTAGGGGGCCAGGGTACGTGGTTAGGCCATGCTTCCCTTTTGAGCGGTTCCACTCCTGTAAGGTCGCTTTTGTGTACGGAGAGTGTGTGGGGTTCCCTGTTGCAGCCACGGTAGCACCGCGACCGGGGTACCCGCTACGTGTTCCTCTACCTGTTTCCATGGCTTGTGGAAGCCCGATTTAGTCCATTCGACTATCCTCAGGAGGTGACATGCCCTATAGTACAGGGTGAAATCTGGCAGCGCCAGACCCCCCCTGTCTTTCGGTAGTGTCAGCAAGGCGTGACCGACCCTAGGTTTTTTCCCGTTCCAGACATATTGGATCAGCGCTGTACGCAGCGCTGCGAAGAATGAGCGTGGGATCTGTATCGGGATAGTTTGGAACAGGTAGAGAAGGCGCGGGAGAAAGTTCATCTTCGCTACCTGTATCCTGCCTAACCACGAAATGTGGGGGTGTGCCCACTCCTGCATCTCTGTTCGCAGTTTCGCTAGTATAGTGGCGAAGTTTTCTTTAAATAGGTCCCCTTCCCTCCTCGTCAACCAGATACCCAGATATTTAAGTTTCTGTGTCGCCCATTGAAACGTGTAATGTTGTTTCAGGGGTTCCGTCCTACGCTCTGGGATGCTTATATTTAGTATGAACGATTTGGCTAAGTTAATCTTCAAATTGGATAGCCTCCCGTATTCCTGGAAGGTTTTCAATATGTTAGGGAGGGATATTTCGGGGTTGGTCACATAAAACAGGAGGTCGTCGGCATATGCCGCAACTTTATGGTGGGTCTCCCCTGTCGTTATCCCCGTGAATATCTGGATTGTCTCTAACGGCCGCTAATAGTGGTTCCAGAGCCAGAACGAATAGGATCGGGGACAGGGGGCATCCCTGACGCGTGCCATTTAGTATATCGAACGGCTCCGATAGGGCGCCATTGATTATTACGTGTGCCGAGGGTTGTGTGTACAGGGCCTCTATCCACCCCCTGATGCCCGAGCCCAGACCCATGTGGGTCAAGGTCTGGAACAGGTATCTCCAGCTCACCCTGTCGTAGGCCTTCTCCGCGTCCGTGGATAGTAGGAGAAGGCCCCCGGCAGCGCGTCTACCCCCGGTCATCAAAGCGAGGGTTCGTATTGTGTTCTCGCGGGCTTCTCTCCCCATCACAAAGCCCACCTGGTCTGGGTGCACCAGGGTGGGTATGTGTGGTTGCAGCCTGTTCGCCAGTATTTTGGTCAGGAGTTTGAGATCGCTATTTATTAAAGATATAGGACGGTAGCTCCCGCAGTGCTCCTTATCTTTCCCATCTTTAGGCAGAATCGTGATGTGTGCTGTCAGAGATTGTTTAGGGAGTGTGTGGCCTTCCTTGATGGCATTAAACATTGTGATGAGTGGGACATAGAGGATATCCGCGTACGTTTTATAATAGCATAGAGGTAGACCGTCCGGGCCCGGGCTTCTACCCGTCTTTGTCTGTTTCACTGCTTGTGTTAGTTCATCTAGTGTTATTTCCCTGTCCAGGAGTTACAGTCCCTGTCTAGTGTCGGATGGAGTGTGAGATAGTCTCTTATTGATTCTGTTAGTCTAGCGTCCGCTTGCTGGGTGTGTGGTCTGGGCAGTGCGTAGAGGTTCGCGTAATATGCCCTAATTGCCTCTTGTATCTTGCTAGGCTGTTTATGTAGTGTGTTCTTACTGTCCCTAATACGGTCAATGTATGTCTGCTGCCTGCGTTTGACTAACATGCGTGCCAATAGCCTGCCGCTCTTGTTACCGTGTAGTGCGAAAAAGGCTTTATGTCGCAGCGCATCTCGGTGGTATTTTGTCTGTAGAAGTTTAGATAGTTCCCTCCGTAGTGAAAGTAGTCGGGCTTGGTGGTCTGGTGTCTGTTGGGTTTTGTTCATGTTATCAATCTCCCTTATTTTCGTCAAGGTGTCTGTCATAGCCCTCTCCCTTTGTTTCTTCAGTATGGCACTTTTCTGAATGAAGTGACCCCTAATCACACTCTTGTGCGCCTCCCACAGGATCGTCGGGGTTGTTTGGGATGATGTGTTTGTGGCAAAGTATTCTCGGAGGGTTGTGTCTATATCCGATTTTACCTCCGGCACGGATAGGAGGTATTCATTAAGCCTCCATTTAGCTACCCTGGGTCTATAAAGTGGGGACGCCATCGTGAGTGTGACTGGAGCGTGATCCGACCATGTGGCCGTGCCATGTTCCACTTGTAGGATGAGTGGGAGATGGTAGTGTGTCAGGAAGAAATAGTCTATTCTGGTATATGAATTATGGGGGTGGGAGAAGAACGTATAATCCCTCTCGTCTGGGTGGTGGGCTCTCCAGCTGTCTACTAATTCGTGTTTGGACATGAGGTGTCTGAGCGTGGTTAGGTGTTGTGACGGTACCTGTGATGTGCCCGTGGATGTGTCCCATTTCGGATCAAAGGCGAGATTGAAGTCCCCTCCCAATATTAGTGTGCCTTCCGTGAACCCTCGTATCCTGCGTAGTATTCCGGCGAGGAATTTGTGATGTCTCTGATTGGGGGCATAAATATTAGCGAAAGTGTATACCCGTCCTGCTATCGACCCCTTTAGGAGTACATATCTGACTTCCCTGTCCGTCTGTAGGCCCTGTTCCTGGAATGGGATACCCTTGCGTATCAGGATTGCCGTCCCTCTAGCCTTACCCCCGTGATAGTCACTGTAATATCCTGTGGGATAGTGATGGTTGTGTAACTTTGGTCTGGCCCCTTCCTTGAAGTGCGTTTCCTGAATGAATATAATGGATGCCCTTGCGGCTTGGAAGTCTCTCATGGCTGCTGCTCTCTTTTCGGGTTTGTTTAGGCCCCGTGCATTTATAGTAACCAGCGTGAGATTGGCTGGGGTCAGTGACATTTTGAGCGGAGTCTCTACGGTCCCGTGCCCCGGCTGCCTCGGGGTCAAGTGGGAATATGGGTTTGTGTTGTGTCCGGTATGTGTATGTGAGTGTGTAGTGTGGTGTGTCCGCCGGTAAGTCGGCGTTAGGGTTGTTGCGTCTCAGTGGTCGTGAGGGCCCTCTGCCGCCCTTGGGTGTTTTATGTCGGCCACTGGTTATTGGCGCCTATCCCTCGCGGGAGTGGTTGGAAGGCCGGAGCCTCTGTCCGTATCTATGTGCGTTCGGTATAAACCGAGTTGGTCGCGGAGTGACTCACTCCTAGGCGTTACCTTGTGTCTCTACCAGAGTCCCGTGAAGTCTCCCCGGGCTCCATGTGATGGTGTGGATGTTGCTCATCCTCGCCAGTGTGTATGTGCCTTACCGATGTGGTATCGATACCTCGTATAGTGCCATCGAACAAGAAACATAAACAGTAAAATCAAAGCATTAACATTAATAATAAAAATACTTGCAGTAGGTTCAGTCATCTATGATAAAATTAGGCTTTGGGCTCAATCGCCGTTTCTTGTGATCCCTTATCCAATATTGTACTATATACTGGTGTATAGCGATGAGCCCTACAGTGTCCATTCCCACCAGCCCCGCTCCCTCCGGTTCCGCCCCCCCCCCCCCTTAGCTTTGTCCCCTCTGGTGCTCCCGTAGGGCCGTCTTGCATGAGCATCTCCTGTCCCTCCCGTCCTCCCACAAAGCTCCTGAGCTGTTAGTATTCCGCCCCCCTTGTCACCCCCTAACCGGTGTACCTATCCATTCTCCTAGATCCCCCCACCGAAATCATTCCGAATACCCTATGTTGAGATTGGGTCTGGACCCATATGTGATCGGGATGTCGGTGCCCGAGCGACGCGAGCCCTCGCCCCCCCCCCCCCGGCCTGCTCCTGAGTCGGTCATCACTAGGCCATTGAGGGAGGGGCGGTTGCCCGCGCCGGTCGCCCATCCATCCCGTGCCTCTCCACACAGTTAACATTGTACATTGAACCCGTACCTTCTATCCCCTCCATCCGCCTCCCGCCTCTCATTACCCCCCTGAAGTAGGATACCGTGGACAGGTGGCATCTTGAGCAGTAGGTCCCACAGTAGAATCGGAAGTCTCTCGGGCCTATTGGCCAGTGATGCGTGGTATTAGCGTTCTCTAGGGTGGGTAGTGATACCCCACAGATAGTGTCCGCATATTCCGGCTCCGGTACCTCCGGTGTGTGCTTATCAGGTGTTTCTCTGTACATGGGTAAAATGTCCTAGGGTAGTGCGGAGCATGGAATCCCTCATAGTCCTAGCAAAAGTCCCATGCGGTCTGTGTTCCGTCGGTGTCATTAAAGGCTTGGGTGCGGTGCGGTCATGATATGGAGCCGGTGGGAAATGTCACATTGAGTCAGGTCCAGGCTGTGTCTTCAGTTGCTTCCTCTTACAGGCCTCGAGGGCCGGTCGCCTGTTTGCGGTTGATCCTCGGGGTCCGATTGTCGTCTGTTTGCGGTCGAGGGCCCTGGGGGGGGGTGTATAGGGCCAGGGGGTCCGGCCATTGTAGCGGGGCCGGTGTGATCTGTAGTTCCCTCCCCAGGGCCTCCAAATCAGCCATGTCCTTAACCATGAAAGGTCCCCGTGGTGTGTGGGCCTGTAATCCAGTCGGAAAGCACCAGCGGTATTTAATCTTGTTGGCTTGTAATTGCCTGGTGAATGGGCGTAGGGCCCTGCGGTAAGCTAGCGTGGTGGGAGATAGGTCTGGGTAAAGTTGGACCTCGGTGCTGCCCAGTAATACCCTGTCTGTCCCCCTGGCAAGTCGTAGGATTTCTTCTTTCAACTGGTAGTCCGCCAGGCAGCATATAGCATCTCTGGGCAGGCTCCCCGGGGGGCCTTTTGGTCTAAGCGCCCGATGTGCTCTCACCATGACTATAGGGGTTTGCGGCGCGTGGCCCAGTATCCTGTTGAAGATCCCCTCCAAGGTGGTTTGGATAGGGGTAGTTTCGTCTAGGTCCTCTGGGATCCCACGGACCCTGATGTTCTGCCTCCTTCCCCTATTATCTAGGTCCTCCAGGTGGTGTGCTATCTGCTGTAGCCGTTGGGTGGTGAGCCGGAGGGCCCCTGTGTTTGCAGACTGCGCCGCCTGCATGTGGTCGCAGTCCGCCTCGAGCTGGGAGACCCGTTGGTGTAGGCCGCTGAATTCCTCCCGCATGGCCTGCAGTTCTTCCGTGATGGAGGCCCGGAGGCTGTTGTTCGCCTCCGCCAGGTCCGCTTTGGTGGGTAAGTTGCGGAGGATGTTGATCCATTCTGGGCTCGGGTCAGGGGTTCGGTACGGCATCGGCGTCCCTGCTAGCGTCTCCTCGCCATGTAGGGAAGGTGGCGAGAGAGCCCCCTTCGAGGTCGTCGAGTCATTTGAGGCCTGTGTTTCCTCCTCCGCCTGGGCCGTTAGGAATCGCCGCATGGAGGAGGTCGATGCACCCCTCGGGGTGTCGGCGGGCTTGGATGAGTGTGGTATCTTGTTCGATTTGCCCATTTTCGGGGCAATTAGGTGCTATTGGCGAGGTTTTGCTGAGAGCCTTGTGGGGAGCTCCGGGTTTACGCCGTCATCTTCTTCGGCTTCCAAGCCACGCCCCCCAGGCACTGACATATTGATAATCTTTGTGTTCCAATGATTCCTCGCATACTTCCAATTGGCAATACCATTGGCGATAGCAGAGAAGTTTGAAAAATCATATATGCTTTCACCATTTTACTGAGATGAGCGGGGATGGATAAAACCAAAAATGTATATTTCAATAAATACATTAATGTTGCCTTATCGTTCTTTATATTAGTGAAAATTAGCAAACTGAATGATATATTAAATTATATGATGTAACTGACATCCATTTTTGTGTATACTAAATTAAAAATCAGCAGAGTCTTCGTTTTGCATAAGCGTAGTTGTGGTATCCCGATACCAAAGTCTGTTTAAATTACTTAAAGTAAAATATGCCTAAACTATATTAGACGTTCTTTCTGTCTACTAAACGCTATCTACTATATTCTTTGATAGATTACTGAATGTGCTATTCGGGATGTTGAAATGGAATGGCAGCACAAACTCGATCAAGCTTTACAAGATGCCAAATCAAAGGTGATGCAAAAAGTAGTTGAGAATTCTGTTCAGACAGAGCAGACGCCAAGTACCAAAAATGTGTTGGATTTAGAGGTTAAACTACAGGAAGCTCTAGAAGACAAAGACAGAGCTGTCCGTGAGGCTCGCAGGGAACTTGAATCACAATACCATGAGGATATTTCCAAGCAGGTACTTGATATGGATGTTTTTTGATTACTCCTAGTGTCCCCCTGTGGTGTAACATTGTTTTGTTAGTCACTGTTTCACCCTGCAATCTCTGAATGCTTTGACTTGCTTAATCACTGTGAGTTAATCGGAGTTTAGTGAAATAGTCAAGTAAAAACTCAACAAGGGGGTCAAAGTGTGGATTTTTTTTAATTTTTATTTTTTTTCTAGTTTAGTAAATGGCTTTAATGTTTTATTTTTAAATTATTCTCTTGTTTATTTTTTGGGCACCAAATAATTGATGTAACAATAAATATTAGTGGTGTAATCTTTAATCATGGCATTTTAATACTATTTTTGATGATCTTTTTTTTTTATTAGGTGGAATTGGCTCTAACAAAAGCTCGTACTCGGTGGCTACAAGAACTCACTACCTTGACGGAATATAAGACCAACCTTAAATTGGAACAGGAGAAATGGGAGCAGCTCCATGAGCTTCAAGTAAAAAAACAGGTAATTCAGTACGGTAAAATCTGCACTGCCATTGTTTGTTTTTTATTTTTATTTTTTTATTCTTTATTTTTGTTGTGCATGCATAAACAAAATGCTTGTAAAGCCACAACAGCTAAAGCAAGCACATTTGACAGCAGAGTATAACATTAGTATGGCATTTTGAAAATCGGCACAAATTTTTAAAGGTATAAAGAGCATTCCAAGCTGGCCGTAAGAGTAGTGTCGGCGTGTGTGCGTGTGGCCTGGAGTAAGCCTAATGTAAGAGGCTAGGTGTGCGCTTACGCGTCTCATACCTCAGGGTAGAGGCGCGACTCTGTGCTGGAAGGAAGCGTGTCGATACGCCGTCGTTGTGGGGCATACGGGAATTCCCTGTGTAGACCATATGAGTGGTCTTAATATATCATGAAATGTGAGGGCTGTGCAAAGCCTAGAGTGTCGTATGTAGGGGGGAATAATGGAGGGTGCTGACGCGTAACCTGATGAGGTAATAGTGCAGCTCCTGGGTGGTGTCTCCGTTGTGAGTTAGTTAAGGCGGAGCTGGGGGGTGTGGTGGTAAATGGAGCCAACTAGTCCGGGTTCTGCTCGGTTCGGCGGGAAATAGCCGCCGTATAGCAATCCTGCTATATGTGTGCTGGGAACTCTGGGTTCCATAATGTTAGGGGCCTGTGCCCTGTAAGCTAACACCAACCGGTACGACAGTGTAAATAAGAGGGAGAACATTAGAACAACAAAACCTAAAAAAAAAAAAAAAATGACTAAAGTCTAAACAGCTCGAAAGTCCCAGTTCAGGTAATCTTCGCTCCGGGTGCTCCCCTGGATGCTGGAACAAATGGGACAATCTTGGCCGGGTCCCAAGTAGTGATGGTTAAAGAAGGCATAAGTCCCATATCTGTCAAGACAGTGTCCATAACCCGCGACGTCCGTCGCTTTATAGTCCTTGCCTTGGTGTTGGAAGAGGAGTGTGTGTGATGGTCCCCAACGGTATTTCACTCCCTGAGCCGTCAACGCTGCTGTAAGTGGTCGGAGAGACTTTCACCATTGCAGGGTCGTTCGCGAAAGATCCGAGTAGAACGTTAAGTCCATGTCTTCAAAGCGGTATGGGTTTTTCCCTTTGATGGCGCCCATGAGAGCAGCTTTGTCTTGCCCATTTTGAAATTTGACCAGGAGGTCGCCCGTCGCTGAACCTGCGAGTTGTGGCGGCTTGGGTAAGCGGAACATGCCATCCAGTTGCACCCCTTTAGCTATTTTGGGGGACAGGAGGGCTGTGAAAAGCCGTCTTAGGAGATGGGGAAGCTCTGCTGGGGATATTGTGTCCGACAGGCCTCTAATCTTGACATGCTTCCACCTCCTTTTGTCTTCCGTAGCTGCCAGTTGGTGGGTGAGTGTAACGTGGGCTGAGGAGAGGTCTTTGACCTGGTTCTGCAGCTCTGTGAGTTGTGTAGCCTGGGCCTGAGTGGATTGCTCCACTGCTGAGAGGCGATCCGTGAACCCCTTAACATCCTCCCTTACCTGGGAGATCTCCGTGGAGAGCGACTGGCGTAGGTCGGTCAGGAGGGAGGTGAGTATCTCCGTGGTGACTGGAGAGCCCATTGTCTGTTGCTGTAGTTTAGGAGGTCCCTTGTACCCCAGTGTCTCAGGGCAATGCAGGCATGTGTCGTCCGAGCTGTCCGAAAAATCTCCGTAGTCGGCCTCCATGTTGGGTGCCGTCGCACCATGAGGCCTCCTCAGTAAGTCGCCGATATCGGCCGTAAACCGCGGGCGATCTGGCCGCAGTTTTTTAGTTTTCCTCCCCATTGAAGGGGGAGTGTGGGCAGGCTGTCTGCGGTTTGGTGGAGCAAGATTTGCGGGTGATTTCGTGCTTTTTTGGGCTGCGGTCGTCGGAGAGCAGTGAGTGTGCGACCGTTCATGCCGAGAGCTGGCTCCGCCCCCCCGTTTGTTGTTTTTTTGTTAAGTTTCTTTTCCTGCGAAACTTGTTTATAAACTGTACATATCAGTTCTATATATAAATAACCATGTGAAGAATTCCCATATTTTTATATTTGGATCTATAGCTTGTTATGGTCATCACGTATAGTCTGAAGTCATCATGTATGTTAGTTTGCTCCAACTACATTTATACATTCTGATAATACATTTATTTTATTGTTCTTCTGTCTAAGCTCTCATACAGTTCCCTTTTTTTATGTATTTTTATGTATTTTTTTTTTTAACAGAAGCAAAATATTTAAAGGAACACTATGTTCCCCCAAAAACGTTTTTTTTTTTTTTTTTTTTTGGTGACACATAGTTTGAGGAGTTCTTTTAGATTTAGCGACTCCTCCCCCCCCCCCCCTTTAATAATAAGGAAAAAAACCTCCTCAATTAACACTTTACTCACCTGTAATCCAATCTGGAGACCGCCTCTTCTCTGCAGCCTGATGCATCAGCAGAGACTGTCTAATCAAATGTTTCTCACAGAGAAGCATTGGGAATGTGTAGCACATTTGGAGTTCGATTTAGTTCTGGAAGGAAAAGCATCATCTGTTTGCTGTCAGGGTGAGTTAGAGGCTGGAGGTGTGTGTTTAGACCCGCCATTTAAACATTTCCGTATCTCAGAAATAGCTATGTCTTACACTGTGGGAGCAAAACATCAGGGACGTGTACCCATATCACATCATTGAGATGACGTGGTCTGGGTGCTTATAACGTCCCTATAAGGAATCTCAATCCGCTGCATCAAAAAATGTATGACTTTATTGTGTACCACCAATGTCTGCATCATCTCATCTTTAAAAATGTATTTTATTGTACTGGTAACATGAGATAATATACATTTTTATTTCTGGTGGCTGTTGATTAGAAGGATGATCAGCATTTACAGCAATATAAAAAAACAAAAACGTCTATATATATATATTTTCTATTTTTCGTTCTTTAGATATTGGAGGCTGTGGCTGCAGCTGAAGACAATTGGAGGACAAAAGCTGAAAAGGATGACTTTAGCTTAAAACAAAAAGAATATGAAGAGAAGGTTGCGTTGATCCAAAGGGATTTGGAACAAAAGAATGAAGAATATGAGGCGCTGTTAAAAGCTGAACTGGCAAAGGCGCGCACTCAGTGGAATAAAGAAAAGCAGGAAGAAATACAAAACGTTCAGGCCCGCAATGAAGATGATTACCGGGCATTTTTAGACTCGCATCGCACTAAAATCAGTGAGGTTCTCTCTGGGGCTAAAGCAGATTTTGAAAACCAGAAGGCTGAGCTGATTGCTCAAAAAGAGGCTGAAATGAAAGAACAATTAAATCAGAGCTTAAAACAATGGGCTGCTGAAACCTCCCAGAGATTGCATGACCATGAGAATAAGATCTTATCAGAAACTGAACTTATTTTGGCTGAAATCCATGATGAAATGTTGGATAAACGTGTAGAGAAGGGCAGATTGAGTGGGTTGAACAGTTCAGACTTCCCATTTGTTGATAAGCTAAGAACGTGCCTCCAGAGAGCCATAAAGGGTATTTTCTACAAAGTTCTGACAAATGCGAAGCAAGAATGGAATCAGGTAATTACCTTTAATAAAGCATAATCGGTCTGACATGTGGGAAACTCGTACTGCGCTGTATCTGTTCAGGGTCAGCTTTCCCTTCTCTTCATCACTTTCTTCATTTCAACTTCCTGAAATGCCATCTGCACCCTTTCCTCGTTTCACTTGTCGCACAACTTGTACATGTTGCTTATGGCCACCCCCATCAGCTGGTGGTCTTACCAACAGTGGCTCTAATCATATCTATTTCCATTGCTGTCTCCTCTCCTTCCTATTTGAATTAAATTTTTATTATAAGCTACCTTCTAATTTGTTGGCCTTTGCAGTATTGGGGAATACACAAACCGGGGCTTCCACTAGTTTTGATTAGCATAACTCCCCTGCACGCTGCTTGATGTAGGTGCTAAAAGACAACCTCATGCAGCTGCCTGCATTATTATAGCATGGCTCACAAGGGAAGCCATCTACAGTACTGTGAGAGGCACAACTCCATGACCTTGGCCTAGTTACTGTATATCTGGTCATGTGATTCTAGGAACCTGAAAGTGTCCCATTAGAAGCTGTGCACCCATCTAACAGGCCCGTAACCGGTCTGGCTGTATTTTTTAATGAAATTGCTGCTTTGACGAGGGAAGGATTGTTGTGGTTCTCTGCTATTTACTAATCCTATACTGCACTCTGAAATCTGTAATTCCTTGCATAGACGGAATGCAGTAGACCAGTTAACACCTGTGGTGACTCCACCAGTGTAATGTAAATGGTCAACAAGTGGCTTTAATTTGTTTATTGCAAAAGTGTATACAAAGAATATATTGAACATATTATGTGTGTTTCCCAGTAATTTAAATGACAGAAAATGACTATTTAACAGTCAGTTGATATTCCACATAATGTATCAATTCAGCAACTATTTACCTCGATTCCAGAAACTCGATGCAGCACAGACAAATCATGACCTTAGCGTCCAATCAAGTGAGCAGGAAAGGTCCAGCGTGCCATACAGAGGCATGCATAAAACTACAAAGAAGAACCATTTGGACTATTCAAGCAATGGTATATTTATTGTTATTTCATGTTTAAGACGTACGTAAGGGCTTGACGAGGGGGAGAGAGAGCGTGTGTGCTATTTTACAGATAAAGAACATTCGTTCCATACTTGCTGCAATTTTCTTTTCCTGATCAATCGCTATTGCTGCATTAATGACTGGGTTGCTACTCCCACTTACAGCAGCAGAACTAGATACAGAACTCTTGCCATTATAAATAGTACTCCTAATCCCATAAAAGAGGGGTAGAATCATAATGCTGCCATAGTGATCAGGAATATAAAACCGTAGTAAGTATAAAGAAATATTCTATATTCCTGGCATTAAGCATGAACTAATGGGAATACCAGAGTTAAAGCTAGAATGTCACAGTACTTTAAAGGGACACTACAGAGATCGAAACAACTTTAATGTCTATCGCGATTGAACTCCTAAATTGCAGATAATTGAGCAATGACATTGCAATGGCATGATCTATACACCAAAACTGCTTCACTAACCTAAGGTTGTTTTGGTGCCTATAGTGTCCCTTTAAATAATAAATAAAAAGTAATATTTAATGACTGTAGTGCTGGTAAATGTTAGCTTTAAGGGTACTAACTTCAAGCGCTCTGTACATGTTTTATTCAGTAATCTAGCAGTGTACTACTTACTGATTGTTAGGATTGAATTTGGTGCAATGTTGACCTAGGATATATTGCATTTTAACATGCCAAAATTAAAATTGTGCTGTGCCCGCTTTCTGATTTTAGTACATTGACCTGCTTAGAACGTTCTAGCTATCTAGGCCAATATGAAGAAAAAATAAATTGCAAGCTATTGGAAATGGTGTCAACTTGTGTTCTTCTAAATGTAAATTATAGTGTTGTTTTTTTTTATACAAGCACAATTAATTATCTCAAATCTTCATATCCTGCAGCCAGCTTTCAAACCAGTGTCAGAAACAGTGACACTGTTAAAATAAAAGATGACACCCACGACTGTTCACGCTGTGATCATTGTTTGCGCCAGGTTGAGAAATTAAAGAAAGAGTGTCACGAACTGCGCAGCAAACTCGACAAAGCTTGTCGGCACCTTCAGCAAGCTGTGAAAGAGCAAAAGCTCAAAGCAGAGAAAATCAAAGGTAGGGGGCCAATAGTGTTAAAATATTCCTGCTATGTAAAATGTGGCTATCTTGTCATTAGAGCAGATTTACATTTGTTAGTTGTGAGTGTTGCAAACTGCTGGCATTTTTTTGTATTTGCAAACCACGTCACAAGAAAATGTCATAAGAATTTGTATAGGGTTATCGGTACATGTAACAGAAATGAATCCTTTGACAGTTCAAAACACGATTGAACTTGTTTAAAAAAAAAATAAATAAAAAAAAAATATCTGAAACACATCATACAAATGTTATGCTTTTTACTGTCAGAAAATGAAACAATCGCAGAAAACTTAAAGCAAGAAAACACTGAATTACAACAAAAGCTTGAAGAAATGAAGACCACAAAGACACAGACCAGGTAAATACCTATTTAATAATCTTTGAATTAGATGTAACCACTGGGTGGTATAGCATTGAGAAGTTAACATCTTAGGGTCTTAGGGTTTCTTTCCCAATATAATCCAATTAGGCATGCATGGACCGTTCTGAAATGGCAAAGCTAAATATAAAACACACGTGATTTCCAAAAAAGACTTGGGGAAGACGTTAAAGCCGTTTAAAAATTGTCTGAAATAAAAAATAATTGCCACAGGTACTAGCAGCCTCACGTTCCCAGAGATAAGGAGCTTCTGTTAGATCCTGTGAGATGGCTTCCTCATTCTCCTACTCGTGTGAATTGCTGCTCTAGGCATCTATTTAGTGGGATTATTCCTTTGATGTCAGCTGTCCATAAATGACATCTGACGTAAGTTGAAGAGCTTAGCGTTTATGCTGCTTGTGCATTTTTGTAAAGTTTTTTCATAATATGAAGTAGTCCACTCCCTATGATATTTTTAAACAAAAAAATCTATTTTTTTATGCAACAGGCTGTTTTTTTTTTTTTTTTTATTATTTACAAATGAAGTCTTTTTAAAAGAACACTTCAGGCACAATAACCACAACAGCCCGGTTTATTCCTTGAAGAGACCGTTCCTTTAAATCAGTGATTTAATCCTACAGAAGAGTGATGGCTATCTTTTGCTCTGCAAGGCTGGTTATTACCAGTGTATATCATAAGAGTATGCACGCAGGTGTGAGACGGAGAACATTTGTGGGCAAGGCATGGATCATACAACTGTTGCAATGTGCATTTAAATTCAGTCAAACAGATTTCCTCCAATTCTTTTCCCCTAACGTTATCTCTTATATTTGTGTTTCGTCATTTTAGTTTTCAGCCAGAAGAGGGTTCTGGAAATGGCTGTGCTCTTTGCAGAGGAAATGCCTTAGAAGAAATGCGTGCTCAGTACATCAAAGCTGTCGACAAAATTAGAAGTAAGTAGTCTGACTTGTCTTTTCAAATGCTTTTTCTTCACTTTAACCCCTTAAGGACCAAACTTCTGGAATAAAAGGGAATCATGACGTGTCACACACGTCATGTGTCCTTAAGGGGTTAAACATATATTTTCTTTTATTATTTAATATACATTTTGTATAGCAGACTTTGCCAAAGGTGGATCCTGAGTTGTTGATCTGCAATACACACAGTGCAAAGCATTGTGTCAGTGATAGTTCTTTTACAACAGGGGATCTACCTTTTTCAAATCCTGTTTTCGAAGATAGCTCCAGTTTTGTTTTCTGCATTTTCTGCAGAGCTACTTTGCAATGGAGCTATTGAAGCTCTTTCTACTCCTGAGTGCCCTCTACTGGTATGTGTTCCACATTGCAAAAAGCATATGCTACTGGCAGCATGCTATACCACACATAGCCTTGAACCTGCGATGATGAAAGCAGTGTATACCTTTTTTATTTTAGTCCATAAACCTCTTTGAAGAGTGTTTTTTTTTTTTATTTTACAAATTTACACCAATTGCCCCTGAAGTCAAAATAGTTCAACAAATACTTTAGCAAAATCAGTCTGCTTTAGATTTTGTATTTGAGATCACCTTTAATATAGATGTCTCTAGGACAAAATTTGAAACCTTCTTTTGGTGAAGTGTGTTGCGAATAAAAAGAAAAAAAAAGTGAATAATTCTAATAACAGATACCATGCACCAGGTCTAAATAATGTTTTTGTTTTTTTTTACATACCGATTGCTAGGTGTTCCGTACAGGAATTAGTGTCTTGGACTTGTAAATCGCAGCAAGGGAGTTAGAAATTGTATTTTCAGATATAAAAGATTATATTGTGTTTCACACACAGCAAACCATCTTAAACTGTGCTAATACATATATATCATTATACCTCAAATAACCGTATTGAATCTATACTGCAGTAGGTGATTTGAATTACTTATTATTTTAATACTTTCTTTAAATAGATGATATGCTTCGTTACATTCATGAAAGTAAGGGAAGGGCAGCCGAAATGCTGAAATATGAGGTCTTACGAGAACGCCAAGAAACTGCGCGGAAAATGCGCAAATATTACCTGACCTGCCTGCAGCAGCTACTGAAGGATGATGGGAAAAATGAGGGGTAAGTATTATACCACACAATAGCTGCTTTTATTATTCATATCATTTCATTAGAGACTAAAAAGGAATTGCTGTGTCTTGAAGTAAAGGCATTTTTAAATTAATCATGAGAAGCTATTTATTATATTTTTAGTTTTCTTTTATACAAAATGTTTTTTCTGAGGTTAAATGATGTCACAATTTCCTTTTGAAAATGTTCAATTGGTGCATTTGATGCAATTGTATTAAATTTCACAGCTTTTCTTTTGTTTTTTATTGAAATTGTGTGATGACACGTTTGCCATCATTTAGTCACCAGCTATCTCCATTTGTTGACAGTGCTGAAAAGAAAATCATGAACGCTGCAAGCAAACTCGCCACTATGGCCAAAGTTCTAGAAACCCCCATCTCCCAAAAATGCCAGAGCAAAAATATGCGAACAGGTATGGGCAATTCATCTTATCAAACACTACAAGTCTTGCAAACCCTGATCCTGTTTCTATGTAGATGGCTAGAACTCCTTTTTCGTTTTGAAATTCGACAGTATGGTCAGGGTTATGTACTAAAATGAGAATAGGTGGGTAATTCATAATAGATTAAATTTTTATAGCTAAAATCGCTCAAGTGGAACCATAGCTGACCCGGAGACTTTTTCTGATTAGACTATTCGCCTTAAATTTTAAATGTACTTTGAACCCCTGGCAATTCACACTTTAGTGAAAGACAACAAGTGTGTTTTATTTATGTATTGCTGTCATTCTCTGTGGGATAGTTTGACGGTCCGGCATTTGCTGTACATGGGGAAACAAAAAAGTTACTATAATAATAAATAGTAGTAATAAAAAAAAAAAAAATCTCTACGCTCGGCAATATCTACACTGAGCTCTGTCCATCCTGGATGTGACTCAGCCAATCATGATACATTTTCTATTGTAATAACTGAGCTCATTCCATTAATTCAGGCAGTAAAAGGGTTTGTGGGAATTGTAGTTCATTTATCAATGTTCTACTATATATTTTATTTTATTTTTTGGCCCTGTAATGATGCTGATCTTTAGCCATTATGGCTTTAACCTTTTACCTCGAGTCATTCTCTTTTAAACATTTTAATTTTAACACCGTATATTGGTGGCAGAAGTAATTGTTGACTATACAGGCTTGGTTTCATGCCCAAACTGAAAGTGAGATCAAGATAAAATGGGAATGTACCGTCCTTAATGCTCAATAAATTGCTGTCTTTGCTCTGGTCTGCTTCTCAAGCTTGGACACAGGATACAGATGCTGTCCTACTAAGCCACACATTAGGAAATCTCCGCTGTCTCTTTGTACATGAAAGAGAAGCTCATGGTAAAGGGGGAGGGTTAGATAACTGTCCGGAACACGGCTTATGTGTGCCCCATACGATTTTGTTTTTGTGAAGGCGACTGTATGTATGGCATATGTCCCTATACCCACAATCACACCCACTTTTACATGATGACTTCTTGGAAATCTGTAATATATTAGCACAGTGAATGGTTTTGCACCGTGACTCTGGTATTTTATCATTTTTATTGACTCTGACACGCAACTGGTATGTTCTTAAATAAATGTGTCCTTACACTCTATTGCATATTTTAGGATCAGAAAAAGGCACACAATGCCATTTTGTTGCTAATTTGTTTTCTTCTAATATTTCTGAAAAGATTGTTTCAAATAAAACACAGACCTTCAATTTATGTCCCTTGATTTATTTTTTAAGTTCCTCTAAACAGCAATTTCTATATATTTTTTCTTTTACATTTTTCCTTTTATCTAGTTTTGCATTCAGTGTTAAATAAAAAGCAACTATAAATCCGTACATAGGCATGTTCATGAACGCTGTCGGTTGCAGAGACACTGTGGTAGCCATAATTTTCTAAGTTGGACAGCAGTGGTTGGCTGAGAATGCTGGACTAAGCTGCTACCAGCGCTGTTAATCCTTTTCTCTACCCATAAACCCTTCTTACTTGATGATCTCACCAATGCTATAGAAATATATCAATGTATTTTTCCTAAAGGGATGTTTATTTTTACAAGTTGTGACTTA
This sequence comes from Pelobates fuscus, assembly GCF_036172605.1. NCBI lineage: Eukaryota > Metazoa > Chordata > Amphibia > Anura > Pelobatidae > Pelobates > Pelobates fuscus. The sequence continues at coordinate 329,925,868 of NC_086319.1, forward strand.
AAATTATCTATTAATATTACTTGTATATCCATTTTCAATAGCAATGATGCTTGCAAACGGTGACTTGCCTGCGACTGAACAAGATAAAGATAGTTCACTGCAGACTACACATCCATGGACAAGTAACAGACAGATGGATCAAAACATAGAACACAACACCATGGATGAGTTAATTAAGAGGCACAACAGAGAGAAATCTGAAGGAAGCAAACCGCTTAACGAAGAATTAGCTCCCCCTAGAAATGACTACTTCTCTCCAAAGCAACTTACAGACGATTATCCAGACATTAACATTACTAACTCACGTAAGTTATATTCTGTGACTTCTCCGTTTCCCACCCAGACATGTTTGGAAAATACCAAAGGATTTGGCTGCGTTGATTCAAAATCTCAGTCTGAGCATGTGGCATTTCACAGTAAAGGTGAACCAACTTTTTTACAAGGTCTTAAAAATTATAATTGTGGTGGTGATTTAAATGCCAAATCAGATAAGCAGAGGTTTGACCTTCAGGAAACACCTGTGCGGGATGAAAATGCAACTAATGACTGGAGCTGTGTTGGTGATAAACGTCTGATTCCGTTACAGTCTGCACCGTACTCTTCAAACAGCCTTAAAACACAGCAACAGAACAGCAATAATCCAGAGTGTGTTCCTGCAGTAGGTTTGAGTTCTCTTGCACAAGGAAGTCGTGATCCCTCTGGCAGCGTATCTGAAGTTCAGAATTACTTTGCACGGACTGTAAAACAAAAAGATCAGCCTGTTCGTACACAGCATCCTAATAAAAATGTTGGACTCCATCTTGCAGCTGTGAAAAACTGTGCTGATCCAAAGCTGTATTCAGATGTAGGTCGTGAAAACAAACTGCCTTCAAGGAAATTATTCCAGAGCTATGTGTCTCCCCAGCAAGACAGTGGGTTTGATAGCCCGTTTTCTAGATTGTCCTAGTGTTGATTGATCAAGTGAATTTGGGTGACCTTGGTGTTTCCTCATGGATAAGAAGTGAGAAGTTTTGATGCTTTAAACCAGGGGTGCCAAGGGGTAGATCCCCAGATGTTTTTAATCTCCAGCTTCCATGATGCTTTGTCATTCTAAAGGCATGGTAAGCATCATGGGAGTTGTAGTTTTATGACATCTGGGATCTACCTTTTGGGCAGCCTGCTCTAAACGCAAGTGAAATATTTATTGATACATTGACCCAAGTGTGTGTGTATATACTGCAGTTTATATATGTTATCTATGTTTCTATACAGATGAGTGTGTGTGTGTATGATTTTTGTGTGTGGTTTCTGTAAAGACCTATTTTTATACTTTTATTATTTATGGCTTGTTTTTGCACATCTTTTAAAAATAAAGATATTTTTTCCCATTTTGAACATGTTATTGTGTAAGGGCAAAATGCCAGGTTGAAAACATATATGAATAAATAAAAGCTTGGCAGTTTACCAATGCCAGATGCCAATTTCGTCGACATTACACTACTGGACGTCAGACATTACTTTAGCATTTCTTCTAAAGGATACATGCTTTGTTATCCCGATGTCCTCACAGGCATTTCACTAAAGGGAGAGGGGCTGAATTAAGTACAGTGTATGCTGATTTGGAAGTGTGATATTCTCGGATTCTGAAACACACAAGATTATCATTCATCAAAACCGGAAAAAGTTTCTCAAACATAAAAATAAATAAATAAAATATACAAGAACACATTCCAGTGACAGGAGTGTTAAAGGGATTTTGTAGTGCTGCAGAAGTGACAAAATGACTTCTCTTAGTAATGGCCAAAATGTGAGAATACCTAGGTTGCTGGATACTAATCTAATTAAATAATGTGAGATAAAGACACTAGCTGTACTACAGTTAGTATTTTTTTTTTGTAAGGTTGATTGCACATCAGGCATCTCAAACTCTGCCGCCCGCCCCCTACCTCTGCGATGTTACTGAAATACAACTCCCATAATTCTGTGGCTATCTATTTCATGAACATCGGGGGGGCTCGGGTTTGAGATCCATGGTGTACATCCTTACTTATTATTTATCATAGTTTGCATTGGGGAGTTCATTGTTTGGCTAGACCCATATGGGGTCATTTAGTATTTGTGCATTGGTGCGGTGAGCTGCTCTATACTATCATTAGCATGAATAGTACAGTGTGCTCTTCTGGGGAGGAGTTTTACAATTAGGTTTTTTTTTTTTTTTTTTTTAAGGAAAAAAGACAATTTTTTATTAGTATGTTTACTTGTTATACGATAATGGAGGGGGGGGGGGGGAGAGAATGAGCTGGACGTAACACCACATGACTGCATAATTAGGACACTCTACCTGCTGCACAGATAGATGCTGTCATAGGATAACTCTCCTTTGGAGTAGATCTTGTCTTAAATGCCAATTTCATGCATGCATTGTCCTGTAAATGGCCGTGATGATCTTTTTATGTTATAACCTTTTGTGCTTTGCTTCAGAAAATGTTCAGTTTGATTGCCATTGTTGTCTGCTAACAATAGCTACACTATATGGACAAAAGTATTGGGACACCTGACCGTTACACCTACCGGGACTTTCATGACATTGCATTGTAAATACATAGACAATATTATGTAGTTGGTCCCCCCCCCCCCCCCCCCCCCCTTTGCAGCCATAACAGATTCCACTCTCCTGGAAAGGATTTCCACAAGGTTTTGGAGTGTTTCTGTGGGAATATTTTCCCATTCATCCAGTAGTGAATTTGTGATATTGGACAAGAAGGCTTAGCTTGCAATCTCTGTCCCAGTTCATCCCAAAGGTGTTCGATGAGGTTGGGGTCAGGTCGGGCCAGTCAAATTCTCACACCAAACGCCTCAAACCATGTATTTTTGGACTTTGTTTTGTGCACTGAGGCACAGTCGTGCTGGAATAGAAAAGGACCTTCCCCAAACTGTTCCCACAAAGTTGGAAGCATAGCATTGTCTAAAATGTCTTGGTATACTGAAGAATTAAGATTTCCCTATTTCCCTTCACTGGAAGTAGGGGGCCAATAACAACCCATATACCATTGTCCCTCCTCCTCCAAGCTTTACAGTTGTCACAATGTACACATGAAGGTAACGTTCTCCTTGCATCCGCCAAACCCAGACTCACCCATCAGATTGCCAAACAGAGATGTGTGAGTAGCCACTCTACAGAAGACTTTTCCACTGCTCCAGAGTCCAGTGGCAGCGTGCTTTAGACCACTCAAATTGATGCTTGGTATTGTACTTGGTGATGTGAGGCTTGCATGCAGCCATGTAAACCTATGCTATGAAGCTCCTGCTTTTGTGCTGATATTAATGCCAGTGGAAGTTTGGAACTCTTCAGCTATGGAATCAGCACTCTGTTACCCTGCTCTGCGACTTTACATGGTCTTCCGCTTCATTGCTGAGTTGAAGTCAATAATTAAGAGGTGTATCCTGATACTTTTTGACCATATAGTGTATATAAGGGTGACAAATCCGTTTAAACCTATGCTAGGGATATGTATGTGAGCATTTGGTGATGTATATAACCAAGTTCTACATAACTGAGATCACAGTGATGTGAATCAGACGTTGGCAGGGTTATCCTTATCAAGGTGTCCAGAACAAACATAGTGACTAGGACAACCAAAACAGGTGTGCATCATATAGTATATGTACTGCAGCTAAATAAGAGTGCAGTAGAGACTATTTTTTTTTGCCTGTCCTATTTTCCTAGTAACACCGGTCTTCTCTAACCATTTTCTGGCACAGATTATTTTTTCCTTTTCTGGATGTTTCGGGGGACTTTTAAAACTAGTCAGCTGGTAGTGATCAGTACCAACCTCTCCTCCACACAAAAACTCACTTAGATTTATTTTATACCTCCTTTTCACCTAGGCACTTTCGTTATCTAGGCTGAAGTTTCTGACCATCGCCATGAACATTCTCTTAATATCTCTGTATCCGTAAACTTATCCTAAATTCAAATCATTTTTCTGCAGCTATGAATCTATGGGAACAATATGCAAATTACGCACCAGAAAACTGCTTAGTGTACATTAGTAGAGTTTTTTGGCATCCATATATTTGCAGGAGACATTCTCTTCAGCTACTGACCAAGAGGTGGCTGCTCTTCTTTGCTCCTCTCGCCCCACCACTTGCCCACTCGATCCTGTCCCATCTCACCTTATCAGATCTCTCTCAAGTTGTCTCGTGCCTTCTTTAACACACATCTTCAACTGCTCTCTCTCTTCTGGCATCGTCCCTGCTGACCTTAAACATGCCACTGTAGTACCTATACTAAATAAAACATCCCTCGACCCGTCCACCCCCTCTAACTACCGTCCCATATCTCTGCTCCCTTTTTCCTCAAAGCTTCTGGAAAGACTTGTCTTTACCCGTGTGTCTCATTTCCACAATTCCAACTCTCTCCTTGACCCCCTTCAATCTGGCTTCCGCCCTCTCCACTCTACAGAGACTCCGCTTATCAAAGTTACTAACGACCTAATCACAGCTAAATCCAAAGGCCACTACACCATACTAATTCTTCTTGACCTCTCAGCGGCCTTTGACACCGTTGATCATGCTCTCCTTCTTCAAACTCTTCAATCGCTTGGTCTCTGTGACTCTGTCCTCTCGTGGTTTTCCTCTTATCTCTCCCAATGCTCATTCAGTGTCTCTTTTTCTAATGATACCTCCTTCCCTCGTCCTGTCTCGGTTGGAGTCCCCCAAGGCTCTGTCCTTGGTCCCCTTCTATTTTCTCTTTATACTGCCTCTCTTGGCAAACTTATTACCTCTTTTGGATTCCACTACCACCTGTACGCTGATGACACCCAGCTATATCTCTCCTCCCCGGACCTCTCCACTGCCGTCCTGCAACGTGTCACTGCTTGCCTTTCTTCCATCTCTGACTGGATGTCCTCCCGCTTTCTGAAACTCAATATGTCTAAAACTGAGCTCCTTGTCTTTCCTCCTCCTAATACTGATCCTCCTGTTTCGCTCTCCCTTCAAGTTTGTGGTACCAACATCAGTCCATCCTTGCAAGCACGCTGTCTTAGCGTCATACTTGACTCTGGTCTCACCTTTGAGCCTCACATCCAGCATGTTGCCAAATCCTGTAGATTCCATCTTAAAAACATAGCCCGCATCCGCCCCTTTCTTGCACCAGATACTACCAAGGAGTTTGTCCATGCTCTAGTAATTTCCCGCATGGATTATTGTAACCCTCTCCTCATTGGTCTTCCCAAACGCCGTACTGCACCCCTACAGTCCATAATGAACGCTGCTGCTAGACTGATTTTCTTCTCTAGTCGTTTCTCTCACACTTCTGCCAGTCCTTACATTGGCTTCCTGTATGCTATAGGAGTCAATTCAAGGTACTAACTCACACCTATAAAGCACTGAACAACTCTAGCCCCTCTTAAATCTCCTCACAGATCCATAGGTATGTCCCTTCTCGCTCTGCCCGTGACCACCTCCTGTCCGTTGTCCGCACCCGTACGGCCAACTCACGCTTGCAGGACTTCTCGCGGGCGGCTCCATTCCTATGGAATAGCCTACCTACCGCCATCAGACTCTCCCCTAGTCTTGCATCTTTTAAGAAGTGCCTTAAAACCCATCTCTTTAGAAAAGCTTATGGCCTCCAAGACTAACCCCTACCTAACATACCTGTCTCTTGCCTTCTCCTAAAGGGCAGCCCACCTTATTTGACTGCAAATTCCTGTCCTAATGTGTTTTACACCCCACCTCCTATAGAATGTAAGCTTGATTGAGCAGGGTCCTCTTCAACCTATTGTTCCCGTATGTTTATTTGTAATTGTCCTATTTATAGTTAAAACCCCTCTCATAATATTGTAAAGCGCTACGGAATCTGTTGGCGCTATATAAATGGCAATAATAATAATATTGGTTAGGCAGATTTAGAGTACAAGCTGTCGAGGTTCTTCAGGTTTCGTCTTCAGATATAATGGAAGATATTGAGTGCTTCTGAAAGCCCTTCCTCTAATCTACATAACCAATAAAGACTTTACTTCCTTTCTCCTTTATTTGTATTTTCGATGTTGCACTGATAAGCTTGCGAACAATTAAGCTCTCGGTTTTGTTGAATTATCCTAATTTTAATAACTGACAATTATCATCAACCTTTTTTTTTTTTTTTTGTCTATTTTCATCCGATATAGATATATCTACATATCATTTATTTTTAATTCTTTGTTTGCTGTCCACAAGATAACAGACATGCTTGCACAGCCACGACAGCTAGAGAAATACATTATATTTAAACATAAGAAAACAGTCATGGCATTCGAGTCAATTGCACAGATTTGTAAATTATAAAACCAAAATGTATGTCAGTATCACTTGACGTTCTTAATCAGTCTTGTAGGCAAGGTAAAAGTATAGTTTGAGCCTGAGTGTGGGTTTTCCTATCTTTAAAGGTGAAATAAAATGTCAGGCAAATGTATGTACAAGCTAGGTAATCATAATGAAATAGGCTGTGCCTTGCATAGGAAAGGTTAAAGGATCTTAACATGTATAGCTTGGAGGAAAGACGAGACAAGGGGGATATGATACTCTACTCTCCACTCTACAGAGACTGCCGTTATCAAAGTCACTAACGACCTAATCGCAGCTAAATCCAAAGGCCACTACTCCATACTAATTCTTCTTGACCTCTCAGCGGCCTTTGACACCGTTGATCATGCTCTCCTTCTTCAAACTCTTCAATCGCTTGGTCTCTGTGACTCTGTCCTCTCGTGGTTTTCCACTTATCTCTCCCAACGCTCATTCAGTGTCTCCTTTTCTAATGATACCTCCTCCCCTCGCCCTGTCTCGGTTGGAGTCCCCCAAGGCTCCGTCCTTGGTCCCCTTCTATTTTCTCTTTATACTGCCTCTCTTGGCAAACTTATTACCTCTTTTGGATTCCACTACCACCTGTACGCTGATGACACCCAGCTATATCTCTCCTCCCCGGACCTCTCCCCTGCCGTCCTGCAACGTGTCACTGCTTGCCTTTCTTCCATCTCTGACTGGATGTCCTCCCGCTTTCTGAAACTCAATATCTCAAAAACTGAGCTCCTTGTCTTTCCTCCTCCTAATACTGATCCTCCTCTTTCGCTCTCCCTTCAAGTTTGTGGTACCAACATCAATCCATCCTTGCAAGCACGCTGTCTTGGCGTCATACTTGACTCTGGTCTCACCTTTGAGCCTCACATCCAGCATGTTGCCAAATCCTGTAGATTCCATCTTAAAAACATAGCCCGCATCCGCCCCTTTCTTGCACCAGATACTACCAAGGAGCTTGTCCATGCTCTAGTAATTTCCCGCATGGATTACTGTAACCCTCTCCTGATTGGTCTTCCCAAAAGCCGTACTGCACCCCTACAGTCCGTAATGAACGCTGCTGCTAGACTGATTTTCCTCTCTAGTCGTTTCTCTCACACCTCACCCCTCTGCCAGTCCTTACATTGGCTTCCTGTATGCTATAGGAGTCAATTCAAGGTACTAACTCACACCTATAAAGCACTGAACAACTCTAGCCCCTCCTATATCTCCTCACAGATCCATAGATATGTCCCTTCTCTTTCTCTCCGCTCTGCCCGTGACCACCTCCTGTCCGTTGTCCGCACTCGTACGGCCGACTCGCGCTTGCAGGACTTCTCGCGGGCGGCTCCCTTCCTATGGAATAGCCTGCCTACCGCCATCAGACTCTCCCCTAGTCTTGCATCTTTTAAGAAGTGCCTTAAAACCCATCTCTTTAGGAAAGCGTATGGCCTCCAAGACTAACCCTTACCTCACATACCTGTCTCTTGCCCTCTCCTAAAGGGCAGTCCACCTTATTTGATTGCAAATTCCTGTCCTAATGTGTTTTACACCCCACCTCCTATAGAATGTAAGCTCGATCGAGCAGGGTCCTCTTCAACCTATTGTTCCTGTAAGTTTATTTGTAATTGTCCTATTTATAGTTAAATCCCTTCTCATAATATTGTAAAGCGCTACGGAATCTGTTGGCGCTATATAAATTGCAATAATAATAATAATAAATGATAGAAACATTTAAATACATTAAGGGAATCAACACAGTAAAGGAGGAGACTATATTTAAAAGAAGAAAAACTTCCACAACAAGAGGGCATAGTCTTAAATTAGACGGGCAAAGGTTTAAAAATAATAGGAAGTATTACTTTACTGAGAGGGTAGTGGATGCATGGAATGGCCTTCCAGCTGAAGTGGTAGAGGTTAACGCATTAAAAGAGTTTAAGCATGCGTGGGATGGGCATAAGGCTATCCTAACTATAAGATAAGGCCAGGGACTAATGAAAGTATTTGGAAAATTGGGCAGATTAGTTGGGCCGAATGGCTATCTGCCGTCGCATTCTATGTTTCATAGGGAGATAGGTGAAGTGTTATAAAAAAACATGCTAGTCAGGCAACAAGTATACTCAATACTGAGCCTTATTTGAGAAAGGGGCTATAAAGAGCTAAAAGTGAGCAGAGAAAACAAAACAATATAATGTAAGAATGGCGATAGAACCACTGGGTCATATACATCTATATATAATTTTTATTGAATTTTTTATGTTCCTGTCTTGAACTTACTATAGAGCACATCAGATACCACAGGTCACATTTATATTGGCCTGAAAAAGATTCTTAAAAGTGCAGAGGGGAGCTGATTTAAATCCTCTTCCTGCAGGCTGACATTGCATCTTAAATTGAGTTTTCAGTTTAAGGTGAAACAGACTGACTTGGAGTTGGCCCCAATGTAGGTTTAAACAAAGGAGCTGCCAAAGGCAGAACATTGTGGAACAGCCAGAAAACTGAAATCTGAATTTTCCAGCAGAACCTTTTTTTTTTTTTTTTTCCCCAGGCTCTTTGTCTGCTGCTTTCTAAGGTCTTTTTTATCCTTAAGATCTTAAACCTTGAATCCAGAACCAGGATCTGTATTACAGTATACCGTGTAACTTATATTTATTTACATTTTATTGACCATAATGTTGGACATTCTTTTTTAAATAAAGCAACCCAAAAACATCTGGGTGAGAATGAGGTTTCTATCTTATGCCTACTTATAAAACGTGCATTCACTGCCCCGCTCCCTCTGCATGTGTGCTTTTCAAAGAAAATCCCAAATATTTGTTGCATATTTTCCTGTATCCCTTGGCAGACTTGCTCCTAAGCAGAACGCGAGCAGAAGAAGAGAAAAAAGAAAAAAAAAGCTTTCTGTATGAATCATGACTAACTGGATTTTCTCCTGGTGAGTTCCTGGCTCAGAATGTTTTGTGAATAAGTTGTGCACAGTTTTACTTCTGCAGTAGAAAACAAAGGTGATGCACATTTTGAATATCATGGTAATGATTTATTATAGCCAAGATACTCTCCTTGCGATACTGCTGGATCACAGTGTCTCTAAAGCTCTAGATACCGAAAGGATGTATTGTTAAAAAATGGCAACTACAGTCTGAAAACAGATGGAGAGTCATATAACAAAATCTTTAGCACAAAACTTTGTTGCAGAGTTTATTTGTGCAGCACCAAGTATGTTAAAAATTGAGCAACATCTTGGTCACATGCCTGAAGAAGGTCATGGGACTGAAACGTTGTTCCACACCCTCCTCCCCCTTCAATTCCATCCACTAATGAGCCGTGCTGTCCATATCTAAGCTGGGCTGTCTACTTGCACATAAATCGTAGAGGCCAAGTTCTCCCAGCAGTGGGATCCTTCCCCTCACTGTAGGAGGATGGATGTCACTGAGGACAGGCTGAGTGGAGGTGGCATGTTGGGAAGCCCCCCCCCCCCCCAGCGAAGGTCTTTAAGTTGGTTCAACGTTTCCAGTGAACTGGTTGTGGTGCTTTAAGTAACCCTTAAAAGTCAAATACGCTTGAGGAAATTGTCCCTGTTGCTGTATTGTATATGACAACAAAAGAGGTCTATTATATTGTAGTAAGTTTCATACGATTATATAGAGGATGGCAAAAATAAATAGGTCAAAAGAAATAGGTAGTTGTGAAGTCCTTCCATTCGTAATATTATATGAAAGACTATACTTTGTAAGGATTGAAAGCCAGCTCTGGGTTAGCAAAAATAATGGAGGACACCCAGGGGAATTCAGACTGGAACATTGTGCCTGGATTCTGATTTATAGAAACTGTACACCAGATTTCACCCTTACCCAATACAACTGCACGACTAAGACCATTAACTATGAATTTTGCTTGCACAAAATTTGCAGATAAACAGTTGCCAATTGTGACATAGTCTACCATTACCAATAGCTGTCATTAGCATAAAAAAACAGGTCCAACGCATTTTGTTCTAATAGTAAAACTTCCTCAGGGACCAGTAAAATGTAATTCACAGTAATTCACATCAAACAAAATACAATCAATGCCAACAACAACAAAAAACAACCAGCCTAACCTCCTCCCTCCCAGAGTTCCCTTATAAAGGGGTTCTATTAGAGCGAAACGCGTTGGACCTGTTTTTTGTTTATTTTTTAATGATTTTATGTTTTTCATTGCTGGAAGAAATTAATTAAATATTTTATCCACCTTCCTCACACATGGAATTGAGTCCTTGGATTGGCAGTCCAGAAGAGGCAAGGAGGCTTTGCCCACCTCTCCACCCCGCTACTATTGGGGGAGGCACCTGAGAGCAATTTTTATACCATGAGAATTTGTGAGTGCAAACAATTTATATTCTATATAGGATTTATATGACAGAATCACACTGTGGTTTTTTTTCTTTAGGTTAACAGCTGTATTCCTATGGTCTGTATACAGCTAAAAGCGCCTTTATAAAGGTAGTAGCTGGAGACACTGTAGGCAGAGGTGTGAGATCTGCCTGGGGGATGAACAGCAGAGACAGAGGGGATGATACTTGCCTGGAAGGCGAGAGCTGTAGCATGGTGCAGGATGGAATAAGTTCTTAGTAACCCCAGTCAAGCTTCGGCAACTGGGGCTGAAGCATTCCAGGGTCCCTAATAACAGCTACGAAGCTGACCTGGTGGAGATACTCAGTTGGAGTACAGGAACTATGTCACACTTTAGATACATGGTAGTGTCATAATATTTTACAGCAAACTTACATGCAGCATGTCTCTCACTGGTTTAATCCTCTTAGTATTTACTAGAACTCACGAGTTTGACATCATCAATATGCATTATATGGGCACAGCCTGAGTTACATCTTATATGCTGCCACACAGAAGAATGTTGGTGTTTGCATTTGCCGGTACCTTCTGCAGATGCATCACAATGTCAATATATTTTTCTCCAGTGCAATGCAGAGCAGATATACGATATATGCACAACTTCATAATGACATCGGATTACTGAAAACACATTCAAAATCTAACATCAGGATGGTGGGAGGATAACAAGAAAAAAACCTTTTAATTCCCATAGGATGCCTATCTCACCTAACCTGATGTATTCTAGAATTTCGTGCAATGTGTTACACAACACTCAGATGATTAAAACGTGGCCTCAAGTTGGACTACTTGTTTGTAGTTGCATTCCGCATCCCATTATTTCTGTGAGAAGCATTGTGTTGGCTGGGAGATCGGAAGTGATTCTAAGGATGGAGCAGAGCCGCACCACGAAGACTGTCTTACTGTTGGATTAGAGATAAGTATTTCTTTTTTAGGCCACAGTGAGGAGCCTTAACTCTAAAATACAAAGCAAGCACTCCGAAATTATTACTAAATGTATTTCTAACGTGGGTATGTTCTTTTAATGGAAAAAAACATCCCTAACGTAGGGTCCCCAGGGCATTCTGTGTTTCCCAAACTAATCATCTATTCTCTGCTAACGCATACAGAAGAGAGGGATTTTCAGCTCTCATCCACTAATCAAAGGCTCTCCACCCATATGGGAAAGCCATTGAGCTGTCAGACTTCACCCTGTCATATGGGATAGTCCATCAAGGGGGTAGCATGTCATCAAGGCAGAATTTAACTCCAGATCAACCAGTTGGCTCATTCAAGTTGAAGCTATTCATGTTTTTACTTTTACGTTGTTACTTTTAAAAGGGTTTTATATATCACTTGGCACTTTGTACAATTAAATGCCATGAGTGATTCGAAAACCTTTCTTTCAGCTGAGGCTACAATACTTATTGGTCCAACACAACATATTCTGAGATGGTATGGAGGTCAGGTTATATACAAGTTTCCATTTTTTTTTTTAAATCATTTTTTTTATGTTTCCAGGGATACAAAAACAACAACTTTTTTCTTTGTGTAAGGCTGACTCCCTGGGCTGTCAATCAGCCAGCTGGAATACTCTCTTCCTGGCTGGCAATATTAGTTTTGTGCATCTGTACTGATTTAGAAGAAAAAAATACTCCTATTTGAACTGGTTTAAAAATAAATAAATAAAATACTCGTAACTGGACTGATTTTTTTTTATTTTTTTTAAATAATACTCATTTTTTAAATAATACTCAATTGAATACTCATATTCACTCAAGTGTGAGTTTTTGGTAATTCAAAGTGAAATTAAAATTGTAGGCCTAAATAGCTGAACTGGAAGAGAATCTCCAATTCAACTATGTTTTCATGGTGGCTGTTTTGGGTGAAAATTGAAAATTCACTTTGAAATCCCCAAAATGCACACTTAAAGGGACACTATAGTCACCAGAACAAATACAGTTTAATGTTGTTGGCTTGGTGAGTACAGTCAGTCCCTGCAGGCTTTTTAATGTAAACACTGCCTTTTCTGAGCAGGGATACCTCCAATGGCAGTCACTCAGATGGCTACAAGAGGTGCTTCCTGGTGCAGTGTTGCAGTGCAGTAGTGCAGTGTGCATCACTGACATTCAATGTCTCCACCCTCTGCATGGAGATATTGAACTTTCCCCATAGAGATGCATTCATTAAATGCATCTCTTCGAAGAGATGCTGATTGACTAGGGTGGCGTTTGGCTCTGCTCCTTGCCCCACCTTCTTGGCTGAGATAATCAAAATTGACAATCTCGGCCAATCTAATTCTTTTCTATGGGAAAGCATTGTGATTGGCTGAGATCATTAATTCTGATTATGTCAGCCAAGGATGTGTATCGGCGGCGGGATTTTAGTACTATAGTGTTAGGAATACACGTTTGTGTTCCTGACACAATAGTGCCCCTTTAAGTAGATCGGAATAATAAGAGCATTGATGTTTGAGCACATTGTGGCTCCTAGAATAGGCTACCCCAATTTTCTCTGAGACCAGAGTTACCCAGACATAGTCTGGAGGTTAGTCTTGGTTGGCCCCACTCATTGAAAACCAAGAGATCTTTCTAAGATAAGGGGGTAACATGGAACCTTCATTTGAAATGTTCACCCGTTTCAATCTGATAGATGCAATTATGTTCTAAATACTTTGCCCTTGAGTAAAAAATTATATTATGAGAACCACAAAGGAATTTCAGCAATTTTATACTTGACAAATCTTACAGTTCTACCAATTACACTTCATTAGCAGTGGGATCATTGTAAATTAATAGACATACTGCACAACACTCTACTAAGAAAAAAAATATATAATTGGCTAGAATTATTAAACAAGCCCAAGGCTAAATGAGGACATGATATTTGCTTTCTATTAAGTTGGCTGTATTTTTATTCTAGGACTTGCATTATCCTTACAATACCTTTTTATCATTTAATAATTCTAAATATTTTTTGGGGGCTACATCATTTGGATCTTTGCAGCCTTGTGTTCCCTGATCTGTGCGCACTTCTCTCATAAACTACGAACAATTTCTTGTAGTTTGGTATCCACCCAAGCAGCATAAAGCTGGAAACCCAGACTCGGATTCCAGAGCTGCCGTTTTGCCCAGTTTATGTATACATTGTCATTCCAAATGGGTGTGGAACAAGGGTGAATACCATATTCCATATACACTGATGGTGAGCTGTTAGCAGTCTTAACAACAAGGGAACGCAAAAAAAAAAAAGCACAGACTGAGAACATACTGATGATTGAGTTGAGCAGGTTACTGTGTATTTATCTTTATTATCCATTCACCAGTAATGGTCAAAGCTGGACCACTAATCAATTCAAAGTTTTGGATAATCTTCTGATGTTGTTAAAGGCAAATACATAATTTCGAATGATTATCTGTAGCAAACTTACCGGATCCTTGAGCCTGCAATGCTCCCCTAATCGGGCCGCACGGGCCGAATGAATGGTGCGTCTTCTGTGGATTCAAATGCTGTGATGTCACACTCCCCTTATAGTGACCGCGTCATCTAGGCCCCATATTTTATCAATTTGGAGTTGCAATGATGACCTGGACCAATCAGAAACAATGTTAGCCTATATAAAGTTAATTTGGGCCTTTGTTCATTGCACTTTCGTGGTTTCTGCATTGATATACGTTAGTGCTCACAGTCTCTCTTGATTTGCTGATATTGACCTTGGCTTGTTTCTGACCTTGAGTATTTCTGGTATCCTGACCCAGTTTGTTATTCAGTTTATCTATATTTTTTTAGTCCTGGCCTTGGCTATTTCTGACTTTTGTCTTTGTCTTTCTTATATTAAGTCCAGCCACTCTAAGGCCCAGTAACACGTCTATCTAGTTCCTCGTTTGTGGGATTTGCCATTCCTGTAAGTTGGGATACGACCCTGTGAAATTAACTAAATGGTGTTCAGTCTATAGGTAAGGCTAACTATTCTCTCCCATATGCAACACAATTAATACTCTCCTAAAAAAAAATAACAAAAATCTTCATGTCACTATTATTATAATTTTTTTTATAAAGCGCAAACAAATACTGTAGCACTGTCATAGGTATCAAGCTGGTGGCACCCACAGGGGACAGCATCAGGTAAGTATAACTCACCCTAGCTGCACCCGCAGACATTAATATTTTCCAATTTATTTTCCAAATGTACAAAAATTTGGAGTATAGGAAATAACCCTGACAGTGTGAGCCATCAATAGAAAAACAACGTTAACTAATGCTATGCGCAATGCTACACATTGATGCCACCAAACACTACTACTTTGACTGAAAAAAATAATGAAGAAAAATAAGTTCCCATTAAGCTGAATACAGCATTTAAAGTGCTCAAAAACCCCTATACTATTCTTAGTCTATGCTAACACACTTGCCCATCGTACCTAACTTTCACTATATCAACCCTTTGTGCTGTAGCAAAAACATGCAAAATGCTGCTCTCCACCGTACACTAAAATATATAGCGCATCAAAACTATAAAAAATCATGATGGGACACCAGGAAAGGTCAAGTATAGCTATCAGTCTAGCTCCACTCTAGCTTCCTCAAACTAAATAAGAGAGAAGTGAATGGTGCTTGCTTGCTACATACTGTATATATGTACATTACAGGTCTAGGATCTCTACTACAGCTTATAACAAAGGACTAGAAATTCCGGTCAGGAGGATAGGATATGCCAATTCCCTCTATTAAGGCTTTTGACATTAAATAATTCTCACAAACAGGATCGGATGTCTCCATGTAATTTTGAATGAAAAAAAGAGGGAGCATATTGATGGATCCTGCCTGGTATACCACATGATAAAGTAGGAGTTTCCAATGGATTCCCTTGGGATTTTAGAGAGAGTGCAAGCAATTTGATTGTGTCCCAGTTGCTTTAGGAGAAAAGGGAAACAAATACATTTTTTAGGTGGTATCGTTGGTGTTGTGCATGGGGCAGAAGATGGTCTGCTAAGGTAATAATTGTCCGTTCATGTTTTCATAGCAACACAAACCCAGAACTTCAAAAAATAAAACTTTTTTAACTGCTCAATAGTTATAAAGTCCAATGACTCCCATTTGTGGTTAAGTTTCTTTAAATATTGATCACGCTGCACGGAACCAGTTGCACGATAGTAACATGTTTATAAACACACTGACTGCCTCTATGGACAAAGTATAATATACATATTTGAGGGGATTTTCACCAATCCCTTTGAATATACTTCATGGTTCCGTGTCTATATACAGTTTAAATACACAATTTAAATATCTGTTCCATATACCAAATGCATATTTAGGAACAAGTGTTTAAACAAAAAAGTGCACATTTTTTTAAGGTTAAAGTATTCGAACTGCATGATTTAGCTAAAACAAACAATAGCCATATGTGTTTTCTTAC
Organism: Pelobates fuscus; assembly: GCF_036172605.1. Taxonomy (NCBI): domain Eukaryota; kingdom Metazoa; phylum Chordata; class Amphibia; order Anura; family Pelobatidae; genus Pelobates; species Pelobates fuscus. The sequence continues at coordinate 329,941,948 of NC_086319.1, forward strand.
ACTTTGATAGGACTGTTTATTTCACAGATCCACAATTATCATTAAGGCAAGCTGTATTTTGTCATTGCAAAGAAATTTCCCACGCCTTAGCATCTGCTTTGCTGGCTATGCTTGTACTTGGCAGTCTGTGCGCTGTTCCAGGAGGGGCCACTATGTATTCAGATGTATGGTCTTAATACTATCCCAGAGTACGAATGCAGGATCAAACTTGGGCGGCAGTTTTCTTCAATCCCTAACATGGGATACATTTCGGAGTGTTGTTCACTATAGCGGCAGATTGATTAATCTTCTTTACATTGGTGGAATTGTTCACCGTATCGCTCCATAGCATGTTTCAAATTCCTTTTAGCAGGAAAATGTGTTAATCAACTTTATAAATATTTACATAGATCTATAGTTCTGTCTAGCATCTGTCCATTATGCTGCATTATTCCGGCGCTATAATTACAGCTGGGAGATATGTGTATTTCTCTGTGTATGTATATTATAAGTTTATAGCATATTCAACATTTTTTACAATGGGCGGACAATCCATGTGAGTAACTGTTCAAATAGTGGCTTACAAGGCCCTCCTCAGTCTTTTGTTTATAATTGCTGCTATGCCATATTGTAAACTTTAAAATAAAATTAAAAAAAGCTTAAATGAAAAAGTAAATGTATGGATTTCACTGTCACAAATCATATTATGTCCTGTCAGTATACTTCTTAAACTCTAGATTGAGTAATTCTCCTTGTGTCTCTTGGGTAGCAGGAGAAGATTGGCAACATATGCCCAGAGGTGTATTTTGGCTTTGTGCTTCCCTAGGCATGACAAAACTCAGGCATCCCCCCTTCCTCCCCCCCCCCTAAACCCCACTTCCAAATTTCTCTTCCTGACAGACACACACCCTCACTGATGCATGCACTGGCATACACTCACAGATACACAATCAATGTCACACATATTGTTTAACCAACACACACTTTCACTGAAACATACACATTCACAGACATACACACTCACTCATTCACAGTTACACTCACATTTACACACACACTCACATTCACCGACAGACACACATATACACTAACTGACAGATACGCATTCACCAACAGACACACTCACTATCAAACACGTACACACTCTCACTGACAAACAAATATACATTCTCAGTGACAGCCACACACTCACTAACACATAAACACTCTAACAGACACACACTAACACACTTACTAACAGACACACACAAACACTCACTAACAGGCACACTCACTAACAGACACACTAACACTCACTAACAGACATACTAAAACTCACAGACACGCACACACTCTCACTAACAGACACACTAACACTCACTAACAGACACACACTAACACTCACTATCAGACACACACTAACCCTCACTAGCATACACACTCACTAACAGACACACTAACACACACACTAACAGACTCACACTAACACACACACTAACAGACACACACTCACTCACTAACAGACACACTAACAATCACCAACAGACACTCAAACTAACACACTCACAATTAAATAAATAAATAAATTATGTTTCAATCCACCAAGCCTACCTTTGTGAGTGCTGGAGTGGATTTTTCCCTGTGGTCCAGTGGGGCTGGCTGCAGCTTTGCAGATTTTTTTGCCACCCTCTGAAAGTGCTGCCCAAGGCCTTGCCAGCCTCGCAGTAAATACACCGCTGCACATGCCTTATCTCTTCACATAAGAAGTTGCTTTCAATGCATTCCTTTAAAGTCGTGGATTATAGAGATCTATTATTATAGATATCACAGACTTACATTCTAAAGTACAAGTTCCAGATGACACTGCAGCAATAGCTCGGTCAAACAAGTTCTTTTTGATTATGTGTGCGTAAGTGTGGAAAATGGGTCCAACTCCGTTCCTATCTATGCACAAGATGGAAATGTTTTGGCAGAGTTGGATTTTTTATTGTTTTCATTGCTTATCTATACTGATTTTCAAGGAGAACAGAATTTTTTCTTTCTTTTTGTCATGCCCCTATTTACTATACACATTAAAGCTGAATGCCTGACCCACTGCTGGCAAGGTCTTCTTTTGACCACATATTATGCTTTTAAACCATCCTCAGGATCCGAATCAGGACTCAAAGGGAATTTGCAGTCTTGGACTCATTATATCCAGATAATGATGACCACTGTAGGGATAATTGATTCCTCTCTTATATTTACTATAGGCAATAATCAAACTTCTTCCTGGAATAGTCTCTGAATGATCTACTAAAACTGTGTCAGAGTCCTCCTACCTTAATCAATGCAACTGGCTAAGAATTACATTTACCATAAACTCTGTGTGCTCTAGTTTTTGACCACTCATAGCATATCATTGGATCTCTCTGTAATTATCGTAGTTCACCTCTCAGTTGTCTACTTACAACGAAAAAAAGTCAGACGATGGCATTAAAATTATAGCTATAGTACAATATAATTGAGCCTTATATAAAATGAGCATATTGTGAGAAATTATTGTGGTCGATTTTTAATATGAAAGAAAGCCAAAGCCACAGCTACCAAGACAAGAGAACCAACGGTATGATTAACTACTGTCCTTTCACTGCTCTGAAATGCCCAGCCATTTCCTGCTAGTAGATGGGCTTTAATGACAATAATGAAAATGGTACAACTATTGAAAGAGCTTTTTAGTAGAGCAGCCCTTATGGGCTCAGTGTTTAATCTAAGCATTGTAGACATTAACAAGCAAAGGGAGACTTTCTGGTTGGGTGTAGAAGCCACACTTCAAGCAGCACTATACCACTATAATCTGTTGAAATGGTTATGGTGCAAGGAGGCTTGCCGTATGACAACTTACCTAGGGTCTACCAGGCAACTGTAACTTCATCTGTGAACTGTAACTACTCCTACGTTACAGTGCTGAGCTCAGGAGATGTAACCGAAGCTCCGTAAATGAGCTTCAGACTCTCAGTAGAGGATATGACCATTGTCCGGTGAACCCTAGGTAACAAGTCAAACCATTATCAAACAGGTTGACTACTTATATTAGAGGCCACCAGAGCACTCCTGACACCATTACCGCTACAGCATGGCATAGTGGTTATGGTGCTTGGAGTGTTCCTTAAAGCTGCAACTGCAATTCCAGCTGGCATTGCCATATACACACTGTTCCTGCTTATTTTTTGTAAATCTTTATTTTTCAGTGCCGGTTCAATATTACAAATTTGAAATATGCCACAACAGCAGTCTTACAAAACGTTTCAACAATCAATATATATTGCCATTGGGGCTAGAGTGATCGTACACATTTTTTCATACAAGGCTAAATAGTTATAACGACATGGTCTCAATACCAGTGTAAACTATGCGTATCATGTCTAGTGTGAAATTAGGGTGTTGCACCTATAACGAGATGGTACTGGTACGGGGGTTGCGCTATGAAGACACCTGTCCCCTTTAGGCGTGGAGAGGCATAGGTGAATGTGCCAGTGTAGGAACTAGGAGTTTGAGTATCGTCTATGTGTGGGTTGTCTATAACCCAAGATATTTGTGTCTGAGCCGTGTGGAGGAGGGGTTCTCGAAGATGGCAATGGAGGTCTGTGTGAGTGAAAGCTTGTACCATTCAGGCGTAATGTGTTCCAACGGTTGCTACGCCTCTTAACCCTGAGACATTAGGGGGGGGGGGTCGGCGGCAATCCGCTGCCGCGTTGCCTTACGGGCACCCGGTCAGTTACAACCTAACGTCGTTAAAGGGAGCTGACTGTATACAGGTTAAACAGGTTAAACATAACTCAGTGTGGTGCATTAAACAGGAGAGTAGAGCATAGAAAAACTTGAACAATAACAGGAACTGAAGTTCTGGTCTTTGAACAGTTCATGTTTCAGGGAATCGGTTCTGGGTGCGAGTTGTCTTCACCGGTAGTGTTGTTGTAGAGTCCCAGTGTGTGCAGCAAGGCCTGCCCTTCTTCCCCGTTAGTGATTCTGTAGTGTTGCTCTCCTTTGGTCACCCAAAGCGTTCTGGGGGTTGCCCATCTGTAAGTCAAGCCCGCTGTGCGTAGGGTGGTGGTTATGGTCTGCATACTCTTACGCCATGTTAGTGTATCTCTGCATAAGTCCTGAAAAAACGTGATTTGATGAGTCTCAAAGTCATATGGCGTTTTCCCTTTTATGGCCGTTATTAGGGCTATTTTATCTGTGACGGTTTGGCAGTGGAGGATTATGTCCCGAGAGGCCGACTTGGGTGCCTTTTGGGGTTTAGCAATACGGTACACCCCGTCAAACGTAAAATGCTTCGCCTGCTTGTTAGGAATGAGCGAGGCCACCAAGCGTCTTACAAAGTGGGGCAGTTCGTCCAAAGGTATGGACTCTGGGACCCCCCTGATCTTAATATTTTTCCTCCTACCCCTATCATCGAGGATGTTTACCTGTCTGACGACAGAGGCTTGTGATGTTTGTAACTGGGCCACTTTGTCCGTCAGTGAGTTCAGGGCTTGGCTCAGGTCTTTTACTTCTTTTTCCGTGGTCTGTGTTCGGGCCGACAGTGTCTGTACCTCTGCTGCCAGCCCCTTCAGGTCTGCTTGCCACATGATTTGCAGGTTACTTTGGAGTCCCAGCAACATGGCCTGGATGTCCATTTTCGTCGCTGGGGTTGTTGCACTATGGGCTTGTGCATCCGAGGTGCCTGCAGTGGTCTCAGTTGTGCTGTGTATGCAGGGGCGGGCTGGGCCGGGGGGCAGGGAGGCAATTGCCCCCCAGGCCGCCCTAAATCCCATTAAGACCGGCCGCGGCGGGCCGGGCCTTTAAATGCTGCAGCCGCCTGAGCGCTCTGTAAAGAGCGCTCAGGCGGCTGCAGAACAGATTCTCCCCTCCCCTGTAGCGTGGCCGAGCTGCTCTCCGGTCCCGGCCGGAGTGATGGGAAGGTGCTCGCTCAGTGTGCACCTTCCTTTCAGTCCGGCCGGTTACAGGAAACAGAAACTCCTCTTCCGCGCGGAGTTTCTGTTTCCTGTAACCGGCTGGACTGACAGGAAGTGCACACTGAGCGTGCACTTTCCCATCACTCCGGCCGGGACCGGAGAGCAGCTCGGCCACGCTACAGGGGAGGAGGTAAGAAGAAGAGGGGAGGGGGGAAGTAAGAAGAGGGGAGGGAGGGGGGGAAGTAAGGGGAGGGGGGGGGGGGGAAGTAAGAAGAGGGGAGGGGGGGTGGAAGTAAGAAGAGGGGAGGGGGGGAGTAAGAAGAGGGGAGGGGGGAGTAAGAAGAGGGGAGGGGGGGAGTAAGAAGAGGGGAGGGGGAGAGTAAGAAGAGGGGAGGGGAGGGGGGGAGAGTAAGAAGAGGGGAGGGGGGAGTAAGAAGAGGGGAGGGGGGGAGTAAGAAGAGGGGAGGGGGGAGTAAGAAGAGGGGAGGGGGGAGTAAGAAGAGGGGAGGGGGGGAGTAAGGGGAGGGGGGAGTAAGAAGAGGGGAGGGGGAGTAAGAAGAGGGGAGGGGGGAGAGTAAGAAGAGGGGGGAGTAAGAAGAGGGGAGGGGGGAGTAAGAAGAGGGGGGAGGAAGAGGGGGGGAGTAAGAAGAGGGGAGGGGGGATAATAAGAGGGGGGAGTAAGAGGGGAGGGGGGAGTAAGGGGAGGGGCGGAGTAAGAGGAGGGGGGAGTAAAAAGAGGGCGGGGGAGTGTAAGAAGGAGGGGAGAAAAGAAAAAGAGGGGGGAAGAAGAGGGGAGGGGAGTAAGAAGAGGGGGAGGGGGGAGTAAGAAGGAGGGTAGATAAGAAAAAGAGGGGGGTAAGAAAAAGAGGGGGGAGTAAGAAGAAGAAGAGGAGGGAGTAAGAAAGAGGGGGAGTAAGAAGAAGAAGAGTGGAGAGTAAGACGAAGAAGGGGTAAGAAGAAGAAGGGGGGAGTAAGAAGAAGGGGGAAGTAAGAAGGAGGGGAGATAAGAAAAAGAGGGGGGTAAGAAGAAGAAGGGGGGAGTAAGAAAAAGAGTGGGGAGTAAGAAGAACAAGAGTGGGAAGTAATTAGAAGAAGGGGGTAAGAAGAAGAGGGGGTAAGAAGAAGAAGGGGGAGTAAGAAGAAGAGGGGGGAGTAAGAAGAATAAGGGGGGTAAGAAGAAGAAGGGGGTAAGAAGAAGAAGGGGGTAAGAAGAAGAAGGGGTTAAGAAGAAGGGATAAGAAGAAGAAGGGGGAGTAAGAAGAAGTAGGAGGGTTAAGAAGAAGAAGGGGGGAGTAAGAAGAAGAAGAAGGGGGAGTAAGAAGAAGAAGAAGGGGGAGTAAGAAGAAGGGGGGAGTAATAAGAAGAAGGGGGTAAGAAGAACAAGGGGGGAGTAAGAAGAACAAGGGGGGAAGTAAGAAGAACACAAGGAGGAGGGGGGTAAGAAGAACACAGGTGGGGTGAGGAGAACACACAGAGGGAGGAGTGAGAAGAACACAGGGAGGGTGGAGGGGGGGATGAGAAGAGCACAGGGAGGGTGGGTGAGTGTGAGAAGAGACCGCTAGGGGAGGGTGGGGGAGAGGAGAGACCACTAAGGGGCAGGGGAGAGCTCTAAGGGACAGAAGGGACAGCTCTATAGGACAGGGGGCAAGACAGGGAGCTCTTTCACACTACGCGCACACACACACACACACAATGCATCCCTATACATACACAGAAACACACAATGCATCCCTATACATACACAGAAACACAACATGCTTCCCTTACACACAGAGAAACACACAATGCATCCATTACACACACACACACACACACACAATGCAACCCTTACACACAAAGACAATGCATCATTTGCACACATACACAGAAACATACAATGCAAACCCTTACACACACATGCAAACACACACACTGTTTTTCTTACATACACACAGAAACACAATGCATCTCTTACACTCAATGCACACACATACAAACACACACCTTGCATCCCTTATGCATACAAACACAGATTCACACAATGCATCCCTTACACACAACCAGAAACACATAATACATCCCTTATACACAAATACACACTACATCACCTGCACAAACTGGTATCCCTATACACTACATACCATAAGCACACATATTAGATCCTCTACAATAACACATAACACATCCCCTACACACTCCACTCCCTGTGAGCGAACTCATGGGTGGGTGGAACATATAAGTGGACTTATGAGTGGGCCTTATGGGCATACTCACCGTCAGGCACTGGGGCCCAGACCTTGAGCTGTGTAAGAGGCCCCCAAAAAATGGAGCTGCTTCCAATTCTCCCAGAACATTGAATTTTGTGACCACAGTTGCAAACAGCCTCCAGAGATCCTGTTCTACACCAGACCAGTGGAGCCAAACTGCAGCCCATCATCATCCTCATCTAATTGTAAGTAGGCAATCTAGTATATTATTAGTGACACTAATCTATAATTTACCTCACATTAAAGGGACACTATAGCTTAATGAAGTGGTTCTGGTGTCTATAGCCCTGCAGGCTTTTTAATGTAAACACACACTGTGTGCAGCACTGGCGTTAGTTCATATGGCAGATCATATGGGTGGGGCATTGTGATGTCACATGGGGGGGCGGCAAATTTATATTTTGTCTAGGGCGGCAAAAATCCTTGCACCGGCTCTGATCCGGGGCAGGTGCACCAGTGTACTGGTGACCCACAGGAGGGGAGTGCACTGATTGCACTCTCCTTCTGCCCAGACCCGTCTTCACCGCAGTGCAAGTGCCCTCTGCCCCTAATTTACAGTGGCTCACACTCACAGCAAGCAGTGCCTGGAGCCCTTTGCAGAGACGGAAACAAAGAGGTTCTGCGGCAGCTAGCCGTCCTGCAAGCATTACATTAAACAGCTGTTCCCCATGCAGCCACAGGTGGCGTTGTGCTGGGAGACTGTGATTACTCTTCACTTCCTCCCAGCCTAGTGAGCAGCGCATGGGGGAGAGAGAGTAGGAGGCATGATTTAATCTTGAATAAATCCTCTAAGCAAACCTTTATAAATTTGGGGGGATCAGCTCTGTTTCCACAGTTTATTGGTGTTTACTCTGATGTCTGTATTAATATTGAGGGATGTCTAAGTAGTAACGTCAGTGTGTGTCAGCAGGGCCAGCCGTTGGGGTGGGCAAGCTGTGCGGTCACGTAGGGTGCCATGACAACAGAGGCACCCGGTGGCCAACACAGCTCACAAGTTGGGTACACCAGCATATTTAATTTTAACGATTCGCTGGTGGTCCACTGGTGCGCACCAGCAGTAGGTGCAGTCAGATCATATCCTCTCCCTCGTGGTTCCGGCGCTCAGTTAGTGAGTCAGAGCACAGGCTCCGAGATTCTCAGCCTGTGCTCTGACAACATTGAAAGTCAGAGCCGTGAAGGAGCGGGTATGGCAAAGAGCTACTGATTAGCATAACATCAATATCCGTTATAAAACCAGGAAAAGGTGGGCATGGATGGTGAACTGATTTGGTGGCGCAATGGGCCACTTGACTGGTTTTGCCCCCCAGGCCTAAGGCTGCCAGCCCTCCCCTGTGTGTATGGAGTCCTCATCGTCAGACCTTCTAGGTGAGGTTGCCTTGGGAGCCTGGGCCTGTGCGGGTGGATGATGCTGCAGTATGCTGCTGCTGTCCCTGTTAAGTGTGGGGGTGCTTGCTGTCAGTTTGTTGGACCTCCGTCCCATATCTGCAGCTGTCGGGGAGTTTACCTCTGTGGGTTGCGGGCTTTGTTCAAGCCACGTTGTCAGCTCCCTGGTGAGGTACTGGTCGCGTGTGCGGTAGGCCCCTTGCCCCTTGCTCCGGCGTTTCGTGCCCGACGGCTGAAAAAAAGGCATCTGCGTGTTCAGCAGGATGCCCAGACGCTGTGCCCGTCGGTGGTTTGGGTCGATGGGTGTCGGGTATGCTTGTTTTTGGGGTCTTTAGTGCCCGTTGTGCGGAGCGCTCAGAAATGGCGACTGCCTCGGTGCGCCGTTGGCTCCGCCCCCCCTGTTCCTGCTTATTGCCTTTTTTATTGGGTAAGGATAATATCTAAGCATTCATTTAATTTTCTTATTATTATTATTTTTTTCTCTTTTTGTATGTTGCTATTATGGGAGGTCTGCCCTTCCATGGAAATTCACCATTGTTTTTCGGCAAATGTTAATGCCCTGACCAAACTTGGATTGGTGAAAAACTACAGTTCAGTGTGAAATGGTTTTACAACATACAATATAGAAGAATATGTTAATTACATATTATGTGAAATATTGAACAATATGCAATGTTTTAGTTAGTACAATGTTTATAGATCTTCCAAACAAAGCTGTGTTTAATCCACCTCTATCGTCTGTTTTTCTCTCATGGATTTTAAAGGGTTTATAAAGAAAGCAAAGACTAAATGCAAAAATGCATGATTTCAGATGACATAGAAGAACAATATATGTGCCAAGCTTACATTCTTCTTCGGGAAATCAACACATATATTTTTATGAGATATGTGTTACAGCACTCAAGGGCTTAGAGCTAGGTTATGAAAAATTAGTTTATGTTTTCAAACAAAATCAGACCCAGGGACTACCAATTCTAATATGCTTAGGGAACATAAAGACCATTAGAACACACTATTCTATATATTTTAATGACTGAAGCTCCACTGTGCATGTAGTGAGCACCATCTCAGGAGGGACACTTTGATACAGAAAGCCTGACAATCCTTCATGTAGTGTGTGCTAACCAATTTAGTGAGCATGTTTATCTCCCGTGTTTAAATTAGTATAGGACACACCGATATTGGGGTACTGTGACATGATATGGACCTATGATGTGACTGATATCCACATTTTTGTTTGCTGATATAGGTGATTTTAAAATTAAAATGTAAAACTGCGTGCGTGTGCGTGTGTGTGCACTGTTCCTTAAAGAGACACTATAGTCACCTGAACAACTTTAGCTTAATGAAGCAGTTTTGGTGTATAGAACATGCCCCTGCAGCCTCACTGCTCAATCCTCTGCCATTTAGGAGTTAAATCCCTTTGTTTATGAACCCTAGTCACACCTCCCTGCATGTGACTTGCACAGCCTTCCATAAACACTTCCTGTAAAGAGAGCCCTATTTAGGCTTTCTTTATTGCAAGTTCTGTTTAATTAAGATTTTCTTAACCCCTGCTATGTTAATAGCTTGCTAGACCCTGCAAGAGCCTCCTGTATGTGATTAAAGTTCAATTTAGAGATTGAGATACAATTATTTAAGGTAAATTACATCTGTTTGAAAGTGAAACCAGTTTTTTTTTTCATGCAGGCTCTGTCAATCATAGCCAGGGGAGGTGTGGCTAGAGCTGCTAAACAGAAACAAAGTGATTTAACTCCTAAATGACAGCAAATTTTTTTTTTGGGGGGGGGGGGGGGGGAGTTACATTTAACTGACTCGAACTGCCATATGGCAGAAAATTGGCTGTACCGAGATTTTTTTTAATTTTATAAAATGAAATGTAATATTTTCAAGAAGAAGTAATTCTGATTAAACAATTTTTTTCCAAGTATACAAGTCTACCAGAGTATCCAGTTATTATAACATTGTATAATTGATAGGAAAATTTTGGGATTCTGCTCGTGTGCCTATAATAGAGGACAAAACATAGTGCAAATATTGCTAAAATACTGTAATAAAGCTTCTAGTGATCAGAATGCACTCACATATTCCAGGAAAATAAAGCGTATTATGGGTGCCTCCCCTTGGTGGAAATGGGGGGTATGTTCCTTTAAAATACCCTCCCTATATAAGATGTTTGTAATGTTAGCGTTTTAGGATGCTGTTTGTTTTTTATGTACCTGTTGAATGCTATTCACTGAAAGAGGTCCCTGAGGAAGTCCTTTTTGTATAAGGACGAAACGCGTAGGACCAGCATCTCTTCTAATTATTGTTTTTATGATATTTTATTTATACCTTTTCCAAGTGAATAAATTGCCTTTAAAGTATTCCTTCTGGTTGCGGTTTTTGGATCTTCTCGCTGACCTGGATACCCTATTGGCTATCACTTGAGGAGGGAATTTTAAAGGAACATACCCCCCATTTCCACCAAGGGGAGGCACCCATAATACGCTTTATTTTCCTGGAATATGTGAGTGCATTCTGATCACTAGAAGCTTTATTACAGTGTTTTAGCAATATTTGCACCATGTTTTGTCCTCTATTATAGGCACACGAGCAGAATCCCAAAATTTTCCTATCAATTATACAGTCTTGTTATATGGTTATCAGCTGGGAGATAACCTTGGGAAGCCGTGTACCTATCAGTTAAGTTTTTTTCTCTTGTGTTTATCACTTGTTCACGGGTGTCCGTGTTTTGTTATCTACTATTATAACCAGGCCCGGACTGGCCATCGGGCAAACCGGGCAAATGCCCGGTGGGCCGCGATGGCCATGGGCCGAGGCCGGCAGGAAAGATCAAGAGATCTCCCCTGCCGGCCCATGCGCAGCAGCACCGGCCCCAAGATGGAGTTCTATCCCATCATGGGCCGATGGGGAGATCGGGAAGGGAGCTGGTCTCCCTCCGCGCACGGCGAGCAGCTTCCGTTCTCTTCTTGTCGCGAGCTCCGAGATTATCAGAGCGTTGCCATGGTAACCCACGGCAACGCTCTGAAAAACCGGCGCTCGCGAGAGGGAGAGAGAGAGATGGTCTGTACCCTGCGGGGTACAGACTGAATTACCTGCCGCTGGACCGCCAGGGATGTGTGTGTGGCGTAGCCCCCCCCCCCCTCACTGGACCACCAGGTATGTGAATGTTCCCTCCCCCACATAAAAGTTAAAAGGGGGAATAAATTGATTTTTTTTTTTTTTTTTTTACTTTTTAATAATAATAATAATTTAAGGCCATATACACACACAAACACATTACACACATACAAACACACTACACACACTGCACCCCTGCACTAACACTCACTGCACCACTAACACACACATTCTGCTCCCCTGCATTAACACACAAACACACACTGCACTAACACACAAACACACACTGCACTAACACTCACTGCACCACTAACACACACACATTCTGCTCCCCTGCATTAACACACAAACACACACTGCACTAACACTCACTGCACCACTAACACACACACATTCTGCTCCCCTGCATTAACACACACTGCACTAACACTCACTGCAGTAACACACAAACACACACTGCACTAATACACACACTGCAGTAAAACACAAACACACTCTGCAGTAACACTCACTGCACCACTAACACACACACACATTCTGCTCCCCTGCACTAACACACACTGCAGTAACACACAAACACACACTGCACTAATACACACTGCAGTAACACACTGCACTAACACGCACTGCAGTAACACACAAACACACACTGCAGTAACACACAAACACACACTGCACTAAAACACACTGCACTAACTCACAAACATACTGCTCCCCTGCACTAACACACACTGCACTAACACACAATGCAGTAACACACAAACACACACTGCACTAACACGCACTGCACTAACACGCACTGCACTAACACGCACTGCACTAACACACACTGCACTAACACACTAACACACAAACATACTGCTCCCCTGCACTAACACACTACACACACAGCACCCCCTGCACTAACACACTACACACACAGCACCCCCTGCACTAACACACAAACACACTACACCCCCTGCATTAACACACTGCATACACTCTATACCCCTACATACACACTACAGCCCCTGCATTAACACACAATACACACTCTATACCCCTATATCCACACTGCACCTCCTGCACTTACACACAAACACACTACACACACTCTATACCCCTTATATACACACTATTCCCCTGACACTCACATACACACACTAAACACACTCTATACCCCATAAACCTACACTACACTCCCTGCACTCTCATACGTTATACCCCTATAAACACACACATCACACCCCCTGCATGCACCCACACTAATTTATATCCCCTATAAATACATATTCTGCACCCCTTGTACACACTACACCACCTATGCATACATTATCCCCCCTATACACATGTGCTCTACAGCTCCCATATGCATACACACACTAGAGCCCCTAGATACACTCACAAACACACAGTACAGCTCCTTACATGCACACACTCCACAGGCCCTATATAAATACACACACACAAACACACATACTTTACAACCCAGAGACACACACACTACAGCCACTAGCCACATGTAGTACGCCACAAACAGACCTCTTCACACACACAATTGCTCTACACACATGCAACGTCCAAACATTTACAACAACACAAGGAACATCCCCACACATGCACAACACTCTTTAACAGTCCGGTTCCTGTTTTGATCTCTGGTATCCCACTATTGAGGACACCAGAGACAAATCGCCAGCAAACGCAGCACAAACTCAACCCCCCCCCCTTCCCCCCAAAAAAAATCCTGGCATTTATTTTAGCCAGGAGCACTGGATGCTCTGGAGCAGTCACATTAACATACTCATTTGGTGGGGGGGGAAGGGGGTGTGCGTGTCAATGGTGGTGACATGACATGCCCCCTTTCTGGCCCCGCCCCTAATAGTGGGCTGCTCTGCCTTTAATTGCCCGGGCTGAATTTTTGTCCCAGTCCGGCCCTGATTATAACATGGTGCCCAGTATTATGCATAGCAACCACATTTCACACAATGCTTAGCAAGAATACTATATTGTTGCTGTGAGCAAAAATCATGCAATTTTCATGCACTTTTTTTTTTTTAGAATATAACTAACTTGCATGTAAACTCTGTGCTACATTTATACACAGTTAAAAAAAAAAAGAAAAACCCAAATTCCATTAATTTTCATATATATTTTAAGGTCGTATTTCCAAAGTGGTTGCTGAAGACCAACCATAAGTTTTTGTTTTGATAAACAGCCAGTAGATATAAGTGACCAAAATATAGTGACAGGTTTTCAAAACCTGGGCCCATGCTTTGTGGCTTACCACTACTAATGTCTGTTCCTACACAAATACAAATCCTCTGCATCGTAGAGTTTATCTATTAGTGGACTCTAACATAAAGCATACATCAAATACATCAGAGGAGCCACAACTGTTGGTATAAAAGGCACACCTTACACATGCATACTTTACCTATGATCGACCACAGCAAGAGCGGGATAGACTCAGCATATGGCGGTAGAGTTTGGAGTTGGAGAGAAAACATATTTTGGGTTCGTTGGCGTAGTGATTGAGATTTAGCTGGTAGATGCACACATACACATAAATACTTTGCCTCTAAATGGGCTCAATGTGGACTTTGAAATGGCAGTTTTAATTTAACCTAAAGGAAAGGTTTTTTACTCTCTAACTGTATGATATAAGATATATCCTTGGTTAATTTTTAATCATTTTTTATGTTCTAAAATCTGGATATTTATATGCCTTTTAGTAATGTCATTTTTCTTTCCCTTTATCCTCTCTGCTATATCTCTCCATTATAGATATTAATCTATTTATTTTCCTCCCTAGGTATAATACCAATATTATACATACAGGTGATACTTTAAAAATTAGAATATCGTGCAAATGTTCATTTATTTCAGTAATGCAACGTAAAAGGGGAAACTAATATATGAGATAGATGCATTACATGCAAAGCAATATAGTTCAAGCCGTGATTTGTCATAAGTGCGATGATTATGGCTTACAGCTCATGAAAACTCCAAATCCACAATCTCGGTAAATTAGAATATTACATGCAATCAATAAAACAAGGAGTGTACATAGAACAATATCGGACCTCTGAAAAGTATAAGCATGCATATGGACTCAGTACTTGGTTTGGGCCCCTTTTGCAGCAATTACTGCCTCAATGCGGCGTGGCATGGAAGCCATCAGCCTGTGGCACTGCTGAGGTGTTATGGAAGACCAGGATGCTTCAATAGCGGCCTTCAGCTATTCTGCATTGTTCGGTCTCATGTCTCTCATCTTTCTCTTGGCAATGCCCCATAGATTCTCTATGGGGTTCAGGTCAGGTGAGTTTGCTGGCCAATCAAGCTCAGTAATTCCACAGTCATTGAACCAGGCTTTGGTGCTTTTGGCAGTGTGTCCTGCTGGAAAAGGAAGTCAGCATCCCCATAAAGCTTGTCTGCAGAAGGAAGCATGAAGTGCTCCAAAATCTCCTGGAAGATGGCTGCGTTGACCCGGGAATTAATGCAGCTCAGTGGACCAACACCAGCAGATGACATGGCTCCCCAAATCAACACAGACTGTGGAAACTTCACACTGGACTTCGAGCATCTTGCAGTGTGTGCCTCTCCATTCTTCCCCCAGACTCTGGGTCCTTGATTTCCAAATGAGATGCAAAAGTTGCTCTCATCAGAAATGAGGACTTTGGATCACTGAGCAACGGAACAGGTCTGTTTTTCTTTAGCCCAGGTAAGACGCTTCTGACGTTGTTTGTTGTTCAGGAGCGGCTTGACAAGAGGAATACAACATCTGAAGCCCATGTCCAGGATCCGTCTGTGTGTGGTGGCTCTTGATGCACTGACTCCAGCCTCAGTCCACTCCTTGTGAAAGTCCCCAACACTTTTGAATGGCCTTTTCCTGAAAATCCTCTCCGGGCTGCGGTCATCCCTGCTGCTATTGCACCCTTTTCTTCCACACTTTTCCCTTCCACATAACTTTTTGTTGATGTGCTTTGATACAGCACGTTGGGAACATCCAACTTCCTTCACAACTACCTTTTTAGGCTTTCCCTCCTTATGGAGGGTGTCAGTGATGGTTTTCTGCACAACTGTCAGGTCGGCAGTCTTCCCCATGATTGTGATTCCTACTGAACCAGACTGAGAGACCATTTAAAGGCTCAGAAACCCTTTGCAGGTGTTATGGCTTACTTAGCTGATTTGAGTGGGACACTGTGAGCCTAGAATATTGCACCTTTTCACAATATTCTAATTTACTGAGATTGTGGATTTGGGGTTTTCATGAGCTGTAAGCTATAATCATCGCACTTATGACAAATCACGGCTTGAACTATCTTGCTTTGCATGTAATGCGTCTATCTCATATATTAGTTTCCCCTTTTACGTTGCATTACTGAAATAAATGAACTTTTGCATGAAATTCTAATTTTTCGAGTATCACCTGTATATTTAATTATGAGATATAAGGATATATATTCTCTATTTTAAATGTATTATTGTGTGATATTTATGTTTATTTAATAAAATATGACAACGTTTTAATATGTTAAGTTAATTAACATGTGATTGGCAGTGATTTCATGGAATAAGTACACCTTCGAGTATACAAAGAACTGTGTCCCAAATCTAATATGGCTCCCTTTGACTTCAGGTAGCTTTATGAATTATAGAGAATCCAGAAGGATGCATGACGTAGTGACGTGCATGTGTCGTTACTGTCATGCCTTAACTATGGTATCCTCTTACTTCCTGGTTCCACGGAGCCTAGCCACACCCCTTTATGACACGGTCTGCCTATTTAATCTGACTGCACCAGCTGATCAGGGCTGGATTATTGAACTACGTTCCTTACTCACAACCCGGCTACAACTTCGTTGTGAAAGCCTCTGCTACCAGACCGGACTGAAAGACTCTGCAAAGTTCCCTTCACCTTTCCTCATCCACGGCTAAAGCTGAACTCTATCCATGCAGGATAATCCGCCTCTGAGGAAATCTCGGGAACCAGTGTTCTATGTGCCGGAAGCTAAGTAAAACTTCTCTGATAAGCATTGCATCTAAAGCTGTTATTTCCTGTCTCCAAAGTCCTTCGTTAAAGCCAACCGTTACAGCTAACTTCAACTCATACTTGTCTCAGTTAGCTGCATCTATCTTCCTTCATTTAAAGTCTATGGAACAGCTATTGTAACTTTTTATCATCTAATTAATTAATACTACTAAAGGACTCTTGCTGCTTCAGTTACCTTTTACTCCTTAAAGCTACAGTGCTTATAATTGTGGACTTCAGTTATCGTTTACTCCTTAAAGCTACAGTGCATATAATTGTGGACTTCAGTTATCGTTTATTACTTAATGCTACAGTACCTGTAAAGTGGAATTAAAGTCTTTACCTTTTACTTTCTTTAATAAATATTCAAACTATACGAAATCTGCAGTTGTGTTCCTTCATAACAAATGTTTAAACGTGACAGAATAATCCAGCCATTGTAATGGATCCAGCAGATTTCGATTCTACTATAACTACGTTGAATCAAAGAGTTAATGCACTAGCCCAAAGTGTGCAAGACCTGCAAGTTACTAACGAAAGACTTCTCACTTATATCAGAGATTTACAAACTCATACTCCTCATACTACTCTGCACTCGGCTAGTGATCCTGCTGTGTGTAACCCTGAAAAGTTCTATGGAGATCGTTCCAGATACAGGGAGTTCCTCAACTCTTGCAAATTGTTAATTGCTTTGAAACCTCGATCCTACCCTACAGAAAGAACTAAAGTTTGTTCGGTTATTTCCTTTCTAAGAGGTGAACCTATGTCATGGGCTCATTCCTTTCTGGAAAACGATGACCCCATCTTAGATTCACTGGATGAATTTTTTGAAGCCATGTCTCTTCTCTATGAAGATCCTAACAAACAAGCTACAGCTGATTTAACAATCAGAACACTACAGCAAAGAAATAGACCCGTTGAAGATTACATTGCTGAATTCAAAAGATGGGCTATAGAAACGCAATGGAATGACATCACATTGCGCAACCAGTTTCGAATTGGTTTATCGGAAGCTGTAAAAGATGAATTATCTAGAACAGAACTCCCTACTAATTTGAACGCTCTAATTCGCCTATCAATCAGCATTGACAGAAGATTAAGAGAAAGAAAGGCCGAAAAGTCTCTTTTTCTTTCAAAAGACCGCAAACCTTTCACTCCCTCAAAAGCTCCAGAAAAGACTTCCTTAACAAGTGAACCTATGGAACTAGGGGCTCCAAAGCCTCCTGACAACCCATCTGAACCAATCGAACCTATGGAAATAGGGATAATAAGAAGTCCCCTCACTCCTGAAGAGAAAAATCGAAGACGTATGTTAAACCTCTGCATGTATTGTGCCTCAAGTTCATTCAGTCTCTGATTGTCCTTCATTGAAACGGACAAAAGGCAGAAGGCCGTCTCATGCCTCTTCCATCCTAAGTGTACTTCCCTCTACAGCAAATACTCAAATGTCCCCTATCTTTCTTGTATTACAGTGGGACAATAAAAGAATCATAACCAAGGCTGTTATCGATTCCGGTGCAAATGGAGTATTCATCGACTCAGCCTTTGTAACAAAGAATAAAATTCCTTGTGTTCGTAAAAGAACTTCTGTACCTGTTAAAGTGATTGACGGGTCCCTCATCTCATCGGGACCAATACTTCATGAATCCATCCCTCTAAAAGTAACCATCAATCATACTCATACGGAAAGTCTTATATTTGATGTCATCTCATCACCATTTTTTCCTATTATATTGGGGATCAACTGGTTAAGGAACCACAACCCTCAAATCTCATGGTTTCCCTTCTCTCTTGCATTTGATTCTGATTATTGCAAGAAAACATGCTTGCAACGTATTCCAATTCTTCAGTCTACGAAAGAACTAGCTAAAACCTCATGTTGTTCTGACACCGAACTGGAGTCTCCTCCTCCTACAATCATTGGTGAATTAAAGAGAAAGTTTACAACAGCTCCTATCCTTCAACTTCCAAATCCTTCATATCCTTATGTCCTTGAAACGGATGCTTCGGAATTTGCAATTGGAGCTGTCCTTTCTCAACACAAAACTCCTCAAGTACCTCCTTCGCCTAAAGTCATTGGAATCTTATCTTCTCTTATTGACGACATTAAAGGTCTCAGTGAAGATGCTCTTGAACTTCCTAAATCAATGAAATTATCTAAGAAAAACGGTCTCTACTATTTCAAAGACCGGATTTATGTGCCTCCCTCCTTCAGGATTAAAATACTTGAATTAATTCATGATTCTCCTCTGGCAGGTCATCCAGATATGAAAAGGACCCTTGAATTGTCTAAAAGATACTGTTGGTGGCCTCGTCAAGACCAAACTATCGAATCTTATGTCAAATCTTGTTCTGTATGCCAAAGATCCAATCAATTGTCCTTGTTGAAGCCTCATCATCCTGACCCTTTCCAAAGAAATCTCACTACTTCTCCTGATCCCATATTGGTCCAGGGTGAAGAAGAATACGAGATTCAAAGTATACTGGATTCAAGGATCCATCGTGGCTCCTTACAATACCTCATCAGATGGAAAGGATATGGAGTTGATGAAGATACATGGGAAAACTCCTCGGACGTTCATGCCGACAAATTGGTTTCCAAATTTCACAAGCGTTACCCTTCTAAACCAAGTCAATAGCACCCAGAGGTTGCTCATTAAAGAGGGGGTACTGTCATGCCTTAACTATGGTATCCTCTTACTTCCTGGTTCCACGGAGCCTAGCCACACCCCTTTATGACACGGTCTGCCTATTTAATCTGACTGCACCAGCTGATCAGGGCTGGATTATTGAACTACGTTCCTTACTCACAACCCGGCTACAACTTCGTTGTGAAAGCCTCTGCTACCAGACCGGACTGAAAGACTCTGCAAAGTTCCCTTCACCTTTCCTCATCCACGGCTAAAGCTGAACTCTATCCATGCAGGATAATCCGCCTCTGAGGAAATCTCGGGAACCAGTGTTCTATGTGCCGGAAGCTAAGTAAAACTTCTCTGATAAGCATTGCATCTAAAGCTGTTATTTCCTGTCTCCAAAGTCCTTCGTTAAAGCCAACCGTTACAGCTAACTTCAACTCATACTTGTCTCAGTTAGCTGCATCTATCTTCCTTCATTTAAAGTCTATGGAACAGCTATTGTAACTTTTTATCATCTAATTAATTAATACTACTAAAGGACTCTTGCTGCTTCAGTTACCTTTTACTCCTTAAAGCTACAGTGCTTATAATTGTGGACTTCAGTTATCGTTTACTCCTTAAAGCTACAGTGCATATAATTGTGGACTTCAGTTATCGTTTATTACTTAATGCTACAGTACCTGTAAAGTGGAATTAAAGTCTTTACCTTTTACTTTCTTTAATAAATATTCAAACTATACGAAATCTGCAGTTGTGTTCCTTCATAACAAATGTTTAAACGTGACAGTTACGCATGTGAGATTACATCATACGCAAGACTCAAGGTCAGAGGGTATATGGCCGGAACAGGAATGGAACCCGTAAGTGACCAGGAGTGTTCGGAAGACTGGTGCCAAGTTCAATTATCCAACAAGACAGTACCCTATATAAACAGACAGAGGGAAGGACCAATTATGCACCATGAAGAAGACCTACCGTATTTTTCGCTCCATAAGACGCACCTCACCATAAGACGCACCTAGTTTTTAGAGGAAGAAACCCAGAAAAAAAATATTCTGATCAAACTGTCCCATAGTGTTTCTTACTATGGGACAGTTTGTACAGAATATTTTTTTTCTCCCCTGTCCCATAGTGTCCCCCCCTTCCATAGTCTTCTCCTCTCTCCCACAGACTTCATCTCCCCCCCTCCCCACAGACTTCATCTCCCCCCCTCCCCACAGACTTCATCTGCCCCCCTCCCCACAGACTTCATCTGCCCCCCTCCCCACAGACTTCATCTGCCCCCCTCCCCACAGACTTCATCTGCCCCCCTCCCCACAGACTTCCATCTGCCCCCCTCCCCACAGACTTCCATCTGCCCCCCTCCCCACAGACTTCCATCTGCCCCCCTCCCCACAGACTTCCATCTGCCCCCCTCCCCACAGACTTCCATCTGCCCCCCTCCCCACAGACTTCCATCTGCCCCCCTCCCCACAGACTTCCATCTGCCCCCCTCCCCACAGACTTCCATCTCCCCCCCCTCCCTCCCCATAGACTTTATCCCCCTCCCATACTGTCCCCCTCCCCTTGTCCTATAATTACTTACCTGTCTTGCAGCGTTGGCCGGCAGCACAGGGCGCACCGCGGTAGTGGAACTTGAATTTCATGTTCCGGTTTCCGGCGGGACTGAAAGGAAGTGCGCACTCAGCTTGTGCGCACTTCCTTTCAGTCCCGCCGGAAACCGGAACATGAAATTCAAGTTCCACTACCGCGGTGCGCCCTGTGCTGCCGGCCAACGCTGCAAGACAGGTAAGTAAAGCTTCATATTCGCTCCATAAGACGCACAGACATTTCCCCTCACTTTTGAGGGGAAAAAAAGTGCGTCTTATGGAGCGAAAAATACGGTACATGGTTGAAACACGTTGTGCTTTTATCCTGGACTTTTAATTTGCTATTTGTTGCTGCTATTTCCTGTATTTTACACCTTTTGCTTGAGGTAAATTGATCTTACATAGTTACATAGGCTGAAAAGAGACATGTGTCCATCAAGTTCAGCCTTTCTCATACTTGTTTTTTTGCTGATCCTAAAGAAGGCAAAAAATCCCAGTTTGAAGTACTTACAATTTTGCAACAAACTAGGAAAAACATTCCCTCTTGACCCCAGAATGGCAGTCAGATTAATCCTTGGATCAAGAAGCATTTACCCTACATTGAAAAATTATATCCTTGAATATTCTGTTTTTGCAAGTATGCATCTAGTAACCATGTTCTTCTCAAGGAATTCTTTAATATTATCCCTTAATAACCTTTCAAATACCTTCCCAGCAACAGATGTTAAGCTTACAGGTCAATAATTTCCAGGCAAGGATTTCAAACCCTTTTTGAATATAGTAACCACATCCGCCTTCCTCCACTCCTCCGGAATACTTCCTGTAAGAAAAGAATCCTGAAAGATTAAAAACAGAGGTTCACTTATTTCCACACTTAGTTCCTTAAGTATCGTGGATGAATACCGTCAGGCCCTGGAGCTTTGTTTATATTAACTTTCTTTAGTTGCTGCAGCACCTTGTCTTGAGTTTTGTTTGCATGTTTTTTGTAGCAATCATTTGCATATCTATTGCCATAGGTTCTTCCTTAATATATACAAAGGAGAAATAGTTATTTAAAATGTCTGTCTTTTCCTGGTCTTCATTAACTGACACCCCCATCCCGGTTTTTAGTGTATCTACACTTTCATTTTTTTTTTTTTTTTTTAGAATTACTGTACTTAAAAAACGCTTTGGGGTTGGTTTTGGTCTCTTTGGCTATCATTTTTTCATTTTGAAGTTTAGCGAATCTTATCACCTTTTTGTACACATTATTAGCTTCCTTATATCTTTTATAGGATGCCTCTGATTTGTCTAATTTAAAGGATTTGAATGCCCTTTTCTTATTTTGAATTTCTTGATTTACTTTCCCACTAAGCACAATTTGTTTATTTTATATTTATTACCAGGCCCGGACTGGCCATCGGGCACACCGGGCAAAAGTGGGCCGCGGTGGCCATGGGCCGAGGCCGGCAGGGGAAGGTCCCAGGATCTCCCCTGCCGGTCTATGCAGGGCCGGCACTATCTGAGCGCCGGCCCCGCTGTATTCCATGGAGGGCCGGTGGGGAGATCAAAGATCTCCCTCACCGGCCCACATTCTATCAAAGGCGGCCGCCGGCGGGGAGAGAGAAGGAGGGAGCCAGCCTGCCAGCAGAGGAACCCGGCGAAGCTCTATCTTGCAGCTCCGCCGGGTTCCTCTCGCGAGATCCGGAGCGTTGCCATGGCAACGACCGGATCTCGCGAGAGTGAACTCTAGCCCGCAGGCTAGAGTTCACTCACCGCTGGACCACCAGGGAAGGTGCACCATGCCGCCCCCCCCCCCTCCCACTCACCTGCATGCCGGTCCCCCCCTCACCTGCATTCCGGTCCCCCCCTCACAGGCTAAAAGGTAAGGAGGGGGGGGACATAATGCTTACTTATGTTTTTTTTGTTTTTATTTACCCCCCACACACACACAATCCCTTCTAACATGTATACAGAGCACTCTCACACACATCACACTCAGCACTCACACACACAGCACTCAGCACTCTCACACACATCATCCACAGCACTCTCACACTCAGCACTCTCACACACATCATTCCCAGCACTCTCACACACATCACACTCAGCACTCACACACATCATCCACAGCACTCTCACACTCAGCACTCTCACACACATCACACTCAGCACTCACACACACAGCACTCTCACACTCAGCACTCTCACACACATCATCCACAGCACTCTCACACACAGCACTCTCACACACATCATCCACAGCACTCTCACATCTGCACTCACACACATCACCCACAGCACTCTCACACACATCATTCCCAGCACTCTCACACACATCACACTCAGCACTCTCACACACATCATCCACAGCACTCTCACACTCAGCACTCTCACACACATCACACTCACTCTCACACACATCATCCACAGCACTCTCACATCTGCACTCTCACACACATTACACTCAGCACTCACACACATTGCACTCAGCACTCACACACATTGCACTCAGCACTCACACACATCACACCCAGCACTCACACACATCACACCCAGCACTCACACATCACACCCAGCACTCACACACATCATCCTCAGCACTCTCACACACACATCACACACAGCACTCTCTCACACACACGTCACACACAGCACTCTCACACACACATCATCCACAGCACCCACACACACATCACACAGCACCCTCACACAAATCAATCACACACAGCACCCAAACACACAGCACCCTCACACACATCACACCTCACACACACATACTGCACCCCTCACATACACACAGAACCCCCCCGACACACTGCACCACACACATACACAATACTTCCAAACATATTTATATATATATATACACACACACACACACTAGATTCCTTGTAAGCAAACACATACTACACTCCTAAACACACACTCTCTACAAACACTACATCACTTATACACACACACACTATAGCCTGCATGCACACTCTTGCTACATCCCCTATACACATTCTCTACAACCCCTAGCCACATATGCATTACATTACACCACAAACACAACATGCCTAAAACCGACCTTATAACACAATACCACACCACAATCAGCTCACTCTGCACACACACAATACCACAAGCAGGCTCCAAACACATGCACAATACTCTTTCCTGGCATTTTTGTCTCCTGGTATCCATTTATAGAGACACCAGAGACAAGTTGCAAGGAAACACAGTGCAAGCATGTTATTAAATTTGCTTGCGCTGTGCAGAACAAATGCAGGGCCTTTTTCTCATGCTAGAGCTCTTCAGCAGAGCTCTGCGCATGGTCTGCCCTGGAAGAGCATTGAACCAACATGCTCACTTTGAGAGGGGGCGTGTTTGTCATTGGTGATGACAAAACACACCCTCTCTGCCCCGCCCCCTTCTTAGTGGGCCGCTGTGGTAAAAAAATGCCCGGGCCGAATTTTTTTCCCAGTCCGGCCCTGTTTATTACCTAATGATATATACTGAGAAATTTACCTTTCTAATATTTGTTGGAAGATGTTTATCCTCAGTGTTCTTTTTTGCTAAATAGTTTATGCTAATCAATATATTGTAAAGCTCCCCTTAGCTTATTGAAAATGTCCTTTTAAAAATTATATGTTTTAGTAGACCCTACGTGCTTTTGCTTAATCTGTGAAGTAATAAGCTACAGGACCAAAACTACACTACAACAGCCTTATTTAGTGACAAGCCAACATAGCCAGAGCCTGCTATATGTGGCTCTGGGAAGTGTGAGTGACCCATTACCTCTGCTTTTTATTCTTTCTGTATATTCACACTGTTTTGTTATGTAAGCCTTTTTTGTGTTTTACAGACCAATCAGAGGTGTACCATCAGGTTTCTCCTGTTATAAGTATATCTCACAGTGTGTTGGTGTTTATTATTGCGCACCCTGGATTTTGTATTATTTGAGAAACACACATACACTTACATACAATAATTAAACAACAGACATCAGTACACACAGAACCTCACAAACATCGAAACATCCACTTTTTTTTCTAGTTTCAGGCCATATGGCACATTTATTCATATACTTTACCAATATTTAATGTTTCTGGTTTATCTGCCCCCTTAAACCTTCTTCCCATCTCATTAATCCTTTACTCCACGTTTCCGTATACCTCATTCCCTCTCCACTATTCCCATCCCATTTCAACACCCCCATTAATCATTTCCAATCTGTCATTCTTTGTGTTGCTGACATCCCACATTCTTTTCTTTAACCCGTTCTGTAGGAATTATTTGCAGCATAGGTAATGTTATATGTAGAGTTTGTTCATTTTTCATTTTTGCCCTTAGCTGAGTCTCTTTACTAATCCCATGTGTCACTTGATAGCTTTAATTCATTTTTAGTAGACACGTGCACCAGTGAAATTTTCATTTTGTAACAATAAATTCGTACAAATAAAAATTTAATTCATCCATTTCAAATTTTGTCTGTAAAACATTAGTTTTTCGGATGAAATTCGGTAAAAAAATAATTAGTTTTTGCCCATTAGGACAAAAATAACACTGCACATGTGCAAAAAAAAAGCAAGGAGGGAGCCGGCACCGCTACCAGACTCACAAATTGTAGCAACTGACCTTCATTAATGTAAATATCTACCAATTGCACTAAAAACTAGACATGTGAAGGGGCGTGGTCTGACCGTCGATGAGACTAGACGTGTCTCTCTAGAGCTCCGTCCTACAGGCGCCTTAAGCGTACAAAAGCGGCCTTTTTCTGTCTCATACGAGCCCTCAAGGGATGGAGAAGAGACTCCCTAAAAAACAGCCCAAGAGGAACACGGAGTCTGGAGGATCGGTTCTTGACCTCCTTACGGCTCAGCGGCATGGTTGGGCCGGGAGTCAAGATGGCGACGGGGGATCCCCACACACATCGCCTGGTGCTGAAAAAGGGGCTCCTGCAGCTGATCAGGATGCAGTACTCCTAAAACTTGCCGAAGTTAAGGCTTACCTAGCTGGGGAAATTGCGAAATCTTCAGCTGTGTTACAAGCCGACATTAGCGCCTTGGGGGAGCGCACCGCAAAACTCGAGGGCCGCATGAAAACTACCACACAGGCCCACAACAAGGTGGTCGACAGGGTGAACCGCATGACGACCCATGTAGTGGACACAGACCTGGCCTTGGAGGACCTAGTTAACCGGTCCCGGAGGAACAACCTCCGCCTGAGGGGCTTACCTGAAGGGCCCGAAGAAGACCTGAAAGGGCTCCTGCTTTCCATTTTCAAGCCTCTCCTTCCGCATGTTCCGGAGGAGCAATGGCACATGGAAAGAGCACATAGGGCGATGCAAACGCAACGTGCTGACACTAACACCCCGGGGGATGAAATAATTAACTTCCTCCATTTCAGCACAAAGGAGGTTTTGATGAAGAGGGGTCGGGAGGGACCAATCCGGCATGATGGAGCCGTGATCTCCCTTTATCAGGACTTGGCCCCTTCGACACTGCAGCGGAGGAGGGATTGGCGGCCCATATCCGGAGCGCTGCGAGGAGCAGGCATAAAATACGCATGGGGCTTCCCCTTCAAACTTATGGTGTTCCGAGAAGGGAGAGCGCATGTCTTAACACCAGGCGGCGAACCTAAGCGTCTATTCCAGGGCCTGGGGATCCAGCTGCCCCGGACCTTCCGACAGTGGCGATGTATCCAGGGGACCTTCCACACCTGCACGCTAAGTGGTGTGAAGTAGGATCGAGGAGTCGCCGCTAATACACAAGCGGTATCGTATGCTAACTATCCCTCAGGGGCCTAGCTTATTGTGTGTGGGCACCTGGTTTTTTTTGTTTGCGTGGGGGGCATGGGTTGAGGGCTCCATGTGCACAAGCTGCATGAAATAAATACCCCTAACACTGCCATCCCCTTCAAATTGGTCGGGGTTTTATGAGGCTCCCCGGATGGCCCTTTTTGCCTCTCATATCTGGGCCGGTCTGTTTGGGAGGGGGAAAGGAGGTGGTGGGGGACTGGTGCCTGGTTCAACGGTACTCCGTTCCCTCTTTTTTGTTATTGTTTCCCCCCCCCCTTTTGGTTCACCCCCCTTCTTTCTTTCTCGCCCAGCCTCCAAAGGCTTTTTTGGGGACAGCCCACGACCCGAGGAGCTATGGTTTTGTCTGGGGTTGTCCGGGTCTTGCGTTTTTTTGCCATATCTAGACTGCCCTGGTTACGAATTGTTGTCATTGGGGCCTCTACAGACGCAGGGATGGCTCCTACCCCCCAGGTGATGACAACAAGGGTGGTTTCGGGACATTGATGCTTCGGGACTTAAGTAGAGAATGTAAATCTGGATGTCCCAATGATGTTCCTAGGGTAAGGGCTCAATGGCACTCAGAGGGAGCTATTATGCCCACCAACCCTCCCTAACGTTGGAAATTCCTAGTGAGCAAGCGGTGGCCCAGCTAGTCTTTGACTTATGGGTCCTCCCTTTTCCTCCGAGGAGTCTTCTCTAATTGTTTTGCAAGCCTTTTAAAAGGAAAATGTTTATATATGTATATTATAAAAAAATAAAAAAAAAGCAAAAAAGGAGTTTGAAAAAAATGAAAAAATGAAAAATTCAAAAAGAATTGAAAGTTGTAATTGGGATCCTGTGGGAATTGGAAATTGTATATCGTAAATTATATTTTGTGCAATGTATTAAACCAATGTATAGCTTCGAACAAAGCACGACTAACGTGGATTCACGGGGGGCGGTAATAGGGGTATACAGATACTGGACCTGTTTAATATATTCTCTAGAATTATACCCCAACTTGGTTTAACCTTGGTCCGACCTATACTCGACCCGTTTGACCTTTGTTTTTTGAACGGGACAGGGGACACCGGCGGGGGGGTCACCACTGCTTCTGAGGGTGGCGGGAGGGTGTCTTTTACGTAGAGGTTCCCCTCCCCCTGATGCAGACGTGCCCTGCTGGATGCGGTGCTGGGGGGAGATGCAAGCCGTTAACATGGTGGGGTGCTAATTTGACAATAACGTGGCTTTGGTGGGGGGGGCTTGCTTGTTCGACCATTGGTAAGGGGGTGGGGGGTATCTCGGGTCTCATGGTATGCTTGTCCCTTTCCCAGATTGATAAATTAACCGGGGTGGCTGAAGGGTCTGACCGGGCTAATGAGTGGGGCCCCGAAGTGCTGCGAGCATAACATTGTTGTAAAAAGGGTTGTCTTCGCACTTTATTATTATAAGTTATGTTATTTACAAGGGGGGGTTCCTAAGGTTGGGATTTCATGTGTGTGATTCTGGATATGTGTACAGCCCTGAGTTCGAAACCGCCATGTATAGCTAATGAGGGATCAAACTTTGTGTTTTCCATGCCGTCATGATACATAATAATGTAATGTAAAACAAAGGGTAGACTGTCGCTCTTAAAAACACAGTGAACAGATGGGAAGGGTACCTAGGTCAGTTATAAATGAATATGTGAGTTCAATTTGCCATTGCTTATTCCTTTTATTTATCTAGACGAGGTTGGAAGGGGCTAGAGTGCAAGGAGGCATGAAGACTTAGAGTAGCATAGTCTGGCGGACATAAGCGGTACGCTAGAGGTGCAGAAGACCGAGGGATTACGGAACAGGGCCAAAGCCCGACTTGCAGGATGACCAGAGAGGGACATGGGTACTCCTCCGATGGAGGATGATATAGGTCATTTACGACTGCTAACAATGAGATTTCGCCTTGGTCACATGTATAGACCCCCACCGACTTATATAGACTAGTTGACGGCAAGACCCCGACCCGGAAATTCCCGTGAATACTAGAAGTGAACAGGTGGAGGGATGAGGTTCCTATTGGTCCACCGAAACACTAATACGATAGGGGGCGATCCAGAGGCCAATTTATCCAATGAGAGGCGCCTAGGTTGTAGGAGCTCATAGACCCATTGTTCCTCCCAACGTTGATCGTGGCAGGGATATGGGAACATGTTCCCCACATAACTCTGGCAACTGGTAAGACCAGAGTAGTTCTGCATCAGACTGTGTCCAGATGCTGTTCACCTTTTTTCTATCCTTTTCTTCTTTCCTCCTTCTTTTTGTCTTTTATCCTATTCTGGGGGGCAGCGGGGGCTGGGGGATGGTGGAAGCCGGAGCCTGGGGACTTGAAAGGGAGCGACACGGATACGAACATAGGTCTAGTATATATGGCGGGTGTGCACGCATCACGAGATGGAGATTAAGATCACCTCCTTGAACGTTAAGGGTCTTAACGCACCAAGGAAGCGCCGACTAATGTTTAAAGAACTGAAAAGGATGAAAGCTGATATAGCTTTTGTCCAGGAGACCCAATTGCCAAAACAAGCCCAGTTTCGGCTTTGAGACCACGCCTTTGCCGGCTCTTTTGAAGCCAGATCCCATCGCAAACGTAATGGGGTGGCGATACTTGTTAGAAGCAGCTGCCCTTTTCAAGTGAGTTCTCAGGAGACAGACCCGGAGGGGCGCTTTGTCCTCCTTTCGGGTACTCTACACTCTCATATCGTACATCTGATAAACATTTACGCCCCAAATCAGCCGGATTCAGGTTTTTGGACTGGGCTCCGCGAAAAACTATCGGTACTACCCCATGGTATGGTGTACATGGGGGGCAATTTTAACGCTGCCCCATGCCCGGCTGTTGACAGGAGCTCGCGTGATGGTATACCTAGATCCCAGGGCAGGGGTTGTCAGGATAGACTCCTTAAAGACTTCATAGAAAAAACGGGGTTGATAGACATATGGCGGGCTCATCATCCGGGTGATAAAGAATACTCGTTTTACTCAGCTCCCCATGGCACGTACTCGAGGATCGACCTTTTTTTGGCTAACGCGTCAGGTATGTCTCGAATTGTGGGGTCGATGGTGGGTAATATATCGTGGTCGGATCATGCGGATGTGTCTATTACATTGGGCAACCTATGTGCAGCATCACCTTGGACGTGAAAATTAAACGTGTCCTTGTTACGGGACGAGGAGATACGAGAACAGATTCGGAAAGGGATTAATGAATATTTTGAATTGAACACAACCCCAGAAGTTCTCGCGAGCACATTATGGGCGGCTCATAAAGTGGTCACGAGAGAGAATTTGATCAAACTCGCTACCAGGAGGAAGAAAATGAAACACCAGAAATTGGAGACCTTACTGGGACAATTGAGAACTCTCGAACAGAAACACCATACAGTGCCGGATGAGAGAATATACAGGCAATTAGAAGCAGTGAGACGAGACATCCGTACACTTTTGCTGGATGACACGGCCAGATCTATGGTTTGGTCAAAATGGACATACTATGAAAAGGCTAACAAGATGGACACTCTCCTTGCTAGGACACTCCGGCCCAGGCAGGAACGGACTCACATTACATTAAACATCCTGACGGTACGACGAAATCGACACCCACCGAGATAGCTAAGGTGTTCGAAGATTTCTATAAAATATTATGCAACCACACGCCGGGCAGAAGTCCCTATGGGGACCATGAGGAGGCTCATATATTACAATATTTGGACAATCTGGGGATGAACAAACTGAGCGGAGAGGCGGTGGGCATATTGGAGGCGTAAATCACTGAGGACGAAGTGGACAAAGCTATCTCGAGTTTAAAAGGTAACAGAGCGCCGGGACCGGATGGTCCGGATGGTCACATATTACAAAACCTTTCGGAAGGAGCTTGCTCCTCATCTGGTACGCCTTTTCGAACACCTCAGACAGGGAGGAAAATTGGACCCGGATATGTCCCTGGCTACCATTGTATTGCTGCCCAAACCAGGAAAGGATCCACTTCTTCCTGAAAATTACAGGCCCATATCACTAATTAACCACGATCTGAAGATATTGGCAAAGATACAAGCATTTTTTTTTTTAAAAGCATCTTTTAATTATACTTTATATTGATGGTGATTATTCACTTTTTATCAATAAAAGCACTTCTTTCTACCATTGCCCATTTGGAGTCCTGAGCATCATTAAGGAATCCTACAAGGAGCCAAGGGACTACCAGCCCCCCATTTCAACCAGGGGAGGCACCCTATGAGCGATATATTCTACTTAATTCTGTGAGTGTATTGTATTCAGCGCATATAAATGTGTTAATTGTACTTCACTATTTTGTATATTTTTATGTTCCTTTTAGACTCATTTCCAGCCGTATCCCGAAGTTTTGTGTTGTTTGTGGTTATCTATTTATGAAAAGGTCGTCTTCTTTGGGTAACGATCTTGGGAGGCTGCATTATAATAATTAAGTTAAGTATTGTATACATTTCACTACAGTTACTATCTATAGTAGTGTGTATATTGTATTGTACCAAAGATACAGACAGACTGACCCCGTTGTTGAACTCGCTCATCCATGCAGATCAAGTAGGTTTTATCCCGGGTAGGCAACTGTTTGAAAATACCAGGAGGAACATTGATTTGATTTGGAAGCAAGTGGCCACGGGGACACCCACTCTGGTGGTATCCATAGACGCGGAAAAGGCCTTCGACAGAGTCCGCTGGCAATTTATTTTCCTGGTACTGAGGAATATGGGCTTCCCGGAGGGTTATCTGGCGATAACGAAAGCAATGTACCATAATGTGCGAGCTCAGGTTCAGATAACGGGAGCCCCTCGGACCCCTTTTCAGCTGCACAATGGAACCAGACAGGGGTGCCCTCTTTCCCCCAACCTATTCGTATTGGCTTTAGAGTCTTTATTGCAAGCTATTCGTCGGCATCCGAACATAGGAGGAGTTAGGGTGGGTGATACTGAATTTACGGTATTGGCCTATGCGGACGACGTCCTCCTGACCGTTACGAACCCGATGGAATCGATGTCGGCGCTACAGGAGGTAATAATGGAATATGGTGCTTTATTGGGCTATAAAGCGAACATCCAGAAATCTAGTGCTCTTCCAGTCTGCCTCTCGGAGGCAGATACTGCCCGGATAATGGAGTCCCATCAAATCCGGATGGAAACAGACTCCATAAAGTACCTAGGGATTCATCTGACAGCTGACCCTGGACGCCTATACCTTGAGAACTACACCCCGATGATTCAAGCCCTGATAGGAGACCTGAACAAGTGGACGGATAGACCTATCTCTTGCATAGGCCGGATCAATTCCGTGAAGATGAACATACTTCCACGTATACTATTCTTGTTTCAAGCGTTACCCATCCGTGTCACAAAAACTCAATTGATCCCTCTGCAAAGATCGATGGGGGATTTTATTTGGCAAAATAAGAGGCATAGAATCTCCAGACGAGTACTATATAGACGTAAAGACAGGGGAGGGTTAGGCCTCCCGAACCTATACTTCTACTACCTCGCAGGTGGCCATGTGGCACTCCCCGCCGGAAGAGAGACGGTGGGTGGATATCGAGTCTATGATGGTGGGGGTTGATGTACCTCAGTTCACGATGTGGGTCCCCAAGGAACATAGACCTGCATACAGAGCACATGTCCTGCCATACTCAATTCACTCCGAATTTGGGACGCTTGTAACAACAAATATGGGCTAGCAGCGTCTCCCTCTCCTATGACTCCAATCCTTAGAAACAGAGAATTTCTCCCTGGTATGGCACCCAGAGAATTTAGCAATATAGAAAGGACTGGACTCCAATGTCTCCATCAGCTATATCGGAATGGAGCGGTCATTCAATTTGCTGACATCCAACAAGGCTCCCACTTAACTCCTGCAGATTTTTTCCGATATATCCAGATCTGCGACTTTGCTAGAGGACCTCGCATAAAATCAGCAGCCTTGGGAAAAATGACCTTTTATGAAAGGCTCTGTATGGATGGAGCAGCCCCTAAAGGTAGGATCACGCTTTTATACGCTCATCTTAGTACAGAAAATGGAGAATGGGGAAGTCTGACTTATACTGATCAATGGGAAATGGATCTCGGGGAAGTCTTAGAGGGAGTTGAGTGGCAGGAGAAATGGGAGGCAAATGCCTCTGTTTCAATCTGTGTCACTCTTCACGCCAGTTAAATTACATTGAATGCACAAATTGACTACTGACGACTGTTGGCGGGGCTGTGGATCCCGAGGCACATATATCCACATGTGGTGGGACTGCCCGAAGATAAGTAGCTTCTGGAGGTCCATGGAGGGTCTTTTGCGACAGACGTTCGACAGGCCTCTGGACTTGGACCCCTGAATATACCTGTTAAATAGATCTCTAGACGGATGGACTAGGAGAGAACAGAAATTAGTGCATAAGATAACTCTGAGCGCACGCCGTGCTATAGCGACTGCATGGCTCTCACCAGAGGGCCCAGAATTATTTGGGGTAATATCTAGGATTAGAGAATGTAGAATCATGGACGACTTGACAGCAAGAGTGAGAGGGACAATTTTATTTATATGTTCTTTGAAAATTGTTTTTACGCATAAACCCTTGGCTCGCCCACAGGGAATGTACACTTGCTATGTTCTATTGAGTGAAAAATAAAGAATATTAAAAAAAAAAAAACTAGACATGTGCATTAGTTATCGGACAAATTTGATTTCATCCGAATTTTCAGACATTTTTGTATTCGTCTACTATAACATAAACGAAAGTCCTACATATTTATTATATCCGAAACGAAAGGGCAAATGCTGAATGCATTACCTTTCCATTTCAGTTCTTCAGTTTAAAGCGGCACTGTCATGCCGAACTTACCTTTCCCCAATCACTTCCTCTTCTCTCTCTCTCTCTCTCTCTCTCTCAGAGATCTGTTCTTCTTTTCTTCCTATCTGCTCTAGTTTTCTTTAAAACATAAGACAAAGTAGGGACTATTTTGTCATATGTATTTTCCTACGCTTGACCAGCTTTGACCCAGAGGAGGAGCAAAGTCCGCTCCATTTCCTATGGTCAAAGCAAATTTCCCCCAATACTCACCTTTCTCCTGCTGCTTCATTCGGTGTTCAAATGCTGGCGAAACTACTGAATTTCGTCCTAACAGAATGAGAACAGTTTGTCCATTTGTGTTAGGACGCAATTCGGGAGTTTTTGTTCGGATCGGAATTTCATTTGAATGAATGAAACTCAGATCCTAATTATACCGCGAGTAGATAGCTTCCTAATTCCCACGGTATTCGGGAGCTATCTACTAAAAGGCTGAAAGACCTAAATTGGTCTTGGCCATTAGCGGTGGGTGGGGGCCCTAGTGAATATAGGAGGGGGGACCTATTGTTCCCTCCTGCATCCATCCATAAGCAGTGGATGGGGGCTCAAAATTACATTAGGGGGGACACCTACTGCCATCCCCCCCCCGGCCGCACCCATGAGCGGCAGGTGGGGGCCCTAGTTAAAATAAGAGGGGCAGGACCTATTTTGTGTCCCCCTGCCCCCACCCATGAGCAGCAGGAGTGGGTCCTAGTGACAATAGGGGGGACCTATTGTCCCCCCCAGCCCCCACCCATGGGCGGCAGGTGGGGGCTAAATGTAACCCCCCAAGGTGACTAGGGGTACCAAGCCCCTAGTCACCCCCTCAAATAAAATTAATTCCTACCTACTCCTTGCCATACAAATAGTGAGGGGAGAATATAAAGCAAAATACCTGTATATTAAAAAAAAAACATACTTACCATTAAATGTCTTCTTTTTTCTAAATCCATAATTCCCGTTGAACTTGTAAAATAAATGTAAAAAATGTGAGCGCCAAAAAAAACCCGGCAGAAACCAAAAAAAACCTAATGCTAAAAAAATAAATAAATCCAACTTCACCCAGTGAGAGAACCGCGCAGAAGTTGGATTATATTTTTAGCGTCAGGAATTTTTTTTCTTCCTTTTTTTGCGCTCAGGATTTTTACAAGTTCGACGAGAACACTGGCGGATCTGGGGGGGGGGGGGGGCAATTGCCCCCCCCCGAGATTCTCCCCTGCTGGCTAGTGCAGGGCTGGCATTGTCTAAGTGCCAGCCCTGCAATGTGCCTGCGGACCGGGGAGCGAGATCAGAGATGTAGTGGTTATTGTGCATGAATTATTTCTTTAAGTAATATTTAAGTGCCCCTCCCGAGATCAGTCTCTGGATCCACCACTGGACGGGAATTATGGATTTTTATTGGGCCTTTTTTCGGGATGAAAAAAATAGGGTTTCAGAAAAAAGAAGACATCTAATAGTTAGTATGATTATTTTATTTTCAGGTATTTAACTTTTTATTCCCCCACTCACTATTTTTAGGGTGGAGGGGGTAGGTAGGAATGAATTGTATTTGTCATTTTGGGCCCCCACCGACTGCTCATGGGTGGGGGGTAGGGGGGGAACAATAGGTACCCACCCCTATTTTCTACTAGGGCCCCCACCCGCCACTCATGGGTGGGGGCCAGGGGGGAGGAAGTAAGTCCCCGCCATTGTATGTGAGGTTCCCCACCCACCGCTCATGGGTGGGGGCAGGGACAACGACAATAGGTCCTCCCCCCTCCTATATTCACTAGGGCCCCCACCCATCGCTCATGAATGGGGGGCGGACAATAGATCCTCCCCCCTAATTTTTACTAGGGCCATCACCCACCACTCATGGGTGGGGGCCGGGGGGGGGGGGGAACAGCAAGCCCCCCAATTGTATGTGAGGGCCCCCACCCACTGCTCATGGGCGGGGGCCGAGGGGGTACACTAGGTTCCCTGTTTAGTGGCCCTCACTCGCAGTGCACGAGTGGGGGATCCCCGTGGATCTTTTTTTTAAAGGAGACCCACTAAGGGTCACTTTTTTTAGAATGTTTGGGGATCTTTTTTTACAACAGTGAGCAGCCACTGGCTGCTCACTGTTTAGTAGACATGCTCCTACTAGCGGTAGAGCGAGTAGGGGCAAAAGGGAGATTTTAATCTCCCTTATTACTTATACTAAGTAATCTTTACTTGGTATTAGTAAATTTAGCTGAAAGACCAATTTAGGTCTTTCAGCCTTTTAGTAGACAGCTCCCTAATACTGGGAATTAGGGAGCTATCTACGTAGGAAAAATACACAAGACAAAATAGTCCCTACTTTGTCTTATGTTTTAAAGAAAACTAGGGCAGATAGGAAGAAATTAAGAACAGATCCTGAGAGAGGGAGAGAAGTGGAAGCGATTTGGGAAAAGTACGTTCGGCATGACAGTGCCGCTTTAAACGAAAGAACTGAAACAAAAAGGTAATGCATTCGGCATTCGCCATTTCGTTTCGTATCTAATAAATATGTAGGACTTTCGTTTATAGTTATAGTAAACGAATACGAAAAAGTCTGAAAATTCTGACTAAATCATATTCGTCTGATAACGAATGCACATGTCTAGTTTTTAGTGAAATTGGTAGATATTTACATTAATGAAGGTCAGTTGTTATAATTTGTGAGTCAATATATTTACTCATATACTGTATAGATTACTTTTTTTCTAAGTATGAGCTGATGATAGCAGGCATTCAGATTTTCTTTTCTCTTAGTCTTAAATTTCTGTCTATGTATATTATGGCTATTTTGAAAACACGCTGTAATCCAATGGGATGTGCGTCTTTATTGTCTCATGTTCCAAGTATGACTATTGCATTGTGCTGTGTATTACAGTCATAATCCAATATTTTTATGTGAGTTCATCTCAGTTGCTCTCTCTGGGACCAAGCCAAATGTTTTGTGGTGTATGAAGCTATCTATTAAGTCTGATGTGATATTTAATTCTATGTCCAGTATGATAACAGTGGATACTATGTGCTGTGTTAAGGTATACATTTGATTAAAAAAAAAAAACAATTGAGGTTAGTTTATATTGCTCTCCATTCTGCGTTATTTGCACACGAGGGTGGATGTTGATATTAAAAAAAACATATAATAGGTGTATTGAACTGTGATTTTATACTGCCAGGTAGATATAGTTATGCTAATTGGTTGTTTGAATGGCACATGGGCTTTGCTTATATGAAGATTTATTTATTGTTTTAAATCATATGACCTTTCGCTTTCTTTGTCTTGATGGTTGAGATGTACTTCAGTTTCATATATATAATGATATACATTTCCAATAGAATGTGTTGACATTTTGCACTTGTTAATTGTTGTTGTCTTTAAGAATAAATGAAGCAGGATTTAATCTTGGTGATATAGAGGCAGATGGTACAATTTATTGAGTGACAGAGAAACAAACCGGGAAGAAGTGTTTAAAGGAACACTTCAACATAAAAATAAATGTATTCTCTTCTAAAATGCAGTGTTATTTTTTTTCTTCTTCTATGCTTAGGGCTCCCTACACTTTAAAAAGATAGAAGTTAAATGGACAGTATAGTCACCAGAACAGTTACAGCTTAATGTAGTTTTCTGGTGTCTATATCTTGTCCCTGCAGCCTTTTTGCTGTAAAAACTGCCTCCTAGACTATCTCAGTACATCCAATGCCAAAGCATTGGATTGACTGAGATCATCAATTCTGATGATGTCAGCCAAGCAGGTGGATCAGGGGTGTGGCCAAACGCTGGTTTGCCCAAATAAGGTATGATGTCTTAGCTTTTATCTACATTAGACAAGTTGGAAACAATATTTCCACTATTGTGACATATGTTATTGTAGTTTAGCTGCACTCACAGTTTAGTGAATAAACTGCAAAGTATATAAAACATTGTATCCAAAACAAATCCAAAAAAGAGAGACATTAAATAAAAATGTCAACAACCAAAAACATATTGGTCATGTCAACATTTGGTGCCGACATAAAAAGAACACATAGTACATAATAAATGGCTTTCTCTTGTGCCTACGTGAACACATCTGTTTTCAACCAGACTCATTTAGCATATTTCAAACATATTTGGAATCTATTTGTATAACAGAAAGTGTTTACAGAAATGGAAAACAACTGAACATCACAACACAGTCAAATAATGATTTTTTACACTCGTCAAATCCAAGTCCAGTAAATAACTAGGGAAACGTTTGACTTCTTCCTCTACCTAACAATGGTCCTTCCTAATTGATAAATCAACATCTAACATCCTGCGCAGGCACTTTATTTAAAAAGAAAAGTTTATCAAAGTATGTTGAGTTCTCCTGAAGGAATAGAAAGTGTTTCTGTCAAGACAAGTGACTCCTTCCTGTAAGAGTTCGGTGGTACCATCAATGATTCATTGATAACAATATAAGAAGGACTCTAGACCAACAGTGAGCCAGCAAGTGAAGACTGCTGCTTGTCCAGCATGAAGCTCTTCCAGGCTCTCCCCTGCCACTGGTAAACCTGTGGTGAAAAAACATTTCTAAGCCCAGATTGCCAATTCTACATTCACCGGCAACCTCCTTAAAGGAACACTATAGTCACCTAAATTACTTTAGCTAAATAAAGCAGTTTAGTGTATTGATCATTCCCCTGCAATTTCACTGCTCAATTCACTGTCATTTAGGAGTTAAATCACTTTGTTTCTGTTTATGCAGCCCTAGCCACACCTTCCCTGGCTATGATTGACAGAGCCTGCATGAAAAAAAAACAACTGGTTTCACTTTCAAACAGATGTAATTTACCTTAAATAATTGTATCTCAATCTCTAAATTGAACTTTAATCACATACAGGAGGCTCTTGCAGGGTCTAGCAAGCTATTAACATAGCAGGGGAAAAGAAAATCTTAATTAAACAGAACTTGCAATAAAGAAAGCCTAAATAGGGCTCTTTTTACAGGAAGTGTTTATGGAAGTCTGTGCAAGTCACATGCAGGGAGGTGTGACTAGGGTTCATAAACAAAGGGATCTAACTCCTAAATGGCAGAGGATTGAGCAGTGAGGCTGCAGGGGCATGTTCTATACACCAAAAACTGCTTCATTAAGCTAAAGTTGTTCAGGTGACTATAGTGTCCCTTTAATGCCCGTAGTCATAAAAACAATTAATCCTTCTAAAACCTGGGAAATTACACTCTAGAACCACAGTTTCACATCTAAGGTGCACCAAAAGTGCACTAGATAAATGATGAGTAATTTACTAATAAGATACAAGTATCAGTTTTGTATTACAGTGAATAGTGTACAAAATAATGCTGAATGATTGATAATTGGTTTGTGTTATATAAACCAATCTTGGTAAAGCCTCCTTATTTTTATCTACATGATAAAAGGGTTACTCTAAACACCATGACCACTTTGTTTTGCTTAAGTGGTTATGGTATAAGTACCTGTCCTGTGCAGTGTTTCAATTGTGCCATGGTGTAACTCCACCTCAGGATCCTCTCAATCAAACTGAAATTTTGTTTCTGTACTGGCTTCCTCAATTGTATCCAGGTTTTACATGCTGCATGTGCACGCATGCATGAATTTGCCATATGTTAACGATATCTCAGTTCACAAAACAGAACCAGGCTATGTACAAATCAGTTCCACAAATTCTAATTGATTAATGGAATTGCTCTTCAGGATAAACGACTCATTCAATAAGCCTCTCCTTTTTAGGAGTTTATGGGTTAAGAGTTTGTTCCTGGTGTGAGAAGGGCCTGCCTGCACAAAGTTTGAGAATTCTAAATTCTACACATATAAATAATGTCTCAGCATTAAAAAAAGCACTCCAGACACCATAACAACTTAATTGAAAAGAGTACAATCCAGCGCTGTTCCTGGCTGCTCCCAACAACATCCGGTGTCTCAAACCCGGAGAGAAAGCCAATGACAATGTTAAATTATCATTTTTTTTAGGAAGGTAAAGGATATCTAGTCTGGCATTTTAATGATAAGGCTCTATTAGAACTAAAAATATATATCTGAACACAATTATAAATGATTCAGCTGCTGAAACACACTAGTTTATTGCTTTCCAATAAGAACCTTTATCACTGTATATTCTGTTCTCAAAAGTTTCATATCCAAGAACTTGGTGGGATTATTCTCTTCATTCTCAAATGTTGGAATGTAGCATTACATTGCTTCCAAATGAGTAACAATTGTTGGCAAAATAATAGTCTCCATCTGCTTAGCAGGCCATTTTAACTTGTTCATTTCTAGATACAAAGTGCATCACATTTATTTTTGTAATGTTTCAAATCCCTCAGTCAGTAAAGTAAAAAAACATACCTGTTTGGAAACATGAGCTGCTAGTAAATTCATCTCTTAATGGGGCTAATAAAATAATAAAAAGATTTATGTGACTTTTGTGGACCGTATATTTTGTATAGTAACATTCTACGATTCAGAAATATGATGCATCAATAGAAAAGACTGATAACATCATCGCATTCTTAGAAATACGGGGCTGAGCCATCAAGCTGCATGGAGGCTATCTTGCGCAGCTCCGGTTATGAGCCCCTGAAATCTGTCAAAATGCCCTTCACTAAGCACTTTTAAGTAAGCTTTCTTACTGGAGTTGGGGGGAGGACATTCTCAGCTCTCATTTGATACCCTTTGAAGCCGCTTATGTAGTTCAGTAAGAAAATGCCGCCATCTCAGGCCTACTTGAGACTGAGAACCTCAGTGGGGCCTATGAGGAAAACTATAAGCCTAATGCCGGATCCTGGAGAAGTGTTATACGACGGCAGAAAGATTTTGGCCCCACCAGAGGTGTATCACTGCATGGATGTTCCAACTATTTCCAGCAGCGGCCATGCAACTCCCTCCTCCCCCGGCCGGTGGGGGTTATCATAGCCTATTAGTTGCTGCACTGTTAAAGTCCCCGGTCCTGATTGTGTTCCAGACAGGGAAGCGAGCCTCCAGATTGCTCCTAATGCTGTTACCTTACATTCCGGATGACAGGGGATTGGGGGTCCCCGCTCACTCAGTCAGGGACATACTCCCCTACCGCTTATAAGCATTTTTAGTTTTTCCTTTATTTGTTCAGTCTTTCCATGACATTGGAGAGGGATATAATGTACACATGATTATATAGTGTTGCTGGTCTGACAATGGGTTTCAGAAATATTTGCATTGTGTCTCAGGACATAGAGTAGGTGTCACATAAACATATTAATATCACGTTCACATATTCTGCTGATTGATATTTATCGGGAATCTGTTGGTATATGGGGGAAGGTAGATTCCTAAAATTCAATCAGAATGAAAATATTATTAAATAACTGTTTATGGATATGATGACTGTCATAGCCAATACCGAGCTGCAGCCCCAGATGTGAAGATCATTAGGATCATGGGTGGATTTGTATACCCTGGTATGGCCACAACAGTCTTCATAGCATTCTAATATCCAACTGTTTGACCAGTGAACTAACAGGGAGAGCTAGAAATACAATTGTTGCCCAGGATTATAGTATTCTGTAAATCATCTGTCACTAGATTGCAGGAAGAAGGGAGATGATCTGCCTTCTAATAGCCCAGGACATCAGCATATTACAACAATGCTGGGCTGATGGATATTGGTCACATTTTTACCTCTCCATTTTTTTTTTTTTTTTAATGAAAAGTAGGAACAAGTTCACTTTGAGTGTGGATATTCCAGCCCAAGCAGGGTTACTATAGTCACAATCTTATGGAAGTTGCCCTCTAAACACTCATCTATCACAAATCCAAGCAGAAATGAAAAGGGGATTCTGGCTTCCTTCTAGTCTAAATTCTATGTAGGGTCTTTACATCAGTATATTGTACAAGGGAGGGTAATATATATTGATGGCATTTATATATTATATCACAAAGGGTGGCATCCAGTGGACTTCTTATAAAAAAAGCTTTTTTTCTCTATTATTTATTCAAGCATATAACATCATAATACCAGTATTAACACCACAATACCAACATTCATTTACATCAGAAAAAAGTGTCAATGAGGCTGGGGTACAAGTGGCTGGCATCTAGACTGATTCTTGTATGCACAATAAGAAATGAGCGACTGTGCTTACAACCGCATAGCAGACATAGCAGGCCAAAATCATATTAATTCCATAAATGTGCTCCTATTACGATTATTTACCAAAGTTCGAATTCAAACAATTCAGACTCAGGTTAATGAATAAAACTCTGAATTCCAGAGCAGTCAAAATGAAATTGAATTGTAGTGTCCTTCTAAAGATGGACAATGTCATGTCTCAGTTGGTGGCTAAAACCAGAGCATTAGGTCTGGATGCCATCCTACAACTCTGGTCCAAAAGGTAACCAATTATACTTTTTTCCCGTTCGCAATGATCTTACAAGTTTTAATCCTGATGACTGTACAGATATAAACTTTAGTGCTGATCACTCCGTGGTGTTCAGATTAACCTTGGTTCCCTCCGGTTTTGAGAATGGCGATAGACATTTCGAGAATATTTCTGATATCTTATGCCACTCTACTCCAACCTTCTGGGAATCCTCACTGTCTTCTTCTTTCTGGTCACTTCACTCTGGTTGCATGGTTGCTTTCAGGTCACAAGGAATTACTCTGGAATTTTGTTACTCAAGCACAAACTCATTATCAGAGGCCTGAGTTCCAGAATCTAATTACAGATCAGATTGGAAACTGTTTAATTGGTGGGTGAAATGGTATCTGGGTCAAGTATATTTGAACATTTTACATATCTTGAATTTTCTATCCCATGCTTTTGCCTTAGGGACAGCCTGCCGCACAATTAATCTTTACCATTTGACTTTTTTGTCAGGTCATGCTCCAATTGATATGTTCCAGGCAAACAAAAACCCGATCGTTTGCAAACTCATGCTATGAATTTGGTTTAAGCATCCTTCATGTCTAAAATGTAATGATACTTTGGAAATAAAATTCATGTCTGTATTTTATCCTTCTTTTCCACATCATTATAGTCTCTGTGTAGTTTAGTAGCTAATGATGTGTGAACATAAAACTCTTTCTTCTTCCCAACTCCACCTTTCCTACTGTGTGAACCCTTTCTTCCGGTTTCCACTTCTAAGTTAGATAGATAGGTTAGACAAGCTACGTACCTTGCTAGCATAGATACCTTTATAGTTCGTGTCTATTCCACTATGAGTTCACATAAGTTTTTCAGACAGGAGATTCTTTGTCAAATATTCTGAAGGCTGCAGATTGGTTCTCTGAATCCACATTTAAGACATACTATTTTAAGCCCGATCTTCATGTTTTACAACAATAATATAGTGTTATAATATTTTTGTAGTTTTAAAAATGCATAGTATCGGCCTCCTGTCTGCCATTAAATTCAAGATTTTTCTAGCCCTTGTGGTGAAAGAAAATATAAATTGTATTCAAGACCGTAGACAAGTATTATCCCACCCGATTAACCACC
This sequence comes from Pelobates fuscus, assembly GCF_036172605.1. Lineage (NCBI taxonomy): Eukaryota > Metazoa > Chordata > Amphibia > Anura > Pelobatidae > Pelobates > Pelobates fuscus. The sequence continues at coordinate 329,984,920 of NC_086319.1, forward strand.
CATCCGTAGTTGTCTTTTTTGCTTTGCAGTTTAAGAATGACAGAAGTTATCTTCAATTTTCCTTATTGGTTATTCAAAATATTTTGTTTTCCTCTGAATTATAATGAATTTATTGGACATCCAAGAATCTTCTTTCTACATCCAATCTGTTATCGCAGCATGAAAGAGGACGATTACACGAGTGTTACCCGTTTTATTTGTTATCCTCTTACCTGGTTGGTTTCTAGGTGTTCTAACTCATCATGTTTGGCTGTGGTTTTTTTCTTTGGATCTACCTACTTGATCGACTGTTACATTTGATGCTGTAAGTAATAAAGAAATTATTCTACATAATACGAGCCTACTGTCTTTACATAATCTATATTTTCTATCACAACAAGGGCTATGAAAATCTTGAATTGTAGTATATTAAAATCCAAATAACAACAATGTGACTAAAATGGCCAAACTTTAATTAAATGTTCCCAATTAGATTTATTTATTTATTTATTTTTTTATTCTTTATTTTAGTGTGCTTAGAGTAACAAAACACGCTTATATTGCCACAACAGCAAATACAGGCCGATGGAATAAAACAAGAATATCAATAACATGGCATTCATTATCAGCACATTTTTGTTTGTAAAACAAGAGAAGTCAGGCTAGGTAAAACAATCTGTAGCGTTAGGTTCATTCAGGCTGGCAACTAAGAGAAGCAAAATAGATATTTCGAGTAGTATCCACAGACACCACAACATCGTACAGGTATATATAAACGTAGGTACATTAAACAGTGGCACGGTAAAATTGCACATTTCAGTTATAAAAACACATATGTATCTTGTCTGATATAAGAAAAAGTGTAGAGTAGGTTAGCGCTAATAATATACAAAGGAGGCAGCAACCTTACAGAGGGTCACCCTCTAACCCTCTGGGATAAGGATGTACAGGAAAAAAGGGGAGAAAAGGCTGCGCCAAGAGATACAATAAAATAAGTCCCAATAAAAATATAAATAGGATATATATAAATATATATAAAAGTCAATATAAAAAGGAGGATAAATGTCTATGTTGCGCTGGTGTTCTCTCTTCTTATGATGCTTTGGATCCTCCCGTGATATGTAAAATATAAAAGGGAAAAGGACCAATGGTGCAGATTGTGGGGTACGTGGAAAATGAAGAATAAAAGATGTAATAAACTCACATTTATATGAGCTATAACCAGCTCAGGTGGAATGGGCGTTCTGCAGTATAATCCCTGCTAGTAGGATATCAGGAAATTCTGATCCACTGGTGCTGTCCAATTCTCAGGAGAAGGGAGAAAAATATATAACAGATAGTGCTCTCTGAAGATAAGATGTGGTATATACAAAACAAAATAAATATACTCACAGTATACAGTGCAGATGACACTGCACTTGAGATATGGCGTGGGTGGTATAATCCCCACCTTAGGATATATAAAATGCCAGGAAAGGATAATATAAAATTGGAGTGATAAAAATATATATAATAAAAATATGAATGGCACAGAAATAAAGCCAAACGTAATTTATTATTAAAAGTATACAATAAAATCCATTAACGCGTTTCACCTCAAGGGTTTTATCAAAATGGAATAACATTAATAATAATAAGGTTATTCCATTTTGATAAAACCCTTGAGGTGAAACGCGTTAATGGATTTTATTGTATACTTTTAATAATAAATTACGTTTGGCTTTATCTCTGTGCCATTCATATTTTTATTATATATATTTTTATCACTCCAATTTTATATTATCCTTTCCTGGCATTTTATATATCCTAAGGTGGGGATTATACCACCCACGCCATATCTCAAGTGCAGTGTCATCTGCACTGTATCTTGTCTGATATGTCTGATGCTTGAGTATCCTATGTAGTAGGATTAGTGAGACCTGTGTTTGGTGTACTAGTGAAATGTTGTAAGTAATGCAAGTTAAGTGGATCAGGCTTGTAACACGTGGAGTCTATCTGCGGTGCCCTGGTAGCGTCTTGTATAATAGCTTTAAGGGGTTGTATGGTTGGATGTGTGTGCATGAGTGTACAACAAATGCTAAGCTCTTTGTGCTTGTGTATTATACATAAACGTGTAACAATAGACTTATTAAACATGCTAGACAGGCTCTACACAAGCTTAACGTTAACGAAGTTGTGCTGCAATATAGTTACGTTTACAAGTATATTGGGTTCGCTCTGCTATATATTGCTGCAGTGGATTGCGTGGTAGGGCTTACAGGCCCGCCGGGAAGACCAGGCAGGTGCGTCGGTTTTAGGAAGCAGCAGACACGGAGATCGATGAAGTAGATTAGCTAACTAGGCTGTATGCATAGGCGTGCGCACGGGGTGTGCCAGGTGTGCCTGGGCACACCCTAATACGTCATATTCCGGCTCCCAGCTACTGTAGACCGCCCGCGCGGCGAGAGGAAGCAGAGAGGACACAGCTACCTCGCCGCGGCTGAGATGGAGAGAGGCGCCCGACCCACTGGACCCCAGGAACAAGTCTACGCCAGCACCAGGGGCGGGCTGGGCCGGGGGGCAGGGAGGCAATTGCCCCCCAGGCCGCCCTAAATCCCATTAAGACCGGCCGCGGCGGGCCGGCCCTTTAAATGCTGCAGCCGCCTGAGTGCTCTGTAAAGAGCGCTCAGGCGGCTGCATAACAGATTCTCCCCTCCCTTGTAGCGTGGCCGAGCCGGTCTCCGGTCCGCGGTCCCGGCCGGAGTGATGGGAAGGTGCACGCTCAGTGTGCACCTTCCTTTCAGTCCGGCCGGTTACAGGAAACAGAAACTCCTGTTCCGCGCGGAGTTTCTGTTTCCTGTAACCGGCCGGACTGACAGGAAGTGCACACTGAGTGTGCACCTTCCCATCACTCCGGCCGGGACCGGAGAGCAGCTCGGCCACACTACAGGGGAGGGGGTAAGAAGAAGAGGGGAGGGAGGGGGGAAGTAATAAGAGGGGAGGGAGGGGGGAAGTAATAAGAGGGGAGGGAGGGGGGAAGTAAGAAGAGGGGAGGGAGGGGGGAAGTAAGAAGAGGGGAGGGAGGGGGGAAGTAAGAAGAGGGGAGGGAGGGGGGAAGTAATTAGAGGGGAGGGAGGGGGGGAAGTAAGAAGAGGGGAGGGAGGGGGGGAAGTAAGAAGAGGGGAGGGGGGAGAGTAAGAAGAGGGGGGGAGTAAGAAGGGGGGGGAGTAAGAAGAGGGGAGGGGGGAGTAAGAAGAGGGGAGGGGGAGAGAGTAAGAAGAGGGGGGAGAGAGCAAGAAGGGGGGGAGAGAGTAAGAAGAGGGGAGGGGGGAGTAAGAAGAGGGGAGGGGGAGAGAGCAAGAAGAGGGGGGAGAGAGTAAGAAGAGGGGGGGTGAGAGTAAGGGAGGGGGGAGTAAGAGGGGGGGAGAGTAATAGGAGGGGAGGGGGGGAGTAAGAAGAGGGGGGAGAGAGTAAGGGAGGGGGGAGTAAGAGGGGGGAGAGTAATAGGAGGGGAGGGGGGGAGTAAGATGAGGGGGGGAGAGAGTAAGGGGAGGGGGGAGTAAGAGAGGGCGGGAGAGTAAGAGGAGGGGAGGGGGGGAGTAAGAAGAGGGGAGGGGGGGAGAGTAAGAAGAGGGGAGGGGGGAGTAGGAAGAGGGGAGGGGGAGTAGGAAGAAGGGAGGGTGGTAAGAAGAGGTGATGGGGAGTAAGAGGGGAGAGGGGAGTAAGAAGAGGGGGGAGTGAGGGGGGGAGTAAGAAGAGGGGGGGAGTAAGAAGAGGGGAGGGGGGGAGTAAGACGAGGGGAGGGGGGAGTAAGAAGAGGGGGGTAAGAGGGGAGGGGGGAGTAAGTGGAGGGGGAGTAAGAGGGGAGGGGGGAGTAAGTGGAGGGGGGAAGAAGAAGAAGGGGGGAGTAAGAAGAACAAGAGTGGGAAGTAATTAGAAGAAGGGGGATAAGAAGAAGAAGAGGGGGAGTAAGAAGAAGTAGGAGGGTTAAGAAGAAGAAGGGGGGAGTAAGAAGAAGAAGAAGGGGGAGTAATAAGAAGAAGGGGGTAAGAAGAACAAGGGGAGAAGTAAGAAGAACACAGGGAGGAGGCGGGGGTAAGAAGAACACGGGGGGGTGAGGAGAACACACAGAGGGAGGAGTGAGAAGAACACAGGGAGGGTGGAGGGGGGGATGAGAAGAGCACAGGGAGGGAGGGTGGGTGAGTGTGAGAAGAGACCGCTAGGGGAGGGTGGGGGAGAGGAGAGACCACTAAGGGGCAGGGGAGAGCTCTAAGGGACAGAAGGGACAGCTCTATAGGACAGGGGGCAAGACAGGGAGCTCTTTCACACTACGCGCGCACACACACACACACACACAATGCATCCCTATACATACACAGAAACACACAATGCATCCCTATACATACACAGAAACACAACATGCTTCCCTTACACACAGAGAAACACACAATGCACCCATTACACACACACACACAATGCAAACCCTTACACACACATGCAAACACACACACTGTTTTTCTTACATACACACAGAAACACAATGCATCTCTTACACTCAATGCACACACATACAGACACACACCTTGCATCCCTTATGCATACAAACACAGATTCACACAATGCATCCCTTACACACAACCAGAAACACATAATACATCCCTTATACACAAATACACGCTGCATCACATGCACAAACTGGTATCCCTATACACTACATACCATAAGCACACATATTAGATCCTCTACTATAACACATAACACATCCCCTACACACTCCACTCCCTGTGAGCGAACTCATGGGTGGGTGGAACATATAAGTGGACTTATGAGTGGGCTTTATGGGCATACTCACCGTCAGGCACTGGGGCCCAGACCTTGAGCTGTGTAAGAGGCCCCCAAAAAATGGAGCTGCTTCCAATTCTCCCAGAACATTTAATTTTGTGACCACAGTTGCAAACAGCCTCCAGAGATCCTGTTCTACACCAGACCAGTGGAGCCAAACTGCAGCCCATCATCATCCTCATCTAATTGTAAGTAGGCAATCTAGTATATTATTAGTGACACTAATCTATAATTTACCTCACATTAAAGGGACACTATAGCTTAATGAAGTGGTTCTGGTGTCTATAGCTGGTCCCTGCAGGCTTTTTAATGTAAACACACACTGTGTGCAGCACTGGCGTTAGTTCATATGGCAGATCATATGGGTGGGGCATTGTGATGTCACATGGGGGGGCGGCAAATTTATTTTTTGTCTAGGGCGGCAAAAACCTTGCACCGGCTCTGATCCTGGGCAGGTGCACCAGTGTACTAGTGACCCACAGGAGGGGAGTGCACTGATTGCACTGCACTCTCCTTCTGCCCAGACCCGTCTTGACGGCAGTGCAAGTGCCCTCTGCCCCTAATTTACAGTGGCTCACACTCACAACAAGCAGTGCCTGGAGCCCTTTGCAGAGACGGAAACAAAGAGGTTCTGCGGCAGCTAGCTGTCCTGCAAGCATTACATTAAACAGCTGTTCCCCATGCAGTCACAGGTGGCGTTGTGCTGGGAGACTGTGATTACTCTTCACTTCCTCCCAGCCTACAGAGCAGCGCATGGGGGAGAGAGAGGAGGCGGCATGATTTAATCTTGAATAAATCCTCTAAGCAAGCCTTTATAAATTTGGGGGGATCAGCTCTGTTTCCACAGTTTATTGGTGTTTACTCTGATGTCTGTATTAATATTGAGGGATGTCTAAGTAGTAACGTCAGTGTGTGTCAGCAGGGCCAGCCGTTGGGGTGGGTAAGCTGTGCGGTCACGCAGGGTGCCATGACAACAGAGGCACCCGGCGGCCAACACAGCTCACAAGTTGGGTACACCAGCATATTTAATTTAAACGATTCGCTGGTGGTCCACTGGTGCGCACCAGCAGTAGGTGCAGTCAGATCATATCCTCTCCCTCGTGGTTCCGGCGCTCAGTTAGTGAGTCAGAGCACAGGCTCAGAGATTCTCAGCCTGTGCTCTGACAACATTGAAAGTCAGAGCCGTGAAGGAGCGGGTATGGCAAAGAGCTACTGATTAGCATAACATCAATATCCGTTATAAAACCAGGAAAAGGTGGGCATGGATGGTGAACTGATTTGGTGGCGCAATGGGCCACTTGACTGGTTTTGCCCCCCAGGCCTAAGGCTGCCAGCCCTCCCCTGGCCAGCACTCCAGGTAGGGAGGCTGGGTGGACATTTTTTTATTTAAAAAAAAATTATTTGTGAGTGTATGTGTGTCTGAGTATGTGTGTGTCTGTGAGTGTGTGTGTGTGTCTGTGAATGTGTGTGTCTGTGAATGTGTGTGTCTGTGAGTGTGTGTGTGTCTGTTTGTGTCTGTGTGTGTGTCTGTGAATGTGTGTGTGTGTCTGTGAATGTGTGTGTGTGTGTGTCTGTGAATGTGTGTGTCTGTAAGTGTATGTGTGTCTGTGAATGTATGAGTGTGTGTCTGTGAATGTATGAGTGTGTGTCTGTGAGTGTATGGTGTCAGTGTGTGTGTCTGTGAATGTATGAGTGTGTGTCTGTGAATGTATGAGTGTGTGTCTGTGAATGTGTCTGTGTACGCATATATATATATACACACATACACACACGAGTGTGTATTATTTTTTTTGGGGGGGTGGGAATCTTGGGAGAGTTACCACACATTATTCCACAGGACTTGTACCCTGCCGGCACTGGAGATCTCCCCTGTCGTCTCACGCAGACCCGGCGCTATCTGAGTGCCGGCTCTGCTCTAAGCCTCCATGGGCCGGCGGGGATATTAAAGATCTACCTCACCGGCCCACAGCAGCATGGAGGGAGGCAGGAGAGTACCCAGGGAGCTCTAGACAGCAGCTCCGCCATGTTCCTCTCGCAACGCTCAGATCTCGCGAGAGTTAACTCTAGCCCCGCAGGCTAGAGTTCACTCTCCACTGGACCACCAGGGATGGCACATGGCAGCAAGGATATTTACTAATCTTCCCCTCACCTCCACAATCTCTCCAAACATACAGCACACACAAACATACAGCACCCACACACACACAGCACCTACACACATACAGCACCCTCACACACAGCACACATACAGCACCCTCACACATACAGTACACATACAGCACCCTCACACACACAGTACACTAACCGCACCCTCACAAACACACACAGCACCTTTACAAATCCACAAAACCCTCACACACAGCACACTAACAACACCCTCACAAACACACACACACACAAACAGCACCCTCACAAATACACAACACTCACACAAACAGCACCCTCACACACACAGCACCCTCACAGAACAAACACACACACACAAACACCCTCACACAAAGCACACTACCAGCACCCTCACACACAAACAGCACCCTCACAAACACACACATACAAACACCCTCACCCACACATCACACTAACAGCACCCTCACACACACATCACACTAACAGCACACACACACAGCACTCTCACACAGTACACTAACAGCACACACACAGCAGTGTATGTATGTGTGTGTGTGTGTGTGTATATATATATATATATATATATATAAACAAATGGAAGCTTGGCACTCTCCTCCAAAAATAATTAATTATATCACATGTGCCTGGGTGCAAATTGCTGGCGTCAGATATATATACTCATAAATTAGTTTTTTTCATTTATGAGTATATATATATATATATATATATATGTATATATATATATATATATATACACACACACACATATACATGCGGCGTGTTTTTGTACTTTAGGGTGCACACCCTAATGCAATAGGCTGCGCACGCCTATGGCTGTATGATTATTGCCTTAGGTTCCTGCATATTTGTAAATGGTTAAGCACACATGTCAGCTGGACAGGCCAAGCAGTATGTCAAAAACAGATTTATAATTTTAACTATAAAGTAGGTAACGTAACTGTGGCTAAGACAAAGGTTAATATAAAAAAAAAAAAAAAAGCTATCAATTGCTTATGGTGTAAGCTAGCGTACAGCTGAGATATTGAATAAAACATATACGCTTTTATGCTGTTATATTGTTATGCCGCTGAGCCAGCAGTCTTGAAACAAAATATTAAAACATATGCTGCTATGGTATAACAATGCTGAGTGTGTGGGAGGGAACAGCAGATTATAGCTTTGACTTATCTAGTGTCCCCTTGTGCTTGTTCTGCTCAGCCTACGCCCATGGCTATCAGATACTGTCCAGACCCATGTGCAGGGTAGCCCAAGCCTCCTACGCCCTGTATCGGTAGGGCATAGTCCCTGTCCACCCTGCGGCATGTCAGGCTTGGAGGTGCTGATGATAAGGAATGTGGCTTGGCTATCAGGGTTCGGTCTCTCTGTTGCTTGTCAGGTTTGGGCTTGTGCCATGTCGGTTCTCGCCTACGTGCCACTGCCGGCGGGTCTTTACCGGGTCGGCGTGTGGTAGAGCCTTGCTGATGTGGGTATGCTGGTCTGCGTTGGTGCCGGGTTGTGGATTGGGTATACTGTGCCTTGTGCTGGGTTCTAGTCGCTGGTGTGCGTCTCCTCACCTGTGTTCCCGCCGGCGGTGGAGCGTGTCGTTTGAGGCGCCATTTTTTGGCGCGCTTGTTTTGGGTGTGCGAGCCGTCTGGATGGGAGCTGCAGGGTAGAGCCATGGGTGCACTTGTAATCGGAGCCTGTGTGTTGCTCAGTCTGTCTTCCAGCTTTTTCCAAAACGCTTCAAATGTAGCGTTGATCCGTGCCAGGATGTCGCTTACATGTGAGGTGTCAGGTGGCCTGGCTGCTTTATCTGCCATATTCAGCTTGCCTCCGTTGGGGTTGTTGCCGCTTCCTCTGGAGGCGCCCACCTGGGACCGGGATAACCCCTGCCGGTCATGGGGGAGGGAACGATGGCCCATGCTCATGCTTGCCCGCGCTGACCATGCTAGTAGGCCTCATAGGGTGCTTTGGTGCTTCGGTGGCCCCTGCCCTACATTCCACATGTTTGATATCCACGTGTAGCTCCCGGTGTCACCTTTCTCTGAGGTGCTTATGCAAGTCGATTTGGGTGCTTTGTAGATTTTTTATTCGGGAGATTTGTCCGTTGGAGCACCTCTTTTCTGCTGCCTCTCGGCTCAGCGGTCAGGCCCCGCCCCCCCCCCCCCCAATCAGATTTTAATATACAATAGTCAAAGTGTTTTTCAAATTGTAGGCCAAATTATCCAAATTCAAATATGGATAACATCAAAAAATCTTTCTAATTTGGATATTGTGTCCAAAAATGTGAAAGTCGTTTTCAAATCCTGACAATTCACACTTGTGTAAATTAGCCTGTAATCGAATTTCAAGTATTTGTTCTTCTTTGCTGTGTATAGTTTTATGTGATTTAGAACGTAGTTAGGGAACCCTTCCCTCCGATGAACATCTGTTAACTGTAGGAATGGTTCACAATACTTGGGAATTCATTGTATCAGGGGAGAAAGGTTTCCTCCCTAACTCAAGTTTTTAGTAATTAAAACACATGATATATTTTGCAATATGCAAAGAACACACCCATATATTTCAATCACTTATATCTAGTGATGCAATTTTATAAACAAGGGTGGAATAGAGGATAAAAGTTTAAATGAAGTCTTTCAATACTAAAAGTCAACTTAGGACCAGAGTCCTGAAATTCATTTCACTTTTCACATCACATAAATTATTCTCATTGGAGGAAGATGTAATTAATGGGGAACCTCAAGTGGACTTCAAAATTAACAATGTAGATATTAATTGTGTTTCTTTACTGAATCTATTGTTGTCCCATTTGATCAGTGTACATTAGTAGATTAAACTTTTCTCACACAGTTTTCTAAATATGAAGCTTGTCATAGGCTCAGCGTGTCAGTCTACCACCGGTGCCCGGTCTGGGACTTCTTCATTGAAGCTTCGGACTTGACCAGAAGACAAGGGGACGGGTTGACAGGCAATGTCTTCACAATTTTGGATTTAAATCATTTGTAAGTATTTTACCCCCTTAAGGTAAAATGGCACCATAACAACTTTATTGAGATTAATTTGTTATGGTTCAGGGAGTGCTTTTTTAAAAAGTGTTCTAAAAGATTTTCTTCCAATTTGTGCAGAAATGTCTTTTATGGAAGACTGCCGTATTAGGAATGGCAAGGACAAAGAGAGGTGAAGCAGAACACTTTTCTGTTCGAAAACGTGGTGAAAAAAGTCATAAATACATTGGATCAATAAAAAATAGAGTTCGACAAAAAAAGCAACACACAAAGATATCTGACAGATTTAATTCATTGCACCAAGCGAAAAATAGACGTAAAAATGTCAGCAACACTTTGATCCCGAAACATTTCGTAATAATATGAGGCATTCGTAAACTGTTTGTTTAGGGATTCTTATAACATACAATTTAATGATATGTAAAGTAAGAAATTAAATTCTTTCCTTTGTATTTTTTTCTTGTAGAACTCTTTTAGTGCATTCATGGAAAAACTACCAAAAATATGTATACTAAGCTTACGGATTTTTCTTGCACTTTTTAGGAATTACGTTGTGTATATTTATTTCAGCTTTTTACCTGACAAAGCATCAATTACATTGAGACCTGCAGACACAATCAGATAACTGGGGATCACAAATAATTTCATTATAATTATAGAAGTTGTGTAATGCTCAAGAATGTACTAAGACAATGATAACAGATGGAATACATTCTATTATTCCTTTCTGGAAGGTTTGAGCATCAACCTACGATATTTAATGCAACAAATTGACCACATTTACATGTTTTATTATCTCTGCTCCAATTGAAGGGACACAATCCAAACACCATGACAATTAAAAGGACACTACAAACACCATGATAATTAAAGGAACATTGTAGTGTTAAGAATACATATCTGTATTCCTAATGCTACAATATTCATATCCCTACTGTTCTAGTCCCCCCAAAGTGGCCTGCAAAAAATAAAATACTTTTTTTCCAGCACCAAGTGTCTCTCAGAGCATTCCAAGTATGATTGTCCAAAAAAAAAAAAAAATCTCCTCAAAGACAGTTGGATAAGGGGATATGTAGTCCACAACATCAGGAGTGCTGGTCGCCTAATCCTGCTATAGTGTTAGAAATACAAACCCTATAGTGCCCCTATCCCTACTAATATTAGGGTCCCCACTCTCCGACTTTCATAAGCAAGTGCTTTTTCTAGTGCTGGGACTCGCTCAGTGCTGCTCACCTTTCCGCCTCCCGCAATATCATGGAAGAGACATGACCTTCTCTGCAGTGGTCTAGTCCAATGCTCCTCATAAAGGAGCATTGAGAAACTAATCAGTATCACCTAATCAGTATGACAGCCACTGGAGGTGGTTTTAACCCTACAATATTTTACAATGCAGGGTTAAAATGGCAGGGCCACAGCACCCACACCATTGAAATGAGGTGGTCTGAGTAGTGCTCATATAAAGTTTAATGCAGTAATTATGGGAGATTCTGGGTGCAGCCATTCTGAACAAACAAGCAGAGGTTTCCTGGGCATCAACAGTTCCCCTCATCACTGCAATGAAGAAGATCCTTCTTATCCATCCAAAATATTTGTACCATGACTTTTGGATTCCATTCTTACTATTCTTTTGAAGCTAGAATCCTTAAGTATTTTATCTTGAGACTTGCATAGGATTATCCGCTAAACCATTAATTTATTAGATAGTGTTTACAATTTGGCTATTTTGGCTTTAGCCAAAATAGCCAAATTGAAAACACTATCTAATAAATTCTGTTTTCCAGCTGACTTATGTCAAATTTACAATTCCTTAGTTTCAGGCAGTTCACGGTTTGATGGATAACCATGTTTGGGAGTTTTGTTCCCATGGGCGCTTCCATAGGTATTTAAATGATATCCATGACCAATGACAACAGCAGCTCGAAATTGCTTTCAAACTTCATTAGCAGCAAATCTCCCAAAACCAAATATAAGGTCAAGTCAATATCAACAATCACTACAGCCCAGTCTGCACAGTGCTGTAAGGACACACATTGACCATGAGGTTAAAGGCAATATTGCCTGGACTTTTCATTTTTAGGGAGGGTAATCCTTTTTTATTTCTTTAGCTACAGTGTGTTTCAGTTCTTTTCAGAACCTTTTCAAGTTTTTGCCATCTTATTGCATTCCTTACAAATATGCATTCCTGCTCTACTTGTCAAGACTGGGGTTGGACAATCTTAGTTGCAGGACTTTAATATTTTTCAAGATAAATGATCTGTTGAGAAACGATGCTGTTTTGTTACCCTTTATTGTGACCTATCTCAAGAGACTTTTGGCAGAATTGGATTAAGCAATGCTGCTATTGTTCAACATTCATCGTAACATGTTTTTTTTAAATATTTTTGAGTTGTTTACTATCTGTTGCTCTCCAATTAAAGGGACACTACAAGCACCATAGCCACTACAGATTGCTGTTGTGTTTATGGTGCCAAAAGTGCCCTGGCATCTCGCATTTTAAGAAGTCAAACCGTTTTTGAATGGTTTGACTTCTAATCTGGGGTTTGCCGGGTGCTGCTTTCTGCTTCCACTACTAACGCCGAAGAGATGTAAGTTCCTAAGCAGGAGCTTCTGTTTGTTCCACTGAGGTAAGCTCTGCATTGTTCTGCTTAGCTCATTGGCTAAGAGTGATCAGCAGATGCTTCAGTGGTTATGATGCATGGAGTCACTCTAAGCAGCATAACAACATATGCTCCGTGTATAGGTTGGGTGCACGTAGGTCCCTTGTCTATCTTCATATATTGAGAAAAGCAGAAGGGTTGGTCTGCAGCAAAATCACTAACTACTAGACGTGTAACTTTTTGGCATGGATGACTGACGTTCGACCATATGGCCGGTTGACTCCGTCGATTTCGTTAATGAGAAAAGATTCAGATGAATTGCAGTTCATAATGAAGTGAATCTCCCACTCAAGAAACTACCTAATACGTTAACTCATTGAAGGTACTAAAAAAAAAAAAAAATACTTCTAACCAAAACAGATTGATCATCTACATCAATAACAATCAAAAATAAATCAGTGTCTTCTCTTGTCATTTTCATTATACAACATATATACTATCTGAACATTTGAAAACACTTAATAAAGTATAATTATATTTTTTTTTAGTAAAGTGTCTTTTTCATGTTAAAGGACCACTCTAGTGCCAGGAAAACATACTCGTTTTCCTGGCACTAGAGTGCCCTGAGGGTGCCCCCACCCTCAGAGTCCCCCTCCCGCCCGGCTCTGGAAAGGGGAAAAGGGGTAAAACTTACCTTTTTCCAGCGCTGGGCGGGGAGATCACTGCCTCCGATCCTCCTCCGTTCCGCCCCGTCGGCTGAATGCACACACGCGGCAAGAGCTGCGCGCGCATTCAGCCGGTCACAAGGATAGCATTTACAATGCTTTCCTATGGACGCTTGCGTGCTCTCACTGTGATTTTCACAGTGAGAATCACGCAAGCGCCTCTAGCGGCTGTCAATGAGACAGCCACTAGAGGATTTGGGGGAAGGCTTAACCCATTAATAAACATAGCAATTTCTCTGAAACTGCTATGTTTATAAGAAAAAATGGGTTAACCCTAGCTGGACCTGGCACCCAGACCACTTCATTAAGCTGAAGTGGTCTGGGTGCCTAGAGTGGTCCTTTAACAAAATCATGTAAAATTGTACTTTTTTTTTCTAGTGACCTTCTGCATTTTCACTAGCTGTACTTTATGGTCAATGTGAGAAATTGCATGAGAGCAGATTTTGTTACGCAAACCATATTTCAGTCACGCCAAAATGGCATTTAGTGATACTGCTTCAGTGTCTGATTTCATGTTCTGGATGCTGAAACATTACTGTCCCTGAAGGGTGGGTGAAGTGGAATGTTATGATACTCCCATATCAAATGAAAAATGTCTGATGAAATGGGTTTTCTTTTTTTTCTGATTTATTTTTTTTTCATCATTCAGAATTGTTTTCGGATATATTTTCCTTAGAAACTCTGCTGTATGTCCCACGCCCCCATTAATTAAAATTTAACTCTTGCAGAAGCAGGGTCACGCAAACAGCTTCATATTATCTCAATCATGTAATCACCTTTGAAGAAGTAACGGACGCAATGCAACTTCTCTTTTATTTATAAAATGTATGACATGATAAGAAATGGAAGTTTACTCTGCCCAATTTATGGTTTGAGTAGCAGTCACTAATTACCAACACATTTCCAACCGTGTTGCTATTTTATAATGGCCACTAAACATCAGTTTGCATATTTTGGAACCCAGGAGATACCAAGTCTCCTGTACATTTTATAATATTGTGCTCCAATAAGCCCCCACAGATGTCCAGTTTGCTGAGCCATTTACAATAATTCCTATCCCAGGCATAGACAACTTTTGGCACTCCAGATGTTTTGGACTACACCTCCTATGATGCTTTGCCAGCATTATGGGTGTAAGAGCATTATGAGGGATGTAGTCCACAACACCTGGAGTGACGATGGTTGCCTATCCCTGTCATAGCCTCTTGTCCAGTCTAACTGCACCCTACACTATGCAGCCTTGTTCGTGATTGACTAGTTTGCCAGAGAACCCACCGTGTCCAGCAACTGTGCCATAGCAAACAAGTCTTAGTATAGATAGCAGGTGTGCTACATTGATGCCATGAACAAAATTCACATCATTTTGAGTTTAGATTTTGGACAAACACTTCCACTGATTTTGCATGGAAACGTGGTAGCATTCACACAAATTTGTGCAGTTTGGTAGTATAAAGCCTAAGTCGCATATAAAGTCTTTAGTGACTAAGTCCTCACCATGTCTGCGCAAACTTTTAGAAGTATGGGACATGTAAATTCCATGCTTTTTTCTGAATTGTGGAGAATTGACAAGATGATGTTTAAACAGCAGCTAAATGCATACTTGCAAAAACAAAATATTCAAAGGTATAATTTTTCAAAAGCTTCTTGATCCAATGATAAAACTGACTGCCATTCTGAGGTCAAGAAGGATTTATGTCCTTGCTTGTTGCAAAACTGGAAGCACTTCAAGCTGGGATTTTTGCCTTCTTTTGGATCAACAGCAAAACCCAGGTGTAAGGAAGGCTGAACTTGATGGACACATGTATTTTTTCAGCCTATGTAACTATGATTGCATATTTTGGGCAAAAAATTATGAGCTGGAAATATAACTGAATTAGAGAATGTCTCCCAATTTGGCTATATTGACTTGTAAAAATACAATTCCTTTGCCAATGATTCACAATGGTTACTTTAATTTTATTTATTTTTTTAACTAAAGAGCAATTTGCAATGAACAATAAACAAAATAAAATATCAAAAAGAGCTGAGATTTAAAAAAACAAAACAAAAAAACAAAAAATATATAATATATCAGCAGCAATCTCATTGGGGTAGTTACATGTGAGAGATTGTTCATATAGAAGCAAACCAAGCTGACCTAGATTGTGAAACGAAGCAGGGGGAATTTTAAACAAATGGGGAGCAGCACAATGGTTATGGTGTTTGGTGTGTTCTCTCAAATTAATACAGTATGTGACTTTCATTTACTGTCTTATCTGCAGCAATCAACTGATATATTTAGCATTGCATTTGTTCTTTTTTATAATTAAGATATATAATATATGTAATATGTAATTTTATAATAGGCCTATTTGAATATACAAACAAGTAATTCTGCAATTTTTGAAAACTAGGCTGAATTATACAATATTGTAGCAATCAGCGAATCAAAGTCCTAACACATCTGTAAAGGGTGATATTCTGACCACAGGCCAGAAACTGTTGTTTTCCGTTGTTGTTTATATCCTTTTTAAAATTGTCTGTCTGTAATTTACATTCTGATATAATCCCTTGAGGGCTGATGGAATTATTCACTGCAATAACAATCTGATCCATTTGGACCAGAAAGGGACAATCTAAGCACCAATAAACGAGCTATCCCTACAACCCTTGGAGCAGTCGTGTATTTAGGATTTGTGCTGCCCTAGGCAGGACGGTGCTTGGACACACCCCCCAATTTACATTTTCCCCACCCCTTCCTGTAAAGGCCGCACTTTGACTGACAGACACACACACTCACTGATAGATGCATACACTCATTGACACACACACACTGACAAACAATGACATACACACACTCACTGATAGACATACATACACTTACTCGGACACACACTCACTGACAGATGCACACTCTCACTGACCGATACACACAGACTGACCGACACATACACATTCACTGACAGACACACGCTTACTGACAGACACACACACGCACTCACATTCAGAAACAAACTCACATTCACTGACACACTCACTCACATTCACTGACACACCCTCACTCACTCACATTCACTGACACACATATTCACATTCACTGAAACACACTCACACATTTCCCCCACTCACTATTATTAATATATATTTTTTAAATTAAATACCACCCAGCCTCTCTACTTTTGGGATAGCTGGGTGGATTTCTCACCTGGGGTCCAGTGGGGCTGCTGGGCAGAGAGGCGGCCGGACGTGCAAGCAAAGTGATGCCTGGAGCCAGCAAATGCCTTGTTTGCCTGGCGGCAAATACGTCCCTGCCTTGGAGGGATACTCTAAAAAAACTGAAAAGACTGATAACTGACGAGTGAGATACTGCAGGAGCATGGTCTATATACCAAAACAGCAGTATAATCAATGAGAGAATAATAAGTACATTGAAGAAAAAACTTGTGATTGTACCATGGCAGAATAAAACATAATTAGATTAAAGGACCACTATAGTGCCAGGAAAACAAACTTGTTTTCCTGGCACTAACGTCTTTATGTCGCCCCCCCCCCACCCTCAGGGTCCCACCCCCGCTAGGCTGAAGGGGTTAAACCACTTACCTTTCTCCAGCGCCAGGCTCCCTCGGTGTTGGGGAACTCTCCTCCTCCTGACGATGTCAGCGCCGAATGCGCATGCACGGCAAGAGCCGCGCGCGCATTAAAACCGCCCATAGGAAAGCATTTCCCAATGCTTTCCTATGGACATCCAGCGTCTTCTCTCTGTGATTTTCACAGTGAGAAGCGCGGAAGTGCCTCTAGCTGCTGTCAATGAGACAGCCACTAGAGGCTGGATTAACCCTAGTGTAAACATAGCAGTTTATCTGCAGGGTTCCTCAGCTGCAGGGTTAACACTAGAGGGACCTGGCGCCCAGACCACTTCATTGAGCTGAAGTGGTCTGGGTGCCTATAGTGGTCCTTTAATATTAAACAGACGGGGATATTATAAGCCACATGAATCAATCTGTTTTTATTTGTTTTCTGTAGATTACATTTTTCCCCTAAATAACCAGTGATCAGACTTATGATGGTAACAAATTTCTGCATGTAAAAATTATGCGACACAACTTGCTCAGTACTGCAATACCTTTAATTTTGCATCTACAATCGGCAACGTCTCGACATTGCTTGATGAAGATAGCCGAAATCTTGCCTGGTTTAGTAGCACAATGAAACGTATCAGGATCCATTTAGATTAATTGCTGGGTGATTATTAATGTGAGTATTTACTTTTCTAACAACCTAATTCGTACCCCTACTTTTACCCTTTGTGTCACTATACCCCACTTCCTCTGGAATGTAAGCTCCTTGAGCAGGGCCCTCCACCTCTCTGTTCATGTGTGTCCAACTTGTCTGGTTACAATTACTTGTCTGTTAGTCCACCCATTGTACATCGCTACAGAATCTGATGGCGCTATATAAATAATAAAATTATAATAATGACATATGACATCCCTGCTAGTGACAAGCACACGCTTAACAAAACTCAAACACAGTAGTGCATAGCTCTATGAATGTAAATTGTGAATAATACAATGATCAGCAAGCCACCTGACTGCCTGCATATCACAGAAAGCTATTGCAAAACAGCTGGAGTTCTAAAACAATAGCCAACACTCCTCTGTTCACGGAGGTGAAAGGAGCTGCACACCTGAGGGGAAGGGCAACCCTCAAACCCTTCAATAAATCTGGGAGCAGGAAACAACAAAAATACAGGGTGCGCTAGGTGGAATGGGAGGTAGTAAAAAGACAAGTCTCTGAAAATACACAAGGGGGTCTTGGGTAGGTCTTCTTAGGTTCTTGATGAGGTCCTCAGTGGTTGATATGAAAAACAAAATTAGACAAAAAGGAAGACCAATAGTGCACAACCATAAAGGATAGTGTCACGGACAACACAGAAGAGAAAAATGCCAACTCACAATCGGTAGAGCTATGCCCAGCTCTAGGTAAAACAGCATGCAGTGGTATTTGAAACTCCCCACATGCAGGATATAGCTGGACAATAGGTGATTCTTCAATACTTTGTACAACGACTCAAATTCGTGTCAGCATATAAAAAACATAAAGGAAAAAAGCGGACCAATGGTACAATAACGTATGACACCTGCAGCTACAGACAAACACTGAAGTCCTGAGAGTGCTAACTTACAATAAAAAGAGCTTTAACCAGCTCTGAGTAAAACAGCATACAGTGGTATTAAAACTCCCCACATGTAGGATATCCTTCTGGTGATGTATGGAGTGCAGGATTTATGAAAGTCAAAAGCACAAAAGAGGGCCCATAGTGTTCTCAGTGAATAAAATAGTGCAAAAGGTAAAAATGAAACGTACTTACAATAAATAGAGCAGCTACACTGCTCTATGAACCAGGCGTGAGTGGAATAATCCCCACCTAAGGATTTCTTTGTAGTACTGGATCTTTAAAACAGTAGAAAAAAGCCAGGATAAAAGTAGCAAAAAATAAAAATAGAAGGACTGACCATAAGAATATAGGCAGTCTAAAAATACTTTAATAATAACAAATTTGTAAAAACACAACGCGTTTCGCCCAAAATAGGCTTTTTCAAGTGTAGACAGATACTCCTGGCTGGTTACATTATATAGGCAGCAGTAGTGGCTTGAATTTGAAAATTGGCGCCATAATGACTTCATTAGCATGTGATCGCAATCACATGACATGTACACATATACAAAATAAACATAAAAATTACAGAATGATCGTTTTACATAAATGAATACTTTAAATGGTTACAAACCCTTGTATAGTGCTTATAGACTGTTAAAAATTATGTTTTATTTGACAGAAAAAGAGAAAGATATAAATGAATCCAAAGGTGAAAGGTCTGCACCTCGGTCATTTCTTACATCTGACCCCACTCACGGACGCTTTTTCGCGACCTTTCACCTTTGGATTCATTTATATCTTTCTCTTTTTCTGTCAAATAAAACTTAATTTTTAACAGTCTATAAGCACTATACAAGGGTTTGTAACCATTTAAAGTATTCATTTATGTAAAACGATCATTCTGTAATTTTTATGTTTATTTTGTATATGTGTACGTCATATGATCGCGATCACATGCTAATGACGTCATTATGGCGCCAATTTTCAAATTCAAGCCATTACTGCTGCCTATATAATGTAACCAGTCAGGAGTATCTGTCTACACTTGAAAAAGCCTATTTTGGGCGAAACGCATTGTGTTTTTACAAATTTGTTATTATTAAAGTATTTTTAGACTACCTATATTCTTATGGTCAGTCCTTCTATTTTTATTTTTGCTACTTTTATCCTGGCTGTTTTCTACTGTTTTAAAGATCCAGTACTACAAAGAAATCCTTAGGTGGGCATTATTCCACTCACGCCTGGTTCATAGAGCAGTGTGGCTGCTCTATTTATTGTAAGTACGTTTCATTTTTACCTTTTGCACTATTTTATTCACTGAGAACACTATGGGCCCTCTTTCGTGCTTTTGTCTTTCATAAATCCTGCACTCCATACATCACCAGAAGGATATCCTACATGTGGGGAGTTTAAATACCACTGTATGCTGTTTTACTCAGAGCTGGTTATAGCTCTTTTTATTGTAAGTTAGCACTCTCAGGACTTCAGTGTTTGTCTGTAGCTGCAGGTGCCATACGTTATTGTACCATTGGTCCGCTTTTTTCCTTTATATTTTTTATATGCTGACACGCATTTGAGTCGTTGTACAAAGTATTGAAGAATCATCTATTGTCCAGCTATATCCTACATGTGGGGAGTTTCAAATACCACTGTATGCTGTTTTACCTAGAGCTGGGCATAGCTCTACCGATTGTGAGTTGGCCTTTTTTCTCTTCTGTGTTGTCCGTGACACTATCCTTTATGGTTGTGCACTATTGGTCTTCCTTTTTGTCTAATTTTGTTTTTCATATCAACCACTGAGGACCTCATCAAGAACCTAAGAAGACCTACCCAAGACCCCCTTGTGTATTTTCAGAGACTTGTCTTTTTACTACCTCCCATTCCACCTAGCGCACCCTGTATTTTTGTTGTTGCCTACTCCTCTGTTATAGACAGAGGACTCCAGGTGTCGTTTGAGGACTACCACTCCCACAAACAGTTGACAGCCAAAAGCACAGTAAGTACCTGGCAAAGGTTCATGTGAGTGTCTGTGCACATACACAGTTCACAGGCAAAGCACAGTCTCTCACTAGTAACCAGGAATGTCCTGAGGATGCCACCTGGGTCCTGGAGTAAGTGCAGGGGATGCCAGGCATCTGGGTCCTGGGGTAAGTGCAGGGGATGCCATCTGGTTGCCTGAGCAAGTTGCTGGGGACAAATAAATAGCACAGATATGCCGGGGGAAAGAGCAATGGCACAGAGATGCTGGAGGACAGAGCAATGGCACATAGATGCTGGGGGCAGAGCAATGGCACAGAGAGACCAATCAGAGCAAATGGAACAGAAATGCTCAGGGCAGAACAATGGCACAGAGAGTTTGGGGGCAGAGCAATGGCACAGAGAGGCTGGGAACAGAGCGATGGCACAGAGATGCTGGGGGCAGAGCAAATAGCAAACAGAGGCTGAGGGCAGAGCGATGGCACAGAGAGACAGGTCAGAGCAATGGCACAGAAATGCTGGGGGCAGAGCAATGGCACAGAAATGCTGGGGGCAGAGCAATGGCACAGAAATGCTAGGGGCAGAGCAATGGCACAGAAATGCTGGGGGCAGAACAATGGCACAGAGATGCTGGGGGCAGAACAATGGCACAGAAATGCTGGGGGCAGAGCAAATAGCAAACAGAGGCTGAGGGCAGAGCGATGGCACAGAAATGCTGGGGGCAGAGCAATGTCACAGAAATGCTGGGGGCAGAGCAATGGCACAGAAATGCTGGGGGCAGAGCAATGGCACAGAAATGCTGGGGGCAGAGCAATGGCACAGAAATGCTGGGGGCAGAACAATGGCACAGAGATGCTGGGGGCAGAACAATGGCACAGAAATGCTGGGGGCAGACCGATGGCACAGAGATGCTGGGGCAACCATGACTCATTGGCATGATATACAATTTTTTGAATGTATTGCTCATTGGCATGATATATCAAGTTTATGTATTTATAGCTTGTTGGCTTGATATACCAGGTCTATGTATTTAATGCATGAATAACATTCCCTTGCTGAAAAATCCTTCAGACTCCTTTTACTAAATACTTGCCTGGTTAGTGAGAACTTCTTTATTGATGAGTGATGTCCAAGTGTGCAGGCCATTTGCTCCCCGGAATGCTCTCTAACCACTTTTCACATCTAAATGCCCAAGTTCATAGTACTTTAATTATTTCTATTTCATTATCTTGTGTCTATCAACACATGTATTCTGTCTGTGTACTTGTGTGTATCGCTGATGTTATCGGATGGGTTGGTAAAAGTGCACTATGGGCCACTAAATAGTTTTTGCTCACCAGGCCACACAATGCCAGCCCTCCCCTGATTTATACAACATTCCTTTTATGGCAAAATAAACAATACTTATCTGTAAAACAGCTACAGTAAATCTGTTACAACTGTGCTTCAAAGAAATCGTGTTCATGCCAATGTTTTGTACTCTATCAAAGCATTTATACTAAACGTCAGACCTGGTAAAAGTACAAATGGCTTCAGACGTAGCAGAGATGCATTCCTGTCAAAATGATCCAGTGCTTTCAACATGGGGCTTAAATGTGCTTTGGAAAGGTGTAGTCTTACTTTCCTGTCTAAGGTCAAAAAAACTAGACTGGGTATATTGACTAAAACTAGAATTTCCATGAAAAGCATTTTAGGCCATTAGATTATATAAAAAGTTTCTAGAACGTGACTTTCCCTTGAAACCGACAGCATTTCCTTAAATAGTATAAACGCCATGTAATTAGTCACTTCAATGGGAAAAATCCAAGTTTTCTGCTATTTTATTGGGGCAAGTTATTTAGGTATAAAATGTGCAATTTTTTTTGTCAATTCTCTGCAATTCCTGGTTAATGGAATAAACTCTTAAATATCTAAAGCAGCGGTGTAGATTCATAGTCTTCTTTCAGCACATTTTATATTTAACGATTTTCTTTATGTTTAATCTTAAAGAACCATTCCAGGCACCACCATAACCACTACAGTTTGATTACTTTAATTGGGGGCAGTTGCAAGGGCCCTTCTGGCAAAATAACCATAACAGAAATTTCCGTCTGAATCGATTTGGCTGAATTGAATATTCAGCCTTCCACAAGTCTAAGCAGTGCTGTTGTGTTGGCCAATGCTCATTCTTCTAAGTCTCTATCCAATCCAGGATAAGTAATAGAATGAGCATCTCTGTCCCCAGCTGATTTATCGGGTGATCCTGGATATTGACATTTGTTTTATTTGTCACATATGAAGCGGACAAAGAGATGTTTCAATCATTAGGCCACCCTTGGCTTTCATGGGGATGATCCTTGGGTCTCCCACCACTTTGTTTTTATTGTGTATTTATAAATCGATGTTGGAATTCACTGTCATGCATTACAGTAGCAATTTCCTAGGCTACAGAGAGGGTTAATTAGTGAATCATAGTTCGTTTATCCATGCACCTTGAGTGTTTTAATAGGGAATTTTACAAATAGCTCAGTTTTTCCCCAGAACAGGCTGCGTAATGTATTAATTGCAAAAGAGTCCATAAACATATTTGTTAGAGGGATTTGTTGTCAAAGTAACTGAAACTTCGCTGTCAACAATCTGTCGACATGCTCAGCCTCTTAGAAGACAAAAATCACAAATATCAATTATTTAAGAGCTTACGCTTAATCTAATGTAATTGTTTAACCCCTTAAGGACCCCTTAAGGACTTGTGGAATAAAATGGAATCATGACATGTCACACATGTCATGTGTCCTTAAGGGGTTAAAGTGAAATTAATTATGAATTACCAATGTGCTGGTTGGCATTTCCCAGGTGTAATCTAGTGATCAGTTTATTTTAATAAAAATTATTTCAATGATTTTCTAGTTTGTTGCCTGCAATGTATTTTCTAGACCTAGAGACAGCTACCAGCATCTGTTTGTCCTGCAGGGCTGTAACACTGATTTATTAGCCAAAGCAATCCTTTGGGTGTGAGCCACTCAATATCTACATTCATATATCCATTACACCATACTGAAAATTCTTAAAAATGTATTGTTTACTCTGCAGGGAATAATTTATTCCACACTCTAAAATAAAATGGCAAACCCGCATCACAACACATTGTTTTGATGCCCAGATACAGTAGGGAGAGACCTCTAGTGAAGGCAAAGTAGGAACTTTAGATATTATACCCAGAGAAAATAAGAAAGGTATTTGTTAAATGCTATACTTTCAATACAAAATAATCTGGCACATAGGAGCCAACTAGCCCTTCTAGTTTCCACGCCCTCTCTCTAGATAGTTCAGCCATCATTGTTGATTTCATTTCCCTATGTCTATTCCATGCATTCTTGCGTTCCTATAATGCGTGAGCCATTTGTATTAGGTTTGGATGAAATTGCACCCCAGGGATAATAAGCCAATGGTAGCTCCACCCTAGTGAGAGATTACTTCAAGCTCAGAGATAAAGGTAAACTGTGCATATGTCACTAGACCACCTCTTATTAATATTGTTTTATTGCAGCAATACATCCCTGCAGGCAACATTGTTAAAACCTCAAGAACGTTTTGGATAGACAGAGTTAATTTTATCAAGTAATATTTCAATAAGAGTGAATGGATAGTAAAGAAATAATTTGATGTAGGAAAAATATATATTATTATTTTTTTTTACTTTAAATTACTGGGTTCTTTCCAGCACCAAAACAGTCTCCAGTCTCTTCTCCGCCGCCCGATCTTCCTACTGTGAGACCGTCAACACTTATGATCCCTGGTCCAACCAGATACACCTTATGGAGAAGCACTGTGGGCCTCTGCTAGTCCAATGCTTCATTATGAGACTCATGAGTGGTGTTCACTGTCCTCATGTTCTGTGTGATGATGCCAAACATGAAGACTTTAAAAAATCTTAGGTCTTAAGGAGAAAGTGCCTTAGTCGCTGTCTGTCTGACGGCCACAAGAGGCATTTGTAGGCAACGTATAAATCCTCACTATGTAAACATCTCAAAGTCCAGTCCTGAAGTGCTGAAAGACTATACATATATACAGTTAGACCTCTTGCAGGCTTTGGATAAATAAAATTTGTAGATCCCTTTAACCCTCCACTATTCTGTATACTAGGTTCCTTGTTTCTTACCATTTCCAAGAAAGGGATAACGTGGACCCTGGTGATCTGGTGCTGCAGTGCAAAGAGATCTGTGCATGGTCCTAGTGCTCTCATTGCTTTGATGGTGGACCAAATGGCACATCTATATGTCACCTCTCTGCACCTGGAATCACTTACCACTGCAGGCAGGGGAGGGCTGGCAATGATAGGCTTTGGGGGGAATGAGAAAGAAAAGGATTTTTTTCTGCACAAAACACATATATCTCGGGGGGCGTGGCCAGCTGAGCAACCGACTAGACGTGCCTGTGCAGAGCTCCTGCAAATCAGACTGCAAAAACGTCCAAAAACCCACGAAATCGGGCATATTTAAAATCTAATTACTGCCTATACCTCCGAAATAACGATGGGGTGCAAACACCGCAAGTTAACCCACACG
Organism: Pelobates fuscus; assembly: GCF_036172605.1. NCBI lineage: Eukaryota > Metazoa > Chordata > Amphibia > Anura > Pelobatidae > Pelobates > Pelobates fuscus. Next base: position 330,009,838 of record NC_086319.1, read on the forward strand.
GAGGGATACTGTCAGACCGATATTCGAAGATCCTTCGATGGGCCGCGGCCTCAGGCCCGGACCAAGATGGCCCCTGATACAGCACGAGGCTCCAGTAACTCGGAGGATTCCATGGAGGAGGAAGATACCGAGGCCCCACAGACAGTGAGTGGAATACACCAAAGGGCGGAATCAGACACAGACACATCCCCGTCCACTAAAGGGGACATTAAACAGCTCCTACTGGACCTACGGGCGGTATGGAAAGCAGACCTAGCTGGGGTACAGTCTGAAATAACCACCCTGACCCACAGATTAAATGAAGTGGAATCCAGAGAGGGGGAACGAGACGGTTTAATAGCAGACTCTCATACGCAGATACAAGCCATGTCCCTGCAGATCCAGAGACTTACCAACTCGGTCACGACACTGGAGGCAAGACACCACAAGAGAAATATCAGGCTCAGAGGCATACCGGAGACCGTGAACCAGGAGGCCCTGATGGATTTTGCCACTAAGGTAGCCGTGGCGCTGGGGGTGCAGGTGGGGAACGGAGTACAGCCCTTGATATCGGCGTTCCGAGTCCGGAAGGCCCCCACTGCCCCTGCAGACGCCCCCAGAGACACCATCGTGATTATCTCGGTCAAGTCAGCCATACTGTCCCGCTCCAGAAATCAGGACACTGTGGTGGTGGAAAACAGCCGTATAAGACTATTTGATGACTTAACTTTCTCGATACTAGCAGAGCGGCGCAGATTCCAGCCCATCACCAGGGCCCTCAGAGACCACGGAGTCCGGTACCATTGGGGAGCATCCGGTACGCTAGTGGTGCCCCACGGCGACACCGTCCTGGCCCTCTCAGCAGGAGAAGATCCGACCAAGCTCCTCAACACGCTTGGGCTGCCCGTCGCAACGCAACCGTTGAAGGGAACAACGGCGGGAACGACCATTCCGGCACCCTGCCAGAACGGACTAGCCCGAAACAGGGACCAGAACCCTCCTTAACAAGCCAGCAGACTGTGGTGGCCTACCCGACTACTCATCAGGCGGTATCCAGTTGAAGCTGAATGATTGCTGTAATTGCAGAGGACAATTCAAACCTGATTCACAGTAACTTGCAGCACAACCCTTTGAACTCTGTTATTGCTTTCCTGTTATTAGAGCAGTGGCTCAGTTTACCGAGTGCGCCCTACCAAGACAGCACAACAGACTAGGCCCCAAATCTAGACCGACACATTAACATTATCCCCACCTACACCTTCCACATAGCGAAGGAGAGCCCCAAATTAATGGGATCGCTTGCCATACAGGGGATCGCTCAATAGCCCACACTTTCTCTCGCTGTACCCGTAATTACAGGCAAGCAGAGCAGTCCTTATAACCTCACGGCAGCCAGATTACTACTTACGGGCACCACCACCCGAGACAGGCCCTCCTAGACACCACATTATGTTTATTTTGCTGTACATAGGCTTCATTTGCAATATTATATTATATTATATTATATAATTTAAGGAGACAACGTACCAAAGGCCACAAGAGATGCATGTGTCCCCCAGGGGGAAGCAGGCTTATAGCCCTTACTAGCAACCATAGGCACCCTACCATGCCCACCTACGAGCCATGACTAAGGCTAACACGATCGACCTCAACGACATTGTTTTTTTTCTTGCATACTTGATGTCACTAAGAGTATCCATTATATAACTTATTCTGAGACAACATAACCTGACGGATAATCAGAAATACTAGTGGGAATTGTTCTTCAATGTGTAGAAAGCTTAGTAAGACTCTGGTTTACAATGATATTAATGCTTCATAAGATATATATAACTAGCCAACACTCCTTTCATTTTATGCTTTGTTCCTACTCGTCATTTAAAATGCATGATGACTCTGTTTCTATTCATATATAGTTCATCCTTTTCTAAAAAATGTGCACAGCTATCTCGATGCCATGTTATTCACTGTTATCCAATGGTCTTCTGCAACTGTTGTGGTTCAGAAGGCCAAAATTTTATTCTATGCACTAACAAAAATAAAGAATAAAAAAAAAAAAAAAAAAAACACATATATCTCAGTTTAGCTTTCCTTCTCATGCAGTGCATGCAATATATGGATTTGACAGATAACTCTGCAACCTCCATTTAAATCACATGTATAGCATGATAGAGCATTCTAAGAGATCTGTGCAATGCTAGCGACCATGAAAACTGACTTGTTAGTGCAGCCCTCCAGGAAATATCCCTACAGAGGCCCTGTAGTAGAGCTCCAATACTCCGGCTGAGTATCTCTGCCAACGTCCCTTTTGGCTGGAACAAATGCCATTTCAGTGATCATAGTCCACCTCCCCAAGTACTAGACGACACATAGTGAAAGGGGAGAACAACAACTTTTTTTTTTTTTTTTTTTTTTTTAAATACATCTATTTATACCCATAATGGGAAAGGCATATACAACCTTAACAATCTTTACATTATACACACACTGCACCTATAATGGGCACAAGTGACAAAAACACAGGAGCATCTGGGGACCTTTATGAAGTGTCATGATGACCAGTGATGGTTACTACTGTCACAGGCCCTGCACAAGTCCTGCATGATGCCTTTTTTAATCTGTAGAAGAATGGTGTATGGCTGCAGCACATAACTCTTCCATGTAAGTGACCCGGGGGGAGACCCTGCTTAAATGTTCGTAATGCACAGTACATGAAGGGACCGAAATAGGCAAACAGCTAAAGAGCATTAAAACTTTCATTATTTTCATGTTTATCTGCAGTTCTTAGACTCCATCGCCTAGTCAGTGGTCATACGCGAATATATTGCTTCTACAATGAATATCTACATACTTGATAAATATGAGCATGCATGATGGACGCTCCATCCATCTTCTTATGGGTGCCCCGGCTCATATTGTGTCATGTTCTGAAGGACAGCAACCCCACTCATAGCTCTATCATACACAGGCCCCTGAGAGGACAAGCACTCTCTTCCAGCAGCTAAGGAGTTAACCTACACAACTTACTGCTAACTCTTTTTAAAGCCACCAACACATCAAAACTCAATTAATATTTCTTTATGTTTTTTGTTTTTTGTTTGTTTGTTTTTTTTACCAATAATTATGTGTGAATCTGTCTCCTCCCTCCTGTTTCAGAGGGAGGACCTGAGAGAAGACGTCATTGTCTGTCCTTTCCCATTGCATAAGCATTTGTAGTTTCAGCTCAGGTCCGTTTCTCTGTCATCGCTGTATATAACTATTTTGTGTGCTGTGCAATAACGTGTGCTTTTATGCCCACCGGAAGTAAAAAAAGGGAGGTGAATTCTAAACTTCTCTAAGTTGGTAAAACTTTCCATAGAAAATGTTTTACTTTTATATTTGCCCTACAATGTGGAATTACATAACAGTAAAAATGTGCATCAGCAAAACATTTCCTACATAATGTCAAGCAATCTTTTTAGACTCATTTTGTCATAGGTAGAACTTAAATTACAATGCCAGTGCTAACCTCTTTTCATGGTCACATATGAAAATGTTGGCACAGCCCAAGTTCCAATAAAGTCCTGCCTTGTTCCAGAAATAGATGAACTATTTGCAAGTAAAAAAAAAAGCAGCAGTCAGTCTCACCTCTGTGTGAACCATGAAAGTCAAATAAGGCATCATTTCAAGGCATACAAAACTTTATTGATGATGCACCGTTAAAAATATATATCAGCGACGTAGGAATAAAATGCGTAAAATCAACTTACGCGTTTCGCACTCACAAACACTTCATTATAAGTCCGATGCTGTTGCTCTTCCAAAAAACAGTTCAGAACTGACGGAAAGTAAAAATATTCCTTTTATTGAGCCTTCAACATCTGTGTCTAAAATTATAAAGAACACATGATAAGGGGGAAAAACGTGAAACAATAAATACCTACATACACACATCAAACGTTAACTACTACTGTGCTCTATTACTTCTTTTTTTTTTATATTCTTTATTTTTGATAGTGCATAGCATAACAATTAGCTAGATAATGACATTCCACAAGAGTATAAGTATAAACATTGCATAAGCGTATAGTGGTTAGGAAATGTCAGCATACAGCACATTTTTTTATATTTTATATTTAAACAGGCGGAATCATAGGTCTGCGCTTAAGTCCTGAGAGAGACTATAGAAGTGCTCGCAGATACTAAACAAGCTTGCTCAATTTTTGAATACGCTGAGATAATGTCTAGGCACAAACTTATACATTTCTACGTTTTTAGTGCAGCCTTGGGTGTGTACTAATCTAACATGGGATATGCTTTTTTGTTATAAGATAGGTGTTCAGGCTCTATATGTTGTAAGCTGTACACATTCAGAATATACAGGCTGTGTCAGTGTGCCTGAGCTTAATGCCACTGGGTCATAAAGGCAACAAATAATAATGCCGTTGGGTTGTGAAGGCAACAAGTAGTAAGAGAAATCATGTGCAACCAAAAAGAAACAAAAGAACATGAGGTATCAAACATTCAGTCCACTCTGATCAGCCGATGCCGGCTCTGGAGGCTTGACAGGTGGGCCAGGGGTAGTAGCAGAGCTGGTGCCTCGGTAAGATTCCATCTCCGATGGGCCCTGAGGGGGCTCTCAGCCTGCGTCTTTCACTGGTAGGAATCTGTGCTGCCTCCCGGTGAGCTTCGTGGCTGCCTGCATGCGACCGTGAGTGCGGGATTGTGCTTCGTTGGTCGGAGGATTCCATATGGGCCGGTATCTGCTGGCCGCGGGCATGGAGGCCTCTAGAGTCCCAGGACTTCCCCTTTCGGGGGGTACGGAGTGCCTTGTTAATCCTGTGCCTTTTGCGGCGGACAGCCCTTCGTCTGAGCGGGTGATGCTGTAGGGTTGTGCCCCTGGCGGCCCTCGGCCCAGGTGGGCTGCTGTATGTGAAGGTGGTTCCCGTGTTGAGGGTTCTGCCTGAGGGGGATCTGCTCACCTTTTGTCTGGCTGTCAACTGTGTACTCTTATGGTGCAGTGTAGCAGAGTCCTGCGGGTGAGAAATGAGAGTGTGGCATGTGGTTGTAAGTATGTCTGTTCGATTAGGGTGATCACCCTGAAGGGGCCCACATACCGCCGGTCTCTCGTTTCTCCTGTTCCCTTTTAGGTTCTGTTGTGCAGTAGCTGACTGGCGTGCCTCCAATGTTTTCCAGAAGCGCTCAAAGATGTCGTCGAGCCTTTGCATGAGGTAATCTGCGGCATGCGAGTGTCCCAGGACAGATGAAGGCTTTGGCAGAGTGGTGCTGAGTTCAGACGCCATCTTGCGTGATAGTGCCTTTTGGGGCTTAGTGAGTGTTGCCGCTGCGATGGTGCAAGCTCCTTGCCAGTGGGGGCCGGGATAACCCCCCCGGTCCAGAGGGGGGGGGAAACGGGGCTGTGAGGTTAATGCTTGAAGGCGCAGCGGTCCTCAGGTCGGGAGAGCGGCCACCTCTTCCCGCCGAGTAACTCCACCAGGCCTCTCCTAGATTGCCGCGATGAGCATGGAACAATAGCAGATCGGCCGGCTCAGGATTCAGCTACCGGCTCCTGGGACGGGTAAGTCCCGGTTTTAGGCTTTGAAGTGGGCTGTTTATCATGAAAGTTAGCTTAGAAGGGAGATCAAGCCCGGAGCTCAGCCAAAGCACGTCCAGCCGCCATGAGGCTCAAGCCCCGCCCACCCTCTATTACTTCTTGATAACATCATAGGACAAAGATAGATACTGGGTAGCCAAAATGTTGGTAGATAAAACCAGTTTAAAAAGAGAAAATCCAAAGCATACCTTAAAGGGAAACTCCGGGCACCAAAACAACTTTATTTAATTAAAGTTGTTATGGACCCATGAGGCCCACGGAGGCACTCTTACCTCAAGGGGTTAAACTGTTCTCATATGGTTAACCTATATGTTGCCTCCAGTGACAATATCCAGTCCTCCCAGGTGACTTCCTGCTTTTATCTAATTCAGAAAGCGCAGAATGCCACCGGGCAGGGGCGCCGTTGATTGGCCAAGAGCGGTCAGCTTATTCCAATCAGTGAATCCTCATTCACAAAACTGGCTTGAAAAAGTTATGTTTCTTTTCAAGCCAGTTTTGTAAATGGCTTGGACAAATGTGCCTCCTGGCACCAAAACAACTTAATTTAGATGAAGTTGTTTTGGTGCCTGAGAGCTCCTTTTAACCCTTTAAGTCCGGAGGGCGTACATTTACGTCCTTTTAAAAGTGGCTCTAAATGCCGCAGGACGTAAATGTACGCTCTCCGTTTTTTATTTACTTACCCGGTCGCCGGCGATCCCAGGGAGCCCCCCGCGGCACGTCCGCCCTCCAGCAGCCCCCCCTGTCATGTGAGAGTGAGGTCCTTGCGAGGACCTCACAATCACATGGCCGGGATAGCTGCCTTGTGCATTGCCAGCAGGGGGACTGACTGTAATGACAGTTAGTCCCCCTGCTGGCTGAAATCAAATAAAAATAAAATAAAATAAGTGTAAAAAAAATATATATATACTTAGATCATATATATATATTATATATATATGATCTAAGTATATATATACACATATACACTCATACACATACACTGTCTAGGTGTATTTTAATATTAATATATATATAATTATATATATATATTAATATCAAATTACACGTAGACTGATACTGATTAAATATATATATAATTATTGTTATATATATATTTATATATAATATAAAAAAATGTAAATACGTAAAAAAATAAAATAAAAAAAATAATTGAAAATAAAATATTAAAAAATATATAGATGTGTTTTATTTCGTTCTAACTGTATTGTGATATTAATATATATATATATTTATATCAAAATACACGTAGAACAAAATAATATATATATATCTATATACATAAATATATACGTATATATCACTATATATATATACCTATATATAAATAAAAATATTTTAAAAAAATTATATATATATACCTATATATACACATATGTATATATATACATACCGTATTTATTCGAGTATAACGCGCAAAATGTTGTACCGATTTTTAATCGAAAATTAGGGGTGCGCGTTATACTCGAATAAATATTAGCCCAGCAGAAGAGGGAGGGAGTGGGTGCTCCGATAATACCTCCCAGGACCGCCGGGCACATTACAAGCCCGGCGGTCCTGGGAGGTATTATCGGAGCACCCACTCCCTCCCTCTTCTGCTGGGCTAATATTTATTCGAGTATAACGAGCACCCCTAATTTTCGATTAAAAATCGGTACAAAATTTTATACCGATTTTTAATCGAAAATTAGGGGTGCACGTTATACACGTGTGCGCGTTATACTCGAATAAATACGGTATATTCATTCTACACATATATTTCTGTAATAATTTTACATAATTAGGTATCCTAATTAATTACAATTAGCGGGACCTGCCTGACAACCCATGCCGAAAGTATAGGGAATTTAATTTGCTAGCACTATATTTAACCCTATAACTTTCCAAGACACCATAAAACCTGTACATGGGGAGACTTCGCTGAACACAAATATTAGTGTTTCAAAACAGTAAAATATATTACAACGACGATATCGTCAGTGACAGTGACTTTTTTTGCATTTTTCACGCACAAACAGCACTTACACGGACGATATTATTGCTGCAATACTTTTTACTGTTTTGAAACACAAATATTTGTGTTCAGCGAAGTCTCCCGAGTACAACAGTACCCCTCATGTACAGGTTTTATGGTGTTTTCAAAAATTACAGCGTCAAATATAAGGCTTGTGTTTCATTTTTTTCACTTTAAAATTCGCCAGATTGCTTACGTTGCCTTTATGACCCCATGAAAATTACCCCTATGATGGTATACTATTTGCAATAGTAGACAACCCAAGGTATTGCAAATGGGGTATGTCCGGTCTTTTTTAGTAGCCACTTAGTCACAAACACTGGCCAAAATTGGCGTTTTTTGCATTTTTCACACACAAACAAATGCTAACGCTAACTTTGGCCAGTGTTTGTGACCAAATGGCTACTAAAAAAGACTGGACATACCCCATTTGCAATACCTTGGGTCGTCTACTATTGTAAATGGTATGCCATTATGGGTGTAAATTTATTTCCTGGTCTACTATACAGTCTCAAAGGCAACATAACCATTTTAATTTCAAATGTAACACGCTATATTTGACCCTGTAACTTCCCAAAACACCATAAAACCTGTACATAGGGGGTACTGTTTTACACGTGAGACATCGCTGAATACAAATATGTGTATTTTATTGCAGTAAAAGCAAACAGTATTATGACATTGACAGTTAAAATGTAATGTAGAACTAAAAAAATTTAAAAAAATCTTATTTTCTCCCATTCTTTTCATATTAAATTATGTTTCATAGCTAAATATTTTATATGAAATGAAAGCCCTGTTTCCCCTGAATAAAATGATATATAATAAGGGGGGGGTGCATTTAATATGAAAGAGGTGAATTACGGTTAGACAGACATATAGCGCAAATGCCAGGTTTTGTTTACGTTTTGTTTCGTTCACAACTTGTACATTTGGCTGCGGTCTTAAGGGGTTAATATTTACCTGAATGTTAACCCCTTCAGGACCGGCCTGTTTTTGCGATGTTTGTACGTTAAGGACCAGAGCAGTTTTAACACTTTTGTGGTGTTTGTGTTTAGCTGTAATTTTCCGCTCTCTCATTTACGGTTCCCATACAAGTTATATATTGTTTTTTTCAAGACAAGAAGGGCTTTCTTTACATACCAGTATTTATATTATGTCATATATTGTATTTAAAAAAAATAATGAAATATGGTGAAAAATAAAAAAAAAACATGTTTTTGGACTTTTACTTGAAAAATCTTTTACTTATCTACAAAAGCTAATGAAAAAAACTGCTAAATAGATTCAAAATTTTGTCCCGAGTTTAAAAACACCCAGTGTTTACATGCTTTATTGCTTTTTTTTGCAAGTTATAGGCCTATAAATACAAGTAGGAAATTGCTGTTTCAATATATATATATTTTAAATGTATCAATAGTGACATTGTTACACCGTTATCTGTCATAAATCCCCGAAACACACCTAACATGTACATATTTTTTAAAGTAGACAACCCAGGGTATTTAAAATGGGGTATGTCCAGTCTTTTTTAGTAGCCACCTAGTCACAAACACTGGCCAAAGTTAGCATTTATATTTGTTTGTGTGTTAAAAATGCAAAAACCGCTAAATTTGGCCGGTGTTTGTGACTAAGTGGCTACTAAAAAAGGCTGAACATACCCCATTTGCAATACCTTGGGTTGTCTTCTTTTGTAAATGGTATGCCATCATGGGGCTAATTCTCATTCCTTGGCTACCATACGCTGTCAAAGGCAACCTAACCAATCTGACAAATTTCAATAAAAAAAAAAAAGTAAAATCAAGCCTTATATTTGACCCTGTAACTTTCACAAACACTATAAAACCTCTACATGTGGGGTACTGTTATACTCAGGAGACTTCGCTGAACACAAATATTAGTGTATCAGAACAGTAAAATATATCACAGCAATAATATCCTCAGTGAAAGAGCTGTTTGTGTGTGAAAAATGCAAAAAACTTCACTTTCACTGACAATATCATCGCTGTGATATGTTTTACTGTTTTGAAACACTAATATTTGTGTTCAGCGAAGTCTCCCGAGTAAAACAGTACCCCCATGTACAGGATTTAGGGTGTCATAGAAAGTTACAGGGTTAAGCACAGTGCTAGCAAATTAAATTATCTGGACTTTTGGCCTGGGTTGGCAGGCAGGTCCCTCAAATTGCAATCATTAAAATTACTTAATTAGGTAAAAATATTACATAAATATGCACGTAGAATTTTAATATATATACATATTTATATATTTGACGTCTACGTGTATATTTATGAAATTATTAATGTAATTTTGTATGTGTACATATGTATATTTCGTATTATTTTTATTTATTTATTTATACATAGATATATATATCATTACATTCTAAGTGTATTTTGATATAAATATATATATATCAATATCAAAATACTGTTAGAATAAAATTGAATATATATATATAATTTTTTTTTAATTATTAAAAATTATTTTTATTTTTTGTTATTTATTTTTATTAACATATTATTTGTATTTTATAATAATATATATATATACCATATATATAGTTATTATATATATTGTATATATTCGTGTGTAATTTAAATATAAGTGTATTTTTATATTAATATACGTATATATAAATATAAAAATACACTTAGTGTGACATTATATATATGATACATATACATATATTATATATATAGATATAATACATGTATATATATCATATATATATATACACATATTATAATTTTTTTTACACTGATTGTTTTTTTTTTTTTTTTACTTTATTTTATGATTTTACACTTGCAGGGAGACTGCCTGTCAGCACAGACAGTCCCCCTGCAGGCAGATACAAAGACCCCTATTGCGGTCATGTGATCGAGTGATCACATGGCCGTGGGGTCCTGATCTGCCGAGGGGGGACTGCCCGGGCAGACAGGCAGTCCCCCTGGACCGGGAGGAGAGCTGATCGCCGCCGTGGGACCGACGGCGATCAGGTAAGTAGCCCAAAACCGTTATGACGGTTCAGGACCGTCAGCGGTCCAAACGCACGTTTTACCGCTGACGGTCCTGAACCGTCAGCGGTCCTGAAGGGGTTAACAATACACTGATCAGCCACAACATTAAAACCACTGACAGGTGAAGCGAATAGCATTGATTATGTGGTTATAATGGCACCTGTCAAGGGGTGGGATATTTTAGGCAGCAAGTGAGCAGCCAGTTCTTGAATTTCATGTGCAAAATATTATGAGATCCAGTCAACCTATAAGGGCACAAACAAAACAAAGTATGGCACTGTTTAAGTAATGTACCTTAAAGATTGCTATTGCACTCAAAGACCACTTAGTGGATCAGCCATGTAGATAACTCTCAGATCTTCTCAATTAAATGTTCATTAGATAGTGAGCATGGACTTCTGTATTGCACTAAAAATAGTGCAAGGGGGACTCTAACCCACGTCAAGACAGGAGATCTCCCATTAGGAATAAGATTAACCCCTTAAGGACCAAACTTCTGGAATAAAAGGGAATCATGACATGTCAGACATGTCATGTGTCCTTAAGGGGTTAAAGAAAGACATTCATCACATTGAATAGGTCTCCATGGGTGAACAAAATGTTACTATAGTTTAACCCCTTAAGGACCAAACTTCTGGAATAAAAGGGAATCATGACATGTCACACATGTCATGTGTCCTTAAGGGGTTAAGAATGGCTTTCCCTTCAAGAATAGTTCACCTCCAGTTGGAGATAAGACATACGCCCAGGTAACTCCGGGTCACAATCATAAAAGAAGAGAAACATTAAAGGAGCATATTTTAGGGAGGGAGACAAACACAAATCTTTCCACCAAAAAATATTTCCTGGGAACACCCAAATCATTAGGGCTCACTTGCAAAAAAAAAACCTCTCCAGTCAAGTGGAAGAGGGTGAATGATGGGGGCTCCACAGGAAAAAAGAGACAGAGTCAGGTCATAACAAAGCAAAATTAAAGGGAAGCTAGATTGGTTTATATTTCAATGATCCCAATAACTCAAGGAGAAATGGAATTGCTCCAAAAGGGATTTAAATTTGCCCCAACATGTGCTGCTAATGATTTTGATTTATTTGTTGATTTAAATAGATTTGTGAGAAAGCTGACTATCCAGAGATATTTTTTTAAAACAAAAGAAAATTGCCTAAAGGCAGTTGATAACATAAGGGATACTAATGTATCAGATCAAATAATTGATTTATTTTGAAATGGTTACTAGATGGACCAGGAAGGAATGGCTTGATTCCATACAATGTGAGTACGTCAGGTAACGCCATAGCCATTACAATGTTACAATGCGATGTAGTGGTTATGGTGCTTGAAGTGTTCCTTTAACACATTTCCAATAAGTGTGATAGTAAGAAGGTTAAAAGGAGTATAAAGGCATATTTTCTCTTTTTTTTTTTTTTTTTATTCCGCTGTGTGTTTTCGTTTCATCCAAATAATAGAGGGTTTAGTTAATTTACCCTGTGGATGTTTATGTACACTAAACACACTTTTCTCACTATAGTCTGCTGATGACAGTATGCTGTTTCAGGAGAATGTCTAGTAGTCAATTTACTGATAAAGGAAACATTTTACTTTTTAATCTAACTGATGTTTAGCTCAGTGAGGAGAGTCGAATATAGGTAAATGTGTTACACAATAGTCTTTTATATTGCGGTTTTTATATTCCATTTGAACATCTATCCAAGCAGAGTTTTCAGAACGTTCAGATTAAAATCATTAGTGTCTAATATTTTAACTGCAGAAAGGGAGGATGATAATGGAAATTTGTGAACTGAGTAATGCAAATGATTCTGTTGTAAAATAGTGTCTGATTGGATAACTCAGATTAATAATGTCATTTCTGAGATCATTAATGAGGCAGAATCATTAGCAAAAGTTTTTGGAGGTGGGATAGTCAATCACCCTTTTCTTGAGATTGCTGAAAATAGTGACTTGCGACTATTTTTTCTTTGATCATACGTAATATGTCCAGGTGTTTGGTCTTGCTAGGGGTCTGAATACGGCCACTACCTGTACAAATGTATTCATGGCTTGGTTTGAGGGATCGCCTGTTTATAAAATGGAGGGGTTTAAGATGCACTCAGTGGTGGAGTGTTGGAGATATATAGTTGGTGTCTTCACTATATGGAGGGGGCCAAATGAAAGGTTACTTCAGATCGTAGTCAAATTGGGCTTATTTTCAACGGGTATACAGTGTATCATTTACAAGGAGCAAGTCAACGTATTGACACAAATGTGTGCATGCACAAAGGATAATGGCACATAGATATATTTATAAATAATGTATTTATCTATAAAGAATGCAGACTGGATTGATACTTTGCATGTCCCCAGTTCCCTGTCCTTGTCGCCTTATAACCAATAGCTAAGGTCAAGAGAATAGGGTCCAAGCGAGAAGAGCAATTTGAATCAGAGGATGGGAGATACGATGAGGACATTTGTGCAATGGGGGTACTCGACTACACTTTCTAAAGTAGCAAATAGCAGAATAAGCATGCAGGACAGGAGAGGTTCGTTCATATGTGAGGCATCACCTCTGTCTATTCACCCATTTGATGACACCCACTTACCAGACCTATCTGGACAGCATACTTGAATGCTTGAATCAGCTGGCCATGTAAATCCCACCGCAGTTCAAATATATTGATGGCTATAAACGAAGTCAGGTCTGGTCACAGAAAATGAAAAGCGTAGACAAGGGTGTTTGCAAAGACAAGGAAAGACAAGAAAAATGTGGGCTGACTCAGGTGACAAGCAATGGTGATGCAATGCATTTACATTGGGCCTTGCTAATTTAAAAGGGTAATCTGTGCCTGTAGGGGTATCAGCAACCGACACACTGCTGACGATGCCCAAAAAAGGCCAAAACAGTGAACTTGCCAGTGTTTTGGATCTGAACTGCCTTTATGGGCGGATCGGTTTCATATGTAAACGGTATATTTTCTCTCTGTAATGGCACAAGTGAGCCATTACGTTTTTGAGTCCTTGAAAGGGTGACTAACCAAAAGGACAGTCTGTCGCGGTTTCTCTGAGCTTTTGCCTGTTCTCAGAGATCTCATAGTTGCTGTTTTTGCTGCAATCTGGCTGTTAAAAACAGGCTAATTCAAAGTACTACACTGAGACATGCGAGGAATTGATGAGATAACTGAAAAACTAACAGACCAAAATAGCAATTTTAAAAGTTCTCCAGCTCTTTAGTTAGAGACACTCTAAGCATACCCCCCCCCCCCCCCCCCTGTGTTTTCATTTGATGGCTTTGGTGTGCAGACCTTGTTCCTTTTCTCTGGCAATATAAAACATTGCCTTTTCAGAGGAATATCGGTAAAGGCATTTCCTCTCTAAGACCTTTGATTTTGGTAAAACAATACCAAATGCGTCAAACACTTCTCATATGGAATCATTGGATTGGTTTGCCATGGCAATTACTGCATACGAGAAGTAGTAAATTGGAACTAGATGGTCCTTGTTGATAACCTCAATAAACGCTGAGTTAAGCTGCTACAAGTACAATGTCTCAGCGCTGGATTACTGGTATGTTTTATGGCTTTTTGGTTTTTAATTTGTTTTAAGTTAAACCAAGGGGAGGCTCTATCTACAATACTTTAAAAATATATATATATTTATATTTCCAGTTGGAGTTTTCCTTTAATTGATTTTAGACCTTAAATTTGAAATATATTAAGTGAATATGTAAGTGTTTTTATATCTTTTATAACATTTGTATCTAAAGTATTTGGCATCTTCCCAATAGCTTTAATGTAATGACCTTGGAAATCTCCAACCTCCAATTCTCTTTATCCATATCCTTGTCTGTGGGGTCTGTGTGGATGCAATGTCATGTGTGTGCAGTATGGTTAAGTACACAAACCTTAACTCAGAGTATGGATTAAAGACTTATTCTAGTGTTAAATAATTATCTCAATTTAGCAATGGGCCAACTTGGCACTTTCTGAATTACCTCCTTAATCCCTACTGAACAAAATAGTCATTGGTCGTACATACTGTACTGTAAGTGGAATTTCACAGTTACAGTTCATGTTTAAATAGGCATTTTTTTTTTCAGTTGGCCTTTGAGGACACGTAATAGCAGTAATTACTGTTTGTCCCTCGTACATAAGAACATGCCTTTTTGCGTGCTTCAGCAACAATAAAGTTACTTTCTCTGGTTGCTAACCCTTTTCCTCGAACTCCATTCACCTTTTCTGCCTTCTTTCAGGGATTGCCTATTGGATGTGGAGGAGACCAGACGAAGAACATAAATATACCGCAGATGATATATTGATAAGAAGACGATGGACTTAAAAACAAAACAAAAGGAATACTAGCTATAGAAGAATGTTCTTAGCCCTGGAATTGTTAGTAAACAGTGTATATTGTATTAAGTTAAACAACCATTCCATCTTAACTCTGGCTCCCATTATAACTTCATCTCAACAAAGTTGTTATGGGTTTAAAGTCCCTGGGCCATCATAACTTATGCGGTTAAATAGATTTTAAAATGGTTTATCTCCAAAGTTGTCCTCTGGGTGCCTGTCCGTTCTGCCTCCTGACTCCTTCTTTAGGCGTTGCAATCAGGGATGGTCTTAGGCCTTTAGGCGCCCAGTGCGAAACATCTTTGCAGCTCTTCCCCCCCACCCCACCCTCTCATCCATGTATATTGTGTACAGGAGTGTAGTGATTGCATATGGGGATTTATTAAATTAATAATGATTTAAAAATATTCATTACACACACATACACACACAGAGTTACAAGCAGACAATCACACACACAGAGTTACAGGCAGACAATTACAAACATACAGCCACATATACAGTGTCACACATAAACTGTTACATGCAGACAGCCACACACACACAGGCAGACAGCCACAGGCAGTCACACACACAGGCAGACAGCCACACACACACACACACACAGGCAGACTGCCACACATAAGCAGACAGCCACACACATACAGGCAGAGAGCGCCATGCACACACACACAGGCAGACAGCCACACAGACACACACAGGCAGACAGTACCGCACACACAGAGGCAGACAGTCACACACACAGACAGTCACTCACACACTCACACACACACACACACACAGACAGCCAGTCACACGCAGACACAGGCACACACAGACAGACAGTCACACACACACACACACACACACACATGCAGACAGTCACACACAGGCAGTCACAGTAACACACACATACAAACACAGGCAGACAGTCACACACACATAGAGGCAGACAGTCACACACACACACAGACACAGAGACACAGGCAGACAGTCACACACACACACAGGCAGACAGTCACACACACACACAGACACAGGCAGACAGTTACACACACACATAGAGGCATATAGTCCCACACAGACACAGGCAGACAGACACACACACACACACAGGCAGACAGTTACACACACACACATAGAGGCAGACAGTCACACACAGACACAGGCAGACAGTCACACACACACACACACAGGCAGACAGTCACACACAGACACAGGCACAGGCTCCCAGCTTATCACTGGCACCCCATTGCAAGTATTATTTTGTAGGTTGCAAAAATATTGGCTATGCCCGTCCAGCCCTACGATCATTAAAAGAGGTTTCTATAATTCACCAACACTACTTTACCAACAACAAACAATGCATTCTCAATAGGTCAATCTAGCAGCTTAATGGCAGCCTGTAGAAGTAGCGATATGGTAGTAAGCAATCGCAAGTTTTTTCAATAGAGAAAAACTGGAACTGCTAGCACCTGGCTTTTTAGTTAGCACTTGGCTGCCGGTAACTCCCTACTTGTGAATTTGGCATAAGTTAAACAACCACGACTTAAAAGTAGTGACAGGTATTTTAGCAACTAGTGGCTGGCCAGTAAATTAAAAAAGGACATTAGTAAATGCCATTTTCGCGTAGCTTTTACCCAGCTCTACCCTGTCTCTAATACATCATGGGACATGTTTCTGGGAAAAATAAATGAGCATCATATAACATTTGGAGCTGGTACATTTCACTTGCAAAGCAAAGCAAAGTTTCTAAAAAATTTGTAGGTGTAACAAAAAAAATAAACAAGGAGTAAGAATGGTCAAAAACATGACAAGGAACTGTCAGGATTATATTGATCCAGCACGCAGAATAGTATCACACCCTAACAGGGGCGGACTGAGAACCCTCAGGGCCCCCGGGCAAAATAAATCAAGGGCCCCTTACAGGCCCCACCCATACTCCGCAGCAAGCACCACCCATGTCCCGCCTCCATGCACCGCCTCCAGCCACACCCTACACAATCTTTAGACACAAGGAACAAAAGTGCAATAATCCCTTCAAGGCCCCAGTAGAGACTACAATGGGCCATGGAGAGGGGGTCTTTCTAGCAGAGGCTATCTCAGTGTCCTTTAGAGAGTGTGTTAGAAAGAATCCCCTCCAGGCCCTATTAGAGACTACAATGGAGTCTAATAGGCTTGGAAGGGGGTCTTTCTAACAGAGGCCATCTCAGTGTCCCTGCTGGAAACAGTCGCCTCCAGGCCCCAGTAGAGACTACAATTGAGGGCTAGTGGGCCATGGAGGGGGGGAACATTCTAGCAGAGGCTATCTCAGTGTCCTTTAGAGAGTGTGTTAGAAAGAATTTCCTCCAGGTCCCATTAGAGACTACAATGGAGTCTAATGGGGCCTGGAGGGGGGTCTCTCCAACACTCTGGTTCCTATTCACAATATAGCAACACAACATAGCTGATACCTAGGCTAAGTTGGCTCCTCTTACCTTAATTACTGTTGCTGACTGGCAGTCTGTGGGCTTGCTGGAAGGCTGTGGGCTTACTGGCTGCGGCTGGCAGGCTGTGGGCTTGCTGGCAGGCTGTGGGCTTGCTGGCTACTGCCGGCAGGCTGTGGGCTTGCTGGCTGCGGCTGGCAGGCTGTGGGCTTGCTGGAAGGCTGTGGGCTTACTGGCTGCGGCTGGCAGGCTGTGGGCTTGCTGGCAGGCTGTGGGCTTGCTGGCTACTGCCGGCAGGCTGTGGGCTTGCTGGCTGCGGCTGGCAGGCTGTGGGCTTGCTGGCTGCGGCTGGCAGGCTGTGGGCTTGCTGGCTGCGGCTGGCAGGCTGTGGCTTGCTGGCTGTGGCTTGCTGGCTGGCAGGCTGTGGCTTGCTGGCTGCGGTTGGCAGGCTGTGGGTTTGCTGGCTTTAAGCCTAACTGGTGGCCTGTAGGCTGGCTGGCTGTCTACTGGCCAGCCTGTGGGCTGGCTGGCCTGTGGGTTGGCTGGCTTGCTGGCTACTGGGGCACTCGTAGATTATTTAAAGAAATAATCCATGCACAATAACCACTACTACTCTGTGTAGTCGTTATGGTGCCAGGAGGGCCGGGCCCCCCTCCCAGAGTAAGTAGTCAAACCGTTTAAGAACAGTTTGACAACTTACCTGGGGTCTGCTGGGATATGAGGCTGTAGTAGGGTATAGGAGCAGTGGTGCAATGTCTAAGGGGTGCAGTGTGTGTGAAAGGTTCAGTGTGTGTGAGGGGGTGTAGTGTGTGAATGTGTAGGGTGTGTGGGGCAATGTGTGTACGAGGGGGCTGTGTATGTGTGTGGCAATGTTAGTATGGGGGGCTGTGTGTGTATGGGTGGGCAGTGTATGTGTGTGTGTGAGGCAATGTGTGTAAATGTGTATGGTGTGTGTGGGGGCAGTGTGTGTGTATGGGGGGCAGTGTGTGAATGTGTATGGTGTGTGGGGGCAGTGTGTTTATGGGGCTAAAGTTCACTCTCACCACTGCGACCACCAGGAATACCTGGTGGTCACAGTGTTGAGAGTGAACTCTAGCCCGTAGCTCCAGGGCTAGAGTTTACTCTCGCAAGAGCCGTAACGTTGCCGTGGTAACCGCGGCAACGATCTGTGCTCGCGCAAGAAGGACCCAGAGGAGCTGCAGGCTGAGCTCCTGGGTCCTCTCTTCCTCCCTCCCCTGCCGGCTGCCCGCACGGTACCTGCGGACAGGGGAGGGGGCAATTGCCCTCCTCTTACTCCCCCCTCCCCCTCTTCTTACCCCCCCTCCCCCTCTTCTTACCCCCTTCTTACTCCCACTCTCTTCTTACCCCCCTTCTTACTCCCCCTCTCCTTACTCTCCCCCTCTTCTTACTCCCCCTCCCCCTCTTCTTACTCTCCCCCTCTTCTTACTCCCACCTCTTCTTACCCCCTCCCCCCTCTTCTTACCCCCCTCCCCCCTCTTCTTACTCCCCCTTCCTCTTTTTACTCCCCCCTCCCCTCTTCTTACCCCCTTTACTCCCCCCTCTCTTCTTACTCTCCCCTCTTCTTACCCCCCTCCCCCCCTTCTTACTCCCACTCTCTTCTTACCCCCCTTCTTACTCCCCCTCTCCTTACTCTCCCCCTCTTCTTACTCCCCCTCCCCCTCTTCTTACTCCCCCCTCTTCTTACCCCCTCCCCCCTCTTCTTACCCCCTCCCCGCTCTTCTTACCCCCTCCCCCCTCTTCTTACTCCCCCCTTCCTCTTTTACTCCCCCCTTCTTACTCCCCCCTCCCTTCTTACCCCCTTCTTACTCCCCCCTCCATTCTTACCCCCCCTCCCTCTTCTTACCCCCTCCCTCTTCTTATCCCCCTCCCTTCTTACCCCCCTCCCTCCTCTTACCCCCTCCCTCTCTCTTCTTACCCCCCTCCCTCTCTCTTCTTACCCCCCTCCCTCTCTCTTCTTACCCCCCTCCCTCTCTCTTTTAACCCCCCTCTCTCTTTTAACCTCCCCTCCCTCTCTATTTTAACAACCCCCCTCTCTCTTTTAACCCCCCCTCTCTCTTTTAACCCCCCCTCCCTCTTTTAACCCCCCCCTCTCTCTTTTAACCCCCCCCTCCTCTCTCTTTTAACCCCCCTCCCTCTCTCTTTTAACCCATCTCTTTTAACAACCCCCCCTCCCTTTTAACCCCCCCCTCCCTCTCTCTTTTAACCCCCCCTCTCTCTTTTAACCCCTCCCTCTCTCTTTTAACCCCCCTCCCTCTCTCTTTTACCCCCCCTCTCTTTTAACTCCCCCCCTCCCTCCCTCTCTCTTTTTACCCCCTCCCCGTAGCGTGGCCGAGCTGCTCTGCGTCCGCGGTGCCGGCCGGATTGATAGGAAGGTGCACACACACTGAGTTTCTGTTTCCTGTACCCGGCCGGACTGACAGGAAGGTGCACACTCAGTGTGTGTGCACCTTCCTATCACTCCGGCCGGCACCGCGGACGCAGAGCAGCTCGGCCACGCTACGGGGAGGGGAGGTGAGAAGCTGCAGCCGCCTGAGCGCTCTTAAAGAAATGAGTGATGCGCAACCATTATTGCCAGAGGATGTAGATAACAGGGATATGTCTCAGTCAGGCAGCATTACACACATGGACGTACGGTGTGATGATGATAATGTTGTACCCACTGCTGCTTCCTTTGCTGAGTTGTCAGATACAAGTGAAGCGGTTGATGATGACGATGCGTCCATGGATGTCACGTGGGTGCCCGCTCGGCAAGAAGAAGAACAGGGCGAAAGTTCAAATGGGGAGACAGAGAGGAGGAGGAGACAAGTTGGAAGCAGGGGGAGGTCGTCGCAAGGAGCTAGTGGCACAGTCAGACAGCACGCCAATCAACGCATGCTGTGTCCACCACCAGAATGCCGTCATTGCAGAGCTCAGCAGTGTGGCATTTTTTTATGTGTCTGCCTCTGACAACAGTGATGCCATTTGCAACCTGTACCAAAAGAAACTGAGTAGTGGGAAGTCCAGCACCCACCTAGGTACAACTGCTTTGCGTAGGCACATGATCGCACATCACAAATGCCTATGGGATCAACACATGAGTACAAGCAGCACACAAACTCAAAGCCGCCATCCTCCTCCTGGTCCAGCATCTTCAGCCACGTCAACCACTGCTGTCCTCTCGCCTTAAGTAGTTCCCGCTCATCTGCCCACAGTCAGGTGTCTGTCAAGGACATGTTTGAGCGGAAGAAGCCAATGTCAGAAAGTCACCCCCTTGCCCAGCGTCTGACAACTGGCTTGTCTGAACTATTAGCCCGCCAGCTTTTACCATACAAGCTGGTGGAGTCTGAGGCGTTCAAAAAATTTGTGGCTATTGGGATACCGCAGTGGAAGGTACCCGGACGAAATTTCTTTGCACAAAAGGCAATGCCCAACCTGTACTCGATTGTGCAAAAGGAAGTAATGGCATGTCTGGCACAGAGTGTTGGGGCAAGGGTCCATCTGACCACTGATACCTGGTCTGCAAAGCATGGTCAGGGCAGGTATATCACCTACACTGCGCATTGGGTAAACCTGCTGATGGCTGCCAAGCATGGAATGCGTGGCTCTGCAGAGGAGTTGGTGACACCGCCACGACTTGCAGGCAGGCCTGCTGCCACCTCCTCTACTCCTCCTACTCCATCCTCTTCCATAACCTCCTCGGCTGAGTCCTCTTCTGCTGCTGCGTCTTGCTCCACATCAACGGCACCCCCCCAGCTCCCCAGGTACTATTCCACATCCCGGATACGGCAGTGTCACGCCGTCTTGGGTTTGACTTGCTTGAAAGCAGAGAGTCACACCGGAGAAGCACTCCTGTCCGCCCTGAACGCACAGGTGGAAAAGTGTCTGACTCCGCAGCAACTGGATATCGGCAAAGTGGTTTGTGACAACGGAACAAATTTGTTGGCGGCATTGAAGTAGGGCAAGTTGACACATGTGCCGTGCATGGCACATGTGTGTAGTCTGATCGTACAATGCTTTATGCATAAGTACACAGGCTTACAGGACGTCCTGAAGCAGGCCAGGAAGGTGTGTGGCCATTTCAGGCATTCCTACACGGCCATGGGGCACTTTGCAGATATCCAGCGGCGAAACAACATGCCAGTGAGGCGCTTGATTTGCGACAGCCCAACACGTTGGAATTCAACACTTCTAATGTTCGACCGCCTGCTCCAACAAGAAAAAGCCGTTAATGAATATTTGTATGACCGGGGTGATAGGACATCCTCTGGGGAGCTGGGAATTTTTTTGCCACGTTACTGGACGCTCATGCGCAATGCCTGTAGGCTCATGCGTCCTTTTGAGGAGGTAACAAACCTAGTCAGTCGCACTGAAGGCACTATCAGCGACATCATACCATTTGTTTTCTTCCTGGAGCGTGCCCTGCGAAGATGCTGGATCAGGCCATAGATGAGCGTGAAGAGGAAGAGTTGTGGTCACCATCACCACCAGAAACAGCCTTATCAGCATCGCTTGCTGGACCTGCGGCAACGCTGGAAGAGGATTGTGTGGAAGAGGAGTCAGAGGAGGAATGTGGCTTTGAGGAGGAGGAGGAGGACCAACCACAACAGGCATCCCAGGGTGCTCATTGTCACCTATCTGGTACCCGTGGTGTTGTACGTGGCAGGGGGGAAGAACATGCCTTCATTGAGATCACTGAGGAGGAGGAACGGGAAATGAGTAGCTCAGCATCCAACCTTGTGCAAATGGGGTCTTTTGCTGTCGTGCCTGTTGAGGGACCCTCGTATAAAAAGGCTGAAGGAGAATGACCTGTACTGGGTGTCCATGCTACTAGACCCCCGGTATAAGCAGAAAGTGGCTGAAATGTTACCAAATTACAACAAGTCGGAAAGGATGCAGCATTTGCAAAATAAATTAAAAAGTATGCTTTACACAGCATATAAGGGTGATGTCACAGCACAACGGGAATCTAACAGGGGAAGAGGTGAAAGTCATCCTCCTCCTCCCACGACCACGCCGGCAAGGACAGGACGCTTTAAAGACGTGTTGTTGATGGAGGACATGCAGAGCTTTTTAAGTCCTACGCATCGCCACAGCCCTTCGGGATCCACCCTCAGAGAACGACTCGACCGACAGGTAGCAGACTACCTCGCCTTAACTGCAGATATCGACACACTGAGGAGCGATGAACCCCTTGACTACTGGGTGTGCAGGCTTGACCTGTGGCCTGAGCTATCCCAATTTGCGATAGAACTTCTGGCCTGCCCCGCTTCAAGTGTCCTGTCAGAAAGGACCTTCAGTGCAGCAGGAGGTATTGTCACTGAGAAGAGAAGTCGCCTAGGTCAAAAAAGTCTAGATTTCCTCACCTTTATTAAGATGAATGAGGGATGGATCCCGAAGGGACTGACAGTGGGCGATACATTCGACTAAAAAAGGCCTGATGAGATGAGCTGCCTTGGGCTAAAAATGGTGACCCTATGTAGGAGGAACAGTCCCAATTCTGCTCTGTGTCAGTGTGTATCAGGGTCCCTGAGGACAGGTGTCAATCCATATATGCCAAGTGACCCTATGTAGGGGGAACAGTCCCTATTCTGCTCTGTGTCAGTGTGTATCAGGGATCATTAGGATAGGTGTCAATCCATATCTGCCAAGGGACCCTATGTAGGGGGAACAGTCCCTATTCTGCTCTGTGTCAGTGTGTATCAGGGTCTCCGAGGACAGGTGTCAATCCATATCTGCCAAGTGACCCTATGTAGGGGGAACAGTCCCTATTCTGCTCTGTGTCAGTGTGTATCAGGGTCTCTGAGGACAGGTGTCAATCCATATCTGCCAAGTGACCCTATGTAGGAGGAACAGTCCCTATTCTGCTCTGTGTCAGTGTGTATCAGGGTCCCTGAGGACAGGTGTCAATCCATATCTGCCAAGTGACCCTATGTAGGGGGAACAGGCCCTATTCTGCTCTGTGTCAGTGTGTATCAGGGATCATTAGGATAGGTGTCCATCCATATCTGCCAAGTGACCCTATGTAGGGGGAACAGTCCCTATTCTGCTCTGTGTCAGTGTGTATCAGGGTCCCTGAGGACAGGTGTCAATCCATATCTGCCAAGTGACCCTATGTAGGGGGAACAGTCCCTATTCTGCTCTGTGTCAGTGTGTATCAGGGTCTCTGAGGACAGGTGTCAATCCATATGTCAAGGTGTCAATATGTCATATGTCAGGTGTCAATCCATATCCATTGTGATTTAGGAATGTTATGTGATTTATGCCCTTTATGGATTAAAACCAGACTCTGCATCAACTGTGTAATTTTCCATGGGAGTTTTGCCATGGACCCCCCTCCGGCATGCCACAGTCCAGGTGTTAGTCCCCTTGAAACAACTTTTCCATTACTATTGTGGCCAGAAAGAGTCCCTGTGGGTTTTAAAATTCGCCTGCCCATTGAAGTCTAGGGCGGTTCACCGGTTCGCGAACGTTTGCGGAAGTTCGCGAACCGAAAATTTTATGTTCGCGACATCACTAGTCAAAGCAAAGCCAAAGTCAAACCCTGAAAAACACAATCAGGAACACACTCTCGGATAAACATCTAAGGGAAACCACGACAGGGCAATGAGCTAAGGAATAAGTTAGTTTAAATAACCCTCTTGCAGATCCGATTGGCTGTACCTAGCCCTTAACCCAAAAACGTGGGTGTGCATCTTATGCATGACGTCACCCACACGCTGTCTTTACCGTGAACGGACGTGGGGCTATTTAATTGCGTGGGTCCGCAGCGGCCGGCATACACCGACATGCCGCACAAGGCAGGCATCTTGGCAGAAGACCGCTGAGCAGGACTCCTCTCGATCTTCGGAAGGTAATTATCTCCATTTTTGCCACATGGATACGAAGGATACGTGACAGGAACCTCCTGGTGTTTAACAAATGAAGACTCTAGAAATACTCCAGAATACACACTTTACGAATATGACATAGCTTTAGTCATAGATAAGGTACTATGTTTTAAGTATATCTGAATGTATGTAATTTTCAGATATGTACTTTATTAATTAATGATTCAACTGAAGGTTTTTCCAAACATGCACCAGCCCGATAAGGTAAAAACATTTATCTGTGTGACACTGTGGACACTGTGAGAATAACCTATCTCTAAGAAAACCATCAGAAACGTACTGAAAATCTAAAAGTTGACATTGCTGTTTGGGCTGTTTTGCATATCTCATTTGGCATTCTGGGAACCTTATACACTGCAGTCATTCACAGCTCCTGTGTGTGAGTTAGTACCTTCCTAAAATTTGCATGCAGATATTTAAATGTTGCACAGCAGGAGTTATGAGAATCTACAAAATTCAGTGGTGTATTTTTGTCACAATTTTGTTATGAGAATCTACAAAACATACATACTAATAAACCTGTATGTGCCCCAAAAATGTGATTCTTTCAATTCGATTTGATTCCAGCACTTTTACAGGGCGCATGATGAAGCTGCAGTGTAAGAGCACAGTAAGAACACTTCTCCCCTCCCCACATTCCTCCCAGGCCCAATATATTTTGGCAGAGCAAGCACCTTCTGTGCAGATCCATAGGTGCCTACTCTGCCTTAGTGAAAACCCTAAAACGCAGGGCAGATTTTTATGCACTTCCTCCTGGGGCCTAGATCGGGACATTTGGGAATTCTGATGGAGCCAGTAAAGTACCACATAGATTTCTTAATTATTTTTCTCTGCCGGTGTCCCACAACTGCTCAGGTGCACTAAAATGTACCCACCCTCTTTCACAGTTTTTATGTCTAGATTCTAAAAGCTAGGGATGAGCTAGGCAAGTTCTAACTGAACAAACTATATGGATTATTTTGCAGGCTGCAATGACTGCCTGTAATGCCCTGCAAATTTCACATTCTTAATGTAACTGTGCTTACTTGCTTACTGCATGTGGGCTAAATCAAACCGTGTTTGAAATAATGCAAAATAAGGGATCCACAAGACCTGCTAGTTTTGATGATCATATTAGTCTGGATTTTCTTTGCTGTAGGTTTTTGCATGAAAAGAGTTTCAATATTAAGGCAGGAATGGTAGAGGTATAGAATCACAGTTTGTTCTGCTTTTTGGACAGTGACAGTCCACATTTCCCTAAATAAACACTATTGAATTGTTTATTGAAGTGAGGGACACAGCTGAGGTAAGTATACAGCACGCTACGCTATACATAATTTTCAATGCATGCTCAGACATATTTACAAAAAAATGCATGTATTTTGCATCGTATTCTGAGGAGTGCCCTGACAGCCCTGCATGTGAAATAAATCCAGATTAATAAAATACTTATTCAGAAGTGACAACTCCCATTTAAGGATCCATGATCAATTTATTTAATGGTAATAAACAATAGCTAAGATTTTGAAAACCTTGCTGAATCGAACATCTTAGGGTTTAGAATCTAGTCATAAACACAAAGTTACCATCTGAATAGGCTGCACCGTTGTATATTGCCTCATACATCATAGCAGTACTGGTTGCCACCAGTACGTAGAAATGACACCTCATATATAGGAGTTTTATCAGGGCAAAAATAGGCAATACAAGTGATTGATAAGGAGCAATCCCTATGGAAAACAACTAAATTTTTACAGCCACTTTACACTCAAACTAGGTCACTGTTTGCCTTGATAAGTCTCCTCTCTCTTCATTTCCCTATAACTGTCACGTAAACACACCTCACTTTCTTTCAACCCCTCAAGCTTTCCTGTACGTGCTCTGTAGTGCCTGTTCCCCTCTCAGCCCCCCTGCCCTTTTAATATCTCCTTGTGGGAGCCTTTATTAGCTTTGTCATAACTTAAAACTGTCCTAATTCTATTTTCTCTCATCAGTCTGGTGCAGTACCTCACAGTGCCACTACCTTACTGTGGTGCTGTTGTAGGCTGCTGCACACAGGCTAAAAGAGATCTGACTATTCCCAGCTGGCCCTACCTTCCAATTATTTTTTCCCTGTTTTGTTAAAAGAACACTATAGGCACTAGAACCACTACAGCCTAATGTAGTGGTTCTGCTGCCTATAGCCTGTCCCTGCAGGCTTTTCACTGTAAATAGTCACTCAGACGGCCACTAGAGATACTCCTCAGTCCAGTGCTGCACAGGTTAGCGTCTTCATGCTCTGCATGAAGATGCTGAACATTCCCCATAGAGATGCATTGATTCAATGCATCTATTTGAGGAGATGCTGATTGGCGCAGCTTGGCATTTTGTCCATTTTGTCCAGCTTGGCATTTTATCCTAAGGGATATCATTGGATTTCCTGAGAATGGTTTAACCCCTTAGTGAAGGGGTTAAAACGTAATTTAGTTAGTTTTGTTATGGTGCCTAAACTGTCCCTTTAATGTCTGGTCCCTGTATCCTGTGTTACGTCAGTGTTCCAGAGCAGGCTGTTCTCCTGTGCATTGTTATTCTTTTGGTTTCTTGCAAATAATAATAAACTTATTTTTCTTTTAATTTGCGGTCTCTTTAATTCTGCTTTTCTTGCCTTATGTGTTCCATTATATATTGGTTGTTGCTTCATGGGTCAGCTCCCCTCCCTAACCAAACCTTGACAAACTATTAGATGGACATTTGTCAAAAGCAATCAACACAGCAAATCTCATAACGCTGACAATTTTTTATTTTTACCACACAGCTTCTAAAAAAAAAGACATATACTGTACCTTCTAAACACATCTGTGCCTAATCCTCACTACAGACATGAAACAAAGCTAATAAACATCCTGTTCCAATGTGCAGGAGTCCCATCCTCTCAGTGCTGCTTACAGGTGGGAGGACTAAGACAGCCATGGTAACATTGTATCTCCTGCTGTCAGGTCGGTGGAAGCGAGCGCCCCATCCATGCAGCTAATGTGCTCCCATCCCCAGCCCAGCCTCATCCACTATTCCAGCCAAGAAAGGCTGAGCCTCTCCCTGCCAAGAGGCAGCTGCGGCTCCCGCCTTATGTCTGCAGGATGTTTCTGGGCGGGTTTACTGGTCCACTCAAGCTTTGGGTCTTGTTTACTGTCCCTGACGGCCACTTTGTTCTATAAATTCTAAATAGAATCTGTTGCTGCAGCAAACAGGACCATGGCACACTCTGACATGAGTTCATGCTGAAGGTACATAGAGTCTTAGAGCTGGCTTCTTGCAAACTGCTTGAGAAGTCCCTGCTTTTTGGGGGGTAGGGCAGTGTAAGCATCTGCCTGCGTAATCCCAGATTTTTATAAAAAATATATTTTCCCATTTTTTATTTTTTATTTGAAGTAGATGGAGAATACTTTAAGATCTCTTCTTTTATATCCAGGGGTAGATAAGCGAGATGTCACTTTATAATAGTTTTTTATTTTATTTTTTTCCCAGCTGTCTCCTAATTTGAGAAGACCTGTTATTTATTTGATTTGATTATTTTTCATTTTTTTTTGGACAGGAGCTTTTTTTTGAAAACTAAAGTGATCAGAGCCAGTGGGAGTGAGAGTAAAGTGGATCAGAAGGAGAAGTCAGACAGCTTCAGCAGCATTGAAGGAGCAGCGTGGCCAGGATGCGGCTGGAGAGTGCAGCCAGTGCTGTGCTGGGATTTATACTGTGCCTGTCCTTAGCTGCCAGTCAACTTGCAGAGAAAGATGCTCCGGCTGAGCCTGCCAAGGAGAGTAGAGTGAGCAGAGCTAAGAGGAGAGGTGGCAATGTGGGGGCAGGACATGATGTGCTAAAAGGGTAATGTATCAATACTTATTTACTATCACTTTGTACCCACTGCAGCTTTAAGAAACTATATTTACCAAGCCTGGATGATGGGAGTTGTAGTTAACCTAACCCTTGATTTAGGTACCCTTGGCTTGACTGGTATGTCTGATTTCTTCTAATTTTCCATTGCCTGGATTATGAGAGTTGTAGTTAACCTAACACTTGGGTAAACGTATGACTGGTATACTGTCTGTCTTCTAATATTCAATTGCCAATCACAATGTATAAAATGACAGCTGCCTTATCTTTAAAATCCAAAGATTTATGTTTACAATTACTGTACTAAACTCAATTCCTTGATAGCTGCTGAAATGTTCCTTCATATAGAGAACATTTAAACAATTTCCCCAGCCATAGAGGGGGTGTGTACTGCACACAGATTAAAATTATGTTATCTCTACTTCTGAAATTATATTATATCTTGGTTTACCATCAATGTAATCTGTATCAATTTTAGTGTTTAACACACTTCTTGATTTTATATCTGAAGTAAAAGATTTAATTGATATAAATGAATGTACTCCCTAGCATATCATTTATTTTTATAAATGCAGAAAATGAGACCATGTTTAAATTTAGATTGCCATTGTTTTGCGAAGGTGCAGGGTCCTGGGATGTGTTTCTTTTTACACAATTCCAAACTGATGATAATTCTTTGCATTGGCATTACAAATTGTCACTTTAATTAACTATGTTATAATCACTATAGTCTCAATCTTAGTGGCATTTTGGAACCTGGACAATATGTTACAATTTAACAATGACTATTGGTGTAAGAATGACCACTTTATTTCAAGGATCCTTGTTGTATATTTATATATTCTTTGTTGAGCAGTCCTTAAAACCAAAACTAAAAACAACCATCTATTAAGCATACAGAACATATGATCAAACTGCATTTATTTCAAGTAGCTAATTGCCATCAATTTTCAGTGCATTTTGGCTCAAATGGTTAATATATTTCCCAAAGACCTCAGTGTTTTAATTGCTGACATTAAAAGGTATATATTGTGGTTTTGATTGGGTTCACAAGTTAGTGACGCATCGTTATGCCAGTTACCCCTGGCTTCGCCAGTTCTGTCTGGCAGACAAAAGAAGACCTATGTCATTTGCAGCCAAAAGCCATTTAGGGATATTTAAACAAAAGCTGAAATATGGGGTTTCAGCCTTTAATCACTATAGTGAGTGGTAGATTATATAATCACTGGGATGTTGAAGCCAAAGTAAATTAAGTTCAGGAATGCTACAAATAAGACAGACTTCAGTTTTTATTGCTCTTTTCCAGAGATTTCAAGTTTGATAGTACACAGTCTAAGCAAGGCAGAGGAGTCTGCATCTCCATAAGTGGAAATAAACAGTGCCACTTAGTAGGACAAGTGATCAGAGCAATTTCTTCCAGTCTCGCCATTTTCATTTCTTAGTGTCTGCTCTGGAAAGGGCTTGATCACTAACCAGCAAGTTACATTGAGTTGATAACCAAACATGCAATAGTTAGTCCAAATTAGCCAAACTGGAAAAATAATCTTTCATTCTGACATCTTATCTGCGAGTCAGCTGTCAGGTCACTCTCACACCCCAAACTGCTTTGTAATGTACACCTGGATGAAATATCAAATAGATAGAAGACCTTCCAAATTCCAAAGTTAATGTCACAATTGTCAGCTATGCCTTCACTTTGGCTACATTGGCCTTGAATTTGAAATTTACTTTGAATTCATTTGAATTCTAAAATTTAGATAAATAACCTTGTTAATCAAACTCGTTGCAAATAAATAGTTGCATTGAAGTTTTATATTCTGTTTATCCACAGTAGGTTTATTTAGAATTTAAGGTGCTTTTATTTAACAAACTCTTGCTGGATTTGAATATAATCTAGAAACGTTTGTCCACTTCCTTGATTTTATGCAATTATTTTAGATTGGTTGCGGTCATTTTTTACTTCTCTTGTAATATAATATATATACTTAAATTATGGACCATACATAGCACATTTCAATGTTATATCAGCTGGTGAAATCACCAATATATCCATTTTTATTTTTATTTTTTACTGTTAACATTTTATAAATCTTGAGCCTAGAAATATCTGTCTATCTATTGAGTGACATCTAATAAATCTAGAATGGAAGATAGGTATACCTGCTTTAACCCCTTAAGGACCAAACTTCTGGAATAAAAGGGAATCATGACATGTCACACATGTCATGTGTCCTTAAGGGGTTAAAGTGAAGAGTATAGTTTATACTTATTAGAGTGGGTATATAGAATTATACGTACAGTTAAAGATATTCAGAGGCAGACATGTATAGGAGCCAATATGAATTTTTCAGCATTTAGACTTGCCAGTGACAGAGGTATAAATAATATACTCCAAAACAAATAACCAAATAGGGGAACAAATTTCTTGCTCGGGTCAGTTGCAGTTTTCTTTCCACTAGGCTGTTTTGAACTAAATTTTTTAAGCAGTGTGTAAGACTTCACTTGGCTCAATGTTTAATCTATAGACACCTTTGATTTCTTCTGTTTCGAAGACAGTCGCCTTCTATGAAAAAAAATGGTATTCTGTTATAAGATAGCTGTATTGTTTGCAACAGATTCTAGCCTAAGGTGGGAACATCTCACTGTTATTCTATGCTATTCTATTATATACCAGAATGATTTCACACAAACTTTCACTGACCAGTTTATCAATGCTTTGTACTGTAAATGTCCCCCTAGGAAATACAGATATGACTTATTTAAAAAGTAAAGAGATTATGAAAGGACTTAACAAACCCAGAAGTCATGGAGCCATAGCTGAAAAAAATGGTTAAAATAGTTACTGCTGATACCAACCAATTATGAACCTCTTATTCCTAAGAAAATCTGGTTGACTCCTAAGTATATCTGGCTCCTTAATTCTACAAACATTTTTAAACGCAGAATTATAAAATTCTGCAAATACTTGTCGCAATGACAGAAAAAAGTTAAAAGTTGACAGAATAGAATGAGTCAAAGCAAAAATATGTCAGCTATGTGCGCATTTTCCCTAACAGATAATAAAAAAAAACACAAATTATTTTAAGAGAACATACATTTATTTCTAAACAAATGAGTAAGAAACACAACAGACATATCCAAACATAGTTAAGCAGTAATAGACGTAGAGTTCCTTTGACATATTATTGCATCACTTGAATCTGCGGGTTACCAAAACATTTGGAATGACTTTTTAAGTGAGGCTCTTTCAGGGAACGAAAGTATCAAAGCCAGTCAAGTAACATTCTGCTGGTGTTAATATACTTGTATGTTTTGAATCCATGTCGCACTGTTTTTAGATGACATTACTCGGCAATAAACAGTATATTATTCAGTATGTTTGGGTAAGGTCTTTAAAGCAACTGCTGTGCATTAAATCAAATGCTTTTATATATGTTTTTACATTTTTTATTTTCATTTCCAATGTACTACAATGACAAGGTAGGAGTTAACATAAACAAACTATTAAAGGAAGTTAAAAAAAAAAAAAAAGGAAAATGCTGCATAGGTCTCCTATGCAAATTCAACTATAATGGGAAAACTCAGGACAAAAAAAGAGAAAATAAAAAAAAGGTGTGGGATTATCCAGCTAAAGCAGGATGGATGTTGGAAAAGAAAAACGTCTGCATGAAAGATTTACTAAAAGAACATAAAATAAAACCCAGTGCTTTAGGGACCATGTATAGGGACTTTTTGGAGTCATGTGCAAAGATTAGAAAAGGAATGTAAATCCTACTGATTCCATCCAACTATGAAAGTGTAAGAAGTATATACATAAAGAGAGCCCGATATTCTGTAAAATGATCTGTCTGTATCGCAAACCCTCTTGAAAGATAGGTGTGTGCATAGCTTACAGAGTTAAAGGATTCCATTTCATTTTGTTATACTGTAATTTGGCTTTTTAGGATTTTGTTGAAAAGAGCAATGCGGTTTTAGATACCAACTCATGCCAAAGAAGGTATCTACACCTAGAACAGAGGAGTATGCTAGAAGCTAGAACGATGGAAATGTGTCAGCTGGCATGAAGCATTAGAGGGCTCTATGTGCTACTCCAAATGATTCTAAACTATAAGTTTAATGAAGATCTGTAAATCATAGCACGTGTTCTACAACTGCTGTGCTCCGATATTTCAATCACAATCTATCATTATTAATATTATTATTGGGATTTATATAGGGCTAACTTATTTCGCAGCGCTTTACAATATGATAAAATGGGGAAATTTAACAATAAAGGAGACAATTACAAAATGTTACAGGAACAATAGGAGGATGAGGAACTTGCCCAAATGAGCTTACAGTCTAGAGGAGGTTGGGTATAAAAACACAATAGGAAGAGCATCAAGGTGCAAAAGTAGCAGATTTAGAGGTGAGAGTGGAGTGTGGCCCTTTAGGAGAGAGCAAGAGATAGGTTTGTAAAATAGAAGTTACTCTGAGAGGCTATAAGCATTTCTGAAAAGATGGGTTCTATAAAACTGATTTTAAATATCACAATGTCCAAGGCAGTGGCGTAACTACCGCGGGTCCCACCGGCTAAGTAATGTGGCCCCAGCACACACGGTGTAACTGCTGGGGCCGCATTGAATGGGCCCATCGGGTGGCGCATGCTGTTAAGGCCACCTGATGCTATGTATTTCCAGGGGACCCAGTCAGCTTTAACAGTGCGACCGGGCCCCCTCTGATGAGGTCAGAGGCTGGGAGGAAGTTACTGCCCCAGTCACTCCTCCCAGCTTATACCGGAAGCATCGCGGGATGAAGGAGAGGAGGGAGTCAGAGTGGGATCTCTGACTCCCATCAGGCTGAGCCACCACTGGACCCCAGGTAAAGGTATGTGTATGTGTGTATATGTCTGTCTGTCTGCCTGTCTGTGTGTATATGTGTCTGTGTGTGTGTGTATCTGTCTGTATCTGTGTGTGTGTGTATATTTGTCTGTCTGTGTGTATCTGTCTGTATCTGTGTGTGTGTATATTTGTCTGTCTGTGTGTATCTGTCTGTATCTGTGTGTGTGTGTATATTTGTCTGTCTGTTTGTGTGTATGTATGTGTGTGTTTGTATGTGTGTATGTACGTGTGTATGTTTGGCTAATAATTAATAATCATTAATGGCTATAATAAAATATATCCAGTGTTCACTAAGCATTTGTATTTCATTGTATAACTATTGAAAGAACTGTAACCCATTGCCATGAAGAGTTGACCAGCATTCCAAATTGAGGCTTATTCCTGTCACTCACCGATCTCCTCATAAGCCAGCAGCATATTGTTTTACAGCATGCGTGTGCAGGGCCACACGTTAAGGGATTGGTTGGACCTTGACTTTCTTGTTTGCGTTGGCCAGATATGATTGCTTCATTTGTCTGTGTTAACCCACGAGCTGCCTGAATTTGGAGGTTTGCCATATGGAACAAGGCTATCTGAAAGAAAAGGGAATATATGTGTTATGGCCAAGGGTAATTTACATCAGTGCTGTCAAACTATTAGTTGGTAGCTTCTTATTGGGAAATAACTATGATTTAAATCCAATGTATAATTAGCACAATATATTTTAAAACAACGGTTTCTGTGTAGAAAATTTCTTATCGGTAACGTTGTGTTTAATGAGAGGTTTTTGAGGGGCGTATCATAGTCATTGTAAAACATCTAACTTTCACCCCAAATGCAGCCTGTATAAAAAGCAAATGGCTATTCTGATCCTTTCTGGTACCACCTGCTACCGTACCCAAGATCCCAAATTAAAAGAGCAACTCGGCACAGTAAGCCAATGTTGGCTCTCAGTTTTCATGAAGCCCAGGATCTTGTGGATCACATCACACAGACCGTACTTGCTTACTGACTCACCTTTGATGTTGGTGAGGACTTCCTGCTCCAATGGGGCAAACAAGCAGTATTTCTCTACCATGCTGTTCATCTTGTGTTTTGATGCCCATTTTTTGATTAATATAGTGATTTTTCTACCATATAGTTGTGATTTACTGCACCTAGCTTAGCTGTACTTCCTGTTTCCTTTTCCCTCTCCTATTTCTGGATCACTGGATGCCCACACCAAAAGGAAGGCTGCGGCACAGATTTCTAGTGATTTCATTTTCTCCCATCACACGTTTTATGTTTTCACTTAATTCACCATTTATTTTTGTGTGATATTTATATTTTTGTTTGGCTGATTTTACCAAAGACATTTGGCTTGTAATTTTCCAGAAAGCATTGGATTTTGTGTACTATTGCCCAAAATATACATTCGATTCAGGTCCCCTTAAACCTGAATGGTATATTTCTGTTTATTGTTACTACGTCTGTTCCATCGCATGAATTGCAGCACAAACGAAAGGTAACAGAAGAGTCTGTTTATGTATAAAGGCAGAGGTGGTTTGGAAAATAATTAAAGGGACAGCACTTACATTTATATTCATTATTACATTTACTTTTGCTAGTCTTATGGTTTATTTATAGAATTAGAACTAATTTAGTGGTGGTATTACAAGGACTAAATTGAATTAGACAATAATTTAGAAGGAATTAAGGGCCATACTTGCAAAAGTTTTCATTCTAGAAAAAGATTGGACACAGAATAAAAGAGAATGTCTACTCTAGAGCATGGTTCGCTGATTGTAAAATGGGTAGCCTTTCCGTCTGCTTCCCCTCAGCTTTCCGTACATCATAGACAGTGGGTGCCAGAATATGCCCTTGCAACTTTCTTTGCCCAAACTGCAAACCTGGTGTAAAGTCCTTCTGAGCAAATATGTGTTTGCTAGCTTTCTCTGCACTCCACCCCCACAGTTCCCATAGCAAATACCCTCGCCACCCACATTTCCAATGTCGAATAATGCCAAGGTAAGTTCTTGACAGATTTTGTCCATTACATTTCTACACAGCCAATGTAGTGGAGCCTGCGCTGGGTCAATTTACAAACTCTACTACAAAAGCTAAATATCCCCTGGCTCCACTACCCCTTTCCTAGCCTTCCCCACATCGAACGCTTTTATTCCAGCCAATAAAATTGTTCTAGGAATCCGAGGGCAGCCGCAACACGTTCAGCAGAACTAGGTGCGAATTAATGGAACTCGCAGTCTGCCTGGTCTCACGTGGCTTCCTGGTAAAAACTAACAGGTGGAAAAGCGGTATAGGAGAGGGAGGATACCAATCACTACTTAAGAGCCAGGGGGAGCCTGACAACAGTTAATTTCAGTGACTGACAGCTAGTCTCAGAAACCTCGCTATGTAGCCTCAGCACCCTCAAACATCATTGAGCATGGGCTAGGTACATCAGATCCAGGTGCTTTTTGGACACTTCACTTGGGGGGAATGAGCTCTGTCAAGGGATGTATAATTTGTATATGGAATTCTGTTAAAGTATGTATTTTCACTGTTTTATTATTTGGTCCTCCTGGTGTCTGGGGACTTAATAAATTAGCGTCTTTTAATAAGCTTATCTCCCAGACTCAGAGGCACCAGAGCAGTAACCTATTGTTCTTGTGTATGAGTTTCTGATGATGTTGTTCCTTTATAAACTGTTTTTTGTGACAATAAAGGTTGTTCTTGTCTCCAGCACTATGTGTCGTCGAGTGTGTGTGGGTAACTATAATCACTGAAGCACAATGTATTCCTGGAATAAGAAAACTATTACTGAGGTACTCAGCCAGAGTACTGAGCCCAACTACAGCCAGATATCCTCCATTGCCTAACTTTCAATCTGTTTTCAGAACATTGATATCATAATTGGAAATAGGTGTCACGTAACATGCATACAACCACTATTTCCGGTAGTAACCATCAGTAAATTAAAATATAATTCCCTCTCCCAAAGAGGAAGTAAGGAAGCCCCAGCCCATGACTCTTGTGGTACAGCCCAAGAGCTATAACTAAACATGTTCTCCATTAACTAGTTTTGGTGCTTTCACCTCTCTCTTTGCTCCTTTTGAGAGAAGGTTCTACAAGCAACAAGGTAATGGCGTGCATATCCAGTTTCTGCTCTTTGAGGCTGTGTAATAATTAGGTGGTGTATTCATTGCCATCTCCCCGAATTGCTTTTATACAACCCATAGTAGTTTCCTGGTGAAGAGGGCAAAAATAAATGTGATATAGATAGTATATCTTACTAAATATACCATGGTCCACCTGTAAATTGCCACCGACCTCATGAAAGTCATTCTGGGTAAAAGCCTGGACTTCGAGACCCTGCAGTAAATGGGGGAAAGTATAAGTAACTAAGTGAAAGAGCAATAACATTTGTGCATGCAGATGAAAACTGCAATATTTGCATCAGTTCCTTACCAAAATATAGGATCTGCTATCCATAAAACTTCGCGTACCTAAAATAAAAAAAGAAACCACACGACAAAAATCCCAAGACTTTATGAATTGCTGTTTTGTGGATATTTTTATTAAGCAATTAAGCAGTGAACTATTTCAGGTTCTGTGATGACAAAGATTTAAAATGGTACCTCATGCCTACCATAAGGGGTTCCACCATTACAAAACAAAACCCTTTGATTTGAACAAGACGGATGTGTTTTCAATAAACAAAAAAGTTTCCAAATTGTCTTTAAATTATACAGATTGACTTAATATCTAAGATGGACAAGCAAACACCAAGCATTATACAGATATCATTCAAGGGAACTTTATAGTGATAGGATTAGAAAACTGCATTTAAAAATAATAAAATGTAAATTAAAAAAGCATTACTTACCTTTTCCCATTGCTGAGGCTCTCATGACGTTGCTCACCTCTCTGCCTCTCACAACATCATTAAGTGGATATGGCCTACTCTGGCAATATAGAGGAGCAATGGGGAATGATAGGCATGCAACGTGAGTGCAGTAAATGCATTTTAAGCATCCCTATAGTAAAAGATTTGATTTAATTATTTCTATAAAGCAACAATAGATTACAACGCAGTGTGAAAAGGACAGGGCCACTGAATCCTGACCACTTAATTGAGATGGAGTGGCCTGGCTGACTTTTGTGCCCCTTAAATTTAGTTGAAATTTAAAATTTAAAACATTATTATTTAGTTGGTTTCACATAGATACCCAGTTAATGGTGTTTTAAAAAGATGTAAAGCCTGTAAATATTAAGCCGTTTCACATTATTGATTTTAAAAATGAAAAAACTTGATCCTCTAAAACAGGTCTCTCCTCAAATCCAAAGAAAATAGCCTACGTATGTACCTTTACACTCCGGCATGAAACAGTATGTGGATTTTTAGTAAAAAATATAATTTTTATTTCAATCCATAGCCAGACATATTTCAGTACAGCCTTACGTTATACAAGCAAGAAGGGATGGTGGGAATGTCAAACCTAAAATGAAACTAGCTGGATGCACATTGCGTCTCATCTGATGCTTCCTCAGCAGCTGATACCTCCTAAATCTTTTTAACAATGAATGTAATAAAAGGATATATTTTTTTTTAAACCAAAACTAACACAGATTTTGCAGTTGATGAAATTGTATATAAGGAATGAAGAACTGAATTCTGACAAGACACAGATTATGACAATATAATGCATTTATTCCCTAAAAAATATTTTTTTCCTTTTTTTGCACCCAGTTTAGCTGCAGACACAATAGCGTAGCAGCATTTTGTGCAGCACATCTAACGTTCTATGTATTGAAGAATCCTTATTAAATCTCTTTGAAGCTGTTCAAAGGCAGAGTTCTAAATTTGGAGCCATCTGCTGTGCGATAAATAAGAATACTATATATAATTTGTTAGTTTCTAGTGACTTCAATGTTTCTAACATTCAACATGTGATTATTCACTAGATGTTAGCTAGTGTATGCAAAGCTTGAACCCAATTACTTAATCAGTATCAAATGTGGCACACAGGGGCTTAAATGACCACTATAGTGCCAGGAAAACATACTCGTTTCCTGGCACTATAGTGCCCTGAGGGTGCCCCCACCCTCAGGGCCCCCCTCCCGCCGGGCTCTAGGGGGTGGAAGGGGTTAAATTTACCTCTTTCTCCAGCACCGGGCGGGGGACTCTTCTCCTCCTCCTCTCCTCCTCCTCTCCTCCTCCTTCTCGTCGTCATCGGTTGAATGCGCATGCGCGGAATGAGCTGCGCGCGCATTCAGCCAGTCCATAGGAAAGCATTCACAATGCTTTCCTATGGACGCTGGCGTCTTCTCACTGTGAAAATCACAGTGAGAAGTGCGGAAGCGCCTCTAGCGGCTGTCAATGAGACAGCCACTAGAGGCTGGATTAACCCATAGGTAAACATAGCAGTTTCTCTGAAACTGCTATGTTTATAGAAGAAAGGGTTAATCCTAGCTGGACCAGGCACCCAGACCACTTCAGTAAGCTGAAGTGGTCCGGGTGCCTATAGTGGTCCTTTAATTCAGCATTATCACATCAATTAACAAACAATCCATTCACACCTACAGTGATACATTAGCAGTGGCTAAAACACACTAGATTTTCCACCATAGAAATCATTGGGACTCCATAAAATCTATGAAACGGTATGGTGTACTGGGCAAAGGTTTAA
Source organism: Pelobates fuscus (assembly GCF_036172605.1). NCBI lineage: Eukaryota > Metazoa > Chordata > Amphibia > Anura > Pelobatidae > Pelobates > Pelobates fuscus. Next base: position 330,048,439 of record NC_086319.1, read on the forward strand.
AGAGTGGAAAAAAGATGCAAAAATTGTTTATGTAAGATGTAATGGGTGGGCCCATGAGGGGGCATTGCCAGTGATGCAGTGATGTCACTAGCAACACTTATAAAGGGCAGTCCCACCTGGAAAAGGGAGGATTTGCCCTCCTGCAGCCTTAGGAGTTGTACTGTGTGGTTTGATAGGCATATAGCTGCAGCAATTATTGCAAACTACAGCAGCAATATTGAATAGAATGAAGTTAGATTGTAAGCTTGTTGCACAGTATGGTGGTAAGTGGCTATGGTGGGTTTAGTGTCACTTGAAGATCAGTATATATAAAAGAAAACATATAATGAAGCTCAAAAAAATATAGGTGCCGGTCATGGAACATGATTAATTTTACTTTTAATTTAAATAACCTGCATTCTTAACATGTTAAAATTGCCATCAGGTTGTTCTCATCTCTAGATATTCATAGGTACGCCACCCACCCCTCCCCCTCCCCGTACTGTAAGTAGTCAAACTATTTGCAAACTTACCTAGGGTCTGCTGAGAGCTGGTCAATTCTGCATTGTGTCAGTATCAGCTGATTGCTCTCAGCCAATGAGCTAAGCCTTGCACTGCTGGTTATTTCAGTGCAAAATGCCTCCTATTCTAAGAGGAGGAGGTGACTGGCCCTGACACACCCCAGGCGAGTTGCAAAATGTTAGCAAGTGGTTTAACTACTTAAGTTGATACCCTGGCACCATAAACTCTATAGCACATTGTAGTGGTTATGGTTATCGTAGTCTGCCCTTAATAGGCAGGCTATAAGAAGCATCACATTTATGCCTTTAAGAAAGGCGGTGTCTTCATAGTGATGTTTATAACTGGTTATCATACATCACAGAGATCCTGTTTGTTACTTGATAAGATCAAATACTACATTGTTATACAGATCCCAAATGCATTTATAATTAAATCAAGAGGAACAAATTATTAGTATAATAAACAAAACATGGCTGTAACTTTTTTTTTTTTTTTTAAGTTTACTGAAAGTTGATAACACATTCAGACACAATGTTCATACTCAAACATTTAGCCCAAGGACATGGCTGAAATCATGAATATTCAATTTGTCTATTTCATTTTGTTGTTGAGTGTGTATTTTGATCGCTGGAGGGAGTTTTCTTAAATCTAAGCATATCTTTTTGCATTCCTGAAGTTAAATGTTACTTTATTGACCTGACTGATGTTCTTTACCCAACAGAAACATCGAAATACTGCAAAAACTGAAACTCTAAACAAATCACGTAAAAATATAAAAACTCAAGATATATGCAGATATAGACTTCCTTATGCACACAGCTCCGCTCAGCCACTAATATATAGGAATCCACGTTTAAAATGGAATGAGGCAAACATGTGATTATTTGTTAAACTCATTTGCCCACCCAGAATCCTTTGCAGTAGTAACATTACCGCGGTAGTTACATCACGTGTAGTGGTTAATTTTACATTTTTATTTGTATAACTTACATATGTTATCCATGCTGTCATTGTTGGTCTGTGTCAAACAAAGAGCATTTTTAATGAATATGGATCCGTTCAGTAACAAGTTGTGGTTTGACATATTATAAATACAGACCTAATATGTGGTTTCCTTCACTCTAGGAATTATTTGTCAGCATTATTTATGCTTAGAAGACACACTGGACTCTTCTACCACTAGAGGGCTAAATTGTTTTGTTCTTTTATTGTGCTTGGTTATTGTTAGTAAGTAATAAAGCCATAATAGATCATACATTCTAAACAATCTATAAAAAGTTTGTTAACATCAGTGTGTTTTTTTTTTCTGTACCATAAAGTTTACTGTACTTGTGATTTGTTTGATCAAAATTTTTGTTTTTAATTTTTTCAAATTCTTTATTCTAGGAGTGCAGTGATGAGTACAAGCTTGTGTGATGACATATGACAATATGTATAATAACAATATTTAAACATATTAGGTCAAGATGTGCTGCCCCTTTTTTCGTTTGTTTTTTAAACATGCTTATTCATAGTGAGTCAATATAAGAGTAGTAAAGAAAAAGGGTCATGTAGATTGACAAATGACAGCTGATATAGACTGGAGGTACACAGTATACATTAGGTAAATATCAATAGATTAATTTTTCTTGTTAGAATGTGTTTATAGATAATTTCGCACATTTTATAGTAATAACAATTAGAGAGACCTGCTGTGTACATGTGGATAAGCCTGTTAGGGTAGAAGGGATTCGGTAGAAAGATATGAGTCCCCATGTGTGGGGGGTAGTAAGAGAAGTTAGCGTTTACAGAGTCAGTGTAAAAGAGACTTATAAGTTGGTGCAGAGATGTGTCAGCAGATACCGCGGGGTGACGAAAGGTGAGTGGTCGTGTGCCTCTCAATGCCAGAATTTATTTATTTTATATTTATATTTATTTTATATACAAAGATTCTGTTTAGTTTGGTTATTAAGTCGGGTTGATCTTCGGCAGAGTCGGGGTGCCACGTGGCGTCTGCCTTGCTTGGTGGCTCCCTTGTTATCTCCGTGGTCTCAGTTGCTTCATCCTCTGTGCCCATTAGGTCAGGTTGGACTCCCAGGGGTGGACCGGGATCACCCCCTGCCGATCCAGGTGGCTGGGTTTTGGTGCACTGGCATACTGATTAGGGCTGTCGAGCGACTCCGTTCTCGGAGATCGGCCGCCTCTCCTGTCCATCGCGCTCTAGGCTGCGTGAGTCAGGCTTTGCTGCCGGGGAGCTTTTGTCTCGTCTACAACCTCCACAATGTGCTACAGTCAGGTCGGGATGCTGGTGGGTCGCTTGGTGAGTAGATTTGCAGCTTAATGAGGCTATGACTGACTTATGTTGCTCGTATAGGAGAGGAGCTTGAGCAATTTGCGACTCTCCGCCATGGCAGTCAGGCCCGCCCCCAAATTTTTGTTTTTAATAAGATAAATAACATTATTGACAGTTTTCAGACACATTTTGTGTTTCTGAATTTCAGCAGGATTCAATAACAGTCAGAATTTAAGCAGCCAAACCCATTTAACGGGTCAGCTGCTTGAAATAAGACCTCGAATACACATTTACCAACCCTTTTTAATGACTGACTAACCCTTTTACTCATTAAAAAGAAATAAAAAGAAAGACTATAGGAGTCAATAGCTGTCCAGTCACTAGTTTTTTTATTTCAGTGATCAACTATTGGTTGCTCTTTTGTACACATGCCCTCACTCACAGCACTTCGGGGAATAAGGAAGGATTATAACCAGGGCTCGAGTCCTGCAGAAACGCGTGGGAACGGCGCTCCTGCACTTTTTTCACAGCAGGAACGCCGTTCCCCCTGCAGGCACTCAGGGGGCGGCAAAAAATGCCGCCCCCAAATGCCCTGTGTTCCCCCTGTCATGGGGGGGCCACCTGATTGCCTGCCTGCCCCCCCCCCCCGGCGGGCGGCTCTCTCCATGTCACACGCGGTGAGGGAGCTGTGTCCTCTCTGCTCCCTCTCGCCGCGCGCCGTTTTCTGATGCAGGGAGCCGGAATATGACGTCATATTCCGGCTCCCTGCATCAGCAGACAACCCACGCGGCGAGAGGGAGCAGAGAGGACACAGCTCCCTCACCGCGTGTGACAGGGAGAGAGCCGCCCGCGGGGGGGAGGAAGGGGGCAATCAGGTGGCCCCCCCATGACAGGGAGAGAGCCGCCCGCCGGGGGGAGGAGGGGGGCAATCAGATGGCCCCCCCATGACAGGGAGAGAGCAGCCCGCCTCACTGCAGCCCCACTGGACCCCAGGGACCCATCCATGCCAGCTTTCCTAAAAGGTAGGGAGGCTGGGTGGGCAATGTTAATTTGAATAATTTGTATATATATGTATGTGTGTGTATGTCTGTTAGTGTATGTCTGTTAGTGTGTGTGTATGTCTGTTAGTCTATGTCTGTTAGTGTATGTGTGTGTATGTCTGCTAGTTTATGTGTGTGTATGTCTGTTAGTGTATGTGTATGTATGTATGTGTGTGTATGTATGTTAGTGTGTGTGTGTATGTATGTTAGTCTATGTATGTGTGTGTGTGTGTATGTTAGTTCATGTCTGTTAATGTATGTGTGTGTTTGTGTCAGTGTGTGTGTGTGTATGAGCGTATGTATGTGTGTGTGTATGAGTGTATGTGCTTCTGTTAGTGTATGCATGTTTGCGTGTATGTGCTTCTGTTAGTGTATGCATGTGTGTGCGTATAAGTGTATGTGCTGCTGTTAGTGTATGCACGTGTGTGCGTATAAGTGTATGTGCTTCTGTTAGTGTATGCACATGTTTGCGTGTATGTTCTTCTTTTAGTGTATGTTTGTAAGTGTCTGTCAAATCAGTGAGAGTCTGTTTGTCATTTAGTGTGTGTGTGACTATTAGTGTGTGTCTGTCAGTATGTTTGTGTGTGTCTCTCTGTCAATGAATGAGTGTGTGTCAGAGAATGTGTGTGTCAAATCCGTGATGTCTGTGTGTTTGTCACTGAGTGTGTGTGTTACTGTCAGTGTGTATCTGCCAGTGTGGGTGTCTGTCAGAGAGTGTGCTTAGAGGGACACTATAGGCACCCAGACAACTTCAGCTCATTGAAGTGGTCTGGGTGCAGTGTCCCAGTCCCCTTAAACCTGCAAGTGTAATTATTGAGGTTTCTCAGAAACTGCAATAATTACCTTGAGAGGTAACTCCATCTCTAGTGGCTGTCTATCAGAGGGACTTTCGGGTGGTTAGGTGACCAAAAGTCGCCTAACTGATGCTGGACGTCCTCACCCTGTGCATGAGGACATCCAGCATCTGCTAAATACCCATAGGATTTTAACCCCATCAGTGTCGAGTGGGGGAGGGGAGGACATGAGGGAGGGGGGGCACTACAGGGAATTATAGTGCCAGGAAAACAGCTTTGTTTTCCTGGCACTATAGTATTTCTTTAAAAGGAGCAGGAAAAGGTGGAGTCTAAAGAGGAAGGGGTGGGTTCTTAATAAGGAAGCGGTGCGCCCTTGACAGGAAGGGGTGGTAAATTTAGATTAGGGGGTTCTCAGGTATAGTCATGCCCAGGGCAGCACAAAATTAAAATACACCACTGTGTGAGTGTCTGAGTATGTGTGTGCGTCTGTGAGTGTCTGAGTGCATGTATGTGTCTGTGAGTGTATGTGTGTGCACGCGTTTATATATGCATACGAGTGGGTTTTTTTTTGGTGGGGGGGAGTTCCCACACTTTTTTCCCCAGGACTTGACTCCTGATTATAACCTAATACTTATGTGTATATATAATCATATTGGCCTGTATAGGTTTTTTAAAAATATTTGTCTGCTGGCTGCTAGTGTTGCTAGCAGACAAATGGAAAAAAAAAACTCACAAATCTACTACTTTTAGTCAAATTTGATTAGGCCATTTATCGGGCATTATGTGGGTGACAAATGTGGCTGAACATTCCAATAGGTATATTTATTTTATTTTTATAATATTTATTTTGTAATAATATATTATTTTAAAAAAATTTTAAGGTCAAGTATCGGCAGTTTATCGGCTACTGATAAGCCTTTAACTGCGGTAATGTAATTGATCTAAACTGTTGAATTTATTATCGGAAGCTAATTAACTGCCGATAAACGAACAGCTTGAATTTAATTGAGGCTTAAGTTAGATATTTTTTTTTTGTAGAAAATAAACTATATTTAGCAGTATGATAATGAGTAAAAGTATGGTTTTGCTCTACAGGAGAAATGATCCTCTGGAGGTCCTTTCTCTTGATAATCCACCAGATCTCCTTATAATGGCCTTTCCTCAAGAAAACCACTTTATATTTTTCATTCAGTAAATATTCCTACTCTATGTTTGAATTAGTATTTGTAGTGTTAGTACTTGTGTTAAGTATATCAAATGTGCTTTTGCATCCTTATTTTTTATTATGTTTTCAAGAGAAAAGGCCTTAAAGCCTTTTTACTATTCACAATACGTCTGTTCAAAATCTTCAGATAATGATTCACAGATGAAACATCCTGCAGTTGCAGTGATGATACTTAAAATGTTTCACATATACTGATTTGTTCAGATCTCTGAATTGTCCTTGTTTAACCTGTTTCAGGGAGGTTTTCTTCTCATACGTGTAATGTAGGGAGATTCCTCAGTGTTCCAAATGGGACCCATCTATTTGGCAGTCTAGGCACTCAGGACAATCATATTCCTTCTCAAGAGGAATATAAAAAGGGCTAAGTAATCGTTTTATGTCCTGGCTTTATTTTCAACAGCTGGAGAACCTCGGGACTGGGAGATATTTGGGACTGAAAGCAATGTAATGAAAATATAGAGCTTTAACAAGTTAAATAATCATATTTAATTAAGTTCTTCGATATAGATCACTATGCACTAAAATGCTCTGCTCTATGTACAATAAGGCAGCCCAAGAAAAACAATTAAATCTCACACTCAAAAAAAAAGGTTTATGAAAACAATAGACCTGGCGTGATCACATATCATTAGATCTGGACACTCTGTTCAATGTCATCTAGGGTACTCGTTACAATATTAATCACTTTCTGATAGCAGATCATGACTTAATGCCGATTCCTTCGGTTTCGAAGTTATCTACAAATCAGATCAAACTGTAACATAACACACTTTGACAAATGAGGAATTGCATGACGCACATTTCTCTTTTGTATGATATAAGCTTTGCAGAACTTTACGAATGATTGTACAATATAAGGAAACTTGTACTTTGTCCAATACACTAATACATCAGACAATAAAATAGGCAAAAGTTGTCAAATGTGCCAGCAATCATGCTAAGGCAATGAAACATAGCATATATGTTAATATGGGTAACAAAAAATAAATAAATCAGTGACTAGTAACTGCAGATCGATCTGGCCCCTCTGGCACGACACTGGGGGATTGGCACTTTGCCCAGTCAATAACTATCTCAGAACACAGGGCATGGGGGATTAAGTGAATGGAAGCTCTGACATTGCACAACTTTTTAGAATTTTAATAACAAGCACACTCAGGGACTATGGGAATAGGAGGTTTTTGGTATTCAGCAATTGTTTGTTGAACACTAAGCAATTTAGCTATTAAACCACCACATCTCAATTGTTTATGGATAGAACCCCCATATATATTTCTGCTCACAGTTTATAAATAACTGATCAAGAGAGGCATTATATGAGGTAGATAAAATGAGTACCATTAAATTGGGTGATAGTAACAACCCCTGGATGTTGGACTACGGTAACATCCCCAGGACGTACTTGAAAACTAGAGTAATCTGAATGTACCTTTCCTGGTTAAATACTTTATTATTATTATTATTATTATTATAGACTTCCATATTATTAAACAAAAATATGTGATATTGTAAGAGAAATGCTGCCCAGAATTAGAGTAGGTGAGAAGCAATACACAAAACTCTAATTTAGTTGTACAGTGTGTTGTTGTGGTTATAGTGCCAGTAGTGCCCTGGCCCCACCCACTCACTGTAAGTAGTCAAAATGCGTTGGAACAATTTGGCTTCTTACATGTAGTAGCACCATGTGCTACTCCCTGCCTCCACTACTCTCTATTTAAGAGCATTTTTTTGAACACCTTTTCTGAGCTAAGCCCTGCAGTGCATTCCATCTATATGTGATATATGTATTTTAATATCCTGTCATTTGGCTCCTTTACTTATTTTAAGTATTTGGCACATATGACTGTATATAATGTGGACACTTTTAAACCTATATCATGCTTATTTGTTTTTCTTTTATTCTTTAGTTTTTGAGTTTAATTTACAATAAAAATTCATGTTGGTCATTCTATATATTTTTTTCACCCCGTAGATTTGTCTTTTATATTTCTGCTCATGTCCCCCACGCTCTGTGAAACCAAGAAAGTGCTATTATTTGTATTTAGAGATATTGTGCATAAAAAATTGTAGCAATAGAAAATGTGTACAACTAAAGTCATCTTAGCTGATTTTATGAAGCAAATTTTTGGCACCTTTGGCACTACAGAGCCTGTTTAACCCACAAGGCCACAGGTTCAAATCCAGCAGCATCAACTTCATCCTTCCGAGGTCAATAAATCAGTATCATCAATCTATTAATTCAGCTGTTGATTCGGTTAATTCCAAGAGCATGAGTGCTTTGAGTCCCACTGGGAGTAAGACGCTATATTAATACTACTTAATATTATTACTTCAATGCCTGAATGAAGCATTAGATCTCAATAGTTACTTGTTTCTGTTATGAAAAGTTTTTGTAAAGAGACATTTCGGCCATCCTATCTTACCTTAACGTGCCATCAAACTGGCCTTTGGTGGGAATCAGTAAAGATGTTACATTTTAGCAGTTTGTCATTAGCAAAACCCATGGAGGCTACTGTGCAAAAGTCCTTTTTTTGTGTGTGTTTTTTTTGTGTGTGTGTGTGTGTGTGTGTGTGTGTTCTTACATGCCCAGCAATTAGACAGACACTATTTAACATTCTTGAAAGATGTTTCTTTTTTTATTTTCAAATTAGATTTTCCAAAAACATATAATTATGACAGTCTAATACTATTCATTTTGTACAATATTGTAATTAGCGTTAGATGCTGGTGAAAATACTCTTCACCAAAAAAAAAATATATATGTATATATTGTGCGACGAAGTGCCCTTCGCCTCTTGGGCCTGGAGAGGACTGCTTGCCAGCCTCTTGCCATGTGATTATGGTCCCTGGGAGATTGGGCCCTTTAAAAACAGTATTCGGCCCTAACAGAGTGCATGTCACTCATTCTGGCCCTTTAAATACAGTGGGGCCATTCGGTACTTGCCCTGTGTGAGCGGTGATACCCCAGATAGCTATGCCATGGAGCCTATTCATATAATGAAAGACTATGGGAAAGACTTTAGCTCCATGGCAATTGAACTGTGTGAATAGGATCTGCGCTCTATTCGGTAGTTTTGTGCGCCCACATGTCTGTGTTTGGTGTAATAAAAGTGACTTTATATATTTTAAAACATAATCCTGTATTTAGGTCCCCACATGTGTAATGGAGTTTTGTCTTTGACCTGGGAGATAATTGGATTACTTCTCCAATTATCTCCAGGGCAGAAGGGAGGAAGCCAGGATGCATTGTGGGGATGTTTTACTTTTACTGTTTGAGCCAGATTAAAATACTGCCAGCCAGGGGGAACAAAAGATACTTTTACTAACTTTTGAACCCCTGGTCTGATTCATGCCATTTTTTAATATGTTGTTCCCCTGAATGGATTGATTGTGGATATGTATTTTTATGTGAATGTGATGTTGTCAGGGTACCTGTGGTCTCTACCTCCGAAAGAGGTAGAGACTTAGCTGTTCCTCCATCCAGACGGTCTGATGGCTCCCTTCCCCGCGGTCTATCCGGTCATGCTAGGCCGGCCGCGAGGGAGTGACTGCCTTTTACAGCATCTAGGCAGGAAGTAGTCATCAGGACACTCCCCCGGAACAACCTGTCAGTCAATGGCTGCAGGACCAATCAGGATGCCTTGGAGGCGTGGTTACTGCTCTGAACAGGGTATTTAACAGAGCTTCTTTCATTAGCTCATTGCCCTGTTGTGGTTCTAGCTTGTTCTAGTCACTCAGTGCTTGTGTATTCTATTATCCCTTTTGGTTTTGACCCGGCTTGTTTACCTTACTCTGCTTATCTCTGTTACCCTTGATTCGGCTTGTCTCTCGCTTACCTGTCTTCTGTTACCCTCGACCTCGGCTTGTCTTTGACCATTCTATACTGTACTACTTACGTTAGTCCGGCCATTCTAAGGTCCGGTATACGTATCTGGCTACTGTTTGTACTCTGCGTGTTGGATCCCTGTCTGAGGGGAGGGGATGTGTGGGTTGTACAATTACTTGATTGGTTGTTTTATGCCTCCCCCTGGGTGTGTCCTGTATGTGCACTGTAATAAAAAGCAGGCTGGGTGTTCCAGACCTGAGACCACTGCTTGATCCTCAACACGGAGCCTTGTCTCGTTCTTGGGGGGATTCACTGTATGCTGTTGGAGATTGATTGCTAGGAGTGTAAGCTGATGTCTGCTTTTCCTGTTCGTCTTCTAGCAGCTATTCGTGAGGTTCCAGTTTGGAGTGCTATTTTGTATCCAGTTCGGGAGTTTGGTGTTCTGCAGTAGCTGTGCCTGTCTCTCAGAAAGGGGCATATCGCCTAAACGGATTTTAACCCCTTGTCTGCTGAAACGGTCCGTTACATATATATATATATATTTATATATATATATTTTATTTGAAGAACAGTTTGTCATATTTACTGAGTAATGTCTGTTGAAGCGTGATGTTGATCTACTTGCCTAAAATAAAGCTATTATCCCAAAGATCATATTCAGAATAGTTAGCTTCATGTAAGAGATTAACATTTGTGAACACAAAGTTTCTGCAGATTATTTACTTAGTGCACCCTAAGATTTAGAGCTACATAATAGAGTATAAATCTCTCCTTAATTGAGTATAATAGCATAAGATGAAATAATATCTAAACACATTTTTTGTCATGACCCGTAACAAATGGTTCCAAGAACATTGAAAAAAACTTGACCTCACTATTTCTGTTTTTCACCTGGGCGTACAATAGGTTAAAACAATGGGGGAGATTTAACACAGTGTTCTGTTCTTTAAAAGTGATCTGAAGTATAAAAAATGGGGCATTCACCATGGAAACCAGTGAAACTAGCTGTCACATTGGAGTCTCCTCCTCTTTTTACATTTTTGCTCCGTGTTGTACAAAAGAACACTTACACAAATCTGCCCCATTGTCTACTTCCCTGGTGTGCTAATAATTGATGTGCATGCTTTTATATCAGCTTTTATTTAAAAAAAAAAAAAAAATAAACATCACCAAGTGAAAGATGATTGAGAAGAAACAAAAAGTTAAATTAAATGAAATAAAACATTTAATACAGTATTATAGTCATAATCCGTTCAATATGAAAATACAGAGTATCCCCTTTTCTGAAATAAAAGTCAAACAGTGGCCAAATCAAAGCATTATCAGGGTCCCCCTCCCCCCCCCTATTATCCAAGACAATTTGAAGGTTGTCCACAGAGTAGTCTTAAATTGACTAAAGTCACTAATTCGGTGAAGGGTTTAATTCCGTGTTATACAGTTGCTTCACCTTAGATATAGCAGAGGAGTTCCAGTTTGTGAGGTTAAGGTGTGAGGAGCTGCAATGTAGACAATGGGTCACACTGTAGATTGGTGGTAGTTCAAAGAAGTGTAGGTACTTTAGTTGACCAGACCTGCAGAGAGTGAGCAGATGTTGACAGATGTGGGCTATATCAGCCTGTATTATTGTCCTTGGAGACCACATAAACTTAGGTAGAGTAAACGGCCACAAACACGCTTTTTCAATATGCAGCCACAGAGGTATGTAGTTCCCTGTCTCCACCAGGATCAACTAGGCCATCACCGAAGCAAGGTAATACATCCTCATGTTGGGAATACCCAGGCCGCCCCTAAGATTTTTAGGGAGCTAGCAGGTCGGCTTTTGTCAATTCTGTGCATATTGGATGTCTGTTGGCAGACAGACGACCAGTGGTGGCACAGCCCCCGTCCCAAACCCATCAAAGTCTCACTAGAGGAGGATTACAAGTATATTTTTGCTTTGTTCTTTTTTTCCCACTTCTGGGGGGTGTCAGTACAGTACTGTTTCTTTTTTATTATTCGTAGTAACCTTTTAATGCAGATAGAGTGAAAGTAGATGTATTAGACTCTATATTTTGTATGGTTGTGGTTCTGCTGTTACTTTTTTTGTCATTGTTTAGATGTGAGTTGTGTATGTTATAACATCATGTAGCAGTGATCAATCATATGTTTTTTGGTAGATGTGATATCTATCCATCTATCCATCTATCCATCTATCCATCCATCCATCCATCCATCCATCTATCCATCTATCCATCTATCCATCCATCCATCTATCCATCTATCTATCCATCCATCCATCCATCCATCCATCCATCCATCCATCCATCCATCTATCCATCTATCCATCCATCTATCCATCCATCCATCCATCCATTCATCCATCCATTCATCCATCCATTCATCCATCCATCCCTCCATCCATCCCTCCATCCATCCCTCCATCCCTCCATCCATCCCTCCATCCCTCCCATGAATGAGTTGCAAGTATAGATTGGCTTACATATCTGCTTAGGGTTGGATGTAAAAACGTCTTTCTCTTTTGGTATGGGTGTGTTTTCTGCTTACAATATGCCCTCGCTATTCACTACTATATTGGTGCAGCTGAAGGATATTTGTGTTCCTCTTTCACATTTCACATATTAGTGGGTATGCCTTCCTTTATTATGCATTTCTGTAGATATTTGTGTAAATTATGAACAAATATATAGGATATAAACTGAAAATGCATGTGATGTATATCGATATAATATATGGATGGGTTAATATAGCGCTATTTAATGGAAACAGACAGAATGCTCCTATTAAAACCTTGTGTTTCCAGCTTCATCATATTTGGGGTGGCTAGCTTAATAAGGTATGATGGATTGAACATCATGTGGGAGTTAAATGCACAAAGCTGCAGCTGAAAGTTCAGTGGATCAGGCAACTTTATCTGACTAAACCCAATGAGGTCATTTTAAGATGAAGACTGGTTACATAATATCCTTACAGCAGGGGTAGCCATCAGGGTGTTCGCCAGATGTTCAACCACTACTCCCATGATTTTCAGCAAGGTTGAGGCCTGATGAAATTATATATTAATGTTCTGAGCAGCACAATTTTGTTATAAGTTTATATGTATATGAAAATGTGTGTGTGTGTGTGTGTTTGCGTGTGAGCGTCTATCTATCTATCTATCTATCTATCGCTCTATCTATTTTTAAATTAATATATTAAAGATCCCAAATGTGACATGTTTGTCTGTTATGTTCTAATGGACATTGTTTTTCCTGGTTCTGATCCAGCTCATTAAGGTTCTAAGTTAACAAGAGCGACACAGAGTAATTAAAACACTGCTGAGCCGGACAGGATTTGGGACATGGCGAACGTTTATACTAAATAACTATTTTTGTTAATTGAATTTGAACCATGATGTCCATTCTTGCATTTCAGTACTAAATGATTTGTGCCAGTTACATAATGATAGGCATTTTTTTTTCCTCCGGCATACCTGTATTTTCTTTTCTTGCATGAGTAATGATACCAGATTAAATAAAAAGCTTAGTGCTTTTTCCTACGTCTTCAGAAAATGAACATCTGTTTCTATGCTTAACACTTTAATACCTTTTTAAGTTGAGTGGTGTAATGTGCTGATTTTGTCTTTTAAGGCCCAATGTGTGCGGATCTCGTTACAATGTCTACTGTTGCCCTGGATGGAAAACCTTACCGGGAGGAAATCAGTGCATTGTTCGTAAGTTCTCTTTTCTTTTCTTGTTTTTTTTGCAACATCATGTGTTAGAAGGAAAATAAACACCTATATTTTAAATATTCAAGACAGGAATTTTTCTTCCTGGTTGCTGTGGACTGTCATGTGATTAAAGCAGCTCTGATCTTTGTGACATGCTCATAAAAACTGTGTTAGAATTACATGGAAACTCTGCCACTGTTAAAAGATATTGTGGGACAAAGTAGAGACTACTTTATCTTATGTATTTTTACTACACTTGACAAAGCTTGACAAAAGAGTGGAGCTACTGCTGTCAAACCTTGTCAAGCTCCAAGCAATCACTAGTGACAGCGAAGGAAAAAAGGTTTTGTCTATGGAAGCTCCTATGGTCTTGTAGGTTCCTTCATAGACATTGGTGTTGTACTATAGTGCAGTAAAGCCTTCCTTCACCACCCAGGCACCGCACACCAAGCAGCGGTGTCGCCATTAAGGTCAATATGCCTGTTTGCCTTAATTGTTTTTTACTGGTATATTAGGAGATTTTATATTAGGAGATTTTTACATTTCACAGCACAGAGAGTTTAGAGTAATGTTCAGAACCTGCTTCAAATATATCTGTTAGAGACATTGATGTTGGATGGAAATTTTTGTGTAATCAGACAGGGTCAGCAAATATGGGTCCCACATGCTGATGAGATAGAGGAGATAGATGACATAGAAAATATACCAGGAATTAAGTATTACATTGCAAGTTTAAGGCTCAGAAAAGTTGCAGTGGAAAAAAGTCTCCAGCTCCAGATTTCTTTTTCTTCAATAAACCATTGTTCACTAAATCAAAAATTGTCAGGAATTGAGCAGGATATAGCAATTTTTCGTCCCAAAATAACTGAACTGGAAAAAATGTCAACTGTTTTATTCTTCTACTGTACTCCAGTTTGGCTATTAGGGTCTAAACTTTTCAGATATTTTCCCAAACATATATGTAGAAAAATATGGATTTTATTAAAGACATAAGGTGAGTAATATGCTTGTACTCTCTTTACTCCAAACAGCAGCGTGAAACAGTTAAATTCATTTTAACGCACCATTCAAAATTAACAGGTACAGCCAAACTTAGAATAACTGGTACCCAATCAGCATTCAGCATAGGTAATATAAGTAACAAGAGTGTAACCCAAATCGTCTTTTGAGCTGCGACCCCCGATAAAATAGTCCATAACAATAGAAATTTGACACAAAACTGGAATCAGAAGAACATCCGTAAACAAAGGGTAATTCAGTCGTCTTCAACTGTGTTAAACTGTAATAAAAACCAAAAGATAAGCGGAAAATGGGTGGGTTAATACTGGGAGGGATAATACTCACATCCTGTCTTTAATACAATCCATACTTTCCTACACATGTGTAAGGCAGAATCTGAACATTGTATTGCAGAGAGGAGACTCCGATTTTGCTAGTTTTATAGCTGCAATAATATATACATTATAACATATACTAACATATTATGACAAAGCCACAATAGATACTTGAGAGACAGGATGATAATCAGAAGATTTGAAAGTAGAATCAGAGAACCAATCAGCAGCTTTCAGGATATCAAAAAGTGATCCCCCAGGTTGGGAGGCCTTCACTGACATTGTTTAACTAGTGGAGTGAGGGACAAATCCACTGATATAATTAATTGCCAGAGACATTGTACTGAAAACCCATCTAGCTAAAGTAACAGGTGAGACTGGTATATAAGGTTTGCAGTATGAAATGAGTAATTGTCTGAGGCTAGATGTAGATATAATCTGCACCCAAATGTATTGATCGATTGGCATTTACCTGTAGAGTCTTTTTCATTGAATAAGACTCCACAGGTAAATCCCAGACAGATCAATGCAGACGCAGATTAAAAGACATTAAATCAGTTTGTAGCCGCTGCAAACTCATTTGTGCGCAAGTCTAGTATGTATCTGTGATGACTGATGCTGCAAGTGGGTTTGAGCACCTGGCACAAATTATCGCAGAGACATATCACACATTTGACTTCGCTTCTGCAAGTCCCTGTCACATCAGCAAAGCTATGTGTTTAGAAATCAGGGAAGGGCAATTCCTGGTCCTTATACTGGCAGGATTTTAAGGGATCCAGAAATTCTGCTTTAAAGCTTCGTATTGTCAGTTTGCCAGATTATTGAAAGCAAAGTCTGGTACCATGACCACTTCAATATGATAAAAAAGTTATGGTGCCTAGAATTTCCTTTAAATACAAATTTAGGTATAATCCCTAGGACATTACCATACCAATATATCCCCAAACAAAAAAGTAAAATCAAATATAAGTAAGCCTTTTTGTGTTTATATTATACCTTGGTGTCATTGTTAATTAGCTGACTTGTGTAACAATGTGTCCTCTTTTAATTTTTTTAATCTACAGCTATATGTCGGCATTCTTGTGGAGATGGATTCTGTTCCCGGCCAAATATGTGCACCTGTCCAACTGGTCAAACAGCTCCATCATGTGGTTCCAAGTCAGGTGGGTCTATGTAATTATTTTGAAGCACTAAATATGTGAAATGGTTGTGTCCACATTTATCAATGAATATGGCTCAAGAATTTGAAAGCATTTGTCTAAACAATTTGTGTCTAAACAATTTCCCATAACCACTGAAAATATCATGTTGGCTAAATCTGACTTGGTATTAAAGGGTCATGGTAAGTCTAAGCACCATGCACTTTCCTTATATACTGACCTCTGTATAGCTTGGATGAAAGACAAGATGGGGGGGGGGGGAGGGGGATATTATAAAAACATTTACATACATAAAGAGAATCAACACAGTAAAGGAGGAGACTATATTTAAAAGAAGAAAAACTTCCACAACAAGAGGACATAGTCTTAAATTAGAGGGACAAAGGTTTAAAAATAATATCAGGAAGTATTACTTTACTGAGAGGGTAGTGGATGCATGGAATAGCCTTCCAGCTGAGGTGGTAGAGGTTAACACAGTGAAGGAGTTTAAGCATGCGTGGGATAGGCATAAGGCTATCCTAGTCTTAAGATAAGGCCAGAGACTAATGAAAGTATTTAGAAAATTGGGCAAACTAGATGGGCCGAATGGTTCTTATCTGCCGTCACAGTCTATGTTTCTATGTTTAGTTTTGGGGTGCCTTCTCAGTTGTATCCATTTAGTGCACACTCCTTGCAAAGAATACAGAAGCTGTTCCCTGGAGAGAGCTGAAACACAGTCCATTATTCCTCCAATATCAGTCTGAACCCTGGTTAACTAAACAGTGAACTAGACTGTGTGTTAATTGATAACAGCCACAATATGACTACTTTGGGTTTATAACGCCGTCCCAGCCATAATATGTGCAGGTGGTGGGTGGGAAAAAAAAAACTACAGATACAAAAACCACTCTTGGATGGGAGTTTATGGGATAATATCAATCGCTATAGACCAGAGTGAGCGGCTACAGATTGGAGTGTCTCATCCTGGTGTGGGGTTGCCTTCCTGCTGCTGCAGACAAAACCTCTAAGTATTGCATTACTAGTGTAGTTATGTAACTTTTTGTTGTTGTTTATTGATTGATTAAAATTTTCCCCCAATATTTAAAATACATTATGTGTATGATGCAAAAAATAAAATAAAATGTGAGGTCTATTATTACTAGACATTCCCTTTAATTCTATGGGAGTTATTTTATTTATTAATTTATAAAATATTTTACCAGGGAGGATACATTGAGATTTCTCTCATTTTCACGTGTGTCCTGGGTGTTTTCAGATGTGATGTATACACATAAAAACAGCCTCTGAAAAATAAAACTGCACATGAAATGTCCAGAAATTGAAACAAATTGTGCATTTAATGTCAATTTGAAATAAGATTTTAAACGGATTAGTTGTTACTGGGTTTTATTTCTTAATGCTATGTTGTATTTAATTATACATATCTCTGGCACTTGCAGTGTTAAACATCCCTCCAAAGCCTCCGTAAACCTAAAATTGAAAGTCGATGAATGACGTGGGTGACCGTGTGGGAATGGAAATTAAAATTTGGCATGATTTGCTTTAATTGAAATCAGTTTATTGAATTGAGTTCCTATTTCTTCTTGTTGAATGATATCATTTCCTAAACAGTGTTTAATCCCAATTATTTTCTCAAGCTGAATAAAGCTATCTCTGGCAGCATATTTTGCAGAGTGTTACTACATTTCTTTTCTTGATAAAGCTCTAGTTATTGTGAGTGTAAGCAATGTGTGACCTTTCTACAAGAAGTGTGATTACGACTTGTCAAAACAAAGGAAAAAATAGTTTTTGGCTCATTCTCATAATATTTCAGCTCATAAAGAGAGGCAGCGGGTCTTCCAAAACAAAAGCCAGTTCTTCGAAAAGTTGAACCTAACCGATTTACCAATTGGGTTGCATAGAAAGCGAGCAGTATCTTATGTGCCACTGTCACCATAGGCAGGGCCGGTGCTAGGATTTTTAGTTACACAGGCGAAGATGCATTTTGGCGCCCCCAACCCTCATTAAAAAAAAAAATGCATCTTCACCTGTGTGTCTTTCCTCCCAAGCCACAGGCACACATGCATCATTTTTCAGTCACACAGTCAAAGTCATACAGGTACACTGTCATACAAAGACAGAAATAATCATACAGAGACATACAGACACATACAGTCAGAGACATACAAGCAGAGACATACATGCATACAGAGACATGCAGGCATATAAAGACATGCATGCATACAAAGGCATACCGTCATACAGACACATACATACAGACAGGCATACAGAAACATACATACAAAGACATTCAGGCACATACATACAGACATACAGGCATAAAGAAACATACATACAGAAACATACAGGCATGCAGACACATACATACATACATACAGGCATACAAAGACATACACACATACAGATACATGCATGCATACAGAGACATAACGTCATACAGACACATACATATAGACAGGCATACAGACACATACATACATACAGAGGCATACCGTCATACAGACACATACATACATACAGAGGCATACCGTCATACAGACACATACATACATACAGAAACATGCATACAAAGACATACAGGCATACAGAGACACACAGACACACACATACAGAGACATAAAGGCATACAGTTACATACATGCATACAGAGACATATATACAGACATTCAGAGACAAACATACATCCAGTTACATACAGGCATACAGAGACATACAGAAACATACGTACAAGACATACAGGCATACGGACACATACATACATACAGAGGCATACCGTCATACAGATACATACATACAGACAGGCATGCAGAAAAATACATACTCACACACACACACAAACTCACAGACACATACTCGAACACACACACACTGACAGACACACATACTCACATGCGCACACACACACTGACATACTCACACACACCGACAGACACACTCACTCACACACACACAAACTCATAGACACACTTATACACACACTGACACACACATACTGACAGACACACACACACTCTCACTCACACACACACACACACACACACACACTGACAGACACACACAAACTCACAGACACACATACACACTGACATACACACTCACACACACCGACAGACACACTCACTCACACACAAACTCATAGACACACTTACACACACACTGACAGACACACACACTGACAGACACACACACACTCACTCACACACATACACACTCACATGCACACACACAGTAATTAATAAAGTAATTAACAATAAATTAAATTTAAATTTCCCACCCAGCCTCCCTACCTGGAGTGCTGGCGTGGGTCTTTCATTGGTGGTCCAGTGGGGCTGCTGGGAGGCGTGCGGCTGACTGGATTAGGAGGCGGCGAGGGAGCTCTCTGATCTCTCTGACCGGCTCCCTCGCAGGCGGTTTTCTGATGCCGCGGGAGCCGGAATATGACGTCATATTCCGGCTCCCGCGGCATCAGCAAAAGGCGCGCGAGGGAGCCGGTCAGAGAGATCAGAGAGCTCCCTCGCCGCCTCCTAATCCAGTCAGCCGCACGCCTCCCAGCAGCTCCGGGGATCCAGGAGGTGACCAGGCAGGAGGGAGCACTTCCCTCCTGCCGGTCACTGGAATTTTGCGCCCCCAGAGCCGGTGCGCCCTAAGGCGGCCGCCTGTGCCGCCTTATGGACGTGCCGGCCCTGACCATAGGTCCCTTGTACTCTTCTCCCTTATGACCAAATTGAACCCAGGTGTCTAATAGTGTAACCACCAGGATGCAAGAAAGAGATGGGTACTGCTTCAAATAGTGGTCCTGCTTCCCTACTAGACCAGGAGGTCAACACATTATTATTATTATTATTATTATTATTTTATTATTTATATAGCGCCATCAGATTCTGTAGCGCTGTACAATGGGTACATAGCTCTTTATTCCTGTGTTCTATGCACTCTCTACATATAACCAGTTGGCATGGATGGAAGACAAAATAATTTATCACTGAAGGGTCAGGGTTCCCATAGTTGTCAGCTGCACCGGGTTCCTCATGTTTATCTGCTGTACACTTTTTCAATTGTGAATCAATCAGCTGATTAATAAAAAAAAAAAATGACTGTCAGCTAATCCCTCTCAGCCAAGCCCTAAACTGCAGGGCTTAACTCAGGAATTTCTTCCTGCTCCCGGTCATTAGTAATAGAGGTGGGGACTGGAGTCTGGCAGACCTCCGGTAAGAAGGGCACATGACATATGCACTTATTCTATATGCATTATTTGTTTACCCCATGCCATTATTACGCGGTATGTCAAGTTAAATGGATTAAAGGGAAACTATAGTGCCAAGAAACTAACTCTTGTTCCTGGTACTATAGCTCCCCCCTTTGTCAAGCCCCCCCATTGTGTCACATATCTGGGTCCAGCAGGGAAGTCCTAATGCGCATGCACAGAGCGATGGCTGCGCTCACATTAGGATTGCATTGTATAATTCTGGGATTCCAGTGACGCTGGAAGTCCGCATGCATAGCGTGAGGACATCCAACATCTGACATCCTAACGATCCGGAAGGCCCTCTAATGGTTGTCTTGTAGACATGAGTTAACCCATAAAGGTAATTATTGCAGTTAATTAACCCCTTAAGGACACATGACATGTGTGACATGTCACGATTCCCTTTTATTCCAGAAGTTTGGTCCTTAAGGGTTTAAACAACTGCAATAATTGCCTTTGCAGGGTTAAGAGTGCTGGGACACGGCACCCAGTCCACTTTAATGAGCTGAGGTGGTCTGGGTGCCTATAGTGTCCCTTTAATGAAACATTCATTATATGTCAGTAAATGAAAAAGGTATAGTAATATGTTTAGACAAAATCCATAACAAAGTAAGGGCAGTATTCCAAAACACCCACGTTGCAGTGTTTGCATCTAGAATGTAGTTTTCCTCAAGTATAGAAAAGATTTTTATGTGACTCACCTTATTATTAGACCTGTTGTTCAAATGAGTGATCCTATGGACATCAATGCAGGCCCATATATCTAAT
The DNA here is from genome assembly GCF_036172605.1 of Pelobates fuscus. Lineage (NCBI taxonomy): Eukaryota > Metazoa > Chordata > Amphibia > Anura > Pelobatidae > Pelobates > Pelobates fuscus. Next base: position 330,069,311 of record NC_086319.1, read on the forward strand.
GGTGGATACAAACAAGTGGATAAATGGCTAGTCATGGTGGCCCCACAGGACTGTAGGAAAGTGGCATGGGCAGTAAGTAACCATGCATTAAGTAAGAGCTGCTAATCTAGATTCTATTCATACTTGTATTACATTTTCTTCGTTACATTTTTGTTCTCACTATAATAAACAGTTTATAAAGCAGTTTAATTAATTTTCTACCATTCGCATAGCAAATCTAACCCCTGGGACCGTTTTCATTTCAAGCCTGACAAACACTATGTAACTCACTCACAGAACTCTTTATAATATATATTGTTTCAGTGTAACAATACCCTCTGCTTCCTTTCAAATGTTTCAACATGTTGTGTGAAACCAAAATAGCAAAGCTTCATAGAGTGTGGGAAAGTTTAAAGACATTTTTAAAATGTGTATCTCAAGTAAGTAAATATGCTTGTCAAAAACTGTAATATATATTGTATATTGATATATTTATTTTGCTAATGGCCTATTTATATACAAAAAAAGAGGAGATAGTTTTTTTTTAAAGGTTAAGCCCTCCATGACAGATAGTCTGTTGGTTCTGTCATGACATCACTGGATTTTGCCTATAGTCTTGCCCTGAAGTTGTTAAAGGAATACTACAGGGTCATTAACATAAACATGTATTCTTGATCCTATAGTGTTAAAATCACCATTTAGGTAGCTTGCCCACCCCCTTTAGCCCCCTTAAAAGGCAAGAATATATACCTTATTTCCAGCACCACCTGTATCCGCCGTCACTGGCCCTGCCTCTGCCCCCTATCGGTCTCCTTGCTGACATCATCAGAATTTAGGATTTCAGCCAATCCAATGCTTTCCCTAAGGGAAAGTAAATATGCTTGTCATTGACTGAAATCGGCAAGGAGGTGGATCCAAACACTGGATTGGCCAATCAGCACCTCCTCATAGAGACGCATTAAATCAATCCATCTCTATGAGAAAAGTTCAGCATCTCCATGCAGAGCATGGACAAGCTAAACATCAGTGCTGCACTGCCCCAGGAAGTGCCTCCAGTGGCCATCTGAGGAGTGGCCATTGAAGGTATCCCTGTCTGAATAGACGATGTTTGCATGAAAATTTCTGCAGGGAATGATTATACTCACCAGAACAACTACATTAAGCTGTAGTTGTTCTGGTGACTATAGTGTCCCTTTAATGTAACATATTATTGGATCTGCCTGTAACGTTTTAGAATCCCTTACAACACAAATGGTGACATCATCTAAGGAATAATTCCCTGTAAAAAAACCTTGAAATAATCTTCTATTCACCTCATTGCAGTTCATTTTAATTCAGTTCATTCCTGCAACTGTAACTCCCACTAATCTCTATCAGCACTGATGCATGTATGTCCCAAATTTGTCATTACATAAACATCTCCCCTTTAACATCGATATTTTACTAACACATTAACCATAGGACTAACACTGACATTAAGACTATATCTAACTACAATTAGACAATTAACCTTAATCTAAATACATCATGTATTATAAAAGAAAACAAGTCCTTCTTTGGGTCCTGCAAGAGTTTATGAACTACCCGATCTTTGGCAATGCATGGGATTATTTTTCCTTAATAGACAGTTCACCTTATTTTATAATCTGTTTTTTTTTCTCTATATACAATGGATTTGACAAGCCACCTCAAATTGCTGCTCTCCGCATAGGTCCATATTTTTTTTTTTATTTCAATAATTACTTAAATAATAGAACAACAAATGTGAAATAAGCACCCACCTGTTTTAAATGTCCAGTACCATTTGTCAAGGGTGCACGGACACTTGGTCCCACTGTAACCATCCAACAGTCGAAAGATATACAAAAATGATCCATTACATCTTGTGCAGGTCATTTTTTAGAACTTGAGAAAAGCAACATTTTGGCCAGCTTGCAGTCTGTATTACACCATCATTATTACAGAATAATGATCTAAAAGATGATAGTTCTTTTTCTTGGGCACTGGGAGAAACACAGTTACCATGTAAAGTGAAGAGGAATACTGGCATACCTCCCAACTCTACCCAATTCTTACCCAAATCTCAATGCTCTTCCTTTTTTGTCCTTATGTCCCTCCTTCAAAGAACTCAGAACATTTGGTGTACATCACTGTATAACAGAAATCCCCAGCAATATCACACAAATAATTCTTACACAAGTAAATCTTTAGTATATGTTATTATTATTATTATTATTATTATTATGTTATTTATATAGCGCCATCAAATTCCGCAGCGCTTTACAATGGGTGGACGAACAGACATGTAGTTGTAACCAGACAAGTTGGACACACAGGAACAGAGGGGTTGAGGGTCCTGCTCAATGAGCTTACATGCTAGAGGGAGTGGGGTAAAATGACACAAAAAGGTAAGGATAGTTAGACTAATGACAGCTGCAGGAGAGGAGTCAGTCAGGAGCTATTAACAGTTCAATTGATACGCTTTTATGAAGAAGTGGGTTTTTAACGATTTTTTTAAGGAGTGGAGACTGGTGAGCATTTGGGTGTACATAAATAAATTTGTATAGATAAAATACTTTTTTCTAATTGACTTTGCTTTGCAAATAGTTATTGGTAAGGTATGAAGTCATCAGAAAATCATTGTGATAGATCTTGGTCTTTGGTCACCCAACTGACACACCCCCTAGAACAACTCAAGTGTTCCTCATCCTCATTGACCATTTAAAATATAGAAAACTACAAGAAAACAATAGCTAGAAGTTGTAGAGAATTCTCCCTAATTTCATTTTGTTGCTTGTGTCAGAATTGGAACAATGTGTATCAGGGGACTGCACTCAAAACAGCATTTCTGCCCAGCTGTATATAAGAACTTGATCTCGACTGGCATAAAAATGTGAGGGACACGGTCATCAAACGAAATATAGAAGGACATGCTACTGCAGAGCCCACCATGTTTTAATATAGTAAAATGAATACGTAGTCCACATAGACTTTGTGCCTCCACTCCTCAATGTATATTTGCTATATTATATATATATACATATTAAATGACACAAGAATGGGCAGTGCATTAATTGTTCACCCTACAGCATGCTTCCAATTAAAAGGGTTAAATGCAATTTATAAAGTTCCTTTTAGAACTTTGGTGACCTATGGGTTAGCTCAGAGCACGGGAGAACACTGCTGTATTCTTTTAGTATTCCCCATGCTGCATGCTTCATTTTCATAACTAAAGAAGGGTATGTTAATGCGCAATGTTTCCTGTTTACTGTATACTTTATGGGAAATCAGACTAACATTATGATTTTCTGGCACTGTTCGATTCTTGGCTTCTCATTGATATTGGCTAGATAACGGACAGTACCCAAGAATAAACTGACACCACCCTGTTGAGACTACTGATGACTCTGACTTGTAGATTTTCCCTTTAGTTTCATTGCCACACTGTTTTGTTGACTATGTTTATTTTTTTTGTCATTATTCCAAGGACAAAGTTCAGATTGTAACAGGCATTCTCAGTATAACATTGCTGTAGTTGTGGTCTTCACTCAAGCAAAATCATTTAGCTTCATCAAGATGCAAGCTGACGGACTCAATAGCAGAGACTTGGAGACTCGCCGGTGACCCACTTGCAAAATTGAGACCAAAATAGTCTAGGAGCAAATTTCCAAAATCTAAGCTTGAGATTTATTCCCCCACTTTGGCTTGTTTGGCATCAGTTGATAGGATTACTAACAAAATTTGATTACTAAAAAAGAATTGTTAGAAATACAAAGTGAAGTCCACAATTTCAACTGCATTGCAAAAATGTTCCAACTATGTTTTTAGTGCATCTATTATGACTTAAAAGTTTAGCTTTGCTTTGTATTCCTAACAATTCATATTATGGTAACCTTGTTAGGTGAGGTTGATTGTCATAGTACTCCACGCACTTTTTTTTAAATTACTAGCCGTAAATCATCTGTCTATACGGCTTCTTTTGGAAACATTTGTAGCTATGTTGATGTACAGTGTGTTTGAGGTTAAATTGGCTACTTTAATATTCAAGATTTCTAATTTACGGCTATCATCTTTTACTGTCCTCTACGCTCCTATTTATCTGTAGGAAACCATCATGTATATAGTAATTTCTATAGTTGCATTAGGCTTTGAATATATTTATTTATTTACTGAAGCTGATCCACATAGATATTACCTAGTCCTTATTTTATATGTTGCTGCTACGGAGTTCTATTATAAATGTAGTGTGTGTCACTTTGCACATTCACACAACACTTACACTTTAGTTTTTTTCATTTTTTATTTTTTAAGTGTACAAAAGTCCTTATAAAAATTGAACAATATTTATGTGTTCCATTTTGTTTGGCGTCTCTCCTTTAGTAGTGTCCCACGAGGGGAAGCCCTTTTTGTAGTTTTCAGTGTTGTTGTTTTTTTATATTTATTAATTCAGGAGTTATTCTTTGGAAGGAGGTGCCTGAATAGAGGTCAATAGGCTGTTTATTGGGCCCATTTTTGTATTTAAAGTTCATGTTAGCAAATGGATGGACACTATTCTAGCATACAAGGTGATCAGAGACAATAGCAAACAGAATAAACTGAAATCGGTGCTGAAACGTCAAAAACCCACAGGAAAAACAACCTATATAATGTCGTAAACACACCCTACTCTAAGCATGACTTGCTTCTGGTGGTGAAAGTGTTAAAATTCACTATTTGTATGCACTAGAAAAAAAAAATGATTCAAATCCCCCTTAACGCTAACCACACTGAAGTATAATAATATAAATAATATCATAATGCTGCAACCAACAAGACAATTTAGAAATCGTTTACTTTGATCCCCCAAATTAGATGTTTTGCTGAATCACACATTTGTGATTTCAAATGACTAATAAATTGGTCTAATCAGGTAACGTGAATCTTTACTAGACAAAGGCAGAACTTAATAAAGGAATATTGATAATGAACAAAACAATAGTCGCAGTGTATAAAAAAAAAAAACAACCCCCAACCAAAAAAAAAAAGCAAAAAAACAGATGACATACAAATCATTTGCACCAACAACAACTAAAAAAAGCAGAAATGAACAGAAAATCTAACTACGCATTTACATGGTAAAGCAACAGAATTTTCTGTCCAGGAGGGCTCTGGCAAGGAAATATGGCGACTACTAAATTAGATCTTGGTCGCTGGTAACCATACCAGACATTTGCACATAATTGGATTCATACCAACTGTATTCATCTCAGGTTTCCAAGCTGGCAATGAGGTGCTATAGGTGGAGGGAAGGCGTACCTATATGAACAATAAGTGGCCTCTGACTTGTGTTTCATACCAACACACCAATCAAAATGGAAAATGTTGATATTATTGTTTCTCTTGTGCTGTCCACAGAAATTATTTCTTTCATCTATGAATTATTTTGCAATTTAACAATCAAGTCCATAGATACACTTCCTACCTATGACTCAATACTACAGACTTCACAGTTACTTAAACAGTTTAGGTTGCGCTAGCCATATTTGTACTCTTTTTGTAGGTGCATTCCCTGTTCTTTTATAATTCAGTTCTAAAGTAACAATGAGGAGTTCCCAAGAGAATTGCCATCCAAATATGAATCTACCTTACCCTCTCACATTAATATTTAATAGGGAGGTATCCCAAATTGTCTAAACATGGAATTACACCTGTAAATATATATATATATATATATATATATATATATATATATGACCAAAATAAAATTGCCTAAGCCATATTCACTGGAAAGTCCTTTATAAAGATTTCTCAACGTAAGTTCCTCACACACCTCTTTAGATCACCACAGCTAAAAATCTTGTTCAGCCTAAACCCATGACATCGCTAGTGATGAAGCTTTAAGACTTTAATGCACTCCATGCAATATTTGCTCTGTAATGTAATTGAAATCCTACATATATTGTGCATTGTAACAATCATGCCTAAAAAAGAATCTAGTTTAAATAGTTTTTCTTTAGTTGCACCAAGTGTAACACAATTAGTATGAGCAACACTATATGTTAATTATTTCATTCATACTTAATGTTGTTTTAAGTGTACAGATAGGATATTAGAAGACAGCTCTATCTCTGTATTAAAAATAATATGCAATATGTATGGGTACACTTAAACAGAAAGCATTTCACAGTGAAATAAGCACATAGCAAAAGTGCCAAAAAGCCGTAGGTCGTGCCAAGTGGCATAGCATTTTCTATGGTTCCTATGGAGTACTTGTGTTTCACCTGTAACCATTTAATTATTGTTATCCCAGCAAATTTACTTCAGTTGTTAAATAGTAATTTTGGGATACCTTTGCTGCAATTCCAAAAATGCCTTAGGATATGCATGATTTTATTACAACCCAACAAAAGGTATTTTCTTGATTAGTTCCATTTAAAATCTCTTACAGCTGGGGTACACACCTTTTAGGGAAGTTGTATAACAAAGTTAAAAGAAGGCAATTTATTAGAGAAGCATAAAGATAAAGTGAATAGTAATTTGTTATTGTAACAGTTTATATTTTGGCAAAGTATACAGGGGTACTCTGTAGATGTCTTCAAGACAAACTTGTATATATTTTTGGAAACAGAGTGTGTTCATGAGTCAGATCATTAATTTATCATGGTTAATCTGGGACTAATCTAAATGCAATGGAGGATTCATTCCATGTACCTCAAAGATTATATTTATTTGTCTTATTTTGTCTTATTTTGGATCAATATTTAAACCATTTGAGAAGGATAAACTTGATAAAATCATTCACATTCATTGCTCCTTTAAGCATATGGTGTAAAGAGCCATGCTGCAGTTAAAGTGTTACATTTGGAATTTAGTTTAAATACTCCTTTAGGGGTGGGCTTCAGATCCTAACTCAAACTAGCTCAGCCAGGACATCTCTTTTCCCAGAATAAATGCAGGCTTTGCACAATGCAGGGAAGATCATACGTTTGAAATGTTAACACTCTGTCACCATTAACACCAACAGCTGTCTAACCCCATTAGATTACTAAATTCCAGAGTAGGCCCAGGGTATGGCTGCACCTCTTCCTCCAGCTGGAGGGCTGTTTGTTGGATGGTAGTGGGTTAAAATGTCCAGAGGGTGCCCAGCCTTCGAGCACGTTACTAGTTAACAGAGAACTTTGCTCAGTCTCCTGCCAATGAAGGACAGAACATGCCCAGTCTCCTGGCCAAATAAATGCCAAAGTTGGTAACTTCTTATGACATTCACTGAACCAGAAGACTGGGTATCTTGTAGTTCATTTAATATATTAAACTGTACCCCTTATGGCATTTGTTGGACCATATGGCTGAGCACCTATTGGTCCTTTTACCCTTTAGTGCCAGGAACCTATGGATCTGCTCATCTTGTTAACCATTACAGCATCAAAGGGCTGGGTACCTTTTGGCACTTTTAATCCATTATCCTCCAATCAACAGCCCATTTATGCTGTAAAATGGGAGGCCATGTGTCAAGTCCCCCCTGGTATTCTGAGTTTTTAACTGGCTCCACAGTTTTCTTTAAATTAAAATATGTACTTGTAATAAAGAGAGAGAGAGATAGTCAATGTGAGTCCATAATCTTATTTAAATTACATTCCGTAGTCTCACAGACCACAGCGTATATTAATTAATCCACTTGTTTTACTTTCAGAGCCACATGGGAAAACACATTAAGGTCTTCTTCTTGCCTAACGAGACGCTATGCCTGACTTCTCTAGGCATATGTTAGAAAAAAAATTTTTTTGTCAACCTATGAAACTGCAAACTCTTAGTAAATAGCAAATGGAATAATGTTTTTTATGGTTTACTGTGCTGCACTTTACCTCTGATCAAAGCCCTTTACTAACTGGCAGAGTTATTTTTTCATGTACCTTTGTCATGATGCCATTTAAAGGTACACTATAGTGTTACTCTCTGCCCCACACCTTGCCTCCCCCATCGATGTAAAGGGCAAGAAACCCTTTTGTCGATTACCTGATTGCAGCGCAGTTGTCAGCCAATGCGGGGAACCTAATATGCATTAGGCTTTCCCCATAGGAAAGCATTGACTCAATATTTTCCTTTAGGGATTTTCAACAGGCTATCTCTAAATCTGCACTCTTTTACAATACAGTGAGATGAAGTGGTCTGAGTGCCTATAGTGTACCTTTAATACATCTTCTAATAAGTCAAAGTGATTGTGTGTCATTTTACAAAGGTACTAAGTTTCTTACAAATAACAAAACTTTTTCTTTTTAAAAGGGACACTCCAGACTGCTAAAGCACTTAATTTATAAATTTGACACATTTATAAATTGTTCTACCCCCCTGGCTGATAATGAGGCAACCGGTCCTGTTACTTCCTGATAGTTTTGCTCAGTGAAGCAATTGTCCAGAGCACCTGTCTTGCAAAAACTCTAAAAAAAGACTATAATTGGACAGTCACAGAAAGTCTTTTTTGTTTTGTATTTGGGCACTGTCCCTTTAATGGAGCCAAAACCAACAAATTGCATATAAATAGTATGGGTACCATGAGTCCCTATATTGCATCAAAAATATCCAGGAGCTTGTGGTACTCTTTTTAATCATAAATGAACCATATTTATGTAGATTGTCAATTCATGAGCCAGTATCTCCATTGTCTGTTCAGTGTGCAATACTTTTTCTGTATACTTTTTATCATTTTAAAATCCCTTTTTAAGTCTATCAGTTTTGATGCCGAAACTTTACCACATATATTTTTCCAAGACTCACCAGACAAAATTCATTATTCAATTGTAATGTGTCTCCTCTGCGGCTTCCAATATACACATCTGAATCCCAACAAGCTGGTAGAAGAATTTCCGCGCTATCGATGGCTGTCTTATTATAGTCATAATATAGCTGTGATTCAGATGTGTATTGTCTGTTAATATTAAACTCGAATATTTCTGGAAATTTTTAAAAATGCCGTTGTTACAGCCAAATATCTAACCAAGTAATTTATTATAAGACTTTCCCACAAAACATAGTATTCAGCAATTAATTCCTGGCAAAATATAGGAAGGAATAAATAGGATGTCATCCTGCGTTTTTTTAGGCATAGTATAACACTGGCGGTTAATCATAAGTTTTTAATATTTAATAAAGAACATTTGCGATCTCACTCTCATAACATACTGTCCCCCCGGCTGTAGTTTTAATTAGATTTGGTTTAAAATTCAATTTCTCTAGGATCTTTACAATAGTTTTTCTTAGTATTATGGAAAAATATTGACTGGACATCATCCCTATAGAATTCTTGCCAAACATTAAAGGCACAAAAGAACATAGCAAGAATATAGTATAACTTAGATTCTAGATTACCATCTACAGTGCTTTGAAATTTATATACCTCTTAATTTTTGCATTTATGAGCTTCTAGAAAAGGGTTAGGCAACCTTTGACACTCCACAATAGTCCACAACACCTGGAGTGCCGAAGGTTCTAGAACATGGATGCCTTTCCTTGTATCAACAGCTATCGGTAGGCTACATTTCCATATTTCTGTGCTAACCAACTATTATAAATGCTATAGTTTACTATATGTTGGAGAACCTAAGTTAGCTTGATAAAGACCTCAGCTGAGGTCGAAACATTGCTGTGTTCTCCAATAAAAACTCCCTGATTTACACCTCTTGAATGCCTGGATAATTCTGTTTGTTCTACTATTGACCGAGGTGTAGCCAGCCTCTGGTCCAGCTAATCACCTTGTTTGTGGAGGAAGTTGCGGGAAACCTTTTGTCGCTACAGAGTACCTAAGTTAGACATCAATGGTTAAGATGGTTAAACTATGCAAAATTATTCAGAGATACACTTTATTGTTCCTGTCATCAATGTTATCAAGTGCACATTATATACTTGTTGGATATTTAGTCTTATAAAAAAAAAACAGCAAATCAAATCAGATTTAAATAACCAAATAAATTAATTTAAATGGGGGAGGGGGGGTGGGGGGGAAGCTGATAAAACATCAATCAAATTGCCACCCAAAACAATGACAGAAGGTGCCTGCAGCAAGTGTGTTAAAACATGATAAGCTTAGAGTCATGTCTACAAATGCTCGCAGTTTAGGGAATATGAACTTGTGGCAATAATGGCAACTGATAGTGTAGATTTAGTTGCTGTTACTGAGACATGGTATAATGAGAAAAATGACTGGGACATAGCAATACCAGGGTACTCTTTATATAGAAAAGACAGGGAAGGAAAGAAAGGGGAGGGGTGGCCCTGTATGTGAAGGATAGCATACAATCTAGCCTAATAAAAGTTAGTGAGGCGAACATAGAGTCCGTTTGGGTTACGTTAGAATTTAGTAATCACACAGTATAGTGTAGGTGTGATTTATAGGCCCCCAGGACAAATAGAAGTGTTAGATATTCTACTAGTTGAGGAAATAGCTAAAATGACAATGAAGGGGGAAGTTATTATCATGGGTGACTTTAATCTTCCTGAAGTGAATTGGAAAATCAAAATAGCTGCTTGTGCCAGGAGCACACATATTCTAATCTCTCTACTGGGATTGTGTCTAAAACAAGTCGTTGAGGAGCCAACTCGTAAAGAGGCCATACTAGATTTAGTGTTAACAAATGGAAATTTGGTATCAGATATTACTGTAGGTGAAAGTTTAGGATCCAGTGATCATCAGTCGGTGTGGTTTAATATAAGAACAGTGACTGAGTCACACCACACAAAAACAAAAGTTTTAGACTTTAGAAAAACAGACTTTTCTAAAATTGGAATATGTGTAAAGGAGTCATTATCAGACTGGAGCAATTTAAATGGAGTCCAAGAGAAATGGGATTATTTAAAAGTTGTACTGCTGAAGGCAACAGAAAATTACATTAGGCTTGTCAGTAAAAGCAAACAAATAAAGAAACCACTGTGGTACTCTGCAGATGTGGCCAAAATAGTAAAAAACAAAAAGTTATAATTTAGTAATTATAAAAAAAAAAACAGAGTGGATAAGATAGACAGATCTATAAGATTAGACAGAAAGAGGCTAAGCAAGTTGTAAGAGCTTCCAAATCACACACAGAAGAGAAAATAAAAGGGGATTTTTTTTTTTAGATAAATGAGAAAAGGAAAGTAAAACAAGGATTAGTTAGATTAAAAATAAAAGAAGGAAGGTATATAGAATATTTTGTTCAGTATTTACAGATGAAAATTAACGAAATGGACCTCAGTTAGGAAAAAGGACAACTGAGTAATTTGTTACATGTGAGTTTACAGAGGAAGAGGTTCTATTTCAACTGTCAAAAATATATGCAAATAAGTGAATGGGGCCTAATGGAATACACCCAACCTTAATAAAAGAGATTAGTGGTGTACTAGCAAAACCATTAACATAATTATTTAACCAATCATTGTTAACAGGAGTAGTCCCAGAAGATTGGAAGTTAGCTAATGTTGTGCCCATTCACAAGAAAGATAGTAGGGAGGATTCGGGCAACTATAGGCCAGTAAGCCTTACTTCAGTAGCGGGGAAAGTAATGGAAACCATGTTAAAGGATAGGATTGTTGAACATCTAAAAACACATGGATTTCAAGATCAGAGACAACATGGGTTTGCGTCAGGGAGATTATACCAAACTAATCTTATTGATTTTTTTTGATTGGGTAACTAAAATTATAGATCAGGGTGGTGCAGTAGATATTGCTTACCTAGATTTCAGTAAGGCATTTGACACTGTTGCACAGAAGGCTTATCAATAAACTGCAATCTTTGAGTTTGGATTCCAATATTGTTGAATGGGTAAGGCAGTGGCTGAGTGACAGGCAACAGAGGGTTGTAGCCAATGGAGTATATTCAAAGCATGGTCTTGTCACCAGTGGGGTACCTCAGGGATCTGTACTTGGACCCATTCTCTTTAATATTTTTATTAGTGATATTGCAGAAGGTCATGATGGTAAGGTATGTCTTTTTGCTGATGATACTAAGATATGTAACAGGGTTGATATTCCAGGAGGGATAAGCCAAATGGAAAATGATTTATGTAAACTAGAAAAATGGTCAGAGTTGTGGCAGCTGACATTTAATGTGGATAAGTGCAAGATAATGCATCTTGGATGTAAATACCCAAGGGCAGAGTACAGAATATTTGATAGAGTCCTAACCTCAACATCTGAGGACAGTACAGGAGACCGTATCTCCTGAAGGATATTGATACTTTAGAGAGAGTTCAGAGAAGGGCTACTAAACTGGTTCATGGATTGCAGGATAAAACTTACCAGGTAAGGTTAAAGGAACTTAACATGTATAGCTTGGAGGAAAGACAAGACAGGGGGGATATGATAGAAACATTTAAATATATAAAGGGAATCAACACAGTAAAGGAGGAGACTATATTTAAAAGAAGAAAAACTACCGCAACAAGAGGACATAGTCTTAAATTAGAGGGGCAAAGGTTTAAAAATAATATCAGGAAGTATTACTTTACTGAGAGGGTAGTGGATGCATGGAATAGCCTTCCAGCTGAAGTGGTAGAGGTTAACACAGTAAAGGAGTTTAAGCATGCGTGGGATAGGCATAAGGCTATCCTAGCTATAAGATAAGGCCAGGGACTAATGAAAGTGTTTAGAAAATTGGGCAGACTAGACGGGCCAAATGGTTCTTATCTGCCGTCACATTCTATGTTTCTAATGAATAAAATAACTGATAATAAATAAATAGGGGAAACTACCCTGAATTGCCGTATTAGTCCAGTAATGTAGATTCAATATAATGAAGTATTTCAGTTTCTTCTAATTGTACTATTGTACTAATTTAAATTTATATTTGTAGTGACGAGCTTTTGGGAGTTCCTCCCTTTATCAAGTATAATGCATTTTCTAAAAACAATGTACTGGATTGTAGTTTCTAAATGAATAATTCTTTACTAAATATGTAAAAGAAAATGGACCCTCACATAAAAAATGTTTAACAAGTTAATGCTGATTTTCAGTGATTTATTTACAATTTCAGGACAAACTATAGTTTCCATGTCACCACTGTCCTTGTAAAACACTGTTGTTTAATCTTGTCATATAACACATACATTGTGTACAGTTTTGTGCAGCACAGCATGCATTACAATTGAAAATCTGGAATGTTAATGGATTTCATCACATTTAGACTGATTTTGATTCTCCTGTATAAATGTTGGAACAGTCTACTACATGCCATAATGCAGCATCATACTGAGAGACCTGTAAAGGTCAAATCATCTGTCTGAGATCTTTTGGCTGCACACCCACGCGTGCTGCTTGCTAAAAGCTGCATTATTCAACATTTTCCTGATGTGTTTAATGTTATAAAAAAAGGGAAAGAGAAGAGTTTGTCTCTACGGATAGAACACAATAAGAAGATCTAAAGTTAAAAAAACAAACAAACAAACAAAAGAAACAAACAGCAACTAGCACTTACAATGACGATGCTTTGATATATGTGCTCGGATTGTCGTTTGGGTGCACCCACTATAGATGCTATCTCTTATAGGTATAACATAACTAAGTCCTAATGTTGTGTCGGGTGAGGGGAGAGGAGTGGTGAGGTGGTTCAGCCACCTAGAGCCAAATTTTAACCAAAAGAGATGAGTTGTGTCTCAACTTTAAAGGAACACTATAGGGTCAGGAACACAAACATGTATTCCTGACTCTATAGTGTTTAACCCACCATTTAGGTGGCTTGCCCCCCCCCCCCCCCCTTAGCCTCCCTATAAAAGTTTAAAACTCCCCTTATTTCCAGCGCCACACGGTTCCACTGGCTCCGCCTCCTTTGTGATATCATCGAAATGGAAACATATTTTTTGCCAATCCAATGCTTTCCATGGGGAAAGCATTGGATTGGCTAAAATCAGCATGGGGCGGGGCCAAATGCCGTTTTGGCCAATCAGGACCTCCTCATAGAGATGCATTGAATTAATACATCTCTATGAGGAAAATTCAGCGTCTCAATGCAGAGTGTGATGACGCTGAACGGCATTGCTGCCTACTGTGCAGCACTGAGCCAGGAAGCCCCTCCAGTAGCCATCTGAGGAGTGACCACTTGGGGGTGTCCCTAGGGGCAATGTAAACACTGTCTTTTCTCTGAAAAGGCAGTGTTTACATGAAAATGCCTGAAGGGAGCTATTATACTCACCCGAACAACTACATTAACCCCTTAAGACCGCAGGACGTACTATGCCGTCCTTATTTGGGCGGCTCTAAACGCCGCAGGACGGCATAGTACGTCCTGGGCGGTCTTACCCCCCACGTGGCCGGCGGCACATGGCCGCTGCAGATCGCGGTCGGGGGGCATGCCTGGCCCCCCAGGCAGCGCCCCTGTGCCTGGGGACCGCGGTCTGCAGCTTCCGATCGCAGTGACAGGCTGTCACTGCGATCGGTATTTACCATGTGTCAGCCGATTTTAAAATCGGCTGACACATGGAGCCGCGGCATTTTCACTGTGCAGATCGCGGTCGGGGGACATGCCTGGCCCCCCAGGCAGTCCCCCTGCGGTCAGTGACCGCGATCTGCAGAGTCTGATCGCAGGGAGAGGCTGTCTCTGCGATCTGAATGCAGAGACAGCCTCTCCCTGCGATCTGATCGCAGTGACAGCCTGTCACTGCGATCAGAGTTACTATGTGTCAGCCTATTGGCTGACCCATAGTAACTGCAGGCAGGATCCCCCTGCAGATCACGGTGGGGGCAATGCCTGGCCACCCAAGCACTCCCCCTGTGGCCAATTACCGTGATCTGCAGGAGGTGATCACAGTGACAGCCTGTCACTGTGATCACTGATCCTGTGTGTCAGCCAGTGATGTAAAATCACTGGCTGACACTGTCTCTGCCCCTCTGCTCCCCTCTTAACCCCTTAATGTTACAAAATAAAATAAAATACAGTTACACATCAAATATACTTAGATCATTTATATATATATTATATATATGATCTAAGTATGTATATATATATATATATGTACTGTATATATATATATATATATATAGACACACACATTTACACATACACTAAGTGTATTTTAATATTTATATATATATAATTATATATATTAATATCAAAATACACGTAGAAGGATATTGATTAAATATATACATAATTATAATTATATATATATATTTTATAATAAAAAATATATAAATACGTTAAAAAAAATAAATAAAAAAATAAAAAAAATAATTAAAAATATATATGTGTGTAATTTCGTTCTAACTGTATTTTGATATTAATATATATATATTGATATAAAATACACTTAGAACGAAATAATATATATATGTATATACCTAAGTATATACGTATACATCACTATATGTATACCTATATATAAATAAAAATAATTGTAAAAAAATGATATACATATATATACATATATATATCCACACACGTGTATATATAATAATTTTACATATATATTTATGTAATAATTTTACATAATTAGGTATCCTAATTAATTACAATTAGCGGGACCTGCCTAACAACCCAGGCCGAAAGTATAGGGAATTTAATTTGCTAGCACTATATTTAACCCTATAACTTTCCAAGACACTATAAAACCTGTACATAGGGGGTACTGTTTTACTCGGGAGACATCGCTGAACACAAATATTTGTGTTTCAAAACCGTAAAATGTATTACAACAATGATATCGTCAGGGAAAGTGAAATTTATTGCATTTTTCGCACACAAATGGCACTTACACTGACAATATTTTTGCTGTAATACTTTTTTACTGTTTTGAAACACAAATATTTGTGTTCAGCAAAGTCTCCTGAGTATAACAGTACCCCTCATGTACAGGTTTTAGGGTGTTTTCAAAAGTTACAGAGTCAAACATAAGGCTTGTGTTTCAGTTTTTTCACAATGAAATTTGCCAGATTGGTTACGTTGGCTTTGAGACCGTATAGTAGCCCAGAAATAAGAATTACCTCCATAATGGCATACCATTTGCAAAAGTAGACAACCCAAGGTATTGCAAATGGGGTATGTTCAGTCTTTTTTAGTAGCCACTTAGTCACAAACACTGGCCAAAATTGGCTTTCAAATTAGTTTTTTGCATTTTTCACACACAAACGAATATTAACGTTAACTTTGGCTAGTGTTTGTGACCAAGTGGCTACTAAAAAAGACTGGACATACCTCATTTGCAATACCTTGGGTTGTCTACTTTTGCAAATGGTATGCCATCATGGGGGTAATTCTCATTCCTGGGCTACCATACAGTCTCAAAGGCAACGTAACCAATCTGGCAAATTTCAATGTGAAAAAACTGGAAAGTGTAACATGCTTTATTTGACCCTGCAACTTCCCAAAACACCATAAAAGCTGTACATAGGGGGTACTGTTTTACACGTGAGACATTGCTGAATACAAATATGTGTATTTTATTGCAGTAAAAGCAAACAGTATTATGACATTCACAGTTAGAATGTCACATAGAACTAAGAAAATTTAAAAAAAATCTTATTTTCTCTCATTTTTTTATATTGTTTTCATATTACGTTATGTTCCATACCTAAATATTGATGTTAAATGAAAGCCCTGTTTCCCCTGAATAAAATGATATATAATAAGTGTGGGTGCATTTAATATGAAAGAGGTGAATTACGGTTGGACAGACATGTAGCGCAAATGCCAGGTTTTGTTTACGTTTTTTTTGGATCACAACTTGTACATTTGGCTGCGGTCTTAAGGGGTTAAGCTGCAGTGGTTCTGGTGACAATAGTGTCCCTTTGATTGTGCAAGTAGATAGGTAATGTACCACCTACTATTAATGATTTGTGGTCTTGGCTTTAAAATGAGTGATGCCTCATGATCTAAACCAAACATTGCTTTTATAATTAGCAACCTCTATTAACCCCTTCACGACGGGTGACGGACGAGGTCCGTCATCCTGGGGATGCCCTTAACGACGGGTGACGGACCTCGTCCGTCACGCGGTAAAATTAACCCCAGATCGCCGCAATCGCGGCGATCGTGGGGTTAATGGTGCTCCGGTCTGCCTCTGCATTAGAGGCAGACCGGGAGCACCGGATCGGGCTGTCCCAGCTCATGTGCCCGCTCTGACAGCATGTCAGAGCGGGCACATGTGCTCTGTATACTCACCTCCGCCTCCCTGCACTTCCGGGTTCACTGTGAAGTGCAGGGAGCCGGATCAGTGATGATCCTGCCCCCTGGTGTTAAAAAAAAAAGTTAAATTAAAATCCCACCCCCCTTTACCCATATTAATAAAAAATTAACCCCTTCCCTGCCAAATGATCACTGACTACAGTGATCAATTGGCAGGGATTACATTTTAATATGATCTGATTTTTTTTTTAACCCCTGAGGGTTAATTCTTTTTTTTTTTTAACCCTCAGGGGTTAAATTTATTTTATTAATTAATTTAAATATTTTAAAATGATAAATTTAGCTAGCTGGGGAGGGTGGAAGTTAGTGGGGAATTGGGGGATTTAGTGTTAGGCTAACTAGGGGTTAACGTTAAAAAAAGTTTTAAAATAAGCTTTAAAAAGTTAAAAAATTAAGTAAAAAAAAAGTTTTAATAACGTTTAAGTAAAAAATAAAAAAAAAATAAACCCTTTACCCAGTCCAAATAAAAATTAACCCCTTACCTGCCAGTCTATCACTGCCTACAGTGATCAAAATACAGATCACAGTATTATACTGTGATCTAATTTTTTTTTAACCCCTGACGATTAACTTTTATTTATTTTTTAACCCTCAGGGGTTAAATTAATTTAATTAACTAATTTAAATATTGTATAATTAAATATTTTGCTAGCTGGGGTGGGTGGGAGTTATGGGAAAATGGGGAATTTACTGTTAGTGCTGCTTACTGCTAGTTAGGGGTTAACGGTAAAAGAAAAAGCTTAGAAAAATGTTAAATCTGTAAAAAAAAAGTTTTACGAAAGTTTAGGAAACTTTAAAAAAATTAATAAGCAAAACAAAAGTTTAAAAAATAGTTTTAAAAAGTAAAAAAAGTTTTAAAAAGTTACAAAATTAATTTAATAACGCTCATTACCACTACACCTGGTACAAGCTAGCGGAAAAATGATCCCACGCTAAGGTTCAAAATATGCCTTTTGAAATACCCTGGGATGTCTTCTTTAAGAAATGGTATGGCTTTATGGGGTATTTGGATTATATAGCCTGGTAAAATACTCTAAAATGGGACATGGGCACAGCGTAAAAATTTAAAGTTTGAAAAAAAATGGAATGGCTGTGTCCCAAATGTGCCCCTCCGATGTCCACATATACCTGGCAAAGGTACATACGGGGGTATTTTTGTACTCAGCCGACATAGCTGAGCAACATATAAAGTATTATAGAGTGGTGGTACACATAAGGTTTGCAAAATATACTGTGCAAACTCACTTTGTGTGTCAAAAAGGCAGAAAAAACGCTTATTACCACTACACCTGGTACAAGCTAGCGGAAAAATGATCCCACACTAATTTTCAAAATATGCCTTTTGAAATACCCTGGGATGTCTTCTTTAAGAAATGGTATGGCTTTATGGGGTATTTGGATTATATAGCCTGGTAAAATACTCTAAAATGGGACATGGGCACAGCGTAAAAATTTAAAGTTTGAAAAAAAATGGAATGGCTGTGTCCCAAATGTGCCCCTCCGATGTCCACATATACCTGGCAAAGGTACATACGGGGGTATTTTTGTACTCAGCCGACATAGCTGAGCAACATATAAAGTATTATAGAGTGGTGGTACACATAAGGTTTGCAAAATATACTGTGCAAACTCACTTTGTGTGTCAAAAAGGCAGAAAAAACGCTTATTACCACTACACCTGGTACAAGCTAGCGGAAAAATTATCCCACGCTAAGGTTCAAAATATGCCTTTTGAAATACCCTGGGGTGTCTACTTTAAGAAATGGTAGGCCTTTGTGGGGTAGTTTGAATTTAAAACTTACGAAGATGCTTGGAAATTGCATATAGGCCCAGCGTCAAAATTCAAAGTTCTGTAAAAACTGATATGGCTTGGTCTCCAATATGCCACTGTAGCTTCACAAAATAGTGCCAAAGACATTCATTGGGGATGTCTTTTTACTCAGAAGACTTAGCTGAGCATAATTTGGGGGGTTTGAACTTAGTGGCACATATGAAATATACAAAATGCCCAGCAAAAATGCAATCCGTATGTAAAAAATGCACAAAATTATTTTTTACCACATACTTTGGCATGTAATGGTAAAAAAATGGGGGCATGTTAAGGCACAATATGCACCTTATGAGATACCCTGGAGTGTCTACTTTTACAAATGGTAGGCCTTTGTGGGGGTTTTTGAACAGTCAAACTGTTATAATACCCCAAATGGAAGCATAGGCTCATTAAATCCGTCTCTCAAAATTCTACTGTGAATACTGAAAAAGACAGGTCTCCTGTATGGCACTGTAGCTTCACGAAATAGTGCCATAGACATACAATGGGGGTGTCCTTTTACTCAGAAGACTTAGCTGAGCATAATTTTGGGGGTTTGAACTTAGTGGCACATATGAAATATACAAAATGCCCAGCAAAAATGCAATCCGTATGTAAAAAATGCACAAAATTATTTTTTACCACATACTTTGGCATGTAATGGTAAAAAAATGGGGGCATGTTAAGGCACAATATGCACCTTATGAGATACCCTGGAGTGTCTACTTTTACAAATGGTAGGCCTTTGTTGGGGTTTTTGAACAGTCAAACTGTTATAATACCCCAAATGGAAGCATAGGCTCATTAAATCCGTCTCTCAAAATTCTACTGTGAATACTGAAAAGGACAGGTCTCCTATATGGCACTGTAGCTTCACAAAATAGTGCCAAAGACATACAATGGGGGTACCGTTGTACTCAGCAGAAGTAACTGAACACATAATAAAACTTTGTACAGGAATAGCACACACCAACTTTACAAAATACACATGAGAAGTTCTTTGTTATACGTTTGTGTGCGAAAACCCCCAAAAAACACAATTTTACACCAATATTTAGCAGAGGTTGGCGGTAAAATGGCTACGTAGAAAGTGTCAAAACAACCTTAGGTAAATAGCCTGTGATGTCTACTTTATATAAATATATACTTTTGTGTGGCAATTTTGTTTTATTTTATGGCTATTAGGCTTACAAGACAAACATACCAAATTCTAAAATCGCTCCACATTAAAATTTTATTTTACTCCTTGTGCTTTGTGACCTGTAACTACCAAAAAAAACTTAAAATCCCAGACACATTATATATTCTGTAAATCAGAACAAATAAATGAATTTATTTTTAATTACTTTCCTTAACCTGCACTAATTATGCACACATTATGATTGCAAAAACTGTAAAAAAAAACAATATTTTTCATTTTTTTTGCATTTTTCTGTATTTTTTTTATAATAAGTAAGCATTTATATATATATATGTTATATCAAATTAAAGCCCTTTCTGTCCTTTAAAAAACAGTATATAATATGTGTCGGTGCAATAAATGAGAGAGATGCAAATTGCAGTTGAACGCAAACAGCAAGAAAATGCAAAAATTGCTTGTGTCATTAAGCGTAAGTCAAGCTTCTGAAGCTCTGTCCTTAAGGGGTTAAGCATCCAATGTGGCATGCTTAGTTAAATGAGTACTCCAAAAAGTGTAATTCTTTTTTTGTGTGGACATTTTATAAAAGTGCCGATTTCAATAGCAATTGACACTTTTATAAATGACCCTTGTTATCCCTCATCAGCTGTCCATCAGACGGGCGTTTCTGTTACTTCCTGGTTTGTTTAACCTAGTGGGGCTACACTCAAGAAGCAGGCAATTGCCCAGAACACATGCCACTCATTGAGAAGACTGTGACTGGACAGCCAGAATAAAATCTGTTCTGGAAAGAAGGGGAGAGCTTGCAGTAAATTCATATACCCCAAAGAAGAGACTTCATATATCCTAAAGGAAACATGGGAAACAAATTACGTGCATATCTTTTTTAGATGTATATCTACTTCATTGTTATCTTTTAATGGAGTGTTCCTTCAAAGAAAAATAATTGAATATGTTTATAGTATATGTGTTTTGTCCTATATTTTTTTTACATAATGCTATTACACAAATACTGTTCTTGGATATGACATAGCGTTGACTGGGCTAAAAGTATTGTGATACTACATGAACTCATTTATGATAGTAGACAAGCCAAGACTTTCACGAAATTATAGAGTTTGAATAACAAATTGTCCGGAAGGGTTTAATTTTATAATCAATCGGGGACTAAGTACATACTTAGATAATTCAAATAATCCACTACTAGACAATTTGGTTGACTGATTATAATAATTTCATACTACAGTGAAACTCTGCAATATAATCATAGTGTGTAAAACTGATATTATGTTTATTTAACAAATAAAGTCCAAGAGAATATCTGAAAGAAAATGGAGAAGTGTATTTCAGAATAAACAACTGAGCATGCTTTGAGAATAAATAAGACAATTTATGATTTTCACTGAAAAATCGCAGCATAGCCTGTTTATTTTGACATTATCATGTATACAGGAATGGACAGTTGGTAAATATCAGTCATAAAACATGCAGATTTTGATGCCAAACGGTTGTCATTCACCAGCTGGTTCATAGCAATCTCCTCTGTTTGTGTTTTACAACACGTAACCTCTGACAATGAATGCTGAAGGATTGGGCACCCATCTAAAACAGATGTTTGTTGTGCTCATTATTTTGCTGCCTATCAATTTTTTTTTAGCTATCGAGTTGGATATGTTACAATTCGCAGAGCTCATCATTAGCATCATCAACAGTATGGCTAAACAAGATCTTAATTTGTGAATACCTCATCGGCATTGATACATATTTGCAAGCAAGGACCACATGCTAAATGTAAAGTTTTAGGCCAGATCTGCTTACGCCGTGCATGCACAGCAAGATTTACAGATTGCTGATATGTGCTATCACATTATGGAACAGTGTGACAGTGTTTGATGTTTGTGCAGTGTTAAAACCCAAAGTAAGAGGCGTGTAGTGCGATGACCCCAGCCAATGAACTTGGCTTCCTTACTGGCCAACTTTTAGAATGATTCGACTGTGATCATGTGACATGAACCCAAGAAGCTGCATTGTTGAGTAAGTCTTAGAACTTTAAAAACATAGGCAGAGACTAGGGTAGGTAATCAAAACTTTTTTTTATACTACCCATTCTGATTAAAGAGCTGTAATAAAATAACTAATAAATAAGTGTAATGTAAATATAACACTTTTATATTTCTAATTTCAGTCCAGCAGTGCAACATCAGATGTATGAATGGGGGAACGTGCAACGAAGACCATTGCCTTTGTCAAAAGGGATACATTGGAACACATTGCGGCCAGCGTAAGTCCTGCTGTATAGGGAACAAGAACCCCATTCAATAGCACAGGAACTTACCAAGGACCTCCCTCTTGTATGGAATAGATCTCCCAAATAAAACATTACAAACACAAATTAAGTACTTCATATTTAATGTTCATAGAATCACAGCTGATAAAATGTGTGTCATACTTAAGCAGCTGTCTCCTATGCTTAATTTGGAAAATTAATTTAAAAAAAAAACAAACTCACTTCCAAAATACATGTTGAGATAAGTGCTTAAAGTGTTTTATTAAAGTGCTTAATATTTACTTGTCATGGTGCACAAACATTTGTTTTGAGGTTCATACATTTTTTTATCTAGCAGAATTCTAGTAAATCTATGTAATTTCATAAGAACATACAGTACATAGAAATATGGGCTCTCCCCTAACTCATCAAATGCCCTGGCTTTCTGCAGCTTATAAAACACACCTTATTTTGTTTATTTTGCCTCCTGTCCTGATGACATTTTGCATCTGTTTCTGATCTCTTCTCTCATTCTTTTCAAAATGCATATTTTTCTTCTGTTGAGTTCATAAATTATTGTAGCCTTAGCATATTGTACCGTAATTTCTGCATCAAACCTATCATCTGGAGCCTTTATAGGGACACAATATGACTTTTGGACAGCTAACGAGCAATATTGTCTCTATTTGATTGTCTGTCATATTTTCCCCAATTGCATTAAGAATTTCTACAGTTTCTAGCCTAGCATTCACATGACAATGCACTTCCCTACCACAGCATAACTTTATACAATTACCTTAGCAGATACAGTTTACTGTTCTAATAAACATTCAAATAATGACATTTAGATATATTTCACATTCATACTACTGATATGAATTAGTTAATTATTTGCTATAATTTATGCATCTTTTTTGTTTATTTTATATATTATCTTTTCTTTCTGTTTCGTTCTGTTGAGTTGTTATCATAACCGTCTTTGCTTTGCACAGCTCACACGTCGTCATTGTCGAGCGACTTAAACTTCCACAGCTGATAGTTTCCAATATTCTGCAAATGTCATAGATTCTTTGCATATTTACATCCTTAGTATTTGCTTTCAGCAATCTGGATGTAGTTTAAAACTATGTTTTATTATTTATTTATTTTTTAGCAGCCCCAACTGCTTTCTTCATATACTAGTTGATTAAAACATTTTCTGACCCCATAACCTGTTAGTTCTGCTTGCTAAAAGAACCCGGCAGGATTCAAGTGTATGTGTGACATGATAAAAACAAACAAAAAAGCATAACAACAACTGTCAGAACAACAACTGTCAGAACAGACAAGTCAGCTTCTCTCAAAGGCAAATGGAAACAGTGATAACATGTACTTAATGCTATAACTATGAACATTAGTAACAGCTCCCCATCTCAACTCTCCAGTCTGACATATACACTTAGTGTAACCGATTACCACTGATGTTGCTGACCAATCCGATTTTGACATAGACCTGTGTGTAAATATTGTGTTTGTGTTACTGAACAAACATTTAGATTGTATTCAGCTTACTGGCTAGACCCAGAATCAAAGTTAAGGCAAGTATATAAAACCTTTGCAGGAAATTTTGCTAACGCACATACATACATTGAAGACAAAATCAAACGCCTATTTACAAATTCAAGTATATATATATTTTAAATCTGTAGTCTTAACCTGGTAAATATTTTTCTGTCATTTTTATCATTTGCATTGTATCAAACTGTATCCCTAGCCTTAAATTTGCGTATAATTTGAATTGTCATATTCGCCTACACATGCGCACATAATGTAGAGGTACTTTGATCGATCTCTTAACTGCTGGCCATATGATCCTAGAATCCATTGTTGTTGCTTTCTGTTACAGCTGTCTGTGAACATGGATGTCTCAACGGCGGGCGATGTGTGGCTCCAAATCGCTGCGCCTGCACATATGGGTTTACTGGACCTCAGTGTGAAAGGGGTGAGTACCTTGCTTTTACCCCCTTATATCTTTACATCGCTGAACATTGTTCTAAGTCTTCCTTGCTCTTACCATAGTTCACAACAGTGTGTTTTTATCTATGTTGGCCACTAAATGTTCTTGAACTCACATGTATTTTTAACTAAATGTTTAATAAATTGTTATCATTGTGCAATTCCTTTTTTGCCTGTGTAGGAAAAGTCAGCCTGTTGTAGACCAATAACGGTAATCCAATATGTCCTTAGCTCCTTGACAACATATAACATGCCAGGATTGTCATCACATGAAGTAATTTCCTTAATTCACCATCATATAGGGATTAAGTGCCCCCATCCTATATTATACTAATTTAACCTTAAAAAATATTCTACAGAGCTGTCAATGATTAATAAGTAGGAAATCCTATTCTACCATAAACGGAATAAAGGCATAGGATATCATTCCATAGATTGCATGGCCGTTTGAGCAGGGCTTCCTCACCCCTTTCTCTAAATGCAGAGTGCTGTGGAATATGTTGCCGCTATATAAAATGATTGTAATCATTGACCCGTTTGAGATAAACAAAGATCTTGATAGTTTTTAACCTATGCATAGAAATAGTTTGAAGTACCTTATCTGTATTCTGCTGTTTGTGACATAACTTCTTGTCTGTTCTTGCCTTCCTCTCCTAACTGGTCTCGCATGTTTCGCTACCTGCAACTTATCTGTGCTTGCTGATATCTCCTGCAACTCTGAATTTTCAGTTACCTCCGAAAATGGGACTGAAGGTTCATTCATTAAGCATCTCTTCTCAGCCGCAAAGGTATTGCCTTTACTTGTTTTTACCTGTTTTGTGTGCTTATATGTTGTGTTTGCTTGGGCAGTTTCGAGGCAACTACGTAAAGGAAAACTGGGCAAAATCAAAGACTTTGTAAGAATTTTTAGTTTATAAAATGCATAAAATATACAATACTGATCATAAAAAAGGTTTATATTAATTGCATTGGAGATTGGCAGCTTGAAGTGGAGAAATTTGTTTGAAGAAAACTATAAATCTGGAAAACAAAGTTTTGTCTTGTAGAGATAGATATACGGGATATAAAAAGTCTGCGTTTTACTGAGGCTGGTAATAATGTACATTATACATTAGTGCATAAGATAACCTATAGGGAAGCAGATCCTGGAGTAGCTGTCAGATTAGCCTAAGGGGGTCTTCAAACTGTGTGATCATAGCTGCTATGTTTAATTTCAAACTCGCCAAGAAGACAATGTACCTTGGATAATTTTGAGGTTGGAGGAGGTTAGCAACTAGGAGTACATTTAAAAAGTAAAACATGACATACTTTCTCAGTTAACCTCTTGGACTCCTGAGACTTGATTTAAATCCCTGGTTCCTCACCCTACAATAATGAAGTATCTCACCATTCTACAACATGATAGCAATAAAACTAAGACTGTGTCAGTGGCAAATATGTATGATAGAATTGGATGCTGACACATAAAGTCAGGGTGTTTACAGGCCTGAATGGGGATAGCCCTTAGCTGGGTTCAATCCCCCAACTACAGCACCCCAAAAGTATTATGCAAGTGCTTAGAGGACTTTAGCACTGCAATGTATACCGTAGACCTTTACAAATAATAAATGTACTGCTTTATTCTTATCCACTGTTTTCACGAGGATGCTGAGGGTTATTTCACTGCTAAATATCACACATTAGATTTGATGCAGGGCTATTATAAACATACTTGTAATGTGGGATTATATTTCAACAAGGTCACCTTTCTGATGAGTCTGCATTGTTTTTTTAACCTTTATTCATTTATCGGGTGTATCTAAACGCCTTTAAAGTGTAGGATGTTATTAAAGCCTCCTACTTATGCTCGAGTGATTGTAACCTGCTAACCTTCCCTAGAGCTCACTTCCACTGAAGTACAAACACAAAGCATAATTCTTGGATCATAGACATATTGTAAAGCTTATATACTATTGTGTGGGAGGGTCCCTCCAGCCTACAAAAAAACCTCAAGCACTTTCTTTGCACCAGATTTATGATCAGCATACATTCAAATCATGTGTCTAAAAATACCAATGAATCTCCAGCTGTGTAAGATATGTCTATCCCCTAGGAAATGGTGCTCAGCAGGCATTGTGCCAGATTTATAGAGATTTATGTTAAGAGAGAAAAGTGAACCTTGTGTTCATTTCTTACCATATGTAGTAAAATATGCCACCGTGTGAAAGACAAAATTCAAGTGAAATCAGTATTGCAACAATGCTTCTGTATGCTTCTTAGGATATTGTGGCTAAGGGCTAGCAAAGTCTGGAAATCTTTTAGGGTAAAATTAAAACAAAACACCAACGGAGCAGCAAACCATTGTTTTGGGGCATCATGAAATGATGGAATGTGTCTTCTAAACCAGTTGAAAGTGGACCTTTCTTGCCTTGTATTGTATCTTACTTATATGGGCTGACATGTTTTATTTAAATGTTGGTTTATTCACAAATGAGCAATGTATGAGAATTTGAAATAGTGTAGTCCTTCAGATTAGAAGAAGTGAAATTAGTTATTTATTTTATTTATTTATAAAATATTTTACCAGGAAAGATACATTGAGATTTCTCTCATTTTCAATGATGTCCTGGCAGGAGACCTGTGCTAGAGCACACTGATGGCTCCCATATTGCCCTGAGTATGCTCCTGCACAAGGCCTCTGCATATGTTCCTTTTTCCTGCACAACCTGTTGTTTGCATTAGTTGAGTTGGGAAAAATGTAAGAATGTTGTTATTATTGCTAATGCAATAGGGAAACAGGAAATCCATTCTCCTCTGTTCCTTATTTAATCAGGAGCCACCTTATTAAGTACAGCTGAACTATAGTGCAAAAAAAAAAAAAAAAACAGAGATCAAACTACGAGGCTGCAACTCAATATACGCAGACATGGTCAAAAGGTTTAGCTGTTCAACTCCACCTAAAAGTGAGGAAGGAATGTGATCCAATCAACTGTGATTGTGCTATTGTTGTTGGTGCCATACGTGGTAGTTCTAGCATCTCAAACTTCTCATTTCCTAGGAATTTAATGTATTACAGTCTCTACAGAGTTTATGTGGTGCCAAAGATAATCTCATCTAGCAAATGGAAATTGCCTAGAGAACAAAAACACCTGGGTAATTAGAAAGATTAGATTTGTTAAAATTACATACCTATTTAAGAGAGAAAGTCTCTGTTTTGGGCCCAAATCCCACTGTTCCTCAGTCTTTTCTATCCAAATGTCCCTCTTTTCTAGAAGCTCCATATTGTTGCTGTGACAGAGTGTATAACAGAGCTCCACAGCAATGATACTCAGAGTAATATATTTTAAAATTGAAATAAATGCGTTTAGAAATCAGTCTCTGTGAATGAGACACATTGTTCTTGTTCTAAATTACATTTTAGTTGCATAAATTGTTATTAGTAAGTCACCTAACATTTCTTAGAACAGCTCTGCCCCTGGCCACAACCCCACTTGCACTTCTAAATCTAAAATGTCCCTCTTTGTCCATTTGAAATGTTGGGAGGTATGTTATGAGATTTTTCCATATGATCGCTCTTTATCACAAAGGTGTGCAGAAAAGTTTCTCTAAATATACTGTAAGTTGAAACTTTAGGGTAGAGGAGCTACTACAACAGATGACCATGGAGAATTAAGGAGAAATATGCTATAGGAGGCATGAGTGTACCAAAACTGGATGATTGATGATTCAGAAAATTTCTCCTGGTCCAAACAGGAAATTAAGGAAACCAAGGAGACCACCTAGGGCCCTACATTGAGCAGGCCCTGCCCTGCATGGTCCGTGGCCTCAAGGCAGCAATGCTAGAAGCCAGGATCATTGGTAGTACATTAGGGGTGCTTGGGCAAGTAGGGGAATACCTATTTTTCCTTGATACCCAACAACCATGGCAGCAGGTCCTCTCCTCCCAGCAGGCTTCCAAACAAGTTTCAGGAGAGTGCACGGAGATGTCATTTGGAGGTGATCTCCTGTACCATTGGCTGCTTATCGTTGCTGCAGCCTCAACACTGCTGGACAGCAGTTGAGGTCTGCTAGGGGGTTTATTAGAAGAGGGATGCAGAGGATGGAGGGAAGAGAAGAAATCAGTCAGTGGAGAAGGGAGAGTGAAAAGTAGAACAAATAAGAGAGGGGAGAACAGAGAGGAGAAAAGGCTATTAAAGGAGTGTATTAAA
Organism: Pelobates fuscus; assembly: GCF_036172605.1. Lineage (NCBI taxonomy): Eukaryota > Metazoa > Chordata > Amphibia > Anura > Pelobatidae > Pelobates > Pelobates fuscus. Next base: position 330,097,808 of record NC_086319.1, read on the forward strand.
GGGGAACAAATGATGGATGGGGAGAAAAGAGGTGAACAATATAGCAAAGCAGGGGAGAGAAAATGGAACAAGGGAGGGAAGGGTGGGAAGAGAAGAGGGGATCAATTAGAGGAAAAGAGGGTTATGGGAAGTGGGGCACAACTGGGGAAAGGGATACATGAAAGGCGAGGTGTGGTGAGACATACAAAGGGGGCGATGGAAATTGGGAACACAGTGCATCAACACACCTGCATACAGTGCTCTCCACTAATATTGTCACTCTTGGTAAATATGAACAAAGATGGCTGTGAAAAAAATTGTCTTTATTAATATTAACGTTCTGATCTTTTGTTAAAAAAAATAAAAAAATTCTCTGCTTTCATGAATATCAAACAATTGCAAACACAACACAGGATTATAATGCGCATGGCACAATTTGTACCCTTTTAGTCAATACTTTGTGCAACTTCCCTTTGTCAAGATAGCAGCTCTGATTCTTTTCCTATAATGCCTGATGAGTTTGGAGAATACGTGGAAAGGGATAGGGTATTCCTACTGGCAGAATCTCTGCAGATCCTTCCAATTTCAGGGTCAATGCGGGTGGACTCTTCTCTTCAATTTATCCCAGAAGATTTCTATATGGGGTTCAAGTCAGGCAATGAGGATGACCATGGCAGGACCTAGATTCTTGTGGTCAGTAAACTATTTTTGATTTGGATGTATGTTTTGGATTATTGTCCTGCTGCAACCCATTTTAAACTTTCTGGCAGAGGCAGTTAGGTGTTCATTTAATATCTGTTTATATGTGTGGTAGGGTCAATGATGCCATGTATCCTACCAACATGCACTTTTTTGGCTGATGGACACACGCCCTCATTGATACATGCACTGACATACACTCACTGACAGATACACAGTCATTGCGCACACAGCCATTGGCACACACACTTATTAACCAACACACACTTTCACTGACAACAACAACACTTTCACACACTGACACACCCACTCACTGAAAGGCGCACACTCACAGACACAAATCCTCATTGATTTGACACATTCTGGCAGACACACAGACATTCACTCACAGACACACTGACACACACACACACACTCACTAACAGACACACACACACACACATTCACTGACAAATGCATACACACACACACACTCACTGACAGACACACACACACACTCACTGACAGACACATATTCACTGACAGACATGTCTGCCCGCTTGAAAGTGTGGCCCAAGGCAAATGCATTGTTAGCCTAGTGGTAAATACAGCCATGTATACATTCAGACAGAGCTATACTCTGGCACTGCAGATACTCATGCATCATGGGAGTAGTAGTCCACAACAGCTGAAGGGGCTGTTTCTGCACATATTGCTTCTGAGAAACATTCTTGGATTTTCTCAGTGAAAACATCTGCAAATGTTTGTTCATTGTTGCCATAGTACCTCGATGACATCTGTGTTATGTGAGTGCCTTTACTGACATCTAACTAACAGTTGCTAGCATCGCAGTGACATAATTTGGATAGTGCTACAGTAGCTTTGTGCGTATTCAGAGCTTGTTCACAAAACTATTGGATGTATTATGCTACATTTCATTATTTTGCCACCCATCTCTTTGCAGGAACTGTTCCTTGGTAATGACATAATCTGTGGTACATCATTGTTTGGATGCAGTACTGATTCAGACATAGACAATTCTTGGATTGTAGTTCTGAGGACAGATGTGACTCTTTGGATTTGTGCTATCCATCGCTCATCATAATTATTGCTTAGAGAAATAGCATAAATACATAAATAAGTAAATCAAGTCAGGAGGAAGGATCCAATTATTCCTGGAATTATATTCGTGTAAATATTTACTCATTCATTAGCTACGAGCCAGAGCCATGTCTTGAGGAGTAAATACACCGGTTAGTAACTAGGACTCCAGGTTTTATTCCATTGTCAGTGGGTGTTAGCCATCACTTCTGATTACCTTTAAACATGTGCTGTGTTTGTCCAGAATTGATTTCCATTCATTGTTCGATTTACTGTCTTCATGTGCAGTGAATACAAATTTCCTGCCTAAAGAAAGCTAATTAGAGGGACACATATAAGCTGGGAATAATTTGACATAAACACGTTGTGCTGTATTAGCATCATATTGTGTCACCAGTAAATTATACTCCGTGCACCATAACATCGGAACTAAGTTGTTATGGTGCCAGGAAGTCCCTTGATCTTGTTTACTTTTAGCGGTTAAAGCGCAAAAGTCTTCAATCTAGTGTGGTTTACCACTGCCTCTGCTCTTTCTTGGCTCTCAGATTCTTAAAACCTGCTTAAGGCGCTGGTGATTGGCTGAGGGCACTGGATTCAAGACTTTGGAGTTAAATCCTTCATGAAGGGTTTAACCCTTAAAGGTGCGCTAGTGCCGGACCTAATGGTACTAATATAATTTCATTTTGATAAAGTTGTTATGGGACACTGAACTTTTCTTCATAGAGATGCATTGATTCAGTGCATCTCTATGATGAGATGCTGATTGGCCAGGGCTATGTTTGGCTGATATCATCAAAATTGACAATCTCAGCCAATCCAATGCTTTCCTGTGAGATCATCACTTCTGATCATGTCAGCCAAGGAGGTAGGTCAGGGTCAGAGCCAGCACTAGCAGACTGAAATAAAGGTAAGATTTTACTATATTTAGGCGGGAAGGGGGGTCAGCAGGGCTAGATAGAGCTTCCTGACCCTATAGTGTTCCTTTAAGACTAAAAAACATATAAAGTTTATTTGGAGTCTTCTATAATGGGACACTGCAAAAAATGAAATTTAATAATTAAACGGTAGTTCTGAATTAGTAAACAATCTGACTGCAACTGGCAGAGTTGGAAGGACATTTCAGCTGTGTTTTAGATAATTTTGATTATGTTTTCTTCAATCCACATGCCATTTCATCACAATTCATTTTTAGTAAATAATTCTCTACATAAATCCTTATCCTATTCTTATATTTACTATCATATAGTCAGCCCATATGAATCTTTTTTTTAAAAAAAATGTAATAGGTGCTTTAGTTTTATTGCAAAAATATTCCCAGTTATTTGTGTAACCATCAAGTTAAATTACATATTTTTTAAGTGTATAATATGTTTTTCCTATAGATTTCAGTGAAAACAAGTATTTGCTTAATGCTTATAAATCACTGTTACTGAAAGCAATGTTACTGGTAAATGTCTCATACATTACTGTCATCACAAATTTATGGTTTGAAAGTATGCTGGTGCCACGGAACTGAGTTATTCCAGCTATTAGTGTTCTCTACGAAAACTGGATTTTTCAGTCTATGTGTAGTTTCTTGACAAGTATTTTTGGTCATTTCCCATACTTTACTTCCATTATTATTCTTACATTCGTGTGAAATATCTTGTCCTCTATGCATCTATATTTTTTATACAGTATCTCACAAAAGTGAGTACACCCTTCACAATTTTGTAAATATTTTATTATATATTTTCATGTGACAACACTGAATAATTGACACTCTGCTACAATGTAAAGTAGTAAGTGTACAGCCTGTATATCACGAACGCACCCTACTTCAAGAGTGTGCGTGACGTAGTTGTGGTGGTGAAAGGGTTAAAGTTCACTATTTGTCTGCACTAGGCTGGAAATAATGACAAAATCCCCCTTAACACCACTCACACTTAAACATAATAATATAACTATTACTAGTTTAACGCTGCCACCACCAAGACAATTTATAAATGGGGTGCATTGGTCCCCCAGGTAAATCAATAATAAAAACCCACCAAACACAACTTAACACAATATTTAAGCAATTGCAAAAATGCTAATTAGTCTCTTTAGGTAACGTGATCCTTTACCAGACAAAGTCAGAACTTAATATAGGAATATTTATTATGAGCAAAAAATTGTCACAGTGCATGCAAAAATATAGATGACAAGCAAATTATTTACACCAACAACAGATAAAAACAAAAGGGATAAAATAACAGAAAGTCCTAATCACTTATTCAGCTCTTCAAAGTAAATACTTCTGCCTCAGGGGGTCTCTGGGATGAAAGATGGTGACTCACTTAGAATTAAATTCTGGCTGCAAGCAAATACACAGACATTTCAGTATCAATAGAGATATACCCTGTAGATTACCACGCCTGGTCTAGAGGGGGAGTTAAGGTGTATCTATAGAGATAATGAATGACCACCCCCTTGTGTTCCAGACCAACATTAATCCAAATGGAAAAATTTGTTTTTATCTTCTCTTATGTACCTGCCTCAGAAATTATAATTTCATCTACGAATTAGTTATTATTTTCCCATTCTATAGATATGTGGCACACCTTACTTGCGACCCAATATGATGGACATCACAATTCCTTTCCCTGTGGTTAAATTATGCCAATCATGTTTGGGCTTGTTTAGAAGATGACACCTGTCACATTCCAAATATAACAAAAATGAGGCTTAATTATTATTCTATGGGTAAATATGAATGTTCTTTCCTTTGGATATAATACTGGAACAAGGCTAATGTCCATTAGCATATCAAAGAGATTGACCCATCAATTAAGAGGTACAGGCCACATGACTGAGCCAGACATTCAGGCTTTTCCAGTGTAGAATCTCACACCTTGCAGAGCCTTTGAGTAATCACAGGATCCATTCATATGATAAAACCCTTTTCACATTCCTATACAATGTACATTACCCCTTCTGTCATCTGACCTTTCATACAATCAAATGAACCCCTTTTTACCCTGACAATATTCCATCTCTACCAGGCAAGCAGATTATCTATGCACTACACAAATTACATTAAAGGGCAATATTCCATAGTGCAATAATGAGTTATGCACCCTTGCCGTGACACTGTATAACAGTGATTCCTCTCTTGCAACCTTCATTAGTCTAATACTATCCTTACCTTTTGTGTCAGTTTACCCCACTCCCTCTAGCATGTAAGCTCATTGAGCAGAGCCCTCAACCCCTCTGTTCCTGTGTGTCCAATTTGTCTGGTAACAACTACATGTCTGTTCGTCCACCCATTGTAAAGCGCTGCGGCATTTGATGGCGCTATATAAATAATAAAATAATAATAACAGTGTAAATTTGCTGTCCCCTCAAAATAACTCAACACACCCCCCTAAGTGGAAATGTCCAAACTGGGCCCAAAGTGTCAATATTTTGTGTGGCCACCATTATTTTCCAGCACTGCCTTGACCCTCATGGGCATGGAGTTCACCAGAGCTTCACAGGTTGCCACTGGAGTCCTCTTCCACTCCTCCATGATGACATCACGGAGCTGGTGGATGTTAGAGACCTTGCCCTCCCCCACCTTCAGTTTGAGGATGCACCACAGATGCTCAATAGGGTTTAGGTCTGGAGACATGGTTGGCCAGTCCATCACCTTTACCTTCAGCTTCTTTAGCAAGGCAGAGGTCGTATCATGTTAGAATACTGCCCTGCAGCCCAGTCTCTGAAGGGAGGGGATCATTCTCTGCTTCAGTATGTCACAGTACATGTTGGCATTCATGGTTCCCTCAATGAATTGTAGCTCCCCAGTGCCGGCAGCACTCGTACAGGCCCAGACCATGACACTCCCACCACCACCATGCTTGACTGTAGGCAAGACGCCCTTGTCTTTATATTCCTCACCTGGTTGCCGCCACACACGCTTGACACCATCTGAACCAAATAAGTTTATCTTGGTCTCATCGGACCACAATACATGGTTCCAGTAATCCTTGTCCTTAGTCTGCTTGTCTTCAGCAAACTGTGTGTGGACTTTCTTGTGCATCATCTTTAGAAGAGGCTTCCTCTTCCTCATGATGACAGCCATGCAGACCAATTTGATGCATTGTGCGGCATATAGTCTGAGCACTGACAGACTGACCCCCCAGCCCTTTAACCTCTGCAGCAATGTTGGCAGCACTCATACGTTTATTTCCTAAAGACAACCTCTGGATATGACGCTGAGCACGTGCATTCAACTTCTTTGGTCGACCATGGCGAGGCATGTTCTGAGTGGAACCTGTCCTGTGAAACCGCTGTATGGTCTTGCCCATTGTGCTCAGTTCCAAAGTATTGACAATCTTTATGTAGATTAACAATTCTTTTTTCATATCCTCAGAGAGTTCTTTGCCATGAGGTGCTATGTTGAACTTCCAGTGACCAGTATGAGAGAGTGTTAGAGCGATAACACCAAACTTAACACACCTGCTCCCAATTCACACCTGAGACCTTGTAACACTAACGAGTCACATGACACTGGGGAGGGAAAATGGCTAATTGGGCCCATTTTGGACATTTCCACTGTGTACTCACTTTTGTTGCCAACAGTTTAGACATTAATGGCTGTGTGTTGAATTATTTTGATGGGGCAGCAAATTTACACTGTTATACAGGCTGTACACTTACTACTTTACATTGTAGCAGAGTGTCATTTCTTCAGTTTTCTAACGTGAAAAGATATAATAAAATATTAACAAAAATGTGAGGGGTGTACTCCCTTTTGTGAGATACTGTATTTGTTAATACATAATGGTGAACAATATATTATTGAAAACGATGGCCGTTGGGGATTTTACAGATGTCAGAATCCATGAGACCCTGAAGGACAGTTGATGTATGGATGTCTCCAGAACTTCAAGATGAGATTATTTCCCTTTGACTTGTACCTTTTATAATAAAAAAAACAAACATATTCAGATACACATACAGGCACACCTATACACATGCTCACACTTGTCAGGATGCAGTCGAGGTTCCAACATGTTCGCCACTGCTGTCTTCTATTATATCCCCCCTTACCTTACTTATATGCCTGATGAGATGAAAGGGAGAGTTTCACAGGTGGCGGTCCGAAGACTAGGACTCCTGTATGCCTGATGATGAAGATAGGAGTCAGAGCATGGAAATGGACAATCAGGGTCTGGTGCAGGATAACCACACGCCTCCTTGTGTTGCACACCAGGGTTTGTGCGGCCACATACCAGAGTCCTGATTCAACTTAAGTGGAAGCCAGGAGCTAGATGATATGCTGAAATGAGCAGATATGTGTCCAGTACTAGAAAATAAGGCAAGACTAGAACAGGCACCAAACAAGATAACAAGACAAGACTAGAAGAACCCAGAACCGGAGCAGGACAGAAAGCAGAACCCAGAACATGTACACAATACATGAGGTTAACGTGAACAGGACATAGACAGGACAGGACTGTACATGAACTAGGAATACAAGACAAATAAAATGAGACAAAAGATACAAGGCAAAACAAGAGGAGAGATAACCAAGTACTATATATGTAATAAACATAGAAGAATTAGACATATATAAATGGCCAAGATGTATGCAGCCCACCACTGCGTCAAAGTACTCCAATTAAGATGGGTCCTAACTGCGTAGATATGCATGACTAAATAAACAACAAGAAAACACACACAGTATTTCCCTGCAAAGAAAGGAGCAGAGAAAATGACACCACTGCTTGCAGGAACAGACTGAAACAAAAAAAGAATTAATAGCAAAGGAATGGGTGTGGCAACAAAAAGCAAACATTTAAAGGAATCCAGGAGACTGGGAATTCCAGGAACAGAATAAAGGAATGAACCCAGAATAATCAGCATAAAGAAAACTAGACATAGAATAGAAAACCAGAAAAACCAAGAAAAACTAAAAAAGAATTGTAAAAAGAGTACTGGATACCAGAAGCCAAGGCCAGACATCTGTGCAGAACAGAACAGGACGTGACAGAGAGTAAGAAACTGTCTCTCTCACCACAGCCCATCACCTGGTATATGAGTAAGGGGAGAAGCACAGAATTAAGGACAGCAGCCACAAACCTATCTGTGGTTTGTGGCTGCTGTCATTAATTCTGTGCTTCTCCCCTTATGTCTATGTTAGGCGATGGATTGTCGTGAGTAAGACAGTGTCTTACTCTCCCTATCATCTCATCAGGCATATAAGTAAGGTAAGGGAGGGCAGGATTAAAGATGGCCAGTGTGTGCATGTGTATAGGTGTACCTTCATGTGTATGTGTATATATTTATTATGAAAGGTACAAGTCAAAGGAATATAATCTCACCTTGAAGTTCTGGAGACATCCATAGATCAACTATCCTTTGATCTCATGGTTTCAGAACTACCCAATAGCCATCTATTTCAATAATAAATTCCTCCTTTAAATCTTCTAGACCAAAAGAGAAAAATCATAATCCTTTCTTTAAAATAAAATGTTTCTCTGGCATTATGTAACTGTAAACATACTGTGTATAATAAGAGTCCTTTGTTTAACCATTTACCTGTCTATATAGGTTAAAGCAAATTATATTCAAATGTTACACCACACTTTCCGCTATCAGATCAATGGCAGATGCCTAATTAGTATCCTCTATATCAGTGGTGGACTGTTTCACGGGGCTCTCATTAACGCCTGTCAGCCAAATGCTAGTGCTCATGTTATATCAGCTTTTATGGCTCCTGGAAAGATGTTGAGAGGTTGAATTACACTAAACGGAGAAGGTAAATTCCTAGAGGTGTTAGTATCATAGTGTTTATCCAACTTGTCATTAACTAACGGGATTGTTTAAAGATTGAACCCAATTAAAAACTCCAGTGCATACGACTATTTACATTAAGTACGTGTTTCCAACTTTGTTTCTGCAAACATTTTTTTTTTTGTTTGTTTAACCTTTTGAAAATGTTGTGTGGCAATGAGATCTAAACTCTCGTTGCCAAAGCCGTGTGGTTTCAAGACAAGAGACGATAGTATACAGTGAGAATCTTCAGCACCGACAGACTGCGGCTACACGTTGAAACAGTAAGCTCTGTTTGACAAGGTGGAGCTGCTGGCATACTTCCAAAAATACTGCGTAAGAATTGACCTAATGTACAGAGCACAGGAATAACATATTCTTTTGGTAAGAAATTTATGTTTTACAGGGTGTGCTAGGGTTCACATCCCTTTTTTTCCACTTCTTCCAAAAGACTGTAAAATGCTCAGCTGCTCTATTAAATTTCTAGTTTAACAAAGACTCAGGTTTTAAGAAAAAAAAAAGAACACATTAGATCCATCGTGTTGAACGGCAGCCAGGATTACATGAGGGACGAGCTATTAATCTGACGTCAGTATAGCGGTTTGAACTACAAACGCGTAATAACCTCCTTTTCCGGTTTGGACTTTATCCACAGTGCAGGTGATTTTCTCATCATTATGCCCCGTTAGCTGTTGATTCTAGGAAAAATATGTTAGAAATAAGACAACCTCAGTTTTTATGAATATCTGTTATATTCCTCCCAAAGAAATTTTGTTCAAGTGGAGTGTTGCAATCATTTAGAATCACATGATGAAATGAGCCAACTGTCGAGTGCATAACTCAGTGAAATAGTTTGTATAGAGTTATTTTTTTGTTGTAATTATGTGTGTGATATTTGTAGAATAGAAAAAAATTGAACTATAGCATAAACATTTACATAGAACCTATAAAAAGGATGGGAGAGAAAAATACTTATTTCATAGAGGTATTATCCTTCCTAAAATACGGAAATATAAGATTTTTTTAGCTGATTTTTTTTCATTTTTAATCTTTATTGGAAGATTTTTAGGCATACATAACATAAACAATGATACAGAAGACATCATATACAGTCTCACCCCATCAGCAAGCTAATACAGGTATATTGCAATAACAAAAGTTTAAAGCTGTGTACACATGCAATAATGAACTGTTCTCTAAATTATGGAGATGCGGTTTTAAAATGACAACATTGTTTGCAAGTTGATATCACACATCGGCCCCATGAGAGAGACTTTACCAACAGCCTCTGGTGATTGACCATTCCACATCCACCCCAGAAGTGTAACCCAGGAGATGCTGAGGCTCACCAACACCAAGAGTTTTGAGCAGCACTTCTGCTTTCTCGCAAACAGTTTTAATGGAAAAATAAATAACATTGGTCAGAGGAGAATTAAAGAGAGTTAGCAATAAGGCACACCCCTCTTAATTAAAAAAAACCCTTGCACACCCCCCTTAATTAAAAAAAACCCTTGCACACCCTCCTTAATTAAAAATACACTTGCACACCCCTTAATAAAAAAAATCCCTGCACACCCCCTTAATAAAAAAAAACTGCACTTCCCCTTAATTAAAAAAAAAAAACGTGCACCCCCTTAATTAAAAAAACCTGCACACCCCCCTTAATAAAAAAAAACTGCACACTCCCCTTAATAAAAAAAAATCCCTGCACACCCCACTTAATAAAAGAAAAAAACCTGCACAACCCTTCTTAATTGAAAGACAAACAAACCTGCACCCCCATTAATTAAAAACAAATAAACTGCAATTTACGTTGACAGGACACTGTATGGTCATCTAGTAAAACCTTTTAAGTATTACTGTTCCTGCTGTTATTCTAAAAGATAGAAAATGAATGCTTGACTCCAAAATGTCTACATTAAGTAACAAACCTTTATTAAAAATACCCGTGCTAACAATTACAGCACTGTATCCTGCCTTAATGAAATAATTTAAATTACCAATTTTAAGGATGTGAGCGCTATAGTTTTAATTCCTTTTTGCAAGTGTCAGTAGGTGATTTTTTTTGTATTTTGTACAGTCCTGTTAATGAACATGTCACTAGAGTGTCATGTCTATGTAAAGCCACCATTTGTATGATACAATATTATATTTCCCCCTCTGATGCCTTTATTTTCTAGTGCACACTCATATGTTTTCAGTCTTTCCTTCTTAACTTAAATCTTTCATTGCTTGTATCCGTTTTACAGGGAACCATTTTGTCAGTTTAGAAGTATCCCTTTTCAGAACCAATAGCCAACATTTTACTGCACATCATATTATGTGGGATTATTGCTGCTCTATAACGTTTTATTTTCTTCCCATGGATTAGTTCCCTTATTTATTAATGTAAATTCCGATTTTGATCTGTACGATTTTAGCCCCTTCACTTACGTCTGGCACAAACTGTTCTGTTACCAATAGTGACATTGATGTTTAAGTTACATTCAGTTGCAATAATTATGTCACCATAGAACCCAGGTTTTTAAACATCGAATTTCCATGTGTTAAGAAACTGTAACTCCCATAAACTTTTGCCTGTCAAAACCACAGAAAGCGTCTGGAAAAGATTCATGGGAGCTTTAGTTCACTAGCAATTCAGTAATCGTGCTGTAGAGTTTGTGAAATTGAATTCCAAAGAAAAATATGTCATACTCCTAAAATAAACATTTTCTCGAAGCATGTTCTAGAGCTCTTTGACTATACTAATATTATTAACATTCTGTGTATACAGGCTGTTCTATGACATTTAAACAAACCTAGGTCAATACAATAGTGTACAAACTTGGCAAAGGTATGTAAATCTAAAAGGTACCATGAATTTCAGGTGTGCGTCTAATTAGTCCTAGAATTGGTGGTCACTGTCAGACCTGCGTATTTGCTTGAAGTATAAATGGTCATAGTGTAGTAATGGACAACAGTATCATGGATGAAAAGCAACAGACTGGCATTAAATGTCCTGATTCCTTTTTTTTTTTTATGAATGGCGCCCTTCATCAGAAGTGGAAAGTAGACAGCTTGTCTTTAAAACTCTGCATTAAATACAGATGCTGTGTAAATTCTAAGCACGCGCTATATTCCACATGACTGTAGATATTGAAATACTAGATGCCGTTATGATCAGGATGCCCATTGATACCGACATGTAAAACATGTTGAAGGACAACTGTCATCAAATTTTCACTTCTCATTTTTTTTTTCAAAGTTTATTACATTTAATGAAACCTGATTTTTGAAACATTTTTTTTAATGATGTATGTTCATTTTGTTTGCGCGATGACGTCGGTGTGAAACCCAGAAATTCTTTGTACATCATAAAAAGCACCTGGAAGAAAGAATGAACCAATAAGAACTAACTTGGACTTAATTAAGGGGTTTTAAAAGGAGGAGGGGTGGGAGGTTTTATTGTACTGTATTTTTGTTGGTTTGCACAGTTCCTTGTGTCTGAACAAGTCCCTTGCTAGGGCGAAACGCGTAGGACTGGTGGACTGGTATTTCATTACCACACATGCTATTTTTAATTGATATTTAAGTGATTAAAACTATTTTTTTGCACTTTAATGGAATTTGCACTTTATTCTCTGCACTTTATTTTTCTGACATTTATGGTCCAGCAAAACTGAGGATACTGAGGCTACATAGCAACAGGAGAATCCAATGATATCACCAATTATATAATGAAGGCTTAAATTTGGCATTCAAAGTGTGAGTGGCCAATTATATCTAATACTAATTTTAACCAGCACAGTTAAGCACTGTGTTGTGCCATTCTTCTCATTTTTCCTAGCAGATCCACTTCTATTGTGTATTTGTGTTTGAAAAACATGGCTGAGCAGCAATGTTGGGTCAAACTCTATTGTAATCTAACCAACTGCTACTTAACCTAACTTGCCTGCTGAACGCAATCACAGCCGCAAGCAAGAAAGGTTGAGCAGCAGTTAATCAGATAATAGTAGAATAGTAGAATCTGGGCCAGATTAAAAAGATTGAATTTAAAAAAAATAAATAATATGCTTAGTTTAAAAATGCAATTAAGATTTCATTAAATGTTATAAACTTTTAAAAGTGAGAAGTGACAATTTGATGTCAGCATTCCTTTAACACAGGAAAATGCTGTATTAGGAACTCTTTAGCTTGAGTTCACATTTTTTGCTTTTCATAGTGGCACAGGGGAAAGGTGATCAGTCTGGTCTGATGATGCTTTTTATAGAGGTATCCCCAAGTCAGTTCTCTTAGTTAAAACATCCATACTTATTACACTTAATAAATAGGTTTCAGATAACTCTGCTCTTAATGTTTCTGAACACAGGCTGTTCTGGTAGAGCAGGGAAATCGACATATAGAAGACATGTGGAGTACATGGAAGCTGCTGATACATAACATTCTGTAAGATACATATCACTCCACATATATCTTACAGTATGTTGCATATTCTGTCTGTCTGTCCATCCATCCATCTTTAAAGAAACACTTCAGTGTTAGGAATACAAAACATATTTTTTAACCTGTTCATGAAAAGGTTAAAAAAAAAAACTTTCTCTCACATACCTGATGCAAGCAACGATGTCCCTCGGCGCTGGGTCAGGTTCCTCCTCCTCTGCTGAAATCAGACGATAGGGGGAACCTAATGTGCATTAGGCTATCCCTATAGGAAAGCATTGATTTAATGTCCTCATTCACAGCGTGAGGACGTCCAGCATCGTTTCATTGAGTCAAATTACAGGAAGCTCCAAGCTCCATTCTCTAAAACCACAATGTTTTACATTGCAGGATTATGGAAACAGGGACACTGCACAAAAGTTAAAGGGACACTATAGTCACCAGAACAACTACAACTTATTGAATTTGTTCTGGTGAGTACAATCATTATCTTCAGGCTTTTTGCTATAAACACTGTCTTTTCAGAGAAAATGCAGTGTTTACATTACAGCCTAGTGATAACTTCACTGTCCACTCATCAGATGGCTGTTAGAGATCCTTCCTGGGTCATGGCTGTCTAAAATGCATCCAAACTTTCAATATCTCCTTCCTCTGCATGGTGACACTGAACTTTCCTCATAGAGATTCCTTGATTCAATTCAGCTCTATGAGGAGATGCTGTTTGGCCAGGGCTGTGTTTGAATTGTGCTGGCTCTGCCTCTTTGTCAGTCTCAGCCAATCCTATAGGGAAGCATTGTGATTGGATCAGGCTACCACTTCTGCTGATGTCAGCAGGCAGTGGGCAGGTCTAAAGGAAACGGGCACAAATTCAGCAGCTCCAGACTTGAATACTAGTAAGATTTTACTATATTTACAGAGGCATGAGGGGACCAGGGTGGCTAGATGGTGGTTTTAACCCCATAGGGTCAGAGAAACATGTTTGTGTTCCTGACCCTATAGTGCTCCTTTAATTATAACCTATGATGAAAATGGTTAGAATGTATTAATTTTCACTGTGATGTACTGTGCTATTATGCTTTATCTCAAATTGCAAAACTAGTAACAATGTTCTTGGAAACAAATCTTTGTTTTATAGACCCAACTAGTAAAATGGAGTTTTTGCTTAATATAAGTCCTGATTTTTTGGATGAGAAAATGGAAAACATCCTCAATAGATTCGTACACTACCCAACTTTTATTGGTTTTCATTTGTCATTTAGCAACAGGACCTAGAAGTCAGTCATTGTGTATGCCAGCACTACAGGGCAAACTGCTGATCTGTCTGTTCAATTCTACTTGTCGCTGGTAATGAACATAAGAAACAGCAGGTGGCGTCAGGGGATTAGTGACCCGGCACTTTGCCAATCTGGCATCATGGATATTCATAATACTATGGTAACACTGCATGGCACTTGTTTTAAAAATACCTGGTAAATGCTATTAAAATGCTACCAACTGTTAAAGCAAGTGTATATTTAAGGAGTCTGCAAAGCAACAATCACAATTTGTGGGTTAAAAAAATATTATTACTAACGTTAGAGCACGTCATGATCATTATCTATATATGATATTTTATTCCTGTATTATTTTTAATTCCCTAATTTTTATATATTCGAAGAATAAAGAAACCAAGATTTTGGAGCAACATTTTCTTTCTCACATGTAAACTACAAAATGAAGCATTCGTATGATTAATTAAACAAGCTCCAGCAATCTAACTAGAACAATGCGAACCAATAAATAAGTCTTCTGTAACCAATAAAAGTTACATCATACTCCTTCTGTCTGCTCCTCTTTTGGGCACTAGGCACCTTGTGGCACTCTTCATTATGGTGCGGTGGCTGTTTTTAGGAATATGAGGCATATGAATTAATGGATGGTGGACTCCTTGGCCGAATCAACAATATACCCTGGAAGAAAGGAGGTTTAGTCTAAGGCAAAGGAAAGGGTTTGTTTGTTTTTGCAGTTAGAACAATAAGGATGTAGAATCCTCTGCCTGAAGAGGTGGTTTTATCAGAGTCTATACAAATGTTTAAACAGAAACTGGATAAATACTTGCAAAAACATCATCGATATCATTTTTATTTAGTGGGGTAATAGTTTCTTGATCCAAGGAGATATCTGACTGCCTTTCTGAGGTCAATAATTATTTTTTCCCTAGTTTGTTGCAAAACTGGAAGCATTTCAAACTGTGTTTTTGCCTTCTTTTGAATCAACAGCGAAAACAGATATGAGAAAGGCTGACCGTGATTGAGGCATGTCTCTTTTCAGCCTATGTAACTATGTAACCTGTATCTCACTGCACAGGAGATTGGAGCAATATTAGGGTTAAGGATGTAGTCGGCATCAAAGCAACAAGAATGTGACATATGGTTAGTGATTAGGGTGTTGAGGTTAGTGTTAAGGTATTGGGTAAGATGTACTGGTTAGTAATAGGGATTAGGGATTTGGGCTAATGTGTACTAGTTAGGGATAGGGAATTCGGGGTTAGAGTAAATGTGCACAGGTTAGGGGTTAAGGTTTGGTTTACAACTGTAAACTAGATAGTGTGAAATTCAGGTAAAATAGGGATTTGAGATGTACCCCACCTAATGTTTTAACAAGCTTCATTCCATAGAATGGAATTATACACAGATAGAAACACATTGTGGGGATAAGGAGAACCAGTTGCTTCCATTTCCTCTCATTTATATTCTTCCGTTGTTAAAGTTTGTCACGGGATTGAACTTAACTGTTTAGACATCCTCTGTAAGAAGAATGATGTAATTTAAGGATACTTTAAGTATCACAAGGCAATGAAAAGATACGACTGATCTACAAGAACACAAATACTGTTCTGGGGCTTCCCATAAGCTCTAAAGGGAATGATAGATGTCAGTGGGTGCAGACCCAGGTTTACAAGTGCAGTAAACAAAGTGCTTTAGTTGGGGGCTATATAATTAAACAACTAAATACAAATGAATGGGGCACTATTGGGTCAGGAATACGTGTTTGTGTTCCTGACCCTATAGTGTTCTTAAGAATATACTGTAATGACAGAGCGGCAACACCTGAATACGTTTTGTAAATGTCCAACCCTGCCTATTTGGAAAATATGAAGTTTAGAGTTGCAGTGGTAATCTGATCATCAGGATTTTTCATTTAATCTTGAATCCAGTAAAGAAAAACTCCAGTTTAAACAATTTGCTTACCATTTGCAATATCGTTTGTAACGGCAGCTTCCCGTGGAGTGTGCGATAAATCCAGCATTTTTGCTGTTTGTTACCACACCACATGGATGATCAAGTAATACCTGGATATAAGATTCCAAAATGATGCATGTGTTCTGTTATCTCTAGGGCTGCACCGTTCCTGTGGAACTCACTTCCCGCTTCGTTAAACTTTAATCCAGTCTACATTCCTTCAAAAATGAATTGAAAACTCACTTCTTCAGGAAAGCATATCAATTAAACTGTTAATAGCCTTCCCTCCTCACACCCTGCTTCCTCTCCTGCAATTGTCAATCCCACCTCCCAAAAAAACAAAACAAAAAAAACCCCACTAAGCCCTCAGTGAAAACTATCCTAGTCGCCTACTTTACTACCCTACCATTATCTTACTCTCTAGAACATGGGTAGGCAACCTTCCGCACTCCAGATGTTGTGGACCACATCCTCCATAATGCTCTTACATCCATAATGCTTGCAAAGCATCATGGGAGGTGTAGTCTGAAACATCTGGAGTGTCGAAGGTTGTCTATGCGTGCTCTAGCATGTAAGCTCGTTGAGCAGGGCCCTCAACCCCTCTGTTCCTGTGTGTCCAACTTGTCTGGTTACAATTACTTGTCTGTTCGTCCACCCACTGTAAAGCGCTACAACATTTGTTGGCACTTTATAAATAATAATAATAATAAATATTTGAATTACATTTCATTCACTAGTAGGACAAGATAATGCCTAGTAGCAACTTTTCTACCTTCTGTTATTGCACATCCCTGACTGTGTATGACATAATTACAATGTACAGCTATTCAAACTTAGATGCTTGTAATCTTTATTTGTATAGGAGCTAAGGACATTAACACAATGTTTTAATTTTATTGCGGATGGTGTCACAAATAATATAGCTAGAGTTAGAAATTACATGTTTTTCTTTTTTGTGCCTTTTTGTGTTGTAGTCATAGAGATTCCTATTTTCAACCAGAATAACCTTTTGGTAATATTTCACCATTTGAAAGTACAATCTGTGTTTCTGGGAATGTAGTTCTGAAGCCCAGATGGAATATAACTAAGATTTGAATACTTCGTACCTCTGCTAGAGTGGTCACTTCTTTTTTTTTTGTAATGTGTTTATGTTCTGTAGACCGTAGCTGTAGTGTTCTCTGTAAAACCTAATCAGAACAAAGTGCCACTTTTCTGATATTAATCAGTACTGTTTGAAAATATGGAGTGTTAGATAGAAGGGGATGTGATGGAGTATACGTTAGGCATAGGAACATTTAAATTGCTCCAATTTTAGGTGATACACTTTTATTGGACTCATTTGTTTGAAACTCTTTTTTTTCCATTGCTTAACAAAGCGTTCTGATCCATTTAAAATGGAAAAAAAAGAAAGGATATTGTAGGAATTTAATATACTTAGTTTTAATATACTTTTGAGGAAGCCGCTCAGGCGAAACGTGCCATCATGTTCTACGCACAACGTCACGACCCTCAAGTTCCCGGGAGTACCGCCCTCTACATTGGATACTCCATATCGCTAGTGTTTACCTCGAGTGTGGAAAGCCGGTATTTTGAAGGGTTGAGGACTTCTTTTGGACTAAGAGCTTTTGTCACTTTGTGATTTTTAACAACAGAGTTTAATAAAGAAAGAATTGTTGCGCATCCAGCTGCCGTTCCGATCATCTTCTTCACTCCAGTCCTGAAGTACAGGACCAAGCCATTCGAGTTAGAGCAGACTCTTACTGATCTATCCTTGTGAGTTTATTTTCATTCTCAGACTTTATATCAGGGCTGTCCAACCTGCGGCCCCCCAGATGTTGCTAAACTACAACTCCCATGATTCTTTTAATTAAAAGGATAGCCAAGGAATCATGGGAATTGTAGTTCAGCAACATCTGGGGGGCCGCAGGTTGGACAGCCCTGCTTTATATTTTCAAGTGTTGCAGTATCACAATATATTTCTCTCTTTTTCTATTTTCATGCAATGTACTCCAATCTATTTCTGGGAGAATACTGAGAAACTCCATTTATTAAGGATTACTGTAAGCCTTTTTTTTTTTCTTCTTTTTTTTCACTTGTGCACTTATTTTGCACTTTATTATTTGTAACTTCTGCACTTTAAAGTGCACTGTTATTTATTTGCACCTTATATATTTTCTCTATTATGGACATTATCACTGTTTGCACTTTAAAGAGCACTACCTAATTACACTTTATCATACCTTGCATAGTATTTAAAGGTACAGTGCACCTATTTCTTTGTTTATAGTGAATAAATTACTTACTATGTGAAATAAAAGCAATTGGATACAAAGTTCTCTCTTGGACATAATAGACTGAGCCAACAGGTGTCAAATAAAACAAAAGATGCCTGTGCACTATCCCAAACCGCAATGCACACTCTAGGACAGGGGTAGGCAACCTTTTAGCAGCACTGTGCCGATATAGGATTGTGATGTCCTGTAGCGTGCCCGTGCTATTTTTTTTATAAATCGAGGTGTGTGTGCTGCCATATTCTGCTTGTGTTTGTACTGTAATTGCTTTGTATCATTGTATTTGTGCGTATATATGCAGGGCTGTCTTTAATAATGACTGGACCCTGGGCAAAGCATTTGCTTAGGGCCCCCTGGACCTTGTCCCCCCCCCTTCCCAGGCATGCAATCACGTCCTACACCTCAACACAGTGGTGGACCTAAAGTAGAGAGGTGCAAGAATTCTTGGCGGTCTCCCTGTTGCACGGGTGATTAAAAGGTAGATTCCCATCTGTCGTGCAACTCCAGAAATGCATTGACAGCTGGGGCTCTACCATTTACTCATGTTTGCAGGTCTGTATTTAGCACTAAGCAGTTTTTGTGTGTTTTTGTGGAATATGTTTGTATGTGGTGTTGGCGTGATTGCAAGCACACACACACACACACAGAGACATACTGACATACACACAGACATGCTGTCATACAAACATACTGACACACACACACACAGATATACTGACACAGATATACTGACACATAAATAGACATGCTGACATACAAACATATTGACACACACACACAGATATACTGACACACACACAGACATACTGACACACACACAGACATACTGACACATACACATGCTGACACACAAACATACTGACACACACAGATATGACACACACACACACTGACAGACATACTGACACAGACATACACTTTAAAACTCACCCTCCAGTTTCCTACCTTTCCTGTTGGTGGCTGAAGGCGTTGGGAGTTGGGGTCTAGAGCTCTTGGCCAGCCCCCCTCCAATCTGCCTACTCTTCTTTCCTGCGCGCTCCTCTCTTTGTGGGAGGAAGTGATGCGTGGCCGTCACTTCCTCCCAGCCTGCTGCCGAAAAGCAAGGGGCCCGCTCGCACTGTTAAAGCACCTCAGCGTGTGCCGGGTCCCTGCTGACCTTTGTGCATGGGCCACCCGGTGGGCCTCCTTAGTGTGCAGATTACCAGCCAGAGGGTTAGAAATAGTTGAGGCCAGCAGGGCTCACGGTGCAGCTGCCCAGTTTGCCCCGCGTTAAAGAAGGCCCTGCGTATATGAGCTATTATATTGTTGATGTTCATGAGTAGTTTATGGTATTGTGTATGATACATATGAATGTAAGCTGTGTATGGGTGCTGCTTGTGGTATTGTGTGTGTGTGTGGATGGATATGTGAAAGTGTGCATTTGGTAGTGTGTGGGGGCTGTTTGGGGTATTGCATGTGGGGTTGTGTGCATGTATGTGGATTGTTAGTGGTGTTTCGTTTGTGCGGATTGTGTGTATGTTTGTGTGTGGGCTGTCCGTATTATTTGTATGAGGGGAGGGTTATTCTGCATTTCTGTGTATATCTAGCAGTGTGGGTGGCTTCCCTGGGTTCCAGTAGGGACTAGTCCGGCCAGGTACATGTCAAGGACAGGAGCTGCAACAGCAACTGCGAGCTGCTCTACTGCAGTGTGGCTTCCTATTCACAAGTGCTGGGAGGAAGTGATCTGAGATCACTACCTCTACGTGCTGCAATGCATAAATTGAGGATTGTCCTTCACCACCTTTTCGGATTAGCAGATATCTGAAGTTTTACTGGGACTCCTGATAGGCCAGAGCCTGTTTGACTCTAGCAGCCTTGAGTGCCGTGCAAAGACACCTCGAGTGCCGTGCATGGCACTAGTGCCGTAGGTTGCCTACCCCTGCTCTAGGATTTAATTCACCTGTAATGGTCATCGGAGTGCACGTTCACTGTTGTTTTCAACTAAAATGTAAACTCTATAATGACACAGTAATGGATATTTTGTTTGAAACTGTGCAAGCTAATACTAGCTAAAACATAGAAGATAGCCCTGTGTTCAAACTCCCACAACAGACATTTGTGGTTCCACTGAAATAATCATTAACCTTTAAGGACACAGCTTCAGGAGTAAAAGGCCAGTATGATAGAACATTTCCTTAAGGGGTTAAGTGAATTCGCTGCTAACAATTCACCTTACTGTTTCAACTTAAAGGTGAATATCTAATGAGATACAAATTGGTATTCTTGTGAATAGCAATTGCCATTACTCAAATCAATGGCACACACCAAAAATAAAATAAGAATGACATAAGAGCCAAATGCTGATTGTCTCCAGTTATTGCTTGTGCATTAACTGACTGAGGATGATAGGACTTATGTTCTGCAGTGTTGCTGAAGTTTATATCTACTTCCATGTTGTTTGCAAGAAAAGTGACGTAATATCAGGTTGACTGTCACACATGCAGTGACATATCCTGCTAACATTACTGAAAAGCAGGCCACAGATCTGAAAACGATATCACGCAGTGATGATGTCATATTGTAAGAGCTGGTTACAGGGGAGGCGCTAAGGGAAGCGAGCGATACAAATGTAGGCATGCAGTCTTTTAAACACGTGCAGACCTCCCAGCTGCAAATAGCTGAAACAACACACATTAATCCTTCAGCTTGTTGATTGTATTTCATCCCATTTCAGAGCTCAGAGATACAAGGAATGTCCTTAACTTAAAGTCATATCTTTTCTCACCTCATTCTCAGTCCAACCATATTGAGCTCATTTGCTCAAGGTTAAGACATTGTAACAATATACTGCAGTTTTTTTATACAACCATTCTTCAGTTTAATATTTTACTTGTGTATGATCCATCCAACTGAACAGGCTTTCCAAAGATTTTAGGGGCCTGTCTTATTTCATTTTGGAGATCTGTTCAATCTATAAAGGTTGCATAGAGCAGCTACAGTGGCACATTCTACAGACAGACAGAATGCAGAGGCAATGTTTAAAAAGCAATTCAGAGTTCTAAATGTGATGGAATGCACAGGAAAAGTGATATCTGTTTATTACACATACAGGACTATTCATTAAAACAGGGCTGTTAAACATGCAGTCTGTGGTCTCTATGTGGCCCACTGACACTATGAATCTGTCCCTGAGCCTAAATGGCTTTAAAAAAAAAAAAAACACCACAACTGACCGGAACTATTAATTAATGCTGTAGCATGACTGAGTTACCAGTGCATCACTTTCCTTTCTGTGCTGCATTAAAGGGAAACTCCAGTGCCAGAAAAACGATCCGTTTTTCTGGCACTGGAGGGTCCCTCTCCCTCCCACCCCCCAATCCCCGGTTACTGAAGGGGTGAAAACCCCTTCAGTCACTTACCTGGGACAGCGGCGATGTCCCTCACCGCTGTCTCCGCCTCCGAAACGCTCCTCCCAGTGATTGCGTCGGCCGGTGGGCGAGACTGATCTCGCCTACCGGCCGAGGAGACGTAATGCGCATGCGCGGAAATGCCGCGCATGCGCATTACGTCTCCCCATAGGAAAGCATTGAAAAATCATTTCAATGCTTTCCTATGGGGTTCCTATGGGAAAAACTGCCTATTATGAAAAACTGCAATAATTACACTTGCAGGGTTAAGGGTAGTGGGAGTTGGCACCCAGACCACTCCAATGAGCAGAAGTGGTCTGGGTGCCTGGAGTGTCCCTTTAAAGGGACACTATAGTCACCAGAACAACTATAGCTTATTGAATTTGTTCTGGTGAGTACAATCATTACCTTCAGGCTTTTTGCTGTAAACACTGTCTTTTCAGAGAAAATGCAGTGTTTACTTTACAGCCTAGTGATAACTTCACTGGCAACTCCTCAGATGGCGGTTAGAGATCCTTCCTGGGTCATGGCTGCCTAAAATGCATCCAAACATTCAGTATCTCCTCCCTCTACCTGCAGACACTGAACTTTCCTCATAGATATTCATTGATTCAATTCATCTCTATGAGGAGATGCTGATTGGCCAGGGCTGTGTTTGAATTGTAGTGGCTCTGCCCCTGATCTGCCTCTTTGTCAGTATCGGCCAATCCTATAGGGAAGCACTGTGATTGGATCAGGCTACCACTTCTGATGATGTCAGCAGGCAGTGGACAGGTCTAAATCAGACAGGGTCAGAGCCATCAGCTGCAGACTTGAATACAAGTAAGATTTTGCTATATTTATAGAGGCATGAGGGTCCCAGGGTGGCTAGATGGTGGTTTTAACCCCATAGGGTCAGGAATACATGTTTGTGTTCCTGACCCTATAGTGCTCCTTTAAATCCTGTCCCCTCCACCCCACAAGTTGTGTGTGTGGTTTAAGGCTGCACAGAAGGAAGAGTTGCAACACTGACAGTTCAGCTACATCACTATTAGAGAAGGTAGAGGCATGATGGGGTGGGGGCATAGTAAAATGTGGTGGATAGATAATTGTGAAGAAATAATAGGATGGCAGGGGAGATAACGAATATTGCACACATACAGAAACACTGATATGCGCACACACTGACATTGCATACACTGGAACACCACCAAAATACATATACTAACATTGCATGCACAAACACAGGAACACCAACATACACACACTAACATAAACACTTGCTAATCTTCCATATATACAGGAACACCATACACCATACGCACACACTTTTCTTCTTGTCATTGATGTACGAAAGCGTAATAAACTACATTTATCACATTAGGTGATACATTCAGTGTTCCATTCCTACTCCAGTGTACACTTCGGCCCTCCATAACAAATAAGTTAATCTACTTTGCACAAAATTGTGAATTGCCTGAGCATTCAAAGTTAATTTTAAATTAATGCCAAAATAGTTGAACTGAAAATATAGCTGATATGAACATTTTTCAAATTTGGCTATTTCACACTGTGCTTTGTTGAAATAATGACATGTACTTGTACGTTGATTTTGTTATATATGCATACTGTAACACTGCACTTGTACATTTGCGCTAAAATCCCTAAATAATTCCAACAATGGACCTTTGGGACATGTGTGATGAGTCAGAATTAATATAGCAGAACTAGCATTACTAAATCACAATTATTATTTTTTTGAGGAATACTCTTGAAAAATTATATATATATATATTTTTTTTAAATAAGGCTCTTTTGTATGAATTTTTATTGTAGACATCCCAAAATCCTAATAGGGATTTGGAAACCTCAACAAAGATTTGCACTTCCCAGGATTTTTTTATATTATTCACATAGTTTAGTTATCACCCATGTTAAACAAATTCTATATGTGAGGTGCTAAAAACTAAATTAAATATAGAAATACACACCTCTTTAGCCTGCAACTTGGCACCTCCACATATTGTCCCTCTAACTCATCAGTATAAGATTAGTTCTTTGCACCAACCAGTAAGCAGATTTAAAATATATAGTGAAGAGGAGAAATGGAACAATGTTTCCATTTCACCTCATTTGCATTTTTTGCCTTGGCTGTGCCTAGGCTTAACTGGGTTGTAGTATTATTTGCTAATTCTTTAATATACATTTAGAAGAAAAATAAATAAAGGTTAACTTAAGTAATTGTTGATTTTCACTATTTTTGTCAGTGGTTTAACTTCCAGAAACATGAGTTTCCCTTTAAAAAGACCACACACTCTGTGAAAATTGCAGGACAGATCAAAATACAATTTGCAGCGACTTAAACATGTTTTAAACCTGTCTACGACATTGTGTTTGTATATTGAGTTTTTTTTCTGTGTTATCTGCAAGCTTTTCTGGTTTGTAATCTCAGGCTGGAATGGGTCAGGACAGTAGGGGGGCTGAAAAAGACAGATCACATTACCTAACAGGAAAGCATAAAAATATTCACATATAAAATGCATTTTGCCTATATACGCCTTTCAAAAAAAGTTGGCCAGTTTTGTATAGATTGGCATTTTTGGGCCAAACTGGCAGGATTGACGTGCCCCACAACATACACGGACGTTGCCAAAACCTGCCTGCCAATGTCAATTAGTGTTTGTGATATTTAGTGGCCAATTTTCCACTGTCCAGTCCTGACATATACAATAAAACAGATGTTAGTGATGCCATGGAAACTGTGGAGTGTTGTCCAATGATCGAGAATGTCTGGCATTGATACACTACACAACAGCCTTTTTTTTGTAAAAGAGTATATCTTGTTGTTTAAATGCAGCTACGTGTAATTTAAACAGGAAGCTCTGCTTTAAACAGCATAAATATATTTCCCCCAATAATTGTATTAAAGACACTATAGTCACCTAAATTACTTTAGCTCAATAAAGCAGTTTTAGTGTATAGATCATTCCCCTGCAATTTCACTGCTCAATTCACTGTCATTTAGGAGTTAAATCACTTTGTTTCTGTTTATGCAGCCCTAGCCACACCTCCCCTGGCTATGATTGACAGAGCCTGCATGAAAAAAAAAAACTGGTTTCACTTTCAAACAGATGTAATTTACCTTAAATAATTGTATCACAATCTCTAAATTTAACTTTAATCACATACAGGAGGCTCTTGCAGGGTCTAGCAAGCTATTAACATAGCAGGGAATAAGAGAAATAAGAGCTAATTAGGGCTCTCTTTACAGGAAGTGTTTATGGAAGGCTGTGCAAGTCACATGCAGGGAGGTGTGACTAGGGTTCATAAACAAAGGGATTTAACTCCTAAATGGCATAGGATTGAGCAGTGAGGCTGCAGGGGCATGTTCTATACACCAAAACTGCTTCATTAAGCTGAAGTTGTTCAGGTGACTATAGTGTCCCTTTAATACAATGATAAAGATTTAGCAGTATCTCATTAAGGCCAAAGTAACATTAATAATAATAATAATATAAATCAGAACCGACAAATGAGAAAAGTTTAAAAGTCTGTTTTTTTTTTTTTTTTTAACCATGCAGCTTTAAATGCACAACAATACAAAGTTAAAGAATACGAATAAAATTAAAGGGTCAAGTTGACATGAGATGTCTTTTAAGAGGAAGGTGTTTTGTACCTACAGGGAATTGATAGTTAAAGTACAAATGGTTCTTGCATAAATATAAATGAAAGAACATGTCAAGTTTATACATTACACTACCTCCCAAACATGTCAAATTGCCAAAAATGAAAATGTTTTAGGGACACTCCTCTGCCCAAAATTATTAAACAAATATCACATTTTAGTAGATGTACACCAATGAAAAATGCATACATTTAATTATGTATTTTTAAATTGGGGGTATAACTGAAAACAGCTTTCAAAACTGCAATTCTCTTGTTTGCAGCCTTTGCACGTCTTCCCAAACTTTACGTGTCTTTCCAATCACAGACTTCCCAATGCAGCTCAATGAGAAGTCTTTGCGAGACTGGTGCTCTGAGTAATTTCCTGCCTCTTATGTTTAGCTTCACTGAGCTAACTAAACCAGGAAGTAACAGGACCATGTGTGTGACTGACAGCCAGGAAGTGTAACAAGTTTAAAGGGACACTATAGTCACCAGAACAACTACAGCTTATTGAATTTGTTCTGGTGAATAGAATCATTACCTTCAGGCTTTTTGCTGTAAACCGTGTCTTTTCAGAGAAAATGCAGTGTTTACATTACAGCCTAGTGATAACTTCACTGTCCACTCCTCGGATGGCTGTTAGAGATACATGTTTGTGTTCCTGACCCTATAGTGCTCCTTTAATTTATAAAAGTTCCAATTTCTGTTTAAACCTGCACTTTTTGTAAAATGAAAAAGAGGACACACCCTTCACACATAGAGCAAACTGAAATGCTTTATGTACATGTAGTTGTCCTTTAATTTTAGCAGATCGACTGGAGGTGTGATCCAGTTTATTCCTGGATATTTTAAACAACTTTTTGACTTACTGATAACCAATGCTGCAACTGAAAATGTAATTCAGAAGAAGACCAAATGTTTTCCTTACACAGATTAATTCTAAAGATATTCATTGTAGTTTAAAGACAGATAATGCTGAGATTTATTGCTGCCGAGCTGTTGTACACTCATACACAGCAAACAAATATCATAGAAAATAAATATTATGGGTACGCATGTAGATTTTATCCACTTTTTTCTAAACAGGATGGAAATATATATATATATATATATATATATATATATATAGGCGTTATTTATTTGTATGTGAAGGCAGTTAACATGAAATTGTGGTAGGCGTTATTCTGCCTGTATCAAATTCCTCACAGCTATCTCTGGGCATTCCGCCAGTATTTGGACCACCACATACCACTCCCTATAATAACTCTTTAAGTAGGTGGGCCCTCTTTGTTTAGCCCTATCCATTCTACTCAACCTTATTATTCACATATGGTTTTGATCCCTGACCACAAGTCGATATATGTTAAAACATTTTCATAAAACTATCTCCTATTTATCTTGTTGATTAAACATTTGTTTTGATAATATTTAATCTTATACATTTCCAGTGATATACTACTAATGGAGAATTGACTGCAAACACCTAGTAACTCACATGTATCATATTACAGGGCAGTATTAAATCCCTGCTCTGCATAAGAGCAGTCATTAAAGTAAAGGAGTTTAACCCCTTAAGGACACATGACATGTGTGATATGTCATGGTCCCCTTTTATTCCAGAAGTTTGGTTCTTAAGGGGTTAAGCATGCGTGGGATAGGCATAAGGCTATCCTAACTATAAGATAAGGCCAGGGACTAATGAAAGTATTTAGAAAATTGGGCAGACTAGATGGGCCGAATGGTTCTTATCTGCCGTCACATTCTATGTTTCTATGTTTCTATTAAATTGAGATGGAAAAGGCTAGCAATAAAATGGAGTACATTAGCACTGTGGCAGGTGTATATTCATATTTGGTAACTAATCACTATTGTGTACATTAACATTCTTTCTACATATCCATGTTCATCAAGTATGTCTGCTGCTTTTTCCCCTTTCTGCTGATTTAAATAATACTTATCTGATATCAAGGTATTATCTTGTGTACTTTATAGAGA
This sequence comes from Pelobates fuscus, assembly GCF_036172605.1. NCBI lineage: Eukaryota > Metazoa > Chordata > Amphibia > Anura > Pelobatidae > Pelobates > Pelobates fuscus. The sequence continues at coordinate 330,125,300 of NC_086319.1, forward strand.
AATGGACTCAAAAGTTGTTCTGTTGAAAAGCTAACCTGATATAAAGTGTTCTTACAATCTAATGCTGCTTCTGAATGCAACACTGTAGCTATAATTAAACAAAAAAAACTTTCCTGTTCCAATTATGAATACCCCAAAGTAATCGCTATCATTCTTTTTTGGCAGATTACAGGACAGGACCATGTTTTTCCATTGTGAGCAATCAAATGTGCCAAGGCCAGTTGAGCGGGATAGTGTGTACCAAATCGTTGTGTTGTGCCACGGTCGGAAGAGCTTGGGGCCATCCTTGTGAAATGTGTCCTGCTCAGCCGCATCCTTGCCGTCGTGGCTTCATTCCAAACATCAGAACAGGAGCGTGTCAAGGTACGTCTGTCCTATAGACACCATTAATGACTTAATGTCGAGCTATGCCGACTTTGAAGGCCTGCAGTATTTTCATTTTCCAGAATATATGCAGAAAGAATGGAAAGTCTGTGTCATCTACAATGACGGAGCAGGTGCCTGATGTAAAACTAAAAGCATTAGCAACACAGGTCAGATAGGAGAGCCAAAACCTTAATGAATTTAATGTTGCCAACTACTCCATCATTAAATCAAGCAGAAGATCTGTTAACATGACCTCACATACGTCAATGTATTTATTTTAAAATATACTGTACGAAAGCCGGCGCATATGCTGTTTCACCGTTGCACTTTCATTGGACTTAACAATAGGCTGGTTTAAAATAATTTTTGAGGAATTAAGTAACTCTGAACACCTGTTCCTTTTCACTTTCTTGTTCCTTTTTTTTTTTTCCTTGAGTGTGCAGTTGGTTTGAATCATTGAATCCACCCAGATGTTGCTCGCTTGTTTTTGAGCTTGCCTCCTGATAGAAAGGTCTGACACAGTTTTTGGCTCTCAATCTTTCACTTCCAGCTGTATAAATTCTTTTATTGTCTGGATGTCTGACAGGAAGCAGAAGAAAGTTAGCAGAGGCAGCCATATACGAAACTGTTGAGTAATCTAACTTTCCAGCACTGTGGGGGAATTTTGCTAAGTTTTTATAAGTGTGTATGCACGGTGTTCTTTTTTTTTCCCCCAAGAATAAAACCAGTGCATGAGAAATATCAGCAGTAAAAAGAGAGACATCACGTTATGCGTGGCTTATAAAAAAAAAAGAAAAGAATGCAGTTTTTTTGTTTGTTTTCTTTTGTGTATATTTTATAAGATAAAATTGACATCCATGGGTGTCCACAGCCACAGCACAGGGCAAGAGGGGGCTGATGCCTCTTACTGAAGTTACCCTTCAGTTTTTCCTAAATTGTTATATTTAATACTTCCTGAGCCATCATTTACCAGATACCTCACTTTTAGGATTAGGTTAGAACTAGCCGTAGTTCAGGGCCCCAAGACAGATCACAGGTTTCAGGCCTCCCATTCATTCTGCACATTCATGCTTCTGAAAACCCGTATAACCCTTGGGCCTTGGGCAGCTGCCCAAGTCACATTATATTTAATTTTGCTCTGTAAGCAGCATTGCTTTATAAGCCTATCAATAACAAACAGAGATAATGAGTAAGAAAGACAGAAAGGAAGAAAAGGAGAGAGAGTTTGTTAGAGAGACAGCTAGAGAGAGATAGAGGTAGCGAAACACAGAGGTAGATGTGTAGAGAGAGAGATAGCTGTATAGATGGATGATAGCTAGATAGATAGATATTTTCTCCGATTTCCAATTGTTCTGAGCCCATGATCTTGGTGTGTGTTGTCTATATCGAAATGTAAAATGATCTCTTGAATTATATCCAGCTAAATCTAGCATATTTTGAGTATATTATTCTACAGGGTGACGTATGGAACTGTTTTGAGGAACTGTTTCTTCCCAGGGTTTTCAACATTATGGTTACTTTATCCTCTTTATTTAACAAATGTATGTCTGTGAGGCCTGGAACAATACATGTTGAAATGCACACCACTGTATTTAGCTCTTTCCTAGAACTAAGTGCCTTCATCTTGGCTCCCTGTCTGTCATTGTTGTAAGTTCTACTTTTCTCTGGCCCTGAACATAGAATGTGGAGGTGGAGAAACAGGAACAATGTTTCGGTTTTTCCTTCTTCAACACAACACGTGCCCTGGCTGTACCAGGATTAAACTGTATTGTGACGTCAGTTCCTAAATCTTTAAAATACATTTAAAAGAGCATCACGGAATATGGTGTGTACCACGTCACCTAAATGAACTGAATCACGTATTGTTCTCTATTATAGTCAACAACTATTTTGTTTCCCTCATTTTTTGACTGGAAGTCTTGATCTCAAAGAATGATCTATGGAAGAAAATAAAGTGCTATTACAAATATTTGAATATTTATTTGAACATAATATAAAAACACAAGTCATATCATTATCCATCTTCAATATTTTCTAAAAGAAGACTTTATGTATATTTCGGCTTTAGTATAATTAGTATACAGTACTTTGCTTTTGTTATTGTGTGTCAAGCTGTCATTGATCGCAGTTGTAGAGAGTGTTTTATTAGATGTTCCACCTCCTAAGCTGCGGAAGGACTTAGGTTTCAAGCTGTTCTTACATCACATGCATCTTTACGAACCATTGATTTCTAAGAATAATTAGCTGTAATGGATTATACTAATGGCAAAGTATATCTAACTTTCTTTTTTAATTTCTTGTGGCAGATGTGGACGAATGCCAGGCAATCCCTGGTTTGTGCCAAGGAGGAAATTGCATTAACACCGTGGGATCTTTCGAGTGCAAATGCCCAGCTGGACACAAGTTTAATGAAATAACACAAAAATGTGAAGGTATGGTTCTTTTTCCAACCTAATATCACTGTAACCTGGGGACATCTATGTTCCATGGGATTCATTTACATTTATAGCTTACAGTATGCAAAGGAAAGATTTTCACCCTTGATTATATAAGGTAAATTGCCTAAGGATTTTGAAGGTCACAACTTATATTTAGTATTTACTTTGAAATTTGATGCATTCAGACTAGTTTTGACTATTGCATGGTATGTTCTAAAAATGGTGCTGTTGTTGATTAACTCTAGAATACCAAGGGTTGCTCTAAGGGCATTTAGAGTTAGGAGGTTAGAGTTAATATTAGTTATAAATTAGACTTAGAAAAAAACGTTAGGATCCCCCAAACCCCTAACTGTAATTCCTACCAAACATATTACATGGGATAATTAGCTGTTGCCTGCTTGCTTACAGAACCAGTTACAGCTTGGTAAGTCCTAGACTAGTCAATGAAAAAATAAGGCAAACACTGGTGGGCAATGATGATCATGGGCCAAGGACCACCTGTGGAAACCATAGAATCCACCCTCCCTCAGCTCCTTATGATTTACCTCTGTCTTAAATTGTATTGTTTTGTAGTTAGGCAGGGTGCTGTGTGTTCCGTTGTATGTGAGTGGCAAGGAAATGACAGTATGTCATAAACTGCCAGCTAGGTCAACATCGTGGTTCTGCTTAGCCATGCTACACTTATGGTAACCAAGGGAAGGAGGGCCACTTAGTGGGAGCTTGTATATCCCCTAACTGCTATTCACCTGACACTAAGCCACTAACCCTAATGTACCTCGTCCTTATTCTCCAGTTCTGATTATGGAAGTTGGCAGCTGTTTTTGCAGTGCTTGGGCCTGTCTTTCATCTCAGTCTGGCCCTGGCAAAGTACCCAGCAGTGTAATGACCTCGTTCTTGTGACAGGCTGCGAATATTTTTTGGGAGATTCAGAAGTTCCTAATCCTCCAATTGTATATGTATGGTGAGATTTAAGTGGTCAGTTGCATTGGTTTACTCACTGGTTATCAGTAACTGTATAATAGATCTCCAAAGAATGTCCTAAGTTTGCCTTAGTAGTCAGGGTAATTGAGTTGTGTTCAAATACTTTCCAATATGTAAGCTTCATTACCAAGCTGAGAAGAGTTTGCATTCACACACACACTACTGGAAATTACTTGACGATCATAAGTTCAGTCTGCGGATATTCTTAAGCTCTGCACTACAACCACCACTACTCCTGGGCACCAGCAATGACTATAGTACTCATCAGTCCCAATTAATAGAATAAAAGCCAAAAAGAAATTACCTGTGCAGGATCTCAAATTCCTATGAACATTTATGAACATTTAAATAACTGGAATTTCATTTAAAATGAAAGCGCTCAAAAAGATATAGTAAACTTGGGTTATGGAGCTGAAGTCACTTCTTGCAGGAGTGTAGTTCCTACTACTAACTGAGCAGGTTCCATCTCTACTACCATCCAGGCTAGAAGGCTCTTAATCACTTTATTATTGGAAGCAATGATTAAATAATGATTCCACAGGGAGTTTGGCCAATTTATTTTGTCAATGGCCAGGACAGGAGATGTTGAAATTGCTGCTATACTGCAAATAAATAAAATCACTGACAGCACCAGCAAGTGCTTTTGGCCCTTGATGCCACAGGAAGGATCATGGAGTGCAGTCTTTGAATATAACTTTACCACTTTAGTGTAGTAACGGACTCTTGTCTTATATTCACTACTGACATTACAGACAATATACTGCAAAGATTAGCAGCAGAGTTGAAAAATTCATCCTTTTGCAGCCAGACTCCTATTGACCTGACCTATTACTTTTCAAAGCCAACACTTCAATGTTACATTTTTAAAATGAATCCCTACTCTGCTCATGTTAGCTGTCACTAAAGGGATACTTAGAAAGAGGCTAGAACACACAGTAAATTATACCCTGCAGTCTGTAAGATTTTACCCATAAAGCCCAATAAACATCAATAGTCCTTCCTAAATAAAATGTAGCAATTAAGTATAAAGGCAATCTGATTAAATGTGGTCCTTTCATTTAGCCATAATCTATCCAATATACTTATTTTTATGTAATTTCCTACTCAGAACTGTATTTTAATATTCCACAAGAGTACACGCACCTACCATTTCTACTGTAAGGCTTCTCCCATCAACTTTCTTTGTGAATTTTAATTTAACTTTGTCTTCTTTGTCCCTTTAATTCTGAACATGTTGCTGTTTACATGTAGACCATTTTAATAAAACAAAGCTAATGTAACATTTGTTGACTTCCCTGGCATGGGGTGTGAAGAAACAGATGCTTCTGAGATTTATCTCCCTCATCTAGTTTACAGTGTTAATTGTTGGAATTAGATGATGGGCCATCCATCTCTGCTTGAACCAAGGTCCTCGGAGGAGTTCATTTAAGGATCCAGCAAAGTGGGTGGGGATGGGGCAGAATGGAAATTGGAAACTATGTATATCTGTGTAGCTCTTTGAGAAATGAAGAAAAGATTGTCACCAATGGGTGGAGGCCAGAAGAAGTTGGCTTACTCTTACATTGCTGTTCTTTTTTACTGGCTCAGATTATCCACTGGGGACTACTGAGATGGACCGCACATGTCCTTTAATTTATATGTGAGTGTTTATTGTGTAGTGCAATCCTTTAGGGTTTCTTGAGTGATATTGCCATTATGCCAGTAGTACAAGTAAACCGTAGATCAGAGAAGCTATTGCCTGCTGTCCATTTGAGTTGTACCCTTTTGTTTTTTTAAATTATTTTTAAGGCCACTAAACTTGCATAACATTTTTTAATCTGCATTTTCAACCTAAATAGATCTTTACTTTTGATGCATGACTGTATCTCTGGATATGACCGTTTGAGGTGCTTTTACGATTAACTTTATGAAATTAATGTAATAGTAGGTCATTATATCACTTCATACAAAGTGATTATCAGTAGGCCCATTTGGTTAACTCTAAATATAAAATGTGTATTCTAAGCAACATAACCTTAAATGTAATGGTCATGCTACAAGTATGTTCTGGTTTTTTTTTTCAAACCTTTTGGGAGCAATTTGATAAATAATAGGGCTCTCATTGGTACCAATATCCCATCCCTACTTCAGCCAACTCAATACTGGAGAATTTACAAATCTGCATTACCAATATCAATTTGGTCTAATCTGGATGGCATTATTAAGGCATTGGTAGATTCCGAGCAATGGGAGTGGGTAAATGGGGTGCTCTCAGTGTATGACTACCACCAAAAATTACTTAATGTAACTTCTGCATTATCAAAGCAGCTTTGGAGAGGACAGTCTTTTGAGAGTTTCAGTGTTTGTCAAACCGTTCCAAATAATTTTCCCAAAAAACAGGGGACGGTGACGATAGACTCTTAGCAGCTCAATCACTACACCGAGCTTTAGTGGCTACAGTGCTTGGATTCTAAAATTTAAATTCAAGGATTCTGGATAGAGTCATGGGTGCTGATATTATAATATTCAACTTGCATGTAACGCACATGTAATGTTTCTTATTTATGAAATAATACCTAAAGCCTATGAAAAAAATGTTGTGGGGTGATTTACAAAGTGGTGTAAATTTGGAAGTGGTCTATGTTGCAGTTCTATATTGCCGACCTATGGCATAGCACTGATATTGAACTTAAGCTCCCATAGAGATAATTTGGATTGAAGAACATACTACATTTGTCCATAGCAGCTGGCATGACAAAATGTTATCCATCAATGTTATCATCGCATGCAAGATGTGATAAAGACTTCATTGCTAAACAACTGCTCTTACTTTTTTCCACTTAGTAAATAAACTCAAAGTTCATAAGCTCTAAAAATGTCTTGAAATGTTCCGTACTTTTCAAAGTTCAGTTATCCTCCCAGAAACTGTTTTATTTGTTGTTTTGCTCCGTGAGTGCCCACATCACACCACCCTTCTAATATAAACTGGCAATAACTAGGGGAGGAAGAATTCTTGTACTTCTAACACAACGAAATAACAGCATCTTATCAAAGCCAGTGTGTCACTCTTTGGCTCCTTTTGAAGTAGCCTATAAAATGTTATTACAATCATGTGTGCGTGTTGGCTGACAGTGCTTGTTAGCTGAGTACACTAGCGATGCAATGAGTGTATACTGAACACGGTCAAAACGGTTCTCTTCTCCAGGCAACACGTAGCAGAAAATTCCCTAAAGTGAGAATTCAAAGTGAAGTCAAAGTGAATTACAGATTTAAGGCCAAAATAGCAGAACTGGAAAAAGTCAGCTTTGATTTCAGTATGGCTACTGTGGCTTTAAATGTTAAATTCACCTTAAAGTCTCTTTGACCTCTCATTTTAGAAAATAACCCTGTTTGAGTCAAGTATGATAGTAGCAATATCTAATATTATCTAGGAAACATTACGGGTATAACAGTTACAAATATGAACCCTTAGTAGCTAATATAATATCTAAATGCAGTAAATCCTCATTCAATGTTCATAAATTCATAAATGTTTTGGATTCCTTGATGTCTGAGCATTGTGTCCTGAAAATGAATGTTTTTTAGTATAATATAAAAACTTTTGAGCTTTTAGCATTTCATGTGCTTAAAATATACCGTTTTGCTGGCACCATGACTTCATGATTAAAATTCCCGCCATTTTTGTTGCACGAGGTACTGCCTAGTACGAAGTGACAAATTCAGGAGTCTTTCAGGAGACAGCTGATGGAACTTGCCCGATATCTGTGAATCTGACTGCTTAACCTTGCGTATTGTCGCTCCCGGCTTCAGTTTAAGGTTGCCAGATAGCCACTTTTGCACTATATTTATTAATACAATTTTAAGTTGGGCACGGTTTGAAGGGGCTGGTATGGTATGTAGCATTCATGTGATTATGGTGATTTGATAATGGGAGCACGTGAATTCCATATGCTGTCAGGAATCATTTCAAGCCATGCCTGACAATTGTGCAAAATTCACAAGTGACTTAGAAAACTACGGCGATCTGACAACCTTACTTTAGCCACCTAAATAATGAATTCACAGAAGTTCCTAACCAACGTGTATCAGACTTCCATTCTGCTTCAGATAGCTAAACCAGTAGAATCCAACACTCTTTAAGGCTGAAAACTATCTAGAACCCATATTAAGTGGTCTCTGCAGTATTAGAGAGAATTTATGGAACTGTGTGTTCCAACTCCAAAGCATCTGAAAAAGGTGTATTTATTTTCAGATCGTGTGACACCGCTATCTGAAAAGTAACCGCCTGATAATTTAGACAATTAGTCTACTTTTAGTGCAAATTTAGAAAAGTGGGATAACAGAACTTGGGAATGTTTTCACTTAGGTTGTTTTACCCCCCAAAAATTCTCTAAATTCCCAGTTTTTTGGCTAAGCCTGTAACCCCCTTGAATTCTTCTCATTTAAGTAAATAAGTGAGTAATATCACCGATATACACGGAATGGCTTCTTTTGTAAGGTATCAACATGTTCTTGATATTATAAGCAATGTTATCAGGGGTTCATGTCTTAGCTGTACTATCTGTTTAAGAATTAGAACAGAACACGTGGAATGTGCTTTTTCCCCCCAAAGCTCTACTGATCAATGCAGGTTTGTTTCTTGGAATTTGCCCATTTGAAGCATGTCTTATCGTGTTAATAGTGTATGCAGAGGCTGTAATTCAATATCTAGCATATGATTCCAAAAGCAGTTTTAAATAAGACCTTTTGCTTAACCCTAATGACTATTTAGAAGAAGCAGTGGTTTACCAGCTGACCATAGTTGGTAAGCTTTGGTGGAATGTGAACTTTAGACGACGAGATTCATCTGGGAAGCAACTTTGCTGAAAGTATGCAAGCCATTGTTTACAAATGCCTCGTATTGGTTGAAATTTGACATTCGAATTCCAAATATTTGTCTTAATAGTCTAATGAGTCCAGCTCTTATTTCATTACATCCTTGAAACATTTTTGATATTCTTGGCAGATTTGCCAGTACAATGGACATGCGTATGCATAATTAGACTTAAGGAGAATCACTTTAGGTTTCTAAATCATCTTGCATATAGTGTTTCTATCTTTTCTGAAAGCATCCCTTCCAAGTATCCCTTTTTAAAGGGTCAGTCCCAATTTTGTCTTTTGTCTTTTGATTCTGTTGCAATTTCTTGTCTAAACACTCTAAATCAGTGCTTTGTATAAGTGTGTAACAGAGCGTTGCAAAAGTACGACTCCTAGTATTGTATTTTAAAATTAATTATATTTTGAGTTATGGAAATGGTTATCAGTAGGTGATGAATTTACCTACAATGTCCCTTATATTAAAGGCTTGCTGAAGTCTTTTATGTGTCAAGAGTGTGTACTCATTTTATTTTTATTTTACAAAGAGTCCAGATTTCAAGAGAAATTAGCACTTTTAAAAATTAACCTTGTTACCCCTGGCTGTCAAACTGGCCCTGATACTTCCTGTATCAAATGAAACAAGAAAAAATAAAGAAGAAATACAATATTCTTTAAAAAAGGGAGTAATGAATGAAGAAACGACAAAGTGGGAAAGAATAGTCTTTACTCATCATTCTCAATCCTGGTTGCTGGAAGATAATATATTCAGGAGATAATATCAGGAGATCTTCTATGCATACCTCCCATATGTCCCTATTTAGGATGGACAGTCCCTATTTTTGGCAAAATTCCTGAGTGTGTAACGAAACTCCAAAGCAATAATACTCACAGTAATGTGTCTTTAAACTACAATAAATGTGTTTAGAAATCAGTCAGGGTAAATAAGATACATTGCTCTTGCTCTAAATTATATTTTAGTTGCATAAATGATCAGTAAGTCACCTACAATTTCTCAGAACAGCTAGCCACATCCCCACTCACACCCCTGAAATGAAAGTGTCCCTCTATGTCCATTTGAAATTTTGGGAGATATAGCTTTGTATATAATGCAATTTTGCTGTCAGGTGCTTACCCCCATATTCAACCTTCGTTGCGTCTCTCCAACCTTTAAAGAAAAAGCAAAAAAAAATGTTGGCAAACCTAACACTGCATCTTTTATTTATAGTTCCCTAATCCACAATGTGTATACACAGGTTAAGGCAGATTAATTCACCTTCTACCAAAGCATGAACTTAAGATTTTGCACAAAACCCATATAGCAAGCCACACTGTGGAGTGTTATGTAAACAGAGGTGCACATGAGTCAAGCACATTCAAAATGAATACATATGCGGCTTTATTTTCTATCCATACACAAGTCAAACACAGACCATAGATGTGCTTTTTTGTAAACCGCAGAAGTTCCCCAAGGTGCCTTTTTAGAGCTTGTTGCTAATATGGGGGGGAAACAGTCATTCAGACTTACACTTCTGTGAAATGTTTGGAATTAAGACTATGTCTTTCCCAGATTACATACAACTTAACACCTTCTACATGAAATTAAATTAATAACGCAAACAGCATAGAGGATTTACCTTATTTTAACAACTACAACTATAATACTGATTTACAGGTTCGTTCGTGGCTAGCAGATATACAAGCGTACGCAGCAACGCAGACTGGTATTAAAAATGGCACGGGAATTGTCCTTGTGGCTGAATGGGCAGAGATTGTATGGGATATTGGACTACAGAACTTAATTTTGACTTTTATATCATATACTTGTAGTTCTTGGCAAGCATAGACAGCAATCCACATGAAAATCTAGGATTTTGTTATGTTGCACAGAATAAAAAGGGATTTGGTTTGTTTTGGAGACATTCCAGTGTCTCTTAGCATTCTCTTCCATAGTCAGCCTAAAAGGGGCCGCTGTTCAACATGTAAACCACAAACACGGTATATTCCTGCGTTTTTTTAAATCCGTATTTCATCTAGGTATAACAGATATAAAATTCAGTTCTGGACTGATAGTCTGTTTGCCTTGGTAGGCTGTGCACTGTAATATTTTGAGATGTTTTGAATTTTGAATTTGTGTTTCATTCTTTTTTTTTTAAAGATATCGATGAATGTAGCACAATTCCCGGGATCTGCGAATTAGGTGAATGTGGTAACACTGTTGGCAGTTACTTCTGTAAGTGTCCTCCGGGATTTTATTCACCTCCGGATGGATCAAGATGCATTGGTGAGATATACAGTTACACTGACTCTCACACTCAAACTTTATGTTTGCCACACTAATCATAAACATATATTTACATTTATATTTGTGTGTATATATATATTCTAAAACACATTATTAATCTCCTGTATATGTGAAATATATACACAGCAGCCCTTAATTATTGCATTCCAACGTACCATTCAAAATATGAAGCACAAATATGGAACACAAATTGCCAATTTCTTTCATTTTTGTCCACGTGTCCTTGTTTTAAATGTAGCTCATCCTCCAATAAAAGCTGGTTCCCCAGATATTGTAAAACTACAACTCCAATGATGATTGCATGCCTTTAGAATGACAAAGCATCATAGAACCTGTAGTTTTAAAACATCTAGGAATCTACCTGTTGGGTACCCCTGGTTTAAATTAATCATTACAGAGTAATGGGCAGCTATTATCATCTTATTTCCAAATTGAACCCTTCTTTCATATATACTCCTTGTAATAAGATTTATTCTGTCTATTAGATACACGCCTTGGGTTTTGCTTCGGTTCATTAACCAATGGAAGGTGCACAAACCAATTTCCTCAACCTCTACCCAAAATTCAATGCTGCTGTGATAAAGGACGATGCTGGTCAGTAGCAGCAACCACAACACCTGATATGTGCCCAATCCGTGGAACAGGTATGTGTGTGTTAATGTTATTGCTATCCCATACAATGGTTTACATATTAGTTCCTTTTGTGCAGCATCTGCTTTGGATATTTGTACAGGAAACTATTGACTTTGAACTTATTTGTGTTTATTATAAAAATAGTCTTCAGACCAGCCTTGTGTTAGATAAGATTCAAAATTTCACTTTGTAAAAAAAATTAAAAAAAGTTTAAAGAAGATATATATCCTGATGAAAGTCCAGTTTGTTGGACTGAAATGTTAATGACTTTTTAAGCATTTACGAGCAAGACCAGTGAGGGCATTCCCTCGCGATATTTGTATTATTTGGCTGGAATTGCACGGTGGCATTTAAACATCTTAAGTAGCAGTGCCTCTACTGCACTGTATATAAATATGTATATATAAAGAAAATTTACTTTGATACAAGTCAATAATACTTAATGGGAAAGGCACAGAGATATCATGGTGACCCATTCCTACTCTACAGCATACAGCAGTTACACCAGTTAAAGCAGAGGGTAGGTGCCAACTTTCAAGTCAAGTATCATAATTTGCATGGGAAAGTTTGACCGCGTGTATGTGTCTGCTGGCTGTAAAGTTGTATTACAGTTGTTGTGGCAATAGATAATTTGGCTTGAGAGCCATCTTAGACACAAATACTAGTTTATTTACAGGAAGTCAAAATGTAGGGCACTATGCAGAAGTCTATATGTGAAGATTAACCTTCCTTATCAGAAAGGCAAAAAATACCTAGACTAGGCTGTATTCCAAACAGACAGTAATGTTGACGATGCTAAAGGCTACGAGTTAATGGAATAATATGTATGAGAGTGGGTAAGCTGTTGCAAAATGTATTTATGGTCAAGACAAAGTAGAACAGATCTTTTGTTCAGAGACACGAATCAGTTTTGCTGGCGGTTGCTTACGAAGGTTGATGTTTCCAAGACAGAACTTAAAGATAGTTGAGATGTTTGGATGAGATTCTATAGCTGCAGGTAGTGGAGACCAGTAATCCCTAGTTCTAAGTTGTATTTCACTTGTACCACTCATGTTCATTATGTCTATTATAACCCTTTCTGATTTCAGATGAATATCGCAAACTCTGTGCAGCAGTATTACCAGGACAACCACTAGGACCAGGACCTGAAATCATTCCCATAGGTCCAGTTTTCCCTCCAATTGGTCCAGTTGGTCCACCTATATACCCTCCTATTATTCCTGGGGGACCTACACCCAGACCTTTACCTGGTAAATACTTTTCTTGAATGCATCTTTATTGAATATATTTTTAGTAGCAATGTGTACTTGTTGTTACTTGTTATTGTATCATATTTAAGCTTTGGATTTATAAAAAACATGGTTTATATGACTAACCAGTTGTCATTTATTGGTCGGTTAATTTCTTTACTGGATAGTTTTCATAAGTTTGAGATAAAGTGTAAATACAGTGGAAAGATATGACTTAATAAGGGAGCCAATTCTAAAAAAGCCAGGCAGTGTCGATTCCAGCAGCTTGGTAGGAAAGAGGCATCCAAAATACTTTTTTAAGAAGTGCATAATTTATGCCCTCCATGTTTTGTTATAAGTCCTTTAGTTTGGGGCCTTCATATTTTTATTATTATTTCTAGAATTTATTAAGCCCCAACATAGTCCACCGCACTATACAGTAGGGGAAAAGGACAATACGATATAAAGTAGGATGGTAGTGCTTAGTGGAAATGAAGTTCCTCTGTATGTTCTGCTAACTCGGTTTCTGGACTACGGAACAGGAATGGATATAATAAACAAAAGGAGTAATATTTTTGCAGGAGTAAAATATTTTTTTTTTTATATACAATAGGTGAAATACATTCAATTACGTTTTTCTTTATGTTCTGTTAGCTGGGTTTGTGGTCGGAGGCCTTAAGGAACACACCTACTGCTACATCATTCACTACTTAGTTTTCTGTTCCCAATGTTACTCTAAAATAAATCCCATTATCCGTTTTCATGTAGATTTGATGTTTTTAAGTTGATTATCTTTGTTTGTTTTTAGTGGTCTTGCCTTTCAATGTGACACAGCAAGTAACAGATTACTGTGCAGTTTATCGGAACCTGTGTTTACATGGCCGCTGTATCCCTACTCCTGGGAGCTATCGATGTGAGTGTAACAAAGGATTCCACCTGGATAACAGAGGAGAATGCGTCGGTAAGATCATAATTCTTACATTCTTTTCATATTATTATTTTATAAAAAAACTGTTTGTGCACTTGCACAATTTAAAAACTTTTTTTCACTTGCACTTAGAATTTCACTTTTTTTGTGATAGTAGGTCTAGCTTTTTTAATGTATATATTTAAATTGTAAGGTTTTACAACTAACAGTTAAGGCACCATATCAACTTCATCGAAATTAAGTTGTTACGGTGCAAGGAGGTCCCTAACGCTGGCTCACCTTATGGGGTCTCAAATGATTTAACACCAAAGTCTTTATTATTCCAGCATTGAATCTCCCTGCCTGTCTGCCCTTCCATTTTCTAAGACTCTCTAAAGTCAATCAGTCAATCAGCAGAACCACTGCCCGATTCTGCAAGAGATGCCAAGAGGCAGGGTGATTCGGCACTAGAACAAAGACTTTGAGGTTAATCCAATTGAGATCGGTTAACCCCTTTACGTGAGCCAGCGACAAGGAACTTTTGGCACTATAACAACCTTATGTTGATGAAATTGTTATCTTACCCGGAGTGTGTCTTCAAGTACTTGAGTGAATACAATTTTGGCAGTGTAATAGATCGCAGAATGTGACAGATTTAGTCAGATTACATGTTCTTGAAAAATATATTTTGTATTTCCAAATGTGATATAACAAAATTAGTTTGGATTAACATAATACATTATAAACCCTATTAGGGACAATCAGTCTACTATTTCTTATTTTAAATAAGAACCAATATATATGGGAATTTACCTTAAAACATTCATTGTCTTGTGACACCAGACTGCATAATATGTACAATGACTCTTTGCTAAACATTTTTAATAAATTCATTAATACATAATTATTGAAGTGGAATTTCGACATGTATACGTAGAGTTTTTGCATAACCTAATATCTACCTGTATAAAATACAAGCATAAATCTATGCTTGTATTTAAAAATGTAATTTTATTTGGCATTGTGTGCCCAGCTGTCATGGCAGGGTCTGGGCGTACATTGCAAATTATTAGAATTTATTATTAGAACTTCTTGCGATGGTCCATTGCCCTGTGGAAGTTATGGGAGAAATGTAAGGAATTCACAAGCTTTAATAGTGTTTACTAGAGTGAGTAAAGAGGAACTTACATAATACGTAATATTCACTGAAAGGTAGCCAGCACACATGTAGCACTGTCTTGATATACCACTTTTTGCAAACAATTATGAGAAAACTGACAGTTTATTTATACTTTACAAACATTCCTTCTAAATAATTGTATTAACATGAACTTGTAAGAGAGCAACAATAAACAACTGTATAATTCTTTGGAGACACACTCACATGAATGTATTCGTCCCTGTGACCCCCCAACTCTGTACTTCCTGTTGTTGTAGTAAAGTTAATCATTAATAATTTATATCATTAGTTTTTCTCATTCTACAACTAGAGTTCTGCAACAAACTGTACCTTAGAATAGAATACTTTCAGTAGCCTAGTAAACATTATATAACAATCCTATTAAAGGGCCCCTATAGGCATCACATGCCTAATTCTCTGCCATTTAGGAATTAAACTACTTTTGTTTTTGTTTATTCAACTCTAGCCACACCTCTCCTGGGTGTGACTCAAAAATTCATTTCAATTAGATGTTAACTTACTTTAGACGTTTTTATTTCGTGCTCTGTATATTCCACTTTAATCACATACAGGAAGCTCATACAGCATCTAGAAGGCTATTAACGGAGCAGGCGATAAGGAATTCTAAATTAAACAAAATGTGCAATAAAGGAAGTATAAGCCACATGCAGAGAGGTGGAAAAAAGTGATTTAACTCCTAAATGGCAGAAAATTGAGCAGTGAGACTGCAGGGGCATAATCTTTTCACCAAAACTGCTTCATTAAGCTTAAGTTGTTTGGGTGACTATAGTGTCTAAGTATAAACACTTATATTCAACCAGGCCACTTAAAAAAGAAAAAGAAAAAAGGACAACCGATATATGACAGGAAACTAACTAAAAAGGTAGTCCTGCAAATAAAATAAATAATTTGCTGTCATTTTGCATGAAACTGGATCTATGTGGTGCTAAATGTCCACCTATTCCCCCCGGGCCACATTTTATAGTGAGCGCTTGTTGGATTTCCAAAGCCAGGAAGAAGTACAGTCTCTATGAGGCCTCCATGAGGCTTACCATATTGCTATCTATAATTAAGGAACATAATAAAATATAATGAACATAATAAAAAGGGGGACCACCACTCATATGTACCTCTACACCAAGTATGCAGAACAGAGGTGAGTGGGTATGTTAAAAGTATTTCCAAAGTCTGTCCATTGTCTCATCCAAGCCTTGAAATATTTTCCCACATCAAGCCCATAATAAAATGGGGAGTTGCCCCAGCATGGAATTCTTCAAATCTGTGATTGGGGGTAATTACTAGAGGGAGAATAAGCAGTGGCCAAAGGGCCCTCAAAATTGAGGGATTGTTGGATTGTATCCACAATGTGTGTATTCATGGAACAGATCTGGTGAATAAATGCAATTTTTTAAAGACATGGGTCAGAGAGAGTACCCCACCTTCCAATCCTTGGCCAGACAGCACTGTGTAGCTAGGCGGACTATTTGACTAACAGTGAACTGTGATGAGGTAACAGGAGTTTAAAACCAAGTAAGAATTGCTAGCTCTTTTGGCTTAAATCCTGTAACTCTTTCAGTTCACATCGACTCAAACACATTTCACATTTTGTTTCATAGAAAAACATGTATGAGGTTTCCTTTGCCAAATTAATAAGATGAATTCCACAATTTAATTGTAGTATCTTATTAATTAGGTACCAAAAATTAATTGTGTAACAGAGAAACAAAAAAATTTAATGATGACACACTGCAACCATAGGCTCCCTGTATTTGCCTGCCCTGTTTGGGGCAGCTTCTCAAAAGTGACAGAAGAGAACAGAAATAATGTTAGCAAGAGTGAAAATCCCTTTTAGCTACAATTGCCAAAGTTACCAACAGTGGAATTCTTGATGGTTTCTGAGCAAATGGAAAATTTGAGTATGCCAAGACATTTACAAGTTACCTTGACAGTAAAGATGTTGAGATTGTTGCTGAGTTGTAACTCAGGGAGCGACTAAGTTTCATGGGCTGGTAAAATGTTTTCGTAATGCATTTTAAAGTGTGTGGAATTTATAGTTAAGAATGTTGGTTCATAAACATTATTGGGAAGTCCAAGCCTTTTGTGGTGAGTCATGTTGTGCGATTCAGGAAGCAAAATCATAAACGTTGTCCTGAGAAACCTCTCCTTGGAAATTTGGCTTTGGTTGCTTCACATAAGATAACTTCACTTTTTAAGAAGTGAATGAAAAGTAATGTATGAATATGCTTGCACTGTATATATGGTAGAATGTTAGCTGTAAGATTAGCAGTCAGAAATTCATTTGGACTTGTTCTGCACTTGTTTATGGGTAGTGTTGGTAGTAATAACGTCAACCAAATATTTTCTGTACTTGTTGATCAGGCCCGTACATCAATTTGGAGTTATTTTGTCTTGCTCCTTGTTGCAGAGCAACTTTAAGTTATCAATATTTCTGGGATGTCTTTCGTCAACAGCTTGTTCCAAGTCATGTTATAAAATTTGACATATTACTCTTAAACTGTTTCTAAACCCCTGTATAGGGCTTGTGCGCAAGTTTAGTGTGACAAACTCCCCTTTCCAAGTAACGAGTTTATGGAGGAGTCTGCTTGCCAGCCCCACCCCACAGACTATGGACCCTGTAAAATGTAATGTAAAAGTCTCTGTTCGTGTAATTGGTCTATATGGTTCAGGAACCGAACAGCCGCACGAACCAGAGACCACCCTGGAGCTTGTTAAGCCTAATTGGTACTTTCAGCAATTTCCACCGCAGTGTACGTCTGGGTGGCCGCATTTTTTATGGACGACCACGAGGTGGTGGCCATCTTGTTTGCATGAACACAGGCAGCGGTGTTTGGTCATCGAGTTCATGGAACTATTTTCAGACTCTGAAACTCCTGAACACCGCTGGACTTCCATGATCTCCTGTGTTCGGTTCCACAGCACTTAGAAAGACACTGTTCGGTGGAAATGTTGCCACAAACAAGGGAAACAAGCTCCAGGGTAAGAATATTGACTATGTTCGGTAGTTTGTTCGGTTTTTAAACTACCGAACTAGACCGACTGTAAGCCCTGATTCTCTGGAACTGTTATGGGCATGGGATCATGCGTGCGGTCGGTCAAATTATGACTTCCAGGTAAATCCTGAACCCCTGAACTGATCTGGGTGAATTTTGGATATGCTGGTCACCCAGATCGGGCCTATCAGGGGATGTAACGTTTAGGGGTTTTTATGTATTTTTTTTTTTTTATTTTTTTTTTTTTAATTCTTTATTTTAGGTGTGCACAGAATTAACAGATCGCAGATATTCGCCACAACAGCGATATTCAGTAAGATAGGTAAACATAGTGCAAGTCATGGCATGTTTTATACAGGCACATTTTTATAGTTTTTATAGTAGAACAATAGTTTAGGTTGACGCTTAGTTTTCAATATGTTAACATAATGCACATGCCATGTAGAAATAGGTAGAGGAGGGACAAAGGAGGAAAAAACATGGCTCGTGCAGAGATTTTTCCGTGCAGAGAAAATACAATACGGTCTACAATGCCACGACAGCAGAGCCAACCAAGATATACATGCAATTTTACAGAGTCATGTCACATAAAAGAAATGCACATTTTTACGTTTTTTTTTTTTACAATTCGCTCTTACATTGTAATTACATGGCTATTCTGCACATTGATCAGCTTATTTTCATGAGAAACTTGAAACAACAGGCTAATGTTTCAGGACGTTTCATTATAGGTTCGCTTAAGACCTAGGTTTCATCAGGCAAGGTAATAAATTGCAGTTATACAGGCTTATGCTTATATGGAACAATAGCTTAACTTAAGGTGAGTATTCAAATATGGAGATATTATACCACCAGGCAGGTTGTGGCTTGCTAAGTTGTTGTCTACATTAGGGCATCAATACTATCTCTAACTGGAGCCTCAGTTATAGTACCAGTGGTGGACATGTCTGTTTGGTTGTATCCATAGCCAGGGTCCCTGTTGTCACGGCTTTCAGCAATTGGTCCAGTAGCTTCTGCTTTAGTTGCCTTCTGTCGGAAGGAGCTGGGGTACCTGTCAGTTTGGCGTCAGGGATGATGGTAGGCAGTGTCCTTTTTTCCAGGATTAAATTTAGTCCTCGTTTAACACCTCTGTGTACTTAACGTTTTTGGGACCCACTGCAGGTCAGAGTGTCTGCGGATCTCTGTGGGTTTTCCTTCTCTGCTGGTATGCAGGCGTGAGTATGATGCTTTGCTGTGCCCCACTGTACTGGGGTAATCGTTTGGGCACTGCCTCCGTGTTGGTCCTCGGTGTGCAGTATAGGGAGCTCTGGTGAGGCGCGTTCGGTTTACATAGGCGCTGGGTGGGCCTGCTTGCAGTGTGGGTGGTCGGCTGAGCCGCAGGTCCCCACTGCTGCCCCGACTTGTATATGAGTACCCTGGGTGGTCGTGGCTCGGGCCAAGTGCCGCTGGTGCTTTTTCAGCACGCCTTCTTCTTTGGTCGGCAAGTGCTTCTCTGTCGGCCATTTCTCCGGGCCGCGTGGTGGCTGTCAGCGCTGAGTCACCTAAAAAGCTCTGCCAGGATGTTGCCTGCTCGGTGGGGGCCGGGATAACCCCCACCGGCCCAGAGGGGGGGTGAACGAGGCCGGGGACCCCGCAGCCGGCACCATTTCCAGACAATACCGGGATGGAGAGCGAGGCAGCGGCCGTCCGCCCCACTCCCCTCCCGGGTAGGCCCCAGCCCCGGAGCATCTCACCAGGACCCAGTCCACCCGTTCTCAGGTGCTCCAGCTGCACCGGGACACTCCAGGACCAGGTATCACTCACTCTCAGGGGGTTCCAGGCTGGTTTTAGTGGGTTTTTTGCCCATTAGTCGTCGAGTTCCCCTGGAGCTATTGTGGCTAGCAGCCTGCCGGCATGGCCGCCCGGCCCCGCCCCCCTTTTATGTATTTTTAAGGTACTTTTGGAGTGTTTGGGAAATGTGTGTTTTTGTGCCTGGAGATAATTGTGTTTAATACAGTGCTTGACTCAATTATATCCCAGGCACAGGGGAGGGATTATCTTGTTTTGAATGTGAGTGTCCTGGACCGGAGAGCCAATGTAATTGTGTGTAGATTTTTACCGTAGTCTACTCTCATGGGGACCTGCATATCAAGTCCGTTGGGGCTGCCAATAAACATATTCCAGCTTGTGCTCCCAGAACTATGTGTCATCTGGTTACTGGTAGGGGAAAGGGCTAATCACTGTTCCAGCTTGTTTCAGCATGGAGGATTCAACAGGGAAAGTCCTTGTAAGGACTAGAGCTCCAAGGACTGAGTGTCGACCAGTGCCTGGGGGTGTCTAGAGCGAATTCCCCATTCGGCTCCAGGAGTGCTGAGGTTTGTCCCCTGTTCCAGCTAGGAAGCGGTCCTTGGCGGAGGTACCCAGCCAGAGGTACAGGGAGCTCCACTACATTTAGTATTGGAAATTGTTCCTAAAGAAGAACTTGAACCTCGCAGGTCATATCAACTTGATTTCACTAGTGTTAAAACAGATGGAAATACAGCAATGTTTCAACCATCGAGCAGTCTTTGCCAATCCTTCATAAATCCTACTGGTTGTTTAAAATGCTGCTGCATTTTTCTGTTTTAAGGCAAATACCAACATATGATGCATTTATCATGCCAACATTGAAATGGTATGGAAATTAGTGCACCATCTTTTTGGGATACACAGTAATTCTGCTATGGAAAATCAGTGATCTGTTGCACAATCATAGAAAAGTATCTGGTGCTCCAACTAAGTTTTATTGGTTTGCTAATTTTGGGAATGGTACATGGAGTGGTGAAGAGATAGGCGGATAAAAGCATAATAAAAATACATAAGATCATGAAGGATCAGGGTGGTGAAACCATGTTTTTGGTGGTAAACTTGTAAGTTTGGCTGATCAGCCAAGATTGTAGGGCTCTAAAAGTCCTTACATGGTTCTTGTGTTGCATTGAGAGCTCATGCATGTCTTCTGCTGTTTTTTTTTCATGAAAGCAGATGGTTTGCTTATGGAAGAGATGGTGATGCATTGTTTTAATTAAGTTTAATAAAAGGTGAAATATTTCCTGCAGGTAGAACGGACATACTGTTCTGAGGACCATTCCAATGAATTTGGCTGTGGTTGTCTATTTTGCCATTGGCCAGTGCAGTTTGTTTATTGCAGAATGTATATGTGGGACTCAAATACAGAGCAATCTGATTATTAATGATGTTGATGTGAGTGTTGGAACCTTATGGTGTAAATGCTTAATATGATGTTGCTCATGGACTATAACATATATCATTGTCAGTCAGTCCCCTGAATGGTTGTGGATGATGGCAGTTATGATTCATCAAAAGTTGTTTAACTTGTCCTACTTTGGCCTAGATTATTTGTGTCATTGTGCCTTTACTTGCACGACGTTAAGTACATGAATATTGAGACAACACGGTCTAGAAGACAGGTGGAATCTAGAAAATAATACAGGAAATCTGTAGATGAGAACGGCACAGGTAAAATCCTGTAGGAGTCTAGTAGGACAGGTGAAGTCTAGGGAATGAGACATGTGATTTGTAGAGAAGAACTTCAGATATTTGATCTGGAGAAGCATGGGTCATGTGTGGTTGTGTAGAGAGCACATTTTTGTTTGGTTCAAGTATGTGAGTTGGAGGTCACTGCTTTTGTTGAGATGAGTTTTGTTGAGTATTTGTATGTGATGAGGGAAAGAGCTGTAGTTTACATGGTAGTTATTCTCAGAGTTATGGTACTCATTGATCATGTACAGAACATGTCCCTAAACAATATGTACTGTTTACAGTTCAAGACATTGTGTTGTAACAGAAACTCTTTTTATCACTCCTCACAATCACAGAGGCCAAAACAGATGCAACACATTCTAATATGTTTGAAAGGCTCATTTTAACATTGACCTAGTGCCAAAAGTAATAGCCTATAGAATGCAAACAATGGAAGCTGTGAATTCTTTAACACGGGAGTATTTGTGAAAATGTTTTGGTACTTACACTGCAGTCCTGAATTGGTGTAAAACACGCTGCAAACCACTGATAAAGCATTGATGATATGTCTTATACTACTGTATCCAGGGATATAGACCACATCTTTTAGAAGCTACAATCTTTAATTTGGAAAGCTAGAATTTTAACTTCTTTTTTTTTATTTGGACCTGAATATTTTTAAGTTTCTTACCTTTAATTATTTTTGTTTCTGGGGAAGCTAGTGTCATCCTTTTTCTGGTATGTCTGGCACTGAAAATGAGTGCATCCCTTTTTCAAATGGGAACTCTTGCTCTATTTTTATCTCTGCCTGTCAATCCCATATTGGAGATAATGTCAATCCTACTAAAATCCTCCTTATCGAGTAAAGAAGATCTACGTATCTAGTATGTAGTTACCTATATGTGCAAATCAGTAAAGAAATATAATGTCATGCTTACCTGTCTGTTGCATTCCAACGGTTGCTGAAATACTACATTTCCTATCATCCTTGCAATCAGACACTGGACAAGAATGCTGTGGGTTTAAGTCTAATCTAGGATCTGGGTTGAATAATTCCAGTCTGGTTTGTATGCCTAAAGTTATGTCTCTACCACTATAAAATATTCCATTGTAATGTTCTTTGTTGAAAGTTCAAACAATCTAATTTGTTTTTTACTTGCATAACAAAAGGATTCTTACCCAAGTCTATGGGAATTGGTTTTACAAAGCTGTGGGTTTGAAACCATCAGGGAACGGAGTGATGTATATGATGTAAGCCCCGGAGCTGTGTTGGTAATATTAAATATAGTCTGAAGTTGTGATGGACTACAGATGTTCCTCGTGAAACTGAGGTAGCTTATTATCCTGGCCAATACCCAGCACAGATAGTAGGATACAAATGGGAAAACAATTTGTGTTAATCACAGCAGCCCAGTTAGAAGGGCATGACAAACATGTCCCCTCTCAAAGTGAGCATCTTGGTTCAATGCTCTTCTGGTTAGCCCATGTGCAGAGCCCCATTGAAGAACCCTCACATAAGAAAAATGCCCAGTATTTGTTCTGCGCAGCACAAGCAAGTTTAATGACATGCTTGCACTGTGTTTGCTTGTGACTTTTCTCTTGTATCTCTATAAATTGGATACCGGATTACAAAATGGTCAGGAAATTGTATTGTGCATGAATTTGGGGACTGCTTGTGGGATTGTGTGTAGAGCGCCAATTGTGGTGTGGTGTTTTGTATAAGTAGGTTGGTTTCAGTTGTGTTGTGTTTGTGGTGTAATATGTGTGGCTAGGGGCTATAGAGAGTGAGAGAGTGTGAGTTTATAGGGAGCATGTATAGGGGCTGTAGTGTATGTGTGTATAGGTGATGTATTGTGTGTAGGGGCTGTGGAGAGTGTGTGTTTAGGGAATGTAGTGTGCGTGTGTTTGCGTAAGGGCAGATTTAATGTGTGCAAAGGAGATTCAGAGTGTGTCAGGAATGTAGGTGGTTTAGTGTGTGTCTATAGGGGATCTTTTTTGTGTGTGGGATTCAGAGTGTATAAAGGATCCAGAGTGTGTGTAGAGGACCCAGAGTGTGTCTAGGGGATCCAGAGTGTGTATAGGTTGTGCATTATGAGTTTACGGTATAGGCCTATATTATGTGTGTGGGGTAGATGGGATCATCTGTGTGTGTATATATGTATATATATTACATATTATATTATATATTATTATCCTCTGATCTCCCCTTTGGGCCCATGGCCAAGGTAACCCGCCGGGCATATCTGGCGCATATTGTGTAACTAGAACTGCCCAAAGGGACAAACATGCTCAAAAATGACAGATGATTAGCCTGGCGTAAATGCACGCCAGGCTGCCTGCCAATAATGCAAGATGTCCAACCAAGGGCATACAGTGCAGAGAGCACCCTGAGCTTAAATTAATCTTATGATGTGCTAGCTCTATCTTTTCTAACAACTGTCCCCTAGCACTCACTGGTCCACTCTTCTCCTAAACTTCTTACTAGCAGGCAGACACTACTGTTATATAGTCTGGGACAGAGAAAAGATGTATATAGTGAGTGTAAAATAAAGGGAATATGCCACAGTGTTGGAGACACTGAAGCAGCAAGAGCATTCGCATAGTGTGCAAAGTCAGCTTTACCTTAACTAATTTTATTGTCAGATAGTACACACCAGTTTTGTTCCCATACATCCATTTTAAGTTTCCATACTTAAGCAAGAGCATGTGAAGAGAAGTTAAAGGACCACTATAGTGACAGGAAAACAAACTCGTTTTCCTGGCACTATAGGGTCCTTACGTCCCCCTCACCCTCAGGGTCCCACTCCCGCTGGGCTGAAGGGGGCTGAAGGGGTTAAACACTTACCTTTCTCCAGCGCCGGGCTCCCAGCGCCGAATGCACCCGCATTCAAACAGTTCATAGGATAGCATTTCTCAATGCTTTCCTATGGACATCCAGCGTCTTCTCACTGTGATTTTCACAGTGAGAAGCGCGGAAACGCCTCTAATGACTGTCACTGAGACAGCCACTAGAGTCTGGATTCCCAAACAGGGCAAACCTCATCAGTGATGACAAGTCACTCTGTTCCAATACTTCCTAGGTGGCTAGGGAGCTTCTATAGCAAATACAGTGCATGTGCTGTGGTTGCTATGCTTAGGGGAGCAGAAGACCCTTTTCTACTCTCTTCTGTCAGTCAATGCCGTGGCCCGCCGAGGCATTGACTAACAGCTGGGCGAAAAGCCTATTTTTAAATAGTTTTTTCTCCTAGTCTATACATTTGTTTGCAAAACTGCTAGCACAATGTATAGATAGAATGTATGCTCATTCTAATGAACATTAATTGTTTGGGGCATGACAGGTGCACTTTAAGGTAATCACACAGGCTGGGCGAAATATGGGTTCTTCTGGGAGGAAATCTGGGAGGATTTTGCCTTTCCCAATTAGAGTGCTTAAGGTATAATCAACACTTTCCATCTTAATGCATTTCACATTTTCAGGGGAATGATAGAGTTAAATAGTAACTTGGAGTTTGTTTGCTCTGCAAAGATTGCAGTAGCTCCCTTGCATTACATAGCACATTCAATAGAGAACATTTTTAGGAAGGATGTTTGACTAGGAAAGGGTGTTTACCTAAGGGCTAGAATTATGAATGAGCATCAGTCTTTGCTGAGTCTTGATCTTTTCTCCAGATCGCTGACAAAATTAACTTTCAAAAACTACTTAATGTATTCTTGATGGGATTTTTTCAGCAATTAATATAAATCTAGTATGCAATTTACTAAGCCAGGAACCTTACCGCTTACAAACTCCTGTGTTCACGGAATGAAATCTTCACCTGGAATACTTTTAAGATGCTTATTTATATTTATTTATTTTCGGAAATGTCATTCCTCCTAAAACACGCTCTGCATTTATATGATAAAACATTCTGTCCGTTCAGAATCTAACAATATGGAAAGAATGCACTTGAATCCCTTGGTTTTGCATTCTTGACTATATTGAAAGGAATTCCACTCACATTATGCATATAAAGCACTGACCTACTTCGATGGTTATTTTTTTTTTTTATTCTCGTGTTTATTAGTACATTTGCTATTCATTATGAGAAATTACTGGTTTGCTATATTTATGATATTAAATTAAATATGCACCAGTTCTAATAACATACACCCTCTCTTAGGTACAGCTACGTTTCTAATGTTGTTGCGTCCATTCTATTCAGGTTCTTTAAATACATAGCCGTGTTCACTTGTCCCTATGTCCCTATACACCTGTTCATTATAACACTTCTTGAACTCATTCACACACCGATCCTGCAGATAGTGTATAGTGTTCTGGGTTTTGGTGGGGAAGGATTGTTCGGTGGTTGATGGTGCGAGGAACTTGTCATCACCCTGGAACCTTTATAAACAGGGTTGTGGGTATCCAGCGGACACTGCACTTTATTATGTGGGGGTTTGGTAATAATATTCCGACAAGGGATTGTGGAACCCAGTAGATTCTGTAAATTCTTTTAAGTCAACACCCAGAAGATGGGGAAAGTGCAAGGATCATATCTGATTCCATGCTCTATACACTCACCTTATTTAATACAAAAACCTACAATATTTTGTAATGTGTGGTTTAGTATACCCTGTGGACATGTGTACTGTACTGTGTGATATGTATTTATTTCTATCATAATCATAAGCTATAATCTGTATTTCTAAGTTAACTACATTCAAAGTAGCTGTTTTTCTTGCACAAATAAGGAAGAAGCCTGACTTTTCTGCCCTCTTTCTGTGTTCTAGATGTTGACGAGTGTGAAAGAAGTCCATGCCTTCATGGTGATTGCGTTAACACCCCAGGTTCCTACATCTGCCAATGTAAACCTGGATTTCAGAGCACCTCCACCCGGACGGAATGCAGAGGTATCCAATATATGAATGCAAATATATTCACTTTTATTGGTTGTAAATGTATGCTATAACCTTGCTCATTCATATATATTTATTTAAGCTGTTTCATGATTTAGCAGAACAAGGTTTGTTCACTATATTGTGACTTGCAGTGAACTGAATTGGGACATTTAGCGCATAATTCCTGAGTTAAAACAGTCCCCTGACTAAGCTAGTTGGAAAATTGTTTTTTTACTTACTCCAAATAATTGTTGGTGAATAAACCCAAGATACTTTAGTCACATGACACATTACCATGATTGGTGTGGAGATAATCATATTGGGACAATGTGGAACTTCAGGGGCTCAGACTAAGTATATTACAGTGGAACCTCAGAACTCCAACTCAATTTGTTTCAGAACGCTGTTCAAGTTCCGATTTGTTCGAGAACTGATTTAAAATTTCACATAAGAATGAATGTAAATTTTATTGATCCATTCCAGACTCCCAAAATTATTATCATTTACAGTAGCTTTACACAGATCTGCGTCCCTAGCGGCAACATCTCTTCGCTAGATTTATCGGGTTAATGAGTTGGATGGGTCTTAAGGGATGCATGTGGTAGGTGTGATGTGCATGCTCTTCCCCTAGTATGCAACTACATGTATCAATAGTGAGTTTACCAAGTTTAGCTCATTATCAGTGGATTACAAAAATTATTCTCCTAGAAAGAATATAGTGGATATGTTGGATATTGTAAAGACGAGTAAGTAAGTACTCAACTGTAATAGTTATGGTAGCAATGAGTTTATCAACAAGAGGTTAATGCAGCATGATTTGTTCGAGTACATAGGAAATCATGCTTTCCTATGGGGAGATCTAATGCGCGCATTAGGTCTCCCCGCCGGCTGATGTAGGTGGGTGAGGAGTGTGAGCGGAGCCTGACCCAACATCGAGGGACATCGGCGCTAAATTCAGGTAAGTGGCTATGGGGTTTTAATTAGAGGGGGGGGGTGAGGGAGGGGGGAACCTATTAAAATATTGCATTGTTATGTATTCTTCAGGCATATACATCTCTACTGTCAGAAAAGTCCCCAAAAATTGCTGCTGCTGTTAAATGTGCAATTGATTAGTCTCAGCCAATGAGCTATGTCCGGCAGGACCTAGCTCAGGAGAGCTAACAGGTGTTCCTGTTGTTGGTAGCGAGGGTCATGTAGCAGTGCTCAGTGGACCCCAGATAAGAAGTCAAAACATTCAAGAACAGTTTACCTCTACCACTGGTGGTGTTGGTAGTGGTGGGAGATGCTCCAAGGCATGCCTGGCATCATAGCCACTACATCAATCAGTTGTGCATGGAGTATTCCTTTAATTTTAAGTCTGAACTGGTGTGTTTCATGAGCATTCTATTTTTTTATTTATTATTAGTGATAAATGAAGAAATAAATACCTTCTTTTCATTTAAATTGTTTGTAACCACTACAGTTTTGCAAAGCAGCGTAGATAATGATATATTGTATATTTCCTTTGTTAGACATCGATGAATGTTTACAGAACGGCAGGATCTGTAACAACGGGCGCTGTGTGAATACAGATGGAAGCTTTCACTGCGTGTGCAATGCTGGTTTTCATGTTGCTCCTGATGGAAAGAATTGTCAAGGTAATTGCTTCCAGCAGATTCATCATTTTGAATAAAAGCTAGTTTGTCATCACTCTTCTCTAATTCTTCCTTGACTCGTTGTCCAATTCTTTGAGAGGTCCAAAGTCTCTTCTTACTTTGCTCTTCCCATCAGTGTCTTGGCTACACGTTAAGCCAGCTTGATTTGCACAGGTGCAGCCTTTCATTTGCAGCTGTATGAAATTCCCTTCTGCACAAGGAAGATGATAGAACAATGTGAAGTAATGTCTTACGGAACATTCCCTCAGCTAACAGGCTTTAATAACATATGTACACATGACCTGATTGGTTTAATTGTTCCTAAAACGGATTGTCTCTCTAGACTAAGAGAAGTTAACCTGGTGCTCTCTTCAGCTATTGTAGTTCTGCAACTCGTGGAACTTGACAGCTTTCTAGTTCCTTATGGTTAAATGAAAGCGACTACAACCAAAGTAGCCACCCCTGGAAGATCCATGGTGTTTCTTCATATACATCACATTTATTTAAATGATGTACGAAACCCACCAAACTGTAAAACAAGCTGGTAGTGTAGTAAGGATCTACACAGTTAAATAATATAAAACAAAGTAATACAAATATGATATTTTGATAGATTGAGAAGAAAAATAAAGTATTTCTCTACTGAGTTCACAAATGCACAATTCTGATAAAACAATTAAAGAATTTACATACTAAAAACTGAGTTGTGGTGCGCTTACAAAAATGTGGGTCAGTTACTCATCTCAGTTGGAGACCTTTATGCAGTCTCAGCTATTTCTTTCCGTATTTTTGAAGTTTGTTGCTAATTTATTACAATTCATGGTTTAACCTCTTCACTACTAAGTTCTTTTTGGGGTAGAAATTGTGTGATCTTTTTTTTTTTTTTTCAGGAAATGGACAGTTACCACCACAGCTAATTTTGACATAGACTGAAATTCCTTTATGTTATTTTTTTAATTTATTTGTGAAACATATGCAGACATATTGTATTTGTGGTCTTTAAAATACATGTAGATGTATTAGGCTGGCTAAACATGATCAAATTTGTAGTTTACTGACACGTGGAGTGTCAAAATTTTTCATCAATGCATTGAGAGATCGGCCATCCAAGATGAAATATCCGTTTTGTCAATGTTTTAGAGGTTCTGGACCATTAGGCTTCATAATGGTTCCATTCTATGGTGCTTTTGCTCCATATTGCTGTCTCTGTTTGCAGATAAAATGCTGAAAAAGGTCTCCCAGGTGGAATTTCTCATAAATGCTTGAGCTGTGATGCATTTTGAATAATGAATCGATCACACAGGATTTATTCAGTCTTATCTATGGGATGACTGTGTTTGTTCTATGAAGAACAAGTAGAGTGCACTAAACAAAAAAGGAAATCCATACCATTATTAGATATAAAAATGAGGTGTTAGAAAGCAGGAAGGGTAAAATAGATGGGAACATTTATCTTCAATATTATCTCAATGAAGTGTGAACATACCTCTAACCAGAAACATTACAGAGATTCAATATAAACATTGGGCTGATAATTGATGGCACGCTACATTCTAATAATAATACTCTATGATGTATGTGTTACAGATATGGATGAATGCAGTGTGAAGAACATGTGTTTAAATGGAATGTGCATTAACGAAGATGGAAGTTTTAAATGTATCTGCAAACCTGGATTCCAGCTGGCACCGAACGGACGATATTGCACAGGTATGTGTTTGAAGCAATCGCTCCTATGACTAGTACGGGAAGCTGGAAAAGCCCTCTTTATTGAGTTTTTGTTTTATTGATTATTAATTGTGACAGGATGCGTGCTACTCACAAAACAATGATGTTGGTACTCAAGGACTTGAAGGCTGAATGTATTTATTGGTTTAAAAATTGTTTCACTATGAAGGATACACTGATATTTCTTTCGATTTCAAGTATGTCTTGGAGAACGTAGTCAACAACATTACACTTTTACTATCAGACATATACAGTACTATTATATACATAAACAATACATTCAACAGTTTTTTTGATTGAGAATAAATGGATGAAGATGATCCCAAGCACTTCAAACATAGGTCGATGAACACAATTAAAAGGAACTGGTTAACTCGCTTGTATTTAGAAAGAGACCTGTAGTTTAGTATTCCTGCTCTAGAACTTGACATTCCGCTAGTCTCTGAATTTTTTTTTTTGCTAAGCAGTGCCTCTGTTTTAAGAGTGTTAAAGGACCACTCTAGTGCCAGGAACACATACTTGTTTTCCTGGCACTATAGTGCCCTGAGGGTGCCCCCACCCTCAGGGTCCCCCTCCCGCCCGGCTCTGGAAAGGGGAAAAGGGGTAAAACTTACCTTTTTCCAGCGCTGGGCGGGGAGATCTCTGCCTCCGTTCCTCCTCCGTTCCGCCCCGTTGGCTGAATGCGCACGCGCGGCAAGAGCTGCGCGCGCATTCAGCCGGTCGCATAGGAAAGCATTTACAATGCTTTCCTATGGACGCTTGCGTGCTCTCATTGTGATTTTCACAGTGAGAATCACGCAAGCGCCTCTAGCGGCTGTCAATGAGACAGCCACTAGAGGATTTGGGGGAAGGCTTAACCCATTAATAAACATAGCAGTTTCTCTGAAACTGCTATGTTTATAAAAAAATGGGTTAACCCTAGCTGGACCTGGCACCAAGACGACTTCATTAAGCTGAAGTGGTCTGGGTGCCTAGAGTGGTCCTTTAAGATTCTTTATAGTAAAGGAAATGTATCTGTTTTGTGACAATTAAAGGCACACTCGGTGATGGATGTGCCACCTGATTGTTTTAATATATTAAAAAGATAATGCATTAAAATTACATATTTTATATATAGGCATGTGCGCAATTCTAAAATGACAAAACAATGCATCAGGTTTCTGCTTAAGAGACACCCTAAGCACCAAAATTATATTTGCTTAATTAAGCAGTTTTGTTGTATAGATCATGCTCCTGCAGTCTCACTACTCAATTCTCTACCATTTAGACATTAAATTGCTTAATTTTGCCACACCACTCCTGGCTGAGATTCACATAGCCTCCATACACACTGCATGACAAAGAGGTCTAATTTATAAACATTGCATATTGCACAGTGTGTTTACTTCAGAATTTCTTATCTCCTGCTCTATTAATGGACTCATAGAACCCGCAACAGCCTCTTGTGTTGTATTAAAGCTATATTAACAGATCAGGATAGAAGAACTTCTAAACCAAACACACTATACTGTACTTATTTAAAGTTAAACCTTTTTATTTATGGAGGTTGTCTGTGTCACAGCTAGAGGAGGTGTGACTGGGGCTGCATAAACAAAGTGATTTATCTCCAAAATGGCAGAGAATTGAACAAAGACACTGCCGGGGCATGATCTAGGCATCAAAATTGCTTTATTAAAGAAATACCATAGTGCTGGGAATACAAAGCTGCATTCCAAGCACTAGAGCTCCCTCTGCCCCCCTCCCTTATGCTCCCCCACATCCTTGCAGAGTAAGGGTTAAAATACCCTTACTGTAGTTACCTGATCACAGCACTGATGTTCCTTGGCGCTGGGTCGGCGCTCGGCTTCCTTCGACGTCACATCGCCAGTGCATTATGCCCTCCCCATAGAAAAGCATTGCTGCAGTGCTTTCCTATGGGTTTTTGCTTGATGCTTGGCGTTCTCATGCAGAGCATAAGGGCGTCTATTGTCAGTTAGGCAACCAAAAGTCGTCTAGCAAGCAGGTAGGCAGTATTAACCTTGCAATGTAATCATAGTACTTGCTCAGAAACTACAACAATTACTATTGCAGGATTAAGGGGACAGGGACATTGAACCCAGACCACTTCCAAGAGCTGAAGTGGTCTGGGTGCCCATAGTGTTCCTTTAAGCTAAAGTTCATTGTTATCGTATACTGCAGCAGTTACCTGTGTGAAGTATGCTATACAACTGGAGCTCTGTTTAAACAATTTTACACGCATTAGCATTGCCTGCTGTGAATGTTTTTCATCATTCAATGTTAACTTAGCAGACGTACCAACAGATGCTCGGAGGAAGCTTTTAAAGAGAAGTGCCAGGTTTACTCACATCCTTCCAGTGCCAGTTCCACTCGGCATAAGTGGCTGCATTTGTTATTATTGAGCAGGTCACGAATTAAGGCCAGTCGGTAAAAATTAGAGATTTTGCATATGTATGTGAGATTGTGGCTTTAACTCCGCTGGGAACTGGGTTTTGTGCAAACTGTTCCATAGATTTTAGAGAGCTCCACCAACACCAGAGCAGAAACACATGTGAAACCAAATGAATTGTGGTTACTTTGGTTTTGTCTTGTTATTTTGTTCTGTCTCAAAGGTCTTTGAGGGTGTAGTGAGCAAAAGCACATTGAGTTTTTTAGTAAAAAAAAAATCATCCTACTTCTATGAGAAAAAGATTAATCATTCATTAATGCCAATGACCAAGAGAGTCAACACATTTATGTGTCTAGACTTTTGTTACAGTAAAATGTACTTTCAATACACGATTCCAAATTTGAGCTATTATTCCACTGTACTGCACATTATAAATTAATATATTAATGCTCACTCTAACATGTAATTAATTACAATTTGTTGGGGAATTAAGTGGGGTTATTGCTACCATTTCTAAACAAGGTTCTAGAACCACATGTTAAGTCAATGTGTATTTTTGTTTCCAAAGCTGTGACCTCATGATGTGACTAGTGTCACTTTAATGCCCATCATGTAACAATTCTCTAGCTAGGTGAACAATTATCTGTGCTCCCGCCATGTCTAATAAAACATGCCTTTCCTGTATTTGGTGTACATTTAAAAGTAATGCAGGGACTATCCTTGTAGCCTATTCACTAATCAGCAATTTCTGGTGGTGTAAAAATAGATCTGTAAAATGTTGTGTTAGAGAAAAATCTTTAAATAACTTCTCAGTTTCCAAAAACCACATCCTAGTAAATATTAAATAGCAGTTGGCTTACTAAGAGGTTGCAGTGATGGGGAATGAAAAAATTGTTATTACAATGTCATGATGAAGATGGGGTATTGCCTTATGCAAAAGTCTTTGCTTACAATTTTATTTATCCACGAGGTACGCGAGTGTCTCCTAAATCTCTAGATAGAAGTTAATAAATCAATATTGTACCAGCTCAGCCTCTCCCTTACGATAATTTACCAGCTGCTTTGGATGGGTCTGTAATTAATCTGAACTGATTAAACTGAATATTATTTAGTATAATTCATTGGAAATATACTTCTGAACAGTTTTGTACATTCTGATCACATCCCTAAGTTACTATAATTCTATCCTCCCTGATACACAAGTATGTTCCGCCGAGGCCCCTGAGCTCTGCCGAAGACCAACGTCTATCCTCTGTCCGTACTCCCACATCTGATGCTTGCCTGCAAGACTTCTCCAGGGCTGCACCTTTTCTGTGGAACTCCCTTCCCTTCTCTGTTAGACTTTTACCCAGTCTCCACTCCTTCAAAAAAATCTTTGAAAACACACTTCTTCAGGAAAGCATATCATTTAAATTGTTTGCAGGTTTTCTTTCCCACCTCCCCCGCCCCCATGACTCCTCTCCTGCTACTGTCAAAAAGAACCTACTAAGTTCTCCGTGATTAATTTTCTAACAACCAGTTAGTTACTTTTCTAACAGCACAGTTTGGATAGCCTTTGGATGCTTGGAGTGTATGTTATGGCAAAATGCCATAGGTGTTGGTGTTGGATTCTCAATTTGCCCTTGTATGGTCATTATGTGCCACATTCATCATTTGGCTGCTTCAAAACTCTTTGAGGCTAAATGGCATGCATGTTAACACTGTACAGATTATTTATTGCTAGTGTAGTGTATTTTAACTTTTCTTCTGCAGACATTAAAGCAACAATTATATATTGTGTCAGAGAAGCCTGGAACACACTGTAAAGCATGTAGTAACTGGTTGTCACTCGTGTGTTAAGTGCACTAAACCTTTTAGCTCATGCACTATTTATGGCTTTTTACTAAGTTCATGTATTTTGTTGTCACATAATGGATCTTCTTTATTTCTTGTTACACACTTTTCATTGAGTGTCTCTACACTGCTATGTTTAGACTGTACATAAAAGGACATCACGGGCTGGTTTCATGGTTTGAAAATATGGATTGACTTTTTGTGTTCTATGAAATTGTTTTAGAATGTATTGGTAAAATCTCACACTATGCAAAACAACTCAATTATGTTCTGTACATTTACAGTAAGAATCCAACAGGTGCTTTGGTTTAGTGTGTAATCAGTTGGAAGATAAACCCACTCTTTTTAAGCTGTTAAGTTTGAGATAACTTTTGTTGGTTGGATAACAGCGTTTCTCTGTATTTACTAATGCAATTCTGTCATTTTCAGACATTGATGAGTGTGAGACAGCTGGAATCTGCATGAATGGCCATTGTGTCAACACTGATGGTTCCTTCCGATGTGAATGTTTCCCTGGGCTTGCTGTCGGGCTTGATGGACGTGTGTGTGTAGGTAAGGTGAAGAAAAACAGTTTGTTCACAGCGGACACACTGTAGATTTAAACTATGTCAACGTCTGCTTGTCTTTCTGTCTCTCTGTCTGTCTGCTCATCCATCCAATCTATCAAATCCTTATTTAATTTAACATATCTAATTTATTGTATGTGCTCTTTCATGCCTACATTTGATCATATGCATATTTGATAACCCCTATTTATCTGCTACTAAACAACCATTCCTTTGCAGACACTCACATAAGAAGTACGTGCTATGGTGGCTACAAGAGAGGTCAATGTGTCCGACCATTGCAAGGGGCTGTTACCAAGTCTGAGTGCTGTTGCGCCAATTTAGAATATGGTTTTGGAGAGCCGTGCCAACCCTGCCCGGCACAGAATTCAGGTAAGACTAGTTACCTATTTAAAGAAGAGCTGGATTGGAAATGTGTAGGTTCCTGGAAAGAGTATCACATTGACATTACTGTTTGCTCAGAGGATAACTACATAGGACATCCTTATAAGCACTTTTGGGTGGCTCTGCTTTCTCTGATTACTCGATTTTCATGTTGTGATATTATTTTCTGAGACAAGATTTCCTATTGTTTATTTTGTTAGTAACAGACTGCAATGGTATTTCCTGTATTTCAGAGGAGTATCATGCTTTGTGTAGCAGTGGCCCTGGAATTACGTCCGGAGGAACTGGTATGTATAATTAATATAATATTTTACTGGCAAACAGTCCAGTAAGTAAACATTTGTGAACGTTAAATGAACCATCGAACAAATGGTTGGTAAATATTTGGACATTACCAACAGAATGTGTGTGTTTGGAAGCATATGTTCAACTTTAGTGTTAATATTGTTATGGAGTAAGCCGTTTGTTTATAATGAATTTTGAACTAATATTGTGGCAGTTAACGATCTAAGTCATAAAAAAGTGTTTGTATTAACTAGGCATTGAGTTGAGTTGACAATTAGCTTGAAAAAATAAGCCAAGGTACCTAGCTTGGAAAAAAAAGTCAAAGGCTAGCTAAGGTGAAGAATTTTACCAACTCAATGATTTCAGCCTAAATATTGTTTAAAAGTTTGTTTTCAGGTGACCTTAAAGTGGCTCTGTCATCTCAAACTTGACTTTCTCCTGGTGTTTGCTCTTCTCTTCCTCTTTCAGAATCTGTTCTTCTTTCTTCATTTCTGATCTCTCTGTGAAACAAAAGACAAAGTAGAGACTTCTTTGTCCTATGTACTTTTCCTATGTTGACAATCTTAACAAAGAATGGAGCACGAGGCAAGCTCCACTATCTTGATAAAGAAAGTGGAGCTTGCCTTAAGCTCTACCCTTTGTCAATATTGTCAAATGTAGGAAAAATACATAACACAGAACATTACAAATGATCTTTTGGGGCTGTGAATATTTGTTATTCTGTACCAAAAAAAAAACCACAAAAGTGGGGCATCACACAAAAAATGGGTTTGCCTAATCTAGAACACTTCAACGCTACAGTTTATGGAATGATACCCTAAATGTCTGAGGTTTTGTGGAAGGAAAATAGTAGACCATATTAGGGACAATTATTAAACTAGACCATATTAGGAACAACATACTATTAAATTCATTATTTTAATCACATCCGATAAAATAAATAATACATTAATATGACAATCCATAGAAAATACAATAATAAATGATCCATTGCAAACGTTATAGCAGCCTCCAAAAAAATGTAGGAAAAAAAAAATGTAACTCTGATTATGTCTACACCTTTTTAGAACTTACACAGAGACCAAACTAGAAGAAGAATACAAGTAACAGGGGGACGGCAGGTACAAATGCCAAGTGACACGAGTGAGCTTATTATAATCACTCATTTCACTCAGCTGTGGGTTAAAACCCATTTTTGAAGCACTAACTAGAGTACGGTACATACGTATTAAACCAATTTTCTTATATATTACAAAACACACCAGTTTTATAATACATGTTAAAGCTGAAAAAGAAATGTGGTATCGTAATATGGATTTGTGCAGCATCCAATTAACAGAGCTAGTTACTAAAGTGAGAATTCAACGTGAATTTCGAGTTTTATTATAAAGTAGCCAAACTGGTAGTATAGCAGACTTAGAACGTGTGTTCAATTCACCTACTTAGCCTTAAATATTAAATCCACCTGAATTCACATTAAATTCCAAATTGTGTGAATTACCCTGTAAGTGTTAATGTAAATAATACACAAAACTGTCATTCATGATAGATCCACAGTTTTTCTTTACATTTGCAGAGTCAAATCCTCTAACACAAAGTGCACATAATTTTCTCCCACTTTTCCTGACTGCAAAATTGCAAACTGCAAACTGCAAGCATCTGTGTGATGGCAACAGTATAGCCCCAATAGTCTATCACACAGTATAAACAAATATAAAAAAACAATATACTAATAACATGTAAAATTCACTTCACATTGCACAGGGGGAATACTCTTATATTTGGTGACCAAACAAATACATTGAATTTTCATTTACATCTTAGCTAGAAAAGTCCACAAATGTTTTAATCCATTTTCTCTCTCTTTTATTTTTTTATGCAAATTATGCATTTTATATATACGTTACCCACACATAAAAACACATATCTCTGTATAGAAATGTAATAGATAACATAAGATATGTAGCTGAAACAGTTTATAAATACAGGTAGATATTTGTATTTATTATTATATGAGTAACCTTCAGAAGAGGTGTTACACATCAAATAAACGATTATGATCTAAGATGCATTGTGTGCATCAAATGCAGTCAGATAGCCCTGTTATTTTACCAGCTGTAATATACAAATTGCTAATTCAAACCTTCAGACTTCCTTTTTTTTCCAGCCACTGTTATATTTATGTAAACACAGTGTGTTCAGCTTTTTCCACAACGCATAAGAAATTATAAAAGATCAATTAAAGAACCCATCCAATGATAAACAATGTAATTACAAACTGTATATAAATAACATTCTTGGATCTAGGAAACCAGCCAGAACTAATATTTCGGAACACTGACTGTTTAGTTAGCTGGGAAGATACAACATTGGAAAGCAATATAAATTCTTGCATACTTTATGCTGTGTGCAGACATGCATAGGCCACCTCTGGCTGTGCAGATGCTGTGGACTACATGTGCCATGATGCTCATCCAGCCAAATGTTGATAATCTGGCTGGATGTGCGTTATGAGAAATGTGTCATAAAAGATGATATCCTGAATAACTGCACTGCCAGAAGTGTCTAAACTTTGTTTGTAATCTTAAATATAGCGGATGCATATTTGCTTATTAAAAAAACGCTCCAAGCACCATAACCACTGCAGCTGGCTGTAGTGGTTATGGTTCCTGACGAGCCTTGCCACACTAAGGAGTCAAGTCATTTAAAAGAGGTTTAACAACTTAACTGGGGCTTGATAGGTGTCTGTTGTCTGTTGCCTGCGTAAGCTGAGCATTCTTAGTAAATGAGTGCCTAAATCGGCATGTTGTGAAACAGTTCTTTAACAGTTTGACTACTTACTCTGGAAAGTCACGAAGGCCCTTCCGGCGCCATTACCATTACAGCAGGGGTTATGGTGTTCATAGTGTTCCTGTAAAGGAAAATTTGCATCATTTTTAAAATTTAAAATAAAAGTTTACATGTAATATATCCTCTGTGTGTATTATTTTGTAATGCATACATATAAACACAGCTTTAAGTGCGTCTTCTAATATAACCTTGCTCTTTTGGTGGACACTTCATTAGAGGGTTACTTCAAGTACCATGACCACAGCAGTGATTTGAAGTGGTTCATGGTGCCTGGAGTCTGCATTTCGCTATGAAATGCTGCACAAATCCACCTCCGGCAGCATCGTTTGGATGTCAGCAGCCAACAGGTCAGCTGGCATTTTCAGCCAGTGAATTGCGATGTCTATGTCTTTAAACTTCTAT
This sequence comes from Pelobates fuscus, assembly GCF_036172605.1. Classification (NCBI taxonomy): domain Eukaryota; kingdom Metazoa; phylum Chordata; class Amphibia; order Anura; family Pelobatidae; genus Pelobates; species Pelobates fuscus. Next base: position 330,163,627 of record NC_086319.1, read on the forward strand.
GGCTCTGTAGAAACCAGAAGCACATCACTGGACCACTGGAAAGCATCAGAGAAAAGCAGGGACCCAAGCAAGGGCACAAACTGTTGCTAAACAGTTTGCCCCATTACCAGGAAATCGGTCTGAAGTGGTTATGATGATTGGAGTAACCCTTTAAGACCTCTTTGGCCTGAAGCACAGATTATCCCACCAAAAACTGTAGAGGCAATAAAGAGCTTGGTTGCATTCACAAATCGTTACATCATGCACAAGAGTCAGGCATGTCAAAAACACAATCTGGGACAGTTTTAGATCTTCAGATTGTGCATGGTCCTAGCAGATAAGTAGTGGTGTTCCGACTAATGAGGACTAAACATTGCTGCCTTCACACAGCAAAGGTTAGCCAGAGATTTAGCGAAAAATAATTAATTCATATATATTCATGCTAAATAATACACATCTGTATTACATGTATTCTCTATTATGTAATAATAAAACATAATGACTGTTTTTTTATAATGTTTCAAGAATTGTTGACCAATGTCTGCCAATAGTCACTCTGTACTACGAGTTTGAAGAGTAACGAATGGTGGATAGCTTAAGAGAAAAGAAATAAAAAAATATGAAAAGAACAAAGGCTCACTACAAGGAGGTAGAGAAGAAAGACTAAACAGGGAAAGGAAATATTGCAGGGGTATTGAGAAGTATCAACGGAATGATGGTTAGAGACTTATCAGGAATAGAGCAATCTACTGATGTTACAATCAGGGGCAGATTTGAACTATCTTAAAATTCTGCATAGTATGACATTATTACATCAGTCACAATTTCATTATTTAATAGATATCGATGAATGTGAGATGGACCCTGATATATGCCAGAATGGGATTTGTGAAAACCTTCGTGGAACTTACAAATGCATCTGTAACCCAGGATATGATGTGGACTATACTGGAAAACGCTGCAATGGTATGAATTTAGTACTTAACCCCTTAAGGGTTAATAAAGTATAATCTGAAATGCTCTATTTACAATTTTCCTCATTCGTTATGACAAAGTTCAGTCTACAAGTTTCTATTGTTGTTCTTATATTGTTTAATTTTTATATTGTTTAATTTTTATTTTTAAGGTTGAAGGTGGTTGGGAAAATAGCCACACGTGTAAAAACCGAAAACATGTAATTACACAGCCATCACTGAAATGCATTAATCATTGATAGAAGTGTTGGGGAAGTGAAAGTAACTAAATAATTTTATGAACACTTATATGAGTACATTACAGGATCATCCTTTTTATTTAGGGACAGATGAAGGCACTCTTCTGAGTTTTACATTCCTTGGACCATTTAGCAGACTAAAGAATTCTATATACCTAATATACATTTGTACTGTATCAGCTGTTATCAATACTTATGTAGGTATCAGATATATTTTAAAAATAAAAACATCTGAGCATGAACCAGTGTTATTTCTGATAACTGCTGATGCTCCTCCCTCTGGACAATCTAGTAATTAGACACTATAAAAAATCAAAGGGACACTGTAGTGTTAGGAGTACTAACTGGCACACTATAGTACCGCTGCCCCATGTCTTGTAACCCCCCCCCCCCCCCCCCCCCGCCCTGTTTTTCCATTAAAATTAAGAAAATAAAGTTTTACTCCCCTTTTTCCAGTGCTGAGACTCACCTGGCAATGTTTACCTCTCTGTCTTCTGTGACATTATGGAGGATGGTATGGCCTCCTCCATCAGTGGTCCAATGCAATGCTTCTATTGGAGACCTCCTGCTCATGCATCCAATGAGCTTCTTTGTCACATTACTCTGCCACTAGAGCGGAAGTGTCTTTAGCAGCTGTCACCGTCACTGAAGACAGCCACTATAGGTGGTTTTAACCCTGAAATGTTAACCTAGCAGTTTCTAAAAAAAAACAGCAATGTCTTACATTGCAGGGTGAAAAGGACAGGGCCACTGCACCAAGGCTACTTCATTGAGATTGAGTGGTCTGGATGGCTTTAGTGGTCCTTTAATTCCCCTTTTGATAAGAATTGATGTTTGAAAGCCATGTAATAGCCCAAACATGTTAATTGTGCTATGTTAGAATGTATTCTTGCTATAATCCCCTTTGCTTACCATTTTAGAATGTCAACAACGCTGGATTTAAATATAATGTATGCATGTACACATTCATGTAGTTCCCTGTGTAAAATGCTTAATTTGCTTAGGTTCAAGAGCATCGCAAGTTCTCTACTTTGAAATCTATACTAATTCCTATAACTCGGGACGTTGCTGTGTAACTTCTGCCTTTAGATAGGAAAGAGTTGACAAGAGAGCAGTTGACCTACTTTACATAATGTTTTTCCTGCCTCGAAGGGTTGTCAAAAATACTTAAAATATAGCTGTCGTGACTTGTTCTATTTAGCGTGCATCATCTCCCAGAAGTTTAGCATTTATCATAAAAGATAAAATATTTTATTTCTTTAGGACAGGGGTAGGCAACCTTCGGCACCCCAGATGTTGTGGACTACATCTCCCTTGATGCTTTGCCAGCATTGCGGCTGTAAGAGCATTATCCGAGACTAATCTGAAACATCTGGAGTGCCGAAGGAGATGTTAAATCAATGCTCACCTCCTAGCTAGTGACAACAATGTACCCATCCCAGTGGCTCTGTGGGTGTTATACTATGGAAACATAACCCTCAATATCTTTCCTCCAGCCCTAGGTACCATAGGAATGGCAAAGCAAATCTCCTCAATGATCAGAATATAATAACATTTGTCACTCTGTTTCTATACTATTCATTCTATACTTTTAAGTTATGCTTGAGTAATTTGGAAGCTGATTCAATGCAAATACAGACTCCGGCATCATGACCTCTTCAAATCACTGAAGTGGTTATAGTGCTCAAACTAACCCTTTTAACTACAAATGGGTTCTTTATCTCTGCCCTGTCATCATTAAGGGCTTTGCCATGGGCATAGGGGTCTATGCTGCTATGTGATTGACAGGTTAGGGGAGGAACCATATCTTTTTTAAAATTTATTGAAAAATCTTTACATTTGGAAGCCATTTTTGCTTGTATAATGTGTAGATGAATAGATCTTGCAATATAACTTTTCATAAAGTTTTGTGTATCACGATAGACAGGTAGACGTTAACAATAAATGCGCAGTGTGATAGAGTGATGTCTAAAACACTAACGCTTTCCTTCCCACGCAGATATTGATGAATGTGCGTTAAACGTATTGCTCTGTGACAATGGACAATGTCGCAACACCCCAGGAAGTTTTTCTTGTACATGCCCAAAAGGATACGTCTACAAACCTGACCTTAAAACTTGTGAAGGTAATACAAGCTTATGATGGTCTATATTTCTGTAAAGAAACAACCATTAGAAGCTAATGAACTGTATTTGTTACTGTTGATTTGTGTCTTCTGTTGTTCATCATTGTCCTGCCCTGAACCTTCTATTGAGAGTGGAGATTTTTTATCTGCTACTAATGATAAAAAAAAAATCATTACCAGATAACGTTCATGGATATCTGTTATTATAGGCAGCTATAGTCGTTTTCTTCTATTGTCATTTGATAATATTATGTACTAATGTTAACAGAAAACAGTGTTTTTTCTGCTACTGTTCTTTGATATAGTCTGTCTGCCAAGCATGGCTGCTATTATATATAACCTGCTGTTTTTGACAGGTATCATGTATCTGCTCCTTGCAATTAAAATTGTGTATCTGGTGCAGTAGATGACATTTGATAATTTTCCATAAACCTTGTAACATGCTAATACTATCTTTCCAAAATGTGATCTATCAGCTGTGAAAATTAATATATATTTTTTCAGATATTGATGAATGCGAGTCCAGCCCTTGCATTAATGGGGTGTGCAAAAATATCCGTGGCTCTTTCGTGTGTGAGTGTCCCATCGGAAGTACTTTGGACACAACAAAGACCATTTGTATAGGTACGAAATTCCATATATATTTTTGTCTTGTGTTTTCAGTTCAGTTTAGACTATATTCACTATACAACTATCTTGCAATCAGAGAGTCTTTTAATAGGAGGAATTGCTGTCAAATACCAGGTATGAAGTAGCTAAAACAGTCCCGGAAATGACTTCTTGGACTCACATCTCAAGGACGTCCAGAATGGGACTAGCCCTTTCTACCTATTAAACTATAATAGATTCACATAGTACAGAGATCCTACCATCTGACAAGACAAGAACAAAGTTCTTCTCTTGGTAACATTACAAAAGTTAATTACCTGAAAGTCAGCAAACCTACGGGAGATACCTGCTCTCGCAAAGCCTATATGGCAAGAACCTTATGGTCAAACAGGCACGATGCTGAACCAAACCTCCATACACAGAAAAACATTTTAAAAAGCTCTGCGTTGTGCATTGTGGCACAAACAGTCACACTTGGGGATTTGTGTAAGATTAATCAACATGTTCATGCACTTCACCAGCTAGAATGACACAAGTCTCTATAGTAGAATGGAAAAAAATATAGGGTCGCACTCAGCCACAATATACCAACCCAGGGTGCTACTGTGCATGGGTCAGAAAATAAACCTGCCTGGATTTTTTCTATAGTAGAATGGATGATGTCTTCTTCTCCTGGCATCCTCTATAATGCCAAAAGCTCAAGCATTGCTCCTTTTATTGATGAATGCATCAGTCAGAAGTGTCCCTACTTTTTGTGTTTCAAGAGTCAATTCAGCATCAGCATTCAGTAAGAATTTCATTAAGTAAATTTCAAATTTAAGACCATAGAAGGCAAAGTGGAAGCATTGTTGACTTGGATATTTTTCCCAGTTCAGCTATTTTGGCTTTACATTTATTCTTAATTCCCTACAATTTCCCAACTATTCTCACTTTAGTTACTCCTATATTAAAACTCGACTTGATAATTGGCTATCATGAATTCCATTATCCTGACCTGAACAGCTTATCTGATTTTTAATTACTTCTATCTAATAACTGGCATTATGCCCATTATTTTTATGTACCTTTCTTCCCATTTTGTAGAGAACTATGCAATGCTTTGCAGGGCTCAGCAGATTTCTGACACTTGAGATTCAGAGATATGTTTAGCTATTGCCCTAAGTTAAATGAAATTCCAAATTCACTATAACCATTGCAGTATATTGTAGTGGTTATGATCAAGGAGGCTGTTTGTGCAGCCCCATTTTTTTGTCCATAACTTGGTATTGCTTATGCTGTAGACCCACACATAAAAATAAGATGTGATTCTTAGTATTGAAGTTGGGGGAATGATAGTATGGGAATGTATAGCATTTACAGAATATGGCTTCAGTGAATTAATGGATTTTGTTCCTAAGTAGTAATAGACTGATAGATAGTGCTTCATTCTCATACTGCCACGACAACCATACAATATTATTCTGAATATAAATCTTTTCGGATCAAGAGAGCCCTAAAGACTCATATAGTATGGAATTACTATCGCCATCAAGTCTTAAAAAAAAATATGTTTTTGTTTTCTGTGATTTGTAACGGTCTAAATTGTTTTCTGTGGTTTAGCATCATGAAATGGTTAATCTTTTTGCACAACCTTTGTGGCATTTAATATTTTTCTGACAGAGGTCTTAAGATTAAATTTTACTCTCAAGAGATTGATTTTAGAAGAAATGAATCAGTTTGAGCTTTGTATTTCTCAGAATCTTAGAACTTTACTGACCTTGTTTGGGTAATGGGGGTAGTAAAATGCTAGGCATTCTCTACCCTTGCTGAGAGCTGATTAATCTGTTATGTGCACACCGCGCTAGAGGATAGATAGACAATACATTTATATCCAGAGTTCTAAGAGGTTTGCAATTCATGTTTTATGAGGAAGCTGTGAATTACATTGTGACTGTGAGATATCAGAAAGAGAAAAGCCAAACGTACAGAACTAAGAAAACACACAGATTGACTTATTGTAGTGATACGGACAAAGTTGAGATTGAATTTGAATTCCAAATAGATTAATCTGCAATTAAATTATGTGAACTTTATAGAACTTCCTGTAAAGTTTCTGTACAGCAGTTTCTGTGAAACATTATTAAAAAAATCAATCAAAATTCAATTGAAAAAAATATGTGAAACTTAACCCGTCTTGAAATCAGATTTTGTAGAATAGCAAAAGACAGAGTTAGCCTTTCTAAAGCGAATCAATTGCTCTTATTGTTTTTATCAGTTTGTGATATATTGTCAATGTATTTTGTACGGCTAGGGTAACAGTCTGAAAGCACAACCTCTCCCATTATTCTACAATGATTTCTATCATTTTGGTAAAAGTTTGATACAAAGGCTACTAGATCGTTAATATTTTCATTTTAATATATTTGTTTACCACAGTCAGCTGGACAAATTTACTTTATACTGTGTAATGGTGAATAGATAAATATGTGACTATTGTATGGCTTTTATTAAGCAATAATACATCTTTTGCATTAATTGTGACCTTTTTCTTTGCAGAAACCGTGAAAGGAACCTGTTGGCAGCATACAATAAACGGAAGATGTGAAATCAACATAAATGGGGGAACTCTGAGATCTCAGTGTTGTTCAACATTAGGAGCCGCCTGGGGCAGTCCATGTACCCCTTGTGAACATGGTAACGTCATACCGTATAAACACAAACTCTCTTTGTACATGAGAAAGGTTTTACGACTGGTATCTTATCAGAGTTTCTAATTTTGATGAAGCGTAGTGCAAGTTACTGCTTCTTCCACACTCCCTTTTCATTTTAGCACACGATGTTATGCCAGCCCTTCTTACTTTAAGCATATTGTTTATGTTGTTACTCTTACCTTTCAGTCATATAACATCTTATGCCCCCCTACCTACCTACAAACCCCACCAATAATTGCCTCATATGTCTAAAATCCAGCAGGTGGTCCAGATGCAAGTTATTTTAGGCATGAGGAGCAGAACACAATTATTTGTTTTCAGTTGACTCTTAACTGCTTTGTGGGTTGGCTGCTGGATTTAAGAGAGGGTGAGGAAGTAAAAAACACAGTTGATATGGGTGTGGGGGGGGGGGGGGGGGCGGAGGGTAGAGGGGCAATCTCTTACGTCCCCAATTAAATAATTCCTTTGCCTTGGCAGACACCCCTTTGGTATTTCTTTTAAGATAGTCCCTGGCACTGAAACCTGCTTGTGTGTGTCTGCCTTTAGTAATTATTTTGTGCTTAACCCCTTAAGGACCAAACTTCAGGAATAAAAGGGAATCATGACATGTCCGACATGTCATGTGCCTTAAGGGGTTAAAGACAGTGATGCTAGATAAAACTCTGTAGAGGTTATATGTGCATACTTATTTTTGGTATTGTAGAATGTTGATGTGAATATGTTAGTTTCCTATTTTAAAACAACCACTGTTAGTATGTATTGCATCTACAATTTTAGCCCATTTATTAGAAGCATTTTTATTAATATTTATATTTTACATTTTTTATTCCCTTCTTAACTATTTGTGAATGTGGAATTTAACAACAATGTAACCAATTTAATATTGTGATCTGTGTTCCCACTTTTCAACAGATCATGTGTGTGCAAAAGGCTTTGCAAGAACTAGAGGCACTGTATGTGAAGGTATGGAATCTTTTTAGTGATCTGTAGTAATTTTCACACTGTGCTATAAATTACTTCGAATCAAACACGTTTAACAACTGCTGTTTAATGCCAAGTAGAAGAATATAGTAACAGTTAATAAATTAAATTTTATGAAGTCTGTGTGGTCTATTTACGGAATACACCACAGACAGGGACGGATTTTCCTATAGGCTAACTAGGCTTCAGCCTAGGGCCTCAAGATCAAGAGGGGCCTACATTCAAATTGTTAGCAAAATTAAAATTACACTATTCTAAAAACAGTGAACACTAAAACACTGAACCGAAAATAAGGAGAAATTCTACGCATATGATATGACCAGTGGCGTACTAAGGGGAGGGCAGGGGGGGGGGAGCAGTTGGATATGAAGAGTTCTGTGGCCTTTTGAGATCTTGACAATCTAAACAAAGCAATTAAACAAAGAAAGAGTTTGAGCTCTCTGTTAGAGAAACCATGAGTGATAAATGGGTATACAATGTGGCCACCACAATCTCACTTATAAAAAAAACTAGACTACTCTTCCTCAAATAATCATGGTGACATGAATAGCTCTTTGTAAGTCCAATAACTAACTGCCCCAAAACATTAAAGTTGAACCACTGTCTTAGGACCACATATACATTTTGATGGGATATTATGAATGATGTCAAATGGCTTTTAATGGCAAAATGTGTGAAATACATTGTGATCAGTGGTCCATAGGGGAGATAAGTAAATGGAGTGATTGCTCTACAACGAAGCCAATGAGAATTGTCATGTTATATCTTTATAATGCTGGATATTTCTGCAGCTAGATATCCAGTTTATATCCCCTGGCCCCAGTCACAATGGCCAAAACCTAGAAGACCAAAGAATAAAACTGGCTATTGATAATACTTGGTCTCTTGTATGGTGAAGACCATTCTTTCCAGATGTCCAGTCTCCAAAGGAGTTTGTTTTGTACATTAGTGGGATCACTCCCCATGACCCAACTCTTTGGCACATTTGTCCCATGTTCACCATGAGTAACCTGAACACGCCTTGGATGAAGCACGCCAAGAACAACACCAATAAAAAAGGGTGGTCCCCATCCTTCTTTTTTTCACTCTTAATTAAAACTATGCAATAATGTGAGATTGTGTGCAATGTGTTAATGGCCTCTGCCGGATGAAAATTGTGTAACCAACAGATACTGTCTGGATTGATTTCCATGACAATAAATAAAACAAAGTAATGCCTTCTTCCTTTGCTACCAGCCTGTAAATAATGAGTTATTCATATAGAGAATGACTTCCCTCATCCCTCGACTGCTTCTTTTATGAAGTTCTAAGTTCTTTACTTAGCAGAGTAAAAGGTTGATGCAATGTAGACGATTTAAAGCACTGTAGAGAGTTTGGAATAATAGCTCTGATATTCATAATCAGCATGTAATATATTAGTTGATGATATCGGTCCACAAAGAAAAAGAGGCAGAAAGAATATTTTTTTCTTATCTGCTGTAGATATTCTTTGCTGGTAGACACTAACAGGTTATGACAGTTGGTCTGTTTATCTACCTGACTGTTTAATGGTACCTTAAGAGAGTTATATAGTTAGATATATAGTTAGATGCAGTTAGATGCAGAAGGAAGGATGGATGACAGACAGACATGAGGATGAAGAGTGAGTACATGATTTTATATATATATATATATATATATATATATATATATATATATATATATATATATATAAATAAAACCGTGTACTCATTCTATATATATTTAATCGTGTACTGATTGTGAAGTTGTGAAAGAGAATGTCTTACTTGTAAATTGGAATTTATAGCACATAAACTTGCAGGCGGGAAGTAATACATATTGAATTGTTTTATTGGTGTTGTCTTTCTAATGCTAAGCTTGTGTTTGTTTTGGATACAGATGTTAATGAGTGCGATGTGTTTCCTGGATTGTGTATTAATGCAAAGTGTGTTAATACAATGGGATCCTTTGTCTGTCAATGCCCCGATGGGATGACGCTTGACTCCACTGGACGCACATGTATTGGTAAGATTTCAGATTCCTTTTGACTTAGCAGAAATGCAGATTTACATAAGATATATCTGTTTTGATACATTCCAAGTACTCCCTTGTGACAGAATGCTCTTCAGACTATTATCTAAAAATTACACACTGCACAAAAATGTCATTACCAAGATCATACAATGGTATTAGTGTCCAAAGTGGATGGTTTTAGTAACTGCTTAAGACCATCCCAGTTTTACGACTCACAGGTGGCAAATCAAAACTAATTAGATGTATGATACTTACAGTTTTCTGAAGTCCCCCAAATATGTTAGAAACGACTGAAAATAGTTTTGGTCTTTTTTTTAAACATTAAAAATCGTGTTCCAACTGTTTTTGATTATTGTTGAGATCTGGGCGGCTACATATTGCATCTGATGGAATAGAATTCTAACGATCATTGCATTCTTGGTAGCATTACTCAAGAGGTGGGAAAATTCCCCAGTTGCAATAAATGTTCAAATCCTTTGTTATTCTATCGAGCATATATATCAAAGTACCTAAACAAAGGGTGTGATCTTGGTAGCTAGAGTATGAGGCCTAACATCAGTTTTGAAAGATTTGTGATATTTAGAAGACTTATTTCCCAACACGATTGGAAACAGCTGACAATACAGGGAACATTAGTAATATCACGCCTCAATGAAAGTCATGCGATTGTGTTTAGATATATGTATAACAGAATTGCTGATAGAAAAATAGTGCAGCATCTGTGCCAAAATCACCTTCAAAAAATAACATTGAGAATAGGGTTATTCTCTAATGGAGAATTGTCAGGAATTCAAAGAAAATTCAAATTGAATATCAAATGTAAGGCTGAAAGAGCTGTACTGGAAAACATATTCATGCCAGCCATGCTTCCAGTTCATCTAGACCAGTGGTTTCCAAACCAGTCCTCAAGGTACGCCAGGATTTAGGGATTACCCAGTTGTGTCTAAGGTGTTTTTAAAAAGCAAAAAAAAACCACACAAAAAAACACCTTGACACAACTAGATAATCCCTAAATCCTGGACTGGTAGGCTTGCCTTGAGGGATGGTTTGGGTACTACTGATCTAGACCTTAAATGTAAAATTAATTTTGAATTCACTTTTTGATCCTGCACAATTCTTTCTTTAGTGTACCTAGGTCTGCTTAATGCCATTCATGGTTATAAACTGGACTTTTTTCAAATTACTGTTTTAGTTCTACCGAGCTAGTTATCTATGTGACGATGAAGCAATCTGTTATAAAAAGAAGAGACATATTTTCAAATTAATTCATCTCTGTTGATCCTTTTTGTTTTGTTACGTTAATCCAATCAGAGAATTCCAAATGGATAACTGAAAATACCTTTATAGCGGATAACATTCAGGATTAGTAATAGAATATTTATTTATACATTGCCTTCTGTTATTTACTTCCATTGTTCTTATTGTCTAAAGAATTGTGCTCAATACTCTCAAATTAATTTACTTTTGTATGTGTTTGTGTATGAATAAATGTAGGTTACAATGGTTTATTCAGTATACCACTCTGTGATTATTCTTTGGCAATATTACAACTGGATATTGGGTAGAAGCAATGGTCAGCATCTGTCAGCAAAGGAGGACATTTTTTTCATATTCTAAATATTGCAAAACTTACATTGCAACAGATTTCTTGGCATTTGTTGCAGGATGTATTCATGTTATTAAAATGACATTTGTCCTTTACACCAGATATCCGTTTGGAGGTTTGCTACCTGAAACATGAGGATGAAGAATGTACTCATGCTATTGCTGGAAGACATCGGCTCGATGCATGTTGTTGCTCGGTTGGAGCTGCTTGGGGCCCTCACTGTGATGAATGCCCGACGAAAGGAACACCAGAATTTGAAACTCTATGTCCCAGAGGGCCAGGTTACTCAACCAAGGAGATTACACCAGGGAAAACCTTCTCCAAGGGTAAATTAAATATTGTAAATTCCCAATATTAAAGGGACATACTGTGTAGTACACAACCATGTAGCAGACAATATATGATAATTTACCGCCAGTGCCTATTTAAGGCAGTATCAAATATTTTAAGACCCTTGTGGCAGAATATTAAAGTTGCCTTGCTCGTATTGTATTCTATTTTGTGAGCAGTAATGCTTTCTTTACAAAGCCAGTTTTTTTTGTCCCATACCAAATATTATGTTATTGTGCAATAAAAATTGGGTATGTTGTAGAGACATTTTCAACTTTCACTCCAAATTTGGCCCCGTAATCTCTTCTGCGTATGAGTTTCACCATCACCTATGCCCCAGTCAGTGCAATTGAAGCACAGTGTGTTTCTCTTCAATAAATGTTATTTTTCCGTTGACACAAATAATCAGGGACTTTGATTACAGTACATGTTTTTTTTTTCTATCAATGCAGACATCAATGAGTGTAAAATGATCCCGAGTCTTTGCAAATATGGTAAATGCAAGAACACTATTGGCAGTTTCAAGTGTAGGTGCGATAACGGGTTTGCACTTGATGCAGAGGAGAGAAACTGCACAGGTATGCATGCAAATATCTTATTCGTGTATTGTTAACAATTGTGCTGTATACTTTACAGTTCATACCAAACCTCTTGCATCTCTGCAGACATTGACGAGTGCAGAATATCCCCCGATGTTTGTGGCCAAGGCAACTGTGTCAATACTCCCGGAGACTTTGAGTGCGACTGCTTCGAAGGATATGAAAGTGGATTTATGATGATGAAGAATTGCATGGGTAAGTAAGGATTCAATGGATTGGAGAAGGTTGGTAGGGTACTGTGAGTGAGCAGTTCTGGAATATTGGGTTGCAAGTAATGACGAGGGCTATAATCCAACAGTATTAACATTTGGTTACATACTGATGTTGAACATTCAAATCTAAAATGACATATTGTTTATATATGACAATCCATTTTTTGTGAATTAGACTTTTTATAATAATTAATATATTATAATATATATATATATATATATATATATATATATATATATATATATATATATATATATATATATATATATATATATATATAATATAATTCTTAGCCAACAGTGGAATTACCAGATTTTAGCCTTCAATGCTATTCAGCAGCATGGGGACTCCTTGTTGCAATGACCAAAAAAAAAAAACTAACTTTTTAATTCCATAGAGGGCTGCCCAAATAAAAATAAAAAAGTATGAATTTTGGCAATGATAATACTGTCTGTCCCTAAATTTCTCCCCCCTTTTCTAAATTATTATTTCTTTTTTTTAAATGAAAACAAAATATAGTGTTGAGATGCCCTTGACCTTCCTCGTTCTTTGGGGAATCTGGGGAGATCCGCTTATTTTATTTGCATCTCACGTCCTATACATAGAATACGAATGAGATACAGAATGTTTACCTAATTATTAGCATGCTTGTCGTGCATTAGGGCTGCACTTTGCTGCAGAGTTTGCATACATTGTTATAAGCGAGTGTTATTGTGCAAGTCAAAGCTTCCAAGGGTTAATAGCCCATAAGAGAAAAAAAGCTATAATTTATTATAGAATTGGTCAATACAAAACTTTAACTTTTGTTTTGCCATTAGCTTTCTGAACATCATAAGGCTTCAACAAAGGCGCTTTTTACTAGTTATTGTCTAGCTGGACATATTTTCCACTCCATAACCATATGACGCATATACCTTAATACAACAGTCAGGTGTTAACACCACTCCAGTTATATTCCTAAAACTATTCTTCTCCTTTCCCAATAAACAAATCTGTCAAAATTTCTGTTCCGGGATTGTCAGTCTTCTTTGATTATTTTTATGCCATACTACATATTATCACATGGCACATGCGTATTCCCTGTTCCCTCTCAGATTTTAGATGTTCCTGTTTTTGCATTTCAGATATTGATGAATGTGAACGGAATCCCCTTTTGTGCAGAGGCGGTATCTGCATAAACACAGAAGGGAGCTTTAGCTGTGAATGCCCCCCTGGACATGAAGTGGCTCCTGATAATTCGGCTTGTCTAGGTAAGGTATTTAGATTTGTTCAAATAACATACATACTATATCCAATATATTTTACAGTGTTACTGACCAAAATGTATTTGGTTAAATATTTTATGAGTTAAGACCATTTTTCTTTTTCTTAGTTTTGACTTTTAGGTTATTCTTGAGGAAATATGTACTTCAGCAGGTTATTTTTCCTGAAAAAAAACCCAAACAAACAAACTAACGAACCAACAAGCATACAAAAAGCATTGTGTGTGCTCTAGAACACAAACAGAATAAAGTTAGAAATGCTTAGAAAAAAAGCTGATATGCTATATAATGAACACATTCTAAAGTGGGAAGGATGCTATTCTAGGCAGAAAAGTTCCCCCTAAAAATGTAAGGAGTTTCACTGAGTGTAATGCAAACGTTCTCTGTAAAAGTGTTTGTTCATTTTCTAGCATCATATTATGATTCAGTAAACGTGCATTTTATCTAAACAATTCCTGTAGATAATTTCTCATTGTAGTTTTCTTTGTATCCTGAAGTAATGTTCTATATATCATGAGCCCCTGTACCACTTTTTCCCACAGATATCAATGAATGTGAACTTGGCCCTTTCCTCTGTGAACATGGGCGATGTATCAATCTGATTGGTAGATACCAATGTGCCTGTGATCCTGGATACAAGCTATCAGATGATAAGTTGTCTTGCGTTGGTAAGTGCCTTTAAAATAAAAGCATTCTGGGATAATCTGTGCGTGTATTGGGAATATAATTTGATATGATTTGGATGAGTTTTAGATCTAGGGGCAATCATACAAATTGTGCTGGAGATCTTTATTTAAAATGCCGCCAATGTTACCATCTACCCGAGAGCTTTTATATTAATGTTATGTCCATCAGTATGGCTTTATAGATGACGTAATATGCCTTGGTAAAGAGGCAGTAGTCCTAGCTGCGACTCTACTTGTATACCACTAGGGATATGCACAATATTTATTCATTCGCATATTTCTTCAGCCTTTTTGATTATCAGAAAAATGATGTTTAATATACAATGTGTTTACTCTAGAAAGTCATATGTCTCTTTAATTAATTCAGATATCGACGAGTGCCAGGTTTTCAACGGTGGATGTGACAATTTCTGCACCAACTCAGAAGGAAGCTATGAGTGCAGTTGCCGAGAAGGCTTTGCTCTACTACCAGATCAAAGAACCTGTACTGGTAAGATATTTCCTATTTATCTTAATAAAACTTGAGCCATGTCTAGTGTGCACCTTCCGCTTCTGCTTGTAACTCTTAGAGATATTTACCATTTAGGCGTAAGAATGAGTGATATAATTATTGTATTATCTCTAACATAATATAACAAGATTGAATAATTATTTTAAGAAATCTCTTTGTATAGATTTTTTTTTCAAGAGTGCATATACTAGATACTCGGAATTTTAGAGAATTAAATCCACTGATTCATTTGTGGATGTGTGTGTCAACACTTTCAAAGATGCTGTCATATTGGAATGTGTTGATGTACAGGGTGGCATGTACCCTTGTACACAGACAGGAGCTAGTTTAAATCAATAGTAGCCTTCCTGTTGATATGCCACTTGCTACCGGATTAATTACAAGCCCAGTATAAGAACAGTTTGATCGTGACCAGTTTGATCATGAGAGCATTAAAAATTGTAGAGTGGTTTGTAGTGGAATGAATGCATATAAAAGCTTTAAAGCATTCACGAATAACCCTGGCACACCATAATTGTCTTAGTTCTTGTCTTGTCTTTAGTTCAGAATTATAGGATGCCAAAGTTAATGAGCCTGCTACGGGGGTTTGGAATTAGAGAAATAGCTTAATATGGATATTTTCATTTTCACATCATCAATTGGCAGGAGAGATTAATATGCCCATCTGGGTTTACCAGATACACCATATATCACTTATCATACTGATAATCAGTTGATGGAAAGCTTTGCCCTGTACTATGTAGAATTAAATACTGCAAGTAGGAAGTCAAGTTATTAATAAATCAGTAATCATACAGCATTTGAATTCTGCATACTGGGGCTAGCACTTTCCTTGTACTGCCCATCAACTGAACAAAATTGTATTTGTCACGGAAAGCAGGGTGGATATAGCAACCTTGTGTATATAGCACATCACAGAAACCCCAGTCATAACAAGTGACCTCATATAAACCTATATAAACATTTGCTAGTTACAACATATGCTGTAGAAGTCCTCATTTAAATTACTAGTTGAAAGTGAAGTATCCAAATGCACAATGAGTTCTAGCAGTAACAATCCTACTTAATCCAATCATAAGTCCCTAAAAAGTTTTAAGCCCCGACCTGCCGTGAATACTGGTTTAGGCCCCTAGACATAACAATTAATGGTTTAGCAAATGCTGTTGAGCTGTGGTATTATCAATTAAGCAAGGATTATTATTCTAGATCCCCTCATGTTAGAATGAAGTTGAAAGTTTTATAATGCATTTTCTTAATAAAATAAAAAAAAAAGAAACGTCATGACCCACATTGGTGTAGGTTGAAACGGCAAAGAATGCTGCCAAGATTGAGCTGTCCACATAATAGACTATTTACAAAAAGCATAGATTTATTGTGCAAATACTAACAAACCTTTTCTCTATTTGGAATGGAATGTTGAAGTTAGGACCAAACAAGCCTCATGTGGGTTCTGAATCCAGCACTCTGGGAAGCAATTTCTAATTTATCTCTGTTGCTTTTGAATCACTGTAGGGAAAAAAAAAATCTGCAGATCTCAAACAGGGTTAGTAACTAAACTCCAAATTTTATCAAATTGAATATGAATAGAAAAAAAATTGGCTAAAATAACCAACTGTAGTCATAGATTGGTTATTTTAGGTTAATATTACAATTCAGATTTAATTTGCTAAAATCTAGAGACCCTGACAGTGTATGTGATGCAGGAAAAATACATGTTTTTGGATGCTGATATAAGTAATTTATAAAGAGGACCAGCTGCGGTTATAGTTCCTGGTGAATTTTACTTGCTCTCCAAAAAAGATATTCTGCCCTCCCCTGATCAGCACACCATTTATTTCAAAGATGGAACACACAGCTTGCACGCAATGTAGGATAACCTATTAATTACAGTATGTCTATTCATGGCTGTTTAGAAATACATAAGAAATTAAATTATAACTTTTAGAAAATCTACAGTTTTAGGTTTTAATGTATTTATTCGTTCTTTAGAGAAATGTTTCAGGCAGAAATTGATATATTCACATACAAAAGAAAATACAATCTTGCCACATAATCTAGGGGACAATCTAGATAAATAACCTGCTTATGAGTATTAGTAAGGAACCTGATGGCGATGTAGCACCATCAAAATGCATAAAGAATGTAAAACTAATGTCTATATGTAGGTATGATTCCTACATACAGCAGGCTTGTTTGTAGGAAACTATTGTACTATACAGGGATTTGCAAGCTGTTAAAGCATCTTACAAATAATCCACTTGCAACACTGAATTAGTTTGTTCCCTTCCCTCTTCCTGGGTGTTAGAATTCATAAAGTTTCTCCTTAAACTTGCTTACTGTGTGGAAGAAGGTAAATAATGCTGCTCTGCTTGCAAAGATGGTTAGGAACACTTTCTCTGTTATCTGAAATACAATTCTGGATCAAACAAGGGAGGATGTATACATGATTTCTGTAGTTAAGGCTTTAGTTAGCAGATGCTTAATCCTCTGCCACTTAAAAAGGTAAATAACTCATAAATGTGCCTTTAGTACAAGGTCAATTCTTACAGTTTGTTTTAATGCTGATTTTTAGCCAATTTAGCCACATATTAAGTCATTATTGTTTTGTTTTTGTTTTTTTTAGACATTGATGAGTGTGAAAACAATCCTAATATCTGTGATGGAGGACAATGTACCAATATCCCGGGAGAATACAGATGTCTTTGCTTCGATGGTTACATGGCATCAGATGATATGAAGACTTGTCTTGGTGAGTGTTTTTATATCGGCTGCTAGCACAAAACCTGTATCTTTTTCTGTATTTTCACAAATACCACCCCATCAGAGCCTGATACAAAGCTGGGGATTCTTTGGGCATCATATGTAAAATCTGTATTTTTACACCTGGTTACCAAACTTTTGCATTTTATATTACTTATTCTTGAGATATGTTGTGTCGTTGCGTGCGAAAGCACATGCAGTATGCAGTACTGAAATTTGGAAGTAGACTGTGTGTAGTGAAAAAGACTTCATTTAACCTTCCGTGCATCTCTGTCTGCAATTAATCCAAAAGTAAAATTTATGTAAATTATACGTTCATTTAGGCCTTTTTGTTTATCTCTTCATTTGGGTGGTAACTGCGTATTTTCACAATGGCACCACTTCGGCATATCTTCTAACATTCAGTAAAACACATTTTACTTCTAACACATGACATGATTATGAGTGCTGAAATTTACAGTGTACCTAAACAAGCACTCGCGGATTCATTAGTATCATGTCAATATTCGAATATTAAGAATATATTGGACAGAACTCCGGAACCCCAGGACTTTATTTTGCCCAATAAAACACTATACTCTTACTGTACATTATATTTTAAAGATATTTTTTATTGATTTTTATTCTGCAGCTGCTATAGCACCATAAATTGTTCCCTTCTAATCCAGCAGCAAAACAAAAAGAGAAATACAGGTTTAGTTACTAAACTGAGAATTGTCGTGAATTCAAAGTGAATATCAAATAGCTCAACTGGACTCATAACTTGACTTGGAGAATTATCCCAATTCAGCTATTTTGCCTTAAATTATAAATTCACTTTGAATTCCTTACCATTTTCACTTTAGTGAATAACTGTGTCACTCATATACATACATGCCCACTTATAATTCTAGTTACTATATTTTCTTAATACAGCATTCTGACATATACAGACATCCACTTATACTCCATTCATTCCTTTTTAGTGCAGGTCTCAGGCTGCCTGAGAATGATGGGAGTCACAATTTACAGCTGATGCAAAGTTATTCATATTCAGTGCAGAATTACCAAAGAGTCTGAAAGTAGACCTATTAGCCATGTGTGAATAACGTTTGTCCAAATATTTGTTTATAGGAATATGCCATGCTCCTGGCCATTGACTTACTTGTACAATGCACTTTCACTGACCCTAGAGACAAAGTATTGCAATTACGGGTCTAAGCGAAAACCTCATTCTGCTTTCTTTTCTGGTATATCACCCACAGTTTGTTCACAGTTTTACATTTATTATTTCAGATGTGGATGAGTGTGAACTCCATCTTAATATTTGTCTCAGTGGAAGTTGCGAGAACACCAAAGGATCATTCATCTGTCACTGCGACCCTGGTTACTCAGGCAAGAAAGGAGTTACTGGATGCACAGGTAACTTGTATTTTATAACATTTCCTTGTAAATATCAGTGGTGGGATCACCAAGGCGTTTAGGTGACCACTGTGGGTGAACTGGGTGTAATGATGCAAAGAGATAATATGTTTATATTTGAATTCTGATCAGGTTACATCATGATCTCAACAGATTACTTAGTAATTGAAATTGTATGTGAAAAAAAAGACTTTCAACATGGATAATTCAAGATTTCATACATGATAAAAAAAAAATCCAATTTTGCTACAGAGGTAGAAACCATTTTCTCACTATAAAATAGCAGATTTCACCATCTCGGTTTTGCTCAACCATGTAAGATCCTGTATCTCATGGTATTTAAAAATAACCCAACAAAGTTCACATAGGAGCACACAAATGTATTTAAAAACTAGCCATTATTTCACATAATCCATGGTAGCGCTCAGATAAATGAAGCAAATTAGTAACTATTACAACAATTAGCCAAATACAAAAAGTGGTGATTACACATCTCCAAATGAAATCCACATATTAAATTTAAGGCAGGAAAGGGAGGATTTGGTGGCTTCTGAAAGGCAGAGTAGAAGATTATTTAATTATACAGGCAGAGATGTAAGAAGTAGTTGTTGTAAAGAAGCTATGATATTATGTTCATGGATAATGAATTATCTAAAAGGGGAGGGGGAGGGGGGGTTAGTTATAGGTATTAACCAGTAAGTTCTCATTAGTTTTAAATGATGATAGGAGCAATAGTTTAGTCAGGTAGTAGTCTTCATATCTCTCGTTGTCCTAAAACAAAAGAATTCTCAAATAATTATCTGCAAATAAAAGTGGAAGTAACTTAAAAACATCCATTTTTATGTGATTTCAAACAAAAATTCGTTCATCGCTTCAAATAGATCAGATTTAAAGCGAAATCCTTTTCTCGGATGCATGTTTGGAAAACTGAGTTCTACATTATTATTATCACAAACATCTTTCATGGCATTTTCCTTTTAATAGGAAGATTCCAAAGATCATGTACATTGTTTCACAAGTTCCATGCTGAGGTCCTCTGGGTTCCATTAGAATTTGTCTAAATTTTTCAGCTGCTTTGTCATTACGGATTGTTTCCATTTTAACAAATAAACATGTTTTATTTCCCTAATCACTCAGCGTTCAGCCTCCACCCACCATCATGCAGTGCATTCCCATCCCACACAGATGTTATTTTCTCCTTCTAAGTAGATTTAAGAGTAGAGTCCAGACAAGCGTTTTGCTCCTTGACCGGATAATGTTACCTCCACACCAGATGGAATGCCTGCAGTAATCTGCATTAAAACGTATGGGAAAAATGCAAAACATGGCAAAAAAAAAATCAATTCTATTCTATTCAATGCTGTTGTGTAATTTAAGAATGCATGTACCAATAAAACGCTTCATTTAGATTTCTGACATTGGCAGAAATATGATTTATGAGAAACTTAAGGGTAACAACATTAACCCTTTAAATTTTGCAATTTAACTCTCTCTATTTGAGAGCCACAAGCATCACAATACAGTGTCAATCCCTCTGGCACCGCATGGAAATGTTTTACAATTCCTCAAAAAGATTATTATGTACAGGCACACACCACTATTTAGCTCAAACACATTGAGACTAACCCTCCTGTCAATAGGTTTTGGAAAGCTTTCAGCCAATCATGAAATGGACTAATTAACTGCACTATTAAATCATGTCTTCGCCTCCTTTCATAACATTTAAGATTCTTGGGGGTTGGATGAGGTTTAGGAACCCCTAAATGCACACCTGGACTTCCCTTGATAATCATGTCTCCTGTTTCTGTTCATTTCTTTTTTCACTGGTTTGTCAATATGATATTGACTTGTCGCCTTTTCAAAAAATTTCTATTGCATTTTGTACAACTTGTCATTTTATCTACATATATATTTTATAAACTACAATAATAAAAAAAAACAATATTCTAGTGTCCCCTGCTTTGTACCAGTTCAAATTTACTTGTAGCTAAGTACATTTTGTGGTCAAAACAAGTGAGGATACAAGTACTTTTTTTTTTAAATTCTTTATTTTTGACGTGTATGAGGGTAACAAGCATTTTCGCTATGCCCCAACAGTAAAAGCGAGATAAGAATAAACAGTGAGGTTAACATTCGAGGCATATAGGCATTACTGTGCACATTTTTGTTTTTGTATGGAACAAGAGTGGTACACGTTTAAGGATCAAGTAATTTAACGACAGTATAGGTAAATATACTAAATATACTCAATACATGCTAGCTTTGCACGACCACTGTGTTAGGTCACGGTGGGGTCGACAGGCTTAAGATAGTAAACATACCATGTTTTCATTGTGCATAGTGGTGATTATAGTCAACTAAACATTGCCTGGCTAGCTAAGATTTACATAATAGACAGATGAGCTTAACTGCACTCATTTTTTTTAAGTGATCGAGAGTGGCACTTTTAAAAGAGATGGCCTCTCCATCATGCTTTGCACACATTAGTAACTGTGGATATCACATCAATACTTGCGCTATTGCTAGTTAGTAAATGAAGGCACATTCAACATAGCTTGATAGCCTCTTGGTGGGAGGCCGCCATAGCTTGGTTGCCAAGGTCCAGCGAGCTTCTTGCGCACTACCCTGCGGTTCTGAGTGCCCGGTGCCTTGTCCGCTTCTCCTCTCCACCAGGGATCAGTGATCCACTGGTGCAGTTGTGACTTCGTCTGCCTTTCGTGTGCTGTGGTGCGGTGAGCCTTCCATGGCTGACCTGTTCGACCTGGTCGGTTGCTGGAGATATAAAGGGTTTGAGATGTTTTGTGTTTTCTCCACCGCGTATGATATGTGGCAGAGGAGGGTACGGAGGCGGCTGGTCGGCGGGGGCGAGGTAAGTCCTCCCTCCAGCCCCAGGCCGGGATGAAGGCCGACGTCTTTAAACCACTGACCCGGGCTCCTCCATGGGCCGGGTCTTTCCCATAGCGGGAGTAACGGGGGATCTGGTGGTCTGTCGCCTTCGGTGGCGGTCCTCCTTCCGTCCGTGTGGACGACGTGTTAGGGTCAAGCCCTTGGTGGCCCTCGGCCCAGGTGGGCTAGTGTTAGGAAGTGCAGGCTTATTTGAGTGCGTTATGCCCGAGGGAGTCCTCTGCTCCCTCCGACTCCCGCCGCCCCATTCACAGACTCTGGGCTGGAGCGGTTTGGATAACAGGTGGTTCTCCAGAGTGGTCCATAGCCTTTGGAAGTGCTTATTCAGCCGCCTCAACATGTGGTCTGCAGAGCAGAGAGCTGGTGCGCGCTGCTTGTGTGCCGTCTCAGCAGGTAATGCGACAGTCGCCATTTTGGTTTGTCTTTCCTTGCTTGGTAATACCCTGTGCTGGGTCTGTATGTCGCTGCTGTGCCGCTTGATGTGTGCAGTCGAGTAGGGACCGGGAGAACCCCCTCTGGTCCAGTTGGGGTGGGTGGGTAGGAGATTGCTTGCTCTCGCTGGATACCAGGAAGCAGGGAGGTCGTCCGCCTCTCCCCAGTTTCGGTGTAGTAGGCCGCAGCAGTGTCTCTTTGGTCTCCCGTGCTTAATCCGTTTAGTAGAGTCTTAGGGTTAGTCGCTTAGTCCCCTCTGGGCTCTTAGCTGCCCATCGGTGGGGTGTAATCACGGTTTAGCCGGGGTTAAAATCACTTTTTTCGCTTTTCTAGCTGGAGCTCCAAACACACATGTCTGCTCCTCTTGCCCACTCAGGCTCCACCCCCGGATACAAGTACTTTTAAGTCTGATTATAGTCTGCCTTCACAGTAGACATGTCAGAGAGAGCATGTTTTGTGACTCGGGGCAATAGAGCAGTTGCACAGTAGACCTATCAGTACATGTTAAATATGGAATATATAGATACTACATCTATATTAGAGCAGAGTGATTGACTTGAGCCTGTATAGTAACTGGCTCTTTAAAAGCAACCTTTATGCTCTTAGGGGAGCATCACACCTCTGGTAGATATTGGGTGAATATTCTCCCGACATGAAAAGTAATAGAAATTATGCAGTAGTGCAGCGAGTTTCCAACAATAGTGACTAAACATATATATATATATATATATATATAGATGTTAAGCTCACCTTGTTCAGAACCTGATATGCCTGGCTCTGAGGTGGAAAAGCGAGGTGTCCCTGGGGTATGTAGAATTCATACGCTGAAGGCTGGAAATACAGTATATTTATACAGGCATGTCATTTGCTATTACTCCTTATCTCCTTTTTTTCTATCAGTACATGTGCTTTGACTTTCTGTTGCAGTCTAGCTTAACTGTAGACCATTCAGGGAGGATGAAAATTCCTTGACATATGGTAGTTATCCAGCCGTAAAGCTAGTCTTTCAAGGAGGATGAAGATAATTTTTAGTGTAGTGTGGTCTGATCCAGCAAAGTGGGAGGCCTGTGCTAGATGAAAAGCTGAAAGTATTTTATGCAGTGACTACATAACCATTTCCATGAAATACATTGTGAGTAATATTTTCTAATTAGAATGATACTGTGCATTTTGGAAGAGGAGAATCACGGACCTCGTGCTATAGAGATCACCACAGCAAAAACATTTGTAACATGGCAAAAACACTTTTGTTATAGCACCGTTTAAAAGCAATGGCTGTGAACATTGAGACAAGGGGGTTGCCAAAAGGTAGTCATTCAGCTGTTGTTAAACCAGGTTTATGTATGGCAAAGCATCATGGAAGTTGCTGTTCCCAAAGAGTTAAGGGCTGCCTTCGGTCAACACTAATTGACAACCTGTGATTTAGAATCTGGTCAGTAGAACAGTATTATACTTGAAAATGGGGGCAGATATATACATTATTAAATTAGTAGAACATTTTAAATTAAATTAAATGTGGAAGAGTGTTCCTTACATTAGAGACTTGAACTGTTTGTAATGAATGTGGACCAGCACATAGATTGACAGTCCTGATGCTGACGGGTACCCACTGGTGTTGTTTATAAAGAGCTTTCCTGTGCTCAAGTGCTGAAAGTGGAACACTAATTACAAATATTCCACTGGTCTCTATGGTGTTTGCTCTACTTTTAATACTTTGACTCAGTGTCGCTTTTCAAAAATGATCCCAAGAGAGTCTCGTGCAGCATCCATTATTGAATACAAGGTCAAGAAAAATGAAAAAATGGCTATTTACTAATAAGTATGTTTATCACCACCAGCAACTCTTTGACTCAAAGGGTTAACCATTTAAAGTTAATGCTAGAAATAGAATTATTGGTATTTTGCTAAATATCTCTTCTCTTGCTGGGTAGAAATTATTTCACACAGTTGCATTTCCTTAACTAAACTGTTCCCAGGGAGTTATTACAGGGGTGAGTGACAGTTAGGCAGGAGATCAATCTGATACATACTCAGTGCTCCAAGATTTGCATGAATACAAATTTCCCTGGGAAGATTGGTTTTGGATCATTTTTAATAAACATCCCATATTGGTTTGGACAAAACCACATAGTAAATTACCACAATCCACATAGCAACTCCGCACAATAAACATTCAGTCCAGCTCAGTCGGCTAGGTCCTAGATATGGTCATTTTGTCAGTATACATATTGAGAGAAAGAGGGTGTGCAATAATTCATGTAAAGAGAACCTCTGCACACCTTTACACGTGGTTAACATTCCTTGGGGCTTTAAAGTCACTTTCTATTGCATAAAACACATTCTTCTAATGCTGTAAGGCATGAAAATGTTTAACATTTTTTGGTATTTCTATTGCCTGTTTTTGTTGGTGTTAGCTGAATGGTGTAAACTCATTCCAATTTCCACCTTAGTCCAAAGAAGTCAATGCGTTCGAGGGTCCAAGAGCCCTATGTTGTAAAAGCATCTCACCTTTCTCTTCATTTTTCTCTCTAACTCTCCTGCATTATTTCACTGGCTATATTTTGCACTTGTTGATTGCATTCAACTCTGGAACTTTGAAATTGTTGCATGGACCTTCTCTTTTCTATCTCTTTCAACTTGAAGTAGGTCCATTGCTGTCCATATAATTCACACCACCAATATCCATGTGCAAAATTTTACCCCCCAAGAAGTAAGAAGCAACTGTCTTCGTGTCACTGACTGCCTATCCTCACTTCACGAGTCCCATAACTCAACCTCACCAAGACCGAACTCCTTGTCTTTCCTCCCTCTAATGCTACACCTATTCCTGTTTTCCCTAAGGTCAAGAGTGTGATCATAATCTCTACCCTGCACGCATATTGCCTTGGTGTGCTTTTGACTCTGACCTTTCATTACATAAAATCTATCACGAAATCCTGTCACTTTCACCTTAAAAACATTTCTCGTGTTTGCCCTTTCTCAGGCTGCAACCAAGACACTTTTCCGTGCTCTTGATTTTGTAACCTGCTTGTTAGACTGAAAAGTGCCCAGGCTGCCCATCTACAGTCCATAATGATGCCTCTTCCAGACTCCTCTACCTTACATCCAAGAATTCTCTCACCACACTGTTCAATTAGTCTCTACACTGGCTTCCTGTTTCATTAAGGGTCCAGCTCAAAGTTCATCCAAATTTCTCTGACTCTGCAGTCCTTCAAAAAAAATCCTAAAATACACACTTCTTTAGAGAAGCCTGGCTGCTCTTCCATTAAGTCCTCATCCCCTACAACCCATCCCCTCAATGCTGTCTCCCGTCTACTGTGCTCCCTCCTCCAAACACCCCTCCCATACTCAGATACATTCACATCGCTTAATTCCTCACTTCCATTTGTTCCTTATCCCTTTAGATTGTTAGCTTGACTTCACCTACCTATTTCCTATGTATTCTATGTGTGTTTTATTTTTTTTAGAAGTAAAGGTTTATCGTTACCTATTGTACATTATTGTAAGCAGTACTGGAGAACGAATCTCCAGAAGGATATTGATACTTTAGAGAGAGTTGAGAGAAGGGCTACTAAACTGTTTCATGGATTGCAGGATAAAACTTACCAGGAAAGGTTAAAGGATCTTAACATGTATAGCTTGGAGGAAAGACGAGACAGGGGGGATATGATAGAAACATTTAAATACATAAAGGGAATCAACACAGTAAAGGAGGAGACTATATTTAAAAGAAGAAAAACTACCACAACAAGAGGACATAGTCTTAAATTAGAGGGACAAATGTTTAAAAATAATATCAGGAAGTATTGCTTTACTGAGAGGGTAGTGGATGCATGGAATAGCCTTCCAGCTGAAGTGGTAGAGGTTAACACAGTAAAGGAGTTTAATCATGTGTGGGATAGGCATAAGGCTATCCTAACTATAAGAGAAGGCCAGGGACTAATGAAAGTATTTAGAAAACTGGGCAGACTAGATGGGCCGAATGTTTCTTATCTGCCGTCACATTCTATGTTTCTATGTACAGCATTGCGGAATATGTTTGCATTATAAACAATTGTAATACAGCGGAGTAGGGTCATTTGCCTATCTGCTACTGACTGCTAAAGTTATGTTGGATTGCCTTTCCTCCATGGAATGAGAAGAGTTTGTTCAATCCTTTCTTGTTTCCTAACTGACATGATATTTATAGTATGTGTTTGTTAAGCAAAATGAGGAATTCTCTAGAGCTTACTCTCAATCCTTAATGAAGATGTTCTAGCAGAGGGAAATCATTTGTATCTCTTCTCACACTACATCACATGCTTCCCATTTCACAAACATGATGTGTGATATATTGATATCGCAAACCGTGCTATGGGAAAAGTACAGTGTATGCACATGTTTGTACAAAGGATCAAAATGGGGGCAACTCTGTCGGCTCCAATTGGAATTCGTTCGATTTAGCTCCTATCAACATCCAGGAATGTAGGTATATTGGTGGGACTTTTTGCAGTAGTCCTATTTGCTGTGTACATTTAGAAAAGGTGGAAGTCTGCTACCAACCTTTTTGCATCCTACGTATATATATATATACATGATTAACCCAAGGTGCTGGATTCCGGATTTGTCAAGAAGAAACAGCAGTTCGTGACAGTTTTGGAAAAGAACTAGAAGTTTGAATCACAACAAAAGAATGCTCCTGCAGTGTTTAATGAGCTAAGTAGGAAAGCCCCATAGGGGTTCTAACAGAAGAAGGAGAAACTCCTTGTGCTTTTTCTCTGCGTGCATGTTTGTTAATAAAAAAAATATGTGTATTATTAAAATAACTAAAAAGAATGCAAAAAAAAAAAAAAAAAGAAGATTTACTTGTTTCTTTATTGGTCCTGTTTTATGGCGTGGGCGTCTAACTTGATAACTATTCAACTATTTGCCACATTGACTCAGAACAGAATCGGAGAAGGAGTAATATTGAAGCCTAAGAAATAAAATAAAATAATCGCTTAACCCTCGCCCTTGTAAGACCAATGTATTTTCACAATAACAAGGGTATGCCGTGCCCAGTCCGTAAACTGGTTAAGCCCTTGGTAAGCAAACACATAAATGGTTTACGTTGTAGCCACGGGATGCATTGGAAGACCAACTTCATAAAAAAAAAAAAAAAACAGTTGGCAAAGTTTTTAAAACACGCCAAAAATAGATAAAACATATTTTTTTAAAAATCAAAAAAGTTCAGCCGTTATCTGCTATGTAATTACCATTTGAATACTATAGTCTGGAGACCAGAATTGCAATGCAATCTTCTCCTTCTTTGTCTGCTGCTTGCAACATTAAATATAGTGATCATTTATCATGCAGAGCAGGCATCATCGTGAATTCAACGTATCACTCAATATGTCATTGTAAAAATTACCTTTCCAAATTCTAATAGTCTTTCCTTACAGTTGATGCCAAAATTAGCTATTTTAACTTTTCTTAAATACTGGTTTCCTGCTTTGAGTGATTTTTATCATGTTGGCTAGAATTGAATATTATTTTTTTTTCTTGTAACAGTGTATTCATAGATGGGAACTAAAAGCAGTGCATTCAATGTGCTTCCTATTAACAAATTATATAGAGAAAAAAAAGCTTGCTATTATGATTACACCAATATTCAGTAACAGGATTGCCTGTAGGAATTTTCTTGTTCAGGGACATTAAGAGTTTGTCTTTGAGCCAGAAATATTCCTGTAGAACATTGGTCTCAGCTTGGTGCCAGCTTGTTTGGCATTGCAGCCAGAATAATTCCCCATTTTCTGGAGATTCAATTTGCTATCAAGCCGTCCTGTTTCTCCCACTAGTTGAAACTGTTTAATGTTGTACGATAAGTTATTTTATTATTTAGAAAAATTAGCATTTCTAGTGTTTCAAAAATATTAACATACCAAATGACATACAAATAAATGCATAGATGCACACTATGAAAGCCCTGCTTTTGTAGCTCTGCATTGCGTTCAGAGTTGAAGGGATGGGTGCCTACAGGGGTAGCCAGTTAAAGCATTAGTGACTTTCAGCAATCTTCTTTGGCAGATTATTATTGGTCAATTAGTAACGCACCTTGGTAGGTGGGTTTGTAGAGGGAAATAGTAGGCAAGGAATGTATGAGAAGAAACAGAGAAATAGAGAATGTTAAAGGATAGATATAACATGTGAGAGGACCTGATGACTGGAAGGTTGTGTTGAGAGAAGGATATAAGTTCTGGACAGACAATTCAAGCACATAGACAGAGTGTTAGCAATGGCTCTGTAGGTTTCATTTATGCCTTTGAACTTTACCCTGCAGATGAAGTCAATGGATGGCCTAACAGAGATAGTACTCAGTGCTGAAATGGCCTAGAGAAACATGTCAAACACCCTTGTTGTCATGGTTGAGTATTAACTAATAATACATATTCTAACAGGCTGCACCATAACTTGTTTTCTATACACTTAACCAGAGACAAAACCATTTGAGTTGCTCTCATGCAACGTGGACTGAATAGGTTTCAACCATGCAAGTTTGTAAAACAGCCGAATAAAACATAGATAACATATTGAACCATGGAGATGGACTCGCAAACTCATTAACCGTACCATTGGCTAAATATTTTATCTTCTGCTTGCTTCCGTAGATATCAATGAATGCGAGATAGGAGCCCATAACTGTGATCGACATGCCATGTGCACCAACACCCCAGGAAGCTTTAAATGTGCCTGTAGCCCAGGATGGGTTGGGAATGGAGTGAAATGCACAGGTAAGTGTGTTTCCAGTCTTAAAATTCCTTTCATGGTATGCTGACTTTCTATATGGTGTAGACTAACGGCCAGTGTCACACCATGACTTCTGTTACCCTAGTTGTTCCCAAATTGTAATTCCTATCTTTATTGGACTTCGCGTCCACATCAACTTGAAAGACATGTTCCCTATTCAATGTTTTCTTTTGTTTGCATATACAATATTCTGAATTTTTGTTAGAATTAAGCCCTTCTTAAGCATTATTAAGAATACAGCTTTGTTTATCTGTAGTACAAATTTATCAGCAGTTCAATTTACTAAAATATTTGAGGATAAATTGATTTCTAACAAAAACAGAGAAGAAATAAGTGCTTCCATGTTAAATCTGCCAAACATCTGGAATTGCAGACTCATTATGTCTTAATTTAATGCACGTTTCTAAATCCACTTATTTATTTGTTTGCAATACTGGAAACGTGTTTTCAAAGGGATTTCCTTTAGTACTCATTTATTTGACACACAGTTAGTTTGTTTATGCAGAGGAGAGAACTAACAATATGTTCTAGGTTTAGGTCCAATGGACCACACCAAGAAAGGAAGAAAATGCAGTGATAGTGTTTAATTAATCTTTTTTTTAAATAAACCCCAGCGCATGTGCAGGACATAAGGATACATGCTGGTATTGTTCCACTCGGAGAACAATAAATAGATTAACTTAGATCACTATTATCTCCGTTCTAACAATTTTTGATATGTTGTTGTACCCTAAAGTGCTGAAAAATCTTGGACAATGTTAACTAACTTTGTCATATAAACTGATTCTGAACTAGATTAAATAAAAGGTTTTGGATTATTACCGGTATATGTCTAAAGTCTTTAAATTCTCCATGAGATGTCCTTACTCGGCTGCAACTGACTGACTGTAACTTGGTCTTCACATTTACTAGATACTGTCTGGTCACAGTACCTCAAAGATATGGCCGATTATCCGACTTACCTTTTGCTTAAGTCAGCACAGTCATTGATTAATTAAAAGAAATGACAGTATGCATTCACGTACAAAGTGGGCTGGGTCTGTCTGCAATGGTGTGAATATCCAATTTAAATTAGTAAAAAAAATAATTATGTATGTTTTGTAATTTTGTTTTTACTTGCTGCTTGTAAATGATTGTGTGCTTTAACCATATTCTCTTGTGTAGATCTTGATGAATGCTCAAATGGAACGCATTTATGTAGTCCGCATGCAGACTGTAAGAATACAATGGGATCATACCGGTGCCTGTGCAAAGAGGGGTACACTGGGACTGGATTAGAATGCACAGGTGAGTATGTATACAACACAATATGTCAGATAGTGTGCAAGATAGTGTTGAAAAACAATGCTAACTTTTTAAAATACAACATGGTGTAATATATTAGGACTGCAGTTCGTATTTGTTTAAAGACACATAAAAAATGCCAACTTAAAGGCATCAACTAAATGTAGACAGAAGTCTTTATTTTATAATGCAGCCTTTTTTATAGTCATTAAATAATTATTGTGTTCATCCTAATCAAACTGGCTTTTACGAAACTTTCATTTTTTTCCAAGTTTGTCCTGGAACAAAACTGCTGCTGTGTGTTTTGGCCCAAAGCATTTAATTATCATGCAGAAAGTATAATTTTATCATAGTTTCATTGTAATTTACATTCTTTTCATGGTTATTTAGACCGCTGTGAGATCAGCGAGAGAGATCAACAGAGAATTAGCCCCGGTAGAGCAAGTTGTCTTGTTGCTGCCAAAAATATCTTTATTGAAATGGAGGAGTCTCCATCTGTAATCATAGCAACAAACAGAAATATCAGCTTTTTCAGAACATTATGAACTGTACACAGTGGTGTATCCTGGTTTTGTGCTGCCCTAGGCAGGACAAAACTCAGGCGCCCCCCTCACCCACCCACCACCCCCACCCAACCCTTCCCCCGCCCCGCCTTCTAAATACACACACACACACACATTCACTGACAGATACGCATACATTAGCTAACAGAAACACACACACTCACTAACAGACACACACACACTCACTGACATACACACACTAACAGACACACTCACACACACACTAACAGACACACTCGCACTCACTAACAGACAGACATACACACACTCACACACTCACACACTAACAGACACACACACTCACTAAAAGACATACACACACACACTCACAGACTGACACACACTAACAGACACACTCACACTCACTAACAGACATACCCACACACACACTCACACACTAACAGACTGACACACACACACACTAACAGACACACTCACACTCACTAACAGACATACACACACACACACACACACTCACACACTAACAGACACACTCGCACTCACTAACAGACAGACATACACACACTCACACACTCACACACTAACAGACACACACACTCACTAAAAGACATACACACACACACTCACAGACTGACACACACTAACAGACACACTCACACTCACTAACAGACATACCCACACACACACTCACACACTAACAGACTGACACACACACACACTAACAGACACACTCACACTCACTAACAGACATTCACACTCACACTCACTAACAGACTGACACACACACACTAACAGACATATACACACACACACTCACAGACTGACACACACACACACTAACAGACACACTCACTCTCACTAACAGACATACACACACACACACACTCACACACTAACAGACTGACACACACTAACAGAAACACTCACATTCACTAACAGACAGACATATGCACACACACACACACACACACACACACACACACACTCACTAACAAACACACACACACACACAGACACACACACACTAACAGACACACACACACTAACAGACTGGCACACACACTAACAGACACACACACACACACTCACTAACAGACATACACACACACACACACTCACAGACTGACACACACACTAACAGACACACTCACACTCACTAACAGACATACACACACACACACACACTCACACACTAACAGACTGACACACACTAACAGAAACACTCACATTCACTAACAGACAGACATATGCACACACACAGACACACACACACACACTCACTCACTAACAGACACACACACAGACACACACACAGACACACACACACTAACAGACACACACACACACACTAACAGACAGACATACACACACTCACACACTAACAGACACACTCACACTCACTAACAATAGAGCTTGGTTGCTTCTTCTAAGTGTTGCTTCTAAGTGTCTGTGGTTGGAGATATTCTGGAGAGTTTTACAGAAGCTTCAACTGTCTAAGAGTTGTGCTAAGAGTTTTCTTTTTTACTGTTACAGGTAAGATTAATCTGTAGGAAAAGGTTACTGATTGTACAAGGTTTGATTTCCTGTTGGTAATTATAAGGCATTTGATTGGATTAGGTAGCTGCTTGCTATTGATTGCTGTGTAAATTAGCTATTGTTTGCTAATAAGCAGAGGCCTACCCAGGTGTTAAACATTCCTAGTGGGAGGTGATTTTAGGAGTATATAAGGGCTGTTGTCATTAGCTTGGCTAATAGAGCTTGGTTGCTTCTTCTAAGTGTTGCTTCTAAGTGTCTGTGGTTGGAGATATTCTGGAGAGTTTTACAGAAGCTTCAACTGTCTAAGAGTTGTGCTAAGAGTTTTCTTTTTTACTGTTACAGGTAAGATTCATCTGTAGGAAAATTTTACTGATTGCACAAGGTTTGATTTCCTGTTGGTAATTATAAGGCATTTGATTGGATTAGGTAGCTGCTTGCTATTGATTGCTGTGTAAATTAGCTATTGTTTGCTAATAAGCAGAGGCCTACCCAGGTGTTAAACATTCCTAGTGGGAGGTGATTTTAGGAGTATATAAGGGCTGTTGTCATTAGCTTGGCTAATAGAGCTTGGTTGCTTCTTCTAAGGGTTGCTTCTAAGTGTCTGTGGTTGGAGATATTCTGGAGATAAACTGGAGGTAATCTGAGGTATTCAGGAGGATAAATAAAAAGTTAAGATTCGTTTGATTTAAATAATTGATCTCATTGGAATGGCAAACTTAGTTCAGTGTAATAGTTGCTATGCATTTGTTTCGCGTTCCATTTTTTGGAGGTTTAGTTGTTGTCTAATCTGTAGACAGTTCTCTATCTTGCGGCAGGAGATTGTATTTTTGAAGTCTGAGATTTGTAAATTATCTGGTAAACAAACTCAAGCTGGAACTGCTGCAAAGCCACTGCCACAGAGACATACTAGGAATGGCAGATGGATTACTGTAGGATCTGGTAGACTTAGAGTTGTGGATAAAAGGCATATTGCACAGTCTGTTGTTCTACATAATTCATTTTCTGCTCTTTCAGAGTGTAATGGTGTCATGGAGACAGGCACTGAGGCTAGTGGTGTTGTGCAGAGAGGCACTGAGGCTAGTGGTGTTGTGCAGAGAGGCACTGAGGCTAGTGGTGTTGTGCAGAGAGGCACTGAGGCTAGTGGTGTTGTGCAGAGAGGCACTGAGGCTAGTGGTGTTGTGCAGAGAGGCACTGAGGCTAGTGGTGTTGTGCAGAGAGGCACTGAGGCTAGTGGTGTTGTGCAGAGAGGCACTGAGGCTAGAGGTGTTGTGGAGAGAGGCACTGAGGCTAGTGCTGTTGTGGAGAGAGGCATTGAGGCCAGCGGTGTTGTGCAGAGAGGCTTGAAGACTATGATGAGGCCTAATAGAAAGCAGTTGTTGTTGGGGGATTCCATCATAAGAGGTGTGGAGATGGACAATGGTGGTATTGTGAAGTGTCTTCCCGGAGCTACTGCTCACAGAGACAGGAGACGTATCTGTAATATTGTTAAGCAAGCAAAGCAGGAAGGGGAATTGGATGTACTTGTCCATTTAGGGACAAATGACTTGGCTTGCAATGAGGTTTCAGAGGTTAAGGAAGTTTTTAATGTTTTTGCCAATGATATACGGCAGGTTGCTTCCACACTGTCATTCTCTGAAGTTCTGCCTGTGCATAACACTCAGAATGGCAGGCGGATGCGTATTAGGGACTTTAACTTGTGGCTTGGTGAATGGTGTTGGGAGCAAGGATTTGGCTTTATTGCTCATGGTAGCTCTGTTTGGAATGGAAATAAACTGTACAAAAAAGATGGTTTGCATCTTTCTCAAAAGGGAACAAATGTTCTCAGTGAGCAGTTCAGAGGTTTTGCTAAGATGTATTTAAACTAGGAGGGGGGGGCAAAAGGGTGATAAAACATCAATCCAATTGTCCCCCAAAACAAGGACAGAAGGTGCCTGTAGCAAGTGTGTTAAAAAATGATAAGCTTAGAGTCATGTCTACAAATGCTCGCAGTTTAGGGAATAAGATCCATGAACTTGTGGCAATAATGGCAAATGATAGTGTAGATTTAGTCGCTGTTACTGAGACATGGTATAATGAAAAAAATGACTGGGACATAGCAATACCAGGGTACTCTTTATATAGAAAAGACAGGGAAGGCAAGAAAGGGGGAGGGGTGGCCCTGTATGTGAAGGATAGCATAAAATCTAGCCTAATAAAGGTTAGTGAGACGAACATAGAGTCCATTTGGGTTACGTTAGAATTTGGTAATCACACAGTAGTTCGTGTAGGTGTGATTTATAGGCCCCCAGGACAAATTGAAGAGTTAGATAATCTACTAGTTGAAGAAATAGCTAAAATGACAATGAAGGGGGAAGTTATCACCATGGGTGACTTTAATCTTCCTGATGTGAATTGGAAAACAAAAATAGCTACTTGTGCCAGAAGCACACATATTCTAAACTCCCTACTGGGATTGTCTCTAAAACAAGTCGTTGAGGAGCCAACTCGTAAAGAGGCCATACTAGATTTAGTGTTAACAAATGGAGATTTGGTATCAGATATTACTGTAGGTGAAAGTTTAGGATCCAGTGATCATCAGTCAGTGTGGTTTAATATAAGAACAGTGACTGAGTCACACCACACAAAAACAAAAGTTTTAGACTTTAGAAAAACAGACTTTTCTAAAATTAGAATATGTGTAAAGGAGTCATTATCAGACTGGAGCAACTTAAATGGAGTCCAAAATAAATGGGATTATTTAAAAGCTGCACTACTGAAGGCAACAGAAAATTGCATTAGGCTTGTCAGTAAAAGCAAAAAATTCAAGAAACCACTGTGGTACTCCGCAGATGTGGCCAAAATAGTAAAAAACAAAAAGTTAGCATTTAGTAATTATAAAAAAACCCAGAGTGAGGAAGACAGAATGACCTATAAGATTAGGCAGAAAGAGGCTAAGCAAGTTATAAGAGCTTCCAAATCACACACAGAAGAGAAAATAGCACAGTCAGTAAAAAAGGGGGACAAAACTTTTTTTAGATACATAAATGAGAAAAGAAAAGTTAAAACAAGGATTAGTTAGATTAAAAACAAAAGAAGGAAGGTATGTAGATGAGGATAAAGGTCTAGCTGACTGCCTCAATGAATATTTGTGTTCGGTATTTACAGCTGAAAATGAAGGAAAGGGACCTCTGTTAAAAAAAAGGATAAATGAGTCATTTATTACATGTGAGTTTACAGAGGAAGAGGTTCTATTTCAACTGTCAAAAGTAAAGACAAATAAGTCAATGGGACCTGATGGAATACACCCAAAGCTATTAAAAGAGCTTAGTGGTGTACTAGCAAAACCATTAACAGATTTATTTAACCAATCATTGTTAACAGGAGTAGTCCCAGAAGATTGGAAGTTAGCGAATGTTGTGCCCATTCACAAGAAAGGTAATAAGGAGGAGTCGGGCAACTATAGGCCAGTAAGCCTTACTTCAGTAGTGGGGAAAGTGATGGAAACCATGTTAAAGGATAGGATTGTTGAACATCTAAAAACACATGGATTTCAAGATCAGAGACAACATGGGTTTACTTCAGGGAGATCATGCCAAACTAATCTTATTGATTTTTTTGATTGGGTAACTAAAATTATAGATCAGGGTGGTGCAGTAGACATTGCTTACCTAGATTTCAGTAAGGCTTTTGACACTGTTGCACATAGAAGGCTTATCAATAAACTGCAATCTTTGAGTTTGGATTCCAATATTGTTGAATGGGTAAGGCAGTGGCTGAGTGACAGGCAATAGAGGGTTGTAGCCAATGGAGTATATTCAAAGTATGGTCTTGTCACCAGTGGGGTACCTCAGGGATTTGTACTTGGGCCCATTCTCTTTAATATTTTTATTAGTGATATTGCAGAAGGTCATGATGGTAAGGTATGTCTTTTGGCGGATGATACTAAGATATGTAACAGGGTTGATATTCCAGGAGGGATAAGCCAAATGGCAAATGATTTAGGTAAACTAGAAAAATGGTCAGAGTTGTGGCAGCTGACATTTAATGTGGATAAGTGCAAGATAATGCATCTTGGATGTAAAAACCCAAGGGCAGAGTACAGAATTTTTGATAGAGTCCTAACCTCAACATCTGAGGAAAGGGATTTAGGAGTGATTATTTCAGATTACTTAAAGGTAGGCAGACAATGTAATCGAGTAGCAGGAAATGCTAGCAGAATGCTTGGTTTTATAGGGAGAGGTATTAGCAGTAGAAAGAGGGAAGTGCTCATGCCATTGTACAGAACACTGGTGAGACCTCACTTGGAGCATTGTACGCAGTACTGGAGACCGTATCTCCTGAAGGATATTGATACTTTAGAGAGAGTTCAGAGAAGGGCTACTAAACTGGTTCATGGATTGAAGGATAAAACTTACCAGGAAAGGTTAAAGGATCTTAACATGTATAGCTTGGAGGAAAGACAAGACAGGGGGGATATGATAGAAACATTTAAATATATAAAGGGAATCAACACAGTAAAGGAGGAGACTATATTTAAAAGAAGAAAAACTACCACAACCAGAGGACATAGTCTTAAATTAGAGGGACAAAGGTTTAAAAATAATATCAGGAAGTATTACTTTACTGAGAGGGTAGTGGATGCATGGAATAGCCTTCCAGCTGAAGTGGTAGAGGTTAACACCGTAAAGGAGTTTAAGCATGCGTGGGATAGGCATAAGGCTATCCTGACTATAAGATAATGCCAGGGACTAATGAAAGTATTTAGAAAACTGGGCAGACTAGATGGGCCGAATGGTTCTTATCTGCCGTCACATTCTATGTTTCTATGTTTCTATGACATATATACACACACACACTCACATTAACACTTTTTTTTTTTACCCCCCTGTCTCCTTACCTTTGGGAATGCTGGGGGGGGGGAGGGAGTTCTCTATCTCCCTGGGGTCTAGTGGGGCTGCCGGTCGGGCTGCTGGGCTGGTTGCAGGGCGGGCGGGCGACTGGCGAGGGAGCACTTCCTCTGAGCTGTCTGCTCAGCTCCCTCGACATCATATTCCGGCTCCCAGCCTCACTCTGCGGCGCGCGAGGGAGCTGAGCAGACAGCTCAGGGGGAGCTCTCTCACTCGCCAGCCGCCCACCCGCCCTGCAACCAGCCCAGCAGCCCGACCGGCATGTCAGTTAGCCGCAAGGCTAACAAGACATTTGCCCTGGGCATTTGGGGGCGTCTTTTTTTGCCGCCCCCTGGAAAATGCCGCCCAAGGCAAATGCCTTGTTTACCTCGCGGCTAAAACGTCCCTGACTGTACATGGTGGTGAAATTCTAAAAATATGTTTTATGTTCTGTATATGGTGTGCAATTAAATGAAAGTCTGATCAATTAACCTGTCTGCTCTTTTGAACAGATATTGATGAGTGCTCCGAAAACTTGAATTTATGTGGCAATGGACAGTGTCTGAACTCTCCTGGAGGATACCGTTGTGATTGCGACATGGGTTTCTTACCAAGCGTTGATGGAAAAGTTTGTGAAGGTACAGCAGCAACTCACCCAAAATACCAAACTTCATTAATAGTTTGACCAGAAAATTTGGGCTAATGGGCTAAAAAGGCTACATAATCTTTACAGGTGTGCTAAACGAGAGAAACAGCAATAGGTTGGCAATGGTTTGGAAAGAACAGATAATTTAGGATCAACTTAGGATCAAAAACATTAAAAGTAACATGATGGTAGCACAAGCTGTCCTTTACTGTAGGTTCTATTACATCTTTTTCAGTTCTATGTTAGAGTCACTGCACAGTTAGTGCTCTAACCATCATAATCCCTGCAGCAAATTGCTCATATTATTTTTCTACGTACATGCACAGCTCTGTTTATCAACCCTTTAATTTTTAGAAGAGTTTTTATGTGTCTGCTCTCTAACAATAAAAATACGTCACTTATAATAAGTTATTCATGTTTGTTTTATCCAACCTGCAGTAGAACACAAATTGTTAATACACAGACTTGAATAAAGTTATGTTGCTCTTTCACAAGCTAAAATGTCGATTAAGATATAGGTAATATATTGAGCCCCTGATTTTTAGCTTTGTGTTTTAATATCCACTAATAATAAAATAATACCATCTTTACATTTGAGAAATGTATTCTGTTGCCGAGTTTATACTTATATCTGATGGCCTAGTGCCAAGACATTGAAGTTTTTTTGTTTATTTTTCAACAACATCATCATTTTCTCCATTTTTAGATATTGATGAGTGCATTCTCCCCAACATCTGTGTTTATGGAACTTGCAAAAATTTGCCGGGGTTGTTCAGATGTGATTGTGACCCTGGATATGAGCTGGACAGAAGCGGAGGCAATTGCACGGGTAAGATAAGATTCAAATTTCTAGTCTCAGTTTCAAGTAGGTACAATTTTAGTGTGTTTTTTTTCAGACATTTGCAAATAAGAGCGTTGTATCTATCTCCAAATATTCGGAAATATGTTAAAAATATATGTTAAAAATCCAGGCTAGATAACCTTCCTTTAGTGTTCCTCTACTCTGTCTTTTTTTTTCTCTCTCTCTATTTCACATTATTATTGGCATTTACACATCTTTATTGTCTTCTTCTTTTTATATATAAAGTTACTTTAAAGGGATCCTGTAGGCACTAACATCACTACATATCATTGAATTGGTTATAATGCCTGGAGTCCCCCTCCATTTGGTGTTAAACCATTTACAATCAGCTTAAAATTAAATAAGTGTCCGCACTCAAGTTGTGGCTAAGGCAGAGATTACACACTTCCTTCAAGCCATACTAATTCATACCAGCAATGGGAGCTGTGATAGGCTAAAACGTTCAGCTGACACTCCCATCCAATCACAGCCACCCATTGCTGCTGAGGCCAATACTTTTTCATTAGCCCTAGCAGCACACAGGAGACTGTTACTGGGGACTCTTGCTTTTAGTTTAAACATAAAAAATGGTTTAATACTGAAATGAAGGATGGCACAAGGAGACTTCAGACACAATAATCACTTATAATCACAGTTACACAGTTAAAATAGGTACTATGTTTATTTTACAGTATTTTCAACTGTACACAGCACACATTGCTTATGTGCAGATCTTTAAAAAAAAAAAAGTCTCTTAAAGGATTTCCAAGAGATAGACGTACAGTCAAAACCATATGGACTTGTTTTAATAGCAAATCCTAATGCTCCAGTTTTGGGCTTGGACAGAGACATCTTACATTAGAGTAGTATCAACTACATTAACTACCAATAAATCTTCATTAAATTAACGCTCTTGTCATAATTGTGTTTAATTTTCCAGATGTGGATGAGTGTGCCGATCTAACAGTATGCATCAGTGGCACTTGTGAAAACACACCAGGCAGCTACAACTGTGAATGTCCTCCAGATTTCGAACTTAACCCAACCCGGGTTGGATGTGTTGGTATGAAATTTTTTTTTTTTTTTTTAAATGACCAAGGAAACATTCATTCTCAATGGCTTTTTATTTAGTATTGCAGAAAAAGAAGTCTAGTACAAGCTACGTGAATTCCAGTGCATGCGTGCTCTCATTGTCATGCTCATGAGTGCATTTGTTCTTTTAGCATTAATTAGAATTTGTACTGATATCATTTATCAGTCCATAAAGCTCCAAATGACCATTTCCAGAATACCGTTTAATATTTTACATAGAACATGGGAAATGAAAAATCAGAACATCATTTTAACATATCACAGCTACTCTTCCTGCCAGATCATTAATTTATTTGGATATATTTTCAGAAACTATTGTGATATAGGTCATTAATAGTCTATAACAATAACCTGTTTATGTTTTTTCAAGAAAAAAACACATTCTCATCACCTTTTCTAGAGTTCTAGAGGAGATGTACTCAAAGGAGGAGATATTAGCCAAAACAGATGCTATGCTGGGTGCAAAGTGCTAAATGTTGAGAAATATTCTCTAGGTTTCCAAGGTGATAGCTCCTATTTAGCACTTTGCTCCATAATATCACTCATTTCTGCCTTTTATAAGTATAAATATCTGTCTTCACAATATAATAATTAACCATTACTCAATACTGAGAGCTATCCACAGAAAGCAAACCCTAAGCAGAACATAAATAAGAAATATAAGCATGCAGAAAAACCCGAACTTTACTAAAATGTCCTTTGTTACAAAATATATCGAAACAATTATTTACCTACATAATATATAAGGCAATACAAGGGCAACATAACTCACAAAAGCCACGATTACAGTATATTAGGTTAGGTTTGTGTGCATCCTTACAGATGTACTGGACTGAAGACATACATGTACATATGACAATAAGGTATTTGTTTTCTACAGTGACAAGATACATTGGGCATTACATTCTGCAGCTACAGGTAAAACACGATCAAATGGTAGCACAGGCCCTGTGTTTTGTGTACTCTTAAGCTACATAGAACACTAAATAAACACTAAATAGAATTTACATATTTCATTCAGGTATAAGAAAGAATTCAGAGAGAATGATGATGCTCATGTCTTTTTATGATGTTATTATTAAACATGTCTCTTCTTTGCCTGCAGATACCAGGTCTGGCAGTTGCTATTTGGAAACAAAACCTCGGGGAGATAACGGAGAGTTGTCCTGCAGCACCGAAGTAGGAATTGGTGTTTCAAAGGCTTCGTGTTGTTGCTCTCTTGGGCTCAAAGGGTGGGGAAACCCTTGTGAACTTTGTCCTTCAGTGAACTCAAGTATGTATGCTTTGAGTAATTTACGAGTAATTTAGAAGCAATTTCTACAGCTCAAATAATCATATAATTATACAATATCTATCTATCATTCTTGTTTTAAGATCTGCTTGAAAAGTCTTTATATGAGTTGTAAAATGTGTTATCTCTCTAGGTGAATATAAAACCTTGTGTCCTGGAGGTGAAGGTTTCAGGCCAAATCCGATCACCATTATTTTGGAAGGTAAATTTAAAACCCTACCTTACACAAAAGTATCTAGCATAAAATATTTTTGCTGAACAATGCACCCAAATCTAATATTCACCCGAAATATTATATTAGAGGACTGAGTAATTTAATCCATAATTATTCTATGGAGCTGCTAAAAAACACATTACTAGCGAGTGCCATGGAGCATAAGTAAACCGTCTTCCATTGCCATATATGAGTATTTTTCAACTGATGGGTATTTTGTAATTGTGGCTGAGCTCCAATACTCGACCAGAGTATCTCCGCCAAAGCATCTCTCCTTTTCTCGCAGAATGTTCAGTGATATATATATCGCAGCCCCTGCAAACATCGGGTGAAACTTTATGGGGAGGGTGAAAAACAGGAATTCTTTATAATGTTTCAATGCACATATTTATACACAGACCTCCGGCAGGGGGTAATTAATTAGGACAATGGAGATCCTACTCAGGTGCCCCTGTGTGTGGGAGATAACTAGATCAAGTACCGCTAATCAAATTAACTTCAAGACAACAGGGCATCTTAACATGCGTGTA
The DNA here is from genome assembly GCF_036172605.1 of Pelobates fuscus. NCBI lineage: Eukaryota > Metazoa > Chordata > Amphibia > Anura > Pelobatidae > Pelobates > Pelobates fuscus. The sequence continues at coordinate 330,205,550 of NC_086319.1, forward strand.
GGCATTTTCAAGATGTATTTTTTTATTATAAAATAATAATGCTCAAATAATGCTCCCTGCTTTTTCTCTTTAGATATTGACGAATGTCTCGAGTTACCTGGACTTTGCCAGGGTGGAAAGTGTATCAATACGTTTGGAAGTTTTGAGTGCCGCTGTCCTGTTGGCTATTACCTTAATGAACAAACACGTGTTTGTGATGGTGCGTACTGATAATATTCATGGTATATACAGCCGATTGCATTAAAAATAATCCGATTATAGCCTAGCATCTAGCATCTTGCCTCTCTTCCTAATATTTCCAAAGCGAAATCTGTTCAGACATGAGGTTTGCGTAAATGTTTTGACTATAAAATGGCCATTTGGCTGTTTATATTTCCTCTCTCATCCACCACATTTCAGCTGAGAGATTTAAGGAAGGAAATTGTTTTGTCAACATTTTCATGATAAACTTTTGTTCTCAATTTGAAGATGTTAATGAATGTGAACAACCTGGTATCTGTGGGCCTGGAACCTGTTTCAACACGGTTGGAAATTACACGTGCATATGCCCACCTGACTACATGCAAGTTAATGGAGGAAATAATTGTATGGGTAAGTAATGTCAATTACATTCTTTCACTCTTTGACTGTAATGGATATGATGATCTCCCAAAAAAAAACAAGTAAACTTTGGGATTTGTGCACCATTTTATTAAGTGGCAGATGGTGTGTTTTGCTGTAGTGTTCATATTTGTCAAAATACTATTTTACGTAGTATTTTTTCTTTATAATTTTTGTTTCTGTCATTTTATTGTTTGTTGTTTGTTGTGTGGTCCGAATAAGTCAATAAAAACATATTTGTAATTAAAATTGAATGAATATTATGTATCCACACTTTACAATGCAAAAAAAAAATAATAATTAGCAAAATTTCAGAGACTGTGAAATTCAAAATTACACTGTATTTGACATACTATAAAAAAAGTTTTACTTTTAATGGCAATATCATAAATTATAAAAATTGCTACAATATAAGTTTCTTTAAAATGTTTCCTGTTTTTTTTTCCCGCTGTAATAATCACTTGATCCGTTTTGTGCTGGAATTCCTTTTTTATTTTAATTAAATAATATGTAGGGTGTAGTAAAACAGTTCATGTTACGTAATTATTTGTTGTGATGAATATATATTTGTCACTTACAGATATGAGAAGGAGTTTATGTTCCAGAAACTATTATGCTGACAATCAAACCTGCGATGGAGAATTGCTCTATAACATGACAAAGAAGATGTGTTGTTGCTCATACAATATTGGCCGTGCCTGGAACAAACCGTGTGAAGTGTGTCCTTTGCCAAATACAGGTAGGTATCACATTTTTCAATAGTTTCATTATATTACATGAGCAGCATGTATCTCTGTATGTTGTAATAAGCATAACTATGGAGAGTCTACTATTCATCCAATTCATAATTACTTGGTAAACTCTTTATACGAGAAGCACGTGCCATCAGAATTCTAATGCTAACACATAGTTGGGTAGCACACTGTAAGTTTTATTAGTCTACACAACATTCCAAAGTCTTCTCTCATTTGTCGTGCATACACCCCAAGGAGATAATTCTTTAAAATGAAATAAAATAAGTACATCTCTTTGGGGGAATCATAAAATGTACTTTGAAGCTTAACTTGGAAAAAAAAAAACGTTAGAATTGCGTATTGGCGAATTTCTGAACAACCCACCAGCAGGTATCAGAAAAAAAATATATATTTTAAAAACTGTTAAAGGTTGCTGAAAATAATTAATCTTAATCAAAATAATATAGTTTGTTGTATATATTTTTCTCCACCCATTGCAGTTTCCACGTTTTCCTATGTAGGGCACAGCACACTTCAACTGGCACCCTTTACTAAGTGGCGTCGGCACAGCAATCACAATTTTGGTGTAACCTGTCAATTTCTATTAAATCTACCTGTCAGCGTGTGCCGTAGTTCAATTGCCTAATGTGTTACTGAAACATCAGCTGTTTTTAATAAGCCCCTTGTATGTTTTTGGAAATAAAAGTTTAGGTGTGATTTTTTTTATCCCCCTTTGTGCCAGTTTTATATTTATGTAACTTAACCTAGACTCTCAACAGAGATTCTATTAAAAACAACATGAAATAGATATTTACTAATTAAAATACTTGCCAAATAAATTATGCTAATGCTTTCTTTGCAGATGACTTTTCAAGTCTTTGCGGAAGTACTAGACCGGGCTTTGTGATCGATATTTACACTGGGCTTCCAGTAGGTCAGTATGTTTTAATGTACAGTTTGATCTGCTTGTAAATGTTGTACACAGAGGATGTCACAAACTTAAACATTTGTTTCAGATATTGATGAATGCAGAGAAATTCCTGGTGTCTGCGAGAATGGAGTTTGTATAAATTTGGTAGGAAGCTTTAAATGTGAATGCCCAATGGGATTTGTTTACAATGACAAGCTGCTAATCTGTGAAGGTAAGATATGACATTTTATTTTCTCATCAATCGTACAAAACTGTATAATAAACGCAGAGTAGTGTATTACATAGAACCCAGCTAGATCATTTAAGTGTGAAACAGTACTATTCTAAGATAGTATTTTGAAATACTGTTGTACATACACATGATGTTGAGTGGAGTGCAAATTTTACAAAGTTATTTAATCAGGCATTTATTGATTTGTCGCTAAAGGTAAAAATAAAATAAACAAACCTGTTTTACCATTTGCAATAGCTTAATATCACTGGATTCAGTGAGTAAAAAAAATTACAATCAATTAAAAAAAAACAAAAAACATCAACTGAGTGAATACAAAATGGAAAACAAAAGGCCAGTTTAGTTGTAATTATTATTTATATGATTATTTTGATCTTTCATCGAGTCATACAAAAAAAGATATCTAACTTCATGGAAAATATATAAAGCTATGACCCCCATTATCATAATATGTAAAATTCATACATTTTATTATGGAGGCATTAATTACAAATGCATATTTTGTAAATCTTTTTATAAATCTATTTCGGTAGCAATAGTTTCCCAGGTTTCTATTGCAGGCATTCATCTCTCAGCAGGCTATATGAGGTGCAGAGCTAGTGTAAGCTAGGAACCACTCATCCTATTCCCAGCAATGGCTTAGAGGGACATCTTTAAATGAAAGAAAGCATAGTGTTTTGGACCAGAGGCCTTCGGTGTCCTGCCTATCTCCTCCAGCAAATCAACAACTGCGTGACTGTGCTAATCCGAAACCTGAAACTCCAAAATCCTGCCCTGTAAATAAGTTAGAAGATTTTCTGCCAAACTGTAAACACAGTAAAGGCTTACAAGGGGGCAAGAGTGTCATTCATAAAGTTTCTATATAGACAGAGAGGTAGTCAGGGTAAAATAAATAAGTTAGTTTGGGAAGGGAGGGCAAAGCTCGAACAGTGAGAGTAAACATGACTCCAAAACAGGATAAACATCTTTATACATTCATCGCTCTGGATGCGTTTGATGTAATGAAGTATAGTACTGTAAGTTAAGTATTAGGACTTTTTGGTGGCCAAAAGCAAATAGTTCAGGATTTGATTTCCTGAAGTAGAGGCAACATTTTTGGAGCAAGTTTAAGGCTATTTTGGGTACTTAGCACCCTTCAGATAGATCCTTTGTTTTACAAGCTGTCCAAACAATCCATCTTTAGATTCTAGATCTCTAATAAGTAATTATTACACTAGGCTGGGTTTCTTTGTTTGCTACTCTTATTTCTTTTTTATTTCTTGTAATTCACAGTTTTTTTAAGTAACTGCAATAATTAAAACCGTACCATAAAAAAAATATATACATTACAACGGATATTTCTAAATTCTGTATGCACTTACAGATATTGATGAATGTCAGAATGGGCCAGTATGTCAAAGGAATGCGGACTGTGTTAACACACCAGGCAGCTACCGTTGTGACTGCAAACCAGGATACAAATTCACATCAACCGGGCAATGCGTCGGTAAGAACTAGGTTTCTTGGCTGTACTTTGCATGATACACATTACATTAGAGTATTAGAAAATATAGTTATAGAGACAATACATGTAGCAAGTAGATTTATAGAATATTGTCCCATCATAGAAAATAAAAATATTAATAATAGACATAATTTTGTGAATTTCATGTTGTGCTCAATTTATAGGATTTGTTGTGTTAGAATGGAGGGTGGAGTGGGGGCAAATGTATGGTGGGAGATGTTAAATGTGAACAGAGAGTTGGGGGCACGCGTAAGGCAAGAAAGAGCGTTTTAAGATTATTTGTGGAGCAAAACTCTTTTCATTCTCTTACTTACTCAACTCTTACTTTTCATTTACCTATATATGGTTACTTTAGGACAGAGGGTCTAGATTGAAGGGAGGTGAACCCTAAAACATAACCTTGGGGTACACCCTATGATATTGGAATGGCAGCTGAGAAACTAAATTGAACATAAAGGATAAAAAATATAAATAGATTAGAAACCAGGAGTTTGGCAGAAGCAGGGTTCTTTAGTGTTTGGAGTTTAGAATGCATATGTCTATGTACCATGTCTAATATGTATAATACATGCCTATATACGTCAAAGACGTGCTTTGTTTTTTAATGTTTGGTATTTTCCCATAAGGAAATTGTCTATTGTTTCTCTACTTTCTGTTTTGCTAATTTTGGAGGGAGTTGATTATCTCTATGATTTGAACTGAGTTTCCGCAACTGTGCCAACAGTACTTTAGGATGTTTATCGTTTCTCCAAAAATCACTATTGTAACTAACTCGGTGGAACAGTAGAACAGGAAAGCTGGCAAAATATCCAGTTTAAGAAACAATACTGGTGATCACATTGGCAAGTTCACATTTTCCTGTAATTCTTTACATCCCTGTTTGATAAATAGGAAAAGCATCGAACTTGCAAAGTGTTTTCTAAGATACAAACTTGTTAAGAAATGGCCGATATATAACCCGAGCACTGGGAAGTCCCATTCCTATTAAAGATGCCCAATAGATACCCATTCACTTCAAGCTGAATCTCTGCTAGTGCTAGTGCTCATTGAATTTTAGATTTTTTTAAACTTGCGATAATATGACCCAAATCTTTTTAAAAATCTAAAACCAAACAAAACAAAGACCTCCTTTAATTTACACACTCACCTTGGCTGGCATTGACCATGAATGTTGACAGTCAAAGTTTTTTATTGCTATTTTTCATCAAAACGTCTGAAAGAGAGAACTGTCAACACACATTTATTTTACCCTGATTTACCCTTGTGCTTCACATTTCTGATCATTTTTGAAGCCCAAAGGGCATTGTAAACAATTTGATTTTGAACATCCGTTTTGTTTAAAAGAAAGACGTGTTGCATTAATTGAGACAGCAAAATACATTTCTTCTTCACATTTTCCGGTAAAATTTTCCCGAAGCTGCTATTTTATTTGTCTTCTGACTGCATTTCTTTATTTATACAGAGATTTTTGTATTGTTGTTTCATCTTTTCATACATTTTTGCCGCCCATTAAGATCGAAACGAGTGCCAGGAAATTCCCAACTTGTGCAGTCACGGAGAATGTAAAGACAAAACCGGTGGATATTATTGTGTTTGCCACAATGGATTTAAAACCAATGAGGATCAGACGATGTGTATGGGTATGTTTCAATATTTACTCTTCTATTTACGGTGTTACACTTTTAGCGGATTGAAACTTTTATACATTTTAGCGGATTGAAACATAAATTGAAGGTTTTGGACAAAGAGAGCACCATTGGAAAAATTCTCAAATTAGTTTTTGTCATATTTGCTATACTGCCTAAATTTTGTAATTCGGTTTTCATACTACACATTCACTGCAAAGTCATTTTTTTTTTTTAAATGCCGATTTATGCAATTAAAGGTTCTGCCACTTAATATATTTCAACCCTTCAGTCTGCAGTTAGGTATAATAATTTTACTTTGCCCTAAAAGGGAACAGTAAACAACCAACAAATGTATACTTTCAAATCTTACAAGGTTACTAAAATCACCAATCTCACCTACAAAATATTGAAATTTATTGGCACCTGTAGCCATTCTATGTAAAACCCATCACTACTGCAAACTGAGTCTACCCTAATTTCTAGCTACAAAATATTGTGCTAAAGTTGCTCCAAGAAGCTCTCTTAAACTCCTGTTTTACTGTGATCACTTCTAATGGGGCACCTGTGTGAGGAGGGATGGTGTGCTCAACCCAAGTATTGTGATCAGACAGGACCCCAAATAAACCAAACAAAAATAATTTGAGGGGGTACACCAATCACCTGTATTTATTTCTTCACTTTCTCTTTTTGCTAGTTAGAACCTCTGTAATGCATATTCAGATTTCATCATTGTCAACCTGGACTCTCTGCACCTATAGCTATGTAGTATAAACGTGTAAATATTCCTTGTTAGTCTACATTTGCACTATGTTGTACCCTACTGAGCATGTCCACATGTTGTTGTCTTGCTGTAGATATTAACGAGTGTGACAGAGATCCTTGTGGAAACGGAACGTGCCGAAACACCATTGGTTCTTACAACTGCAGATGCCACGATGGGTTCATTCTATCACACAATAATGACTGTATAGGTAAGATGTGTTCTACCATTTTATCTAGTTATGATGAAAAATGAATTGCAAACAAATTACTTAGTGCCTAAAGATCTCTTGTTTGTATCCAACAGCCACTGAGAACCCCTTTAAGGAACTTAAGATGCATAGTTAAATCACTTGTGTTCGAACTGGGTGGCGGGAGTACAGTCATGCCTGGGTGATAGGCAGCAGGGGGTGCACGGAGCTTAAGTTCCCTAAGAAAAGGGAATTGGAAGGTGTGCAGAGTGCTACACACAAAAACTATACTGCTCGGGAGGTGGGGGTCAAAATATATTTTTGTCCTGGGTTGTATGTAACCTAGCAACACCTCTGACTTAAATATTTAATATTCATTAAATATTCTGTGTCATTTCATTTTCTGAGAATATTGCTGTTATAGATCAGATTGTTTGGATATAACTGGAGGTGTCCCAAAAGCCACAAGATCACAATATTTTCACATGAGGGTTATTTTAGGGTACTCAGAGATTAACTTCATTAAAATATTAGCACTTCAGAAGTGTAATTTAAATAAACTACATGCAGCCTGGGAACAACTTTGTGTGAGTTAAAAACAGGTAAAATAAGTAAGAATTATGAGCAGTGATCTATTAACTTGGTCGCTACATGGATTAGATAATAATATGTCCATACATGATTTTAGATTTAGATATAAATTACAAATAAGCATATAAAAACATGTGGAATGTCTTTTTTTTAAACCACAGAATGCCATTTTTTTTATCTGCAAAAAAACTATTGTCCAGTCCCACAAATATTTGTGTTCGCCTACACAGAAATCGTAAAAGTATTTTTCTTTGATGGGGATCCAAATACCAATTAAAAGGAAATTGCACAATTGTACTGTTTATGGATATTAAAATTCTATTATACAAAGTGTTCTGAAAAAGTTCTCAATTTCAGATGTAATTTTAAATGAACACTCTAACATTATAAATGTATTTATTTATAACATTCGTGTTTTTACCCCCCCCCCCCCCCCCCCATATAAATATTGGGCCCCTGTTAAAGTTAAAAAAAAAAAAAAAAAAGTTAAATCTAGGACATATTTGGTCTTGCAGTAGAAGCTGAAATAATTCTTCTGGTTTTGTATTACTTACATTGTAATTGTGTTTTGGAAATGTATATTCTTTGAGTTATTACTTTGGTAAAATAATACTGTGTTACTCTTCCAGATATCGATGAATGTGTCACACTGAATGGCCAGCTATGTAGAAATGGACAGTGTCTCAATGTTATTGGGAGTTTCCAGTGTATCTGCAATGAAGGCTACGAGATGGCATCAGACGGGAGAACATGCTTGGGTAACTAACTATTACCAGACTACATAGTGTTGTTTCCAGCCCAAGCTGATACAGTTTTTCTGCCAATCATTTTACTTATTCAAAAAAATGTGTCATATTATAATATCCTCCTAATCTCATCAATGCATTGTGTACTAGCCAAACAACTACAAGTTGCATAGAGTGATTAGCATTCAAATGTACTTATTAGCACACGTCTGGCCATTAGCGCTGCTGGGATGTGATGAACTCTCATGTTTTCCTTTTAGTAATCCAGAACTCCAGATGTTGGCACTAAAAAAAATGTGCACATATAACTCTGTGTCAAGCGATAATAACCTAAAAAATGTGCAAAGTTTTCACCACTACTTAATTATTGCAAATCTTTGTTTGACTCCGCATGCTCTTGCTGTTGTGGCATGGTATGCTATATGTGATTTTACATGCACTAAAAAAAGAAAGAATGAAGAAAAAAAAAAAGTGCAGATAGTGTCTCGCATGTAACTGCATTGGGCATTATAGGACATGCACAGCATTTTATAGCAAGAAGAAACTGTCAGGTAGGTATGTTTTTAACCCCTATTTCAGCAGAGATTTCACCAGCAAAAAATACAGTTCAAATATACATGCCTACTTTATCATTTCTGAAACGGAGCGTGTCACCATCAAGTTTTGTACAGGAGTTCCTGTGATTTTTTTCTTTATCAGAGGGGTGGTAACCCTTTGCATTGTACAACTATGAAACAATGATAAAATATAACAAAATTAAAAGTCCCTCGAGCACAATTCCAAGTCCGTATGCACCATTAAATAACAGAGTTTTTAGTACATGTAACAATGTAACATGTAAGCTCACCTGCCATGTCAAGGCAGACCTCTTAGGTGAGTCCTACACTAACAATTCGCCTTGCTGCTTTCATCCCAAAGGCAAAATTCTATAAAGAGACAGAAATGGGGATTTTTATGAACCATTGCACATTATTAATATGGCACATACAGGGTGGGTTGCATCATTGTAATATGGCAGTGAAATATAAATGCTAATAAAAACACAGAAATAAGCCCTGCACTCAAATTCACATTACTCTTGGGTGGAAAAAAATGTCTCTCATGAGGTGTTTTAAAAAAAATACACGATAACAGTAAAAAGCTGAAAAATAGTAGGAACCTTTTATAGGTAACCAAGTCAGGTATTAATTCGCATATTTTTGTTCTTGTAGTCTTCATCAATCATTGCATCATTAGTATTTATATTGTGGAAGGTTCTTTCTAGGTAACACGTGATAGCATACCACCTCATTCTTTTCAGATATCAACGAATGCTCCCGCGATCCCGGGAAATGTGCTCCTGGCACTTGTCAAAATCTGGATGGCTCATACCGTTGCATCTGTCCTCCTGGTTATGTCTTGAAGAATGAAACATGTGAAGGTATATACAAGGAAATTGAAGATTATGAACACATGAATACTGATCATATTGAAGACAATCCGTATTTTACTATATTTTGATTGTTTTTTTGCAGACATTGATGACTGTGCAGAGTTTCCAGACATCTGTGCCCTGGGCACTTGCACTAATACACCAGGCAGTTTTGCCTGTCTGTGTCCGGAGGGATTTGTATTGTCATCATCTGGAAGGAGATGCCAAGGTAATAATTGGCAGAGATTTTTTTTTATATGATTAATAATTTGTTAGATAACCATACCTAAACCCTGGAGTGATCTGAGCTTAATATGGTTAAATGGTATTTATCTTCACATCTGATATAATGCTAGCATACTTTTTAAATTCTGTCTTCATTAGAGACACTATCACATTCTTATACATTTTCTTTCATATTAAATTCCATCACAGATCAGAGAATGGGCTTCTGTTTCACGAAATTTGAAGAAGGTCAATGTACTGCACCCAAAGCTCGAAATCACTCTAAGCAAGAGTGTTGCTGTGCCTTACGAGAAACTGGCTGGGGGTCCCCGTGTGAAATATGCCCAACAGAAGGGGATGGTATGATTGTGCTGATCAATAGACTGTGTTGACATAACTAAACATTGCATGGCAGTATCTACTTTTGTCAATCATTCCTTTATTGAGGCACTTGCTTGTTACAGAAAATAGGCAGCATCTACTTCAACATTTAGAAACCAAACACTTTGTTTTCTAAGCTTCCCATGTATTATTGTAATCAGTTAGGCATTAGCAATTTATTACACAATGGTTTTAGCATTGTATATCCTACTGCAATCAGGCAACAAAGAATACATTCCCAGACAATCCCGCAGGGAGACCATTACTCAGTACAACAAAAGCAGTTTTCCACCCACCACAAGTTGGCGAGGTGTTAGTTTCAAACTCACTTGAAAGCCGAGTTTGGAGAGAACATTTATAGATGTACAGGATGTGAAGTCCAAATGAACAGATTCCAAAAGAAATCATAAGGAACACTGTTACGGGCAGCGCCAACTAAGTGCAGGAGAGAAACTATTCATGTTTGAGCATTAACCCTTTCCTAATGTTTCTAAACAAATTAGGCCACAGCCTACAGAAGAAAGTATTTATAATTAACATTACAAAGACAATAGCATTTTAATGTCAGATCAGAATTTATCTGTGTCCTTGATATTATTTCTAGTAAAATCAAATGCCATATAACACACAAAAAAAAAAAAAAAATGATATTTAAAAGAACACTCCAGACCCCCAAATCACTTCAGCTTGCTGAGGAATATATGTAGATGGGAAGTACAAGCGCTTCTATGTTTAGTTTATAATCTGGGTTATCCTGAGCAAATTTTTTGTGAGCTGCTATACCACCGTGCTTATCTTTCTATCAGAAAATAGTGTAAAAGGAAGAGATATCGGTGTAGCGCTCTATCGTAGTGGGTATATGGAAATAAATTAGTAGAAAACCTTGCTGTACCTTAAATAGGTTGGGTATACTATAGAAAGTCCCAGTAGTTTCGGATTTTACCTTAAATAAAAAACACAAATATACAGAACATAGTGTAACCTGTGTACAGGGTAAAATATAAAAATAAAGTGCATAGGTAACTGACTCACACTTTTCTGAGCTAATGTACTAGCTCAGGTATATGCGCCTTAGGGTCCGTAGAGGCGACCCTCACCCTCTTTTTCGTCCCGATTTTTCTCCAGGTGTAGTATCCTAGGTAATGGGTATAGGAGGGAGAATATAGCGTAGTACAGTCTGGTGTATATAGGATATGTTAAGTAGGTAATACCAATATACTCACAAACCCTGAGCCAATATATCGGCTCGCTTCACAAGGTGTATGTGGTTAAGGACCACATTCCTTCTTTATAAAAGCAGGTAGCAATAATAGCCGTAAGTGTTATAAGTATATATAATTAATTTATTGTATAAAAAGTATATAACATAAATATGTATAAAAAAATTGCTATATCAATAAAACAACACTTGTGGCTATAGTCCAAAAATCAATTCTGTCAGCTCACTGTTCATCCAGGACGCGTTTCACCTAATTGGCTTCCTCAGCTGGAAAAATGTTCAAAGATGAACATTTTTCCAGCTGAGGAAGCCAATTAGGTGAAACGCGTCCTGGATGAACAGTGAGCTGACAGAATTGATTTTTGGACTATAGCCACAAGTGTTGTTTTATTGATATAGCAATTTTTTTTATACATATTTATGTTATATACTTTTTATACAATAAATTAATTATATATACTTATAACACTTACGGCTATTATTGCTACCTGCTTTTATAAAGAAGGAATGTGGTCCTTAACCACATACACCTTGTGAAGCGAGCCGATATATTGGCTCAGGGTTTGTGAGTATATTGGTATTACCTACTTAACATATCATATATACACCAGACTGTACTACGCTATATTCTCCCTCCTATACCCATTACCTAGGATACTACACCTGGAGAAAAATCGGGACGAAAAAGAGGGTGAGGGTCGCCTCTACGGACCCTAAGGCGCATATACCTGAGCTAGTACATTAGCTCAGAAAAGTGTGAGTCAGTTACCTATGCACTTTATTTTTATATTTTACCCTGTACACAGGTTACACTATGTTCTGTATATTTGTGTTTTTTATTTAAGGTAAAATCCGAAACTACTGGGACTTTCTATAGTATACCCAACCTATTTAAGGTACAGCAAGGTTTTCTACTAATTTATTTCCATATACCCACTACGATAGAGCGCTACACCGATATCTCTTCCTTTTACACTATTTGCTGAGGAATATGTCCTCTTTTTTTCATTTTACAAAAAGTGCAGATTTCAAATTTCAAATAGAAATTTACACTTTTATAAATTAACCTGGTTACACCACCCAGCATGTTAAGTAGACAACCAAGCCTGTAACTTCCTGGTTTGGTTAGCCCAGTGGATCTAAACTCAAGGGGCAGCAATTGCCCAGAGCACCTGTCTTGCAAAAACATCTCATGAAGCTGCAGTGGGAAGCCTGTGATTGGACAGCCACAGAAAGTCTAGTCAGTTAGAAGGGGAGGGCTTGTTAAGACAAGAGATCTGCAGGTTTTGCAAGCTGTTTTTAGATATATCCTAAATGAAAAAAAGCGTCATAAGTAAATGCATGCATGGTTTCATTGGGGATATACATACTAAATAGTGATTTAGTATTTTTCAAGATTTGGCAGTGAAATGTCTCTTTAACAGAAAATATTTAGTGGGTATTCCAGCTGTAGATGGGATTATCAGATCATGAATTATGGCACATACAGAAGAATACAGACTACAGGCTGTGTTGATTAAAATGAAGCTCTAAAATATGAATTTTATAGGTATCCCGAAGTCATGTACTAATCAGGCAACCCTAGTTGCAGGACACATTTGCATTATTTTTTTGCTTTGTTTACTGTGGTGTGTTTAAGACTTAACTTGTTTAATATATTTGCAGATGCATTCCGTCAGATCTGTCCCTATGGAAGTGGTGTGGTTATTGGACCTGAGGATGAACGAATTGGTAAGGTGGATGTGGTTAAATGTTGAACAAACTACTGTTTGCAAAGCGTATAATGCGCAAATTAAACATCAGGCCATTTCTTCCTAATTCATAGACATGGATGAATGTACCGATCCTGACAAATGCAAAAATGGACAGTGTATCAACACAGATGGGTCTTATCGGTGTGAATGCTCCTTTGGCTACACACTTATAGGAGATGAATGCACAGGTATGTTACAGTTTTGTACACTTATATAATATCATTTTTTGTAAAGTCTCTTAATGTTTTAATTCAAATATTTTTGATGAGTTCAATAGTGGGTCTGTACCTTAAAAAAAAATGAAGTTTTTTTCTCAGTGTTTTACTACACCACTAATTGAAATCCAAGGTGACATTTCAGGAAAGTAGAACATTAACAACAATTTAACAAAAAAAAGTTATCACAATTTAGTCACCCAATATATTCAACAAAGATACCCCCAAGAAACAAAGGCTTGCTTACTGCAGTAATAGTTGGTTATAGTTGTTAAAACAGTATTTAAGAGGGGGTGGGGCCGGGCCGCCATGCAGGCTGGCCGCATGGTACACCTGCTTCCGCAATCTACCAGCCTTTCGACCCATTTAAGCAGGCCAGTTCGGCAGCAGGCACTGAGAAGTGAAACACACACTAGTTGGAGGCGCCGGTCCTCATAAAGAGCCCTAAATTTGCGCTATGTCCACTCATGGTGAGGGTTCCGGTGACCGCGGACGGCTCGGACGGTGAGTGGGGTGGACGGCTGCTTCCCTGCTGTTCTGCCTGTCAGCTGTGGGCCATAGCCTTCGATATGCAAGGTGCTGGCCATGCTTCCCCCCCTCTGGGCTGGGGGGTCATCCCAGTCCACACTGGGCCTATCAGTGCCTGACATCGTTGGAGGTCTCACTTACCTTTTAAAGTGACGGCGAAGTCTGCTCTGCAAGCCGGGCACTCCATGGAGAAGTCTGCCTCCCACTTGGCTCTTGGCGCCCTCTGCAGTCAAAGCTGGGAATCATTACCTAAACAACTTCCAGCTTCTGAAGCTTCAACGGGGGGCTGCAATTGACACCGAGGTCCCATGGCGGGTAGCATTCGAGACCCTAAGGATGCACAACCTCCAAAGCTGTGTTGTGTTTCCTCATCAACCCACACTGCGGTACAGAACTAAGTTCAGGATATCTGACATGGCCTGGGTGGCAGTCTGGGTGTGTACTGGCAGACCTACATCTGATTATTGGGACTGCATCCTGCAGATGGTGGGGGCTGAGTGGTCTCTGAGTAAGGAAAGGGGTTGCCTCTCCAATCATTCCTGTAACTCCTTAAACTCCTCTGACTAGCTTAGTGTCTTGTAGGGTCCAGGAATCTTTCCTAGCCATGGCATGTACCCATCTGTCATATGTCAATACTTTAAATTTCTTTCTCATGCCACACTGTCTCACGTTCTGCCTTTTCTTTATCTTCGACCTAAGGTGCAGTACTTATGCATCAAGCGACTCATTTTTATTAACCTCATAAAATTGTTCTGTGATATTAAAATACAATTGTTAATCTATGTTGATCGAATGGCTTGCGCTGGCTATTGTCTGTACCATCTGTGCACAAATAAAATAAAGAATAAAAAAATAAACAAACAGTATTTAATGAAACATGTGTACTTAAATACTGAGCATAAAAAACAAAGGATAATCAATCCATAATCCACTTAACTTCCTTATAAGCAACTTACCCAGGTAACTCTTGGTGCTCAGGCCAAGCTGTCTCCCACTCTGCTTCCAATAAAGGAATATAAGTCCACAAAAAAATCACCGGCAAAACACGGGACAATGGGTGTAAATTCAAAGCTTTAGCAAGCCATATTTATTAAATGTCACTGTAAAATCACATTTGATGCATTTGTCTATATACAGACTTAATCATCTATGATTACAACTGCTTATAGACGAAACGCGTCAGATGTGATCTTACAAAGTGATATTGAATAAATATTGCTTAATAAAGCTTTGCATTTACAACCATTGTCCCATATTTATTCTGGTGATTCTTTGTGGATCTATTTATTTTTATTGGAAACTGACAAGCAACCAAATTCCAAGAAAAAGGTGTGACGTGTCCCACCCAAAAGGAGAAAGAGGAGAAACTTGCCACTTTTTGTTACCATTGAAAAGATCAAACATTTAGTTATATTATTGTGTTCATGTTTTAATTAACGTTTTAAACTTAAACCTTGATACCTTGTTAAGCTAAAGTCCAAAAATGACAGTTTGCTTACTGAAGTTTCCTAGACAGTGTTTCTTAGACAGAGTAAAGGCAAAACTTAGGAGACTGAAATTCCTCTAACTCTTTTATTTGCATTCTAGATGTTGATGAATGCTCTGTTGGAAACCCATGTGGGAATGGAACCTGTAAGAATATCATTGGTGGATTTGAATGTACTTGTGAGGAAGGCTTTGAGCCAGGACCAATGATGTCATGTGAAGGTATATATCTGTTGATATAAAAAAACGATGCAATATGATAATTTCATGAAAGAAACCAATAAATCCATCTTTAATATTTGTTTAAACTGAGTAACAATATAATTTACTATATATGTATTTCACTTTGCATTTTTATAATAGCTGTTTCATTTAATAGATGTTAACGAGTGTGCACAGAACCCACTCTTGTGTGCGTTCCGTTGCGTCAACACATACGGATCTTATGAATGTAAGTGTCCAGCTGGTTATGTCCTGCGAGAAGACAAAAGAATGTGCAAGGGTGAGTTGTGTGCCATCAAATAGCAAATCCTGTATAGCTTTTTTGACATTTTCGTTTTATTAATCATAATACAAAGAAAAATAACTTTTCTAGATTAATCATTATACTAAATATTCTGAATAAAATAGTAAATTGTAGAAATGCTTCTTAAATTAATTGTGAAATAATAATAATAAAAATACATATCTTACAGATCAGGATGAGTGTGAAGATGGAATCCATGACTGTGAATCCAAACAGATGACCTGTAAAAATCTAATCGGAACATATATGTGCATATGTGGACCAGGATATCAACGTAGATTAGATGGCGAAGGATGTATGGGTATGTAATAACGAAATTGACGGAAATGTTTATCAAAGATAAGCTTACAAAAAAGTCATATAACCAGAAAATGTTATATAATGAATGTCCTCATTTTCTTTTTTCCCGAATAAGATTTGAATGAATGCCAGAAACCTGGTCTATGTGAAAATGGAAGATGTGTGAACACTGTAGGAAGCTACAAATGTGAATGCTCTGATGGCTTCAATACAAGTTCTACAGAAACAGAATGTCTCGGTAAGAATGTCATATAATAGGTGATACAATGGCAAGTACCTATAAATAAGGGTCAGTCAGAAGACACATGGAAGAGCGTGTAAACAACTCGCCCTGCTGGATCTTATTTATAAACTCATAGGGTTCATGGTTATACATAACCATAGAGGAGCACGCCAATTATGATCAACACCACAGCATGATGTAGTAGTTATGGTGGCAGGAGTGCCCTGCAACCTTCACAAGTTGGTAGTCAAACTATTTGCTAACTTACAAACTGTTTACAAAACTAAGTTTGACAGGTTACCTAGGGTCTGCTGTACTGCTTTGCAATGTCTGAAATTGTATCTTTCTATGTTTTACAGACAACAGATTGGGATATTGCTTCACTGACGTTTTACATACCATGTGCCAAATGGGATCATCCACCAGGAACTCAGTCACTAAGTCGGAATGTTGTTGCAGTTCCGGCAGAGGTTGGAGTGTAAATTGCGAGATTTGCCCCTTCCAAGGCACACTTCAATACAGAAAACTGTGCCCTTATGGAAAAGGATTCACAACCGGCGGAGAAGGTATTTATTTATGTTAGAGTGTGCATATAAGACAAAATCTGATAGATGTGTATTTCAAAGAATGTAGACATGTCTTGCAAATATAGTATAAATTACAATTTACATATTGTACAACACCTCGTAGGCTGGCAGAACATCAATATGTGTAACTCTAGAAGAGCCAGAACCCTGCTCATTGGTGTTCCCTGCCCTGAGTATATTTACTAGGGCTCACATCAATATCTGGACAAGGACTCTTAGTTAATATTATTTTACCTCGTCATTTACATAGCCAAGAACTTAATGTCCAATACTATATATACCAATCTCATGTTCTCCACTCTTTCCACCTCTTTAATTTGAACTCAGAGAACAGTGGCCAAAGTAAATTCTAAGACTTGTGTAGAATGTCTAAAATGGCCAAGAGGCCACTAAACTAACATGAAAAATGTTCTGTAATGTAAACTTAAAAACTCACAAGATATGTAAACTCCAAAATGATCTTCTGGCAATAATATGGAATATAGTGCATTGCAGTTAGATTCAAATAGTCGATAAGAAGAAAATGTTTGTTTAACTCAATGCTCCAGAATCAACAAAGTGGTGATTAGGTTTAGATTTACAAATAGTGATACATTCTTTATTTGTGTACCATATTTTGTGTGCATGTTTCCCTGTAATGGTGAGAGATACACAAGACTCTTGGTGCCTAAATGGTACAAGGTGAAGAATGGTATAGTAGAGAGAGCCAGGAAAGGCTGTGTTAGAAGGGAGATACAGCAGTGAAAACCGTACATGGAGAGAGGGAAGAGCTTTCAGAAGGGGGAAAGGAGCAATGGTAGATTGTGAGAGAATGTTTTATGTTTCTAAGTGGTGGATAGAGAACTGCAAGGGAGTGTTAAAAACATATCAAGGGTGAGGCAATATTTGCAAGACAAGAGTACTGAGACAGTTATGGAAGAGAAACCTTTCATTGGAGTCTTAATGACCTAATTCGTTGGGAGGGAATTTCTGAGTGTGTTTTTTTTTTTGGGGGGGGGGGGGGTTTGTATCAAGAGGTCCTTCCAGCCACTAGTATATTAGACCCATTTATATCTCCCCTATTATGTAGCTCTTTTGCATTCTAGTTCCCCCTTTCTCCACTGTAACTGGCTCATGAGCAGTCATCACATCATACTGGGAGAGATATCGTTTTCAGATTTCCAGTTCTCATTGCTAATGGTGACTGCCTATAGATCATCCAAGGAGATATAATTTGTGGAAATGTAGGTTTTAAACATTAGTCGCCAAATGGGAGAATAAATGTTATAGTGTTAAGGTTGCCTCATCGTACGTAATGAACGTGTTTGCTTGAGTAGACTGTAGATGGCTCGGTAGCAACTTTAGATGGTTGTAGAATGAAGTACAGTTTGTCCCTATTTTCTTATGACTAAATAAATAACTGTCATTTTTACTGGTAACATTTCTCAACAAACTTAAAGGATCACTATACTGTCAGGAAAACAAACTTGTTTTCCTGACACTATACTGTCCTTAGGTCTCCCCCGCCCTCATGGCCCCCCTCCCACTTAGCTTTATCCAGGGCCTGGCTCACTCGACGCTGGTGACCTCTCCTCCCCCTCCGACGTCAGCTCCCGAGTGGAGCCGAATGGAGCCAGAGCCGCGCATGCTTTAAAAATGCCCATAGGAAAGCATTTCTTAATGCTTTCCTATGGATGTTCTGGGTGCCCAATGCGATTTTCACATTGAGCGTCGCAGAAGCGCCTCTAGCGCTGTCAGGAAGACAGCCACTAGAGGCTGGATTAACCCAGCAATGTAAACAGAGCAGTTTAAACATAGCAGTGTAAACATGGCAGTTTCTCATTTTTATTCTCTGCAACTGCTATGTTTACACTGCAGGGTTTAAACCTGGGGGCATGGCACCCAGACCACTTCATTGGGCTGAAGTGGTCTGGGTGACTATAGTGGTCCTTTAATTAATAAAGAACAGATTATAAACCACTTTAGTACACGTTATGAATCCCCTAGCCATCATAAGGGTGTGTATGCATATACAAATTTAGAATTGTAGTGGTGGACAATAATACAGGAAACTAGATGCATTACCTGGTCTTCAAGGAAATATGTTACGAGTATTTTCATATTTGCAAGATATTTGAGTGAATGATGGTTCAACTGTGCAGAACTGTAATGCCAGTTCATATTACTCTCATTTCATACAGATATTGATGAGTGTGATGTTCTTTATGGCATCTGTCGCAATGGACAATGTGTCAACGAACGAGGGGCTTATAAATGTCACTGCAACCCAGGCTACACTCAGGATATAACTGGAACCTCTTGTATAGGTAAGGCAATATCAATACTGTGATCCTGGCTTGTAAGTTTGAACCAACCACTCACTATTTCAGCAAGCCATTTGGTATCTCTATTTCAGCAAGCCATTTTTCAGCATTAAACAAAGGGATCTGAAGAAACAGTTCACAGTCATCACAGCATTGGAAAAGCAGACACGTCCATATCTGTACTAAGGGATTTGATCTGCCCCAAGAGAACACTGAATTGATCATGTTTCCTAGACATAACCCAGGGGCATCTCAAAACTTTAAGGTTGAACTTTCAAGGGTACCTGCCTGTTTTGAACCCTGACCCATCCGGGGCAATTTTCTAAGTTTTTCCTAAAGCCATTGTTACAGACCATTGGAGTAATTAGTAGATTTTTTATATTATAATATATTAATAGTGTAGTATATTGCTCAGGAATTAAATGTACATGTCTGTAATGGGTTTTGAAATATGCTCCATCTACTTTTCAGATATTGATGAATGCAATCAGTCTCCTAAGCCGTGCAACTTCATCTGCAAAAACACAGATGGAAGCTTCCAGTGTTCTTGTCCTCGAGGTTACATTCTGCAGGAAGATGGAAGAAGCTGCAAAGGTAACATCATGTCCTTATGGGCCTAAAATATGATTAAAACAGGGCTTGTTTTAAGCCTATTCAGTAAACCGCTTCTGTAAGCTGTTGCTATTAACAACAGTAGTGAGTAGTGGCTACAAGCTACCAAGAGGTTTACAACTGTGTTGCTATATTCTTGTAGCCTCTCACTAAGGGCTGCCACTACAGATGCCAGCAACTCTCATAGTAGCTGCTTGATAGTAAAGTACAGAAATACATACCTGACCATGCGCATTTCACCCATTGCAGCCAGTAGCTACAGGCAAGTAGTTTTGGGAGGTAAATCTTAGCGACATGGTTGGATCAAAACTTCTTGGCTGTATAGGGATTTAGCTGTCATTTACTGCCTTAAACCAGGCCAGAGGGTGATGTTAGATTGTTTGTCTTAGCAGCAGTCAATATTGAGTAGCAACGGGATTCTAAAATAGTAAAACATAGTAACTGAGTAATGGTTAGCAGCTCCCATAGAAAATAATAAGAGTTGTTAGCCACTACTTAATGACTGACTTTCTGTAGGGGTGGCTGGTATATCCCCGTCATGTATGTACGTAGTGGGGAATCGCGATGCAGCCTAGAACAAAATCTAACCCCATTAAACCCCCCAATAACGACAGACCACTTAGTATGGATGAAACAGGCCACAGCATTTATTATCACAACTAAATTACTGCATAACACATCCATAACTTTATTTATTAAATCTCTTCTTTTCTGTAACCAAAACATTAGACATAAATAAGCATAAATTAACATATATACATATATAACTCCACCCATAGTGTTATACAGTGACCCAACCGTCCTTGCCAATAAAAACATGGAGTGGTTCCTAATCACCACTCCCTCTCACCTCCCCCCTCGTCATAAAAATCCTTCCAATGCCTGCCATCAGCCGACCTTATCCACGCTCGATGGGCACGAGACCTCAGGCAACCTAAAGTTAAACCTTTAGAGCAGGGGAGGTTTGAGACCTTAAAAAACTTGTTCATCTCATTCCATCTACTTAAACGTAACCTCAAACTCAATTGGCAAGGACATACCCCCGGCTAGCTGCGACAAAATATAGTATAGGGTGGGCGGGAGGGAAGCTGTTTGCTGGCCCGAATCCCAAGTGGCACTGAGGTAAGACCTCCCCCACACTGTCTTACACAGAACATAATCACACCCACAGATTCTTCCCAACCAATCCCATGCATCTATCCCCACACTCCTACATGTGCCCTTGTCCGCTTAGCTGCGCTATCTCCCCAGGGCCTATACTGGTAACATTTTGCAGTCAGTAACCTCTACTCGCTAACATTAATAACAAGCATTTCAATGAATAGCGGCTGGTCAGCTTTAAAAGTAGCAACAAGATTGAAAGTAAACCCATAATCTCTATAAAGCCAGGGAGATCTTGAGATTATCTGCATGACATGTGAGTAGTTTGTGAAGTTAAACTAATTATGGGAACACAGTTTCAGATAGAAACATAGAATATGACACAGATGAGAACCATTCAGAACATCTAATCCGCCCAATTTTCTAAATAGATGTTTTCAATGTTTTTATTAATTCTGTGACTCTAAATGCTCATGTAGTTATTGCAAAGGTTTTTAGAACCATAAAGTAATTGTATGTGTGTTAACATTACACACACTGCTTACACACATAACAGTGCAGTTATAAGAGGAATTAGACCATGATTTTAAAACATTGCCCTCCATTTTACTGAATTATATTTGTTTGTTGAACTATGTCATTCAGACCTATCCCATGGATTTTATTATCTAATAATTATGTTTGAATAACAATTAATACTTTTGTTACATGGTTCAGTACAGGCAAGGTACCATTACAATAAACATATGACTGTAGCAAAATAAAATATAATTTTTTTTTGTGAGATATATGATATGTTTTAAACAGATGGACGAGCGCATGTTGAGCCCCTTAAATTAAAAAAAAAATTATAATTTGTTAGCAATATTTAGTGAGGAAAATGCACCAGGTTGCCTGGTACAACATGCAAAATTGATGTGATAGTAAAACTAATCTGGGTGATTCACTACAGCGAGAATTGTAGAGATATGATAAGAAAACTGCTAAGTTTAGGCAAAAATATTCAAGCTGGAAAAATGACCAAGTTGAAATATTATTTTGGCTTATGCTTTGTATTTTCCTGGCCAAGTCCTGCTTTATTTAGTAACCCTAATTACCCTTATCTGCAGTAATAATTCATATTGCACAATGTACATGGGCAAGTAAGAGCAAACTGTATGTACTGATCTTATGATCAATGAAAATGTACAAACAGGATAGAAAATAAAAATAAAAAAAGGGATTTAAATTTACAGACCATACTACTACAAGCTCCCTAAAGCAACTTGCACAGTCTTTTTGTCAATAGCTCATTACTTGCCATAATTATTGGATGCTAATTATATACCTCAACCATCTAAGGATAAATACATGAAACAAAACATTCTTCATTAATCAAATGTGGCATTAAAACTTAATCTACCCAATTACGTATAAACATTGCAAAATTAGCATCATAATGTAAGGTAGCAAGGGGTTGCTTACCAGATTAGGGGACATCTTCAGTGCATGTTGTTATTACAAGTGTTGAAGATATTTCACCTGTAAACTGTGGGTATAGCAGAATTTAGTTTAAATGATGGAAACACACGGGGATCTACATTGTGTAGCAGATTACCACCCAAAAGTGAGTTCTGATGAAATGCGTCGGCTGAATTGTAAATGCTAAGGGATTATTATGAATCTGTGGAATTAGTATTAAGCAAGTATTTACTAATGCTGGTAAAAAGGTTGGAGATAATGGAAGTGCAAAGAAAATGTTGCAGTAAATGTCTTGTGATGCAGTGGACTGAAACATTGCAAGTCTCTTTTAATATATTGTTCCTGTAAGTCTGTTGCTCATGGCACCAAATATAAAGATATTACCTTGCAACTTGACATCAAAGTCCTACCAGCTCTTCAAAAAAAGAAAACTGTATACAAGTTACAATGGTCACCAATGTCTATCTGTACATCATTTGCTAGTGTTTGTTGTTAATTAAAATGTACGATGCGTAAACTTTGAAATGAATAATTAGTTGCACACAAAGGGAAAGACACGCAGTCTTTGTACTTTGTTAGACTATACTTCTTTCAGAACGTTAACCATAATTAAGCATATGACATAATATATTATATATATAAAAATATATTTGGCTTATAATATGGGTTTCTGCTCTTCCTTTTCAGATCTAGATGAATGTGCAACTAAGCAGCACAATTGCCAATTTATTTGTGTTAACACCATGGGTGGATTTACCTGTAAGTGCCCCCCTGGATTCACACAGCATCACAGTGCTTGCATTGGTAAGTGTCACCTAAAGGAATGTAGAGTTAAAGTAACTGAAGGAGAATCGGGAGATTACGAATAAAGTGAAGGATGCCTCTGTTCTTGGCCACGTCCATTTAACGTAACATAACGTAAAATTTGTAATTATCGAAAGAACATTCACCAACACAAAATATAGGATTTGTGCTGACAAAAATCTTTCATTAATCAGAATTATTGTAGATGAAATTAACAGTAACCAAAATATCCCCAAAACTAGCTAATGAATAGAAAATATCAGGGTTATTTACTAAAGTGAGATTGTTAGAAATCCCAAGTGAATTCCAAATATAAGTAGCTGAACTGTAAAAATTATCCAAGTCAAACGTGCTTCCAGCTCTGATCCTTTGCCCTTAAATTTGACATTGTCATTCAATTTGCTTTGTATTCCTGACAATTGTCACTCTAGTAAATAACCCTGTTTGTAATGTAAACAAATACCATACACCACAACAACAACAACAGATTGATCAAATACATTATAGTATTGAGACATGACATTAAACAGACAATATACTCAACTATGTTCAAATAACTCACTGATAGTCCCAGTCCATTCTTATTGGAATGTGTTTTCAATGTTTAATGTAATACACAATACATCTACATGTAATATTTGTAGATAGATACTCTTTGTGCTGTCCAATACACAGTAACATTGTGACAAAGTATCCAAGGTAATGTCCATCAAATAAGCAAACAATAAAACATGCGTAAAAGACACCAAATATATACAAAAAAAAGGAAAATAAATGCATGGAAAATAATGATGAAAAATTAAGGTGAGAACTTGAAATGGATCCGTTTTAAACCCACACTCCGTTATTACTGCACCTATTAATACAGATGTAGAAGAAAATGATGGGCCTACTGAGCTCTTATAATAAACATCTGCCAAAGTCCTTATTACCATAGGAAAAACTTTTAAAAGGAACTCTCTCGCCCTGAGCAATCGGGTATGGTTGCTGTTCTGTTGCTGTTTCTTTGTTCAAATAAAAGAAGGCAGCAAACTCCTTATGTAGTAAGGCAGGGAACCAACTGGGGAAAGTATTTTGTTTCACCAACACTTTAGGAAACAGTCTCCGTGCTTGGAGTCTTCCTTAAAGTGTGAATACGTATGTACATACAACGTTACAGAACCATGTGCTTACAATTAAACAACAAGGGGCAACTTGCAATCTATTGTACGTTGGAGGCATCTGTCGTAGCCCTTGTAATAGATTTCCGTGTTTAGAATGTGTACTTTGTTATCTGTGTAGATGTTTCTAGTTATGTAATCATCACCTTTATGTTCCATTCAGAGTCCTGATTCAAAAATAATATGAAATAATAGATTTAACAGACATCAAACAAAATTTTTGTGGAAACAAATGATCATCAAAATCTATGTGTAGCACATATACCTGAAAAATATAAAAAACAGAATTTAGTACAGTATGCACACGACGAATGACAAGTATTAAAAGTCCATGTGTTACTTACTGTTAATGCAGTGGAGAATAGCATTATATTACATCGGAACTGGGTGGGTTGTTGAGTTAGACTTTGGGGGATGGGTTGGCAATTTATAGAGAGGAACGTATTGTCCTTTTATATACAGTGATATCTATTTTTGTTCTATGTTCACTTTAGACAACAATGAATGTGCTTCAGAAGCTAACCTTTGTGGGGCAAAAGGCGTTTGCCAAAATACTCCAGGAAGCTATTCATGTGACTGCCAGCGTGGGTTTAGTTTGGATCCTAGTGGAGCCTGTGAAGGTACTGTATTTCATAATTGAAAATGAAATTGACACCAGTGAATAAAACATTGTAAATCTTCCAAAACACTTTTCATGGGATGCTCGGTTTTATTTCAGATTTATATTAAAGATTTAGCAAATTACATCATAATCCACTTCAGACAAGACAAATCTATGGCAAACACTGCAAATGCAGAGGAACAATCCAAACGCTGTGTATTTTCTCCTTTTCTCAGTATGTTTTCTTAATGCTGACTGGCAGGTGCAGAGTACAGATTGTATAACAATGATTGGCAGGGAGCGGAGAGGGAGGCATCCAGTTATAGGAAGTAGGAAGCAGGAAGTGTGGATTTCTAAATTTTATTAAATTTTTTCACACCTCACGAATACATATTTGATAAGTGAAGGGATAGGTAAGCATTATATTTAAATCACCCTGGAAAATAATAGTTCCTCTTTAATCTTTACTTGAGAGCCATTGCAGCCCCACAATAATAAAATAATGTCAATTTCAAAGTCCCCATAGAATGTTGCAAGCAGCCCTTTAATTGGTCTTTGCGTGAGCCTGCCTTAACGAACAGTCAGACCAATTGTGCAGTCACTGTTTTCAAAGCTAAGGTTAGGGTTCCCCCGGGATTCTAGTCTATTGAATCCTGGAAACGTTCTGTCAAATGTAATTTATCCTTTGTTAGACGTATAAATCAAATTCATTTTCATGCTTTAAAATATCCTTTACATGGGCTATAAAAACATTTCAGTGTCAGTTTAACCTTGCCAACAACGTACCCAAGGGGCTACCCTTTCTGAAGTTTTGAACTGGCAGTGGCAACAATAATCGTAAATTTACTCAATTAGAAGCCAGATAACATTGTCATGTCAGCCAAAGCAAACACTGCTGTTTATGCAAGCTAGAATTATTTGTGTTTGTAAACATTTATGTCTGGTAGCTAGAGAAAAACACACAGTTAAGTCATGTGCAATGTTTTGCCCATACTAAACTCTGGCACAGTAGGCATCTTGAACTTCGCTGCGTTGCTTTTAGTTAAGTTGGCCGTTTGTAAGATTTTATTTTTTCTTATTACATTATAACCTGCTTTCAAATCGATTGACAGAAGAGGAAGCCATAGTGCAGGGAAAGCCAGTTTCCCTTTAATTTCCTTTCTTTTCTGTATGTTTCGTCTATGCTGACTGCCAGGTGTAATGGATAATATCTCGATAAAGAGGTGTGGATTACTACATATATTTTTATTTTTCAAATCTCTCTAATGTATATATTTTAAATATAGAGGATAAGTAGGTATACTATTTTTTAAATATAGAGAATACGTAGACATACTATTCAAAATTAATTTTAAACTTGTTGTGGAACAACTAAGTAATAAAGTGCACACAATTAGCAACCAAGAAGGTGGCATCAAATTTATGATGGTAAAAAAATTGTTGAGAATTAATGGTTTGAAAGTGAAAAGAGACACCAGTCAAAATTGTGGTAATGTATTGTAATGCAGTGGAGGGGAAGTGTTCAAGAGAGTTATGCAGTTAATTACCGTATATTCCTGCACATCACACTAGTATTATGAGGTTTATGATGGACTCGATTAAACGTAAGGTACTCTAGACAAATGCCTGGTGAATTGATGGTCTCTTATAGTAGCAGAGACTAGCATCAAGGTTGACAAGGACAGTCGTTGGACCCCAGTCCATTCCCGTTTCTAAGGAAACTGGAAGATTATTACCCCCGAAAAAGTTATTTTTTAAAGAAAAACAAAAGTTTTTTTATTTTTATTTAATGTTAACAAATAATCTATTTTTACAAATAAATCCTGTGGCTTTTTATGTTGTCCATAAGCACTAAATGCTCATAACTAAGCTTACAGTGAAACCGTTTAGCATGTGAGTATTCTGTTCTTTTACTTTGGATTTCAAGACATAAGTAGATATGATGCATGCAGCTCAAAGTGTTCTAT
The DNA here is from genome assembly GCF_036172605.1 of Pelobates fuscus. Taxonomy (NCBI): domain Eukaryota; kingdom Metazoa; phylum Chordata; class Amphibia; order Anura; family Pelobatidae; genus Pelobates; species Pelobates fuscus. The sequence continues at coordinate 330,232,329 of NC_086319.1, forward strand.
GGTGTTCTCATACAGGTGATAGTTTTTGTTTGTTTACTCTTAATGACAGTTTGCATTCAGTGTTAACCATCTGCCATTGCAATAGCTAATGTAACCTACATTACAGTCTACAGTATGTGGAAATTATTTTAGATGCTAACGATCATCAAATTCTCACGTCTAAATGAAATTAAGCCCATGAGCACACAAGGTTGGGAGAGTAAAAATGAATAGTCTCATGAACAAAGGTATTTCTCAATTGTTGATATGATTATGGGATGGAAAGGGTTAACAGTTACTCAGACAAAGGTATTTCTCGATTGATGATGGGGTGATAGATCTTAAGCTTCAGGATACAGGGTCTCAGATTATTCTAGGTATCACATGTGTGCAAAATTAGACCAAAGACAATGGTATTGGAAGTACAAAAGTTTGATTAAAAACCTTTTTATTTCTAGATATTGATGAATGTGATGGAAGTCATCGCTGTCAACATGGATGCCAGAACATCATGGGAGGGTATAGGTGTGGCTGTCCACAAGGCTACCTTCAACATTATCAGTGGAACCAGTGTGTTGGTGAGTAGACATTACTATGTGAAGATTTGCAGGCAGCTTATGGTCTTCAGATTGGGAAAGGATTAAGTTCAACCTAAATCAAGTGGGCTATAGAAAATGGAGAATATATAGTTATTTGCAAAACAACTCTCTTACGAGATGACTCTATACGAGAAGTTGCTAATCTTTTGCACTGCAGATGTTTGTGAACTAAATTTACAATGATATTCAGCCATCTTTGCCGAATGAGTATCTTGGTCAATATGGTTGAACAGCATCTGCAGTGTCGAAGCATCAGAATTTCTAGTATGAGCAACACTAGACTACTCTTCAGCACTGCAAATGTTAATAAGCAATCCCAGTACAGAGCTTTAATATGCCGGCATTGTAATGAAGGAACAATGAGATGAGAGCCACTCCTCGCAGATGGTGCAAGTTGTCTAACTTAGGAACCTTCTTAAGTGTTGCCTAAAGAGACGACGATCGGGGACCTGCCGTTGGTACTGGTAGGTAGAACAGTGCGTAAGGAGCTGCATTTAGAACTGGCAGGTGAGATCATTCTTCTGAAGCCATTTCATATGCTGATTGCTGGCAGTCAACTCAATATTTCAGAAACGATGTCTGCACTTGCAGAAGGGAAACAACTTGATAGTCTAGACCCACCACACTCTTGACTTGAGAGAAAGGGGTGAGAAAACATAAGAATTTAAAAAGTCTCCTTTTTGCAGAGTCTAGACTTTGAGGATGCAGGAGAGAGGACAGACACTATATCATTAGATATGCCATAACCCCGTAGCATTTCCAAATGTTTCACAGTCCTTTTCATCAGTTTAGAAAAAAAGACCTGACACAGACAGAATACAGCTGCAATAATTTTGCATATTATTTAAGTGTGATTTTTAGGTCAGACATAGGATTTCCTGTTGGGTTGATTGATATCCAAAGTGTCTGTAAGAAGAAAGATTTTCTCAGACAAACCAGGCGATCCTCCCAAAACACTCTTTCTCGAAAAAGAAAATGATTGAGGCCAAGTGTATTGCTTATTTCTGGGCATTGATGACACACATCCTAAACTAGCTCTTTGATTAAACACACAGGTACAATCAGCTTATCAGCCAGAAAACATATTGCCTGGAAGACAATAACAAATTGCAAAGAACATTTAATAGTTCTTCTGTAGAATAATATAACAACCCATAGTTACTTCTAAAAAGGAGTTATGGAAATGTAGATTCAAGCAGGAGAAGGTGTGATTGATGATAAACATTTCATATAGTTTCACTAACAAATAAAAAAGCACTATAGAGGAGACTATCGAGTTGGAAAGACTGAACTGGAATTGGCTTGGTATAGTAGTGCATCTTCTATGGAGTTAGTCAGAAATATCTCACCATTGTTACCCAAAGTCAAGACACCATTACTCCTTGCAGTGTACATGAACAGTCACCGCATTATCTCCATTTGCTGGTATGTGCAGAGGGAGAATGCTACTCTATGCTTCAAGGATTGTTCTAACAAGATGTAAGGTTAGCCAACACCACCATATTCCCTCGCACTAATTTTGTTTCATAGCTGAGCATTATGGGTAATGCAATCACCATTGATCCTCATTGCCAAAGTCAGACATCCATGAATGATGGACAGATCTTCTAATTCCATTTAGAATGTTGATGCATTATGGTCAACAAGTGTAGGACACGTAAACAAGCACAGCTTGGTACAGGGCACCATTGGTGTACTCAAAGGCTGGGGTGCAAACAAAAAAAAACAGATTAACTTAACTGCTGACAGGCATATACATTTGCACTCACTGTAGGGGGGTAGGGGGGGTAATTTGCCAGTTTGCCTTGGGCACATGCCAACTTTCAAAGAATTAAAGAATGGCAACTTTCAGGTCAAAGTCAACTAACCTGGAGGCCATGCTGAGTTGGAAAATTTTTCCATGTTGAGATTTTATTTTTCCAACTCCCTTTTCTGTGGTCTGCGATTCCAAGACTAGTGAATAAACCCCAGTGTGACAGTGACCACGTTCACAGTGGCTCACATGACTGAGGACACACAGGTTGCTCAAACTCTCTGAATTATTGTGGTTATCGTTAAAAGGTGTGCAGATGTCTTTCATTTTCTTCATATGACTGGTTTAATATGCAGGTGTCAGATTTCAATTAGTGACCTAAACCCTTCCACATTTGCAATCATTTTACAAACTGTCTAGAGATTTTTCCACATACATTTCGATGTTCCAACATAAAAAAGGACTTCTCACCGGTTGCATGAATTTTTTGTAAAGTATTTATTAAACCTCAACATAATGACTTATTTTCAAATCTGTTTTTCATTTGGAGTGTGGGGTGCCTCTTTATCCAGCTATTTCCATTTTTTATGTCATTTTTATTCAGTGACATAACAAGAAGTGTGTAATTGTTGACATAGCAAAAAAATTATCAAATTTTAACCAAAATAGCTATATGTCCTTTTAATGCAAATAAGTTGAGTTTTTGTTTTTTTCTGTTCAAATATGAACTTGTTTCCAATTATCCTAGCAACCAAAGCATTCAAGGATCATGACCAAGTCTCATGGCACATAGTTTATCAGTGATTGATGTTATAAATCCATGTACAGTAAATCACAATAATACTTTGCTATGCCAGGAAATAAGATATGTTGTCCATCAAATGTTTTGCCTCAAAAGAAAGTACACTTGAACATATTGGTATGTATGAAGCTAATTAGCCTAAAGTTTTAGTAGTGGCCAGGGGTCTTTAAATTACTTTGATTATTATATTTTTATAGAGATTCTGCAGCAGTGTACAATAGAAAACGTACAATTTGATGTTTAAAACCCCTTAAGGACACAACTTCAGAAATAAAAGGGAATCATGATGGAATATTTCCGTCATGTGTCCTTAAGTGGTTAACAGACATTCCATAAAGTTTGGCATAACATTCACATAGCTACCTTCTTCTGTAGAAGGATAAAGCACCCTGATCTTACCAGGTAACTGTCTAGAGAGATTCACCATTAAAACAGAGCTGGTAAAGTTCAATGTTTCCTCCCCAACCCAATCCTACCCTTTACTATTCTCTCATTCATATTGCATTAAGGGATGCTCGCTTGCCATATCAGACTTGTCACAATTTATATGAATCTCATACCAACAAGAGAGTTGATAAGGACACTCGGAATGGGCAGAAACATAATAGCTTGCCTTGTGGTCAATCACAGTTCAGGTCTCATAAAACTTGTAGCTCACTTGTGCCATAATAGAGAGACACTATACCAGCCACAAGTAAGATTTTAACATGTTAGTGCAGTGTAGGGGTTAAGTTACTGTTAGTGTAAAATAGTGTAAGGGTGAATGATTTGCATTAAGGTAGTATAATTATTTGTTGCAGTTAAGGGTAGTTTTTTTTACTGTTAGGGCAGCACTGAAAATTGCATGGCCCAGTGCCGCCTGAGATTAGTGGGAGTTACCATACCACTCCAGGCTGCAATTATTTCAGCTGCTGCCTTTTGATTATGCTCAGGAATGAGCTCAGATAAAAAAATTTCATCAGCTGCCACTTCAGAGTGTAAATCCCACTAATATGCGGCAGACTGGGTGTTGAATATTGCACATTCTAATCACTGTACATTAAATATGTCTAGATTGAGCACTAGTAACAGATGGTATCAATACGTCACGTGACTTTCTTTGTCTGAGAATTCTGGTATGTGGTTGTATTTCAAGAGGGTCTTCATATAAGTCCTTATGTGACCAGAGTTTGAGCTTCAATGTCTGACGTCATGATGGACATAACTATATAGAATAGTGGACAAAGGACAACGACGCTGGTGGTCTGTCTGTTCTCTGACTTTGAAGACTCTATCTCTGCCTCCCTTCCTGAGTCCAGCAATCTGCTGTTGAACATCTATCATCCTGTAACATCCTTTGTTGTTTTATTATATCTTAGTAATTGTAAGCAGAATAATCCTAAAAGAAACATACATTTGATGTGAAATGATGTTTCTAACCGACACACAAAATAATTATAATATATATGCATATTAACATCCCGGCGAGCCACCCAACATGAAGAAGAAAGAAGAGAAATATATATATATATTATATTTAAAGAAGGATTTTTTTTTTACACTGGGATATGTCTGAGAAAAGGGCCCTTAAAGTGGATGGAGGTTATTACTGTGAATGATTAGATGGATGACAGTGCAGTATTGTGTTCTAAAACATAAAAATGGGACACTCTGTACTTAGTTACACAGTTTTATAAAAATATCAGAGCAAAGCAAAGCTGATAAATAATACAAAAAGTAATCCACTGCATTGGCAGTCATATCAACAAATGGACCTGACAGAGTTTATATTATTATTATTGGTATTTATATAGCGCCAACTCATCCTGCAGCGCTTTACAATATTAAAGGATCACTATAGGGTCAGGAACACAAACATGTATTCCTGACCCTATAGTGTTAACACCACCATCCAGCCCCCCTGGGCCCCTCATGCCTCCATAAATCTAATAAAAATCTTACTGTATTCAAGCCTGAAGCTGTAAATCGGCATGCTGTTAGACAGTCTGCTGACATGTGGTGGCCTGATCCAATGCAGTGCTTCCCCATAGGATTGGCTGAGACTGACAAAGAGGCAGATCAGGGGCAGAGCCAGCATGATTCAAACACAGCCCTGGCCAATCAGCATCTCCTCATAGAGATGAATTGAATCAATGAATCTCTATGAGGAAAGTTCAGTGTCTGCATGCAGAGGGAGGAGATACTGAATCACAGGATGCCGTGCACAGTGCTGCCCTGTACTCTGCTGACAGCAGATCTGAGTGGATGGAGGCATATTATGCCTCCACCAACTCCGAAATCCCTCTGGTTCACTCTGAGTGACTGCAACTGGAGGTGTTCCTAGCTTTCAATGTAAACACTGTATTTTCTCATAAAATACAGTGTTTACACGAGAAAGGCTGCAGGGAGCTATAGTTCTCACCAGAACAACCTCATTAAGCTGAAGTTGTTCAGGTGACTATAGTGTCCCTTTAATTAGACTCTTTTCAAAACAGAGCTAGCGATTTTTAGACAAATATGACTAGGTGTGAATTAGGTTTGTATTTATTTACTTGTTTTTACTGCTTTATAACTTTTGTACAGTTATGAAATGGTAAATCACAATACTTTTTTTTTCCAGATGAAAATGAGTGCATGAATAGTCAGGCGTGTGGAGGAGCCTCCTGCCACAACACATTGGGCAGCTTCAAGTGTATCTGTCCAACAGGATTTCACTTTGAGCAGTTTGCTGGTGCTTGCCAGGATGTCAATGAGTGCAGTTCTTCCCAAGCTCCCTGCAGCTATGGATGCTCCAACACTGAAGGCGGCTATCTGTGCGGCTGTCCTCCTGGCTACTTCCGAGTAGGACAAGGGTAAATATTAAAAGAACTGTATTCATAACAGCCCTTATCTTCTTAAAGTTATCTAGGGTTAGAACATCACTCTTTATGGAAGGGTACAATGATACATGGAAAAATGAAAGGGCATATTTTGTTCATTTTGTTCTTTTGCACACATACAGCTGTGTATTTATACATTAGTACAGGGGTAGGCAACCTTTGGCACTCCAGATGGACTACATCTCCCATCATTCTCTTACAGCTATAATGCTGGCAAAGCATCAAGGGAGATGTAGTTCACAACATTTGGAGTGCCAACGGTTGCTTGCCCCTGCAATAGTGTATGTGTTGACCCACGTGCTTATTCATAGGCGTTATTTACAATCACTTGATCTCTTGTGAAATGGAAGGGCACAATGATTTATCAATATTTAGAGCTGTGGTATAGTGATAACAAAACACTAATTTAAAAAAAAAACTATTATCAGATGTTCCTTTATTTTTTTAAATATTTAATCATTAAAAAAAAAAAAAAAAAAACTATTACGGCAAATAGACTTTTATTACCAAAATGTTATTCTTGTGAACTGTTCCTCTTCAACTAATATCATCTGTCCCTGGTCCAATCCAATGCTTCTCATGGTACAGCGATCATTACCAAGCAAACAGACCTTCGAAAATCAAAGGTCTTAATGAGGGAGTACCTTTTGTGGCTCTCAGTTTGACATCTACTAGAGGCGTATTGTCTGACAAATATAAACATTAACTTTCAGATAAAGTGGTTTTGGTGCTCATAATATCTCTTTAATCATACGAAAAATAAAAATAAAAAAAGCCATAAATAAATGATTTTAACAAGCACACTTGACAAATCTTCAATAGAACAAAAAAAATAACATTTGAATAATTCATTAAAATCATGAAACAACAATTTTGCCTAAAATATTACACTACACAAAATTGTTTAAAACCTTCGCTACAGAGCCCTTTTTGGTTGAAAAAAAAAATCAGCTTATCTTTTGTTTGAAGTAAGGGTAGCTAGAATATAAACATATCACATATCACATAAATGAAGTTGTGTGAGGCTTTATGGACTAAACTATATTCTACAAAACACATGAAATAAAAACATTTACACTTGTTTCTGGTAGAGAAACAGTAAAAAAATAGTTTAATAAAAAATAAAATGTCTAGAAGTAGTTTTAATTTACTAAGATTACATCTAGAATCCATTTTCTGAACATCATATTTAGAATATGTATGATAATTTAAAGTTTTTTGAGTCACAATCTATACAAAGCCGTCCCTTGAGATTTGAAGATCTCACCTACTGCAGCAAAACTGGTTAGTTACAATAGGAACAATAAGGATATAGAATGTGCTCCCTAGAGAAGATGTGCTGTCAGAATCAATAAATGTTTTGGGGGGTTTTATTAAGTTCTTACTGCATTTTAGCAGAATACAGAGGTATAAAAAGTAATACAAAATATTATTCTTAAAATTTTTATTCTGCCACGGGGAATTCTAATTCCCATTTTGGCATTAGAATGTTATTTTCCTTACTCTGGCAAAATTCATAAATTCTTTAGGATTTTTTTTTTTGTGCTCTAAATCAAAAACAGCAACTAGACTGTGTGAAAGGTTGAACATGATGGGCTTCAAATTTTCAATCTGTATTACCATGTTAATATAAGTCATGTTTGTCTTACGTCTCTTAGACATTGTGTTACGGGAGCAGGATTCAGCAGAGCCCAAGATCTTGCGGTCAGTGGGGAAATAGATGACAATTCTCTTTCCCCGGAAGCTTGCTACGACTGTAAAATCAACGGTTATCCCAAACGAGGCAGGAAACGGAGGAGCACAAACAGCACAGCTTCAGATGATGAAGAGGTAAAACTAAAAGTCTTTGAAATTGTTTATTAACTAAAGCTTAGACTATAGTTACTATACTATAGTTAAAAAAATACTTAAAAAACTGTAAAACTGTATGGTAAGCACTATGGGAGTGAGGTTTCCACACACTGAGTTATGTTCTCCAAAGCACAGCATAGATCACATTTATGCCAATAACACAAAAATATGGAATGGAAATATAAATGAACGTGTAATTTGTTTACCTACTGCAATACGTAAGTATTATGCTGTCATCTACATAGTCCCATTGTTGTGTTTGTATTTTATTACAATAATAATGGCATGCCTATTATTTTAATAATTTCCTGTACTGCACAATGGGTCACATTACACTGTACATTAAAAATGGTAATTCATGATGCTAGGGCACCAAGACCTTGTGCTTCCTTGGTTGAAGAACAAGGTACCCCCTCACCGCACCCACCCACCAACCAACCAACCAAAAGCCAACTCTCTACACACACTCCTACATAAAGCTTTTCAATTCATTAGAACATTAACTCCTAATATTCCCTAAATATGTCATTACTACCATATACCATCCCAAGTTATGTTTTTTGATTGTTAAAGGTATTATTTTAAAATATTTTTTTCTTTCCAGGAGCAACTGGAAGCCCCGGTTAGTCTTGCAAGTTGGGATATTGAGAAAACGGTTATCCTTGCTTTCAACACATCTCACCTGAATATAAGAGAACGAATTCTGGAACTCACCCCTGCCCTCACCACATTAACAAATCACAACAGATATATAATAGACTCTGGAAATGAAGATGGCCTCTTTAGGATCAATCAAAAGGAAGGAGTTAGCTACCTTCACCTGGCCAAGAAGAAACCTCAAGCAGGTGTTTACTCCCTACAGATTAGCAGTGTTCCTCTCTATAAGGAGAAAGAGCTTATCCAGCTTGAAGACAGACATGACAGAGACTACCTCAGTGGTGAACTGGGTGACATTCTTAAAATGAAGATAAAAATTCTACTCCATTAATTCACCGGACAAAGACCAACGAAATGAAACCAAAGATCGATAGGTAGACATGAATGTTTTCCCCTCACTGATTTCCCATAGGATAGGTACAAATCCTCATAAATATTTTTCTATGAATTTAAAAAAGCACTTTCTTCTCATGACATATGCAAGGTACAGGACCAATACCCCAGCTCAATACAACCACTGTCTCAGGCTTCTTATATAGTATGTAACTGAGCTGCCTTGATATGCTCAATACAATGAATTTAAACTTGGGAACACTTCATTGGACGTTGACCATTGATGCTGATACATCCAATCCTTTCAGCAGAGGTACATGCATTTACGCTCCTGATGGACTTCTCCGGTTTATTTGCTTTTCCACCTACATCTTCTTTAAGACCTTTATGATAACATTTTTGGTGCTAGTAATTTTTTTTATTTTTTTTTAAAGATTTTTTATAAATGCACTGTAATATTTACACACATTAAAAGCCAACCATTACTCAGTCTTTCATTTACAAAAAGAACACAACCAAAGTTAGCTCTAGTTTATCTCAGTTATCGTTTGATATGTCATGTAAATGACGTGTGTGTATACTGTATCCATGCAATTATTTATCCTTGAAGCATTTGTTAAACTAGTTGAGAACTCTTAAACTGAAGGGTTTTTGATGGTGCTTATAAATACCAACTACTTGTTAAATGTATACACAAACCTAGTGGTGCAATTTTTATAGCTAGGTTAACGCACTGAGGTCGTTTGACCATACAGGTTTATCAGATACAGTTTCAGTGCCACCCACAAAATATGACATGCATTGCACATGAAGAGTACCCAGAGTCGTTTTAACAAAAGGCTCTGTGTCATAAATGTCACATTTTAAAACAATGTTTGTAATATTTAATTCCTTTATTTTCTGGATCAACCCAATGTAGTTCGGTTACAACATGCTTACTGTTATTGTACAATAAACTATTACTGTATATGTAGTGTGAACATTGATGGATAGGAGGAAGAGCAAGACTTTCTTGTTATGTCCTGTGGTACTCAATTTTCCATACGTAAGAAAAAAACAACAACTTGTCTTTCATATGTGTAAAGCAGTAACAATCCAATAAATCTACAAAATAAATCAGCAGCCAATTTTACTGCTGTGAATGTTTAAACGAAAATGTCTGATGTAAATTCTTGACTATACCTTGGATTGGTATTTTATTTTCAGACACATAGAAAGTAGGGGATGACTAATACCCACACAATATTATGCAGTGTTCCTGATGTCCTGTGTAGGGTAGATACTTTAAATATATTACACACGAAACTACGGCATTTTATCCAGTGGGATTTTTACATTTTGGTTACGAGAATACCAAAGAAAGTGAAAGTGCACACAAAGTGAAACAATATATAAAAGAATTACCCTTCCTTGTTATGGGTATGTAATTCGAGTGTACAACTTGATATCTAAGAAAGTGTACACATGTTTACTGGTTACACTCACTGTTTATGGAGCCAGCTATATCGGCTCTATTTGATAGTAGTGGGTTGGCAGTATCTCAGTCGCCATCAATTTGGGGAAGTGATCAGTATTTCCATCTGTAAGTGTCTTCTGAATTTTCCCCAATATTCCAATGTAGGTTATGAGGTGAGACACAGACAGTAACCTGTTAAAATCGAGTATAGTGAATTTATTAAACAATATATATAAAATCTTACATGTATACTTAAAATTATCCACATAAGCACAAGCACAACGCGTTTCGACCTGAGTCTTCATTAAGGTGCATAACCATTTGTTACGAGTCTATAAAATAAAGAGAAACAACAAATTATTATTTTTTTAAAGGACTTCGCATGTGTCAACAGAAGTGCTTAAAAATAATACCTTGATCGTTTTTTGTTGTTGTTGCACAGATTTTAATTCTATGTTCTGGCCTCTGTTGTGTCTAATCATTAAATTCATGAAGCGCCAATATCAAAAAGCAATAATCAATTACCCTAAGGTTTTTAAAGCTATTGGTGGGCACCAAAACCTTATTCGGGATGAGTGAATTGAGTATTTGAGAAAGGGAAAGACACTGACATCGAGTACTTGTAAATAATCAATACAAACTTTATTTACTAACAAAGACTTAATTAACAATCATTCAGCTTAAAATTCAGCTTAAAGGAACAGCTCAAAGAAACAGCTTAATAAAAACATCTCAAGTACACATCACCATAAGAGAGGCTTGCTGCACTCAACTGAGAGAACTTCTGGCAGTTAGGCTTGAAGGGGACCCTCTTTTACTGGGAAATCAGCAGAACCAGCAATACGCATCCGTATTTCAGGTGGGTAGTACTCCAAATGAGTGCCAAGTTTTCTAATCTTTCATAAGAAACTTAATAATCAAAAGGGTGAATAGTCTGTACTTTTCCACCAAATCTTCTTATCAGTGCAGCCCAGCAAAGACCCTGCAAAAGCGTTGGATGGGACCTGCAGCTGGCCAGGCTTTTCAGTCCGCCAGCATTGCCATGCCAGATCTGTGCGGTTAATATTCTCTTATCTAAAAACTACCTACGTTCTCATAATATTCTCGTGAAGCTATGCATGAGTCATCTTGGTGCTGTGTTTTGTGGTTATTAACATTTTCAGCACTGTGTACCAGCGCCATCTTAACTATCTATAATAGTTTAATTTGCTCAATAGTGATGAATCATTCTTAATTAATATGGAATATTAGTATCACAGCCTCCCTCCATTTTTTGGAGAGTTTCTATACACACTTTATTGGCTCAGTCTTTCTTCCTTATTGTTTGAGATATGCAAACTGGAACCATAATGCTGACCCATATTTGACTATGGCTAGCTAGACAAAACAGAAATGGTGCACAAATAGCATTGTCTCGTGGGTAAATCATCTTGCAGTGCCTCAGCCACCCTGCTCTATATAGTCACATGTTTCTGAAGCCAGTATTGACTACCTAGCAAGTACATGATATCAGCATGTTCAGTAGGCAGGTTCTATAACAAAGCTGAGGCACGCTGAGTTTGCTGCATTCCTTTCCCAGAAGTCACATATAGCATTCACGTTATTTTAAGGTCTGGCATTAAACTATGAGCAATATAGTCTAATTTAAAAGTGTTATTATGGGGGGCGGGGCCTGACTGCCGAGCAGACTGGTCGCACTCAACCAGAGCTCCGTACGAAGACCGGCTAACAAGCGACTTTTCCCCCAAAACTACCTCACCAAACCTTCCACAACGAAGCAGCAGAGTAGTGGGGTGACCCCCGAGACTCAATTTGCCGGATTGCCGAGCTCGGAGTAGCGACCTGGTGCAAATACGGGATTGCGGCCTACCAACATATGCAGGCGCGGGAGCGGCGGCCGACCTCCACGCCAACAACTCAGCGGGAAAACGCTGCAGCCCTCCAGACCCCGTTCACCCCCCCTGGCCGGTGAGGGATATCCCGGCACCACCAAGCGACGGACACAACACGTCCGACCCAAGAGTACCTAAACGGTGAGCGAGATACCCAGACCACATAACTTGCAAACAAGCGAGGCGCCTGAGGCCCAGCCAAAATGGCCGCCCAGCCAAGACACAGGAAAAAGTCAGCGGTCAGCCGTGCCACACTCCACCCTCTGATGGCCCTAGACCAGCAGTGCCTACAATTCTGCACAACATTGGTGGACAGGGGGATGACCTACCAGCGGGCTACACAATTGGTGGCCTCGTGGCTAAGACCAATCACCCGCAGACGTCACTACGAACACCCAGCTCTGGCCTTCCAGGCGGCCACCAGGCAGCGCAAACGCCAAAGGCCGGCATGGCGGGAGCACGAAACGGGCGCACACACCAGCCCCCTCGCACAGAAAAGCGATACCACCGAACAGACCCTAAGGCCCAGCACTCTACCTGAAAATGGCTGCAAGATCTCACCAAAGGCCCAGGAGAACCGGCAAGCACACAGGCGGACGCGCAACGGCCCGAGCTCCCACCAACATATCAGCGAGTACTCACCCACAAGAGGTCGGAACCACCTGATGAAGAAGCAGACAGCGGCAACGAAGACGGCCCTGACACGGCGGCACATAAGGCAACATACAACACACCGGGAACTGCCGACGCCAGGGAATGGACTTGCTTTACAACCCACTCCGCAGCCTGAAAACAGAAGTCACTCTCCCTGGCTATCGGGAAATTACTTGTCAGGCATAGGCTGAACTGTCTCTACAACCGGTCAGCCACACGGACTAGAGCCATACACGCTCTCCAGTTCCTTACCGCCAGTGGTATTTTCTCATATTTTCCCCATATGATTGCCTTTTCTCCTTATGTTTTTTCTTTCACCTTCGTCCCCAAGCAATGTTTAATAACCTTATAGCCTAGCATGTTTAATAATGAGGTACCAATGACAAACATAGCGTTTCATTTATTTGCGTTCTTTTAATAGAAACTTCCTTATATAAGCCTGTTCTAGAAACCTGTTTTGGATGCCTGTTTCACTAGTCCTATCTCTTTCTCAGCATGAACCTGATTGCAGGGCCTTGCTAAAAATAAGATTGCATGTGTCTTGTCTATATCCTCAGTCACGCCTCTGCATACTATATCCTACCAAGTACACATAGGCTACCTCAACACTCACCTTAACAATATTGGCAGTTACTGCCTATGCCATAAGCTTGATTACACGTTGCCTTTTACCCTACTCGTTTCAGCTTTATAGCAAGATTCTCAACGAATATAATCCTGGCATATGTACGACTGTTAGTCCCTCTCAGGCATGTAATACCTAATACTCAACTTGATCATACTGTAAATAGATCCATCATAAGCCTGTTTATTAAGCTGTTATATATATAAAAAATTGTGCAAATGTTTCATGCCACTGCATACCATGTGCAACACTTGAAATACGCTGTTGTGGCGACTGTCGAAATATTGTGACTATTTGCACTACCAAAATAAAGAATTTAAAAAAAAAAAAAAAAAAAAGTGTTATTATATTTCAATTAAGGGCCCACATTGCGATCTAAATAACGTTCTGTGGTGAATCCCTTAATGCTGAAAAGCAGATATCTAGAATGTGTGTGTGAAAGTGAGTATGTGCATGTAATTTTCCTAACAAAAGGAGGTTACAGGCGGTGCAGAGTGACACAACAAAATTCTACAGTTCATGGGGATGGGTGTCAAGCTAGATTTCTGTCAGGTAGCCTACGTACACCTGTGAATTAATTGACACACTCTGCCAATGGATTCCGGCCATTTAACAGAAAAGGGCCTGCACATTTGGTTGTCACGCTATATCAATAGCAGGCCTCTCCTTTGGTTAGCGCACCTCAAACAGACAATGACAAACCTCCAAAATCACAATTGCAATCTCAAATAGAAATATATACCCAAAACCTGCTACATTCATTGGCTAATGCGATTTTTGATTTCTACATAATCAAATAAATATACAATTAGAATTTTGCAGTTCACCTTTTATGACCAGGTCTCAATTTCCTGAACAGAAGAATAAAAAAATAAAAAAATGTCACTCTGGGCGCACTAAAGTCATGTGACCATTTCATATTTTGGCCAAGACCAGAAAGAGTTCAAAACTAATCAAAACCAGGAAAAAACTGAGCGCATACAATTTATATCAAGATTCCAAAAAGAACATTTCTAGAAAGTCAGGCCTGGGATAGTAGGTCTAAAAATGGAAACAAGTTTGTACTAGGGCTAAAAAAACACTAAACGAGGAGGTCACATGACCACTAGTAAAGAGACTTGGAATGGTCACATGACTTTAGTATGCCCACAGTTGTGCTTTTTTCCCCATTCTTCTGTTCAGGAAATGGAGAGGAGATCGGGGCAAAAAGGTGAGCTGCAGGATTATAATTGTAAATGTATTTGTTTATGTAAAGCTGGTTATCCAGTGGTGTCTCAAAAAATAACATAATTTAAAGGAGTAATATTTACAGTCTTTCTTTCATATGATCAATGGACTGAACACAATACAAATATGGCTGGCTGCTGAAATGTAGGAAGAATCTATAAAACTTTGAGGTGCAAACCTAGGAAGGAAACGAGTGCAGCATGGGTTCAGCCATGCCAAATGTATTTTTGGTTGGGAAGAGGGAACACCTTTCACCTACTGCACATGAACATTTCAACCAGCTTGAAAACAGATACATCTACTAATTCCTCAGTATTCGGATAACATGACAGAGTTCCTGTAATGGTTAATGAATGTAATCCCATACTAGACCCCCAAAGTATTCATTGCAAGATTCAAATACATATTGCACTACATCAAAACAAAAATAACTTGGCGTTGAATTAAAAATAAAATTAAAATAAATAAGTAAAATTGAATTAACTGGCTTACAAACCAAATACATATTTTAGTAAATTAAGCTTTTATTAGATTCCTCTTCCATTATGCCCAGTGACACAAAGATACAAACAACACAGAACGGTGAAAACAAAATACTCCAAACTTAATCTTGTCCAAGCAGCACTGTGTGATAAACATTATATGACAACCATCGGATTGACAACATTGAAATGTACAAATTGAAAAATATATGGGTCACAAAAGGAAAACATAAAGAATGAATTATTAAAACTCGCATGTGTCGTTAACTAATTTGTGGTAAATCTAAGTGTAAAGTGAAAATCCAGGAAAACAAGCCTCTCTTTGCAAGAAATATTGCCTCTAATTGGCGCTTCTACATTGTAATATCTGAAAGGTGCGTGACTTATAACTAATGGAAACCTGACAAAGCATATTTAATTTGGCAAAGCAAAAGTATAGCAGTCCAACTAAAAATGCTTTGTTTAAGGGATTAAGGAAACATTTTAAAACTGTGTAAAATGACAAAATTAAACATTTGTTTTAAGGAAAAAAATAAAAATAAAGCCCACATGAAAATCTACAGGGCTATTAAGTAAACTGTGATTTCATCGGGGAATATCACGTTGCAGGCCGAACAATCATGCAGGAATTACAGATGTGCTGGAGAATATTTCCAATTTTTGATAATTTGTTTTAAAATGTGGAACGCCTTAGCAAATTCCAAATATTCCCATGATTAGAAAAAAAAATCCTGCAATTATTTTTGTGTTGTATGTTCATAAGAAATAATTACTTTAAAAAAAACAAAAACATAAGATTTGATAACTATTTTATGTCTCAGAGCAGCTTTTATGCACAGAACAACACCACCGCTTCACCAAATGGAACTGTATCTAACTCAATGCACCAGAAAAATAATCTTTCAATTGGATGGTGGGAGTTACTTTTAAAGTGCTATTGTGAAGATCAAAATGTAGAATGGCCTAATGGAATATGTTCAGACATTAATGATAGCTCCACTTATATAACTTTGTCGTAAATCTCATTATATTCTTTCTATATTGCATACAGTCGGTGTGATCATAAAATATTAGAGCATACTTTATCTCTGCATTAATACAATATTTCTAATACTAACACTGTTTCAGAGTACTGGTATTAAAGACAAAAAGGTGTCATCCTGATCCAACTGAAGATCAACAAAGTCCAATCATGCTTTCACCCTGGAGCCTCTCAGACATGGTACCTAAAAATGTTTACATTAATCGATATAACCTAAAGAACCGTCATATATATTTGATTCAATAGTTCAGTTTGCTCAATGGTGTTTAGAGGTATTAGAGAATTGCTTTCTATGTATGTAACCTCACGTATGACCTTGTACTTCCTTCAGTCCTGTAGCACCTAGAAAAAATAGATTTAGGAGGAACAATTATTAAGGCTGTCAGGTCATGGTGGTAAAAAAGATGGATGGGATGAGAATCTCACTACTTGTAAGGCTGACAAACCTTTTTTTAAAATGTTTCTTTTTTTTTTTTTTAAGCTACAGGTCCAATTTGAAGCTTTAACCCATAAAATATTGCATGTTAAATAAACTAAAAGCAGTGAGTCACTGAATCATATTAAATACAGCTTTGTAACGCACAATATATTTATTAACAATAACACTTTGGGACTAACTTGGCAGAAGTTTAAAATGAAACCACATGAATACTGGCGATATAAACCATTCTTGTGCAATCGGTTAGTAAGAAACAGATGGAAATTGCAATTTCAGTAAAAATAAATGATTTTTAATTCTGTGATCAATAATTTGAGACTTAATTAATTCTGAGATGCAGAGTAAAGCATACATTTCATAGTATAGCAATATTTAGGTCAGCAAATACTTCCCTAAAAGAAAGCAGGGACATGGAAACGTCAAAATAAATTTCAACACCTTAATGAGCAAGTTAGCCTCACCTTTTGCTGGCATTGCTGGCTAATTGTCTTAGCTTAAGAGGTTAATATTGATATTACCCATATTCACATGATTATGGGTGCAGCCTGCTTTATGTTACACTGTATGCTGTTCGACATTGGAAAGCGTGTGCAATGGAATTATTACCAGCCAGATGTTTCATCATTTTAAACCAGGCTTCAATTTTATAGACTTCAGACAACAGTGGAAACTGGAGCTCATCAATTCTCCCCTTAGAGGTCCCAGGAATCTGACTTCTTTCCCAGATTAATCAGCATCATGCCTAAACTCTCTCTACAAAAAAAAGTGAACGCCTAAAAATTAAAAGGTTAGCTTTGTTTGTATTCTCTCTCTACATAATGCTGTTTAGATGAATAAAAAAAAAAATAAAAAAAGAATCTCTGCCGGCCTAGGAGACAGTATTCAGTAGATCATAACACTCACATTGTAGTAACCATTTATTAGCAAGGTCTACACATTGACCCATTGATCATTGTCACGTTGTGGGTGGTTATGAACCTGCTCATTTTTCCTGTACATTCTATTAGCCCCAATTACTGGAGTGCGCAGCTGCCCTCCTATACATGAACCCAGCATTATGTTCTGTGACGTCAGACTGGCAAGAGTCAATTATGTAATCTCACCTAGATCCTACTTTCTCATTTAACACTGGCTTGACTTCCACGTGGTGTCTTTCTGTTGTCCTAACTGTGGCTGGCTTCTGGTGATTTGTACTGTCTGCTTTAACTACTGGTTTTGTACTTTTGCTTCCTATGGATTTATTTAATTTAATTTATTTATTACTGATATTTTATAAAGTGCCAACCGATTCCGCAATTATTCCATTGCTAAACAAAGCCATGCTAACAATTAGTTTATTATATTATATTTATCTATGGGCTAGTCTTTCTATGAGAGTGGTGGGCCACTTCCAATTGCTCTGTTGACTCCTGGTCCAATTTAAAATCCTTTAATATATTTTGACTGCCACCATCCACACGGGGTCTCTAATCTCAAGACAGCTTCAGTACATGAAAAACTTGGTCTGTCCAAGATTTTAATGCAGCTTCATACTGATAATGATAGGTAAAGAAAGACGTTGAAGAGACAAAACCAGCACAATTCTATCTCTACTCCTTTGGTGGTGTGACACTATGACAAGCAAGAATTAATGACATGGTAGCTGTCATTAAGTGGTACTCACATGTTTTCCAACTGGCAATAATTTGACTAACTTGTTGGTTATTTTTAATGCCAGTCAGGAATTTTAGTGTTTATTCATGTTATTGGGTAATTACAAGTTGTGCATTTAATATTGAAATCACTGTGACTCTTTTCGTAATATGCTGATACATTTTTTAAATTATATTTAAAATTATATGGTTTTATAATGTTTTTAACACACATTTTAAAGGGACAATTTAATCACCAGAACCACTACAGCTTCATGTAGTTGTTCTGGTGTCCATAGCATGTCCCTGCAGGCCTTTCAATATAAACGCTGTCTTTGAGAAAATGCAGTGTTTACATTGCTGCCTAGGGACACCTCTAGTGGCAGTCACTCAGATGGCCACTAGAGGTGCTTCCTGGATCAGTGCTGCACAGTGTGCAGCACCTACATTCACTGTTTCCACCCTCTGCATGGAGCCGCTGAACATTCCCCATACAGATGCATTAATTCAATGCATCTCTATGAGGAGATGCTGATTGACGCAGCACAGCATTTTGCCACACATGTGTAACAGTCTATATGGGAAAGCATTGGATTGAATGAGATCATCAAAATGAATTATCTCAGCCGCAACGAGACCCGCGAGGTGTTGGAGAAAAGGTGAGTAAAATCACCTTTATTCTCCAGAGAGAGGAGCCAGGCATCCAGGGCTGTGTTTCAGCATTATAGTGTCAGGAAGACATGTTTGTAAGATTACATCCAGTGATAGGTTCTTGATCCAATCTGCCATTTCTTTCAGAGAGATATGTTTTTCATAATGTACTAGAATACTAAGTACATAAATAAGTCTCCAATTGTAAAATATCATTTAGTGATTTAAAAAACTGAAAATGTATATAAACAAAAAGTGTTAATACTACTCACAAGATTTGTGGTCTCAGCAAGCACTCTATCACACATTATTTACAATTTAAAAAAAAACAGTGTTTAGTGCGTAGCGATCCATGTATCAACAGACTTAATTAAATATTGTTTCCTTTCTCTTTACATTCTATATAAAAGAATAATTGCAGTAAAACTGCATGTTCTCCAAACAATTCTTTGATAAAATGGGTTTGGGATTTTTAGTTCCACTTTAGCTATGTAGGTTCTATATGTGAAAGTCTGGGCTCAACTTGCTGTCCAAGTCATTGGTTAGCTTAGTCACGTGAATATATGCATATGCTTAGTAATGGTTTTGTGTAAGTTACAAAATATACAAAAATATATATTTTTTAACAAATTAAAATGGACACATTGTTGCAAATTGTAATAGACTGTGCACAAAAATACATTTTGCTGTGTCAGCTGGCTCTCAATACATTGTAGAAGCTGGAAATGTAATTGTTTTGTAGCATATTAACACAGTGAACAAAAAACACCATTACACTATATAAAACCAGATAAACAATATTGCAAGTGTATGTGGTTTTATAAAAGTTTTGTAAAAGCGTAATTACAAACGATCCGTGTTTATAAATGTATTATAAAACTAATATGTTCTGATTACTCATAGCTTTGGAATAGTGAACATACATCGAACAACAAGTGCAAATGTGAGTGACATACGAAAAAGAGAAAAGAACAGCACAATAAAAGAAAACTGATAACAATAAGAGAAAACAGGACAACAATAAAAATATATATATATATTTATATTTAAAAAAAAAAAAAATTATAGAAGTTGAGTGCTTAAGAAATACTGGACATGCCAACTGTGTAATTCACAAGAAATAACAGATACAAAAAAGTATCATGAATTAATTTATGCAAAAATTGGTAATTGAAGGCTATTTTGAAAATTGATTGATCCAAATCAAAAGCCTTTTAATCCGTAACTGAATGAATAGATCCATAAATGGATGCAATCATTCACTCGGGTGTTGATTGAAAGGTTTTTGATTCAGACAAATTCAATTTATTTGAATGGTCGCTGCCTAGACTTGCTCCGTGGTCCTACGAGCAGAATCCATCAGCATCGGGCGAAAATAAGCAATATTTTTACACAACTGCACTCCCTCCAAGATAAGGTGGCAGAACACACAGCTCAAATGACTGCAATGCAGAGGTCAATGGATGACCTGGACAACAGGGGGAGACCCAATAATCTCAGGATTAGTGGTCTTCCAGAAACTGAACAGGAAGATGTCCCACTGATACTTAAGGAACTCCTCAATGTTATCCTGGACAAACCCCCTGACGCCCCAATATTGCTAGACAGAACCCATCAGGCCCTGCGCCCCAGAGGAGTTTCAGCAGACAGATCACAGAGGACCTCAGCCCAAACCTAGAACACCCACCCGCAGATTAGAAGGAGGGGATGGGTAGATATCTCCCAAGGTATGTAATATCATAGCATAGACACCGATACGCCTCTAGCGGGCTGCCAAGGTTATCCCCAGTTCACCTCAGGGCTCCTGCATCTCTTGTCCAGGGAGGAAGAATATGTGCAAAAAAAAAAACCCCAAAAAACAACAATGTCACTATTGGATTCCGAATTGGTTACAGAACCGAATTTTTAAAAAGCCACTAGCCAAATCCCACACAATGCACCAAACTACTGAACCAAGAACACGTATGCCCAATTATCGCCCCCGTCCACAACTTGTGCCTATAGGAATATTTTGCCCCTAATTGGTTACCTACAGCATATTTGGGTTAGGATTCTCTCGGGAACGGATGACGTTTCCCAGTGACCATTTTGAATGAGCTAATTTCTCTTTTTTAGAGATCCTACCCCCCGCCCTGTACATGACCATTTACCCACCTTTCACCCCTACCTTCTTATAGGTATTGCACCTACCTGTGGTGACAGTAAGGATATCGGTCCCCGTGTAGGATAGATAGCTATTGGGACCTTGAATTGTAGCAAGAGCTTATAGTGAAAGGCTTCCAAATGCTAATTGGTCCATAATCAACTAGATATACTTGAGAATGTGAGCAAAGCTCACAGTAGATGCATATTTACCACTAAGTGTTTGAAACAGCTAAAAGAAACCGTTATAAAACAACTCATAAGCGGACACAGTATCCGCAGGTCGGTTATGCAAAGTGTGTGACAAGAGAAGAGATAAGAAAGTATCCCCTGAGAAGTAGAGACTGTTTGCATAAACTTCAGAAGAGCAATATGTTAACAACTGCACATATATTATTGTTACAGTGATCCATAAATGGATACAGTCAAAAGTAACATCAGGGGTGTAGGGGATATTATTAGCATTCAAGGCAATACGTTGCAGAGGATGTAAAGGAATATAGAGGGAGCGGTGTAAGCCGAACTAATAATATAGTCGGGTAGATAACACTGTCTCCCCAATTATAATACTCAGAGTGGTCCCCAAATGCAATATGGGTATCGGAGAACTGAGGGGAAAATAGAGAGTGAACGGCAAATAAGAACGCGTAAGTAATGTGATCAAAATGTAAGCCTATAAACCTCTTAACACCCTCGTTCTCTGGAACACGATCCCCATGCCAAGGTTGAAAAACGTATATTAAATGAAATTGGGGTAATAAAGATGGTCCGGTCGGACAGAGCTCCAAAATACTCAGATGTTTGCTAGGTATAAATAGACACCCTTTAATTAGTTGAGTATCAAGAGTACTCTTAGTTAAGTCGCCATCCAATATACGTGTAAATGATTCCTAGGAGTACTAGAGACTTGTTAAACATAGGTAGTCATTTAAGTACGGCATACTGAGGATGATAGGGGAATTCTCCCTCCAAACCCAGAATAAAACCGAACGGCTAGACGTCTAAGTGAGAAATATATCAAGCCTTAGTAACTCCCAAAGAGTAATAAGTCCCCAAACCTAAATTCTAACTAGTGATCCTATATAAGTCTCAGCAACGCTTAATCCTTAATGAGCTAGATAGTGATCCTAAGTAGGACAGTATATGAGTATATTGGTATCGATAACGCTCATAAGTATCAGCAACGCAAAAAATTTAACAAAGCGGCACACGCATTGCCCTTAAACAAAAGCCCAGGACCAGATGGCTTTACGGCCAAATATTACAAGTTATTTGCTAATGTACTAGCTGACCCCTTCACACAAGCCTTTAACTCACTGTCTGATACTCAACCATTACCATCCTCCACTCTGGAGGCACACATAACATTATTACCAAAATCAGGAAAACATTTCACAAATTGTGGCAACTTCTGACCAATATCCCTGATCAACATAGATCTGAAACAATTTTAAACAACACAATATAGTTTAAACAACACAATATAATAGAAAGTAGTATACTGTAGCATAGAGTGCAGGATATAAGATGGTAATTAGGCTACAGTATAGCATATACAATAACTGCAGTATCAAGATAGCAGGATTATGTCTAACTTTGTGAAGTAACAAAAAACACAGATATGCTTTGCTATAGAGTGGTCGGCAGTTTACTCAGCCTATGCCTGCAGAGGGGGAGACATTGTCCTTAGCCAGCTGGAAACTAGAGTCCGTCTCAGTCACCCAACCCCTTCCCTGGAGGCTGGACATGTGCGCTGGGAGTGAGGGCAGGCGAGGTTGTCGTGGAGAGAGCCGCCAGGAGGCTGGTGTTGGGCGGTAAGGCGTTCACCCTGTCAGCGTTCTGTTCCAGTGCCTGCTTCACGGTGTCTCGCTTCGGTGGTCCCATTGTAGCCCAGCAGATTCCTTTTGGGGGATGGCAGGTAGTGCCCCCAGGCCTGGGGTTGTGTTCTTGGTGGTAGACCTTGTTCCTCTGCTTGTGTGGCCCGCGTGCCCTGGGCTTCACCTGTCTCCTCTGCCTCTCGTGGGGTGTCAAGCGGCTCCAGTAGGTCCCATGTGGTGGGGGTCCATGCGGAGTCCACCATCTTGTCCGCGGCTGCACAGAGTGTCAGTTGTTTTCGGGTTACCCCGTCGTCGCTTGGCAGTGGGATAACCCCCGCCGGTCCATAGGGTGGGGAACGTGGGCCCAGTCTCTTTCTGTAAGCCGTGGCTGGTGGCGGGGGAGCGTCCGCCCAGGCCTGGGGTTGTGTTCTTGGTGGCAGACCTTGTTCCTCTGCTTGTGTGGCCCGCGTGCCCTGGGCCTCACCCATCTCCTCTGCCTCCCGTGGGGTGTCTCATGAGCCTTCCAGCTGGTCAATCTTGGTGTGTAGCGGGGAGGGTGAGGTGAGTAAGGTGGCGGTTTCGCGGTTCGCGGTCTGCTCTCGAGCCTCTTCCAGAAGGCTGTGAACAGCCTGTCAAGGCAGACCTCAAGCAGCTCCAGTAGGTCCCATGTGGTGGGGGTCCATGCGGAGTCCGCCATCTTGTCCGCGGCTGCACAGAGTGTCAGTCGTTTTCGGGTTACCCCGTCGTCGCTTGTCAGCGGGATAACCCCCGCCGGTCTATAGGGTGGGGAACGTGGGTCCAGTCTCTTTCCGTAAGCCGTGGCTGGTGGCGGGGGAGCGGCCGCCTCCTCCACGCCGGCCATGCTTGTAGACCTCGGGCTGCATTGCTGGTTGTTCGGCAGTTTGCACCTGTCAGCAGCTCTTTGTTGGTGGCCCATTTGACGGGTTTTGGCATCGTTTTGTGGCTTTTTATCAGGCAGGTTTGGCGTTTGGAGCGAGAGCAGCTCTGTCCTGCGTCTGCCCGGCTCTGCGTCCAGGTCCTGCCCCCGCCGATGATCTTTTATTCACACTAACTTCACCACCACATTGGCCCCTTTACTGGAGAAAATCAATCTATATAATAAGGTATCCAACTTCCAAGTTAACCTCTCCAAAAGCGAGATACTTCTCCTCAAGACAGATGGCCCATCTCAAGACTTGTTAAAGAACTTATTCCCTTTTGACTGGGCAAAAAATGACATCATGTATCTACGGGTTCACCTACCCCATGATCTCAGTAAAACATACAACCTTAATTTCGAGCCTCTTCTCCACATAATAGATAGGGACCTGACCACGTGGAATAAACTCCAATTCGGCTGGCTGTGTCGAATAAATATAATAAAAATGAATACCCTACCAAAGATCCTGTACCTTCTTCAAACTCTTCCCATACACCTCCCCAAATCCTTCTTTCTCAAAATTAAACGAGCATTCACTAAATGTATTTGGGCCCAAAATCATCCCAGACTATCTTTCGATCTACTAACACGACCGAAAACACAGGGGGGACTTGGTTTGCCCAACATAGGTCTTTATCACAAAGCGATTATAGTAACCAGAATATATAAATGGACCAATCCGACACCGAAGACACAATTGGTGATATTGGAGGACTCGTTCTTTCTGATACCACTACACATGATCCCTTGGCACAGGACAGGAACTACGTTCCTCCGCTCAAGCCAAACTCTTCATCCGACTATTACCCCAACTCTCCGCATGTGGATCATCATAAAAAAGTGCCATCCATAGCCCCATTCCCTCCTTTATTATACCAACTGACAGGTAACCCTTTTTTCCCACCAGGTGTACCCATACACTCATACGATTTTTTAAAAGTCTCAGGCACAACACCTTACCTTACATTGATGTCGGTTCTGGATGGTCATTTAGTCAAGCCTCTCAACGATCTGATGACAACAACCCAACCTTCGGTCATCCAAACTTACAAATATGCCCAACTATCCCACTTCCTACACTCCACAGAGAGCCTTCTCAAAGGCGCACGCACATTCTCAAACTTTGAAACATACTGCACCTCCGGCATCCTCAAGAGCAAACACCTTTCTATACTATACAAATTGTTGCAAGGGGGACACAAGGGACAGCTGCCTCAATTTACCACTTCTTGGGCCCAGAAGCTAAATATCATCATATCACAAAGAGAATGGGAACTGGTATTTAAACAGATTCATACATCGACAGGCTGTAACAACACGCAAGAAAGTCATTATAAGAAGATATCGCAATGGCACTATGATGTAGTTCCCACGGTTACTGATATATTGTTATATATGAATCTTCAAGTGACTTGGTGGTACACCTTTCAGATACACAGGCTCCAGTGTCTTATGTCTCACTCACCACAGGGTCCCCATGAGGACCGACAGAGAGAAATTGCCCCGATCTGAGTGAGACACACCAAACGACCATACGGGGACCCTGGCAGGTTCTAACCATACCAAGTGCGCATGGTGGTGTCATGCGCTAAAAAGTACAATGTAATGTGTTCCTGCAAGACGTTTTCGATCATGTATTACATTGAAGTACCCACCTTACATGCTTGAAGTATTGTTTATACACTGTTCTGCCATGGTTACCGCATTAAGATAGCTGTATTGCAGAATACGTTGATTCACTCTCTGTGCATACCAGTATTGTAAAATATTTTCCATTTTTTGTACTACTTAATACTATATGTTATTTTGTTATTGCACAATAAAAAGAAAATAAGTTAAAAAGAAAGTTTTGCTCATATTTACTCTACACCATCTTGTCTTATCACTTATCACATAGTGTATACACCTTACTGCAGGTGTCTAATAGTTTCCCAATAGACTTTATGGAAAGATGCATAACTGGTAAGAGTTATACACAAAACATCTGGCTGCTAAGCATGTGCTATCATTATAGATGCAATTAGCCATATTGTATCAGAGGAGCAAGTACAGAAAAATAGCATTTATATATCATTAGCATCTCATAGCAATATGGTGGCAAACTCGACATGCACATTGCTGGTTGAATGAAGTTAATTTCCTACATATGCCTTCTTTAGCATTCAATTGGCAGACATCTGTAACAGGCTTATGCTGTGATATAGTCAAACTTTGCTCTTTCCTTGCTGTAGGTGTTTACTTTCGAAAATACGATAGTAATATTCAAATATTACAGTATAAGTTTTAACATAAATCAAATGAAATCTGATACAACCAAAGTCACCATATAGAAGCCAGTCTCCACGTTTATTAAAACATTTCTCTCTTATTAATATTAGGTTTAAGCAATCTTGTTACATCAAATATTATGATTATGGCTCTCGCTTAAAGGGACACTATAGTCACCAGAACAACTACAGCTTATTGAATTTGTTCTGGTGAGTACAATCATTACCTTCAGGCTTTTTGCTGTAAACACTGTCTTTTCAGAGAAAATGCAGTGTTTACATTACAGCCTAGTGATAACCTCACTGGCCACTCCTTAGATGGCTGTTAGAGATCCTTCCTGGGTCATGGCTGCCTAAAATGCATCCAAACATTCAGTATCTCCTCCCTCTGCATGCCGACACTGAACTTTCCTCATAGAGATTCATTGATTCAATTCATCTCTATGAGGAGATGCTGATTGGCCAGAGATGTGTTTGAATTGCGCTGGCTCTGTCCCTGATCTGTCTCCTTGTCAGTCTCAGCCAATCCTATGGGGAAGCACTGTGATTGGGTCAGGCTACCACTTCTGATGATGTCAGCAGACTTCTTTTTTTTTTTTAGTCAAACAGCATGCAGAGTTACAGCTTAAGGCTTGAATACAGTAAGATTTTGCTATATTTATGGAGGCATGAGGGGCCCAGGGGGGCTAGATGGTGGTTTTATCACTATAGGGTCAGAAATACAGGTTTGTGTTCCTGACCCTATAGTGATCCTTTAAGGTTGTGATTGTGCATCTTTTGATAAAAAAAATTGCATATATTCAAATATATCTTCATACATTAGGTGTAAGTTCACACTGTTAAACTGATGATCTATTTATAATGCACATATCGGTTTTAGGCGTTTTAATTGTTTTTATTATGCTGGTGTAGAAGGAAGGAATAATTATCCAAGTGCCTTTCTGTAAAGGTACCAAAATGTACTACACAGAGCAACAGCATTAGTGGCTTAACTGTATTTACTGTAAATTTATATAGTATAATGCCTACATAGATACTATATTAACATTATTTTTTATATTTTTCTTAGCTCCGATCCAATTTCTCACAAGTGCACGAAAAAATAGTATTTCCTAAAATAAACTCTGGCAGCTTTAATTTATGGTTAGTTATACTTGCCTTTATAGCACATAAGATAAAACTGAAGCCATTTTCCCAAGTCAGCCATATTAACAGTCCCTCTCTGCAGTAGAAGGGGGTCTGCTTTTGCAGGCTGTGATATTATATGCTCACCAGGCCTGGCCTGGGAAAGTTTAATTGTTCTCTGTGGACCTAATAAATAAGACTCCTCTTGTTTTCCCTCCACTATTTCCTTTATATCTGAGGGTTATAATATTAATTGAGGGAGG
Organism: Pelobates fuscus; assembly: GCF_036172605.1. Lineage (NCBI taxonomy): Eukaryota > Metazoa > Chordata > Amphibia > Anura > Pelobatidae > Pelobates > Pelobates fuscus. The sequence continues at coordinate 330,259,814 of NC_086319.1, forward strand.
CGAACGGTTAAACGGTTGTAAAACGATTCAAATTTGAAAAAGACAATTGGAAAGAAAATTAGGGTTAGGAACTAATTTATCCTCGCTCAATTATTATTCTAACCCTTGAAACAGTAGAAATAGTGGAGCGCAGATAAAAGGAAATAACCTTAGACATAGTGGAGGGCAGATACAGGAAAGATCCAGAAACCCTCCCCTTCTAACCCCGCCCAGACTTTCTGTGGCTGTCCAATCACAAACTTCCCAATACAGCTCAATGAGTAGTCTGTGCAAGGCAGATGCTCTGAGCAATTACTGCCTCTTGCATTTAGTTCTACTGGTAACAAGACTGGTTGTTTGATTGAAAGCCAGGGGGTATAACAATTTTAATTTATAAAAGTTAAAAAAAAAATTATATCTGCACTTTTTGTAAACTGAAAAAACTCTTCACACCGAGAGCAAGCTAAAGTGATTTATGGGTCTGAAGAAAAGAAGAACAGATTCAGAAAGAGGAAGAGAAAAGGAAACAATAGTAGAAAGGTATGTTTAAGGTGACAGACACTTTAATTTTAAAAACCTTTGTTAAATATACAGCCATAATATGAATGAATGCTGTAATTTTTACACACTTTACAGACTGGTCACTAGCAATTCTCTGAGGTTTGGATTTATGAACTTACAAGGCAAACGTATCGGCACTATTCCATTTACATCTATGTGCAATCAATGGAATTGCCATCAGACTAAGTGAGTTTTTTTTTTATTTTTTTAGTATGAATTATATACAGTATTTTGTGTAATATATTTAGAGCAGCATTTGTGTAAATATTAATACAATTTTTTTTTAGAATAAATTACATTATTATCATTTCTAGTAATGAAGTGTTTTGTGATGTTGACAACACTGAATGCCAGGATGTTTTTCGGAACATGGATCCCATGGTTCGGCATCTATGGGAATACGGACTTCTCTGTAAAATACTTTTTGTCGTGTAGCAGAGGATAGTGGAAGTGCTTTGCATCCACATGCCTCTGCTGCTGACCGTTTCCTGCTTTGAAGAGGGAGGATGGAACCAGGCTTCTCCAGTGCTGTTAATGAGGTGCGAAGTAGAAAACAGGTGCCATTAGCAGTGCCAGTGCCTTTCACAATACTTGGAAGAACAGAGAAAAGTCATCACAGATTGTGATTCACTGCAGCAAGAGGAGTGCCTCATCGCATTACAGTTATGTTTCCATACTGAGAACACTTCCTTTTCTGCCAAGCTGTGTGTGTCTGATAATCCTTTTACTTGACAGATGCAAAAAAACAAGCTATATACATGATAACTAGAAGTATAGACTAAGGTAGCAAGGAACCCATCCCAATGCCGTAACAGGAGTCTTCAATAATGTCAGACGTCACAAGCTTATAGTCACACAGTAAATTAGAGAAATATAAAATATGTTGCTTTTTTTTTTTTGACTTCACGAAATGTAAATTAGATTTTTGTCAATCAGTATTTTTATTGAGGCACCTATTAGGGAAACGTTTCAGTACAACGGTGGCAATTAAAGACATTAACTTGCAAAAGGTATATGATAATATCAGTGCGTGTGCTAAGCTTAATTTATGTTACAGATATGTCACACATGAGGTGAGGGCCTCTTTTTAAGATGAAATAAGGTAGAAAGAACGACATAGCGCTAATATTGTATAACAAGATTAGTTAAAACAGAAATCTAAGCACTTGTTTTAGGCACAACAAGCAGAGTAAGAAGACAGGAGTAAGTTAGAAATGCCACAACTTCCAAAGAAACTTAAAGTCTCAGTATAATGGTGCCATCATCCAATGCCCAATTTAGGTAAGAGCAGTGCCTACATACCAGGACTGTCCATGAGTGCACTCTGGGTAGGCCCAAGCGAGCACCCACACCAACTATGAGCTAGAATTAGAGCCAACACCAATTCTCCACGGACCCAGCTATTAATCATGCTCAAGTCTATCCCACTCCATGGTCTGCATGGGTACCAAGTATGTGTGCTGTGCCTCAGCTTCAGTCTCTTGCTTCTCCTCCGCAGGCGTGGGTTGTGTAGTGAGGCCTTGCCTCTCCTGACTCTCAGGTGTCGGTAAATCACAGTGTTAAGTGCAGCAGGAGAGCCCGGTGTAGATCCTCTATAACCTTCATCCTCTTGTTGTGTGAGGAGAGACTCATGCTGCTCTGCTGCTGTTCTGATCTCTGGGACACAGAGGTCCAAAAAGCATTGCAGATTTAGTAGAAAACAGTCAGAATCTCCTCTGGTCGGTAGGCCTCGTGGCCATCTTGGGGAACAGGGTCTTTGCCTCTTGGTTCCCTCAGGCAACTCTTGATACTCTCATTGAGGCGAGTTCTGATGCACTGCCAAGCTGGGGAGTGGACGCCTCCCCCTCTCAGTTGCCAGTTAGGCCTCAACCTCCAGGAGACACAATCACTTCTATATCGGGGCTATCTCAGGTACCAGCAATCGCGTTGTAGCTAGGGCTCATACCTCTTGGTATTATTATTGTGATTAACTGCCAGATGGCAGATCTATAGACAAAAACTTGGAAGAGCTAGGTCACCATGCATGCATCCAAGATGGCGGACAGGCCCGGCCCCGATATAAAATATGTTTTAAGGATGTATACAAACTTAGATCAATGCAGTATTTCACTAGTAAGAGCTCTGCATTAGAAAACATTACATTTATTTCGGGTGACTCAAAGAAACTCAGTGAAATCTGTTCTATGGTTCTTCGATATTGCAGTTAATTAACTTGATGAATACATTATGGTTGTCCCTGGGGTTTCTTTTGCCCATAGTAACTGATATGTTACTCAACATTTAGTACTAATTGTGCACCCATGAAAACATTTGAAAAACCCTTAAATATGAACCTACTTAGGACTTGCTTTTATCTCGTAGAATGGAAAATATTATTATCATTGGCATTTATATAGTGCCAACATATTCTGCAGTGCTTTACAATTTTATAAAAGGGGCGATTTAACAATAAATGAAATAATTACAAAATGTTACAGGAACAATAGGTTGGCGAGGACCCTGCCCAAACAACCTTACAGTCTTGAGGAGGTGCTGTATAAAACACAATAGGAAAGGCATTGAGTAGGAGAGCAACTAAACAAGGTGGGAGTGAAGCAGAACTGGAGTAGAGAGTAGAGTGCTGCCCTTTTGGAGAGAGTAACAGGAGATGGGTGTTGAGGGATTTGAGGTTCACATATTGTTCCCAGGTTTTTATTAAAATGTGAGCTAATCTGTACTGACACTGGGTGTTGTCATAGTCAACAAACACATGGACAATAGTATGAAGTAGGGATTGTTTGCTTGGTAACTGGTTGAAAAAGAGAACAGCAGTGGTCTCCATTTTATATAAAATAGTTTTGAAATGTCTTTAATGAGGCAAATCTGTGCAATTTAGTTGATGATTCAACCTAATGCAGTTTCTTGCCATCACAGTATGCAATTCATACTCCAGTCCACTCCCATATCTAAAGATCTATGTTGTTGGAAAATAAACCTCAAATTAGCACCAGAGTTAAAAAGGAAAAAAACAAAACAAAGCAAATCTGTTCCTAAGGCCTGGAACACCCTCTTCATACAAGGCATCCGCCTTACTGATTCATTTATGTGATTTGTCAAAAACACATAAAACTGTCTCAGACAGCATGTGCATAACCTCACACTAATATAGGATAAATAAAGATGAAAAGAAATTAAAGAAGAAAATTACATTGCTTTTTTTTTTTATCATCCAAGAATAGCAGAATATCGCTGGAGGCTTTGATTTGCCCATATGAAGCACCAATTTTCATAATTTGGACTGAAAAATATATACTGAAAAAAACCCCATCAATAATAAATGTGTTTTAGATACATGATGTACAATAATATAGTAACGCACCTATAGCCATACTTGGGAATGCTTTGGATTGCTGAAGGCAAGATGTTTGCCCTGTAAAGCATGAAGTTTCTAAACCAATTCGGACAAATCAGATGCATCTTATAAAAGATATAAGGAAGCAAATAATGCGTGCAAAAAGGCAATTAGACTTGCTAAACTTCAAAATGAAAAAATGATAGCTAAAGAGAGCAAAACCAACCCCAAAGCATTTTTTAAGTACATAAATTCTAAAAAAAACAAAAATGAAAGTGTAGGTACACTAAAAACTGAAACGGGGGTGTTAGTTAATGAAGACCAGGAAAAGGCAGGAATTTTAAATAACTATTTCTCCTCCGTATATATTAAGGAAGAACCCATGGCAATAGATGTGCAAATGATTGCTACTAAAAACTTGCAGAATAATTGTAATTGGTTAACTCAAGACAAGGTGCTGCAGCAACTAAAGAAAGTTAATATAAACAAAGCTCCAGGGCCTGACGGTATCCATCCACGTGTACTTAAGGAACTAAGTGTAGAAATAAGTGAACCTCTGTTTTTAATCTTTCGAGATTCTTTTCTTTCAGGAAGTGTTCAAGAGGATTGGAGGAAGGCAGATGTGGTTCCTATATTCAAAAAGGGTTCAAAATCCTTGCCTGGAAATTATAGACCTGTGAGCTTAACTTCTGTGGCTGGTAAAATATTTGAAAGGTTATTAAGGGATAATATTCAAGAATTCCTTGAGTTATCAGCAAAAATCAGCACGGTTTTATGAAGCACAGGTCATGTCAAACTAACTTGATTGCGTTCTACGAAGAAGTAAGCAGAAGTATAGATCAGGGTGTTGCAGTGGATGTGTACTATTTGGATTATGCCAAGGCATTTGATACAGTTCCACACAATAGATTAGTGTTCAAACTCAAGGAAATCGGTCTAGATGAAAATGCTTGTTCTTGGGTAGAACATTGGCTTAAAAACAGAGTACAAAGAGTTGTCGTTAATGGTAAATTTTCAAGCTGGACAGAGGTGGCAAGTGGTGTCCCTCATGGGTCTGTCCGGGACCCCTTCTATTTAACATGATTATAAATGATCTTGAAGACAGCATTGAAAGTCATGTTTCAGTGTTTGCAGATGACACAAAACTTTGTAAAATAATACAATGTGAGCAAGATATTACTTTGCTGCAGAGGGATTTAGATAGACTGGAGGACTGGGCACTCAAGTGGCAAATGAAATTTAATGTTGAAAGTTATGCACTTCGGCATAAAGAATACACAAGCAACGTATACCCTTAATGGAAGCGAATTAGGGATAACAACACACGAAAAGGACTTGGGAATTGTTATAGACAACAAACTATGCAACAATGTGCAATGTCAATCAGCAGTGGCCAAGGCCAGTAAGGTATTGTCATGCATGAAAAAGGGCATTCATTCTCGGGACGAGAATATAATTTTGCCTCTTTATAAATCACTGGTAAGACCACATATTGAATATGCTGTGCAATTTTGGGCACCTGTTCTAAAGAAGGATATTATGGCACTAGAAAAAGTGCAGAGGCAGGCTACAAAATGAATAAAAGGAATGGAACATATCAGCTATGAAGAACGGTTAACAAATTTAAACCTATTTAGTTTAGAAAAACGTCACCTGAGAGGGGATATGATAACATTATACAAATATATTCGGGGCCAATACAAACCATTGTGTGGAAATCTATTTACAAACCGGACTTTACATAGGACACGAGGCCATGCATTTAGACTGGAAGAAAGAAGATTTCGTCTAAGGTAAAGGAAAGGTTTTTTTACTGTAAGAACAATCAGGATGTGGAATTCTCTGTCTGAAGAAGTGGTTTTATCAGAATCCATACAGATGTTCAAACAGCTACTAGATGCATACTTGCAAAAACAGAATATTCAAGGATATAATCTTTCAATGTAGGGTAATAACTGCTTGATCCAAAGATAAATCTGACTGCCATTCTGGGGTCAAGAAGGAATTTTTTTCCTAGCTTGTTGCAAAATTGTGCTTCAGACTGTTTTTTTTGCCTTCTTTTGGATCAACAGCAAAAAAACAAATGTGAGGAAGGCTGAACTTGATGGACGCAAGTCTCTTTTCAGCTATGTAACTATGTAACTATGTAAAAGTGAAACTTTGCACATGCAGACTCCACGCACCATAACCGCTTGAAATCACAAAAGTGGTCATGGTGTTGTGGACGCAACAATTTAAATATGCTTGTGACTGTCTTGCCAAAAATTTCCATCTGTTCTTGAAACACCAATCCTGCTATTCTTTCCAGTGATTCCATAGATACTAAATATGTTAGCAGTTCCAGTGATTCCATAGATACTAAATATGTTAGCAGTTCCAGTGATTCCATAGATACTAAATATGTTAGCAGTTCCAGTGATTCCATCGATACTAAATGTGTTAGCAGTTTCAGTGATTCCATCGATACTAAATGTGTTAGCAGTCACAGGATCAGTACAGATGGTCTTGTGGCATGTTATAATAATCTTTATTTGTTTGCAGAGTATAACTGACTCCTCTCCCCCACTTCCCCCCACTTAATCGCATACCTCGTGCTTGTTGGCCTTGCATTAAACTCATGAATTGGGGAGATATTTTGTGAGGAGGAAGATCGGCTCCTGAGTCATTACGCATAAAGCTTTGCTTAGTCACTTCACCTCACCTAATGCAAAATCTGTTGCTTTTGGCTTACACAGCTTGTATAGTTTTAACATATGGTATAGAAACCCTGCCAGAAGAATGCTGGACTCCTTTCTCCTGGAACAGTAGAATACCAGAAAAGAAGGTATTGCTGGTGGTGAGGAACTATCTGGATCACAATGATTTTGCTATTTCTTTCTGTTAAATTGCTGATCACTGTTCCCTGCTGCACATATGCTCATAAGCAAAATATGACAAATCATATCACCTAAACTACGAAAAAGGAAAAAAAAAAATAGAAAGGAATAGATAATATATTTAGGTGTAACCATATCGGCACTGGATAATTCCAGCTCTCTACAGCTGGTGTTTATTAAACATCTGTAAGTTTAAATGAAAGGTTTACTCGAACCACCATGACCACTTCTGCCTTTAGAAGCGGGCACATGGTGGGAGTCTGTATGTGTACTTGATAAAAGAACTAGAGTTGTTTTCTTACATTCTCTATGATGTTCAGCTTTTCATAGGAAGCAGGTGGTCAACAATAGTTTCTAAAAAACTAAAAAAACTGTAGCATACTTATGTAAACTTTTACAGTGTACATTTTATGACATCCTTCCTCTCTTCTCCAAAACACCTTTAGTCCACCTCCCCCTCTTAAATTCCATCAGTTGTCCACTGAATCTCCATACTACCTCCATGTAAACTCCATCCTACTTCAGAAGCCAGGCATCAGGTATCATCCACAAACATACTATATCAAAATTAAACAATGCAGTCTGTATTTATCATCAGAGAAGTATTAAAATCCCTATAATGCCCCAGGAAGATTACCAGTTTGAATCTCCCCCCACCCACATTCTTCATATGGGGATGGTTAAAAGAGCCAAGCAAATTAATTTTCATGGATTTTCATTGGATTACTGATGGGGTTTAAGAGAAGAGAGGTGGAATGACAGTGCTTTAGAAGAGAAAGTAGGGGTGTACTAAAATGTACAGGGTCTTCAGTTTTCATTTAATTTCCCCGGATTTCTGACTTACCCCGTGCATTTAGTTTCACTATATTCCACATATAATAATAATAATAAAAAAAAAATAGACAGTAAAAGTTAGATACAAAGACAGATACAAAGACAGTAAAAGTTATGTAATAAATATTGGATTAATGCTAGTATTCATCTCTCACATCATCAGCAAAAGAAAGGCTTGGTCACTGGGGTGATTGTACATGAAAACAAATGTTTTGTTAATTGGTTAAGTGTTCTGAATGATTTATGTTCTAAGGCAGCAATATGTTTAACTGAATAGACTACAACACCTAGATACAAATCTGATTATTTACATGAAAGAAAAGCCAAATGATGCAGTCATGCATTCCAAAGCTGATGTAATGCTGAGCAACATTTATTAAAGATATACTTTAAAAGCATGTTTTACTTAAAAAAAAAAAAATGTCAGTCACACAAGGTCTTCGTAGAGGTGATGAGCTGTGACCAATAGGCAGCAGAGCTAGTCAGTTAGGGGACTGTAAGCCCTTCTAGGTTCTATCAGTCGTTCTTGGTTCCAGTATCAGTTAAAGGACCACTCTAGGCACCCAGACCACTTCAGCTTAATGAGGTGGTCTGGGTGCCAGGTCCTTCTAGGGTTAACCCATTTTTTCATAAACATAGCAGTTTCAGAGAAACTGCTATGTTTATGAATGGGTTAAGCCTTCCCCCTATGTCCTCTAGTGGCTGTCTCATTGACAGCCGCTAGAGGCGCTTGCGTGCTTCTCACTGTGATTTTCACAGTGAGAGCACGCCAGCGTCCATAGGAAAGCATTATGAATGCTTTCCTATGTGACCGGCTGAATGTGCGCGCAGCTCTTGCCGCGCGTGCGCATTCAGCCGACGGGGAGTAGAAGAGGAGGATCGGAGGAGGAGAGCAGGAGGAGATCTCTCCGCCCAGCGCTGGGAAAAGGTAAGATTTAACCCCTTTCCCCTTCCCAGAGCCGGGCGGGAGGGGGTCCCTGAGGGTGGGGGCACCCTCAGGGCACTCTAGTGCCAGGAAAACGAGTATGCTTTCCTGGCACTAGAGTGGTCCTTTAATAGAGTGTAGTTGGACTCAAAATTACAACATGTAAAAACATAATATTCTATATTTCCATACAATCTTTTTTTTTTTTTTTAATTCTTTGTGTATTCTTCCAAAAGTGCACACAGAAAGAAAGTGGAGTTAGGTGGCTACAGTGGAATATTGGCAGGTCCTACTCTAGCAGCCTAATGCTTGCTCTTATGGGATTAATCTACTCATTTGGGAAATACATCCTTCCTGGGACTCTCTGCAAGTCAAGGCTAAATAGGTAGGACCTGCCAAGAATGGGGTACATTGACGTTGTGGCAGGCTTATGCAATATATGATCATATAATGTAACTAAACCCCCATTATTTTTTTGCCTAGGTGTGGTATTTTTAAATAAAACTACTACAATCTCTAAGTTTTGAAATTATTGTTTAGTGAATAAGCCAGTGCGCTGGATTGTGTATTTTATAATTATATATATATATATATAGACAATTTAGAACCTCTTGCACTCCTACAAAAAATAATAATACCAGGTGCCAAGTCCCAATAATATAAAAAATTAAACAATTACCGGCACTCTTGGGTTTAATTCATCCAGTTTATTGTTGGTAGATTCAACCTAGCTTGAATCTACCAACAATATACTGGATGAATTAAACCCAAGAGTGCCGGCAATTTTTTGATTTTATATATATATAAATATATAAAATGAAAAAAAAAATCTTTTTGTTGTTGTCAATCTTTCTTTTATTGAGGCATTGGTAGATATGGTACAGAAAAAAATAAATGGAGTTATAACAGATGATCAGATAGCAACAATACAATATGTAAAATGCATATTGATATAAGCTCCAGATTCACAGCTTCTTTTTTTTTTCTTGTTAATATTTTTCGAGTAAACAGGCATAACAGTGAAACAGACTAATTATATGTGTCTGAACTAACAGGCTATAACATTCAAGGTCACTATACATTGTTACAATGAATCGTCAGACTCATCAGGAATCAGGCTAGGATATGTTTGTCTAGTCAGCAAATGTGATGAAACTGCAGCGTAGGCTGACTAGATTGGGGGTAACTAATCATGAGACAAAACTTGTGTATGGGTTGAGTGATCTGCTAGCCCTGTGCAGCTAAATTTAGTGACACACGCTTTAACCCTTAAACTGTATGAATTACTGTCAGCTTTGGATGCTAGGTAAGAGCAGTCTCCATTTTTTGCTAGCCACAAGGAGTTGATGGTCGGGAGGTACATATCTCTGCTCTGCCGGTCCCTGCTTCTCCTTCTAGGGAATATGTAGTCTAGTCGTGGTTCGAGTGTCTTGTGCAGACTGCTTGTAGCTGTAGCAGAGTCAGCAGCCGCCATCTTGATCCAGTTGGCACAGCCGTGGACTTGTATCAGAGGCTGACAGGTTGAATGATTCCACACGTTGCTGTTTCTTGCCGGGATGACCCCCACCGGCTGGGGGGGAATGGGGTTTCTGTCTTTGTCAGCAGGTCAGGTAGCAGGGAGATCGTCCATTTCTCCCATGCTCGCCTCCAACTGTAAGCCACAAGTCCGCCATTTTGAAACACTAATATTTGTGTTCCGCGGAGTCTCGTGAGTAAAACCGAACCCTCATGTACAGGTTTTATGGTGTTTCAAAAGTTACAGGGTCAAGTATAAGGCTTAATGTTCTGCTTTTTCACATTGAAATTTGCCAGATCAGTTATGTTGCCTTTGAGAGCAAATGGTAGCCCAGGAATGAGAATTATCCACATGATGGCATACCATTTGCAAAAGTAGACAACCCAAGGTATTGCAAATGGGGTATGTCCAGTATTTTATAGTAGCCACTTAGTCACAAACACTGGCCAAAATTAGCGTTCAAATTAGTTTTTTGCCTTTTTCACACACAAACAAATATGAATGCTAACTTTGGCCAGTGTTTATGACTAAGTGGCTACTAAAAAAGACTGGACATACCCCATATTGAATACCCTAGGTCAGTGATGGCGAACCTTTTTGAGCCCGAGTGCCCAAACCGTAATACATGCCAATTTTTTTCCCTCAAAGTGCCAAAACGGCAATTAAACCTGAATACTGAGGTTTAAGTTTAGAAAAAACAACTCATACAGTTGTCCGAACTAATTAACATCTCTGTGTGTGTATTAAGCAGTTTGTGTGTGTGCTCGGCAGGCTGTCTGTATGTGTATTAAGCAGTCTGTCTGTATGTGTATTTAGCAGTCTGTCTGTGTGTGTACTTAGCAGTCTGTCTGTATTTAGCAGACTGCTGAATACACACACAGACTGCTGAGTACACAGTCTGCTGAATACACACACAGACTGCTAAATACACACACACACACACACACACACAGACTGCCGAGTACACACACACAGACTGCTAAATACACACACACAGACTGCTGAGTACACACACACACAGACTGCTGAGTACACACACACACAGACTGCTAAATACACACACACACACACGTAGACTGTTAAATACACACACACACAGACTACTGAGTACACACACACACAGACTGCCGAGTACACACACACTGCTGAGTACATACACACAGACTGCTAAATACACACACACAGACTGCTAAATACACACACACAGACTGCTGAGTACACACACACTGCTGAGTACACACACACACACACAGACTGCTGAGTACACACACACAGACTGCTGAGTACACACACACACACAGACTGCTGAGTACACACACACACACAGACTGCTAAATACACACGCACAGACTGCTGAGTACACACACACACACAGACTGCTAAATACACACACACCGACTGCTGAGTACACATACACAGACTGCTGAGTACACACACACACAAACTGCTGAGTACACACACACACACAGAATGATAAATACACACACAGACTGCTGAGTACACACACACAGACTGCTGAGTACACACACACACACTGCTGAGTGTACACACACAGACAGACTGCTGAGTGTACACACACACAGACTGCTGAGTGTACACACACTGCATTGAGGGGTACAGTGTATGTGTTTGTGTGTGGGGTGATGTGTTTGTGTGTAGGGTGATGTGTGTGTGTGGGGTGATGTGGGGTGGTGTGTGTGTGGGGGGTGGTGTGTGTGTGTGTAAGTGGGGTGATGTGTGTGTGTGTGTGGGGGGTGATGTGTGTGGGGGGTAATGTGTGTGTGTGTGGGGGGGTGATGTGGGGTGGTGTGTGTGTGGGGGTGTGGTGTGTGTGGGTGGGTGGGGTGTGTGTGTGTGGGGGGGGTGATGTGTGTGTGGGGTGATGTGTGGGGGGGTGGGGTGTGTGTGTGTGGGGGGGTGATGTGTGTGTGGGGTGATGTTTGTGTTTGTGTGGGGTTATGTGTGTGTGTTTGTGTGGGGTCATATGTGTAGGGCAGGGGTGCTGTGTGTATGTCATCCCCCCTCCCCCCCGACTGTTTTCTTTCCCCATCCCTCACTCAGTTTTTTTCACCCATCCCTCCCTCAGTTTTCTTTCCCCCATCCCACACGCAGTTTTCTCCTCCCATTCCTCCCTCAGTTACCCCCCCATCTCTCCCTCGGTTTTCTTCCCCCCTCCCATCTCTCCCTCAGTTTTCTTCCCCCTTCAATTTTCTTTCTACTTGTCCTTGATCTCCTACCTTGTAGCGTGGCCGAGCGCACCGTGGAGCTCAGTTTCCTGTACCCGGCCCGGACAGGAAGTGCTCTTGCTGTGAGCACTTCATTTCCGTCCGCCCGGGTACAGGAAGCATAAGTTCCTGTACCGCGGCGCGCTCGGCCACGCTAGACAGAGTGCCTGGCAGGCGGGAGCACTATGCGCTCACCTCCTGCCGGTCACTCCGGTTTTGCGCCCGCCGGGCTGGTGCTCCCTAAGGCGGCCACTTGTGCCGCACTATGGATGCGCCGGTGGAGCGCACCCTCCCTCCGGCGACCTGTGGCCGCGTGCCCACAGAGGGGGCTCGGCGTGCCACCTGTGGCACGCGTGCCATAAGTTCGCCATCACTGCCCTAGGTTGTCTATTTTAAAAAAAATAGTACATGTAAGGTGTGAACAGTGTTACAATGTCACTATTGATATATTTTAAAAATATGTATTTTGAAAACAGCAATGTCCTACATGTACTTATAGCCCTATAACTTTCCAAAAACAGTTAAGAACATGTTAACATTGGGAATTTCTAAACATTGGTACTAAAATTTAGAAACCATTTAGCACGGGTGTTTTTTTGGCAGTTGTAGATGCGTAACAGATTTTGGAGGTCAAAGTTAGAAAAATAGTGTTTTTGTAAATTTTTTCATCATATTTTATAATTTGTTTTATAGTAAATTATAGGATATGCTGAAAATAATGGTATCGGGGGGCGGGGCCGGACCGCCGTGCTGACCGGTCGCATGGCGGAAGGGCTCCAGAGGAATCGGGCCTTTAAGCCACAATAGGCAGCTTTTACGGGGGGCACGGGACTTCGGAGGCTGCGGCCTACTCTGGGGGGAGCGGGATAGACGGCCGCTGCCCCGTCTCCCTCCCCACGCGCTGGCTTGTTGGGCCTGCCTCGTTCCCCCCCCTCTGGGCTGGGGGGGTCATCCCGGGGGGGGTCATCCCGGTCCCCACTGGGACGAACTTGAGCTGACTAAAGGGTGCTGAACACCCAAGGCCCACAGTGTAAGATGGCGGCGGCTGAAAGCACCTTACTCCTTAACAAAGGACGGTGCAGCGAACACAGCGACGAATCCACCGCTGCCCCAGCCGGGGAGAGAAAGTGACCAAGAGAGCAACCGGACCCTCTGCCCGCAATACGCGCCTCCCTGGTGGAGACAGGAGTTGGAGGGGAATTATGAGCCCACTGAGCTAGCTCGCGAAGCATGTAACAAGCTGGTCAAGCATCTAACTCGGCTGACCACCAAGCAACAAAAAGAAAAGCCTTATTACCACCCAAAGGTACACCAGTGACATCTGGAAGAGCCTGTAGTCCCCTTTCATCTTGCACCATGCCGATCTGCTGTAGAGACCTGCCATGGACTGTAAGGCCCAAGCGACATCATCTGCCCAATCTATACAAGCACAGAGTCTTCCACAGCCAGAAACAGACCGGGCTTTACAAGAGACAACTGCTCAACACATGCCACCTAAGAACTGACACTCTTGGACGAAACATGCAGCCATACCTTACCCCTACCTACTTCTCTCTGCCGGGTCTCACACGGACACATGTAATAGCACAGACTGCTCAGCCCCAGTGGTTTTCACTTTAAGCCTGTTTCTCTTAAAACGGATGTTATGCTATTTGTCCTCTTCTTTACTTGCCTAGAATGAGCACAGCAGCACTAGCATTTACCGAGCAATTACATACCTAAGCCTGGCTATATTAATGTTGATTCTCGCTAATTAATTAATATGCATACCCTGTATCTCTCAACTCATATCACATGTCTAGATAACACTCTACCTGAGCATTGCCACTTGCGAAACAGACATGTAGGTGTAGTTTCCTTCCTGTCTTACTCCACATATAGAGTGTGCATGTATAGCCTGAATTTATTCCTGATGTTATCTTGTCCTCAAAAAAAAAAAGAAAAGTGCCAATGTTTCTGATACCATGCCAATGTTTTCTTATCTCTGTTTTTGAATAGCTTGCAACTACTGTTGTGGTAACGCAAGCTCGTCTGTTACAACGTGCACTACAAAAATAAAGAATTAAAAAAAAAAAAATAATGGTATCTTTAGAAAGACCACCTAGTGATGATAAAAACGGTATATAATATGGGTCGGTACAGTAAATCAGTAAGAGGAAAATTACAGCTAAACACAAACACCGCAGAAGTATAAAAAGAGCCCTGGTCCTTAACGGTAAGTAAATTGAAAAATGTCTGGTCACTAAGGGGTTAAATATGGCAATCCCATGTAAGGACAATAAATTAGGGAGCTATCTACTAAACATCTAAAGTATTAAAATTAAGGGCTATTCTTAATGTTGTTCTTTTAGCTGTTCAGTAGATGTAATTTGGTACCCTTATGTGGGATTGCCATATTTAAGGATACCAAATACGGGTGCTGTTTAGTAGACCAGATTGGTAGCTTACCATATATGATATCCATGAATGACATTCATTCGGTCATGAATGATATTCATGTCCTTTACATTCACAATTGTATATTAACCATTTCACTCATTTAATTTGGTTATTTGGCATTTCTTTTGTTTTTCTTATTCAGACATATTGCTGAATAAGCCAACTTTTATCTGAATCACATTTCGCCCAAACACGAATGCACAAGTCTAATCGTGTTACTAGGGGTGAGGAAAATCTTATATGAAAGAGGATTTGAGGAAACCAATGCTGAAGCAAGGAATTAAAACTAGAAGTCAGACAGTAGATGACAGTCATGCATATGGAAATGTGGATAGTATAGACCTAAAAGGAGGAGTAGGTGTTGGAAAGAGTGGGTGAAAAAATTACAAAGTTCACCGGATCAGGAAGTATGGGCCTCCAGAACACATGGTGCAGGGGATTTCGTGTCAAAGTTAAGCGGATAACTCTTCTGGGCAGAGCTCGATGTCCCACTTGTCCAGAAGACATAGATTATCATATCAGTATATATTTATAAAATATTTTACCAGGATGGGTACATTGAGATTTCTCTCATTTTCAAGTATGTCCTTACTGTATATATTTATACACAAAGCACACAATCATAACGAAAACATTTACAAACAGAAGTTATTTCTCTTGGTTACTGAGACAGGCGAATCGTTGGCATGTCTCTACTTTTATTGAAATACAAATTGCACTTTTTTAGGTTTTTCATATGAAGTCATTCCTGAGACTTACTCAGTAGAGGTGTTTATGAAATGTTTAATTTGTGAGCTAACAGGGACAGCTACAAATAAAATCATTTTTGAGCAGGGGAAATCCAGTGGCAAAGATTACAAGAACATTCACATGAACTCATTATTTTGAACCCCAAGAGATGTATTAGTTCATGAGAAACATTAAAAAACAAAGAAGAAAGAAAGAAATATATCGAGGAGAGTTGAACGTAGCGTATGGTGCTTTAAACACATGAACAGTTAGAAATGAACCATTTCCACTTACTTGATATATCCTAATGCAGTATCCTGCACCTAACATTTTTACACTTACATAAATAATATAATAGAGGATTACTGACAACACTATGTTTTTCTTTTTTTTTTTTTTTTTTTTTTTCTTTTTTTTTTTTGTTGTGCATATGTTAACAGATCTTCCTGCACTGTCACAGTGAGCAGATGCAGGAATGCATAAAAGTCACAATAAAACATGTTACATGCGGCATAAAACTTTTAAAACTATTGTTTTGTTCCATTTCGATGAGTCGGCACACCTTTTAATAAGGTTTGAATACGATTGAGATAGTTGCACACATGGTTAGTGGAGTAGCTTTAACACCGATTAATCATGCTTGACCTATGGGTACAATAATACATGGTGGTCATTGTGTGCTATTCCTATGTGTGTGGCTATGCGATAACGTTTGTGTGATGCATGCTTGTAAGTCTCGAGTGTCTATGAGGAGAAATAATCCTGAAATTTGCCAGGCAGGCAGGCAGGCAGGCTTGTCATTTTAAGGTTAATAGGCAACAGGTGAAATGTGGGCATGTCTGATGCATGTAGTGAGGCACTATACAGGTCTGATAAGCTTATTGAAAGGATGCTAAACAGTTGAAAACAATCAAACAGAATAGAATAATACTTGTGCAAGCTATGTCGTTGGTTAGTCTCTGTTGAGGAGGCTGTAGTGTGGTATGGGTAGCGTCTAGTATAACAGAGGCTTTGGGCATGTACCTCTGTGGTTTCCCGTGAGTTCTCTTTCATCCTATGCCCAGCGCATAGAAGGATGTCTGGTATATTTGGGAGTCCTGCCGGGGCACAGCAAGGCGCAGTGTCGTGAGCTCCAGTGGCCGTCTCGCCCGCCTGTCACTGCAGAGGCCCGTTCCGATGAAGTAGGTAAGTAGAGTCTCTCTCTGGTACTCTGGGGCTCTCTGTGTTGTTGAGTGGGTTCGGAGCTGTGAAGCAGGCTTGTCTGTTGTTGTCTGCTTTGCAGGTCGCGGCTTCATGCCGGGTCTGGGGGGTGCTTGTAGGCCACTTCGTGCTGGCTTTACTGCATGGCGCGATCTTGCCTGTTTGTGTGCCAACAGGGGGAGTCTTCGTATTTGGTGCCATCTTTTAGGTCCCTTTGGGTGGAGGCCCGTGCGTCTGTGGTGGAGATATGCTGGTTTTCCATCAGGTGAGTGTACTGGGGCATTGGTATGCTGCTCTTTATTAGCCAGGTGTGCCCAGAAGGCGTTGAAAAGGGCATCCAGCTTGGTCAGAGTGTGGTGCCATTCGAAGCGACAGTCGTTTTTGCATGTGGCATACTCCATTGTATAGGCCCGCGTGGCTAGGGGCTGCCTTTGAGGTTGCGCTGTCTGGAGAGGTTGGACCGGGATCACCCCCACCGGTCCTGAGGGGGGGAGCGGGTAGTCTGTGGTTCGGTGCCTCCGGCGTAGGGGTGAGGGGAGTGGCCGCCCCTTCCCCCCCAGCTCCGTCCACCACAGGTCGCAGCCTGCCACCATGGGTTCTGGATTGCGGGAAACACTCGAGTTTGGCATCGAGTGATTCACCAGGGTGCCCCCAGCATGGGTAGCGTACCCCGGTATTGTTTCAGGCATGAAATCTGTTAGTATTTCCCTATAAACAAACAATCTGTGTGGCAGGAGCTCTTCCACCATGCGACTGTTCAGCTTGCAGGTCAATCCCCGCCCCACCTCCCCCACCCCCCCCCCCCCCCCGACAACACTATTAAACACTAATAACTCTACTAATAATAATAATAAATTGTGTGCCACAATCACATTCTACTCACCTCATACCCGATTTGTCAAATGATTGCAGAAGTAAAATCAGATGGGGTCTCCAGAAACCATAATTAATAAGGGATCCTTCTCTCTCATTACTTCACCTCTTCTAAAGCATGCCAAAAAGTATCATCTTTTGGCAGGTGAGCCACGATTCCCATTAAATTTCCTATACTGGGCGATGATTGGTGATTCTATGAAAGTTGAATCCCCAAACCTTTTATTAAGCAGGGGTCCCATGCAATGTTCTCCATTTCTGAAATCCAACACTGTGTGACATTCAAGGTGATTTCATTTAAATTGAGCCATAGGACCACATATTAATAAAACTAGCTAACACAATGCACCTTCCTCTTCCTATAATTAATTTTTGGAGAGCTGCATTTTTTAAACTAACAGGGTTACTCACTAAACTGAAAATGACCTAATTCCGACCACATTGGCAATTCGAAGATTTACAAATGCAGTCAGGATTCCTTCTGTCCAACCGATTCGCTATCATTCTTCTGAAGCATTATAAAGATCACCAATATTTGCATCCAAACCAATAAACAGCACAGGAATCTGAGATTTATCAATGACAGCATGTCGACCGTATATAAATCAAATGCATATTCGCAAATTATCATTCACTTTTTGCAAGTGAATTGATCATTTGAAGAACTATTTTCTCTCTGGCAGCTATAATATAGCAACGAGGGGTAGGTAGGGACTCAAATTCATTTGGGGGGGTGGGGGGGGGGGTGGCCAGGGAAGACATGCTATTATTAATTTAATGAGGACAATGACACCTCATTGCCACTTGCCCAGGATCTACGTCATTGGGTCTGGATTTCAGCCACCTGGGTCATTTGGAACAGATGAAATCCAGACCATATTCAGGTCCATTCAGGGCACGATTTACACAATGTGGACATTGTTGAATTCCATTAGCAATGTCTGTATTTAACAGTCCGAATGGCCCCATATGGATTTGCCACTTACAGTACAGGGCCATTTGGGAAGAATCCCGTAAGTGTTTTGCATGTTGACAGATTTATATTTATTTTTAAAGTTTCCATTATTACTTTTATCTCCTGGCTGCAGATACATATTTGTCTGCTTTGTAATTTACATTATGATGACATTTCACTTAACTCAAGAATTATTTCCAATATCCGGCGCTAATTCGGTTCTAAATGTTGTGGTTTTATTTTTATTTTTTTTAACATATTGTTCTGTTCAAGAACCAAAATGTTTATTTTCTCATAATAACTCCCCATGCAGTAAGTCTAACGTTTTACTAAGAGGACAGTAATTATATGGAAGTTGTCATTAATTATCTAACACCACCTCTAAACTGCATGCAGCGGACATATATATATATATATATATATATATATGTATATATATACACACATTAGAAATAATTATAAACAGATTTATATCCAACACAGAGAAGTAATGTATCTAAAAGATTTATCAATGAAAAATATACGTAAATTAGGCAAGGGGCATTGTTGGGTGACAAAAATACCTCTAGTATATTTCATGGCTTGAATATTGACTAAAGGCCCCTTTCTAAACCAGCCCTAAAACCTAAAATGTTCTAATAATCACATTATGAAGCGACACCTTTGAATGAATTCAGTGCATTATATAAACCCATACTCCACACCTGCTGTACTAACCTCACACCATGCTATACATAAGACTGCATCTCCTACATTAATCTCAAACTTGCAAAATTAAACCAGCACCCTTTGCATTAAAATCCTGCCCCCACCACAATACCCACACACTGTGATGTATAAATAAATCCAAATTTGTTGCATTAAAGTGGCACTCTCATGATATATTTTTCTCTAATATTACAGAGGACTCAGGGCTAGGAAGGGATCGTCTCATTGCAAGGTGAAGATGAACCTTGGAAAACCTCAAATCAAGAGATTGAACCCTCATAAATGGTTGTTAAAATAGTCCATGTCAGGCGGGAGGCATTGCATAGTCTGCTTGATGGTTGATAATCAAGGTGAAAGGCCCATGTAGACCTCAGACAAAGCCCAGTTACTGCTATGGAATCTTTGTCCACTGCCCCAGTGTGGCCAAGCCAGATATCTGTGCACAAATGTGCATGAGCAGTTCTGAGCTTGGACTGTAGGACTAGAAAGTAATTTTTAGTAATGTGTAGTAGCTTGCGAAGCCACTACATTTAGGTCATATTGGTGGAAATATGTGATAACAGATTATGTGGTTGACAAGAAGGTAGAGATCCTATTGTTCTGTGTGTGCGTGTGGGAGTGATCATCCATAGCCAGATGAAGAACAAGTGGGTCACCAGAATAGGCGACATAGGACTGGAAAATATCTACTGTAACTTTGCATAGGCAGATTTTACCTAGAGAGCCTCTTCAAATATGTGACTACTGGATACAAACTCCCTCCAATCTGCTTTATATAACCTATATGTAAATATAAAAAAATAATAAACCTCTGTTTACTTTGCAATGTGATTCTCCTTAAATGGACACTATAGGCACTCAGACCACTTCATTGCATTGAAGTGGTCTTGGTGCACTGACCCGGTCTCTCACCATGTAAAAAATGGCAATTTTAGAGAAACTAGCAGATAACTACTAGAGGAGCTTCCTGCAGTTTCACAAAGTTTGTACATGTCTAGCTTGTTGAAAAACCCCCTAGGCATACATTGAGTCAATGTTTTTGTGTGGGGAAGGCCTAATGTGTGTGCGGTGCCCTCCCCACATGAGCATTAGATTCACACTGAAGTCAATAGAAGAGGAGCCTGATCTTGACGCTGGAAGCAAGTAAGTGTTGAGGGTTTTTTAACCCTTTAGATGTCCATGACAAAGTGGGCCTCGTCGGCAGAGGGACGCTAGAGTGTTAGGAATACTGCTTTGTATTCCTAACACTATAGTATTCCTTCAAATTGTAACTGTTTAAAGGGAGACTAATTGTCTTTTAGAAAAGGAAAACATTTGTGCAAACTATAGGATAGAGGGCTATAAATAGCTAACAGTTCCAAAAAACATACAAACAAATACAAAACATATGCTAGAAAGACACAAACACAGTACAGACTGCATTTGTATAGAAGAAATGTAGAAAACTGTGGCTTTACAAGCAGTCCGTATGACAACAGCTCACATGTTTAAATGTATGATAAAGATTATCATCACATTTCCCTGATGTATAAATTGAGTTTTTTTTTCTTAAACATTTCCTGCAGTAGTAAGATATCTCTCAACACGTCAAAATATTACATGATCTGCCCATTATATATATTATATACATAATATTATATACATATATATATAATACATATATTATATGCAAAATAATGGGCAAATCATATAATATCGCCCACGCATGTATAATGCACATATAAACAGAAGCGGCTCTAGACTTTGTGAGGCCTTTGGCGAAACATGAATATGAGGCCCCAACTGACGACCATAATGAAGAACAAATGCAAGCGATAATAAAGTTAACTGGCCAGGGTCCCTGGTGTCTAGTGATGGGGAATCCTTCCTGTTTCCCCTGTGCATTTAGCACAGTTTCTAGCCAGCGGGTGCACTGCTGGCATATGACTCTTTACTCTCAGTCCATCCTGAAGGGATAGCATCATAACACTTAAAGGTCCTTGCAAACACAGTTGCTGAGACCCCACCAACTCACATACTCACACACATTCTTCCAGAGACAATGAAACACACTCTCATACATATACATCCCAGACACACTCATGGGGATACACACACACCCAGATACAAACTGCCAGACAGACATACAATCACACAGAGTGATTCCCAATGCCAGACACGCTGACAAACATACATACACACACAAACAAAAATGTAGAAATTTAAGATGTTTTAGTCATCCTACTCTTTGCCAACCTTTTACCTGTGGTCCAACGGGTATCCAGCCTTGACTGTCAGCCGTGCATGTGGAGAGGCAGTATCTTGTAATGGGTTTGTGCCATCACTGGATTCTGCAATTTCATTACAGACATTGCGTACCCCAAAGCATTGTCAGTCACCTCAACATTTCCAGGTGCTACTGCCCATTTGCAAGGGAAAATGGCAGATGGTGGTTCAATGATAAGTGGGAGAGGGTGTGTGTAGGCTGCTTAGGATGTTGTGTCTGTGAGGGAGGCTGCTTGTGGTGTTGTACATGGATAGAAATGGCTGTCTAGCCTCCACATATTCAGTATAAACAAACAACAAATGGGTTGTGCCACAAAGGATGTGAAGCAGTTGTAAAAACAGAAAACATAATCCCAGAACATCAAATCCATTTTATTGTACAAGGTATTAAAGACATTTTCACTGATAATTATCTGGTGAAATTTACCTCGCCACTGGTTTTTGGAGGGGCCTGTTTGCTAGCCTCTCCTTACTCCTTAAAAATGTCCTCTTGTTACTTTATCTGCTTTTGCACACCCCTTACTCCTGTTTTAGTTTTGCTTTTGAAAAATTCCTATGGAAATGTTAGCCTTTTCCACTAAATGGTAGCTGCATCAGTAGATGTGTTTTGTGCCGTTGTATTGTGGAATTATTGTTTGTTTGTTTATGTGTTTTTGTAGTATTCACAAAAAAAAATGTATGTTTCTTCTTTTGTATGGCTTATCCATTTATGGAAAAAAAAAAAAAAAAACAGTCTAATTCTATCAAGAATCACTTTTGTGGGAATGGTCCTGCATTCCACATACTTAACATGTTTTTTTTTTCCTTAAAATAAAACTGGCACTCTTCAGACTGTCAACAAGAGACTTTGCTCCATCAGAAACACCAAGAGGATTTTCTGTTTTCGGAATGTAGCTATTCCTCTACGGAATTAAAGTGACACTTTAGTAACCCAAACAGCTTCATCTCAGTGTCCCCTTCAGAGAAACTGCGTTGTTTACATTGCTGGGTTAAGACAACCTGTAGTGGCAGTCTTCCAGACAGCCACTGGAGATGCTTTTTTGGCTTCTCACTGACGTTTCTCATGAGGACGTCTAGCGTCAACAAAATCCGCACATAAAAGCATTGATTTAATGCCAAAGCAATAATGTGATTGCGGCATGTGCACTAGGTTTCTCCATTGGAGGAGATCAAGCCAGAGCTGAGGGACCTTGGCATCGAAAAGAGGCAAGTTAGAAGTGGGGCAAAAAAAAAAGGGAGGGGTTAGCCCTGTAGCCAACAGGTTGGGGGCGCCGCAGTGGCAGAGGGACTTTATAGTGTTAGGAATACAGTTTTGCATTTCTAATGCTATAGTGTTTCTTTAAGTGAAGCACAGAATAAGACCTCTTCAAAGTATTATAACTGTTCCATCAAGTCTCAAAAAAAACAAACAGGGGAAAAACAATTACAGGTAAGTAATATTCTGAGTATTTCAAAGCAGTACTAGTTTCCATCCCTATCTTCAGTAAAGTATATATGTTTGCAATATTCCATGTCTTGTTTATCAATGGGGGCTCTGATGGGTCTAGTGATAGATGTCCAATGATCCAAGAAAAGTGGACGGATTGCCAATGTGGCCCATCGGACAGCTGCAATTGTGGATGGCGAAGTACCCAGAACACTCATTGCTTGCCTTATGGTGTAATCTTTTTGTTCTTGAAGAAACAAAAATGTCCTCCTCTATCTTTTGCCTCTTTCGCATAGGGAGGTGCAGAGAAAATTTGAATTCTTTGGGTTGGCAAAAGCTGGAATTTTTTTAAATTGATAAACCAACCATGATTTTCAAGCATGTGCATTGTTGTTTGAAGATCCCTTTCCAGATGACTTCTTGAGTCGGCTATGATAAGTCAGTCGTCCAGGTATGGGATTAAAGAAACACCCATTTCCCTTAATCTTGCAGTTAATGGAGCAAGGATTGGTAAAAATTCTTGGGGCCGATGCGAGCGCGAATGGAAGCGCTTTGAATTGGAAATGATGGATACTGGTACCAGGGTGAACTGCAAACCTTAGATACTTCCTTATTGTTACTGCCATGGGAACGTGAAGATAGGTGAAGTTAGTTGCCATAAAATTCCCTTTGTTCAATAAATGGGTAACAGAGTGAATCGTGTCCATCTGGAATTTCTGGTACGAAATATACTTGTTGATATTCTTTAGGTCCAGAATAGGTGTGACTGACTGGTCTGGTTTGGGGACCAGGAAAAATCTGGAATATACCCCTTTTCCTTCCTGACGTCTTGGCACTCACACTTTTTTTTTGTGTTACCAGTGCCATTTCTTCTGACCATAGAGATTTCTTCTTCTTTTGAGAGGAGTAAGATGAGAGAAGAAAACAAGGTTTCGGAGTTTCTGAGAACTTGATTTTGTAGCCCTCTCTTTTGACCCACAGAATCCATGGGTTTAATGCTTCTTCCCATGCCTTGTAAAAAAAAGTTGTAGCCGTCCACCTACTTTGGCTTCAGAACCTCTTCTTTTTAACTTGTTTGTTAGTGTTTTGTCTTGAAACTTGTAGTCTCTTGTTGGTATTCGAAAGAAATCGATTCCTATCAAACTTCCCAGATCTTCTAGGCTGGTAATGGAATATTTTCAAATTTGGCGTATATATATTTTCCTGAGGTAAAGCCTTTTTCATGTCAGACATTTGCCTAAGCATTTCTTCTAGTTGGGAACCAAACAATTTCCCACTTTCTAGAGGTAGTTTACAAAAAGAAGACTTCGATGCCTTATCCACGGACCATGAATACAGCCATAAAGCCCTTCTGATTACTGAAGCAAGTCCCATTGAACGTGCCGGCAATTTTGGGCCTTCCTCTGATAAATCCTGCATAAAATCATTAGCCAACCTTATATTATGTAAAAGTTGAGGAATTTCTTTTTCCGATCCTTCCATCAGGCAGCTCTCAATTTCTTGAAGCCAAACTTTTTGTGCTCTCATGACAGATACTCCCGCAATTGCAGCTTTACTTTGAAACCTTGCTGTTTGGAAGATTCTTCTGCAGGACGTCTCTGCTCTTCTGTCCATTGGATTTTTAAACAAATGTCAGTGGTGCTGGCACTCTATCACGTGGCGGTGCAGGTATTAGAGGTTCATTCCCAATCAAAACCTCAAGAAAATGTACAAAAAATATATCAATATAAATACCGCACTCAAATGCATCTATTATGTATATCTCTAAAGAAAAAGATTGAGAGAGTCAATGTATGGGTATGCAAGAAAACAGTTCATTTATTATACACCACTTGTGTGTCATTCATATATAGTGATGTACCGAACTGTCCGCCGGCGAACAGTTCCCGGCGAACTTAGCGTGTTCGCGTTCGCCACGGCGGGCGGACACATGCGCAGTTCGATCCGCCCCCTATTCGTCATCATTGGGCAAACTTTGACCCTGTGCCTCTCAGTCAGCAGGCACATTCCAGCCAATCAGCAGCACTCCCTCCCTTCCACACCCTCCAACCTCCCTCCCAGCATCCATTTTCGATTCATTCGGAAGATGCATGCTTAGTGAGAGGAGGGAAAGTTTAGCTGCTGCTGATTAGATAGGGAAATTGATAGCTAGGCTAGGGTATTCAGTGTCCACTACAATCCTGAAGGACTCATCTGATCTCTGCTGTAAGGACAGCACCCCAAAAAGCCCTTTTTAGGGCTATAACATCAGGCTGCTTTTTTTTTTTTTTTCCTGTGTAATGTAATTGCAGGTGCCTGCCTGCCAGCTTCTGTGTGAGGTTCACATTGGATACTGTGCCTATTTGCCCAGTGCCACCACTCATATCTGTTTTAACAATTGGTTAAGCTTTAGATTTAAAATAAATAAAAAAAATTCACTGTAATAGAAGAGCAGTTGCCTGCCTGCCAGCTTCTGTGTCAGGTTGGATGCCTTGCTCATTTGCACAGTCAGTGCCACCACTCATATCTGTTTTAACAATTGGTTAAGCTTTAGATTTTAAATGAATCATTTTTTTCACTGTAATAGAAGAGCAGTTGCCTGCCTGCCAGCTTCTGTGTGAGGTTCACATTGGATACTGTGCCCACTAGCCCGGTGCCACCACTCATATCTGTTTTAACAATTGGTTAAGCTTTAGATTTAAAATAAATAATTTTTTTTCACTGTAATAGAAGATCAGTTAGTTGTCTGCAAGCGTCTGGGTGTCAGGCCTACTTCAGCGTGTGCTCTGCAGACCTGTGCCAGCGTGCTTTGACAGTTGCCAATCATATCTGGTGTCTCTTTAGCGTGCTTTTACAAAGAAAAAAGGTTTCCAGTGTAAGCTAATAGCAGACAGTCAGTGTCCTTCAAGCGGCTCTGTCAGGCCTTCCTTCAGCGTGTGCCCTGCACAACCCTGCCCGCGTGCTTTGACAGTTGCCACTCATATCTTGTGTCTCTATAGCGTGCTTTTACAACCAAAATTTTGTTTCCACTGTAATAGAAGAGCAGTTGCCTGCCTGCCAGCTTCTGTGTGAGGTTCACATTGGATACTGTGCCCACTAGCCCAGTGCCACCACTCATATCTGTTTTAACAATTGGTTAAGCTTTAGATTTAAAATATTTTTTTTTCACTGTAATAGAAGAGCAGTTAGTTGTCTGCAAGCGTCTGTGTTTCAGGCCTACTTCAGCGTGTGCTCTGCAGACCTGTGCCAGCGTGCTTTGACAGTTGCCACTCATATCTTGTGTCTCTATAGCGTGCTTTTACAACCAAAATTTTGTTTCCACTGTAATAGAAGAGCAGTTGCCTGCCTGCCAGCTTCTGTGTGAGGTTCACATTGGATACTGTGCCCACTAGCCCAGTGCCACCACTCATATCTGTTTTAACAATTGGTTAAACTTTAGATTTAAAATAAATATTTTTTTTTCACTGTAATAGAAGAGCAGTTAGTTGTCTGCAAGCGTCTGGGTGTCAGGCCTACTTCAGCGTGTGCTCTGCAGACCTGTGCCAGCGTGCTTTGACAGTTGCCAATCATATCTGGTGTCTCTTTAGCGTGCTTTTACAAAGAAAAAAGGTTTCCAGTGTAAGCTAATAGCAGACAGTCAGTGTCCTTCAAGCGGCTCTGTCAGGCCTTCCTTCAGCGTGTGCCCTGCACAACCCTGCCAGCGTGCTTTGACAGTTGCCACTCATATCTTGTGTCTCTATAGCGTGCTTTTACAACCAAAATTTTGTTTCCACTGTAATAGAAGAGCAGTTGCCTGCATGCCAGCTTCTGTGTGAGGTTCACATTGGATACTGTGCCCACTAGCCCAGTGCCACCACTCATATCTGTTTTAACAATTGGTTAAGCTTTAGATTTAAAATAAATATTTTTTTTTCACTGTAATAGAAGAGCAGTTAGTTGTCTGCAAGCGTCTGGGTGTCAGGCCTACTTCAGCGTGTGCTCTGCAGACCTGTGCCAGCATGCTTTGACAGTTGCCAATCATATCTGGTGTCTCTTTAGCGTGCTTTTACAAAGAAAAAAGGTTTCCAGTGTAAGCTAATAGCAGACAGTCAGTGTCCTTCAAGCGGCTCTGTCAGGCCTTCCTTCAGCGTGTGCCCTGCACAACCCTGCCAGCGTGCTTTGACAGTTGCCAATCATATCTGGTGTCTCTATAGCGTGCTTTTAAAACCAAAATTTTTTTTCACTGTTATAGATTGAATAGCAGTTACTTGTCTTCAAGCGGGTGTCTCAGGCCTACAGTGTGTGCTCTGCAGAACTGTTCCAGTGCACATTGCCAATCATATCTGGTGTCTCTATAGCGTGCTTTTAAAACCAAAATTTGTTTTTCACTGTTATAGATTGAATAGCAGTTACTTGTCTTCAAGCGGCTCTGTCAGTCCTTCCTTCAGCGTGTGCTCTGCAGAACTGTTCCAGTGCACATTGCCAATCATATCTGGTCTCACAGTAGCTTGCACGCATAGTACCACTAATCCCAAAAAAAATGACAGGCAGAGCCAGGCCACCCCGCAGGGGCCGTCGTGGTCGTGGTGCTGTGATTCCCTTTTGCCCTAGAATAATGCCCAGTTTTCAGAAGCCACGTACCCTGAACTTGAAAAGTTCTGAGGACTTAGTTGACTGGCTAACACAGGACACCCAATCTTGTACAGCCTCCACTCGGAACCTTGACGCACCATCCTCCTCCAGCTTAGCTTCAGGCACCTCTCAAGATAGCACTCACCCGCCTGCCGCCACCACCAAAACTAGCACCACAGCCGCTTTACTTGGTATGTCAGAGGAGTTATTCACACACCCGTTTGAGAAATGAGTGATGCGCAACCATTATTGCTAGAGGATGTAGATAACAGGGATATGTCTCAGGCAGGCAGCATTAAACACATGGAGGTACGGTGTGATCATGATGATGTTGTACCCACTGCTGCTTCCTTTTCTGAGTTGTCAGATACAAGCGAAGCGGTTGATGATGACGATGCGTCCATGGATGTCACGTGGGTGCCCGCTCGGCAAGAAGAAGAACAGGGCGAAAGTTCAGATGGGGAGACAGAGAGGAGGAGGAGGAGACGAGTTGGAAGCAGGGGGGGGGTCGTCGCAAGGAGCTAGTGGCACAGTCAGACAGCATGCATCGGCACCCGGGGTCAGCCCGACAGCACGCCAATCAACGCATGCTGTGTCCACCACCAGAATGCCGTCATTGCAGAGCTCAGCAGTGTGGCATTTTTTTTGTGTGTCTGCCTCGGACAACAGCGATGCCATTTGCAACCTCTGCCAAAGGAAACTGAGTCGTGGGAGGTCCTACACCCACCTAGGTACAACTGCTTTGCATAGGCACATGATCTCACATCACAAACGCCTATGGGATCAGCACATGAGTACAAGCAGCACGCCTACTCTAAGCCGCCATCCTCCTCCTGGTCCAGCATCTTCAGCCACGTCAACCACTGCTGTCCTTCTTGCCCCCTCTCAACCATCCGCCACTCCGTCTCCCGCCTTGAGCAGTTCCCGCTCATCTGCCCACAGTCATGTGTCTGTCAAGGACATGTTTGAGCGTAAGAAGCCAATGTCACCAAGTCACCCCCTTGCCCAGCGTCTGACAGCTGGCTTGTCCGAACTATTAGCCCGCCAGCTTTTACCATACAATCTGGTTGAGTCTGAGGCGTTCAAAAAATTTGTAGCTATTGGGACACCGCAGTGGAAGGTACCCGGCCGGAATTTCTTTTCACAAAAGGCAATCCCCAACTTGTACTCGATTGTGCAAAAGGAAG
Source organism: Pelobates fuscus (assembly GCF_036172605.1). Taxonomy (NCBI): domain Eukaryota; kingdom Metazoa; phylum Chordata; class Amphibia; order Anura; family Pelobatidae; genus Pelobates; species Pelobates fuscus. The sequence continues at coordinate 330,288,433 of NC_086319.1, forward strand.
TCATGGCATGTCTGGCACACAGTGTTGGGGCAAGGGTCTATCTGACCACTGATACCTGGTCTGCAAAGCATGTCAGGGCAGGTATATCACCTACACTGCGCATTGGGTAAACCTGCTGACGGCTGACAAGCAAGGAATGCGTGGCATTGCAGAGGAGTTGGTGACACCGCCACAAATTGCAGGCAGTCCTGCTGCCACCTCCTCTACTCCTCCTACTCCATCCTCTTCCATAACCTCCTCGGCTGAGTCCTCTTGTGCCGCTGCTTCTTGCTCCACATCAACGGCACCCCCCCAGCTCCCCAGGTACTATTCCACATCCCGGATACGGCAGTGTCACGCCGTCTTGGGTTTGACTTGCTTGAAAGCAGAGAGTCACACCGGACAAGCACTCCTGTCCGCCCTGAACGCACAGGTGGAAAAGTGGCTGACTCCGCAGCAACTGGATATCGGCAAAGTGGTGTGTGACAACGGAAAAAATTTGATAGCGGCATTGAAGTTGGGCAAGTTGACACATGTGCCGTGCATGGCACATGTGTGTAATCTGATCGTACAACGCTTTGTGCATAAGTACACAGGCTTACAGGACGTCCTGAAGCAGGCCAGGAAGGTGTGTGGCCATTTCAGGCATTCCTACACGGCCATGGCTCACTTTGCCGATATCCAGCGGCGAAACAACATGCCAGTGAGGCGCTTGATTTGCGACAGCCCTACACGTTGGAATTCAAGACTCCTAATGTTCGACCGCCTGCTCCAACAAGAAAAAGCTGTTAATGAATATTTGTATGACTGGGGTGCTAGGACAGCCTCTGGGGAGCTGGGAATTTTTTTGCCACGTTACTGGACGCTCATGCGCAATGCCTGTAGGCTCATGCGTCCTTTTGAGGAGGTGACAAACCTAGTCAGTCGCAACGAAGGCACCATCAGCGACATCATACCATTTGTTTTCTTCATGGAGCGTGCCCTGCGAAGAGTGCTGGATCAGGCGGTAGATGAGCGTGAAGAGGAAGAGGAAGAGTTGTGGTCACCATCACCACCAGAAACAGCCTTATCAGCATCGCTTGCTGGACCTGCGGCAACGCTGGAAGAGGATTGTGAGGAAGAGGAGTCAGAGGAGGATTGTAGCTTTGAGGAGGAGGAGGAGGAGCAAGACCAAACACAACAGGCATCCCAGGGTGCTCGTTGTCACCTATCTGGTACCCGTGGTGTTGTACGTGGCTGGGGGGAAGAACATACCTTCAATGACATCAGTGAGGAGGAGGAACGGGAAATGAGTAGCTCGGCATCCAACCTTGTGCAAATGGGGTCTTTCATGCTGTCCTGCCTGTTGAGGGACCCTCGTATAAAAAGGCTGAAGGAGAACGACCTGTACTGGGTGTCCACGCTACTAGACCCCCGGTATAAGCAGAAAGTGGCGGAAATGTTACCCAATTACAACAAGTCGGAAAGGATGCAGCATTTGCAAAATAAATTAAAAAGTATGCTTTACACAGCGTATAAGGGTGATGTCACAGCACAACGGGAATCTAACAGGGGGAGAGGTGGAAGTCATCCTCCTCCTCCTCCTCCCACGATCACGCCGGCAAGGAAAGGACGCTTTAAAGACGTGTTGTTGATGGAGGACATGCGGACCTTTTTAAGTCCTATGCATCGCCACAGCCCTTCGGGATCCACCCTCAGAGAGCGACTCGACCGACAGGTAGCAGACTACCTCGCCTTAACTGCAGATATCGACACTCTGAGGAGCGATGAACCCCTTGACTACTGGGTGTGCAGGCTTGACCTGTGGCCTGAGCTATCCCAATTTGCGATAGAACTTCTGGCCTGCCCCGCTTCAAGTGTCCTGTCAGAAAGGACCTTCAGTGCAGCAGGAGGTATTGTCACTGAGAAGAGAAGTCGCCTAGGTCAAAAAAGTCTAGATTACCTCACCTTTATTAAGATGAATGAGGGATGGATCCCGAAGGGACTGACACTGGGCGATACATTCGATTAAAAAGGCCTGATGAGATGAGCTGCCTTGGGCTAAAAATGGTCCACACGCTGCTGTATTTTAGCTCTGAATGACGTTTGACTTGCGTGACTTATCCGCCACCAACTAGGGTTCAAGCCGCCATGTTTTAGGGCACTTTCTGCCTGTGAAACAAACATCAATTTTTCTGGCCGCTGCTACAGCAGCGGCTGCAACAATACCACATTTTTCAGGCATGTGTACATGCCTAATTTTTAGGCCCACTGGTGCAGCACTGTGGCTTCAAAAACCAAACCAAAAATTAAAATCCTCCAAGATGGCACCAATATACCAGTGGTCTAAGCATCTTCCCACCTTGGCCTAAAAAGGGGAGGTGATTCAACAATTAAAAATCTCTGCCATTTACACGTCCACTGATAGGAGACGCGGAAGGTATTAAACTGATATGAACAATACTCCACTCCTATCAGTAGGTCCGTCCCATTGTGATTTATGCCCCCCACCCACCGCGCAGGGATGGGGGCCGAGGGGGGGAGGACAGTAGGTCACCCCATTGTGATTTATGGCCCCCACCCACCGCGCAGGGGTTGGGGAGGACAGTAGCTCCCCCCAGTGTGTATCAGGGGCTTTGAGGACAGGTGTCAATCCATACCTGCCAAGTGACCCTATGTAGGGGGAACAGTCCCTATTCTGCTCTGTGTCAGTGTGTATCAGGGGTTTTGAGGACAGGTGTCAATCCATATCTGCCAAGTGACCCTATGTAGGGGGAACAGTCCCTATTCTGCTCTGTGTCAGTGTGTATCAGGGGTTTGGAGGACAGGTGTCAATCCATATCTGCCAAGTGACCCTATGTAGGGGGAACAGTCTCTATTCTGCTCTGTGTCAGTGTGTATCAGGGGTTTTGAGGACAGGTGTCAATCCATATCTGCCAAGTGACCCTTTGTAGGGGGAACAGTCTCTATTCTGCTCTGTGTCAGTGTGTATCATGGTCTCTGTGGACGGTGAACAGTCTCTATTCTGCTCTGTGTCAGTGTGTATCAGGGGTTTTGAGGACAGGTGTCAATCCATATCTGCCAAGTGACCCTATGTAGGGGGAACAGTCTCTATTCTGCTCTGTGTCAGTGTGTATCAGGGATCATTAGGATAGGTGTCAATCCATATCTGCCAAGTGACCCTATGTAGGGGGAACAGTCCCTATTCTGCTCTGTGTCAGTGTGTATCAGGGGTTTTGAGGACAGGTGTCAATCCATATCTGCCAAGTGACCCTATGTAGGGGGAACAGTCTCTATTCTGCTCTGTGTCAGTGTGTATCAGGGGTTTTGAGGACAGGTGTCAATCCATATCTGCCAAGTGACCCTATGTAGGGGGAACAGTCTCTATTCTGCTCTGTGTCAGTGTGTATCAGGGGTTTTGAGGACAGGTGTCAATCCATATCTGCCAAGTGACCCTATGTAGGGGGAACAGTCTCTATTCTGCTCTGTGTCAGTGTGTATCAGGGGTTTTGAGGACAGGTGTCAATCCATATCTGCCAAGTGACCCTATGTAGGGGGAACAGTCTCTATTCTGCTCTGTGTCAGTGTGTATCAGGGGTTTTGAGGACAGGTGTCAATCCATATCTGCCAAGTGACCCTATGTAGGGGGAACAGTCTCTATTCTGCTCTGTGTCAGTGTGTATCAGGGCTGGGCTTTGAGGACAGGTGTCAATGTTAGGTGATTTCTGCCCTTTATGGATTAAAAGCAGACTCTGCATCAACTGTGCAATTTTCCATGGGAGTTTTGCCATGGATCCCCCTCTGGCATGCCACAGTCCAGGTGTTAGTCCCCTTGAAACAACTTTTCCATCACTATTGTGGCCAGAAAGAGTCCCTGTTGGTTTTAAAATTCGCCTGCCCATTGAAGTCAATGGCGGTTCGCGCGGTTCGCCGGTTCGCAAACATTTGCGGAAGTTCGCGTTCGCCGTTCGCGAACCGAAAATTTCGGGTTCGCGACAACACTATTCATATAGGTTAAACAAGAACTCTCGGATAAAAAAAAAAATAAAAAAAATCGATAATCTCTTATAATCTGGAGAATTAATGATTTCTAAGTAAATTCAAATATGATACAAAAAACAGGAATTCATAGTATATATACAAATCAACAACCACCATTATAGTATAATTCATACCAATAGGACGAAACCTATCGTATAGATCAATTATCTCTCCTGTAGTAGTCAATTAAGTTCATATATTGTACACTAAACTGAAACTGATGGTATATACACAAATCTACAACTATTAACATCTGGAATTCATAGTATATGCATCTATCTACAACCACCAGTATTGCGTAATTCATGCAAATAGGACAATCAATGTTCTCTCCTATAGATGTAAATCAATTCATATATGGTACACCAAACCAAAATTGATGGTATATACACAAATTTACAACAAAATACAGTTCATATTTCCCATATATATAGTACAGTAATTCCATGGGTAGATACTCTATTTGAAAATTATGATATAAATACTGTAGTTTCCAATCATGGAAAGCTGCAAGCATATGAAATAATGGTGAAAAGGTCAATACTGGAAAAAAAAATGAATAAATGAAAAAATGAAAAGAAAAGCAAGAAAATGTATGAAACAGTCCAGAAAAACAGTGCACTGTTATGTGAGGAAAAACAGATGGATCTCACCCCGGATGTATGGCTTTGTAGAGAGAGACTGCAATGGTGTAGTAAGGTGTCCCTTTATTGTGCAGGCATAATCCGTCGGTATAGACGTAGTAAGAGCATGGATTTTTAAGGCCAAATACCGCACTGATGGGTAGTGTGGTCTTTTTGGACAGTTGTGCCACTTGCGTATCTACCTTTGGTAGATTTTCCCAATTTAAACCTTCTTGAAGTCTGATAAGCTCCTTAAAATGTTTGAAAATGAGTTCCCTTTTCTCAGGATTCTTCCATTCTACATATACAAATTCTAACAACTTCGAGTCTATCGGGAAACCCTTAATTTTCTTTTTTGTAACATCATCCTCAGATAACACTGCCGTTACCTCTTTAATGAATCTTTTCAGGTGTTCAGCAGGAAAACCTTCTTCCACATTAGACACCTCACTAGAATTTGATGAGCATGCAGTATCAGAGCATTCTCCTGATAACTCATCTTTCTAGCTTACGTTTTCTTGAAGGCCTTTCTTGAGAAGGCACTTGAATTTTAGCAGATTCTTTAAAAGATTCAAATGTTTGGGAAAGGTTACCCTGGAAGCAGTTAAGAAATTTCTGCATATCCTGTGGCTTAGATTTATCCAGATCTTCAGAAACGCAGCTATTGCACATTTTCTTTTTGCATCCATCAGGCAGTGGAGTAGCGCATTCTGAGCAGGTGTTGTGTTTTGATTTAAACGTATCCTTATTGAGTTCAAGTGCTGACATTTTCTCTTTGTCTAAGTCCTTAGGAGACGATGAACATCTACAATAAAGACATCTACAATAAATAAAACAATTTTGAGAAACTTACCAATCAAGAAGAAAACCGACAGATGCATTTAAGGAAAATATAAAACATATCATACCTTTGGTGGGCCACATCTTACCCAGTGCCGGTCTCCACACGGCATAAGAAGGCAGACTCTGAGTGCTCTGTAAACAGGACACAGAGCGTGGCACTCCGCTCACCTCCCAGACAGCTATCATCCCGATCCCCAATACAGCAACCTGTGCACCTCACCAGACTCAAAATAGTCCCTCCTACTTCCCCTTTAAAACCTCAGATTTACTGATGGTCCTAGGGTAAATCTGAGGTTTTAAAGGGGAAGTAGGAGGGACTATTTAAAATTTTTATTTCATTATTTACAGTTGGCTTGTCCATCAGAAGAATACAAAATCCACTGGTACTGCCACTATATGTTAGGAAAAAATAATAATTTACAAGACGGTGAAATTCTGGTTTTATATTTTAAGTAGTCTGTCAATTATAAGAACAAAAATTCTAAAAACAGCAGTGCCATGACGACATCATGTGTAAAAAAAAAAAAAAAAGAAAATTGAAAAAAGGTAAGAAAAATGCTAAATACAGCAGGAATTTCCCATCCCACTCCCCTGACCTTTTCCTGAAACCAATAAATCAAAAACATGTTATACATTCAAATAACACTACTCCCAACAGCACATGCACTATAGGCACTTTTAGTGTTAAATGGAATCAAAGACAGCATTTAAATAAAAAATATTTTAGATTCCACTTTGCCCATTTACAAAAAGTACCACATCATATGTTGGCATTTTATAAAGACAATGGTTAATCAAGAACAAATATTCTGTGTAAGCCCCACACATTTTGAGAACAAGACACTTCAACAATCGAACACATTCCAATGCACTAATTTCTATTTAGCCTTAAATTAAATATGACATCTGGAAACTTTTAAATGAAGATATACTAAATATATATGCTTAAATAGACCCATTACATTTCATTATCAGGTGGGAATTCTAATTTAAAGGCAGAGACCCAAAAGGAAAACAAAAACAAACAAAGCAAACACAAAGGCGCCTACTTATGGATTGGATGTAACTTATTGTAGTCCTGAAAGCAAGGTGTTCATGGCACTCTAGTTAAAATAAACTGCACCAGAGAACACAAGCTCAATCATACGGACTAACCGTATAACCAATTTTTCAATAATCTGATTGAAGACACATTCAAATTGACTCTCTGGGGTAATTTAACACTTGGTATGCAAGAGCAACTCTGCAGTTCAATATGATCTAATACAAGCTAGAAAAAAAAAACAACAGTACAAATATTTCAGTTTAACTTTCTATTGAGCACCGTATGACACTAGAAATTTTTAGTCCGATAATTCTTTATTTAGACGTTCGATAGCTTAATATACTATTCGTTTACTAACTACAGCAGTCGTTACATTACTTGCTTACTGATTTAGCGAAACGATATTCTGGCATGTAGGACAAACTAAACCGAAAATATTGAAGGATAAGGATATATTGGGTACTAAGGCAAGCATTCAGTTCTCACTTTTGAGGTCACAAATTTATGCGAGTCAAAAGTGATGGCCATGCCAAAAATATCACGCCGCACTCCACCAAATAAAAGGACACTGTTATTTTTACAAGGAAAGTCTTGACAGTACAGGAAGGAGGCAGGGTAATTTTACTGGAACATATTAACCATGTTAAGGCCAAACACAATGACAACTTCAAAATTATTGCAGGTCGGACAGGTATGCAATGCACACCTTTTAATGATTGCATTGGCGTCTTTCGGCAATTGGTATCATGGAACTGTAGCACATAATGAAGAAAAATACAAAATATGCATGGAAAGAGAAATATTGATCCTGCAGCACTTGACATTAAAAAAGTAGTAGTTAAATGCATTAGAATGATGAGAATGTGTTTAATGGGTATAGTCCAATTGTTTTCTGTATTAGGTCACCAAAGCGACACCTTGGCATAGATTTAGAAACGTTTTTCTAACAGAAAAGTAAAGCAAAGTCAAACAATCGTTATGAAAACCAGGGGAATCAGCAGAAACATTCCTTTGTTTTTTTTATTGCGGCTGCTATCCTTTCACAACTTTTCTGTTGCCAATACTTTAATAAATCTACCTCGTTTTAGTTATTTACATTACGAAATGCAGCAAAAATCTAATGAGTTCAGCACTGACCATTGCATAGTTGACAAAGTTCTTATGTAGAAAACACTTAATATGCTATAGATTCATAAACGATTTATCTTGCTTAAGACATGGAAGACTAGAATTTTAACTCTGTTAAAGAATGAAAAATAAAAACAGAAAAAAACCCACCATCTGACAAGTACAGCAAGTACCACAACTGCTCATCAGCATTATTGTAAACTTAGAGATTTGTTCTAGTCCAAACTGCAATTAATTAGAATTTGGGCCGATCCAGTGATTGGTCTAATTTCTGAGCTCCGAGCTGAAATGTACCTGAATCATGAACCAACCTAAATGTGCAATGGCAGAGTTAGTTTGGTTCGTGATTTTGCCCATGGCGGCAAAAAAAAATGAAAAAGAAAATGTAATTCAATTGATTGATGGGAAAAAAAAAAAAGAAAGGTTGATTGCTAGAGCCCGGACCCTAAATGTTGATTTTATTCACAGATCAAGTGATATGTGAGCAATAGAGAAAAAAATTAAATAAAAAGTTATAGATTTTTCACAGGAGAAGCTGAAATAACAGCTAACAATGATGAAATCATTTATCATAACATAAATTATATATTATATAGCTCTAGGAGCGGTTAAAGGGACACTATAGCCACCCAGACCATTTCAGCTCAATGAAGTGGTCTGGGTGCCAGGTCCCTCTAGTTTTAACCCTGCAGCTGAAAACACATCAGTTTCAGAGAAACTGCTATGTTTACATAGCAGGGTTAATCCAGCCTCTAGTGGCTGTCTTCCTGACAGCCGCTAGAGGCACTTCTCCGACGCTGGATGAGAAATTCGCATGCGCATTCTGCTCCACTCAGGAGCTGACGTCGGCGGGGGAGGAGATGTCACCAGCGCTGGATTGAGGTAAGTTGCTGAAGTGGTTTTAACGGGAGAGGGACCCTGAGGGTGAGGGTCCCCCAAGGATGACATAGTGTCAGGAAAACTGGTTTGTTTTCCTGACACTATAGTCATCCTTTAAGGTGATAGTTACTTCCCTCCAGCATGTCACTCCTACCATGAATTACTATTCACTAAAAAGAAAGCAAATACAATCAAGATGATTAATTACAGCAAATAGGCATGCACTGTAGTTGCCACTCTGGAGAGCAGGAGAACCGCCTGTATACTAGTACCATGTCACTCAATTTGTAGGTATTTTCGTTTATATGCTGACAAATGTTTGAAAAGTGAGGGAGCAAAGTTTAACAAAATTTATCAGAGCAACAAACATTTGCTAGCAATTCTGCTAGCTTAAAGGTATACTTTAGTGCCAGGAATATTACAAAGCCGTATTCATGGCACTATAGCTCCCCCTCCCTTTTTGTTGAATGTTTGTTCACCTTATGGATTCTTATCCTTTGAAGTCACCCAGAACCATGAACATACAACTGATCAATGTACTGGAACCTGCTATGATCAGTATAATATGATCTGCAACAGATGTATGGCCTTGTCAGCAAATGAGCTCCCCATTGTAATGTAATAATACACCCAGTAAAAAAGTTTTAATTAAAAATAAATAAATTAATTTTTAGTGAAAATACAGTGACTGATTCTTCGATATTATAGCATCCAGGAATTTACTCCAAAAGGTAGAGTGTCAACCAGATTTCCCATAATACCATCATATCTAAGATAATGCAAATCCATAAAGATTTTCTAGCATGAAAAAAAAGAAACCTCTAAAATTGTGCAACAGTTCAAACTGTCCAGAAAGCAAAATATTTTTTTTTTCTTTTTTCTTTTTTCTGGACTTGAAAGTGGAGTCTGTTTTCAATAATTGCTGTTTCAGAAAAGAAGAGGAAAATCAAGAGCTACAATAAAAATGGACAAGTCAAATGCACCATCTAGTGGATTTCTCTAGGTATTAATTTTTTATTTTTTTTTGCCCATAATGTTAACTGTGGAGTGATCCTTACATTACGAATGTGTGGAGAATAGCTGAATATAGGTGTGTGTGGTGTGTGTGTGTGTGTGGTGTGTATATATATATATATATATATATATATATATATATATATGTATGTGCAGAATAACAATGGGATTGATGTTTTTTCAGATTATTTTTTTTGCTCTGGAAAAGTGCATAAATATTGCATGAATATACAGCCAATACTCAAGCTGCATCACCAACTTCTATTTTACGCTCAATATTTGGATTATATTGTACTATATTTGTTTTTCCTCCAAAGGCACGTTGCTAAAAAAAAAAATTAAAAAACAAACAACTTATTTTAAATAAATCAAAACACATGATACAGCCAATCACTCTTAGTTTTGACACTGTCTCAATCCCTGGTATAAATTGGCATGGTGCGAGGTGGAGCATAACTCTGCCTTCTCATTATCATAATTGGGCCTGGGATCTCTGCTAGACAAGGATTTTGATGCTGGCACATCAATCCATTGATGTGATTATGGTACCTGTGTCCCTTTAACTCTTCCTCCTTAAGCTCCACTTCAGTTCTCATCTAAAATAAATATCCTACCTACCTTTGTAATAATTATAGAAAGGGGGAGGGGGGACTTTAAAAAAGTTTCATAATCTGTTGATACCTTGCTTGAAGATCTAATTTTACTGTCACCTCTGGTGTGAACAGGGCAAAATGCTGCTTACTATACTTGTATAGGTTTTCAATAGTAATGTCAGCTTTTCCAGAATGAGCTGTTGGCTGGAGAAAATTCACACAGATTGCTTAAGCCTAAATTCTGCTGACCAGCTAAACTTGTCAACTTAGCAATAGCAACCTAAAGGAATTTACGAAACTCCTGTTACTCTCAACATGTCTGAACCACTTTCTTGCCTCTTCCTGTACATCCCCACATTCTCAGTGTTTTTCACTAAACTGTGACAAATGATTAAAGTTTGTATAAACAAATGTGATGGAATAATGCAACAAGTTAAATTATAAATACATTTTACTTCCCTTACATTTCCCATAAACAAAGCAGCATTCATCAAATGGGTAGTTGCCCTTTCCTCTACCACAGGATAGGCAACATTGATACTGGCCAAGGCTCCTGGTACTTATCTATCCTCCCCACCTAAGCTCCAAAAAGGCACATTATAACTGCTGTAACTAGGCGCCCCCTACAGGACCGGCCAACTGTACCCACGTACCTATTCTGCCTATCAGGAGATCCGATAAATCAGCAGTAGCTTCCCATGAATTGTTTTCAAATAAATATGAAAACATATACAATAAACAGTGGTGTGCTTTTATACAACACCTTTTCCTGGCACTGGAGAATCCCTTTAAGCAGTGATCTCTTAATATGGCAATTTTAAACACATACAAGATCTAGAGCCCAAAGTCTGCTCTATTAAAAAAATAAAAGTTGCTTTATACATGACATCTCCAACAATCCGGTTCACCTCCCCACCCGGTATTTGACATTCCTTCAGCAAGAAGGAGAAGGGATATTCAATATTGTGGAAAGTAATCACATTTGTTTTAAAAGCTACATAAAAAAAAAACATTTAAAATACTTAATTTCTTCTCATCTTTCGTAATCTCAGTCTACGACAGGCTTCCCCAAGCTCCAGCCCTCCAGATGTTGCTGAACTACAACTCACATGATTCTCAGCCTATTTAATTCATAGAATCATGGAAGTTGTAGTTCAGCAACATCTGGAGGGCCGGAGTTTGGGGAAGCCTGGTCTACGAGATACTGCTCTCTCCTGGTGCTCTTCCTACCTCTTTAAGCGCTCTTTCATGCTTTCTTTCTCGGTCTCTGCCACTTCTCCCTACTCCCTCTCTGTTGGTGTTCCCAAAGGGTCTGTCATTTGTCCCCTACACTGCCTCCCTTGGTAAACCTATCAGCTCCTTCGGCTTCCAGTATAATTTCTATGACAGGCAAATTTATCTATCCTCCCTTTATTTCTCACTACCCCTCTTGACTCGTGTCTCGGACTGCCTCTCTGCTATTTCCAACTGGATGGCTCCTCAAACTGAACCCGTCTAAAACAGAACTTCTGGTCTTCCCTCCCTCAAGTGTTGCTACTCCCTTGTCTGTCTCTCCAAGTCAATGGCACTACCATCGGCTCTACCTCTAAGGCTCGCTTGCCTGGGTGTTCTCGCTGCCTGACGCTTCCAGCCCAAAAACATTGTGCTCATCTAACCCTATTTAACCTCTGATACAGCTAAGGTGCTGGTCCATGCCGCTGTCCTCTCTCGCCTTGACTACTGTAATCTGCTTCTCAGTAGACTTAAGTTTTCCCAACTTGCCCAGTTACAGTCTATAATGAATGCAGCGGCAAAGCTCACCTTCCAGTGCGCCCGCACCACCCTCCTTTGTCAGTCCCTACCTTGGCTTCCTATAAGATATAGGGCTCAATTTAAGATCCTGACACTTTCTTACAAATCTCTACACAATGCTGCTTCAACCTACGTATCCTCAGTAATAGACAAATATGTTCCATCTAGGCCCCTATGCTCTGTTGGAGACCTACGTCTAACCTCTGTTCGTACTCCTACCTCTGATGCTCACCTTAAAGACTTTTCAAGGGCTGCACCATTCCTATGGAATGTCCTTCCCCTCACTAAGACTTTCACCCTGTCTCCACCCCTTAAAATAAAATCTATGAAAATGTACTTCTAAGGAAATCATATCAATTAAACTGTTAACAGCTTTCCCTCCCCGCACCCTGATTTCTATCCTTAAACGGTCATCAAAACAAAACACTAGGCCCTCAAATGAACCTTTTGTGTCACTATATCCCACTCCCTCTAGCATGTAAGCTCAGTGAGCAGGGCCCTCAATCGTCCTGTTCGTCAAACTGGTCTGGTTACAAATGTGTTAGTTCACCCATTGCACAGCGCTATGGAACTTGTTAGGGCTTTATAAATAAGAGAGGAGGGAAGCTTTGTGCGAGTTCACTTGATCTTGAAAAAGTGCATTGAGCACGAAACTTAGATTACAATGGTTCATAGGTGCATATTTAAGCATTGTATGTTGGAGTTTTTAAACAAGGTTGCAGTGTTGGAATTTCCTTCAGTGGTGTCCCCTTCCTTTTCAGCATTATATTTGAAAGACAGACTGACTATCTGAAGTAGAGTCTTCATACCTGCCAATTAGCCATAAGAGTAACATTCTGGCAAAATTTCCTGACACATTCACAATGAATGCCAAGTATGAATGCTTATCCCTGAGACGGTAACCACATCTGACCTCCAGACCTATACCACTGAGCTATTCCGTGTGCTGGCCCCATTCTTACCTGTGGAAATGCTTCTTATGGATCGCATACAGTCGCAAAACCGCAGTTTCTACCACAAGATACCCAACGGGATGTTCTACTAAAGATGCACTATTATCATGCCAAGGACCTAGTGCTGAAGGCAAGCAGAGCAAAAAAGGACTTTCCACTGAAGTACCACAGTGAAGATCTTTGCTCACCTCTCGGTGGCTAAAAAAGGACTTTCCACAAAAGTACCACACAGTGAAGATCTTTGCTCACCTCTCGGCGCCCACCCTACGACACAGGAAGACTTTCGCAACCATCACCGGGGTCCTGCGAGAACTACCGCCTCCAGTACTGATTGGGATTCCCCACAAAGCTACTGGTGCAGCATAATGGGAAAACGACAGTGATCACCTCTGAATTTGAAGGACTGCGCACCCTCCGAGGTTGGGGCACATCGCCCTCCCCTGTGGTGAAAGCTCCCCTAAGCACAGCACGTCTCCCAGAGCAGTGGACCGAGAAGACAACACTGTTCCCACTTCCGTGACTGTCACAAACTCCCCTTTTCCAGTGAGTTTGCCACAAGTTCTAGGAGGTGACTACTTGCCAGCCTGTTACTATGGCCCCTTTAAATTATTTTGGCTGAGAGACCCAAATTGTGCCTATTGGGACTTAGCACAATGTTCTTCAAACTTTTGAAGTAGCCAAAGTGGCCGCAGCCATTTTTTTTTTTTAGTCGAACGTGTGCAGCTGTGTTTTGTCGTTGCGTTCATGGAACTCAAATCGGCCAGCACAAACACCGCTGAACTTTGGCTATTCGAACGGGAGTCAAACGGCATTCGGTGAGTTAAAGCCAATGATCAAGGGACACATTGAATATGCTCATTCACCATTCCGTTGACAGTTTTAAATAGACCGGCCACACAGCCTAATTCTCTGGAACTGTTTTGGGCATGAAACCGTGCAGTCAGTCAAAAGAGACTTCCAGGAATTTCCTGAACCCCTGCTTTGATCCGGGTGATTTTTTTGATATGTTGTTCACCCAGATCAAGACTATCAGGGGATGTGTTATGTTTTGGGGTACTTATGGGACTTTATAAAAATGTGTCTTTCTGCCTATGGGTAATTAGGTTATTGTATTTTCTATCTTTATTGTATCACAGGCAGAGAGGAGGGATTGTGTACAGCATCTGGGAGTGTCTGAATGTACAACACTATTTTTATTGGCTTATTGGTTTCTTGTGCCCCACAAGGTCCACCTGGGCAGTAACCTTGCGGGGAAACTTGTAGAAAAGGCAGTGTGCCTCTATTAAACTGCTATTCCAGCTTACACTCCAAAACACTGTGTGGTCCTGTTATTGGAGGGAAAGAAGATTTACTCCTGTGTCTGCTGTTCCAGCTTGCAGGAGATTTGATGGGGAAAGGCCTTGTAAGGACTAGAGCTAATTACCCATTCGGTTTCAGAGGTCCCAGGACTGCATGTCATCCAGTGCCTGGAGGTGTCAGAACTAACTCCCCATTCGGCTCCATGAAGGAGCGGTTCCAGGGCCTCCAATACCCCATCATTTGTTCTAGACAAGCGGTCCCAAGCTTTCTAGCCACTAGATACCCTCAGGGAATTGCTGAAGACTTCACCGAGGTCCCCAATTACTGTCAAGCTGTTCTAAAACGTATGCAAACAAAACAAAAACCACAAGTTCGATTACTCCGCTCAACTTGTCTTGGGCCAATAGTCACCCACATAAAATGTTCTAAGGGTCGCTTTCTCTCGGCAGCACATGCCGGGCAGGAGCTACCTGCTTCACCCCGACATAGTACCCTTCTAGGTACTCAGCCACCTAATGGCTTCAGTTATGTTTTTAGTTCAATGTTTTATTTTGTTTGCAACTGTGTCACCTTATCTATATACCTACATTCTACTGTACCACAAGGGAGAACACATCTCCTACCCCTGCTTCATGTAGCACCACAAGATCTACTCACATCAGTGAAATGAGATTACACAATTTCTCCTTTGACTGGAGAGATGAATATGTCACATTCCTAGGTATCAATATCACTAAAACCCCGCATAAGCTCATAAGCTCTTAGAACATAGTTACACCAAACTGTTACAAGAACTTACATGCACTTTTCAAACCTGGGGAAATAGTTTATCGTGGCATGGGCGGTTGGGAGCCTTTAAAATACCATTACCAAAATACCACTACAAATCCCCCTTCCAAACCATTAAATACCTTACAAAATAAATTTTAAAAAAAAATTCTCTGGGCTGGTAAAAACCAAACACAACCTAGAGTGGCCACCTGAATACTTCAAATTACAAGGCAGCATTGTTCTCGTTTATAATAACAGCACACTCCACACGAGATACCTCAATGGGTTAAACTAAGCACACTGGACATGCCCAAAAGGATTGAAATACATATTTTGGACACAAAAAAAAACTCCTATCCACCATTTACCAGGTACTCCCTACAACACATTTTAGCCAGGAAGACATGTACACGATAGCATGGCACAAGGAGCTAGACAAGACCTTTACCACAGAGCAATGGCAAGAGGCATATATGGTGCACAAGTGAACCACAACATGTACAATGCATCTGGAAATAATTTGCAAGTCACAACACAGATGGTACCCAGTCCCAGCAAGGATAGTGCACATCTATCCCGGCATGTCTAATACATGCTGGATGGATCATGATGCAGTTGGCACCATCTACCAGGTTTGATCGACCGATTTAAAAAAAAAAAAAAATTTTTTTAGAGCCGATACTCTGAACTTTCAGGCTGATATTCTGTATATTTACCATTTTGAAAAAAAAAAATGAACTATTTCTAAAAAGGTAAATGCACAAAATACGCATTCCGTATGTAGTGAATGCAGAGTGTGTGGCCGTTTTTGTATAGTGCGTGTTTGTGAAGGGATGCAATTTGTGTAAAATGGGGAAGAGGCATTTTTTATTTTAATATTTGTGTTTGTCCCCCTCCCTATTTTCATACGTGGCCAGGGAGGGAGGCTTTAGCAGTCCCTGGTGGTCCAGTGGCATGTACTGGGCAGTGGCTGTTACTTGCCTTCTAAGCAGCTTCTGCGTAAATCTCACGGTCTGCGTGCCGCACGTTGCCATTGTAACACGTGGCTACGCTCCGACTGCTGCAGGATTCGCAATATTTACACGGGGAGCTGCTGAGAATGTAAGTAACAGCTTGCTGCCGGACCCACAGGACATCATTACAAGCCCGGCAGTTCTAGGATGTATGAAAACTGGTATCTCTATTAGCCGATACCGCCGAAAATACCAAATATCGGCCGATCCCTACCCATAATTACAGGAATATTGGGACCTGGTTCAGAAAATAACAAAGAACTCTGTCAATACATATAGCCCTGCCCCCAAAGTTATGCCTACTATTTATGGGCCCGAAACAGCTATCCATCATTGATCGTAAATTACTATTCCACATCATTGCTGCCAACACCTTACTTGATATGAGATGGAAAATGACAATCATACCCACAAGGGATGAATTGTTGCAGCAAATATCTACCAACTGGACATACCAGCTCATGTCAAACTCACGATTTAGATCTGCCACAACTACACAACTCGCTGGCGACAGATGGAAGCAACAATGGTTAGCTCAGACATAGCCAACATAATGGGTATTAATAATTTGGTCTCCTCACCATAAACTGCATTGGTACCCTTACCCAGTCTCCACACTGTAGTCTGAATTTCACACTATATAGTGAAACCGTACTGATCACATGTAAATGTTGTATGAACAGGAATAGCCAACTGTCTAGTGTGAGTGCGCACAATGGAAACCAACACGGGTTGGGTTATGCATTATGTATCACTTATCATATATGGACTTTTGTTTATGCAACCACCCACTTTTTTTCTGTATCCCCATATCTTATTTTCTGAAATGACAAATTGTAAAAAAAAAAAAAAAAAATAGAAGTACACATACAATTTTACATTGCATAAATACAATGATTCTTCCCCCCAGTAAAATCTACTTTGTGTATGAACAAATTGAGCTAGAACAGTAGAGAGAAAAAAAAGTGTATGATTAACTAAGCACAAGTGTAGAAACTGTGGGCAGCGTCATTAGTGATGGTGGTGTAACTGGTATTTTTGGAGCACAGCCATCTGATGTAAAACATCTAGTTCAGGGGTAGGCAACCTTCGGCACTCCAGATGTTGTGGACTACATGCCCTAATACGCTTATACCCATAACGCTTGCAAAGCATCATGGGAGGTGTAGTCCAAAACATCTGCCGTGCCGAAGGCTGCCTATGCCTGATCTAGTAGATAAGAGACAAGGGTTTATTAAAACAGGTTATAACGCAGAGTAACAAAAACAGACAAGAGTGTCAAAAAAAAAAAACTCAGTAGCTTGACCTTTGGTTAGTCCCCGCTTAGGTCTCAAAATGTTTTTGCTCACTTGTGCCATTACAAAGTGAACCAGTCCATTTGCATATCAGATTGATCCTGCCAGAAGGGAAGTTCAAAAAAGCATGACATGTTGCCACCAAGGATAGTAATAAGACAATAACAAAAAAACAAAAAAACAAAAAACACTTTAGTATAAAAGCAATACTTTATTATACATTTTTCCGTAACAAACATTAAAAATCCGAGCTTAATTTTGACCAGTTGAGCCGAACCCACCAGCGCCACGCTCCGTGTCATCTAAAACCTAGGAAAAGAAAGAGTTTATTAAAACTAATGCAGATGCACTACCACTTCCCTCAGAGCTCTCAATGTAGCAATTAAGTCCCAGTTGAACAAATTTTAACTTGGCAACATGGAACAGAAAATGCTTTATTATAAACACAAATTGAGTAGACTACGTGCCTAGGAGAACAATTTCCCACCTGCCAATGGGAAGCCTATATCCTGCGGCACTATAATCACTATATTGAGATTCAATGGTTATGTTACTGTGCTCCTTTAAGTATCCAGACAATGCATTAACCCAATGTATGCTTAATATTCTTGCAGTGACTTACGTTGACCTCATCAAGATCAGGATATACAATCCTCTCACATATTAACTGAGCCACTCTGTCCCCTTTTTTCACTGGAGGAAAAGAAAAACAAAGAACGTTATGAAGATACAAGGAGGGGTCAAGATATTATAGTCAGGGTTAGGTATAGAGATAACAGTAATTGTCACAGGAGGGTTGCCTTATGAGGCTGGCTGTATTAATTTTTATGCTAAAGAGGTGCCTCTTGTAAACAGGTTTATCTTTGTTCTGTATGTTTAGTGACTAAATCAGGATAGGGCCAGATGAAGTTCTTACATGCTTAAATTACACATTCATTAAGCAGTCATTTCTATTTGACATGCATCTTGCTTACACACATAAATGTCACTTAATACTTACCTACAAAAGGTTCTTTACCAAAGTTAAATAATACAACCCCAACATTTCCTCTGTAGTCCTCATCCACCACACCAGCTAGTAGAGGAGAAAAAAAACTATTAGGCTTAAAATTCATACAGTGACTTAAGAATAGGGCACAAAAAAAAAAAAAAAAAACATAAGTTAGCTTGTCAAGCCATCAGATTGTACAGGCACAAACCCAAGTAAATGGCTACTGTACAGGACTGTCTTTTATAGGGACAGAGATGCCCATTAAGTCAGAAAGGGTCTCAAAGAATTAAATTGAGATATTCCATAGAGTTGAATAATTCTAGCCTCAACTTATGATTAGAAAAGCTTTTCAAATAATGTAATAAAAATATACTTTTACATGCATTTTTTGCTTCATAAAAAGAAACATTGAGGCAACTGTAATTCAAAAGCTTTAGCTTCACCATGCATGCTGATTTGATTGCGGTTAAAAAAAAAAATATATATATATTTTTTTTTAAATTAGTCAAGTGATGCATGTCCCTTTAAGAAACATTGACTAGACCTTTTCACATGACTTATTTAGCAAAGACAAATATAATGCAATACATACAACTAGGTTGTATAGTCCCATGGTTCACAAGTCCAGTGCAGGTTATTAATAGTATGCAACTACATTGCCTCCACACCATTTCTGTTACACATTTTAAATAACATCAAATGTAAAAACTAGTGGAAAAAGGAGATATACAACTCCAAAAAGTCAGACCCTTACCTCCAACATCAATGAAATACTTAGCAGCCAAACCTGATCGGGGAGCTGAAGAGCAAAGAAACAAAGATTATTTTCAGGTATTACCAAGAATAGCAAAGATATTTTAAACAAATAACTCCAGATGTCAATGTGCGGCATGCCACTTTCAGGTATGCGGAATTTATATTGCCTGATGCCCAGGACATGCAGTTCCAGGCATCAGGCAGCAAGTTTTTTTTTTTATTCTTTTAGCCCAGCTTTAGGAAAGCGGCAAGACTGCCTTGGGGGAGTTGGTGCCAGGCAGAGACTCTCTGGCAGGCGTACCGAGAAACAGTGACTGGGGCCAGTTGCAGCTTGCAGGGAGGTGTGAGAAGCTGCAGCAGCCAACAACTTCTCACAATGCACAGGACTAATGGCTGCACAGATTGGCCACCAACACTATAAAGGGCAGAGAGCATGGGACAGGGTGCACATACAGATCAGATGTTGCTAAGCTGTGCTGTGAGTGGGTCAGAGAATGTGTAGTTTGCATGGGTCATGTGTCTACATGCGGGCCAATGTGATCACGACCACATACAGCCACCAAACAGCAAACAGTCAGATTACACCCAGCAAGCACACTATCAAAGAAAATTAGGAGACTATGGGACAGCAGAGAGAGGGTAATTTACACGACTCCTTTTCCAAAATAAAATCATATGGCAAAACGGAGGCAAAAATAGCCATGTAGTGCATGTAGCAAAGTAAGAGCATTTTTCCACGTTCGCTATTGTTCCCTACATTTCTTCCTTTTAAAAATTGTGTTAAAGTTCAGGAAATCGTTCTGTCAATGTCCATGGTTATTGGGAGTGGCCCCAATCTTAATTGAAATTATTGTGTAATGACAAGTACCGGTAGATGTTTTCTTAAATTAAATTTACAAACCCATGCACTTTAGGTAAATAAAGAATAATCTTTATGGAATAAGTGACTTTGTTGTGTATTTGTGATTTTCCCAGCCCAGAATGCAATTCTCAATAATAAAGTATTTAACCAGGAAAGGTACATTCAGATTACTCTAGTTTTCAAATACATCCTGGGGATGTTACCTTAGAACCCTTTCAGTATATTAGACAGATTTTTGCAATCTTGGTACTTGAACTAATTTATTTAAATGTGCAATAAAATATAATGGGGATAGGGGGTGGCAGAGAGCATACAATAAGCTACCATTAAAAGGAATAATCACAGAGCAAAGCCACCTTACCTACTCTTCCATAACAACCAGTGGGAACACATATTTGGATATCAGTTTTCACCACAGCTTTGTCCATGGCAGGTATTAAATAATCATATGCACTGTATGAAAAAAAAAAAAAAAAAAAAAAGATTATAATATATTTTGTTCTGCACAGAACCAAAGAAAGTAACAAAGACAACTCTGGCCCATCAGGTTCAGCTTTTCACCTATGGAGAAAGTGCCTTATGGATAGGCATCTGCTTGACAACCTTGCTTGGAATCTAGAAGCCAGCTTTAAAATAAATAAAGAATAGGGGGCCAAAGCTTTTTATTCAATGACAAAAATAAAATTCTTAAAGGGACACTATTGTCACCACGATCAATATAGATTAACCCCTTAAGGACACATGACATGTGTGACATGTCATGATTCCCTTTTATTCCAGAAGTTTGGTCCTTAAGGGGTTAATGTAGTGGTTTTGGTGTCTACAGCCTGTCCAGTCAGAGAAAAGGCAGTATTTACATTACTAGTGACACCTCTAGTGGCAGTCACTCAGACTGTCACTAGAGGTGCTTCCTGTGTCAGTGCTGCAGTAACTACATTCAGCATCTTCACGCACTGCATGGAGACGCTGCACTTCCCCAAAAAGATGCATGAATTCAAGGTATCTATGATGAGATGCTGTTTGGTGCAGCATTTTGCAGCCAATCATATGGCAAAACATTGGATTGGCTGATATTAAGCTTAATAATCTCAGCCATAGAGGCATGGCCAGTCGATGGGAGACCAGCACAGCGTGGGAAAGGGGTGAGTAAAAAGCACTTCCCTTGCGAATGGAAGGGTCTGGTCACCTAAACACCATGACAAACACTTTGTTTGGGATTGTGCAGGCAGGCGCTATATTATTCCAGACCCAGCCTCAATAAGAGGCGAAGGAGCACAGCATAGCTTCCTCGCTGCCAGCCTACCATCACACAGCCAGCTGGCAACCTGCATGAACACCCAGTTTGCCACCCGCCTGCACATTCCCCAAGCTTGCCGCCCACCTCGGATGTAATCTCAGTCCAATTATCTCACATACAGTAGAGAAGCTATAATAAGCCACAGAACCACAATAAATGTTTAGGAGATTCTGTCTATATAAAATACTAATTTTTCCAATGACAGTGTCCCTTTAAGTGAAAAACTGGCAACTGAAGCTTTGTCCTTAATCGGTTAAAGAATAACTCGACAAAGTGTCAAATATTAGCTGGTGCAGAGTAGTCTGCAGCAGGTATGGACAAGGGAATTTTCAAAGCATAAATCAAAAATCGTATTATAGAATGAAGAGAATGGAAGAAGTTATAAAGTACAAGATATTAACCCTACTAGCTCAGGAGCCAGGGGGCATTTCCCTCCAAAACACTTTAGCAATGTTGACCTTTACAGAGATTAAAAAACAAAACGAAACCTGCTAGGTCAGTCAAAAAAAATACAAACAAGCCATTTTTCTGTAGACAAGTTTATAAAAAGTTACAATTAAAAGAAAACATTGTTTTCGAAAGTATTTTAGGAAACGGCTAAGATTTCCCTCCAACATTTGTGTAAAGTTTAACATTTCCACTTGTGTTAGCCAGTCACACACACAAAAAAAACACACACCAGGGTAGGTTACCTGGGTGTCGGTACCTACCTGTACAGGTCATAGCCGGCGGCCTTGGCGGAGCCCCTGGTGGGGGTGAAGGCATGGTCTGACAGCTTGGCGAAGCGCAGTTTGGGGGGTCCCCTCTGTCCCAGGGCAGGGTCATCCTCTTTGGGGCGTTTGACAGGAGAGACAGAGAGCGTGGTGACCGGCATGGTGGGAGATTAAAAACACTGTGAGAGACTGACCGAGACCCGGCCCCTCACCGCTCCCGCCAATTTAAACTTCCCGCAAAAAAACTACTAAACTAAATATGGCCAGCCCCCCACCGCCGGGGATAACCCCTTCACTGCCGGGCTGGGGCTGCATGACAGAGCTTAATGCTGGGTGCCTAACCCATCGACTGGGAATAGCTCTCCTCCTGCTAGGGACTACGTTTCCCAGGAGGCTCTGCGTCCTCAAGATAACACAGGTCACAGCGGCCCACCGGGACATGAAGGGTTAATCGCTAACCTAGTTATAGTTATTATAATAATAGTTACCTAATGATATGGCATGGTGTTTACAGCTAAATATAAAGCTGTAATATAATAACAGTAGATAGTTTACAGCTAAATATATAATAATATATAATAATGGTAGATATGCCATGTTTTGCACAGGCGGCAGCCATGTTTGCGTGGCCTGGAGTTTGTGCACTACAATTCCCGTCATGCTCGGACATTCGAACGGCCGCCTGAGCATCATGGGAGTCGTAGTTCAGGGTGGTCTGCTCAGTAAGCGCTCGGTCTCCCTGTGTTGCTGTTAGTAGCTAGATACAGATTACCTGTCCGGCTGTAGCCCCTGGTTGATGCCAAGGGCCGAGGGGCTCGGTGGGGGGTGATGGAGAGTACTTTGCGGCAGCAGAGCCGAGACCGGGTAACAGCAGAGAAGCACAGAGCGGCAGCCATAGTCAGACAGGGAGAATACAGGAATAGAGCTCTGTCACTGCTGTGCTGCCCTCACTATTTATACTGACAGACACACTGCCATTACACCATGCTGGTGGCAATCCCTGCACACCATTCTGACACCTACACACTAACCAAGTCTCCCTTGGCAGGAAGGACAGTCCCTCTATCCTAATGCCATTGCTTTTTTTTTTAGGAGCTCCATGTTGTTGTCTCAGGGTATAACAGAGCACCACAGCAGTGAAACTGTAATGTGTCTTTAATGGATTACTCCTGGCACCAGCACCATACCCACTGCAGTCACTTGAAGTGGTCATGGTGCCTGGAGAGAGAGAGAGAGTGTGTGTGTGTGTGTTGTTTCACTATGAAAATCTGCACATAAGTATAACCCCTGTGCTGCTGGAGAGGTAACTCCTGTCTCTAAATGTATAGGGGTCCCCTACACTCCCAGTCGTCATAAAAAAATGACCTTTTTATTTACTTTTTTCCAATCTCCTCCCCTTGCTGACTTGGTTGTTGCAGCAGTACACACTTCTTCATGACAGCTACTGGAGGCAGTGGTGTATTTTGGTTTGGTGCTGCCCTAGGCATGACTAATCTGACACACACTCATTCATTGACAGACACACACATGCACACTGACAGACACACACTGACAGACACTTATTGAAAGACACACACTGATAGTCAAACACAGACTCAATGACAAACATACTTTCGCTGATTTGACAGACACTCAGAAACACTCACACTGACAGACACACTCATACACACACTCACAGACACACTCAGACACTCATATGCACACATATACTCACAGACACACACACATACACTCAGTCACACACACATAGAAACATAGAATGTGACGGCAGATAAGAACCATTCGGCCCATCTAGTCTGCCCAGTTTTCTAAATACTTTCATTGGTCCCTGGCCTTATCTTATAGTTAGGATAGCCTTATGCCTATGCCACGCATGCTTAAACTCCTTTACTGTGTTAACCTCTACCACTTCAGCTGGAAGGCTATTCCATGCATCCACTACCCTCTCAGTAAAGTAATACTTCCTGATATTATTTTTAAACCTTTGTCCCTCTAATTGTCACACACTCACAGACACACACAGACACACTCATACACTCACAGAAACACACACTCACTAATTATTAATATTATTGAAATTCTATTTTTTTCACCCAGCCTTCCTACCTGTCGTTGGGGGTCCAGTGGGGCGGCTGTATTAACATCCGAGGCAGCGAGGGAGCTGTGATCTCCCTGCTCTGCTCCCTCGCGCCTCACGGTCCGTCTACTGAAGCCAGGAGCAGGAATATGACATAATATTCCATCTCCTGCGGCATCAGCAAACGGCGCGCGAGGGAAAAGAGCAGGGAGATGACAGCTCCCTCGCCGCCTATGATTCTCACACAGCCGTACACCGGGGGGGGGGGGTCCATTAGGGTGGCCAGCAGGCCTGCCCTGGGACCCCCACGACAGGGAGAGCACCAGGGACGCCCAAGTGGGTGTTTGGGGGCGGCATTTGTTGCTGCCCCCTTGTTAGTACCGTCCAAGGCAAATGCCTAGTTTGCCTTTGGGTAAATATGCCACTGACTGAAGGTGTGTTTAAACCTGCAATGTAAACCTGCATTCCTAACACTATACTGTAGTGTCCCTGGCCTTAGATAGATTCCGGCCCTTACCTTTCACCGCCTATGCTTGATAACAGAGATGCAGTAGCGCAATACTCAATGCTGTCTTTGCTCCTCTTGCAAAGCATTTCCTATGTGAGAGGCTAGTAGTGAGCAAATTGGAAGTCTCTTCCGGTCCAGCATCACACACAGTTCCTGAAGGAGCTGGGAGTGTTTTACTCTCTGTATAACTGTTCCTGCGCACTGCTATCAAGTACAAGAGGCTGACTGGACTACAGGGTACACTGGCCAAGGCTCCTGGTACTCTCCCCATTTGCCCACTTGAGCTCCAAAAAAAAGCACTTTATAAGTGCTGAAAACAAGAGCATGTAGGCAGGGGCTTATCCTTGCAAATGGAGAATCCATCCCTGTGGCTAATATCAATTGTGTGCAAATTTGTATGCACAGACGATCATTCATTTGCAGAGAGCAATCAGTTGATGCTCTAAGCCAGGCTTCCCCAAACTCCGGCCCTCCAGATGTTGCTGAACTACAACTCCCATGATCAGGGCCGGCCTTAGTTTGCCTATGTTTGTGTGTGTGTGTGTGACTGTCTGCGCGTGTGTGTGACTGTCTGCGCGTGTGTGTGTGACTGTCTGCGTGTGTGTGTGTGTGACTGTCTGCGTGTGTGTGTGACTGTCTGCCAGTGTGTGTGTGTGTGACTGTGTGTGTGTGGCTGTCTGACAGTGTGTGTTTGACTGTTTGTCTGTGTGTGTGTGTGGCTGTCTGACAGTGTGTGTTTGGCTGTCTGCCTGTGTGTGTGTGTGTGTCTGTCTGCCTGTGTGTGTGTGTGTTTGTGTGTGACTGCCTATGTGTGACTGTCTGGGCAGACTAGATGGGCCGAATGGTTCTTATCTGCCGTCACATTCTATGTCTGTGTGTGTGTTTGTGTGTGGCTGTCTGTGTATGACTGCCTGAGTGTGTTTGTGTGTGTGTGTGTGTGTGTATGGCTGTCTGCCTGCCTGTGTGTGTGTGTGTGACAGGGTGTGTGGGAAGGGGTAAGGAGTGGGGGATGGGGGGGGGGGGGGCGCTGTGAAGATTTTTTGCACAGGGCGCCCAAATGCCTAAGGCCAGCCCTGCCCATGATTCTATGAATGAAATAGACAGGCTGAGAATCATGGGAGTTGTAGTTCACCAATATCTGGAGGGCTGGAGTTTGGGGAAGCCTGTTTTAAACTAATCAATGAGCAGTAGGATCGGAAACCTGGTTTCTGCAGCTGTACATAATCTGGATGTTATAATTCTGCTGAATATGAGGCACAGCAGGACCCCGGTAACAGAGCAAATTGTTTTAAAACTGTTTGCCTCATTGCCAGTGAACGACACCAGGGTACGTCTACCATCATAACTGTTACGGTTACCCTTAGGCTTGCTGAGAGCTGGACCGCTTAGTCGTCCGGATTCCTAGTTGCTGAAGAGGAGAGAGCGGCTTTCCTTAATATTCCATAAGAGTCCTGTAAGTGTAGAACAATCCCACTAGCTATAGCATAGCTAGGATACCTTTCTGCCCAACAAAACGAGTCGAGGCTGCGATTTGAGGGTCAAGTAAGAACTGAGGACTGGGCTGACCAGCCTGCTTTTTATTGTGGTTACATACAAAAAGGATACTCCCAGGGGGAGGCATAAAATCACCAATCACATATTGGATACCTCCCACACATCTCCTCCCCTCAGATAAACAGTTAACATAATTATGCAGTACATATTTTTAACCAAGTTCTGGATGTACCCCAAAACCAGGGAGTACCCCTTTAAATCCTACACCGCTGTACAGATCTTGTTCAGGGGAGCAACATATCCGAAAACCAACCCGTTCGGATGAATGGTTCGAGAGTTATGGGTTTTCAAAGTTTTGACCGACCGCACAGACTTCCTGGCCGAAAATGGTTCCACACGTTTAGGCCTTGCGGTCGGTCTCCGTTCGTACGGTGCAACTCCACGAACCCATTGCCATCCATAGGTATCCTGGGGGTCGCTGTACTCCCCCTGCGAAGGGTAATCGTCCTACCGAACGGTGAGCCGCTCGGTAGGTCCAGCACGAAGTTATACTATCCTGGAGGTCTCAGCGGTGTTCGCCTGGGTGCGTCTCCGTTTTTAGTTCCAGACGATTGCTGGCAAACACCGCTGGTCGTACGTAAGATGGCCGCGAACACGTGCAAAGTCCTGAAATGGCGGCCACCTATACGTTTACACAAAGGATTCGTGCTGAACCATACCAACGACTGCAAATAAGTCAGACAAGTGAAAATAACATTTAAGGGCACATAGTTCAATAAGGTTTTTGTAACAGTGCTCCCTTTTTGTGGAACACTCTGGCAGACACCGTCTGACCCCTTTTCGGGGCAGACTAAGGCTGTCCAGACCGCTGGTTATGCTGGGCTGAGGTCCGTTTGTCTGGACAACCCGTCCGCGTTGCCATTCTGTTTCCCGGGTCGGTAGGTAATGGTAAAATTGAAGGGTTGCAATGATAAACTCCAACGTAATAACCTGCCGTTATCTCCAGAGACCCGGTTTAGCCACACCAACGGGTTATGGTCGGTGACCAGAGTGAACTCTTGTCCATATAAATAGGGAGTCAATTTCTTTAATGCCCACACCAAGGCCAAACACTCCTTTTCGACCGCTGCATAGCTGACTTCGCGGGGTAGGAGCTTCCGGCTGATGTAGGCAACTGGATGCTCCCCTCCATCTTCACCTACTTGGCTGAGGACGGCTCCCAGCCCGAACATGGAAGCGTCTGTATGGACGATAAAACGTTTATTAAGAGCTGGAGCCGCCAAGACAGGAGCATTAACCAAAGCGTTTTTGAGGGCCTGGAAAGCCTTTTCACAGTGGGGAGACCACAGGACCTGTCGAGGTAAGTTTTTCTTGGTCAAGTCAGTCAGGGGTTTGGCAAGTGTGCTGTAGTCGGGTACAAATCGTCTGTAGTACCCTGCCGTGCCCAGAAAGGCCAGAACCTGGGTTTTAGTGATGGGGGTGGGCCAATTGGCAACAGCTTCTATCTTGGCTGGCTCTGGTCGCTGTTTTCCGCACCCCACCCGGTGACCCAGGTACTGTACCTCGGCCATCCCAAAGTGACATTTTTCTGGTTTCAGAGTCAGGCCAGCAGCCCGGATCTGATCCAGAACCATTCCTACATGAGCTAAGTGGTCCTCCCAGGACTCACTGTGAATCGCTATGTCGTCCAGGTATGCACAGGCAAAACTCTGGAAGCCATCCAGGAGCCTATCCACCAAGCGCTGGAATGTAGCTGGGGCATTCTTCATCCCAAACGGCATTACCTTAAACTGGTATAAGCCAAATGGGGTGACGAATGCCGACTTGGGGATAGCCTCCGGGGCCAGGGGAATCTGCCAGTAACCCTTGCAGAGGTCGATAGTGGTCAGGTAATTTCCCCTGGCTATACGATCGAGTAGCTCGTCTACCCTGGGCATCGGGTACACGTCCGTCACTGTTTTTTCATTGAGCCTCCGGTAATCTACACAGAACCGGGTCGTCCCATCTTTCTTGGGTACCAGGAAAACCGGGGAGGCCCAGGGACTATCGGAGGGCTCAATCACCCCGAGTTGGAGCATCTCATCTATCTCCTGCTTCATTCCTGTTCTAACTGCCTCGGGGATGCGATACGGGGGCTGGCGTAAGGGTGTTTGCCCGGGGGTGTCGACCTGGTGGGTAGTTAGGGTAGTGTACCCTGGCTTCTGGGAGAAGGTGAGGTGTTTGGCCTGGAGGAGTGTATTGAGCTGCTCCCTTTCAGTGGGGTTAAGTCGGTCTCCTATCTGAACCTGGGATACTATCCCTGTGGGGGGACTTTTTTCTAATAGGTCGGGGATGGGTAGACTGTCGGGGTCTTCCTGGGGAGGACAACATACGGCTGTCACGTTCTCGGGTCGCTCCAAGTATTCTTTGAGCATGTTTACATGGAACGTCCTCCTAAGGTTGTTGTCGTGGCAACTGGCTATGACATAAGTTGTGTCGCCCCGTTTCTCTACAATCTGGTAGGGGCCCTGCCATGATGCTTGCAATTTGTCTGTCTTTACCGGCTTAAGTACCAACACCTTTTGTCCTATGGTAAAGATTCTCCTTCGGGCCCCCCGATCGTACCATACCTTCTGTCTTCTCTGGGCCGACTGGAGGTTAGCCTGCACGGATCTGGCTAGCTGCTCCATTCGGTCTCTGAGTTCCAGCACGTATGGCACAATGGGGACACCGTCAGTTTCTGTCTCTCCCTCCCAGTGCTCCCGGATCAGGTTTAGGGGGCCCCGTACCTTTCTTCCGTAGAGCAACTCAAAGGGAGAGAACCCTGTCGTTTCCTGGGGCACCTCTCGATAGGCAAACAGGAGGTGCGGCAGGAAGCGTTCCCAATCTCGGTATTCTTGAGTGAACGTTTTGAGCATTTGTTTGAGGGTTCCGTTGAACCTCTCACAAAGTCCGTTCGTCTGGGGATGGTAGGGGGAGCTCAGAAGGGATTTAATTTTGCAGACCTGCCAGAGTTGTTGGGTCAATTCGGCTGTGAATTGGGTGCCTCGGTCAGACAGGATTTCCTTTGGAAATCCTACCCGGGAGAACACTTGTACCAGTGCATTCGCTACCGTATCCGCTTGGATGTTGGACAGGGCGACAGCCTCGGGGTACCTGGTAGCGTAGTCCACTACGGTAAGGATGTAGCGCTTACCGGAGGGACTAGGGGTGGCCAGTGGTCCTACTAGGTCAATAGCAACCCTGCTAAAGGGTTCCTCTACGATGGGCATATTGACTAGATGGGCTTTAGGGTGATCGCCTCGCCTTCCTACTCGTTGACACACATCGCAAGTATTACAATAAGTCCTAACATCAGCGTGTACTCCTGGCCAAAAGAATGTGTGGGTAATGCGGTGTAGCGTACGGGTCACAGCTAGATGACCTGCCAAGGGGATGTCGTGTCCTATCTTGAGGATTTCTCGACGGTATTTGTGGGGTACTACCAGCTGTCGCCTACGTTGTCCCTTTTTCTCCGTCAAGCGGTATAGTTTGCCTTTTTCCCATAGAAAAGTTTCGTTATCTGCCCCGCTCCCCCCGGTCTCTGCTCGTTCCCGGTATTTTTGTAAAGTCGGATCATTCCTAGACTCGGTCTCGAAAGTATCTGGGGTGTCCCAGGGTATGGGGCCTAACATGTCAGGAACAGTCGGGGTCGGTCTTACCTGGGTCTCCCGCACTGGTGAGGGTTCTCGGTCCGTCCGGGCTTGTGCTCGGGTAGTCACTGGGTTCGCCTCGTTGTTGTACGCTGGAGCATAGGCAGAAGTCATGGGGCCCAAATCGTTGCCCAGTAGTACTTCCGCAGGTAAATTATCCATTATGCCCACGTTCACAGCCCCCTTTCCCGCTCCCCAATCAAGGTGTACTTTAGCGGTCGGAATTTTGTACACATCCCCCCCCGCCACTCTAACGGCCACGGTCTGCCCTGACCGCTTGTGTTCTGGCACCAAATGACTCTGCACCAGTGTGATGGTAGCCCCTGTGTCCCTCAACCCCTCGGTAGATCGCCCTTCGAGCCATACCTTCTGCCGATGGTGCTGGCGGTTATCTGAAGCAGCATATACAGGGTCTGCCTCGTGAAGCGGCCCCAAATATTCCTCCATCGAGGCCTCTTGGTTAACACAGAGGGCGCGGGCAGAACGGTATGGCCCCGAGGGGTAATTGTAATTCCTGGGTGTCTGGTGCGTGTTAAGAGGGCAGTTAGCCATGAAATGTCCTGGTTGCTTGCATCGGTGGCAAGTTGGTCTGGGACGATCAGAGTTGTTATTGGGTGGCCCTGAGTGTCGGGTGGGCCCTGCGGGTACCGGGGCTCGGAACTCCGTACGAGGAGGTGCACGGTAAACCTCTCTGGGCTCAACCCGTGCTGGAGCCCGGTAGCTCGTTGGCTCGTGAAGACGTGAGTCATAATGTTCATCCGCTAATTTGGCTGCTTCTTCTAGGGTGGAAGGTCGCCTGTCTCGCAGCCACTCCTTCCCCTGCTGTTCCATGCCATTATAAAAATGTTCTAATAGAAACAATTGTAAAATTTCCTCACCAGTCACAGCTTTACTCCCGCTCATCCAGTGATTTGCCGCTCTCCGCATTCGGTGCGCCCATTCCATATGGGTATCGTTAGGCTTCTTTTTCGTGCCTCGAAACTGCCGGCGATACGTGTCTGGAGTTACAGCGTACCGTCTTAGCAGTGTCTCTTTAACTCGCTCATACTGTGTCACTTCCTCAGTACCCAAGGTACGAAAAGCTTCCAGGGCTCGCCCGGATAGTTTCCCAGACAGGATCGTGGGCCACTCTCTGATGGGAATCTGGTGCAGGGCGCATTGCCTTTCGAAGTCCGCCAAGTATTCATCAATTCCTGTCTCGCTCTCTAGAAAGGATCTAAATGCCGCAAAGGGTATCTTGGGCTTCCCAGCGTTTTCGACAGGAACGATTACCTGCGGGGCTTCAGCATTGCGTTGTGCGTTTACTAGGTCAAGTGCGTGGGCTCGGGCCTTTCGTATATCCTCGTCTGCCTCCGCCATCAACTGCTGTACTAGTTCTATAGGTGGGTTTGGCCCGTATAGGGAGAGCCTCTCCCGAACAATCCTTGCCTTTTCATCACCATTCGTGGTTGGTGCTTCCGCCATTGTGAAGCTTTGATCCAGTTCGGTCAGTTCTGCGATCAGTTCTCTCCTTGGCCGGTTGCTGGCGTACCCTCCTCTGCTTTCCAGTAAATCTTTTAGGGTGGTACGCTTCAATTTTGTGTAGGTGCTCTCCATCCGTTCCGTACCTCTCCTAGGAAATCCAGGATAATCCCACCGCTGCCACCAAATGTTACGGTTACCCTTAGGCTTGCTGAGAGCTGGACCGCTTAGTCGTCCGGATTCCTAGTTGCTGAAGAGGAGAGAGCGGCTTTCCTTAATATTCCATAAGAGTCCTGTAAGTGTAGAACAATCCCACTAGCTATAGCATAGCTAGGATACCTTTCTGCCCAACAAAACGAGTCGAGGCTGCGATTTGAGGGTCAAGTAAGAACTGAGGACTGGGCTGACCAGCCTGCTTTTTATTGTGGTTACATACAAAAAGGATACTCCCAGGGGGAGGCATAAAATCACCAATCACATATTGGATACCTCCCACACATCTCCTCCCCTCAGATAAACAGTTAACATAATTATGCAGTACATATTTTTAACCAAGTTCTGGATGTACCCCAAAACCAGGGGGTACCCCTTTAAATCCTACACCGCTGTACAGATCTTGTTCAGGGGAGCAACATATCCGAAAACCAACCCGTCCGGATGAATGGTTCGAGAGTTATGGGTTTTCAAAGTTTTGACCGACCGCACAGACTTCCTGGCCGAAAATGGTTCCACACGTTTAGGCCTTGCGGTCGGTCTCCGTTCGTACGGTGCAACTCCACGAACCCATTGCCATCCATAGGTATCCTGGGGGTCGCTGTACTCCCCCTGCGAAGGGTAATCGTCCTACCGAACGGTGAGCCGCTCGGTAGGTCCAGCACGAAGTTATACTATCCTGGAGGTCTCAGCGGTGTTCGCCTGGGTGCGTCTCCGTTTTTAGTTCCAGACGATTGCTGGCAAACACCGCTGGTCGTACGTAAGATGGCCGCGAACACGTGCAAAGTCCTGAAATGGCGGCCACCTATACGTTTACACAAAGGATTCGTGCTGAACCATACCAACGACTGCAAATAAGTCAGACAAGTGAAAATAACATTTAAGGGCACATAGTTCAATAAGGTTTTTGTAACAATAACCACTACAGCAGGCGAAAGAGATTGAGATTGGTGACGTATGTTGCATTAAAATTTGACAAGTGAGGTTATAGCATTTTCAATTTGCTGTGTTTTATCCTGGTTTAAATTGGTGAGAAATATTTAGTTTGCAGAAATGTAACAGATATGGATGAGGCTGGAAGAGATGGAGACAGATAAAACCAAAAACTAATTTTCACTGGATTTGTATACAGATTGTTAGATTTCACTTGAATTTTCAGTGCACAAACGCCTTGCAAGTTATTCTCATGAGATATTGCAGTTTGCATAATGTTTTTAAGTGCTTGCATTATGCATTAAAACTTGAATGATTTTATTATATATTAAGGAAGGTCTGATACCAGACTACTGTTGAATAATTATGAATATATTTATGAATTGATACAGTTGATCATGACAAATTCAGTGCATCTCTAGGGGAGTTTTTTGCTCTCTCCGAATTTTCTCTGCCGGTGTAATGGATTAGATATGAACCCTAGTAAATGCATTTTCACATAACTTTTTTCTGAAAATGAAATTTGCACATGCTGGGCTCTATTAAATCAAGTCAATGGCCTTTGATTAAATGGACACTTTCTGGAAGGTGTGATTTGGTTCTTCAAATTTAGATTTTCCCGGTATTGACATCTGCTAATGATAAATGGACTTTCTTCCTCTCTCCTATGATTTAACACATACCTGTGAATTACACTTCTCCAGGCCTGAATTTTTCTTAAAGGAACACTCCATAGCACAGATAAAATATGCATGTCATTAATTATGCATTTTTCATTGGGATTATATCTAAAAAAACGCTTACAAAAGCTACAGATCTATTTGTCTGCAGCCTTTGCAAGCCCGTCCTTCTAACCTCGCCCACACTTTCTGTGGCTGTCCAATTACAGACGTCCCATTGCAGCTCAATGAGAAGTATTTGCAAGTCAAGTGCTCTGGGCAAAGTATCAACAACTTTCAAGATATATTTACAGTGTTACCATACCACCTACTGTAAATACTGTATCTCTTTAGAATTATTGCTACATTATTTTGTCTGGCTTTTACAAGTCCCTAATAGGGTTTCTTTTGAAGGGGAGATTTTCCTCTCTAGTCGGTTCTCTCACACCTCACCCCTCTGCCAGTTCTTACATTGGCTTCCTGTATGCTATATGAGTCAATTCAAGGTACTAATTCACACCTATAATGCACTGAACAACTCTAGCCCCTCTTATATCTCCTCACAGATCCATAGGTATGTCCCTTCTCGGTCTCTCCGCCTCTCCGCTCTGCCCGTGACCACCTCCTGTCCGTTGTCTGCACCCATACGGCCAACTCACGCTTGCAGGAATAGTCTGCCTACCGCCATCAGACTCTCCCCTAGTCTTGCATCTTTTAAGAAGTGCCTTAAAACCCATCTCTTCAGGAAAGCTTATGGCCTCGAAGACTAACCTCTACCTCACATACCAGCCCTCCTTATTTGACTGCAAATTCCTTTCCTAATGTGTTTTACACCCCACCTCCTAAAGAATGTAAGCTCGATTGAGCAGGGTCCTCTTCAACCTATTGTTCCCGTAAGTTTTTTGTTATTGTCCTATTTATAGTTAAATCCCCCTCTCATAATATTGTAAAGTGCTACGAAATCTGTTGGCGCTATATAAATGGAAATAATAATAATAATAATAATAAAAAGCATTCTAGTTTTATTGAGGTACCTCACTTTTCATGTAGCACTTTATCAGCACAGACAGAATATCATAGTCAAAACACATATACTCACTCTTTTCTTCACTCCCTCACTCACTCAACTCCACACATACATAACACGATCAGCCAACCCCTGCACAATCACACATGCTACTACAGAGATACCTAAATATGAAGTAGAGCTGAGTAAAACAAGCCTCTGTATAATTCTCCAGCTCTCTTTGTCTAACTGTAGCCCTCCTGCACTCTCTGAGTCTCTAACTTTCCCTTTTCTGATCTCATGTTCATTAGTGGTTCTGCTATCACAGGTCAGAAGATGGTAGCTGCAGGATGGGGTCAAATTCTGAGGGTGAGCATGGTGCTCCGCCATTTTAAAACTTTACCGGTCGCCACTGTCAGTAAGTGGTTTTATTGGTTAGAGAGTTCCTTTATGTTAAAACCTGCAGACACCAATATGGTAAACAAAGCAAACCAAATGAAAACAGTTAAAATATATATATATATATATTTTTATTAGATAATTAAAATGAAGTTAAATAATAACCGACATGGGGGGGGGGAGGGGGGGGGGGGGCGGGCCGCCATGCTGAATGGTCACACAACAGAATAGCTCCTGCAATCATTTTTTTATTTTTAGTCCCCAAAAAACTGAATTAGTACCTACCTGAGGACTGGCAGCTGTGACCCAGTGCAAGAAGACATCCTGGTTCTGAGGAGAGGCTTGCTGTTTAGTTCTAATCCCTTGGAGGGGTGCTCTTTGTCATCTAAGATGGGGATCGCAAGGCGGTGAGCAGGGTGGATGGCTGCTGCCCTGCTATCCTGCCTATCAGCATCATGCCAGAAGCACAATGCTAGGTGGAACTGGCCCTGTTCCCCACCTTCCCCCCTCTGCACCGGTGGGGGTGATCCCGGTCCTAACCCTGTGGCCCCTATACGTACAAAGACACCAGCACTCAGAGCTATGGTGGTGTCGACACAGGGCTCCGAGGCCGCATCCAAAATGGCAGACACCGCGTGTTGAGCCACCTATGCAAGAGGGAAGACCAACGCTCATTCAACTCTACACTGGCGGACTGTTGCCGAGGGCAGGACGGAAACTGGCGGATGCCTGCTAACACCCCACTTAGAATCTGTGTTCCGGTCTAGGGACGAGCCAGGTTATGGCAAAGAAGCCAGAGGCACACCAAGCCACCGCATGCAGCACTAAAGTGCTCTCTTGCCGCGCATGCGCATTCAGCCGAAAGGGAGGATCAGAGGCAGAGAGGAGGAGGAGGAGAGCTCCCCGCCCGGCGCTGGAATAAAGGTAAGTTTTAACCCTTTACTCTCCCCACAGCCCGGCGGGAGGGGGTCCCTGAGGGTGGGGGCACCCTCAGGGCACTATAGTGCCAGGAAAACGAGTAAGTTTTCCTGGCACTATAGTGGTCCTTTAAGCACATTGAATCACCATGTCTTTGAATTTAAACGGGCAAACCTCAATATAGAGTTGTATTAAACGTTGCTTCTCTGTCCTGTCTGAAAGCCCTGCAACAGCAGATTGCCTAGACATTTTGTAATACCTTGTGCAGAATAAGGAAAAAATGTGCAGAATAAGGATGTCATATCAGCATTGTATCTTGCGTTCTTCTATGATTGCCTACATATGCTGTTGGGGCAATGTCGGTTTTTATGTATTCACAAGCACAACAAAAATAAAGAATATAAAAAATAATAATAATAACCGACAAAGTAAACGTAAATATATTTATTAATCTTTAAAAATTACAAATATTCTCATTTTTAATCAAAAATTGATATAAGAAAGAATACGTTTTCTGTTTTTATAAGAATAGGTCCCTCCAAAATACAATCTAATACAATATATAGTTGATCCCACAGATGATCAATAAAAAAAAAATAAACATAATATTTTCTTTGCTGATAAAATTCACATTTCAATTTAACAATAAATTTGGTTATATTTTATATGACAGATAGATTTGCTATTGGATTTATAATATAATGGGCTTATATTTGTATTATATATATTTTTTGATACTTCAATCAGGTAGAGTGCAAGTAATGCAGGTGGAGTGTTAACTCTTTAAAACCAGTTTACGAATAGAAAGTAAGAACATTTTTGTGATTTCCTCGCACCAATAACACCGGAGGGAGGTTTTTAGACAAAATTTCTACCCATGCCATGTAAAGGTGATCTGATATAGTTCCTTTTCTTGCAACTGGAAGGCTTCTGTAAATACAAAACAATGCAATAGGTTAATCTATGATATCTTTACTGTGTAGTATCAGATTCTATGTGAATGAAACAAACAGTATTGCTAGG
Source organism: Pelobates fuscus (assembly GCF_036172605.1). Classification (NCBI taxonomy): domain Eukaryota; kingdom Metazoa; phylum Chordata; class Amphibia; order Anura; family Pelobatidae; genus Pelobates; species Pelobates fuscus. Next base: position 330,324,660 of record NC_086319.1, read on the forward strand.
AATAATTCCTAGCTGAATTGCTTAAATCCTTATTAATGCTATGCATTTATTAATAACAGGCTCTGATGATAATACAAAAGTAATTTAGGTTTTTCTTAGGGCACTCTGGATTTTGTCTTTTCCTAGGTGCATTGCAGACCTGCACGCTCCAGTCTGGATCCTCCAACAAAGACTAATTTTGGAACAAGGCTGCTTTCCATCCATTACCAACAACCTATTGCAACCCAATCCTTTTCCACTTTAGCTTATAAACCATTGTATTCCATCTATGTGCATTCACCATGAATTACCTTATAACTTGTTCATTAATTCCTCATGATGCCTCTCCTATTCCTAGTTATTAACTGTATTTTCTCCAATGAATGTCATCCCTTTAGATTGTAAGCTCACATGCTGATCTTCAGAGAACTTTGTATAATGACCCAAATGTCAGATTAAAGACTATGGACAGAGTTCAATACCCCTTTTTTGTTTCAGTTTGTCTGAATACATATCCCTCTGGCTGTTGCCCACCATATGAATAATTGATATATTTTGTAAAGTACTTTGGATAAGAGTGCTATATAATAATTAGGTAAATAATGTACACTTTATTATTAATATTTACCCACAAAAATAATCAAATCCATCTCCAGAATAGATCCCTTCAAATGCAATACATTTAAAGTGTTATTCCAACCCTATTAGTTTCCACGAATAATGCCCTATTGGGTATTATTCCTAAGGTCCCATTAAAACACTGAAAAAAGAAATAAGATTTATTTTATTTATTTTGAATCCTTTGACGGCACTGATTGGCACAGGCACACCCTCTTGTGACGTCACGGGAGCCATACAGAGGTCCAATAAAAGGCTTCTACTAGGGAAGCCTTTGGTTGGACCATTTAAATATTTCAGAGTGCATGCACCTGCTCTGAGTCAGTGAAGAGAGGGGGAGTGAGGAAGGAGAGATGGAGGGAGAAAAAAAAATAGTGGAGGTGAGAGGGAGGAGCGGGGGACACAAGTTTCCCCTTGCAGGCTCTGCCTGCAATGGGAGAAGCAGATAAAGTCAGTTGTCCGTGTGCAGTGCACGCTATTGACATAACATATGCACAGAATTTACATTAAGCAGACTAGACTTCCGAGCTGCCTAAGTCACATGTGCTGAGGGTGTAGCTAGCCCCCCCGCACTCAATAGCAAATAACTAGAAGAAACACTGCACTGCTATCAAGACCACTTCTAACAGCAGAAGTGGTCATGGTGGTTGGAGTAAACATTTAATACCATACATGAAAATCATACTTACAGAACAATTAGGTTTGCTGATCGGGAATTTTCTTGTAAAAGTTCATTAAGTCTGACTTGACGATAACACTGTAAATAAATATTGCAGACTTTATTAATCATAGCAAACACTGGGCAAAATATAGCTTTCAAATAAGAGATTTACATAAGAATTTATGGAAATGGTTAATTTTATTCCTTGTATTCTTCCCCTTTTTTATAATTAGGTTTTACAATTTACAGAGTAATAAAGAATATATTCTATTACCGACATGAAGTGCCTAGCCACTTGGTTAATTTCATGACTCCATGCATTCTTTTGTGAATTTACATCAGCATAAGAACACTTTTTTTTTTTTTTACCAGTGTTGAAACAGTCTCGATAATAATAATGTCCACAGATAAAATGTTCAGTTGAATATATTTTCTTTGATTTATTATTCTCATTAAGCTAGTTTCCCTTTTTATGGTTTATTATACCCGTTGTGCTGTGGCTTTAGAGGTGTTAGTGCTTAGGTTCTTAAATGGACACCTTAGCACCATAACACCTTAATCGCAATGTTATGCTGCTTGTGTGGTCATTTAACCTATTTCCACAAGGATTGAATTATGTGTACACTCACAACTCATCCTTCAATTATAAAATGAGCTTATTGACCAATTATTCAATTATAATATACACCAGAAACAAAACATTCTATAAAATACATTTAAAGCTGTTCCCAGTGGCAAAGGAAACACCAAAAATAGCACGAGTACTGTAGGCTCTTTGTTCCTTTCTTACTATACTACTGTTTAAAATACCTTGTCCTTAAATGTTTCCAGCTCAGAGTCTGTGATTTTCCAAGGATAATCTCTTCTTATTTTTTCAGCAGTAGACACGTCTTTGGAGCTCTCATGGAGTCGATAAGGCTCAATCATCTCCTCAAAGAATTTCCAGCTACATCAGAATGAACAAGAGGTTAACTTGTTCTCTAACCAAACAACTCATCTTACTGTGAAATATAAGAGCCTCTTACCAGGTTATTAAAAGTGATTATTATTTTTTTTTATTATTATTTTTTTTAAGGTTTATCTCTTTTTTTTTATTCTCTTTTTTATGAAGACATACAGAATGATACTGCTTATAATTATCAAGTGAACATTAGAGTGTCATGTCACAGACAATATAGATAGTAAGATTTGATGTACATTGCAAGTAATGTCTAATTTAATAGTTTAGGAGAAGCATGTTAGGGTATTCAGAGTTAAGAAGAGAGTTAATTTGTTTGACTATAACATATGCCAGGTCAATTAAGTAGAATCTACAGTGTAGTACGCCAAAAGCAAGAGCTGGATTGAGTATCACAACAAAAGATATTATTTCATCTTCAGTAGCGAATGCCCACTAAATTAGGTATAAGAAGCAGTCGTGCGAACACAAAGAGTAATCAGAATACAGTATGGCAATAAAACCACATAAGAAAAAAAAAAAAACAGTAAACATAAACACTAAAATAAATTGCTGCTTATTTTAGGCATGTCTGTGAGAAGCAACATATTTGCAAGAGACTCTGTTCAGCCAACACCCTCCAGAGGCCCGGTGTATTCCTGCTGTGTCCTCAATTTCCACAGCCACATCTTGTGCATCTGTTTCAGCCACACAGTGTATTGAACAAAGCCATCCAGAGACTGCAATATCGCTCACAGTGTGCTAGCTTCCTGGGTAGATGCGATGGGAGGCTTTCGAGGACCCAAATCCGCCAGTGGGTCCTGCATAGCTTTCGCCGCCATTAAGAATCATAGTGGCTTCCTTCGGATGCAGGATTCAGCTTGGCAGTCCGGCCCTGCCCCCAATTCAAATTTATGGTCAAAATAGCCAACCTGGAAAAACTCTCAACGTCAGCTATGTTTTCAATTTGGTTACGTAGGTCTTAAACTTGAAATTAACTTTTGTGACAGTAGTCACTCACTGTCACTGTGTCAGGTCCCCTGCCCCTGCACCACTCGCGGCGACCTTGCTTACCTCATCACAGTGAGCGGCGTCATCTGGTCCCTATCTCCAGACTGGCAGTGTGTCTGACGCTGCACGCTCCAGAGCAGCTTCCTTACATGTGTGTTGCACTCGGTCATATTACCCGGGAAGAAACTCCTCCCACGTGTTGTGGTTAACACTAATTGAAGATTAGCCAATCAGACACACCCTGTGTGTATATAAGCTAACCTCTCCCTTGCCTCGGTGCCCTGTTGTACTCTTTGGTTTACCATTGAGCGTTGCACTTGTTATTTGGATTTCCTGGTTACTGATATTTGGCTTTGTCTCTCGTTATTCCATCTCCCTGTTTTCCTTGTTCTCGGCTCGTGTTTTGACTATCCCTTTTTGCATAATCCGACCATTCTAAGGATCGTTATTCCAATTCTCTCTACTCTGTCCTGTCTGCGTGTTAGGGTTCCCTAGTGAACATGCGGATGGAGGACAGACACTATATGTAGGCCCCCAGATTCCTCTTGTATTTTGGTCACCCTGTGCGCAGTATTGGCACACGGTATGTTGAATGTATTGATTGTTTGTGCCTTTTTCCCTCCCCCTTTTTCCTGTCCCATTGTTTCCCCAGCTGAGTGTTTAAACTAACTGCTCTGTCCCTCCTCAATCTCCCATCAGCCCTTGTTATTGTCTGAAACAACCCTTTCTTGTACTATAGTGCTTTATGTACCGTATTGCATGTAAATGAGCCTGTTGGGGCTTAAAGGACCACTCTAGTGCCAGGAAAACATACTCGTTTCCTGGCACTAGAGTGCCCTGAGGGTGCCCCCACCCTCAGGGTCCCCCTCCCGCCCGGCTCTGGAAAGGGGAAAAGGGGTAAAACTTACCTTTTTCCAGCGCGCATTCAGCCGGTAGCATAGGAAAGCATTTACAATGCTTTCCTATGGACGCTTGCGTGCTCTCACTGTGATTTTCACAGTGAGAATCACGCAAGCGCCTCTAGCGGCTGTCAATGAGACAGCCACTAGAGGATTAGGGGGAAGGCTTAACCAATTTATAAACATAGCAGTTTCTCTGAAACTGCTATGTTTATAAAAAATTGGGTTAACCCTAGCTGGACCTGGCACCCAGACCACTTCATTAAGCTGAAGTGGTCTGGGTGCCTAGAGTGGTCCTTTAAATATGTGTGCTGTGTTCATTAAAGGAAGTTGCTGTTTTAAACTTCACCATGTGTCGTCTGGTGTTTGGGGCAATCTGCTGATGGAAAGTGTGTCCAGGGCTATAAATTATATTATATATACATTATATAGTTGTTGAGATGACAATGTAGGAACTAGCTTGGTATTGCCTCAATAAATTATATACATGTCACTCTCACATAACTGAAGGGACCACAGCAAAGACAGATTTAACTAGAAATCTTAAACACTTGATGTTTAAATGTACTCTGATAAAGTGTACATCTTGGATGATATCAAAATCTCTGTCTGTATATAGCTTAAGACTGGACTAACAACTATATAATGTATTGAGGCAATACCAAGCTAGTTACTACATTGTCTTCTCAACTCTCCAAAGGCACTTATAATCAGTGACACATGTCACTATTAACTTTCTAATCATACAGTATTTAGTTAAATAAGCCACTATAGGCATTATACATATACACTGTGCAGAATACTGACGATCATTTTCATCAGTGTAAGCTCTGTAATTTACATATTAGAAATTATAGAGCTTCCACTTTCCCCTTTGGAATTTGAGCCTTCACTACAAAGAGGAGGATAAGCCCCTATCTATGTTCTCTAGTGATTGCTAGTATCCTTTGCTCATCATTGGATGATGAGGATTGTAAGCATTAGTTTTTGTCTCCCTTTTCTGTCTGTGCTAGCCCGATATGGGCCGGTACTGACAGGCAGTTCTGTCAATCAAATGACGATAGTGGATGAATTCTATCCCGGTCCCCACCCACTGACACGTAGGATGGCGTGTCACAGGTGAAGTAGGGGTAAGTCCATACATTATTGATGACGATAGGGGAATCCCACATCTAATTGGCTGTCAGATATTTAAAAGTCCCGGCTTTTCAGATGGCAATTTCCAGCCCCTGACGAAGGTGTTTGTAGACACCGAAACGCGCGTCGGGCGTTAGGTCGTTTCTTTTTCACTTCACTTTAATTTCACTTAGGACACTCTACTGCACGATATGGGTGTTTAGACCCATTTTTTCCTTTTTAATATTTGCTTGTAGCTAACTATGGTGATGGTGGACTGGGCAGTCGGTTACATCTTATAGAGTTAGTTTTAGCTTAGAACACCCACGAAGGTGCTACAGGAGACTAGGGGTTAGTTTTGAGGATTTTTTTATAGATTGCTCAACCAATACGATCTAACCTTTAGCCCAGAACCTATGGGTACAAGCTAGGAGGAAGGGTTTGTCTATTTTGGCTGTCGTTTTTTCTGTGGTTCAAACATCACTTTGTACATATACTTATTTACAGCCCTTCTTTCCCTTCTTCAGATTTCTACCCCCTGCCCACACCTATAAGCTTAGAGGGAAAGCTATTTATTTTTCTCTGTCCCTGGCTAACTGCTTGAGGCAAATATATCATTACTGTTTCAGTAGTAACCATTAAGAGAGAATCAGCACAGTGATCCTTTGATACTTATTTGTTGTGATTAAATAAAGGTTTAAATTACCATTTTCTTTTGTATACATAGGGCACTTGTTAATATATTTGGAACTTTTATCCTTCATATTCCCCCTCTGATAAGCTTACCATATCAAGCCAAGAATTTGTATGTACATGTATCACTATTTGCTGTCTACACATATTCTTTGCCAGCTTTAGATCTCCTTAGCAGGAGATGATCTTTAATCTTTAGTTTATTAATTAATTCGGGTACAAGCCCTTGGTGGAGCTGGCACCACCACCTGACCATACATTCCTTGCATTTACCTTTTACACTCAATTTTTCCACTCTTGGGGTTGATTGGTTAACAAGGCAATAATTTTCTTTTTTACAATCATATAAACACAGTAGCCTGGTCCATGGTGGAAAAGGCCGTCAGTGATCCCAGTCAAGCCTCGGCGACTGGGTCTGAAGTGCTCCAGGGTCCCTCATAGCTACAAGGAAGCAGACTTGGCGGAGGTTCTCGGTTGGATTGCTGGACCTCCATTACAACTTTGAATTTTCACTTTTGTACCACATTATTATTATGTTATTACGGTATATACTCGAGTATAAGCCGACCTGAATATAAGCCGAGGCCCCTAATTTTACCCCCCAAAACTGGGAAAACTTATTGACTCGAGTATAAGACTAGGGTGAGAAATGCAGCAGCTACTGGTAAATTTCTAAATAAAATTAGATCCTAAAAAAAATATATTAATTGAATATTTATTTACAGTGTGTGTATAATGAATGCAGTGTGTGTGTATGAATGCAGTGTGTGTGTGTATGAATGCAGTGTGTGTATGAATGCAGTGTGTGTATGAGTGCAGCGTGTGTGTATGAATGCAGTGTGTGTATGAGTGCAGTGTGAGTGTATGAATGCAGTGTGTGTATGAATGCAGCGTGTGTGTATGAGTGCAGCGTGTGTGTATGAGTGCAGCGTGTGTGTATGAGTGCAGCGTGTGTGTATGAGTGCAGCGTGTGTATATGAATGCAGTGTGAGTGTATGAGTGCAGTGTGTGTGTATGAGTGTAGTGTGTGTGTGTGTGTGTTGCAGAGCCTTGCTGGGGGGTGGGCAATTTTTTTTTTTTTTCTTTTTTTTTATTATTACTAATTATTTTTTTTTGTCCCCCCTCCCTGCTTGCTACATGGCAGGGAGGGGGGCTCTCCTTCCCTGGTGGTCCAGTGGCATTGGCAGTTCAGTGGGGGGAAGGGGGGGCTGGCAGAGCTGTAACTTACCTCTCCTGCAGCTCCTGTCAGCTCTCTCCTCCTCCGCGCCGTCCGTGCAGCTCCCTCTGTCAGCTCACACTGTAAGTCTCGCGAGAGCCGCGGCTGAGGAGAGAGCTGACAGGAGCTGCAGGAGAGGTAAGTTACAGCTCTGCCAGCCCCCCTCTCCCCCTGTCTGTATTATGGCAATGCAAATTGCCATAATACAGACTATTGACTCGAGTATAAGCCGAGTTGGGGTTTTTTAGCACAAAAAATGTGCTAAAAAACTCGGCTTATACTCGAGTATATACGGTATTTATATAGCGCCAACAAATTCCGTAGCGCTTTACAGTGGGTGGACGAACAGACATGTAGTTGTAACCAGACAAGTTGGATACACAGGAACAGAGGGGTTGAGGGCCCTACTCAATGAGCTTACATGATAGAGGGAGTGGGGTAAAGTGATACAAAATGTAAGGATAGTATTAGACTAATGACTGTTGCAAGAGAGGAATCAGTTGTGAGCTATTAACAGTTTAATTGATACGCTTTTATGAAGAAGTGGATTTTTAATGATTTTTTTGAAGGAGTGGAGACTGGGTGAGCATCTAACGGAGGAGGGAAGGGAGTTCCACAGGAACGGTGCAGCCCTCGAGAAGTCTTGAAGGCAAGCATCATAGGTGGGAGTACGGACAGAAGATAGACATTTTACACAGGAAAGTAAAATAAGACATTACAATTATTTGTACCTTTCTTTGCTTGGTTTTGTGTTAATATCTGGAACAATATACACATCTGCAAATTTAATTCGGAATTTGCTCAAAAGTGAAGCCATCCTAAGGAGACAAAAATCAAATGTTATAAAAAAAATTTAAGGAACACTCCATTCATTTTTTTTTTTTTACTGTTTAGTAGATATATTCCCAAATAAAAAAATCCATGTATTCCTTTCTGCGTGTTTTCTTTGGGGTTTATGAAAAAACAGCTTGCAAAAGTTGTCACATTTGCAAACGCCCCCATCCTCCATCTTTCACAGGCACAAACTTTCATTCTGTTCCAGGGAAAACACTAATCAGAGGCTTCTCATTGCCGGAGCCTCAAGTGCAATCACAGCTTTCCAATGCTTCTTTATAGTGCAGCTCACTGTGAAGGGATGATGGCAGATGCGCTCTGTCCCAGTGTGATTGTCACTTACCCCAGAGCTAACGAAAGCTGAAGAAAACCTCCTCGGCTGTCTGAGTGACAACCAGAAAGGTGTTTCTTCCCTGATTTTTAAAAGTGCTGATTTCCAATGAAATCACTTAATCAAGCTGAAGTACGTGATGTAGAATACAAGGAACTTGATTTCTAGCACTTGTAGTGTGGTAGCTGAAACATCCCAAATAGGAGTCTGTCCTTTCCGGTGAAGGTTAAGATGCGTACATATAAAGGATGGAGTGCCTTGAGAAATTCTCAGGTATGGCCAGGGGCTGACTGACAGCATGGGCTGATCGGTCATGGACTGAGGGTCAGTGGCAGTCAGGGGCCCGGCTAATCAGCCATGTTATGACTGGGTATATCAGAGATATCCCCAGCCAGAAAGCAATAAAACTATAATTTCACATATTACAGCCCCTGCAAACTATTGCACTGTAAGTCTCTCCCCCACCTTCTGAGTGAGTCCTTTGCTCCTCTCCCTGTGCGGAGCTCCATATAAAGGGGATGGGCCCTGGGGATGGGAAGTTACTTCCTTCCTCCTTCATCTATTCTCTCCTGCAGAACCAGCTGAGTGCTCCTGGCCAAGCCCTAAGAAGGTAAGGAAGGAGCAGCCTGGCAGAGAAGCAGGTATGTAAATATTTTCTTCAGTCCCTTTGCCCTCCCTGCACCCACCACAGCCCCTATTCAAGGGGTTAGGAGTAGGGTTAGAGGAAGGTTGGGGTAAGTGGTAGGGTTAGGGTTAGATTCCTGTCATCATTCCCTTAATTGTACCTCCCTCTCCTGTTTTGCCACTTTTCAGAAATCCGAAGCACTCTGGAACTTCCTAAATTCGGCACTTCAGCAATTCAGTTCGGATCGGCACTTCCGAAATCCGGCACTTCGACAATCCAAATTGCTGAAATTCGTCCAAATTTAAATTTGGTCCGAAATGAATTGCACATGTCTAGTGATCATATATTTGGAGAGATGACCAAGGTAGTTTATATAAAAACATAGAATTTGAGGTGATTGAAAAGATAAACATAGCTAAAGTTTTTGTACAAAGCACCTTAGTACTTTTGGAGAACAGTTTAGGTTTGTATGTTTGTTTAATTCAGAATTTCATATCTCCAACCTTGTTAATTTACTACTAGAGACTACAGCAGCCTTCTGTGTGTGATAAAGGTTCAGTTAACAGAGCAGCAGGTATGAACTTCTAAAATAAATACACCGTGCTATAAAAATGTAATCTCTTTTTCATGGAGCTTGTGTGAGACACAGCTTGGAGAAGTGTGACTAGGCCTGCATTGCATATGTAAAGTGAGTTAAATCCTAACTGGCAGAGATCTAGAAACCAAAACTGATTCATCAAGCTAAAGCTGTTTTGGTGCTTAGAGCATCAATTTAACATCCTTTGTACTTACTGGGTCCCGTTGTTCCCCCCAACGGTGGTCGCGATCATGGGGTCTGCTTGGGAGCTCAGGCAGACCCCCTCTGGTCGATTTACCCACCCACCCCCCCAGCACCCTGGGGTGTTCAATTAAATTTGTTGCATTTTTGACACACAAACAAATATGAACGCTAACTTTGCCCAGTGTTTGTGACTAAGTGGCTTCTAGAAAAGACTAGACATACCCCATTTGTAATACTTTGGGTTGTCTACTTTAACAAAGGGCATGCCATCATGGGGGTAATTTTCATTCCTGGGCTACCATTTGGTCTCAAAGGCAACATAACCAGTCTGGCAAATTTCAATGTGTATAAACTGAAAAATGTAATGTGCTATTTTTGACCCTGTAACTTTCCCAAAACTCATAAAACCTGTACATTGGTGGTGCTGTTTTACCCATGAGACATCGCTTATACAAATATGTGTACTTTATTGCAGCTAACAGTATTGTGACATTCACAGTTAAAATGCCATGCAGAACTAAAAAAATGTTAAAATGTCTTATTTTCGCACTTTTTTTTCAATATTTGATTCATATTAAATTATGCTTAATATACAAATATTTGATTTGATCACAACTTGTACAATTGGCTCAGTCCTTAAGGGGTTAACTAAGAGTGCTAAATGATGTAATTAGATAATTTGTTGGGTCACCAATAAACATGGCACTATTTGTAATGTTTGTTTTCCTAATATCAGAGCAATTACAGTGGAAGTAGAATTAAAATGGCTAAACACTTAGCCAACGCTAATACTTACATCAACTTGTCATCTTCAATACGGTTCACTTTTCCTCCAATAAAGATGCGTAGCTTACAATCCTTCCATTTTTTTCTAATAGTCAGAATGTGTGGTATGAGAAGAGTCAAACCTGTAAAATAATGTGTTTAATTTACAATTGAAACAACACCAATGTTTTTTTTTTTATATGAAAACAGTCAACACATAACATTGGAGGAGCAGAAACAGAAACATTTTCCATCTTTTCTCTTCGTACAGACCATGACACTCCCACCACCATGCTTGACTGTAGGCAAGACACACTTGTCTTTGTACTCCTCACCTGGTTGCCGCCACACACGCTTGACACCATCTGAACCAAATAGGTTTATCCTGATTTCATCAAACCACAGGACATGGTTCCAGTATCCATGTGCTTAGTCTACTTGACCAATTTGATGCAGTGTGCGGCGTATGGTCTGAGCACTGACAGGCTGACCCCTCACCCCTACAACCTCCGCAGCAATGCTGTCAGCACTCATACATCTATTTCCCAAAGACAACCTCTGGATATGACGTTGAGCACGTGCACTCACTTTCTTTGGTCGACCATGGCAAGACCTGTTCTGAGTGGAACCTGTCCTGTGAAACCGCTGTATGGTCTTGCCCAACGTGCTGCAGCTCAGTTTCAGGGTCTTGGCAATCTTTTTATAGCCTAGGCCATCTTTATATAGAGCAACAATTCTTTTTTTCAGTTCCTCAGAGAGTTCTTTACCATGAGGTGCCATGTTGAACTTCCAGTGACCAGTATGAGAGTATGAGGGCGATAACACCAAATTTAACACACCTGCTCCCTATTCACACCTGAGACCTTGTAACACTAACAAGTCACATGACACCAGGGAGGGAAAATGGCTAATTGGACCCAATTTGGACATTTCCATTTAGGGGTGTACTCACTTGTGTTGCCGCTGGTTTAGACATTAATGGCTGTGTGTTGAATTATTTTGAGGGGACAGCAAATTTACTCTGTTATACAGGCTGTACACTTACTACTTTACATTGTAGCAGAGTGTAATTTCTTCAGTGTTGTCACATAAAAGATATGATAAAATATTTACAAAAATGTGAGGGGTGTACTCACTTTTGTGAGATACAGTATTTGTTCAATGAAGAGGGTAAACAAACAAAATTAAACAAAATAGCTAAAAGGGTGTTAGGGTGTTAGATAGTTTGACAGAACTGGGCTGAGCCACTATGAGAAGCATGTCTGGCCAGCATATCACCGACTAACCATGGCATTGTGTATGAAGGCTGTGATTTGGACAATAATATAGGAACAGTCTGTAGTATCAGCTGCATCCTAAAATCATAGTTATGCAAAAAAATAACTTTTTTGACTCTCACGTAGTTCAGTGTAGGTCATAATACACCAATTCCTTCTCTCTTTTATTTCTGAAAAATGTGTCTGTATGGCTTCACAGATCTCTTCCTTTTTTAAAGAATACTCCAAGCGCATAAAGAACTTAAACTTGCTGAACAGTATCCCCTCTTTCTCATTTTATGAAACTGCTAATCTCAAGAGAAATTACTTTTATAAAATCTTTGGTTTTCAATCCGACAGCCGAGAGGGTGCTCTCCCACACTTCGTTGTGCCCTAGTACAAATCAGATGTATGGGCGTCTCATGGAGAAGCATTGTACGTGCATTGCAGGGATTTCTGTGCGTGCGACCTTCCTGAGAATCAATGGATTGTCTGGGAGAGGATCAGTAGTGAGGCTGTGCGAGTAGACTCTGTCGCCATTGGAAGGTAACAATAACAGCTCATTTTATTTAAGACAGCAGGAGGCCCACTAACCTAACGGTGGTGTAAAAACTCCTGTACTCTATAGCTAAAAGTTTGTATCTATAATATTGCTGTGTTACTTTAACACAGCTATCACAGTTGTCAAAAACAGCCTGCTTGCCTATTTCTTATGTTTCATTTGAAGCACGTCTGGAACACACTGTTTATTGTGTATTTGCTAACATTAGCAAAGTGTCCTGGAATAGTAAATGTGGGAAAAAAATGCACCTGTTTTTGACCGAATGACAATTCAGTCTTTCACAACTAAAAATCTAAAATTTTCAGCAATCAAACTTATCCTTTTTCGCTTTGAAACACACACTCTCAAAGTTCCCAATTACCAATAAAGTTAACTTTTTGCAGAACATTCAAGTAGTTCAGACGGTGGAACCCTGGATCGTCACTTATACTAAAATATGTGCTTGACTGCAATCCCTTTTAAAACCTTTCATTGCATAAATGACTTGTTGAATAATAAAAAGCCATGAAAAGCAAATGTACCTTTCTTAAGCTGTTTCACGAACAATTTCCAAAATTGCTTTTTGTGGATCTCTTAAGGCTTAGCAACAAATTAGTACAGTACTGTTATTGAGGATTTTACCGCTATACCAATCTTCTTCTAAATCACCGTCTCGAACACATGCCTGCGCTCCTGTAACTCTTAGATATTAAATAATACCAGAATTTCTGTACTTTCTTTTACCCAAGGTAATCATTATGTCGATGTATTCTTTTCTTTTATGTTAAGTGTATGTGTGTCTGTATATATATATATATATAAATCTATATCCAAAGCTTCTGTTATTGACATGTTCAGAAGATATCATCGGAAACAAATACTGAATATCTCCTGACATTATTTTTATTATTGATATTTTTAAAGGACCACTATAGGCGCCCAGACCACTTCCGCTTAATGAAGTAGTCTGGGTGCCAGGTCCAGCTAGGTTTAACCCTTTTTTCTGTAAACATAGCAGTTTCAGACAAACTGCTATGTTTACCTATGGGTTAATCCAGCCTCTAGTGGCTGTCTCCCTGACAGCCGCTAGAGGCGCTTCTGTGCTTCTCACTGAGATTTTCACAGTGAGAAGACGCCAGCGTCCATAGGAAAGCATTGAGAATGCTTTCCTATGAGACTGGCTGAATGCGCGCGTGGCTCTTTTCCGGTGCTGGAAAAAAGGTAAGGGATTAACCCCTTCCTCCCCCTTCAGCACCACGGGAGTGGGACCCTGAGGGTGGGGGCACCCTCAGGGCACTATAGTGCCAGGAAAACGAGTATGTTTTCCTGGCACTATAGTGGTCCTTTAAGCTAGGGTTAGTGTTAGTTTAGGTATTAAGGTGGTGTAGGAGCCCGTATTTAGTAATAGTGTTAGTATAGTATATGGGTTAATATTAAGTGATCGAGTAATGTAGGGGTTATTGTGTAGTTTAGTGTCTTAGGATGGTGTACAATTTACTGTGCAGTGTAATGGTTAGGGTATTATAGGGGTTAAGGGGAGTACTTTACTGTAAGGGACACACAGGTTAGTGGGAGTTACAGTCGTGGAATGCATATATTTTATCTGCCATTATTAAAATGACAGTTGCCACTCAGTGTAGCTCCCACTAATCTTGGGCATGTATATCCCGCGTTCTTTCATTACCTCCATTTCATTACAGGGAATAATTGCATGAATTGCCTGAAGGATATCACGATACAGGATTCTAAGTAATGTAGAACATATAATTAATATAAAGTATATACTGTACATATTTGTTGACATTTAGTCCCATTTTTAAGTGCATCAAAATTCTTTTTACCTCCATCATCAAACAACCACCAGACATCAATTGTTCCCTTCCCTTGCTTCTTTTTAAACAGTTCACTGGTTTCTGCCAGTCTCTGATTGTACTCGCCCACGTGCATCGGTGGAGTTGTGCTGACATCTGAAATATATATAAAAAAAATGATATCATTTTTCACTGTCAATTCATGAAACCAAATGTGCTAAAACATTATAGACACAGTGTGAGAGCCCATTATGAAAATGTATTTATTCTGTATTAGACATTGAATGGGATCATGAAACCTTATTCACTTAATGTTATAGTTGAAAATATAAAATTTATATTAAAATGCTAGGGTACTGATGTATTTATGTTTAAGCTTGGTTACATTATACATTTGCGAAATTTCACTCCAAGGAGAAATAACAAAAAAAAATTCGTTTTTGAAATGTCAGCTAAACGTTTATGAATCAACTATTCCCAGATATGTTCCCACTTGCTGCGTTTGCAAACTATCTCTAATCATGTATTCTCCAACTTTCTATTTGACCCTTAAACTCTGGTGTCCGTTGCAAATCCCTGACCCGGAGGACACGTAGAAATGTTGTTCACTGTTAATCAAATGATCATTTGTCTATTCTATTGCTGCATTTGATTCTTGTTATACTTCTCCAAAGAATCCTTAATTTTTTGCCTGTGAGACAGTGCCTTTTCCCCACATATCTCCCAAGGAAGTCAAACATGATTAACAACATGCTCTGGTGTTTTGGGAGGAGTAGGAGAGACACTGACTAAGACTAGTTTATTTTTTTTTAAATGTGAGTGCACTTGAATACATTGCAATAAATTGTAAATTGCAAGCTGTGAGGACTTATCCTATCGTATCTGGCAAAATATGGTGTAACTTCCCTAAAGAGCACCTTTAATGTTGTTGTCGAACATCTAAATGTGGTTTTCTTGTTAAGAACATAAAAATGAAACATTGCTCCACCAAACTGGAAATCTATATAATATGCTTTATTCAGTCACCTTCAGAGGCACCTAGCATTGGTTCAACAGTAATGTCATTATTAATTGATGCAAAGTTGTGGTTGGAGAACCTCCACTAAATCCCGGGCTTTATGGCTTTGCCACTTTTTCCTTGTTCGGGTCCTACCTATTGCACCAGTCTATCAAGCTGCCTTCATCTATATCGGATTCCTTACTTTTGTCTAAGCAATGCAAGGGTCTAACCAACAACCTCCACTCATATTGCTCTGTCTCAAATATTGGTAACTTGTTAAGCAATTTGGACTTTGTTATTATTATTGGCATTTACATAGTGCCAACAAATTCATAGCACTTTACAATATTATTGGAGGAGAGTCTGGGTCAAATGAATAAATTAAACAAATAGGTTGCCAATTCTACTTCTTGACTACTACTGTCTTGAGTACTATCTCAGCCAACTTCCATACACTATTTCAGTAAACAGAGATTCTCATATTAACAACGTATCCACTTCATCTCTGTCTGACTGTCAATAGTGAAAAGTCCATCCATATCCAAGAGTGAATGTTGGTCTACCTGTCAAGTTCATTCCAAATATTGATTAATTCACCAAACAAAATACAACATTTCCTGGACACTAGACTTTTCTAAAAAGGAGAACCATATAAATCCTTTACTCCATTACCTGATGGCCAAATTAATTACTGTAGCATTGTAAACTTAAACTCATCTTTCTTTCCATGCATTCATCGTGAGTTCCTTTCTCGCTGGGACCATCAGTAGATTATTCTTATTGTAATTTATATAGATCCGGTAAATACTGCATTGCTTTACAATTATACATTCTAAAAGCCACCAGATTAGAGCATTTGTTCTTTTGTGTTTATGTACCATTTACATTCATTACTAGATAACTGATATATGGATTATATTAAAATCTATAAAATGAAAGCAGATATCTCATTCTTTTCATTCCTCATCACCAAATAGGTGATCTTTTTGATATGCCGTGGGCCCAAAAATTATTGATGGAGTTCAATGGAAATAATATGAACCAACTTAAATATTACATTGAGGTGATCAAGTAATAATGAAGTAGTAATATATGGGGAAGACAATTATAGGGATATTTAGAAATCGATTTGCCTACTTGAGACTGGTGGTTAACTTTCTCAAATAGTACAATCATAGTAAAATGTTAACCCATAGAATGCTTGGAAATGGAATGGAAATTGAATAATAAGGAGTATTTCACTAAGCTTTAAACTGCAGTGAATTGAAAACCAGATTGCAAAGATTATATTATATAATAGCCAACATGTGAAATCAGTTATTTTGGCATACATTTCTGCAATTTGGTTTCCAATACACTACGAGTCACTGTCTTGTGAATGAACATCTTCATATATTGCAAAGTGCTCCATTGCTCTCTGTTCTGAGATAGAAAGTGTTAAGTGATGCCCATTGTAGCAGATCTAATCTCTTTGTTGGATGTATTTTGTAAGAATTCTGAACAAGTGCTGAGCATCAAATGTCGCTTCAGTAGGACAAAAAGTCCTTTGTGCTTACTGGCTCATCTGTTACTAGAAAGCTCCCGGTGATTCGGGTGGTCACAGAGCAATTAAAGTGATAGATGGTCTGTCATGTGGATGTTAAAAGTTGAGAATAGCAGCTCCAGACAAGTTCTAATGGCACAAAGTAACCTAATGGGAGAGACGGTAACACTTCCCACAACGTGATAACTCTCTGCAGTACACTGAGAACTGGAATATTGTATATATTTACCTCAACACATAATCTGACTTAGTCAGTTACCTACTATCATACATATATCCCTTTCTCCTAATGGAGTCCAAAATGGCAGGTTTAATATCTGGCAGGTGAAATAAATTCTAACTCTAAACAGAGGCATAACTGGAAACCACAGGGTCCTGGTGCAACAATTGTCCAGGGTCCCCCCCATGCATGTGTTTCATTCCCTCCCCCAACTCCTTCATGTGTCTAATTTCCTTCCCCCGCCTTCCTTCTTTCCCTCTCAGCTACTCCATGGCTCATTTCCCCACTCCTCCCCAGCCCCTCCATTTGTCTAATTCCTTCACCTCTCACCCCCTTCACCGCCCACCCAGCCCTCATTAACCCACCTCACTTCCAATCCAGCCCTTATTATCCCCCCTCACCCCACATCCAGTCCTCACCACATCGTTCACCCCATCCAGCCCTTATTAACCCTCCTCACTCCCCATCCAGCCCTCATTAACCCCCCTTACCGCACATCCAGCCATCATTAACCCCCTCATCCTCCTTCCAGTCCTCATTAATACCACTCCTCATTAATACCCCTCACCCTCCATCCAGCTCTCATTAACCCCCCATTCCCCAAATCTAACCCTCATTAGCCCCCTTCACTCCCCATCCAGAACTCTCTCTCACCCCCATCCAGCCCTTAATCCCTCTCTCAGCACCTCATTCAACCCTCACTCTCTCACCACCCCTTCCAGCCCTCATTAAGCCCCCTCACTCCCACCATCCAGAACTCAATCCCTCTGTCCCCACTCTTCCCCTGTACCTTATGTCTGTGTGTAGCGTGGCCGATTGGTACCCAGTCTGACAGGAAGTTCTCTCTCAATGAGGACTTCCTTTTAGCCGCGATGCTCGGCCGCTCTACACACAGAGAGACCAGCAGGAGGGGAGCAGCACAGCACAGCGGCAGTGCACCGGCCCTGAAGTTGTGGTGGCCCACGGTTGCAGGGGTCGCAGCTGCGGCTGGGCCCGCTGGAGTGATGGGCCCAGTCGCAACCCGGCGACCATGGTAGGTACAACACTGACTCTAAATTCAAAGCTCGTTTGAGTAGGGACCTCATTAACCTATTTTTTCTGTTAACATTTGTAATAGTTCTTATTTGCTGTGATATCCCCAAGATAAAATCGTAAAGTTCTGCAGAATATGTTGGCACTTGATTGTTTTTGAAGCAAGTGTTTTTTGCTTTTGAATAAATAACACTTCAGATACTCACCCACATTGCTACATTATTTAGTGGAATTATGATCTACCCTTCTAAGATACCTATCGTGGATGCAATATGTAACACAACAGGAAGCATTCAATATGGTTGCCTCCTGTCTTCAAATATAAGACTTTCAACATTTGTAAAGCATTTTTCTAGCTGTGTACCTAGATAGCTGTCTAGTGTACTTTTATGTGAATGGATTTTACATATTTTACCACTCCATGAGAAGCTGTTCTATCAGTGATTTTTAATACTGAAAGTTTGCATTTTTTATCTTGAAAAATACACTCTATAAAAAGATTATATAGAAGATACTGAAACTCACAATTTAAAGTCAGTTATGTTTTAGAGCTCCATTATAATAAATAGTATGCATTGTCAAGCACACCAACCATAGGCTTGTGCACGGGGTGTGCCCGGGCACACCCTAATCCCTGCAGCCCACGCTACATGCCTCCATGGGCCAGTGAGGGAGATCAAAGATAATCAAAGATCTCCCTCTCCGGCCCACAGGCAGGAGGGAGGCAGGAGAGGACCCTGGGAGCTCAAGCCAACAGTTCCGCCGGGTTCCTCTCGCGAGGTCAGAGCGTTGCCGCGGCAATGCTCAGATCTCGCGAGAGTGAACTCCCCACTGGACCACCAGGGATGGCAGCAGCACGGTCCCCCCTGCATGCAAAAGGTAAGAAGGGAGGGGGGATATTAACTAAACGGTCGCCCCAACCCCACACAATACACACAAACAGCACCCACACACAGCATCCTTACACAGCACACACATGGGCATGCACAGCCTATTGCATTAGGGTGTGCACCCTAAAGCAACAGCACACACCACGTGTATATGTATGTATATATATATATATATATATATATATATATACACACACACATACAAACACTGCTGTGTGTGCTGTGTGAGGGTGGTGTGAGGGTGCTGGTAGTGTGATTTGTGTGTGAGGGTGCTGGTAGTGTGCTGTGTGGGTGAGGGTATTTGTGTGTGTGTGTGTGTGTTTGTGAGGGTGATGTTAGTGTACTGTGTGGGTGAGGGTATTTGCGTGTGTGTGTTTGTGAGGGTGATGTTAGTGTACTGTGTGTGAGGGTGCTGTTTGTGTGTGAGGGTGCTGTTTGTGTGCTGTGTGTGAGGGTACTGGTACCGTGCTGTGTGTGTTTGTTAGGGTCCTGTTAGTGTGCTGTGTGTGGGTGTTGTGTACTGTGTGAGGGTGCTGTTTGTGTGCGAGTGTGCTGTTTGTGTGCTGTGTGTTTGTGAGGGTACTGTTAGTGTGCTGTGTGTGAGGGTGCTGTTTGTGTGTGAGTGTGCTGTTAGTGTGCTGTGTGTTTGTGAGGGTGCTGTTAGTGTGCTGTGTGTGAGGGTGCTGTTTGTGTGTGAGTGTGCTGTTTGTGTGCTGTGTGTGAGGGTGCTGTTAGTGTATTGTGTGTATGTGTGTGGGTGCTGTATGTGTGTGGGGGGTGCTGTGTGTGTGGGTGCTGAATGTGTGTGGGTGCTGTTTGTGTGCTTTATGTGTGTGTGTGGGTGCTGTGTATGTGGGGGTGCTGTGTGTGTGTGGGTGCTGTGTATGTGGGAGTGATGTGTGTGTGTGTGTGCTGTTTGTGTGCTGTATGTGTGTGTGTGTGGGTGCTGTGTATGTTAGTGTACTGTGTGTGGGTGCTGTGTGTGTGAGGGTGCTGTATGTGTGTGGGTGCTGTGTGTGTGAGGGTGCTGTGTGTGTGGGTGCTGTGGGGGGCTGTGTGTGTAGGTGCTGTGTGTGTGTGGGTGCTGTATGTGTGTGTGTGGGTGCTGTGTATGTGGGGGTGCTGTGTGTGTGTGGGTGCTGTATGTGTGTGTGTGGGGGTGCTGTGTATGTGGGGTGCTGTGTGTGTGATGTATGTGTGTGTGTGCTGTATGTTTGCTGTGTGTGTGGGTGATGTGTATGTGGGAGGGCTGTGTGTGTGGGGGTGCTGTGTGTGTGTGGGTGCTGTTTGTGTGCTGTATGTGTGTGTGTGTGTGTGCTGTGTATGTTAGTGTACTGTGTGTGTGTGTGTGGGTGCTGTGTGTGTGAGGGTGCTGTATGTGTGTGGGTGCTGTGTGTGTGGTTGCTGTGGGTGCTGTGTGTGTAGGTGCTGTTTGTGTGCTGTATGTGTGTGTGTGGGAGCTGTGTATGTGGGGGTGCTGTGTGTGTGTGGGTGCTGTTTGTGTGCTGTATGTGTGTGTGTGTGTGTGTGGGTGTGGTGTATGTGAGGGTGCTGTGTGTGTGATGTATGTGTGTGTGTGCTGTATGTTTGCTGTATGTGTGTGTGTGTGTGTGTGGGTGCTGTGTGTGTGTTGGTGCTGTGTGTGTCTGCTGTATGTTTGGGTGATTTGTGGCGTGGAGCTGGGGGCAGGTTAGTTAATAAATATCCCCCCTCCCTTCTTACCTTATGTAGGGAGTGGGGACCGTGCTGCTGCCTTCCCTGGTGGTCCAGTGGAAGTGGGGGCAGATTACTTAATATCCCCCCTCCCTTCTTACCTTTCTGCCTTCCCTGGTGGTCCAGTGGTAAGTGAACTCTAGCCTGTGGGTCGGTGAGGGGAGGCTTAGAGCAGAGCCGGTGCTCGGATAGCGCTGGCTCTGCATGAGCTCATCTCCCCTGTTGACTGGCTGAGCATGAGCTCATCTCCCCTGTTGATCTCACTCCATAGGCGTGCCGCGGGGATTAGGGTGGCACACACACACAACCAGCACCCTCACACATACAGCACCCAAACACATACAGCACCCTCACACATACAGCACCCTCACACACAGCACCCTTACACATACACACACACAGCACACACTAACAGCACCCTCACACACACACAGCACCCTTACATACACAGCACCCTTACACATACACACACTAACAGCACCCTCACACACACACACACTAACAGCACCCTCACACACAGCACCCTTACATACACAGCACCTTTACACATACACACACTAACAGCACCCTCACAGACACACAGTGTCCTTACACACACACACACACACACACTAACAGCACCCTCACACACACACACACCACCCTTACACACACACACACACCACCCTCACAAACACATACACACACCGCGACCTCACACACACTGCTCACACACACAGCACCCTTACACTCACACAGCACCCTCACACACAGCGCCCTCACACAAACACAGCGCCCACACACACACACACAGCACCCACACTCACACACAGCACCCTCACACACACACACACACAGCAGTGTATGTATGTGTGTGTGTATGTATGTATATATATATATATATATATATATATATATATACGCGGCGTGTGTGTTTGTGCTTTAGGGTGCACACCCTTATGCAATAGGCTGCGCACGCCTATGACACCAACCTTTGAAAGGGATATCCCGAGCATTCTAAGGCACACTGCATGTCCTATAGTGCCAGAAGGTCCCCGGTCCCTATTGCATGCCTCCCTTGTGTCCCTATTTAGGTAGGACAGTCCCCTATTTTATGCCCATATCCCTCATGTCTATTTTAGTGTCCCTCTTTTGTAGGAAAAGCTTCAGGATTTGTAATCATGTCTGCTCCCTTCTACCACTATAGGCAAAGACACCTTATATATTTTAGAGGGTCTTTTTTACTCCTACGCATTATGTCATTTGGGGCTTTCCTTATTAGAGAGTCATAAAAAAATATTGCTAAATATTTTACACGCTTTCTATTAAGAGGGCCTTACACATCCTTCTAAGCAAGCACTCTAATCTATCAGTATCCCTTTTTTGCTTGATCTTTTGTTATCTTTCAGAGTATTAATAGTTTTTGACAAGATAAATCTAGAGCTGTTATCAGCCAGCATGTAACAGCAGATCTGTCTCAGTGACCCGTCAGCACTTCAAACAGCGCAATCATAAATCCAATGCATATATTTGTAAATCGGCAAACAAATGAAATCATCTTTTAGTCATGAATGAAATTACAATGTCTGATCATTTTTTAGAAAACATGGCATGCTTTAGAAATGAAAAAGTAGATAATATTTCTAGATACAATCGTTTCTAAAAAGAACATCTCATTTCATATCGTATATAGATGCATATTTATTTTCTTAGATTTTTTTTTTTATACTCATGGATATATCTGGATTTCAATAGTTACTCTCACCAGCATCTATCTCTGAGATAGCTGTAAAAATTCTACTTTTTTTTTTGTGCATCAAGAGATTTCATCCTGAAAGAGCCCAGATGCAGAAAATCATCCGATTAAAATTGTTAAAAACAATATCTTGAAACATAATTGCACTGTTTTGTTAAATTCAGAAATACAGAATTCAGTTATGTTTATCTATCCAGATTGTAAGCTCTTTTGAGCAGGTTCATTATCAACCTACTGTTCCTGAAACAATTTGCAATTGTCTCATTTATTGTTATAGAAACATAGAATGTGACGGCAGATAAGAACCATTCGGCCCATCTAGTCTGCCCAATTTTCTAAATACTTTCATTAGTCCCTGGCCTTATCTTATAGTTAGGATAGCCTTATGCCTATCCCACGCATGCCTAAACTCCTTTACTGTGCTAACCTCTACCACTTCAGTTGGAAGGCTATTCCATGCATCCACTACCCCTCTGTAAAGTAATACTTCCTGATATTATTTTTAAACCTTTGTCCCTCTAATTTAAGACTATGTCCTCTTGTTGTGGTAGTTTTTCTTCTTTTAAATATAGTCTCTTCTTTTACTGTGTTCATTCCCTTTATGTATTTAAATGTTTCTATCATATCCCCCTGTCTCGTCTTATAGAAACATAGAATGTTAGAGTTCCCCCTTTATAACACTGTAATGCACTGCGCTATATAAATGCTAATAACATAATAATAATTAATAATAATAATATCTGCTGAAGCTGTGGCTCTGCTAACTTCCATGGATTATAACAGTTATCACCCTCAGTCATTAAGTTGACTTAAGCTCAGCTAATGGACCGTGGTCGTTGACTGCTCAGCTGTTGTTTTATTACAAATCTCATTATGATCTTCCCATATTAAGCAAGATCTTCTATGTATCTACACACCATGGCCCTTGCGGGTGCTCTCCAGCATATTTGGATTTAATAGCTTATTGTTGGTTGTCCAGGTTAATATTTTTAAATCAGAGAGATGTAAATGCTGCTTAACTTTTTTCTTTTCATGTTTCATCCATTCTCTTATCCCCAAGAATGAACCATCACCCCCTGATAGTGCTGCCATATACTGGTTGGTCCCATTCATTTTTGCTTCTGGGACTTCCCATTCCTTAGGCCTATGGGCTACCGAGCTTCCAGTGTAAACTTGGTAGATTTTAACACTCTTAATGGAATGTAGTGCTTTTGACATTATTATCCTCCTGTTTCTTCCACCCTCAAAATGCAATTGGTGCTCTCTTATTCTAGATCTCTACTTTCTTATCTCTAGATCTCCTTTTTACATCCCTTAATAGTTGATGATTTATTCATTATTTTGGCGCAGCGAACTGATGGATAATTAAAATGATAGATAAATATAATGTGGGAGAAAATAATTGAATAAGTTTTAAAAGTAGTTGAGCTGTATAATTAGATTGAATTTGGCTTTTCCCCCTAAATATTGCAATTCTGTTGACAGTGCCCACAATTCTCTCTTTATGAATAATCCCTTCTATTTTTCCAACCAATACTCCCCTCTCTATCCTATTAAACCAAGACATATCGTACATTATTTCAAAACAGAAAACTACTGTTTGAGAAGTGATGGCAAAAAAAAAAATAATAAAAAAAAAAATCATCCATTAAGTTTACACGGTTAAGGGCAAAATATAAAAGAATACATCACCTCACTTCCAATTTATGTTTTTTTTCCTCGGATTCGTGAATTTATTTGTTAATACATTAGTGGGATGCCAGACTACTTGCAATGCAAAAAGTGTAAAAATTTCCTTCAAGCCAAATGCAAATCTTGCTATAGAAAAAGCAGCCTATTATTTAGTAGGCGTCATTTTGACAGGGGAACATAACATAAATAGACATAAGTGCAAATGTTTGTAATGTATATAAATGATGTTCCCATTTCTTCTGGAACTAATTTTAATTTAGATTAGGTCATATATTTTTCCTTTCCGGATAACTATTTTACAAAAAAAAAAAAAAAAAAAAAAAAAAGAGAAATCGAAATGGCATTGTGGAAAGTTTTAACTTCATTTTAACTTCTGAAATATTTATTAAAGGAAAATGCAGAGTTGGATATATTTATCTAAAAGCAGTTTCACCCTGTGTAGTTCTAAGGAAATGGGTGACAGTTTGACAGAACAGCAAGCGACGGGGTCTTGGTGAAATATCCAGTTGCAATAGAGAAATAAAATTACCTTTTTTAGATGGATACTTTGCCATATTTAGCTCGGGTTTTTTATGGAAGAACTTTCGAAATTTGCCATTTCCTTCTTGAAATTCATTTTCTCTAATCGCAGCTTCTTGTGCTATTCTGTCTTGTTCCATTCTTTGAAGTTCTTCTGAGAATAATATAATGGAAATCATCAGAACATTGATGTTACATAACGAGCAATTCTGGGTCAAAGTTCAAAAAGTGGAGCAATCAGTACGAACATCCAATTGGTTTCCATGGTGATTGTACCACTATTAGAATTTTATCTCTTGTAGCTCAATACAAATGTCCCCAATTTGTTTTTGTTTTTTTAAATACTTAATTGATTATTTATTATATTTGCAAAACACATTGGTGTACCATGAAGGACAAGTATGGGTTTATTATAATTAATATTATTATATAGCCAATAATGTCAGCTGTGTTGTAAAAAGTATTTTAGAAATTAGTGCAAAATGAGAGGACATTTGGAAAATAAAAATGACTAAAAGTCTTTAAATACCTTGAATTCTAAATTATTATTTTGAGACATATACTCCACTTCTAATTACTTGTAAATAAATGTACCCCACCAAAAAAAAGTTGTAGTTATATACAGACTTTTTTAAAGTTTAATTTGACAAATGGCTATTCAGAAGGCCAGCATGCAATGACATAATTTACATTCAATGACGTATATGTGATGTGTTATAGGAACACTCCTGAAACCATTACAATGACATAGAAATGAAATTGTTATGGTGCTAGGAGGCCCACGGCGTTGGCTTGCCTTTAGGGTTTAAACCATTCACAGATGGTTTAACAACAAAGTCAACAAAGTCTCCTCTCAAGCATTGCTTCTATGTGCCTTCTCCACATCTGCTTTCTCAAAATCTTTAGGACGGAAGTCTGGGAGAGCCGTTGGTCAGGGGCACCACTCATTGGCTTACAGCAAGCGTGTCAAACTAGCGGCCCACAAGGACCATCTTTGCAGCCCGGCGAGCCGCGAGTACATGCTGAGTGTTATAGCAGAGTAGGCACTTGCTTTCCTCACATTACAGGTGCCTACTCTGCTAACACTTGCCCGGCCAGAGAGAAGGGCCAGCGAGGGAGCTCAGTGTTCCTGCTCCTCACTGCTCCCTAGCGCACGCTGACTGAACTGAAGCCAGGCGCCGGAATATGACGTCATATTCTGGCACCCGACATCACTGAACCACGCGAGGGAGCAGTGAGGAGCAGGAAGGACCCCAGGGAGATGCCCCACATCGTCTCCATAAGGTAAGGAGCAATAAAGAAAAGAATGTGTGTGTAAGTGTGTGAGTGTGTGTGTCTGTGTCAGTGTGTGTCTGTCTGTCAGTGAGTGTGTGTGTCTGTGTCAGTGTGTGTCTGTCTGTCAGTGAGTGTGTGTGTCTGTGTGTGTGTGTCTGTCAGTGAGTGTGTGTGTCTGTCTGTGTGTGTCTGTCTGTCAGTCAGTGAGTGTGTGTGTGTCTGTCAGTGTGTGTGTGTGTGTCAGTGTGTGTGTGTGTTTGTCAGCAAGTATGTGTGTGTCTGTCAGTGTGTGTCTGTCAGCAAGTAAGTGTGTGTCAGTGAGTATGTGTGTGTGTCTGCCAGTGTGTGTGTGTGTGTCTGTCTGTCTGTGAGTATGTGTGTGTGTCAGTATGTGTGTGTGTGTCTGTCCATGTGAGTGTGTCTGTGTGTGTTTGTCTGTCAGCACGTATGTGTGTGTCTGTCAGTGTATGTATGTGTGTCTGTATGTGTCTGTCTGTGAGTATGTATGTGTATCTGTCTGTGAGCATGAGTGTGTGTGTGTGTCTGTATGTGTGTCTGTATGTGTGTGTGTCAGTGTGTGCGTGTGTGTGTCTGTCAGTGTGTGTGTATGTCTGTCTCTGTGTGTCTGTCTGTGAGTATGTGTGTGTGTGTGTCTGTCAGTGAGTATGTGTGTGTGTGTGTGTGCGGCCACATAAACTTGAACCTTGTTTATGTGACCTGTGCCACACTTTGAGTTTGACATGCTTGGCTTACAGCATTCAGCTATTCATAAAAACAGCTTAAAATGACTTGCTGAAGTGCTGTATGTTTGAAGGGTGTATCCTCTATTTTTTATGTTCAAGAAAAATTGCTACTTTTATAATTAAACCTTCTTACACCCCTCCCCCACCCACTATCCCTTTCCCACCACCCCCTGGCTGTTAATCAGACATCCAGTCCTGTTACTTTCTGGTTTGTTTAGCTAAGTAAAGCTAAACTCAAGATGCAGGAGATTTCTCAGGGTACCTGCCTTGCAAAGACGTCTCATTGAGCTGCACTGGGAAGTCTGTGATTGGACAGCCACATAAAGTCTGGGCAGGGTTAGAAGGGGAGGGCTTGCAAAGACAGCAGAAAAGAGAAATGCAACTTTTGCAAACTCTAAACCAGCAATGAGAAGATTGGTAACTTGGCCTTTCATGAAACTTTGTCCAAACATTTGAAATGTGTATATTTATTTGAGATTAGGCAGAACATATATCTTGCAATATCAAAATGAACACCTATTTTATCATCATTTCTGCTCATCAAATTGAGCTGACTAAGATCTACATTGACCTAAGCACAAGAGAGATATGTTATAATTCCCGTGCTTATTAAAATGCCAACATAAGAACAACTTGAGTGACAGAACCTTTAATTCTCATTGGAAGTGATTCACATTGCAAACAAAGCAAACTAAGGGCTAAATGCAATTCTTTTGGACAAGCCTTTAAAATTATCACAATCTGTTAGGAAAACTTTTCATATGATTTATCTACAAACATTTCTGTAGACGTTAATGGTGACTTCCAAATGGTAAATCATTTGAAAAGATTTCCCATCAGATTGTGATAATTTGAGAAGCTTATCTGAAGGAACAAAAACAATATCTAAGAGTTTCTGCTAAGTATTACTTTTGAGTTAAGTCAACATTGGAGTAAATAGGGAATCAGCTTTTGATAATTTGGAAGAACTCTGTGCTACTTGGCAAATGACAAATACCATAAGTACACACAGAAGAGATGCAACTAAGCGAGCTAGGGTTTAATCTAATGAGTTACACTTAATGATGTAAAGTAAAACATCATAGTGGTTAAATACTTGCAAACCCTCTTGATTTTGATCACAGATTGCATGTTTAATCAGGTTCACCAGAGATTATTGCAAATCTGGAATTAGTAAATTAGCTAATTATGTGATTTTTTTTCAGTGATTTTTTCTCGTTCTGTAGTTTTATACAAAACAGCAACTCTAAATTATCTAATTTAAACAGAAACAAAATAAAGTCTCTGACATTTGTTCGGGTCTATCATGGCTTTCTACCTAGAGGCCCATCACGCGTGCCATCAGTGGGATTGTCAGAGTGTAAAAACCTCTTTCTTTGTTAAAAAAGACTATAATCTGACAGAGCCTATCTCCCTTTGGACAAATCATCTCCAAAATGGAAGACACAAGACCGTGTAGTAGATGATAGCTTCAGAGACATTTACATGGAAGCTTTAGTTTCTCGTATTATATTTTCTTTGTGTTATCCCAGATAGTTTTTGTGTTAATTTCTTTTCATACATGGGGTATATGAAGTCATATATAATCATTGAAGAATGAGACATTTTTCACTGTTAAGTGGAATGTATTTGGTTATGAATTAATGTGATCAAACCATCAGACTGTGTTAAGGTTTCTCAATGGGAAAGTTAGCTTTCATTGTACAAGAATGAGGTAAAGAACTAATCTTCCTTGTCTGGTAAATGGCCTATAAAAATGGTTTCTACACAGTGGATGGCCGACTGATACCAGCCTCAATTACCCATCCTGACAGTTCAGATTGCTAATACTTCTTTTTTAATTAGGCTCCACTATAATAACATGATGATTGCATTTAATAGGATATAACGTTAATCATGCGTGTGATTCAGTAGTAAAGGTTATCTGGTTTCCCATTCCTTCACAATGTGGGGCTGCGGTATCTTTCTTTACTTTGGAGTTTAATGACTTATTTTCGTATGACAGCTGATATAGTTTGTTAAACCCTTCTTAATATTTAATGTAAGAAATATCATTATGTATTAGTTGCTTCTCATACAATCTACATTCGAAATGTGCAATTTCTCAACCACTTGAATAATTTTGTCTCACTCTAACTGCACTGAATAGTCAATATTTATGGTGATTTTTTTATAAATTACATTAATTATAGGAATGTCAACATCAGGGATAATCTCCCTTTCCTACTACCGTTTCCTCGGCAGTTCTACTCAAGGAAATGCAGTTTGTCTGTGACACTTTGGGGAGTGGAGTTAAAGTCTGAAATCATAGGACTTTCACAGATATTTAATAGTTGTTTTTTTATTAACTGTTATTACACATTTTCCGTGACTCAGTCCATCTAAAGGGCACAGAAAGTTTAAAAGCTGGTACAATCAGAAAACTGAAAGGAAATAATAGCTCATATGAGCACTGTTAGACACCGTGATGATAAGTTCATACTAGACATGAAACATGTCCAGCACATTCATGGTTTCTTCACCATCGTTTTCATTCTTTTCACCCAAACTCCTTGCAGGTATGAGCTGAATTGGTATCTTTGTACCTGCATTTTATTTCACATTTTTCTGCTTTACAGTTTACTACTAATTGGATACAATAAAACTAACACTTTTCCCCCCTATGTACCCATATGGATCTACTTTTTATCTTTGTACAAACACTAGCTGTCTGGGAGTAAATATGGCGGGCTATTTACTATTTACGGTTATTTAAAATAAAAAATAAATAGTAGAAACCTCTTGACATGGCCCCAGAATCAAGAGCTTAGTCGGTTAGTGCATGGATCTCAAGGGGAATTTTACTTTTAAGGCCAGGGCCAGATTAAGAGCCCAGTGGGCCTGGTGCTGACAATTATGATGGGCCTAATTACAGAATCTTATCGACCAAAAACACTAAAACATTCCCAAGCGTCATGTAGCTGATGGAGATGGTGCTGGAGGGAAAGAAAACAGCAGCTCTAAGAAAACACATACCCTATGCTAATCTCTCTCTAATTTATGTTTTCATATTTCAAGTACATCCATAACCCCTAACAGCAGTGTCCAGTGAAGCAGGAAGTCAATGGGCGCGGTAAAAGGGTGTGCCACTGACGCAAATCACATAGCCTGCCAAAAGGGGCGAACATGACTAGGGACACTGGCTAGGAGACATGGGGACACTGGGAGACATGGGGACACTGAGACACTTGGGGATACTGACTGGGACACATGGGGACACTGGGAGAGTAGAGGACACTTGAAGACATGGGGACACTGAGACACCAGGGACACTGAGACACTAGGGATACTGCCTGGGAGACATGGGGGACACTGTGTCCCCATGTCTCCCAGTGTTCCCAAGTGTCTCTGTGTCCCCATGTGTCTGTGTCATAATGTCTCTCAATGACCCTTAGTGTTTTAGTGTCCCCATATCTACCAGTGCCCCCATGTCTCCTTGCAGCCTTTCCCCCCATCCCTCACTTCCCTGAGCTGTAGGCTATCTCTGCACGCTGGGAGTTGCTGTCTGGACTCTCTGTAGCTGCTCCTCTGCAGATTAGTGAGTAGAGATAGGCAGGGAAGGATATGCTGGAACTTCCTATCCCTGCCTCTCTCCCTACTGGCCAGTGCTGGTATTGCATCATAATCTCTGTTTATACTGAGAAAAATACCAGCATTTGTATTGCCAGTATGACTGCAATATCGGCACCGGCCAGGCAGACTCAAATAGTGGCTGTGCCAGTAAAATACTAGCCAGGTGGAAACCCTAAGAGTAGTGTGTAAAGAAAAATATATATATATATATATATATTTTGTTTTAATCAATGGGCCTATTTCATGGGCATCAGCCCCTATGCCAGTGAAACCAAACTGTAAGCATAGCTGAATTAAATTCACTTTACATTTACTTTAAATTCTTGCTTTAGTAAATAACCTTGCAAGTGATTCAGGAGAAATATGAATTTAATTGTGTATGCTACACAAAACATCTTATCTGTCGTTTTCTTTTCTGAACGTTACAGAATACAGAATATAGAATAGATCATTTTATAAATGTTATACATACAATGCTAGTTCAGTTGTTGAATGGGTTCATATTTTAAATGATTGAGCTCCCTAAGCACCAGAAATAATCTTAGCAATGCCTAATTCACTTTCAAGCTGGTACATAACTAGGAGTTTTTTTTTATTAGATGAACTATAATTCTAAAGCTTTTTACAAATAATATTCAGCTTATAAAAACACCCATAGAATAAGGTTCATTCTTCTAAACGTAAGGGCATACTTTTACAAAGAGTCATATACTGTATCTGGGAATGCATTGTCAGATAAAAAGACATAACCACTACAGATCATTGTAGGGGATTGTAGTGATATATATATGTCTTCTGGAGTTGTCCAATTTTTTTTTTTATTCATCCATTTTGGAAAAGTTTGACGGGCTGTCTCTTATTCAGCTGCTCAGATAGTGCAAGTAAAAAGGCTTATGTGTTTACAAGTTAAAGGAACACTATAGGGTCAGAACACAAACATGTATTCCTGACCCTATAGTGTTAAATCCACCATCTAGCCCCCCGGCCCCACTTGCCCCACTAAATATAGTAAAATCTTACTTTTATTGCAGTTTGCTGCTGCTGCCTCTGCACCTTATCTGTTTGCTTGGCTGACATCATCAGAAGTGTTGAACAAAAGCCAATCACAATGCTTTCCTGTAGGATTGGCTGAGACTGTCAAGGAGGCAGATCAGAGGCAGAGCCAGCACAAGCCAAAGACAGCCCTGGCCAATCAGCAGCTCCTCATAGAGATACATTAAAGCAATGCATCTCTATGAGGAAAGATCAGTGTCTCCATGCAGAGGGTGGATACACTGAAAGCTCCTCTAGTATCCATCTGAGTAGTGGCCAGTGGAGACATCCATAGGCTGTAATGTAAACACTGCATATTCTCTGAAAACAGTGTTTACCGCAAAAAGCCTGAAGAGAATGTATTTATTCAAAAGAAGATATACAATAATCTGTAGTTGTTCTGGTGTCTATATTGTCCTGCAAATAAGTGAAAAGTATACCCTTTGCCTCTAGAAAAATACACAAATAAAACGTCAATAAAATTACTCATGTAATAAATGCAACAGACTAAATAATAAAGTCCAATAATAGTCTGTGTAGGTCCCTTTGTTCCCGATGTTTTCTGGTGTTACTCCATGATCAAATAAAATATGAAAATGCAAAGAAAAAAAGGGGGTAAATTAGTGATACACTATTTCACTACAAAAAGGGAATCCTTTGTACAAATAAGAATATTAATAAATTGACTTTATTTGAATCTTAGCTGGAAGCTAAGTATCAGTGTAAAAAACTTCACATAAATTAAAATTGGAATTAAAACAAACTCCAGATATCTTTAAATGAATAATAGTAGGGCTTCGTTACGGTATGCCTACTAGTTAGTACAGAAAGTGCTGGGTGCAGACCTTATGCTGTTCTCGGCGTCCCGAAATCAGCAGTTCAGATGTTGGTTTGCTGGTAACAGTGAAGGTGAATGCTCCCCAGGCGCTGGCTTTCTGTGATGTGAGTTGTGTCCCTCCAAACGCGTTTCTCCGTTCCAACGGCTTTATCAATGGATGCGGACTTTTCAGGTAAATGCCGCTTTTATAGCGGACTCTGATTTTCATTTAACACTTAATCAAAAACGATGTTTCAAACTTCTGGAATTCCATAACATTCATTAATAATACAATGTGAATAGTCTAACACATATTTTCAAATTCTTATTTGCGATCATGCTCACAATGTTACATTTTTGTTATTATGTGTCGCCATGGTTACTCCCGCTGGATACAAATTCAAACGTAACTGTCTTTCTTTTAACTTTCAATATATGGACATAATTCACAGGGCATTTCTACAATATACAGTCATGTATCGGTACACTTTTTATTGTTAGTGCTTTCTAACCAAGGGAGTAATACCAGTGCACTAAAAATTAAATGTATAAAAATAAATGTATTTAAAAATAAATGTATTAAAAAATGTATTAAAAAATGGTATTCACAATCCGATGTTTTGCAGTGAGTACTATACAAGTAGGTATAACTCTCTACCAATTGCTAATATTGATTCACAACAATATAGATCCATAAAATATGCTCAACAATAAAATAATAATCATAAAAATAATATGAAAAAAAGAAGTAGTTTACTAGATACAATTACGAATCTATGTTCTCTGATTTAAAGGTGTATACATATTGGAAAGTTGTGTTTTGTCACTGGAATGCAAAATGGGGTTATAAAGTGAGATCACCTATCACATAGGGAATCTAACAGTTTATTAAACTAAAGATCATGGAAAATAGATAGAGCTATGCCATAATTAATGCAAAAGAATAAATTGCATGAGGGGAGATAAGTATGATGTTGTACCTCTTAATTATATATTATTATTGTACTCCTATGAGGCACTATCATTATTATTATGATTCGAGATAAATACTATTATGGATCAGTGAGTGACAGAATTACTATTCTTTAGGAATCGATAGGTTATTATCTATCGCTATTTATCCTAAAAAATGGCATAATTCAAATTCTGCATTCAAGCCATTTGGTTGTAGTGTATTTAAATTATATATCCATTTCATCTCTTGTATGCCTAGCTGTTTCGTGTGGTCTCCACCTCTCCAGTGTTTCTTTACTTTGCATATGGCTTTAAAGTTCAAAAGGCTCATATCTGCTCCATGGTACTGTGCAAAATGTGCCGATACTGTATGTTGCATAAATTTCTTTTTGATATTTAGCATGTGCTCTCTGACTCTTATATACAACTGTCTTTTTGTTCTGCCCACGTACTGGAGTCCACATGGGCATTCCAGTACGTAGATTAAATTCACACTTTGACACGTAATGAAGTCCTTAATTTTAAATACTTCATTACGATTATTGACTTTTCTGTTAGAGATTTCATGTACTCCTTTCAATGTAGTGTTTCTGCTGGTTTTGCAAGCAATACACTCATTGCAGTAGAAGAAACCCTTTTTTGTTCTTTTTCCTTCCTTCTTGTTTCCTTTCAGATGATTATTTGTTAATTTATTTTTGAGGTTCCTAACTCCTCTAAATATTATCCTGGGTTTTTCGGGTATGGTACTAGTCAAAGATCTGTCTCTTTTTAGTAGGTGCCAGTGTTTCATCAGGATCTTTTTAAGTTGTATATTCTCTTTACTATAATCCAGAATGATGGGTGGAAAAAGGTTAGTTTGCTGTGGTGTTGCTCTGTCATTTCTTTCCTTTTCTCTTAGCAGGTTACTGCGTTCTATATCCTTCACTCTCAGTAGGTCATATTCTACTTCCTTAGGATCATACCTAAAAAAGAAGAAACAGTGGATGTCTTCAAACATAGCAATTTGAAACCTACCTCAACTTTCTACCCCTATAACCAAGTCTCAGCTGGAATGGAAATGTTTGAGGAACTTGTCACAGAAGACATAAGAAAGATCAAGAAAAATAACTACCAAAGAAATAATCTTACGAGAAAAGAAATAGAAGCGTTGGAGAACCTATCGAATAACGAAGAGATATGCATTAAACCGGCGGATAAAGGTGGAGGAATCGTGATTATGACTAAAGAAAATTACTTAAAAGAAGCATATAGATTATTAGGAGATGGGGAAACTTATGAAAAGCTACCCAAGGATCCATTGGAAAAGATACAAAGAGCACTGAAAAATATGCTTATACAGGCTGAAGAGGTAGGAATCCTAAAAGCGTCAGAATACAAATTCCTGGATATAAATTTTCCGAAAACTCCAACATTCTACTTCTTACCAAAGATACATAAAAACCTGAGAACACCACCAGGCAGACCTATTATTTCTGGCATTAATTCCATCACTTCAAACTTGTCTCAGTACATTGATCATTTCTTACAACCATATGTATTTGGAGTGAAATCACATCTAAAAGACACAACGCAGATGATTCGGGAACTGGCTTCCGTGGTATGGAAGGAAAATCTCATCCTGGTATCCATGGACGTAACATCACTGTATACCATAATCGAACATGAATTAGGGTGCAATTCAGTTAAGAACACCCTGAGGAGGATTGGAGATCTAGAAGAGTCACAAATCACGTTTATAATCGAAAGCATTGAATTTATACTTAAGAACAATTATTTCCTTTTTGAAGACCAATTTTTCCTACAGAAGAGAGGGACTGCAATGGGGACAAAATTTGCTCCCAGTTTTGCCAATATATTCATGGGCGAATGGGAAAACAATTATATCTGGAACACCCACTCATGGAATAAAAATATCCATAGGTACAAGAGGTATATTGATGACATCTTTCTTGTATGGGAAGGGAGCATAGAAGAACTGGATAAATTTCTTGTATACATCAACAATAATACCTGGGGAGTAGCACTCAATACAATCCACAGCACTACATCTGTGGATTTCCTTGATCTTACCATCTATATTGAGTCAGGTATCCTGAAAACAAGGACACATTTCAAGGAAGTTGATGTCAACAGTTTCATCTTAAAGGAAAGTTGCCATCTTCCAGCATGGCTGAAAAATGTACCATACAATGAATTTAGAAGATTAAGGCGCAATTGTACAGACCAACAAGTATATATAGAACAGGCAGAGAAAATAAAAGAAAATTTTCTGGCTAAAAACTATGATCCTAAGGAAGTAGAATATGACCTACTGAGAGTGAAGGATATAGAACGCAGTAACCTGCTAAGAGAAAAGGAAAGAAATGACAGAGCAACACCACAGCAAACTAACCTTTTTCCACCCATCATTCTGGATTATAGTAAAGAGAATATACAACTTAAAAAGATCCTGATGAAACACTGGCACCTACTAAAAAGAGACAGATCTTTGACTAGTACCATACCCGAAAAACCCAGGATAATATTTAGAGGAGTTAGGAACCTCAAAAATAAATTAACAAATAATCATCTGAAAGGAAACAAGAAGGAAGGAAAAAGAACAAAAAAGGGTTTCTTCTACTGCAATGAGTGTATTGCTTGCAAAACCAGCAGAAACACTACATTGAAAGGAGTACATGAAATCTCTAACAGAAAAGTCAATAATCGTAATGAAGTATTTAAAATTAAGGACTTCATTACGTGTCAAAGTGTGAATTTAATCTACGTACTGGAATGCCCATGTGGACTCCAGTACGTGGGCAGAACAAAAAGACAGTTGTATATAAGAGTCAGAGAGCACATGCTAAATATCAAAAAGAAATTTATGCAACATACAGTATCGGCACATTTTGCACAGTACCATGGAGCAGATATGAGCCTTTTGAACTTTAAAGCCATATGCAAAGTAAAGAAACACTGGAGAGGTGGAGACCACACGAAACAGCTAGGCATACAAGAGATGAAATGGATATATAATTTAAATACACTACAACCAAATGGCTTGAATGCAGAATTTGAATTATGCCATTTTTTAGGATAAATAGCGATAGATAATAACCTATCGATTCCTAAAGAATAGTAATTCGGTCACTCACTGATCCATAATAGTATTTATCTCGAATCATAATAATAATGATAGTGCCTCATAGGAGTACAATAATAATATATAATTAAGAGGTACAACATCATACTTATCTCCCCTCATGCAATTTATTCTTTTGCATTAATTATGGCATAGCTCTATCTATTTTCCATGATCTTTAGTTTAATAAACTGTTAGATTCCCTATGTGATAGGTGATCTCACTTTATAACCCCATTTTGCATTCCAGTGACAAAACACAACTTTCCAATATGTATACACCTTTAAATCAGAGAACATAGATTCGTAATTGTATCTAGTAAACTACTTCTTTTTTTCATATTATTTTTATGATTATTATTTTATTGTTGAGCATATTTTATGGATCTATATTGTTGTGAATCAATATTAGCAATTGGTAGAGAGTTATACCTACTTGTATAGTACTCACTGCAAAACATCGGATTGTGAATACCATTTTTTAATACATTTTTTAATACATTTATTTTTAAATACATTTATTTTTATACATTTAATTTTTAGTGCACTGGTATTACTCCCTTGGTTAGAAAGCACTAACAATAAAAAGTGTACCGATACATGACTGTATATTGTAGAAATGCCCTGTGAATTATGTCCATATATTGAAAGTTAAAAGAAAGACAGTTACGTTTGAATTTGTATCCAGCGGGAGTAACCTTGGCGACACATAATAACAAAAATGTAACATTGTGAGCATGATCGCAAATAAGAATTTGAAAATATGTGTTAGACTATTCACATTGTATTATTAATGAATGTTATGGAATTCCAGAAGTTTGAAACATCGTTTTTGATTAAGTGTTAAATGAAAATCAGAGTCCGCTATAAAAGCGGCATTTACCTGAAAAGTCCGCATCCATTGATAAAGCCGTTGGAACGGAGAAACGCGTTTGGAGGGACACAACTCACATCACAGAAAGCCAGCGCCTGGGGAGCATTCACCTTCACTGTTACCAGCAAACCAACATCTGAACTGCTGATTTCGGGACGCCGAGAACAGCATAAGGTCTGCACCCAGCACTTTCTGTACTAACTAGTAGGCATACCGTAACGAAGCCCTACTATTATTCATTTAAAGATATCTGGAGTTTGTTTTAATTCCAATTTTAATTTATGTGAAGTTTTTTACACTGATACTTAGCTTCCAGCTAAGATTCAAATAAAGTCAATTTATTAATATTCTTATTTGTACAAAGGATTCCCTTTTTGTAGTGAAATAGTGTATCACTAATTTACCCCCTTTTTTTCTTTGCATTTTCATATTTTATTTGATCATGGAGTAACACCAGAAAACATCGGGAACAAAGGGACCTACACAGACTATTATTGGACTTTATTATTTAGTCTGTTGCATTTATTACATGAGTAATTTTATTGACGTTTTATTTGTGTATTTTTCTAGAGGCAAAGGGTATACTTTTCACTTATTTGCATATCATTTACTTAATAGGTTGTCAGGTTTCCTATTATATATACCCTCCTCCTTAGGAATTTAAGTAGCGCTCCACTTTTTGCACACTATTAGCGTCTATATTGTCCTGTTAACCCCTTAAGGACCAAACTTCTGGAATAAAAGGGAATCATGACATGTCACACATGTCATGTGTCCTTAAGGGGTTAAATGAGGTCCAAGCTGGACAGCAATGATAGTGATCAGAGAGTGCTGGTCTAATCTAGCCCGGTATTATCAGCTTAAATGAAGTGATCTCCAATACATTTTCACAAAAAACAGGGGGTGGTGCCTTTGGGATTAAATATGTCCAGTCTTGATAGAGACATGTAAATAGCTCATAGACATAAACTGTTCATTCCTGGCTAGCTGTGAGGTTGTATTTCAAGCGAAGGCTGCGAATGGCCTTTTTTCCCCCCAAGACATTTTCCTTGCACATCTGCTCAGAAGATGCAGCCATGAACACCACATTAAAACACATCGATAGCATGGTGGTTACTTGTGTTGCTCAGCTGACATTTATGTGAGCAAACATTTTTCCTGCTTTATCTAAAAAGGTAACAGAGCATGTCTAATTCATTTTCCTTAAAATTAAATTTACCCAATTAAAGGGACCCTGTAGGCACTATAACCATTTCATCTCATTTAATTGGTTATAGTGCCTGTAGTCCCCTGGTACTGTACCTCTGTTCAGTGTTGCACCATTTTCAAGCACTTTAACACTGAATGAGGGCTTCCCATAGCCCCTCCCCACTGGAGGTATGTCTAAAGCAGAGATTACACACCACCTTGTAGTCATACCCATTCATACCAGCAATAAGCACTATGATCAGCAGAATTAGTCAGCTAATACTTTCTGCCAATCTCAGAGGTCCATTGCTGCTCAGGCTAATGCTTCCTCATTAGCCCAAGTAGTACAGAAAGGATGGGTTGCTGGGTACTCTTGTTTGGCATTAAAACATTAAAACCGGTTTAATGCTGAAAGGAACAATTGTTCCAGAGGACTTTAGACACTATAACCACTTCAATGAGATGAAGCAGTTAAAGTGCCTACAGTGTTCCTTTAATTATTAACAGAGTACCATGAGGTGACTACGGACCATGTGATTATTAGTTCCAATTCACCCAGTCCCTTTACCACTAACAATCGCCCAGTCCCTCAGATCTCTTAAGACCCTAAGTATGCATAAACAAGGATTGTCCTTAATAAGTTTGCCATGTAACATAGAAACATAGAATGTGACGGCAGATAAGAACCATTCGGCCCATCTAGTATATTTTTTTTCACCAAATGTCAATCAAAGCATGTTTCTCATATCCTTATCTTCTACCACTGAAATAGGCTTATTTGAAACTGGGCTATAAATTATTAAAAACTGCAGCTTCATATATACACATACAAACACATACACAATATACACACAAACAGTTACATTGCCATGATATAATTCAAATGTTGCTTTAAACAGTTTAAACAGTAGAGGGAGCACATGTATTCTTTATGAGACTTTTAGATAACATGAGTTTTTGCATTTTTCAGCATGTATCTCTGTGCTAACTGAGGGTGGTGCCAACGCCTTGAACAATGTACAATAATGAGCATTAAGTTACATACTGAGAATTTCACTTAATCACTTAAACGGCATGCAGTTTTATTCTTTTTTCATAAAGAAAAGTATGATGGACCAAAACGAATGAATTTATATAATTAATGATAATGCATTATGAATTGTATAACTGACACCATAAAACAGAAGTGGAGGAGACAAAAAGACACATAAAACAGACACATAAATTATTAACCCCTTTCCTCTCAATCCTGTGTTTACACCAGCTAAATTTGATTTTGTTTTGCCCTGATATGAAGCATTTCATCCCTTGCACCTAAGGTATTAAGAAACTGGACCACTATCATACTCTACTAGAAAAACACGATATAGCTAGCCCATATATTTTGTAGTTTGTAGTTATGACATATTACAAATCAACTCCCATTTATTTGCACCCACCTACACTGTCACATACCCCTACCTCCCCTCCGTTTGATTTACGCATGCTCATGCTGTCACATACCCCTACCTCCCCTCCGTTTGATTTACACATGCTCATGCTGTCACATACCCCTACCTCCCCTCCGTTTGATTTACACATGCTCATGCTGTCACATACCCCTACCTCCCCTTCGTTTGATTGACACATGCTCATGCTGTCACATACCCCTACCTCCCCTCCGTTTGATTTACACATGCTCATGCTGTCACATCCCCCTACCTCCCCTCCGTTTGATTTACGCATGCTCATGCTGTCACATACCGCCACCTCACCTCCGTTTGATTTACACATGCTCATGCTGTCACATACCCCTACCTCCCCTCCGTTTGATTTATACATGCTCATGCTGTAACATACCCCTATCTCCCCTCCGTTTGATTTACACATGCTCATGCTGTCACATACCCCTACCTCCCCTCCGTTTGATTTACACATGCTCATGCTGTCACATACCCCTACCTCCCCTTCGTTTGATTGACACATGCTCATGCTGTCACATACCCCTACCTCCCCTCCGTTTGATTTATACATGCTCATGCTGTCACATACCCCTACCTCCCCTCCGTTTGATTTACACATGCTCATGCTGTCACATACCCCTACCTCCCCTCCATTTAATTTACACATGCTCATGCTGTCACATACCCCTACCTCCCCTTCGTTTGATTTACACATGCTCATGCTGTCACATACCCCTACCTCCCCTCCGTTTGATTTACGCATGCTCATGCTGTCACATACCCCTACCTCCCCTCTGTTTGATTTACACATGCTCATGCTGTCACATACCCCTACCTCCCCTCCGTTTGATTTACACATGCTCATGCTGTCACATACCCCTACCTCACCTCCATTTAATTTACACATGCTCATGCTGTCACATACCCCTACCTCCCCTCCATTTAATTTACACATACTCATGCTGTCACATACCGCCACCTACCCTCCGTTTGATTTACACATGCTCATGCTGTCACATACCCCTACCTCCCCTCCGTTTGATTTACGCATGCTCATGCTGTCACATACCCCTACCTCCCCTCCATTTAATTTACACATGCTCATGCTGTCACATACCCCTACCTCCCCTTCGTTTGATTTACACATGCTCATGCTGTCACATACCCCTACCTCCCCTCCGTTTGATTTACGCATGCTCATGCTGTCACATACCCCTACCTCCCCTCTGTTTGATTTACACATGCTCATGCTGTCACATACCCCTACCTCCCCTCCGTTTGATTTACACATGCTCATGCTGTCACATACCCCTACCTCACCTCCATTTAATTTACACATACTCATGCTGTCACATACCGCCACCTCCCCTCCGTTTGATTTACACATGCTCATGCTGTCACATACCCCTACCTCCCCTCCCTTTGATTTACGCATGCTCATGCTGTCACATACCCCTACCTCCCCTCTGTTTGATTTACACATGCTCATGCTGTCACATACCCCTACCTCACCTCCATTTAATTTACACATGCTCATGCTGTCACATACCGCCACCTCACAACTCATTAACACCCACTCTATCCAAGCCAGGGAGGGGGACTCGCACGTCAATGAATAAATAATGATAAAGGCTCTAGTAAGGAGCTGAAACGTCACTTTTAGCCTTAATAAAGACTGCTCATGATAACCTCTCTGAGTGCTCAGGCATTTTTTATATTGAAGCTCTATCTTTATATTTACACCCACTCTGTCATATTCATACAAACAGCTGCCACCTACACCCAGGTAACTAGTTACATATTGTCCTAAAGCCACAACCCTGCACCCTATCATACTCCACCTACAGACCCATCCAAGCACATACCCTAACACTATATACATCCAGTAATCCAGGCATGGCAAGCTGCAGGTTAGATATTTTTATGGACTTAATAAATGTATGTGACACCAATGAGTCAACCCTACAGCTGGAGTAAAGAAACATTCGAAGCACCATAACCACTATGCCAGGAGTAAGATGTCAAACCTTTTTTAGCATGGTTTGGCTACTTACACGGGTCCTGCATCTGGTCTGCTCCAGTAGGAGAATACGGATTGCTTTATAGCACAAAGCAGGGCCAAACAGGATCGTGCTCATTAGCTGAGTCAACACGGATGCTCACAGTCAATGGGTGCGATTCTTCAACGACTGTGCTTTAATTACAGAGACATATGGCCACTGCTGAAGAAGACCATATACAGGGGATGAGTCTACGGGCACCTGGTGGGAGCCAAGTAACTTCTCAAACCATGTTGGAAAGGTTTGACATCTTACCATGAGATGGTGCCTTGCTATATCAGCAATGATGGGAAGAGGTCCGTGGCATGGGTCAAGAACATTTCCTTCCAGTTGTGCCGATTCATTTTATGATTGAAAATTTGTATTTACTTTTAATTACATATTCCATTATGTGTCAGAAAAGATGTTCCCCAGAATACTATGTTTCTTTGCATTGCATAAAAGCACTGCAGGTTATGAATACATGGCTGCCTATATCTTGATGCATGGTTTTTGTCAGGCCGGCTCATGTTTTTTTGGTTGGAGATTGGCTGGTTACATGACCTGAATGATCGAACCCAGAATCTTTTAGAACTGGTAGGGTGGAGAGCTTAATGCAAGTGTTGCAGAATGTTTTGTTATTGAGTGACTTTTACACATTACTTGTAGCTAACAGTAGATTGAATTTCGAATGGCAGCTGACAAAATATGAAACATGCATGGTATCCTCATAACACAATATGTCATAGTGTGCTACAAACCATTACTACACGGGTTCAGTCCACCAGTTTTAAGACATTTATTACTTTCATAATTGATGTCACTTTCATT
The DNA here is from genome assembly GCF_036172605.1 of Pelobates fuscus. Lineage (NCBI taxonomy): Eukaryota > Metazoa > Chordata > Amphibia > Anura > Pelobatidae > Pelobates > Pelobates fuscus. The sequence continues at coordinate 330,367,005 of NC_086319.1, forward strand.
GAACGTAACATATCCCGTTATACCCTGTCCATCGCTATCATGAAATGAATTATGACAATCCACAGGGGTAAGGAAATGCGTATTTCATTGGTTTCCAATAAACAGATTACAGGTCAGGAAATTCATGGTATGAATATTAATTCCCATTTCAGAATGAAGCATTCGCTGCTGCATAGACGCTTTCCCTCTTAAAGTGACACTATCAATTTTAACTTGTGTTTCTCTTTCAGAGGAAAAATGTTGATTTAAAAAAAAATATCACTTGAGTTTTTCAGTAAGCAACTTATCAGTGTAAAAAATGGATTTCATTTCACAAATGTTCGCATATATGTGAAAGAATCTCCGGTGGGGTAGTTCAGTTGGTAAATTCCCTAACTACAAAGCCTGTTCAAAATGCAAAGTCACAGGTTCAAATCCTGGCATGGTCGAGCCCTTCATCCTTTTGTGGTTGATAAAATAAGTACCATCAATTGGGTAATAATAACATCTATTACTATTCAGCGGAAGATGGGCACTGTATAAATACTAGTTCTTATTATCATCTGTACATTTAAATTGTCGAACATTTGTGTTTACTGTATTTATGTGAATGAATGTGCATATTAATGAGTATGAATGCAAAAAGGTAGGGCTGATGTGAGCTAGCCATGCGCTATGTAGGTGCTTCTGGCTCTCATGCACTTTAGTGGTTATGGTGCTTTAAGTGTTCCTTTAAGCCCTACACTTGTCTATATTACTTTATGAAGTATCAACTGTGCTTTTTATTTTTAACATGGACCAAGATATGTATGTTAAAACATTTTGTGGATTTTGAGTTTGTGCAACATGTACCGCTCTCTTGCCACACATTTAAAGCGGCACTGTCATGCCGAACTTACCTTTCTTTAATCGATTCCTCTTCTCTCTCCCTGTCAGGATCTGTTCTTTATTTCTTCCTGTCTTCTCTAGTTTTCTTTAAAACATAAGACAAAGTAGGGGCTACTTTGTCTTATGGAGGTTTCCTACGCTTGACCAGCTTTGACCAGCGGAGGAACAAAGTATGCTCCGATTCATGTGGTCAAAGCAATTTTCCTACAATTCTTACCTTTTCTCCGTGATCTTGCAATGCTTCCTGTCAGTATTCCTGAAAGTCCTGTCACTTAGACAGAACGCAGGCGAAACCACTGAATTCCATCCTAACAGAATGAGAACACGTTGTTCATTCATGTTAGGACGACATTCGGTACTTTTAGGTCGGTGCGAAATTTCATTCTAATGAATGAAACTCTGATCCTATTCGGGCCATCTTGCAGCCACTTAGTAGACAACTCCCTAATTCCCACGGTATCCCAGCTATCAACCAAAAGGCTGAAAGACCTAAATTGGTCTTTCAGCCAAATTTACTAATACTAAGTAAAGACTACTTAGTATCAGTAAATTCTGCCCCTACTTGGTATATCGCGAGTAGGGGCATGTCTAGTAAACAATGAGCAGCCTGTGGCTGCTCATTGTTAAAAAAAAAAGTATCCCCTCTCCCGAGCCCCCACCTGTGCCGTGCGAGTGGGGGCTATTAAACCGGACCTATTGCCGACCCCGACCCCTGAACGGCTGGTGGGGGCCCTAAAAACCAATAAGGGGGGCAACCTATTGTCCTCCCCTCTGGCCCCCACCCCTGAGTGGCGGGTGGGGGCCCTAAATAACAATAAGGGGGGAACCTATTGTCCTCCCCTTTGGCCCCCACCCCTGAACGGCAGGTGGGGGCCCTAAATAGGGGACCTATTGTCCTCCTTCCCTTGCCCCCACTCCTGAGGAGTTGGTGGGGGCCCTAAATAACAATAAGGGGGTACCTTTTGTCCTCCCCCCGCCCCCACCTATGAGCAGCGAGTGTGGGCCCTAAATGAAAATGGGGGGGCCTATAGTCCTTCCCTCCTGCCCCCACCCATGGTGTAAATACCCCCCCCCAGGTGACTAGGGGTCCCCAAAACCCTAGTCACCCCCACCCAATTGTTTTTAATAAGGACCTACCTACCCCCCTCACCTTAAAAATAGTGAGGGGGGAACAATAAAACTAAATCCATGTAAATAAAAAAATAACATACCATTTGATATCTTCTTTTTTTTTTAAATCTTCCTTTTTCAGCCCCAAAAAGGTCAAATAAAAATCGGTAATACCCGTCGAACTTTGAAAATAAAATAAAAAACCTGTGCGCAAAAAAATCTGACAAACCCCTCCCCCCCCCAAAGTAATCCATCTTCACCCAGCGAAGGGCACTGTGCAGCCTGAGCTCCGCAGGGCAGGAAAAAGCTTACAAAGCCTTCCAATGCCCTGCAATTAGGCTCAAAGCACTCCAATTGGTTGGTTTAAGCAAGCCGATCAGAGTGCTCTGACAGGTAAATGAAGAGACTGACAGGTAATTCTCTACATTTACCTGTCACAGCACTCTGATTGGTTGGCTTGAAATCCAACCAATCAGAGTGCTCTGTTTCATTTTACACAGCATGGGAAAGTTCTTTGGAATTTTCCCATGCTCTGTAATTTGACTCATAGCAACACTCTGATTGGTTGCTTTCAATCAACCAATCACAGTGTTATGAGTCAAATTTCTCAGTGGTGGGGGCCGGGGGAGAGGACAATAGGTCCCCCCTTATTGTTATTTAGGGCCCCCACCTGCTGCTCAGGGGTGGGGTACGGGGGAGGACACTAGGTCCACCCCCCCTTTTATCATTAAGGGGGTGTGGGCTGTGGGCTGGGGAAGAGTGTGGGCAGGGGTGTGGGCAGGGGTGTGGGCTGGGGAGAAGGACAATAGGTCCCCGCTTATTGTTATTTAGGGCCCCCACCCACCGCTCAGGGGTGGGGCCGGGGGAGGACAATAAGTCCCCTCCCCTCATTGTAATATTTTCTATTTTTAGATATATTACAAGGAGGGAGCTGCGATCCGATAGCTCCCTCCTTGTAATAAACCAAACGAACAAACGAAGAGGTCTTTGTTCATTTGTTTGAGATTTCTATTAATTTATTCATCTTTCTGACGAATGAATAGATGAAATTCGCGCTCGCATGCCCAAGTGTTTAACTAGGCATGGGCGGGAATTTCCCAGCGCTATCTAGTGTGGGCAGCTGATGTGTCCTACAGGGACTTCATCTACTCACACAAAGATGGCTGCACCCAGGACCTAGGTCCGGTCACAAAATAAAGATGCAAAAATAGGCTTAGGGGCATTTGGAGGTGACGAGGGGGACAATGAAATGTAATTGAGTTAGGAGGGGGGTTAAAAATACATGTGATTCGGCCATGATAGTGCCGCTTTAATGCTTGTTGATTTAAAGGTTTGTTGCAGCTGTGATTTGTCATGTGGATAAATTGTCATTGTGGTTTAAAATGGGCAATTTTATAAAAATAGCATACACTGGACATGTGATTTAGGGGTTTGGAGTATTTTTTAGAAACTCACTGTGCTGCTCGATAGCGAATCCAACTTTCTTATTCTACCATTTAATTTGTGTCCGATAATTATATTTATGCACAAGAGGGTGTTCATTTTAAATTGCAGACAAATAGAAATGGATTAGAACTGGACATAATGATGTATAGTGCAAAGGTGTGATCAAACACTTGTCACAAGACAATATAAAATAAAATATGCTGTAAATTTTATATAAAGCACATTTTAAAAATGAAATCTGTGACTCTCATAAACATCTAACTATAAGAAAACTATATAACAAGAGCTGAATAATCTGATAATCAAACACTGCTTGACTATTTGGTCTTTATTATTCTACAAGAACATAAGAATAGGCAAATAACACAAAGAAACATTCTCTACAAGCTATGTCTTAATAGAAATAACAAATGACGGCTTACCTTGGGCTTGGAGAATTGGAGAGATGTCAAATCCTTGGCTTAGTCGTACAATAACCACTCCATATTCAAAATCAAACGAGTCACTGTTTAGAAAAGCAAAGGATTTTTTGTAGCATTGACTTTCTTTTTGTAATTTAAATTGTCATTACAAAAGTAACCATAATGAAAAAGGACTTGAATTTACTAAGATTAACCCGTGCCTATATAGCTGTGATTGAAATAAAAACAACTTCAAACTTTTCCTCTTGAAATGGAAAAAAATCCTTGCAGTCTCAAAAAATGGCATACTGATTTATCCATGGATCAAGCAGCTTTCATTACTCATGTAAGCTGGTGCATCCATATAGTAAAGGAACAATCCAATGTAATGCTGGAGTATTCTATTATTTAATTCGATTTAAGGCCCTTCCTGATTCCCTAAAATAAGGCTGTTACCTACCCCTGTAATCTGGTGAAAGACTCTAGCTAATGAGGATCTCTTAGGCTAATACATTGCTACTCAAAGGGAATCATTGGGTCCTACCATTATAGGAACACTCCCAGCACTATAATTATTACAGCACTCTGTAGTGGTTATGGTGCAAGGAGTAATTGTGCGCCCTCCTCCATTGTAAAGAGTAAAACCATTTCAGAATGGTTCACGTTTTTACCTGGGGTCTACTGGGCACTGGGCCCCACTACCTCTACAGCTCAGTGAAAGCCAGAAAATTCTGTTCAGGAGCTTCCGTTCACTCTTCTAAGCTAAGTCTTGCTATACAAGGCTAGTCCAATCAAGTAGCACAGTACCAGCAATATATTAACATGCTGATATTGAACTCTAGGCATGTGCATGGGAAAAATGTTCTGTTTGGTTCGGCATTCGGCACTTCAGCAATTCGGCACTTCGACACTTCGGAACTTCGGTTACTTCAGAACTTCTGTAACTTTGGAACTTTGCCACCTGGCCACTTCGGAACTTCGCCACTTCGGAACTTCGCCACTTCGGAAATTCTGTATTTTCGGAACTTCGGGACCGCGGCAATTCGGCACTTCTGCTATTCGAAAGTACCCGAATGTCCGAATTTCCCGAAATTCGTCCGAATTTATATTCAGACCGAAACTCCTTATACCCAGTAAAACGGTAAAGATTAAATATTGACCTCATTTACAAAACAACTTAAAGTGGGACATAATTAGAAAAAAAACAAATGATGAGCAACTTGATTACGTTATCCTAATTATTTTAGCAGGTAACATGCATGTTTTGTAGCACATTTTACAGCATATAAGTTATTTAGGAACGTGGCAAGCAAAACACAGCTCTGTCACTTTGACTTATGTTTCCAGCAATTTCACCTTGCAATCTCTACAGGACTCTATGCCGATTGTTCAAAATTCAACTCTTTACTACACATGCCGGTCACATAGCACATTATTTACTAAAACAATATGCAATGTGATATAGAGGTGGCTGGATTTATCAAACATTGAGAAACAATGCCATGGTATTTATTGAGTCAATACGAATCACCGAGAAACACGCAAGCTACAGAAAAGTATTTTCTTTTCCCAGCTCTTAAAAAATGTAGTCTTTAAAAATAGCACATCTTTAAACTCAGGTGCTCACTGTGGCATGTCATAAAATAGGTTCCGGATAAAAATAAACAACATAGTGAAGTATGAAATAAACAGTACTATACACTATATCTTGATACACAATAATATTTTTTACTAGTAATGTCATTAACACTATAGCAGGGCGTATTTTCCGCGCAGAACAGCAAACGTCTAATAGCCATATCAAGAAATGATTGAAAACCATTGCCAGTAGGCCTGCATTATGCATTGTAAATGTAATTACGGAGTATGTCTGGACTGTAATTTTTACGTTGGCTTATTTATATATTGGCATGGCTCTAATCCACTATTAACAGGTGTTAGAATCGCCTCGGCTCAGTAAGCAAGTGGAACACTTGCCTTCTACGCAACATCCACAATGTAAATATTGATTTCTTTAGAATATATCTCTACTACAGTCGTTTGTTTGTGTGAACTATTGCATACAACATTAATCTAGGTCCGATACGATAAAAAAAGATTATAATCGTGCATTTAACTCTTTTTGGTTTTAGAAAGGATGAGCAAAGTTTGCACAGTAAATCCTTGATCTCCCTTCCTTTTAAAGGGAACTAAATGGCCTTTGTGATTGCTGTGAATGTTTATTACAAATGACAGTAATTCAGCAGAACTTACTGCAATATTCCCACATAACACGCCAGATCTGTGGTGCTGGCCTGTCTCCAATCTTTCTTAAATCCCATCACCAGGGTGTTTGGCTTCATTCTGCCTAAACCGGAAGCCTAAACAGATTTGTAAGGAAAATAGTTAATGTGCTCTGACATCTGCAAACGAGAGGAAGGTAACAACATTGAAATAAAATGACATCATATTCACTAAACAGGTATTGTCAGGAGATAATCCGGGATTTGCTCATTTAAGGCTTAAACAGCCTTAGTCTAAAAAAATTGCGGAATTATTATAGTTCTATTCTGCTCTTTTGGTGTAAATTGTGCAATTAAATGTTTCATTCATGGTTATGTGAATAACACTGAATAATAATATAATAACACTGTACGTATTATAATGTATCCATAATTATAGGCAATATTTAATATTTATTGAGGAAAAACTGAATCAGTTTGGGGGAATCATCAGATGCTATATATATATATTTTTTTTTGTTCTTTTTTACATTTTTTTTAATTTATTTTTTTATGCCAAATGTAAGAATTCACCCAAGAATTGCAACAGTTTTGTGTCAATAACTATGGTTCTAAAGACTTGAATACCAATGATTGCCTTTAAGGTGAAAATGGAGTTCCTTTTTCATTTCTAAATGGTTTCATTCGAGCAGATACGAATTTCCTCCAATTAAGCTGATTTGCATTTCTGTTGCCAAGCTGTCATTTCAATAGATCAGTGACTACGGTGCACATGCTGCTTTTTGGAATTTTATTGTAACCAAAATGACAAACTTCTTTCTGCTTTACTTAATCAGGGTGCAGCTGTGATGGGTATTAGAATAATATGTTCCTTGACTCTTACTGATTCATCAATTCAGTGCTTAAAAAAGGGAACATCATTCTGTGTTTTACAGCCCGTGAGTAAACTATTGCATGATGCTGTAATTTCTGTTGAAAATGTTTGTTCTAGATCTGAGTTGAGATAATCAAAACAGTGGGAACTTAATATAACTTGCACTGATGCTGGTTACAAAAGTGATTGCACAAAAGATTGAGCATAGCATCACATTCTGGCACCTTCAGAACTTGCAAGAGTATGTTAGATGGGTACCAGACAAAAAGCAGTTAGTTCACTACTTCTTACCACTAGACCAGCTGTAGAAGATAAGATAGCAGGGGGTGTAGAGCTGGCACGTGTTTTGGGATGAAAGGAATATTCCAAGCATCGTAACCACTATAGCACTCTGTAGTGGCTATGGTGCCAGTTGTGCCAGTTGTGTCCTGTTGGCCTCCCAGAGAAAGTATTGAAACTGTTTGACAACTTACCTGGGTCCCACCATGTGCCCTTCTTCTATTGCTGCTCTAAGCCCAGGTAATTTATCAAACGGTGTGACTCCTTACTCTGGGAGGGCATCAGGATACTCTTGGCACCATAACTGTTCCTTTAAACACTGTTCCTTTTAATCCTGATATCCGATTCCTTATGGTTACTCCAAAGGAGACCATGGTGTCCACTCCTAAGTGAACTCTGCAAGAATGTCTTTGTGATATATGAACACAAAGTGGATACACTGACATCTTACTATAGCAGCAAGCCTCGGTCTCTTACACACAAGCAAATAACAGCACACCATCAGAAGGTCTATAGTCAACAAGGCTGCATTTCGAGAGACACTTATTCAGTAAACAATAAATTGTGGAAGACCGAGAAGGCAAACGTGAGGCCAAAATAACAACTGAAAACAAATTGTAGTTTTTTTCTTTGCTATGTTGGCCTAAAATGTTAAATCCCAGTGTACATTCTTCACAATTCCTGCTTTAGTGAATAAAACACATTGTCCATTCGTTCAGAGTTTAATATACCTGTCACCCTAATTCTCAGCACCCTCTTGGAGACACCACTTTTATCCACATTCTGTCTTTACGTTTTTGCATAGTCCTCTTTCGTGAAATTGAGACTAAAATGGCAAAGGTATGTAACTATAGCTGAGAATCTTTGCAAATCAGCATTGTTTCTATACATTTTGTAAGTTGGTTTTTAAACCGCTACCATTTAGTATTTAGTGGATAAACCCAGAAAGATGTTCAATGCAGCAGTTCTCTCTTTGGCTGACACCATGTTCTGTCTGTATGTTGTTATTATTATTATCGCCATTTATATAGCGCCAACAGATTCCGTAGCACTTTACAATATTATGAGAGGGGGGATTTAACTATAAATAGGACAATTACAAGAAAACGTACAGGAACGACAGGTTGAAGAGGACCCTGCTCAGACGAACTTACAGTCTATGTACATGTTTTTTATTAAGAATTGCCTAAGCAGATATTGTTAATACTCCATGTATTATTGGCTACATACAGTTGATAATTCTAACTCTAACCTCTCAAACACCATCATCTGAAACTTTTTCATTTAATATTCAGGTTGATACATAAATACACTTTTTCCCCCCTGCTTTCTATTCCCAATAAATTCACTTTTCTCTAGCCTAGTTTTACAGCTTACATCAATACTTCAGGCGAGTTATGAAAGTTTCTGATAAGGCTTTAGTCCGCATTAAATATTAGATGAACTAGAACAATTTTGCACGTAATTACTTATTTCTGTGAATTTAGTATTAGTTCTGAGCAAACAAAGCAAATCCCTCCTGTGTCAGGTAATGTAGCAATTTTCCTTAAATTCAGCAAAGAAGTTATTAATGTTACTATGACAAAATGATCTATTTTCCTATTTCTATAAGAGAACACAAAAAAAGAGTTCATGGTGCATAAGAAGGTGAGATTTATTTTTTTATTTTTTTTTCTAAAGCCTACCTGAAGAAGTGGTTTTACGCCTTCTCGGATATTCTCAGCAGCGACTGCTGCATAAAACGCTTTCCTCTTGTTCTTTGTTAACCATAATTGTTTTTTGATCATACCACTGTTCATTTCTTTTACAGCCTGTGCACGCGGTCCCTGCATAACACAATAAAGGCTCCGTGAAATGAAGCATTAGAAAATGAAAACGGACCATTACAATTCAACTCTGTCTTTGAAGAATGTTTTGAAGCTGTAATCAGCGGTGGACACTTTTTTTCTTTTATTACGGACAATGAAGATCACAGAAGTATGATATTATACATTGCTGGCCTGTAGTGCATAGGTTGTGAGCGCCACTGCCATAGAAGTCAGGACTTTTAAACATTTCAAGGTGCAAGAGAAGTAAGGATGGTAAGGATGGTATTGAAATGGTTAATTTAATTTTACATGAGGGGGGGTACTCGCTAAGTAAACTAGTTAACTGCTAGAGATGCTCTTACCAGCTGACGGCTGGTAACTTAGAAGCGGTTTTTGAAGAGAAGTAGATATTATGTCTTAAGAACTGCAAAGGTCTTATCTTAACAAAAAAAATCTATTTTAAGAGGGATTAGACAGTAAAACGTGTTTTTCATTCCATTTAATGATTTATATCATAATCCTTCAAAGCAATATAATCTATTTCATGTTTGTTAAGACATTTCTGTGTGATATTTTATAACTCGAGTATTGCATTCTTGCTGCCTGTTTACTCTAATGGGAAATTATAACAGAGAGTGAACTTTGTTAATTTCTGCATCCATAATCCATAAACCATAATTTTGCTGCCACAGGCAAACTTTAGCAATCAAGTTTAGATGTCACCTTATCTTGCTCAAATGTATGGAGAGTGTGTCCCATTTTCTCTTTTTACAAAAAGTGCACTTTTCAATAGAAAGTAACAATTTTATAAATTAACATTGTTACCAGGGCAGGTCCAAGACATTGTGCTGCCTGGATCCAATTATTACCTTCTGCTGGCTGTGTCTGGTGGGAGTTGGGGGCCTGGTCTCCCTATACGGCCCCAACCTCGCGGTTTCCTCCTCCTTCCTCGCGGCTGTGTGAGTGAGCTGGGAGGAAGTGATACGCTGTCACTTCCTCCCAGCTCTTTGTGCACGATAGAAGGGACTTGGTCATGCTGTTAAAGCGCCACAGCGCACGACTGGGCCCCTCATTGCATATGTCCATCGGGTGACCTTAAGGACATGGGCCACCCAGTGGACCCTCTTACAGGTTCCAAGGGTTGGGAAATCCTGTTTTAGATTGACAGGAGCAGCAAAATGTGACTCCAGCACGGGCCCTGCTTGTTACACTCCTGGCTTCCAAGCAGACAACAGGTCCTGTTACTTCCTGTTTTGGTTATCTCAGTGGAACTAAACGCTCAGAGCACCTGTCTTGTGAAAACGTCTCATTGAGCTGCATTGGGAAGTATGTGATTGGACAGCCACAGAAAGTCTGGGTTAGAAGGGGAGGTCTTGCAAAGGCAAAAGACAAGAGAACTGCAGCTTTTTCAAGTGCTTTATATAGATCACCAATGAAAAATACACAATTAAATGCATACATCTTTTCATTTTGGGTAATAGATGTTTTATAACACTGTTTTTTTGTTTTTTTTTAATATATTTTTTATTTGAGCAGTGACATATCCCTCCCATGGTATGTAGTCTTCGTATTAGCAAATGGTGTGTTGGGATCTCTCCAGGAACCCATCCCACCTATGCAGCTTGGGCTAATCAGGAAGCATTAGCCTGAGCTGCAACTGACAGCTGCAACAGGCTGAGAGTCTCAGTTGACCACATTCAACTTATCCAAGGTCCATTGCAGTTATAAATTGGTATGGCTAAAAGGAAGTGTATTATATCTTCCTTAGCCATGCCTCCAGTGGAGGACAGGGCTGTAGGAAGCCAGGGATCATAATTTAGTGCTAAATTGCTTGAAAATTGTTTAACACTGTATTGAGGGCCAGGGTCTTTAGGCGCATAATTGAGATGAAATGGTTCTAATGCCTACTGTGTCCCTTTAAGGCATTTATTGCTAAGGAAGTAGAAGTCTAGCTGGAAGGCAAGAAGTTTCCAGGTGCTCACCCCTTTACAAACAAGGCATGCATCTCAGTCCAATAGAGTTATGGATGCTTCCTTGCCCCATTACCATTATAAATATTGCATTCATACAGAAAGTATAACATAATTTGACCTTACCACAAACACTTCACAGCAGAGACATATCCCAATGTTCTTTGTAAATGAATGTGTGATATCGAGGAGAGACGGCCTCGTCATTGGCGTTCCAGTAAGAACCAGACACTGAGGTCTTTAAAAAATTAAAAATAGTAGTCAATGTGATTAGTAATAATGGCACAAGATTCATAAATATGGTGGCGACTTTGTTTATCTTATATCTTTTAAAATACCTGAAGTTCTTCACATGTTCATCGATACCATTTAGCTCCAGAGCACTGTTTAAGGCTTTTGTATAGAAAAGAGCTTGGGTCGATGATCCCCAATTAACATCTATAAATAAAATACAAAAAAAAACATTATACTGATTGTTTTTTTTTTCTCTCTTTTTTTTTTTTTTCTGAAAGTTGCAAATTGAACTAAATCAGGAATTACTCATACAATTCTAAGGTAATGGAGCTGGACAGCTACCCACTCACTGTCTCCCTGACGTACAACAATAATAATAATATTTTTTTGCTGGAATTTAAAACATAAAAGTTCCCAAATGACTTCTATACAGCTCTAGCTGTTTTGTACATAAATGTCTGATTCAATGCAGTTGCCATAGCAGAAATTCAGTTCAAGGACTTCGGATTCTGCATCATGCATCTGATATAAACTGGCCATTCTGGATGTTATGCTGCCTCTAACTAAATTCTATGGCCATGGAACGGTGGAGCTTAATAAGACCGAATAAAGCAACACACAAAAATATGTCTACAAGTATCCATAAAACTCTAGAATACTCGGTTACACAACAGAGCTCTGCACCTCAAAGTGATCAAACACTAGCGTAGTATTCTGCTCAATAATTGCCTTCATAAAATGTTAAAACTATAGAACATTTACAATAGCTCAATTGCCCTTATCATATTTTTTTCCATCAAGTTTTCCGAGTGTATTGTATCCATACCTGGTTTCTTGTATGTCACATAAATGTAAAGGAATAGCTCAATAGCATAAGTGATGACAGCAGCCCACCAGTTGATTACGAACATTACACCACAGCAGAGCATGGCCCCAAAGAGAGACACCCACATATTGTAGTATTTAAATGCAGGTCTCCATCCTGTTAGATATTAAAGATTTGAAACAATTTATTGGATATTTTCTAATACATGTTCAATGTAAAGTACAATGTAAAGCACATATTTACAATTGTGTAGTACTATATATAAAAAATCCTAGTCTGATAACAAGTGCATCAAGTTTTTTTAACACATAAATTTAAAATCTCTGGGTATGAGACTGCTAATATTATATATATAGACAAAATCCAAAGATGCTTGCACTCCTGGTAAAGATACTAATATTGCCCGGTGCTGATCCAGCACAATGATGTAGATATTCCAATAAATGGATAGCACTCCAGGGTCTTTCAGATGAAAATAAAATTTTACTTTTAATTCATGTTAAAAATAAAAAAGTACATCAACGTTTCGGCTCTCCTCTAGAGCCTTCTTCAGGATGATAGACATGCATATATATATATTACTACACAAACTTGCTATATATGCTATACTATATCTTCATTATTTTTATCCTTTATGAATCTGCCCTGTTTGGAATCCCATCTGAGAAAGCAAATTTAAGTATGCTATTTTATTGTTTTGCACCACTGGTATATTTTAAATAGTGGTTTTAAATGCACCAATATCATTCTTAATGCACTCCAGTTATTCTCTTTTTTTTAATTCTGTGTTTACGTGTGCTAAGAAACCTTCTGGGGTAAAAGCACTTGAGTGTTAAGCAGCAATGATTATTATTATTAACCCTGTTTTTAAGTTTTATATTTTCTATAATATTTATTTTCTTGAGGAGACTGTTTCATCCATTTTTTTCTCCATTTGAATGTCTATTTAGTGCTTTTACGATTATCTTGTTTGTATGGAAAAGGGGGCATGCCAGAAAAGGCTACTCTGACAAAAAACGATGTTTTATTACAACACTGTTTTGGTTGGAGTAACTCTTTTTAAGGTAGGAAAAGTATTTGACAACACTTTGGCCACCGCTACAGGTGTACCTAACAAATATATTTAGCAGCATTGCAATTCCATGTTTTTGTAAGCTTGACCCAAAATCTAATTTCATCGGAATAAACCTGATATGTCAAAGGTGCCTTGGATGCGCAGGGAATCCCTGTGAGAGAGCTGGTCGTAAGTGTGAGCCGTTGTAAAACAGGTAGGTTGCAAAACGAGGTGTGTGTGTGTGTGTGCGTGCGCCCAGCCAGCCTCTGGAAGTCGTAATAAGACCCATTAAGCATGTCTGTGTTTCTCTATTACCCAAGACTTATTGCCAATATTCCTATTAAACAACCTGATAGTATTGCTGCTTTAATTAATAGCATGCCATGTTTCTTAAATGTATAATCAATAGAGCAATATATGTTTTTAAAAGCATATATTTTATCACATGTATTGGCATATTCCAGAGGCATTCATTGTATAACAATATGCAATGCACATCTTGTAAAGTGTGAAGTATTTCTTTTATCTACTGTATTTGCTCACCCACTGGAAACTCAGCCTGTAAGGATATTTTACTATAAACCAGAATGGGAAAGATCAATAATTGCATTTATTACAGCTTCTATGCATTTATTCTTAAAACAAATACAATTTTCAATCTTATTGTACATTGAAAATTACAATCAGAAGATGAAATGCAAGACACTATTTAGTTTGCCTAATTCTTTTTTAAATGCAGAGGCTTAATTTATCATTTAGTCTCCAGCTTGTGAAAATGTGTATCCGTATATCAAGAGTTATTAAAGTCTTACACTTTATAAGTTTCTAACATAAGTTAATATCTGTGAGTTCCTGACATTACCATCTTCTGTTTATATCCTCATATTCTAACTGCCTTCTACCTGTATACATGTAGAGTCTGTGGTCTCACCCCAAAGTATCAATAGGTTGAGGTTTGGCAAGTAAATTGACACACTGCAAACCCCCCATTCTGTTATCTCTTAATGGACAGGTTCCAGTGCCCAGTCTTGTCTATCCTTGAATTCTACCCTGTCCTTCCCATTGACTTAAAGTGGCACTGTCAGGCCTCCATCCAAAATGAGTATTTCAAAAAGATAAAATCTTTACAAAATACACTGATTGTGTTGGATTTCACAGACGTTTCAACCCAGTCAAAAGATACACTGAGACAAAGCGCTACCTTTTGTCAAGCCATGACAATCTCCCAGCCGTCAATCCTCGATAGACCTCAGTGTTGTACTCTTGTGCAGGCGCAAGAGTACAATGCTGACGTCAGCTCCTGGCACCTGAAGCACCAGGAGCTGATGAGGACGTGCAGGAAGAAGATGGCGATGGCGGCAGCAGCAATAGACAGGTTCAGTTAAGTATAACTCGCCTTCCCCTACACCCCTCATTCACCGCACTACCAGCAAAACAGTCACTATCGGGGATCTTTGCAAACTTGGACCGTAACAGAGCTGCTTTAAAATAAAGTAACAATCATTAGTAGGATTCTAGAGGACCAATATTTCATGGTATGTTTATGTATTAAAAGGACACTTTCGCCACCAACTCAAATTTACCTTAATGATGCAGGTTTGGTGTATCAATCATGCCTATGCAGTCTCACTGCTCAATTCTCTGCCATTTAGAAATTAAATCGCTTTGTTTATGCAGCCCTAGTAACCCCTCCCTGCATGTGACTTATACAGTCTTCCTAAACACTTCCTGTAAAGAGTCATCTAATGTTTATACTTGCTTTATTGCAAATTCTGTTTAATGTTGAATATCGTATCTCCTGTACTGTTAATAGCTTGCTAGATCTTGCAGGAGCCTCCTGCATGTGATTAAAATTCAATGTACAGATCAGGAGATAAAACACCTAAAGTAAGTTAACCTCTGATTGAAAATGAAATCATTTTTTTTTCATGCAGGCTGTGTGAGTCAAAGCCAGGGTATGTGTTGCTAGGGCTACATGGACAGAAACAAAACTTTTAAATGGCAGAGAATTAAGTGATACTTCAGAGGCATGATCTATACACCAAAACCGCTCCAATAAGCTAAAGCTGTTTTGGTGACTATAGTGTCCCTTTAAGATTAATTTAAAGCAAGAATTTGGTAAAGCTTCACCTGCAAAAGTAAAACATTAAAAGGATGGTGTGCTTAGCAAAGTTACCGTCTTAACGTTAACTACCCTCTCTAGCATAAATTGACATAGCTAACGTGTTATTCTTTCTATTAAACAATTGTGCATGACTCTACAAGAACCCCAACTGTATTGCATGATGATGAGCATGAGGCATGCTGTTGGGGCACCTCAAGCCTGTATCTAATGTTCCTATGCACTGCAAAAACAAACAAACAAAAAAAGATGGTGTGCACTGTGACAAACCTCATCTAATTGAAGTTGTTATAGTGCCTGGAGTTCTGTGGCACCATCAATCTGTTTAGTGTGTAGCCTGAGACCCAAATTCCATGTTCTAGCATTAAAATAAACAGTTTTACTAAGGAAAAAATACTTAAATGAGATGAAATGGTTACGGTTTTAGCTGGTCGGTTCTCTATATCTACATACAACATGTTGCCCTTAGTCCATCTAATAATGGTCAGCTGCGACTCTCCTGGACTTGGGACTGCCTTGATCAACTTGCTATATCCTTATTGTTTCGTCTGCTGGGTTGTGGCTAAATTGCAGAGAACTTTAGCTGCCTAACATAACATAGTAAAGACAGACATGTATGCAACCTTAAATGTTTTTATACAAACTAACAAGTGTTTTTACAGACAGTGGATGGAGTCAAAAGCAGTTATGCTGAGCAAAATTTAGTAATGAAAAATAATGAACTCTTACTTTATACCATGCCTTGGAGAGTCACAGAACAAGGTTACTTGGATGCTGTAAGCTTTTACGGATGTTCTACTAATTCTACTAATGTTTGTAGACTAAGAAATCTCTGTGTCTTAATTATATCAATATATGTACTTAAACTGTCTAATCAATTCCTTGTCACTACTCTGGTGCTATTGCATGACCTGTTACGGTAATGTATGGTGGCATGGGAGAGGTTATGATGTCCTATTAGGCAATTTAACAATGCTGGAAGAACGAAATGAAACCATTTAACAATCCAATTGCCTAAACAAACTGCACAAACTAAACAAACAATATGCCATAAAACGCAGATGGAAGCTGATACACATTAAAGTATTGTAGATTTATTTATAAAGTGCAAACAGGTTCTGAAATGTTTTCAATGGCAATATACTCCTGTTCAGAATTTATAAATTTATTTTCTTTTGCTCAATTCATTATTGTGTATACGTGAGACGTGCAGCAAAAGGATGAATGCTAATTGTGCAATCACTTACTTCTCGTTTTTTTTGGTTGTTTTTTTGTGTGTATAACTGGGCCTGTCAGTGCAAGGAGTAGGGATAGTTAATAACAGGTGATAGGCAGTGAAAAAGGAATTGGTGGAAGAGAGGGATAATTCATGGCAGGTGAGTTTAGCTGGAATTAAAGGAACAGTAGCGTTAGGAATAAAAACCTGTTTTTGTAATGCTATAGCGCCCCTTTCACTAGTTGTATACAAGACTTTCCCTGTGCAGATGTGTCAAGACACTCTTTACACCCCGTTATATTATCGATAAGGCAAAGCAAGACCAATATTATTGAAGACCTGGTGAGTGATGTGAGTGCCATGCCCACATCCAATGCTTCTCATAGGAAAGCATTGAGTCCAGTGCTTTCCGATGAGCTACCGCATCATGTGACCCAGTTTTACTCGTTCGGTGCAGCGGCAGCGTTTCTTGAGGCTGTCAGTATGACGTTCACTAGAGGTGTGTTTCACCCTTCAAGATAAAGATTGCCATTTTTACAGAACAGCAATGTTTTACCTGGAGGGGTAAAACGTATAGGACCACCGCACCCAAACCACTTCATCCCACTTTTGTGGTCCTTTAAATTAAAAACGTGTGATAGGTGAACAAATAATGAATAAGAGAAAAATGAATTGAGAACAGTGGGTTAAGGTGGCAACCTTGTGACAGGTTAGTGAAGGTGGCAGAAGAGGGAGCTATTGCAGTATTTAATTTTTTTAAACGTACTGCATAACATAGGTTTAAATTAAATGCATTAAATAACATAAACTCACTGTAGGAGTAACAAACACACGAACTATAATTTCTAATGGTATGTTTTATCAGACAAAAAAGTAAAAGATAATCTTTGTCATTCATTGCTACCTGGACATCCAGTTTATTTTAGAATTTATATAAATAGGAGACCATTAAATTGTAACAAATTGAATATATTGTAACTGTCATTTTATGAAAAGCTTGTGTTGAGTGCACTTAAAGATATTAATGAGACCCATGCTTCATAAGTGCCAATCGTTGGCTAAATTTGGCAGTGGACAGAGTTTTTACTGCTATTGTCTGTTAGAAGGCATGAGGCTGATGAGAATGGTCATCATCTCAAGTGATGCACAGTAGAAGCACATGAAATGTAATTTCACAAGTCCGGGATTATCTATGGATGATCAGGATCTTCCACAGAACCCATTTTGAGGTCTCGTCCATGAGTCAATGGAACCTGCAAGCTGAACAAGCACGGCGCTGGAAACATGGCATTGTCAAGGAGAGATAACGCAAGGTATGTATATCTCCCCAAGTACTCCTACCCTGGTCACCACCACACAAGCAGACAAGTCCCTTTGAAAACCCACACCTAGTGACGGTGACAGTTGACAGTTGCCCTGTTAGGGCAGTAATGTAAATGTTGGTATAACATATGAATACATTATAATGCTACATTGCTACATTAAAAGGTAAAATAACAAAAAATATATAGCATGTGCACTCCACAAATAATTTGAGGGTTCTTTTTTTCCCACAATTATTTGTGGAGTGCACATGCTATATATTTTTAGTTATTTTTCCTATTTGCCAAGTCGCTTGCTGGTATGTAGCTGCCCATATTTATTATCTATCTTGGTTACCACCCCCTTGTTTACATTAGAAGGTAACGCTCATGGCACTTTTCCCTTGCCAGAAATTGATTCCTCTTCATATTTCATCTATATATTGTGCTAGCCAAATCACTAGCAAATATTTAGATTTCTTTATAAATCTCCACTAAATTGTGCTGCTTTTCCCTCCTGGCAGACAGACTACTGGCATAAATTGTATCTGTCTGTCTATACTCTGTTCCCAGGCATGAGGAAGTTATCTGAGACTTGTCAAACAGAGGCAGTCCTTAGAGGAAGGTTGCCACCAACGATGGCGTGAAAATGGCACTAAATCTGTTAAGAATGAGGTAAGGATAGCTAAATCTTGATAAAGCTTGACAAAGGTGGGTAAAAACACAAGCACTATAAAGTAAAACTATTAGAATTCTAAAGAATTAGGATAAAAGGTTCTCTTTAAGTCAAGTTTGATTTATACTCATTTGGATGTTTTGAAAACCAGCTGTGTTAAATGGGGATGTGTCAATGACACATGTGCATGTTATATCAGTTTTACCTTGAATGTCTACTCAATAAATAACAAGGATTAACCATTGACAGTTATCACCTTGGGGCTCGGAGAAAAGTCCTCTAGTCTAGGGCTTGTATTTATAATCTATTTATATGCAGGTGTTTTTGCTAACATTCCACACACATACTGACCTGGAGATTTTGCGTAGGAAGCATGGAAGCAAGAGAAGTTGATCAATGCATAGGATGCTAGGAAGAAGTTTGAAATGATGGGTGCAATAGTATTCAGTTCAGCTGAAATACAGAGATAAAACACCAAGCATGTTAGTGAATGATTTTTTTTTTTTCTAACTTCAATAATCCAATATTAGCACACAGTCTTTAATTTTCCATAGGGGAAATGATGCTACTTTGCAATAAATATTAATAATGAATGAAGAACTGAAAACAATAATGGAAAAAATGATGCTAATATGCATCTCCCACGGTGATTCTCTCTGCCCTACGCTATGCAGCTTGCTCGTGACTGTTTTGTTGCAAGAGAACCCACAAGTGTCCCCCGCAAGTGATCTCTAGCATAGGCATGCACACGGGGTGTGCCAGGTGTGCCCAGGAGACCTCAGGCACACCCTAATTTGCCCGCTACACCAGCCGCAGGGAGATCAGAAGATTTTCTTGACCAGTATCAGTGCTCCCTTTTTGTTGTGAGGGAGCTCTCTGGGTGTCTCTAACGCTGCCAGTGTGTTTAAAAAAACAAACAACCCCCCCCCCCCCAACAAAAAAAATGAATACCTGCCCCACCCTGAAGGAGTGGTGAGGAGGTGTGAGGAGCAATGGCATGTCCTTGAGATAATTTAGACAGCTAGATGGGTGCCAAATACATTGTGAGGTCAGGGGTCTCTGTGTGCAAATATGTTTGTATGGGTCACCATGTGTGTCAGGGAGTGTGTATCAACATGTATGCATGAGTCACTGTGTGTGTCATTGAGTGTGTAGGGGGTCACTGAGCAAAACACTTTTTTTTTTTTTTTTAAACAATTCTAATATGCACTCAACAACACAAAACACACTTAGCTACATATATATATATATATATATATATATATATTTATGTGTGTGTTATTGTATATCTGTGTTTGTAATGGTTGAGCTGTGAGTGTTTCTGTATGACTAAGTGAATGTGAGAACTTGAGCATATATGAAGTTGAGTGTATGCCTCTAAATGAGTCCAGTTTTTGCAGGAGGGCCCAGGCCTCTTAATCTGGCTCTGCACATTGCTTCCCTGCAACCCATACCAGCCCGTTCCAGAGACTTGCCTAGAAAAACAGCTTTTCTGCAAGTTACATATTAGAACCTATTTAGAGCTGCGGCACCCTAGGTTCTACTTAAAGCGGCACTGTCATGCCGAACTTGCCTTTCTTTCATCGATTCCTCTTCTCTCCCTCTGTCAGGATCTGTTCTTCATTTCTTCCTATCTGTTCTAGTTTTCTTTAAAACATAAGACAAAGTAGGGATTACTTTGTCTTATGCAGGTTTCCTATGCCTGACCATCTTGACCAGCGGAGGAACAAAGTGTGCTCCATTTCCTGTGGTCAAAGCAATTTTCCCAAAATTCTCATCTTTCCTCCGTGATCTCGTGATGCTTCCTGTCAGTATTTCCGAACGTCCCGTCACCTAGACAGATCACCAGCAAAACTATCAAATTTCATCCTAACAGGGGCATGTCTAGTAAACAGTGAGCAGCCTGTGGCTGCTCACTGTTTAAAAAACAAACAAAAAAAAACCTAGTGTCCCCCCTCCCGAGCCCCCACCTGTACTGCGCGAGTGGGGCTATTAAATGTTCGGGAATGTTCGGGAATACTGACAGGAAGCATCGCGAGATCACGGAGGAAAGGTGAGAATTGTGGAAAATTGCTTTGATCACCGGAAACGAAGCACACTTTGCTCCTCCGCTGGTCAAAGCTGGTCATGTGTAGGAAACCTCCATTAGACAAAGTAGTCTCTACTTTGTCTTATGTTTTAAAGAAAACTAGAGCAGACAGGAAGAAATGAACAGATCCTGACAGAGGGAGAGAAGAAGAATCAATTGGGGAAAGCCAAGTTCGGCATGACAGTGCCGCTTTAAGCCCTTTGTGAAGTGTAAATCACATGGCCAGTGATTCAAGAATGAAAGGCACAAATGATTTCAGTGTCTTTCCTTAAAATAATACAAAATTCTAAATATACTGACCAATTAGAATAAATGCAAGTGCGATGACAAAAGTAAGAACATATCCTCTGATTGGTTCATTGTTTTTCCCATGTCCTTTGGCAAAAAAGTGAAGTGCTGTGTAGATGTTATCCTTGCAGAGAGCCTGTGGGGAAATCAATACACACACTTAACTTATTTCTTTGTAATAAAAATGTTCCAATACACTAAACGACCTTTCAGAACTCCATGATTCATTGTCTGCAACTGATTACAAAAAGGCTGCCATCATAACTCGCATTACATTTTATGTGTATAGCCGTATAATATTTAACCAGATAATCATCAAGCCAGAGTCTTTTAGAGGACGAAGTATAAAACTATTATCTTAAATTCTTCGGTTGTTGAAAATGAAGGCAGCTTAGAACAGCTGTTTCGACTTAGAGCACTAGTTAGTAGCTTAACATTAACCTTTTAAGGGTTATGTACTAAAGTTTGAGATTGGCCAAATACCTCAGGGATTGATCAGGAATGGACTCAAACTATTAAAAAATTATGCCCTGGCTTAAAATTTTTTTAGAGAGCCCCATTGGGTTGATAGATGGGGGTAAAAATGAATTAAGGTTCCATAAAATGAGCATTCTCATCTATATGTCTTACTACACTTAAACATAAGTTATAAAGATCTATAAATCCAAAGATATTAGAGCACTTGGGGAAAAATACAGCACTATGGGATCCTGTACAGGTCTAAGGGATACCATGACCACCAGAACAGATTTTATAACCTATATACATTCCAGTGATTTAGACGTTGTTATGAAGCATCTACAAGAATGCGCTGATGGCTTCAAAACCAGCACTGTTACCTTAAGGATTGGGATAACCAAACTTTGCCCCCCAGCGGTTTAGGACTGCGAGCTCAGCCAGCCTGCATACGCACTTAGCATCATAAAGGGGAATGCCAAATCCACCTCAAGTTGCTTATTTTGTCTACACCTGCATATCATGTAAAGGGAACTCTTGGCACACTCTACAATAAAGTACCTGGAGATATTACTTTCAATGGTCACTGTATTGAATTACAAGTGGTAGAGATAGTTTTAAAAGAAGGTTGCAATACCTGAAATACTTTGGGTGCACTGACAAGGGAAGCCAGGGCGGAGGAAAGTGTGGCTGAGAAGATTCCTGCAATGATGAGAGGACCAAATCCTGACACCATACTCATCACCTAGAGAAACAAAAGAAAGCTGTAACTTCTATACTAAATCACACAAATATCTGGGGGACGGGGAAGGATGGAGTACCCTAACTTAACAGTGTATAACTGACAAAGTTATTGCATGAGGGCTATCACCTTTAAATTAATCTGATTACTATAAAAATCAGCATTATCCCCAATTATTTCATGGTAGCCATCTCCAATGGGATAAAATGCTCCTCTATTCATTATCGAAGAACCTGTGGTGTGTTGAGAATCAACATGAACATCTATGCTAAAATGGACAGATCTAACGAACAGCTGCGAATAAGCAGAGTTAAATTTTTCAGCTGATCTTTAATTGAACACTGGTATGGCTATGATAAACATTGGTATGGCTAGGGATACTATAAGGGACATAAAAGATAGGTAGATAGACAGACAGCTGGTAGGACAGACGGGGTCAGACAAATGGCTAGATGCGATAATTTCTCTAGAATTGCTCCAGAGGGCCATAGCCAAATACAGAGATACTACAGCTCAACTTATAATAAACTATTAAAATGAATATATATATATATATATATATTTATTTTTTTTTGTTCCAACTAAAGGTGACTGATACAGAATGATTAAGCAGGGGACAACAAAGGCCATCATCATTATCCATGTCTTAACAGTTTAATCATGGGTTATTCAGTAACCTTACGCCCTAGTATTGGTGTTATGTAATTTGAAATACCTGTGGGCATTGGTTCATTCCGTTTTATTTCCATGTCAATACTTACCTGAAAGTTATTCATCAATCCAAAGGCACATTTTTCAGTTTCGCATCTAGAAAAATCATATCCAAGCGAGCAAGCGGCAGATGCATTGCAGCTCATTGCAGATGTGATTGTATCATTGATGCTCCCAGTTGCATCACGCACTACGGATGCGGCTAAGGAGAAATTAATGCACTGTGAGACTCCATTCGTATGTTGAGTTTTGCCAAACTTTATGCTTGAAACTGTAAGCTATACTTAGAAATTCAACAGCGTTTTGCTACTTTTAATCATTTAAGTGTGAAGGAGTGTGTCAAAATAAAAAAATTATGTGATCTTTCAGTACAATTCTTGGGTACGTGTTTTTTGTGTTTTTTTTGCCGTCAGCATGGGGAAAGAATACAGAGAAGAGAAGTTAAACAATGTTTCCACTTCTCTTCTTCATTTGCAATGTGTGCCCTTGCCGTGCCAGGACTGAACTGGATTATGATATCATTAGTTAAGTCTCTAATATATATTTTTTTTCTTTAAGATGAATTTAAATGAAAATTTTTAAATCATATGAAAAAGGTTTACACGAGTTAAGGGGACGAGTTTTCCAACACAACCTTTTCTTAATGAAGTGGTCTATAAGTATAGATCATGCCACTGCAGTTTAACTGCTCAATTCTCTGCCATTTAGGGGTTAAATCACTTTCGTTATGCATCCCTGGTAAAACCTCCCCTAAAATATCCATATGCTGAGCCCCCAGGCCACCACACTGCAAGGGGCGATGCCTATCTTGCCTATTACACAAACATTTTAAGGGAATGTCAGTGTAAAATGAGAATATTATATAAATAAATAATTTCATCTCAAACATGAGATTTGCTTTAATGTTATAGGCAGTCATATGCCAGTTTCTTCATTTAACTAGCATAGAACTGTATGTCTCTGCTTATCACAGGTTAAACCTAACAGAGCTTTCATGTTCACACAATGGTCCTGCTAACCATTTTTTCGCCATTTAGTTATAAATTAAACATGACATTTTTACAAATGTTTTCATATTTACCTGCACAAATAGCAACTGCAAGATAGGCAATAGTTGTGATGAATATAGCTAACATGGTTCCTTTCGGAATGGCCCCTTGCGGATCCTTAAAAAGATAAAATTTAATGTCACACCTTTTTTGTTTAGACAAAATTATCCTGTTCAAGAATTAAATCCTTTGGGATCAACGTTATGCAAATAGTAAATGTGACAGTCCTGAAATGCCAGTGGTCCTGAAGGAGTTAGAATAAACCAGGCACTTTTATAAATTTCTTTATTTAACAGTGCCACCATTCAGACCTCTTTATCTTTATATTTGCAGTCTTGTACACATCTTAACACTGACTTCCTAGGTCATATCCTGAATAATCAGACTGAACAGAGTGAGTTAGAAGTAAATAGGGTTTCAAATAGTGATGTCCCGAACGGTTCGCAGGCGAATAGTTCCTGGCGAACATAGCTTGTTCGCGTTCGCCACGGATGGCGAACATATGCGATGTTCGGTCCGTCCCCTATTCGTCATCATTGAGTAAACTTTGACCCTGTACCTCACAGTCAGCAGACACAATCCAGCCAATCAGCAGCAGACTCTCCCTCCCAGACCTCCCACCTCCTATACAGCATACAATTTAGATTAATTCTGAAGCTGCATTTTTTTTTATTATTATTATTTTTTTGACAGAAGTGTTATATTTGAGCATGCTAGGCTGACCGTGCGTATATCATGGCTAGTTGCACTGAGGGTGTGAGAATATAGCAGTACATTGTTGTGAAAGATGGCTGTCATGTTTAGGGTGTAGATTGCACGTTATCAACTGTGTATTTATATCAGCAGCTCCACCACTAGTTATAAATCAAGTGTGAGTCGCCCCATGAGATGAGACTAGTGAATAACATAATACATGAACGGTTAAGGTAAAGGCATGTAAGGAATTAGGACAATAAACTCTTTAGGAGGTGAAATAATGACATGTTTAAACGCTTGCTACTTTACGATTAGTTAATGTGCAGAGAGCAGTTCATGTGATCAAAGGCATGGTGTGGAGAATCGGCTATAGTGGGACATGCTTGGCAGGCTGCTGTTTACTGCTTGTGGCTCATCCGATCCCTTCTGGGCGCCAGGTGCAGAGCCTGGGAGTCCCTGATACCTGGAACAACAAAGGCAAGTCTCTGGCTGAGTGCCGGGTTCATGGCTTGAGGTGGTGGAAGCTTGTTTTGTCGGGTGGTCGGATCTGTCCCGGTGGTGCTTCACGTCCGGTGCTGGATTGTGGTGGCTTAAGATGGAAGCGAGTGCTTGACGTGGGGCAGGCTCTGCATTTCTGTTTGTGCCTCCGGTCCCGTCTTCGACGCCTTTTGCGTTGGTGGCTTTTAATGGGGACTGCTTCGCTTAGCTGTGGTGGAGCTTGTTGGGGCTTCCTGCTTGTTATTTGCTTCCAAAATTGATTAAAGAGTCTGTCCAGCTTAGACTCAATATCCTGCCATGCTTTGCTGGTACCAGGAGGACACGCGGCTGCTGGGTCGCAGATGAGTATGTCAGCCTGGGCGGCTGTGCTCTGTGCATCCATTATCTACAGACAGCCTCTCGGGGTGGACCGGGATAACCCCCACCGGTCCGAGGGGGGGGGGGGGGGTAACGGAGCCCCTGCCGGGAAGTAGCTGCTCCTGGGGAGATCGGGAGATCGGCTGCCTCTCCCGCCCGGTGAGCACCAGGCCACACTTGCCACGCGGAGGTAGGTAAGACTCTGTCGAGTTGCTGACCGCTATTAAGCATGTCGGGTCAGTCAGGTAGGAGCAACATTGCTGGGTCATCCCCTTCTGGGGTGAAATTCGCTTGTTGATAGCTGCTTAAAGTGAGATATTGAGGGAGCTCACACGAAGTGCGTCTTTCCTCCATGACAGCTAGGCCCCGCCCCCCGGAAGCTGCATTCTTAGTGAGAGGAGGAACAGTGTAGCTGCTGCTGATTTAATAGGGAAATCGATAGCTAGGCTAGTGTATTCAGTGTCCACTACAGTCCTGAAGGACTCATCTGATCTCTGCTGTAAGGACAGCACCCCAAAAAGCCCTTTTTAGGGCTAGAACATCAGTCTGCTTTTTTTTTCCTGTGTAATATAATTGCAGTTGCCTGCCTGCCAGTGTGTGTGTCAGGCTCACAGCGTATACTGTGCCCACTTGCCCAGTGCCACCACTCATACCTGGTGTCAAAATAGCTTGAATTTAAAAAAAACAACTTTTTTGACTGTAATATAATAGCAGTCAGTTTCCTTCACACGTGTGCGTTTCAGGGTCTGCCAGGGCACAGTGTCACACCAGTGCAACTCATATCTGGTGTAACAGTAGTGTACATTTAAAAAAAAAATACAGGGGGCTTGTTGTCACCGTTCGGGGACCCTTGGTGTTGTATGTGGCTGTGTGGAGGAAGAGACCTTCAATGACATCAGTGAGGACAAGGAACGGGACATGGCTAGCTTGGTATCCAACCTTGTGCCCTTGTGCAAATGGGGAGTTTGCACTTGTGCAAATGGACTGTTTGCGGTTGTTTGCGGTGCGTTAAACGGGGAGTTTGGTCTGTCACTGTGGAGTTTGGTTTGTCACTACCTGATCGATACAACATCATACCTGATGTTTTAAAGCACGTTATTCCAAACAATTTAGGAATGTTAGGTGATTTATGCCCTTTATGGATTAAAACCAGACTCTGCATCAACTATGTAATTTTCCATGGGAGTTTTGCCATGGATCCCCCTCCGGCATGCCACAGTCCAGGTGTTAGTCCCCTTGAAACAACTTTTCCATCACTATTGTGGCCAGAAAGAGTCCCTGTGGGTTTTAAAATTTGCCTGCCTATTGAAGTCTATGGCGGTTCGCCCGTTCGCGAACATTTGCGGAAGTTCGCGTTCTCCGTTCGCGAACGGAAAATTTTATGTTTGCGACATCACTAGTTTTAAATCTTTTTATCCTTTGTGGCACACATCATGTTGGGTTAGTTAAGAGCTCTCACCAATAAGTCCATGTCCACCAAGGCAGCCCTGGTGTATGAACAAGCAGAGCTCAGGAACAAGTTAAAATACTAAAAGTTTTACTGTAAAAATAATCATTTTGCAGTGTCTACTCTGTGATAATTAGATGGTATTTACATGCAGTTACATCCAGAATATGTATCTTACAATAGGCCTCGATTCCCTTCATAGAAATTAATCTCTATTAACAGAATGCATGTATTAACAGAATTCCTATAAAAAACATTTGAGGAACAAATAGTAATGTTAATTTAATTGCTCTGTTTTATTTTCTCTCTCAACTTTAACGACATATCCCAATACAAGCAACGCTTGTAAAAACCTATTATGTCAAAATACACAATAAAGCAAATTTGTTTTAATAGTTAAAGGAAACTCACAGTTTTCATTATTACTGAAAATAAAAGATTGCATGTAATTTAGCCCTGCAGAGTATTATTTTGTAATGCATACACGTTAATAATGCTTTAGAGTGAATGTTTAGACTTGTCCTTGCTCCGTAGGGTCAGCCATCTTTAGCCCACTTTGGTCAGAAGTTCTACTCATCCACAAGACAATGCAATAATTGAAGACCAAACCAAAATCACAAAGTACATTTTTGAGATGTCCAGTCCTTGTGCATGATATTGGTATTTGTGAACGCAAGCAAAATCTAGATCATCACCACCTTTTTAATTGGATAAGCTGCACTGACCAAAGAGGTATAGTGATGGCCCGATCTTAGAGAGCAACGGTAAGCAATGCATCGAAAACATATTTATATTTTACAGTTAATAAGATTGGGCCCATATCATATTATGTTTAGCACAAGCATAAAGTGACAACATTTTGTCCAACTAAGGCCTTTGTCAAGTCACGTTGTTGGCTGAAATGTTGTCACTTTTAATATCTGCCCTGTAATAAGACTTCATGAGTGCCTGGACCTTTTATCCAATTACACAGTGTCGCTTTGAGGTTTGCCAACCCTTAGGTCGGTTGCACCTACTTTTCTCTCTGACATATTACAGGAACCAATAGTGCCTTGTTTGACTATATGTAAGTTATGATTAGCACAGACATGTTTTGTGTGATGTACATACCATCAAATCTCCAGAGATGTTAGCTCCAGCAAGAATTCCAGTAGCTGCAGGGAAGAAAATAGCAAACACAGAGAAGAAACCTTCTCCGTTGCGGAAAGCTGGACCAAAATTTTCAGCGAATATTACAGCTGCAATGGGTAAACGAGTTATTATGTCAGAAGGGGTTGTAAGACATACAGACAGACAGAAAAAGAGACAGATTGGTAGAGTTTGTCATTTAGCTGCAGTGTGTATAGGTGTGTGCAACAAGTGTCCCCA
Organism: Pelobates fuscus; assembly: GCF_036172605.1. Taxonomy (NCBI): domain Eukaryota; kingdom Metazoa; phylum Chordata; class Amphibia; order Anura; family Pelobatidae; genus Pelobates; species Pelobates fuscus. The sequence continues at coordinate 330,395,112 of NC_086319.1, forward strand.
GGTACACCCTTTTAGATCCCTTCCTGTACTTTAGAATACTTTTTAAGTCAAATATTTCTCATAATTAAAATGCCAAAAAATGTATATAAGGGAATTTTATAGCGTTAGCAATACAAATGTGTCCTAGTCACTGTTTAGGTGACCAGTCCCCCATAAGGATTAAAAAACAAGTTTACTGGCCTTTTCTCCCACCCTGCACTGCTCTCTCCGCAGTTGGCCCCGGATTCTTGGATGAGATCATTAATCTTGTTCCATAGGAAAGCACTGGGAGGCTGCAGCAATCAGGGGTCTCTCTGAGACCATCTGATTGAAATAGCCGAATTTTACTCGGCTATTTCGTCCGAAGTGTCTCTTTTGGCTGTCAGTATGAAGAAAAACAAAAAAGACACTGCTGGTGTTCTCATAGACCACTTAACAGGCTTTGATATGCCTTCAAAATCAATTTTCTATAATTTTTACCAGTAATAGTTTTTTCCTCTCATCACCGTGAAAATGTCATCTATAAATCAATGTGCATTAATGAATAGGGCCCTTGACACTGTTCTGCTGGCTTTTTAAAACGGTTTCAGCCGTGTTTACAGGTTAATTTGTGATATGAAATAATAAATTGACTTTTCTGTTAGATGACGACATAACCCCTTTAGCTGAGGGTGCCTATAAAAAAAATTATTCTCCAGGGCTGCATTAAATTTATTACTGCCTTGTGTGATATGTTCTAAGTGGCCCTAGTTTTAATAGGAATCTGGGCACTTTTCTTTATGGCGCATATTTTTAAAGGGAAACTAATGAAAAGCTGTCATGGGCACATAAATAATTTATATTTCCCCACAGTAGCTGTAAAAACGTATTATAATAAAATCTGGTACAGTAATAAATGTATTGTTCTTGTTAATGTAGATGCAGATATGAGGAGTTTCTTTGCCTCCCCGAAAATTTGTGATGTACGAGTTCCAAATATAAAGCATGAATTTGAAAAAATACGTTGTAAATTAAAGATGAAAAAGAGACAAAAAATATGTGCCAAAGTTGCAATATTAGATGGAAAAAATATCTAAATAATGCAAATATTACAGATATTTGCACTCCTTAAAGGGATACAATAGTTACTTTGTCATCTATATAGCCAGGGCCAGATTAAGAGCCCAGTGGGCCTGGTGCTGACAATTATGACGGGCCCAATTACAGAATCATATCGACCAAAAACAGTAAAACACTCCCAAGCGTTACGTATCTGATGGAGATGGTGCTGGAGAGAAAGAAAAAAGCAGCTATAAGAAAACACATACCCTAGGCTAATCTCTCTCTAATTTATGTTTTCATCTTTCAAGTAAATCCATAACCCCTAACAGCAGTGTCCAGTCAAGCAGGAAGTCAATGGGCATGGTAAAAGGGTGTGCCACTGACACAAATCACGTAACCTGCCAAAAGGGGCGAACATGCCCAAAAAGAGGACATGTCTGCACAAAGAATTAGAAGGCCAACCTGGCATGAATGCATGTCAGGCTGCCTGCCAGTCATGCCGCTGGCCAACTAAGGGCATACTATGCAGACAGCACCCTGAGCTTGGCATAAATGCATCTAATGATGCGTTCACTCAACGCTTTCTAAGGACTGTCCCCTAGCACTCGCTGGTCCACTTGTCTCCTTACCTTCTTACTAGCAGGCAGAAGCTCCTGGTATATAGTCTAGGACAGAGAAAAGCTGTATGTAGTGAGTGTAGAAGAAAGGGAACATGCCATAGTGTTAGAGAGACCAACGTCAGCATTACCTTAAAGGATCACTATAGGGTCAGGAACACATAGTGTGACCCTATAGTGTTAACACCACCATCTAGCCCCCCTGGGCCCATCATGCCTCCATAAATATAGCAAAATCTTACTATATTCAAGCCTGAAGCTGTAACTCTGCATGCTGTTTGCCTCAGAGAAAAGCAGTCTGCTGACATCATTAGAAGTGGTGGCCTGATCCAATCACAGTGCTTCCCCATAGGATTGGCTGAGACTGACAAATAGACAGATCAGGGGCAGAGCCAGCATGATTCAAACACAGCCCTGGCCAATCAGCATCTCCTTAGAGAGATGAATTGAATTAATGAATCTCTATGAGGAAAGTTCAGTGTCTGCATGCAGAGGGAGGAGACACTGAATGTTTGGATGCATTTTAGGCAGCCATGACCCAGGAAGGATCTCTAACAGCCATCTGAGGAGTGGCCAGTGAAGTTATCACTAGGCTGTAATGTAAAGACTGCATTTTCTCTGAAAAGACAGTGTTTACAGCAAAAAGCCTGACTGTAATGATTCTACTCACCAGAACAAATTCAATAAGCTGCAGTTGTTCTGGTGACTATAGTGTCCCTTTAACTATATTCACTGTCAGCCAGTCCACACAAGATTTATTTCCATACATCCCTCTTAAGTTTCCATACTTAAGTAAGAGTATGTGAAAAGTAGTTAGGGTTGCCGCCTTTCTTGGAAAAAACATACCGGCCTTACTAATTTGCATAATTAAATATGTATGGGTGACATCACATGATGTAAATCACAAGGAGTGACATAAGAGAAAATGCTGTAAAATCACCAAAAAACTACTTAGTTTGATTCTGCTGTATAGATGGATTCCTCCCAGTGCCCCCCATGTCTCCCATTGCCCTCATGACTCAGTGCCCCCATGTGTTGATTACTCCAGGTCTCAGTGTTCCTATGTATCAGTGTCTCATTGCCCCATGTCTCCCAGTGTCCCCTAGTGTTGTGTCCCCAGGTCTCCCAGTGAACCCATGTATCCCAGGGTCCCCATGTCACTAGGACACTAGGAAGATGGGGAGACCTGGGGACACGGGGAGACCTAGGGACATGGAGACACCAGTGACACTGGGAGACTAGGGGACTCTGGCTGGGACACATGGGGACATTGGGAAAATAGGGGACACTTGAAGACATGGGGACGCAGACACCAGGGACACAGACACTAGAGACACTGGCTGGGGGACATGGGGACATTGAGACATGGGGACACTGAGACACCATAGCCACAGACATTAGGGACACTAGCTTGGAGACATGGGGACATTGTGACACTTGAGGCACTGAGAGACATGGAGGCACTAGGAGACATGAGACAGTGAGACACTGGCAGACTGGGGCACTGGGAGACTAGGGTGCACTGAGACACCAGGGACACTAGCTTGGAGACATTGAGACACTTGAGGCACTCGGAGACATGGAGGCACTAGGAGACATGGAGACACTGGCAGACTGGGGGCACTGGGAGACTAGGGGTCACTGGGAGACTAGGGACACTGTGTACCCATGTGTCTGTGTCATAATGTCTCCCAGTGTCCCTTAGTGCCTCAGTGTATGTCTCCTTGCAGCCTTTCCCCCCATTCCTTACTTCGCTGAGCTGTAGGCTGTCTCTGCAGGGTGGGTGTTGCTGTCTGGACTCTCTGTAGCTGCACCCCTGCAGATCAGTGAGTAGAGATAGGCAGGGAGGGATATGCTGGAACTTCCTATCCCTGCCTGTCTCCACATACAGCACTATTGGCCAGTGCTGGTATTGCAGATTAATCTCTTGTTTATACTGAGAAAAATACCAGCATTTGTATTGCCAGTATCACTGCAATATTGGCACCAGCCAGGCAGCCTCAAATACTGGCTGTGCCAATAAAATAAAAAAAAGGTGGAATCCCTAAGAGTAGTGTGTGTGTGTGAAAAAAAAAATGTAAAAAAAAAAAAATGTTTTTTTTGTTTTTTTTTAAATCAATGGGCCTATTCCATGGGCCTGGGCCTGGAGCTGCAGCTCCATCAGCCCCTATGTTAATCCGGCCCTGTATATAGCGCCAACAAATTCCGTAGCGCTTTACAATATTATAGGAGGGGGAGATTCAACAATAAATGATGAGACAATTACAAAAACATACAGGAACAATAGGTTGATGATGACCCTGCTCAAACGAACTTGTATGTTTTGGATATTGTTCCAAAAGAAGAAGAAAAAATTATTATTCACAAAACAATGAACTACAGTGAACTAAATGCCGAAATTGCTAATAATTGATTTGTAAAAGTTTGCAATTTGGGCATTCAGTTCATCACAATTCACTTCTGACTAAATAAATAACACTGAAGATGATTTAACTGGTTTAACAATGTCATACTGGAATATTTACTAAGCTCCTAAATGTGGTGAACTGAAATGTGAATTGAAAAATAGTAGCCAAACTGTGCCTCTAGTTGGATTTGGGGATGTTTGGCTTAATTCTGCCATTCAGGTTTAAATTTGCTACAACATGCTATTATTCTAATATTTTTGCAAGACCTAAACAGGATAATTTACTAATGCATTAACTGTGAGAAATTCAAAGGGAATTTGCGATTTTAGGTCAAAGTAGATTAAATGAAAACGTAGCAGGTGGCCTAGGGAATTTAAATGGCTACAACAAAAATTGTTGAGGATGAAATTGCATATATTTGAAACCCTATTGAGGACATCAGGCTATCTTCCACTCGTCAACTATAATTTATTAGTATATTTAAGAAAACAGGTAGCCAGTTTCAGCTGATTTTTATGCACTTAACACATTTTGTATATTTTTTTATTGAGATTAACATACATATTATGTTGTGGGAGTGTGTCTAAATACTTAAAGTGACATTACAATAAAATAAATAAAAAAAAAAAGCTTTTTTAATCGATATGTTCCTTAAACTAATTAGGAAAATCCATATCCTATTAAACAAATAAAATGGATAAACTCAATTAAACTAACCTTCATTTCAGTTCTAGGAGAGTCTCTTAACTGTAGTTTTGATCCAACTCTGGTGAAGTTATCATTACTAATGACTTGCGTCCAATGACATACTTACTAATGACTTGCGTCCAATGAGATACTTCTTAAAGGAAGCATTTGGGACACAAGAATGCTTTACATAGAGAAGCAGTGTGTTTCAAAGGCAAGTGAGACATGAAATCCTATTGCTGTCTGCAGGGCCGGTGCTAGGATTTTTGACTACACAGGCGAAGATGCATTTTGACGCCCCACCCCACGCCTCCCCCCCAAAAATAAACAATCTTCACCTCTGTGTCTCGTAGCCCCCTTTTGAATTTCTTACCCCCATTAGTGTTGCATATGCAACCTCTTCAATGTCTTACCCCTTTGGCCCCTTTGTGCCCTTTAGTGTGTCTCTTACAACCCCTCTTATGTATTTCTTACTTTCCCGCCAGCCCCTTTCTGTCTCTTTCTTCCCCCCAGCCCCTATCTATCTCTCTTTTTCTCCCACATAGACATGGATACAGGCAAAAATACATACATGCACAAATACACAAACATACAGACACACAACCATACAAGCACACAGACATAATTATTCAGGCACACAGTCACAAAGATATACAGACACACAGTCATAAAAGGCACACAATCAAACAAACACAGTCATGCAATCTACACATACCGGTACATTGTCGTGCAAACACAGACATACATTCATACAGACAAAGGCACACACAGAAATACAGACACCGACATAAAGAAACAGAGAGGCATATAGAGACATACATACACAATGATACAGACAGACATACATACACAATGATACAGACAGACATACACACACACTGACAGACAGACATATACACACACACTGACAGACAGATATACACACACACTGACAGACAGATATACACACACACACTGACAGACAGACACACACACACACTGACAGACATATACACTCACACACACACACACTGACAGACAGGCACACACACACTGACTGACAGACAGACAGACACACACTGACTGACAGACAGACAGACACACACTGACAGACAGACATACACACACACTGACAGACAGACATACACACACTGACAGACAGACATACACACACTGACAGACAGACATACCCACACTGATAGACAGACACATACACTGACAGACAGACATACACACACTGACAGACAGACATACACACACTGACAGACAGACAGACATACACACACTGACAGACAGACATACACACACTGACAGACAGGTTCAGGAGGGTGGCTTACCTGGGATCAAAAGTGCTGCCTGAGGTAGTTGGGAGTTGGAGGAGCTGGTTTGCGCTCGGCCACGCTACAAGAAGTGACCGGCAGGAGAGGGGAGCTGTGCGCTTCCCTCCTGCCGGTCACCCGGACTTTTGCGCCCCCGGGCCGGTGCGCCCTAAGGCGGCCGCCTGAGCCGCCTTATGGACGCGCCGGCCCTGGCTGTCTGCAGGGAAGCAGTATGGCCAGGATAAATTACGTTTTTGTCTTTTTTTGCCTTGGGCTCCTGCTCCAGGTTCTTTGAAACCTCTGATCTAGACATTTCCTTATCACTTTCAATGTTGGTCTCTACCACTTCTCACTGTAAGCTAGCAACAGCCCCGATTTAATATTGTTGGATAAGCTTCCAAAACAATTTAATATTTTTGGATAAATGTTTAAAATTATTTTTTGAAATATTACATTCTTAAAAATACATCATTTATATAAGATAAATCAATATATCCAAAAATATCAAAATATTACAAAATTTTAATATTTTTCAGAATGTGAAATCGTTTGAAATTTTTATCCAGAAATATTAAATCATTTGGGAATCTTATCCAACAATATGAAATCTAGGTTATAGTAAGAGTAAGAACCAAGGCAGTAAATGTCAACCTCTCACTAATCCCTATGTCTGCTGTATATTTAATATCTACCTTTTTTTAAAATGGTCACTCCAGACCCCTAAAGTGCTTTAGCTAGCTGAAAAGCTCTATGTGTATAGAGTGTGTCCTCTTTTTTTCATTTTTCAAAATGTGCAGATTTCAATAGAAATGTACACTTTTATAAATTAACTTGGTTACACCCCCTTGGCTTTCAAGCAGACAATAGGTAATGCTACTTTCTGGTTTCCTTAGCTCAATGCAGCTGACCTCAAGAGGCAGCAATTGCCTTATTTACAAAGACTTCTCATTGGACTGTATTGGGAAGTCTGTGATTGGACAGCTACAGAAAGTCTGGGCGGGGTTGGGAGGGGAGGGCTTGCAAGGGCAGCAGACAAGAAAACTGCAGGCTTTGCAAACTGATTTTATATATATCCTTAATTAAAAAATACATAACTAAATACATGCAAGTTTTCATTTGTTATACATCTACTAAACAATGATATTTAAAATTTATTTTGTATTTGGGCAGGGGAGTGTCCCTTTAAATAAAATATTTTTTGATGTTGGCCAGACATTTACTCTCCTGTCAACTTCAGATTATGCTTTCTTGGCCAAGTTACACATTTGTGCATTTCCTAAAAGTGTCATCCTCATGTATCATGTCAAACCTGTCTATTTACTTGTAACTTTCTTACATGTTGCCCTTAACTTCCTCTACTATCAACTACACATATTTATGGCTTTCAGAGTCACCTCCATTTTTTTTCACGTCTACCTCTGAGCCTGTCAGAGCAAAGGAGTGGGATTTCTACAGTAAAAGAAGGTATTAAGCAACGGGATTGGTCATATTTAACTGTATTTACCATCACAACTGCACGGTTGGTCTGGTGTCCCTACCTATCACCATGTCAATTCAATTTATATCCTGCATTATCCATCATACATGTATTGCTTGTAAATGTTCCTACTTCACGTAGAAGGAATTACAAATTTGTCAGGAAAAAAATATAAAATAGGATAGGAAGTTTCTTGAAATGGAAAATTAAAAATAGAAATTGTATGATCCCTGTATATGTTTCATATAAAATAAATCATTAGGGAAAGCATCAAAATGCAGAAGAATTTATTTTACAACATGTGAGCATTCTTACATCAGTAGGTTGGAGAAAAAGAGTAGTACCTTCAATTCATTCAATGTAAAATACAATGTGCGCTACTAATCTCACATACCTTGATAATTAAAGAACCCTCTGGCTCGTTTCTCCTCTGTTGTAGGAATAACGGTCCCAATGAAGAAATTTACAATGGCAATGAGTAGAATTATTAAAAGAAGAACTTGAGCCTTTTAACAAAACAAAAAACAAAATAGAGTTATTATGTGTATTGTTAATTGTGTTACAGGCAATCCTTCATTATCATGTATACTCTCTTTATTAGGGCCACTGCGAGGTGGGTACAGCCGATACAGCTGTACGATGCCAGGTGGCCCAGGGGACCCGGGCCCCACCTTTCCTATGTGTAGATATACATAGTCATTACCGCTATATATATGTCACTGTGGGTCCGTGGGCAGCAGCTGGCAGCCAGTACAATGCCACTGGAAGACCAGGGAGTGTAATGTCCCCGCTTCTTGGCCACAGGTAAGAGGCAAGGGGTGTGGAATAAAATAAAAATATGTATTAAAAAAAAGACTTTGTCCACATAATGTAGCCCCTATCCTACCTCACATAATTACACACACACTGCATCCACTATAAACAAACTGCATCCACTATAAACAAACTGCATTCACTACACACACTGCATCTACTACACACACTGCATCTACTACACACACACTGCATTCACTATAAACAAACTGCATCCACTACACACACTGCATCCACTATATACACACTGCATCCACTATAAACAAACTGCATTCACTACACACACTGCATCTACTACACACACACTGCATCCACTATAAACAAACTGCATTCACTACACACACTGCATCCACTACACACACTGCATCCACTATAAACAAACTGCATCCACTACACACATTGCACCCTCTAGCCTACACATACACTACATACAACATACACACACACCACACATCACACCACGCACCCCCCTCCCTCCCATCCCATCCAATCCTTGTGGATGGTTCCAGGGTGAGCTCTGTGGGGGGCCCATGGGGGCCCTGTGGGGCTGAGTAGGGAGCCCTAAAATGTCTGGTGGAAGACCTGCCTTAATTTACATCTGATTAAAGTTAATTAAACAGATAATACCAAAAAAATTAAATATTTTCAGTTTTTTTTTAGTTCAGTATGAATTCCTGGGAACTGATATTGAACTGAATTTCAAGACTGGAAAATTCTCTAAATTAGTTATGGTTTCCATTTAGCTATTTTGCCCTAATATTTGAACACTGATCAATTGATACTGTAGTGAATAATCCTGGCAGGTTATAAAAGTGAAAAGCAAAGTTTAGGCAGTAGCCACAGTGTTTTTCGAAATACGCCATTGTTGCCTAAATGTTTTGTTTGTTTACCGTTCACTACAATTTTCTGTTTAGTGAATAAACCCCCTTTGTGAATAAACGCTTGTCACAAAATACACTGTGTAAGTATTCACTAGTTTTATCCAGTTTCTTTTTTGTCTCCAGTAAAGCGTGTTACCTACGATACCTAGAATATCATTAGCATCTCACACCTAAACTGTTGAGTCTATCCCTGTATCCCAGCATAACTTAGCATCCGACTGGCTCTAACCTAGTCACTTTACCAGCCTATTTTTCATGTTTTTCTCAAAGTGCAGGAATTGTTTGTGCCACGTAAAAAACATTTAAACATAGTTTATGTTCTTCTAAAATAATTTGGAGAATCGTGAACTGGTACAAATTTGCTTCTAATTACTATTGATCGCCCAACTGAAGAAATGCAGAACCATTTATTCTTATAATGAAAATTATCAAAACAATAGTAAACAACGAGCTCGTAGAAATAATAGCACAGCAAAATATAGAGTGGACTTGGCAGCCAATAAAGATCAATTGTTCCCTCTTGTCTGCCAGTATTTTTATTCACCTAATAACCTAACTAGAGGCACTTTATGTCTGTCACAGATGTTTATGAACCCTTTAACCACCTATACTGGGTGGCTATTAGATGCATTCTCATGATGGTGATATTTCAACTTCAATTTCAGAGTCCTTCCTTTGCTATTTGTCAAAAAGCATTTTCTAACCTAGACTGGAATTTAAAGTTAAATAAAAATAAGATTATATTGGGGAAGCTGATAAAAAAAAACAAGAGATCATTGAGGGCTGAAGGGCAGCTGTTACGAGGTCGTCTGCCTCTGTGCTCACTCAAACAGGGGATAACCCAGTGTATGAATAAGATAAAAACTAGTGAATAAAAATCCACAGGTACATATGCACCCCATTTTCTCCCCCTTTATTTTCCCCCCACTGCCTTATCTGGTTTTAGCCTAGTTACCTGATGCTCCCCATCTACCATTTCCCGCGTTCCTCTGTGCCACTTGCACTGTGTGTGGGTACTATTATCATTATTATTATTATTATTATTATTTGGAGGGTTGAGGGGGAGGTAGTCTGTTTGTTTATTTCTCTTTCCCCTTCCCCTTTTTTAAACATATATTCTCAGCAACTAATTCCTACATGTGGATCTACATCTCCACCTCCCAGTATGTATACCCTTCTCATGTCTTTTCTCCTCCAAGTTTAATGTTTGGAAGTGATATTTCTGAAGCAACATTTTAAACTACACACATTCCTTTAACACATTCTTATCCGATAACATGAATACAGTTGGTATCATTGTGCTTGCAAAGCAAATCTGAACAAACATAGATTATAGTCTCGCTTGCATTTCCCTTTGCACAGTTTTTACCGTGCAGAGAAATTAATTTGGAAAGGAAGTCTGCATTCACAGTGCCAGCAATCACTTTACAGCAACTTTTGTAAGTCAAACCTTATGACGGCATTAAGGAGAGAGGTGAGGACAGGGTATTCCTAGTGCACTGAGCACTGAGTTGGTTCACAGAATGCATGATTCCTGCATGCAGACATTATTATTTCATTTTTGTGTGCTTTTTAAGAATTCTGCATTTACTTAGAAACAATGATATTTGGCTAATTTTATTTATCTATTTTTGTCACACATATTGTTTAAACTAAAATGGTATTTATGCTTTAAATGAACACTATAGAGTCAGGAACACAAACATGTATTCCTGACCCTATAGTGTTAAAAACACCATCTAGCAGTGCACCCCTGGCACTCCTAACCCCACTAAATATAGTAAACATCTTATCTTTATTCCGGTCTGCTGCTGCTGGCTCTGCCCCTGATCTGACTGCTTGGCTGACATAATCAGAAGTGTTGCTCTGAGCCAATCACAATGCTTTCTCATAGGAAAGTATTGGATTGGCTGAGACTGTCAAGGAGGTAGATCAGAGGCAGAGCTAGCACAAGTCAAACACAGTCCTAACCAATCAGCATCTCCTCATGTATTGAATCAATGCATCTCTATGCGCAAATATCAGTGTCTCCATGCAGAGGGTGGACACAGTGAATGGCAGTGCTGCTGCCCCAGGAAGCACCTGTAGCAGCCACTGAGGAGTGACCACTAGAGGTATCACTAGGCTGTAATGTAAACACTGCATTTTCTCTGAAAACACAGGTGTTTTACAGCATAAAGCTTGAAGGGAATGATTATACTCACCAGAAAAAATACAATGAGCTGTAGTTTTTTGGGTGACTATAGTGTCCCTTTAATACCTGATAGTCCCTAAAAACAAACACACAAACAAACAAACGAATGCACACACACACACACACACACCCCTCTCTGCCTTCCTTCCATCTCTATCCGTCTTTCCCTCTCTCGCTTGCTCTCTCATTTCTCTCTGGAACAGACTGCTTCTAAATGTGTCTTTAAAGGAAATGAGGAAATAATAACTGTGACAGATTTAATAATTTCCTTTATGCCCTTTTTAGTGAGGGAGTGTGGTACCTTGGATAGATGTTTTGCTCAGGGTGGCAATTAACGTAATGTCAGCTCTGTAACATACGATATTACTAAATAACTCATGTTGAGTATGATTACTAATATATCTGTTCTGGATACAGGGACTTTGCTTAGAGGCGCAGTTAGAGCTGCAAACAATTTTCATAATGTCCTCGTTTGTAACGCACCCTACAGATTCCACACATTGCTGGCTTATTAGATTGCAAGTATCCTTATTGTGGTTGTTATGGTAGAAACAAAAAGCTGAAAAATCCACTGACTCAATAATTTACTGAAATATTAGATTGAGAAATTATTCAAATTTGAAGATTAAGGGGTTTATTAAACAAACAACAAATTGTACTGAATAGAAAAATAAATGGCAAAATAAAATTGCTGAATTAGAGAGTTTATTTCCAAGTCAGCTACTTTTCCCTGAATTTCACAATTTTGGTTCTAATTAATTGATGTTTAGTTATTAAACCTCCAAGAATTAGAGGATTAGCTCCCAGGGGAGGGGGGGGAATGTGCATCGAGGCTTGAGGCTGCTGAAATTTTCAAACGTGTTAATCCTCGCTTGTAATCTACTGTATAAATGTGACTAAAGGTATAATTGCCGCATGGATTGACTGTATTGTACTATTATACCTATACCCCTGTGCCACATTTCCTGTGCCTGCTGCTATTTAAAAAAATCCAAAATAAAGAATGGAAAAAAAACAATAAAAGAGCTAAATGCCACAAGCACGAAAAGTTAACTGAACAAGTATTCTTACAAGCATTACTCCCCCCCCTCCCCCCTCCTTGCTCCAGAGTTATAGAGCATATAACCACGCAGTTAAGCTACTCAATGGCTTACAGGCCTTACCATACCTTCCGCGGACAACCTCCACCTGATTTAAAAAAAAAATACGCATAAGCCCATTGTCACTGAGTAAATTACACAACCGCTGCATACAACACGTTCCTGTTAAGGGGATAAATGCAAAAGCAGGGATGCCCCATAGCATCAGTCCACATCCCTTGCTAAGGGTTGACTTTCGACTGTACCTTTAGTACTTCACTCACATTATTTTCTCTAAACTGTATCCTACGTTAGTGCCATTGTTTTGAAGCACATATGTTACATATAAATCATACGATTCCTGTAACTATGCTTGATTGATGCTGTAGTGTCGTTTATTACCTATGTTATCTTACGCACACACAAAAAGGAAGACAAAATCAACACACATGAAGCCGTAAATCTATAATAAAGTTCTTCTAATGTTATTAACAGTCCATGTCAATTGCCTCCCTTGCTACCTACTAAACATTTTGTGGATTAAACACTTTTATTGGAGGTATCAATTGTGGCAGAACCACTGCCTGTGCGGGTGCCTTCCACTTGTATTGTGTATTTTTTCCCCTGCCTTTCGTATATTGTACCCTGCTCCCCGTTCAGGAGTGCTCATGCGAAAGGAACTCCTTCGACTCCTGAACGGGCACCACAACGATATCCCATTTACAACGCTAGTTAGAACGTTCAAGTACAACATTCCCACCTCTAACATAGTTGCGAAACCGCAAGGGAAGCAATTTATGAGTGCTCCCCTGGGTGGCCGCCATTTCGTATAGACGAACGCCAGCCAGGGGGAGCATTCTTGGATTGCTTTCTGACTTGTTCGTCTCCCGAACGAGGACCACCCCAGTGCCCCATTAGAAAGCTCCCACCAATTAATTAGAACGTTCGCACTCGCAACATAAGTGTGAAACTGCAACGTTCGCACTGGCAACATAAGTGTGAAACTGCAAGGGAATTAATGAGGGCTCCCCTGGGTGGCCGCCATTTCGTATAGACGAACGCCAACCAGGGGGAGCATTCGTCCCTTGAAACGTGATGTTTCTGTTGCAGGTTTCAGCACAGGAACCTCGTGAGCGGAGATTGATCAGAGAATGTGCCATTGTGAGGTCGTCTGAGGTTGGTGGGGACACTTTTGGGGCACTGACTAGTTTGGAGTGCTTTTCTGTGCCAGGGAGACAAAGGGGCCGGTCACTCTTCCGGTGCCTTGGCTCCCAGGCACAGAGGCTTATGGGATGAAGATCCCCGTGACGTCCTGGGTGGGAAGCCCTTCGCATGAGTGGCGGGCTTTGCATATTTGGGAGACAAAGGGACAGCAACCCCCGTTCCCGCACTTGGGCTCCCTGGTGTAGAGGATCCTGGGATATAATGACCCCTGTTTTTGTGAGTTGAAGACCCCTTGCATGGGGCTATGCATAAAAGCCATGTATGGCTCAATAAAATTGTGTTGTACCTGCAGAGCTGTGTCTCGTCTAGTTACTGGGGGGAAATGGGTCTCTTTATATTCTAAGTGATTCCTGAGCGGCTGAAGGAAGGGATTAGCGGAGGTAACCAGTCGGGTTACCCGGGGTCCGCTACACCAATAAATATAAAGTTAATTTTATTGATAGTTTACATTTTTATTTCTGTGAGTGGTTGTCTATGCAGGGCCCAAGTGCACTACTCTGCCCAGGGCCTACAATGCTGTTAAGATGGCCTTGATCATGGGTATTGCCATGGCACTCTGACATCCCCAGGACCTCCTCATAGTGAGCAGAAGCACACTAAACATTGTGCGATGTTATGCGTAAGATTATATGTTGATAAAGATTTCTTCACATTCATTTCATCTCAATTTAGCCCCATAATAATAGCTCCACATTTATTATACAGTTACATCTAAAGTTACATTACACACATATATGACAGATCTAGGTTTGTTTACAGTACATCATTCCAATATCATGAAAGCAATTTTCTTCCTCTTTATGTGCTACGAGAAATGTCTAATGTCACTTCAGGGAGTATGACTTTATAGCACAGTTAGAAAGAGTCTAACTATATTGCGGTTAGTAATTGTTATGAAGGTAGTAAGACAGGTTGTTTATTCAGGAGACAACTGTACAGAGGACAAATGGGTCACACTAACAAGGACCATCATTTAGATAAAACTGAAAATAGCTTTATGACTGCAACATTTGAAATTGCTAAATATTTCAAGTTAAACATATCCAGTAGTTATAGATGAGTTGTTTATTAACTCAATTCAGGTAACTCCTACTTAAAGGGTAACTATAGAGCCAGGGAAACAAACTCGTTTTCCTGGCACTATAGCTTCCCCTTCTGTCAAAGCCCACCCAGTGGTGCAGAAGGGGTTAATAAACCCTTCTGTCACTTACCTGAGTCCATCGGCTTTGCCTCTGCTACTCAGCCGGCGGAGGAGACCTAATGCGCATTCACGGCAATAGCCGTGCTAGCATTAGGATTTCTCCATAGGAAATTCAATTCAATGCTTTCCTATCGGGATTTTGGTGACGCTAGAAGTCCTCATGCATAGCGTGAGGACGTCCAGCGTCATTTAGGCGACCAAAAGTCGCCTATCCACCCGGAAGTCACTCTAGTGGCTGTCTGGTAGACAGCCACTAGAGGTGGAGATAACCCTGGCAGGTAATTGTTGCAGTTTCTAAAAACTGCAATAATTACATGCTTAGGGTTAAGGATGATGGGAGTTTGCACCCAGACCACTTCTATGAGCTGAAGTGGTCTGGGTGCCTACAGTGTCTCTTTAACCTACAAAGCATGCTGTGTACATAACTAATACAAGGAAATTATGTGTCTTTTCCCATACGTGTTAGACGTGTATATGAGTCACAATAATTATATATATATATATATATATACACAAAACACACACTCAAACACAGATGCGCACATGCCAACACTTGTTACTAAATTAACTTATTTTACCAATTAATTATCTATTTATCTATCATATATATTTCTATCGATCTGTCTGTCTGTCTGTCTTTCCGTCTATCTATCCCTCCATTTATCCATCAAGCCATCCGAGTGTTTGCCTATCATTGTATTATTATTGTGCCAATTTATTCAAATTCCTATAATGAAAATGATAGTTGATTCCAACTCTCTAGCTAGCTGCTGGAAAACATCTGTTTTTTCTTTATAGTTTTAGCAGCCCTAAATATATTTGTACATAACTGATGATATACTGAAACTGGTTTCTCATATTACTTTCTCTGTTTCATCATGCATTGAGTTATGTTCCTATTAATTCTGAATACACAAAATTATATGATTAAACAATGCGGTGTTTCATTACATGGGTCCCTCATGGCTGTTTTGGCTTCAGAAATTGATTAGTGAATCCATATTACAGCAGTTACATACGCTAAAAATTGTTCCATTTATGTTTTTTATTAAGCTAGAGGCTGAGTGATGTAAATAAAATCACACTTTTCATAAAACACAAAACTGTTTGTGGTGTGTTTAGCCTCCTAAGTTGCTATAATAAGTCAACTAAACTTTATTATAGTGTTTTATGTAACTGCTTTCTGTATCCACAGAACAATCTGTCTGTCTTTTTTCTGATTGGAACACTGGAACAACAGCTCTTTAAACGCACAAGTTGTCCTTTACTCTTCCTCTGTAAACTGAAGAGACTACTAAAGAATACAAAACCACGCTTCACTAATACAGAAATCACACTAAAACATTAGACATCTGAGAAGAGAGGCATGCTGGGGAGAAACTGTAGTGTGGTCAACAAGAAGATAAGCATATATTGACAAAATTAAACAATTAAGATGATTACAAATACAGGGAGGTGGCTACACATCCACATAAATGATCTTGGTGGTATATATATATCCATACAATAAAAGTTCCTTGCACTCAGGCTTAATTTTTTTAACTTGCCGGGTGCCAGGCCATAAGGCTTCTGTGATACAATAGTAGTCAAAGGTATGGCTGCACTCACGGTCTTTCCATAATACATATTGCTTTATTCCAAAATCCTGAATTCCAGATCAACGTTTCAGTCTATACATGGACTTTCATCGGGATTAAGATACCTATCTTGATCCTGATGAAAGTCCCTCTCTGGACCGAAACGTCGCTCTGGAGTTCATGATGTTGGGTGGTCATCAAATTATATATATCATTTTCTCCTTTTTTTTTGGAGACAACATAAATTTGTCTCCATGCTCTCTGAAAAGTTCTGAATAACCAAAACCAACCGAAACCTCAAAGTACCTATACTAAAAATGAATGAATGAGCTAAAAGAACTTTGGACACATATAATGAAACACATGGTTATTCTAAAATATGAATTGTCATTTCAAAATTTTGAACATATGCTAAATATAACTGGAAACATTTTGATAGACTATCTGCAGTTTGGCCAATAACAACATTCTAGATTCCATGTGCCTTAAATTAATGGAATGACATTGTACGTTTGTTATGGTACCTTACATTGCTCCTAAGTTCTACAATAGACATTACCTTAGCTTCCCACTCCATACCAGCTACAGAAATACCAAGCAGAAGAATGACAGTAATGGTTCCAATTATTCTAATATCATTCATGTCATCAACCATAATTGCATTGTTATCCTACAATAAAAAAAAATATGTCAAGGAAAAATAAGTGCAAATCAACTTTGTTCTGCTAATTTGTGCTACAGACTCAAGAATCAACTTTTACTAATAGCCTATTTTTTTTCTAAATATTAGCATAGTTGATTCACGAAACACGCTGTGATAATGAGCAATCTACTCCAAATCTGAGTTTTTCAAATATGTTTTAAATGGATTTAAGTAGACGATGCACTTACAAGATTGAAAGTATATTAAATCTAAGAAAACGAGTCTTAAATGACAGGGATTATAACGAACGCCAAACATTAGACAGCTGGGAGTCAGCGTTGCTTTATTTAAAGTAAAACTAAAGATGCCTTCCGTTTAGGAGAAAAAGGGGCTGTTATTTTTTTTTACATGTGTGCTACAAAGATTGGGAACACATAGCCTTGATGTTTACCTATAATTATTTCTTGGTCTTATGTAATACCGTAAAGAGAATTAATGCTAATATTTTGTTTTAATAAGCATACAGTGATTTATACTAGAGGTCGTCAGCAGGACAAAGATATACATAATAATTCTTGTCAACTGCTGGATTGTAGCGAATACATTAAACAAATCAGATGCGACAAACCAAGATGAAATCCGAGTTATTAAATAATATAATAGTCAATCAGACCACGTATGTGTATAAACATTCCAAGCAGCAGTTTCTTTGACTTTGGGAGTATGTGATCTGTACACTTTGAGAAAAAGAACTCAAGTAAGACATGTAATAAGTCATGACCCGAACAAGGGAAGAACATTATATGGACATAAGAACAGTAATAAAACAATATATTTCTATGGTACGTAATGACTTGAGAAACCTGAAATTCACTGAATGTTACCAAGGCATTCTAGTTAAAGGTCATCTGTCATTTTGAAGGATATTTATGTTTATTTATTCCCTTCTTTAAGCATACATGTTTTTGTGAATATATCAAATTATGGGCATCGTCATCGTGGCTCCCTGTTAAACATGGTTATAAATGCTGCCCTTTTTCTTTAATATACATTCTTTAATATACATAAAATAAAATAAAACATCATATGAAAAAAAAACGTTAACAGAGGTTGGAGGTGATTTTTCATTCGTTATTCAATAGTGTAATTTTTAAAAGAATGCCAGTTAAACTTTAATCATTATAAACGTTACGTCTTAAATCATGCCACCAAGCATCTAATTGTTTACCTTAAGTAAGTCCACAACAGTTTCAGAAAAGCCAACCACATACATGGCAACAGCTACCGCATTGGCAAAGGCAAAAATAAGACCAATGGATCCACCAAATTCAGGTCCCAAGCTTCTGGAGATCAAATAATATGCTCCACCTAAGAACATCGATTTATTTTTTTGTTAGTTTGCATAATTATGTTAAACAATGTGTAAACCAAGAATAAACTACATTGTGTAACTACAATGAAGATCGTACTCAACGTGGGTGTCCATAAACGTTTTAATAGTTTTTGGACATGTTTTGTTAGATCTTCTCAACCTATTTTGCTAACTGATAATTACATTGAAAGTCCCATGAATGTATATTCTAATATTTATAAAATATGTTTAACCAAATGCAAATGTGTAACGTTTGTGCAATTTGTGTCTGGTAGCAGTAATGTCAACTCTTAAAACATTTTTTAAATATTTTTTTAAATATGCAGCTTGCCGGCCCTACCTTCTTGATTTTCCTTTAATTAATAATTTTTCTGTTATGTTTCCACTTAACCCCTTAAGGACCAAACTTCTGGAATAAAAGGGAATCATGACATGTCACACATGTCATGTGTCCTTAAGGGGTTAAATTGATTATAAATTAAAAGTGAAAGCTTTAGTCTCAATGAATAAAGCCAGATCTGTCATTTTTTTGTTTATAGCATAATAAAATTTCTATATTAAAACCTTTTCTGTATGTTTCCTTAGTATTTTATTCGCTTTCAAACTATGTACCATTTTAAATTATTACTATATAAATTCATTGTCTTTATTAAAGCATGAGTTTTTATTCTTGCTAGTATTCAGAATGCATGCTGGTTTAATTTGCTATACAAATTGAATGACACCTAATAAGGTATGGAATCAGTCAGGTTATATAGCGGTGAGATAACTTGGTGGATAAGGATCTAACTACACCTAAGTCAGGTGTCTTATTCCCAGTCTCAACTCAGCCTTAATGCTTCTGAGGTCAATAAAATAAGTACCATTTAGAAAGGTAACAGTAACAACTAGACCCCAGGACATACTTGTAAACTAACAAAAAGTTAAATGTGCTTTTCCTGGTTAAATACTCTGATATTATATATAAAAAAAATGCAGGGGGACATATGCACCGGACATTAAATTATATTTTGTTTTGACCTGAGCTAGCTTTTGAGAAAGAAGGACCATAAGATAAAGTAGTCCAGAACTGCAAAAAAATTATAGGCAGATTTTGATAATCAGTTTTATTATACTAAAACAAAAAAATTGAGAGTCACTTTGAGTTAAAATATGTTTAACAGCTCTCCTGACATTGATTTAAAAAATTGGGCAGACTAGATGGGCCGAATGGTTCTTATCTGCCGTCACATTCTATGTTTCTATGTTTCTATAATGCAACTCTTTCCTGGTGAGAAGCAGGAGCTGACAATTTGTGTGAGCGTATGAGCATCCCAAGAGACTTAATGGTTTGTAAATAAATCTATTGTAAGCAAATGCTGCAGTGACAAATTGAAATAAAGGAGTAGCCATTCTAACTGCACAAGGTGTGAGTAATCATGTCTAAACTCATTTACTTAGCTTGATTAACTTACTCCCTAATGTGAATGTGTGTTTCCTTGGCATCTCATTATAAGTCAGTGTAATTTTAGAATGTGGTGTCGGCTGCAGAATAATATGAACCCAGAATATTGAAATGTGATGATGGAAATTCAAAATTCTCCAACTCAAGTGTTTTTCTAGATTGGCTGCTTTGCCCAAAAACTGCCCATGCCCATATCTATTCTCCACAGTTCATGGTATAGTGAGCACCACAGTTTCCAAAATAATAATAGTGTAACAAGGTTAATCTGGAATTATTAAATTTTGATCCACTTACCTTCAGTCAGAGGTTACAGTGGTGCGTCTGTCCTTAGGACAGTAAAGTTTAAATGGAATACCATCATTGTGCTTGATGACAAAATATTGTGCATGCAGTATCTTCACAACATATGATTAAAGATTAAATTAGACAGAGTGTTATTTAATTCAAAATACATTTTACTAGTGTTAGTTTAGATCCCGGGCTGGATTTAAAGGTGGCATGTTTGAACTTTAAGTTCAGAAAAGATACCTTACCTACAGTTTTAACAGACACCTATGTGCCAAAAATGTTGACTGCATAGTATAACTGAAATCACGCCAAATGTTTGGGTTTTAAACCCATTTCAAAAACTATAAAGAAAGCACTGTGTGCTTAAAGGGACACTATAGTCACCAGAACCACTACAGCTTAATGTCCTTGCAGTCTTTCAATGTAAATGCTGATTTTTCAGAGAAAAGACAGTGTTTTAATTGCTGCCTAGTAATCCCTCTAGTGGCAGTCACTCAGATGGCCACTAGGGGTGCTTCCTATATCAGTGCTGCGCAGAATTAATACATTTACCACATCCCTATGAGGAGTTGCTGGTTGGTGCAAAGCAACGTTTTGCTGTGCATGCGCAACAGCCTATGGGAGAGCATTGGATTGATAATCTCAGCCATGGAGGCAGTGCCAGCCGCGGCAAGACCAGCAAAATGATGGAGAAAAGGTAAGGTTAAACACTTTTTATCTCCAATTTGAGAGAGCCAGGGACTTAAATATTTACTCCAGCACTATAGTGTTAAGAATACATGTTTGTATTCCTAACACAATAGTGTTCCTTTAAGAAAAATCCATTGCCGTTTATATGGCACACGAACAGTGTTAGTGTGTTAATTATTAAACAGTGAGTTGCAAAGATTTGATAATTGATTGTGGGCCAACGTAGTTGAAAACTTTCTGTGTTGCTTGAGTTAGAGATCTGTTCTAACTTGACCTTGATTTTGAAAGCAAGTTATCAACATCCACTCCCAAGTCACTGTTTAGTGAATCAATACTTTGATTCCCGTTTAAAAATTATGTAACTCGGATCTAATCTTAAATTACAAATGGGGACTGGACAATTCTTGAAT
This sequence comes from Pelobates fuscus, assembly GCF_036172605.1. Taxonomy (NCBI): domain Eukaryota; kingdom Metazoa; phylum Chordata; class Amphibia; order Anura; family Pelobatidae; genus Pelobates; species Pelobates fuscus. The sequence continues at coordinate 330,416,435 of NC_086319.1, forward strand.
CCATCCCTGGATTTATTAACAGGATAATTACATTAATGATAAAGCAGTGCCTTATTGTGTAGATCAAAAAAGTGTTTGGTAAATTAATATATTAAAGGGACACTATAGTCACCTGAACAACTTTAGCTTAATGGAGCAGTTTTGGTGTATAGAACATGCCCCTGCAGCCTCACTGCTCAATCCTCTGCCATTTAGGAGTTAAATCCCTTTGTTTATGAACCCTAGTCACACCTCCCTGCATGTGACTTGCACAGCCTTCCATAAACACTTCCTGTAAAGAAAGCCCTATTTAGGCTTTCTTTATTGCAAGTTCTGTTTAATTAAGATTTTCTTATCCCCTGCTATGTTAATATCTTGCTAGAACCTGCAAGAGCCACCTGTATGTGATTAAAGTTCAATTTAGAGATTGAGATACAATTATTTAAGGTAAATGACATCTGTTTGATAGTGAAACCAGCTTTTTTTTTCGTGCAGGCTCTGTCAATCATAGCCAGGGGAGGTGTGGCTAGAGCTGCTAAACAGAAACAAATTGATTTAACGCCTAAATGACAGTGAATTGAGCAGTGAAATTGCAAGGGAATGATCTATACACTAAAACTGCTTTATTTAGCTAAAGTAATTTAGGTGACTATAGTGTTCCTTTAACAAAGGGGTTAGTTCCGTGGAGAGTTACATTGATTGAATTTTGTAACGTGTGTTATAGCATGTATAGTCAGTTTCAACCTGTTGGTAACTTGATAACAGATGTACAATCATAGAACCATGCATGCAGGTTACCTTCCGGTAGATATCTTTAACTGTCCACTGGGAAAACTTACCTCCTCGAACAACTCCATTAGTGCATATAGCAGACATAGAAAGTCCTGTTAGGGTAGTTACCACTACACTCAGGCTTATGACAATGATTCCGAGACCTGAAAACAGCAAAAAAGACTAAACTTTTACCTACGTGGCATTGATACAATGATTGCCGGAGACATCCATAGCGAAGTCGGCAACGCCAGTTAACATGTGGACCTCCTGAAATGTTCTTAGTGGTTAGATCAGCTCATGCACAGTACTTGATAGATTCATATTGATTGAACACACCACAGATTGGATACTTGCCATGGCTTACGATGACATAGTAACCTTTCACCTTTTTGTTTCTTTTGAATTTACCAGCAGTATTGTCAGCTATACTTGAACATGAACATACTCCCAGAATGACGTGGATTATTGAAAAATATTGACTTAAATTTGGAATGACTACATTTAAAAGTAAGGTATCATACATACACATAATGCAGCAATCCATTTTTCAAATGCTTAGAAAATAATTGAATTTACCTTTTCTGTCTTTTTTTTTGCAAATTCACTTTAAAAAATGCTTTGTATCCCACATGTCACTTTGTCAAGTACAAATAATCGTTATATGAAAGCAAGTGAGTTTAAAGTACCTTCAACAACAGCTAAAGATTAATAAAATACAGCACTCTCAGCATGGGGCTGATATTACTGTCTTCTATTGCGTTTTACAGAAGCATATTGATTAGAGAGAGACCAGAATTGCAAACGCTCTCTAGCAGAGGACTAGTGTCAAGAATTTGAGTCATAAACACAGAACTGGATGCATACTGGTACCTGCAAATATTATCTTAAAGCGTACCTCACTAATTTGAAATTAGGGCTCGGTTAATAATAAAGTCACAATAAACTATCATCTACTGCTATCATTTATCTTTGTGTGTATGGGTGTCAAGATCGCTCCCCACTTATCTCCTTCCTCTGGCGTTCAATCCGACATTGAACGCTTGCACACAATGTACTTTATTTCTGTTTGTTAAATTTCTGTTTATTAAATGTCAGCATTCCAAACATATATCCATACAATAGGCGCCGTGCTTTTATGTACAATCGAATTCAGTTCTGAATTCATAATTCACCAGAAACGAATTCTGAGTTTGCCGGACCGAATTTGGCACACAAATATGACATTAGGGGTCAACATGGAAAGGTTACCAGGAATCATACATAGTTCCAAGTTGACCTAGACCAATGGAAGTTAAGATCTGCCTATATATACTTACCTCTCCCCTTCCTTGTTGACCTGTTGTGGTCCTTGTAAGCCCATTGGCATGTCTCTGCTGCACTTATTTCTGGTAATTATTCCTCTTCTGGTTTATCATATTTCCTGTCTTCTGTAATCCTTTTACCTTGGCTTGTGTAATGTTTATCCTGATTTCCCCTTGACCTCGGCTATCCTCACTGATTCTGTTTTCCATTAGTCCGGCTATTCTAAGGACCAGTATATGGAAAGTCTACTTATAGTGATTTGGTCTGTGTGTTTTGCTCCCACCTAATCCTATTCTTCTTTGTAGAAGACAAAACTGGCACTATCATACAACCAGTCCAGGAAGGCAACTAGTACATACCTCACATAATGTGGGAACGCAGTTGAGGTTTGAAAAGGGAGGCATGTAGTATGGGATTATTATATAAATGTGTGGCTGTGTGTGGCTCTTCAATGGGTCTACTATTGCAGTGAGACTTTGTCCTTGATTTCATATTTTTGGATACGCTTTTCAAATGATTTCATATTTTTGGATTACTACTTTTTATTATACCTTAACTACTTTTATTTGGTTTAGACTTGGCCCATTCTGCCCACTGAATACACCTTCCTGTCTCCAAAAAGTAAAATTATGATGGACACGATAGACTAAAAAGGCACCTTAAGTAAACAATAGTGTTAGAAATCAATAAACATGTTTGATGTTTTTAAAGTTGTGTTTTGATATCGATACCTTACTTTTAAACACTTTCTGAATGGAAATTTCTGTAATACCACCTGGAAAAAAAGCTGGATCTGTAACCGCATGGAGCTCTCACAGTCTTACTTGTACTCATTACCTGCCGTGTTCCAAGTGAAGCGTAGTCAGCACGAGCCATGAAACATGGTATTAGTCCTCACTGCATGCAGAGTCTACATTAGATTATTATGAGTCAAACACCTAACTGCACCTTATTTTCCTTTTATGAAACTTTGTTCACAATGCTCCTTATATATCCTGTTTTGGTAGATACATTTACTAAAATCATATGCCGTATAAATGCATAAATACGTAAATAAAATGTGGCATCAATGGAACATGCTTTTAGTAATGCTCATGTACCATTTGCACAAACTTGTGTTTAAATATATGTTGATGGCTTTATAAAATAAAACAAATAATAATGTCTAAGGTTGGTCTATCTATCTATCTATCTGTCTGTCTGTCTGTATTTCTGTCTATTTCTATCTATTTTCCACTTAATGTTGACAAAGCTGACAGTATCTAAATGTGTTAAATGACTTTACCTTGTTCAGACATCGAAATATGAGCTCTTGATATAACCATGGACTCCAAAAGGCTTTCTAGAACTGAGTACAGAATAGCAAAACCATACCTAGACAGGCAGAATTTTGCTATCTAAATAAACGGCCTTAACACATTACCTCCACGGACAAAGCCATTGGTTGCTATTGCAGAAGTTGACAACCCAGTAATTGAAGTAACCATGGTGGCAAGCATAATTATGATTACTCCCAGACCTGTCAGCAATGAAAAAGAAATGTCATATTTTACATATGCATGACTTATCAAAATTGGGCCTTCAAGGAATATGCTCGCCTGGAACTCGTGAATTTTCGTGCTAGAAAAAAAAAAATTCTCTTCCGTGTTGTGATTCCTGATAGGTGACCTAGTAAAGAAGACTTAACACAGATGGAAGTGGAAATGCAAAATCCTTCTAGAATTCATATCCTAAAAGAAAATGAATGACCTCCTTCCATTATATATTTCCTTTCTATTATCCGGGCGCTGAAATATAAAAACATCTCGTGATCCGAGTATGTGATTGCCTTACTGAACTGGCACCGACCTTTCAAGAAAGTTTCAAGTCTTATATTTTATTACCTCCCCTGACAAATCCATTTGTGGCAATTGCAGAGGTGGACAGGCCAGTTATAGCAGTTACAGTCACCGCTAAGGCGATGATTATGACGCCGAGACCTCATTGAAAAGAGAAGAACAAACTCCATTAAGAAGTGAAGCACGTTTTACCATAAACTATTTTTTTAGACAATACTCTCTACCCACTTTAGATATGAAAGCAAATTGCGACTCTGTAGAAATGTGATTTAAACAATGACAACACCAGTGAATGCAATCTCTTTCCTATTGCAATCTTAGTTTTGAAGCCATTCTATGCATTTCCATTAACTAGAGAGATTAAAATACTGCACATAGTTATCTCTTAAGGGCCAAATCTAGGTAGCTAAGTGCAATTCAGATAAAATAATGTAGGTTTATGGTTAAAAAGTAAACCTTAAATGTTTATGCGTACTTCTCCAAATCCCTGGACAAACTTAGAAAACTAATAAACTCTTATGTATAAAAAGTAAAAACATATTTTAGTAGAATTCCTCTGTTTCATATCTGCGTTTATTATTTCTAGTTTTATATAAAACTAATTACTATAACACATTGCAAATCATTTAATTTAGTTTAAAGCAATTTTTTCATCAATTAGTAAGACTTGGTTAAGAAACGCATAAACATCATCTTGGTCATGAAAAATAATAATGAAAGTGGCTAAAATGTGAGAAAATGGCTAAAAATTTAATGTGAAGTTCATTCCTTAAATATCTCATTGCAGAAAAATGAAAATAAATTGCTAAATTTGGGCAAAAAATAGTCAAGATGTGACTGTAACTGAGGCCTTGATTTAAAACTTTTTGATAAACGTTCAAAAACATGACAATTTGTTTTGAATGATTTATCTTCAAGAGTCACCGTTAACGTTCATGGAACCTTTTGTAGATAAATCATTTGACAGATTTTCTAACAGATTGTAATCATTTAAAAAAATGATCCAAAAATGTTAAATTAAGGCCCGAGTCGAATAGTTCTTGAGCTATGTTTGCTAAAGTTTGCAAAAGTATATGTTCAGTTTTGTTCTTTTTATCTTACACACTTCAGTAATCAATCCCATACTTTATCTTAGGTAAAACTCACTAAAATACTCAAAGGAACTAGCTGAATGTGGAAACGTGGGTGTTCGAATAAGTCCGTTTTGCTGCTATATGGTATCTTTGATTCCGGGTACAACTTGTCGGTGAGGTTTTGTAGACCTTTAACTGTGTACTCACTAAAATGGAAAGTTCCCAAAGAGCAGCAAAAATACCGCAAAAAAACGAATTCATTCAGTTATTAACTTGAGAATTGGTATCAGTTCAGTTGACCTTTTTCTGAATAACATATTATGCATAAATATTTATATTATTAGTCTCAGGGCCTTACTGTATATACTGAGCTTTATCATATTAAAAACTTACATTATTCTTTTATTTCTTTTTTATGTTGTGCAGTCCTCTATAAACTTGAAGATTTAAGTATTTTCTAATAAGACCTAATGTATATTCTGCATTGCCAAGACATTTTATACAAAAACTTGGCATCATGAATAATATCAAGACTATATGGGAATTGTCATATCTACAATCAAATATCAATAGATAAGAAAATATTAAAAAAAAAATCTAATATTCTCACACTATAAACACTATAAACTATTATCACATTATAAGCTATGAAGCAGAGGTGCCCAAAAGATAAATCTCCACATGTTTTAAAAACTATAGCTTTCATGATACTTTGTCATTCTAATGCATTCTAAAGACATGCAAAGCCTTATGGGAGTTGTAGTTTTACAACATCTGGGGATATACCTTTTGGGCACCCCTGCTATGAAGACTTTGTGTGATCTCTGCTATTTGTAAGAGATTGGTTAGTGAAGTCCATAAAAAGCCACTCATATACCTACACAGAAAACATTTCAAACAAATTATAGCTAAGAGTGAACCATTTTAAATAAAATTCAGCTTTTCAGTGAAATTATAGTCATCAGCACTAAAAAGATAAATAACTTTAAATTAGAAAATCCTTCTGGCTGTTCTCACATCTAAGAGTGAAGTTATACCCCTTAATGAGACAAATAAGTTACCACACTGCCCTTAGAAAACTAATTGTGCATGAAAGCCCAAAGCAAGGAATTGGCAGGTTTCAAAATGTACCCTTTTTATGGCAGGACATGCATGTGGCTGTGTCCCTGTGGCTATAAGGTTTAATTTGATATGCATCATAAAGTCACCAAGCAGTTATTTGTCAGACACGGCATACGCTAAAGTGTTGGCCTGTGAAAATTAGAACTTTGTGAATCTGTAATATTTGTCTTACTAAGAAGCAATCTTCCCATACATCCCAAATGACCTAATTCTATTTTGGAATTTTGTCATAAGCTATTCTCATTAAGTGAATGAGGAGTATACAATTAAAAAGTGCCTATGGGAAGGAACGTCCTCAACCCAACACTAACAAGAAAAGAATATGTAGATAAATGTAAGATTTAAATCCTCATGTTAAGATCAAAGTTAGAACGAAGAACAATTTATATCTAGTATATTATAAGGTTATCTTTTTTTCTTTCTACTAGCAAACAATATTTCATATTAATTAGGTATTTGATTGGTCAGGCCCTGGAAATGCACGACCCTTGTTACTGATGGAATTTCCCCCACAGTAATCCAAGTAAACCCTCTACTACTTTAATCAGGGGTCTTCCAGCAGTTAATGGTGTTTACAGGTCAAATCTAGCCTCGAACCTATTTCATGTGTTTGTTGCAGACCCTAAACATCTGAATACAACTATTGGAGCCATTTGTTTTAATAAGAAGAAATGAGAAGCCCACAACTAAAATAATGCATATAAGCAACCAGATTTAGGCTGCAAAATGGATGTAGCAACCCCCCAAAAAATGCTACACAAACAATATCCATAAAAAGGATAAATCACACTGCACACCATATATAGATAAATATAAAAAATATAGCTTTCTTCTATCAAAATTAATATTAAAAGCACCGTAATAAAATTACATCAAATAGAGATACCAAGGCATATTTCTTATTGCACATGGAAAACAAGTATATTATAGTACATGCAAAGACAAAAGAGACAAAAAGTCTGCATATAATACCTTAAAGAAAGACAGGAATCACTGAGTCCACACCCAACGTTTCGGCTATTAAGCCTTTCTCAAAAAATATGTATTAGTGTCTCTGTTTGATGTAATTGTATCACTGTGTATTTAATATTATTTTTGATGGAATAAAGATATATTTTTTTATTTTTAACTATAAACGGTGTCCATTGGAAATGATCATTTTATGGACATTTGTTTTACCGCCAGTACGGTTAAAAGTAATTAGCCCATTTTGTGGGAGCAGGGCAGCTGGGATACCGAGGTAATGCGAGCAAGAACAGTTCAAATTCTACCGTAGAACTCAGTGACAATTAGCATTAAAGATGACTCTTAGTGAATACCCAAGAGATGTAAATACTATAAATGCAACCTATATGCTCACGGCAATAATATCTATATTTCTATGAATGTCTGTTTGCTTTTTGTCTAATAGTTATCTACTATATATAAGGTCACTGAGAAAAACAAATGCAGTATTGCCTGGGGACTAGTCCATTTACAGTTTAACTTCTCTTGTATTGCAAGATGGAAAATGTTCAGTTCATAAACTTGCGCTGTCAGTAGGTGCTGTTAAAAACCTGTACGGAGCTGATACAGGCTGCTGGTTTAGCATCAGCGACTATGTGAGTTGCTAAACTGATGTCTATGAGACTTAATGAAAGGCATCAGGAAATACCAGTAGGGGACCTGGTTCCACGAGCAACTGTATAAAGCAATAGGATTCTTGAAGCTTGCTATTAATGCTTGTTCACATCCTGCCTTTAATCCCAACATATGGACCATTTTATTGCAGGCAGGTGGTATCAGTGCCATGTCGGTGCATGCTACCAGCAGAGATACGGTTTGTTACAGATGTATGGGGTATTAAGGATTCTAACACCAAAGTTGCTGCATTGCAAAAAAATGATCATTGCTCTATTAAATGATGGTGACCTCTCTAAATAGCAATAGGTCTGTGCTCTGCATGCGCCGAAGACCCTCTGGCCTTCAAAGCTTTAAATAACATATCACTGTTAAAAGGTGGAATTAAATGCTTACCAATTCCAGCTTGTCCTACAATCCATGAGAGCCGAATGAAAAGCATTACACCCCATATATTCAGCATGCATCTGACCTGTTAGGAAGAAAAACATTTACAATTCAGGGCAGGAAGAAGTTAGAACAAGATGCAGGTTTGGAAATAAAAATGCAATTACAAACAGACTGGCTTTTTCTTTAGTGATTTTCATAGCGATAAACTAAAGGAAATTAGAGGTATTTACTCTAGTGAGAATTCAAGGTGAAATCAAAGCGAATTTCAAATTTTAAGGGACACTCAACTACCCAAATACAAACAAATTAAAATTACAGTTTAGTAGATATATCCCCAATTAAAACATGCATGCATTTAATTTTTATTTTTTTTTTCATCAGGAATATATCTAAAAACAGCTTACAAAAGCTGCATATCTCCTGTCTGAAACCTTTGCAAGCCCTCCCCTTTCTTCCCCAGCCCAGACCTTCTGTAGCTGTCCAATCACACACTGTTCAATGAGAAGTCAATGCAAGGCAGGCACTCTGAGCAATTAACTGCCTCTTGAGTTTAACTCCACTAAGCTAAACAACCAGGAAGTAACAGGATGGGTTGTCTGGTTGACAGCCAGTGGGGTGTCACAAAGTGCATTCATAAATGTGTTAATTTCTATTATGAATCTGCACTTTTTGTAAAATAAAAAAAAAGAGGACACAATTTTTAGGTCAGCTGCTCTGGCCTTAAATTTGAAATTTCCTTCGAATTCGCATTGAATTCCTACTATAGTAAATAACCGTGAATATCTGTATTAAGAAAACAAGAATTCTACTTTAAAAGCAATGCTTGTGATTTTAATAAAAAATCTGTAATATTCAAATTGTGTTTCAATTCAAGGACTTCTGTGTGCAATAGCACAAAAAAAAAAAAAATTCTGTATTGTATTCATTAAAATATGCAGATTTTCATACCTGGTGCTTGACCCTGAGTCTGTGGGTTTTCAAAGATGTCTCCTATAGTATTACTGCTTATTAAAAAAAAAAGTCACTAAACTTCTGCTCGGCAAGAAAATTCAGTCTGGCTGAAACATTTTTCCTGAAAATAGAACATTTTTCACGACACCTAAATTTCGACTGTATGCCGGTTCAGCCCAACAGAATTTCCGTACCGAAAAACCTGATTTCAGAACGGTTTATACCAGGCTTCCCCAAACTCCGGCCCTCCAGATGTTGCTGAACTACAACTCCCATGATTCTCAGCCTATCTATTTCATTCATAGAATAATGGGGGTTGTAGTTCAGCAACATCTGGAGGGCCGGAGTTTGTGAAGCTTGATTTAGACGAACCAAAGGGGTGGGAAAATTGGCCAGTCAGTGTACTGCAAAGTATATACATAATAAAAGTCAGGTAAATATTTTGCAGTAGACTGATAATAATTTGGGTACATTTCAGCTCAAAGTTTAGAAATGTGATTGATCAACCAACTGGCCCAAATTCGGACAAATTGGATTTCCAAACCAAAATGAATCTCCAGGTCTAAAATTCACCTAAAAGGATAGCACTGACTCTAATGCAGGTCTGTAGTATGCATTACTGAACACTCTGCCATCCCCTACAGGAAACATTTGTACTCAGGAGTGACAACAAAACTCTCGATTCAGAGGGATATGTAAATACAGATCTACATTCCTATTTGGATGGCAAAAACCATTGCATTCAATGTGTGTGTCTGGCAATGCACATAATCTCACTGACAAGTGACTCAGTGATTATCTGAGCCGTAGGCTGTACGTATTCGCTAGTTTTAATTATAATAAGTATTACTTATTTTCCATTTAACTTACCAGCACACCCTTTATCCATCCAAACTTTACAAAGCCCCCTTTTTCTTCCACCTTATTTTCTTCTTCATCACCCAAAATGCCATCTCCATTGGAAACTGAGCCCGGAGTCACAGCAACATTCTGTGAAAAAATTAAACATGATTATTTTTTTAATTTTTACATCACTGTTAAATGTTCATCTTTTTGAAAGGGTTATGGTGCCTAGAGCTCCCTGGTTCTGCCGCGCTGTTCTGTGTTACATTGTTATTGGTTTGACAGAAAATGAGGATACCCAGGCACCTATGGCTATGTCCCCTGCTGGAGGTATGCCAAAGATGATGTGTAATTCCGCCTTACCAATTTTAAGTCATATCAGCAATGGACAGCAGTGATAGGCATAGATAGCTCAGGTTAAGCTCTCAGCCTTTCACTGCTGCCTATTGCTGCTTCTGCACCATGGGCGAGCCGGCAGGGGACAATTGCTCCCTAGGCCACCAAAAATTCTAGCCACACCGGCCAGGTTACCATCCGGCCAGTAATCCAGCCAGTGCATTAGGAATATACCAGCAGCATAATGGTACATACACAGTGCACAAGCAAAGTGCTGCCTCTCACTAGACACTTTGGAGTCCTGAGGATGAAATCTGGGTCCTGGGGTAAGTGCAGGGGATGTCATCTGGGTCTTGCAATTGCTGGAGATGCCATCTGGGTCCTGAGGTAAGTGCGGGGGATGCCAACTGGATGCAGAGCATGTGCTGGGCATGCAATCAGAGTGCTGAGCTGGGGGCAGAGAATTGGCATAGAGTTGCTGGGCCAAGCAATGGCACAGAGCTGCAGGGGGCAGAATGATGGCACAAAGAGACTGGGGGCAGAGTGGTGGCAAAGAGAGGCTGGAGAGAGAGATAACACAGAGAGACTGGGGGCAGAAATATGTCACAGAGAGGCTGGGGCAGAGAGATGGGAGGGAGCGGCTGGTAGCAGAGAAATAGCAATAACAGGTTGTTTGGGGGCACAGATGCTCATTGGCATGATATACAAATGTTATGAATTTACTGCTCTCTGGCAAGGTATACAGGGTTTATGCATTTACTGCCCTTTGGCATGGTATACCAACATCTTGCTTTTACTACTCATTGGCACAGTATGCAAAGTTTATGAATGTAATACTCATTGGCATGATATATCAAGTTTATGCATTTTCTGGTCATTGGCTTGATATACAAGGTATGCATTTAATGCATTAATAGCATTCTCCTGCTGGAAAATCATTCAGACTCATTTTACTTAATGTTTGCCTGGTTGGGGAGATCTTCTTTATTGATTAGTGATGTCCAAGTGTCAAGTGGGCAGGGCAATTGCTCTCTGACCACTTTTGACCTCTAAATGTGAAGTGCATAGCACTTTCTATTCAATTATCTTGGATGTCTATCAACACTTCCATTCTATTTGTGTGCTTGTGTCTATTGCTGATGTTAACGGGTGGGTTGGTAATATTGTACTATGGGCCACTAAATAGTTTTTGCCCTTCTGGCCACAAGTTGCCTGCCCTCTCCTCTTCTGTATTAACCTAAACAGCAGAGAGGTGCCTGACTGCAGGTAGTCAATGACTTATTTCAATGTTAATCTGTTCAAAAATGGTTCAACGCTGAAGATTAAGAAGGCGTCAGGCACTGTAACCACCTCAATGACATAAAGCAGTTAAGGTATCTAGAGTCAAGGCTGGTTTTACTGCAGGGCACAAGAGCAGCTGCTTGTGCCCTGTATTCTATAGGGGGGCCATGGTGGCTGCCCCTTGGTCCCTCTATACCAGAGTTGTCGACCATGCTGATTACTGGACATAAGTTGCTGTGGACCCCATGTAACCAGACCGCATCCTAAATGGAAATAGATTGGCCAGCTGGGGAGAGGGATTACACTAAAACAAGAATATTTGTAGTACTAACTCTAAGTAAAATATCACACAATATAATGTATCAACTTAAAATATACGTTTTGATATTTTCACAGAATGAAATTAGCTTTTATTTGCTTGATTGAAATTTTCAAATATCTTACATAATCGATCTGCATATTATGATCAGAATGGTTCTGTGATTATTAAGTGTATCAGTGCATTGTATTTCTAAAGAAATACCGTCACTGAGTGGAGGCCCTGTTTGTTGAAGAATTGAAATGGAAGCATAGGCACAAACTCCTTTCAGGCGCTATGTGAAAAAGCTGATGATCCCGACCTATGGTTGTCAGTATACACTGAGAGAGTTACACTACTATAAAGCTTTCTCTGCTTTAAGAACATTAAAAACAAAACACAGGCTAAATGCATCAAGCGGTTTCTGTGTAACAAAAAAAACAACACATAACTACTTTATAAAGTACAATACACGTTGACAGAAATCTACTTCTTTTCATAGAAGAAAATAAGATAAACACATTAAAGACAAGAATCTTCATCTAAGCGGAATAAAAATGGGTTTCAGTAATCTAACACGCGCACACGTTTATGGTATAATTATAGGTAAAAGTAATCCTGCAAATGCAAAAAGGAGTTTTTTTTTGTTTGTTTTTTATTTTGTTTAGCGGACACTTTTCCCAGTAATTCTACTGTAATCTTTTTTTCTCTGTCTAACCCATTTTTTTTTTTAATGCAAGTCTCCCAGGAAAAAGCAGAATAATGTTGTAGTAAATTATATCACAGGAGAAATGGAAATGATTAGTTTAACTGTCTCGCTGCTGTCGGGGATAGCACTTGGCAATGCATCAGTGTGCATTATTTGCAGGCTGTCCTTGGCAGTGGAAAGGTTAAGCGGAAACGTTTCTGAAAAGCTATAAATATCAATGTGCTGAATTCATCACTGCCAATGAATATGCATATTCCTATTTGTAGCTGTTGCACACAGCCAAATTCTTACTGACAAAAGAAACCTTCAATTATTGCCACCTGAAACCAGTTGTTTCTTGCATGCTCAGAATTAATGTGTACTTTCACACCCCATTACCATAAATAATAGCTCTTAATGTTCTATTAACACACTGCGAATACTTCTGTGTGCAGTGGAGATTACACATTTACTAGCAGATTTGCCCTAAGAAAACTAAGTTGTTCATCTTGGCTGAGAACTGAAAAGTTGGCATATCGCAACTCAGGATGCCGGCAACCTATTAAAACAGGGCAAACTTACATGTATGCATGTATTATTCGCAAACCATGGGATCTATTTATAAAAGGTGTCACAGGTTTTTTTTTTCTGCCAATACTTTGTTGCTTTTATATTTTGTGTTTTACTTTTACTGTGTTAAGCATCAGAATTTTCCCTACTTCAGACTATCTATAATTTTTTTCTTGTGTCATTTTTCATACCGTCCTTTATAGCAGGAAAATATGGTTGAATATGTATGTAATGAGACAGAGTTCGTGCACTTATTGTATGTAGAAATTTTAAACCACTAAAGGATATATTTTTTTACCATGTCTGGTGGATTTTAAAAAGACAAGTAAGAGTGATATTGTCCCGGAGAGCGTTGATGAAAACAATAGTGTCAATCAATAAAATTATTAAAATGTATTTATACAAAAGTAAAGTGTCACAAGTGGAATATTTTGATGCAAACTTGTACAGTAGCTTGACACTTTCAATACGTTACTTCTTTACCTAATTAAAATGTACACTGACAGCCGCTAGAGGCGCTTGCGTGATTCTCACTGTGAAAATCACAGTGAGAGCACGCAAGCGTCCATAGGAAAGCATTGTAAATGCTTTCCTATGCGACCGGCTGAATGCGCGCGCAGCTCTTGCCGCGCATGCGCATTCAGCCGACAGGGAGGATCGGAGGCAGAGAGGAGGAGGAGAGCTCCCTGCCCGGCGCTGGAGAAAGAGGTAAGTTTAACCCCTTCCTCACACCAGAGCCCGGCGGGAGGGGGACCCTGAGGGTGGGGGCACCCTCAGGGCACTTTAGTGCCAGGAAAACGAGTATGTTTTCCTGGCACTATAGTGGTCCTTTAACCCCTTAAGGACACATGACATGTGTAACATGTCATGATTCCCTTTTATTCCAGAAGTTTGGTCCTTAAGGGGTTAAGCTTGTGGTAAGTTAGAGTTGAGATGTTGAGTCAGTCTTTTAGGGTGGTCATGATTTATTATTGGGATAGTGTTAGGGTTTTATAGTTAGAGGATTTTGAGGTTATGGGGATATGGGGTTCCTTCCTTTAAGCCCTTAAGGACCAAACTTCTGGAATAAAAGGGAATCATGACATGTCACACATGTCATGTGTCCTTAAGGGGTTAAAGGACCACTCTAGGCACCCAGACCACTTCAGCTTAATGAAGTGGTATGGGTGCCAGGTCCAGCTAGGGTTAACTAATATTTTTATAAACATAGCAGTTTCAGAGAAACTGCTATGTTTATCAATTAGTTAAGCCTTCCCCTTTTTCCTCTAGTGGCTGTCTCACTGACAGCCGCTAGAGGCGCTTGCGTGATTCTCACTGTGAAAATCACAGTGAGAGCACGCAAGCGTCCATAGGAAAGCATTATGAATGCTTTCCTATGCGACTGGCTGAATGCGCGCGCAGCTCTTGCCGCGCGTGCGCATTCAGCCGACGGGGAGGAACGGAGGCGGAGAGGAGGAGGAGAGCTCCCCGCCCAGCGCTGGAAAAAGGTAAGTTTTAACCCTTTTCCCCTTTCCAGAGCCGGGCGGGAGGGGGTCCCTGAGGGTGGGGGCACCCTCAGGGCACTCTAGTGCCAGGAAAACGAGTATGCTTTCCTGGCACTAGAGTGGTCCTTTAAGAGGCTTTAAAAAGGAGCTCCCACGAATCTCAGCAAAACTGTCAGGGTACTAGTTGATCTAGCACGCAGAATTGTGTCACACATGGGACTAAAGGTAATGTCTTACCGGGCCTTAGAATGGCCGGACTTAACGTACAAGAGAATAGTCAGAAAACTTGCCGAGGTCAGGGACACAGAAGGAGACACAACGATGAGGGAAAGCCGAAAGTCAAGGATACCAGATTACAGGGAAGTCAAAACGATGCAAAGTCAAAAACTAGAAATAAACACTCAGGAACACTCTCAGATAACCTACTAAAGGAAACCATGACAGGGCAATGAGGGGAAGTACAAATGCGTTTAAATGAGCAGCCTACAGATCTATTTGACCAAAATTGGCCTCTGACCCCAGAACGTGTGTGCGCATCTCCCGCTTGACGTTACCCACAAGCCGACATCGTCACCACCGTGGGCAGATGTGGGGCTATAAATTGGCGTGGATCCGCAGCGGCCGGCGTCCACCAACATGTCGCAGGAGTCAGGTACACTGACGCATGGCCGCTGAACGGCACTTCCGTTATTGTCAGGGAGGCAATTACTGCAGATACCACAAGGTGAGGATGAATATGTTACAAAAACCAACTCAATATTGGGTGTTACCATAGGTTTCATAGTCTAGGACAGTTGTTTTCAACTCGGTCTTCAGGGTGCAAAGGCAGTTTGGGATTTAGACTTTTCCCAATTATGTTCCAGGGATACTACTAAAACCTGGACCAATGGTTTAGGAATCATTAATCTTTTTGCACCCATGTGTCCAGCAACACAACACTGTGCTGAAGAATTTTTACATCTGATCTCCCGCTTACAGTGGAAGTCTGGATTCCCTACTAAATATTGCTCCAAGCATTATGACTACTATAGGCCACTGTAGTGCTTATGATGCCGGGTGTACTCTGGTCCCATTTCATGCCGGTTACCTGGTCTCATTTAAGGATGGCTGTGACGTGCAGCTCTGCTAATGGCAGATGCAGATCCTGCTGGCCATTCATTGACACTGATAGCTCTCAGATGATGATTGAAACTCACTACGTAGGTATATGCACAGAATTGACATTAGTCAGCCTGGGGCTCTTTTTCTGGGCTAGCTGATTACACCACAGTGACGTTGCCAGAGGTGGAGTTATACTTCTGGCAGATGATGGGTTCATTTCCATTTGTGCAGCATTACATAGCGAAGAACTGCACATAGACACTTCACTGAAGTGGACATGGTCCTTTGAGAAACTTTTTAAGTAACTATTTCCTAATGGCACTCAATCATTAGCTGTTCCATAAGTTGATTTGATGATATTCCATTCAGTTATAGCTTGGATGTGAACATTGTTGAAAATAAGTAAGACTCATTTTAAATTGTGTCACGTTATATATAATAAAAGCACTGATTTTAGCCAGGTAATTATCACAATTAGAGGTTCTTTTTACGTATTGTATTGTATGTCCAATGAAGATTCCAGTCTTGAGAAAGTCTTAGTTGAAGACAAAACGCGTAGACTTCAAGTCCGTTTTATTTACTACACATTTAGCACTTATTCTCCAGCGTGAACTTTTCTACTCGGTAACGGCTTCCTGGTGTAGAAGCTATCAACCAAGGGAGCTTACATACATACCTTTTGGTGGGCAGATCGGTGTTCTCCCCTAGCCTGGCGTGAGTTGTGTCAAACAGGGTAAGTTGCTCTGGGTTATTCCTTTTTCTGAATTTTATTATTATCTTTGTTTTATATGTATTTTATATATTAGCTCTATACTTGTTATATCTATGTTTGTCATTGTATAGATTTATATCTCTTATAGGATAAAACTGAGAGTTTCTTTGTTTTTATATTCAGAATAAAAAGCTGTATTTTTTTTGGCAAATTTACACTTTAGTTGATCAGGCTCTAATTTATTCTTTATAGCATCAGGTGAGATTTACATGTGCAACTACATGTTGTTACACTTTAAGTATCTCTGATTATTGTATCTTTATATTTGGTTATTTTTAACCATTTCATCGCTGCTGGAGATTAGTCTGAGGTTGATTATTATTGTAGCGCTCACACAACGATATATCTTTTATCTTTTGTATTTCTGTCAGTTACTCAAATTGGTTGTGACGCAGCCTTTTAGCTTTTATTTATTTATAATAGTACTAATTTTACTTTACTTATTCCTCTAATTCGGTTCCTTATTAAACTTTCACCAATGAAGATTGTGGTCAATTTTGACGGCTTCAAAGCACCAAGAGTAACATAATAGTCACATAATAACAAGGCACTGATTTCAGTTAGCTCACAGATTGTGTAAATGGTGGTGGTGGTGGTGTGTGTGTGTGTGTGTGTGTATATATATATGTGTATATATATATTTATATATATATATATATAAAATTACATTAGTATCTTTTAATACCTTTTTTATTGGACTAACATAATTATGGAATGCTTTAGACTTGAGGAAGGGAGCTTCTCCCAAGTCATTCCAAAATTCTGTTCATTAAAAGAAGGTATTATAAGTTACGAATTTCATCTATTATTTTACATCTACATCCCTGTACTAATATGGCTACAATCTCTACTATTCTAACATATATATTTATATACCCTGAGTTTTTCAAAACTGACATAGAAGAAATCCCATTACATTATGTACTACGCTTGCAATACATCATAAATCTTGTTCTTTTTCTACCAAGGTTTGCAGTCACCACATTTGAATATAATAATTCCCAATATCATTGTATAAAATACTGCATTGATGCTAGGTCCTTCATGATATACCGTGGCCTATCAGAAAGGGGGCCAACTTTGGTTCTCAGAAAGTAAATCTTACTATGAAAATGGCTTATATCAAGCTGTAGGTAGGATTCATTTTCTGCCGTAAATGTTTCCTGAGAATTTAGTGCACCAAAAAAAAATGTCAAATTTATGGAGTCATTTGGTCCAGTTAGCGTGTTATTTGCTTGGCCTTGATGCAAACGCTACCTGCGGTGGAAAATAGATATAAATCAGGAAGTGAAAAATGTGTCTTTGATTGTCACCTGGGCCCTATTTTACTGAATATTGCAGATTTCCAGAAGGAACAAAAAAAAAAGTTTCACCTTTTATCCTTGAAGTGGGATATTCAGAAGTTAATACGTCCTGATGCCCTACCTCAAAACACATTGGAATATGTTTTCAGCAAAAAGAGTGAATATTTTATAAAATGACATCAGTTATTAAAAAAATATCTATGTTGATCAAATGTGACATATCTTTGTCCCCATGTTCTGTTTATGAAATAAGCTTTGGACTTTGGTCAATTTTGAAAAAGATTTATGCATCTAAACTAATCAACATTTAGGTGGTGTCAGTCCGACTTCATCAGAATATGTCATCTTTCCAAAGATTGATTGACACACCATCCTGTTCGCTGCCGCATGTACAATTATGTAAATAAAGCATTTTTATATTTACAGGTACAGCCATGCTCATTTTATTTATGGAAATTCATTCGGTGTTAGGCTCAATGTTCTTCTGTATGCATACAAGATTACACTCGGCCTAATGCATGCCTAGAAAATTCTCGCAAATATATGTAATCCTCTATTGCATTGATGAAGTGATATCTTAACATGGAAAGTTCTGCATTAAAGTTTTAGAACACTCTGTATCCTTTTTAATATTGGATACTAAGCACTTTATAGACTTTACAGGAAATGTTGATACCGCAAATCAAATCAACACTACCTCTGCTGAATTTACTTGAGTAGATCATATGTTATGATTATATTCCATGTACAGCAACTAACACAGTATACCTTAATAAGATCAATGTCCCAATGGAAATTGCAATCAGGTGGCAGTTTTTGATCAGTTCCTTATACATTCCTTGTACCTTGGATCCAATTGCATAATTGACATACCATAAATGCTTCTGGAATTAAACTCCACCATTCCCAGAAAGATCTTTAACTAGCAGAAGACATACTAGTGTTTTACTACTGTATTTTATTTCCATGAGATAACAGAGGAGGCGTCCTGGCTTCTGAGCTAATATATATTTTTGTAAGGTTGTATCACCTCTAAGCAACCTTGACAACAGCAATTAAATGGAAATGGCTTTCTCATTCACAACTGCTAGGCACCCACACACAAGACTCTTAGCACACAGTCTTTCTTAACACAAAGGGTATTGGTGGATCTATAGAATAAAGTAACATTATACACCACTTCTTAGGATTCCCACACTACTGTAACTGTCTCCACCTCATATGTCCTCTGTTACTCTTTCTGCTGTTACTGTTACCTCAAAAAATAAGTTGGTCAAGCAATTATCTCCCAAAGCAGCTCCACATATGTTTAATCTTCCACCAGATGGATTTCCTGAATTCATCTACATATATCTACCTTTAATCATAAGGCAACTGCACTTGTAATATGGTATTTGTATGTGGTCTCCAGACATACTTGAAAAGAGAGAAATCTATGTGGATTCTTCATGGTAAAAGATTTTATAAAATAAAATACAGGCAGTTTATTATTTGAATCAGACTGAAACTGGTAGAGCCCAAAGTGGTCAACAAGAGAATTGAGAGAGCATTGTCAGAGGTATCGACGCTGAGATCTACACTTCATTCTTTGACCTTAATTAACCACCAGAGAGAAACCCAAATAATAAATAACTTGCCTTTTGAGTTAAAGAAAGTTTTTATTGATATTGTCCTAATTATGGATATTTACAGAGACTTGAGGAGGGAGATGATTGTTATGCAAAGTATTCATGCAAAAAGACTATGGGGGCATTTGCATGCTTTTACAGGGGTCCTAACATGTTTACATACGAACAACCATCAAGACAACTTAGTGTCACAGCCAGCATTTCTCAGATGTGTAGCTAAGCATACCTTGCTGAACCATTTAACATTGGGTGTTAGTATAAATTAACATATCTTTTTACATGGTTTTATGGTCAGACAAAGGAATCAAAGCAGACATTATGAGTGGGATTTTGACCATTGCAGTATGCTGCAAAGCATTAGCACACCGTGACAAATCAGAGAGCAACATAAAATGAAAGAGAAGGGAATTATGGACTATAATCTTAGAAATAAAAACTAAAAACATCTCATTGGAATGGGAGGAATTATTTGTAGTACATACACACATCAGATGGAGATACTATCTGTACAGCCATCAATTGGAGATACTATCTGTACACACATCGGTTGGAGATACTATCTGTACAGACATCAGTTAGATATCCTATCTGTACAGCCATCAGTTGGAGATACTATCTGTACAGACATCAGTTGGAGATACTATCAGTACAGACATCAGTTAGAGATACTATCTGTACACACATCAGATGGAGATACTATCTGTACACACATCAGATGGAGATACTATCTGTACACACATCAGTTGGAGATACTATCTGTACAGACATCAGTTAGATATCCTATCTGTACAGCCATCAGTTGGAGATACTATCTGTACAGACATCAGTTGGAGATACTATCAGTACAGACATCAGTTAGAGATACTATCTGTACACACATCAGATGGAGATACTATCTGTACACACATCAGATGGAGATACTATCTGTACACACATCAGTTGGAGATACTATCTGTACAGACATCAGATGGAGATACTATCTGTACAGCCATCAATTGGAGATACTATCTGTACACACATCAGATGGAGATACTATCTGTACACACATCAGATGGAGATACTATCTGTACACACATCAGTTGGAGATACTATCTGTACAGACATCAGTTAGAGATACTATCTGTACACACATCAGATGGAGATACTATCTGTACAGACATCAGTTAGATATCCTATCTGTACAGCCATCAGTTGGAGATACTATCTGTACAGACATCAGTTAGAGATACTATCTGTACACACATCAGACGGAGATACTATCTGTACACACATCAGATGGAGATACTATCTGTACACACATCAGACGGAGATACTATCTGTACACACATCAGTTGGAGATACTATCTGTACAGTCATCAGTAGGATATACTATCTGTACACACATCAGTTGGAGATACAATCTTTACAGTCATCAGTAGGAGATACTATCTGTACAGCCATCAGTTAGAGATACTATCTGTACAGACATCAGTTGGAAATACTATCTGTACAGACATCAGATGGAGATACTATCTGTACACACATCAGTTGGAGATACTATCTGTATAGTCATCAGTAGGAGATACTATCTGTACACACATCAGTAGGAGATACTATCTGTTTACCCATCAGTTGGAGATACTATCTATACAGTCATCAGTAGGAGATACTATCTGTACAGACATCAGTTGTAAATACTATCTGTACAGACATCAGATGGAGATGTATGCACCATTCAGTTTTCTGTAAACCTACATTATTTTAAATACTCTCATAAATCATAGAACTCTTACATATTATGTATCACTGTACTCTCAGATTTTTAAATAGTCTACGCCAAAGGTACAATCACAGATGGTATAAATAAAGTCATTGTCTTAGGATGCTAACAGGGCATATGTTTAAAGGGTGTAAACAGAAACAATTGGGATCATAGTTAAGATCGAAATCGATGTTCTATTATTTGTATTAACATTTATGTTTGTTGATAATTTTTATATCATTCTCAATCTGACAAGCCACAATAAACTAATGCCATGATGAGGACATTACAGACTGCTATTGCAATACTCAATGCACAGTACTACATTCCTCTTTCTCCATTCCTAACTACTGGAATGCTGCCATGAGTTATGACTTAAGAAGTTACTCCAAGCATCATGACCACTTCAGTGCTTTGAACTGGTCATGGTACTTGTCATCTGGTATGTGCAGTATTTAAATATGAAATGTTACGCATACAGAGAGATTTGGATAAGCTACCAGAGGAGGTGTAAATTGACCTCCAGCAGCATTATTAGCCAGCCCAGAATGAGTATTCCAAACAGGCCAATGTCAATTCTGTGCATATTTTATGCACAGAGGGTCATTCATTGGGTGAGAGCAGACAGCTAACACTCTCAGACAATCAATGACCAGCAAGATCGGTATCTGGTTTCTGCAGCTTTGCAGAAACTGAATGCCTTTCAACCAGCATGGAGGGGGCTCAATGCCCGGTAAGACCCAAATAAGAGGCAAACCATTTCAAAACATTTGACCTATCACCTGGGAATGTGCCAGGCTACTCCAAGGATCATAACCAATACAGTGGGCTGTTGCGGCTTTGGTGTTTGGAGTAACCCTTTATAAATTGTTGCTGTTGACAGACAGAATATAGTGGGGGATGCAACTTACCGTCCCTCTACAAAAATACAAACTGATAGAATGGAACCTTGACTGGGAAATGTATGTCTTTGCAGAGTGAAAACCAATGCTGAAGCAAAGTATTATGTGCTCATTTAATATTACTTTTCCTTGCAATAGAAAACACGTATGTAGGCTGTTGGAATGGAAGCATTTAACATGCTCCAAAATAAACATATTTGTTTTTTCTGAAGAATTTTAGAAAAAGAGAAAATAAGAGGTAATTTCTGTTTCCTTACCTTAGAGAGTTGGTCATGGATCTCTGCAAGGCTTGGTCTGATTTTCTTGACCCCGGAGACGCTACCAGTGTTCCTATAGTAGTCAATTTTTGGAACTGCATCTAGTGTGTTGTGGCCAAATGTTTTAAGGTAGTATGTGTGGCTGTGTGTGTCATATGGATGGAAACCTACTTCTGTCTTGATAGTGTCGCCATTGTGAACTACAGAGCTGTACATTTCCCTATTTCCAGTCCCGTAACTCATTGCAAGTCTGTTATCCTCTCCGGAAAAGGACGTCTCCTCATACTGTGGTGGGTCTTTATCTCCTTCGAGTGCAAGGTTGTCATATCCTTCTCTAACTGTACAGACCTGAAAACGTGTTGGGCTACTGGGAATTGTATCAGGAAAGGAATCTGGAGAATTATTCATTTTATGTGGTACTGTATGCTTGAAGTACTCAACTAAGTGAATATGTGTCCTGGATACCCAATCTGATACAACTTACAAGGCCAACATTACTTTACATTAAACTAAAGATTATGTATTGTTTTTATGTAATTGTCCCAAGTCCCTACAATAAAACACAAGGGGAAAAGAAAGGGAAAAAGTACGTTTAATTTTTGTTTATCAGTTTTAGACGCAAACATTTATTTTTTTAAATTGCTACAAAGAACCCGCACTAAATGTAAATTTAAAAAAAGCTTTTAACAAAATATTAGTTTTCTTCTTTGGCAGCTACATGGAATACATTTATTCTTACAGTAATTTTACACAGCCGTAAACCAAGGCATTAAGCAAACTTGCGGTGCTTATTTGAAAGAACACCCCAAGCAATATAACCATGGACACCAAATGTAAGTAGTGAAACCATTTACTAGCATTTTGACTCCTTATTTGAGGTCTACCAGGCACTGGTCACTAACTCTATAAGAACCAGAAGTTCTCTGCTCTGAGCGAAGTCCAGCAGTGCAGGGCTTAGCTCATTGGCTGAGGCCAATCAGCTGACGCTCTAAGCCAATGAGCATGGATTAGCTCAGGAGAACTAAGCTAAGCTTCATGCATGATCTTTCAGCTCTTCATACTGGCAGTGTTAGGTGCCTGGAAGCCCCCTGGTAAGAAGTGAAGCTATTACCAAACTGTGTGACTACTAACATTGGGGGCAGAGCACCAAGGCACTTTTGGCACTATAACAACTACAGCACTCAGTAGTTATTATGATGCTTGGAGTTTTCCTTTAATAAACTATGGAAACCTGCGAAAGGAATTGCAAATTTTGTACAAAATTTGCCAAATTGCAAAAATTCTGCAAAACAGTTATTTTCCAGCTTGATTACTGTTTCCAATTCCGTAGTACATTTTCTGCAATTCCCAGTTTAGTGAGTTAACCCATTCTATATTTCATGAAGCTAAAAAATTATTTTAAAATAATTTATGGTCTTTACCTCTACATAGAAGCATAGAGGTAAGGTTGATATCGAGAATAAATTAAATAGTGAATAACTAAGAGACCTAATCACTAAGCAATGAAAAGTGGTAATAAGAATATGATAATGTAATTATATATATATATATAATATTCATACAATTTAACATATTTTTCAAACTCTGATGTTTTAGTTCTAAAGCAACCACAGTTTGCTTTTTAGTGAATAGACCTATTCATTATGCTGTTATTAAAGGGTCAGTCGAAATGCCATAAGGCAGCCATAAGGCAGCTATAAGGCAGAAGATATCATCCCCTGGTCCTGGGTAAAACTGTTTTCAAGTAGCGGTCCCCATGGTATCAATTTCATCTTGAGTGGTCAGAAGACGTGCTAAGCCAACCAATTCCTGGCAAACAAAAACTGGGTCTTGTATATTTTGGAGACACTTATCTTGGAGGAACAATTCAAAACTGTTCTGACCTAGAACCAGGTGATGCCATTTGCAGCCTAATAGCACCATAACCACTACATTGCTATCATTACTGACCGTTTAATGTGATAGGGCATAGTGATTTTAAAAGCAGAGAAACATACTTCAAAATGCACCTCTATGTTCATCAAAAATCTTAGAATTTGAAATTTGACTGAGAATTAGAAATAAAATGGCATTTTAATAAGAGCATATTGCATTCAATCTTTACAAATATGTCAGTTCTGAAAAACTCTGTTTTCTTCTATTTTGCTTCTCTACTAATCACTACATAAAGAATTATAGTCACCTAAAACCTAAACTGAGAAATGTAGGTCAAAACAAACAAGATGAAAAAAAAAATACATCTTTGACTCAGGTACAGCCGAGTTTATGTTTTCTAAATTGGATATTTTTGCCCACATTGTGTAAGTTTTGCCATCAAACCCCATAACTTGGGTTATAGATGCCATTGTGCATTTTATTTCTCAAAAAAACATCAGTTAATGGCTTTCAGGGTTATTCATCAAAGTAAAAATTGTCGGGGATTTAAAATTAATTCAAATAGAATTTCAAACTAAAAGCCAAAATAGCTGAACGGAAAGCATGGAAGATGATCGGAGGGCTATACAGAGCTAACTAAGCAAAACAAACAAATGTAACATATAGTACTTAAAGGAACACTCAACGCACCATACCCACTACAGCACACTGTAGTAGTTATGGCACCAGAAGTGCTCTGACACCCTCCATTGTATGCAGTCAAAATACTTTAGAGGATCTCGCTCTCATTTATGCTTCCATGAAGTTGTGGAGAGGTGCATGTCAGACCCCACAATGGACGGACATTCTGGGCACCATAAATACTTACTATAGCACACAGTAGTTATTACGATGCAAGGAGTGTTCATTTAGGAGTTAAAATCCAGACTATTAAAAAGGCATAGGACAATTATCGGTCCTTATTTTCAAATTGTATTGTGATAATTTTTAATCATGCAACATTGTAGTTGGTGTATTTCTTAGTTGATAATAGCTGATGCTAACATACACAATAAATAAAATGGCGTACACCTAATTAAGCAGGGATAATTTGTTAAGCCCAACTGATGGTTAAAATGCAATACTCTTAATTATGCAAAAATCTGTTTTAGCTCCTCATGCGATATGATGATAAAAATATTATTTTATATTATTATATATATTATTATTTACTGAAGAAAGAATTCAAGGCGAATTCAAAGAGAATTTAAAATTTTAGGTCAGTTTGGTAGTAAATAACCCTGTAGGAGGTGAGAGGATATGGTCATGGTCAAAAACAAAATGGGCTTCTAAATGTACATGCTGTTTGTTGATAATTCGAAATACATTATGAAATTAATGTTTGCTTCTATGCAAAATGTATTAATAGAGATCCACCAAATGTCCTGCACCAAATCCATGCAAAAACGAGTTGCCATATTAACAAATTGTTAGGTGCTAACAATTAAAGGACAACTGTCAGCTCAAAACTATTTTTTAACATAAAAATACTTTCAAAGAGTTTTGAAAGGAAAGAAATTTACATTATTTTAAGGAAGTATATGTTGAAAAAAAAAATAGAAAACCCCATCACTACCCTAATGTATGATAAGACCCTTCAGCCATATACATGCCTTCGGTGGGACAACATTTGAAAACCGACAGTTAGTCTCTATGGTCTTCTCCGCTTCACTCCATGCACAGAACCTGGGAAGACCATAGAGACTAACTGTCGTTCCTTTACGTTGTCTGACCCAAGTTGTATGTATATGGCTGAAGGATCCTGTCATATTCTATACGAGGGCATAGTTAGCCCATTTTGGGTTTTATATACTTCATTTTACAAGAAAAAATCTATTTCCTTTGATGGAAGGATTTTTATATATAAAAATAGTTTTGAGATGACAGTGGCCATTTAAAGCATGCTGTAAGAAACATCTAATTGGACAAAACTTTTTAATTTTCTTTTTTAAAAAGGTGGTGGGCAGTCATCTAAACATAAAAGGAAAAAAAAATTATATTAACCATGTTAGAGTGTTTATTTTAAAACATATTCTCTGATATATCACGGCAGCCAACGTCACAAAATTTAATTGGTGGGAAATAAGATGTAATATAATTTTAAAAAATGTTCAAAGTCAAAACCCTTTATAAAACACACACAAAAAAACTATTTTACAGCTGCTCCCTCTCTTCACTGTAAAAATAAATTCTATTTAAAAATCAAATTGTGTCCATAATCTAACAATGTAATTCAACCAGACTTTTCAATTATTTTTGGATAATTATGTTGCATAATTTGATAACAAAAGTAAAAATGAGCAATTAAATAGTTCATTAAGCAGAACAGCTTTGTTTGTGCTACTAACCTCTTGTTCCTGGAAAAATACTAGGGATGCAATCTCTCTGTTGCTGATTTGCATAACTTAGGAAAGAAAACATTAGCTTTTATACTATTTTACTTTGCCATTTTCAGCCCATTAGTAGTCAGTGGATATTTTTATTGGCTTAGAATTCTTCAAAACCACATGGCTTTTACACCAATCACAAGCTCAGATCAACTGTTTAAGCACTCAACTAATTAATAATTTACTCACACATTTAACTGTTAAACATCAACTAATATTTCTCCACGTATAAACCAATTTCATCACACTTGAAAGAAAGTCAGAAAGGGCACCTTTTAATTCTGCAAAACATATTTACCATAAACTAAATTGTGCACAAAAATAACAGGATTTACAACCTCATGTAGAATAAAAGACAAATGGCATGACTTTAATCATTAAAAGTAGTTTACCCTCTGTACTATGCCTTTTGTTATGTAATTTTTGCGCACACACACACAGGCACACACAGACACACACACACATAAAACACACATACAGAGATAACTGACTGAAAATAACAAATATCATACCCAGTCAACAAGTTACTAATTACAAATGATGGGTGTTGAATTCAGATGATCGCCATAGGGCTATAAGATGAATTAAACGTATCTATATTTTTGGAAAAATTACATTCTTTTTATATACTGTAAAGACAAACTGTGGAAGAAATCAGAACCAATAGAAATAATACATACTTGCAAAGGCTACATATGCATATTTAGAGAACAAATGCTAGAAAATGGTAAAAAACTTAACACAAAGGTAAAAGATCTTTGTGGTTATCAGTTAGAGAAGGAAGCATATATAACACATACATTAAACATTTTCTAAGTGCAATAAAATACTAGAAGGAAAACAGGATGATCTCCTCTAAGAAGGGGGGTTATAGTGTGTCCTGAGGATTTCTAACAGGGAGTAACCCTTAACAAATTGGAGAAAAAAGTATAAATGTGATCCAGGGACAAAAAGTCTGAGGAGCACACAGAAGAGTCCTCAGAGTTTGGCATATAGGAGGTTAAAACACATTTATTGTACACCATTAGATACATAAGTTAAAATAAAATAAATAAACAAAAATAGCTAATCACTTCACATCTAAATCCATGAGGAGAGCTCAGCATATCTAGGGGGGATATGAGATTGGCAGATAGGTAGGGGTTGCTGAAAGGTGAATGATTGGTGAATAAACATCTCAGAGAGAAAGACTTAATAGGTAAATAAGATTGTATCGTCTATCTTGTAGTAAATAAACAACGATGAATAGAAAGTTATTTAAACAAATCAAGCCTATATTTCTCCAGTTACTTCTGTTTGGAAGTATAACAGCTTGCTCGTAAAGAATAGACACTAAAGTTCACGTTACTTCACAAACGTATCCACCGCTGAATGAAAAATAGCCAAGTTGTAACAAAATTTCAAAAGAAAAGTAAATCAAAATGGAAACATTCAGCAACATGCAGACCACCTCTATCTGCACGGAAATCTACATGAGTAGCTTAGCAAATCGTCGGCAGTGAACTCACTGTCTAGTAAATTGCCGGCTAAAAATAGATCCGTGCTATTTCGGTAGTGCAATTAACATCCCTAGATACAATGCCCCTGCTGGAAATCTCCTACAATACCCCCATTGCCCCTGAAGTAGCTAACGGATGCCAGGTCAATCCTCATAATCCTCACACCAAATAAAGTGTAAAGCAAAACAAGTGCCGTGAGATTAAAATCAACTATAAACGGACATGATGCCTAACGCGTTTCGGCTTCATGTTGTAGTTTTTGCTTCTTGAAGATCACACTAGGCTCTGTCGTAACCAGTGCTGTATATACTTCCATGAGGGCTTAAACACATAAAGGGGGAGATTGCTACCTCTTCAGTTAGTTCTCGTACTGCCAATCCATACCCGTTTGGAACTAGTGTGGTATGCTTTATTATTAACTATCTATTATTGAGCATCTCACTCAGGGCTGTTCCCCCTCCTATCAGGCTACACTGTTTAATTTGTCCTAGTACTTTTTAGAGTTGCTAATAAAGTTCTTTTGTTATTTATTATTATTTTCTTGTGGTCACTTTCTATTCAAGTGACACCTTTGGTTTTCTATTATTTATTTTGGCGCTACTAAAGCACTTTTGTCAAAGGCAATAAACGAGTATGCTGACCTGTACGAATATTTGTATGGTTGGATGAACTATCATGAGCCAATCGGATGTTGGGGCGTGTGGAACTTCTCGCGCCAAAAGCAAAAGGAGTATTACCGCTTTGAGACTGGTACGTCCTCCTGCCACATATAGTTACACCCCTCGGGCATGTCAATGGGCGGGGCCAGTCTCCGATTTTCCAAGGATATACCTTCCCTTGTTACTGCCTGTTACAGAGGCAACCAACTTATGTTATGCGGTATGCATCCATTGATCATATCTGCCACACAATTTTCTTGCCGTCGGGTACCGTTGGGCAATTGAAAAAATGTGTCAGTGCCAGCATAATGACGGTCTTACAGTGGGAGAATGGTATTCAGATAAAACTGATTTCTTAGGTCAAACGTATTTAGTACAAACCCTTTTTTCCAGGAAGATGTAAAGTGTGGATACTCTTAGATATTTACATAGCAGGTATTATATAAGGTATTATATAAGACACAGGTGAAGTTGACTAGCTACATATAGTTAATACTAAATCCTGTCTTGCTGCCTACTTCTTCTTACGTGCATAGGTACTATTATTGTCCATACACTAAATTCTACCTAGAATATGGTGATGAAGGGGTAGTTAAATCCAATGTCCCCAGCTGGTAGTGAGATACAAATAAAGTGGTGGTGCTTAAAAAGTAACAGGATGGTGTAAAAGGAGAGAATCTGGTGTATATATATATATATATATATATATATATATATATATATATATATATATATATAAATCCAGAAAGCTCTTGCACTCCAACAAAACAGTTATTCAATACCTGGTGCTCGGGTAGCTTGAACATATAAACAGAAAAAAATACCGGCACTCCTAGGCTTTCCAAATAAGGATTCTTTATTCCAGAAAATTATATTGACGTTTCAGCTCCATTATAGAGCTTTCATCAGCTCTACAATGGAGCTGAAACGTCTATATAATTTTCTGGAATAAAGAATCCTTATTTGGAAAGCCTAGGAGTGCCGGTATTTTTTTCTGTTTATATATATACAGGGAGTGCAGAATTATTAGGCAAATTAGTATTTTGACCACATCATCCTCTTTATGCATGTTGTCTTACTCCAAGCTGTATAGGCTCGAAAGCCTACTACCAAGTAAGCATATTAGGTGATGTGCATCTCTGTAATGAGAAGGGGTGTGGTCTAATGACATCAACACCCTATATCAGGTGTGCATAATTATTAGGCAACTTCCTTTCCTTTGGCAAAATGGGTCAAAAGAAGGACTTGACAGGCTCAGAAAAGTCAAAAATAGTGAGATATCTTGCAGAGGGATGCAGCACTCTTAAAATTGCAAAGCTTCTGAAGCGTGATCATAGAACAATCAAGCGTTTCATTCAAAATAGTCAACAGGGTCGCAAGAAGCGTGTGGAGAAACCAAGGCGCAAAATAACTGCTCATGAACTGAGAAAAGTCAAGCGTGCAGCTGCCAAGATGCCACTTGCCACCAGTTTGGTCATATTTTGCAACATCACTGGAGTGCCCAAAAGCACAAGGTATGCAATACTCAGAGACATGGCCAAGGTAAGAAAGGCTGAAAGACGACCACCACTGAACAAGACACACAAGCTGAAACGTCAAGACTGGGCCAAGAAATATCTCAAGACTGATTTTTCTAAGGTTTTATGGACTGATGAAATGAGAGTGAGTCTTGATGGGCCAGATTGATGGGCCCGTGGCTAGATTGGTAAAGGGCAGAGAGCTCCAGTCCGACTCAGACGCCAGCAAGGTGGAGGTGGAGTACTGGTTTGGGCTGGTATCATCAAAGATGAGCTTGTGGGGCCTTTTCGGGTTGAGGATGGAGTCAAGCTCAACTCCCAGTCCTACTGCCAGTTTCTGGAAGACACCTTCTTCAAGCAGTGGTACAGGAAGAAGTCTGCATCCTTCAAGAAAAACATGATTTTCATGCAGGACAATGCTCCATCACACGCGTCCAAGTACTCCACAGCGTGGCTGGCAAGAAAGGGTATAAAAGAAGAAAATCTAATGACATGGCCTCCTTGTTCACCTGATCTGAACCCCATTGAGAACCTGTGGTCCATCATCAAATGTGAGATTTACAAGGAGGGAAAACAGTACACCTCTCTGAACAGCGTCTGGGAGGCTGTGGTTGCTGCTGCACGCAATGTTGATGGTGAACAGATCAAAACACTGACAGAATCCATGGATGGCAGGCTTTTGAGTGTCCTTGCAAAGAAAGGTGGCTATATTGGTCACTGATTTGTTTTTGTTATGTTTTTGAATGTCAGAAATGTATATTTGTGAATGTTGAGATGTTATATTGGTTTCACTGGTAAAAATAAATAATTGAAATGGGTATATATTTGTTTTTTGTTAAGCTGCCTAATAATTATGCACAGTAATAGTCACCTGCACACACAGATATCCCCCTAAAATAGCTATAACTAAAAACAAACTAAAAACTACTTCCAAAAATATTCAGCTTTGATATTAATGAGTTTTTTGGGTTCATTGAGAACATGGTTGTTGTTCAATAATAAAATTAGTCCTCAAAAATACAACTTGCCTAATAATTCTGCACTCCCTGTATATATATCCAGATGATGTAATCAATGAAGACGCCCATAATGTAACAAATATGTACATGTATTAGGTATGTTACAATTACTTATGGTTCATATAAATAAAATGAAACCAGCACACTCTTCCAAGTAGTTAGCTCATGTATCTATAAATTGATGTATATTAATGTGTAAAATGGATAAATGGAAAAATAATCCATTTTAAACTAATATACTGAGATGTAACGTGCATGCTTCTATGTTTCTATAAATGGGGTAAACGTAAAACCCTAATTTAAGCGTTTGGGTGACTGGGTATTGAATGTATGGATCCAGAAGCACTCTCTTCTTTTGAAGGTCTGATCCAGATCCACTCCCCTTTTGCCCATTTGTATTCTCTCTATACCTGTAAATTTAATACTTCTGGGTGAGTCATTGTGATAGAGTCTGACATGTCTAGCAACCAAAGTATCTTTATTAGATGTCACTGAGTGGATATGTTCCATTACGCGTCTTTTCAGAGAACATATGGTCTTTCCCACATACTTCATGCCACATTTGCCACATTTGCATGCCAGAAGGTAGACTACACCAGAGGTATTGCAGTTAAAGAACTGTTTGATTGGGATATCAACGGTGCCTGTGGAGTCAGTTAAGGTCTTAGACCCTTTTGCCATATAGCGACAAGCCACACATCGTCCACATTGATATGTGCCCTGTACTGTAGTCCAGCTCTTTTTAATCATGTTGGATATAGAAAAGTGGCTTGGTACCAGGATCTCTTTTAAATTTCTACCACATCTAGCGGTGAAGGAAACCCTAGGGGAAATAATTTCAGTCAAATGAGGTGTCAAGAGTGGCCAGAACCTTCCCAGGGTTCTTTTGGCTGACTCACAGCCTGCATCATAGTTTGCTTTACACCTAATTGACTTTGTGGGACATTGTTTTACTTCATTGCCTAGAAGAGTATCACAATCACAGAGAAATGCCCTTTGGCATGCTTGTTTTAGACATCTTCTCGGGTACCCCCTTTCCTTAAATCTCTGTCTCAGGTGTGAGGCTTTTAGCTGGAAATCCTCTGTGGAAGAACAGTTTTTCCTCAACACAAATACTGTCCTACTGGGATGCCTCTCTTAAGGGGAGTAGGGTGATAGCTTTCCCATCTGAGCATGTTGTTTGTAGAGGTTGGTTTGCGGTAGAGGGTGGTATTAATCTCTGAGTTGTCAGATATCGTGAATGCACAATCCATAAAATTGAGTGATGGAGTTCCCACCTCCATGGTCAGCTTTAGATTGAGGTTTTTTACATTTAGGGCCCCCACAAACTAGGCTTCATGTCTGTTTATAGTTGATTTTAATCTCACGGCACTTGTTTTGCTTTACACTTTATATGGTGTGAGGGTTATGAGGATTGACCTGTAGTGATGTCCTGAACAGTTCGCCGGGAACTGTTCGCCAGCGAACATAGCTTGTTCGTGGCAAACGCGGCGGGCGAACATATGCAATGTTCGGTCCGCCCCCTATTCGTCATGGAGGTGGGAGGGAGGGTCTGCTGCTGATTGGATGGAATGTGTCTGCTGACTGTGAGGTACAGGGTCAAAGTTTACTCAATGATGACGAATAGGGGGCGGACCGAACATCGCATATGTTCACCCGCCGCATATGTTCACCTGCCTGGCGAACTGTTCGGGCCATCACTATTAACCTGGCATACTTATAGTGTTGCGGTCACCGGCCCGCCGAGCCTCACAGCCGTGCCCGACCAGCACGGCCACGCCGACAACACGAGCTTACCTGCTCGTCGGCGAGCCGGGAACCGCTCCTTCCGTTCTTCCGGGCATCACGCCCGAATCAAACATGGCGCCGACCACGTGGTCGCGCCTAAGAGTAGCTCCGCCCCCGAAAATTATACCAAACTATCACCCTCAAACTAATGGAGCAGCAGAGAGGGCGAATCAGTCTTTAGAAGCCTATTTACGTTGCTTTATAAATGCCAATCAGTCTAACTGGTGTGAGCTCTTACCCATGGCTGAGTTCGCCAGGAACAACGCCACTCATGAATCTTCTAATCATAGTCCATTCTTTGTAAATCAGGGTTATCACCCCGCTGTTTTTCCTTCTGAATTCTCAGACACGAAAATTCCTGCCTTGAACACCCGTTTGGAATCAATTCATGATACCTGGGATTCCGTCCATTCAGCTCTGCAGAAAGCTTCATTACGAGCAAAGGCCCAAGCTGACAAAAAACGGGGCGCTAATCCTTTATATCTTCCAGGTGACAGGGTGTGGCTCTCCACAAAACATATCAAACTTAAGGTCCCGTCCATGAAATTCGCCCCCCCGGTACATAGGTCCCTTTCGGGTTACCCAACGTGTCAATCCAGTGACCTATTCTTTGGCACTTCCGGCTCATATGAGAATTGCAAATACTTTCCATGTGTCTCTGCTCAAGCCCCTTACTTGCAATCGCTACACCAGATTATCCACTCCTCCTGGGTGATCAAGAAGAATACGAAGTCCGTTCTATCATGAACTCCAAATTATCCAGAGGTGTCTTGTCCTATCTCGTTGACTGGAAGGGTTATGGTCCCGAGGAACGTTGTTGGGTTCCTGCTGACCGGGTCCATGCGCCCCGTCTTATCCGGTCATTTCACAACCGCTTTCCTCTTAAGCCGGGTCCTTCCCGCCCGGTGCGCGGTCTTCGAGTGGGGGGTACTGTTGCGGTCACCGGCCCGCCGAGCCTCACGGCCGTGCCCGACCAGCACGGCCACGCCGACAACACGAGCTTACCTGCTCGTCGGCGAGCCGGGAACCGCTCCTTCCGTTCTTCCGGGCATCACGCCCGAATCAAACATGGCGCCGACCACGTGGTCGCGCCTAAGAGTAGCTCCGCCCCCGAAAATTATACCAACGTGTATAAGGGTCAACGTCAAGACGTCAACGCACACGCCAATCGTAGCCTCTGACCAATCGTAGCCTAGAGAGGGGTATTTAAACCCCTAGCTTTTCCCATTACTTTGCCATGTCATGGTTTCAGTTTCCTGATTTCCTGAGAGTGCTATTTCCGTGATTCTGATTTCCTGGTATCCTGATCCTTGGCGTTTCCCTGGTTATTCTGATCTCTGGTTTCCCTGACTTGGCTTGTTTTATCGGTATTGAGTATTTTCTGGCTTCCTTGACCTTGGCTTTCCCTTTGACCATTCTCTGTCTCTAGCGTATTAGTCCGGCCATTCTAAGGTCAGGTTTACGCTCTATCCTGTTATTTTCCTTTTCTTACCTATGTATATGTTTACATAGTTTCTGCGTGCTGGACCACATTACTAGTCGTGACATTTAGCTACTTCAGGGGCAATGGGGGTATTGAAGGAGATTTCCAGCAAGGGCATTGTATCTAGGGATGTTAATTGCACTACCGAAATAGCACAGATCTATTTTTAGCTGGCAATTTACCAGACAGTGAGTTCACTGCCGACGATTAGGCTAAGTTACTCATGTAGATTTCCGTGCAGATAGAGGTGGTCTGCATGTTGCTGAATGTTTCCATTTTGATTTACTTTTCTTTTGACATTTTGTTACAACTTGGCTATTTTTTATTCAGCGCTGGATATGTTTGTGAAGTAATGTGTACTCAAGTGTCTATTCTTTAAGAGCAAGCTGTACCACAATCATTGTTATACATCCAAATAGAAGTAACTGGATCATGACAGAATTCGGAACCTACGGCCGCCTATCTAACCTACAGATCAACTATACTAAATCAGAAATTCTGGATCTCACCATTAAACACCCACAGAGGCTGATGCTCCGCAACCGGTGTACAAAAAGTCTACATTACCTAGGAATATGGCTCACACTAGACCCAGCGGACCTCTATACCCACAACTTCGCGCCACTCATCAAAACCGCACTGGAGGAACTCCACTCCTGGAACTCATACTACCTCTCCTGGCTAGGCCGCATAAACGCGGTCAAGATGACCGTACTCCTCTTCATCTTCCAAACTGTTCCGATTCTGGCACCGAAGAGCTTCTTCACCACTATCCAAGCGGCAGTCTGCAAATTCGTATTGAAAGGCAAATCCCCCCGAATAGCCCACTCCCAACTGACGCTGCCCAAACTTAAAGGCGGCCTAGCCCTCCCAGACATCAGAAAATACTACCTTGTGGCTCACCTCTTGAGAATTATCAGCTGGTCGGTGACTGCACGAGACAAACTTTGGGTATAACTAGAGACAGACAGAACCAACTGCAACCTCGCAGCACTACCATGGATCACGAGGGAGGCAAGCAAACACATACACCACGCTAACCCATTTGTGAAAGCCACACTCCAAAACGGTCCCAAATACTATCTTACAACGGATCTCAGCCCCCTGCTCCACCTAATGGGTAACCCGGACTTCCCGGTAGGAATTCAGAGACCCCCCCCACGCCTGACGAACAGCAACAAACTACTCCAAATGGCAGATGTACTCACAACCCCATTCGCCATCTGACCATTGACCACCCTGTTCCCAGAACAACACCACACATTCTTACACACGATGGTGAGAGAACGAATCTCCCGCTACGCACTCTCCATCCCCCAACGCCCATGCCTCACCCGGGACCACACAGAGTTTGAGTCCCTTTGCCTACAAGACACACCGACACCAAAGGCGATATTCCTGTGTTATACCACACTGACAACCGGACACTACCTACTTGCACCACCATGCATCAGAAGATGGGAGGAAGATCTGGATGAAACACTCTCAGACGCAGATTGGGACAAAATCATCACACACGTTCAGAAAACCCTGGGGTCTGCACGACTGCAGAAAAATGCATATAAAGTCCTACACGCACTGGACAACACGACACCGGCAACCTTCTGGTGCTGCGGAAAGAAGAGGGGAATTTTCCTCCACCTATGGTGGGACTGCACCCTCATCCAACCATTTTGGGGCATGATAATTCGGGAAGTGACAGACGAAGCTTTACCGCAGTCCCTGGCTCTCTTCCTACTTCACCACACGACGATGCCCTGTAGCGGTACTTACCCTTTCCAAGGGCCGGCCGCGGTCCTCTGTTCGAGCCGCGCGCAGTCCTGCTGCTGCACGAGCCGCGCGCAGCTCATTCGAAGGCAGGAACAGGAAGGCGGGCAGTGACCGCGAGAAGCGGTCACGTGTCCCGCCTGACTCTAAGAGCGTGCCGCGGGTCTCAGCGCGCTCTTAAAGGGACAGTGGGAGCCTAAATTGGAAAAGGCCTCCCATTGGTCCCTATCATGCCACACTCCCCATACACTTACCTTTTGGGGGCGTGGAGATGACAGGGACCAATCAAAATAGTTGTTTAGCTATTTATACTCACCTTTTTCCCTTGGTTCCTTGCCCTATCGTGGTTTCTGTTTCAGTTCCCTTTAGCGCTTGTTCTATTCAGTTGTGTTCCTTCGTACTTGACCTTGGCTTTGTTTTCTGACTACGTTATCTCTTTATCCTTATCTGTTGTGTTTGCCGGCTTGCTTTTTACTGTGTAACAGACCCCGGCTAGTCCTAGTTTACGCTGTCTCTTTGTGCCCTTGACCTCGGATCGCTCCTGACTCTCTACTTCTCCTATATACATTGAGTCCGGCCACTCTAAGGTCCGGTAGACGTATCTCCCCTCTGCGTTGTCTTCTGTTTAGCTGAATCCTGCGTGTTGGGGTATATTTTCGTTACATGCCCACACCGACATACAAAAGATCTGTGATTCCCAGACTTCTCAACGCAGCGAAAGCTATCATCCCCATCTATTGGAGACAACCATGCACTCCTTCAATCAAAAGATGGGTAGAGGAGGTGGAGGATACCAGGAAATTTGAAGACCTAAAGGCAACCAAAATGCACGCAAACTAAAAATATACGAAGCACTGGTTCTACTGGCTGAGATATATCTCCTCCACCGAGTTCGTGCAGCAGCTAACCACAACCTGAACAACAGATACACGAGCACGGAACACCCAGGCAGATACTACTGGGAGATCCCCCGGGGCAGAGGGAACTGGGGCGGTGACTGGGGAAACTGCACATGCAGGAGCAGCAAAATCTTCTCCCCTCCCGCCTCACCCATCTCTCCTCTATCCCTCACCTTCTTTCCCCCCAGACTCAGTACAGCTCTCTTACTCCTTACCTCTCCCACTCCCCACCCTCCCCATCCCACTACCCCGGACAAGGACCTTCCCGACAGTTGACCAGGGAAGCTGACCTTCCCTTCACATACCTACTTTCAGCCGTGGAATAGGACACAGAGCCAAGAACGAGAATCAGCCACATACCTTAACCTCACGACGCCACACATACATGCTCCTCAACCACACATCAACCCACTTAAATGCTGAAGACCCGACATACGTCCTAACATACGACACCCCTGACAACAGTTGCCATCCATACACACCAGACGGCCAAGTAGGCATACCTGCATCTCCTAAGACACACAAGACGCACCCCACCCTAAACAGAGGACCACGTTGAAAGCACCTGAGATCACAAATGCACAGCCACAACCACAAGAGTTTTGATATATAAACCCTGCAACCCTATAACAGCCCCTGCGTGGGCACGATGCTTCATATAGAATGTTACTAACGCTGTCACGTTATTCAGTCCAAGACTGTTGTACCACAAACGTTATGTTTTACCATACACAATCTGATTATGCCTCTGCGTAGGAGACAAAGCACCTCTACCCTATAACTGCTTATGTCTGCTTACGTGTTTGCAGCCAAAATAAAACGATTTAACACAAATTGTACAATGCTACCTAGATGAGAATTGATCTAAAATGTTATTTGCCTTATATTAGTTTTACACGGTATGCCTCTGCGTAGGCATTGGCAACAGTGCATATACTTCTGTTAAGATTTAGATCAAATTCTAGCTGCCAACATAAGCAGACTGGGTATTAGGATGTTGCAAATTGCTCACTATTGCCTATGTCGGAATTGATGTGAAATATGTTATTTGCCTTACCTTTGTTTGACATACTATGCCTCTGCGTAGGCAACAGTGCATCTATTTTTTTTTTTAAACCTGTCCTATGTCTGCTGTTATTCTGCACACAAAAACTATTTAACACAAATGGAAGTAACTGGACAAATATAGGCTTGATCTGTTTAATAACTTTCTATTCATCGTTGTTTATTTACTACAAGATAGACAATACAATCTTATTTATCTATTAAGTCTTTCTCTCTGAGATGTTTATTCACTAGTCATTCACCTTTCAGCAACCCCTACCTATCTGCCAATCTCATATCCCCCTAGATATGCTGAGGGATTTAGATGTGGAGTGATTAGCTATTTTTGTTTATTTATTTTATTTTAACTTATGTATCTAATGGTGTACAATAAATGTGTTTTTAACCTTCTATATGCCAAACTCTGAAGACTCTTCTGTGCGCTCCTCAGACTTTTTGTCCCAGGATCACATTTGTACTTTTTTCTGCAATAAAATACTACACTATATATATTTAAAGATATTTTAAGTGCAATAAAATACTACACTATGCCACTATGCCAATGGACATATGCCATTTTTGAATTTTTTGCTGTTTGTGTTCAAACGCAATTTACATCTCTGTCATTTATTGCACCAACACATATTATATACCATTTGTTAGAGGGCAAACAGGGCTTTAATTGTATGTAACATATACATAGATACATTTTCATTAAGTATAAAAAAATTGCAAAATAAATGGGGGAAAAAACAAAAAAAAATCACAGTTTTAGCAATAATAGCATGTGCTTAATATGTCCAGCTTAGAAAAAGTAATTCAAACTAAATTAATTTATGTGTCTTGATTTATAGAGTACATAATATGTATAGGATTTCAGCTTATTTTGAAAGTTAAAGGTCACAAAATACAAGGACTGAAATAAAATTTTAATGTGATACAATTTTAGAAGTTGGTATGTTTCTCTCATAGGTTTAGTAGCCACTAGGCATGTGCATGGGGAATGTTATCGGTTCGGTTCAGCATTCCGAAATTTGGGACTTCGGCAATTCGGGACTTTGGCAATTCAGGACTTCGGCACTTCGGTTCGGAACTTCGGCACTTCGGAACTTCGGCAACTTCGGCACTTTGGCACTTCGACACTTTGGAATTTCGGGACTTCGGCATTCCGGAATTTCGCCACTTCGGGACTTCTCTTGCAGCCACTTAGTAGATAACTCCCTAATTCCCACGGTATTAGGGAGTTATCTACCAAAAGGCTCAAAGAACTAAATTGGTCTTTCAGCCAAATTTACTAATACTAAGTAAAAATTACTTAGTATTAGTAAATTTTGCCCCTAATCGCTATACTACGAGTAGGGGCATGTATATTAAACAGTGAGCAGCCTGTGGATGCTCATTGTTAAAAAACAAAAACAAAAAGGGTCCCCCCTTCCGAACCTATTGCCCCCCCCCCCCGGCCCCCACCCCTGAGTGGCGGGTGGGGGCCCTCAAGTAAAATAATAATTTTTTTAAGAGTGTCGGTTATTATAGATTTTTTTGGCCTTTTTTGGGGCTGAAAAAAGAAGATTTTAGAAGAAAGAAAACTTTAAATGGTAAGTTTATTTTTTTACAGGTACTTAGTTAATGACCCCCCTCATTATTTTTAGGGTGAGGGAGGTAGGTAGGGGTTAGGTTTTTTTTGGGAGGGGGGTGACTAGGGGTTTGGGGACCCCTAGTCACCTGGGGGGAATAACATTTTTATTTAGGGCCCCCACCCGCCGCGCAGGGGGGGTCAGGGGGGAGGACAATAGGTCCCCCCTTATTGGTATTTAGGGCCCCCACCCACCGCTCAGGGGTGGGGGCCACGGGGAGGACATTAGGTCCCCCCTTATTAGTATTTAGGGCCCCCACCGCTCAGGGGTGGGGCCCAGGGGGAGGACATTAGGTCCCCCCTTTATTAGTAATCAGGGCCCCCACCCACCGCTCAGGGGTGGGGGAAAAGGGGGAGGACATTAGGTCCCCCCTTTATTCTAATTTAGGGCCCCCAACCACCGCTCAGGGGTGGGAGCCACGGTGGAGGACATTCTGTTCCCCCCCTTTATTAGTATTTAGGGCCCCCACCCACCGCTCAGGGGTGGGGGCCAGGAGGAGGACATTAGGTCCCCCCTTATTAGTATTTAGGGTTCCCACTCAACATTCAGAGGTGGGGGCCAGGGGGGAGGACATTAGGTCCCCCCTCCTTATTAGTATTTAGGGCCCCCACCCACCGCTCAGGGGTGGGGGCCAGGGGGGAGGACATTAGGTGTCCCCCCCTTATTTTACTGTAGGGCCCCCACCTGCCGTTCAGGGGTGGGGGCCGGGGGGGGCAATACCTTTTTTTTTTTAAGTGAGCAGCCATAGGCTCACTGTTTAATAGACATGCCCCCACTCGCAGTTTATCGAGTAGGGGCATCATTTACTAATACTAAGTAATCTTTACTTAGTATTAGTAAATTTGGCTGAAAGACCCATTTAGGTCTTTCAGTCTTTTAGTAGATAGCTCCCTGATACTGTGGGAATTAGGGAGTTATCTACTTATTCATTCCTGTCATTACATTGACTGGCTAAGTAACTTACATTTTATATGGATGTATGTTACTTGATTGTTGTAAGTGTTGCAAATGCTTACAGCTGAATCCTGGCTATGTTTGTATACTTTTTATTTAAAATTGTATACAGTGTAACATACTTCATTCTTCCACTGGATAAGTATATTAGTTCTTAGGCAATACTGTGCTTCGGGACTTCGGCACTTCGGAAATTCGGAAATTCGGTTATTTCGGAAC
The DNA here is from genome assembly GCF_036172605.1 of Pelobates fuscus. NCBI lineage: Eukaryota > Metazoa > Chordata > Amphibia > Anura > Pelobatidae > Pelobates > Pelobates fuscus. The sequence goes on from NC_086319.1 coordinate 330,457,472, forward strand.
CTCGGGACTTCGACAATTCAGCAATTCGGCAATTCATCTATTCATCAATTCATCTATTCGGACATTCGAAGTACCCGAATGTCCGAATTTCCCGAAAACAAAAACGAAATGAAAACAAAACGAAATTCACATGTCTAGTAGCAACCACAAAAAACAAATTTGCCTCACAAAAGTATATATTTATATAAAGTAGACATCACAGGCTATTTACCTAAGGTTAGTTTGACACTTTTGACATAGCTATTTCATCGCCAATCTCTGCTAAATATTGGAGTAAAATTGTGTTTTTTCTCTATTTTGGCATATACACATATAACAAGGTTTTTGTAATGTGTATTTTGTAAAGCTGGTGTGTGCTATTCCTGCACAGAACCCCATATTGTGTTTAGCTACATCTGCTGAGTATAACAATTGTAATAAACGTTTAACTCACAAGTTGGAATAAACTTGGAATTAATAATAACATTAATGACTAAAAATAATAACTTAAAATAATAACTTAAGGGGGCGTGGTCTAACCCGCAACGAGAACGGTCGCATGTAGCCGGAGCTCCGCTCTCACAGACCCGAAATAAGCGTCTTTTAACAGCGAAATACAGGGTAAGAAGCCACCGGAGACCCTAAGAATGTCGCAAACAAAATGCAAACCCAAAAACCCGGACAAAGGGGACAAAAACACGTTCTTTGGAACGAGGCCGCAAACTAACAAACCGGCCGCAATGCGAGGAAACGAGCAAGATGGCGGCGACGGAGACGACACGCTGCCTCTGCAGCAAGATCCTACAGATAATCTGCCGATCACACAAGGAGTATTACAGAAATGCCTAGATTCAATGTCGGACAAAATCCTGACCAACATAAATAACACCTTGGCCGACATGAAAAAGGACATACAAGATCTGAGTGACCGCACAGCGAGGATGGAAAATAGAATGGGAGAATATGCGGAAGCCCATAATGACATGGCGGAACATGTACAAACCCTCGAGCACCAACAAGAACAGCTACAACTGAAAATAATGGATCTGGAAGACAGGTCAAGACGCCAAAACATAAGATTTAGAAACATTTCTGAAGAGGTGAAACAACCGGACTTACAGGAATTCTTGACAGGATTGTTTAAGTCGCTGGCTCCAGACATACCCGTCGATATGCTGCTCATCGATAGAGTACACAGAGTAGCCAAGCCGAAGTTTTTACCAGCGGAGGCCTCACGGGATGTGCTAGCCAAACTCCATTACAACCACGTAAAAGACATCATCATGCAAGCATCAAGGACGAAGGACGACCTCCCAGACAAATACAGAACCATCCAGCTTTTTTCAGACTTATCTGCCCTTACTCTCCAGAAACGCAGAGAATTCCGAGGAATTACAGAGGCCTTGAGATCCCAGAGGATCCCTTACCGATGGGGCCACCCAGTCCGTCTAACCATCCACAGAAACGGGACTCTAACCACCATATTGTCACCAGAGGAAGGCAAGCGAATCCTGAAAACATGGGGAATCAGTGTACGACCGAGCACAGAGGACTCACGGCCCCCACGGGAAACACAAGCGGACTGGAAGAAACCCCGCAAATGAACGATCTCCCCACAACCAGAATAAACATCTAATGGTTTGCATATAATTTAATAGCCAATTCAATATAATAGTGTTGTTATATACGTTACCTTATGTTTAAATAGCAGTAAATTTACAATGTGTTCAGGAGACCTAAAGGATGAGGTCCAGGGTCAAAGTAAAGTAAACTGTTGTGTTTAAAGCTAAATAGCAATCTAGATACCAAAAGTTATGCATTTAAATTTTATGTATTCAGAAACAGTGAGACAAATGTCTTAATGTGTTTATTCTACACACGTAGGAAAACCTATTGAGAATGTACACACAGCAACCCATAAACAGCAAAACGGGTAGCGTCTCCCACTCAATCCCCCTCCTCCAACACTCACCAAGCTGATCCATAGCATACTAGTTGGGAGCATGACACGAAACCAGCCAGAGAGGGGAAAGGGTGGCAGCAGACATAAGTATGGATCAATGCACTAACCCCATAGAACTAAGGGCTTAGACCATTACTCCGATGAGCTAAATCCCTATGCATTCAACTTGAATATCAACCCTGCCAGCTAAGAACGAGGGTCGAGCATTATTGTTACCACACCGTTAATAAACCCCACATCACGCTCCCACTTCGTGCTAACCTTTAGCACTCAAGCCCGCTTTTGGGCACTAATAGTCAAGACTACTAATTTGTTTCTTCCTCCCATTCCCCATCACCTATCCCCACCCCAGTTATACGGTAAACCCCATCCTGATTCAGTGAGTTCAGAACTACAAGATACAGTAAGGTCTAGATTTAAACTAGACACACACTACATAAGTACCGTAGGCCAAGACACTGAACAGAGCGTCATACCAGATAAAACCACTACAACTACCACATACGCCATCGCGCGCTTCCTACCACAGACAAACAATTGGGATACAGGCGGGAACATAACACTAAATAATGAAAATATACTCTCACAATGTGAAAGGGCTGAATACCCCTTACAAAAGGTACTGCTTAAACCGCGACCTAAAACAAGAACAGGCTGACATTGCATGCCTGCAAGAAACTCATTTCAAAACTGCGCCAGCTTTTAGACCAGACCTATACCCTCACCAATACCACTCAGTCACGGGACAAAAAACCAAAGGAGTGTCAATCCTCATCAAAAACACAGTAGCATTCACACACCATGACTCACACATAGATCCCGCAGGAAGGTATATCCTGCTGCTTTGTACGATTAACAACGTAGAGTACACAATAGTATCGATATATGCTCCAAACACTGACCAACGAAATTTCCTCCACAAACTACTGGCGAAAATAACGAAAATCCAGAGAGGCATGCTAATCCTTTGTGGAGACTTCAATCACATCACAGATCCCTCCTGGGACACCACCGCACGCCCGAACTCTAAACAAAAAGCAAAAACCCAATCCAATTGTACAACTTACAAAAAGCTGCTAGATGATTATCAACTATATGACGTATGGCGGGTGCTACACCCGAACCAAAAAGATTACACGTTCTACTCTGCACCACATAAGACATACACAAGAATAGACAGGTTCCACATCCATAGGCAGCACTTAGACCAATTGACAGATAGCAACATACAGGTGATCAGTTGGTCGGATCATGCAGCAGTGACAATGACCATCAAAGATCAATACGAATACAAACATAAAAGCCCATGGAGACTTAACGAGTCGCTACTAACAGATGAAACATTTACGAATTCACTAGAAAACGAAATTACACACTACTTCACCACCAACCAATCTCCACATATGCCAATGAGCACAATTTGGCAAGCACACAAGGCGGTAATTAGAGGACTATTACTGCGAAGAGCTGCGCAGATGAAACATAGCACACAGGCGAAATGGGTAAGCTGGCACAGACAATTACAAGAAGCACTCGTGCTACATAAAACCGAACCAACCGCCAAAATACAAGCAACCATAAGAGACCTACAAGACAAACTCAAAGAACATACTCTTCAACGAGTGCACTACAACCTAAGAAGACTCAACATGCACCAATACACTCAAGGAAACAAAGCCAGCAAACTCTTGGCGTCTCGACTCAAACAAAGAGAAGCAAAGAACAAAATCGAATACCTCATCGACCAATCCAACAAGAAAGTAGTCTCACCGGTAGATATCAGCAAAACCTTTGCCACATACTACCAGGCCCTATACAACCTGAAACAAGCAGAAGACACAGTAGAACCAAAGAAGGAGGATATTCGAAGGTACCTAGAAGACCTCCAACTGCCATCCCTAACGGATACACAAAGAACAGATTTAGTAGCACCTATCACAGTAGAAGAAGTAGAGAATACGATCAAACTATTACCAAAAAACAAAGCTCCAGGACCGGATGGTTTCTCTAATTCATACTACCAAACCTTCCGTAAATCTCTGGCACCACACCTAGCTCAATTGTTCAACCAGGCCACACAATTAGGCACTTTACCCCAAGAACTACTAACAGCACATATCATCACACTCCCTAAGCCGGGCAAGTCCCCAACACAATGCTCTAACTTTCGCCCAATATCGCTACTAAATACTGACGCCAAACTATTCGCCAAAATTCATGCACAAAGACTAAGCAAGATACTCCCATCACTAATCCACAATGACCAGGTGGGATTTGTGGCGGGAAGGCAAGGATCGGACAACACACGTAAAGTACTGAACCTCGTACACAGCATACGTAGAATGGGTAAAGAAAGTCTCCTGGTATCATTAGATGCAGAGAAGGCCTTCGACCGCCTCAGTTGGCCATTCCTTCAAGAGGTTCTCAACAAGTTCAACTTTCCTGAACAATTCCTAGGAACAATTAGCGCACTCTATAATCATCCCACAGCTAAGGTTGTCACTGCGGGTTTCTGCTCGGAGGCCTTCGAAATAACAAATGGGACCAGACAAGGCTGCCCACTATCGCCGCTATTATACGTACTAGCACTGGAACCGCTAGCAAGCAAGATTCGCAGTGAAACCTCGATCAAAGGTGTCAGATTGGGAGATGACGAATACAAGTTGAGCCTCTTCGCGGATGATGTTTTTCTCACACTAACAGAACCGCACATATCAATGCCTAACCTAATGAAACAGATCGAACAATATGGGAAACACTCATACTATAAGCTCAATGTGAACAAAACACAAGCTTTGGGGATAAACATCCACACGCAAAAACTAGAAAGATTACAAGAAAGCTTCCCATTAGATTGGCGCTCAGACTACCTGACATTCCTAGGCCTAAAGATCACAAAAAACCCAACCAACTTGTTCAAAGCCAATTATAGACAAATTTTCGCCTCTATTAAAACGACCCTACAAGACTGGGAGGGGAAATTTATATCATGGATAGGCCGTATAGCAGCCATAAAAATGTCATTCCTGGCTAATCATGGCAGCATCACTTATGGGTAGCTCCTCCCTTAGCAGTCACAGGACAGGAATTAATTAGATTAATTAATTAATTAGACTGATAGGTATAAAGAGTCCCTCCTCCCCTTACACCACAGTCTTTTTTCCTGTCCTTAGCAAGTTCTACAGGACTTTTAACCTTTTCTTTTATGGCCACCTTCCTGCGTTTGTCGTGGGTTCGTTCCAAATGAAGTTCAGCCTCTCTTCATTTGAAGGACCCAGTAAACAGCCTGCATGGGCAGGACTAACTGGGTCAGGTTCTGTGTAAGTACTGAACCGCTGCGTGGGATTTAGGTGTTCTGAGGGAGACACTGGATTTCTATTTGCCTGATGGGGTTGGTCTTCCTTAAAAATTCCCCTTGTTATCAGCTTGCCCCTCTTAATTGGGGTCCAAAATATCCCCCCCCTGCACCTAATTCTGGCAGTTCTTGGGATCCATACTATGGGGCCTGGAGTGCTCCTACCTGTTGCTTGTCCGGTTTCATGTGGGGTCTCTTGGATTGTTGGCTATGCCTTCTGGCCCATGGGGCTATTCCCCGACTGCCTGTGGCTTCCTGGGGGTTCGGGCATCGCAGGCTGGGACTCGGTTTGTTTTCCAGCATCAGGCTGGTGCTCGCGGCCGGATCCGGCGAACCCGGAAGTGATTTTCATTGGCCGCGAGCGTTTGGAACGCACAGCGTGCGTTCCAGCGGTCTGCGCATGCGCGGACCGGATGGTTTTTCCCGGCTCTATTTAAACAGGCAGATCCTGCCTGTCTGATCGTGCGCTGCATCAGCTGTTCGGAGATCTCGTTCCTGACTCCCCTGCAGTTCGCCCTTTGCTGTTTCTTGGCTGCCTGGAGGTCTTTGTGTCATTATAAGGTAGGATTCCTGATTATTCTTGTTTGAGGTTGTTTTTAATTTCTCTTGCTGGTCAGTCTGCTCTGACCTTTTGATTAGGATTGTGTGTTGAATTTCCCTTGGTTCTTCCTTGTAGTATGGATTCCCCCTCTGCCTCTGCAAGATCCCTCTCTAGAAAACATAGGTGAGCCATTCAATTTTTTCTATTGGGGGGGTTGTTAAACAGAGTGCCTAACTAAGCCTGTAATATATGTCATATATGGCTTTATTTCAGCCCCAGCAAGCATCTGGATTCCCCAGCGAGGAAATCAAGGGAAAAGTCCAATAAATGCGTTAATTGCTCATCACCTGCTCCGCCTGGAAGGAACCTCTGCAGGGAATGCTTGTCGGAAGCGGCTAATGTCCCCAGTAAGACTTCACCGCAGGATGATCTTAAGCTCTGGATTTCCCGTGCAATTGCTGAGGGTTTTAAGTCTACCACGGGATGTGGTGGCCCTCCTAAGAGACGCAGAGCGGAACCTCAGTCTTCCAGCTCTGAGGAGGATCCGGACCTGTGGGAGGTCTCTGATGAGGGGGAGGAGGAGGCGGACTATGTCTCCAGGTCTCTGGACTCTAAATCTGTGGATCGGCTTATTAACCTCCTCAGAGACACTCTTAGCCTCACGGAAGAAAAGTCTGAATTGAAAGAGGCTGACAGGTTTTTTGAGGATCTGAAACCTAATAGACCGACGTTCCCTGTGCATTCCTCTATAAAGGACATGATCCTTCAGGAGTGGAATAAGCCGGAGAGGAAGTCCACCTTGAAAAACAAATTCACTAGGACTTATCCTTATTCTGCCGTGGACTGCTGCCTTTGGAATTCGGTTCCCAAGATTGATGCCGCAGTGATCCATATGGCTAAAAAGACCACGCTTCCTATAGACTCCATGGCATACTTAAGAGAACCTATGGAAAAGCGTATGGATGGTGACCTGATTAAAGCCTATCTGGCGCTAGGCTCCGCCCTTCATCCGGCAGTGGCGCTGACCACTCTCTCCAGGGCCTTGCGAGTTTGGCTCGCTAATTTGGAGGAAGATATTGACCAAGGTGTCCGTAGAGAACATCTCCTGGGAAGTCTCAAGGATTTGAGCCTTGCCACTGAATTTTGCTCTGAAGCCTCCCTGGACATCACTCGCATGATTGCCAAAGGTATGGCCCTATCGGTGGCCTCCAGAAGGGCTTTGTGGCTTCATTCCTGGGGGGCGGACTATGCCTCCAAGGCGTCCTTGTGTGGTCTACCGTTCCAAGGGGACCTCCTGTTTGGTAAGATCCTGGAGGATGCCATTCAGAAAGCGGCTGATGGGAAAAAAGTGTTTCTTCCACAAGTCAGCAGAAAGGGTTTTTCCTCCTCCTGGAAAACCAGGCGTTTTAAGGATCGGTCCTTTCGGGACAGTAGAAGCTACAAGCCCGGAAGGGAGTATTCCAGGAACTCTTCGTGGAAGTCCTTCTCTCACTCCTCTTCCAATAAGGCTTCCAGAGGTAGAGGTGCCAGGACCTCCGGGAAAACCTTCTGAAGGTCCTCGGGCCCATCCGGGTACGGTGGGTGGAAGACTGCAGTTCTTTTACCCGGTGTGGGCCGCAAATGTCACAGACGAGTGGGTCACCTCAATCATAAAAGAAGGCTACAGGATAGAATTTTCCTCTCGTCCACGTGCTGCCCATTTCAGAAAATCAAAAGTGTCAGAAGGTGTCAAACGAAGGGCCATGAGGACTTGCATTTCCACTCTGTTGGGACAGAAGGTGTTGGAGGAAGTCCCTTCTCACGAAAGATTCCAGGGGATGTATTCCACTGTGTTTCTGGCCCCAAAGCCCCAGGGAAAGTGGCGTCTCATCCTGAACCTAAAAGGAGTGAACGCCTTTCTGGACGTAAGGACTTTCAAAATGGAATCCTTACAGACTATCCTAAAGTGCGTAAAACCAGGAGATTGGATGACCTCCATAGACTTAAAAGACGCCTACTACCAAATCCCTGTAAACAGCAACCACATGCAGTTCCTTCGATTCTGGGCCTTAGGAAGACATTTCCAATTCCGAGGACTTCCGTTTGGTCTCAGCTTAGCGCCAAGGACTTTCTCGAAGGTCCTTGTCTCTCTGATTGCCGTCATTAGGATGAGAGGTATCGAGATATTCCATTACCTGGACGACATACTCATCATAGGGCCTTCACAAAGAATAGTGGAGCATCATACATATATGGCAATGAACATCCTGCAAGATCACGGGTGGCTTCTCAACATAGAAAAAAGCTCCCTGATTCCGTCTCAGACCATCGTGTTCCTCAGAGCAGTGATAAATACCATTTCTGCTCATGTGTTTTTGTCTCCGGAGAGGGTCCTGAAGCTACAAGACAAGGTCAAGAAGCTCCAGGTTCTCGAGAAGGCCTCGGCAAGGGAAGTCATGAGTCTCCTGGGTTCTTTGACATCTACGATAGGTTTGGTGAAGTGGGCCCAATGGAAGTTTCGACCAGTACAGAGTTGTTTTCTTCTCCAGTTCGACAGAGGAAAAACGGATTGGGATCAGGAAATTTCTCTGCCCCTGCCAATAAGAAGAGAGTTGGACTGGTGGAGGAACGGGAAGAACCTAGCAAAGGGTTTTCCTTTAGAAGAACCTCCGTGGACCGTCATTACGACGGATGCCAGTTCTTCTGGTTGGGGTGCCCACCTCGATTCCTCATGGACTCAGGGGTGGTGGACTCGAGAAGAAAGTCGGCTCCACTCGAACCTAAGAGAACTGCGAGCTGTGTCCAAGGCCATTCAAGTGTTCCTTCCAGAGATCAGGAGTTCCTGGGTGTTGATCAAGACGGACAACCGAGCGGTGGCCTCTTATATAAACAACCAGGGAGGCACAAGGAGCAAGCAGCTCTTAAAAGAGCTGGCTCCTCTAATGGTGATGGCCATGACCTATCTCCAGGGACTGAAGGCTATCTATCTTCCAGGCTCGGAGAACGTAGCGGCGGATTTTCTCAGCAGGTCGGAAATTCTCCCGGGAGAATGGAAACTTCACCAGTCAGTTTTCGCTTGGATCACCCGTCGGTGGGGCATGCCCCAGATCGACCTGATGGCCTCGTTCAGGAATCGCCAGGTGGAGAATTACTACTCCCTCCACTCAGAGAGTCAGGCACTGGGCCAGGATGCTCTATCTCTTCCTTGGTCGTTCGATCTGGGGTATGCGTTCCCTCCCCTACCCATGATACCCAGATTCCTGAGAAAAGTTTGGGCAGAAGGAAAAACCGTTATTGCCGTAATCCCGATTTGGCCTCGAAGGCCGTGGTTTCCCCTACTGTCAACGCTGAGCCAGGAACAGCCTCGGCCCCTGCCTATATTGAAGGATCTGCTAACACAGGGTCCAATATCCCATCCTCATCCGGAACGCCTCAAATTGGGGGTGTGGGTCTTGAAAAAGAAAGACTTCAACGATTAGGCCTTTCAGAAGCAGTGGTCAATACTCTCTTACACTCAAGGAAGGCTTCTACGTCTTCATGCTACCATAGAATCTGGGATGTGTTTCAGGAATGGGCTTCAGCCAAGCAAGTTGACTTCATACGCCCTCGCAACACTGACATCTTGGAGTTCCTGCAGGAAGGTCTGGATAAGGGTCTTAGCATCAGCACTCTTAAAGTTCAGTCTTCGGCCCTGTCAGCTTTGTGCAACACCTCTTGGTCATCAGACCCATTGATCTCCAGATTCCTCAAGGCAGCTTTCAAGTTGAGACCGCCCTCGAGATCCACTACCCCTCCTTGGGACCTTCCGCTTGTTCTTGACTACCTGTCTGAGGATCTATTCGTTCCTCCTGAGAATTTGGATGCTGTCCTCCTAACTTACAAAACATTGTTCTTAGTAGCAATTACTTCCGCTAGGAGAATTTCAGAGATCAAGGCCTTCTCCACCTTGCCTTCTTGTCTCCAATTCTACCACAATAGGGTGTGCCTGAAACCTAATCCAGCATTTCTGCCTAAAGTGGTCTCTCGTTTCCATCTATCTCAAGAAGTGGTCCTGCCATCCTTCTATCCCAATCCTTCTTCACCAGAGGAGATCAAGTGGCATCGTTTGGATGTTATGGACTGCCTGTCTGTGTACCTTGAACGTTCTGCTCCTTACAGAAAAACTCACCAGCTTTTCGTTTTGCCTTCAGGAGCCAGGAGAGGTGAGGCAGCCTCTCTATCTACATTAAAGCGTTGGATTGCTCTTGTAATCAGAAAGGCTTATCTCAATAAAGATCGCTCTCCTCCGCTGAAGATCAAGGCTCATTCAACCAGAGCATTGTCAACTTCCTGGGCTAATTGGGCAGAGGTTCCATACGATGATATTTGCAAGGCAGCCACCTGGTCTTCCCCGATGACGTTCATGAAACACTACAAACTTGATGTGGATGCTCCTTCCACCTCATTTGGGAAGAGTGTCTTGTCTACGGTTTCTTTGTCCCGTTGATATTAAATTCAGTCATAGCATATTGATTTGTTCTGTGTGTTTTATCATACTTTTATTTCCCACCCTAATTTTGTGAGCTTGGGTATTACCCATAAGTGATGCTGCCATGATTAGCCAGGAATAGAGAAAATTTATGCCAAACTTACCGTAATTTTCTTTTCCTGGCTATTTCTCATGGCAGCATCAGGGTTCCCGCCCATTTTTATTTTCAGCTTTATAATTGGACTGTGGTGTAAGGGGAGGAGGGACTCTTTATACCTATCAGTCTAATTAATTAATTAATCTAATTAATTCCTGTCCTGTGACTGCTAAGGGAGGAGCTACCCATAAGTGATGCTGCCATGAGAAATAGCCAGGAAAAGAAAATTACGGTAAGTTTGGCATAAATTTTCTCTATTATTACCCAAACTACAATATTTGTTCAGAACCCTACAAATACCATTACCAAAGAGTTTCCTCATAGAAATCCAAAACATATTCCTAAAATTCGCCTGGCAAAACAAGAAAACAAGAGTAGCTACCAAGATACTACAGAAACCCATCAAAGAAGGCGGGCTAGGCTTCCCAGACGTTCAAGCATATCACCAGGCAGCACTACTCAACACTATTGCACAAACAATGTCAACAGCCAACACCCCCCAGTGGTCACACATAGAGACACATTGGGCGAAACCCGCAGAGATAAGAACCATTCTATGGACCCCACCGAAGTGGAGACCGCAAACGTACCAATTGCTGCCCACGACACAATTACTACTTGAAACCTGGGATTTACTCAAACACGACATGACAAATTACCAAACAATCCCGCTATCCACTAGCATAGAAGCACTTACGAAAATCATCCCTACATTAGACAAACAGCCGTGGCTGGCACAGGGAGTGAAACACGTAGTACAACTATTCGAAGCAGGGAAGTTGCTACCGTTTCCCGAGTTGAAATCTAAATATAACCTTCCAAGCCGGCTTTTGTTTCCATACCTACAAATTAAATCTTGCATGGCAAGCATAAAACCAACCGACAACAAGACAGAAGCATCGTCCATGCTGTCACACTTCGAGAAATTATGCCTAGACAGGATACCCAACAAGAAGACGATCTCGGCATGCTACAGTCAACTACTCTCCAACAAAACTGAAGGCAAAATAAGCTTCAAGCAAGCATGGCAAAATGAACTTAATTGCACTATAGAAGAAGATCAATGGAAAAAAGCATATGCATCACACAAAGGCGTCACATCATGCACGAACCACCTAGAACTGCAAAGGAAATTGCTTTACCGCTGGTATCTAGTTCCAGACAAAATACACAGAATATGGCCTAAAACATCCACAAATTTATGCTGGAGATGTAATACACAAGTTGGAACAATGCTCCACATCTGGTGGTCATGTCCGCTATTGCAACCCTTCTGGAAGAAGGTCCAGGAACTCATAGCACAAGCCTCGCAAATAGACACAATACCTGACGCAACCACCTGCATCCTGTTCATACAGCCAGAACAAATGAACAAGGTACAATGGGCAACTACGTACCACATACTCATTTCGGCGGCGACAGTGTTAACCAGACTATGGAAAAAAACAACCCCACCCCGGATAGAACATCTAATAGACCAAGTAAACACCAACTGGAAATACGAATCTATGCATGGGCGCCAATATGGTGAAAAGAAAATCTTAACCAAGGCCAGTCTCATGTGGAAAGAATACTGGACGAAGCAGAGCAATAGTGGACCTCATCAAGACAGGGAAACCAACGAAACATAGTAGAAGGGGCACACATACATAACCCAAGAACTATATGTCACCAGGCACATCAAAGGAGGCCATAAGGGGTAACAAGACCCGTCAACCCCTAGCACCCCAACCAGCATAATCTCCCCCTCACCTTAACTATTCACAACAAAACAGACACGTGGAACCCCGATACAAGAAACCACCACTACGCACCCATCACTAGATAACCAGTAAGAGGCCCTGGTCATTAGCAAGCACAACATTTATATGCAGCATACAGTATAGTTAAATAGAATAAGATTTGACCTGTGTACTATGCACCTAAGCCAAACAAGTGACTATAATATGTTTAATAAGTGTGTATTATTTGTAATGGAACTGGTATGTCGTATCGAAACATTACTGATCTTGCTGATGATATACCCCCCCCCTCCCCTCCCTTTTTCTTCTTTCTGTATCCACCCCTGTTTTACTCATGCAAATAAAAATTGTCAAATAGAAAAAAAAAAAATAACTTAAAAACCGAGTGTAAAGTCAGAGTCCACACTCCTTGCTTTCGGCAATTCAATAATATTTATTAAGAGAGGCTAATTAAACAAATAAACAATACATATACATTTGAAATCGGCTAGTATATGTTGCTACTAAAACTAATCATTGACTGAATGGAAAGTAGGCTAAATTAACATAGTAAAACAGGCATAGACACATGATACAGTTACCACTCCATTGATCGTCAGCTGAGAGTAAGAGAGAGAGGGGAGAGAGAGACGGTGAAGAGAGGTAATTCAAAGAGAGGTAATTCAAAGAGAGGTAATGCAAAGAGAGATAAAATGTGCTATTCACAGGGCTTTAAACAGGTTAGCCCTTCCTTCTGCTGGACACACCTCCCTCAGTCAATCCCTTAGGATGTAACAGAACCAGAGTGCCTCCTGGGGGAAGGGGGATTGCATTGGAAGGGAATGGAGGAGGAGTTTATCAACAACCCAACTGATTTGGCCATGTGCTTCACAGAGGACTCCATTATTGCCTAAGGGTAGAATGGGGGCCCACTTATTACATCCCTCCTATTGGCAATGAAGTGGATGAGACACTTAGACTCTATAAAACCCACCAGAGAGAGAGAGAGAGAGAGAGAGAGAGAGAATGCATCCTGCAGTGTATCTACTTATGTGAATGCACAACCCATTGTCTCAATAGAGCTCTTTCCATTTACATATCATATTGGAGATGATATACTCTGGCAATCAATGACTTCAAGTAACAACACATACCAACCTGATTAACAATGCATACTACAGAAAACACACAATACAATAAGAAATGGGTGAATTAATACATTTTCCACGGCAGTACCCCATGATGATTGGTTTCGGAAATGAGTTGTTGTTGTTCTTTTTTTTTTATTATTTCTTCCACCAGGTAGTACTAGCCATGTCAGTAAATAAATGTTCAGTTAGTTAAAGTTCTTGTTGGTGAAAGAACTCATTATGAATACATTCAGCACAGGTTTGTAAATGTTCTTCTAGTTTTAATGAACAACCTATTCTTGCCAAAGGGTATCCTCAGTTAAACCACCCTCTATTAATGAGGGACCCAGGGTAATGTTGATCCTTCTGTGTCCAATCCTCCATTAAAGTATTGGTAGTTCTCTGAGTTTGTATCCCTTTGGAATTTAACACCCTCAGACTGGAGTGTTGCAGTCATACTATATATTTCAATTCAATTATATTTACAAAACCCAACCCAGTGCCCACACCTCCCAGAACCGTACCCAAGACAACCCTCCTATTCCTAGTTCTACTTCTTGTCACCCATCTGACTAAAACCTTATTAATAGTGGATGTGACCCTAGAACAGTTTTGAAAGTGTGATGAAACTAGCCAATCTGTTAGTCTAATCAATTGGAAAATAACATTCCTGACTATAGGTGTAGGTTTCAGTGAACATATTTGGAAATTACCACTAGAGACCACTCGAATCTCCTGACACTCAGGTCTGCTCCCATTATCCATTAGTGAAGAATTTGTATGAATATAGGTGAAAGGAGGAGTCAGGATTGTAGGCTCTATCTCTCCCTCTACATTCAACAAGACCTTCACTTCCCCACCCCTATTGTGTCCTACTGTTCCCCAATCTATGCCCTTTCACGATTAATGTATCCACTATAATTTGTGTTCTATGATACTCTCTAAGATTGCTGTTAACATTATAAGTAGGGTTATTAACATTTCATAACATTTCATTTGATAGCAATATTTCCTCCCTCCAGATCTACAACCCATTTTCCCCATCCAGTCCATATACATTCCCAATGTTCTTAATTTCCCTTATTGTCTTTTCCAAAATCCCTTGAAAGAATCACGTTGCTTTAGCCCAACAATCCCATTGTCCACCCACCCAAAATTAAATGTCACATCTACATATGGAACTTGTAGATTGTCACTGCTGTCCTCTGTTAAGTTTTTGGTAGATAGAGCTGCATTTGCATAAATACAGCTGTTGTTGCTTTGGCCTGTGACAAGCTGTTCCATCAATTTCCAGGTGAGTTTTAGCATGTTGAGTGACATCCATGTCTCGGTACTTTTGGAAAAATCTGCAAGAGATCAAGAAGGCATATCAGTTCTTAGCAGATAACTCTGTACCTGGGGAACAAGCCCCTTTGTATAATTTACATTGGTCTACATGGACTGACTTGTATAGACCTCTGCATTTTTACAAATGTTTTGCCCAATGTTTCTAGGATTACAAAGGGCTCTTCCCAATTTACATCCCAGGAATAATTTTGCTAAAATTTGGAATCTTTATTAAGCCTACCCCCCTTTCTCAAACAGAGTTTGAGGAGTAGATAACATTTTACAATTTGTTGGGACCATATATGAGACCCCCCTTGGACAGTGTAAGTGCACCTATGAAATCATTCTGTATTGACTTCCAGGGGCTGTCTGCAACTGGCACTCTCTGATGCATAGGCCTTTGTTGCTTAGAACAACCCTTCTTTTATAGAATAACCACTTTGAAGTGTTTGATGGTTCTGTAATAAAAGAGAAATATTAGGATTCCTATTCAGTTCTGCTTTTAAATCTGGCACTTCTGAACCTTGATCAACAATCTTGGCTATCCATAATTAGTTCTTTGCATGTGAAGTGCTCCTCCCGTGCTTGTTGTATCTCAGGGTCTTTTACATGTAAATGCCATTGATCTCCATCTAAGACAGCCTCCTTTGCTAATAAAATCAATTGTACATTGCACCTTTACAACTGCTAACTGGAGGGGTGATTTAGTCCCCATCCAACCAGTTTCCCAAGATTCCATAGGGACAGATAGTTTCATCTGGTGGCACAAGCAATGTCACTATGGATACAAATAGGATGTGTGCAAAATTCCTTTGAAAAATTTACAAGTCCCAAAAACTTTTTCAAGGATTCCTTGTTCAAAGGTCTGGGGACTTTTAAGATTGCTATCACTCTTTCTTTAATTGGGCAGTTGTGATAGCTACTCCCAAACATTTTACCTTTTGTGTGAGCAACCTTTGAAGTGTTTAGCTTGATTCCAGGATTATGCAATTAAGTCAAAAGATTCCGTTAATAAATTCATATGTTGTTGTTTTGCCCCAGAAGGGGGACTTAGTGACCGGTCAGTAAGTGTCACTGAAGCTCATGTGTTAGTACAAATCTTAGTCTGTTGTCTTGCCATAATTTCATTCACGTAAGGGCGTCCTGCATGGTCATCCAGTGATAGTGTCACGATTCCCGGGAACCCAACACGCTAACAGACACACACACACACAGAAAAGGTGCCGTACCGGACCTTAGAGTGGCCGGGCTAAGCACACACAGAATAGTCAGGAGACAAGCCGAGTCAGGGGAACCAGAAGACAGGATAACGATAAACAAGCCGAGGTCAAAGGGTAGGAGAAAGTCACAAAGTCAGTATAACAAGCCAGAGAGTACTGTGATGGGCAATTGTAGGTATAATACACATTGCTAAATCGTATTTCTTTAAACTGCAACTGTTTCTTTAACTAATAACCTTTTACCTATTTACAGTACACAACATGTTTACTCCATCTTGTCTTAGACTAATGCAATAACAAATCAAGGCTTTGCCTATGTCAACCTAACGTCTAGTCCAAATAAAGATTAAAGATGTCTAGGTTATGACATTAGACTGTTAAGTATGTTTTTCTTTTATTTTTAATATATGAACTGCTTTTAACCCTAAGATTAATTAACCCATACATTACCAGTAGTAATTAGAAATGCTATACTATATATACATGCATAATCAATGCTAGGTAGAGACTTACTGACCGACTCTGGAGGTGACATACTGAGAGATTACCTGTATATGCAGGAGGGTATGTTATACTAATACTTTTGCAAGCATTTATTCATTTAATTTTATATACTCTGCTTTATGATTTATTGATGGATTATTATATTCAATAAACTATATTAAAGACAAAGTTATTGCTTCCAACTCCTATTTTTATTGTATTCTCAATTATTTATGTATTTTAAATAGAGAAACTCTATACCGACTATACAAAATTTTAGCTAAGATATCTGTATGGTTAGCCCTGCTAAATTCTAGGTTTTAAGACGTTATAGCGGTAAATAGGAGTACAAGCGGTTACATTGGCGCCCAACGCCAATGTATTTATACCTTAAGTGTCGTCATTTTAGAGTTACCATAGTTCATATATGAAAAAGTAACTTGTCTACTTTAAATCAATTTAGGACCTCCCTTAATTTGGCAAAGATACAAGGCCATAACTAAAAGCAAGTGCACACGTCATGGAAATTTTCCTGACTTGGGGAACTTCCACCAACTTGGGACAAGATGGCTTCCCAAAGTCTGAATAGCTTATCTGTTGTTTATACTAAGACGTAAGTGCACAGTCGTGGGAGATTCCCGGATTTGGGGAAGTTCCATTAACTTGGGGTTACCACAGTATATTGTGTACTGAAAGAGTCGTAGTATAGCCTTGAAGCTTGTTTATGCATTATTGTTATTGTAATTCGTCTGGGACAAAATGGCGCAAACATATTATGCACTGAGGTTATTGCTTAAAGAAACATCTATGAAAAACAATATGTTCCATTTCTAACACCTTGTCAACTTGCAATATCTCTTAAAGACAAAGTACACAGTTTAAGAAATACAACATTTCATTCTAAAACTTGTAATATTTGCATTTGCCCATAACACCCTCTCCATTAAACTGTGGGCATTGACAATTCTTCCTTAAATTAGTAAACCAAAGTTCTCCAACAGTCTAGGTTTTTTTGTGCTCCCAGCATCTTTGATCATTGTTGTAACAGTAAAACATCTGTAGTGTGATCTTTGCCTGTAAAGGTGGTTGATTAAAATGAGCAAAGCTTTTGTCTAGGAAAGAATTGAAAAGAACACCAAGTTCCAGAGTAAGATATTCTTGGATGGATCCAGATACGAATTGTAATCCAAAGTTAAAAGTAGTAATTGTATTTGTAATCCAAAGTCTGTAAAGGCCTGTAGAAGTTTACATTCCTTAGATACATTGCTGGAGGTTGTGTTGTGTCTGTAGAATACCCGGGTATTTGTTGTAGAGTATAGATTGTAGAGTCCAGCTTTCCAAATATTTGGCTAGAATTGGTTGCAGATATTGAATCAGCATCATCTGTTATCACCGTGGTGATGGCGTTGGTATTTGTCTTTGTCTTTTGTCTTGTTTGCTTTTGGTTTTGTTTTTTTCCGTGAAACATTTTTACACCGTTTTATGATGTGTATATATTGGATAATCTCCGATATTCTTTTACGGAATAAATTAATTTACAGCATTTCCAAGACATTGTCTTAAGTGACATGGTTCCCATTATAGTAAATGTTATGTTGATACAGCAATCGAAGTGGATTCTCAAGTGCGCCTCTTTTTGCTGTATTGGAATCTTTGTAACATCTCAGTGATAGACATCTCAATGACATCAGGTGCTGTTGTGCTAAAAATGTTAACCCCTTAACGACCGCTGACGGTCCTGAACCGTCATAACGGTTTTGGGCTACTTACCTGATCGCCGTCGGTCCCACGGCGGCGATCAGTGCTCCACCCGGTCCAGGGGGGTTGCCTGTCTGCCCAGGCAGTCCCCCTTCGGCAGATCAGGACCCCACGGCCATGTGATCACTCGATCACATGACCGCAATAGGTGTCCATGTGTCTGCCTGCAGGGGGACTGTCTGTGCTGACAGGCAGTCTCCCTGCAAGTGAAAAATCCAAAATAAAGTGTAAAAAAAAATCTGTGTAAAAAAAAAAAAAAATATGTGTATATATATGCTATATATACATGTATTATATCTATATATACCTATATATAATATATGTATATATATCATATATATAATGTCACACTAAGTGTATTTTTATATTTATATATACGTATATAATTATAAAAATACACTTATATTTAAATTACACACGAATATATACAATATATATAATAACTATATATATGGTATATATATATTATTATAAAATACAAATAATATGTTAATAAAAATAAATAACAAAAAATAAAAATAATTTTTAATAATTAAAAAAAAATTATATATATATATTCAGTTTTATTCTAACAGTATTTTGATATTGATATATATATATTTATATCAAAATATACTTAGAATGTAATGATATATATATCTATGTATAAATAAATAAATAAAAATAATACGAAATATACATATGTCCACATACATAATTACATAAATAATTTCATAAATATACACGTAGACGTCAAATATATAAATATGTATATATATTAAAATTCTACGTGCATATTTATGTAATATTTTTACCTAATTAAGTAATTTTAATGATTGCAATTTGAGGGACCTGCCTGCCAACCCAGGCCAAAAGTCCAGATAATTTAATTTGCTAGCACTGTGTTTAACCCTGTAACTTTCTATGACACCCTAAATCCTGTACATGGGGGTACTGTTTTACTCGGGAGACTTCGCTGAACACAAATATTAGTGTTTCAAAACAGTAAAACATATCACAGCGATGATATTGTCAGTGAAAGTGAAGTTTTTTGCATTTTTCACACACAAACAGCTCTTTCACTGAGGATATTATTGCTGTGATATATTTTACTGTTCTGATACACTAATATTTGTGTTCAGCGAAGTCTCCTGAGTATAACAGTACCCCACATGTAGAGGTTTTATAGTGTTTGTGAAAGTTACAGGGTCAAATATAAGGCTTGATTTTACTTTTTTTTTTTTTATTGAAATTTGTCAGATTGGTTAGGTTGCCTTTGAGAGCGTATGGTAGCCAAGGAATGAGAATTAGCCCCATGATGGCATACCATTTGCGAAAGAAGACAACCCAAGGTATTGCAAATGGGGTATGTTCAGCTTTTTTTAGTAGCCACTTAGTCACAAACACCGGCCAAAGTTAGCGTTTTTTGCATTTTTAACACACAAACAAATATAAATGCTAACTTTGGCCAGTGTTTGTGACTAGGTGGCTACTAAAAAAAACTGGACATACCCCATTTTGAATACCCTGGGTTGTCTACTTTAAAAAATATGTACATGTTAGGTGTGTTTCGGGGATTTATGACAGATAACGGTGTAACAATGTCACTATTGATACATTTAAAATATATATATATTGAAACAGCAATTTCCTACTTGTATTTATAGGCCTATAACTTGCAAAAAAAAGCAATAAAGCATGTAAACACTGGGTGTTTTTAAACTCGGGACAAAATTTTGAATCTATTTAGCAGTTTTTTTCATTAGCTTTTGTAGATAAGTAAAAGATTTTTCAAGTAAAAGTCCAAAAACATGTTTTTTTTTTTATTTTTCACCATATTTTATTATTTTTTTTAAATACAATATATGACATAATATATATACTGGTATGTAAAGAAAGCCCTTCTTGTCGTGAAAAAAACAGTATATAACTTGTATGGGAACCGTAAATGAGAGAGCGGAAAATTACAGCTAAACACAAACACCACAAAAGTGTTAAAACTGCTCTGGTCCTTAACGTACAAACATCGCAAAAACAGGCCGGTCCTGAAGGGGTTAACAGGTAAAATCTGTGGAAAAATCTTTACATTTGTTATACTTTGTAGAAAAATGATAGATGAAATAGTAACATAGTTAATCTTTCTAGTGTTTTGTTTTAGAGATAAAACCATTGTATATGATTTAGAGATATAAGGATAATATGAAACAGTATTTACCGCCTTTGTTCACAATGGTATGTAAAATTACATTCTCTTTAAATGATAAAAATACTCTTTTATTCAAAATGTCTCAATATATTTAGAATAGTTGATAATTGGAAATATGACATTATTCATCTTTCTTTGTCCTGTTAGGGAGAAGACAACTTATTCCATAAGTTATGGTTAGATAATATAATAACTACAGTTATTAGTGGCTTAAAATACCAGAAACACCCAAATATTGAATTTTATTTTTATTTTTACCAAGATCTGACAGCCATTGTGGAAAGTCACGTTCGTAAGATTGGATGCTTAACAATGAGAATCTTAATTGTTTAAATATATTTACCAGCGGCTGTTGGGTGTAACTTAAGATGATGTGGATATTTATTATTTCTAAAAGTGAGTTAAGAAAGCACTCAGATACAATATTGAAGGTATTTATATTTACCTTTAACCATCACAAACCAAATAACAATTCCTTGGTATTTGAAAAACCGATAAAATATTTCTACGTGTATTTTAATATATATATACATAGAGTGGTATGGATGTTGAATTTATATCTTTGACATCTTTTCACCTGTTTGCAATAGGTGACCTAAATGATCAATTTCCAAAATCATCGTGTATATCACCTGGACGGGTTAATCCATAATACTCTTTGACTTTCCATTGACTGGCCTTAGCTAAGGCAGACTGAATATGTTTATCATTATAAATAAACTTTATGATAGGTGAAGTAAAGTTTCTGCCTGTCTTTCAGTTAAATTTTAACTGTTGAAGTACTTCACTTATATTAATTATGCCACTCTGCAAACTTAAACGAATATCGAGTAGTTTCTGATCTAATAAAAACTGTTCACATTTTCTTCTAAAGTTTAAACATTATTGCAGTTGTTATTGTAATCATATGATCTTTAACTATCATGATTCAATTATTCATCTGGGTAATCAGTTGTTATGCTCTTATACTTTATGTCTAATATATTTGTTTGTAGGCCAGACTGCAGCTGCATATGGCATTTTAGCAATAATCTTCAATTGCGTTTCAGATATTCACAAAGTCTATCCACCTTTGTAATTAACACATTATGTGTTTATTTGATACCATTAATTATAGTATCTGTATTATATTACACATTGTCACTGACACATTTCTGATACAGGGAAAAAAAAGCATGATTGCTTTAGTAATTATCATTTTTCTGTCCATGCACCACATTCCTGGAAGTCCAGAATATAGCAAAAATCCTTTGTCGTTTGATTCTATGGAGCCATTTAACGTTTTGATTGGTATAGTTATACCAAAAGAGCAAGGAGTACATCGGTAGATCACATCCATCTGCAACAGAACCATTACAGATTCCTTGTTGTATCAATGTATCCGTGTTTTTGTTTACAGGAGTTCCTTGCTTTGCAGGTATGTACATAATATGTCGAGTTTAAGAAAAGCTGCAAATCGTGCTTTAGTACAAGTGTCCCGTGATGTCAGGTTTCTGACAGATTCTGGTCTTTTATATTCCATTCTCTTGGCAGGGCATCTGCTCTTAGTGGGCGTGTGATGTTATTATTTATTAATTGCATCAAGGTTTCTTTCGTTAATTGATATGTTTCTGCCGAATTCAAATTCATATGCCACCAAATGTCATAATAAAGTTCATTGTTACAGAATATTGTTCCAGGATGTTTTTTCACTCCAGTAGGAAATCTATATTCCTCTTCTTCTGCTCTTTCCTATTAACCATGTTTTCTGAGTTGTAGGCAACAATCTGCGTCTTGTACTGTGAGGCGCTTTGATAGTCAATCAGGTTTTCTCAGTACCATGTTCCATCTTGAGAAACAGCTGAGTGTTGACAATTATCAGCCTTCATTTCTTTTTCCGGTCATCTTCTGTCTGGATAATAGCAATGTCCAGAATTAACATAGCACTTCTTTTCAGCATAAGAAGGCTCTTTGCGGTAGTCATTCAATGATAAACTATATTGCAGTCTTTTCTTACATCACCTTCACAGGTGCATCCAAAGTCTTTCACAAGCATCCGTCCCGTCTTTTTCTGTTTTCAGAAAATAATGAGTCCATTATTAGGATTTGAAATAGTCCAATCACATCTTTCTCATGTATAATCGGTTTTTGGAATAATCTCAATAGGTTCCTTGTGAAATACCAGTGTAGGTCACATTAGCAATCATTTCACTGTGAGCTGTGTCTGTCCTTTTGAGATGGTTCTTGGAGGTAGTCCTCACGATCACAGAACTTGTATAGTGTGCAGTCCAATTCAGTTCAGGTGTTTCCTGCTTGTTAACATAATCCCAATGCAGTTTTAAAACGACAGCTAGGGTTGATGTTATGATGATGCTGCAGATTGTAAGAAGGAGACACCATAACCAATTTTCTAGCATCCTTTTGCTTGCATCTTTGCATTTCTTTCTTACTGTAAAAGATGATTCAGGTTCAGTCTGTTTTCTCCATAATGATGTTGATCATTCATTTTTCATACATTCCATATTAACTGTGAATGTATCACGTCTGTCGTTCATCCTTCTCCTTCACATTTGCAGGTTCAGATGTCAGATCATGATTCAGTCTGTTACGTGGCTATGATTCTAGTGGCTGTGTTCTGGTGGCATTTCTGTCATCCTCTGTTTGTTTTATCTTGTCATCTTTAACAGCATTCACTGTGTCAGTCAGTGGTTCTGTGAACGTCCTGTTAGTAAAATATCAAAACTTACTGTTCTCTGTTGGCTCTGATTGTTCTCTGTAGTAAAAGTTCTCGGAGTCACCCTCTCCAGGACAAACTGGCCAACAGTAAGAAAAAGTTGGTGGTGCATGGTGAGATGGGCTGAAAAAAAAAATTCCCTAAATTTCTCTAATAGAACCAATGGTTCTAAGCTCTCCCTGGTGCAGAAATATGTTTGTCAGTGAAAAACATGTAACATTTCATATGGTGTCTCACCATTTGTATCATCAGGTATGTTGTGAATGCTCACATGTACCATAGGAATAAATAGATACCACTGTGTGGGGCAAGCAACTAGTAACTTGGTTAATAATCATTTAACCTCAGCATTTTCCCAGACCACAACCCCACTACTTTGGGGGTGGTTGGGGCACTGAAATCCCAAAGTAACCCAAATGTGGTTGCCCAGTTTTAGGTTTCCTTTGCAGTAACTGCAGGACCACCATCCAAATGGATGGTCCTGGGATTATCAAATGCATACTAAGGAAGTGAGACTAGAAAACGTGGTATCAGAGGTTGCACTTCGCACAGGATATATCCAAGTAAACCTGGTACATGCATCAACACATACAAAAACATATTTATAACCATGAGATGTTGGCAAACTTCCAATGTATAGTAATTCAAAAAGTACGTTAGATATTAATATTTCAATAAACAGTACATCAGTAATGTGGCAATAAGCAAATGCTTATGATTACTAAACACATGAATTACAGTATTTCCCATATTGGGCCACCAATATTCCTTTTCAGGAGTCAGAAGTACATTACCTCTCTCTATAAGAGCTTGTCCTAGCCATGAAAAAGCTTTTGGGAAAGTCTATCTTTCCTCTATAGGAAGAACAACCAACATATTACCTTCAATGGTTATTATGTAATTAACCCCTCTAAACGATAGGAGTATTTATGTGGATACCAGGTGGATAAGGTCTGGATATCCTTGCAAGCATAAACTCTGCATCATGACTGAGAGATAGGGTATGCGATGTGATCCAGTGACCACAGAAAAGCGTTGGTAGACACATTGCATCAAAGTGCCTGTTAATGACCAACTACATGAGGAGAGGGACCATGCTTTGTTATAAGCATGTCCGTACACGTATTACAATGCCAGGCTTTCAATTTGTTACCACAAAGCAAAATGCAGATGTGGATATAAACACACGACGTATCGTAAGAAAAACTGTTTGAACACCAGACTGAGACTAGAGATCAGTTTACAGTGGACCAAAATAGATAAATGAAATCCTATCAATTAATATACTTTCTTTAAATTACTTTATCCTCTGTATTAACTATGATATATTAAAGTTAAAACAATAACATTTAAAAGCCAACTTTTAGTGTGCATAGGAATTACAAGGCCGTTCATAATGTGAGATAAAGAACAGCTTTTTTTAAAAACCGAATAGTCTGTGAACACAAAATGACCTTGCGCTGAAATTTCACTTGCAGGGGAAAAAAAACCCAACCTTTTTCTCTTTAGTAAATTAATTAATTAATCGTAGTTAGAACTTCCCTCAAAGTCCCGATTACTTTGCAAGAAACATGTCGTCCTTAAATACTTGGTAAGTCTTTTAAACAGTGAAATAGCATTTTTACTCTGTATATTATTTTGTCACAGCTATACTGTGCATTATAACAAACTATTTTATAAGTGTTGTGCAAATTGTTCGTTAAAAGCCAGTGATCTAGCGAGATATAGAACATTTATTTATTTATTCTTTAAAGCTCTGACCTCAATCGGTAAAGCAATATTGTAATGGTGTCCATTACAATCTGCTATCTATACTTGTTGCTCTCAAAAATTCTGAATATGTTCAGAGATTTCTCGGGCAATAATAAATCCCCCACTTCTCATTTATGCTAAACCTGCCTGTTGTAAACGGATTCGGTATATTTCTTGACATAAGTACTTGTACTTAAATCTGTTTAACAAAGCTGTTTATATTGTGGTAAAAATATATATATTTTTTATTATTATTATTTATTTTATTTTTTTAACATTGCTTAATTTTTTAAAAAGATACCTGCATATTTCATTAAATATCCTTTATATGTCTTTAAGGCATAAAATATCTATGTTAAATCAGAAGATTGAGGGTTCGAGTCCCTTCGTGGTCGCCAATTGTAACCGTGGGCGGTTCCCTTATTTACCTCTATAATGTCTTAAAGCATAGAACTTAGCAGGGCTAACCATACAGATATCTTAGCCATAATGTTATATAGTTAGTAAGAGATCCTCTATTTAACATATGTAAATAATTGAGAATACAATATAAAATAAGGATTGTCTTGGAAGCAATAGTTTTGTCTTTTAGATATTTATTATATAAAAATATAAATATAGACATATAAAATCCATTATAGCAGAGTTTATACGATGAAATTAAATGCTTGCAAATATCATTAATAGGTTAACATACCCTCCTGAACATGTCATCATGTCAGCCTCTCAGTCATTTTAAGATGGAGCAGCGTCTGTCTCCAAGTCTCTCCTCCGTGTGTTAACATTTAAAAGTACACTTATTTATACCTTAAGTGTCGTCATTTTAGAGTTACCATAGTTCATATATGAAAAAGTAACTTGTCTACTTTAAATCAATTTAGGACCTCCCTTAATTTGGCAAAGATACAAGGCCATAACTAAAAGCAAGTGCACACGTCATGGAAATTTTCCTGACTTGGGGAACTTCCACCAACTTGGGACAAGATGGCTTCCCAAAGTCTGAATAGCTTATCTGTTGTTTATACTAAGACGTAAGTGCACAGTCGTGGGAGATTCCCGGATTTGGGGAAGTCCCATTAACTTGGGGTTACCACAGTATATTGTGTACTGAAAGAGTCGTAGTATAGCCTTGAAGCTTGTTTATGCATTATTGTTATTGTAATTCGTCTGGGACAAAATGGCGCAAACATATTATGCACTGAGGTTATTGCTTAAAGAAACATCTATGAAAAACAATATGTTCCATTTCTAACACCTTGTCAACTTGCAATATCTCTTAAAGACAAAGTACACAGTTTAAGAAATACAACATTTCATTCTAAAACTTGTAATATTTGCATTTGCCCATAACAGTACGTAACCATAAATCACAAGTTCAGAATCAATACTATACAGCAAAACCACAACAGTTCAGGGAGGAACAGGAAAGGTAAGTATAAATACCCTAGGTTTAATTCTGATTGGATAACTTCCAATCATAATTAACAATCACACGTGGGAAATATCTAAGCCTCCCACTGTGATTGTGGTACTGTTGCTTTAACGCCGGGTCACTCACGTGACCCCGGCGTTTGCATAAATTAACGGCCTTCCAGCGTGCAGTGTTATACATGCTGCCGCTGGGAGGCGTAAAGGATGCAAGCGGCGAGCGGCGGAGAGGAGACGCCGCTCGCCGACAGGTAGGAGGAGGGGAGACCGCGGGCGGCGATGGACTGAGAGTGAGTGCTGCAAGTTGCGAGCAGCCTCCCCTCCTAGCCGCCTGCGGACCCCTGACATAACCCCCCCCTCGAGGACCGCCCAACAGGCGGGAAGCCGAAGGCTTCAAAGGAAACCGCGCATGAAAGGAGCGGACCAAAGAGGGCGCGTTCACGTCAGAGGCAGAAACCCAGGACCGCTCCTCAGGGCCGTATCCCTTCCAGTCAACCAGATATTGCAAGCGACCACGAGAAAAACGAGAATCAAGCAGGGCAGCCACTTCGTACACGTCACTAGAGACAGCGCGGAGGGAATCCGGACGCCTGAGAGGACCAGAGAATCGATTACAGAGCAGGGGCTTCAAAAGGGAGGTGTGAAAAGTGTTAGGAATACGCATGGAAGGAGGTAAGGCCAGGGAGTAGGACACAGGATTGACCCTACGCAATACCTTGTAGGGGCCAAGGAACCTGGGCGTGAATTTCATCGAGGGGACCCTGAGGCGGAGATTCTTAGAGAACAACCAAACCCTATCACCCGGAACATAAGAAGGAGCAGCACCTCTACGACGATCAGTAAATCTCTTCTGAGTAACAGCCACTCGAGAAAGAGTAGCATGGACCTGATCCCACATCTTCCGTAAGGAGGTTAGGTGCTTGTCCAAAGCGGGTATTCCCTTGTCGGAGAATACGCCGGGAAGGACAGAGGGTTGGAACCCATACGCAACCAAAAAAGGACTTAAGCCAGTGGACGAATGAGTCACAGTGTTTCTGGCTAATTCAGCCCAGGGAAGAGGGTGAGACCAGTTGTCCTGGTGTGCATTTGTGAAGCAGCGTAAATACAACTCCACAGATTGATTTGCCCGTTCGGCAGCTCCATTGGATTATGGATGATAGGAGGAGGTAAATGACAAGGAAATCCCCATCTCAGCACAAAAGCCCCTCCAAAACCGAGAGACAAATTGAGGACCCCTGTCGGATACGATATCCTGTGGTATACCATGCAAGCGGAAAACCTCGTTGGCAAACACCCGAGCCAACTGAACCGCAGAAGGTAGTTTTTTGAGTGGAATAAAGTGTGCCATCTTAGAGAACCTATCAGTCACAGTCAAAATTACTGTCATTCCATCGGATGAAGGAAGATCCACAATAAAGTCCATGGATAAGTGGGTCCATGGTTTCTTGGGTACGGATAGAGGCATCAGGAGGCCCGGGGGTTTAACAGTAGGGGACTTACACTGTGCACAAACACGACAAGCCTGCACATAATCCACTACGTCTTGCTTAAGTGAAGGCCACCAAAACTGTTGAAGGAGACCCTTGTATGTTTTGGTAACCCCTGGGTGACCAGCCGTTTTGGCGGTGTGAAATAAAACGAACAATTTCTTTCTATCTTTTTCTTTCACGTATAATCTATCAACAGGTGTCTCAGAGGGTGCTTGGGTTTGGTATGCCTTGATACCATCCAGGAAAAGGGACGAAATAACCAAACGGGTAGCGGCTATTATCTTAGACGTGGGTACAATGGGTTCAGGAGTGGGGGCAATAGACTCCAAAGGTTCGTATTGTCGGGAGATAGCATCAGCCTTGACATTACGGTACCCAGGCCTATATGTGATAATGAACTGAAAGCGTGAAATAAATAAGGACCATCTGGCTTGACGAGAGGACAACCTTTTAGCATCAGCTATATAGGAGAGATTCTTATGATCAGTTATAACCAGGATTTCGTGTCTGGCTCCTTCTTATAAGTATCTCCACTCTTTAAAAGCCATCACAATAGCTAATAGTTCCCTGTTCCCGACGTCGTAATTCTTTTCCGAATCAGATAATTTTTTAGAAAAGTAACAACAGGGATGGAGGGGTTCGTTATAGGATAGTCTTTGTGATAATACAGCTCCCACACCTGATTCTGAAGCGTCTACTTCCATTACAAAGGGAAGGAATGGATCGGGATGGTGTAGCACAGGGGCAGTGGCAAAGGCCTTTTTGAGAGTCTCAAAGGCTTTCATGGCGTCAGGAGTCCAAACCCTGGGGTGCAAATCCTTTTTAGTCAGTTTAGTGATAGGAGAAATGACTGATGAAAAGTTTTTAATAAACCTGCGATAATAATTGGCAAAGCCTATAAATCGCTGTATTGCCTTAAGGCCTTGAGGAAGAGGCCAAGACAACATGGCTTCTAATTTTGAAGGATCCATGCTGAACCCCTGTTCAGAAATGATGTACCCTAGGAATTGTACTGATTTTTGGTCGAATAAACATTTCTCCAATTTACAATAAAGACCATTTTGTAGCAATCTCTTAAGTACCTTCCTCACATGGGCATGATGAGACTCCAGATCAGGAGAAAATACAAGTATATCATCGAGATAGACCACGGCACAGACGTGTAGTAAATCTCTAAGGACATCATTTATGAGGTCCTGAAAGACAGCAGGAGCATTACACAGTCTGAAAGGCATAACTAGATACTCGTAATGCCCACTGCGTGTATTGAACGCTGTCTTCCATTCATCGTTTTCTTTTATACGAACCAAGTTATAAGCCCCCTGAGGTCTAGTTTGGTAAAAAATCTAGAACCTTTGACACGGTCAAACAACTCAGTAATGAGAGGGATAGGATACGCATTTTTAACTGTTATATTATTCAGGCCCCTGTAATCTATACATGGCCTTAAATCGCCCTCTTGCTTGGCAACAAAAAAGAAACCTGCAGCAGCAGGAGAGGAGGACCTTCTGATAAAACCTTTACGTAAGGATTCCTGTATGTACTCCTCCATGACCTGGTTTTCTTTCTCAGAAAGCGGGTAGACCTTGCCCCTAGCTGGCATCGTTCCAGGCAACAAGTTTATGGCACAATCATAATCCCGGTGTGGGGGTAGTCTATCAGCTTCCCTTTTTTCAAAGACCAATGCGAGGTCTGCATACACAGGAGGGACAGAAACAGAAAGTGGTTTAGCTGTAGGCACATTGAGTAAACAAACGGGACGTAAACGGACCATACAGTCTTGTTGACAGGATTCCCCCCAGGAGAGTATATCCAAACAACCCCAATCAAGTACCGGGTTATGCTTAACTAACCAGGGGAAGCCCAGTATGATGGAAGCTGTAGGGAGTCAATTATTTGGAAGGTTATCCTTTCTTTGTGTAAGGCACCCACGGCCATAACCATTTCTTGGGTCTCATGGGTCACCAGAGGTTTCTCAAGTGGTCTACCATCTATGGCCTCAACGGCCAAGGGTGTGGCCTTTTGGATCAGATTCAAGGCTGCGTTTTTAGCAAAGTTCTCATCGATAAAGTTATCTGCAGCACCTGAATCGATCAAGGCTTTAGTTGTAACAGTGGTTTGATTGACCAAAAGAGTAACCGTAATGAATGGTCTGGAGATGGACACATGAGGGGAAAAACCCATAACACCCGAGGCCGACCCCTCTCTAGGCCTTAGGTGCTGTAGTTTCCCTGTAAACTAGGACAGTTACTTCGGAGATGCCCCCTCTTACCACAATAAAGGCACAAGCCCTCCCTTCTGCGGTACGTTCTTTCAGCTTCAGATAAGCCTACAGCACCTAATTGCATGGGTTCGGGAGGTGGTTGATTAGGGGGAGGTAATGCTAGTAGTGCAGTACTGGGTAAAGCAGGTAACCCCTGTGTATTCATCCTTCTTTGACTACGCCTCTCTCTTATACGGTTGTCAATTAGAATGATATAATCTATTACATCATCCAGAAGAACAGGCAATTCCCTGGATGCTATTTCGTCTAATATGTAAGCGGCCAAACCCTCCTGAAAAGCTGTTACGAGAGAGTCGTTATTCCAAACCACTTCAGCTGCCAGAGTGCGGAATTCAATGGTATAATCCGCTACTGATCTGCTGCCTTGTCGGATCCTAAGCAGAGCTTTGCCAGCAGAAGCAACCCGGCCGGGCTGATCAAACGTACGTTTGAAAGCTGTTAGAAAGTCTGCAAAGGACATTGGGGACGTGTTCTCCCACATGGGGTTGGCCCACGCTAGAGCTTTCCCTGACAAATGGTTGATCAGAAAAGCAATTTTGGTTCTGTCAGTGGGGTAGGAGCGCAGATTCATCACCAAATGAATATCAATTTGGTTGAGGAAACCATGGCACGATGCTGGATCACCGCTATAGTGCTGAGGTGGCGTCATGTGAACCACGTGAGCAGGAGCGGTTGCTGGATCAGGACTGGGTTCTGGCCCAGCAGCAACAACTTCTGGAACGGCAGGTTGCAAGTGGGCAGTACGAGCCAGTATGGTTTGTAAAGCCTGGGCAAACTGATCCCTCCTTTTGTCTAAACCATCCATTCTAGCCTCCTTATTAACTAGGAGCTGTGGAATGTCAGCAGGTTCCATAATGGCCCTGTTGTAATGTCACGATTCCCGGGAACCCAACATGCTAACAGACACACACACACACAGAAAAGGTGCCGTACCGGACCTTAGAGTGGCCGGGCTAAGCACACACAGAATAGTCAGGAGACAAGCCGAGTCAGGGGAACCAGAAGACAGGATAACGATAAACAAGCCGAGGTCAAAGGGTAGGAGAAAGTCACAAAGTCAGTATAACAAGCCAGAGAGTACGTAACCATAAATCACAAGTTCAGAATCAATACTATACAGCAAAGACCACAACAGGGCAGGGAGGAACAGGAAAGGTAAGTATAAATACCCTAGGTTTAATTCTGATTTGATAACTTCCAATCAGAATTAACAATCACACATGGGAGATATCTAAGCCTCCCACTGTGATTGTGGTACTGTTCCTTTAACGCCGGGTCACTCACGTGACCCCGGCGTTTGCATAAATTAACGGCCTTCCAGCGTGCAGCGTTATACATGCTGCCGCTGGGAGTCGTAAAGGATGCAAGCGACGAGCGGCGGAGAGGAGACGCCGCTCGCCGACAGGTAGGAGGAGGGGAGACCGCGGGCGGCGATGGACTGAGGGTGAGTGCTGCAAGTTGCGAGCAGCCTCCCCTCCTAGCCACCCGCGGACCCCTGACAGATAGTTATTCCAAAAATGAAATCAGATGGACTTCACTCTCTTCATTCATTTTAGAATTGCTAGTCACTGTTCCCTGTACAGTCATCATTCTCAGAGCCCCCTGCGCAGGACAATATAGATTGGTCTTAGGCAGGGGGTGAGAATGGCATCCCTGACCTGTTTTATCTGGGGGTTTATTTCGGTCAATCTTTTCATATACATTTTGACCTATTCTTTCTTTGAAAGGCCCAGAGGGATAAGCATACAATCCCTTAGTCACCCTTTGGTCTATCTTTGCCTTTCTACACTCTTTCTGTCTATGACCACTTTTGTTGCAATAATAACAAGTACCTCTGAAGGGAATCTCTTGGAGAGCTTGCTTCCCTTCATTGGTAGATATAATTGCCATCTTGTGATTTCCTGTGACACCTTCCCTAATTAAATTTTGTCTAGATTTTCCTATAATTGTTAAAACTCCTTCCAGAGTGTCTTTTTCCTCTGCTATCATTTGCACTCCGGGATCTAAATAAGTGAATTTTTAAATCAGGTATTGCAGTAAATCAGGAGGGGTTTGGTCTGGTGGAATACGGTGGGTTAGTCTGTATACTTGTTCAAATTTAGACGCAAAAACCAAAGGATCATCCTGTAGGTGTACCCTCATTTCAGCGAGTGAATGACTGTCTAAATCTCTTTCTCCGGTAATCAATTTGGATATTGCTCTAAGCCTGTCTCCTTCTGTCCCCCATTTGTCCTCTTTGAACCAGTCTTGATCCCGATTAATGGGCCCATTTATGGGTGAATTTAGTCTGCATGCAATGCTGCTTGGTGCCCACATTTTAAGCATAATACATGCCTCTTTAGGAGAGAGCATATATTGTTTGACTGCAGATTCAAAGTTGGACATGTTTGAAATTACATCTATTTTGCAGTCATATGGGGGGAAAAGGGATCTTAACTTAACAAGCTGTTTCATTACTTTATCCCTATCTTGCTGCTGTAGAATTTTAGCAGTCTGCAGGGTGGTAGATGCCCTGCTTTTAACACCCGGTGTAATGGACAAAGGGTCCCTAAAAGGTGATGTTGTTGACTTAGTTATATGGGGGGTTAATACTGGAATACCACTGATATCGAACCCATCCAGTACAAGGTTTCCCATGTTTACCCCTTGGTCCTCATTTTCTGCAATACCAGATGCATCTTCTTCCTCTACACACATATCCCCATGGCCACATACAGCAACTGGGGTTTGTGCAGCTAAACCTGTTCTAAGCAAAGAAATTAGCTCTCCTCTCGCTTCATAATTGTCCTCTAATGTACTTACCGTATATACTCGAGTATAAGCCGACCCGAATATAAGCCGAGGCCCCTAATTTTACCCCAAAAAACTGGGAAAACTTATTGACTCGAGTATAAGACTAGGGTGGGAAATGCAGCAGCTACTGGTAAATTTCTAAATAAAATTAGATCCTAAAAAAATTATATTAACTGAATATTTATTTACAGTGTGTGTATATAATGAATGCAGTGTGTGTGTATGCAGTGTGTGTATGAGTGCAGTGTGTATATAATGAATGGAGTGCAGTGTGTGTATAATGAATGCAGTGCAGTGTGTGTATGAGTGCAGTGTGTGTATGAGTGCAGTGCGTGTGTGTGTGAGTGCAGTGTGTGTGTGTGAGTGCAGTGTGTGTGTGTGAGTGTGTGTGTGTATGAATGCAGTGTGTGTATGAATGCAGTGTGTATATAATGAATGCAGTGCAGTGTGTGTATGAGTGCAGTGTGTTTGCAGTGTGTGTATGAGTGCAGTGTGTATGCAGTGTGTGTATAATGAATGCAGTGCAGTGTGTGTATATGAGTGCAGTGTGTATGTATGAATGCAGTGTGTTTAGAATGAATGCAGTGCAGTGTGTGTATGAATGCAGTGTGTGTAGTGTGTGAGTGCAGAGCATTGGTGGGGGTGGGCATTTTATTAATTAATTATTATTTTAATATTTTTTTTAATGTTATTATTATTTTTTTAGGTAACTATTTTTTTTTCTTTTATTATTAATTATATTATTTTTTCATGTTATTAATTTAATATTTTTTTTCTTATTATTATTTGTTTTATTATTAATATTTTTATTTTTTCGTCCCCCCTCCCTGCTTGTTAGCTGGCCAGGGAGGGGGGCTCTCACTCCCTGGTGGTCCAGTGGATGGGCTGTAGGAGGGGGCTGTCAGGAAGCTGTAACTTACCTTCACCGCAGCTCCTGTCAGCTCCCTTCTCTCTTCTCCAGTGCGTGCAGCTCCCAGGTCAGCTCCCTCTGCGTTAACCCGTGGCAACGCTCTGACCCCGCGGCTCTCGCGAGAGTTGCAGAGGGAGCTGACCTGCACCGGAGAAGAGAGAAGGGAGCTGACAGGAGCTGCGGTGAAGGTAAGTTACAGCTTCCTGACAGCCCCCGGTCCATGTCTGTATTATGGCAATGAAAATTGCCATAATACAGACAACTGACTCGAGTATAAGACGAATGGGGGTTTTTCAGCACAAAAAATGTGCTGAAAAACTCGTCTTATACTCGAGTATATACGGTAATACCTACAATTATATAATTAGTGACAGTGGCACCATAATGCTCCATATTAGCTGATTAAACCATTCTATCCTGGTGCCCCCCAAAATAAAATTAAATAAGAAATGGAAAAAAAACAGGAAGGTAAAACTTACCTCTATTCTCCTGGCGGCAAGATCCTCCTCCAGTGACGTTGAACACACCTCAACAAGATGCTGATGAAGTCACAACTCCAGCAGCAAAGGTGTTAAAGGGAAACTCCAGTGCCAGAAAACAATCCGTTTTCCTGGCACTGGAGGTACCCTCTCCCTCCCAATCCCCAGTTACTGAAGGGGTGAAACCCCTTCAGTCACTTACCTGAGGCTGCGACGATGTCCCTCGTCGCTGTCTCCTCCTCCGCGCCGCTCCTCTTTCTGATTCCGTCGGCCTGTGGGCGAGACTGATCCCGCCCACCGGCCGGGGAGACCTAATGCGCATGCACAGCAATGCCACGCATGCGCATTAGCGCTCCCCATAGGAAAGCATTGAAAAAAATGTCAATGCTTTCCTATGGGGAAATGAGCAACGCTGGAGGTCCTCACACACCGTGAGGACGTCCAGCGACGCTCTA
Source organism: Pelobates fuscus (assembly GCF_036172605.1). Taxonomy (NCBI): domain Eukaryota; kingdom Metazoa; phylum Chordata; class Amphibia; order Anura; family Pelobatidae; genus Pelobates; species Pelobates fuscus. The sequence goes on from NC_086319.1 coordinate 330,492,041, forward strand.
GCAAGGAAAATCCTTGCTAGAAATCAGGAAGTGACCTCTAGTGGCTGTCTAGTAGACAGCCACTAGAGGTGGAGTTAGCCCTGCAAGGTAATTATTGCGGTTTATAAAAACCTGCAATAATTACACTTGCAGGGTTAGTAGTAGTGGGAGTTGGCACCCAGACCACTCCAATGAGCAGAAGTGGTCTGGGTGCCTGGAGTGTCCCTTGAAACTCTGTATATGCAGCCATACAAAATTAAACCCTGCACTCAAACTCCCACTACTCCTGGGCGGCAGCAATGACTGTAGTACACTTCAGCCCCAACACATAGAACAAAAAAATAATAAAAAGTTAGCTGTGCACTATCCCAAATCTCAATAACAAGGACTATACACACACATAACCACAGACATTCACACATAATTACAGACAGACGCACATAACCACAGATATACACACATGTAAAAGAGAATGTAATATCAGCACAAAAATCAAATAGAATATATACCGTATATACTCGAGTATAAGCCGACCCGAATATAAGCCGAGGCCCCTAATTTTACCCCCAAAAACTGGGAAAACTTATTGACTCGAGTATAAGACTAGGGTGGGAAATGCAGCAGCTACTGGTAAATTTCTAAATAAAATTAGATCCTAAAAAAAAATATTAATTGAATATTTATTTACAGTGTGTGTATAATGAATGCAGTGTGTGCGGATGATTGCAGCGTGTGTATGTGTGCAGTGTGTGTATGTGTGCAGTGTGTGTATGAGTGCAGTGTGTGTGTATGAATGCAGTGTGTGTGTATGAATGCAGTGTGTGTATATGAGTGCAGTGTGTGTATGAATGCAGTGTGTGTGTATGAATGCAGTGTGTGTATATGAATGCAGTGTGTGTGTGTGTGTGAGTGCAGTGTGTGTATATGAATGCAGTGTGTGTGTGTGTGAGAGTGCAGTGTGTGTTTGAATGCAGTGTGTGTGTATGAGTGCAGTGTGTGTATATGAATGTAGTGTGTGTATATGAATGCAGTGTGTGTATGAGTGCAGTGTGTATATGAATGCAGTGTGTGTGTATGAGTGCAGTGTGTGTATGAGTGCAGTGTGTATATGAATGCAGTGTGTGTGTGTGTATGAGTGCAGTGCGTGTGTGTGTGAGTGCAGTGTGTGTATGAGTGCAGTGTGTGTATGAGTGCAGTGTGTGTGTGTACGAGTGCAGTGTGTGTGTATGAGTGCAGTGTGTGTGTGTGTGTGTGTGTGTGTTGCAGAGCTTTGGTGGGGGGTGGGCAATGTTATTATTTTTTAAATTATTTTCATATTTTTTTTTATTATTTCTTATTATTATAATTTATTTAATTTAATTATTTTTTTTATTTTTATTATTATTATAATTTATTTATTTTTTTTGTCCCCCCTCCCTGCTTGATATATGGCAGGGAGGGGGGCTCTCCTTCCCTGGTGGTCCAGCATTGGTAGTTCGATGGGGGGAGAGGGGGGCTGTCAGAGCTGTAACTTACCTCTCCTGCAGCTCCTGTCAGCTCTCTCCTCCTCCGCGCCGTCCGTGCAGCTGTTCTGTCAGCTCACACTGTAAGTCTCGCGAGAGCCGCGGCTCTCGCGAGATTTACACTGGGAGCTGACCGAGGTGCTGAATTGACGGCGCGGAGGAGGAGGAAGCTGACAGGAGCTGCAGGACAGGTAAGTTACAGCTCTGACAGCCCCCACAGCCCCCAGTCTGTATTATGGCAATGTAAATTGCCATAATACAGACAATTGACTCGAGTATAAGCCGAGTTGGGGTTTTTCAGCACAAAAAATGTGCTGAAAAACTCGGCTTATACTCTGTATTAGAACACAATAACACTTCATTGGCATACAGTTTGGCTGTTAATCACATCCCCCCACTTATTACAACAATACCCCTATTGTATGCCTTTGGCAATATTCTGTGAAGCTACAATGCCATATAAGAGAAAAGGCTAATTCAGTTTCTATAGTTAGAATTTTTGTAGATGGATTTGACGGGCCTATGTCTCAATTTAGGGTATTATAGCAGTGTGACTGTTCAAATATCCCCACAAAGGGCTTTCATTTGATAATAAAGCAGACACCCCAGGGCAGTGACGTCACTGGGGGGGGGGAGGGAGGGGGGGCAGAGGGGGCCATGGCCCTCTCTACATCATGCAGTGCCCCCCCTTGTGCCCCCCGAATTGAAATTGATGCACTGCGTCTCCCTTCACAAGCTGCAACAGCGCTGTTACTGGTGGACTTGTGTGGCCAGAGGGGGCACTATGCTGGCAGGACTTCCTCCTGGGTCATAGAGAGCAGCGCAGGGGAGACAGGGAGAGGAAGCTCAGCTGCACAGAGGCATCCAGGCAGCTGCTGGTAAGTGTGAGTCAGTGTGTGTGTGTGGGGGGGGGGGCAGTCTGTGTGTGTGTGTGTGTGTGTATCAGTCTGTGGGGGGAAAAGTCAGTCTGTCTGTGTATTGGTGTGGGGGGTCAGTTTGTGTGTGGGGGATCAATCTGTGTGTGTATTGGTGTAGGGGGGTCAGTTTGTGTGTGTGGGGATCAGTCTGTGTGGGGGGTGAGGTTTCAGTCTGTGTCTGTAGGGGTCAGTTTGTGTGTATGGGTCAGTCTGTGTGTGTGTGTGTGTGTGTGTGTGTGTATCAGTCTGTGGGGGGAAAAGTCAGTCTGTCTGTGTATTGGTGTGGGGGGTCAGTTTGTGTGTGGGGGATCAATCTGTGTGTGTATTGGTGTAGGGGGGTCAGTTTGTGTGTGTGGGGATCAGTCTGTGTGGGGGTGGGGGTTCAGTCTGTGTCTGTAGGGGTCAGTTTGTGTGTATGGGTCAGTCTGTGTGTATGAGTATCAATTTGTGTGTATGTGTCAGTTTGTGTGTATGGGTCATTTTATGTGGAGGGGTCAGTATGTGTGTGGGGGTCAGTCTATGTGTGGGGGGTCAGTATGTGTGTGGGGGTCAGTCTGTGTGAGTGTGTGCATGGGTCAGTCTGTGTGATTGTGGGTGTGGGGGGGTCAGTCTGTGTGTATGAGTATCAATTTGTGTGTGTGTGTCAGTTTGTGTGTATGGGTCATTATATGTGGAGGGGTCAGTATGTGTGTGGGGGTCAGTCTATGTGTGGGGGGTCAGTATGTGTGTGGGGGTCAGTCTGTGTGAGTGTGTGCATGGGTCAGTCTGTGTGAGTGTGTGGGGGGTCAGTCTGTGTGTATGGGTCATTCTGTGTGGGGTTGGTCAGTCTGTGTGTGCATGGGTCAGTCTCTGTGTGCATGGGTCAGTATGTGTGTGGTGGATCAGTCTGTGTGGGGTGGGTCAGTCTGTGTGTGGGGGAGGGTCAGTCTGTGTAAGGTGGATCAGTCTGTGTGTGTGTGTGTGTGTGTATGGGTCAGTCTGTGTGTGGGGGGTCAGTCTGTGTATGTATGGGTCAGTCAGTGTAAGGGAACAGTCTATGTGCGTGTATGGGTCAGTCTGTGTGTGGGGGCAGAGTGTGTGTGTGTGTGTGTGTGAGTATGGGTCTGTCTGTGTATGTGTATGGGTCAGTCTGTGGGTTTGTATGGGTCAGTCTGGGTTTGTATGGGTCAGTCTCTGTAAGTGCTTGAGCTCCCAGAGACAGAAATCTCATCTCGTGACCTCCCCTGTACCCGATGGATAGGCAGCCTTCTCAACCAGCACGGATCTGATTGTGCCACACCCTCCGAGCAAGGAAAGATGAGGGAAAGGGGAATATTCTTTTTTTGTTGTTTTTTTTGTAAGCAATTATTAAAGTAAAAATTGTAAAGCTCTTCATTGCCCCACTCTCTACACCCCCTGAACACAGTACACCCTCACAGACAGTGAATCCCCCACATACAGTACACTCCCACCAACACAGAGTACTCCTTTGCATACACACACAGTGCACCCCTCACACACATCATCTCTTCACCCACATACACACTTCTTCCCCACATACCTTTACCCCACACACACATGCATACATACATACATACATGCTCCACCCCATTACACACCATATCTCATATATAAATATATATATATATAAAATAACTACAGCTCCTTGATAAGCACACAATGCAACCCCAACACACATATACTCACAATGCAGCCCCTAGATGTACACAAACACACTTTACAGGCCCTTTCAGCACACACACAAACATACACACACACACACTCACAAATTGCCATTATTAATTTAAATCCACCCAGCCTTTGGGAGAGCTGAGTTGATCTTTCCATGGCGTCCAGTGTGTCTCCTCCCAGTCTTCCTGCAGTTTCTCTCTGCTCCTCTGGGCACTCTCTGAAGTGATATCCGGGGCGGAGTGACGTCATGTGCAAGGTAACAGAGAGGAACTGCAAGAAGGTTACTGCTCCCTCACACGCCGTCTCCATGCTCCCTGCGGTAGCCGGCTCTAATGTTTCCTGCACAGCTTAGCAAAGGGGTGACAAATGCCAGGTGCCAGGGCGAAATGTCTAGTCGCCATGGTGACCTGGTGCCTGGAATTTGTCGAGCCCTGTGTATGTATGTATGTATGTATGTATGTATATATGTACACGGTTTAGAACTGCCCCCCTTCTTTTGTCCCTGGCCCCTTATGTGCCCCCCACCCCCTAAGTATGAATCCTGGAGACGTCACTGCTTATATGGTGTATATTGTGCCTTAACTTGTCGCCATTTTTTCACCAATTTATGTCAATGTTTGTGGTGAGAGGTAACAAATTGAATTTTTACATATATGTTGCATTTTTGCTGAGTATTTCTTACACTTGATATGTACCACTGTCATAAAAAATCCAAATTAGGATCAGTTACATCTTCTGAGTAAAACAATATGCCCAATGTATGACCTGGAAACTATCTTATAAAGTTACAGTGCTATAAAAGAGACGTGACAAGTTCAGGTTTTTAAGTGTGAACTTTTATGGAGGGTTTTGATGCGTCCGTGTCCCACTTTGGAGCACTTGAGCACGCTACATGTTACAACTACACCATAAAGGCATGGGATAAGGCATGGGATAATTTTTCTACTAGCTTGTACCAAGTGTAGTGGTAATAAGCATGTTTTCTGCCTTTTTCACACACAAAGTGAGTTTGCACAGTATATTTTGCAAACCTTATGTGTGCTATGACTGTATAATACTTCATATGTTACTCAGCTATGTCGGCTGAGTACAGCAATACCCACGTATGTATCTTTGCCAGGTATATGTGGATGTTGAAGGGGCACATTTAAGACGCAGCCATTCAGTTTTTTTCTAACTTTGAAGTTTTACGCTGTGTCCATATTCCATTTTGGAGTAGTTAGCTGGTTGGTTATTCAAACTTCCCCACAAACACATACTATTTATTAACGAAAACACCCCGGGGTAATTCAAAAGGCATATTTTAAACCTTAGCGTGGGATCATTTTCTTTCTAGTTTGTTCCAGGTCTAGTGGTAATGAGCATTTTTTATGTATTTTTTTTAACGTTTTGAAACCTTTTTAACTTTTTAAAACTAGTTTTTAAACTTTTTTTTACTTATTACATTTATTTAACTTTCTTACCTTTTTTCACACTTTTTTTTTTTACCGTTAACCCCTAACTAGCAGTAAGCAGCACTAACAGTAAATTTCCCATAACTCCTACCCACCCCAGCTAGCAAAATATATAATTTTAAAATATTTAAATTGAACCCCTGAGGGTTAAAAAAGAAATAAAAGTTAAAAAAAAAATAAAAAAAAATATTATTTGGACTGGGTAAAGGAGGGTGAGATTTTGTAAAACTTTTTTTTATTTATTTTGTATTCTTTATTTTTGTTGTGCATGGTATAACAATAGGCTTGTTCAGCCACAATAGCAGTCACAAGCAGTAATGTAACGAACAGTTGAAACATAACGTGGCATATGAGTATACAGCACATTTTTAGTTTTGTAAGAGAAAATATAAACAGTGGGTGAGTATTGCTTGAGGTTTACAGAACGTTTGACCATGCCACAAGGGCAGAGTTAGGAGATGTAAACACAGCGTTTGTACATTCGTGACATGGAGATATCTTTACATGTTTTAAAAGTTAAGTAGTAGTTTGTATGCTAAGTTACGCTTTTAGGAGCTTCAGTCTTGTGTGTCAGGTAAGGTTATGACTACAGGCTTAAATGACTTGCTGACGTGTTATAAAATAATAATAATAAAGTAACAAGCTTGACTAAATTAAGTAAAAGTAAAGCAATATACCACCAGGCAAAGCAGGGCAGACTATGTCATAGTCAGAATTAGGCATAAAAAACAAGCTGGCATTTCTTATAATGGTGATTATAACATGAATGACATTGCAGTATGTTTAATTATAAAATGCAGCCGCAGTATCCGCTGTTGAGGCTGTCGGTAGGTTCCGTAGTGCGTGCCTTAGGTGCCCGTCATTGGCTCTGGTTGCATAGGAGATGTTGAAAGGCATTTTAATCGCATGCTTGGGGATAGTCCCTATAAGAAGGTCCTCTGAATCCCAAAGTCTTGCCAGAGGGCACAGTGGTTGCGGCTTGCCGGGTCTCCCGGTCGTCTGGTGGGTGTGAACGCGGTGCTGCTTAAACCGCTGTGTTAGGTGCGGGCTGCGTTATTTAAGGGTCAATGCTTGGGTATGCCTTCTTTGGGTACACCCCCTGGTTGGTCTCTGGTCCCGGTGATAGGGAGCACTGATTAGGCGTATTGTGGCGGAGCAGTCTGCTTCCGTGTGCCATAGGGGGTTCTCCATGTTTAGGCCGGTGGAGTTGTTAAGCTGCCGTCGGCCATTTTAAGGAGGCCTCTTGGGAGCCGTTTACCTTCGGCGTTCAAGCACCCTGTAGTTGGGCATTGATGACATCTTGCCTGGTGGGGGCCGGGATAATCCCCGCTGGCCCAGGGGGGGTGAACGAGACCGGGAGGACGCCAGCTATATCATAGTAGCCAGATTGGAATGCGAGGCAGCGGCCGTCCACCCCGCTCTCCTCCTAGGTAGGCCTTTGGTCTCAAGCCCCGAAATGTCTCTCCAGGACCTAGAGTCACCCGGTAACAGGCGCTCCAGCTACACCGGGACAATCCAGGACTCCGTTCCCCGAACCTCCAGAGCTCTCGTGCAGTATAAGGTGGGTACTTTCTCCAAAATTAGCTGGATTCTGCAGGAGCTCCAGTGACTTGCAGCCTGTCGGCATGGCCGCCCGGCCCCGCCCCCCTTTAAAACTTTTTTTAAAAACGTTATTAAAATATTTGTAAACTTTTTTTTTACTTTTTAAAGCTTTTTTAAAAACTGTTTTTAACGTTAACCCCTAGCTAACCTATCAGCAAAGCAGGCTTTACGGAAATGATATCTAAATGGTTGCCAAGACAACCAATATAAACAAGGGAGAGGATCACTAACAGTGTTTGGATCCGCCTATCGACATGCCAAAGGTAACATATGCGTGAGTAAGACGCCCTTCAGGCCATCAGGTTGCGCTCATTATAAATCTCTTTTGGCGCGATTACCTACACACTCCCTCTGACTCTGATTGGCTCATGTGAATATAATTAACATGTAAATAACAGCACAGGTCATCAACCCCAGCTATTGCCTTTGATAAAGGTGCTTTACAAGCGCCGAAACGCGTTAGGCGTTATGATTCCTAATTTTTTATTTTAAATTACGTCACCTTTGTGTTCAGCACGTTTTGGTTATTATGTGGGTAAACCTGTCTTAGTTTATTTAAGGAATGGGGACTTATTAGGAGCATCTAGCAAGTGATTCATGCCTTAGGCTCTTTGCTTACGGAGCCATCACATTAGAACGGTTCTACTTATAGCCTGCAACCTAGGAGACAGTGTTTTCACCGCTCATTATGAGGCTTTATTACATTTGTAGGACTTAGTGCAGACTGCTTGGAGTACACTGTATGGGAGTGATGAGATAGTTATTTCATTGCCCAGAATTCAGGCAGAACTGTGTGTTCAAGTTTCAGTGCAGACCATTTGCAACCTTATGTTAATTACTTTTGTTTCCTTTTTAGACTTACATTTTGTTACATTGTAGCTACTTTTAATTAAGAGCTTGTGCAGTAAATCTAGTATCCATATTTTTGGTACTATTTAATATACCTATCATCATAATTTTATATTCTTAATGTTTGTCTTCTAGTCTAGCCCTGACAACCCTCCAATTCCATACCCCTATACGTTTTTTTGAGCTTGTTAGCGCTCCTCAGTGATTTAGATTTGGAGTGATTAGGTATTTAGTTTTTTTTATAATTTTTTCTTTTGTATTTTATGAATTATAATAAAAATGTAATTTATCCAAGACTCTGAGGTTTTCTTGTGAGTGCTGTTGGGACCTTTTGTCCCTGTAGCATACCTCCTATTTGTTTTTCTACTTGTTTAGGGTTATCCCCTGTTTGAAATCCTCAGGACACACTAATAATCCCCCTTTAATTGGGGATTCCTTCGTTTTTCTTATTCAAATATATAATTTAAACATATTTGAATTATTGGTAAAATAAATGTAACCCCTGAGGGTTAAAAAAATATAATACAATTAACCTTTTTTAAAAAAAAAATCAGATGACAGTAAAATGTAGTCCCTTCCAATTGATCACTGTAGTCAGTGATCATTTGGCATGGAAGGGGTTAATTTTATTAAAGCAGGGGAAAGGTGGGATTTTACTTAAATTTTTTTTTTTTTACAGGGAGAAGCAGATCATCACTGATCCATCTCCCTGCACTTCACACTGGACGCGGAAGAACAGCCTGTCAGAGCGATCACAGCTGCAGGGACAGCGCAAATACCGAGGCAGACTGGAGGAACGTTAACCCCGCGATCGCCGCGATCTGTGGTTAACTTTAGTAAATGACGGAAATTTGCCGTCAAGGGTCCTTAACACAAGAACAAGCTTGATGGAAAATGTACATCTTTGGTCGGGAAGGGGTTAAATGCATCATACATTGATCAGCCACAACATTAAAACCAATGACAGTTGAAGTGAATAACATTGATTATATCATTACAGAGGCACCTGTCAAGGGGTGGGCTATATTAGGCAGCAAGTGAACCATAAGTTCTTGAATTTCATGTGTTGGAAGCAGGAAACATGGGCAAGCAAAAAGATCTGAGTGACTTTGACAAGTGCCGAATTGTGGTTGCTAACCTCCAAAAATGGCAAGGAAGGACAACAGGTGAGCCAGTGTCAGGGTCATAGACACCCAAGGCGCATTGATGCACATGTGTAGCGAAGACTTGCCTCTCTGTCCAATCACACAGAAGAGTTGTTGTAGCTCAAATTGCTGAAAAACAGAATGCTGGCCATGATAGAAAGATGTCAGAACACAAAGTACATTGCATTGTGTAGCCGCAGAGCAGTCAGAGTGCCCATGATGGCTCCTCTCCACTGCTTTCAATGGGGACCTGAGCGTCAGTATTGGACAATAGAAGAAGGTTGCAAGGTCTGCTTAATCACGTTTTCTTTTAGATCAGGTGGATGTCCACATGTGTCCAGGGCAGGACTGAGAAAGAATTTGGGCCAGGCATTTTCTAAGCAGAGAGGCCCACTGGTAGGGGTGGAATCAGAGAGGGGGCATGTTGTGTCATCACCCATTTTAAAAGCTTTAGCATGGTATTTAGGCCCTATGAAATGCACAGTGCTGTGTTTGCATGTGACTTGTCTCCATAAGTGGAATACCAGAGGACAAAAAGTCTAGCGTTTGGTAGCTAATTGTGGTATTGCTTATGTGTAGAGTGAGCTCTTTGTGTCAGGGATGTTGTGTGTGTGTGTGTGTGTTTGCGTAGGTGGTGCAGTGTGTGTTTGTATGGGATCTAGCATGTTCCTAAGGAATCCATAGGAGGTATTTGAGATGTACTCTGTGTTTTAGGGATGTACAGTGTGTGTCAGGGATGTACTGTGTGTGTAGGTTGTGCAATGTGTGTCTGTAGAGGAACTAGTGTGTGCATAAAGGATGCATAGTATGTATATGGGATGTATTGTATGTGTTAGGGATGTTCTGTGTACATCATAGATGTACTTTGTGTGTCAGGTATGTTTGCATGTGTGAACGTTGTGAAGTGTATCTGTAGGGGATTTAGTGTGTGCATAAAGTATCCATATAGTATGTATATGGGATGTACTGTGTGTCAGGGATGTTTGCGTGTATGAGGGTTGTGCAGTGTGTGCGTAAAGGATACATAGTGTGTATATGGGGTGTACTGTATGTGTCAGGGATGTACTGTGGGTGTCAGGGTGTAAGGTGTTTGTCAGGGGTGTAAGATGTGTCAGGGATGTATGTGTGTGTCAAAGATGTTGTGTTTGTGTGGCTGGTGAAGTGTGTCTACAGGGGATCCAGTGCTTGTGAGGGGTGCCGTGTGTGTGAATGTGTTGGGACCTGTATTGTGTGTGCGGGTGGTGAGAGTGGTGCAACTAAATAAATAAATATGTATAAATATCTATTTTTCTTTTAAATAATTATAAATTGGAAAATAAGTTTTACATTCCACTTTCCCTCCTTCTTACCTTTAGGCAGGGACGGGGAAATGTAGCCTGATGGTGACTGGGGTCTATGGACCTGCATCTTTGCTGGAGTCAAGATCCCTGTTCTTGCGAGTTCTGGCATTGTTCCATGTCGTAGTGTTGCCAGGGTAGCCCGTGGCACTGCCCGGAACCACTGAGCTCGCACAAAGAATTAAAGCCTTAAATTAAAGCCTTATTAAAGCAGATTAAAGCCTTATTGGTCCTCCTCTGTACTGCTGATCTCCCCACTGGCCGTGAATATACAAAGCATGGCTGGCACCCGCTCTGCCGGCGGAGGCAGTGTTATGCTCTGGGCACTGTTCTTCTAGGAAACCTTGGGTTCTGGCATTCATGTGGATGTTACTTTCACACATACCTCCTACCTAGAGACAGGGCCTTGATTAAGAGCCTATTGGGCCTGGTGCTGACAATTATGATGGGCCTAAATAAAGAATCTTATCGACAGAAAACACTAAAATAGTCATACCTCACAAGCGTCATGTATCTGGTGGAGGTGGTGCTGGTGGGAAGCTCACAGGATATAGCTATACGATACCCTATGCTAATCTCTTGCTTTCATTTTTCAAGTAAATCCATAACCCCTAGCTGCAGTTTCCGGGAATTTCGGTTGGCAGGGTAAAAGGGTGGGATACTGATGCAAATCATGTAACCAGAACATGTCCAAAAAGGAGGCGTATCTGCGCGAATAATTAGATGGTCAGCCTGGTGTGAATGCACGTCAGGCTGCCTGCCAATCATGCAGGATGACCAACCAAGGGCTACTGTGCAGACAGCACCCTGCGCTTGGCATAAATGCATATAATGATGCACTAGCTGTATGCTTTCTAAGAGATGTCTCCTAGCAATCATATGTCCATTCCTCTTCTAACCTTGTACTCAGGCCCGGACTGGCCATCGGGCATACTGGGCAAATGCCCGGTGGGCTGCGATGGCCGTTGGGCCAAGCCGGCAGGGGAGATCACAGGATCTCCCTGGCCGAACCCTGCAGGGCCAGCGCTACCCGAGCGCCGGTCCTGCTGTGTGCCTCCAGGAGCCGGTGGGGAGATCAAAGATCTCCCTCACCGGCCCACAGGCACTGACATGCGGCCGCTGGCTGGGGAGGGAGGCAGGAGAGAGGACAGCGGAGCGCTAGCCAGCAGCTCCGCCGGGTCCTCTCGCGGAATTCTGAGCGTTGCCGCGGTTACCGCGGCAACGCTCAGATCTCGCGAGAGTGAACTCTAGCCTGCAGGCTAGAGTTCACTCTCACCACTGGACCACCGGGGATGGCAGCATGGCTCCCCCTCCATGGCAGAACGGCTTCACCCCTCCCCCCTCTCAGGCTAAAGGTAAGAAGGGAGGGGGGGATATAACCTTTTTAAAATTATTAATAAAAAATATATTTAAATTTAAATAAATAAATTAACACTCACACACAGCACCCAGACACACACAGCACCCCCAGACACACACAGCGCACCCAGACACACAGCACCCTCAGACACACACAGCACCCCCAGACACACGCAGCACCCTCAGACACACGCAGCACCCTCAGACACACGCAGCTCCCAGATACACACGCAGCTCCCAGATACACACGCAGCACCCAGACACACACGCAGCACCCAGACACACACAGCACCCTCAGACACACACAGCACCCAGAAGCACACAGCACCCCCAGACACACACAGCACCCAGACACACACAGCACCCCCAGACACACACAGCACCCCAGTGGCGTCTCTAGGATTCATTTTTAGGGGGGGGGGCACATGGTGGGCCAGGGACAAAAGTAAGGGGGCACATTTAATCCCGCCCTCGCCACAGATTGACCCCGCCCCTGCCGCATGTTAAGCCCCACCCCCTACACAATGTGTTTTGTTTCTTTTTTTTATAATCCCTGGTGGAGGATTCATTATTTTCCACCAGGGATTATTAAAAAAAAACACATTTCTATTGATACAGTGCCATAGTTGCCACTGTATCCATATACACAGTCCATATACACAGTACATATATACACACACACACACAGTCTGATGAGTCCATACACACACATAGACTGCTGAGTCCATACACACACACACAGACACACAGACTGCTGAGTCCATACACACACACTGCTGAGTCCATACACACACACAGAGACACACACAGACTGCTTAGTCCATACACACACAGACACAGACACACACAGACTGCTGAGTCCATACACAGACACACGCAGACTGCTGAGTCCATACACACACACTGCTGAGTCCACATACACACACACAAACACACAGACTGCTGACTCCATACACACACAGACTGCTAAGTCCATACACACACACAGACTGCTGAGTCCATCCACATACACACACACACACAGACTGCTGAGTCCTTACACACACAAACACAGACTGCTAAGTCCATACACACACAGACTGCTGAGTCCAAACACACACACACACATACTGCTGAGTCCATAGACACATACAGACTGCTGAGTCCATACACAGACACAGACTGCTGAGTCCACACACACAGACACACACACAGACTGCTGAGTCCATACACACACACAGACACACAGAGTGCTGAGTCCATGCACACACATATACACACACACACACACACAGACTGCTGAGTCCATACACACACACACAGACTGCTGAGTCCACACACACACAGACACACAGACTGCTGAGTCCATCCACACATACAGACTGCTGAGTCCATCCACACACACACAGACTGCTGAGTCCATACACACACATAGACACACAGACTGCTGAGTCCACACACACACACACACACACACACACACACACACACACACACACACAGACTGCTGAGTCCATACACACACACACAGACTACTGAGTCCACACACACACAGACACACACACACACACACACAGACTGCTGAGTCCAAACACACACACACACATACTGCTGAGTCCATAGACACATACAGACTGCTGAGTCCATACACACACACACAGACTGCTGAGTCCACACACACACAGACACACAGACTGCTGAGTCCATCCACACATACAGACTGCTGAGTCCATCCACACACACACACAGACTGCTGAGTCCATACACACACATAGACACACAGACTGCTGAGTCCACACACACACACACACACACACACACAGACTGCTGAGTCCATACACACACACACACAGACTACTGAGTCCATACACACACACACACACACACACACACACACACAGACTACTGAGTCCACACACACACACACACACACACACACACACACACAGACTGCTGAGTCCAAACACACACACACACATACTGCTGAGTCCATAGACACATACAGACTGCTGAGTCCATACAGACACAGACTGCTGAGTCCACACACACAGACACACACACAGACTGCTGAGTCCATACACACACACAGACACACAGAGTGCTGAGTCCATGCACACACATGTACACACACACACACACACACACACACACACACAGACTGCTGAGTCCATACACACACACACACACACACAGACTGCTGAGTCCACACACACACAGACACACAGACTGCTGAGTCCATCCACACATACAGACTGCTGAGTCCATCCACACACACACAGACTGCTGAGTCCATACACACACATAGACACACAGACTGCTGAGTCCACACACACACACACACACACACACACAGACTGCTGAGTCCATACACACACACACACAGACTACTGAGTCCACACACACACAGACACACACACAGACTGCTGAGTCCACACACACACACAAACTGCTGAGTCCACACACACACACACACACACAGACACACACACAGACTGCTGAGTCCATACACACACAGACACAAAGACTGCTGAGTCCATACACATACACACACACACACAGACTGCTGAGTCCATACACACACACACAGACTGCTGAGTCCACACACACACACACACACACACAGACTGCTGAGTCCATACACACACAGACACAAAGACTGCTGAGTCCATACACATACACACACACACACAGACTGCTGAGTCCATACACACACATAGACACACAGACTGCTGAGTCCATACACACACACAGACACAGACTGCTGAGTCCATACACACACACTCACAGACTGCTGAGTCCATACACACATAGACACACAGACTGCTGAGTCCATACACACACACAGACACAGACTGCTCCTTCACCTTTTTGACTCCTTCTGTCTCTTCCTGCTCCTTATTACCCTTTCTGCTCCTTTAGATCCTTTCTGTTCCTTCTCCCACTTTACCTTTGTGCTCCTTCTGATTCTTTCTTCTCCTTTGCCGTTGTGCTCCTTGCTGCCCCTTTCTGTTCCTTCTCTTACTTTACCTTCCTGCTCCTTGCTGTTCTTTTTTGCTCCTTCTCCTACTTTACCTTTGTGCTCCTTCTGATTCTTTCTGCTCCTTTACCTTTGTGTTCCTTCTGTCCCTTCCTGCCCATTTATGCTCATTGCAGACCCTTCCTGCTTCCTGCTGCTCATTCCTGCTTCTTCCTGCCCCTTCCAGCTTCTTGCAGCCCATTACAGCTCCTTGCTGACCCTTTCTGTTCCATGTAGACCCTTTCTGTTCCTTGTAGACCCTTTCTGTTCATTCTCCTACTTTACCTTTGTGCTCCTTCTGAATCTTTCTGCCCCTTCTTTCTCCTTGCTTCCACTTCCTGCTCCTTGCAGACCCTTCCTGCTCCTTGCTGCCTATTCCTACTCCTTGTTGACCCCTCCTGCTTCTTGCAGACCCTTCCTACTCCTTGCTGAGCCCTCCTGCTCCTTACAGACCCTTCCTACCCCTTCCTGCTTCTTTCTACTGCTTCCTACTTCTTGCTGACCCCTCCTGCCCCTTGCAGACCCTCCCTACTTCTTGCTGATGCTGACCCCTGCTGCTCCTTGCTGCTTATTCCTGCTCCTTGCTGACCCTTCCTGTTTTTTGCTGCCCCTTCCTGCTCCTTGCTGACCCCTCCTGCTCATTGCTGCCCCTTCCTGCTAATTTCTGCTCCTTCTACTTTACCCTCATGCTCCTTGCAGACCCTTCCTACCCCTTCCTGATTCTTTCTGCTGCTTCCTACTTTTTGCTGACACCTCCTGCCCCTTGCAGACCCTCCCTACTTCTTGCTGACCCCTGCTGCTCCTTGCTGCTCCTTGATGACCCCTCCTGCTCCTTGCTGACCCTTCCTGTTGTTTGCTGCCCCTTCCTGCTCCTTGCTGCCCCTTCCTGCTCCTTGCTGACCCCTCCTGCTCCTTGCTACCCCTTCCTGCTAATTTCTGCTCCTTCTACTTTACCCTCCTGCTCCTTGCAAACCTTTCCTACCCCTTCCTGCTTCTTGCTGCCCCTTCCTATTCCTTGCTGTCCCTTCCTGCCCCTTGCAGAACCTGTCTGCTCATTTCTGCTCCTTCTACTCTACCTTCTTGTAGGCTATCTCCCCCTTTCCCTCACTTACCTGATCTGTAGGCTGCCCCCCATGCCTCACTTACCTGATCTGTAGGCTGACCCCCATCCCTCACTTACCTGATCTGTAGGCTGCCCCCATCCCTCACTTACCTGATCTGTAGTCTACCCCCATCTCTCACTTACCTGATCTGTAGGCTGCCCCCCATCCCTCACTTACCTGATCTATAGGCTGCCCCATCCCTCACTTACCTGATCTATAGGCTGCCCCCCATCCCTTACTTACCTGATCTGTAGGCTGCCCCCCATGCCTCACTTACCTGATCTGTAGGCTGCCCCCCCCCCTCCCTCACTTACCTGATCTGTAGGCTGTCTCTGCACTGTGGGAGTTGCTGGCTGCACTCGGTGCTGCTCCCCTGCGGATGCAGTCAGGAGAGAGAAGCAGGGATAAGCTGTAGCTTCCTATCCCTACCTTTCTCCATTCACAGTGTATTGCAGTGTATTCTCACACTGAAATGAAAAATAGCAGCACAAGCTGAAAAATCCGGGTGGAGGGGGGGTGGCAAGTGCCCCCCCCTTACCTTCCCCCTGCGGACGCCCATGGTAGTGAGTGTAGAAGAAAGGGAACGTGCCAAAGAGACTGAAGCAGCAACATCATTTGCATAGTGCGCAAAGTCAGGTTACCATAACTAATTTCATTGTTAGTCAGTCCACACCAGTTTTCTTCCCCTACATCCCTCTTAAGATTCCATACTTAAGCAAGATCATTTAAAAAAATAAATCTTTTTTTTTTTAAATCAATGAGCCTATTCCATAGGCATGGGCCTGGAGCTGCAGCTCCATCAGAACCTATGTTATTCCGTACCTGCCTAGAGATTCTTTCAGACAACAGACACCCCTTTATGACAATGGTGTTCCCTGACAGACGTGGCCTCTTTCAGCAGGCTAATGCACCCTGCCTGTCACAGTGCGAAAATTGTTCAGGAATATTTTGAAGAACATGACAAAGAGTTCAAGGTGTTGCCTTGCCCTCCAAATTCTCCAGCCATCAATCCAACTGTAGGATGTGCTTGAACAACAAATCTGATCCATGGAGACCCCACATCGCAACTTGCTCCTAATATCTTAGTGCCAGATACCACAGGACACGTTCATAGGTCTTGTGTAGTCCATACCGCAATGCATCAGGGCTGTTGTGGCATTTTACACAATATTAGGCATGTGGTTTTAATATTGTGGCTGATCAGTGTAATTTATCTTGTCATTTACATACTTGAATTTATTCTTTTAGGAGAGTCAAAGATGTCCAGCAACCACAGAATTCTTAGTTCTAAATGGTCCATTCAGAGTGGACAGATATGTTGTCAGTGTCCCAGTAGATTTAGAGATTGAACTGAACGCTGGAGGGAAAAGTATTTATATACAGTAGTAATATACAGCCCAACTGAGTGAGGTAGAGCACTGAATCTGAGATGAAGGTAAGTGTGAATTAATGTAATATATTTTGTATAGCATTGCTGTAATATACATAATGAAACCAATAAGGTGTATACACATTGTGGTTGGTGAATAGGTTAATCCTGAATACATGAAAATGTTCCGAACTGCAGAATTTCAAAATACATAACCCAGATTTATTAAGGCCCCTTGGGGTTTGATGATTACTATCAGTAGGGAGTTGTCACACTATTGCTTTCAGGTAAAATAAAATTTCTTATATTTCCAATTCCAGGTGTAAATTTCTGAGCTATTTTAGTTCGGTTTCCTGATGCTTATCAGCACCTGCACTAAAGATTAGTAGACGTTATCCTTACACACCACAGGACATGTATTAAAGCAAATACTAATGTGTACATAAAATGGCCTCTGTGCAGGAACTCTTTCTTTTAATTAGAAAGATATATAGAAGGCATGGTATTTTATAGTAAATAGCAAATGATCTTTGCTCACTGTATAGTTTCCCACAGTGTTTTCAAAGACAAACCATATTAATTCAAAATTGATTTAGAAATTAGTTACAAAATCTGTGGGGTATTTTTTTGCATTATTACTATATATATATATATATATATATATATATATATATATATATATATATATATATATATATATATATATATATATAATTTTTTATTTTTTTATTTTTAATTAAATGTTTTTTTTAACAAACTGAATGAAATTAAATATGGAAAGCCCACCACAACAACTTTCTCTGCAAGAGGTATAAAACGAATAGGTGCAAGCGTAACATGGGATTATGAAAAGTTAGATACCAAGAAAATCATCATAAAAGAAAATGTGTTAAAGCGGAAGGACAGATAAAGATGTAGTCAAGGAAATGGAGGAAGCACGAGGTAAGTCTTTTTAATGTCACCTAAAATCTGGAAGCTAATTCAACAATAAAAGGGCCTGGATTGTATGATATGGAGATGGAGCACTTTTTTGTTTGTTTTTAGAGCATATTGCTATATTTTTACAGACTAAAAACATCTGCCTAATTTAGTAAAACTTAATTTGTTCAAACGGCCAATTAATAAAATGTGTGTTTGGCCATACAAACCAATTTACACCAGTATGAAGTTTTTAAACTAATAAAATAAATGGGGGCCTAAAGTCAATGAGATAGATTTTAGTGTGTTTCAATATCTGCTCTTATCACCATGAATATAGCACATCTACCTAATTGTATGTGTCTAACTAACCTGAGTCAAAATAAATACTCCACGCACCATAACCAGTTTATTGAGCTGTAGTAATTGTGGTGTCAGTAGTACCCTGGTGCCCCCTCCAGTATGAATGGTAAAACTTTTCAAAAGTGGTTTGACTTCTTGCGTGGGGTCCACCGAGTGCTGCCCCTACCTTCACCACAGTGAAAACAGGAAGTTATCTGCTGTCGCTAAACGGAGCAGTAGAAGATTTATAGCTCCCGGCTGTCACAATACTGGGGAACCCAACACGCTAACACACACACAGACACACAGACAGAAAGTGTGCAGTACCAGTCCTTAGAGTGGCCGGGCTAAGCACACACAGGATAGTCAGGAGACAAGCCGAGTAAGGGGAACCAGAAAACAGAATAACGAGAAACAAGCCGAGGTCAAAGGGTAGGAGAAAGTCACAAAGTCAGTATAACAAGCCAGAGAGTACGTAACCAGAAAGCACACGTTCAGAATCAATACTATAAAGCAAAGACCACAACAGGGCACAGATAGACAGGAAAGGTAAGTATTTAAATCCTAGCCTGAATCCTGATTGGCTAACCACCAATCAGTATTAACAAACACACGTGGGGGATATCTATACCCCCCACTGTGTTTGTTGCACTGTAGCTTTAACGCCGGGTCACGTGAGTGACCCCGGCGCTTAGATAATAGTGCCGGCTCCCAGCGTGCAGCGTTAGACATGCTGCCGCTGGGAGGAGGAGAGGAGGACGCGAGCGGCGTGTCAAGAGGAGAGGACGCCGCTCGCTTATCGGTAAGGGGAGAGGGGACCGCGGGCGGCGACGGACCGAGGGTGAGTGCTGCGAGAGGATTGCAGCCTCCCCTCACCGCTGTGTCAGGGTACCTGTAGTCTCTACCTCAGAGGAGGTGAGAGACTTAGACGTTTATCCTCCCAGAGGGGTTGTTTCTTCCGTTCCTCGCGGTTCTCTCGGCCATTTACAAGCCGACCGCGAGGGATCCACTTCCTTATATGACGCGACGCTCAGTAGTCGACGTCATGACGCCAACCCGGGTCGACCTGTCAGTCAAGTCCCGAGTACTAATCAGGACTCGTCGGGGGCGTGATTACCCCCTAGAATCAAGGTATAAAGTAAGGCTTTCGGCATCTGCTCATTGCCCTGTCGTGGTTCTAGCCTGTCTAGTCACTCAGTGCTCTTGTATTCTAGTTGTCTCTTTGGTTCTGACCCGGCTTGTTTGTACTACCCTGTTTACCTCTGTTACCCTTTGACTCGGCTTGTCTCTCGCTTACCTGTCCTCTCGTTCCCTCGACCTCGGCTTGTTCTTAGACCATTCTCTACTTACTCCTTACGTTAAGTCTGGCCATTCTAAGGTCCGGTATACATACCTACCACCTGTTTGTACTCTGCGTGTTGGATCCCTGTCCCGATCCTGACATTACGACAGGGCCAATGGATCCTGCAGGTACAAACACTCAGGTTGGTCCTTCTGACTCTAGGTTCGACGCCATGGATCACAGAATGGACCAGATGGCTCTAGCACTACAGGCGTTACTATCTCGTTCTGGTAATCAACCAGAGGAGATGCGTAATACTTCTATCTCTCCTGCGAGTTCAGGTCTAGAGGTAGCCACTGTAGGTGCTTCTTCCCGTATCACTCCACCTGTACGTTATGGTGGTTCTCCAGAGAAGTGTCGTGGTTTCTTAAACCAAATAGGTATCCATTTCGAATTACAACCCCGCTCCTATCCTACAGATAGGGCGAAGGTTGGATTTATTATCACATTACTTGTTGAGAAAGCTTTGAGATGGGCCAATCCATTGTGGGAAAATGATAATCCGTTAGTATATAATTATAATGCCTTTGTAGCTGCTTTCAGAAGAACTTTTGACCCTCCAGGTAGAAAGGTCAATGCAGCTAGATTACTGTTGCGCCTTAGACAAGATAACCGAACACTTGTGGATTATGCACTAGAGTTCAGGTCTTTGGCGGCAGAGGTTAAGTGGAATGAACAGGCTTATATAGATGTATTTTTAAACGGGTTATCAGACATAATCCTTGACGAGGTTGCTACTAGAGAGCTTCCTGAAAATTTGGAGGATTTAATTTCTTTTATTTCTCGCATTGACGAACGTTTAAGAGAGAGGCAGAACACTCGAGAGAGAAACCGTAGACCTTCCTTTAAACTAGCTCCTTCATTTCAAAGTTCTGAATCCACAACCTCACTTTTTCCAGAACCTATGCAGATAGGCAATACTCGCCTCTCAGAAGAGGAGAGACAGTACAGAAGAAGGGAGGGGTTGTGTATGTACTGTGGAGTCAGAGGTCATTTACGTCTAAATTGTCCTAATCGCTCGGGAAACGCTCGCACCTAAGTTTCTCTAGAGGACAGGCCTTGGGTGTTTCTATTTTGTCCTCTAATCTTAATTATAAAGATCACAGGCTTCTGCTACCCGTTTCTTTAACTTGGGAGAAGGGAGTACTAGAAACTATGGCATTGATTGATTCCGGAGCTGCTGAGAGCTTTATCGACCAAGTTTTGTTACCAAACACGCTATCCCATCCCAGTTAAGGGAGACACCCTTGGCCGTTGAGGCCATAGATGGTAGACCTTTAGTTGAGCCTGTTATTTTCCGTGAAACCATACCCGTTAAATTAATTGTTGGTATCTTACACGAGGAAGACATATCTTTATTGCTCATTTCTTCTCCTTCTGTTCCCATAGTCCTGGGGTATCCTTGGTTAAAAAGACATAACCCTATTATTGATTGGGAATTAGGGGAGATAATCTCATGGGGTCAGGGTTTTCAGGACAGGTGCTTACGGACAGTGTCACCACTTTGCGCAGTTAACACACCGATTAATTCTACCTACTCTACAGAGGTACAAATACCGTCCCTGTACCTGGATTTAAAGGCAGTATTTGACAAAAAGAATGCTGATACTTTACCTCCACACAGGTCTTTTGATTGTAAGATTAATCTACTACCTGGTACTATGCCCCCCAGGGGTAATGTATATCCATTGTCCACTAAAGAGAACTTAGTCTTAGAGGAGTATATTCGTGAGAACCTTGAAAAAGGATTCATTAGGAGATCCTCCTCCCCTGCCGGGGCTGGGGTTTTTTTTGTTAAAAAGAAGGATGGTACACTAAGACCTTGCATTGATTATCGCGGTTTGAACAAAATAACCATTAGAAATGCCTACCCAATTCCTTTGATTACTGAGCTCTTTGATCGTCTAAAAGGCTCCAAGATTTTCACCAAGTTAGATCTCAGAGGGGCGTATAACTTGGTGAGAATTCAGCAGGGACACGAGTGGATGACGGCGTTTAATACCCGTTATGGGCACTATGAATACACAGTGATGCCTTTTGGTCTCTGTAATGCTCCGGCAGTATTTCAGGACCTGATCAATGAAGTTCTTAGAGAATTTCAACATGACTGCGTTATTGTATATCTGCATGATATACTTATACACTCTAGAGAGATTGAGACTCACCACAGACAAGTCAGAAGGGTATTGCGCAAGCTTCTTCAACATGGCCTGTACTGCAAATTGGAGAAATGCAGCTTTGACCAATCCCAGATAAACTTTCTTGGTTATGTGATTTCTGGGGAAGGGTTTAAGATGGACCCGGATAAGCTCCAGTCCATTTTGGATTGGCCTTTACCCAGGGGTCTCAAGGCCATTCAGAGGTTTATTGGATTCTCCAACTATTATAGGCGCTTCATTAAGGGTTACTCTTCCATTATAGCTCCTATTACCAATATGACCAGACAGGGGTCTGACACTAAGAACTGGTCTTCTGAAGCCCTCCTTGCCTTCAAAACACTCAAGGAACTGTTTGCTTCTGCACCAATTTTGCTTCACCCTGATACGACACTGCCTTTCCTACTCGAGGTAGACGCCTCAGAGACAGGTATAGGTGCTATCCTGTCCCAAAGGTTAGGTGTGGATAAGCCCTTACATCCATGTGTTTTTTTTTCCAAGAAACTATCAGGTCCTGAGAGCAGATATGACATTGGTGACAGGGAACTACTAGCAGTTATCATGGCTTTAAAGGAGTGGAGACATTTATTGGAGGGCACCTTACATCCTGTTACTATTTTGACAGACCACAAGAACCTGTCCTATATTGGGGAGGCCAAGCGCTTGTCCTCCAGGCAAGCTCGTTGGTCTTTATTCCTCACGCATTTCAATTACGTGCTCACTTATAGACCTGGTTCTAAGAATTCTAAAGCCGATGCTTTGTCTCGACAATATGAACCTTCTGCGATATCGGAGCCGGTTTTGTCTTCTATAGTACCCAGGTGCAATATTATCGCCAACACGAGTCTTAAGATTCACTCTCCGTTGCTTGGTCAGATCATGAAGTTGCAGCATCTGGCGCCTAGACAGACTCCTAGGGCAAGGCATTTCGTTCCTCCTGAACTCCAACTGGAACTCTTACAATGTTTTCACAACAGTAAGGCGGCCGGTCATCCGGGTATTCGCAAGACATGTTCCTTGATCTCTAAAGATTTCTGGTGGCCTTCTTTACGGAAGGATATTAGGGATTTCATCGGAGCATGTGAGGTCTGTATGAAGACTAAGCAACCTCATACGCTTCCATGTGGGTTGTTACATCCCTTGAACATTCCAGAGAGACCATGGTCCTGTTTGGCTATGGACTTCATTGTAGATTTGCCTGTTTCTAAAAAACAGACTGTGATCCTCACGGTGGTTGATAGGTTTACTAAGATGGCTCATTTCGTGCCCTTAACTAAACTCCCGACTTCTCCTGAATTGGCGGAGATATTCGCGAGAGAGATTTTTCGCTTACATGGGATACCTTCCGAAATTGTTTCCGATAGAGGTTCCCAATTTGTTTCACGTTTTTGGAGATCCTTCTGTTCTCAACTAGGCATCAAATTGAACTTTTCTTCTGCCTATCACCCTCAGTCTAACGGAGCTGCTGAACGTACCAATCAAAAGATTGAACAATATTTGCGTTGTTTTGTTTCTGAACACCAGGACGATTGGGTCGGTTTGATTCTTTGGGCGGAGTTTGCACACAATAATCTTGTTTGTGATTCTACTCGTTCCAGCCCCTTCTTCATGAATTATGGCTTTCATCCTTCCATTCTTCCCTCGGTTTCTCCTTCCCAAGGGGTACCGTCGGTTGATCTTCATGTTGCCAATTTGAAGAAGTTGTGGGATCAGACTCGACAAATTCTCCTACATAATTCCATGTTGTTCAAGAAACACGCTGATAAGCACAGAAGGGCGGCTCCGGTTTTTGTTCCGGGTGATAGGGTATGGTTGAGTACAAGAAACATTCGTTTAAAGGTTCCTTCTATGAAATTCGCTCCTCGTTACATTGGTCCTTACAGGGTTCTGACTCGAATTAACCCAGTTGCGTATCGCCTAGCTCTTCCAGCTGCCTTACGCATTCCTAACTCTTTTCATGTCTCCTTACTGAAACCGTTAGTCTGTAACAGATTTTCCTCCACTATATCCCCTCCTCGCTCTGTTCAGGTTGAGGGTCAGGAGGAGTATGAAATCAACTCCATCATCGATTCTCGAATCTCCCGGGGGAAGTTACAATATCTTATTGACTGGAAGGGATATGGTCCTGAGGAGAGGACTTGGGTACCTCAGGAGGATG
Source organism: Pelobates fuscus (assembly GCF_036172605.1). Lineage (NCBI taxonomy): Eukaryota > Metazoa > Chordata > Amphibia > Anura > Pelobatidae > Pelobates > Pelobates fuscus. Next base: position 330,516,239 of record NC_086319.1, read on the forward strand.
TACATGCTCCCCGCCTCCGCAGGGCTTTTCACTCCCGTTTTCCATCTCGTCCCGGTTCCTTCCGCCCGGTGGGCGTTTCTGAGAGGGGGGGTACTGTCAGGGTACCTGTAGTCTCTACCTCAGAGGAGGTGAGAGACTTAGACGTTTATCCTCCCAGAGGGGTTGTTTCTTCCGTTCCTCGCGGTTCTCTCGACCATTTACAAGCCGACCGCGAGGGATCCACTTCCTTATATGACGCGACGCTCAGTAGTCGACGTCATGACGCCAACCCGGGTCGACCTGTCAGTCAAGTCCCGAGCACTAATCAGGACTCGTCGGGGGCGTGATTACCCCCTAGAATCAAGGTATAAAGTAAGGCTTTCGGCATCTGCTCATTGCCCTGTCGTGGTTCTAGCCTGTCTAGTCACTCAGTGCTCTTGTATTCTAGTTGTCTCTTTGGTTCTGACCCGGCTTGTTTGTACTACCCTGTTTACCTCTGTTACCCTTTGACTCGGCTTGTCTCTCGCTTACCTGTCCTCTCGTTCCCTCGACCTCGGCTTGTTCTTAGACCATTCTCTACTTACTCCTTACGTTAAGTCCGGCCATTCTAAGGTCCGGTATACGTACCTACCACCTGTTTGTACTCTGCGTGTTGGATCCCTGTCCCGATCCTGACACGCTGCCCGCGGAGCCCTGACATAACCCCCCCCTCGAAGACCGCTCAAAGGAAACCGCGCATGAAAGGAGCGGATCAAAGAGGGCGCGTCCAAGTCAGAGACAGAAACCCACGACCACCCCTCCGGGCCGTAACCCTTCCAATCAACCAGATACTGCAACCGACCTCGAGAGAAACGAGAATCAAGGAGAGCGGCCACCTCATATACGTCACTAGAGACCGCGCGGAGGGCATCGGAACGCCTGAGAGACCCAGAGAACCGATTACAGAGCTTCAAAAGGGAGGTGTGAAAGGTGTTAGGTATGCGCATGGAAGGGGGCAAGGCCAGGGAGTAAGACACAGGATTCACCCTACGCAACACCTTATAGGGACCAAGGAACTTGGGCGCGAACTTCATCGAGGGAACCCTAAGGCGGAGATTCCTAGAGGACAACCAAACCCTATCACCCGGAGCATAAGAAGGAGCCGCACATCTGCGACGATCAGCAAATCTCTTTTGAGTAGCAGCAGCACGACAAAGAGCAGCATGGACCTGATCCCACATCTTCCGTAAGGAGGCGAGGTGCTCGTCCAAAGCGGGCATTCCCTTGTCGGAGAACACACCGGGAAGGACAGCGGGTTGGAACCCATAAGCCACCATAAAAGGACTTACGCCAGTAGAAGAATGAGACACAGTGTTCCTGGCAAACTCAGCCCAGGGAAGGAGATGGGACCAGCTGTCCTGGTGTGCATTCGTGAAACAGCGTAAATATAACTCCACAGACTGATTTGCTCGTTCGGCAGCTCCATTAGATTGCGGATGATAGGAGGAAGCAAACGATAAGGAGACCCCCATCTCAGCACAAAAGCCTCTCCAAAACCGAGAGACAAACTGAGGGCCCCTGTCAGATACGATATCTTGTGGTATACCATGCAAGCGGAACACTTCTTTGGCAAACACCTGAGCCAACTGAACCGCAGAAGGTAGCTTCTTAAGCGGAATGAAGTGCGCCATTTTGGAGAACCTATCCGTTACAGTCAAAATTACTGTCTGCCCATCAGATGAAGGAAGATCCACAATAAAGTCCATGGATAAGTGTGTCCACGGTTTCTTGGGTACAGATAGGGGCATAAGGAGTCCCAGGGGTTTAACATTAGGGGACTTACACTGTGTACAGACACGGCAAGCCTGCACGTAATCTACCACGTCTTTTTTGAGTGAGGGCCACCAAAACTGTTGGAAAAGACCCTTGTAAGTCTTGGTAACCCCTGGATGACCGGCCATTTTGGCTGTGTGAAATAAAGTTAACAACTTCTTTCTGTCTTTTACTTTCACGTACAGCTTACCAGTAGGAGTCTCAGAGGGTGTTTAGGATTGGTATGACTTGATACCATCAAGAAAAAGAGACGAGATAACCAAACGGGTAGTAGCTATTATATTAGTTGTGGGTACAATGGGCTCAGGAGTGGAGGTAATAGAATCTACAGGTTCGTACTGGCGGGAGATGGCATCAGCCTTGACATTTCGATAACCAGGCCTGTATGTGATTATGTACTGAAAACGTGAGAGAAATAAAGACCATCTAGCCTGACGAGAGGATAACCTCTTAGCATCTGCGATATAGGATAGATTTTTATGATCGGTTATAACCAGAGTCTTGTGTCTAGCTCCCTCTAACAAGTACCTCCATTCTTTAAATGCCATCACTATAGCTAATAATTCCTTGTTCCCAACGTCGTAATTCTTTTCAGACTCTGACAAGCGTTTTGAAAAGTAACCACAGGGAAGGAGGGGTTCGTCATACGATTGTCTTTGTGACAACACTGCTCCTATACTTGATTCAGAGGCGTCTACTTCCAGTACAAAGGGAAGGGAAGGATCAGGATGGTGTAACACAGGGGCAGTAGAAAATGCCTTTTTTAGAGTCTCGAAGGCCACAATAGCTTTAGGATTCCAAACCCTGGGGTGTAAACCCTTTTTTGTCAGTTTAGTGATAGGGGAAATAATGGATGAGAAGTTTTTAACAAACTTTCTATAATAATTGGCAAACCTTATAAATCGCTGTATTGCCTTAAGTCCTTGGGGAAGGGGCCAGGACAGTATAGCTTCCAATTTTGAAGGATCCATGCTGAATCCTTGTTCAGAAATAACATAACCCAGGAATTGTACAGAAGTCTGGTCGAATGAGCATTTCTCTAATTTACAATAAAGACCGTTCTGCAACAACCTTTTAAGCACCATCCTGAGTATGATGTGTCTCCAAATCCGGAGAATATACCAGTATGTCATCAAGGTAGACTACGGCACAGACATGCAGTAGGTCTCTAAGGACATCGTTTATGAGATCCTGAAATACGGCAAGAGCATTACACAATCCAAAAGGCATGACTAGATACTCGTAATGCCCACTGCGTGTATTGAACGCCGTTTTCCATTCATCGTTCTCCTTGATACGAACAAGGTTATAAGCCCCCCTGAGGTCTAGTTTTGTAAAATATTTAGAACCTTTGACACGATCAAACAACTCCGTAATGAGAGGGATCGGATAGGCATTTTTAATCGTTATATTGTTTAGTGCTCTGTAATCTATACACGGTCTCAAATCGCCCTCCTTTTTCGCCACAAAAAAGAAACCAGCACCAGCCGGAGAGGAGGACCTTCTAATAAAACCTTTAGTTAAGGCTTCCCGTATGTACTCCTCCATGACCTGGTTCTCTTTCTCAGAAAGAGGGTAGACCTTACCCCTAGGAGGCATAGTACCCGGTAATAGGTTAATGGCACAGTCATACTCACGGTGTGGAGGTAACTTATCTGCCTCCCTTTTTTCGAAAACCAATGCAAGGTCTGCATATACAGAAGGGACAGAAACAGAAAGTGGTTTAGCTGTGGGCACGTTGAGTAAACAAACGGGACGTACCTGGGCCATACAGTCTCGTTGACAAGATTCCCCCCAGGAGAGTATATCTAAACAACCCCAATCAAGTACTGGGTTGTGTTTAACTAACCAGGGAAAACCCAGAACGATGGTAGCAGTAGGGGAGTCAATTATTTGGAAGGTTAATCGTTCCTTGTGTAAAGCACCCACAGACATAACTATATCTTGGGTTTCATGGGTCACCAGAGGTTTCTCAAGTGGTCTACCATCTATGGCCTCAACGGCTAAGGGTGTGGCCTTTCGGATCAAAGTCAGGGCTGCGGTTTTGGCAAAGTTCTCATCCATAAGGTTGTCTGCCGCACCTGAATCGATCAAGGCTTTGGTTGTTATAGTGGTTTTATTGACCAAAAGAGAAACCGTAATAAACGGTCTGGAGATGGACACATGAGGGGACAAGGTCATAACACCCGAGGCCGACCCCTCTCTGGGCCTTAGGTGCTGTAGTTTCCCTGTAACTTAGGGCAGGTATTACAGTGGTGCCCACTCTTACCACAATAAAGACATAACCCCTCCCTTCTACGATACGTTCTTTCAGCCTCAGTTAACCCTGTAGCACCCAATTGCATGGGTTCGGGGGATGGTTGCCTAGGAGCGGGTAATGCTAGTAATGCAGTACTGGGTAGAGCAGGTAACACCCGTGTATCCAGCCGTCTTTGAGTACGCCTCTCTCTAATACGGTTATCAATAAGGATTACATAGTCTATAACATCATCCAGAAGAACAGGCAGTTCCCTGGATGCTATTTCATCCAGTATGTAAGCGGCCAAACCCTCCTGAAAGGCTGTTACGAGGGCGTCATTATTCCAAACCACTTCAGCTGCTAGAGTGCGGAATTCGATAGTATAATTCGCTACAGATCTGTTACCCTGTCGAACCCTAAGCAGAGCTTTGCCAGCAGAGGCAACCCTACCGGGTTGATCAAACGTGCGTTTGAATGCTGACAAAAAATCTGCAAAGGACATAGGAGACATATTTTCCCACATGGGGTTTGCCCATGCTAAAGCTCTCCCAGACAGGTGGTTTATCAAAAAGGCAATTTTGGACCTGTCGGCGGGATAGGAACGTGGATTCATCACCAAATGGATGTCAATTTGATTGAGGAAACCACGACACAAAGCTGGGTCACCACTATAGCGCTGTGGCGGTGTCATATGGACTACATGAGCAGGAACGGGTACTGGAGTGGCAATGGGTTCGGGCACAGCAGCAGCCGCCTCCTGGACGGCAGGCTGCAAGTGTGCAGTACGAGCCAGTATGGTCTGTAAAGCTTGAGCAAACTGATCCATACGGTGGTCCAAGCCATCCATTCTAGCCTCCTGATTAACTAGGAGCTGGGGTATGTCAGCAGGTTCCATTATGGCCCTGTTGTAATGTCACGATACTGGGGAACCCAACACGCTAACACACACACAGACACACAGACAGAAAGTGTGCAGTACCGGTCCTTAGAGTGGCCGGGCTAAGCACACACAGAATAGTCAGGAGACAAGCCGAGTAAGGGGAACCAGAAAACAGAATAACGAGAAACAAGCCGAGGTCAAAGGGTAGGAGAAAGTCACAAAGTCAGTATAACAAGCCAGAGAGTACGTAACCAGAAAGCACACGTTCAGAATCAATACTATAAAGCAAAGACCACAACAGGGCACAGATAGACAGGAAAGGTAAGTATTTAAATCCTAGCCTGAATCCTGATTGGCAAACCACCAATCAGTATTAACAAACACACGTGGGGGATATCTATACCCCCCACTGTGTTTGTTGCACTGTAGCTTTAACGCCGGGTCACGTGAGTGACCCCGGCGCTTAGATAATAGTGCCGGCTCCCAGCGTGCAGCGTTAGACATGCTGCCGCTGGGAGGAGGAGAGGAGGACGCGAGCGGCGTGTCAAGAGGAGAGGACGTCGCTCGCTTATCGGTAAGGGGAGAGGGGACCGCGGGCGGTGACGGACCGAGGGTGAGTGCTGCGAGAGGATTGCAGCCTCCCCTCACCGCTGCCCGCGGAGCCCTGACACCGGCTCCCCTGGCAGCTGAGAGGAGGCGGAGAGCACCTCTGAAGTAATTTGTCTACTTATTATTGGGGGTGCCAGGGCAATAATTACACCATAACTACTACACTGTGCTGTAGTACTTATATTGCCTAGAATGTTCTTTTAATAATCTCTCAAAGACACTAGAGAGAATGATATGATCCTGTCCTAATGTGTTTTATACCCCACCTCCTATAGAATGTAAGCTTGTTTGAGCAGGGTCCTCTTCAACCTATTGTTCCCGTAAGTTTTTTGTAATTGTCCTATTTATAGTTAAATCCCCCTCTCATATTGGGTGTAAAGTGCTACGGAATCTGTTGGCGCTATATAAATAGCAATAATAATAATAATAATAATCTATTGTTCATTGTATAGGTCAGTATATGAGCCTGGAATGTGTATATTTTTGAAAATTCCCTACAATCAAGTCAAGGGGAAAGTAGATTTGATGAAACTCTGAGTATTGTTGGATAGTGATGGAAATTAGGCCAATTAGACCAAATGAGATCATATTTAATAATGAATCGTTCCCAATCTGGAATTAGAAACAGCACAACACATAGTGTGCAAGGTTTTGGGTGCCAAATATTGGAGGATGCAAGCATTTTAAGTTATTTCCGGTAATTCACAACCACGTGCTTTTTGGGCAGTCAAGAAGCACATATGCATTTACTTATTCTCCCTCATATCATAGAAGAGACTTCAGTTAAAATGAGCTTGTAATAATAAAAAAAATGTAAAAAAGAAAGTGCAAAAATATCTCAATTAAGTACACCCTTTAGTAAATAAACCATTAGGGAAATCCAGAGAGCTACCCCTGCTCCCTCTCCCTCTATATACCAGGAGCCATGTTTGGTGGCTCTGATCAACATGAGTATTATCTATACATAAAACATTTAGGCTAGTAGTTCTAAAGATTTTTTTTCTAAGCGACCCAATTAACTCGCCTGGCATTAACCTGGCAACCCATTCTTCAACTTTAAAAAAACTTCAGTGCTCCATTTTCCAACTTCATTAAAATATATAACATAATTAATTTGGGGGGAGAGGGGGGATCAAGGTTAGATGGATCTCTGCACTATCCCTTTTACATTAATCAATCTATTGTGGGTATTTGCCTAGGGCATGATCAATTTGTGTCTGTTCAAACTATAACGAAGCACTGAAATAGCATGGCAACCCAACTCTGGGTCCTAACCAATTTGTTAACAACTATTAATTGTTAATTACTATTAATTTTGGCAATATTTATAAGAATTCTCTCCCTCACTGCTGATTGGCCAGCTACAGCAGTGAATATTTTGGAGCAATGTACAATGCAGCAATGCGTGCCTCCGTCATCTGCTCTTACCACAACAGCTGTACCCAGGGTACGTCAGTAATCATATTTCCAATAAGTTGTTTCGGGAATTACTTAAAAGGGATAATGAGTAGACATTGAATTTGTAACCTGACCAACTGGTCCATGGATGTCAGACCCTGGGAAAGGAAGGCAGATGCAAGTGCTGTGGAATAAGTTGGCGCTATATAAATACCAATAATCATAATACTTTTACAGTATCTGACAAATGTAGTAGAGTTCTGAAACCCACATGGAAAAAACGAACAGATATTAACGATAGCTGATATTCAGTGGAGCAGGCTAACAGACTCGGAGGATGGCTGAGAGACATAAGAGAGTGGCTGATAGATACAAACATATAGGTGACGTATGGTGCTCTAAGGGCCCACCTAAACATTATGTATACATAACTCCTTTGCCCATCTCTACTATGTTGGACATGGTTAAGCTGTGACAATAGGAGGGTGTAGGAGGTCTAATGACAGATGTAGGAGGACTAATAGCAGGCATGGGGGCTGCTGGTCAAATATACAAGTGGTCTGTAGAAATAGGAAATGGGATTGACAGAGACTAAAGGGTACCGAACGCTACAGATCGAAGGGAAAGCAGATATAAAATACCAATCTGTGCAGCCAATGCTAGCAAAGTAGATTCTGGTTTCAGTAGAGTAGAGGAAACATGGATTCTATCTTTTTTTATGAGCTAAAGAGTTTCAGAAATATTTCTAGGGGAGAAAAGGAATATATGCCTCCTTCGTAGGCAATTTAATGTTTTTGCTCACTAATGATTTCTTGCATAAAGTATGAGTTTCAAAAAGGAATTTCCAAAGTGACTATGAATAATAGATTAGCCATTTCCATCTCTTGGTGTTTTAGAAGAAAACTTAGTTTTGTGTTTTCCTGGGTAATTATTTGCTGGACTAATGCCAGGAGCCAAACTGTAACTTAAAATGAGAAATCTGAATAATTAATACATAGAAAGGGAAGACGTTTCTGAAATGGCTGTAGAAAACCCCTGCAGCATCTGCATTAATTCAGGGAATGTTGAACTACTACATAGTGTTTCATGAGCAATTTGCAACTTTTTAAGAAAAATGGAAAAATATTGTGAATTTGGAACTTAAATTACCAATCAAGTTTATCCTTATTGTAATGCTTGAAATACATAAAGAGAACTCATACTGTTTTGTGGTTGGGTTACTGGTATTTTTTGAGAATTAGATTTATTCAGTATACTGTCAAACATGAAAATCAGGAGTGGTTATGTTATGCTGATTAAATGAAAATTAATCTTAGATGATAGATGGATTGATGGAAAAACAAATATATATATATGTATAAACAAAAATATTTATATTCTGGGTAGGCATATGCAAATGAACTCAACAAAGAACTACATTTTTCATTGAGCTCATTTGCATATGCCTACCCAGAATCCCTTGCAGTAGTGAGAGCACTGTTAAAGTGAGATTTTTGTGGGAAAAACAAGTCTTATGGCTTGACTGGTGTTTGCATTTGTGTTCAGCAATGTATTAACTATCCACTTACTTCAGGTGGAAGGGGTTTTCATCCACACTTTTTTCCTCACCACAACTATGTTGGTTTGTATATATATATATATATATATATATATATATATATATATATATATATATATGACTAAAACAAATGGTTGGCTCTTCAGATAAAAAGACGCAAGGAGCAATGGCAATTCTTCAGACATTTATGGTTGTTTTTTTATTTTGTGTCTACACTAGAGGAAAAAAACATAGGTAAGTTACAGTACAACATTATGCAAGCTGGCATACTTTCTTATGTCCAAGAAGGGGCATTTTTGTTTCAGGGACAGTGAGTGGAAGCAGGGCATTGTCAATAATTTTTAGGTGGTAGAATGTTGATATTTGTGTAAGGCATTAAAAAGAAGATTATTTTATTCACCAATGTCAATTTTTAAACATATGTATCAATCAATATTGAAAACTGTTATATTATAAGATTTATAACCCAAGTTTTCCAAGATATCGGCAGTAAAATAAAAAATAAAATAAAAATCATTCTAGGGCCATAGTACTCACCTCTTGTCTAGGTGTTCAGAGAAGAAGGGACCTTTTTAGGGAATGATACACCAAATACAAGTATGCAACTTGTTCTGCTATCTGACCTATGACTTATAAAAATATAAATAACCTTTTACACATGGTTACAAAATTAGGTATCCGACAGTTTTGTCTTAATAAAGGACTAAATATTTTTGAAGTCCTTAGGGTAGCACATGTGCAAATTGTATGCATACTTTAACCGATAGCATGTATTGATTAATCATTGGACAAATTAATAATCTTGCATACGTTACTAAAGACGTGGGCCATTGAACAGGCTGGTAAAACTAGGAGGGGGTACAATCAGCCACTTGCCTTAGGCCAATGATCGTTCACTCATGGTAGCAGGGTTACATTATACAATTTTGTGTTTGTGTTTTTTTTTTTGCAATATTGGAATACCCAGATACTGAAGGAGAAAAATACAACATAAAGTCCAGGACCACTATCCTCTATAATTCCTCTCAGTGGAGATTGTAGAAAAAAAATGTTTAAAGCCTCCATGAGATGTTGCTCCCATTTCATTTGGTTGGTCTAAAATAACATGCATTGTGAATTTAATGGCATTAAATAATAGTGCAATGACTTTAAATTATTATCGTATGTGTCGACAAATTCTGGTTCATTCTGGCAAAATGCATTTTAGGGATCCTAACTTATATAGGGACCAAGGAACTGGATATCCTTGTTAAACCTTAATTAGTTACGGGGACTTGGGCCCACTAGATACCTCACTACTATTCCCTACCAAAAAGGAGTAGAGGCATTTGGCAGCCCTTATAAAAAAAAAAAAAATGAATATACCCTTAATTGTTACACTTCAGTTTGTGACTTTTTATTCTTTATATTATATTATTATATATTGTCTATTTTATGCATTTAATTTGATTATCATGGATTATTTATATTTGTAAATCCAATTCACCTTGTAGTTGGCATTCTAAAGGACATTACCTACCAACCATTCCAGGGAACTTGACTCCACCTAGTGTTTCTAATTGAAATGAAGTCTTTCAAAAGTCAGCACTTTCTGAGTATAGACTGCACTCAAATAGGTGTAACGTGCAGAGGATCAATAAACGCGCGAAAGAACTAAAATTAACGACATAACACAAACAAAAGAAACAAAATAAATCTAATAACTTTTATTCAACTAAATCAAAATATCTTCAATATATAATCATCATTATTACATACATCACAACTCATAAATTGTAACTAGAGTGGTAGTGATAACTAAAGCTTACAAAACTCCAATTATTCCATTATAATTCTATGGTCTGAATCAAAGGTAGTGTCATTGTCTAAATGAGGACATATAATGCATTATCTGACTATATACTGTTATTTATGTTTATTTTTGTATATGGGTTGACTTTATTGGGTAACCACTGAGTTGTGACTAAAATGTACACAAAAACAGCAGAATTAAAACTGTAATATTCAGCCAACTTGGAGATTTTTTATTTCTTTATCATTCAAAGTTGTTATCTTTTTTATTTTAATACATTGATTTATATTTTGCAAGTGAGTTGCCACCTCACCACATCCTGCTGAAGAGCATTAACATGGCATTTTTAGGAAAGGACGAGGGAATCACAATGTCTAAGGCTAAAATAGCAGAACTGATGTCAAGTATGTGTCCAGCTCAGCTATAATGGCATATTTTCTCAATTCCATGGTAAATGTACATCATTTCACTGTTTACTGAATAACCTCGCAATATTTAATGGTCAAACTATTTAAACGTCAGAGAGGAAAAAATGTCTACTTTCCCTTAATTATGCTTCATAAGTGGACATACAGATCACACATCTGTGTTGTATATGTAGACTCTCAAGCCTTTAATTCATTTAGCAGCTATAATATTTGATAAAGTGTATAAATATTATATTAAATTGAACCTAAATTGAACCATTTTCTAAGGTCATAAATTAGTGAATGAACCCAACTTGTCAGGATATATATATCCTGACAAGTTGGGTTCATTCCGTAGCACTGTACAGCGCTACGGAATTTGCTGGCGCTATATAAATCCTAAAATAATATATACATATATATATCCTGAAAATGTAACACAAACAGCACATAGTGAAGTACAGTTAAGTAAATAACACACTGCAATAATGGTTACACTCACAAGATGTAAATGAGGTTAGCGCCTTGAAATCCACTGAGGGATTGTACTGGGCCGCTTCCACCGTGGAGGATGGTAGATAGTGAGCAGGCTCAGATAACTCAGGATACAAAGTCAGGATCCAGATGAAAAAAGTATTATTTATTAAGGCACAATTGCCTGATAAAATAAAGTATAAAAACTATAAATCCCCTCTCATAATATTGTAAAGCGCTACGGAATCTGTTGGCGCTATATAAATGGCAATAATAATAATAATAATAATAAAGAAAAATCTAACGAGTTTCGTCCAACACAGTGGACTTCATCCGAGATAAAAACAGAATAAACAGTAATACATGGAAAAAACATGCATAGTATCCACCCTCCCCCAGTCCCATTAAATACAATTTCCAGATGGGGTTGATTGAAGATCAATCAAGGTGTAGCTGAACTCCGAGAAGATTCCATTGGTGTACAGGATGGTCAGATAATCCCATAGGTCTTGGTGTTTGGCATCAACATGTGAACACAATTATTTAGAAAAGATTTTTTCAACAGTTACAATAACCTAAAAGTATTAATTCATATTAATTTTGTATTTATGGGCTATCTTGATCTAATAAAACTTTATTTAATATATCATTTTGAACAATAATTTCTTCCACTTATAATATAGTCTCAAATATGGAGCAATACCTCCTTTATTCATAAGATGGAGGAATCTTCTTTTCTCTGTGTTGAATATAACACGAATAAGTAATTTTCTTACTATAGATAACTATATGGATATATCTTTTCTATTTACATATATATAAAAAATTATTTATTTCACATATTCCTTTATACACTTCCACTAGCTATTTTTTGGACTTAGTTCTTTGTCCCTAGAGCTTTATGATGAGAGATGCATTTCATCTCTAATACTTGTACAAAATTTGTATGTACCATTGGTATATGATTAATAGCTTTATATCCAACCTTCTTTCATTCTTACATTGTATATTTGCAACACCATTGGTTCCTGAGCATTAGGTGTTCTATGTGGAACGCATGTGAACACAGTAATGGAACGCATATAGCGATCAGGACATTCCGACCAGAACCGGAAGTGATGCAAGGAACCGGAAGGAGGACGTGGAACGCATACACGATCCGGTGGAACGCAAGTCAGATGGACAAAATTGACCCGCAAAAATCTACACCCAGAATTATGTTCACATGTTGATGCCAAGCACCAAGATCTATGGGATTATCTGACCATCCTGTCCACCAATGGAATCTTCTCGGAGTTCAGCTACACCTTGATTGATCTTCAATCAACTCCATCTGGAAATTCGGGATTATTCTAGCTTTAGTGAATGAATAATCTAAATTTTTATTAAAGACAGGAGGCGAATATTTGCTTTAACCTTCTACACTGAACCTCCCAGCAGCAAAGAAATAGTTAAGAAGAAACCTTAACACACAAAGTGCAAGTGAGGTGAGGTATTTTAGTTGCTCTCTTAATAGGTGCGACTTCCCCAGTGTTTAAAAACCACTTGAAAAACACAAGATTAAAATATAAAACAAAAACAGATAGGGGGCGCTCCAAATAGTAAATCAAGGCAAAGAATACTTATACAGACTGGTTCTTCAGTTCATATGTACACCACCTAAATATCAAAGATAATAGCACATAGCATAATACTGCATGGTGGAAAACTGATTAAAACAGTGTATCAATTGCCAACTCACAATCTGCAGAGCCACGTATAGTAGGCTCTGACTATAATCGCATGTTCTGTTATCTCAGAAAATACACCTCCGCTCTCAATGCCCAGAACTCGACTGATCCCAGGAGTCAGCAAAGAAAAATAGTCGGTAGGTCCAGAGTATTCAAAATGCTAAAAATAGCTATTTAATCAAAAGTATTTTAAAATAAACAATAAAAGATATATTGTATACAGCAAAAAACACTAACGCGTTTCGACCCGATGGTCTTTTTCAAAGTGTATTGTCCAACTGTCCGGACGTCCTTTAAATATCCTGTCCAGATCATCATCTTTGGCGCCAACTCGATTTTCCCGCCAATCGTTCATTCACTTCTCTGTGTCGTCTCCATTTCCGGCTCTCAGTGATGACGTCTTTCCGTTTCCTGTTGCGTACGGCGCTTTCCTTTTGCATCCGCCGGTGGCATTATGGTCTTAGTCGCCATCTTTGAATGTCCACACATCGGGCAACACTAAGTTTTATTCACTCATTAATATTGCAAAAAAAGTCCCGAAATATGAGAATACTTAATCAATAATCACTATTGCACCACATTTACAGTAACATGATAAACTAATCCTGTATATCCCAATACTATAACATATATATATCCCATCATAATTAAAAAAATATATAAAAAATATAATTCACTATATACAAATATTGTTATTAAAACATATATCTCAAATATGTATAAAATAAATGTGAAATATATATATTCTCATTTCAATCAAAAAAGGAGGGGGAAGGGAAAAAGGAGAAAAAGAAGAGGAGAATGTTATTATCATAGATATCTTAACTCATTATTTTTATTTCTTATATTAATGCGCTCATTTCAAAGTCGCAGTTTAGCCCTTTCGGTGCTAAAGTATCTAAATTGAAGATCCAGCCCATTTCACATAAGCTAAGGGCTGCATCAATGTCCCCTCCTCTCCAATGACGTGTAATGTTTTGAATTGCATAGAATTTCAGCCCTTTTGGGTTTTTATCGTGATACTCTAAAAAATGCAGCGAAACACTGTGATTTCTAAAGCCTCTTCTGATGTTATACATGTGCTCTCGTACCCGAGTGGCCACACATCTAGTGGTTTTACCCACATATTGTAGACCACACGGGCATTCGAGCACATATACAACATTTTTGGTTTTACACGTCATAAATTATCTAATTCCATACTCCTTAGAACTGGACTGGGAGGAAAAAGTGGTAATTTTCTTTGTTAAATTACCTAATGATTTACACCCCATACAATCTTTACAATAATTGAAACCTTTTGCAGACTCTCTACTAATACTTATAAAATCTTTGTCCGATTTTTCTAAAAAGCTGTTGGTTAGAACTTGTTTCAAATTTTGTGCTCCCCTATATATTAATTTGGGTTTTTCTCCTATGTACTTATTAATCTCATTATCTTGTTGTAATAAATACCAGTTTTTTCTAAAAATCTTCTTAATTTGAGCATGATTCTTATTAAAATCAACAATTAAAGGGACTACGTTAGAATTCTCCCCATCTTTTGGTTTTTTTTTTTTGTCAATCTTTGTTTTTATTGAGGCAAAAGTTGGATCAGTACAGAAAGTAAGACAGGGGGTTAATGCATGAAAAATACAGGTTATGCACAGTTGGTTTATACAAAGATTGCATGTACACCCAAGAGTAACGGCCTCTTTTTTTGTTTTGTTTTGTTAATTAAGAGTTTCAACAGTAGTGTTATATAGGTATACAAGCTTAGGCTGGTGAAACACCACATGAGTGATCATCAGTGTAGGTCTCAATTATACAATATATATTAGAAACAGGCTGGATCATATACTGCAGTATAATATCGACTTCGAGTGTATCAGTATGCTGCAAACAAGCCAGATCTATTCGTCGGTCTGGCAATAACATGAGATAAACAGGCTTAAATGACAAAAGGGAGAGACATTAAGCAGAACAGTGCAAACATGGGGCAGTGCTAAAACATTATAAGTCGTCTGTGTCTAATGGCTAAGCGAAGCTGGAAAGATCATGGTAACAGGCTGGCTATCCTTGCATAACGCTAGACTATGAAAACATGCAAATGTAAGGTATGCTAGTAGTTGAGTGAGCAGTCTTGGGGCTACAACGGTTACTTAGCAGATAGCAGGTAGGACGGTGTACATATTAGGGATCACATAAATGCTTGAAGGTACGATCAAATGAGTAATAGTCCCGTAGTGTCCCTCAGGATGTGGTCTAGCAGGTCAAACTGGTGGCTGCTTACTGTCCCCAAGCATGAGCATGTAGAGTCGCGTTAGGAGGGTAACTTTGCCTCGACGTCGGACGATTGCCTCACGGGGAGTCATGTGTAAGGTCCGTCAGGGTATAGTCTACTATAGCTGCGCTGCTGAGGCGGGGTGGCAGCAGAGTAGGCCGCGGTGCGGCGTTGAGAATTACCTGGAGTCATCCTATACCTGTAGTCGGCATTGGTAAGGCACATGGTGAACAGTCCCAAGCATTGGAGCGATCGGCACAGGGCGCGGGCCCCTTCCTGCCCCAGGCCCCTTCGGGGGGTGGCATCTGCTGACCACTGGCTCGATGGCTCTGCGAGGTCGAGGCAATCCCATTATGGGTGCAGTTGGTGCCAGATCTCTGTCGCCGCCAGCGGCGGGCATTCCTCCTGCAGGGTGGTCGATGCTGTGGAGGTATTTCCCTCCCGGCACCCGGGCTGGGTGGGCTGCGTGTGTGAGCGGTTTTCTTGTGGGTAAGTGCTGTGCCCGGAGAGGGACGCCTCTTCCCCGTGTCTTTCACTTCAAGCTTGCGGCCTGGCCTTGGTTGCGATCTCTCCTTTTTCTGCACGCTGCAGGGTCGGTTCGGTTTGTAAGCTGCCGGTTGAGGTATCTTGCTTGCCTTCTGGGTTTGAAGCCTCTGCTCCAGTTTACGCCAGAATCTTGCAAATGTTGCGTTTATACGTTGGTGAATATCGTGGAGCTCCCCTGTATCAGGTAAGCGGTTTGAGCTGCGCGGGTCGCTTGCCGCCGCCATTTTGGGTTCCCCATGCGGTAGGCTGTCTCGAAGTTGCAAAGTACAAGGTTGCTTTAAATGCTTATGAAGCCTGTCGCTGGGTGTGGACCGAGATATCCCCCATCGGTCCAGAGGGGGGGGGGGTAGGAGATGGCTCTGTCGAGGAATCTTTGTCCCGGTCGGTCAGGCTGGGGAGCGGCCGCCTCCCTGCTGCCCGATCTCCGGTAGGCCTCTGGGTGCTCTGCCCGGTCTCCGAGAAGGGATGGGCCAAAGTTTGGTACCGGACGGTACCCCCGAGTTTCCCCGACATGCTAGGTGCCGATCAGTTGTGGTCGTGCCGATATTTGGGGGAATTATCCCCGAAAACTGTCGAGTGGAGCGGGAGCTGAGGCACAGCACGACCGCTCCGTCCGGATGCTAGGCTCCGCCCCCCTTTTGGTTTTTTATACTCCAGTAATTCATCTCTGTTCATCTGTCTGACCTGCATAATGGATCCATTTAGATCATTTTCAACATATCCCTTTTCTAAAAACTGTTGTTTAAGAGCCTCCGCTTGTAAGTCATATTTATTTATTTGTGAACAATTCCTCCTTAATCGTAGGAATTGTCCCCTAGGGATATTATCTAACCAGGGACGAAAATGGCAACTGTCTTTTTCGATGAAACTGTTCACATCTACTTTTTTAAAAAATGTACATGTTTCAATATCAGTGCCGTCTCTATAGATATTTAGATCCAAAAAGTTGATTTCTCTATCATGGATTTCATGGGTAAGTTTGATGTTCCAGGCATTATTATTTAGGTGGTTCACAAATTCCAAAGCAGATGATTTCTCACCCCTCCAAATGAAGAAAATGTCGTCAATATATCTCCTATAAAGGACCAGGTTTGCCACCCAGTCATGCTGAGAAAAAACAAACTGTTCCTCCCAATGAGACATAAACAGATTAGCATAACTGGGGGCAAACCTGGTCCCCATAGCAGTTCCTTGACACTGAAGGAAAAAATTTCCCTCGAACCAAAAAAAATTATTGGTGAGGATCAATAGAATCGATTCCAAAATGAACTCAATTTGATCGCTGTGATATGATTCTGATAGTTCAAAAAAATGCTTAACCGCCTCACACCCTCTAGTGTGTTCAATACAAGTGTACAAACTCGTCACATCGCATGTGACGAGCAAAAATTGTTCTTCCCATTTTATATTCTTTAAGAGCTGAAGAAGACTCATTGAATCTTTCAAATATGAGGGGCATGTTCTCACAAGGGGCTGTAGAAAAGTGTCTACATACTTGGATAGTGAAGATAGTAGAGAACCTACCCCTGAAACAATGGGTCGCCCCGGAGGATTCATCAAGTCCTTATGCAGCTTTGGAAGAATATATATCACAGGTATTCTAGGAAACTCTACATTCAGAAATTTATATTCACTTTTTGTTAGAATTCCCTTTAGGAGGCCTTTATCTAGGAGCTGTACATATTTCTTCCTAATCTCCACAGAGGGATTACTCTTTAATTTTTTGTAGGTTTCTTCATCTTCCAATTGTCTATTAATTTCTGCTATATATGCTGGTCTGTCCAAAATAACTACCCCGCCGCCCTTGTCGGCGGGTTTAATGACTATACTTAGGTCATCCTTAAGTTCCTTCATTGCTTGTTTCTCTTTAATGGTAAGATTATTATGATATTTGTTGTTTTTGGTTTTGATCTTTTTAATATCTTCAACACAAGCTTTCTCAAAAACCTTCATACTTGCAGTTTTTAAATGTATAGGATAAAACTTTGAGGCTTTCTTTAAGGATGTATGTAAATATTCGCTCTCATCGTCATCCATCTCATTCATATTGGTATCCACTTTGTCCTGAAAAAATCTTTTGAGACAAAGTTTTCTAGTAAACCTATTTAGGTCTTTATATACATTAAATTTATTTACTGGGCAGCTCGGAACATATTTAAAGCCTTTGCTGAGGATATTCACATGTGCTGGAGTTAGTACTTTCTTTGATAAATTAAAGATTTTTACTTTCTCATTATCTTTCCCTGTGGTCTCTTTAAGTCCCTGTCTTCCCCTATTTCTCCTTCTTCGTACTCTCTGTATCTCCTTTTCAGGGGACCTGGACTTCTGGGGATAAAATCTCTTTGGCCTCTCCCTAAAAAAGTGGAGCTCTCATTCTTTCTTTGATTAATACAGGGTGAATCATAGTTGTCACTATTTCTATTTATCATTCTTGTAGAATGATCATTTCCAAATTGTCTTAAAGGTTCATACCGATTGTATGTTGGAATAAATTTCTTTTGGGGCAATGGAGTTCTATTTCTTTGCTCTTTCCTAATTTCTGGTCTGCCAGTTGACCTATCTTGCCTAGGGCTTCTATGATTCACCCTGTATTAATCAAAGAAAGAATGAGAGCTCCACTTTTTTAGGGAGAGGCCAAAGAGATTTTATCCCCAGAAGTCCAGGTCCCCTGAAAAGGAGATACAGAGAGTATGAAGAAGGAGAAATAGGGGAAGACAGGGACTTAAAGAGACCACAGGGAAAGATAATGAGAAAGTAAAAATCTTTAATTTATCAAAGAAAGTACTAATTCCAGCACATGTGAATATCCTCAGCAAAGGCTTTAAATATGTTCCGAGCTGCCCAGTAAATAAATTTAATGTATATAAAGACCTAAATAGGTTTACTAGAAAACTTTGTCTCAAAAGATTTTTTCAGGACAAAGTGGATACCAATATGAATGAGATGGATGACGATGAGAGCGAATATTTACATACATCCTTAAAGAAAGCCTCAAAGTTTTATCCTATACATTTAAAAACTGCAAGTATGAAGGTTTTTGAGAAAGCTTGTGTTGAAGATATTAAAAAGATCAAAACCAAAAACAACAAATATCATAATAATCTTACCATTAAAGAGAAACAAGCAATGAAGGAACTTAAGGATGACCTAAGTATAGTCATTAAACCCGCCGACAAGGGCGGCAGGGTAGTTATTTTGGACAGACCAGCATATATAGCAGAAATTAATAGACAATTGGAAGATGAAGAAACCTACAAAAAATTAAAGAGTAATCCCTCTGTGGAGATTAGGAAGAAATATGTACAGCTCCTAGATAAAGGCCTCCTAAAGGGAATTCTAACAAAAAGTGAATATAAATTTCTGAATGTAGAGTTTCCTAGAATACCTGTGATATATATTCTTCCAAAGCTGCATAAGGACTTGATGAATCCTCCGGGGCGACCCATTGTTTCAGGGGTAGGTTCTCTACTATCTTCACTATCCAAGTATGTAGACACTTTTCTACAGCCCCTTGTGAGAACATGCCCCTCATATTTGAAAGATTCAATGAGTCTTCTTCAGCTCTTAAAGAATATAAAATGGGAAGAACAATTTTTGCTCGTCACATGCGATGTGACGAGTTTGTACACTTGTATTGAACACACTAGAGGGTGTGAGGCGGTTAAGCATTTTTTTGAACTATCAGAATCATATCACAGCGATCAAATTGAGTTCATTTTGGAATCGATTCTATTGATCCTCACCAATAATTTTTTTTGGTTCGAGGGAAATTTTTTCCTTCAGTGTCAAGGAACTGCTATGGGGACCAGGTTTGCCCCCAGTTATGCTAATCTGTTTATGTCCCATTGGGAGGAACAGTTTGTTTTTTCTCAGCATGACTGGGTGGCAAACCTGGTCCTTTATAGGAGATATATTGACGACATTTTCTTCATTTGGAGGGGTGAGAAATCATCTGCTTTGGAATTTGTGAACCACCTAAATAATAATGCCTGGAACATCAAACTTACCCATGAAATCCATGATAGAGAAATCAACTTTTTGGATCTAAATATCTATAGAGACGGCACTGATATTGAAACATGTACATTTTTTAAAAAAGTAGATGTGAACAGTTTCATCGAAAAAGACAGTTGCCATTTTCGTCCCTGGTTAGATAATATCCCTAGGGGACAATTCCTACGATTAAGGAGGAATTGTTCACAAATAAATAAATATGACTTACAAGCGGAGGCTCTTAAACAACAGTTTTTAGAAAAGGGATATGTTGAAAATGATCTAAATGGATCCATTATGCAGGTCAGACAGATGAACAGAGATGAATTACTGGAGTATAAAAAAACAAAAGATGGGGAGAATTCTAACGTAGTCCCTTTAATTGTTGATTTTAATAAGAATCATGCTCAAATTAAGAAGATTTTTAGAAAAAACTGGTATTTATTACAACAAGATAATGAGATTAATAAGTACATAGGAGAAAAACCCAAATTAATATATAGGGGAGCCCAAAATTTGAAACAAGTTCTAACCAACAGCTTTTTAGAAAAATCGGACAAAGATTTTATAAGTATTAGTAGAGAGTCTGCAAAAGGTTTCAATTATTGTAAAGATTGTATGGGGTGTAAATCATTAGGTAATTTAACAGAGAAAATTACCACTTTTTCCTCCCAGTCCAGTTCTAAGGAGTATGGAATTAGATAATTTATGACGTGTAAAACCAAAAATGTTGTATATGTGCTCGAATGCCCGTGTGGTCTACAATATGTGGGTAAAACCACTAGATGTGTGGCCACTCGGGTACGAGAGCACATGTATAACATCAGAAGAGGCTTTAGAAATCACAGTGTTTCGCTGCATTTTTTAGAGTATCACGATAAAAACCCAAAAGGGCTGAAATTCTATGCAATTCAAAACATTACACGTCATTGGAGAGGAGGGGACATTGATGCAGCCCTTAGCTTATGTGAAATGGGCTGGATCTTCAATTTAGATACTTTAGCACCGAAAGGGCTAAACTGCGACTTTGAAATGAGCGCATTAATATAAGAAATGAAAATAATGAGTTAAGATATCTATGATAATAACATTCTCCTCTTCTTTTTCTCCTTTTTCCCTTCCCCCTCCTTTTTTGATTGAAATGAGAATATATATATTTCACATATATTTTATACATATTTGAGATATATGTTTTAATAACAATATTTGTATATAGTGAATTATATTTTTTATATATTTTTTTAATTATGATGGGATATATATATGTTATAGTATTGGGATATACAGGATTAGTTTATCATGTTACTGTAAATGTGGTGCAATAGTGATTATTGATTAAGTATTCTCATATTTCGGGACTTTTTTTGCAATATTAATGAGTGAATAAAACTTAGTGTTGCCCGATGTGTGGACATTCAAAGATGGCGACTAAGACCATAATGCCACCGGCGGATGCAAAAGGAAAGCGCCGTACGCAACAGGAAACGGAAAGACGTCATCACTGAGAGCCGGAAATGGAGACGACACAGAGAAGTGAATGAACGATTGGCGGGAAAATCGAGTTGGCGCCAAAGATGATGATCTGGACAGGATATTTAAAGGACGTCCGGACAGTTGGACAATACACTTTGAAAAAGACCATCGGGTCGAAACGCGTTAGTGTTTTTTGCTGTATACAATATATCTTTTATTGTTTATTTTAAAATACTTTTGATTAAATAGCTATTTTTAGCATTTTGAATACTCTGGACCTACCGACTATTTTTCTTTGCTGACTCCTGGGATCAGTCGAGTTCTGGGCATTGAGAGCGGAGGTGTATTTTCTGAGATAACAGAACATGCGATTATAGTCAGAGCCTACTATACGTGGCTCTGCAGATTGTGAGTTGGCAATTGATACACTGTTTTAATCAGTTTTCCACCATGCAGTATTATGCTATGTGCTATTATCTTTGATATTTAGGTGGTGTACATATGAACTGAAGAACCAGTCTGTATAAGTATTCTTTGCCTTGATTTACTATTTGGAGCGCCCCCTATCTGTTTTTGTTTTATAAAGAAATAGTTAAACATATAGAGAAAAACTCAACCAATCAGGACACATTAGAACATAACAGTCTGTCAGGCTCCTCCCAAATCCTCTTTCTGATGCAGCCGATCATAAGTGTAGTTAACCGTGTAAACTTGAGTAATCCATCAACCATGTAAACCAGAACGTAGCCGATACTAGAGACCAATGGAACGTAGTCTTCATGGCTCATGTAGAGAAACTTCCCACTAAAAGACAGAGAAAGATCATGAAAGTATGGTCACTTGGACTGGGTGTCCGCAAGATATCTACATATACAGATCTACCCCCTGAATATTACGAGTATAACTATTGCAAAATCTAAAATAGTCAGAACCAGGCAGATTAATAAGCACCTAAACAGAGCAAACAGAAAACAGTCAAATACATATAAAGTCTCACAAGAAACGTAGAAAAAATCTGGGGTGGGGTACCAATAGGGTGGGAAAATATTCGCCTCCTGTCTTTAATAAAATTTAGATTATTCAGTCACTAAAGCTAGAATAATCCCGAATTTTATGGCAAGACAGGAGGCTTCATATTTGCTGTTTTACAGCGTGGAAACCAAAGAGAAAGAAGCATGGGACTATTTTCGTAAATAAAAGGTACGGAAGATAGATTCTCTAGACCAATCAGCGCATTTTAGGATGTCTGCAAGGGATCCCCCAGCCAAAAAGGCGGAAGAGGCAGCAGCACCTCTGACCGAATGAGCTCCAAAAGACGAATCTATGCCTGCTAAATCGAGAAGCCATTTAATCCAGCGGGCAATCGTGGGACAAGACACTGGCTTGTGTGTTCGCGCATATGAGATAAACAGGGGGCCCGTAGGGGTACGTACAGGGGCGGGTTGGGCCGGGGGGCAGCGAGGCAATTGTCCCCCCGGGCCGCCCTAAATCCTTTTAAAACCAGCCACTGCTTGGCCGGTCCTAAAGCCGCAGCCGCCTGAACGCTCTGTAAAGAGCCTCTGGCGGCTGCAGCGCTGCTTTTCCCCTCCCCTTCCCTGTAGCGTGGCCGAGTTCCTCTCTGATCCGTGGTGCCCGGCCGGAGTGAGAGGAAGGTGCACACTTAGTGTGCACTTCCTGTCAGTCCGGTCGGGTACAGGAAACAGAAACTCCTGTTCAGCGCGGAGTTTTCTTTCCTGTACCCGGCCAGACTGACAGGAAGTGCACACTGAGTGTGCATCTTCCTATCACTCCGGCCGGGCAACACGGACTGGAGAGGAGCTCGGCCACACTACAGGGAAGGGGAGGTGAGTGGGGGGGAGTAACAGAAGGGGGGGGAGAACAGGAGGGGGGAGTAACAGAAGGAGGGGGGAGTAACAGGAGGGAGGAGAGTAACAGAAGGAGGGGAGTAACAGAAGGAGGGGGTAACAGAAGGAGGGGGGTAACAGAAGGAGGAGTGGGGAGTAACAGAATGAGAGGGAGGGAGTAACAGAAGGAGGAGGGGTAACAGAAGGAGGGGGGAAGTAACAGAAGGAGGTGGGGGAGTAAGAAGAAGAAGGGGGGTAAGAAGAACAAGGGGGGAGTAAGAAGAACACAAGGAGGAGGGGGAGAGTAAGGGTGAGGAGAAGGGGAGATGAGGAGAAAGGGGAGGACTGAGAAGAACACAGGGAGGGTGGGTGGTGAGGAAAACACAGGGAGGGGGAGGTGAGGAGGACACAGAGAGGAGAGGGGGGTAAGAAGAACACAGGGAGGGGCGGTAAGGAGAAGGGGAGATGAGGAGGACACAGGGAGAAGAGGGGATAAGAAGAACACAGGGAGGGGGAGGTGAGGAGAACAGAGGGAGGGGGAGGTAAAGAGAACACAGGGAGGGGGAGGTGAGGAGAACACATGGAGGGTGGAGGGGGATGAGAAGAGCACAGGCATGGTGGGTGAGTGTGAGACGAGACCGCTAGGGGAGGGTGGGGGAGAGGAGAGCCTACTAAGGGGCAGGGGAGAGCTCTAAGGGACAGAAGGTACAGCTCTATAGGACAGGGGGCAAGACAAGGAGCTCTTTCACACTACGCGCACACACACACACAATGCATCCCTATACATACACAGAAACACACAATGCATCCCTACACACACAGAAACACAACATGCTTCCCTTACACACAGAGAAACACACAATGCATACATTACACACACACAATGCAACCCTTACACACAAAGACAATGCATCCTTTGCACACATACACAGAAACACACAATGCAAACCCTTACACACACTGCTTCTCTTACATACACACAGAAACACAATGCATCTCTTACACACACTCAATGCACACACATACAGACACACACCTTGCATCCAGGGGCGTATTAGCCGCGAGGCAAACAAGGCATTTGCCTTGGGCGGCATTTTCCAGGGGGCTGCAAAAAAAGCCGCCCCCAAATGCCAAGGGCAAATGCCTTGTTAGCCTTGCGGCTAACCGACATGCCGGTTGGGCTGATGGGCGGGCGGCACTGGCGGGCGGGCGGCGGGCGAGGGAGCACTTCCCCTGAGCTCTCTGCTCAGCTCCCTCACGCGCCGCAGAGTGAGGCTGGGAGCCGGAATATGACATCATATTCCGGCTCCGCCTCCCAGCCTCACTCTGCGGGCGGCGCGAGGGAGCTGAGCAGAGAGCTCAGGGGAAGTGCTCCCTCGCCAGCCGCCCGCCCGCCAGTGCCGCCCAGCAGCCACTGGACCACCAGGGAATGGGAGAACCCTACCCCCCCAGCATTCCCAAAGGTAAGGAGGCTGGGGCGGTGGGTTAAATTAAAAAAAAAGAGAAGTGAGTATTAATGTGAGTGAGTGTGTGTGTCTAGTGTGTGTGTGTGTGTGTCTGTTAGTGTGTGTGTGTGTGTGTGTCTGTTAGTGTGCGTGTCTGTTAGTGTGTGTGTGTCTGACTGTGTGTGTCTGTTAGTGTGTGTGTGTGTATGTTAGTGTGTATGTGTCTGACTGTGTGTGTCTGTTAGTGTGTGTGTGTGTCTGACTGTGTGTGTCTGTTAGTGTGTGTGTGTGTCTGTTAGTGTGTGTGTGTCTGACTGTGTGTGTCTGTTAGTGTGTGTGTGTGTGTCTGTTAGTGTGTGTGTGTCTGTTAGTGTGCGTGCCTGACTGTGTGTGTCTGTTAATGTGTGTGTGTCTGTTAGTGTGTGTGTCTGACTGTGTGTCTGACTGTGTGTGTCTGTTAGTGTGTGTGTCCGACTGTGTGTGTCTGTTAGTGTGTGTGTGTCTGACTGTGTGTGTCTGACTGTGTGTGTCTGTTAGTGTGTGTGTCCGACTGTGTCCCCCCGACTGTGTGTGTCTGACTGTGTGTGTCTGACTGTGTGTGTCCGACTGTGTGTGTCTGTTAGTGTGTGTGTGTCCGACTGTGTGTGTCTGACTGTGTGTCTGTGTGTCTGTTAGCTAGTGTATGCGTATCTGTCAGTGAATGTGTGTGTATTTAGAAGGCGGGGCAGGGGGAGTGGTTGGGTGGGGGTGGCACGCGCAGGGGGGCGGTGTCTGAGTTTTGACCTGCCTAGGGCAGCACAAAACCAAGATACACCACTGCTTGCATCCCTTATGCATACAAACACAGATTCACACAATGCATCCCTTATACACAAATACACACTGCTTCCACTACACACAAGCAGGTATCCCTATACGCTACATACCATAAGCACACATATTAGATCCTCTAGAATAACACATAACACAGCCCCTACACACTCCACTCCCTGTGAGCGAACTCATGGGTGGGTGGAACATATAAGTGGACTTATGAGTGGGCCTTGTGGGCATACTCACCATCAGGCCCTGGGGCCCAGACCTTGAGCTGTGTAAGGGGCCCCAAAAAAATGG
Organism: Pelobates fuscus; assembly: GCF_036172605.1. Taxonomy (NCBI): domain Eukaryota; kingdom Metazoa; phylum Chordata; class Amphibia; order Anura; family Pelobatidae; genus Pelobates; species Pelobates fuscus. The sequence goes on from NC_086319.1 coordinate 330,541,794, forward strand.
AGCTGCTTCCAATTCTCCCAGAACATTGAATTTTGTGACCACAGTTGCAAACAGCCTCCAGAGATCCTGTTCTACACCAGAGCAGTGGAGCCAAACTACAGCCCATCATCATCCTCATCTGGTTGTAAGTAGGCAATCTAGTATATTATTAGTTATTATTAATTATTATTAATTTACCTCACATTAAAGGGTCACTATAGTCCCCAGAACCACTTCAGCTTAATGAAGTGGTTCCGGTGTCTATATCCTGTCCCTGCAGGCTTTTTAATGTAAACACACACTGTGTGCAGCACTGGCGTTAGTTCATATGGCAGATCATATGGGTGGGGCATTGTGATGTCACATGGGGGGCGGCAAATTCAGCTGTTCCCCATGACGACACTAGTGCTGCTGTGCTGGGAGATTGTGATTACTCTTCACCAGGGCCGCCACCAGAAATTTTGGGTGCCCGCCTCCAAAACCGACATACAGACATACGGACAGACATACACCCAGACAGACATACAGGCAGACAGACATACACACAGACAGACATACAGACAGACAGACATACAGACAGACACACAGACAGACATACTAACATACACACACACAGCTAATTTTCCAGCCACCCTCCTGTCTCTTACCTTGTCTTTGCAGGAGGGTGGCTGGCTGGGGCTGATGGGACTGGGAGTCGGCTGGCTCTCCCTCTTCATTGCCGGGCGCGCGCTCCGCCGCGCGGAGTGAGATGGGAGGAAGTGACATGCATACAGACATACATGCATACAGACATACATGCATACAGACATACATACATACATACATACACACAGACAGACATACATACAGACATACATACACACAGACAGACAGATATACATACAGACATACATACATACAGACATACATACACACAGACAAACATACATACATACGGACAGACATACAGACAGATGGACAGACATACATACACACAGACAGACATACAGACAGACAGACATACAGATAGACATACACACAGACAGACATACACACAGACAGACATACAGACAGACACACAGACAGACACACATACATACAGACATGCATACAGACATGCAGACAGACAGACACACATACAGACATACACACATACAGACATACACACAGACAGACATACAGACAGACACACAGACAGACACACATACATACAGACATGCACACAGACATACAGACAGACATACACACAGACATACACACAGACAGACATACATATAGACAGACATACACACAGACAGACGTACAGACATGCATACAGACAGACATACATACTAACATACACACACACAGCTCATTTTCCAGCCACCCTCCTGTCTCTTACCTTGTCTTTGCAGGAGGGTGGCTGGCTGGGGCTGATGGGACTGGGAGTCGGCTGGCTCTCCCTCTTCATTGCCGGGCGCGCGCTCCTCCCGCGCGGAATGAGCTGGGAGGAAGTGACCACTTCCTCCCAGTAGCACTTGTGCTGCGGCAGCATTTTTTTTTTTTTTAAAGGGGCCCGGTCGCTCTATACCACGGCCACAGCGCTGACCGGGCCCCTGAAGATATAGGGCCCATGGGGTGGCCCTAAGTGCATGGGCCACCCGATGGGCCCTATCAGCGAGCAGGCCCCGGTGCAACTGCACCGGCGGCAGTTCCGTCGCTACACATGGGGCCCGGGCGGCCGGGATCCCCAGGGCCACTGGTCCCGTGACAACCGTTATGGTTGTCACCCCCTGATGGTCCCGTGACAACCGTTATGGTTGTCACCCCCCTCCCAGCCTACAGAGCAGCGCATGGGAGAGACAGAGGAGGAGGCATGATTTAATCTTACAACAAATCCAGTAAGCAAATCTTTATACATTTGGGGGGATCAGCTCTGTTTCCACAGTTTATTGGTGCTTACTCTGATGTCTGTATTAATATTGAGGGATTTCTAAGTAGTAACATCAGTGTGTGTCAGCAGGGCCAGCCGTTGGGGTGTGCAAGCTGTGCCATGACAACAGAGGCGCCCGGTGGCCAACACAGCTCACAAGTTATGCTCACAAGCATATTCAATTTAAACGATTCGCTGGTGGTCCACTGGTGCGCACCAGCAGTAGGTGCAGTCAGATTATATCCTCTCTCTCGTGGTTCCGGCGCTCAGTTAGTGAGTCGGAGCACAGGCTCAGAGATTCTGAGCCTGCGCTCTGACAACATTTAAAGTCAGAGCCGTGAAGGAGCGGGTATGGCAAAGAGCTACTGATTAGCATAACATCAATATCCATTATAAAACCAAGAAAAGGTGGGCATGGATGGTGAACTGATTTGGTGGTGCAATGGGCCACTTGACTGGTTTTGCCCCCCAAGCCTAAGGCTGCCAACCCTCCCCTGGGTACGTAGAGGTGATGTAGAGGCGACGTAGTGTTGGACACAACGAGCAACGCAGAGCGACGGTCTGTCAGAAAAATAAGGGTAAGTAATCGTTAAGGAATTAGTTTTAGCGCGGCGAGAAATGTTGAAACGTACACCTTGGGGCGTGAAATCAATATGTTGCTTATGAATCTGTAAGGGGACAGAGAACGTTCTATAGCACCCTTAGCGACAAGGTCGTTTAGCGCGGCCTCCAAGGTCGCATTGTCCTCTTGAGACATGTGCAGAGGTGGAAGGGGAGACTCCTGTAGAGGGTCGTTTGCAAAATCTATATGGAAACCAGATACAGTTTAAAGGATCCATGGATCCTGAGTTAATAGAGACCAATGTTGGAAAAAAAGGGTTAACTGACCTGCAATAGGAACTTGAGAATAAGGAAAGTCGATTACCTGAAGCAGTGCGGCCCCGGAGGGAAGCATATCCACGTACTCTGATGGAACGTCTAGAGGGAAAGAACTGCTTGTGGTAGAAACAGGTATTGCCAGAATTCCATGAATCTGCTGGTTGAGGCCTGTAGCCTGTGAAGGCAGCTCTGCCAGTCGTTCGGCCCCTATAGAGACCAGCTCTCCCGGAAAAACACTGGGGTCTGAACACCCAGCGAAGGTTCCATTGTGCCTTGTTGAGGGAGGTAAACACGGATACGTGTTTATTCAGGTCCCGTATGAACCTGTCCGCAAATAACAGTCCGTTAGCCTCTGGACCAAGTTCTTTGGTGCCTAGTTCTGCCAATTTGGCATACATTTTATATAATGCGGCTTTACGCCGTTCAACGGAAATAGCTACATTGGCGTTGCCCAACAGGCATAACGCTCTTTGTGCCCATTCACGCACCATCTGTGTGTCAAAATCGCCTCCTGCTAGCATCTCATCAGCGATTATAAAAATCTGGATAAGCGGGCCTGCTACATTCCTCAACTTGTCCTGGGTGGCTTTTAAGCCAACTTCGATTCCCTTGCGGGGATCTTTACCCGTCTTAGTTAGAAAAGTGACCAGGAGTGGGTCAAGTTCAGGGGTGACAGCCACCTTATCAGGGATTATAGGCCGTGGACATTCTGTTCTTAATTTGGCTCTAATCTCCTTTTCTAAAGGTTTACGAAGCCATAATCTGCAATATTTGGCAATGTGATCAGGGGGTGTCCATTCCGCTGAATGAGGGTGTCTGATGCAGCGTGGGTCAAATAGAGGACAAACATTGGTATCCAGCAGGATATCGTGCTTAGTATTGTCTAAATTAGTAGTGGACATAGGATCAGTGTCCTGAAAGGACTGGTTTTGAAGTAGGAGAAAAGTCTCCGTAACAAATTCAGAAGCGGAAGGGTCACCTGGGAGATCCTCATATGGATACGCATTGTATTCGTCTACCACTCATAGGTGATAGCCAGAGGTTGAACCCTTTAAGGGGTCAGATTCTGCAGTCAAAGTGGGTTTGGCATGAGACAATTTAGCTGTCTTTGCTGGGGCTTTGCCTTTGCCAGCAGAAGCACTGTTACCCTTCCAAGGGCGCTTACGTGGGGTTTCGTCATGGTCAGAGACCCTGGAATCATCAGAGTCTGACAATTGCTTGATGGTGGCAGTAGTGGCTGTCTGGTCATGAAACGTTGCCAAGGCTTTGGGGATAGAGTCTGCAATTGCAGCTTGAAGCCAGGCTTTTAATTCTGCTGACATTGCAGGTTCTGGTTGGTCCGACATGATGACCAGTAAAATATTAGTGGGTTCACCACAGAATCAGTATACCAACAGGTATATTAAACAACTTTTTTATTAAAAAAATTTTATTTATTGAAATTTTTTTAAAAATTTATTTGTTTTTTTTTTAATTATATATATTAACAAACTTTTCACAAACAAAGTAAAAACAGGGGCTGTCTTATTGGAGTTCACCCAGATAATATGCAGTCACCTTTAAGGGGACTCAGTGGGGTTCATCCACAATTATGGCAGTTAAACTGTCAATATAATAATGACAGGGGTAACCTGTGCAAATCAATAAAATATATAAGGGGTTCACCCTGAGAGATAAGGCACGAGGGGGTCACCCTCAATAAAGAGGCACAAGGTGATCACCCTCAAATAAAAGAGGCAAGAGCGGGTCACCCTCTAATAGGCATAGAGCTGTTTGGTATAGTTTGAGGGCAATCTGAAAATAAAACACAAATAGGCTGTGATAAGCAAGTGTTCTGTGTAATATTAAGAGTAACAACAAAATGTACCAGCAGGGGGCAATGAATACTTACAGTTTAACCGAGCTGCAATCCAGTAGCAGATAGCAGTTCACTGAAAAGCGCGCAAACGGGAAATCTAACCGCCGAACAGAAGATAGCCGCCGGCAAGAAGGAGGAAGGCGGGAAAACTGTGTGTCAATCAAATGACGCGAAAAACGGGTGGTATAGAAATAGATCGCGGGCATGATCAAAACAGACCGCAACCACAGCAGTGGCGCGGTCTGAAGATAATTTCGCCAAGGAAAAGTTCAATAAGGTTTACTTCACAAAAAACCATAGTCAGAGGGGCGTGGCCGGACCGCTGATGGAATAAGTCGCACATCACCCGTGCTCCTAGGCCTCAGCCTGCCAAGCATCTAAACAACAGCGAAGAAAGTGTTCAAAGACCCGGCAAATGGGGAAAACAAAGCGATCGGTGACTACAAACCAGCCCGGTGCAGCCCCGGTGAGACACCCTCCTGGTCCGATGGACGGATTCCTGTCGACGCCGCATGGCCTACGCGGCACAGACGACACGTGCACTCCCGCGCCCAACTCCCCGGGCTCTAGTACCACGGACTCGCACAGGGACACACCAGAAGCCGGCTCTATTACCCAAATGGCAGCAGACTTTGCGGCGATATCGGCAAATATGCTCACCCGGAAAGACAAGTCGGACCTGGTGGCCGAGCTGCGCTCTGTAATCAAGGAGGAGATTGCGGCGGTGCGGAGTGACCTCACCTCCCTTGAACAGCGGGTGGATGGACTGGAAGCTGACCGCCTGCAGGCTGATCAACGCCAACAGGCCCCTGACCTGGCGACTACAAGACAAGGTAACATCCTCCTTGACCTGCGCCGGCAGATTGAGGACCTCGATAACCGAGGCCGCCGCAATAATATTAGGGTCAGGGGCCTGCCGGAGGCGGAGGGGGAATCCCCACAGGAACTACTCACGAGCCTGTTCACCCACCTAATGGGAGATATTGCACCAAGTGACTTTGGTATTGAAAGGGCGCACAGAGCTCTGAGAGCCCCCAGGAGAGACGGCCTGCCCAGAGACATGATCTGTGCACTGGCCTCCTTTCAGCTAAAGGAAACCATAATGCAGGAAGCAAGGGCACGACCACACATATCTTTCATGGACACCCAGATCTCCCTCTACCATGACCTATCCACTATTACCCTAGACGCACGCCGAGTTCTGCGGCCACTTACACGTATGCTGCAAGAGAGAAGGATCCCGTATAAGTGGGGTTACCCCTTCAGTCTCCAGGCCAGAGTAAACAACATCTGGCACGTCATCAGATGGCCGAATGACATGCCCCGCTTCCTTCGGACCGCCAACCTACCTGCAGTTCCAGTGCCGAATTGGATCCTGGAGGGCCCGCCTGCGAGAGCAACAGGCCCGACCGAGGCCGCACACAACCTCCACGTGATTCCTGGGCCACAGAGACGCAGAGGTGGCCCGGAGGGCCCAGAAGAATAATCCACAAAGAAAAGGTGCCCCGCGAGCAGACTCCACTCCCCAGCACCCGCCCACACCCATGCTATACGGGACACCGATTGTGATCTTGCCACCCCCGAGAGTGGGGTCTCCAGTCCCGGACTGTCGATCCACTGGGGTGCGGTACGTACTAAAGATGCCTATCATGGGGACAATGTAGCGAGAAGGGCAAACGTCGGGTGTTAACAGGTTGGGAGGGCTGTGAGGGGGACTACCACCGTAGCAATAGCCCTGGATCCACATCTCATGGGAAACGTTCTGCCCCGGGGCTCAGAGAGGTTGGGAGGTCGGTATGGTCATCGCGGTAGGGCAGGGGAATGGAGTGGTTCCCGACGAGAGGCCAAAAGGCAAGAGCTCCCAATCATTGCCCTAGATAATCAGGCTGCAGAACGGGACATTCCGGACTGGGGATTGAACTCTCATGCTCCATCTGCCGGGGAGGGTGGTGGGTGTTTGGGGGATTGGGGGACGGGATATGCCTGGCGGGAGGTGGTGAATATTGTACATAGTTTATAGCTCCGCTGTGTTTACATGACCATTGGACACTTTACCAATCACAGCCCCAAATCATATGTAACCCGAGACTCTCACGCACATGGGCCACACAACAATAACACACGGGGCAAGAGCCCTACCACACAGAGCTACACCTTTGCACACACCCTGGGGTACTGACGGGACTGCTGCATGCAATAGGCAAGCCACCAGCGTTAACGGAGGCATTCCTTAACCGCCCACTCCCCCCGACGGGCACATCACCATGCCAGGATGGGGCCTTGGTCGCAGGGGCCTGCCCGCCCAAGCGCAGATGCCCTCAGGGTTTCACACACGACGATCACATAACAAGGGCACACACGTACACGACTCCAACAACAGCTAGATGAACGCTGCCCGGGAAAACACCTAGAGACTCGCTTCATTGGGACGGAGGTGGCGCAGGGGTTAGCTGGAGGCGGGCGCAACTGCACTATACACGGGGATCACTGACAACAGGGATGGAGAGACGGGGACCAGGATTCTGACACGGGAGGGCGGGCCACTGCAGACAGGGGTAGCGCAGGGTGGCCAAGAAACCACCGCACTAGACACACACCCTCAAATCTATCCCCTGTAACAGACTAGAACGCGACTTTCTCTTTCCCCGGCAGGCTGGGTGCCGACGGAGGGGATGGAGGACACACTACAAACTTTCCAGACGACCATTCTCACAAGGTGGTACCACAATCCCCACTGTGACCGACCCCAACTGTAGATTTTACCGAGGTTCATAGGACCGGACGGGAGACTCGTCCCTTGAACGACTAACTCGGTACAGGGTTAAAGTCACACCACCACTTACAACACTCTTGCACCCATAGCGCTAGAACGACAAGTTACCTAACCGTAACTCCGACCTACCCGGACTCCCCCGCGCCCTCTATCCTTTTTTCATCCCTTTCCCCTCCCCGCTTGGGCCATGGCTGGGCGGGCTCCCCCCCCCCGGGATGCGGGCGACTGGAAGGGGCTTTGCCCCTGCACGGCTGACCTACTGGTCCAACAACGTCAGAGGCCTCAACATCCCGGAACGACGAACACAACTGATGAGGAGGCTGTGGACGGCGAGAGCATCCGTAGCATTCCTACAGGAAACGCACTTCAAGGACGGAGAAGCACCGAAACTTGAAAACCGCCGCTTCCCAGTAGGATTCTATGCAAACCATCCTGTCGCCAAGAAAGCGGGAGTGGCGATACTGTTCGCACATACGACGCAGTTCACATGCCTGGCGACCCAGGCAGGCCCGAATGGGCGATTTCTATTCGTTAAGGGCACCATTGCGGACCACACCTATACTTTTGCTTGCCTATACAGCCCTAACAGGAAGCAACACACCTTCCTTAACCGGACCAGATTGGAGAGCTTCAGGGAGGGCCTTCTAGTGGTCGCTGGGGACCTGAACCTACCCCTAGACCCCCGCACGGATACCTCCAGGGGCCACAGCACGATACCCGCACACTGCCTACGGGCGACGCTTCGATCCATACACAGGCTGGGGCTGGTAGACTGCTGGAGAGCGATCCACCCGGAGGACCGGGATTACACCTACTACTCCGCCGTCCATGCACATTACAGCCGAATAGATTACATACTCCTCGCTCAGGAATACTTGACGTTACTACAAGGCGCAGAAATCGGGATAATGGAACAGTCCGACCACGCACCGATGCTAGTTCACAAGAGATCTCCACTCTTCAAACCCAAAGAATGGCAATGGAAGCTTAATGAGACCCTCTTAGATGACCTCGAGCTCACTACCACGGTGGCACACACATTGACCCAATACTTCACTACGAACGCCACTCCGGAAGTCGCACCACTCACGCTCTGGGAGGCACATAAATGTGTCATACGGGGACACCTAATAGCAGTTAGCACCAAACGTAAAAAGGATCGTACCGCACGCACGGCCCAATTGACTACACAGATTGCTGACTTGGAACAGGAACACAAGCGCACCCTAAATGATGGGACCTATCTCCTCCTAACTGAAGCCCGTAGGGAGCTACGAACCATACTCTCCCAGGGCCTCCTGAATACCGCTCGCAAATCATCAAGGTTCTTCTACGAGCACTCTAACAAATGCGGCAGACTGCTCACGAAGATGCTACAGGAGAAGCGGAGGACACAGCACATTCATAAGATCTGCCCGCACGGACGACAGGCCACCCATCTCCCCGACGGTATCCTCAGCGCGTTTCACAACTACTATGCGGCGTTATACGACCAAACGCAATCCCGGACAGACACTGCTTTCCGACATCACCAAGACCGAATAGCCACTTATCTCAGAAACCACGTAGCCCGCAAAATTACCCCGGAGCAGGAAGCCGAACTTGACAAACCTCTGACTATTGAAGAACTGGCCAGCGCTCTAAAGGCTGCTAAGCCACACAAAGCTCCCGGCCCAGACGGCCTGCCCGTTTCGTACCTGCATACCTTCAAGGAGATCCTGCTGCCGAAACTACTGGAGGGATTCAACTCGATAAGAACGGGCGGACAGTTTCCCACGGACACGCTGAGGGCGACAGTCGCAATCCTCCCGAAAGAAGGCAAGGACCCCACAAACTGTGCCAGCTATAGGCCAATTTCACTATTGAATGCTGACCTAAAGATCTTCGCCAAAGCTCTAGCGCTCAGGGTGACCCAGGTGCTACCTGACCTAATACATCCGGACCAGGTAGGTTTTATACCGGGGAGAGAGGCCCGGGACAATACCATTCGGGCCCTTAATGTGATCCATGCGGCCACGATCAATAAACGCGAACTGGTGCTTCTATCTACGGACGCTGAGAAGGAGTTCGACCGCGTGGACTGGACGTTTCTCTCTGAAACACTGCAACACATGGGGTTCGGACCGCAATTACGTACTTGGGTGGCAGCACTATATACGACACCAACGGCGCGTATACGGGTCAACGGAGCACTCACTGCACCATTTAACATCCGCAACGGCACACGACAGGGCTGCCCCCTATCCCCCCTCCTGTTTGCCCTCACTCTAGAACCCTTTCTGGAGGCGGTCAGACGGGACGGGGGCATCACGGGGTTCCACGTGGGCCGGGAAGAACATCGGGTTGCGGCCTACGCGGACGATATGCTCTTCTTCTTGGACCAGCCTAGAGTCTCACTCCCGAACCTACTGTCAGCATTCAAGGAGTACAAGGCGGTCTCCAACCTTACACTCAACCTGGATAAATCAGAAGCTATGCCATTGACCAGAGATACAGACATAACGCAACACCTACAAACGCATTTTCCGTTCAGGATATGCGCAACGAAACTCCTATACCTCGGAATCTGTCTGCCAAAGGATCTGAAGCACATTTACCAATTGAACTTCACACCCCTCCTCACGGCCCTGCAGCGGGGTCTTCAAAAATGGTCAGCTCTATACATTTCATGGTTCGGTCGGATTAACGCCATTAAGATGAACGTGATGCCCCGAATTCTATACTTGTTCCAAACACTGCCTACAACTATTCCGCGCCTATTCTTCCAGACACTGACAACCATCATACGAAGATTCGTCTGGAACCAGCAACCCACGCGCATTCGTAGGGCGACCCTGGAGAGACCAAAAAATGCAGGAGGCGTAGGGCTACCGTCGATACTCGCCTACTACCAAGCGACCCACCTACACCGCCTGGTCGATTGGCATGCCAACCCGACCACCAAGCGATGGATTGGAATGGAGACGCAGCAGGCTCGGGGAAAGATCCCCTCCATGCTGTGGCTAGGAGACGCCACCCCGGGGGAAATGTATACAGGGAACCCAATGATAGATTCCACGCTGAGGATATGGTGCAGAATCAGATACTCCAAAAGACTTACCTCCTCACCTAACCCCCTCACTCCCATTACCAACAACCCAAGAATGGCAGGTGGACTTCAGCTGGCAGCTCTGAGAAACTTTCAGGCAACGGATTGGACGTATTTACGCCAATGGTGCTCCAATTCGAGACTCAACACTCTCCCTGAACTAATGCCAGAACACAGACCAACGGGATTGGATGAATTCCACTACCACCTGATATGGACTTACTACTCCACCCTAACGGGTAAAGGTCATATACATCGACCGCTAACACAATTGGAACAGCTGTGCGCTGGACGGCAACACCTCTCACACGGCGTGTCTACCCTGTACAGCATGCTACAACAGGATGGAGAGGGGACCCCACTGGGCTTCACAAGGCGCTGGGAACAGGAGACGGGAACGGAACTCACAGCCTCTGAATGGGACAAGATCTTCCAACTGACGCATAGAGGGAGCATTAGCTCCAAATACCAGGAGTGCAACTATAAAATATTGACTCACTGGTATAGGACCCCAGACATCCTCAGACATGTACACGAATCCATACCCAGGGAATGCTGGAGATGCGGCACGGAAACAGGCACAGGACTCCACATATGGTGGACGTGCTCACTTATCACACCATACTGGCGGCTGATCCACCGAACGATTAAGGAAATCACCGACGCGGACCTCCCACTACAACCCCTGGCGATGCTGCTCAATCACACACAAACACCACTGAAGGTGTACAAAAGGGGTCTCACAATACACCTGCTCACCGCAGCAAAAACACTCATCCCAACGCACTGGAAACGCACAACGGTACCCACCTTCCAACAATGGGTTGACAGGGTGGAACACATATACAGCATGGAAATGCTGACAGCCTCCCTACAGGGCCGGTCGGACAAGTGCGCCTTGACTTGGTTCCCGTGGATGGACTACATGGCCAGGGGGTCGACGCGAGCCGGCGCCCGGGGTGGGGAGGCCGTGCCGGTCACCGAGCTGGCTGGCCCGTCGGACGCCCATGGAGGCGATGGCCCGGGTGCATCTTCCACACCCTACCCTGACCCAATTTCCCCTCCCCCTCGTACCTCCCCTACATAAGACGGTTGACATCCTTTGCTCGTCCTAAGGACGGGGAAACAGGCCACTTTGCGAGAACACTACGGCCCGAGCACTCGGGACACAAAGGAGGGAACGGAGTTATGGGGACCCTCAGGTTCCCCAAGATCTAGACATCACAACACACCCCCAGCACACACTCTCAGCCTACTCCTCAAGGGACGGATAGACGACACTAGTAACCGACTTAGTGACGGGGCGACAACCCCCTTGGAATGACACGAGCCTACAAAGCCAGAAAGGCTGTCTAACCCACACGAACTGGGTACTTACTGGGGAAGAACCGGGACACCAGATGACCGATAGTAGAATGTCGCTCAAGGACCAGGACGTAACCCGGGACTGTAATTGACTAACAACCCATATGACATTTTTAAACTTGATAGGTCTCCGACTATTGAGGGCCAGTTGCCACTGAGAGGGCACACATGTACCCCTAACCACACACCAGCAGACACCTGAGGGCACGCCCGGACTTCCTACAAAGCTACCCCACATCTGCTGAACTCCAAATCTACTCACACACGTAAGGAAACCACACAGCCATACACTCTCAACACATGGAGAACTTGATAACACAACAAGACCTCCAATGCGGTACATACTGCCATGGACGAGCCACGGGGACCTACCCCGACCACTTAAGTTAACTACAGACACAACGCTGAGACCGGACTGTGGGATAACACAATAAAAACCGCTCCAGAGCCCAGTAGACACATCTCACTTTTACACTGCATGGTATGATACATGACAAAACTAAATGGGATGGCCCCGTGGGGAGAGGGGGGTTGACGATGGAGGGAACACTCTACACTATACTCCCTCTACTACCTAACACTCAGCGACAACGAGGCAGTTATGATTTCGCCAGTTGGCTGACTAGTACACCTTATTACTGCACTCACATCATTAACGCCTTCGTATACCCTCAACTGAACCCTCGAAACGGCCGAGCTTACGCTCAAAACATAAGACCTACAAACACAACCCAGACACAATCCAGTTATATAATATTGTATACGTGTACTTGTCCCTTTACTCTTAACTTAAAGCTAAACAACGCAACCCTATCTGGGAACTCTGGTACCATATACTCTGTATCATATGTCAGACCACCAAGATTACTCATTATGTATGTTACTATAATTCACCTTATACTGTTGACGCCTGTACCACAACCTCATGCTTAAAAATTTGATTGATGAGAGGGGTGAGAGAGGAGGGGGAACAAACGTACACTTATTAAGCCCAGATCTCGGCCTGCTCTGCCTGACGGGCCTACCCGTGGGGTGGGATGATTTCAGGTCGCAAATTTCTACTATGTTATGTTCTCTTTTATTGCTTAACACTCAAGGACAGCGCAGCATTTATGGTTTCACAGTGTAACCCACGTGTACTCCCTTTACATCCTTTCATCCTCACAATACAATGTCGTATATTTTTCTGAGTACCTTCTCTTGCTTAAAATTCAAAATGAGACATTGCATCCATATGTGTCATGTTATATTACTTACTATGCGTCCTGTATCGGATAACCATGACTAACCGCTGTAAACTTACATACCCATTTGTTACAAATGTTCACACCTGTAATACTTTTTTATGCATCAATAAAATTTGATTGACAAAAAAAAAAAAAACCATAGTCAGAGATAAATAAAAGCACAGGGAAGGGACTGAACAGTGGGCTGACCTGAGAAAGGTCTATGTGAAAAATGGCAGAGATAAAATAAACTCACACATTACCTCATGGGAGTAAAACAGACAGGAAAAGTTAATTAAAGGAGTCAAAAAAATCTCCTGGAAAGCAAACTAAGGCAGGTAAATAATATATATTAGTGAGCTATAATTGGAATAGACTCACCTGGGAGGCAAGCAGCAAAGAAAGAGGATTTGGGAGGAGCCTGACAGACTGTTATTGATACCGGAGAAACTGACGGAAGCCAAGCACAGAGAGATGGACACAGGTTTCTTCAGGAAGGAAGAGATTCTTTATTCGGTTCACCGATCGGGACTCAGAGGGACTAATGTCACCAAAATACAACAAGTTCTGAGCCCCGGACAATAGTGTAGGCTCCTTATTTAAGCATGTAACTCTTCCCATAATAAGCTCCACCCACACATTCTCTTACCCAATCAAACGAACAAGAACTAACTTCCTGTTTGACCGCATGGCTTGCCCAGCACAATGGAGGAGGGGAATACTACATCCGGTATTCTCACACATGCTCCGTACACTACTGATCGTATTTTTGCCACGTGCAACCAACCGACCGATACACCAGTATATGCACGTACACATGCCACGTGGTAATCTCGGCCTACTAAATTTATTTTTACCGAGATTCCACCACATTCCCCCCTTTGATGCCTCTGATATTTTCACAATTACGGAGGCATCCCTTAACCTTAGTTTGCATATACCTCAGGTTGCCATGAACCAGACCAGACTTTGCGACTAATGACGTGAATCCCTCAACATTCTTCTTCCTGCACTAGTTCTCCCTGATCTAGAGCCTCATATCTATATATGGCCATTATCTGTGCAGCAGCCTTTCTCTCTGCTATATTTTCTATAATGCCCTGCACAGACCTAACTACCAAAGGAACAAGACATGGTAGGAGAAGACACAGCATTAAGATTAGCATGACTCCACCTACCAATGCCTTAAGTCCTCCAAACTGCTCATACCAATTACCAAACCAACTACTTGGATTATACCCTTTCCATACCTGAGTAGGCACATACGCTAGTTTAACCATATGGCTAGTAAGCTCAGCTATTGCTTGCCCTTCATCATCTATTTGAAGACAGCAATTGCTTAGGTTAAACTTCCCACATACACCTCCCTCTACTGCCAATAGATAATCCAAAGCTAATCTATTCTGGTAAACGGCTGTCCTCATCCTAGTATTATGCTTCGCTAGGAGATTGAGCGCTTGTGATGTCTCATTGGTAATTATCTCAACCACTGCCTATAACCTTATAATGCAGTTGAGCATATATATTGGGGTTCTATATCCGAAAGTACCATCTTCTGCCCAAGTGTCTGGCCCATAATAATCTATGATACGCTGGGGAGGCCATTCATTATCTTCCCAGGTACCTATTGTGGCGAAACCGACCTCGCCACGTGTCCTTGGAGGGGGCTGATTGCCCGCCTCTTGCCTTTGGACTATGGACCAGACTTTATGGGAATGTGATACCCCAGATAGCCATACCATGGAGCCTATTCATATAATGAAAGACTATGGGAAAGACTTTAGCTCCATGGCAATTGTACTGTGTGAGTAGGATCTGCGCGCTATTCGGTAGTTTTGTGCGTGCAGATCCCAGCTATCTGGGGATAGGTGAAATGTCTGTGTGTTATGTGTAAATGTGACTTTATGTATTTTAAAGTGTTTTATGTTGTTTTGCAACCATGTGGTTAATGGAGTCTGCCTTTAGTCCTGGGTAATTGGATTACTTCTCCAATTAACTCCAGGGCAGAAGGGAGGAAACCAGGGTGCATTGTGGGGATGTTTTTCTGCCAGCTAGAAAGGAACAAAAGATACTTTTAGTAACTTTTGAACCCCTGGTCGGATTCATGCCATTTTTTAATATGTTGTTCCCCTGAATGGATTGATTGTGGATATGTATTTTTATGTGAATGTGATGTATGGTTTTAAAGTTATGAAAGTTGTGTAAAAGTATATTTTACACTGTATGCATAATGGGATTATGTGTCACACTAAGGGGAGGGGATGTGTGGGAGGTAACATCTATGTCATTGGTTCTTTTATGCCTCCCCCTGGGTGTGGCCTGTATGTGTGAGTTGGAAATAAAAGCCAGGCTGGATGAGCCAGTCGAGAGTTCCTGTTTTACCCTCAAAGTGAAGTGTCGTCTCATTATTGGGGGAAGGATTTATTGTATGCTGTTCCAGTTGACTGCTAGGATTGAAAACCTATTCGTATGGTTCCTATTCAACTGTCTACAGCATTCAGAGGCTTGAGAGGATTCATATGCTTCTCTGATTCGGTGATTGTGGTGTCTGCCAGAGTGCTTGGAGTCCTCAGGAAGCGCTAGGAGCATCCTTTAACGGAGGTACCAAGTCGGGGTGCCAGGCGATCCGTTACACCTATCTCTAGGGGTCCCCTTTTCTTCCTATGATTCACATCATATACTTTAACTCCCAACGTCTCTCCTGTTTCAATAGGCAACAAGAAGAAGGATTGTTTGAGCATACCTAACACACATGCCCCTTCCCAGTCCTGTGGTAACTCCGAATAGGCCTTCTTACCACAGATCCAGTACAAATTTGCTGGGGCTTTCCAACTAGATGTGATAGATAGATCAAACCACACGTCCTTTAAATTGGCATAACTTACAAACGGGTTAGGTGGTTCTGAGACATTTGAAGCCGACCACCAGGTTGTATTCTTTGTAGTATCATCATAAGCTTTTTGCCCTAGACAAGTTAGTTCTCCTACAGATGCATTAAACATTATTCCTTTTCTTGCTATGCAAACATAACCTATGATGGAGGTCTTTAATCGCCACTCAGATTTACCTCTAACACTCATTTGATAATCGGCTTGAGAAGATATTATTTGTTCAATTGTCTCAGAACCGGACATTACCTCCTTTGCTTCCCAGGGCCATTGGTCTCCCATGTTAGTACCTCCACATACATAGCAGTTGGTCACATTAAGACTACCGGCAATACTTTCAGCTAAATCTATAAACAGGTTTTTAGCATTATGGGGGATCTTATTTTCTACACTCATCTCTTCATGAAAAGAATGGAAAACCTGATGAGTTTGGGATGCTACGGTATCGGTCTCTATCCCTATAAATAATATTGTCCCAGGATCTAAACCCGTCCCATATATCTGGAACCCAAATAAGTTACCAAACCTATCTAAAAATTGTTCAGGATTATTAATAAGTATATGGACTGGGTTACACTCCATAGACTTACAATACGGTTTGGTAGGCAACTTAGTAACAATCATATCCTTATCTACTGTCTGTCCCCAAGTTGCCCACCCCACACAAGACCAATATGGGCAATAATTATAATCCCTATCTGGGCATTTTGGACTTAATTACTTATTTTTACTACTGGGACAAATATACTTATCGTTAGACCCATACGTTCTCTCCCATTTAAGATCCCCACATACATTCCACGGCTTTCTACCACTTGATATCGCCTTACATGCATCAAATAGCAGAACACCCGAAGAATGTACGGTTTCTAATACTGTTTTATTTATTAGGGTCCCCTGTGGATCTCCATTCCGGAGGGTCAACCAAATCATACGGGGTTGATACTCTGGATTGAAGCACTTAGGGTCTCCTACTCCTAAATGGCATACACTATATTCTATACCTAAGTATCTACACCTAGACACATATCCTTTACACTCATATTGTGAATGCCAAATTAGGGTCTGGGAAATATGATTACCTGTTATAGTAGTCTTAATGCAAACCTCACAGCTAGGTGTGTCGGTACCTCTACCTTCCTGAATATTTAAAAACATAAAAATACACATTATCAAAAACATTTCTTTCGACGTCTTCATCCTCAGTCTTCGTCCATGCGATGGCACCTCAGTTTCCAGGATGTAAGGGCTGCAAGGAATGGAGTTCTGCTCTTCCCTTCACAGAGGTCCCTTCGAGACACCCTGGCTATGACACGTGGGTAAGTGGTCAGGCTTTATTATGGCCGTCAAAACACTCACTTACTGATCTCTTTAAATACAATTGTAATCCCAATATCTCCTCGTCACTCCGACTGAGTCGTGCGCTTTAACCGGATCTTGCAGGGATTCTCTGGATCTGGTGTAGCTTGCCAAGAATCTACTGCTGCTGGTTTAACCCTGGAGTGATGAATCCACGGAGTCACTTCAGCCACCTTTATTGCTGTAGGGGTAGACAAAAGAACAACATAAGGACCCCTCCACTTAGGCCCTAACGGTATACTGTTCCACTCTTTAATCCACACTTGATCTCCTGGATGATAGCTATGAACAGGGGGATACATATTCACAGGTAATCTATCTTGTACCCATTTCTGTACCTCCTCCATAGTTTTACCCAACTCTACAACCTGCTGCCGGGTAATTCCTTCTCCCAACTGACTCAAATCCCCCCTTAAGTTACCAAGTACGGGAGGTGGACGCCCATACATGATTTCAAAAGGTGAGAGACCCATCCTTCTGGTAGGTGTACTACGAATACGTAACAGAGCTATAGGCAAAAGAACATTCCACTTAAGCTGAGTCTCTTGACACATCTTTGCCAACTGGTTCTTAATAGTTCTATTCATTCTTTCTACTTTACCAGAGCTCTGAGGTCTATATGCCGTATGAAGCTTCCACTTAATACCAAGCATATGAGTCAGTTGTTGTAGGCACTGATGAACAAAGGCTGGACCATTATCCGATCCTATAGAGCATGGTAGTCCACATCGGGTTATTAATCCTCGTAACAGGAATCGTACAACTTCTCCTGCTTTCTCTGTACGAGTAGGACATGCTTCTACCCAGCCTGAATAGGTACACACAACTACCAGTAGGTAGCGATGTCCACCGGATTTAGGCATTACTGTATAGTCTATTTGAAGATCGGACATAGGGAGTCCCCCCATATACTGGACTCCCTGTGGTTTCACTGGTCCTTGCCTTGCGTTGTTCTTAGCACATATTACACATCTTCGTACAATGGCTTGAGTCAAGTTGGACAATCTTGGTATGTAGAAATGTTTTCTGAGAGATTCTTCCATACTATCTCTTCCAGAATGTGTCCCGTTGTGATAGTTCTGGACGATTTCTACAGCTAGTGATGCTGGAATAACTATTCTTCCATCTTCTAACTGATACCATTTGTTCTCCAGGTACTTCCCAGCTTCAGTCTTTAACCACTCTTCTTCTTGAGCTGTATAAACTGGAGTCCATTGAGACAGTGGAGTCGGTATAAGTGCAGCTATATGTTCCACATATTCCTGTCTCCCTGATTCAGCGGCACGCTTAGCTGCATTATCTGCCATCCGATTTCCTTTGGTTACATCACCATCTCCTTTCAGATGCGCCCGACAATGTATAATACCAACTTCTTTTGGTTCCCACACGGCTTCCAGTAGTTGTAATATTTCAGCTGCGTACTTAATTTATTTACCTTCTGAATTCAATAGTCCTCTTTCTTTATACAAAGCTCCGTGGGCATGAGTGGTTAAAAACGCATACTTGGAGTCCGTGTAGATGTTCACTCTTAAACCTTCAGCCAATTGTAACGCTCGTGTTAGTGCAATTAGTTCTGCCTTCTGTGCCGATGTTCCTTTTGACAATGGCCGTGCTTCTATCACCTTGTCTATGGTTGTTACTGCATATCCTGCATAGCGAATCCCTTCTTTCACATAAATACTGCCGTCTGTATAATACTGGACATCAGGGTTCTGGATGGGAAAGTCACGAAGATCTGGTCTACTTGAAAATACTTCATCCATCACCTCCAGGCAATCATGTTGACTTTCAGTAGGTTGTGGCAAAAGGGTAGCTGGATTTAAGGTGTTAACAGTCTCTAAGTGCACTCTTGGGTTTTCACACAACATAGCTTGATACTTAGTCATGCGGCTGTTACTAAACCAATGATTGCCTTTATAGTCTAGCAACGTCTGTAGTGCGTGCAGGACTCGCACATAAAGTTCTTGACCCAGAGTGAGTTTATCGGCTTCAGCTACCAGCAGGGCGGGGCAGCTACGGCTCTTAGACAAGGTGGAAGACCACTGGCCACTGCATCCAGTTGTTTTGACATATATGCAACAGGTCTTTGCCATGATCCCAAGTACTGTGTCAATACTCCCACAGCCATTCTTCTTTGCTCGTGTACATATAAGTAGAATGGACGTGTATGATCAGGTAGACCTAATGCTGGGGCACTCATCAAAGCCTTCTTCACATCTTCAAATGCCTTTTGCTGTTCAGGTGTCCACAGGAAGGGATCATGTTCTGTACCTTTTATAGCTGTATAAAGAGGTTTCGCCAATATCGCATAACTGGGAATCCATATCCTACAGAAGCCTGCTGCCCCCAAGAATTCCCGCACTTGTCTTCTATTCTTGGGTATTGGTATTTGGCATACAGCTTCTTTTCTCCCTGGCCCCATTATTCTTTGACCTTCAGAGATATGGAATCCCAGATACTTGACAGTTGGCTGACACAACTGAGCTTTATTCCTGGACACCTTGTATCCTGCCTTCCAGAGAATGTGTAGTAGATCATGTGTTGCTTGCTGACATATTTCTCTAGTAACTGCCGCTATCAACAAATCATCTACATATTGCAATAGTACACACTCTCCTGGGATGGACTTGAAATCCAGTAAGTCTTGACTTAAAGCTGATCCAAATAGGGTAGGTGAATTTTTAAACCCTTGCCCGTTACAGCATTTTCCCATTGGAATGCGAAGATACACTGGCTTTCCGCAGCAATTCGAAGGCAAAAGAAGGCATCTTTAAGATCTAAGACAGTGAAATAGGTAGCCCCGCCCGGAATTAAAGCAAGCAGGTTATATGGATTGGGCACAACTGGGTGTATACTTATGACCGCATCATTGACTGCTCTCAAGTCCTGCACAGGGCGATACTCATCTGTACCGGGCTTTTGAACAGGCAGCAATGGGGTGTTCCAGGGGGAAGTACAGAATTTTAGGATACCATACCTTATGAACTTATCCAAATATGATTGTATATTCTTCTTGGCCTTTTGTGGGATATGATATTGCCTTAAGCTCACTGGCTAGACCCCAAGTTTCAGTTCGATTCGAATTGGTGGGATATTGCGAGCAAGTCCTGGTGGGTTGTTCTCTGCCCACGCTCCTGGTATATTAAACAAGGATTCATCACTCTTAGGGTTTTGGCTAGTCAACGCTGTATAAAGTCGCCACTCTTCTTCCTTTGGTACAGATATTGTCATTATACCTGAAGGTCCATTGAACTTTAAAGATGTTGTTCCATTTGGTAGAAACGTTATCTGCGCTTGTAGTTTTGACAACATCACGTCCTAGCAGTTTTTTTACTACGTGGCCTCCCAATGTACAGAGTCGACTTTTAAGAACCGGTTTAGCAGCACTCCTTCCAGTTGCTCCTATTACGGTGATGGTTCTTCCAGATGGAGGAGCAACTAGGTCAGTCACCACCGAATGTTCAGCGCCAGTATCGATCATGAACGCACTCCTTTTTCCCCCTATTGATACATCGACCATAGGCTCCGCTCGGTCAAGGGGGATAGAGCCCGGTCGGTATCAATAGTCCTCCATGACCGTGTCAGCCAATCCTACAAAGTCCCTATCTTCTCTATCGCGGGATCTCTGCTGGATAATAACTGTCTTCTCTAACACTTCCTCTATTGCTACCATTATTCCCTCCAGGACCTCCTCTACCTCTCGCTCTGCCTCTATAATTACCATATCCTGCCCTAGGTCTGTCTCTCTCGTACTGTTCCCTTTGTGGACACTCACTTCTCCAATGCCCTTCTTCCCTACAGTACGCGCACTGATTCCTACTCAGGGGTTCCCTATTCCACTTACTATCGCCTTTATCTGCTCCCCTATACACCTCTTTCTCCCTTCTATCTACGCCTGCGATCGCTACCGCTAGCATATCTGCCTTTCTACGCATCTTGCGCTCTTCCTCTTTCTTCGTCTCTGTTTCCCTGTTCATATACACCTTATTCGCTACCTCCATTAGTTGGGTTATGGACATCCCTACGAACCCTTCTAACTTTTGTAGCTTGCGCTTTATATCTCCGTAGGCTTGGCTGACAAAGGCAGAGTTAACCATCCGGGAATTCTCAGGGGCCTCCGGATTAAAGGGGGTATACAAGCGGTATGCCTCCAATAATCGGTCATAAAAGACACTGGGCGATTCATCACATTTCTGCAATACCTCAGCCGTTTTAGACATGTTAATCGCCTTCTTTCCTCCAGCTTTCATGCCAGCAATAATAGCGTCTCTATAGGCTTTTAGATGAACCAAATCTGCGCCATTGACATTCCAATTTGGATCGGCATTTGGATAATGGGCTGTGGCCCATGCTGCTGGGTTGGCCTGATTTTGTGTACGGGCCTCTTCTTCCAGCGCTTTAATTGCCGCTTGATTTATCCTAGACCTTTCCTCGTTATTAAACAATGTCATTAATAATTGCTGGCAATCAGCCCAAGTGGGATTGTGTGTCTGGACTATTGAAGTAAACAGATCCGTCATGGCTTGAGGCTTTTCGGTGTAAGAGGAGTTATGGGTCTTCCAATTAAAGAGATCGGTGGTCGTGAAAGGGACTGTCAGGATCGGGACAGGGATCCAACACGCAGAGTACAAACAGGTACAGGGTACGTATACCGGACCTTAGAATGGCTGGACTAACGTAAGTAGTAGTAAAGAATGGTCTAGAGACAAGCCGAGGTCGAGGGAACGAGAGAGCAGGTAAACGAGAGACAAGCCGAGTCAAAGGGTAATAGAGGTAAACGAGGTAGAACAGACAAGCCGGGTCAAAACCAAAGAAACTAACAGAATACAAGAGCACTGAGTGACTAGACAAGCTAGAACCACGACAGGGCAATGAACAAACGTAGAAAGCCCTCTTTTATACCCTGATTCTAAACAGGTAATCACGCCCCCGACGAATCCTCATTCGTGCTTGGGGCTTGATTGACAGATCGGGTTGGGTTGTCGTCATGACGTCGGCTACTGAACGCCGCGTCATAAAAGGAAGTGGATCCCTCGCGGCCGGCGTGTAAACGACCGAGGGAACAGCGAGGAACGAGTGATTCAACCCTTTTGCGAGGAAGAACGTCCAAGTGTCTCACCTCCACAGAGGTAGAGACAGCAGGTACCCTGACAGTACCCCCCCCCCCCTCAGAAACGCCCACCGGGCGGAAGGAACCGGGACGAGATGGAAAACGGGAGCGAAAAGCCCTGCGGAGGCGAGGCGCATGCACATCCTCCTGAGGTATCCAAGACCTCTCCTCAGGACCATATCCCTTCCAATCAACCAGATATTGTAACTTCCCCCGGGAGATACGAGAATCGATGATGGAATTGATTTCATACTCCTCTTGTCCCTCAACCTGAACAGAGCGAGGGGAGGATGCCGTGGAGGAAAACTTGTTACATATTAGGGGTTTTAACAAGGAAACATGAAAGGAGTTAGGAATGCGTAAGGCAGATGGAAGAGCCAGACGATACGCAACTGGGTTAATTCGAGTCAGGACCCTGTAAGGTCCAATGTAACGAGGAGCGAATTTCATAGAAGGAACCTTCAAGCGAATGTGTTTGGTACTCAACCATACCCTGGCCCCTGGAACAAAGACTGGAGCCGCCCTTCTATGTTTATCAGCGTGTTTCTTGAACAACATGGAATTATGCAGAAGAATTTGTCGAGTCTGATCCCACAACTTCCTCAGATTGGCAACATGAACATCAACCGACGGTACTCCTTGGGAAGGAGAAACCGAGCGAAGAATGGAGGGATGAAAGCCATAATTCATGAAAAAGGGGCTAGAACGAGTAGAATTACAAACGAGATTGTTGTGTGCGAACTCTGCCCAAGGAATCAGACCAACCCAATCGTCCTGGTGTTCGGAAACGAAACAACGCAAATATTGTTCGATCTTTTGATTAGTGCGTTCAGCAGCTCCGTTAGACTGGGGATGATAGGCAGAAGAGAAATTCAATTTGATACCCATTTGAGAGCAGAATGACTTCCAAAAACGGGAAACAAATTGGGAACCTCTATCAGAAACAATTTCGGAAGGTATCCCATGTAAACGAAATATCTCTTTAGCGAATATCTCAGCCAATTCAGGGGAAGATGGAAGTTTAGGTAAGGGCACGAAATGAGCCATCTTAGTAAACCTGTCAACCACCGTGAGAATCACAGTCTGTTTTTTAGAAACAGGTAAATCGACAATGAAGTCCATAGCCAAACAGGTCCATGGTTTCTCGGGAATTTCCAAGGGATGCAAAAGCCCACAAGGAAGCGTCTGAGGTCGTTTAGTCTTCATACAGACCTCACATGCTTCGACGAAATCCCTAATATCTTTACGTAAGGTGGGCCACCAGAAATCTTTGGCTATTA
This sequence comes from Pelobates fuscus, assembly GCF_036172605.1. Taxonomy (NCBI): domain Eukaryota; kingdom Metazoa; phylum Chordata; class Amphibia; order Anura; family Pelobatidae; genus Pelobates; species Pelobates fuscus. Next base: position 330,565,490 of record NC_086319.1, read on the forward strand.
AGGAGCATGTCTTACGAATGCCAGGATGCCCAGCCACCTTACTATTGTGAAAGCATTGTAGCAGTTCTAGTTGGAGTTCAGCAGGAACAAAATGCCGTGACTCAGGACTCTGTCTAGGAGCCAGATGTTGTAGCTTCATAATCTCGGCAAGCAACGGAGAATGAATCCTGAGGCTAGTGTTGGCGATAATATTGCACTTGGGAACTATAGAAGAGAAAACCGTCTCAGATATAGTAGAAGGTTCATGTTGGCGAGACAAAGCATCGGCCTTAGAGTTCTTAGAACCAGGTCTATAAGTGAGCACGTAATTGAAATGGGTGAGGAACAAGGACCAACGAGCTTGTCTGGCGGATAAGCGCTTGGCCTCCCCAATATAAGACAAGTTCTTGTGATCCGTCAGAATAGTAACAGGATGCAAGGTCCCCTCCAATAAATGTCTCCACTCCTTTAAGGCCATGATAACAGCTAGTAGTTCCCTGTCACCAATATCATATCTGCTTTCAGTCCCAGATAGTTTCTTGGAAAAAAAAACACATGGATGTAATGGTTTATCCACGCCTAACCTTTGAGACAAGATGGCACCTATACCTGTCTCTGAGGCGTCTACCTCGAGTAGGAAAGGTAAAGTTGTATCGGGGTGAACTAAAATTGGTGCAGAAGCAAAAAGTTCCTTAAGTGTCTTGAAGGCAACGAGAGCTTCAGTAGACCAAGTCTTAGTGTCAGCCCCCTGTCTGGTCATATTGGTAATAGGAGCAATAATGGAAGAGTATCCTTTAATGAAGCGCCTATAATAATTGGAGAATCCAATAAACCTCTGAATGGCCTTGAGACCCCTAGGTAATGGGCAATCTAAAATAGACTGGAGTTTATCCGGATCCATTTTAAAGCCTTCCCCAGAAATCACGTAACCAAGAAAGTTTATCTGAGATTGATCAAAACTACATTTCTCCAATTTGCAGTACAATCCATGTTGTAGGAGTTTGCGCAATACCCTTCTGACTTGTCTGTGGTGGGTCTCAATTTCTCTAGAGTGTATTAGTATATCATCTAAATATACAATAACACAATCCTGTTGAAATTCCCTAAGAACTTCATTGATCAGATCCTGAAATACTGCCGGTGCATTACAGAGCCCAAAAGGCATTACCGTGTACTCATAGTGCCCATATCGAGTATTGAACGCTGTTTTCCACTCGTCTCCCTGCTGAATTCTCACCAAGTTATACGCCCCTCTGAGATCTAACTTGGTGAAAATCTTGGAACCCTTTAAACGATCAAAGAGCTCAGTAATCAAGGGAATTGGGTATGCATTTCTGATAGTTATTTTATTCAAACCTCGGTAATCAATGCAAGGCCTTAACGTGCCATCCTTTTTATTCACAAAAAAAAAAACGGCCCCGGCAGGCGAGGATGATCTCCTAATGAATCCCTTGTCTAGATTCTCACGGATATATTCCTCTAAGACTAAGTTCTCCTTAGTGGATAAAGGATATACATTGCCCCTTGGAGGCATAGTACCAGGTAGGAGATTAATCTTGCAATCAAAGGACCTGTGTGGAGGTAAAGTATCAGCATTCTTCTTGTCAAAGACTGCCTTTAAATCTATGTATCGAGACGGTATTTGTAAGTCTGTAGACTGGGTGGAGTTAACCGGTGTATTACCTACGCAAAGTGGTGAGACTTTCTGTAAACACCTGTCCTGGCAACCCTGACCCCATGAAGTTATTTCCCCTAGCTCCCAATCAATAATAGGGTTATGTTTCTTTAACCATGGATACCCCAGAACTATAGGAACAGAAGGGGAAGAGATAAGCATAAGGGATATATCCTCCTCGTGTAAGATACCAACAGTCAAAATAACAGGTATAGTCTCATGAGAAATCACAGGTTCAGATAATGGTCTACCATCTATGGCCTCAACGGCCAAGGGAGTATCTCTTAGCTGAGATGGGATAGAGTGTTTAGAAACAAAAACTTGGTCGATAAAGCTCTCAGCAGCTCCAGAGTCTATCAATGCCATAGTCTTTATTACTCCCTTCTCCCATGCTAAATAAACCGGTAGTAGAAGCCTGTGATCTTTATAATTGTGTATAGAGGACAAAATAGAAACACCCAAGGCCTGTCCTCTAGAGAAACTTAGGTGCGAGCGTTTCCCGGACGATTAGGACAATTTAGGCGAAGGTGCCCTCTTACTCCACAATACATACACAATCCCTCCTTTCTTCTGTACTGTCCTCTTCTGAGAGGCGAGTATTGCCTATTTGCATAGGTTCAGAAAAAACTGGGATAGTGGTTTGAGGACTTTGAAATAAAGGCGCTAGTTTAAAGGAAGGTCTACGAATATTATCACGAGTGTTCTGTCTCTCTCTTAAACGTTCGTCAATACGAGAAATAAAAGAAATTAAATCCTCCAAATTTTCAGGGAGCTCTCTAGTAGCCACCTCGTCTAGGATTACATCAGATAATCCGTTTACAAATACGTCTATATAGGCCTGTTCATTCCACTTAACTTCTGCCGCCAAAGACCTGAACTCTAGTGCATAATCCACAAGGGTTTGGTTATCTTGTCTAAGGCGCAATAGTAATCTAGCTGCATTGACCTTTCTACCTGGAGGGTCAAAAGTTCTTCTAAAAGCAGCGACAAAGGCATTATACTTATAGACTAACGGATTCTCATTCTCCCACAGAGGATTGGCCCATCTCAGAGCCTTATCAATGAGGAGTGTGATAATGAATCCAACCTTTGCCCTATCTGTAGGGTAAGAGCGAGGTTGTAATTCAAAATGAATACCAATTTGGTTTAAGAAACCACGGCACTTCTCCGTAGAACCACCATAACGTACAGGAGGTGTAATACGGGAAGAAGCACCTACAGTGGCTACTTCTAGACCTGAACTTACAGGAGAGATGGACGTAGCTCGCACCTCCTCCGGTGGATTACTAGATCGAGATAATAAAGCTTGCAGCGCTAGAGCCATCTGGTCCATTCTGTGATCCATGGCATCAAATCTAGAATCGGAAGGACCAACCTGAGTGTTTGTACCTGCAGGATCCATGGCCCTGTCGTAATGTCAGGATCGGGACAGGGATCCAACACGCAGAGTACAAACAGGTACAGGGTACGTATACCGGACCTTAGAATGGCCGGACTAACGTAAGTAGTAGTAAAGAATGGTCTAGAGACAAGCCGAGGTCGAGGGAACGAGAGAGCAGGTAAACGAGAGACAAGCCGAGTCAAAGGGTAATAGAGGTAAACGAGGTAGAACAGACAAGCCGGGTCAAAACCAAAGAAACTAACAGAATACAAGAGCACTGAGTGACTAGACAAGCTAGAACCACGACAGGGCAATGAACAAACGTAGAAAGCCCTCTTTTATACCCTGATTCTAAACAGGTAATCACGCCCCCGACGAATCCTCATTCGTGCTTGGGGCTTGATTGACAGATCGGGTTGGGTTGTCGTCATGACGTCGGCTACTGAACGCCGCGTCATAAAAGGAAGTGGATCCCTCGCGGCCGGCGTGTAAACGACCGAGGGAACCGCGAGGAACGAGTGATTCAACCCTTTTGCGAGGAAGAACGTCCAAGTGTCTCACCTCCACAGAGGTAGAGACAGCAGGTACCCTGACAGGGACATAGACGTAGACTGGATCAGCATATTGTATCTGGCCGTCATCGTTAATGTGTGTCGGGCCAGGAGTCAATCGAAGTGGCATTTGATAATGTCGGGGTTGGAGAGTACCGGTCAGTTGTCGGGTTAATATGGGGCTTCGTAGAGATGCGTCAGTTAGGGGTTCCGGTCGAGGGGTAGTAAGGCAAGGGGATGGGGAAGCTTTACTATGGGGAAGGTTGGTGAGTAAAATATTCCGGGCCGGGCTAGGGGGAGCCTGACCGGAAGCTAGATATGGCGCCAAATCTGGGTATGTGGAGTTAACGGAAGCAGGTATCGGAAGGGGAGGGTTTGAAACAAAGGGGCTGGGCTCTGAGCTAGAGGAGGAAGTAGGTGGGGACAATGGGGCAAGGGGAGGAGCGTTTCCAGCAGCACCTCCTCTTCCTCTTCCTGTGGAGGAGGAGTAAGGGGGCGGCATAGGGATCTCAGACTCAGGGGGCGTGTCCAAAATGGGCGTAATTACGGCCTTAGTGGACAAGCGAGTCCTGGCCACCATGAGGCGACATTGTTCCTCGTGGCATACTCGGATCCATTTTGGCGAGTCATTTACGGCCTGCCTCCAACAATCAATATAGGGAAACTGGCCGTAAAGTTCAGGCCTACCCGATACAGCCACGTGTACACGCTGTACCAGATTAGGATCCAAACTGCCACGTGGTGGCCATGCGGCAACCAAAGTAGGCCATTCCCTACTACACAATGTAATCAGGCGTGCTGGAGACATCTTAACCCCAAAATCACATGCTTTATATCCCCTTTTAAAATTCTTTATCATACATCCTAAGGGATCCAAAATCGTCGAATCTGACGCGCCCATACTTAACAATGGAGCGTCGTTTCCAAGAGAAACTATACAAACACTCTACCAACGGTCACACCCGTTCCCTCGGCAACAGCACCACGTGGTACAGTTACTAAGTGAAACGCACACAACAAAACACTCAGGGAATTCCCGTACACACACAGCTGTTACACCAGTCACTAAGTAACTAATACTGTGCCCTTTGGCAAAACTATACGGTCACCCACGCTATAATTTCCTATATTTGAATTACCCGTCTATAACATACCCCAGTAACATCGTCTTTACAAACAGTAGTTACAGTACGGTTAGCATAGGTTAAAGTACAATTTAAAGTCACAGTACAATTAGTAGTGGTTATGGTGTTAAAACATGCAACATAGACGACAATTATTAGTACTTATTTACAGTGTCAGTAATTATACATGGTTATGGTACTGTGCGCTATAATACAGTTACACACTATTTACACTCTCGCTAGACGGCAGAGCTCACGCTATCTAGCAAGATATACATGCTACTACAACAATCTTTAACACATATACAATTCCCAACTAATCTATTGGCCAGTACCTTGATGGACTACCTAAAACTATCTACATACGTTTTGGTTAGCCACACTGCCCAAGCACCACATATAGCGAACTAGAGGGCGGAATTTACAACAGTACCCTCTTAGTCTATCTACTCTATCAATAGTCTAGTGGGTTCCAAATTTACACGCCTTCCCACTTAGCCAAGATAGGTTGAGATCTAGCGAACCGAATTTACACAGGCGCCGCTTAGTCTCCCGGTCCCTCAGACCTAGCGAACAAAATATACACCCTAGAACGCTAGTCTAGACAAGACACCGGTGTCCGGCTTGGGCTATTTACACCAGAACCCCGCCTGACTCCAAACCAAAATTAAACGGGCTTACTAAAGGGCGTTTAATTGAGCGGTGCGCCTTCGCTCCTTCCCTCCACTGGAGGGGGCAGATTCCAAATAACCCCTTATGGGCCTACCGCACAATCGGTATCCAATACCCCTAGTGGGTCCGCCGTCTAAAACAGCGGTCGTCTTACCTCCTTGTCCCTGAACCTGAGTTCACACTCATCGACGGGGACACCCCAGCACTTACTACGTAGAGGCCGATGATCTCCTGGACAACAAACCAGTGGCGCCGAGACAAAGGGAGGTCCACGCAGAAGTTCAGGGGTGCAGCCGTAGAGAACGTGGGCAAAGATAGACCGTCTCACGCCTCTGCTTCTCAGCTACCGTTGAACGATGAGCTTCCCGGCCAATGCACCAAATGATACCGGAGAAACTGACGGAAGCCAAGCACAGAGAGATGGACACAGGTTTCTTCAGGAAGGAAGAGATTCTTTATTCGGTTCACTGATCGGGACTCAGAGGGACTAATGTCACCAAAATACAACAAGTTCTGAGCCCCGGACAATAGTGTAGGCTCCTTATATAAGCATGTAACTCCTCCCATAATAAGCTCCACCCACACATTCTCTTACCCAATCAAACGAACAAGAACTAACTTCCTGTTTGACCGCATGGCTTGCCCAGCACAATGGAGGAGGGGAATACTACATCCGGTATTCTCGCACATGCTCCGTACACTACTGATCGTATTTTTGCCACGTGCAACCAACCGACCGATACACCAGTATATGCACGTACACATGCCATGTGGTAATCTCGGCCTACTAAATTTATTTTTACCGAGATTCCACCACATTATGTTCTAATGTGTGTCCTGATTGGTTGATTTTTTCTCTATATGTTTAACTATTTCTTTGCTGCTGGGAGGTTCAGTAAAGAAGGTTAAAGCAAATATGAAGCCTCCTGTCTTGCCATAAAATTGTATTTAATGGGACTGGGGAGGGTGGATACTATGCATGTTGTTTCACATGTATTACTGTTTATTCTGTTTTTAATCTCTGATGAATTCCACTGTGTTGGACGAAACGCGTTAGATTTTTCTTTATAATTTTCATACTTTATTTTATCAGGCAATTGTGCCTTAATATATAATACTTTTTTCATCTGGATCCTGACTTTGTATCCTGAGTTATCTGAGCCTGCTCACTATCTACCATCCTCCACGGTGGAAGCGGTCCAGTACAATCCCTCAGTTGATTTCAAGGCGCTAATTAATATAAGAATGTATAAGTCTTGAATATCTGTGTTTTTATACAGAGTCCATATATATGGCTCACACACACACACACTGCAACATTAAATACTTACCAGTTTCAAGGTTCTGAGGTCCAAAATGTGCAAAGATTTTACCAACACAACTATTTATATTTTTCAGACGTCTCTTTTACAATTACCATATTTACATTTTAGAACATTCAATGTGAGAGCTGAGTCTTGGTACACACAGCGGATGCGCCTTTCGTGGTTGTCATGGCTGCAGACCACTTACATTCCCGTTGCCACCCAATAACGACAAGACACCTGAGTATTGGATAAGGGCAACGGCCACAGCTTTATTATTCCTACATATCAACTCAGCCAGCTTTATCACCACCTGTCGGCTGTTGGGGTGACTACCCAACAGACAGATATACCGGATAATTCCAAGAGTCCGTACAGTCTGCCTTCTGCCATCAGCCCTGGCAGCTGCGACTCCCCAAAGCCTTGTCTTGCATTACTTGCGCTGGCCAGGACCTCCGACACCGCGGTGCCGACCATGATCTCCATTTGTTGGCATCGCGCCCCCCGCAGACAGCGCCGTTTCAATCCCACCTTGGATACCCACGTTAAGTATATCCAGCCCAATCGGATTCAGATGAACCCCATCAACCCTCATTAAACTCCGATTGTCCCCTTCCAACTCCGTGTGTCGAACCGACACACTGCCAAGGCAGCGAACAAACCTCGAAATTGCAACGTTAAATTTTCGCCTAGCCCTCTCCAACCCTTTAGCATGCGGCAAGGCTTGCCAGCATGGACGGGGGACAATCTCTGACCACCCCAAACAACATTCTGCAAATAATGTCATGCACCGAGCCAAGTCCCGCCGTACATCGTGTATTAAATCCACCGTCCTTACCCTCCCTAGGTCATTTCCCCCTGCATGGATTACAATGACCACTGACCCAGACACAAACCTGCTGAGAGAAACGCACTACGGGTAGATTTGGCACCATGACAGACCCCGGATACCCCTCCAACGAACCCTTGCTAACTCGGCTGGAATCCCCAAATTTCGACCATATGAATGTGACTCTGCCCGGCGAGCAGCCCAATAGATGAAAGAGTGTCCTACAATCCAAACATACCGGGAAGAACACCCTAAAACAAAGGACAAGTTACAGTAAATGAGGCCGCTTGTACAGCTGATACCTACGAGATGACCATCTACCCAATCGCTGCACCTGCAACCCCGAATATCCTAACACACTAGCCTGAGTGGCTGCTCCAATCACCACAATACTGCAACGGCTTAACCAGCATTGATGCAAACTGAAAACGCTTCAATGGAGACCCATCCGCATGAACTAGCAAGGCCATAGAGGACGGCCGAATGGCCAGATACTGCCCAAACAGCCGCACCGGGCACAACATCCCACCAGTACACCCCACTCGCAACCACATGCCTCTTGCCGACTGATCCGTCTTAGACCTACGGATATGCAAGTCCACAAACATATCAGACCAGCGGACATCCGACAGCAGTAAAGGGGGGGTCGCTCGCCGGGAAGGGGCCACCAGCTCCCCCACTCTAAGCGCGCCAAAGAAGCAAAAGGAGAATGCCACCTGAAACAGCAGACACTCACCTGGTGATACACAGATGGCCTGAAGAGCCGCCAACAATTGGCCCAGCACATCGAAGGAGATCGGCCGAAGTCGGTCCGGACCTCTCCGACTCCTCCAACCTCGCATAACCCTCTGTAAGCAAAACTCTCTGGTGATGTCCCTCCATCCCAGAAACCGGAACAGGAAAGACAGGGCAGACAACGCCTTGTCTGCCGCCGAACAAGACCTACCAGCAGCGAGTAACGCATCCAGATACCTTAAAGTGATCTCCACCCGGGCCGCCTCAGAGGACAGCCTCACTGATCCATCCACCAAAGCCAACCAACCCATCCATACCGACCTGTATGCCTTCCAAGTAGGGGCTGAGAAGGAGTCCGACACCAAGGACATCAAGCCTCCGAAATTAGGTCCCATAAGTAGGAAGGGCAGCGAAGACCCTCGCGATCCACCTCTGGAGCCGACTCCCAAAACTGGTCCCACTGAAACCGAGAAAGAGAGTCAGCTACCACGTTCAGCTCCCCCGGTACATGCCGGGCCTGCATCCACACATTAAATTGCAAACTAAGCAACACCAGATGCCGCAAGAGAGCCAGAACAGGAGGAGACGCAGAAGACGATCGGTTAATCACATGGACAACACTCATATTGTCCGTGTGAAAAACCACCACCCGATCCCGCAGGTTCTCACCCCACAATGCCAGGGCCACTACTATGGGGAAAAGCTCCAGGAAGGTAAGGTTACGCATGACAGGTAACTCACGCCATTCTGGAGGCCCCGCCGCAGCACACCACTTTCCCCTAAAAAAGGCCCCAAACCCGACTGAACCAGACGCATCAGTGAAGAGATTCAACTCTGAATTCGACACCGCTTCATGCAACCAGCACGACCTCCCATTATATTTGCTTAGGAAGGAACTCCATACCTGTAAGTCCGCCCGCAGCTTGGCCGTGACTCTGATGTAATGATGTGGCTCCCTGATACCAACCGTCGCCAACGACAGGCGTCGACAGAAAGCACGACCCATAGGTAGAATGCATCAAGCGAACGCTAGATGACCAAGCAACACCTGTAACGTTCTGAGCTGGACCTTCCTAGCCCCTTTTACCAGATCTACCATCCTCAACAGAACCACTAATTTTTCGTCAGGAAGGCGAAAAATCATACGAATCAAATCGATTTCTATACCCAGAAACGACAATCTGGTAAGCGGCCCCTCTGTCTTCTGCTCCGCCACCGGCACACCAAACCTGTGCGCCACTGCACGGAACGCCAACAATAACTGGGCACACTCCACCCCCTCCCGAGGACCCACAAACAAAAAATCATCGAGATAATGCGTAACTGACGCAATACCTGAGCACTGAACAACTACCCATTCTAAAAACGAAGCAAACATTTCGAAATAGGAACAGGAAATGGCACAACCCATGGGAAGGCAAATGTCATTAAAATATGACCCTTGAAACTGACAACCCAGAAGGTGAAAACATTCCGGGTGAACCGGCAATAACCGGAATGCCGATTCAATATCAGATTTTGCCATGAGTGCCCCTACTCCCGCTTTTCTAACCAGCGACAGCGCCCGATCAAAAGAGGCATACCGGACCCTGCTGAACTCTCTGTCAATGTCATCATTCACTGAACTCCCAGCCGGGTAGGACAAGTGATGAATCATCCGAAAAGAGCCAGCCTCCTTTTTTGGGACAAGTCCCAAAGGGGAGACCCGTAAGTTAGAAAAAGGGAGAAAACCCATCGCTGTCTCCTTAGCCAACTTTGCGCCCAACAGGGGCTCCCTGCCCTTGACTGACCGGAGATTGTCAGCCCAACGTGGCTCTGGGGAAAAAACAAAGGGGATCCAAAAACCCATGGAAAACCCTTCCCCCAGCACCACCGCGTCGTGGCGTCTAGGGTAAAGCTCGAGCCACGGCAACATCCTTGCCACGCTCACTGGAGTCTTCCCCCTTTGCCCCGTCATCTCGCCCCCCCGCCTTAGGCACAGGCTGCCTCGCCTTCTTAAAGCACCGCAGAGCGGGGTGAGCCCCTCCACAATGCGAGCACTCATGCCTAAACCGGCAGGAGGAGCAACACCTGCAGTGGCTCTCGTTAAAGAGCCAGCACACTCCTTTCTTTGGACCAGCCGGTGCCCCTGAACGAGCCCCGGCTGCTCCTGAAAAGGGGGAAGGACGACTGGGAGTCATTATCAGCAGCCATAGGCTACCATCCTGGGTACTAAAATCTAACCTGGGACACGCCGCCATCTTTTGGCGGAACTGCTGGTCATACCGGTACCAGCTCTGACCGCCATAAACCTTATATGCACCCCAAATAAGGTCTAGGTAGCCGAACAAGGCAGGCGCCCGCTCCGGAAAGCTCCTGGTTAGGATAGTAGCGAACACGGCAAAACCTTGCAACCAATTCCCAAATGTCCGTGGGAGTTGCTTGCTCTTCTCCGTGTCCTGGGGATCACCACGACGTGGCCTATCCACGGAATCCTTCTCAGGAGGGACCAGTGAGAGGAAATCTACAAGCTCTCCCTTTAAAATCTTATCACATGTCTCTACTGGGACATGCATGCCCAAAGGAGACAATTCACAGCTGGGTAGCGGAGGGCGGAACACCCCTCCCCATGCAGGCGTTGCTGGGGCCTGCACCCCCAGGCCCCTATGTGTCTCGCTGTGCGCAGTGGGTGGCAACCTAAGTACAACCTCCCTATGGGTCTCACTGTGCGCAGCGGGTGGCAACCTGTCTACTACCTCCCTAAGCAGGCACAGCAAGTCCGCTTGATCCTGATGTGACCCCCCAGCTAGGCTACCCCAAGCGCTAGCGCAGGCCAACTCACCGCTGACAGGAGCTGCCACGTGAGCCCTCTCTCCAGGGCAGTCGCCACAATCTCCTTGTTGGTCCTGATCATCTGAGTCATGGGATCCTGACTCCGACTCCTGTGGGTCAGCTGTCATCCGGCCGGTCCGCCAGTTGCTGGGTCCACTACCAGATGGGTTGCTGGTAGTGACCATTCTGCTTCTTCCTCCATGGCCTTCAGCAGCCAGGGGCCGACCCCCCCGCCACATTGCCTCTCCGGTGCCTCCCTTCGCTTGTTGTGGCTCTATCCTGGCTCTCCCGAGCCTCTCCGCGATGAATTTGCCCCACTTCCGGGTTCCTCTGCCCCACTTCCGGGTTTGGCGGCATTTGCGCACGTGACGTCATCACGTGCGCGCCGCCCGTCACTGACGGCGCGACCACGCTCTTTCCCGCCGTCCTGCGTGAGCGCGTCATTTCCGGTGCGCCGGAAGAGAAGGAGGACTCCTCGAGCTCTCTTCCCGCGCTCCGCCTTGTTGGGCTCGACTCACCGACATCCTCGCAGCCCGCGGCCGCCTCCTGGCAGCCCGGGATCCACCGCTCACCACGCCATCAATGATCCTGGTGCTTCTCTCGACCGGAACAGCCACCTCACCGCCACCTCGTCTCACTGGGCTTGGAGAAAGACGAGTAGGAAGCCTAGACCGCCTAGGCCTCCTACCACTCGCCAGCGATGGGCTCTCAGCATCCAGCAGGTCCTCTCCTCTCACCTCCTCGGGTAAACCGGCCATCACTTCAGCCAGAGAGCCAGCTTCATGAGAAGAACGGTAAGCCTGCAGCATCCCAATCAGGGCATCCTTAGACACTGCAGCCATCTTAAGAATCAGCAATCAGGTAAGGCAATAAACTCCTCAAATCTCCTGAAATTTTTTTTTATTTTTTTTATTTATTTTTTAGTATATGGAAAGAAGGGAAAGAAAAGGGAAAAACCTGTTCCAGCCTTCTTTCTAGGAATGGTGAGTACCCTCCCCTTGCACACATACTTATACGGTCCCCCATATTGCCACAATTGTATCCCCATAAGTCCACACCCCTTACTGTGTGGCAGCAGTCATGCCTCCCCTTCCTTACAGTCCAGGGGATCCCTGGAAGACAGCCACTAGAGGTGTGTTTAGGCCTCCAATGAAAACATTTCTATATCTACTAAACGGTTATGTGGTTATGTTTTACATTGGAGGGCTAAAATGACAGAGTGCCTGTAGTGTCCCTTTAAACATAGTAAGTAAAAGGTAAAAAAACAACAACAATTCTCTTTCCCCTCCATCAATGCAATATGTTCCCTCGATGTGGCATTTGTAATATGATAAATGTAATAATATGGAATATATAAGAATACAGATCATCACATGAGAAATGGTTCACACAAGCTATAGATGATTTTCATTATTAGTTATTAGTTATTTAATGTAATTTTCAGAGATATGATGATTCCCCCTTTAACATGTATTCTTTTTGCTAAATTAATAAAAAATTTGCATCCGAGCATTCAAACTCTGCTGTGTTACATTGCATTCATTTATCGCATTAAGATTATCCTTCCTGCATAATGCCTTCTCAGCTGCCCTTATTTTGTTCTTCGAGCATAAACACAATATTCTATTATTTTACAATCTAACAATCAGTAATTAAACGGGAAGTATTGCAAACCAACACAATATATGTTCACAGTTTAAACACCAACCCCTACTGAGTGTAAGTGGCCTTGTTAACACTTATAAGTATTTCACCATGTGTGGCACATAACTCATTAAATTAAAACTCTAGAGAGTGGCTGGGGTGCTTTTTATAGTCTACATCAAAGCAAACCAATTACATGCTTTATAATTATGAAATACCGTAGATATTTTTCAAGATTTTACAAGATCTTATTTTGGAGAAAATCAAAACAAGGCAAAGGTTAAAAACCAAGCCTGTATTAAATGATTGCTTTATCAGTATAGTTGCAAATGTCTTCATTATTTTCGATTAAGACTCAGATTTGTACAACTGGGTTTTTACAAATTGGAGTGCAGAGATCTATGTTATATGGGGAGAACTTTTCCGTTATATATTAATGTTTGTAATTTGCTTTTAGTGCTGCCTTCGTAGACGTAATATGGACCATTACATGTAAAAAAATGACTTGCTCAGAGAGGTATAATATTAGTTTTATTGTTATTTAAAAGGCACCAACATATTCTGAAGTGCTGTACAATGTGTGGACTAATAATCAAGTAGTTGCAAAATTAACACAGATGTACGAGAACAGAAAGTGGAGGAGGCCCTTAATACATGACAGGCGCACAGTCGGATTTACCGGCCTATGCGCTAACCTTATCCCGAACCCCATTAAGACACTGACACAGGCTATACTGTTGGAAATATTAGTCCACCGCTTTCTTAATTAGTAATTAATTAAGGAATAACAAATATTATTACTGCCAACATCCCTACATACAGGGACGGACTGACAGCCATTTGGGCCCCCGGGCAAAATTAGGTCCTGAAAGTACATATGTATTTGATTAATTTTAAATATAACTTTCATATAATGTTGTGTATTACTTTTGATGCATATGATTATCAATGCATGTTTGCATTGAGCATTTAAAATCATTGTGAATGGTCGTTTCTGTTTATTGTGCCAGTATGAATGCATGTGTGTTTGTAGAATATCAATAGGTGTGATTTCAAGGATATATTTGAGTTTAGTGAAAAACTGTGTGTAAATGGAGGGATGAATTATGTCTACTGCAAGAATATTTACGTAGTATCAAAGTACAATTGTATGAGTCAAAGTATGTATTTGTGTAATGCTGATATATGTGAAACCCAGAGAGTATAAAATGCAGGAGCATGTAGTGTTTGTGTATGAAAACAGGAAGTTTATTAGAATGTAAAACATATCTGTGAATTCAAGAGTTTATTTATAGCAAGCATGTCAAACTAAAAGGCTAGCAAGGGCCAAATAAACAAGGTTTAAGTTTAAGTGGGCAGCTAAAAAACAAAAATGTACATTTTCATAGAAACGTAGGTTTATTTTGAAAAGTACACTATTAAAAAAACAAACAGCGATCCCCTCTACTAAATCCCAGTCCCCCCCTCGTCTACTAAACCTTAGTACCCCCTCGTCTACTAAATCTTAGTACCCCCTCGTCTACTAAATCCCAGTACACCCTCGTGTACTAAATCCCAGACCCCTTTGTCTACTAAATCCTAGTCCCTCTGTCTACCCCTGCCCCTGTTCTCACTCAATCTCACTGAGACACACTCACTAACAGACATACACAGACACACAGAATCACTCAAACACACAAATGCACTCACAGACACACACATTCACTGACAGACACACACAATCACTCAGACACACAGGCTTCCTCACAGACACACACTGACATACACACACACACAGACAGACTCACTGACAGAGACACACACACATCCATATATACACTCACAGACAGCCATATATACAGCAATACACACACATACAGCAATACACACAGACATACAGCCATATACACATACACACAGACAGCCATGCACACGCACAGACAGGAATACACACAGCCACACACAAATAGGCAGCCATACACCCATACACACATTTCCCCCCAACACTTTTTATTATTTTATTATTATTATATTATTATTATAGCTCCCTAACTTTGGGAGAGCTGGGTGGATTTCCTACCTGGGGTCTAGTGGGACTTCTGGGCAGGTGTACATTCAGGCAAGCGGGGGGCAAACAGGCAGCAAGGGAGCATTGATATTGAGCTCTCCCTGCTCAGCTCCCTCGCGCGCCGCAGAGTGATGCCGGGAGCTGGAATGTGACGTCACATTCCGGCTCCCGGCGTCACTCCGGGAAGCTGAGCAGGGAGAGCTTACACTCAGCACAACCTCGCCGCGGGCTGCAAACATATTAGTTGTGGGCCGCATGCGGCTCCCCAAGTTTGACAGCCATGATTCATAGGGAATTATGGCACGTGGATGCAGGGGTATATTAGTATTCAAATTAGTTGTGTGAATGCAGGAGTATATTTGTATGAAGTGTCAGTGTGGAGTGGGTGCACTTGTGTGTATTGTTTGTGTCTATGTATATGTAGGGATCTCAAATGTATTTGTGTGGAAGAAGCTGTGTGTGTAAATTAAGAGGATTGTTGGTGTGTGAATGTTTGTGTGTATTAATGTTCAGAATGTTCATGTATTTATTTGAGCAGTCAGTATCAGTGTGTGACTGTAGTACTCTATTTGTGAGGAGTGTCAGTATGTGTGTGAATGCAAAACTATATGCCTGTAGATTATCAGTCTGTAAAAACAAATAAGCAGTGTGTCACCATGTGCATGACTTCAGTGGTGTGTTTGCATGCAATTTCTTTCTTTTAAATACGATTTTATATTCATTGTGTGTCTCTGACTCTCTATCTTCCCTAATGTGTGATCTGTCTCTCCTCTCTTTTTTTCTGACACCTTACACTCATCCCAATTGTACACCCACAGACCCACATTTCTCTCTCCTACCTCACCCTATTTACACCCACAGACCCACCTTTCTCTCTCCCACCTCAACCTATTTATGTCCCACCTCACCCTATTTACACCCACAGACCCACATTTCTCTCTCCTACCTCACCCTATTTACACCCACAGACCCACATATATATGCCCCACCTCACCCTATTTACACCCACAGACCCACATTTATCTCTCCTACCTCACCCTATTTAAATCCACATTTATCTCTCCCACCTCATCCTATCTACACCCACAGACCCACATTTATCTCTCCTACCTCACCCTATTTACACCCACATTTATCTCTCCCACCTCACCCTATTTACACCCACAGACCCACATTTATCTCTCCCACCTCACCCTATTTACACCCACAGACCCACATTTATCTCTCCCACCTCACCCTATTTACACCCACAGACCCACATATCTATGTCCTATGCCACCCTATTTACACCCACAGACCCACGTATCTATGTCCCACCTCACCCTATTTACACCCACAGAACCACATATCTATGTCCTATGCCACCCTATTTACACCCACAGACCCACATATCTATGTCCCACCTCACCCTATTTACACCCACAGACCCACATATCTATGTCCTATTTCACCCCAACCCACCTTTTGTGTCTGTATCCTCTTGGTTGGCTGCATGCATTCAGCTCTCCCTCTCTCTGTCTCCCAGGTGCTGCTCCTCTTGTAGCTGTGTTAAGGCTGCTCTGCATGTGTGGAATGAGAGCAGAGGATGTGATGTCACATGCTTTCCCTTCCTCTCGCTCAACACAGAGTGCCTGCACAGCGCTGGGAGAGTGAGGAGCCCTGAGAGGGGGAACACGCGTGCTGCCAAGTCTCACACTGCGGAGGTAGTTAGGAAGTGATATTTTGCGATAGTTGCAGACTCCCCACAGGCAGGCACAAGAATTAATGCTGGGCTAGATGGGAGATCCAAGGACCTGTCTATGCATCCGGGCCCCTGACTGCCACGGGCCCTCGGTCAGTGACCGAATTGCCCGAGTGGTCAGTCCGCCCCTGCCTACATATACATAACATACCCCTGGCAATGACCCCACAATAATAACAATACATAACAATCTAATTAACATATTAACAAGGGGGGGGGGGGGGGGGAGAGGAAGGGGGGGGGGCGAGATTTCCAAATTATTCAATACTGTTAAAAAGAAATTAACAAATGCTTTATCTACTGAAGTTTGTGTAATTTTTTGTGGATAAGTGGTATGTTTTTTTTCTAATTGTATCGAATCATGTAGGCCAAAATGTTTTATACATTTGACTTGGCCCCTTTCTAAATAGCCACCTCTCTGTTTGCTTCCACATTGACCTTTATAATGACATCTCCAGTCAGGGCTGGCCCAAGACATTGTGCTGCCTGCGTCCAAGGGTGAAATGCTGCCCCCCTCTCACTAAAACCTAAATCACGCCCACCAAACCACGCCCACATTCATTATGTTATGCAGTATGTGTAGTAAATACAGTGACTGTATAGTGGATGCAAAGTGTGTGTTTGTGAAGTGGGTTTAGTGTGTGAAGTGTCTGTGTGTATTGTACGCATTGTGTGTAGTGAACGCATTGTGTGTATAGTGGATGCAGTGTGTATAGTGGATGCAGTGTCTGTGTTTGTGTAGTGGATACGGTGTCTGTGTGTAGTGGATGCTGTGTATTTGTGCAGTGCATGTAGTGTGTGCATTGTATGCAGTGTGTGTAGTGAATGCTTTGTTTGTGTGTGTGTAGTGTATGCAGTGTGTGTGTGTAGTGTATGCAGTGTGCATATAGTGTGTATGTGGTGTATGTATAGTGTGCATGTAGTGTATGTATAGTGTGCATGTAGTGTGTGTTTTAATAGGAGTTGAGCAGGGTTTTTTTTTTATTAAATTATTACTTATGTTTATTCTTAGGATACTTAACCCCTGGTGGTCCTGTGGCTCAGTAAAGCTGGAAGATAGTGAAGAGGGGGCCCAGAACTGTATTTTACACTCCAGCAGCAACAGGTACTGTTCTCTCCTCCCACGAGCTGAGAGCGCGGCTGCAGGGTTGCCATGGCCATGGTAACCTGCAGCAACGCTCTCGCAGCTTGAGGAAGGAGCGGACAGTATCTGCTGCTGCTGCTGCTGGAGTGAAAAATACAGTTCTGGGCCCCTCTTCATTAACCAAGGCTGTAAGCAGTCTGGAACAGCATGTATCTATGGGGATAATCACTATAGATACATGCATAGGTGGCCCAGGCACCTTACAGCAGATTCCTTAAAGGTACAGGGGCGGCAAAATACTGCGCCTGTCAAAGTGCTTCCTGGAGCCATGGTCCCACCGGCCCTGTCTCCAGGACATACCCTTGAACTTTAAAACTGACAAAAGGTGAATACACATTTCCATGCCAACCCCTGGAGCGAATAAGGAGGGGGGAGCATGACTGCTGCCCTGAGGGTTTGGCATAGCAACCAAATGGATACAGTTGGTTTTACAGTTTGAAGCTGGGAATTCTGGGAAAATTACCAGACTACTGGTGAACAATGCTGAGGGAGCCTGGCAGTGTCTTTCCCCACCCACCCTCCCCAATGGTTCTGTTCTGGAATTGTTGTTTTGTGTTGTGTGCTCTTTGTTTTAATTTTACCACAGCTGCAGGTTTCATGCACCAGCAAGTTTGGTAAATGAATAATGCCCGGGCGGGCTTGGGGAGTCGCAGCCTGAATTTGGTTGATGACGAAGGACAGGCTGAAGAGGCTCTGGAAGAAGTTTAAAGTGTACCTGTCTGCTGGGTAAAACCAGCAGCTGACAGTATTTGGTTATGCTGGTTTAAATAAAGCTGTGGTCGTTGCCCTTACCCACTTAACATGGTGTTGCGTTACTTATTGGGAAGGAAAGGGTAACGGGATTTGGTGATTGAATGAGTCAGCAGTCATGTTTAAATATTTCCCATTATTATTGCAACTTTTAAGCAATTTATTGCACCTCTTCAATGGGAACAATGCAGAGTATTGAGAAGAAATATAGTTTAAACCAATAGAAGGAAATACTTAATTTAGTATTTGCCTCAAAAGCCATAGAAATCCCAAGAACTTGTCCTACCTAATTCACTATTATCACCAGAAACAGCAAACATGTTTGAGAAACAAAGAGAAAAACATATAACTCATTTTGCAAAGTAAATTTAATTTAAAATATGCAAAGGCAGCAGATCCAAACTAAGACAATAAAAAGTGCATGAATATGTTAACTCTTTTGTTAGTTTAGGGCCCTAGGAAAATCTTTATTTCCTGTTTGCTTTCACTTCCAACAGCATTGACTTGATTATGTTCCTTTAGAAAATTACCTGTAGAATTATTTTCCATTTATTCAGGCTTAAATGGGATTTTCCATAATTTTAGACATTAGTAAGGCTTTAAACTGTGTAGACGTAGAGTAAGAACAGATCTCATTTGAATTCAATGATTTTTATAATTGAAAACTATATGTCATGCCCAGCGTTTATTTTATAACAACAATGAAACATAAGCTAGTACAACAGACATTGCTCTGCAAAATCCAAATTAGTTTTGCTTCAAATATGTTCATTGCACAGATTCCTTTTTCATCTCCATAAGTTGAGCTGGTAAGAAATTAATTCAGCTCTAGGGCTTCTTCGAGTAGAAAAAAAAGTTTCATACAGAGGAACTAATTCATTATTGATTTGCCAATAAGATATTTTTTTTTCCACTATTGCTCATTTCATGAAAGTGCAATATCAATTTGTAACTTGGAAAAGGAGGATTCAACGGAGAAATATTGAATAGTTCAATCTCGTTGTTTTAGCTCAATTCTTAAATGAAACAAAACGAATGCTACAAGAACATACATTTGCTGCGGTAAATACAAAGTCAATATATATTTTAAACCTCTTCTTTTCCACATTAGAAAAAAAAAAAAAAGCGAAAATATATACCTAGTACATAATTCATGGAATTTTTTTTATTTATTTAATTCTTTCTGGTTCCACTGAAGCGCTCATGGACAATAACAGAAAAGTCTGATCAGTGGAAAGAACACTAAAATAAAAAATATATTTTTACGGTCTGGAAGATGGATTTATGGTGTTGCTGGAAAAGGAATTGAAAAAAGCACACTGCCTTATAAATAACGCAAAAGGCTAATTTACTTCTGAAAATGGTGTTGGAAATACTAGGCCTTGGTATAAAGAATATCAGTGTTTTATTGCCTGTTGACTAAAGTGGTGCTCTTGCCTCTTTGTCATCAGAAAAGTTCTGCTATCTCTATTGCCTTACTATGAAAGTTATCCAAATAAAATAACATTTTGTTTTTCATAAGTAAACAATCCTGCTCTAGATCTGTGAAATTACAGTACCCATACTATTTTAGTAAATGTAAAAGAGCTCTGCACCCAACTTGAGGGTCTCCTTCAAGGGTCCTTTTCTTTGAGCAATAGATACCTGGAGTGATTATGGATGTTATAGCTGTCTCATCCAAACACTAGTTAATACTTAGTTAAGGGTGAATCAGTACTGTTCTTATTGGGAACAAGAAACACTTTTATACACACAGTAACAAGGGGTTCATGGTTAGAACAATGAAAGTTCTACCCTGGTGCCTTTGAGTCTGGGAGATTAATAGATCAATAACTGCTAAGTTATTTATCTTCCAGACATCAGGGCACCATTACATTATACCCCCCAAACATATAAACAAAACATGAATAGCCCTCACAAGTCCTTTGGTCAAAAGAGCGCTTTTGTCGCATTCTGAGTGTTGATTCACCACCCTGTTAAAGTTTTAACCAGCTTCTGCTGATTTCAGATCCCATGGGGAATTCCACAGGCAGGCCGGATGATCACCAGGAGGCTTGCGGCTTTCCCTCAGAAACTCAGTCAGCAGGTGTGGTTGGAGTGTGATGCTCTTTGGAGAACCTTAGGGAGTGTGAAAACAGCTCTTAAGGGGAAAAATGTATCTTAAAGTGGCAGAGCTGCAGTGCTCTCAGAGTAAATAAAAAAATCTGCTGTAGTTTAAGAAAATTATGTGATTCCTCTTAGATGCTGTTCAAGTATATAGCTTAAGTAAGGGTTCTCTCACAGAAACATTCTACACAAAAGAACACAACTCGGGGTATTTGGTTACTCTTAATTCCTATGGAACACAGTCACAGGAAATGGCCAGAAATTAATAATTTTGAAGATTTTAGGACAGTGACTTCCTGATAGGAGAGTGCAATATGGTTTCCTTTGAGTGAAGAACATTAAACCCAGTTGTAGACTCTTTGTCATCATTCCTTAGCAACCTCTCCCAATGGACTATGAGCAGACAGTCTGGTATACCGGTTGCACAAAGAGGTTTTTAATAAAGACACCTAGAAAGTATTCAGTATACACATGAAAGAAGGTAAGTCAAGTCTTTAGGAAACTGGATTAATTCTCTTCAGAACCTTGTATGGCCCTATGTACACTGAACAAAATTATAAATGGAACACTTTTGTTTTTGTCCCCATTTTTCATGAGCTGAACTCAAAGATCTAAGACTTTTTCTATGTACACAAAGGGCCTATTTCTCTCAAATATTGTTCACAAATCTGTCTAAATCTGTGTTAGTGAGCACTTCTCCTTTGCCGAGATAATCCATGTACCTCACAGGTGTGGCATATCAAGATGCTTATTAGACATCATGATTATTGCACCGGTGTGCCTTAGGCTGGCCACAATAAAAGCCCACTCTAAAATATGCAGTTTTACTGTATTGGGGAGTCTGTGGGGGTCTGAAAACCAGTCAGCATCTGGTGTGACCACCATTTGCCTCACACAGTGCAACACATCTCCTTCGCATAGAGTTGATCAGGTTGTTGATTGTGGCCTGTGGAATGTTGGTCCACTCCTCTTCAATGGCTGTGCGAAGTTGCTTGATATTGGCAGGACCTGAAACACGCTGTCGTATACGCCGATCCAGAGCATCCCAAACATGCTCAATGGATGACATGTCTGGTGAGTATGCTGGCCATGCAAGAACTGGGATGTTTTCAGCTTTCAGGAATTGTGTACAGATCCTTGCAACATGGGGCCGTGCATTATCATGCTGCAACATGAGGTGATGGTCGTGGGTGAATGGACCTCAGGATCTTGTCACGGTATCTCTGTGCAGTCAAAATGCCATCAATAAAATGCACCTGTGTTCGTGTCCATAACATACGCCTACCCATACCATAACCCCACCGCCACCATGGGCCCCTCAATCCACAATGCTGACATCAGCAAACCGCTCACCCACATGACACCATAGACGCTGTCTGCCATCTGCCCTGTACAGTGAAAACCGTGATTCATCCGTGAAGAGAACAGCTCTCCAAAGTGCCAGACGCCATAGAATGTGAGCATTTGTCCACTCCAGTTGGTTAAGACGACGAATTGCAGTCAGGTCAAGACCCCGATGAGGACGACGAGCATGCGATATGGTTTCTAACAGTTTGTGCAGAAATTCTTTGGTTATGCAAACCGTTTGTTGCAGCAGCTGTCCGGGTGGCTGTTTTCTGACGATCTTGGAGGTGAAGATGCTGGATGTGGAGGTTCTGGGCTGGTTTGTATACATGTAGTATGCAGTTAAGAGTCCAGTTGGATGTACTGCCAAATTCTCTGAAACACCTTTGGAGATGGCTTATGGTAGAGAAATTAACATTCAATTCATGAGCAACAGCTCTGGTGGACATTCCTGCAATCAGCATGGCAATTGCAAGCTCCCTCAAAACTTGCAACATCTGTGGCATTGTGCTGTGTGATAAAACTGCACATTTTAGAGTGGCCTTATATTGTGGCCAGCCTAAGGCACCTGTGCAATAATCATGATAATCAGCATCTTGATATGCCACACCTGATGCTAACACAGTAGGATGGAAGCTGTAGTTTATATAAAAAGAATTATGTTCTGTAGAGTCATGTTTAGTATTGTTTCAAGCAAACTCAGCACAAAGGAGCAGGTCTTCCCAACTGAAAGCAGCTAGATATTGTTCTAATGGTTCTGAATGGAAGAACACCAAAACTGTCTTCCTATTTTGTGGATGGTTTTGTTTATACCATGATGCCTGGCTATCTTGCTTGTATGATATAAGGACATACATTTCTTCTTAAAGAAACACTATAGGGTAAGGAATACAAAGGTGTTAATAACACTATTTAGTTTGCTGAACCCCCCTTACCCCTCTTAACCCCTTAAGGACACGACATGTGTGACATGTCATGATTCCCTTTTATTCCAGAAGTTTGGTCCTTAAGGGGTTAAATAGGGTTAAAACTCAGGCTCTTCCGGCACTGGCTCTGCTCCACATCTGCATCTTTGGCAGACATAAGAGAGGATTTTGAAGCTTAGAAAGGAAGTCCCCATAAATCCGTCATGGCCACCCTAAAACTTACCCCTATATGTGCCTATTCTCAGGTATCCACCGCAACACACACACACATTAAAACACTAAATGTTACTGTGGTGGAATCTCGGTAAAAATAAATGTAGTAGGCCGAGATTACCACGTGGCATGTGTACGTGCATATGCTGACGTATCGATCAGTTGGTTGCACGAGGCAAGATACGATCAGTAGTGTACGGAGCATGTGCAAGAATACAGGATGTAGTATTCCCCCTCCTCCATTGTGCTGGACAAGCCATGCGGTCAAACAGGAAGTTAATTCTCATTTGTGTTGATTGGTTAAGAGAATGTGCGGGTGGAGCTTAATATGGGAGGAGTTATGTGCCTATATAAGGAGCCTGCACTATTGTCCGGGGCTCAGAACTTGCTGTATTTTGGTGACGCTAGTCCCTCTGAGTCCCGATCGGTGATCCAATAAAGAATCTCTTCCTTCCTGAAGAAACCTGTGTCCATCTCTCTGTGCTTGGCTTCCATCAGTTTCTCCGGTATCATTTGGTGCATTGGCCGGGAAGCTCATCGTTCAACGGTAGCTGAGAGGCAGAGGCGTGAGACGGTCTATCTTTGCCCACGTTCTCTAAGGCTGCACCCCTGAACTTCTGCGTGGACCTCCCTTCGTCTCGGCGCCACTGGTCTGTTGTCCAGGAGATCATCGGCCTCTACGTGAGAAGTGCTGGGGTGTCCCCGTCGATGAGTGTGAACTCAGGTTCAGGAACGAGGAGGTAAGACAACTGCTGTTTTAGACGGCAGGACCCACTAGGGGTATACCGATTGTGCGGTAGGCCCAAAGGGGTTTGAATCTGTGTATCTGCCCCCTCTGTCGGAGGGAAGGAGCGAAGGCGCACCGCTCGATCGAACGCTCTTTAGTCAGACCGTTTGATTTTGTTAGTCAGGCGGGGTCCTGGTGTAAATAGCCCTAGCCGGACACCGGTGTCTTGTCTAGACTAGCGTTCTAGGGTGTATATTACGTTCGCTAGGTCGGAGGGACCGGGAGACTAAGCGGCGCCTGTGTAAATTCGGTTCGCTAGCTCTCAACCTATCTGGGCTAAGTGGGAAGGCGTGTAAATTTGGAACCCACTAGACTTTTGATAGTGCGACTAAGAGGCGCCTGTGTAAATTCGGTTCTCTAGCTCGCTATATGTGGTGATTGGGCAGTGTGGCTAACCAAAACGGGTGTATATAGTTTTAGGTAGTCCATTCAAGGTACTGGCCAATAGTTTAGTTGGGAATTGTAAATGTGTTAAAGATTATTTAGTAAAGTGTATATCTTGTTAGATAGCGTGAGCTCAGCCGTCTAGCGAGAGTGTTAATAGTGTGTTGCTGTATTATAGTGCACGGTACCATAACCCTGTATATTTACTGACACTGTATATAAGTACTAATCATTGTCGTCCATTGCATGTTTAACACCATAACCACTAATAATTGTATTGTGACCTCAACTTGTGCTTTGACCTATGCTAACCGTACTGTAACTGCTATTTGTAAAAGACGATGTTACTGGGGTGTGTTATAGACGGGTAATTCGTATATAGAGAATTATAGCGTGGGTGACTGTATAGTTACGCCAAAGGGCATAATATTGATTATTTAGTGACTGGTGTAACAGCTGTGTGTGTACGGGAATTCCCTGAGTGTTTATTGTGTTATTGTGTACGTTTCACTTGGTAACTGTACCACGTGGTGCTGTTGCCAGAGGAAACGGGTGTGACTGTTGAATAGTACGCGTGTATAGTAGTCGTTGTCGACGACGTTCCATTGTTAAGTATGGGTGCGTCGCAGTCAACGATCCCGGATCCCTTAGGTTGTATGGTAAAGATTTTTAAAAAGGGATTCAAAACTTGTGATTTTGGGGTTAAAATGTCTCCTGTACGTTTGGTCACTTTGTGTACTAGGGAGTGGCCTACTTTGGTTGCGGCATGGCCGCCACGTGGCAGTCTGGATCCAACTCTGGTACAGCGCGTACACGTGGCTGTATCGGGTAGGCCTGAACTTTACGGCCAGTTTCCTTATATTGATTGTTGGAGACAGGCCGTAAATGACTCGCCAAAATGGCTCCAGACATGCCACGAGGAGCAGTGTCGCCTCATGGTAGCTAGGACTTGTTTGTCCACTAGGACTGGTGTTAGGCCCATTTTGGACACGCCCCCTGAGTCCGAGATCCCTTTGCCGCCCCCTTACTTTCCGTTAAGAGGAAGTGACGCAAATGCAGGAAGTCCTGCAACCCTCCCCTCATTACCCTCATCCACTTCCGCTTCCTCCTCCAGTACAGGATCCACCCCCCCTCGTACTAAATCTCCCCTTCCGGAATCAGAACCAACCCCCATTAAAAACGAATATCCTGATTTGGCGCCACTTCAGACTTCCGGTCAAGCTTCATCTAGCTCGGCTCGAAGTGTTTTATTTACAACCTTTTCCCAAAACCAAGCTCCCACATCCCCATACCCTATTTCTCCCCGACTGGAACCTATGACTGACGCCCCTCCACGTAGCCCCATACAGACCCGACAGTTGACCGGTGCCCAACAATTAAAACACTATCAGATGCCTCTTCGTCTGAATCCTGGGCCAGCCTATATCGATGCCGCAGGCCAAATGGCACATGCTGACCCAGTCTTTGTATATGTCCCATTCACGACAACCGATCTCTTAAATTGGAAGACCCACAATTCCTCGTATACTGAGAAACCACAAGCTATGACTGATCTGTTCACCTCAATAGTACAGACACATAACCCGACATGGGCTGATTGCCAGCAGTTATTAATGACTTTATTCAACAATGAGGAAAGGACAAGAATTAATCAAGTGGCTATTAAAGCGCTAGAGGATAAAGCCCGTACTTTGAACCAAGCTAATCCAGCAGCATGGGCCGCAACACATTATCCCAACACCGATCCCGATTGGAATGTAAATGGTGCTGATATGGTTCAACTCAGAGCCTATAGAGACGCTATAATTGCTGGCATGAAAGCAGGAGGAAAGAAAGCTATTAACATGTCGAAGACAGTTGAGGTGATTCAGAAAAGCGATGAAGCGCCCAGTGTCTTTTATGACCGATTATTGGAGGCATACCGCTTGTATACCCCCTTTAATCCGGAAGACGCAGATAATTCCCGAATGGTGAACTCCGCCTTTGTCAGCCAAGCTTACGGAGATATTAAGCGCAAGCTACAAAAGTTAGAAGGGTTTGCAGGTATGTCAATCACCCAACTAATGGAGGTAGCGAATAAGGTTTATATGAATAGGGAAACAGAAAGTAAGAAAGAGGAAGAGCGCAAGATGCGTAAAAAGGCTGATATGCTAGCGGTAGCGATCGCAGGCGTAGATAGACGGGGCCCAGATAGAGGCGATAGTAGATGGAATAGGGAGCCTTTGAGTAGGAATCAATGCGCGTATTGCAAGGAAGAAGGGCATTGGAGGAACGAATGGGCAGGCTACGGAAACTTTAGAGGCAGAGCGAGAGGTAGAGGAGGCCCCGGAGGGAGTAATGGTAATAGAGGGAGCAATGGGAACAGAGGAAGTGTTAGGGAAGACAGGTATATTCCAGCAGCGCAAAGGTCCCGCGATAGAGAAGGTAGGGACTTTGTAGGATTGGCTGACACGGTCATGGAGGACTTTTGATACCGACCGGGCTCCATCCCCCTTGGTCGAGCGGAGCCTATGGTCGATGTATCAATAGGGGGAAAAAGGAGTGCGTTCATGATCGACACTGGTGCTGAACATTCAGTGGTGACTAATCTAGTTGCTCCTCCATCTGGAAGGACTATTACTGTGATAGGAGCAACTGGAAGAAGTGCTGAAAAACCGGTTCTTAAAAGTCGACTCTGTACATTGGGAGGCCACGTAGTAAAACATCAATTCCTTTATATGCCTGAATGTCCAGTCCAATTGCTGGGACGTGATATGCTATCTAAGTTACAAGCGCAGATTACGTTCCTACCAAATGGAACAACATCTTTAAAGTTTAATGGACCTTCAGGTATCATGACATTATCCGTACCAAAGGAAGAAGAGTGGCGACTTTATACAGCGTTGACTAGCCAAAACCCTAGGAGTGATGAGACATTATTTAACATACCAGGAGTTTGGGCAGAGAACAACCCACCAGGACTGGCCCGCAATATTCCACCTATAAAAATTGAACTAAAACTTGGGGTTTATCCAGTGAGCCTAAGACAATACCACATCCCGCAGAAGGCTAAGAAGAACATCCAATCCTATCTGGATAAGTTCATACGGTATGGTATCCTAAAATTCTGTACTTCCCCCTGGAACACCCCATTGCTGCCTGTTCAAAAGCCCGGTACAGATGAGTATCGACCTGTGCAGGACTTGAGAGCAGTCAATGATGCGGTTGTTAGTATACATCCAGTTGTACCCAATCCATATAACCTGCTTGCTTTAATTCCGGGCGGGGCTACCTACTTTACAGTCTTAGACCTTATTGATGCCTTCTTTTGCCTCCGAATTGCCGCAGAAAGTCAATGTATTTTCGCTTTCCAATGGGAGAATGCTGTAACGGGCTCAAAACGCCAAATGACTTGGACAAGACTGCCCCAAGGGTTTAAAAATTCACCTACCCTATTTGGTTCAGCCCTAAGTCAAGATCTACTGGATTTCGAGTCCATCCCAGGAGAGTGTGTATTGTTACAATATGTAGATGACTTGTTGATAGCAGCAGTTACAAAAGAAATCTGTCAGCAAGCAACGCACGATCTACTACACATTCTCTGGAAGGCAGGATACAAGGTGTCTAGAAAGAAGGCTCAGTTGTGTTTGCCAACTGTCAAATATCTGGGATTCCATATCTCTGAAGGTCAAAGAATTATGGGGCCAGAGAGAAAAGAAGCTGTCTGCCAAATACCAATACCCAAGAATAGAAGACAAGTGCGAGAATTCTTGGGGGCAGCAGGCTTCTGTAGGATATGGATTCCCAGCTACGCGATACTGGCAAAACCTCTGTACGCAGCTATCAAAGGTACAGAGCACGACCCCTTCTTATGGACCCAAGAACAGCAAACATCATTTGAAGATGTGAAGAAGGCTTTGATGAGTGCCCCAGCATTAGGTCTACCTGATCACACACGACCATTCTACCTGTATGTACATGAGCAAAGAAGAATGGCTGTGGGAGTATTGACACAGTACTTGGGATCATGGCAAAGACCTGTTGCCTACATGTCTAAGCAATTGGATGCAGTGGCCAGCGGACTTCCATCTTGTCTAAGAGCCGTAGCTGCAGCCGCCCTGCTAGTAGCTGAAGCCGATAAACTCACTCTGGGTCAAGAACTTTATGTACGAGTCCCACATGCAGTACAGACGTTGTTGGATTACAAAGGAAATCATTGGTTTAGTAACAGCCGTATGACCAAGTATCAAGCAATGTTGTGTGAAAACCCAAGAGTGCATTTAGAGACTGTAAACACCTTAAATCCAGCTATCCTTTTGCCACAACCTACTGAAAGTCAACATGATTGTTTGGAAGTAATGGATGAAGTATTCTCAAGTAGACCAGATCTTCGTGATTTTCCCATTCAGAACCCCGATGTTCAATATTATACCGACGGCAGTAGTTATGTGAAAGAAGGGATCCGCTATGCAGGATATGCAGTAACAACAATAGACAAGGTGATAGAAGCTCGGCCACTGGCGAAAGGAACATCAGCACAAAAGGCAGAATTGATAGCACTGACACGAGCGTTACAATTGGCTGAAGGTTTAAGAGTGAACATCTACACGGACTCCAAATATGCGTTTTTAACCACTCATGCCCACGGAGCTTTGTATAAAGAAAGAGGACTACTGAATTCAGAAGGCAAAGAAATCAAATACGCAGCTGAAATCCTACAACTATTGGAAGCAGTGTGGGAGCCGAAAGAAGTCGGTATCATACATTGTCGAGCGCATCTGAGAGGAGATGGTGATGTAACCAAGGGAAATCGGATGGCAGATAGTGCAGCCAAGCGTGCGGCTGAATCAGGAAGACAGGAGTATGTGGGGCATATAGCTGCTCTTATACCAACTCCACTGTCCCAATGGACTCCAGTTTATACAGCTCAAGAAGAGGAGTGGTTAAAGACTGAACCAGGAAAGTATTTGGAGAACAAGTGGTATCAGCTAGAAGATGGAAGAATAGTCATACCAGCATCACTAGCGGTAGAAATTGTCCAAAATTATCATAACGGGACACATTCTGGGAGAGACAGTACTGAAGAATCTCTCAGAAAACATTTCTACATACCAAGATTGTCCAACTTGACTCAGGCCATTGTACGAAGATGTGTAACGTGTGCTAAAAACAATGCAAGACAAGGACCAGTAAAGCCACCAGGAGTCCAGTTTATGGGGGGACTCCCCATGTCCGATTTACAAATTGACTTTACAGTGATGCCTAAATCGGGTGGACATCGTTACCTGCTGGTAATTGTGTGCACCTATTCAGGCTGGGTAGAAGCATGTCCTACTCGTACAGAGAAAGCAGGAGAAGTTGTGAGATTCCTGCTACGAGAAATAATACCCCGATATGGACTACCCTGTTCTATAGGATCGGACAATGGTCCAGCTTTTGTTCATCAGTGCCTACAACAACTGACTCATATGCTTGGTATAAAGTGGAGGCTTCATACAGCATATAGACCCCAGAGTTCTGGTAAGGTAGAGAGAATGAATAGAACTATTAAGAACCAGTTGGCTAAAATGTGTCAGGAAACCCAACTTAAGTGGAACGTTCTCTTACCCATAGCTTTATTGCGAATCCGTAGTACCCCTACCAGAAGGATGGGCCTCTCTCCTTTTGAAATCATGTATTGGCGACCACCTCCCGTACTTGGTAACTTAAGGGGGGATTTGAGTCAGTTGGGAGAAGGAATTACCCGGCAGCAGGTTGTAGAGTTGGGTAAGACTATGGAGGAGGTACAGAAATGGGTACAAGATAGATTACCTGTGAATATTTATCCCCCTGTTCATAGTTATCATCCAGGAGATCAAGTGTGGATTAAAGAGTGGAATAATGTACCGTTAGGGCCCAAGTGGAGAGGTCCTTATGTTGTTCTTTTGTCTACCCCTACAGCGATAAAAGTAGCCGAAGTGACTCCGTGGATACATCACTCCAGGGTTAAACCAGCAGCAGTCGATTCTTGGCAAGTTACAGCAGATCCAGAGAATCCCTGCAAGATCCGGTTAAAACGCACTACTCAGTCGGAGTAACGAGGAACTATTGTGGATTACAAATTTTATTATTTTTGGGATTTGGTGCGTGAGTGAGAAGGCCATAATAAAGCCTGTCCGCCCACCGACGTATAGTTTATAAGCCAGGGAAAGTCTCGAAGGGACTCCTGTGAAGACGAGCAGAACTCCATTCCCTGCAGCCCTTACATCCTGGAAGCTGAGGTGCCTTCGCACGGACGAAGACTGAGGATGACGGCGAAAGATGTGTTAATGATAGTGTTTATTTATGTGTGTTTTTATATTCAGGAAGGTAGAGGTACCGACACTCCTAGCTGTGAGGTATGCATTAAGACTACGAGAACAGGTAACCATATTTCCCAAACCCTAATTTGGCATTCACAATACGAGTGTAAAGGAGATGTATCGAGATGTAGATACTTAAATATAGATTATAGTGTGTGCCATTTAGGAGTAGGAGAACCTAAGTGCTTCAGTCCGGAGTATCAACCCCGTACAATTTGGTTGACTCTCAGGAATGGAGATCCTCAGGGGTCCCTAATTAATAAGACGGTGTTAGAATCCGTACATTCTTCGGGTGTTCTGCTATTTGATGCGTGTAAAGCGATATCGAGTGGTAGAAAGCCGTGGAATGTATGTGGGGATCTTAGATGGGAGAGGACGTATGGGTCTAATGATAAATATATTTGTCCCAGTAGTAAAAATAAATATGTGAGTCCTAGATGCCCAAATAAAGACTATAACTTTTGCCCATATTGGTCTTGTGTGGGGTGGGCGACTTGGGGACAGACAGTAGACAAAGACATGATAGTGACTAAGTTGCCTACTAGCCCATATTGTAAGTCTATGGAATGTAATCCCATCCATATACTTATAAATAACCCCGATAAATTCTTAGACAAATATGGCAATTTATTTGGGTTTCAAATATACGGGACGGGTTTAGATCCTGGGACAGTATTGTTTATAGGGATAGAGACTGATACGGTATCCTCCCAAACTCATCAAGTATACCATTCCTTTTATGAAGAGATGAGTATAGATAATAAGATCCCCCATAATGCTAAAAACCTGTTCATTGATTTAGCTGAAAGTATTGCCGGTAGTCTTAATGTTACCAACTGCTATGTGTGTGGAGGTACTAACATGGGAGACCAATGGCCTTGGGAAGCAAAGGAGGTAATGTCCGGTTCTGAGGCAGTTGACCAATTAATATCTACACAAGCCGATTATCATATGAGTGTTAGAGGTAAATCTGAGTGGAGATTAAAGACCTCCATCATAGGTTATGTTTGCATAGCAAGGAAAGGAATAATGTATAATACTTCTGTAGGAGAATTAACTTGTCTAGGGCAAAAAGCTTATGATGATGATACAAAGAATACAACTTGGTGGTCGGCTTCAAATGTCTCAGAACCATCTAACCCGTTTGCTAGATACGCCAATTTAAAGGATGTGTGGTTTGATTTATCCATCACATCTACCTGGAGAGCCCCAGCAAATTTGTACTGGATCTGTGGTAAGAAAGCCTATTCGGAGTTGCCACAGGACTGGGAAGGGGCATGTGTGTTGGGTATGCTCAAACCATCCTTCTTCTTGTTACCGATTGAAACAGGTGAGACTTTAGGTGTTAAAGTGTATGATGTGAATCATAGGAAGAAAAGGGGACCCATAGAGATAGGCGCCTGGGAAGATGATGAATGGCCTCCCCAGCGTATCATAGATTATTATGGGCCAGCCACGTGGGCAGAAGATGGTACCTTTGGTTATAGAACCCCTATTTATATGCTCAACCGTATTATAAGATTACAGGCGGTGGTTGAGATTATTACTAACGAAACATCACAAGCGCTCAATCTTCTAGCGAAGCATAATACCAGGATGAGGACAGCAGTCTACCAAAATAGATTAGCCTTGGATTACCTTTTGGCAGTAGAGGGAGGTGTATGTGGAAAGTTTAACCTGAGCAATTGCTGTCTTCAAATAGATGACGAAGGGCAAGCAATAGCTGAGCTTACTAGCCATATGGTTAAACTAGCGCATGTGCCTACTCAGGTATGGAAAGGGTATAATCCAAGTAGTTGGTTTGGTAGCTGGTATGAGTGGTTTGGAGGGCTTAAGGCAGTGGTAGGTGGAGTCCTACTGATTTTAATGTTGTGTCTACTCCTGCCGTGTCTTATACCCTTAGTAGTTAGGTCTGTGCAAAGCCTGATAGAAAATATAGCAGAGAGGAAGGCTGCTGCACAGATAATGGCGATTTATAAGTATAAGGCTCTAGATCAGGGAGAACCAATGCAGGAAGATGAGTGTTGAAGATTCACATCATAGATAAAGTCTGGTCTGGTTCATGGTAACTTGCGGTGTATGCAAACCCAGGTTAAGTGATGCCTCAAGTAATTGTAAAATATCAAGAGGCATCAAAGGGGGGAATGTGGTGGAATCTCGGTAAAAATAAATTTAGTAGGCCGAGATTACCACGTGGCATGTGTACGTGCATATGCTGACGTATCGATCAGTTGGTTGCACGAGGCAAGATACGATCAGTAGTGTACGGAGCATGTGCAAGAATACAGGATGTAGTATTCCCCCTCCTCCATTGTGCTGGACAAGCCATGCGGTCAAACAGGAAGTTAATTCTCATTTGTGTTGATTGGTTAAGAGAATGTGCGGGTGGAGCTTAATATGGGAGGAGTTATGTGCCTATATAAGGAGCCTGCACTATTGTCCGGGGCTCAGAACTTGCTGTATTTTGGTGACGCTAGTCCAGGGGTAGGCAACCTTCGGCTCTACAGATGTTGTGGACTACATCTCCCTTGATGCTTTGCCAGCAATATGGCTGTAAAAGCATTATGGGAGATGTAGTCCAAAACATCTGTAGAGCCGAAGGTTGCCTACCCCTGCGCTAGTCCCTCTGAGTCCCGATCGGTGATCCAATAAAGAATCTCTTCCTTCCTGAAGAAACCTGTGTCCATCTCTCTGTGCTTGGCTTCCATCAGTTTCTCCGGTATCATTACCAGCCCAGGGCACTTGCTGGCAAAGAATTGTTGGCAACAAAGATAGCATAGCTATACATCAGGGGGTTATTGTTCTGCCATAATGGGTTTGCCCAGATGAGAGCTTAGTAAACGAAATGATTGATCATAAACCCCACTTTAGTTCTCTTTGTAAGATAAGCATGGGTAGAGAGTTAACTTGATTAACCCCTTAAGGACACATGCCATGTGTAGCATGTCATGATTCCCTTTTATTGCAGAAGCTTGGTCCTTAAGGGGTTAAGAAAACAAGCTGTGTCTCCTCCATAACGCACATGCATAGTCATGTTAGTGGAAGACATAGCAGGATTGATTGTTTCTAACTGCTGGAGCGGTTTGTCCTTCAGTCTGCAATCAAGTTGTGCAGTTAAGCAATGTTTGCAGAGCTTAGGTGAACTGTCCTATTGTCTATCCATATTTACCTCACAAGTTGCTAACTGGGGATTCATACCTGGAGGGCCCATGGCCCTGTTGTAATGTCATGGTCTACTACAATCCCAGATTGAGTAAGGGCTGCACTCAACCAAAAAACAGGGTACTCGCTGAGTTAGGGTCAGCACTCCCCACATACCCAGGCACTCGGTTTTAAGTTACAAGCAGATTTATTGGGGCATCCAAGTGCACAGCAACGTTTCGACCTGTACCTAAGTGCTTGTCAAACTTTCACCTAGATGTTCAAATAAATCTGCCTGAAACTTAGAACAGTAAGTGCCTTAGTATTTTTTCTTTACATGGTCTATAACAGGCTTCCCCAAACGCCGGCCCTCCAAATGTTGCTGAACTACAACTCCCATGAACCTCAGCCTATCTATTTCATTCATAGAATCATGGGAGTTGTAGTTTAGCAACATCTGGTGAGGGGGGGGAGCAGAGTTTGGGGAAGCCTGGTCTATAACCCCAACACACAGACTATGAAACCCAATCTAGATAAACAGGCATACATATGCATTACCAGTTATTAGAGGTGACTAGTCTTCACTTATAACATAGTAATAGAGTAAACATTGCTAAAATTGCATAAAATTTGATTTTAAGATATTTATTTATTAATTACTGACATTTATAAGGCGCCAAGATATTCCAATTAGGAAAAAAAAAGAAAATACAGCATACACAGACCAACACATTAGGTAGAGGCCCTGCTCTGCCCATGAGCTTACAATCTAAATATCTATGTTTATGGAATTGCATGAATTTGTGTGAAGCTCGAAACCTATTCATCTCCTCCAGACAACAAATGTATAAAAAAAAAAAAACACCAATATAACACGTGCTGGGATGGATCAGCCGTCACATAGCAACAACAACTGCCCAACATCTTTATTGCTCTGCTCCTTGATCACTGAACTAATAAAGTTATTGAAAGCGATGACAAAAAAAAAAAAAAAAAAGAACTAAAGAAAAGTAAGGGTTTCCTCTCGCGAGAGCACGCGCGTGATTACGCACTCTGGGTAAAGCGGAGACGTTGCGGCCCTTTGAACTCGTCGTCGCTGCGCGCTCGGTCTGTTGTGTGAGACACTGAGAGATCGGAGCTCTGAACATGGCTGACATGGACCAGCAGGATTCCCAGGACGCACTGCACACCAGCAGCGACAACAACAGCGTTAACAACAGCGTCAACGAGGACCAGGGCGATGAGAGCGCGGGAGAGGAGGCCCCCACCAACGGCGTCAAGAAGTAGGTGCTCCGGCCTCTCAGCAAATGGCCGCCGGCCCGAGGCGGGAGAGGAGAGAGCCCGGGCCAGCGGAGACCGGCTGCTGAGAGGGAGAATAATGGCGGCTGGGCCGAGTAATACGGCTGCACACCCAGGGCCTGTGTATAGACCGAGCTATATTACAGCGCACCCAGGGCCTGTGTATAGACCGAGCTATATTACAGCGCACCCAGGGCCTGTGTATAGACCGAGCTATATTACAGCACACCCAGGGCCTGTGTATAGACTGAGAGCTATATTACAGCGCACCCAGGGCCTGTGTATAGACCGAGCTATATTACAGCGCACCCAGGGCCTGTGTATAGACCGAGCTATGTTACAGCGCACCCAGGGCCTGTGTATAGACCGAGCTATATTACAGCGCACCCAGGGCCTGTGTATAGACCGAGCTATATTACAGCGCACCCAGGGCCTGTGTATAGACTGAGAGCTATATTACAGCGTACCCAGGGCCTGTGTATAGACTGAGAGCTATATTACAGCGTACCCAGGGCCTGTGTATAGATTGAGAGCTATATTACAGCACACCCAGGGCCTGTGTATAGACTGAGAGCTATATTACAGCGCACCCAGGGCCTGTGTATAGACTGAGAGCTATATTACAGTGCACCCAGGGCCTGTGTATAGACTGAGAGCTATATTACAGTGCACCCAGGGCCTGTGTATAGACTGAGAGCTATATTACAGCGCACCAGGGCCTGTGTATAGGCCGAGCTATATTACAGTGCACCAGGGCCTGTGTATAGGCCGAGCTATATTACAGCGCACCAGGGCCTGTGTATAGGCCGAGCTATATTACAGCGCACCAGGGCCTGTGTATAGGCCGAGCTATATTACAGCGCACCAGGGCCTGTGTATAGGCCGAGCTATATTACAGCGCACCAGGGCCTGTGTATAGGCCGAGCTATATTACAGCGTACCCAGGGCCTGTGTATAGACCGAGCTATATTACAGCACACCCAGGGCCTGTGTATAGACTGAGAGCTATATTACAGCGCACCCAGGGCCTGTGTATAGACTGAGAGCTATATTACAGCGTACCCAGGGCCTGTGTATAGACTGAGAGCTATATTACAGCACACCCAGGGCCTGTGTATAGACTGAGAGCTATATTACAGTGCACCCACGGCCTGTGTATAGACTGAGAGCTATATTACAGTGCACCCACGGCCTGTGTATAGACTGAGAGCTATATTACAGTGCACCCACGGCCTGTGTATAGACTGAGAGCTATATTACAGTGCACCCACGGCCTGTGTATAGACCAAGCTATATTACAGCGCACCCAGGGCCTGTGTATCGACTGAGAGCTATATTACAGCGCACCCAGGGCCTGTGTATCGACTGAGAGCTATATTACAGCGCACCCAGGGCCTGTGTATCGACTGAGAGCTATATTACAGCGCACCCAGGGCCTGTGTATCGACTGAGAGCTATATTACAGCGCACCCAGGGCCTGTGTATCGACTGAGAGCTATATTACAGCGCACCCAGGGCCTGTGTATAGACTGAGAGCTATATTACAGCACACCCAGGGCCTGTGTATAGACTGAGAGCTATATTACAGCGCACCCAGGGCCTGTAAAAGTATTTATTTTTAATTAAAAATGGTGACAAATTGCAAATAATCCTAGTCTGTACTGCAGTGTTTTCTTTTAAACATATGCACCCATCAATTTTTTTTTAGATAAATTACTTTCCAGTCTTTTATTTCAAGGGGATACTCTTGGTGCCCACTTATATTATGTGTAGGTTTAAGACTAGTTAGGTTGCTGCTGGTTATTCTGGGTTTGGATTTAACAAAAATCCTGATCTTCTTGCAATATCCATATAATGCATTATAGGGGCACTTTTAAGTTTCTGTGAAATTTGGTCTGCTGAGACTATAACTTGAATAGCCGACACATAATACAAAGTATA
The DNA here is from genome assembly GCF_036172605.1 of Pelobates fuscus. Taxonomy (NCBI): domain Eukaryota; kingdom Metazoa; phylum Chordata; class Amphibia; order Anura; family Pelobatidae; genus Pelobates; species Pelobates fuscus. The sequence continues at coordinate 330,602,338 of NC_086319.1, forward strand.
TATTTTTGTAGAAATTTAATTTTCCCAAAAGTATTTTAGTATGTTGAGGTTTTAATTTATCCTATCTTCAACCTCCACTGGCATGTTAAAATATTTTTCCTTTTCACACATTCTCTTCATACAAGTCTGAAATTTGATTTGGGGTCATCATGTTGCCTATCATGAAGGGATAAAAGTGACTCTATAGGCACCAAAACAACTTTAGCTTAAGTTGTTCTAGCGACAATAGTCAGTCTCTGCATGCATTTTACATTGCTGTCTAGGGACACCTCCAACAGTAGTCACTCAGGCAGCCACTAGAGGTGCTTCCTGGGTCAGTGTGACACTGAACTTTTGAATCCGTGCAACTCTATGGAGATTTGCTATATGGTACAGTGGTTTGCCATACATGTGCAATAGTCTTCCAATGCTTTGCTATGTACCTTTTAATTCCAAAATGGTAGAAAATTAAACACACCAAAACTACTTAATTAAGCTAAAGTTGTTTTCATGTCTATATAGCATAAGTTTTAAATGGTTGCTCCATGACCACTTTAGGGTAGTGGATGCATGGAGTAGCCTTCCAGCTGAAGTGGTAGAAGTAAACACAGCGAGGGAGTGTGTGGGATAGACTCAAGGCTATCCTAGATATAGGCCAGGAATCAATGAAAGTATTCAGAAAATTGGGCAGACTAGATGGGCAAATGGTTCTTATTTGATGTCACTTTCTATGTAAGTGGGTCATGGTGCCTGGAGCCTGTATATACAGTGTTTCTGTAGGAAACTCTGTACATACCAAGTTTTACCCCTTGACTGTCGGAGGTGTAACTCTACATCTGGCAGCGTCCTGGTGTGAGTCCAGAATTAAAGTTCCTGGCTGGGTAATATTAATTCTGTACAAATGTTTTTTTGCACAGTTTGTCATTAATTCGCTAAGAGCGTTCAGCTGATGCTCTCAACTAATGAATAGTGACTGGTTGGGCTTCTGCAGAAACCGGAAATGCATCACTAAAAGGAGAAATTGCACTGGAGCCTGGTTGGACCCAAGAAAGAGGCAAACTGTTAGTAAACGGCTTGTCCCGTTCCCAGGGAACCGACCAAGGCACTCCTGACATCCTAACCAGCGTTTAAAAAACAAACAAACATACAAGTATAATTTAAATAATATTTTGTTATACATCTATTTTTAAACTAGCTTAAGCTAATAATGTTCTAAATATGTTATGTATGTATATGCTTAATCTGTCTTTTTCATAAAGAGATGAAGATTCTCCAAAAGAAGAAAAACCCTCATTGAAGGAAAAATCTACCGGAAACAGAAAGGGTAGTAGATTCCACCCATATGGCAAAGACAGACCGTCTGGCTCTGGAGACAAAAAGGGTCAAAGTCGTAATAGAGTATTCATCAGTAATATCCCTTATGACATGAAGTGGCAAGCCATCAAAGATCTTATGAGGGAAAAAGGTAAACCATTGGTAGCATTGCAAACATGAGTTCATCCAGGTTCCCTGTCATTTACATCTCTTCTAAGAAGTTGCTGCTTTCCTTACCAAAAGCATCATTTGTAATTTGACATTAGTTATCTATTAACTTGCCACTCTTTTTTTTTTTTTTTTTTTTTTAGTAATATGGAAATTTATGCTTAGTACAATTTACAATTGAATAGTTATGTACTTTTCCCCCTTCAGTTAAGCTAGATTTAAAACATTTTAGTGTTTTAATAAGCACACATAAATAACAATACTAAAACTTGACTTGTATGCATTATACAGAGCTATAGCATGTTTATTATTGTGTTTTTTTCTGTATTACCAGAAAGTCTGCTGCAATTTTCATTCAAAATTTGAATTGTGAAATTTTGGCTTAATAAGCCATTTAATTCCTACCCATGAAACAAATTACAGTGAAACTGGGGGGAAAGTATTGTCTTTGCAATTATTTTTACTCAGGAAATTGATTATGCTCAAATTGAATCATCTGGTTTTATGGTAGCTTCCTAAAATGTAATGTTTGTAATGTCTGGTGTATCTGTTGTAAGGTGACATGACTATTTGATTGGTTTTTTTCACTGTATTCCCTTGTTTGTAGCTTGCTGTGAAACACATGACTTTGTAAATTTGGATTTTAAGGCAATTTTACCATTGAAGACATTCAGGTAGAAGGTCACCTTAAAACAGCTGTTGTGAGTTGGATGACAAACGCTAAAGTGATAATGTTGGCTGAGGGTCCAGTTTTGCATCTGAATTTGTTCACCAACTACATCATACTGGCAAAATATAACTTATAGCAATAAAGAGGTTACAATCTGGTAGTTTGCATTGCTTTTGATAATGTGGCTGCTTCACATATATTCTGAAAAGTAGCTAAATCATGTAGCCAGACAGGTGGTATGCTGGTCTGGGTTTGATTGTTGGTGAATAATAGGTTATTTTTGTAGTGTTGTGCACAGGGCACAGTAAAGAAAGCTACTGGTGTTTTAAATGCATTGTCTTTTGGTATTTTCCCTTTGTATGTCTTATGTAGTTGGTGAGGTTACATACGTGGAGCTCTTTAAGGATGCTGAAGGAAAATCAAGGGTAAGTGCCGTGAGCAACAACTTGCTTGAGGCGTAAAAGTCCCTCAGCAGTCTTCTGTAATACCTGTAAAAGTTATTTTGGGAAAGTAAGTTTCATTTTATTATACTGTATTGCAGTATGAATGTTCCAGGGTTCAGTCGTTTATTCTCATCTCTAAATTACAAGAGGTTGAAAGTGACTAACTGCATTTTCATTGTTTTACAAACATTTTGCTTGCTCAACTCTTGTGAGTTTGCTGCTAAAAGCTCAATGCAGAAGGCTGTCAGGTTTTGAATACTGGTTCAGTTTAAACTTGATCTTTGCTATATAAAAAAAAAATCACTTGCAAATCTGACAGTATTACTGGGAGTGTACTGAATTTCCTTTTTTTTTTTTTTGACTATAAATGCCTGTTGTTGTTTGCAGGGCTGCTCCACAGTCAGTGCTGTGAACGTTCTGAGTCCCAGAGCTAGTTTTTTAAACTGATATTGATTAAGCTTTCAAAGGCTTACAGTCTAATGATGAGACAAGGGACAGACATTTAGCATGCGGAAGGAAGATAATCTGTATCCCGTTTCCTCTGTTTTCTGGAACTGATCCAAAATTTCAGCCATGTGTTTGTAGAGGCTAATACGAAGTTATCTGAATTTCCATGTAACATAAAATTGCACAGAAATTTTAATGTCCTGTAAAATGAAAAGTAGTTGAATTTGAGAGAAACCACAAATGGTTTCCTACTTTTATATAAATCAAAAAAAGAACAAATATTCAGCAGCATTTCATATGCAATTAGATTTTGTTTTTATGAACCATGACATTTTACATATGTTGCTAAAATAAAACTTCTGTTTTCTGGTGTAATCTGTAACTTGCAAACTAATTTTATTCTTCCTTCTTTCTTTTTTATGTGGTCTAATGGATTTAGGGCTGTGGGTAAGTGTTTGCTTTCTATTAAAAAAAAATAATTATTTGATTATTTTAACGATGTAATACATTGTCTTCAACTTTAATTTTTTTTATTTGTTTTTAGTGTTGTGGAGTTCAAGGATATGGAATTTGTTACAAAAGCTCTAGAAGTAATGAGTAAACATGATCTTAATGGAAGACCCCTTAACATTAAAGCGGTAAGAGCTTAGGATGACTTGAGTCTCTAGATAATGTTATATCCATACAAAAAGGCATAACTTTTTCCTTTAATAATTTTTGCTTGGTATTGAGTAGATTTTCTGTGACCAGGCCTTCCAAAGTTAATCATTTCTACTGTATGTCTATTCTATTGTGCCAGTTAATGAATTAAATTGCTGCCAGGTCTGTAAAGTACATATCCCATACAGCTCATGCAGGACAAGTGTTAATTGAAACTGGTTTAAGTGACACTCCAAGCCTCCTATCCAGTACAGATTACTGTGGTGTTTGAGCTGCTATGAGTCTCTGGATTTCATTCCCCAGAAGTGTGTCAAACTGTTTTGAGGCAGTTTTACAAAATGTGTCATTCCTTTGCACCTAAAGCCCAGCACATTGTGAGGCAGAAGTGCAGGCCACCTGAGCCACGACTTCATGGTTAAACCGTTGCCAAATTGTTTAATTCATTTACGTAAAAAGGTGCCTGGATACTGCTGCAACAATGTTAGATGAGCTTAAGTTGCTATTGGGCTAAGTGTGTTCCTTCAGTTTTGGGAACCAACTTACCCCCATGGTTGTGTGTCTGTATATAATAAACCAAGATCAGGATTCTTTAAAATGGTTTCCTTTATTTTTGCAGGATGCAGACGGAGAGCATGCACGAAGAGCTTTGCAACGTGGAGGTGGGCCCTTCCCTAGTGGTCATAATTCTGAAATGGGTCCTGGAATCATGAATCTCCCACCTTCAATACTCAATAATCCTAACATACCCCCAGAAATTATCACTGCCTTAAGAGCAGGAAGACTGGGTACTACTGTGTTTGTTGCTAATGTAAGTATAACTAACCAAAAGGTTATTTTAAAGTGTCACTACGAATCAAATCAATGCAGTCTGGAATAATTATGTATTTCCACTATTTTAACCGCTCTATGCATCACACCACCCGTTCCCCGAATAGAACCATGTTTTAAATGCAATACATTATAGACTCTGGGGGCTGAACTAAGTAGGGCCCTGTGTTAGTGTTTTTTTTTTTTTTTTTAAATAGATGGATTTAAAAAAAATATATATATATATATATATATATATATATATATTATTTATTCAATTTTCTTGTAATACAATCCCAAGTCGATCATTGGGCTAAATTTAGTCACAATACAGAATACAGAAGTAATCAAAGATACCAAAATATACATTAGGAAAAACGATTGTCAAGGGACCTGTATTTCCTCATGAACAAGTTTACAACGGTAAAGTTTTGCAATCTGCAAAGACAATACCCAAACACACTCAATGCTTTGACAAAGTGCCCTTTTCAAGGAGAATTACTTGAGAATATATGAATGTTGGAATAGTGCAACATGACCTTGGATAACATTCCTACAAGGAAACGTGTATGCTTTTGGTGTCTTATGTTCTTACATTTATTTATTTTTAGCTTGACTTTAAAGTTGGTTGGAAGAAATTGAAAGAGGTATTCAGCATTGCAGGAGCTGTAAAGCGAGCAGATATCAAGGAGGATAAAGATGGCAAAAGCCGTGGAATGGGAACAGTTACCTTTGAACAGTCACTTGAAGCAGTACAAGCGATTTGTATCCTTTGTTTCATAAAAAAAAAATGTAAAATGCAATGTAGCTGTGTAATTTCTTATTATATTTGGGTAATTTGTTTACACTAGTCACAAAACATCTTAAGCTTAATGAAGCAGTTTTAGTGTATAGATCATGCCTCTGACATTTTACAGCTCAGTTCTCTGCCATTTAGGAGTTAAAATACAGCCCGGGGGGGAGAGAATGGTTTCACTTTCAATATGAAGCAACTTACCTTAAAAGTGTTTATCTCATGGTCTGTAAAATGAACCTTAATTACACACCGGAGGTTCCTGCATGAGTTTAGCAAGCTACTAACAGAGCAGGAGATAAATAATTATAAATTTAAAGGAATCTGCAATAGCGGGTGTATAATCATTACATTGCAGAGGTGGTGATAGGAGCCGCACTCAATCCCAGCAGCCACCAGCTGCTTTAGAGCAGGACTAGCAATCCCACAACGATAAGGCAACACAAATTGTTTTTTTTTTCCAGGCACTCAAGGTGTTCAAGCTTCAGGCAGTTTTTAATGGAACAAAAGGAGCAGCAACATTTCAACCTGCTAAGAGGTCTTTGCCAAGCTTGACAAAACTCTTAGCAGGTCAAAATGTTGCTGCTCTTTTTTGTTCTATTAAAACTGCCTGCGACTTGAACACCTTTTGAGTGCCTGGAAAATTTCTTGTATAAACATTAGATGACCCTTTACAGGAAGTGTTTTTAGGAAGGCTGTGTGAGTCTCACATGCAGGGAGGTGTAACTAGGTGCATAAACAAAGTGACTTTACTCCTAAATGGTATAGAATTGAGCAGTGAGACTGCAGGGGCATGATCTACGCACCAAAACTGATTCATTACGCTAAAATTGTTTTGGTAACTATATAAAAAATACAAGATGTGAAGAGTGAATGTAAGAGTACATAGTTTGCAAGCCTTTTGCTCTTATGCAGTCTCTAATGTTACATGTATTATGGAGAAACCCTTTATGTTGTGAATTAGCATTGATGGTTATGTCTCTCTGTAGACTGCATTGTTCCTTAACCAGCTTACACCCAGCTATGTTCAATGGACAGTTTTTGTTTGACAGACCTATGCACGTGAAAATGGCAAGTAGAATATGACACACAGATCTTGGCTCCATGTCTCCTTCTTATTCATTTTACTTACAGATTTTTTTTTTTTTTTAAACCAGGATGATAAATCAATCCCTCACGATGACTTTCATGCAATGGAAAATAAAGCACCTCAGCTACCTCGTAAGTAGTTTAAAAAATAAAGCGACCCGTTGCTGGTATGAATTGGTATGGCTAAGCAGTGTAATTTCTGCCTTGGTCATGCCAGTGGGTTCAAGGCTGTATACAACTAGGGAAGTTCAGTTAATGTTAAGCTGCTCAAAAAAAGATTTGGCACTGAATGGTGGGACTGCACCAGAGGTCTTCAGGCACTATAACCAATTCAATGACTTATAATGATACTTATATCTAGAAGATCTTTTTTCAGTGTCTAGATAAAACCCACAACAAAATACTGATCCATTTCAATGTCTTCTGTTGGAGAATTCCCACCCTCAAATTCGCAGGTATTGGGGCTTTATCTATAATCTGTGCTCTAAGTTTGTTAAAACACTCTAGTCACCAGAATAACTACAGCTTAAGTAGTTGCCTGGTGGGTATAGTCAATCCCTGCAGGCCTTTTTGCTGCAAACTCTTTTCAGAGAAAAGGCAGTGTTTTCATTAGTCTAGTGGCCGCCACTCAGGTTACTAGAGATGCTTCCTGGGGCAGTGCTGCACTGACATCCAGTGTCTCCACCGTCTGCATGGAGACACTGAACTTTCCTCATAGAGCTGCATTAATTCATTGCATCTCTATGTGGAGATAGTGAATGTCCAATCTGCTCGTGCTGGCTCTCCCCCCACCTCGCCTCCTTGGCTGAGATCATCAGAATTGACAATCTCAGCCAACCCAATGCTTTTCTATGGGATAGCATTGTGATCGGCTGAAAAATGTCTGTCCGGTAAGAATGCAAATCAGGAGCAGAGCCAGCATTAGCAGACTGGGATAAAGGTAAGATATTTTACTATATTTAAGGGGTGCGCTAGATGTTTGTGTTACTGACCCTGTAGTGTTTAACGTTGTTTATCGGATTTAAAATGCCTGACCACCAGGGCCATATATGTACACCTAGTAAGAGCTATCCTTATAATCCAACATAGTCTGAGTTAATTTACTAATTTTGTATTTCCTACTCTGGAGGGAACGTCTAAAAAGTACCCTATTAATAACATTGTTACGATGTGAACAGTTTAGGCAAGGGAATGTGCCATTCTTGGGCTCAGAACCAATGTGGGCTCAGAACCAATGTGCATACAGTATATTGTTAAACTGTTTAGATGTTTTGCTTTACAGAACAACCATACATGTGTAAATTACTGCTTTATCAACAGGTGGTCTTGGTGGTATTGGCATGGGTCTAGGACCAGGTGGACAACCAATCAACACAAATCAGATTGGCATGGGTAACATGGGTCCTGGAGGCAAGTATAAGTCAATTCCATGTACTCAAAGTGTTTGGTTATCCAAGGAAAGAAACTTGTTTTGGAAATGGAGATGAAAAACTGCTCTAACAATTTTTATTTTTTTAAAGGTATGGCTATGGATGGTCCAGGCTTTGGTGGAATGAATAGAATGGGAGGTGAGTTTCACATTAAAATTTACTTGTTTGTTTTATTTGGCTATCTGTAGTGTGAACACTTAAAAACTAATGTTGGTTTGTTTTTCTATATTAGCAAGTGGATTTGGTGGAATGGAAGGAATTAATAACATGGCAGGATTTAGTGGCATGAGCAGAATGGCAGGTATGGATTGGGTCTATGTATAAAGCACTAAATCAGATGGCTTTCATTGCTACATTTACTTATACCTGTTTTGGTTTAGCAAGAGCAAAACCCTAAGTGCCAGATATTGGTAATGTGACTTAATTCAGACTATTTTAAGATCTAGAAACTAGAGATCCTTCAAAAAGTCTTATATTGGACCAGGAGGTAAAAAAACAACCTGAAGGCTTTTGGATATCCCTTAGTTGGATACAAAATAACAAATCAAAATCTTGCTGATCCATCAGATTAACTTCATACTTAGACTCTGGCCTGCAGTATATTTTATGTTGGGTTACTTTCTACCCCCCTCTTTTACAAATGTATTCCTTCTGTGTAGGAATGGGTGGTGTGGATGACTTCAGAGGCAGTTTAGGCTCTGGCATGAGTGGAAGCATGGCAAGCAGCATGGCGGGCATGGGAAGCATGGCAAGCGGCATGGGAGGTAAGATGGCTGTATGAAAATACATGACATTTGCATTTATTACTATTTTTAACTTTTTTCTTTTAATAAAGAATATATTTTATTTCCTAGACATGTACCGAGGAGGAATGGGAGGCAGCATGGACAGAGATTTTGGTCGCAGTGATATAGGCTTGAGTCGTGGATTTGGGGATTCGTTTGGAGGAATGAGTACGATATTTTTATTTTTTCTGTAGTTTAGGGTATGGAATGGGGACTTCTTACATCACCAATATTTAGTTTGGTGTTGACTAGCTAGAAGCCTGGTGCATCTGTAGGCAAAGCTTCAAATGTATCAAAAACACAAACAAAAGGCCAGATTATTTTCCTTTTTTTTTCCCTCCCCTAAATTTTTTTTAAGGTCTAATTCTATTTTTATATATTTTTTCAATTTTACATGAATCTTGCAGTTTCTTATTTGTGGGGAAAACATAAACACAAACGGTTTCACTTTCATAAGCTGGTGGCATGAGTGATTCACTGACAATCTCCACAAAATTAGTAATATCCCCTTGCTTTCAGACCGAAAACTGTAAAAGTAAAATGTTTATTTTGAAATATTTTATTACATCAATTACATGTGTATTTAATCGGTGTCAAAATCTAAAATTCTAAAGTAGCAGTGTAGGCACAATTACCTCTACATGCTGATGCAGTCTTCAGAGTCTCCCAGCACCCACAGTATGACACATTACATAATACCTCTCTAAAAGTTCCACTTTTTAATTAGTAATATCTCAAAAATATATATATTTTATGAAAATGTCCTTTATAAAAAAACATGATAAAGGGCATAATAGAGGTATTGATGTCATGGAATTTTTCTGCATTGTGACCAATTTTTTTTACTTTCTTCTGTGCACAGGTGGTGCAATGGTAGGCAGTTTTGGAGGAATGAGTTCTTCTGCAATGGGTCCCCTAGGCTCTGGAATGAGTAGGTTTATTTTAATGTTTTTTTTTGTTTTTTGTTCTCAAAAATATATTCTTGCTAAAGCTATAATTATTTAAACACTTCTCCCTTCCCCCCCTCCTTTCTTTCTAGGCAGTGGCATGGGTGCAGTAAATAGTATGGGTATGGGTCTTGGCATGGACAGAATGAACACAAACTTTGACCGAATTGGAGGTGGATTGGACAGGAATATGGACATGGACAGAGGATTTGGAGGATTTGGCTCTTCTCAGTTAGGAAGTGGTTTAAGAGATCGGGGAAACAAAGGATGTCAAATATTTGTGCGAAATGTAAGTTGTTCAATTCTTGAAATTTGTGTTGCAATCCAAATTTGAAAATGTTATTAAAAATATCTTCTCTTGTTCCAGCTACCATTTGACTTGACTTGGCAAAAATTGAAAGAGAAATTTAATCAGTGCGGTAAGTATTTATTCTATATTACACTCAGTGAGTGTTAATGGCGGTACTTCATAGTTTAGTGGAACTATACATTGACCAATTGGAGGCAAAGTTGTTGTTGTTTCTGAAATATTTTGTGTAAATGACAGTCCGTTAAAATTATTGTAGGATTATGGCTTTTAAGACAAGTGGATTTGAATATTTTTGGTCTACGCAGAAAATGTTACCTATTATAGGTACAAAATATGCATGAAGTGACCACTCTCCACACACACACTCCTACTCCCCATATAAAGCTTTATGTAGATGATAAAAAAAAATATATATAAATCATGAGCTTGTAGTTCTGGTATATTATTATTTTTGGTAGCGGCCTATGAAATAGATATATAGATCTATTTATGCTATATTAAGCCCCTACCTAAAAAATTATACATACATACATACGAACGTACATACGAACGTACATACGAACGTACATACGAACGTACATACGAACGTACATACGAACGTACATACGAACGTACATACGAACGTACATACGAACGTACATACGAACGTACATACGAACGTACATACGAACGTACATACGAACGTACATACGAACGTACATACGAACGTACATACGAACGTACATACGAACGTACATACGAACGTACATACGAACGTACATACGAACGTACATACGAACGTACATACGAACGTACATACGAACGTACATACGAACGTACATACGAACGTACATACGAACGTACATACGAACGTACATACGAACGTACATACGAACGTACATACGAACGTACATACGAACGTACATACGAACGTACATACGAACGTACATACGAACGTACATACGAACGTACATACGAACGTACATACGAACGTACATACGAACGTACATACGAACGTACATACGAACGTACATACGAACGTACATACGAACGTACATACGAACGTACATACGAACGTACATACGAACGTACATACGAACGTACATACGAACGTACATACGAACGTACATACGAACGTACATACGAACGTACATACGAACGTACATACGAACGTACATACGAACGTACATACGAACGTACATACGAACGTACATACGAACGTACATACGAACGTACATACGAACGTACATACGAACGTACATACGAACGTACATACGAACGTACATACGAACGTACATACGAACGTACATACGAACGTACATACGAACGTACATACGAACGTACATACGAACGTACATACGAACGTACATACGAACGTACATACGAACGTACATACGAACGTACATACGAACGTACATACGAACGTAACACTGCTTTTAGTTGGTCCTCAAGTTGTGTGCAATGATCAGAGTTTAGTGGAGTATGTACGCACGCTGGCATTCTATAGACACATCTTGGACAGAAAAGAACGAAGTAAAACTCCCTGCATGACTCGACTAATGTAAGGGGCAGGTTTATAGCTGCAGCAATGCATTTATTTTTCTTCAAATATGTACTAAGTGTGGGCAGAAAATAAGGTACACCGCACCCTGTCCTATCCAAAAATGTAAAGTTGTTATGGTGCTTAGTATGATTCTTTTAAAGGGATTCTCCAGGCAGACTATTTTACTTGGCTGGTTCCAGCGCCGGGAGCCTCGTGAAGCCACGCCCCATATTTCGTCAAAATGACGAAATAGGCGGGCGCGAGCAGGGAGCAATCAGACGCTTCCATTTGAAATCGTCACTGCTCCCTTGTGCGCATGTGCGGCTTCGTCTCACATGCGCACATACTTCATAGGGCAGCATTCATGCCGCCCTATGAAGTCCTGAGCGCGATACCGCGCATGCGTACAGCTGCGAGCTGAGTTGACTGACAGCTCAGCTTGCGGTCTTTGCCCGCCCCCTCTCCTCTGCTGACAGGCAGGAGAGAGAAGGCGCGCACACACAGTGCCTTCTCTCTCCTGCACACGTCAGATGTATTTTAATTTTTAGGGCCCTACATGATAGGAAGTCCCTCTGGTGGCCGTCTGAAAATACAGTGTTTACATTAGATTGCCTGCAGGGAGTTATAGATCTCACCTGAACACATACAATAAGCTGTAGTTGTTCAGGTGACTAGTGTCGCTTTAACATATCTAGAGTACTCTTCTACGAGCAACTCAATTCCATGACTGTCCTGCAGGGTTACCTTATCCATGATTATAACATTTGCTCTTTTAGAGTTGTGCTTGTTCATATCTGCTCAGATTACATTTGCACTTTATTTTATTTCTTTTGTGTCATCTGTGAAGTTACATACCTTTTCCTTTTTTCAGGTCGCGTAGTTTTCGCAGAGATAAAAATGGAAAATGGAAAATCTAAAGGCTGTGGAACTGTACGATTTGACTCTCCAGAAACTGCAGAAAAGGCATGCAGATTAATGAATGGCAGCAAAATAAATGGCAGAGAAATTGATGTCCGTTTAGATCGTAACGCATAATTTCTTGTTTTTGTCCAATGACATTCCCATATTTGTTTAGTCTTTTTGGTAAAGAAATTTTTAGTAACCGTGAGTTAGAGCGGTAAAGGCTGGTTTTAGTCTTTAAGCCTTTACCTAGTGTGGTGTTAAACATGTAATTTTGTTATGGCTGCTTTTCCTTTCTCTTTATTTTTTTATTTTTTTTTTTAAACACCATGTCTTAGTCATTCAGTTTAAATGAATGGACATACTGTTTTTAATAAAGCCATTTCACACAGCTAGTTTTGAAAGTCTGCCTTGTGGGGTTTTAGTCCTGTATTTTATTTTTGTTATAAAACTGTAACAATTGTTTGGCTTCACCACAGCTCCACTTCTACAAAAAAAATGTAAGAATAAATGAACTCTGAACGGTTGAACATAATTGGCATACTGGTGTGATTGGTATGTTTTGTTCAAGGGTTTTAAGCACCGATATTTATTTATTTATTTTTTTTTTTAACTTGAGTGATTTGTGGAATTGCAAGACATTCCAGTAAATTTATCCCTCATGGGTAAATATGGGCAATATGAGCTAATTAAGTACCAAAAATCCAAATTTGTTAATGCCCCTGACCAGTTCCCCCAATGCATTCAGAAGAGTTGCATAATTGGTGGAAGACATGTATAACTTTTTTTTTTTTAGGGACACTTTGAAGGGTATGGCTGCAGTGTCCCTGTCCCTGTTAGTCCTGCAATTTAAAACATTGCATTTTTCGAGAAACTCCATTAATTACTTTGCAGGACTGACTGCTTCCATTGGCTGTCTCAGGCAGACACTTCCAACCTCGAAGTTCATTGCTATGACTCCATTTAAAGTCGGTCTTCAGTCAGATGTAGTGGTTGTTTCAATCTTTAGATTCTGGGGTACGTGGATCAGGTGGAGGGAGACTACAGCTGAACAAAGCAGTGAACCTAGGATCCCAGTGTTGTTAATCATTACTGCCCTAAGCAGGGCAAAGAGCATGAACCTGCTTAGGCCACTCATGGTTGCCAAAATATGCCTTAATTTATTGTATTTCTTTTTTATGACTGCGTTATGTTTTTATTTTCAATATAGCTAACTTTCTGAATACACAAATAATTAAGATTAAATATATAGAATTAACTGATAGAGAATCCTGAAATATGGACCCCTGACTGACTATTTAAAGAAATGGGGGGGGGGGGGGGAAATGAGACTAAAAAAGTTTGTCATTACTTCATAGATGTGGAAAAACTATGAAATAAAAAATTGTCCCCAGAGGTCTGTAGGTTACAAATAGATCCATCTTTATGCTAGATGTGGTGGAGTACCAGACAGAACAGGATCAAGCCCTAGAATTCTGTTCCATAGCTTGTATTAAGATTCTCATTAGGTATGGAGCAAGTGAAGTTGCTATTTTCCAGCAAAATAAATTGTAGATTTAAAAAAAAAAGTTGGAACCGTATTAAGATGACCCTCAGAGTATCTCAATTAAGGATAAATTAATTAATTGGATGGATAAATTAGAAGCAGAAGTTTTAAATGAGATAAGGAGGATTATAACCCCAAAAGTTGTCTTAAAACAAAGAATTAGAAACCTAGTGTACAGAAAAATTTCCTTCAGACTGATGCACAGGTAAATGAAACACATAAAATAAGGCAATTTTAGGGGGTGGGGCTTGACCAGCATGGCGGACGGTCGCAACATGCAGGAGCTCCCTACTAATCTACACTTTCAAGCGACTTGCCGGGACTCCTGCTGCTCACAACCTGACCCAAACGGGTACCCACCTGCCGCAGACATCTGCTGGAGTGTCCCGTGTGGAAAGCCGAGACGCTGACCGACAAGCCACGTGGAGCGGTTGCGGCCTAGCGGGGGCTACGGGCGGGGGAATCGGCCGATCTCCCGTCCCTCTCCTAACGAGACTTCACAAAGTCCTATTCCCCACCCCCCCACAAGTCCGGGGGGATATCCCGGTCCACCCCACACAGCATGGGGTTGACCCTGACCCATATACAGGTGACCATACTAGCCGCATGGAGGACGGGGGAGCACCAGCCACGTGGAAGCCCGATGAAGCATTGGGCGAGCTGAGATATGAATCGAGGCTGGAGAGAATATTCCAAGACTTTGGGCGCAAACTGGAGGTAAAAATGTCCCGGCCAGCCCAGACCCTCCTGAGGCTGAGCCCTCACACCACCGACTGCCTGATTCACAGCAAATCACCTGTCACTAAAAGACCTCCAGCATGGCGGTGGCATAACGAACGCCAGACTAAAGCAGACAGCGAGAAGGGCCAGCCGCGACCCCACATGTCAAAGGAATCTCAAACGCAAGCCAAAAGGCCTAACTCAGTCAGCAGTATCCCAGCCAGGCTCAAAGTCTTACCTCAAGGCCCAAAGCTTCACCCACAGCAGTAGGGGCGAGGTACTAATACACCACGGCAGACCGCCCAACGACTCACTCACTTACCAGAGGCTTCTACCATGGGCCGCCTACAACGCCTTCCCAGGCCGAAGACCACATGGAGTCAGACTCCAAGACACCGACCACACCGCCGGAGGCTTGCCCGCCGCTGGCGTTGGCAGCACACCCGAGCCCCACATGGCGCCCGACGAAGGGACGACCCGGCCTCTCCGAGCAACCGAGTCGCTGGAACACAGGTGAAGGCCTTCCTGATGACCTGGGGCTGGCCGACGGCCGACACCACGCCGCAGCCCTGTGGCTTCTACTGAACGAGGGTGCCAACTTCTTCACCCTACCTAGCAGAGGTATAGGCTGAACTGGCCCCACTAACTGACAGTCCCACCACCACCACTCTCA
This sequence comes from Pelobates fuscus, assembly GCF_036172605.1. Taxonomy (NCBI): domain Eukaryota; kingdom Metazoa; phylum Chordata; class Amphibia; order Anura; family Pelobatidae; genus Pelobates; species Pelobates fuscus. The sequence continues at coordinate 330,617,541 of NC_086319.1, forward strand.
GCCAATGGCTGAAGTGACCTAGCTTGAATGACCCACATGGACTCTCCTTGCTGGACTCCCACTTGTAGCTATGCTTACCACGTTGCCTACTGGTATAACTTTATATTATTTTTTTTGTTACACAAATTTAGAGGGTTGAGGTTTGGCCTGGCATGCTTAGATCTGTCTTGCTTTTCTAATGAGCGTTAAAATTATGCTTAGCATCCTAGGACCTGATATTTTACGATACCGACATATAATGACCCCTAAAACGCAACCTGCCTTTGACAAGCGCACTAAGCTCACGGACTCGCATAGGATCGCCCGCAGGTTTTCTCCAACTTGTCAGTCAATTTATAAATGTTAGGCCAAAACGCCACTGGAAGCAAGGGACTAGGATTAGTATGCCTAGTGATGCAGTAACTCGAGTTTGACACCCTCCAACAAGATAGTGGGCAACTAGTCATACTGCAGATATTGTAAACGTTTCAATGATTTTTCTATACACTTATGTACACAAAGTTTTGTTCAATAACATGTCACATACTACTAAAAAGCACTACTAGATTATCTCTTGATTTAAAAATGTGTAAACTAGCAGTAGCTCAAACTGTAGAAGCATGTTCAACACTCGAATGTGTGCTATGTTAGCGATGCCATACCATAGAAACATAGAATGTGACGGCAGATTAGAACCATTCGGCCCATCTAGTCTGCCCAGTTTTCTAAATACTTTCATTAGTCCCTGGCCTTATCTTATAGTTAGGATAGCCTTATGCCTATCCCACGCATGCTTAAACTCCTTTACTGTGTTAACCTCTACCATTTCACCTGGAAGGCTATTCCATGCATCCACTACCCTCTCAGTAAAGTAATACTTCCCAATATTATTTTTAAACCTTTGCCCCTCTAATTTAAGACTATGTCCTCTTGTTGTGGTAGTTTTTCTTCTTTTAAATATAGTCTCCTCCTTTACTGTGTTGATTCCCTTTATGTATTTAAATGTTTTTATCATATCCCCCCTGTCTCGTCTTTCCTCCAAGCTATACATGTTAAGATCCTTTAACCTTTCCTGGTAAGTTTTATCCTGCAATCCATGAACCAGTTTAGTAGCCCTTCTTTGAACTCTCTCTAAGGTATCAATATCCTTCTGAAGATAGGGTCTCCAGTACTGTGTACAGTACTCCAAGTGAGGTCTCACCAGTGTTCTGTACAATGGCATGAGCACTTCCCTCTTTCTACTGCTAATACCTCTCCCTATACAACCAAGCATTCTGCCAGCATTTCCTGCTGCTCTATTACATTGTCTGCCTACCTTTAAGTCATCAGAAATAATCACCCCTAAATCCCTTTCCTCAGATGTTGAGGTTAGGACTCTATCAAATATTCTGTACTCTGCCCTTGGGTTTTTACATCCAAGATGCATTATCTTGCACTTATCCACATTAAATGTCAGTTGCCACAACTCTGACCATTTTTCTAGTTTACCTAAATCATTTGCCATTTGGCTTATCCCTCCTGGAACATCAACCCTGTTACATATCTTAGTATCATCTGCAAAAAGACACACCTTACCATCAAGACCTTCTGCAATATCACTAATAAAAATATTAAAGAGAATGGGTCCAAGTACAGATCCCTGAGGTACCCCACTGGTGACAAGCCCAAGCTTCGAATATACTCCATTGACTACAACCCTCTGTTGCCTGTCACTCAGCCACTGCCTTACCCTTTCAACAATATTGGAATCCAAACTCAAAGATTGCAGTTTATTGATAAGCCTTCTATGTGCAACAGTGTCAAAAGCCTTACTGAAATCGAGGTAAGCAATGTCTACTGCACCACCCTGATCTATCATTTTAGTTACCTAATCAAAAAAATCAATAAGATTAGTTTGGCATGACCTCCCTGAAGTAAACCCATGTTGTCTCTGATCTTGAAATCCATGTGTTTTTAGATGTTCAACAATCCTATCCTTTAACATGGTTTCCATCACTTTCCCCACTACTGAAGTTAGGCTTACTGGCCTATAGTTGCCCAACTCCTCCCTATTACCTTTCTTGTGAATGGGCACAACATTCGCTAACTTCTGGAACTACTCCTGTTAACAATTATTGGTTAAATAAATCTGTTAATGGTTTTGCTAGTACACCACTAAGCTCTTTTAATAGCTTTGGGTGTATTCCATCAATGTTATAATATGTTTACGAAATTGTCTGCACCAGCTGTCGTGGCAGTGCAAACGTATGTGTTCTTATTATGCACAAATAAAATAAAGATTGACAAAAAAAATGACATTTTAATACTGATAATATAACCCAAACCAATAATATATATACGATTTATATCACTAAAAAGAAAGAAAAGATTTAAACGAGGGAAAGAGATTTAAAATATTTTGGCAAGCTACATAATGGAACAAAACAATAAAAACAGCACAGGAATTTTAACAATGAAGGTGCTATTCCTATGAGGGGAGGTAATTTAAATGTAGAATCACATCAGGAGAAGAGAACCCTCACTTTTTTTTTTAGGGAGGGGCCAAATAAGATTTTGCAAGGATGTGGAAGGATCCAGAGAAGAAAAGGGATCTGAATATGCCGGTAGAAATAAACAGATGAACCAAGAGAGATCTAAAAAAATGGAAATAGAGCAGGGATTAAAATCCCACATAAGTCAGATTTGACACTCTAGTCACTAGAACAACTACAGTTTAATGAAGTTGTTCTGGTGAGTATAATCCATCCCTGCAGGCTTTTTGCATCACAGCCTAGTGACCTCTCCAGTGGTGGCCACTCGGGTGGCAACTAGAGGTGCTTCCTGGGGCAGTGTATGCTGCACTGCCATTCAGTGTCTCATCCCTCTGCAAGTAAACCCTGAACTTTCCTCATAGAGATGCTTTGATTCAATGTATCTCTATGAGGAGATGCTGATCGGCCAGGGCTGTGTTTGGCAATGCTTCAGAATTGACACTCAACCAATCCAATGCTTTCCTATGCTGTGATTATTACTTTTGATGATGTTATCCAAGGTGACAGATCAGGGCAGAGCCAGCACCAGCAGACTGAAATAAAGGTAAGATTTTACTATATTTAGGGGACAGGTGGGAAGGCTAGTTACATGTTTGTGTTCCTGACCCTATAGTGTTCTTTTAACATTTCTAAATATACCCTTTACAGCAGAGGAGGAACTATAATATGGACTTAAATTTGCTCCTACCCAATTACCTAACTATATTTGTTGATATATATTTATTCATCAACCTACATCACATAGAAATTTCAGCAAACAAATCGGATTTTAAACCAGTGTCTTTATATCCGAGCCAAGAACAGGGTGAATATATTCGCATTTATAGTGATCTAGCACTAAGGAATATAAAAACCGTGTGCTAAACATAAGAAATATAGATCCAACTTGACATGGAAGGCAAAGAAGGCTTTGATGGATTTACAAAATAATACTAGAATACAAATCAGGGAAGCGGATAAAGGTGGAGCTATTGGTGTACAAGATATAGAAGATTATATTCGGGAAGACACAACATATAAAATACCAATGGATCCCATCTAACAATATTTAAAGGAACTACAACCTTTACTAAACAAAGAAAAAATGATGGGCTTTTTGAACCAAGATGCATTCCTTTTTTTATATCAGGAACATCCGGTAACCAATTTTTTTTTATCATTTGCCGAAAGAGCACAAGAACATGTTAAATCCACCAGGATGGCCCATTATATCAGGGATTAATGCTTACAAGCAATAAACCTGCCTGTGTTGATTATTACTAACAACATATGGATATACATCTGGACTCATATCTCAAAGATACTTTACATCTACTACAACTCATCCCTAATATTGAATGGACTCAAGATGGTCTCCTAGTAAGCCTAGATGTCGAATCTCTATACACCAGCATTCCTCACCAAACAGGAAGAAATGCAGTTAAATATTTTCTGGAGTTTTTAATGAAGTTAAAGGAGCACTATAGAGTCAGGAGCACAAACATGTATTCCTGACCCTATAGGGTTAAAACCACCATCTAGCCATCCTGGTCCCCTCATGCCTCTAAAAATAAAGTAAAATTGTACTTGAATACAAGCCTGCAGCTGCATAGTTTGTCCCTGGTTCCTTTAGACCTGCCTGCTGACATCAGAAGTGGTGGCCTGAGCCAATCACAATGCTTCCCCATAGGATTGGCTGAGACAGCACAATTTAAACACAGCCCTGGCCAATCAGCATATGCTTATATAGATGAATTGAATCTCTATGAGGAAAGTTCAGTGTCTGCATGCAGAGGGAGGAGATACTGAATGTTTGGATGCATTTTAGGCAGCCATGACCCAGGAAGGATCTCTAACAGCTATCTAAGGAGTGGCCAGTGAAGGGATCACTAGGCTGTAATGTAACACTGCATTTTCTCTAAAAGACAGTGTTTACAGCAAAAAGCCTGAAGGTAATGATTCTACTCACCAGAACAAATTCAATAAGCTGTAGTTGTTCTAGTGACTATAGTGTCCCTTTAACCCCTTAAGGACTGAGCCAAATGTACATGTTGTGAACAAAACAAAACTTAAAACCTGGCATTTGCGCTACATGTATGTCCAACCGTAATTCACCTCTTTCATATTAAATGCACCCCCCCTTATTATATATCATTTTATTCAGGGGAAACAGGGCTTTCATTTAAATATTTAGCTATGAAACATAATTTAATATGAAAAAAATGGGAGAAAATAAGAAATGTTGTTATTTTTTAGTTCTACGTGACATTTTAACTGTCAATGTCATAATACTGTTTGCTTTTACTGCAATAAAATACACATATTTGTATTCGGCAAAGTCTCATGTATAAAACAGTACCCCCTATCTACAGGTTTTATGGTGTTTTGGGAAGTTACAGGGTCAAATATAGCACGTTACATTTGAAATTGAAATTCGCCAGATTGGTTACGTTGCCTTTGAGACTGTATAGTAGCCCAGGAATTAAATTTACACCCATAATGGCATACCATTTGCAATAGTAGACAACCCAAGGTATTGCAAATTGGGTATGTCAAGTCTTTTTTAGTAGCCATTTGGTCACAAACACTGGCCAAAGTTAGCGTTAGTATTTGTTTGTGTGTGAAAAATGACAAAAACTCCAAATTTTGGCCAGTGTTTGTGACTAAGTGGCACTAAAAAAGACCCCATTTGCAACACCTTGGGTTGTCTACTATTGCAAATGGTATGCCATCATAGGATTAATTTTCATTCTTGGGCTACCATAGGGTCTCAAAGGCAAAGTAACCAATCTGGCGAATTTTAATGTGAAAAAAATGAAACACAAGCCTTATATTTGACGCTGTAACTTTTGAAAACACCATAAAACCTGTACATGAGGGGTACTGTTGTACTCGGGAGACTTCGCTGAACACAAATATTTGTGTTTCAAAACAGTAAAAAGTATCGCAGCACTAATATTGACCGTGTAAGTGCTGTTTGTGCGTGAAAAATGCAAAAAACGTCACTTTCACTGGCGATATCATCGTTGTAATACATTTCACTGTTTTGAAACACTAATATTTGTGTTCAGCCAAGTCTCCCGAGTAGAACAGTACCCCCCATGTACAGGTTTTATGGTGTATTGGAAAGTTATAGGGTTAAATATAGTGCTAGCAAATTAAATTCCCTTTACTTTCGCGATGGGTTGTCAGGCAGGTCCCGCTAATTGTAAATAATTAAGATACCTAATTATGTAAAAATATTACATAAATATATCTGTAGAATTAATATATGTATATATATATATATATATACACACGTATGTGTATATATATGTTTATATATAATTTTTTAAAAATATTTTTATTTAAATATAGGTATATATACGTATATATTTATGTATACAGATATATGTATTATTTCGTTCTACGTGTATTTTGATATAAATATATATATTAATATCACAATACAGTTAGAACGAAATAACACACATCTATATATTTTTTAATTATTTTTAAAATTAATTTTTTTACGTATTTACATTTTTTTTGTATTATATATATATAAATAACAATAATTATATATATATATATTTAATCAGTATCAGTCTACGTGTAATTTGATATTAATATATATATAATTATATATATATTAATAGTAAAATACACCTAGACAGTGTATGTGTGTGTATGTATATGTATATATATATATATATATATATATATATATACTTAGATCATATATATATTAAATCAGTGTAAAAAAATAATTATATACTTAGATCATATATATATAATATCTAAGTATATATATATATAATATTAATATAAAATATAATAATATTATATAATGTAATATATAATAATATAATATCTAAGTATATATATATAATATCTAATTATTTTTTTTTTTACACTGATTTAATTAATTTTATTTGATTTCCAGCCAGCAGGGGGACTGTCATTACAGGCAGTCCCCCTGCTGGCAATGCCTGAGCCAGCTAACGCGGCCATGTAATTGCGAGGTCCTCGCAAGGACCTCACTCTCACATGGCCGGGGGGGCCCACAGGACGTCGGATGTGCCGCGGGGGGCTCCCTGGGAGTCCCCCCAACCGCGATCGCCGGCGTGGGATCGCCGGCGACCAGGTAAGTAAAAAAAAAAAAACACGGAGGGCGTACTATTACGCCCGGCGGCGTTTAGAGCCGCTTAAAATAGGGCGTAATAGTACGCCCTCCGGTCCTAAAGGGTTAATGAGAACAACAATTTAATCATCATATCCTACTGGTTTGGCGGGAACAGGAAGAGGATCTACTAAGATTCATCTCATATATGAATTTGAATCGTACGAACCGTCGAAGCTAACAAAAATAAAATTGTCTTCTTGGAATTAGAGGGACTCTATATTCACAAAAACAACTTTAGCTCAATAAAGCAATTTTTGTGTATAGATCATGTCCCTGCAGTCTCACTGCTCAATTCACTGCCATTTAGGAGTTAAATCACTTGTTTCTGTTTATTTAGCCCTAGCCACACCTCCCCTGACTGAGCCTGCATGAAAACATTGTTTTACTTTTAATCAGTTGTAACTTACTTTAAAAGTTTGTATCTCCAGCTCTGTAAATTTAAATTTAATCACATACAGGGAACTCCTGCAGGGTCTAAGAAGTTTTTAACAGAGCAGGAGATAAGAAATTCTAACTTTTACAGAATCTGCAATAGAGGAAGTATAAACATTAGATGACTTCACATTTGTACGAATTTCATGGCATTCAGATGCTTACGAATGCCTGAAGTCCCGAAGTGGCGAAGTTCAGTAGTTCGGAAGTGCCAAAGTGATTCGGATTTCTGAAAAGTGACAAAACAAGAGAGAGGGAGGGGAAATTATGTGAATGATGACAGGAATCTTGACTAGATAAGCCATTTCCTTTTGTGCAATGACGTCATATCCTGTACGCATCACATCGCGGCTGCCAGCCGACCCTGGAGGACGTGCTTGGCATGGGATGTTTGTCCCATGCAGTCTGGCGCAGTCTCTACTGCGAATGACTGCATCGGACAAACATCCTTAGCCAATTATATAGGATATATAAAGTAGACGTGCAATTTGTTTAGTTCCGAATGTACATTTGTACGAATTTCATGCCATTCGGACGCTTCCAAATGTCCGAAGTGACGACATTCTGTGGTTCCGATGTGCCGTACCGAATGCCTTTGGTCTAAATTTCCGAAACAGACAAATTTTTTTACTTGAAAAAAATGGAAGAATGAGACAGCGCTTACTTAACTTATAGGCAGCAACCTTAAAAGGAATCCCTCAAACCCTTTAAAATAAGACAAGAAAAACAAAAAAGGCTGCGCCACAATCAGTAATAAAAAGTCCAGTTAAAAGGCAAAAGTCCAAATATATTATCCTTACAAATGGTCTTTAGTGATGAGGTGTTCTACTATTGCAGTGGATCCACTTTATATGAAAGATAAAAAGAGAGAAGGACAACCAATGGTGCAGTATGTAAAATTCAAATATAGACGTAAAAGGAGTTATAATATAAAACTCACATTTGCCAGAGCTAATAACCAGCTCTGGGGTGAAGCGCATACAGCGGTTTAATCCCCGCTTGTGGGATATAAATGGATTCCTCTCCGTCACTAGTGTCCAATTCTCGGATAAAAAGAGACAACCAATAGTGCTTACTGTATGGTAATATTGATAAAAGAATAAAAGAATGTACTTACAAGACAAGAGCAGACCAACTGCTCTGTGATGACAGCGTGGGTGGATTTATCCCCACCTAAGGATTTCTTTAGGTACAGGAAAACTTCCAAAGATGTATTTCAGAGGTTTTACATAAAACCAGTAAAAGGTGAATAAGATAATACTAAAAAGCCAGGGTAAAATAGATTATGTGTCTATAAAAAAGGTAATTGGCACAATAAAATGACCAAAAAATACTTTAATATATATAAAAGAACACAAGATTAGATATCCATCATACTGCATGGATATCTAATATTGTGTTCTTTTATATATATTAAAGTATTTTTGGTCATTTTATTGTGCCAATTACCTTTTTTATAGACACATAATCTATTTTACCCTGGCTTTTTAGTATTATCTTATTCACCTTTTATTGGTTTTATGTAAAACCTCTGAAATACATCTTTGGAAGTTTCCTGTACCTAAAGAAATCCTTAGGTGGGGATAAATCCACCCACGCTGTCATCACAGAGCAGTTGGTCTGCTCTTGTCTTGTAAGTACATTCTTTTATTCTTTTATCAATATTACCATACAGTGAGCACTATTGGTTGTCTCTTTTTATCCGAGAATTGGACACTAGTGACGGAGAGGAATCCATTTATATCCCACAAGCGGGGATTAAACCGCTGTATGCGCTTCACCCCAGAGCTGGTTATTAGCTCTGGCAAATGTGAGTTTTATATTATTACTCCTTTACGTCTATACTTGAATTTTACATACTGCACCATTGGTTGTCCTTCTCTCTTTTTATCTTTCATATAAAGTGGATCCACTGCAATAGTAGAAGACCTAATCACTAAAGACCATTTGTAAGGATAATATATTTGGACTTTTGCCTTTTAACTGGACTTTTTATTACTGATTGTGGCGCAGCCTTTTTTATTGTTTTTCTTGTCAAATTTTTTTACTTACCCGAATTTCCGAACCGAACCAAATTTTTTGCCCATGCACATCCCTAGTGTTTAGGAATGCTGTGCAAGTCACATGCAGTGAAGTGTGACTAGGGTGCATAAACAAAGTGATTTAACGCCAAAATGGCAGAGAATTGAGCAGTGAGGCTTTCCTTCACCTCATGTCCAGTCGAACGCTAAATCCTGCTGGTTCCATCTCAAAAACATAGCAACTGCCGCAATTTAAGAGCAGATGCGCCCAGATGCTGCTCCATGCTGTTGTCCTCTCTCACCTTGACTACTGCAATCCACTTCTCAGTGGTCTTATGTGTTCCCTGCTTGCCCCGTTATAGTCGATAATGTATGTGGTGGCGAGGCTCAGGTTCCTCCCACACCTTCCCCCTCTGTCAGTCTCTCCATTGGCTTCCTGTAAGATATAGGGCTCAATTTAAAACTCTAGTACTTGCTTGCAAGTCTCTTCATGATGCTGCTCCAACCTACCTATCCTCCCTTATACACAAGTATGTCCCGTCTAGGCTCCTACGATCTGCCAAAGACTTATGTCTAACCTCTGTCCGTTCTCCCACCTCTGATGCTTGCCTTCAAGAACGTTCCTGTGGAACTCCCTTCCCTTCTCCGTTAGACTCTAACCCAGTCTCCATTCCTTCAGAAAATAATTGGTAACTCACTTTTTCAGGAAACTGTACCAATTAAACTTTTAACAGCTTTCCCTCCCCACACCTTGATTCCTTGCCTGCAAGTGTCTGAAAAAACAACCCTATTCCTACCTTTTGTGTAACTATTCTCCACTCCCTCTAGCATGTAAGCTCATTGAGCAGGGCCATCAACCCCTCTGTTCCTGTGTGTCCAACTGATCTGGTTATAAATACATGTCTGTTAGTCCATCCATTGTACAGCGCTTTATAAATTTATAAATAATAATAATAAAAAGTATGGAAGATTAGCAGCTTAGCAGCTCAGCATCTGCAGGAACGAAGGGATCCAATATGTCCCTTAGTCAATGTTTTTATCTAATTATTATTATTGCCATTTATATAGTGCCAACAGATTCCGTAGCGCTAATTGATGATCTCTATGAAGGGCAAAAAAAACCTTTAATTTTGTTAATTTAGGTCTTATGTCACATCCTGATGGGAGAGATGGTTTGGAGGAAAAATGCCAGGAATATGACAGGGAATCTACCACTGAATCTCACACCCAGTGATTATCATAGTGGTTCTTGTCATTATTTGTTTTATCATAGTTTTTCGGATTTCAGGCAAAGTTACAAAACTTTCCACTTATCTTAATGAAGTTGAAGAGAACATTTTTTATATTATTTGTATTATTGTAGTATGCAGCATATCGCTCTGCTATAGCATTCTAAAGGATAGTGTATTAACCTACAGGTGGGTCACTGACTGATTTCCGGTGGGTCATGCTGACGCACGCAAGGAGACAGTCAAGCCCTCGGTCCATGACCGAGAGCCCGACACCAAGAGGGGGCCCAGCAGCTTGCAATATGTGCTGCTGGGTTCAGGGCCCCTCTGAAATGGGGAGAAATCCCCGTGCACCTTCCGGTCTGCAGCTTCCCCTTCGCTGCAGGCAGAGCAATACAGACCATTCAGTAACTGTAAGCGAGCTCGTCCAATCACAGAGCATTATCGCGGGTTACCGTGGCAAAGATCTGAGACTACACGTGCCCTCCCCACACTGTCACCCTCCCCCCCACACACTTTCACCCTCACTCCCCCCACATACTGTCACCCTCACTCCCCCCCACACACTGTCACCCTCACTCCCCCCCACATACTGTCACCCTCACTCCCCCCTCACACTGTCACCCTCCCCCCCACTGTGTCACCCTTCCCCTCCACACTGTCACCCTCACCTACCCTGTGTGTGTAATTGTGTGTCCGTGTGTGTCTGTGTACATGAGGGTCTGTATCTGTGTCAGTGTTTCTGTCAGTGTGTCTGCGTGTGTACTGCTTTGTCAGTCTGGGTATTTGTGTGTCTGTGCATGCGTGTGTGTCACTGTATGAGTGTGTGTATGTGTTTCAGCGTGTGTGTAAGTGTATACACTACACACAAATGCATACCTTCATTCAAACACATACATTCACACACATATTCCATGCTTACATTCAAACACACATTGTATATATTTTTATAAACACAATATACACACACTGCATCCATTACACATGCACTGCAATCAAACGCAACAAACACACCCCTGTTTTAAAACACTAAAATTATATATAAACACCCCTTCATTCAAACACCAACACTACACACAAAAGCACACCTGTATTTAAAATACATCACTACATACAAATACCCTTGCATTCAGACGCAAACACTACACACAAGTACACCACTACATTCCAATGGCAACAATACATTCAAATACACCCATACATCAACACATATACACATACAAAAACATGCTTACATTCAAACGCTCAAACACTGCTCACAAATACAATCCTGCAACGGTGGGCAAATGGTAGATCCTCAGCTGGCATAGCATTGTTGGGAGTACTCCAACAGATGGGGATCTACCACTGGGATACTCAACGTGAGATGTCTGGATGAAAGAGAGAGACACAGTGCTTCTGATTCTGCCTGAGTCTGTGGGTAACTAGTTGTATGCCTCAAAAACGGATTGCCATCATATGCCAAGTTTCTGCCACAAAAACTGCCATGATATACTAAAATCAAGCCTCTAAAACTGCCAATTCCCAGAATTATGACTCTAAAAATGACATGATATGCCAATTTCTGCCTCTAAAACTGCCATGATATACCAAAATAATGCCTCTAAATCTGCCATGATATGCCAGGTTTATGCATCTAAAGTTGATTTCCATTGCCAAGTTTATGCATCTAAAGCTGAATGCCATGGTGTGCCAATTTTATGCATCTAAAACTGATTTCCATAATGTGGCTAGTTTATGCTTCTAAAGCGGATTGCCATGTTATTCAAATTGTATGCATCTAAAATGGATTGCCATGATGTGCCTAGTATATATCGTGGAGAGAAATCTGTAGTAAAGGGGTGTTGTTGTCTACCCTGAAGACACAGAAGTTTTGAAGTTTAGAGCTTAAAATCTAGAAAAGGCTCTAAAAATGTGAGTTAATTTCCATTCATAACTCACAATTATATTCTCCTATATACAATATTGCACCATTATCTGGATCTTTCTTTTTGTCTTTTATGTACACCCCTAAAAAAACATTTATAAAGAGGGGTAAATGATTTATAGAGAAAATATCCACCTTATACACTCACATAGCGCTGCACTCAATCTATAAGTCTGGGAGGCACAAAAACCAACCAAATTTAGAGCTTATTGTTTTTGGTAATTATTATTTGTGGTAGGGAGTTAGGAGTACCCAAAGAGTGTTTTTCAGAAGCTAAAAATAACTATATATAAGACCATACAAGCGCCAACATCTACCACACTTATTCTGTGTTAAATACCAATTGATATATCAATAGGAATTTTGGACCAAAATTCCAGTCTGGTTGGCTCAGTGTTAGACCACAATCAATTTGTCACACAAATCAAACAAAATGCCACACCTTGGTTCAAAACAGGATGTTTATTAGTCTCCACAAGCTCGTATCAGGTTATTTCCAATAATTCCAAGTTCATACAAAATTGATAACGTAACAAACACCAAATACATAAGCAGACAAATTACACCCAGCTTCTTGTCAAGCTTCCAGCCATTTAAATGAATAGCTACAAAGATAAAGAGGATGGAGAACAGAAGGGACATGGTGGTGTAAGTCAATCCACTGCTATTCACTTCAACTGGTGATGATCTGTCTACGAAGACAGTCTTGATAAACCACGGAACTCCTAGACAAAGCATGTCAAATACGTTGGATCCAACAATGTTGGACATGGCCATGTCTCCCTTTCCTGTGAAGAGATGTGTAGGAGTTTATCATAATACATGCAGAATTTATTGGCAAACACATTATTATGTTAAAGCCAAATATATCCATTTAATACCTGTCCCTCGCTCTCTGTGTATTTGACATATTCAAGGCATCCATTGATTCCTGACACTTTTCAAGGGCACACCAACCATTTAAGATTGTGCAATTTTCCTGTTCAATACCAAAGGGGGATTCAAACAAATCCCAGACATCTATTTAATGGTCGTATCTGAGAGTCTGCAGCAGAGTATGCTCGAGTGGTGGGGGATTCATAAGTAAATAATTTGCATTTCTTTCCACAATTCTTTCATAGAATAGTTTTATTTAATCTATCCATCTTCTCATTGAATTACTTATTTTATCTATAAATATTTAACCTTTTGGTAGAGATAGGAGACAGGTGAAAAAAAGAATAAACTGACTACCGCTTTAACAAATAGGAACAACTTTTCGTCATGTGTCAATTTTCTGTAAATTTGAGCTCTTCTACACAAATGTTCATTATGGAGTCATAAGAATAATTTAGTGAGAAAACACTTTTCATTAGTATGTATTCGAATACTTTGCAGAAAAATGTCTTGCTTGTCTACAGACTACCTATGCAATTGGAGATTGGACATGCTCAATTTAGCAATTGATATTGGTTTGGAAACCTCCTTCTCAGGCAAGTATTGGTCTAGATTTTAAAAAATACTATTCTGTAACAGTAGAAAAAACAAAACAAAACTATACATTTAATTTTTTTGCCGAACTCTCTCAACATATATTTATTGTTGCGTAGGTGTTCATTGTTTAAAAAAAATGAAAAAAATAATAATCTGATACACGTTATATTTACCATCTCGGGCGACAAGGACACTAGCAACAGTGTCTGGAATGCTGGTTCCTGCTGCTAGCAAAGTAAGCCCCATTACAGTGTCCGGAATACTTAATGTTTCACCTAAAGCATAAAAAATAAAGATACTTTTTTTATTTTTTTTTTTTAAAGGTCATGTAAATCATTTAGAAGAAGTACATGAAACATCCATACTTTAGGATACTGTGAAATATAAAATTGTTCAGGAAAGGCACATAGTTACCATAAACTTGAATATCAAACACAAAATGCATTTTACCATAAAACTACCCAAACTCTTCTTCAGCTCTAGCACATTAACTCCAAATGACCTCACAGTAATACGTGTGCTCCTTAACATAGCACGAAGCTAAACATTTGGTAACCTATTGCCAACAACAACTTATTGCCAACCTATTGGTAACCTATTGCCAACGATTTTTAGTGGCTGTAGAATAACACTTAAACTTCAGTAAGACTGCTTAATTATGCACCAACATACATTAATGCTATATATATATATATATATATATATATATATATATATATATATATATATATTTATATATTATTTTTCCTGGTGGGAGTGGGGGAGAAAGAGAAGGCATTATCAGTAATGCCAATGTTCACCAATATTCAGAACACCAGCCTAAATACAACTGTTTTTTGGCAATAAACCTGTGTTTTTGTTTGGTCTTTGCACTGCTATGGCAACAGATGTCCAACAGAATGGACATTGTCACACTTTGCTAGAACAGTTGCTCCAGAGTTTGAGAGCAATTGTGCAGTTAGGAGAAAGTGGAGGGCCCACTAAACTTTTCCCTGTTATTTCTAATAGTCTCTCATATGCAGATGTATCCCTTTAAATATAAACTGCTGTTGAATATGTTAGAGTGATGATGGATGATCATAATGAAGCCCACGTCATAACTCACGGACGGCTATAAAAGCCAACTTTGTTTTTTGCTTCATAAGAGTTTTACGTGGCTGGCAATTAAGTGGTTAACTCTTGTGAGTTAAACTCCTAAAAGTTATTGGTAAAGTTGCAAACGTTATTTGCTTTTACGATATATTGAGAGCGGGTTTAATGAAAAGCAGAGCAATGTTTTATTCACTAAAATTTAATAACTGCATTAATGGTTTTGAGGCAGTATTTTCAACAGTTATAGTTGTTTGAGAAATAAAGAAACACATTTGCAGTTTATCATTTATTTCTCAATATAAAAAAAGGGGACAATTTCATTGAAAAAAAATTATCTGGTAATAAATATAAATATGAAATATATATGCATATTTTACAAAATAATTTAATACAAAAAAAAAAAAAGATATATTTTGCTTCAGAACAGAAGAAGAGAGGAAAACTCTCAAAAGCTTGTCTTTTAAGTTTTATGTTAGTCCAATACAAAAAGGCATCATTGCATACTGCAATACTCTGGTATTTTGGCATATTTACTATCAAAAACATGTCACACCAAGTACATGTCACACTATGACCAGTAAATAATCTACATGTTCATAATACATGTATAGGTTCGTGAGTGTGTCAAGTACCAACATGCAATATACAAATAGTCTTTAACATTGGCGTTCCATAAATCGGGACACCAATGGGAGCGGTAAAAAGGGAGCAGTGGCATGGAAAACATCACTGGCACTGCCATAAAGGGGTTAGGCCAACACAGGCCCGTCGCTACCGGACAGGCAAACCAAGCAACTGCTTGGGGCCCCGATCTGGCCTATAAGGCTGCAGCCGCCTGAGCGCTCTATAGAGAGCCCCAGGCGGCTGCAGCACTCCTCGTCATCATCTCCCCTTCCCTGTAGCGTGGCCGAGCTCCTCTCCACTCAGTGTGCACTTCCTTTCAGTCTGGCCGGGAACCGGAAATTGTATCTCCTGTACCGCGCGGTACCCGGCCGGACTGACAGGAGGAAGTGGAGCTTGACCACGCTACAGCCGGAGAAGGGGAGGTGAGAAGAACATAGGGAGGGAGGGAGGGGGGGAGTAAAAAGAACATAGGGAGCGGGGGAGTAAAAAAAAAACATAGGGAGGGGGAAGGGGAGTAAGAAGGACACAGGGAGGGGGAGGGGGAGTAAGAAGGACACAGGGAGGGGGAGGGGGAGTAAGAAGGACACAGGGGGAGGGGGAGGGGGAGTAAGAAGGACACAGGGGGAGGGGGAGGGGGAGTAAGAAGGACACAGGGGGAGGGGAATAAGAAGAACATATGAAGGGGGGTAGTAAGAAGAACATGGGGGGAGGAGTAAGAAGAACACAGGGGGGGGTGAGGAGATGAGGAAAACACAGGGAAGGGGGAGGTGTGGAGATGAGAAGAACACAGGGAGGGGGTGAGGAGAAGCGGAGAAGAGGAGAACACAGGGAGGGGGGTAAGGAGAATAGGGGGGGGGGTGAGAAGAGACCGGTAGGGGAGGGTGGGGGGAGAGGAAAGACCACTAAGAGGCAGGGCAGAGCTCTAAGCAGTATTTGCACTGTAAACCTTTTTTATTTATATAAAGTGTGGGTGAACTTAAACTGTATGGCTATGATCTGGTTCCTGTAGGCTTTGCGTGCGTGTGGGGGGGGGGGGCCTCCATGTCCATTTTGCTTGGGGCCCCCAAATTCCTTCAAACGACCCTGGGCCAACAGGGAATGTAGGTGGGGCTGTCTGAAAAACTGGCAGGTCAGCTAAGCATGAATGCATGTCAGGGTGCCTGCCAATCACACATGCCATCCCACCAAGGGCAGACCATGCAGGGAGCACTATTTCAGTGCTCTCGGCTTGGTCCTTGTGACCTTAGCATAGCGCAGCTGATTATGTGCTCATGCAATGCTTTTGGGGACAGTTCCCTGTTGTCCCCAAAACTGGTACACCAGCGAACAAACTCAGGACAGTTGGACAGGACCATAAAATTGGGACTGTTCCACCGAAATCAGGATAATTGGGAGGCCTGCGTCTAATAAAATTATCTCCCTCCTGCTCAACTTTCTTCACAGTGGATTTACTTTAGCAGTTCTTCTGTTCTGCTTGGTTAATTGTACTTCAGTCACAGAGATTATTAAATACGAAATTCTAAATTAAACAGACTCTTTTTCAGGAAGTGTGTAGGTTGGCTACTATTGTTAAAAACAGGGTCAGAATTTTTCCTCCAATCTATGAGCGGTTCCAACTCAAAATCAAGCCCCATATGTAGCGTTGTTTACTTCAAAATGTGTCAGTTTATCCATGCTAAAGTCTATATTCAACCGGTTATACCAGCGTTCCTCTTAGCCCTCAAGCCTGAGAATTGTACAAAAATGTACAACATTAATTATTACATATAAAGCTTCTTCTACCTACATATAAAATAAGTCATCTATCTCGAAGCAAGATCCTACGTCTTTCTCAAACAGCAGCATCCGAACAAGCAAGACAAGAACATTGTGCTGTGACATGAGCATATGTGCTGGAGATAGCCTTATTAAGAAGAAGAAAAATAAATTAAAAAAATAAATTAAAAAAAAAAAACTGAACACCTGAGGCTAGGTGGTGTCACATGACAATACACCTAGCCTCATATAACACATTATTAAAGATGAGTAGAAAAAAATTCTGGCATACCCCTTTAATTTAAGAACATCTATAGGATGGATTGATGAATTCTGAAAGTGTCTGCAGGAAGTATCAGTTCAATGTAATTTCAATTAAATGCAGAACAATTTATGGATTTGATATATACAGATCTGTAATATATTTGAACAGAGATATTTTAAATAATAAAGAATTTAGCTAGGTTTCTAATACAGGAAAAAAAAAAAAAGAAGAAAAAAAAAAAGATAAAGTATCCCATTTCAAGGGTTGACATTTCAGAGATTAGGAATTCTAGTGCGTGAAAATCTTTAGCTAGCAGTTGCTGCGGACCATTTAGCAGTGGATGTAAATGCTGCATATTCATAACCCGAGGTTATTTATAAAAACATATACGGTTTAAAAATGCACTACTTCAAATGGTTTCCCTGGCTTCATTTACTAAAATCGTCTCATTCTCACTTTGTAGTCTTACTGAGACATAAGAAATCCATTGTTGGAAGTTAGAACAAGGAATCTGGAACATTACTGTACATGAATTGGATATATTAATTTAATGTAATTGAGAAAAAAAAAAATACTAAATGAAAAACTTCAAACGTAGTTGAAGGAACACTCCAGCACTATAAGCACTATAACATGCTGTAATGGATATGGTGGCAGAAGTGCCTTTGCAACCCCTAGTGTAAGTGTCAGGTCTGTCAACTTACTTAGGGTCACCTCTTCTATGAGAGCCGGAATCTCTCTGCATTGAGCCAAGACCGGAAATGCAGAGGTTAGCTTGTTGGCTGGAGAACTGGATGGTCACAAGCTCTTTAGCAACACAAGCTCTTTATTCCTAATAAAGCCAAGGGAACTCTCTCCCCCCCCCACCCCCTGCCCCCCCCCCCCCCAAAAAAAAAAACACAACAATAGGATCTAGGTACAAACCATGCCCAATAACCCAACAAAATAATTCATTTGAAAAACAAGTGAAAAAAGCACCCTTCTCAAAAAACTACTTACATTAAATCCATTGTTGGGGCAAATTCTCTTTAATCTACTCCATACCTTCTCTGTCGTAACCGCACATCACCATCTTCCTGGTTGAGTTCCAATCAAACTTGTTTCATAGAGAAGCATTGATTGGCCATCAGCGCATGCACAGCATGTGCTGCGAATATGACACTCAACTGCCATTAGGGTGGACATTTGGAGGGCAAGTAGAGAGTAGAGGTCCGTCATTACAGAGGGAAGAATGCGAGGTCTGTCATTATGGAGAAAGGGAGGGTGGTGTAAAGGAGAGGTCTGTCATTACAGAGGCAAGGAAGGATGGAGGAGAGTGTTGTCATCGTGAAGAGATGATAGAGGTAGGTGAGATGTCTGTCATTACAGAAGTGAACTTAGGCATTTCAAGGGAACAAACTAATTATGCCTATTACCAGTGGGCAGTGCACGCTGTGGACAGGCGTAATTTTTGCACAGAACTAACATGAGGCAGCCCAGAACAAAGTTCCAGATTGCCCAAGTGGTATGTGCCGGGGGTGCAACTAGCACCCAGCACAAAAGAGTATATACCTATGTATGTGCAGCTTTTGAAGGAGAAAACACTGAACATACAGATTGCTTTTTACATGACCGCTTCTAGGTTTAGATTCTAGTCATCATTCCCTTAATTTTCCCTCCCTCTCCTGTTTTGCCACTTTTCAGAAATCCGAGGCACTTCGGCACTTCTGAAATATAACACTTCTAAAATTCGGCCATTCGGAAGCATGCGAATGTCCAAATTGCCTCCGAATTTAAATTCGGACCAAAACGAATTGCACATGTCTATGAAATACTAATATTTGTGTTCAGCAAAGTCTCCCTAGTAAAACAGTACCCCCCATGTACAGGTTTTAGGGTGTCATGAAAAGTTACAGGGTTAAATACAGTGCTAGCAAATTACATTCTCTGGACTTTCGACCTGGGTTGTCATGCTGGTCCCTCAAATTGCAATCAATAAAATTAATTATGTAAAAATATTACATAAATACGCACATAGAATATAAATATATATATATCTACGTGTATATTTATGAAATTATTTATGTAATTATATATATAATTTCATTCTAAGTGTATTTTGATATAAATATATTAATATATAAAAATACAGTTAGAATAAAATTACATATATAGATAGGCGTAGCCTGTAATTGTGGGAGGGGTTACCCGGCTATATAAACTCAGGCCCCCTCCTAATCAGTACTGGTATCGCTGGGTTCATGCAGAACCTTTCACTTCCGGTTCAACTTACCTGGACATCGCTCCCACGTGGTCTGGCTTCCGACCAAGTTCTACCTGCCTCCTACTGTCCGTTTTCGGTGCCCTCCGGTCGGCATCCTTACCCGCTGGCAGGTCCTCCTACTTCATGTGGCCAGACTGACTATGGCTCCAACTCCTATCCCGCTCAGCCACCATCGCGACGTACCAGCGCCAGATTATACTTACCTGCTCCAGTGGTCTGTTTCCAGGGTCCCAGAACCGTGAGTCACCCATTCACACCACACTCAGCCAGACGCCTGGCGCCCGTTCATGCACTCAGACTCAGTCACCCAACTTTCATTCATACTTACCTTGTCGTTCCATGCTCCGTTCGAGACCTCACTCCACGCATGCGCATTCACCACTCTGGCACTTACCCTCCAACGCTGGTCGGCAAGCTGGTGATTAGTCAAACGATCAAGTTCATCCTAATCATACTTACCACACATGCGGCTGCTCACAACAACCCCTGGTGGCGAAAAATATTATGACATGAAAATGTTTTTTTTTTTTCCCTCTCCACCTCTTCTTTCCCCACCTTAATTATTTAAACTGTTTATAGTACCTTATATGTTCATTACTGTTTGGTCACCATCTGTACCCCCATATATTCACGTTAAGGTGTAATTATACACTACTAATATGCTAACAGTAATATTACAATTCATACACGGCTATTACTCTTTTTCCACGTTGCTAAACTGGCTAATATTATCTATACCCTATACTAGGTATTTTCCCTAACATTACTTCTGCTAGCAGTCGCACTTGACTGCCTCAGTTCCTATACCCATTTAAGAAGTAGTCTGGTTCTCTTCAATCAGGAATAAAATATATTATAATAAAATAAATATATAAAACCTTTTAGGCGTTATTCTCTCACACCCCTACATAAATCACTTACTCCATCACCCCTCCCCTCTCAGGTTTCGCAAATTTCTAAAACAATCCACTAAACTACTCTAGCAGACTCCTGCTTATCCCATAGCGTATGGCCTATTCCGTCCTTTATATGTTCTGAACATATGAGTAACCACTGCCTCCTGTACTCGCTCTCATTTCATTCCGGGCACCCTGACACCTTTTCAACTCTTCCCCAGAACCTTGGGGACTCATCGGACTCCCACTCCTAGTCCATTACAGCTATGTCAAGAGGTCACCTCGTCCCCTGTGCTATATAAGACTAAGAGGGTATAGAGGATGACTCTAGCTTTAGCCTCAGATAACCCCCCCGTACTAGTATTATAGTACTACTCCTGACAGCACCACTGTTATCAATCCATCAGGTGAGATTACTCAAAAAAAAAAAAAAAAAAAAATTATATTGGTAACCCCAACCAAGCAAACCCAGGCGTAACCAGCTATTCTAATATTTCAGTTTCTCGAGTATCCGCTATTCTCCGTAGTGAACCCTTACGTTTCACTATTAGGTACGTCATCATTTGACACTTACTCGCTATATCCCAAATAAGTAGGGCTGTCAACTGGTAATGTATAGCGAATTGCCCCTAGCCTATCATAAGTTAAACTACTCCTGTGAGGCCAACATCCATCCTCATCGGAGGTATACGCCCCTCGGTCCAACGCATAGCTAGAGCCTCACTACAACCGCTGTCGGTTACCAGTTAGGGCCTCACCAGTCACACCCAATTACATTGTCTTGTTACAGTCACCGAGAGGCCAACAATTCTGCCACGTCATGCAAGTGGCCCCCGTCCACTCGGCCCTCCTCATAGATAGAGCCTCTCTCGCCACTCGGCACTAGCAGGGCTTCACCTTCCTTGCAGGACAGATAATTTTTCGCCTCTGGCCTAGCTAGTACCAGTTGACACAGGCACCTTTACTCATTATTAAAGCCATATCTTTACTCGGCTTTCATCTAGTACGTCTCAAATTCCCAACCGAAAAGAAGTACTGGCTATACCCGAAACCCCACCTAGGCCTACCACCCCGGCTGGCCCAAGCACCCCTACCAAGAACTTGGGACCAGTCCGTACTCTCCCCGGTCATGGACTATCCCCAAGCGCGCAGCCGAATTACGTCGCATGGGGGTCCCGTTTCCAGCTACAGCCTGCTAGGCCGAACTATATCAAAATTTTCATTACCCACACATGCACCCCCCAGCCAGGAGTGGTCCGGCATTCCAAGAGATCGAGGACCTAATATAGAAACATAGTAACATAGAAACATAGAATGTGACGGCAGATAAGAACCCGTCTAGTCTGCCCAGTTTTCTAAATACTTTCATTAGTCCCCGGCCTTATCTTATAGTTAAGATAGCCTTATGCCTATCCCACGCATGCTTAAACTCCTTTACTGTGTTAACCTCTACCACTTCAGCTGGAAGGCTATTCCATGCATCCACTACCCTCTCCTGGCCTCTATCAACACGATCAGCATTAGGCTGGACAAGTTGGTATCCCCCAGACATCGTCAGTCACCTCACCCATACCAACCTCCACTTCGGCTTCCCTTCACCACGGTAACGACACCCCCATAAACCCAATGCCAAGCATACCCACTTACATCATCACGCCTGCACACTTTGTAACCCCGACCATACGTAACGATATTTTTGAAGGCAAGTACATAAACCTAGTATCATTGCTTATCGCTTCTCAGGACGTATTAGAGAACAAGGCCTATTGCTACGGTGTTCTTTCGGTTGCGCTAAAAGCCAGAGACCCTAGACTCAACTGAAAGTTTACCATACCCGAGTTTGTTCTTGCCTTCGGCTGTTATCATTAAGTAGTGTGTAGCACTTCCCCGCACCGTAGGGAACAGTTGGATTTGTATATGCACAAGTTGGTGGACCTAGGGCACAAGTATGGTGGCTTATCCTTTTATGATTATCATCTAATCTTTTTGGCTAGACAGCGGCATCCCTTACTCAGTTTATCACCATACCAACTGGAGTAAGCTGGACACAGAACTTTTTCTGCTGTCATTTCACCAGCCAACAGCCTCCGTCTTGTGTCTTGTGCGCCTCCTTCTCACACTCCACCAACTCGTGCCCAGTCGATCCAAGCCTTCCTACCATTAGTGGTGCTCCCTTTGGTTCCTCCACGGCACAACATAGAGGATTGTAAGACAGGTTGGGCAGACCCATAATATACCTTGGGAATGCTCAAATCCACAACAATTTTAAATCTGGAAGTTGTTGATTTAGCTCGTGCAGACTGCTACACATCTGCTCAATTTGTTTCAGGGCACACACCTAAACTACGTGTCCAAATCATCTGTACCCAAAACATCACTGACCAAAGTTAACATCGACAACCTGGCATTTTACCTCCAGGCATACCTTTCCCATCTCCTAGTTGTCTTCCTGATCCAAGGCTTCTCCGACGGTTTCCCCACTAGCCTCGTTACACTCCACACAGGGATTCATGTATGTCCCAACCTACTGTCAGCCCTCCTTGACCCTGTCACCTCAGCTTTGTTACTCATGGAAGAGTTACCAACGGGTTTATCTGGGGGCCCTTTCTCCAATCCTCCGTTTCCCAGCTGGCATCCCAACCCAATAGGTATAGCCACTGGAAAGTTCAACAATAAAAAAAGCTTATATACGAGTTGTTCGCTCCACGTTCTTTAGCTACCCCCAGCGTTAATTATCACATCTGTATATATACCACAGTGAATGATGCCATTCAGGCCATTCCAAGGGCAGGGGTAGGAGCTTGGTTAGGGAAATATATATTTCTAACGCTTTCTTGCTCCTACCCATTCACCTAGCCCTGTGACATATGCATGGTACAGGGTGGGAGAACATATATTATTTTGCGACTCGGTTAACTTCTGGTGCCAAAAGCTGTCCGAAACTGTTTGATATACGTGCCGACACACCAGGTTGGCTACTTCTAATCATCACTCTTTGTCCCTCAGTTCTACATTATTGGGTTGACTTCCTTTCCATAGAACTACCTCAGTCCTGTCCAGTCAGTCTCCAGGAAACCCTGGCCCTACTTGCAGCACTGGGGATACCACTGTCCCAAGAAAACACGTTAGGCCCAACTACCATATCCTGACTTCCTAGGTATTCACCTAGACAATGTCACTTTACAGGCTAGTTACCAGGGAAGAAGGTGCGGCAAATCAGAGTTGGTGAAATATTTTCTGGCCAGGAACATGTGTACCAGGTCAGACCGACAATCCTTACTGGGCACGTTAAACTTCGCCATGAAAATTATTCCACAAGGCCGGACATTCATCTCTGGATTGTTGTGCTTCTCCCTCTGCTCAATATCGACAGCAGCTCCTCATCACTAGATGCCCACGCCTTGGCAGATCTACACTGGTGGCTGCGGTTCCTATCTCATTAGAATGGGAAAGCCATGTTCCTTACAACCCCTAACCGATTCCTCCCCTGTCATATGGACTGATGCCGCAGCTCACACAGGGTTTGCACCCATCTCTGGCAAGGACTGGTTTAGAGATTCCTGGACAATAGAGACCCTTGGTTTGCCTGCATTCAACACTACATCTGCCCTATTCACAATCTATACGATAGTTGCAGCCTCCAGAGCATGGGGGCACCTATGGCAGGGGAAAGCAATAAAATGCTTCTCCGATAACAAAGCAGCATGTGACATCATAAACAAGGGCAGAACTTCCTCACTCACTATTTTGAAACTAATACGTAGGATAACATGATCTTCTTCGGGATCCATCCTACAGCCAACACCAGACCGATCAGTACCCCCTCTTTCCAAGATCTCATCCTGGACTAGAGAGACTGCGGTCACACGGCAGATACCTAGCTGGTGCAGCCCTCTCTACTAACACATCCCGTACATACAATCGAGCATTCACCCTATATACCAAATTCACGACAGACTATCAGATAAGCGACACGCATTCACTAGACTCCATTATTGCATTTATCTCCTTTTTGCCACCTTAACTATCAGCTAGGTCCACCTACCTAAGTCTACTATTATCACACCGGTAATCAATGGTGCCCTGTCACATTATTTGACACATATCTTGCTACCCTGGCAGGTCTCGGTCCTAATACTCCACTACTTTCATTACATGGTATCCCCTTAATCACAACAATTCATACACTACATCAGAACTTTGTTCATCAGACTCAGTCTTGTCCCCACAGGATTTTCAGGACACCCATGTAGAATTGGAGCCGCTTCTGCGGCTTCAAGCCACAACATCCCGACTCATATGTAAGAGACTAGGGCGGTGGAAGTCTACTGCATACGCCACTTACATTCCACAACCAGAACAAGATCTAAGATTGGCATTTAAAGGTCAAGCAATGTAACTCATGTTCAATACGTTATTTGGTTACACCAACCTTTTTGCCCTCTTTTATTACAGGCCTACCCCATACGTCGGTTCCGGCACATCACAACCGACTGTTATATTCTCATGTACTTATCTTATTATACGGCTTATGTCCCCGACTACAAATAGATAGGCGTAGCCTGTAATTGTGGGAGGAGTTACCCGGCTATATAAACTCAGGCCCCCTCCTAATCAGTACTGGTATCGCTGGGTTCATCCCTCCCACCTCACCCCTTTATCACTATACATGGGTGGGCCCTCTTTTATTTCAGGCCTACCCCATACGTCGGTTCCGGCACATCACAACCGACTGTTATATTCTCATGTACTTATCTTATTATACGGCTTATGTCCCCGACTACAAATATATATATATATATATATATATATATATATATTTAAAAAAAAATTTATTATTTGTATTTTGTAATTTTATTTCTTTTTAATCAATTTTTATAATTATATATATATATATATATACATATATATATATATATATATATACACACATACACATACACACACACACGTGTAATTTTACTCTAAATGTATTTTTAGATTAATATATTAATAAAAAAATACACTTAGTATGACATATAATTTCTCTATATATTGGAAGGCTTGGCCTGGAGTTGTGGGAGGGGCTTATGGACCCTTAAAACGGACTCCCCCCTTCCCAACCCTACCGTGATTGGTCTGACGAGCTGCAGGTTGATGAGACTGTCTGGTTCAGTACAGAAACATTTACTTCCAGTTCAAAGGTCATCAACACAAATTGTCTAAACTCCAAACAAGCTGGTCTTGGCCTAGTGTGGCCCACGCAAGTATTCGTTTTACCTCGCTCTAGTAAACAGCCGCCTCATTAGAAGCTCATGGGGCACTGCCACGTCCAGCCTAGCCATGTCTTCTATAACGGTTTGTTTGTAACTGTAAGTTTGTTTGTTCAGCCATTCGGATATGGAAAATTTTACTAGTAACACAAATTCAGCCTATTTCAATGCTACATGTCATGTCTTATTCTGCTTACAGTATTTGGCAGGGATGCCTCATTGTGCTTACTGTATTTAGCAGCGATGCCTCATTTCTGCTTACTGTATTTGGCCCACACTATGCAATATCTACTTTTATCATATGCATTTTAGTTAGTCACCCTGTTTAATGTTTCACTCTACATTTTAAAGTTTTCTTTGTCTGTCCTGGGTATTCGTGCACTTATGTGGCTAGGTGTTGCAACTGACTGTCTAAATTTA
The DNA here is from genome assembly GCF_036172605.1 of Pelobates fuscus. Taxonomy (NCBI): domain Eukaryota; kingdom Metazoa; phylum Chordata; class Amphibia; order Anura; family Pelobatidae; genus Pelobates; species Pelobates fuscus. The sequence continues at coordinate 330,643,844 of NC_086319.1, forward strand.
TGTCTAGCCAAACTTTCTCTGTACACATAAGTAAAATTCCTTATTTTCTGTAAAGGGAAATATCTTCTTGAATGACCTCAAATTCATTAAACTGTATCATATGCATTTCAGTAAGTCACCTTACATTTTAATGTTTGTCTGCTCTCTGGGTATTCAGGTATTCATGGGACCAACATTGTTCGGTAATTCGCTGTTTTGTAGATATTCCCCAAGCGGCAGCATGCATGCATTTAATTATGTAATTTTCATTGGGATATAATCTAAAACCGCTAACTAAACCTGCAGTTCTCTTGTCTGTTCTAACCTCAACTAGACTTTCTTTGTACGGTCTACGTGCATCAGGAACATCATTCAGTCATGTTCAGTTTAAGCATTCAAGTTTTATATCTGATGCCAATGTTACCGAGATATTCTAGCATTTCCTGCTGCTTTCAACCCTAATCTTCCATGCCAGCTGTGTATGCATAAGTATTTATCATCCTCCTAAGCATTCTACAGGTAGGTCTTTTTAATGCATGTCTTATATCTCCTGTCTTTTCCTATGTATTCTGTACGGCCATCTGTGGCATTCTAGAGGCCTCTGTTCCCAATTTGAGTCTGTCTTCCAACAACCGGTTTATTGGGCTCAGTGCATATGTATTATATAATGTTTTATAAGTGTTTATATACAGTTTCTGTTCTTTTCACCATTTCATAAACTAGATGATTATTCGTTGTGAAGAAAATAGCAGGTCATTCAGGACTTTTTAGGTTTTGTTTTATTGGTTCGGTAGCTGTAACTACCGAACACCGACCACCCTCCTGGCTCATTATCTTCAAAGGAAAACCGTCAATTAAGTGCTCACCCTGTGTGGCAGCCGTTCATATATCCGAACGCCACGTGCGAGAGAAAACAGCAGCCATCTTGTTTGCTCGAAAGGAGGCAGCAGGACTTGGCCGTCAAGTGTCTGGAACTAAAAATCGAACACCAGTCAAAGTTTACGAACGCCTGCTTCCTTTTACTGAACAGCTAGGAGAGCGCTGTTCGGTAGTTTGGTTCCCATGAACAAGAGGAACAATCTATACTATGAGCCAGGGGGGTCCGTTCTTGTATTCTTTCGTTTTGTGACTTTTTCTAAATAGACCGACCACACAGCCTAAACTCATGGAACTATTTCTGGGCAGGAGCCTTGTGTGCGGTCGGTAAAATGGGACTTCCATAAAATTTTAAAACCCCTGAACTGATCTGGGTCATTTTTGGATCTGTTGGTAACCCAGATCAGAACTATCAGGGGATACATTTATGGGAATGTGATGTGTTTTAGGGTACTTTCTAAGTTTTGGGGAAAATATATGTTTTTACTGCCTGGAGATAATTGAGTTATTAATCTAGCTGACTCAATTATCTCACAGGCAGATGGGAGGGAATTATCTGTTTGTATTGGGAGTGTCACACTTTGTCACTGTATTGCCACATGGTCCATGTGGGAGTGCCCCTTGCATGGGGACTTGCACCAGTGTGGCACCATTAAACTTCATTCCTGTTATACCCTTCATGAAGTCTAGGCTCATGTTTGGGTAACTGTCTACTTGCTGGGGAGAAACTACTTGGAGGATGCATTAGTCTTAAACTATTCGTATCTACACCCGAACTGCAGCTATATTTAAACTCAGGCTCAGCAGTTCAGGAGGAATAGGCGAACAGGGTATGTACTATACCAGCATTTGTAACATTCGGAACTATCGGGTTCTCTACCATCTCATCACCAACATGTCTTAGTTACTACACAAACTCCACAACCATCCTCAGATTCACATCCTACCTTCACACGCATTAAATCACAACACAGCCTGCACAGCCACCCTGAAACTCGGGATACGCATATTTACTACTCCTGGCATCACTATGCCTTCACGTGTTAATATGCCCTGTAATGGGCAACCTGCCACAGGCTAATTCTGCACCTCGTTTGGGCAATTCATTGAAAACATTTATAGATTTTGGATTAAGAATACAATGTCTTGTTTTAGGTTCTGGGTAGTACATTTATAGGCACCTAGTATACGGATATAATTATTTTACAGTTATGTAGCAGTAATATTTCCTCAATCTGATCATAATGCCACAAACATTGTCATATTAGATGGGTTACTATAGACGATACGCCTTTACATATGAATTACTGCACAATCTACGGTTTTGCTTACAAACATATTTGTGTCATGTCTAAATCATATAATGAGACTTCCCTAAATATGATTGCATGGTTTAACACTACAGTTTCTGTCTGTCGATATTTGGTCCTGTGGCTTTCCGAAACGCCATGGGGCCTGTACATGGGGGGTACAGTGGTACTCAAGAGGTCTTACTAACATCCATTTCCTTACATCTGATCAAATCATATTCTTTTACAGGTTTTTAAATTCGGAGCATCATTTGCTCTTCAGATCTTGCACCCATTTGTCAGTTACGGTTCTTTCCGTAGGTTATAGACCTCTCCTTCCCCTCTCTGCCTCCTTTAGGGGATACTGCAGATTTCAGTAACAGATTACAACCATACCATACAACTACACAAACTCATCCGAATTCAGGTACGTTTTTAGCCACGATGGCTCCCCCACGATATAGACCTTTTTAATGAGTAGGTTTTACTGGCTTATAGGGATCTAGGTGACCAGTAGATGTGGAGTTTCTAGCATCTCTGCCTTGGAGTTAGTGGGCCAGCAGCCATCCACCATGCATGTGGTATTACGCCCCCAGGATCAGGTTCTATTAGGTCGTGGACCATTCCTCGTATTACGGCTGAGCTACGCAGACACAACGTTGCTTTCCCAGCAACGGCCAGGAAAACGGAACTGTTCAGGCTCATGCGTACCAATACGGACAATGCTGATGCTGGAGTAGGCACGAGTTGCTCGAGCAACACCAACCTCCACGCAATGTTCTCAGCACTCGTGTCCTCTAAGGGGTAAATAAATGAGAGACTCGAAAGACTAGAAACACGTGGTCAAACCAGGCCGTCAACAGGACGCATACGATCATAACACAATTCAGTATTAAGCACTTGCGCGTGTACTTTTAGATTTCCAATGGGATATTGACTTTCTGCCATGCTATCCGACTGTCTGAAAGTTTTTACACTAATAGGTGAATTAGGATGTAGATAAGTTGCAATGCCACACTTATCAGACATATGGTGACATCATTATTATATTAAAACATGTCATCTTTAAGTTGAGGTGGCCCTACCTCATACTCATATAAGTCGCAAGGGAGGGCCTGCTGCCATTGATTTAATCCGTCTACCTGGCTAAGTGTCACTATTGACTGGATCAATCATGTCAAGCCCAACTTGGGCCTACACATATGGTTCACAAATATAATCGAACTTATATATACATTCACTGTACTTACATTAACTACAACCCTTATGGGACACATTGGCTAACACATGTTTACTTTGGTTTAGTTATACTAATTAGAGGTTGTTGGTTTTCTTCTCAACACAATGCACAAGGTTGCCCTTGAAGCTCCTACCTAATTAAACATCAAGATCATTACATACTGACTCTACCAGTGACCAAAACAAGTCAACTGGGTCAACCCGTCCACTTTCTATACTATCCCATGAAAAATATAGGTGCCCGGTGAAAGTTTTTGATTCCTACCTCCTCACTGTACTGAATATTGCATCTCTTCCAACTACTGTCACTTCACTGGGCTATCCTCACTACCTCTAAGTGCATGGTTTATGTACGGTTATTGTTATGAACCCTAGCCATTTTTCAGGACACTGGTTTAGGATAGGGGCCACATCTACGGCATCGAGCCAGGATGTTCCAGTCCGTGTCATTAAAACTCTAGGTCGCTGTAAGTTATCCGCATATGCAATATACATACCCCAACCGGTACAGGAAATACGAAGGGCATTCGGGGAGGGAGAGGGGGGAGGGGAGGGTGCCGATCGGGTAAGTAAGAAAGATTGCTAGGGCGTACTAGGTACATCCGCGGTCGTTAATGACCGTATTTTGTCGGACGTACCTAGTACGTCCTCTGTCCTTAACCCCTTAAGGACACATGACATGTGTGACATGTCATGATTCCCTTTTATTCCAGAAGTTTGGTCCTTAAGGGGTTAAAGGGTTAAATGTGCAGCTTTTCAAACAGACAGATTCTTTTCTACACTACAACTTCTAAAAGCATAAGTGGTTATGGACATAGGAGTAACCCTTTAATGGTAGGGTTACTTAGCAAGCTCAAAAACTACAAGTGAAGATATAAAGAATATAATCTAGTGCAGTATTTTGGATAGCCAAATATAAAACAAAATGTAGTTTATCACCAATAGTATACCAGCACACTCACACTAAGAGGATTGGCTCAAATCGTAATTGCTTGAGTAAATTTGCCAGGCAGAATTCCACCTACTAAAATGTGAATTTCATCAAAGCTCCAGGTACAGACTCTTAAAAGAAAGTAAGTGTGGAAGATTTCACTGCACGCAATGTCTTTTAAATTGCACTATGCAAGCTTTGGCATTTCCAATATTTAAAAAAAAAAGATAAAAACAAGAAGTGTGGACAATTGCACAATATTTTATATTTCTCGGTTTCTGCTTGTATTTTATTTTTAAGTTGACAAAATAACCCTACAATTATGGTGTGTGACCTGGTAAAGACTTTTCAGCCATAGCCACTACAGCCTACTGACATGGTTATGGTGCCAGGAGTCTACTGATGCTAGCCACAGTTCCTTTCCGCAATATTTATATACCCATTTTGTCTTTACTTTAAGCTTAATTCATTGTCGACTGATGCTCTCAGCAAATTAATTCTATAATTACACAACTGAATTTGCCAATGCTAAAACAAAATGGTAACTTCAGCTTTAGTGATATCAGTGTAGAAACAGTCTGTATGCACCATGGAGATTCAGGAAAGTGTAAAATCATCCAAAACAGGGACTCCTGGTATTAACCTGCTATAATGGCCACAGTGTCCTGTTAACTACACGAGATATTTTAGAGGCAAAGTCAGGAGCAGGCTCTCAAACCCTCAATTCTTACCTACGTGTGTGTTCCTCGTCTTTTACATGTGCATAAATAGGATTTTGTTTAAAAAAAAAAAAGTATTTCTAAAATACAACCCCCTTTTATTTGAATGAAGCCAATTCAAAGATTTTTAGCTTTTGAATTTTTGCTTATGGTTCACAGAGAGAGCAGCTAGTTAAAATTAAGCTAAAGAGAACCTTGAGGTTTCCATATGAATATCAAAAGAATAATCCTATTACATTCAGAAGACATATGGTCATGTCATATTTTGAGTCAGGTGACTATGTCCTTCTAATCATAGCCTTTTAAAATAACAGCATGTGACATAAATCCTTAGGGCCAGAGAAGAAAGAGAGGGTCTTGAAGAATTTCAGCTATGCACGGGCTTGGACAGAGAACAACAGAAGCTCTCTAGCTCGTTTCTGATTTGTACTATTGGTTTATGTGTATTCTTTGATCATCAATCTTTAATAAAACACAATTTATTTTAAGAATGGTAGGAAGGAATATACATTTAGCTAGTATGGTACCCTGTGGGACATTCCTACTCTAGAAGTGAAAATTAATATGTTATTTAGTTGAATGATTAGTATACTTTCCCATGTTCAAACAAACATATAGAAAAGTCATTTTGTCAAGTCATAGCCTAGCTGTATTTTACTGCTGGTATCCCTCTATTAGACCACCAGAATTATATAAATATTGCATCCAGTGATAGCTCAGATAGTTATCAAAGTCTGAACTAGATGGACTAGATGGAGTCAGTGGTGGCCTCCATTTCGTTAAGAAATGTCTAAATACAGAATCTCTACATTAGCATATCAGCTACTTTCCACATAACATTCTCCCATATTCCATCTCACCTCCCCCCTGACTTAACGTTCCGTGTTTCTCCTTGTCCTCTACGTATGTCACATCATGTCATAGTTACATATAGTTACATAGTTACATAGTTACATAGCTGAAAAAAGACTTGCGTCCATCAAGTTCAGCCTTCCTCACATTTGTTTTTTTGCTGTTAATCCAAAAGAAGGCAAAAAAAAACAGTTTGAAGCACAATTTTGCAACAAGCTAGGAAAAAAATTCCTTCTTGACCCCAGAATGGCAGTCAGATTTATCCTTGGATCAAGCAGTTATTACCCTACATTTCTATATACTTAATGATGCTAGTGAAATTCGCAAACAATACCCCCCTCTAAATACATTGCTTTTTACCATTAACTTTTGTGTAGACTGTGGACCCAATATAGTGAAATTTGATCTATACATTTGTTCAACTATAAATTTCCCTCTTTCATATTAAGAGCATTCAAACCTATATATTATTTTGTTGAGAAGAAATAAGGCTTTCCTTTCACACCAAACATTTACATATTAAACATAACTTCCTACCAATAAAATCAAAACATGTGAGAAATTAAGAAATGTTATGTTCCAAGATCTGCATGGCATTTTAACTGTGAATGTTATGATACTGTTAACACTCATTTACCGTGTTTCCCCGAAAATACACCCTACCCCGAAAATAAGCCCTAGCTGGATTATCGGGGTGGGCTGCAATATAAGCCCAACCCCAAAAATAAGACCTAGGCAGGGCCGGCTGCCGCCGGCCCTTTAAATGCCTCAGCCACCTGAGCGCTCTATAGAGAGCGCTCAGACGGCTGCCGCACTGCCTCACCTCCCCTTCCCTGTAGCGTGGCCGAGCTCATCTCCGGTCCGCGACCCGCCCGGACTGACAGGAAGTGCACACTCAGTGTGCACTTCCCGTCAGTCCGGCCGGGTCGCAGACCGGAGAGGAGCTCGGCCACGCTACAGGGAAGGGGAGGAGAAGATTGGAGGGGAGGGAGGGGGGGAGTATAGCTGGTTTCTATAACGACCTCCTTGATGAGTGAATTTCTCGGCTGACCAATTACGGAATATTTTGGCATTTTTAATATTGCCTTAACACAACTGTTAAGTGCTATAAGTTTATATGGTGGTAATAAAATTGGATGTGTTGTGGGGAGTCATGAACAAACTAAATGCAATGGGGACGCAAACTGTGAATTGTACGGACTTATTATTTTTTTTGAACGGCTAAAATAGCCAAACATTGATTATAATGGATATATTTTTTTTTAAATCAGTATTATTAATTCTGTGGTTTCCAATTCACTGCGATAAGTTGTTTAGTAGCTAAACCCCCTTGTATGATACTTTGCCCATTAAAAGAATGTTTATGGAATTTCAGGATGCCTGTGAGGGGCAATCACTTTGGATTTCTCTTTATAGGCTACATAAGTATGCCTGCACTATTATTTGAAAAGTCACCTGTTCAGATCACATGGAGCTATTCTCCAGATGTTGTCCTGTTATTCTTTGGCAGCCATAACCTGGAAGAGGATTATGGGAGTTTTAATTGACTTTCTTTTATGTTGGCTGCCGTTTGATGAATTACAGGGAGGGGGGGGGGGGGAGGGGGGTAGAGTATTACAGGGAGGGATGGGGGGGCGTATTACAGGGAGGGGGGAGTATTACAGGGAGGGAGGGGGAGAATATTACAAGGAGGGAGGGGAGAGAGTATTACAGGGAGGGAGGGGGGGCGATAATATTACAGGGAGGGAGGGGGGAGAGTATTACAGGAAGGGGGATGTGAGGGTCTCTGGGGGGGGGTTACACAGCGGGGACACCGTCTGACAGACTGGCTCTAAGCCCTACCCTGAAAATAAGCCCTAGTGTGTTTTTTGTGACTAAAATTAATATAAGACCCGGTCTTATTTTCGGAGAAACACAGTATGTTCAGCAATGTCTCACAAGTACAACTGTAACCCCCAATGTACAGATTTTAGGGGTTTTGGAAATGTACAAGGTCAAAATATAGGTCTTGCCTATTTCAGCTTTTACACATTGACATTTGTAAGATTGGTTTGCTGAGCTATGTTGTTTTTGAGACTGTAAAGCAGCCCAGGAATGAAAAATTACCCCCCATCATGGCAAGTAGACTGCCCAGAGTATTCAAAATGGGGTAGGTCCAGTCTTTTTTAGCAGGTACTATCGTTGCCTTTTATTTTGTTGCTTTGGGTTCCCGACACTTCCATCATTAAGAACACTTATGTCATATCCTTTAAATGGGGATTATACAGCTGTACGCTATACACACCAGAGCTGGCTTAAGCTCTACCAAATGTGAGTGTAACCCTATTATTTTACTGTCTTATCTATACCCAGTGAGACTTATTGCACAATTAGCTTCTTCACTTCTTAGCAACCCTCTCTGTATATAGGGACATCTGTGAAGTGTAAAGAACACCACCGTCTGACTCTAAAGACCCTATTGGTTTCAAGTACCTTATACAAGACTTTTGGAACTAAAAAGATATATACTCGAGTATAAGTCGAGTTTTTCAGCACATTTTTTGACTTTGACTCGAGTCATTATTGCCATAATACAGACAAGGACCGCCAGGCTCATTACAAGCGCGGCGGTCCTGTTGGGGGCTGGCAGAGAGCTGTTACTTACCTTTACAGCAGCTCCTGTCAGCTCCCTTCTCCTCCGGTCAGCTCCCCTGTCAGCTCCCATTGTAAATCTCGCGAGAGCCGCGGGGTCAGAGCGTTGCCATGGATTACCGTGGCAACGCTCCACGCGGCAATCAGACCGTGAGACTTACAGTGGAGCTGACAGGGGAGCTGACCAGCACAGAGGAGAAGGGAGCTGACAGGAGCTGCAGGAAAGGAAAGTTACAGCTCTCTGCCAGCCCACGCAGCCCATCCACTGGACCACCAGGGAATGAGAGCCCCTCCTCCCTGGCCAGCTAACAAGCAGGGAGGGGGGGGGGGGGACGAAAAAAATATAAATAAAACATTAAATAATATTAAAATAAAAAATATTTAATATATATATATATAATTATAATAATAAAAAAATAAATAATAAAAATGCCCACCCCCCACCAAGGCTCTGCATCACATACACACCCTGCATTCATACACACACACACCCTGCATTCATACACACACACACACACACCCTGCATTCATACACACACACACACACACACCCTGCATTCATTATATACACACACTGTAAATAAATATTCAATTAATATAATTTTTTGGGGATCTAATATTATTTAGAAATTTACCAGTAGCTGCTGCATTTCCCAACCTAGTCTTATACTCGAGTCAATAAGTTTTCCCAGTTTTTTGGGGTAAAATTAGGGGTCTCGACTTATATGCGGGTCGACTTATACTCGAGTAGCCCTACCCTACCTTTGCGTTATATAGGTCTTGCCTTTTTCAGCTTTCACACATTGACATTTGTCAGATTGGTTTGCTGAGCTATGTTGTCTTTGAGACTGTAAGGCAGCCCAGGAATGAAAAATTACCCCCACCATGGCAAGTAGACTGCCTAGGGTATTCAAAATGGGGTAGGTCCAGTCTTTTTTAGTAGCCACTTTTTCACAAAAACGGCAAAAACATTTCTTCACTTTTAAAGCTTTGACACGTTTTGGCAATGATCTCTCTGCCTCTCTCATCTAATATTAAAGTGAGGGGAAGGGAAGAGCAGAGACAATGTCTCAGACAGTGTTACAAATCATTTGTTGAGACATTGTAACAGTGATCGATCATGTGCTGCAGATTGTTGCAGTTGGCTACAGGGGGACTGACTGGGTTAGCAGACAGGTCCCCAGAGCACAATCTGCAGTGTGGGAAGGGAGGTGGGCAAGGGGGAGGGCTAAAATGCAGCATGCTATGCTGCAATAATAGCATTAATGCCCGCATAGCATGCCTTAATGTTGTGTATGGGTTAAGAAACCTTTTTGTTTTTTTATTGTTTAAAAATTAAATACAAATAATATACCTACCCACTATCGTTACCATCCAAACTAAAATGTATGTCACTGCAGAAATCCAAACAGCAGACATTATAAAGGTCAAAATGAACCACTTTCTCCAGGTCTTCCGTCTGCAGTCAGGGACAGTCAGGAACAGCAAGGCAATTATGGGCAACGACAAAACCCATATAATTCTTTTCAAATCTTTGTCTGGCATTGAGAAAACACTTGGAATATCTGTTATAAATAAAAATATAATTAAATAATAAAAAAAATATATAAAAAATAAAAATAAAACTTACATTTAAATTTATAGTACAACAGTTGCAATACAAATAGACCACTTAAACCCAAATTTTACTACAATGCCACTTTAATAACGGGCATATGTATCTTTGCTTCAAATAATTTCTCCACTTGATGGGCTATAACCGACTGCCTTATGGCTTAAAAGCCTTTGGGGCATATCCTTGATGTATCATGTATGCCCGGTCTATATTCTTGACACGTTCCATTGTGGCTTTAAATCCTACTACAACATTTCTTCAGATCTACAAAGCCTGGCAGATCAGATATGGAGAGAGGATGGATGGGGCTGTGACCATTGGGCAGGGCCATGACACAATTTATATCACAAACAACTTGCCTGTCCAAAAAAGGGTGCATCATCCTTGTTTGTTTGTTCACCAGGATGTCTATACACTGGTCAATGCTAATGCACTCTCATATGAACTTAAGTGCTCGGTACTATGTAATCAAGCACTTTCACAACACATTCCCTTACTTTTCCCGACAACAGGTGACAGACAAAACTGACCCGGAGGACTGAGGGGAAATCGGGTGTCACACAGCTCCACCATGTGACCTGGAATGTCTGCTCCTGGACACGTTAAGCAAACCAATGATGTGCACTCCACCTTCAGCATTTCTAGATACCTGTACAGCATTTATTTGCTTAGGTTTAAAATCTTTTGATGCAACATGGATGGATGGATCTTTATTGAACAAATATCTAATCATTAGTTGCGTAAATTGAATATTTGTAAAACAACAAAATAAATAAAAATTAGTTTTGCTATTGAAATCTTCCAGAAAAACTTTTTTGCTATTGAAATCTTCCTTTACATATGCCTTACCTTCAGAAACTTCAATTCCATGCAAACTTATGGAAAGTTGAGAATAATCTGAGTCCTCCTGGAAAATTCCACTATCCGACCTTGAGTGGCGTCGACCACTTCGAACATTGTCTTCTTTACGCCCTATCAATGGCTGCTGCTCTGCGGGTTCTTCCAAAGCGTCAGTGCAACATGCACAACAAGGGCTAAATTTTCTCATTATGTACTGATTAATTTTAATGTCAAAACACATCATCAAAATATAAAACCCGTATACTAAAATCAATGAAGCGGACTCATACCTGTGAAATAAAATCAAATAGAAATTAAATGGCAGATTGTATTTCTACAAATTAGACTTTCATACAATTCATATGACTATTCCACGTATGTATGGATTATTTAAATGTTTTGCATTTACAACGGTTTTAGTCTTTCACAACAATTTGTACTTGCTGCAGAACGTCCTAAGAATTACAGCTGTTTATCAGTAAAGTGTTCCAAAAACCGGTCAATGTCTATGCATTTCCCTATTGTGCACATCCTATTACATACTCTGACTTAGCCTTGCTTATCATGTTCCCCAGTCTCCCATCTCATTTGTTCCATGTCCTTGTTGGTTTTGCACCAAACCGTTTCAAGGTTTGCTATTTCTGCACCACTGAGCAAACCAGAAGATACAAGCTTGGCAGGGATTCTGTTCTTGTCAAATCTTTATGTGACCAGCTCATCTAAAGACGCTTTGCCTACATAACAAACCAAGCTTTGGACAAGACCATGAATTTGGCTCTGCCCCCAGGGCCTATTGCATTCTACCAATCTTGTTAAGTACATTGCTTATACAGATGTGAAGAATTGTTGTGCCCTGTGGTTTAAATCATTCCCTGTGTATTGAGCTTATGTCTCCTAGGTCTACGCCAGTCCAGTCAGGAAGTAATAAACAAAAAGATAGCCTGTGTTTTACAATTCGAACTGGACAACCTCATTACATCATTAGCTACCAAAGAGAGATCAAAAATAAATAAAAACATGAAATGCAAATCAGTCAATGAGTTGGCTTTTGTTATATGGCACCTAAAAAAATATATACAAATTGTATTTCATGTGTTACTACAAAAAGTAGGCTGCAAACAAGACTACAGAATAAACTAGTATTTAATGAAACCAACATGCACGGCTAATGTGATTGATGATTAACGTCTATAATACGCACACACACACACAAAAAAAAAGGACATATCCAAAACAAACTGATATTTAAAACTAGAAAAATAGAAAAGAGCAAATAGCTCTTTATTGAAAAATGAAGAGAAAATACAGTGTTATAACATTTGATAACAGATTATTTAACTAAGAAGCAAATAATAAAATAAAATATATACAAAAATAAAATATAAAAAATAAATAATGGGTACCTACCAGTAAATCCTGTTGTCAAATGTTATTGCAATTACAGCTGCTACGCTAATTGCATAGGCCACACAGTCTCTAAATAAAGGCCAGCAGGACAGCCTGGATATCTGGGCAAAATAAAGATTACATGCACAATTTACTAATTATTGTGGCATGCTACCAAGGCAGATATGTTTAATCTAAAATGATATACAAGGACCTAATATAACTAACAAAGATGCTGAAATATACACACTGCCCAGTTTAAAGCATATACGTTTTTCTCCTCTCACATTAATCCCCACACCATAAAAGTGGTGCGTATTTGTCATCCATCACTTTTAACACCACTTTATAATTTTCTTTCCTTGTTGCACATATTTTGGTTATCCATATGCCTAACAAGACTCAAAAACAGAAAAATGTGGTAGCTATAGGCTTGTTGCCCCATTAAATACAGATTTTCAATTATTTGCTAAATTAGCTGAGATACAGCTCTTCCTTCCAAATCTAGTTCACCCTGATCAAGAAGGGTTTGTTTCATCCCATAAAGACAACACAACCCAATAAAAAACGTTGTTGATCAGGTGTGTTGTCTCTGTTTGTAATGTATTTAATAGGTCTATGGATATGGAAAAGGCAAAGGTGGACTGGACATACTTACAGCATTAACTTCAACATCTAGGGCAAAGTCCCCAAATAAAGGGATAAGACCCATTGTTTTAGCACTTTAACCCATGCTCATAGCAGTCAGGGAAGCCCCCACTATATTTTGGGGGTTTGTATTCAAAAAAGTCCTGACTTAGTGTTGACTTGTGCTTATTTCCCATAGCTAGCTATATAATTTAGTAATGCAGAAATATGTTCTAAGCAGATTTTCTCATAAATCTGTACGTATTCATGTTGGAATATCAACACCATTCCATAGATTTAATGACTGTGCTAGGCAGATTGGACACTAGGTGGAGCTTAAGCGAGCACATAGTTATAGAGTGAAGTACAGTTGTCTCTGTTTTATGACAGATTGTTTCTAAGAAACAAAATAAACATTCAAGTTAGCTGAGCACTATCCTGAATCCCTATGTCCATTTACTTAAAAGAACAACTGTAATGTCTATTACAGTATAAGATCATCTGCTGCACCAACGCAAACCTTGGCTGAACCCTACGCCTATAATTCACCTTGCTGCTTTTTGCTGAAAGACCAAACCTATTGTGACAACAGTGGGCATTTTAAAATACATCAAACTGATAAACCCTAGATATGACACACTTTCAGAGGCTTTTTAGCGAATAATTTTGTCATGCTCTTAAATATGCATTTGTGAGGCGTCAAAAATAAAATTAGACATAGAAATTCACACATCATTGTCCACTGATTGGGTGACGCCATCTGAGCTCCCAGTTATTGTTGTGAGCTCTGTCCTTCACACCTGGCAGGCCGCATAAACAATACATACAGGGAAGAGGAGAAATAATTTTACTACTCCTTATTTGCATTGTGTGCCATGGATGTGCCTGGACTAAACGGGATTGTAATGTCCTTTTAAACATACATCAAAAAGAAAACCCAACACCATATGAAAAAAGTTAAGAGAGTTCACCTTCAAGATCTATCAAGTAAAGTATATCCCTCTGGCTATTCTCATGGGAGCTTACAGACCTTGCAAATCATACACACCAACATGGTTTTCTACATACTCCTGGTACCATAACCACTAAACAGACTGATATAAAGTACCAACTTAATGGAAGTGCAGAAAAAAAAATGGTTTCCAGGCACAAGATATTTACATTCCTACCATCTTGTGTAGCGATTTGAATGCCAAACTGGAGTACTGCAATCTTAAAAAATATATATTTTCAATTTAATATTTAATTTTAATTTGTGATATTTTGGTACTTAATGTTTTAGACAAAAAAGAGGGTAAAAAAAGGCAAATACAGAAATAAAAATATTAAGTGAGAAAAGAAAAATATAGTTTCACTGCTGCAATATTAAGAGTTATTGGATTCCATACCGCAGGAGACAGCAGACAGCAGGCAGCACATATCCCAAGCAGATTGTAAACGGCAGATCCAACAATAGTGCTCACTCCAATATCTCCCTTAGTAACAAAGACACCTAAGAACAACAACAAAATTTTTTTATATTTTGAAATGGGTCTATGAAAGAGAAAGCCTAATAAATATTATATTAAACATACTAATCTTGCATTATCCGGACAGAAAAGACTCCTTAGATGTAAACAGTAGACAGTTAAAGGGATAATCTAAGCACCAAACAACTTTAGCTTAATAAAGCAGTTTTATAGTCTCGTTCTTATCTCCTGCTCTGTTAATAGAGCTTTAGTCACTGGAGGTTTATGCAGGCTCTGGCAGGCTATTGCAATTCTAAATTAAACATGCTGTACTATGAAAGAAGTTTAAACATTAGATCTCTCTTTACAGGAAATGTGTAGGTCACAAGCAGTGGAGGTGTGACAAGGGCTGCATTAACAAAGGTATTTAACTCATGAATGGCAGAGAATTGCACAATGAGGTTGCAGGGACATGGTCTATTCACCACTCCATTAATGTTGTCTTGGTGCTTATAGTGTCCCTTTAAAACTTTTTCCATTACTCCCATGTCTTGAGTAAAAACAATGCTACCATTACTGGCATAATGTACATCTTCAATGGTATGTATAACATTTGTTTCAGTCATTACCTAGAAACACTGTGACAAACTCTGGGGCTGAACTTCCGACAGCCATGAAAGTTGCTCCAGCAACATCCTGAGAAAGCCCAAGACCTTAAAATGGGACAAAATGACAGCAGAATTAATATTCTTTGAAACAAACAATAATAAATGGCTTCCTTTTCTAACCTTATCTAAATGGGACCATCTGTTAAACGTCATGTCCTAAGGTGGGCAGTAAGAGAGTTCTAAACTCTTGCTTCCACTCTGTGGTAAATACCAGAGAGTGGGTGGGAAGTTAAACTGTGGATTACTTCCGTGCCCTGGGCTGTGTGATGAGTGAGAGATTTAATAGCCAACTCGTGAAACAAGACCCAAAAATTTGTTTTTTTTAAATAAAAAAAATATTAAAAAAAAATTAATAAAAATCTATATGATAGAAGATACTCAATAATGAAATATATTGACGTCTATGATCTCTTCAGAAACCCTTGATGGAGTTTTCACATTATGTATGTTTCACAGTTATCCATACATACACAGCACTTATCTGTACAAATTACCCATAATACTCACGTTCACTTATTACTTCCAGTGAGGGGATGAAATAGTCTTCACACACAATTGACACAGCAAGAAACATGTATAGTATGATTATAAAATGAATAATGATCCCTCCATCTTTCCTCTCCTGATCTGTAAAAACGCCTTTAGGAAATTCCGAGGACGGTGAAAAGATACAAAGTGTATCATTCTCTGCTGAAAGAAATATAACCTGTTTATTCCTTTTACATTTACATCAGAATAAGATATTTCCAATAAAATTGCATTTCAGAGTGAATGATTCTAGGAATTCAGGGCATGTTGACGCATTTCAAACAGCATTATTACATTGCTTATTCAGACTATGGAATAAAATATCTACTTTTCATCTCTTTTCTCTGGCAAGAAAAAAAAAGAAAAAGAAAGAAAAAAAAAACGAAATTACATTTTTCTCTTTTGCTTCATTTGGTAACTGTAAAACCTGTACAACAGTTTGTTTGTCTTTTTTAAATAAAAGCGGAAATTAATGTATAAATGAATCTGGACTGCTCTTGCATACAGCGGGCTTTCTGTATTAATAGAAAGGTCATCTGAGCACTTCAACTTGTCTGGAATGCTAGTAGTTAAAAGGACACTATAGTCACCAGAACAACTACAGCTTAATGTAGTTGTTCGGGTGAGTATAATGGCTCCCTTCAGGCATTTTCATGTAAACACTGCCTTTTCAGAAAAAAGGCAGTGTTTGCATTGCCCCTAGGGACACCCCAAGTGGCCAATTCTTAGATGGCCACTGGAAGGGCTTCCTGGCTCAGGGTTGCACAGTAGGCAGCCCTGCCATTCAGTGTTCCTACGTTCTGCATGGAGATGCTGAATTTTCCTCATAGAGATGCATTGATTCAATGCATCTCTATGAGGAGGTCCTGATAGGCCAAAATGGCTCGTGCCCGTGCCAATTTTAACCAATGGATTGGCTAAAAATCTGCCATTTTGATGATGCCACAAAGGGAGTGGAGCCAGATTTAAACTTTTATAGGGGGGCAAGCCACCTAAATGGTGGGTTTAGCACTCTGAGGTAAGGAATACATGTTTGTGTTCCTGATACTATAGTGATCCTTTAATAAGCATAGTTCCAGGAATCTCAGATTCTCATTGGTCACTGGCATCATTACCACAATAAAATGTTTCCCCATCAGTAAGCATGGCAAGGTGACTATTTCCACTCTGACACATGGTGATAAGTGCTAGTGGTTAATTAGACATATTACCTTTGTTGTGATCAGGCCCGAACTGGCCATCGGGCACACCGGGCAAATGCCCGGTGGGCCGCGATGGTCGTGGGGCCGAGGCCAGCAGGGGAGATCACAGGATCTCCCCTGCCAGCCCCAGCAGGGCCAGCGCTATCCGAGTGCTGGCCCTGCTGTGTGTCTCCATGGGCCGGTGGGGAGATCAAAGATCTCCCTCACCAGCCCAGAGACACTGTTACATGCGGCCGCCAGCTGGGGTGTGAGGGAGGTAGGAGAGGACCGGCGGAGCTCTATCCAGCAGCTCCGCCGGGTCCTCTCGCGAGGTCTGAGCCGCGGCAATGCTCAGATCTCGCGAGAGTGAACTCTAGCCGGCAGGTTAGAGTTCACTCTCACCACTGGACCACCAGGGAAGGATGGCAGCACCCTCCATGGCAGCATGGCACACCACCCACAGGCAGAACGGATCTCCCCCCCCTCCCAGGATGAAGGTAAGAAGGGAGGGGGGTGGGATATAAAACTTTTTTTTTTTTAATTATTAATAAAAAAATAAAAAATAAATCACAATAACAGCCCCCTCACACACACACACACACATCACCCCCAGACACACACAAATATATAATATATATTATATATATATATATATATATATATATATATATAAATAAAATATATAAAATAACCCTCAGTGAGTTAACAGACAAAGAAAATTAGAAACCTAGAATGTGACGGCAGATAAAAACACCCTCACACACAGCACCCCTCTTACATACACACACACTGCGCCCCTCACACATACAATACGTCCAAATATATTTTATATATATATATATATATATACACATACACACACACACACACACACACTACAGCACCCCTCACACTGCACCACTACACACATTACGCTCCAGATACACGCTAGATCCCTTACCCTATATGCACTCTTAATCCTCTATACACACACACACACATAATCTCCTATACACACTCTGGGTCCTTTACACACTAGATCTCCTACACACCCTCTCTACAACCCCTACACACACACACACACACACACACACACACTACAGCCCGTAGGCACACACTCGCTACTTCCCCTATAACACTATGCCCCCAATACACACACTCTCTACAGCCCCTAGCCACACATATTACACCACAAACAAATGAAATTGGCCTATTTACACAATACCACACCACACTCTACACACACGCAATCCCACAAGCAGGCTCCAAACACATGCACCATACACTTTCCTGGCCCTCTTGTCCTCTGGTATCCCACTTGTGGAGACACCAGAGACAATTTAAAAGCAAACACAGCGCAAGCATGTTATTAAATTTGCTTGCGCTGCGCAGAATACAGGGCCTTTTTCTAATGCCAGAGCTCTTCAGCGGGGCTCTGCGCATTGAACCAACATGCTCACTTTGAGAGGAGGCGTGCTTGTCATTAGTGATGACAAGACACCCCCTCTCTGGCCCCGCCCCCTTCTTAGGGGGCCGCTCTGATTGAAAAATGCCCGGGCCTAATTTTTTTCCCAGTCCGGCCCTGGTTGTGATAGAAGTCATTGTGTTGATCAGTTTAGTTTTGAAAATCAAATTATTCATAAGGCGTGGGTGTGGTCGTCCCATAATGTTCAGAAATCATCTTGAAAATGTGTGCATGTATAGCTAGCTGAGCATAGTGTGAGTTGCATTTTTGCAGTAACGATTAGGCAAAATGTTCGCTACCACTGATCTATAAAACAAGCACATCAATGTAATTGTGGAGGCCTAGATCAGTTACGTGAAAAAGGTGTTGAGTCTATGGAACACTTGCAAGCTCATACTGTATTTATTTATAAAATATTTTAAAAGGAAAGATATTGAGATTTCTCTCGTTTTCAAGTATGTCCTGGGTCCACAAAACATTGTATGGATACATTATGGTACAATAAAATACAAAAACAATATATAGAAAATGTAACAATGAATAGGTAGGAAATATATAATCAACCATGACAGGTGCATTCTGTTTTGAGGTATGTAGAGAGGGATCTCTTTAGGCCTGGGGAAGTTTTTAAGGTGTGCGGGAGGTCATTCCACAATTGCGGCGCTCTGTAGGAGAAGGAGGATTGGGCTGCTTTGTTTTTGTATTGAGGTAGACTAAATAAAGTGCTGGTACCGGATTGGAGGTTGTAGGAGGTGGGAACAACCGAGGAGAGCATTCTGCTCAGGTAGGGTGTGAGTTCCCCAGAAAAGCTCTTAAACACAAGGCTGGAAAGATGAAGGGTGGGTCTGGATTCCAGCGACAGACAGTTTAGTTCTTTTAGCACGTCACAATGGTGGGTCATGTAATTACATTGTAGCACACAAATCGGCAGAACGAGTTATACAATGTATTGAGTTTATTAAGGTGGGTTTGCGGTGCAGGTGCGTATACTACATCCCCATAATCAAGGATTGGCTTCAGCATTTGCTGTACAATCTTTTCCTTTACTGTAGGATTTAGGCAGGATTTGTTTCTGCACAGGGCATCTAGTTTTGGATAAAGTTTAGATGCAAGTTTTTCTATGTGGAGGCGAAAACATAGATTGGTGTATAACATCATACCCAAGTATTTGAAAGAGTGGACTGCGGTCAGTGTGCCATTTGAATTTGCTTTGATGGATAGGTGGGAAATGTGTAATTTGTGTAATTTAGGTACTGTACATACTGTATGTTGACATTTGTACTCTAACATTTGAATGTTAAAATACAGCAAAAGTCTTTACTCATAAATTGTTAGCTGGTAGAAAATTTGAGTGAAGCAAAAAAAAAAAAAAAAGTGGAAAACCCTATATGGTGCGCATGGACTTATAAAATTGTAAACTCTACATTCATGAAAACTGTGGGGTAGAAACATGTAACAGATTCGTCAAGTCACAAGAAGCCGTTGCGTTGATGTGCCTTGGGGAAGATATTTACCACTGATGCAATTGAGATGAAACCATTCTTTGTGTGATATTTAGAGAGGGTGATATGTACAACAGTCTTCATAAAAAGAACACTCCTGGCTGCTACTGACCTATTTTATAAAGTTTCACAAAATTATATATAACAAAAAGGATGGAACAAAAAACAGTAATTTGACTTACCGTAAATTCCTTTTTTCTTAGAATAGTGGCAGTACTTACAAGTGGGATGTTCCTTATGGTTCTGGACAAGAAGCTCCCCCTTCTTAGGATTTAATTGCTGTGCTCCGCCTGCTGCCTCCATATAATCTGTAAGCCAGAGTCACATACCAGTAATACAAAAGAACCAAATGGAGACTGAATAATGCAAAGTAATTTAATCCATATGAAAGAGGAGGGAAAGCCAGTACTGCCACTATATTAAGAAAAAAGGAATTTACGGTAAGTAAAATTACTGTTTTTCCCTTCATATAGTGGCAGTACTTACAAGTGGGATATAGCAAGATCCCTGCACAAAACAAAGGGTGGGAACTCAGCAGGCCACAGCTTGTAGCATCTTATTCCCAAAAGCAGCTACAGATGATGAGAATACATCCAGCCTATAATGCTTGATAAAGGTATGTAAGGAAGACCAAGTAGCAGCTTTGCAGATGTCTTCAGGTGAGGCGGCTGCTTTTTCAGCCCAGGAGGTCGCCAAAGCCCTAGTGGAATGAGCCTTTAACGGGAATCTAAGGGGAATCCCTTTGGATTGATAAGCCAACCTGATTGTATTTGTCAGCCATCTGACCAAAGAGGGTCCTGAGACAGCACAACCCCTGTTAGTGCCTTGAAAGTATACAAATAGATGATCTGAGGATCTAAACCCCTGAGTCTTCTGAAGATAGATCTTCAGGGATCTTCTAACATCTAGGAGATGCCACTTTCTTTCCAGATCCGATGTAGGAGATTGACAAAAAGCCGGCAGGAAAATAGGTTGGTTAATAGCAGCACTAGAGATAACCTTAGGCAAAAAAGAAGGCTTGGTGTGCAGGACCACCTTGTCTTGATGAAAAATGGTGAATTCCGGAGAGGAAGAGAGAGCTTGGATCTCATCTACTCTTCTAGCAGAGGTGATAGCCACCAGGAAAGCCATCTTGAAGGTAAGCAGCTTTATAGGAACCTCCAGTAATGGTTCAAACGGTGGTTCACAAAGGGCTTGAAGCACCAGAGACAGATCCCAGGTAGGGAAAGGTACTAACTTGGGAGGCCTCTTCAGCCTTATGGATTTTAAGAAATCTTCGTATAAGCAGGTTTGAGGCAATGTCACGAACCAGGAAGTGACTTAGAGCTGAAATCTGGCCTTTGAGCGTAGATACTCCCAGGCCGGCTTCAAACCCATCTTGCAAAAAAGAAAGAATTTCCGGGATAGAGGCTTTGGCAGGAACCAAACCTCGAAGTGAATACCAGGTTCTGAACTTCCTCCAAACTCTGAAATAGATTTTTAAAGTGGACAAGCGGACAGAAGACAGCAACACATCACATAAAAGGTCAGAAAGACCATGACCTTGAAGGATCATCCTTGCAGCAACCATGCCGTCAGGTGAAACATCTCCAGGGTATCTACGGGAAGAGTCACATTCTCTAATATGTGAGAAGAGACCGGGAGAGGCCAACGTGAGATGGTCATGTTTTCCACTTCTGAAAACCAACTTCTGTTCGGCCAGAAGGGCAGGACTGCCAAAATTCCTGCCTTCTCCCATCTTATTTTCTGAACAATCCGTGGCATAAGAGCGATAGGAGTGAAAACATAAGCCATGTCGAAGTTCCAAGGGATCGATAGACCGTCTAAGACATCTGGGTAATCTCCTGTATGGAGAGAAGCAAATCTTTGTACTTTTCTGTTTCTCCTTGTGACCAACAAGTCTATCTCTGGCCTGCCGAAGCGTGAAACCAGCTCCAAGAAAACTTGGTTTGACAGTGCCCAGTCTGCCTGAGACCAATGGTTTCTGCTGAGGTCGTCTGCAATAATGTTTAGAGACCCTCTGATATGGGTAACTGATATTGCGAGAAGATTCGCTTGGGCCCAAGACATTATGCGGTAGCAGAGATCTTGTAGAGCTTTCACCTTTGTGCCTCCCTGGTGATTCAAATAAGCCACTGTAGTGGCATTGTCTGACTGAACCCTCACTGACTGATTGGTAATGGCTGGACTGAAGGAAACCAGTGCCTTCCAAACCGCTTTTAATTCCCTGAAATTTGAGGAAGCGCCTGCCTCCACTCTGTTCCAAAGACCTTGATGGAACTGAGAACCTAAATGGGCGCCCCAACCCATCTGGGAGGCATCTGTGGTTATCGTAATCCACTGTTTCTGTGCAAACAATAGGCCCTTTGAGATGTTGCTTCTGTCTTTCCACCAGTTCAGTTGTCTTTTCACCCCTTCGGATAGGTGGAAGGGAGAGTCTAGATCTTCCTGTTTTCGTGTCCATTGGGAAGGAATGTCCCATTGTAATGGTTTTGATTCTGCCTTTGCCCAGGCTACAGCCGGGATTGCAGAAGTGAGGAGACCTAGTAACCTCATAGCATCCCTGATTGAGCTTAGGTTTTTTTGCAGCTTTGATATGGCTTTTAAAATCCTCATTTGTTTCTCTATTGGTAGAAAAAGAGAGAGGGACTGTGATTCTACCCGAAGACCCAAGAATTCTAGACTCAGTGACGGAGTCAACTTGGATTTTTCCAGGTTCAGGATCCAACCATGATCTTTCAAAACCTTCATTGCAATCTTGAGATGAAGTTTTAGCAGTTGTCTTGATTGGGCTTTCAGGAACCAATCGTCCAGGTATGGAACAACAGAGATACCTTTCAGACGTAAAACTGCTGCTATGGGTGCCAGGATCTTTGTAAAAACTCGAGGAGCTGAGGACAGGCCAAAGGGAAGAGCCTTGAATTGTAAATGGAGAATCCTTCGCTTTCTTGTTAGAACTGTAAATCTGAGAAACTTCCAGGAAGATTCTGAAACTGGTACATGGAGATAAGCATCTTTTAAATCTAACTTTGCCATGTAATCTCCCTTTTGTAAAATGTGTGTCACAGACAGAATACTTTCCATACTGAACTTCTGGTACGGTATGCAGGTGTTTACTTGTTTCAGGTCTAGGATCGGCTGAAAGGATCCATCTGGTTTTTGAACCAGGAAAAGGCATGAGTAAACTCCCTGAAATTCCCAACGTTTGGGTACCTTCTCTACCACATCTTTTCTTAAAAGAAGAAGAGCTTCTGTTAGGAGTGCCTCTGTTTTTACCCTTGAAGGATAGCTTGACAGTAGGAAGGATGGACGTGGTCTTGACGAAAACTTTATTCTGTAACCTTCTGAAACGGTTCTTGTAATCCACCCATTTGAAGTACTCTTTTTCCATTCGTGGGCGAAGAACCGAAGGCGTCCTCTCACTCTTTTGGCATCAAAACTTCCTCTTTTTGTCTTGCCTGTTGGATTCCTGTCTAGACCACTGGCTGTTTCCACCATGTTTTTGAAACCTGCAAAACCGCCCTTGGTAACGAAAGGACCTCTGACCCTTGTACTGAAATCTTTTATATCCCTGGGTTCTTGATTCCAGAGGTAGAGCTTTCTTTGTTTCCGACATCTGTCTAATAATGTCTTCCAAAGGAGTACCAAAAAGTTTGTTCCTCTCAAAGGGTAATTCACATAAGGCTGTCTTAGACGCAGAATCAGCCATCCATGTTCGTAGCCAAAGCGCTCTTCTGGCTACTGACGACAAACCCATAACTCTTGCTGATAAACAAAGAAACTCATCAGAGGCATCCGAAAGGAATTCATTGGATAGTTTCAATAGGAACATGAGATGAGCAGGATCTGTATCTGATTTTCCTATAAGGGAATCTTCCAGGGCTTTTAGCCAAACACTCTGAGCTCTGAGAACCGCTGAACCTGCGGCCTGGATATCCTGCGGCCTGGAATTTTTTTTTACATGAAGTTTCGGCTCGTTTGTCCATTGGGTCTTTAAGTCCTGAGACTTCGCCAATTGGTATAGTGGTTTTCTTTGACAGCTGGGCAATCTGAACATCCACTTTAGGAAGATCTTCCCATTTTTCTTCAGACTGTAGCTTAAACAGTAGTTTAAAATGCTTTGAAATAAACGCACATCTTTCAGGATTCTTCCATTCTCTATGAAGGAGATCCAAGATTTTAGGAGACATTGGGAAACCTTTAACCTTACCCTTGGTAGGTTCAGTTTCTTGTACAGCCGTCGTCACTTCTTTAATACATTTCTTCAGCTCTTCTGGTGGAAAACCCTCCTCCACACTTGAAGCCAGGCTGGAAATATCCAAAGGTGAAGAAAAAGAGCATTCTCCTGAAGAGACGTCAGACACAGAAGGAGATCTATTCCTCCTACGTTTTGTAGGCAGTTTCTCTTGAATAGCCGGTTCTTTTTTCACAGCATCTTTAAAAGATTCAAATGTCTGGAACAAATTTTCCTGAAACCAGCCCAGGAAGGATGCCATATCAGTCTGCTTGGCTTTTTCTAGCAATTCCGTTGAGCACTGATTGCATGTCTTTTTGCGACATCCGTCAGGTAGAGGTACCGCACATTCCAGACAACATAAGTGCTTAGATTTGCTTGTGGCTTTTTTCTGAACAGATGCTGACATCTTGTCTTTATCTGTCTTATCTGGAGATATAGGACTGGACATATCTGTGGGAAAAACACCAGAATAAAATAATTCTAGGAGCATGCATAATGAAAGGTAAAAAAAGGAGAGTTTAAATAGTTAAATCTCACCTAAGATCCGTGTAGGAGGGCTGGTGACACGGAGAACCAGGACTGTACACCCACCCTTGGGGTCAGGAAGGTCCTGCACAGCTACACAAGTCCACATTTTGAATTTGGCGCCAAACACCGTTTCGCGCATGCTCAGTAGCGCGATTCTGTGTTAGGTGGAACGCAATGCCTCCCGGGCGTGCATTCCACTGCTGTGTGCATGCGTAATGAGCAATGAAGGAGGACCGCCCGAGAACTCATTCAGAAATGCCACAAAAGCCAGTACCCGGTCGCGTTCCGTAACGCGAACCCGGAAGTACTATTGCCGCTCAGTTCCCGCCCGGAAGCAATCGGGCACTCACCTCCCGGTCAGCAACCTGTGCTGACCGCACCAATTCTCCACCTGCACTGT
Source organism: Pelobates fuscus (assembly GCF_036172605.1). Taxonomy (NCBI): domain Eukaryota; kingdom Metazoa; phylum Chordata; class Amphibia; order Anura; family Pelobatidae; genus Pelobates; species Pelobates fuscus. Next base: position 330,668,764 of record NC_086319.1, read on the forward strand.
GGGGGAACCTGTCCGTCCCGTTGCCGGGACAAGAAGAACTGGTATGTGACTCTGGCTTATAGATTATATTGAGGCAGCAGGCGGAGCACAGCAATTAAATCCTAAGAAGGGGGAGCTTCTTGTCCAGAACCATAAGGAACATCCCACTTGTAAGTACTGCCACTATGCGAAGGGAAAATAAGAGATTCACATTTGAAGTTACTATTTTTGCTTCAAAACCCCATGCTTTGCAGCTTTTGCAATAAACTCACCAAACCAGGAAGTTACTTAGTCAGTTATAACGCTCTGGTGATTTTCTATAGCATTGCTCAGCTTATATCTCAAGTAGCAATTTATAGGCAATGGTGTCTGTGAGTTGTATCTAAGAAACTGGTGAACTACAACCCAAAGACACCTAGGTCAAGAAAAATAACTAGATGCAACCCAACATATCCTTACCTTCAGATTACATTCAGCTTTAGATTGACAGTCAGGGAGCCTGGGAGCTTGCTTGGATGCTAGGGACAGGCAGATGAAGGGCACTAGGTCACCTGGTCCAGCCGTGGGCTGGTGGACAGAGACTTAAGAATCTTGCTTTACGGGCCTGATATTTTGGATACTACATGTAGTGGCACAGATGTCTTCCAGTTGCCTCTTTGTACCTCTATGTGTCCGCAACATAAGCAGGAGCATGGATGATAAATGTGTCATTTGAGCAGAGGGAGTGAGGAAGCCCTCCTGGCTGTCCACTCAACTTCCATGGGGGGGGGGGGGGGCATACCTAAATGAATTCAAAAAGGTGCCAATTTCTCTTGAAATCTGTACTTTTGTTTGACAAGCAGGTTACCCCTAATGCACTTCAGCAAGCTTAAGGGCTTTAGGGGTCTGATGTGTCCCTCTAGATTGTTGAGCTTAAGTGATTACAACTCTTCCAAAGAAGAATTATAGAGACATTAATGGAACCATTGGACAGTTTGCAAAATCAACCAGTGCAGTGCATGATAAAGCGCTGCCACTTATGCACTTTGTCATATCTGGTGAACGGGGGCCGTTGCAAGTGCTGTCGAAAAGCTGGTCTTGCCACAATCATTTAGGGCAGAGGAATAGTTTCAGAAATTCCCAGAGAAAATTTAAAGTATGAGACAAAAACAAACAAACAAACAAAATATTAAAACACAACCATCACTGTTCTTTCTGAATACCACAAAAGGAATGCTTCATCATGTGCTGGATCTGTGCTAGATATCCCAAGGCACATTAACATAAAGAGGTTATCCACTGAGCAGTGAATTCTGATGAATCCAAAAGTGAATTACAAAAATATGGTAAAATCGTCATATTGGGTGGGTGAAGGGGTGAAGGGGGGAAGGGGGGTGAACACAGATAAATTGGAGATTATTTTTAACTCTGCTAGTTTAGCATACGATTTGAGTTACAAACATGTCAAAAGGTACTTTACTATATTATATTTGAGAAATGTGTTTACTATTTTTAACATTGTAAAACACAGTTTTTCTTTTCTTGTAGATATTTCACTGGAGCAAGCATGATATATTCTATATTGTATATGGTTATACACATTTCTTTAATTATTTTGGTTTTCAAGAATTGTGGAAAAATTAAAAAAAAAAGTCTTCAGTTAAAATTTGGCATAACCATAATTTTGCTACTTTGACTTAAAAATGTGCAAATCCCAGTTTGGCAAATCAACTGCAATTGTACTTTCAATCTGGTTTAGAAAACATAATCCTCCATTTTAAATGTCTTATGTATTTAAAAATATTGTTATGAAAAAAAAAAAACACCTCAAAATACAAACAGGACATGTTTTAGTAAAAGGAACTATATATAGGATATAGAATGCACACCATAACAATCTCAAAAAAATATTTACATTTTATTATGTACAAAAAAGTACCAGAATGTAAACATATAAGAAAAAATAAATATAAACAAAGTAACAGAAGTAAAGGCAGATACAATAAAATAATAGTAATAAATTACCACAAAAATCCTTACAAGCCTCAGACAGAAACACGAGTCACCAAACCCCCCCCAACGTTTCGGCACCAACTGGCTGCCTTTATCAAGGGTACCCTTGATTTTTGTGGTAATTTATTACTATTATTTTATTGTATCTGCCTTTACTTCTGTTACTTTGTTTATATTTATTTTTTCTTATATGTTTACATTCTGGTACTTTTTTGTACATAATAAAATTTAAATATTTTTTTGAGATTGTTATGGTGTGCATTCTATATCCTATATACATTTGAATATTTAAAGCACTTGAGGGAGTGCTTATATGGTTTGCACCTGGCTGTTTTTATATTGTTTTGTCTCTCCATGTGCTGTTGATTTGAGATTAGTAAAAGGAACTATCCACATACGACAAATGTAGTAGATGTACCCCAAAGAAATTATGCATAGACTTTCTATGGCTGTTCAATAACAGCCTTCTCAATGAACTACAGAAGTATTAGCAAGGCAGGTGCTATGTGCATTTGCCTGCCTCTTGAGTTTTGCTCCACACAGCTAAACTACCAAGGAGTAATAGGACCAGCTGTGTGATTTACAGTCAAAGAGTCAAAGTGGTGTAAGAAGGTGCTTTGATAAAAGTGCCAATTTCTTATAAAATTGAGGAAAAAAACAAAAACATTTAGTATATAAAAGTCCTTCAGCACTCTAAAGTGCTTTGTGTTCCTTAAAATGCCCATTTTTTTTTTTAGATATATATTTGTGGTCAGGGCCATTTCAGTATAGTATGAAATAGCTAGTGAGAATGCTTATCACAATAATCAAGTCGGTAGAGGTGTGCCGAAACCGACGTGTGTGGTAGGCCTGTAAATAAGTGGGCAAAAAGGAATACCCATATAATTTAATCAAAGATGTTTATTACGAAAACACAAGACATGGAGTTAGCGTATTACAGTGACATTACACAAATTCATTCCTTAATTCCTGTATTGGCTGAGGTATGCGTTGTTGGTGGGTTTGTACTGAATAAGTACCTCGTGACCCTACTGGCTGATCTTAGTTGATGTTAAGTTATTACGTAGTTATCCTGTATGTGTACAGGTTTTAGAATACCCTAGGCAAAGCTTGGAATCGTGTTGCCCTATGATGGTAAATTCTCTGGTCGTGGGAAACCATGAAAGCCAAGTATATGGCGGTTTGAGCATGGTGTTTGTAACTGAAAACATGTGGTTTTGAATGCCTGGGAGATATAACTTAATGGTGTTGTGTGACATTTGTTTTGATGTGGCAAAAAATGTCGAAGGCCCCGCCACGTTGTATTCTTGAACCAGTTTGTAAGATGGTGGTCTGACATGACCTTTGATATATGCCGTAAGCTCTGTCATGCAGTGTGCGTATTCTTTGAGGGCCAACTGTGTGAATTCCTGCTGTGACTTAGCCACTTTACTATTCCATAGGCAATGCTTGGAGTTGGGGAGCGATCGTGTCCATAGGTGAGGCAGTTGTTAGGGACCTCCTGAATGACTAGATAAGTGGTCAGCAACTGTATTGTAAGTGCCTGTTACGTGGTAACATATATCAGATAAAAATTTGGTGACAGGCTTCCCCTCCGTTAGTCGTCTAAATAATTCATAATAAGGGATACCAGACTGGACTGGTTTATGACGTGGCCAATTGACAAATTGTAAGAGACCTCGAACCGGTCTGTTTGCCCATGAATGACCCCATGTTGCTGCTGCGGCTATGATGGAATATACCTTGAAGCGTGCAGAGTTCTTGTGGAACCTTTGATCTGGGTTACTTCGTCTGCCACCTACTTCATAGCCAAATGTCCCCTGAGGTTGCAGCAAGCTCTGTGTAAGCCGTTGCATCGGGGCGACTATATATGAGGATGAACCTAGTTAAAGACATATATGTATAGGGAAGAGACACCTAAATATATTGAGCCTAGGTGAGTTCCCGCTGGGCGTCTTTCTGTTAGAAGAACCTAAAATGTGTATGAAGTATGTGGGACATTTCTAGTTTACCAGCAGGAACTAATATTGGAGATCACGTAAGTGTTTGTGACTGAAGTTGTCAATGCCGATAAAGGGCCATATAGGGAGGTTTTGAGCGGTCTAACGTGACCTTGGTCGTATGTAACTGCCCAACTGTGGGGCCGAATTGAGTCGTAGTGGATTGCCCGCAGTTGCTCGTCTGTAACGTGAGAGTGAGAGCCACGTGTAGAGGCATGCTGTGGTAGGTTGTGACAAAGTGCAAACTTATGTCAAATTGTAATTCCTATGCCGTATGTAATAGCCCACATGGGGGGCGGCATCATGCTAAAGTGGATAGCCCTTTGGCAGGATGTATGTAATGTGTAAAGAGTGTGGTTATGAATAAAAGTTGGCCGTGGTATGATAAGGTAATGATTGACCCTGTAAGCTGTAATTACTTAAAAGCCTGGATGTTGGGTAAAGCTGTACAATAGGCATTGAACTTGCCTGGCTAATGTGGTAACTCGTACCATGGTTGCCCGAGCAGTCAAATAGCCAGGGAAGCGGGAAGGAAAGTATAAATATCCTGTATATGAGCTGGTCCAATATGCGGCAGTGACGTGAAATAGTTCAGTATGGAATGGCTATGTAAGCACGATGGCGGCTGACTAGTAAGGTCGACCAGGGGAAACTTAACTGATAATTCAGTACGAATCATAATGTATATGGCATGTTGCCCGCGTTGTAAATTGACAATATGTTAGACTGAAGTAGTAAAATAAGAGAGGCCAGGAGAACGTCTGTTACAAGGGAATTATTACATTCTGTGCTTTTTTGGCCAGGAGTAGGCCGTGTAGGTAAGGTCGTGAGGAGTGCTACTGTGTAGCCGTATGTGGGCCGTGCAAGATATAGCAGATGTATAATACTATAAGACGTTGCTTACAGGTAGAAGCTGTAAGATAGCTGAACTTTACGTATACATTTCAAACCAGATGGTATGTGTACTTAGTGCCCCAATGAGGGGTTGCAAATAAGACGTAGTTGTCCACTAAGGTTACCTGAAGTATGTTGCCAAGGCCCATAGATGGCCTTGATTGAGAAGTATGCAGAGGTTGAGAAAGGCCCAATGTAGTTCCTGTGGTATTGGGAGGTAACGTAAGTCTGAGTGGAATTTAATTGGGTGAGGTTGGTAGTTAATTTAAGTTGTAGATCAGCTAAAAGTTACTGGTTATGACAGCGTAGCCATAAGTGAACTATGCTCATACTGACATTGTACAGCAACTTTCAGCGTACCATATGATCGTTGTATGGTCTACATGGGGAACATGATGGAGGTGCTGAAATCCCATAACTAAATTTACTATATACCTGCTGAGTCCAATGACCTGAGGGTCACAATTGCCAGGAATATAGGCTGAGACCTGTAGAATGCAGTAGTGTCTGTACTGCCACAAGATCAAGAAGGTTATGACTAGACGGATGAATAAGTCCAATCTAGTGTCTCTGGCCTTAAGGACCACTGAGATATCGCCCAAGGGGCATGAGCGGTGTGCTGTGACATCCTGGGCGGCAATGAGAAGCGAGACGAGATCAACGTCCTTGCCTTCCAGGATGTTCTTAATGAGGTTTGCCGGACCATATGGTTGAAGTAATGACTTGAGGCCCTAAGTTAATGGGCGTATTAGAATTACTGGGTTGTGAATGGGAATGGGCCGGATTATCAGTTGCGAGTGTTTTTTTGTGTCGCGACTGGACACCTTCCCGTGTTTCTAGTCTATTGTTCATCTGTCCCATGGATGTTACTCTAGAGGCAAACCTGGTATGCAGGTGGCATTGCTTGTGCCACTTGAGCCTTCCCCCATGTCTGATGTGTTAGTATTGGCTCGTTTTGCCTGAATAGTTCTGCTTTGCTGGCAGTAGTTGTAAAGGGTGTGCTGCCCTGCGTAATTCGGCCGTGATTCGTGTGATAGTCCATGATCTAATGGAAGATGGACTGCCGGTGTCCCCTATTCATGTAGGGTTGGCAGTCCTAGGTGTAGTACTTAGAATATAAATGTCATCTCCTTCTTCTGGAACTTGGGACAACTGAAATATATATATGTCGGAATCACGAGTTTTTCTTGAGGGTGTATGCATTTGTTTTAACCAGTGCCGAAGTGGCAAAACAATTCATTAGACTAGTGACAGGTGAGTCCCTACTAGTTGCCAAGTGGCTGGGTCGGTTCTACCTATGGTTGGCGTGAGGGGTTGATCTGCTGGATGTGGGCTTATCAGGGATGAGTCTTTGATCTGTGGAGGGGGTGTGACGGGTGATTCCCTTGCTATACAAGGCGAGGCATCTAGCTATGATTTGGCCCGTGGGGCGTTATAACCTCTTTCGTGGAGGATGGGTGTTGGCCTCGCAGGACCTCTATCTCTAAGGCATAAGGTGCCTGGGAAAAAATACCTAGTTGGCCATATCAATAAGTCTCTGTGGAATGAAACTTTATTCAAAACTGTGTGTAAGGAACCTGGAGCCACATACTTGTATGAACAATGTATGTTCGGTGTTCTGCAGTCGTCTCAGATTATGTTAAAAGGGGGTGGGGGAGGCTTGAACTGGCTGATGGATGATAGCACGGAAGGCATTAGGTACCTGTGAGGTCGTACTGACATGTCGTTGCAGAAGAACCCCCATGATTGTATTGCTTGCTTGCACTCTGGACACCTACCAATATCTTGGATGACATAAGCAATATTCTGGTATGTCACATATACTTTGTAACCTGATGAGCCTAGTCAGTTTAAGCTTGGCATGTTGATCTCTTATGATGTTTGTTTCTTGTTTATATTGTTTTACTGAGTTTTAAATATATATTTTATATATATATATATATATATATATATATATATATATATATATATATATATATATATATATATATACACTTTTATCTATTTGTATCTATTTGATATCTGAAACCTTTTTCCTCGGAGCGTATTCTGCTCCACTTTCATAGATTTCGTTTCCTTTCCCCTGGGAGAAGAAGTGGAACGCATTTTTGCCTCCCATTTCTTTTTGTGTTTCCGGTCCGGGAGGATTTGTTACACTGCTGCGTTCTGTTTCATTTTTGCTTCCGCCTTCCGGTGAGCGTGGAACGCATATGCGTTTCAAACACGGACTAAATGGGACTTCCGGTAACACGAGAATGAGGCTTGGAACGCACACGCTGTTTGAAAGCGCGAAAAGTGGATGCAATCCGACGGAGGAGATTGTGTGCAGATGTGTTCAGCTGAAGAAACTATCCGGATTGACTGACTATGTTTTAAGGCAGGGTATTTAAGTGTATTTATGTATGTATTATGTGTATTCTGTTGCTGCAAGCCCCTGATGAAGTCATTTTGACGAAACGCGTAGGGCGGCAGGCTTTATTTTATATTAATTTTTTTTACTGTGGATTTCTTCATCTCTTTTGTCTCCATACTTCTTAACATTCTGATGGCGAAATTTTGCTTTGGTGGAAGACATTGAGTCTGATTTGAAGAGCCTTTTAACTTCTGTTACATTGTAAGTGTATCCAATAAAGCCACATTTTAATACTATACAGTTATACACTATGGTCTGCCTTTTTGTTTTGTTTTAAGCCTCCATCTCTCCACTGAGAAGAGAAGAAGCATCTCAAAGAAGACCGTTTATACCCTGCCTTTTTACACCTTTTGTTTGTGAGTGCATTTTAGTCTTTTTTCGTGTTATGTGTTTTTATTTTTCTGTCTGCACTATTCGGTCTCCCTTTGTACTATTTTAGGTTGTGCTTTTTAGTGTTTTACATGTTGAGTCTGTAACTTATGTCAGAATAAGTCATGGCAGTATAGTAAATGTCTGCTCGATATGGTTAGTACCCAACGTACATTTTCCTGTGCCCTGAGAGCTGTATCATGTTTGAGTAACGAAACCTGTTAAAAGAAAAACACTTCTTGCATAGTAACTTGGTCTATAACCACGAGAGTAGACCTGTATAATAATTGACAAAATAGTGGCATAAGCATACCCCTGAGCCTGCCCTGGAATAATTTTCCATACTATCCCAAGTGCTAACAGTTGTAAAGACATTTGTGAAGATAATAGCAATGGATTTCACCTATATGGCATACAGTGATTTATAACAGAGGCTATGTGCAACAAGGCCACCAGGTGGCGTGTGCTGCACTTAAGGGGACACCCGTGTATATAAAACAGTGTTGTAACAATGACTATGAATTATGACAATAAGAAATAACATAGTACACATAATATTTGTCATAAGGTGCAAATCAAGCTGTCCAATCCTCAATTCACACATTACTGCACTTAGAGGAATCTCAGCATTTGTGAATGGGAATCCACACTGAAGTAGAGCAGCACCTGACTTCGACCTGTACCTGGCCAACCTGGTCCCCACTAGACCCCAAGGAAGCCACCCACACTCAAATATTAGTAGATACAAACAGAGCTGCAGAATAAGCCACCACCTCAAACAAATAATTCAAACAGCACACACACAGTCCCAATAAACACAACATCACTGACAATCCCCACAAACACAACCCCACAAGCAGCCTCTCATATGCAATTCAATAAACAGCCCTATACATACACCACCAAACACACAATGTGACATATCATTGGTACACACAATTCCACAAGCAGCTCCTATACCAGGCGTAGGTAACCTTTTGCACTTTTGACTAAACCTCCAATGAAGCTTTGCCAGCATTATGGGGGCTGTAGTCCACAACATCTGGAGTGTCAAAGGTTGCCTAACCCTGTATACAATGCCACCATAGGCATCAGACACAATACCACATACTACTCATGAACATATACAATATCAAAGTTTACATATCCACAAATACAAACTGTGGCACCCATAAATAACACAAGCAGAATACGACAACATACAAACAATAATTTTAAATAAAAGGACCGGCACACCAAGGGACTTCAAGATCGTGTTTTGGCACAGTACTACTAAAATTTTTAATTCAGTGTGAATAATGGTAAAAACTAAAATAAAAAAAAATTAAAAAAAATCAGCATTCCACTTAAATTCTATATTGTTATGCAAATAATAACATATATTCATATTTAAATTAATATAGATTACATGTGCCTATTTAGTGATTTATGAAGGGCAACTAAATTCACACAGAACACTACATCTCAATGAAGTGGTCCTGGTGCGATAGTCCTGTAGGTTTAAAGTTGCAATATAACTGAATAATTGCATATTGCAATGTACATAGCAAGGTTAAACACACCTCTAGGGGCCATCTTCCACACAGACAACCACTAGAGGCACTTCATGTGCAATGCCAAAGTGAAACTCAGTCATGTGACTAAATGCAGCACAAGAAATACATTAAATTCAATGCTTCCCTATGAGAAGCATATGAGAACCAATTGAGCATATGCATCTTGTCCCCAATTTTCTTCTATGAGGAGCATTGGATTGGGCAATCAATGAGGAAGCCATGCCTGGAGGAGGTGGAGCTGACAGCAGCATTGAGGCAGTCTCGGGGGTGGAAAAAAAACATTAAACTTTTTTTGTTTTTACTACTATTTTTTATTGCACGGGGGTGGGGGAAGCGCTAGGATAATTAGAGACTAGAGCACTGTAATGATAGGAATACAGGTTTGTATTCACAATGCTATAGTGTTCCTTTAATAGTCATAAATAATTTGCTCTGTGATGTTAAGTTATACGATTTATATCTAAATGTCATTGATGTAAATCTCAGATTGGGGGAAGGATGAATCTAGATATTTCATTGTGTAAGATTTGATAACATCAGCTTTTCTCCCATAGATCTAAACAAATATTACGCCGTAAATAACAAGTGTGTTGAAATAACCAAGAAAGTGGCATGTCATTAGGGAAAAGAGAGAAGAATCAGATGTGTTGTTACTTTGTGCCGGTTTAATCTGGAACAATTCCACAGAAGATATGCTCAATCTAGCAGTCAATTGGCAGCAAAGGTCACTCAAAACAATTTGAGTGCTGGGTGTGTGAAACGAGAGAGAAAAAAAAAAATCAGCATTCCACTTCTAGAGTTAAATTCTATATTGTCCTGCAAATAAATATATATATATTCTTATTTGCAGCTAACTTTTATAACTGTTCAATTTTTCTTCTGACCACACAATCAGCAGATTTGGCAAAACATACATTTAAACTTAATTTTAAGAATCTGGACATCATGCTAATCAAAAGACATCTGCATTATGGGGATATGTTGTATGTTGCTGTCTGATTTGTAATGGTCAATGTTACCCAGGCCAGAAACAACTATACATATTCAGTTATGGCACCAAAGAAATTACCAACTGAATGATCACACTAACAAAAAACAAACCAAAACAAACAACTCTCCCTTCTCCCCCCAAACAAAAACAGCAACACCCAGGATTAGAATAGACACAGTCCTCTACATAAACTAATTGACACATCCTGCGCCCACATAAATATTATTTTATTTAAGATTAAGGCAGATTTGATTATGCAATGCTCTTCTCATGTAGGAAAACTATCATAGTATTTTTGTCATAGTATTTTTGTCATTACTGAAAAATCAAAGATTACACACATTAGAGCCTTAGTGTGAATGCTTTTGTAATTAATACAGGTTAATATCTCATAACTTTTACTGGTTTACCATTGATACACCAGTGACTTGTAAAACCATGCACACAATAAAGATCTGAAGCCATGATAGTGTGGCGAGGTCCATGGTGCTTGTGACTGATGTTAAGATTTATAAGGGCACACTAGCTCTTTATTACTTGGATGGTTTTTGCTCAGGTAAGTGGCGCTTCTGACCAAAGAGGATGTAAAGATGCAATCCATGAGATGCACTGGAAAGAGCCATTTATATGTACACACAGTGGATGCGGGCAACTTTTGGCCTGGAGGAAACTATTGGCATATAGATGTTTTTGGCACAACCTCACATTTTTGTGTTGATGGTCCTACTCATGTGTGCAATATGTGGATAACAGATTTTTCCTATAGAACAAGACTGAATCTGGTTCCTGAGACTTCATTATCACCAATGAGGTGTGTTATGAATATCAGGAACCAGGATTGGTTTTAAAGATTTTTGGCTACACAGGCAAAGATGAATTTTGCTGCCACCACCCCTCACCAAAAAAAAAAAAAAAAAATAATGAAATTTCACCTCTTAATCCCACACACCCTTTGAATGTCTTACTCCCTTTAGTGACTCCCCCGCTTTGCGGTAGTCTCTTTCCTCCCAACCAGGTAAAGAAGCTTCTGTATCCTCTACCCAATCTGACAGGAAGCTGTTTGGTGCGCTCAAACAGCAGCTTCCTGTCAGACTGGGTAGAGGATACAGAAAAACCATTACCACAGCCAAGGCCGGACTGGGAAAAAAAATTGGCCCTGGCATTTTTCAATCACAGCGGCCCCCTGAAAAAGGGGCGGGGCCAGAGAGGGTGTGTTTTGTTATCATTAATGACAAGCACGCACCCTCTCAAAATGAGCATGTTGGTTCAATGCGCAGAGCTCTGCTGAAGATCTCTAGCATGAGAATTGCGTGTATATATACATATATATATATATGGAAGTATTGTATGTGTGAGGGGCGCAGTGTGTATGTGTGAGGGTGCAATGTGTGTGTAAGAGGGGTGAAGTGTGTGTGTGTGTGAGAGAGAGGTGTGCAGTGTGTGTGTGTGAATATGTTTGGAGGGATTCTTCCCTCAGAATTTATCTCCTCCCTATATACAGTACAGAAGTACTCACACAATAAAACAAGCTGGGCACAACATAAAGACATCTATAAAATAAGTACAGCTGAGTACAATATAGAGATAACCATGCCATAAACATAGCTGAGACAAAATAGATACCCATATAACAGGTAGAGCTTAGTAAAATACATAGAAATAACACACAAACTGGGCACCGAAAGGAGATACTCATAACTATCGCACCTAGCCAGGATCAATGTGATGGATGGCACAGAGCTGCAATACAGAGATACATATTCATGTCTCTGTATAATGATCCAGCTCTCTTTCCAACTTCCTAGCCTTCTCTTACATGGTCTTATTTTCAGTATTGCTCCCTTTTTGGCAACTTTAGCTTTTTATTAAATATTGCTGCTGTTATGAAACATACCAGCTACTTCATTTGTTCTGAGCATACAGGCTGCAAAATTAGAAAAAATATAGATGTGTAGATTTGCACTGTAAGCAACGTCCACTCTTGTGAGCTGCAACCGAATCTGTGTCGGGGATGATAGAGAGAAACTAAGCAGGCTACATGTAAGAAAGGAGAGTTCCAATATTGATGGAAGATGCACGGTGAGTAGCAATGGTGATGGAAAGATTGTGAAAGTTTCTGGAACCTCTCTGGATAGCTCATTTTTACATTAACGGCTATAAAGGGTTGTGGAAAGTCTGTCTGGGAGAAGTAAGGATTCTTAGAAGGTAGTTGCACATGGATGGAGATGGGAATGATAGTCATGGAAAAAGGAGAGGCATCCAGAAGAATGAAGAAGTAGGGCAGCAGTTAATTTGGAAATATGGGGCAGTGCATTTGAAGACTTGGTAGACTATATCAGAACTTTGAATTATATTCTGGAATCAATAGGGAGTCAACTGAGGCAGAACAATGAAGGAGATGATGAGCAATGAGTTAGTCATATTCCACTGGTTTGTGAGAAACACAAAACAGGTTATTCACTAAAAAGTGTCAATTGTCTGTCTGGAATTCAAAATGGATTTCAAATTGAAGTCCAAATAGCCGCACTTAAAACATAGGCTACTTAGAGAATTTTTCAAAATTGGCTATTTTGGCTTAAATGTCAAAATTAACCAGGGATTTCTGACAATTTGGACCTTTGTGAATAACTGCTTGTGTTGGTTATAAAATCTGTAAGAGTTTTTATAAACTTTAGTCAGAAAGTTATAACTTTTTGGCATCTGACCAGGGAATTTAAAATGTTTGAGGTAATAATAGAGTTGGAAATGTTTTTATGAGAAGTTGCCTCCGAAACAAAAAAAAAAAAGTGATTATAGTGCACAATTATATTGTCTATATTTATGGCAGAGAAGGGGTTTATGTCAGCTATGGGGGCAATATGTCACAATTACGGTGTATTTTAAGATGTTCCTTTGTGGAGTTATGTCTGCCTGACAGTGTAGGAGATAGAGTCCTTTCCCCTCTCTGTCGAGGATGGAGTTAAATTATAGATGCAGTCGGTCTGTCCATCTGGCAGTTTAGGATTGGATAAACTATTTATTGGCACAGTCTCTGGCAGGGAAGGGTTTAAATGTATGAACTTGTGGACAAAATCCTTTTTACATTTAGTTTTTTTGCCATTTTTCCCTGCAGTATAAATAGCCCCAATGGAATAGTAGGATAATGGATCAGCACTCTAGAATATTGTTACCAGAGGACAGTTACCGATTCTGCAGACTCCAAAGAGCTGCCTAGCTGCATGTGGAAATTCATGCTCTCCGTGTTAAAATCAATGAAATACTATAACAATTAATTTATTGCACCAGCAATTGTAAACACGTAAACGTACGTGTCCTGTAAAAACCTTGCAATCTGGCTAACCCACTCTACAACAATGCATCACAATGAACACAGTTCTGATAAACGTAAATGGCTATTAGTTATTACCAGTGTGCATCGGATGCTATGGGCACAATAAGCGGAGGCAACATTTTATTGCAGGTTGAAAAGGCATTGGACTATTGCCCTCATGTCCATTGTGAAATCCAAAAACACAACAACATTACTGTAAAAATTCCAAATATCCTGGGAATATTGTGGAAGCATAAAACAACCCTGTACCAAATAAAGTAAACTCCTTACATCTTTGCACTCTGCCCTTTAGGGAAAACATATGCATACAAAATTTAACAAAACAATGCAATTGTTATTTATTAATACCTGGGATCAACAGAGAAATAAGGTAGACTGTGCATATGCCATAAAACCAGGTTTTAGTATTCCAGTGAAAGGCAGGCAGCTCATAAAGCAGCATGTTTTCTGCTCTGCATTTAATATAAATGAAGATTTAGAGCGCTCGTCAAGTTACCTAAGCAAATCTACACTCATTTCACTATGGATGAAAGATACACAATAACAATAACATTTTATTCCTGTCAGCAACTTGACTATTTTATAAAAATTACATTTTTTTCCAGGTGAATTTAACATTTTATATTCCAGAAAACAATTCTACAATTCAGGGACTTTAAAAAAAAAAAAATTTAAAATATATAATAATAATAATAATAAATAATTCAAAAATATGGAATGATGTGCATTTATACAAACTGATATTTGCAGATCTGTCCTGCAAATAGTGTTGAATACACCCTAGGGTTTATTCACTAAGCTCCAATTTGTAGCAAATTAAAATCAGAATGACAACATTAAGTCAAAAATAGCTAACCTGAAAAAATTCGCTAGTTTAGCTTTAGTTGTAGTTTGGCCATTTTCGCCTCAGTTTCGCCATTCAGACTTGTATTTGCTACAATTCAGAGTTTAGTGAATAAGCCACAATATAATGATACATGGTTTATCAAATCACATAGGACTCCTTTACTACAACTGACCAGCATCTCTCCGGACTCGCCGGTTGCTTGTCGCCCCAGTGGAGGCGGTCAGGTGGACAAGGTATACCACTGTGCACAGCAGCAAGAAAAGGCCAAACGTTCCCAATGCAACAGTGCGGGGCCTCCTTTTTCTTCCATGGAGTCTTCCATCTAGAGAGGCTGCAATCTTTTCCATATTCAAACCTTAACAGATCTCCTCTCCCAGAACTCTGTGCCCTGGTCTGAGGGAGGAGGCCGGATTAATCTTCATCATGTGATACTGTGTGTCCTCTCTGCGTGCACAGATTAACCCTCCCTAGGGCTATAGTGAACCTCAGTTTCTCTTAGATAAAAGTGAGGGTCAGGAAGCATAATATCTAAGGACCACAAAGTAACAACAGTTAAACTCAGATGATGCTGGATCACGAGGCCCATTTTAAGCTGCCTTTAACCTCACATTGTTAATACCAGGGGGCAAATAAACTATTCCTGAAAGAAACAAGACACGTCAATCCTTTCAGCTCTGGAATGGTATTCAGTTATGTTTTACGCTTACTCTTTAATGACTTCAATTTCTGTCATAAAATGAGCTATTAACTAAGTCTAACTAGTGGGGTTGCTCTTTGCCATCTGGTAAATTGCTTTTTTTGTACCCTTGGCTTCTTAATCAGCGTAGATGTTGAGTTTTATATTTGTTACAATGCTATTAATATTACAAAGTATACTTTATTTTTTTGGCTTTGACAGAACTAGGTAATGACGTGCTAATCCTTTTATAGTGAAGGAGAGAATTAGGAACAGATTGTTTCTGTAGTGTAGAATTTGTTAACTCCTTCATTACAAGAAGTATCTTACACTTTAAAAAAACAAAAAAAACATTTCCAAAAGTCTGAATTTAGAAAGAAAAAAAAAAAACAACTTTCCTGGGAATTCAAAGGCTAAAGTCTGATAACAATACACATATTATTCTCAGAATTAAATCAGGCCAACTATGATTTGTTTCAGGTTAACCCTGAATTAAAACTCGACCAAATGCACCTGTAATACCTTCAAATGCTCCTGAAAGAACCAAAACTAAGCTTTACTTGGGAGTTAGTTTCTAAATTATTCCCATAATGAAATTAGTAACTTAAATAATTCGATCTGGCACCTGCCCAAATGGAAAAAGAAAAACAAATAAATAAAATATGGCAAGCAATATTATGGCTCCCATGCTAAATGACAGATTGGGAGGAAGTGAGGATTAAAGGGACACTCCGGACCCCTAAGGAACATCAGCTTGCTAAAATGCTTTATGTGTGAAGACTGTGTCTTTTTTTTTTCTTTTCATTTAAAAAAAAGATGTTGCTGAACTACAACTCCCATGATTCTATGAATGAAATAGGCTAAGAATCATGAGAGTTATAGTGCAGCAACATCTGGAGGGCCGGAGTTTGGAGAAGCCTGAATTAGCATGTTCATAAATTAAGTCAATTGCACAACCAGTCCTGCATGTTTTCATTGAAGTATGTCCACTAAGCAGTAATTTTATAACAAGACACGGAGGCTCATATTGCATATCCCTTTCTTTACTGTCCACCAATAGCAGCAAAGAAAACAAACAGAATGAAAAAATAATGAACATGTAGTAACATAGGCCCCTCCCCGCTCAGGTCCCAGTATAACAGGCAGCACTTCCCTTCCATTTCCCTCTTTCTTTGCTGCTCCGACACAAAGATAAGTACATGTCATTTTCTCTCTTCATATTCTCTTAGTATACTGATTTTGTTCATTGATATTTTCTGTCAGTCTGCTTACCACTTAACCTGGTAGCATTCTATAGTTTTTTCCTACCATATTTATCTCACATTTATTTGTATTTCTTGTTTTCATTTATTCATTTATTTATTTTATTTATATTTATTTCATTTTCATTCTGTATTACAATTTAGTATTTTGTCTCATTGTACCTCTATGTCTTTATCTGGTTTTCTGTTAGTCTCAGGGCCCAGACCTCCCCTGTCTATGTAGTCTTGTCTCCTGCCTGTCTTTTTGCCTCGGGCACCATTTTGCGCATGTTCTCTCCCGGCCGTGTATGCGTGCGAATTGAGCCTATTCGGCAGATTCGCCGCACACACATCTCATTCCCCATTTGGCGAACAGAGCGTTCGCATGTTCGGTAGTTTTACCGCGAATCTCGCGGGTGCCGAATCCCGCGAGATTCCCGGCGGCCATTTTCAAACTTCCTGTTCCTACATCTTAGTGTGTCACTGGTCTGGGCCCTGGTGAGAGCGTTTTTTAGATTCGTCTAGCTGTTTGGGTGACTAACCCATACGTTTTTTCTCTTACCCATTACTCCCTGCTAGTTTTATCAGCATGCCTAAACACAGACTATCCGCTGGGTCCACTCCCTCTGGGGAGTCTGATACCCCACTCATTAGGAGTGAGGCTCCTGTCACCTCAGACAACTCGCCTATTATGGCTGACGGAACTACCCACCCTGGTGGGGCACAGTTCCTAGCGCTGCAGCACTCAGTAACAGACGCCATTATGGCAGCCATGGGGTCTATGTCCTCCACCCTCTCCCACACCATTTCACAGGCCCTCTTGCCACGTCCTTCATACGAGCAACTTTCGGGCCTACTGACGCCTTTACCATGTCCCTCCACAAATCCCCAGGGAGAGGTGTTTAAAGAGGTGTTTAAAAAGGCTACCCGTAAGTCCAAGCATCCCTCTGCCTCCAGAAACACCATGACTGGCGTACCTTCGGTCGCCCCAGAAAGCGTGTCCCATCCATGCAAAAGAGCCTTTCCGCGCCAGGCAGAATGGGCGCGGCTTTGGAAATGTGCCAGAGCACAGAAAGAGAGCGACACCGACTCAGAAATCGGGTCAAATGAGGAGGCTATGAGCAAGTCGGATACCGACTCTGATGCGGATGCCGCTGATGATGGTCTTGACCTCCTTTCCTCTGCTCAGGCAGAGATGCCCGAGGCGAGATAGGGACCAGGAACCCCGCGGCTGCGGGGTCAACCCTCGTTGATCCTTCGGGTGTCCCACTCTTCGACCCGGATGATCTACACCATCCGAGGTCGGCCGAGTGGCTCCCGGCTGACCACGTTGCCACATACCTGGAAAATTGGGTCAGAAGACCCTTAAGTAAAGCGGCCCGCAACAAATTGAGGGCAGAGTGTCCTAGGCCTGTGGTGCCCAATAAAGTTTGTGACACTCCGGAGTTAGACCCCAAGATGACCCAGTTCCTCACTAAAATGGGTTGGAATCCCCGTAAAGGACTGGAGTCGGCCAGGACAAACACCTGGACATATTCGGCCCCTTGGCCAAACTATTTGACTTGGCGGAGGACGCCAGAGCGGAAAACCGCATGGTTGACCCCGAAGACCTTAGAGGTTGGGTCCAGAGAGCAATATGCATTGCTGGGAGTGTAAATACCTCCCTATCTATAGAAAGGCGTAAGGCCATATTATTCAAAATTAAGCCCAAACTGGCCAACCTCGCCCTTACGGAAGCGGGTAAAGACGCCCAAGGCCTCCTCTTCGGAGATTCCTTCATAAAAGATTTAGGGCGCTTCGTTGGAGCATTCACGGCTCTGGACAAGGCCCAAGCCTCCATGAGACGAGTATTCCAGGGGCGGGTCTCTACCAGGGCCGGCAGATTCAGGAGCCGTCTGTCCGGCCGCAGTTACCCCCAATCCCGTGGCACAGGATGAGGCTCCTTCCAATACCGTAACCAATACCAAGATTCCACTTCCCGCCCCACATTTTTTCCATCCCGCGGACGTCCATGGCGATCCAGAGGCCTTCGGGGTAACCCAAGCTCAAGACGACCATACGGTGAGATGCCTCATACCACACATTTCTTCTCCGGGTTACGTAGGAGGCAGACTCCAACATTTTTTCCCAGCCTGGTCACAAATCACTTCAGACCCCTGGGTACTGCCCACTATTCGGGGTTTCAATATAGAACTCACCAATCATCTCATACACATTCCCCCTCCTCGACCAATCCGCTTTTCCCTCCAGGATCGTGGACGGAACGACGAGGAACTCTCAACCCTCCTTCTCAAAGGGGCTATAGAACAAGCACCCCTCAGCCCCGCAGGTGTCCTAAGCAATATCTTCCTGGTGGAAAAGAAGGGCGGCCAATTGAGGCCCGTCATAAATTTGCGCCCCCTCAATGCCATAGTAAGGTACCGCCATTTCAAGATGAAAGGTATTCACCTACTAAGAGATCTCCTCCTCCACGGAGACTGGCTAGCAAAACTAGACCTAAAAGACGCGTACCTGACAGTGCCGATAGCGGTGGCATCTCGGGACCTCCTATGCTTTTACTGGCGGCACGAGACATGGCGGTTCACCTGCCTACCCTTTGGCCTCTCCTCAGCCCCGTGGTGCTTCACGAAGCTTTTACGGCCTGTGATGGCCTGGCTACGCAGTCGAGGAGTTCGACTAATCGTCTACCTAGACGATATTCTCCTCATGGCTCAGGAGCGTTCCACCCTCCTCACACATCTACGGCTGGCCATAAACCTCCTTTCACGCTTAGGTTTCATAATCAACTGGGAGAAGTCGTGCCTGTCCCCCGCCACCCGCATGGAATTCCTAGGATTCCTAGTGGATTCGGGGGCAGCAACGCTGAGCCTCCCGATATCCAAAATTCGATCCATCCGCAAAGAGTTACGCAGGGCCCTCATCCGGCCCCAGCTCACCTTACGCCAACTTGCACGCCTCATAGGCCTGCTGGCCTCCTCGATACAGGCCGTGTTCCCAGGTCCTCTCCACTACCGAGCGCTACAGCGCCTAAAAATCGCTCACCTAAGATCCGGGGCATCCTACGCGGATCTGGTATCATTGGACAGCGAGACGAAAGACGAGTTGCGATGGTGGATTCTCAACCTGTCCGCATGGAACGGCAAAGCCATCTTCGGCTGAATGCCAGAATTCACGATCGACTCAGATGCGGGTCTCCACGGTTGGTGAGCCCACTGCGAGGGAGTCTCAACAAGGGGCCGTTGGTCGGAATCCGAATCCCTACTGCACATCAACGCCCTGGAACTCCTGGCAGGCTCCTTCGCCATTCGCAGCTTCGCCAAAGGCCGTGCCCTATCATGTATTCGGCTCCGCATGGACAATGTTTCGGCGGTGCGATATGTCAACCACCTGGGTGGTACACAGTCGGCAGTCCTGGCCAGATTGGCGAAGGACTTTTGGGAATTTTGCCTGGAACGGAACCTGATGGTCTACGCGGAATACCTACCTGGTCTGCACAACGTCCAGGCGGACTGGGGTTCACGTTATCTCTCAGACATCAGCGACTGGAGATTGGCCAGGGAGGTGTTCTCCAATATATCGTATCTCTGGGGACCGTTTACCATAGATTTTTTACTTTTCGCTTCCCGGCTCAACGCCCAACTCCCACGCTTCTTCAGCTGGATGCCTTCCTACAAGACTGGAACGGAGGTTTCCCCAAATGCTCGAGATGATGTTCGACTACCCCCGACTCCTACCGGGACACCACAACTTGCTGCAAGACCCGACGGGGCGATATCACCCCCTCCGGTTGGAAGGCTCTCTCCCACTCCTGGCATGGCGGATCTCCGGGGACCTTGGGAAATCCAAGGAGTTTTGGACACAACTAGACGCTTATTGGCAGCAGCATGGGCTCCCGGCACTAGACAGGCATATGGGTCAGCTTGGCGAGCTTGGGCTGGCTGGTGCATGGCTCGGAATGCGGATCCCGTTTTGGCCTCTGTAACAGTGGTCCTGCAGTTCCTGGCGTCCCTCTTCGAAGCTGGAAAGGCTTACAGGACTATTAACCTTTACCGATCTGCTATCTCGGCGATTCACCAAGGCTTCGAGGGATGCCCCGCGGGACAACACCCCTTAGTGTGCCGACTCCTCAAGGGTTCTAGATTTTCACGACCACCCAGGCCCCGCTACTCCACGACCTGGGACGTCTCGGTCATATTGGCTTTCCTCTCATCCTGGCCCGCTAACGCAGGGCTCTCCCTCAAACAACTATCTGCCAAATTGGTTTGCCTGCTCTGCCTCGTCTCATGCAAGAGGGTTTCGGATGTCAGAGCACTGGACTTCGATGCCAAGTCATATACCCCGGACGGGGTAACCTTCAACATCAGCAGGCGGACTAAGACTTCCATCAAAGCGGTATCCTACCCTAGTTTCCCTACCTCTCCTTCACTATGCCCAGTGGCCTGCCTTCGCGAATACGAGACTCGCACCAACCCACATCGCTCTACCGTCTCTCCTCAGTTGTTTCTATCTTTCCGTCCTCCTTTTCACCCGTTTTCTAGCACTACCTTGTCACGATGGGTGAAATGGCTGCTGTCCCAAGCAGGCATTGATACCACGATATTTGGAGCCCATTCGGTCCGGGGGGCATCAGCCTCTTCTATGATGTCGGCAGGCGCACGCCTGGAAGACATCATGAGGACGGCTGACTGGTCTAAGGAGTCTACCTTCCGAGAATTCTACTTTCGGCCGGCCCCACATACATTCGCTGCGGTAATGGATCAGCTTTAAACTTGCAATATGAGCCTCCGTGTCTTGTTATAAAATTACATGATTTTGCTATTACATGACGAAAAGTCATGATTTTATTAAAGACACGGAGGCGAGTATTGTCCCACCCTTTTTGTTCTTACACAGTTGTAATTATGTATTTCCCAACCCAGAATTACTCATACTCAATATACCACATAGTATGGTTCAGTACGGTAAGTGGGGCCATCCTTAGACAATGTTGTTTCGGTAATGCTGAATATATCAGTCGTTTTGTGGGACTGTGCATACGTGGGTCATTTACTCACCCGTGTAGTCTTGAAACTAGTTACAAGTATCGACTTTAACCTGTCGGCTCCTGTTCCTTTATGTCTTCACAGCTTAATCCGGCAAGACAGCAAGCAGTGGTTCGACTTAGAAGGACTCCTCCCGCTGTCCTCCGATGGTCCTATGGCTTCTATGGTCAAGCTTCCCAGTTATTGATGTTCTACCTTCTTCAGTTTTAAGTTATTTGCCTTGGGACTTTGTTCTCACACTACTCTCGTTCTGGACATTTTACCTTGGTCGCATCTTCAGAAAGAGGGAAATGGAAGGGAAGTGCTGCCTGAGCGGGTAGGGGCCTATGCTACTACATGTTCATTATTTTTTCATTCTGTTTGTATTCTTTGCTGCTATTGGTGGACAGTAAAGAAAGGGATATGCAATACTCGCCTCCGTGTCTTTAATAAAATCATGACTTTTCGTCATGTAATAGCAAAATCATGTAATTTATATATAATGGAGTGGGCAATAGAGTGTCCCTTTAATCAAATATTTGAGTATGATTTGGGCTAATTAAATCTATTTACAGATTTTGAAGACTTCTATCAACTTGGCAGCCTGTATCTGCTAATCCATGTAAGGAGTTAAAAATAAATTAGCTTGGTTCAGGCAAAACCTTTATTACCAGAGGATCCTCCTCTTATTCCATGACCCTATCAGCCTATGTGTGTTGCGATGTGGGTTAAATTAATTGACTATATACACTTGCCTATGCCAAGTATCTCATGATCTAATTTAATACGTATGTCCTTCTTGGTGTGCCATGGGAATGCCAATCCTCCTTACATAAATCATCATATACCGTAAAGCGATAGGAGATGTGCAGTCTCCTTTGCAATAGCAAGTATGTTAGTGTCCAATGAAGCCCTGGAATATTTGAAAGAATTAGTTGTGCTCAGAAGTCAGTATAAAGATCTGTGATATTTACTTGGCCTTTGAGACAGCTAGTTAACTTATGAGCATTATTCTATTAAGTCATGGTACTGAGTTTTTTTTTTCACTGTAAATTGAGTCTATATCAAAATGAGAATGTTTAAATATAGCTGCAAATAGGCAAACCTCTTTACTGTTTGTGGCAAAAACACCAGAGCAATGTGTATATATATATATATATATATATATATATATATATATATATATATATAAACAAAATATCCCATGATATGTAAAAACCCCAGCACGTAACAAGAGAGAACCAAATGGCTCTCTCACATGTGCATTTTCTTTATATGTACAAACATAAATGTGGGATCTATTCAGACCCACAGTCATGGAAAACCCAGATTATTGCCTCCTTTATTTCTCCACCATTTTTGTGTGGGTATTTAAGGGTAACTTAAAGGAACACTATAGTCACCAAAACAACTTTAGCTTAATGGTGTAGAGATCATGCCCATGCAGTGTCACTGTTCAATTCTCTGTTATTTAGGAGTTAAATTGCTTTGTGTACACAGCCCTAGTCACACCTCCCTGCATGTGACTTACACAGCCTTCCTAAACACTTCCTGTAAAGAGGCCTATAGTGTTTATACTTCCTTTATTGCACATTCTGTTTAATTTAAAATGTCGTATCTCCTGCTCTGTTGATAGCCTGCTAGACCCCGCAGAAGTCTCCTGTATGTAATTAAAGTTTAATTTACAGAGCAGAAGAGAAAAATATTTTAAAGTTACATCTGATTGAAAATGAAACCTTTTTGTTTTCATGCAGGCTTTGTGAATCTCAGTCAGGGGAGGTGTGACTAGGGCTGCATAAACAGAAATAAAAGTGATTTCAGTCCTAAATGGCAGTGAATTGAACAGTGAAACTGCAGGGGCATAATCTATACACAACAATTGTTTCATTAAGCTAAAGTTGTTTTGGTGACTATAGTGTCCCTTTAAAGGAGAACTGTTACTTCTCAGGATTTGTAAAGGAACAATGTAGAATTAGGAATACAAAGTTATTTTAACTGTTTAGGTTACCGGACCCCCTCCCCATTTGCAATAAAAAACATTGAGATTTACTAACCTTGAAGCCATGCTGGACTTCACAATGCGGTTTCTACCTCCTTTGCTGAAATCTCAGCCACTCCAATGCATCCCATGCACAAATCAAATGCTCTCTAGAGAATCATTTAATTAAATGGTCAATTCTGACTTGGTTATTCAACATAAGCACCCTCTAGTGGCTGCCAGCAAGACAGACACTTGAGTAATGTTGAGACAAAAGAGATGTGGGTTTAATCAATCCAAAATACGAGCAACTTCTAAATAGTAAAAGTTATGAAATCAATATAAATGGCACCAGTTTTAGATAAGAAAGCTATATTCTTAAATAATGAATTTAATAAAAATTTGGTATCACATGATCTGGGCAATTATCATTCACAATAGTCATAAAATATTCACTAATCATAAACAGAATGAACTGCACAGTAAACATATCACAATACAAAGCAAAATTGGAAAAACAATAATCATTATTAATAATTTTATAACATGACAGGAGGCTTCGTATTTGCTTAAGTCTCTCTTTACTAGAACTCCACAGCAGCACAGAAAACAACCAATCAGAAAAAAGTTAGGTACTATAAAACTCCCCTCCCCATGCATCATTTCCTCTTTCTTTGCTGCTCCGCATCAGTACAGGTCAGAGTACCTCTGCCTCCTGCTATTATTAGTTGGTGGCTCTGGGATTTGATTGACTTATCTATTATTTATATTTGTTACTCTAGTGATCATATTATATTTTTTTATGGATTTATATTTTTTATATTTTATATTTTATTTTTCATATTATATATTTATATATGTATTTCTTTTTTTTTTTTATATATATACATCTTGTATATTATATTTGTTTGTACTTTTCTTCCTATATCTAGCTATTTATTTTATGTCTTTGTTTGGTTATTTTTTCATATTGTGTGGTTTTGGGGTTAATACCCCCCCCCTTTTTTACTGTCTCTGGGCTTCCCTGTTTCCTTGGGGTGGCCCCCTCTCATTGTGGTGTTTTTTGTGGGGTGTTTCCCAGGGATTCAGGCAGTTAACCCCTTCGTTCTTCTCCCAACCCCACTCTCTAACACCCCGCGGTTAACCCTCACCGCGGACTATGGACGCTTAGCTTGGGGTTCCAGGAGACTAGCTTTTGGCTAACTCCTCTGATTCCCCGTGCTCCAGGGCGAGTCTGCCGGCGCGCGGGGTATCTCGCGGTCAGGCGCGAGTACCCGGCGGCCCGGATCGCTCACGCACATGGCCACCTCGCCATGCGGCTCCCCCCTGGATCCACGTGCATCCGACCAGATAGAGGAGGGTGCGCCTGCTAAACGCGCCCCCTCTTCCTCCCATGGTGGTCGGACACAGAGTTTTTCTTCCCCACTGGGGTCTGGCTCTGTAACAGGGCACATACAGAGCCAGAAGTCAGGTAGCTCACTATTTCTGTGAGTATCTGGACTACATTCATATTTTAGTTCACATTGATATTTGTAAGTGATTATTCCAGGCTTGTCTCTTGGATTCTCACTTTGCATATTTTCTGCATGGTATTTGTATGCTTTCATTGATGTGACTTTCTTTTTTGCACTAAGGTATGTGTCCATTGTTTTCTTACACTACTCTCCTCTCATTATCTACCTCCTATTAGATACAGCCTAAGCACATGGATGGTGGCTCAGTGGTTACAGACTTGCACTGGGGATTTTCATCCATGAGTTCAAATCCCCTGTATAGCAAGACATCAGTCTGTTGTGTAATTACATGCTGGCTGAAGGAACACGTGGATCATCTTTTGTTGGATCTATATGATGCAAGGACACGTGAAATTTTTATATTGCTAAATTATGGTTAACTACCAGTCCCTATGCTTCGGTATTTATGTACATGGTCCATCCATGGAGACAGAGACCAGACTACTCTAGTAAGATACTCACTATCCTGGGCGTATTTAAAAAGCTAAGCAGACCTATCTCTGGCTCAGATTGATATGAGAGACCAGTCTATGCTGACTCTATTTCTTTTCAGATGGCATGCTGGTGGGACATATACTGATGACGAATTCTCAAACAGGTCTGCAGCTTCATGTGCATGCCTTCTCAGTTTTAAATTAATCACGCTGTATGTCGTGATTCATGAGCACTATCATCACTGGACCAGGTTCAGCCTGTATGTGCTACGGCTGGTATACCACTATTTTGCCTGCTGGGCATTTAGGGACTGCCGGTCCTGGTTCAGGTTATTCACACGGCATTACGCTGTCTAAAAGGGTTGGTGTGTAGGGGTCCTATGTCACAGGATGCCCTGAGGATCTACGATTTCTAGGGACCTCTACCCGCGATACCCTTGTAAAGCGCTGCGGAATAGAATGGCGCTATATAAATACCATGTTATGATAATATAATAATGATCCGCAACCCAGGATTGGCCTGCTACGTCTGTGCCCATTCAAGCGGCCTGCTATAACTGTGCCCATTAGAACGGCCTGCTATGTCTGTGCCCATAAGAACGGCCTGCTATGTCTGTGCCCATAAGAACGGCCTGCTATGTCTGTGCCCATAAGAACGGCCTGCTATGTCTGTGCCCATAAGAACGGCCTGCTATGTCTGTGCCCATAAGAACGGCCTGCTATGTCTGTGCCCATAAGAACGGCCTACTATGTCTGTGCCCATAAGAACGGCCTGCTATGTCTGTGTCCATAAGAACGGCCTGCTATGTCTGTGTCCATAAGAACGGCCTGCTATGTCTGTGCCCATAAGATTGGCCGGCTATGTCTGTGCCCATAAGATTGGCCTGCTATGTCTGTGCCCATAAGATTGGCCTGCTGTGTCTGTGCCCATAAGATTGGCCTGCTGTGTCTGTGCCCATAAGATTGGCCTGCTGTGTCTGTGCCCATAAGATTGGCCTGCTGTGTCTGTGCCCATAAGATTGGCCTGCTGTGTCTGTGCCCATAAGATTGGCCTGCTGTGTCTGTGCCCATAAGATTGGCCTGCTATGTCTGTGCCCATAAGAACGGCCTGCTATGTCTGTGCCCATAAGAACGGCCTGCTAGGTCGGTGCCCCATTTATTGGCCTCCTATGTCGGTGCCTATTTGTCTGGCCTACTAGGTCGGTGCCTATTTGCTTGGCCAACTATCCTGTGTCCATTAGTTTGACCTGCTGGGCCTGCTCTATTGGTGCCGAACCCCCTTTTGGCCGCGGGCCTGGGGGAATATCACTGAGGAGAAGCCAGTGCCCACCAGTGACACGGAAATAGGCAGGTGTCCGGACAAGCACCATTGCCATACTATCCAAGAGGACACCTTATACGGCCATCTGGATATGGTAGGTAGGGTGAAGGCCTTAAACCTCAGACCTGAAGGGCAAGTTTTCTTACGAAGACTCGGACACACGTCCGCGGTTTGCGCCAGTCCGGCGACGGCGCATCTCAAAGGAGAACCTTGCACTGGCAGGGACCGGTACTCAGTCACCTACAGGAGAACGCGGTGTTTTCCTTGTCTTTATCAACTAACTCCGTATCTGCCTCCCGGTATCCATATAGCTATCGGTAGTTATTCCTGCGTAAGGTTAGCTTCTGGCCCTGTGCAGTGGGTCTTACTTGTCTTGCCTTCCGGCCTGCTATTTGCCTTCTAGCTGAGATAGAATTTGCGTTTTTACTCATACCTACGTTATTGTTGTCTTTTTCGTTTTTTCGTGACTTCCTTTTCCTTTTGCTCGGGTCGTCGAGAGGCCTTACTTGACCTCCTCCGACCTCCCGGGTGCTCGTGGATTGCGGAGAACGTCTCCTGCTTTCCTCAGACTACCAACGGTCCGCCTGGAACCCGCGCGTGCGCACGGGATCCGGACGGTCAGTTGATAGTTTTGCCATCGTTTTTCCCGTAGATTACCCTCAGCCTTATGCTGATACTCGTATTTGGTGTACCCTTAGTTGGTCACCCTGAGTCTCTAGGGACTCTAGCTTGGATCACAGGAGGGTGCGGCCCTCCATCACTTCGATCCGAGGACATTTTATCTTCTGGAGCAGAGAGCGAACCCCTCTCAGATACGGAACCGGACACTGATTTGTTATTAGAGGGCGCACCCCTCCCTCTCCCTCAGCCAGGGACTGAGCTGGATACAGGGGTCATGTTTGGAGGAAACATGCTCATGGAGAGGTACGGTCACGGATGCAGACTCTACTGTTTGGTTATTTACGGGTACGGCCCGCTCAGACTATCTGCCAGACGTTAGCACGTTATTTGATCACATTAGTAGAGAGCGCGGCTCTCTCATACACTCGACGCTCTACGGTGCCATCCGTTTGTTCATCACACAGGCTTGTGCCTGTGCAAGACATCGAGGACTACATGGAGGGGCGTCCCTCCTGCATTCAAGTAGATCTGACGTCCGTGCTACTGGTTCCGATATAGAGGACTGCCTGGTTCATGCAAGATATCCATATTTAGACTGGATTCCTCTAGTCTATCTCCTGCAATGGAGGGATATTCTCACAGAGGTATAACGAGGGGTGACTCCCGCTTATTTATACACATTCCTGGAGATGGTTCGGCTATCGGATGGAACTCAGGTATTATGTGAGTGCAGGTTTGGGTATATTCGGCACCATAGAAAGCAGAGGATTGCTTTCTGTTTTTGGATATCCAGACCATTGTAACAACTGCTCAGACAGTTTTTCTCCCATATTTAGGTGGCAGGAGATACGGGGACCTACATGGAGCAAACGGGCTCTGCCTTGCTCGGGTAACAGGATTAAGGAGGGCCTATTACCCGCTCTGAAGGTACAAACCGTACGTATGGTTCACATGGTAAGACCGGGAAACCCGGTTTGTCTTGACCTCCCCGGTCATCAGATCTTGGGATAAGATGGCAGGACTGCCCCGTCTCCTCGAAACGCATACCTGGTGATCAGGGTTCGGGGATGGAGTACCCTCCGTCTATACTCTAGTTATTCCTCACGGGAGCCGTTTTTGTTGGATTCGCGCTACCCTACTCTTCAACTATCGTCGAGGAGACCTACGAGACCTTATGGTGGTACCTGGTATACCACGACTCCTACACAAACATCTTTCACTCTTGGACGGGGGCATTTCTGGATGGGAATCTGCGTTCCTGTTTTCACTTTCCATTCCTTTGAAGATTTCTGGGATTCCCTATTCCCAGAATAGTCGACCACCGTTCCTCCACCCAAGTTCAGTTCGGAACCCTGAATGGACGTCCTTTGGAGCCTTTTCTCTACGGCGTCCGAAGTTTACACAGTCCGTTTGGAATATTGGAATCACTTAGTATGCGGCTGGTTTGGCCACACTATTGCCTGCATTATGAATTTATACTCGGATGTGACACCCCACCGGGTGGAACAGGAAGGTACGAAAGTTCCTCCTCGATTACTTTTGCGATTTTGGTGGTGGTCTTCGGTGCATTCCTTGGAATTGGAGATCTCCCTGCAAGGCCGCATCGCCGAATGGCCCTGGCACGATCGGAGGAGCCGCCTTACGGGTCATGAGTTGAGACTTGGTGTCAGTTTTCTCCTCGCGACCCTAGGTCCTAGATCGGATTTCGAAGTTATACAACTACAGGAATGTGGCTAATAGGTCAGCCTACCAGCTCATGGACCGACTTCTAGGAAACAGGTTGCTACACCACGTACAATGGATTTACCGGCGGATGGTGCTTTTTTTCCGTATCTGAGATTCTTCGTCGGTTGGCATCTTCTTTGACCCGTCGGCTGTCATCTATCGTATTTGGAAGGTCCAATTAGGATTACTCTGATATTTCCTGGAATAATTACCAGCGACACAAACAGCGTTGGATTGGTGAACTGAGCGTTGAAACAGCAAATACGAAGCCTCCTGTCATGTTATAAAATTGTAGATTATGCTAGCTTTAGTGTACCTATAATCTTAATTTTATTAATGACAGGAGGCGAGTATTTCCCACCCATTCTTGTCCCTCCCTTGTTTAAGGTTATAGTTTAGATTATCAGGTAAGTATGCAACTCTGTTTGTTGTCTCTGCTACCTGTCGCTTGTTCCTTATGTCTGTGTTTTTTTCCATAAGTAGGGTTGGGATATTTATATATTAGGTTAATTTTGTTGCTACGTTGGGTACCTACATGTTTATTCAGAGTACATTTCATTGGATAATCAACCTGTTCGATTCTGTTTTTCTCTCGTTTCAGTTTACAGTCCATCTACACTATCTAGTTTGACGGTTACACTTGGATGGTGGACATCGTTATATTCATCGTATCTAGGACTTCGTTTCTTCCCCATGATGTTCTCTGCCTTTTATTCTGTTTTGTCGCAGCTTGAAAGAGGAAATGATGCATGGGGAGGGGAGTTTTATAGTACCTAACTTTTTTCTGATTGGTTGTTTTCTGTGCTGCTGTGGAGTTCTAGTAAAGAGAGACTTAAGCAAATACTCGCCTCCTGTCATTAATAAAATTAAGATTATAGGTACACTAAAGCTAGCATAATCTACAATTATTAGTTACTCTATATTTGTGATTCCATTTTTTTCTCCCTTTCCCTTTCCCTCTTTTTGGCTCAGATAATAATTAGCATGTACTATAGACTGGTGCTATATAAACTGCAAAAACTTTATAATACAATTTTTTTCTAGTTACAGTTACAATACAGTTTTGGTAATTCAGGGTGGGCTATTTGTCTGGCTATTTTATTATTAGAGGGATAATAACAAGTAATATATAATGAAATAAGGAAGCTCTGGTAAAGCAGCATGGCTGCTTTACCTCTTATCCCTTGTGTTGCTCCTAACCCACTTTTTATCCTCTGTGTGTCTTTTAGCCCTCCCTCATTTTACCTTTTGTGTGTTCCCCATCCACACTTACTGCCCCCATCCCCCCACATACACATTAGTAGCATGGCCTTAAAGTTAACAGTGGCATAGGATGAGGTTGACCATGTTGCTCTCTAGAGGCTAGGTTTGAGGCATTCAAATTTGTAGATGAGGGTAAGATATATTTGGGCTTGAATGAAGATGGTGGTTAAAAATAAAGGTGAATGAATTACGTTTAAGATGGTAAGTGTTTGATCAGCATTAGTCATTCCTTATCTAATAACTAACTTTTAATAGTCATGATCATGCAAAAATGGCAGCAAAAAAAGGCCATGATCCCAAGGAAGTTTCACAGTGACTCATAACTCTGGAAAGGTGATAAATAAATTAGGTCAATGCTTGGCTGAATTCTTGGTGTAATAAGGAGGGTTTGGGGTTTTTAGAACACTGGGCTATCTTTGCACTTGCAATCTTTATAGCCATGATGAATTGCACCTGAGTGAAATAGGGTTTGCTATGCTGGGGACCCTATGGGAGGATGGCTAGAAGGCTGGATGAGGATTTATGCTAGGAATGGGGAGAGGGACATAGAAGAATAAATGTATGTAATGTAAATGTAATGATTAGAGTGTATGGGAACAGTGTGACATGAAGACAGCGTTCTGACGTCACTGACAAGATTCGTCCCAAGCAGGGCAAATCAAAGAAGACTTCAGAAGGGTCAGAGGTAGAGCGGAGCACAATCAAGAAGTGGATGTTAAATGAAGAGTAGCAACCATGAACCGACACTGGAATGGAGAAAAGGTGAGTAAATCTTTTTATTTTACATTGAATACACCATGTATCTTTATGGTATATGGTGTATTTAATGTATATGGGAGCATTTCAGGTAAAAAAAAAAAAAATTTCATAACAGGTTCACTTTAAATGTCTGCTTGCTAATGCAAGAAGCTTGTCTTACAACATGGGGGAGATTGAAATATTGGTATACAAGGAACAGTATGACATAATTACTAATACTGAGACTTGGTGGGATGAATCACATGACTAGCCTGTTTATTTAAATTGAAATGATTAATTAAGAAGGAAATACAAATAGAAAAGATGACGAGCATGTTTATATAAAATCTGAAATGAAGCAATTAACCAATTTACGAAAACAAGATGGTCTATGCCATCATGCAGTAAATTAGACCATCAAACAGTAAAGTACCAGCTGGGGATAAATCCCTGCCGGTACCAAGGAACTCTAGGAGTGGTGGGATTAGGAATGGGATTAGAGGGTGGGATTAGGACTGGGACTATCGGTAGGTTTAGAGTATGGTTAGTGTTGGATTATAGGTAGCGTTAGAGGTTGTAATATAATTTGGATTAGGACGTTGATTAAACTTAGAATTTTGGACAATATTAGAGGTAGTATTAGTGTCAGGATTAGGGTAAAAGATCTATGGTATACTTGTACTCGAGAGCAGTAGCAGAATGCAAATATGGGGTGTTTGCAATAGTGGGACACATGTGGTCTGGGAATTTCTGAAAAATACATGTGTGGAAACCCCCCACAAAAAATACACATTCATTTGTAGGTTTGTGATAAAATGTTTAATTGAAAGTGTCAAGATGCTCTTACGTAGCCTGGGGAATGTACAATTATATCATTTTCTGTGGTGGTTTTGGATTCTGTGAATACAATCAAAGTTGTTATCTCAGCATGCCAAATGTTGTAAAGTTTTATCTTTAAAACAGTGTTAATTTTGACGACAAATGTTTAATTTAGTTTTAGTCATAGTCTTTTGACTATAAAGCCATTTTCGTTTTATTCGTATTATAGTCATCTGAATTGTTTGAGTTTAGTCTAGTTTTAGTCGATTAAATCTCCATTTGAGCGGCGTAGGGGGCCCTTAACAAGAATAAGGAGGGGGACACCTAATGTCCTCCCCCCTGGCCCCCACCCCTGAGCGACGGATGGGGGCCCTAAATACAAATGGGGGGTCCTAATGTCCTCCCCCCTGGCCCCCATCCCTGAGCGGTGGGTGGGGGCCCTGAACACAAATGGGGGGGGGACCTAATGTCCTCCCCCCTGCCCCCCACCCCTGAGCGGTGGGTGGGGGCCCTAAACAAGAATAAGGGGGGGGACCTAATGTCCTGCCCCCTGGCCCCCACCCCTGAGCGGTGGGTGGGGGCCAAACAAGAATAAGAGGGGGAACTAACGTCCTCCCCCCGTCCCCCACCCCAGAGCGGTGGGTGGGGGCCCTAAATACAAACTCGGGGGGGGACCTATTGTCCTCCCCCTTGGCCCCCACCCCTGAGC
This sequence comes from Pelobates fuscus, assembly GCF_036172605.1. Lineage (NCBI taxonomy): Eukaryota > Metazoa > Chordata > Amphibia > Anura > Pelobatidae > Pelobates > Pelobates fuscus. The sequence goes on from NC_086319.1 coordinate 330,701,196, forward strand.
AGTGGGTGGGAGCCCTAAACAAAAATAAGGGGGGGAACCTATTGTCCTCCCTCCTGGCCCCCACCCCTGAGCAGCGGGTGGGGGCCCTAAATACAAAGGGGGGGGACCTAATGTCCTCCCCCCTGGCCCCCACCCCTGAGCAGCGGGTGGGGGCCCTAAATACAAAGGGGGGACACCTAATGTCCTCCCCCCTGGCCCCCACCCCTGAGCGGTGGGTGGGAGCCCTAAACAAAAATAAGGGGGGGAACCTATTGTCCTCCCTCCTGGCCCCCACCCCTGAGCAGCGGGTGGGGGCCCTAAATACAAAGGGGGGGGACCTAATGTCCTACCCCCTGGCCCCCACCCCTGAGCAGCGGGTGGGGGCCCTAAATACAAAGGGGGGGGACCTAATGTCCTCCCCCCTGGCCCCCACCCCTGAGCAGCGGGTGGGGGCCCTAAATACAAATGGGGGGGACCTATTGTCCTCCCCCATGGCCCCCACCCCTGAGCGGTGGGTGGGGGCCCTAAATTAAAATTGAACCCCCCTCCCCCCAGGTGACTAGGGGTCCTCAAACCCCTAGTCACCCCCTCCACAAAAAAAATAAACTCCTACCTACCCCCCTCACCCTAAAAATAATGAGGGGGGACCATTTAACTAAGTACCTGTAAAAATAAAAATAAACTTACCATTCGATGTTTTCTTTCTTCTAAAATCTTATTTTTTCAGCCCCAAAAAGGCCAAATAAATATCCATAATAACCGACGCAATTAAAAAAAAAAAAAAAATCCATCTTCACCCAGCGAGGGCTCCGCACAGAGCCTGACAGGTAAGTCTCTACATTTACCTGTCACAGCACTCTGATTGTTTGGTTTGAAATCCACCAATCCAAAGAACTTTCCCACACTGTGTAAAATGACACAGAGCACTCTGATTGGTGGATTTCAAACCAACCAATCAGAGTGCTGTGACAGGTAAATGTAGAGACTTGCCTGTCAGTCTCTTCATTTACCTGTCAGAGCATTCTGATTGGATGGCTTAAACCCACCAATCAGAGTGCTCTGAGCCTAATTGCAGGGTGGGGCAAGGCTTTATAAGCCTTCCCCAGCCCTGCAGAGCTCAGTCTGCGCGGAGCCCTCGCCGGGTAAAGATGGCTTCTTTTTTTTTTCAGCTTTTTTTTTTTTTTGTGCGTCGGTTATTATGGATATTTATTTGGCCTTTTTTGGGGCTGAAAAAGAAGATTTTAGAAGAAAGAAAACATCGAATGGTAAGTTTAGGCGAATTCACACAAGCGAATCCAAACAGGCGAATTCCCACAGGCGAATTAAAACTGGTTAAATCACATAGGCGAATTCACACAGCCGAATTCACACAGGCAAATTCACACAGACGAATTCACACAAGCGAATTTCATTCCTGAAAGAGGGCTTAAGAAAGAAAAGACATGTAACACTAACATTGAAATACCATCAATATTACTAAGGTATATGGCAATAAGCATTTCCATTGTAGCACAATGTTGTATAGTAGAATGTGCATTACATTCGCCAGCAAAAATATTTTTCAGCTTCCAGGTTTAAAAAAATTGAGGTGCGCATTAAATTCGATGGTGCATTAGATTCGAGTAAATACGGGGGGGCGGGGCCGGACCGCCGAGCCGGCTGGTCGCATGCAGGACCAGCTCCTGCAGCCAAACATTAGCAGAAGGCATATTTCGGCGAAATTTGGCACAAAACCTGCCGACAACGGTGGCCCTCGCTGGGCAAAGAGCCCTGGGGTCCATGGTGAGGCTGGCCCTACAGGCTACAGTCCCCTGGAGGAAGAAACCTACCCGACTTTCTCGAGGCCTATTCCAGAGGCGAGCGGGACGGACGGCCGCTGCCCTGCCGCTTACTGCCCGGGGCTTAGAGTCGGACCTGTGGGGGTACCGGCCCCGTTTCCCCCCCTATGGACCGGCGGGGTGATCCCGGTCTACAACCTCGAGAACCAAATTGCCAAGCCTGCACCTTGAGCCCAAGATGGCCGCCAAGCTTTAAACTACAAACATAAGGAAGCCTTGAAACGTAGACAAACAGAAAACACTTCACCGCTAAATCTGTCCTCACATACCGATACCTCTGGAGGAGCATGGATTATAACTCCACTTACCCAGCCCTATCCGCCACACATGGGAAAGAGGCTGAAGAGGCGGCTTCACAACCCACCAGGCGCACAGCAAACTGACATGCTCGACGGCGAGCTAACCTACGGACCCCACGAAAGGGGACTTGCACTGCGGTACGACACCACATACCACACACCAAGCAGAAGGAGCCCCGACCGGGACTACCGTGCTCCCTTAATCCAGTCGGGAGATCCCTCAAGCAGCGGCAACACGCGTCGGAAGAAAACATCCCCACCGGATCCCGCCATGCCGCCCAGGTACGAGCTCACAGGGACTTACCCCAATCCAGCATCCGATGAGAACTGGCTAAACATCTTTGGACATTCCGTAGCCGATCCTAGCTCCTGGGGACACCCACCTGCTTCCCTGACACGCTTCTCCTTCTATCAGCTCGTCTTACTGTGAATTTAATTGACTTGCTTTATTGGGCCACAGGGCAATGTAGTTCTGCCAGCGCAGAGGGAGGGAGAGTCTCTAAGACACCCACTTTAGCACTTGTATGCAGCGAATCGCCTATTGTGTTCTTAATATTGCGTGTTATTATTATTTGAGATAAAGCACCTAATCCACTATGCGTAGGATGTACTAATCTACATAGAATAGCCAGATAGTATTCTACAATTTTAAATCGTATGGAAGCAACACTCAGATTTAACCGTTTGTCAAATTGATGGCTAAAGGGGTCACAAAATGGCCTAGATTAGCGTGTTCAACAAAAATGTGTACTTGCGTCATGCTAACTCTAGTGGAGCAAATTGTAATTCCTAGCCAAGCTTATCTCTATGCTCCTTTAACATAAACTGATTGTACTAGCGGTGTAAGCAGCTAGAGCACCAAATGCGTAAAACTCTAAAGTTATATTAGAATAACTAACCCACTCGCAAGTATGACCTCACATGTTATGCCACAAAGCGAAACCTATCAGCTTGCTATATTAATGTGTAATGTATTAAACAAAACACTGCAACTAATGTCATGAATCCTGCATATGGAATGCCGTTGGGGTACCATATGTATGTCTGTAACTAATAAACGCACTGCAAAAATAAAGAATTTAAAAAAAAAAAAAAAAAAAAAGATTCGAGTAAATACAGTAATTGAATACCCAGTATTCATAGGATTTAGCCGATTGTTTCAAATATAGATGGCATTTCTATCTAAATATAGATGGTGATTTTATGAAATTATTATAGAAGATGTGAGCAAACCTCTAGGGATTCAGTTTATGAATCATCTCATCAGAATAGCAAATGCATTTATTTTAGGGGGAAAAAACAGCCCTTCTCATGATTCTGAATGACAAATCGAACCACGATGTTGCATTTTGGCAAAGTGACACAATACGGAGGTTGTGCAGACAAGTACGGTCTAAAAATGTATTTAGAATTTCAAACAAAAAAAAAGCCTACTTCAGGGCTGCATTGTCTGATATAAAGCTTGCAGGTCATCTACAGTTTACCAATGACAAATCTGATCTATGTATTTTTAAATATGTCCATGAGAATAAAGGTGATCACTTGCATTACAGGGAAAGAATGCAAAAAAAAAAAAAAAGTCTTTGCTTTTATATCATATGACCCAATTTTCAATGTTCCTAGTAGTTGGGGTATGAAAAAAAAAACAGTTAAGTTCTCTGAATTTGAAATTTAGATAAATAGATGAGATAATCAGTATTCACAAGTCAATGTTTAGAACATGTTGAGATCACACCACACTATTCATTTTTTATAAACTGAATTACCTTTCACAATTTATTGCTCCAATAAGGTTTGTATTTCTATCCAAGCAAACACACAGCAGTGTATTTTATGTAGAATAATTTATGTTTGTTTGAACAAGTGTTGAGCAAATACTCTGCTGCCAATTCAAACAGATATGCTTATCTAAGTTCCTAGGATGGAACATGCTGCAACTAATGCAAATGCATGTGAAGACACGTTCTGAGACCACAGAAGGCTTAGAGACAGATGGAAAGTTCCATGCACACCGCAGCCGTCCATATGCCATGTCTGACTGTTATTAACACTTGGTAGGTAATGATTGGTAAAATTATTAGCAGGATTTCTATTTTTGTGCTACAAGTTTCCCTAGAAACGTCAAGGTCTTCATGAAAGTTGGCTAAATCATGTCTGTTCTAACCAAGGCATTCCAAGATCCTAATGTCAAGGATTGTGAATTGTAAAACCATGCACATGCAGAGAGAAGTTATTACAGTGCTTGTCTAGGGCTAATAAATAAACAACTAATTTACATTTCGCTACATGAGATCCTGTCAATAATTCCCCATGTTTGCTGTTAGAGGAATTCTCTAACATTATACCTCTTGGTTTTTTTTTTAAACATAAAAACTATTATTATTATCACCATTTATATAGCGCCAACAGATTCCGTAGCGCTTTACAATATTATGAGAGGGGGGTTGTAACTACAAATAGGACAATTACAAGAAAACTTACAGGAACGCTAGGCTGAAGAGGACCCTGCTCAAACGAGCTTACAGTCTATAGGATGTGGGGGTGTAAAACACAATAGGACAGGAAATAGCAATCAAATAAGGTGAGAGTGAAGCAGAGCTGGAGGAGGGAGTAGAGTGCTGTCCTTTAGGAGAGAGCAAGTATGTAAGGTAGAGGTTACTCTAGGAGGCCATAAGCTTTCCTAAAGAGATGGGTTTTAAGGCACTTCTTAAAGGATTGAAGGCTAGGGGAGAGTCTGATAAGACTCCTTGTCCCAGCATGTAGTCCGTCTCAATGGAGCAACTGTTCTGCCTCTGGGGAAGTCATCAGCAATGATGACTTCTCTCTAATCCATGGAGACAGAGGGTGCATGCGCTGCAATTGCTGTGCTCCATCACTCGAATGCTTCTTATAGAGAAACACTGAATACAATGCTTTTAGATGAGAAGCATTACGAGTGTTTGAAGTCAGCATGCTTTCTGTAATTACACTGAGCATGAAAATCTTTGATTTTCGAACATCATCATGTGGCAGACGTTTTTGACATAGTATCAGACAAATGTAAACATTATTGTTTCTCGGAAATGTTTTACATTGTCCCTTTAAGAAGGAAGGAACCTATACTATGTGCAGTGCTAAGGCCAGCCTGCAGTATTGAATATTACAGAGTCAAAAATAAATAAATGCTAAAATACACTGAACAAAATGATAAACGCAACACTTTTGTTTCTCCCCCCCCCCATTTTTCATGAGCTGAACTCGAAGATCTAAGACGTTTTCTATGTACACAAAAGGCCTATTTCTCTCAAATATTGTTCACAAATCTGTCTAAATCTGTGTTAGTGAGCACTTCTCCTTTGCCGAGATAATCCATGTACCTCACAGGTGTGGCATATCAAGATGCTGATTAGACAGCATTATTATTGCACAGGTGTGCCTTAGGCTGACCATAATAAAAGGCAACTCTAAAATGTGCAGTTTTATCACACAGCGCAATGCCACATCTTTCGCAAGTTTTGTGGGAGCGTGCAATTGGCATGCTGACTGCAGGAATGTCCTCCACAGCTGTTGCCCGTGAATTGAATGTTCATTTCTCTACCATAAACCGAATCCTAATGGCATTTCAGAGAAATTAGCTATTTAAACTTGTATAGGGAACCTTAGGACACTTATCGATTATACCCGGTTGAAGAAGCCACGTTTGCTGTGGCGAAACGCGTCCCGGATTGCTTTTAAAGCTCATTGCAGCTATTTTATTTATTTTGTTATATATTATATTATTACAATAAATCGATTTGCTTTTACGGATCCTGGTTCCCGGCATCATTCATCAGGGAGTGCAGTCCCTAATCTGCACAATGCTGTGGAAGTGAGTCAGTATATTCTGACTCCTGACTTGTGAGTATTCACTTGGGACAAGTACATAATATGTTTTAAACATTTTAAACAATACTGCGCAATTGGGTGTACTTTTAATATTTTCCAGACCTCCTGTTTTACAACACGAATAGGGGTGGGTCGCCTGTACGGACCCAGAAGCCATTCATACCAGAGCTGGGTTCATAGCTCTCTGTTTGTGAGTGTGTTAATTACACTACTATTAACCACAAATACGTTGTACAATTTTACACTATGTATGATTATCTTTCTTAGGTTATGAACTGATTTGATAGTGGATTATTGCTTCAAAATTCTAAAAGGTGAATAATAATAATTTTTCTTGTCATATAAGCGCTACATTCTGAACTTATTGTTATTTCAGAGAATTTGGCAGTACATCCAACCAGCCTCACAACCGCAGACCACGTGTAACCACACCAGCCCAGGACCTCCACATCCAGCATCTCACCTCCAAGATTGTCTGAGACCAGCCACCCGGACAGCTGCTGCAACAATTGGTTTGCATAATCAAAGAATTTCTGCACAAACTGTCAGAAACCGTCTCAGGGAAGCTTATCTGCATGCTCGTCATCCTCAGATGCTGGATGTGGAGGTCCTGGGCTAGTGTGGTTACATGTGGTCTGCGGTTGTGAGGCCGGTTTGATGTACCACCCACTGTGGTTTTCCACGGTTTTGGGGACACTACATTTTGAAGTGGCCGGGTTGGAGGCATTTCAAAGCAGCGCCGTTCTGCCCTGGGGTAGATTAGCTGGGGTGGGGGGGTGCCCGGACTGAGAAGCCACGAAGGGGAGCTGCGGTAGTAGGGTTCGGTTGTAGCAGAGGTCGGATGGGGGGTTGGTAGCTGGGAGATGGAGCAGGGTGTTGGGGTCGGCGAGTATCAGCATACTCATCAGCCCATTTGGCTGCTTCTGTCACGGTTTTGGTCTCTTACCCCTTCCTGCACCTCGTGGGGAGCTTGTTATAAAAGTGTTCAAGCATGAACACTTGGAGAATCTCTTCAGGGGATTTGTTTGGCTTTTTGCAAAGCCATCCAGCTGTGGGTGGCTCAGATGATGTGGCATGCCCAATCCGCATGGTAGTCCTTCTCGGTCCCCCTGAATTTCCTGTGGTATGCCTCTGGGGTTACTGCATACCGGGCTAGGAGGACTGCTTTGACCAACTTGTACTCCAGGATCTGGTCTGCAAGTTGGTCAAAGCAGTCCTCCTAGCCCGGTATGCAGCTAATCACCCCCATAGTCCCTACCAACCCACAAGCAGCAGCTCTCTGCTACCACGAGGACCCCACAGAGTTCCCGATCCCTGGAGAAGAAGCCTGGACCATCCTGCATGAGGCGAACCCAGTCCAGGCCACCCACGATATCCGGGACCACCACAGACAGGCAGTGCGGCTGAACGAGTGCAATGTCCAGGGGCTCCGAGACACCAGAGCCACTCTAACTCTGGTGCGACCCCAGCTTATCCCAGAGGAAGAAAGGACGGAGGGGTACCATCGCCGTCCAAATGTGGCCGGCGGGAATGTACACTATCTACCCACTGCCCATGTTCACCTGGATTGGGGCGCTGGAGCCCAGAGAGTCGAAGTGGGTCTCATGGATCGACTACCCGCTGAGGTGCTGCTCGGCAATGACCTGGTACACCTCGCCTCCACCTTTGTCTCTGTCCAGACCCTGGAAGAGGTCTACCCTGTGATGACCCGGCAGCAAGCCCGCACCACCCACGTCGGCTCACACTCTGAGGCTCAGGTAGGCACACGTGCCCATTTCCGCCCCCCAAGGTCCTGCAAAAGGCCCTCTAAGTGAGCCCCCCGAGTCAGTCCCCCTCCCTTGGGGCATCATCCCCGTCACTACACCAAGGCAGCCTGAACCAGCTGCCTACCCCCAGAGCTCCGGGATCCTACCCCTGACCTGGCCCCTATACCTTGGGATAACCCCGCTGAGTTTGAGAAGGAGGTAGCCTCCGACCCAACCCTACAAGGTTACAAGGACAAGGCAGCCACGGGTAGGGGAAGAAGGGGAGCAGGACATCTGGAAAGGGGGGCAGTTATACTGCATAGCAGTGAGAAAGGAACCAGCTACAGCACCTACTACCACCAAGCAACAGGTATCGCCCAAGAAGTATTAGTATGAGCTGCTGAAGCTAGCTCATGATATCCCCTTGGCAGGGCATTTGGGAAGGAGTCGTATGGCGTTTCGGCTCACCCAAAGCTTCTTCTGGCCAGGCAACTCTATCTGTGGCAGTACTGCCAGACCTGCGATGTCTGCCAGAGGGTGGGGAAGTGGGGCAATTGACGCAAGGCCCCACTCCATCCCTTCCCCGTTATCAAAGATCCATTCGGCAGAGTAGCTGTTGACATCATAGGTCCACTAGCCAAGCCTAGTCCCTCTGGGAAGAAGTACATTCTGACCATCGTGTACTACGCGACTCGGTACCCCGAGGCAACCGCCCTGAGCACCAACTGTGGAGGTTATGCGGCATTAAACTGATTCTGAGCTCCCCTTACCAATGGCCTGTGCGAGTGCTTCAATGGTACGTTGAAACAAATGCTCCGTACCTTTGCAGTCACTCACAAGGAGTGGGAGAAATTCCTGCCGCATCTCCTGTTCACTTATGATAAATACATCAATATATATGTAAGTCTGTAAAGTTCAGTCCATGCATATAAAAGAAAGGTGATGTCCTTATAATGTCCAAAAAATGTTCCAGCTTACAAATTTGAGATTGGGATACTCCTGCTATAGAGAAAAGGTCACGGGATCCCAAGAAGCTGAAAAATACTCTAGTATTGTATCCTAAGTGGATAAAGTACATATACAAATAAATAGATGTCCTTGAATAATATGTGATGTGATGATAGATGATCCGGTGAATCTAAAATTCAGAAGACAGAGAAAGAATAAAATAAACTCACAGGAATATAAGCAGAAGTGATTCGCCACAAAGAAGGTGGTCTAAGTCAGCATTAAAGTCCCCTCGTTCCTCCCAACTGCCGGCTAGGGAGAAGGTTAGGTCTTATGGGATGTGTGTGCAGCCACTGATTGATGCTGTTGTGCGTCCCACTGCAGGCTCAGTGGGAGGTTTGTGTTCCACTTTATTGTTCCTGTCTTGTGAGATGCTGCCTTACGCGTCTCATTAAAACAACCGTTCACTTCATCAGAGGTCTGATGAAGTGAACGGTTGTTTTATGATCATCTATTGAGTCACCTATCATCACATCACATATTATTCAAGGATATCTATTTATTTGTATATGTACTTTATCCACTTCAGATACAGTATTATAATAGAGTATTTTTCAGCTTCTTGGGATCCCCTGTCTTTTTCTCTATAGCAGGAGTATCCCAATCTCAAAATTCTAAGCTGGCACATTTTTTGGACATTAGAAGGACCTTTCTTTTATATGCATGGAGTGAACTTTACAGACTTACATATATATTGATTTATTTATCCTTGTGCATTACTACAGATTTCCAACTTTTGGGTTTTTTTATTTATTTTTGTTCACTGTTTAGTGAATTTACCCTTTAGATTTTCTTTTTATCGACTCCTGGTGGAAAGAGTGTATAAGTACTCGCTGCTTTCACCATTGCTAACCATAACTTTGTAACCATAACCATATAACATATGGTTCACCAACTTTCAAAACTTTTTTTTTTTAATTCTTTATTTAATCGTGCGGAAATGGTACAGAAGTACCTATTCTGCCACAACAGCAGAAATAGGATATGAACAAGCATACATTTGTGTGACTGAGAAAAATGTACGAATATACAGCACTTTTTTTTATATATCTACTGCGTTTGATAGGGCATGTCGGAGGTTAAATGAAATCTTTCTATGTTACACAAGACATGTCAGTGCTCATGAGTAAGACCAAGCCTGCGATTAAGAGTAAAATCGTGGTTCTGAGATTATGTGTGGAGGTAAGATGCGTTCTTAGTAAACAATGTTCTTAGTAAACAATACAGTGTAGGGTTTATAACTAGGGCTGCCACTGGTGAGGGATGCTGCTTATTCGTACTTAAGTAACATGTGGATCATGTATGTGATTGCTATCCCTACGGTCGCTTTCTTGTCACAGTGTGGTGCTCAGTGTTAGGTGTTTACTGTTTGATACCCCTAACCAAGGGGCCCAGAGTTTCAAGGAAGGACAGGGCTTCCGAGAGTGACGTAAGGGTATGGGTAGTCCCGTTGTGGGTAGCTAGAAGCGATCCTGGTAATCCCCATTTGTAGCTCATGTTGGCAGCGCGCAGTTGTTGGGTCACTGGGTGGAGTGATCGGCGCCACTGGAGGGTGGCCCTCGTTAGATCTTGATAGAAGGTTAGATTGGAATCCTCAAATAGTAATGGGGTCTTGCCCCGTAGCTCCACCATTATCTGCCCTTTGTCATGTGACGACATACAGCGTAGGATGACGTCACAAGCGGTTTGTGAGGGGGCTCTTGGGGGGCCTGCGACCCAGTATATGCCATCGGTTACCAGTTTTCTTGTCACCGCAGGAGGTAATATTGTTGCTAGTAGCCTTCTCACATAATGTGGCAGCTCCTCTGTTGTGACATTTGTTGGGATGCCTCGGAATTTAATGTTATTGTGTCTATGGCTATTCTCGAGGGCATTCAGGTGCAGGGTCAGATTGTGGTGGAATTTTTGGAGCTGTTGCACCAAGTCCTGTACGTTTGTTAGATTAATTGTGACTTCTGTCATGTCAGCTTCCGTGGCTCGTACCCGGTCATTTGTGCTTTGTAAGTCAGCTCTGAGCCCTGCCAGTTCCTTCGCCAACATTTTGTGGAATTCGTGCAGAAGTATCTGCAGGTCGTGTTTAGTCGCTGGTGGCGATCCCTGTGGGGGAGCTGGCGGTATGGTGCAGAGGTCGGTGCTCCCTGTATGATCGGGCCATCCGAGCAGTATCTGTCTGACTGTCCTCTGGGGCTGGTTTGGGCCTAGCAGGCCGTTGTAGCATAGCCCCAATGTCTCTCCCCTCCGTCTGGGTGCTGGATTTCTGGGAGCGTCGCCCCATGGCAGGCATGTGGTCCACTGAGCTGGGATGGGATCCTGTGGCCGAGTTAGGTGCAAGGCTGGTACACTCCGCCGAGTAGCGCCTTCAGGTCAGGCAGTGGCTGCGTGGAGTAGGCCCCGGCCCTGCGTTGCCGCTTCGGCTTCGTTGTTTACAGAAAGCATCTATCGAGGTCTGGGGCGGTGGGATCAGTAATAATTCTCAAGATTAAGGCGAGATTGTTAAGATTGGTGCCGGAGCTGTCAGCAATGGCGTCTGATCGGCTCAGTGGTTAGCTCCGCCCCCAACTTTCAAAACTTTTAACTTTATTAACCAGCAAATAGCCAGTCAGTCATAACTAACCTAACCTCCTTTTATTTAAAACCATTTACCACTATATCTAGAACTTGACCCTGAGGATGACTTTTGTCCCAATGCTTCATCTCACCACGACAATACACCAGTCTGACAGGATTAAACTTGTGCTGCTTTTTTTTTTATACTGTTCAAGTTTCCCGCTCTTTTTCTGCTTGCAACTTTCAACCAATCCCATGCCAACTCCATCCCCAGAAACCGCTTTGTCATCAATTCTGCCCAGATACCTGCCTAACTGACCAACTACCACAAGATGTAAAATTCCTCACATTCAAATTCCTCACACAAAACAGATTAACTCCTTAATTTCCACCATGCATATATGCCACAGTGCTTAGTGCCTGTGGCTTCTTTTTGCAGATTACATGATGGAACGGATGAATTTAAATGATTTTTTTTCCCAGTTGCTTAGGAATAATAATAATAATGATGGAACTTTACTTTTGCCCAATATCTAGGATAATAGGTCTAATGTTTAGTGTTAATGTCCCTGTTGTCATCATCTGAGATGTCAAACATTGCATCATATACTTGAGGTAGGCAATAAAAGCAAGGGTTTAATTGCTGTGACCCTGCTTTCCCATTTGGTAATGGAGAGTGGTTTTACAGTTAGATTTTTAACATGCTTCTTGAGTACTAGCCATCGTTGTTTGGATGAGACAAAGAACACATAAAGTTCTTTAATGATGCCAAAACAAATATACTGTCAGATATAAAGTCTTTGCATCGTCATTCCCAACCAGGCTGAGAGTATGTGCACTGCATCGAACAAAAAAGGCTCTTGGGTTGATATTGAGCATTTTTTGCTGCAAGCCATTATGTTTCCTTCATATTGGCGCCGTTATTATACCCTTGGCCATGCATATAATAATCTAATTGTTCTTTAATTAGGCCAGTAAAAAAATATGTTAGTCCTTCAGTTATAGTATTGTATACTGGAAAACAACTTTTTTTTCAACTTTTTTGTCCTTTGATCTAAAACAACAAATCGGGCAACAATGCTAATCTACTCTATGTAGCTCGCATCAGAAGTACAACCAGTATAATCCAGAAATATTTGGACTTATTCAGGTTTTGTATAATTTTTTTCCTCATATTTTTTTCCAACTATGGCAAATAGTTAGGCCAGAAAGCAGGATCACTTGAGATGCCACTTGATGTTGTTGATGGGTCTTCAAGTTCCATTTTGGTTTATTCATTGATAAGTACAAAGGACTCAGTGATTTAGAGGAAACCTTAGATATATCTTCCTCTTCAATGTCAAAATGCTCTGTTACTGAACCAGTGTAACCTGCAGTTATATCTCTAGTTCTTATTGGCTTATTGCTACACTCGTGATCCAATGGGACCAGATCATCACATTCTGAATCCTCCAATTCTGTATTTGTTTCTCCTTCTCCAACATCTAAGTTCTCTCTTTGCTTAATGTTGCTGTATCTGTGCCAAGGGGATCTTGACCACTGCTTAATGAAGACTGTGACTGTAAGTAGCTTGTGATGGAAGAGATGTTTTTTTAAAGGTTTTTATTTTTTATTTTTATTATTATTCTCTAATCTTGCAGGTTTTGATATACGAGTAACTTTTATTTTTTTTTGCTAGCCATACGAGGGAAAAGGCAAATAAATATAGTTACATAACAGTATATGTTAAGCAAGGGGTTTTAACCCCTTAAGACCGCGGGACGTACTATGCCGTCCTTATTTGGGCGGCTCTAAACGCCGCAGGACGGCATAGTACGTCCTGGGCGGTCTTACCCCCCACGTGGCCGGCGGCACATGGCCGCTGCAGATCGCGGTCGGGGGGCATGCCTGGCCCTCCAGGCAGCCCCCCTGTGCCTGGGGACCGCGGTCTGCAGCTTCCGATCGCAGTGACAGGCTGTCACTGCGATCGGTATTTACCATGTGTCAGACGATTTTAAAATCGGCTGACACATGGAGCCGCGGCATTTTTAATCTGCAGATCGCGGTCGGGGGACATGCCTGGCCCCCCAGGCAGTCCCCCTGCGGTCAGTGACCGCGATCTGCAGAGTATGATCGCAGTGAGAGGCTGTCTCTGTGATCTGAATGCAGAGCCAGCCTCTCCCTGCGATCTGATCGCATTGACAGCCTGTCACTGCGATCAGAGTTACTATGTGTCAGCCTATTGGCTGACCCATAGTAACTCCAGGCAGGATCCCCCTGCAGATCACGGTGGGGGGCATGCCTGGCCACCCAGGCACTCCCCCTGTGGCCAATTACCGTGATCTGCAGGAGGTGATCACAGTGACAGCCTGTCGTTGTGATCACTGATCCTGTGTGTCAGCCAGTGATGTAAAATCACTGGCTGACACTGTCTCTGCCCCTCTCCTGTAATAAAAATAAAATATTAGTTAAAAAAATAAATAAATTACAGTTACACATCAAATATACTTAGATCATTTATATATATATTATATATATGATCTAAGTATATATATATATATATATATATGTATATATATATACACACACACTAAGTGTATTTTAATATTTATATATATAATTATATATATATATTAATATCAAAATACACGTAGAAGGATATTGATTAAATATATACATAATTATAATTATATATATATATATATTTTATAATAAAAAAATATAAATACGTTAAAAAAAAAAATTAAAAAATTAAAAAAAAAAAATTAAAAATATATATATGTGTGTAATTTCGTTCTAACTGTATTTTGATATTAATATATATATATTGATATCAAAATACACGTAGAACGAAATAATATATATATGTATATACCTAAGTATATACGTATACATCACTATATGTATACCTATATATAAATAAAAATAATTGTAAAAAAATTATATACATATATATATACATATATATATCCACACACGTGGATATATAATAATTTTACATATATATTAATGTAATAATTTTACATAATTAGGTATCCTAATTAATTACAATTAGCGGGACCTGCCTAACAACCCAGGCCGAAAGTATAGGGAATTTAATTTGCTAGCACTATATTTAACCCTATAACTTTCCAAGACACTATAAAACCTGTACATGGGGGGTACTGTTTTACTCGGGAGACATCGCTGAACACAAATATTTGTGTTTCAAACCCGTAAAATGTATTACAACAATGATATCGTCAGGGAAAGTGAAATTTATTGCATTTTTCGCACACAAACGGCACTTACACTGACGATATTTTTGCTGTAATACTTTTTACTGTTTTGAAACACAAATATTTGTGTTCAGCAAAGTCTCCTGAGTATAACATTACCCCTCATGTACAGGTTTTAGGGTGTTTTCAAAAGTTACAGAGTCAAACATAAGGCTTGCGTTTCAGTTTTTTCACAATGAAATTCGCCAGATTGGTTACGTTGGCTTTGAGACCGTTCAGTAGCCCAGAAATATGAATTACCTCCATAATGGCATACCATTTGCAAAAGTAGACAACCCAAGGTATTGCAAATGGGGTATGTTCAGTCTTTTTTAGTAGCCACTTAGTCACAAACACTGGCCAAAATTGGCTTTCAAATTCGTTTTTTGCATTTTTCACACACAAACAAATATTAACGTTAACTTTGGCTAGTGTTTGTGACCAAGTGGCTACTAAAAAAGACTGGACATACCCCATTTGCAATACCTTGGGTTGTCTACTTTTGCAAATGGTATGCCATCATGGGGGTAATTCTCATTCCTGGGCTACCATACAGTCTCAAAGGCAACGTAACCAAACTGGCAAATTTCAATGTGAAAAAACTGAAAAGTGTAACATGCTTTATTTGACCCTGTAACTTCCCAAAACACCATAAAACCTGTACATAGGGGGTACTGTTTTACACGTGAGACATCGCTGAATACAAATATGTGTATTTTATTGCAGTAAAAACAAACAGTATTATGACATTCACAGTTAGAATGTCACATAGAACTAAGAAAATTTAAAAAAATCTTATTTTCTCTCATTTTTTTTATATTGTATTCATATTAAGTTATATTCCATACCTAAATATTTGATGTTAAATGAAATCCCTTTTTCCCCTGAATAAAATGATATATAATAAGTGTGGGTGCATTTAATATGAAAGAGGTGAATTACGGTTGGACAGACATATAGCGCAAATGCCAGGTTTTGTTTACGTTTTTTTGGATCACAACTTGTACATTTGGCTGCGGTCTTAAGGGGTTAATGATCATAAATCTTTTTTATTTGGAACATGTCAGCAAAGCATAATTGGAAAAATGCCATGGGAAACTATGTTAATATGCAAGCAATAAGAAAAAATTGACAGGTCTTACCTCTCTTCATTACAGTTCTTGAGGAGATCCCATCAAACACGTCTTGTCACAACAGTAATTGGAGTGTCCACGTGTTAAGGTTTTTAATCTTTTTTTTCCACACTTGTTCAATATTTCCCCTAATTGAACCCTTGGCAATGCAAAAAGATTACCAAGAAAAATATCACTGCATTATATTTTAAAATTAAATGAAGCCTCTATACCTGCCACTAATTAAATGTCCATTAATGTTTTTATTTGATTTTTTTTTCCTTTTAGAAAGTCTATCAATATGTTGTGCACAAGATAAAATGTATTGAACACATGAGACCATGAGACCATTTTTGGTGATTCTAAAAGTTTTAGACTATATTGATCAGAAAAAACAATGCTAAATTTCCTATTGGAAACCATTGAATTAGCTGAGATCATCAACTTTGATGATCTCAGCTAAGGAGGCAGAGTGGAGGGTGTGGAGGGGTCAGTCACGAGGAGAAACATGTGGCACTGGAATAGAGGTGAGTAACCACCTTTTTAACAGTAGGTAAGGGAGTCGGTCACCTAAATAGCTATTTTTAATATATAGTGTCAGGAATACATTTTTGAGTGTTATCTACATGCCTGTAGTAACTCCTTGTTACTGTCCTCTATTGCCTAATAATCTCACAGGTTGCACACTTATTGCTGGCTTTGAATGTTACTGCCATATAAACAAATTACAAAATTAGACTTATGCACACAAGGACATTCAACAGCAAAGAAATAAAGACATATTGTTTCTGTCAGTGATTTTATTGTGAAATAATAATATTTTTGGACAATTTGTTTAAAATTGGTTTTGCTGGGGGCAGGGCCGGACTGCCATGCTGAAAGGTCGCACAATAGTGCAGCTCCTGCAATCTTTCCCAGTTTTAGCATAAAAATACGACTCTATACTTACCTGACGACTGGCACCAGCAACCCAGTGCAAAAAGCCATCCTGGTTCCGAGGAGAGGCTTGCTGCAAAGTTCTAGTCCCTTGGAGGGGCGCTCTCCGTCACCCACGATGGGTACCGCCCGGGTCGGTGAGTGGGGTGGACGGCTGCTGCCCTGCTAGCCTGCCCACCAGTGGTATGGGCGAAGTACAAGGCTACGTGGATCTGGCACTGTACTGACTTCGGGACTTCTATTGCAGCCGCTTAGTAGATATCTCCCTAATTCCCACAGTATTAGGGAGCTATCTACCAAAAGGCTGAAAGACCTAAATTGGTCTTTCAGCCAAATTTACTAATACTAAGTAAAAATTACTTAGTATAAGTAAATTATGCCCCTACTCGCTATACCGCGAGTAGGGGCATGTCTAGTAAACAGTGAGCAGCCTGTTGCTGCTCACTGTTTAAAAAAATAAATTAAAAAATGGGGTACACCCTCCCGACGCGCGAGTGGGGGCTTTTAAACTAAAGGGGGGACCTATTGCCCCCCCCCGGCCCCCACCCCTGAGCGGTGGGTGGGGGCCCTTAAGTAAAATGATGGGGGGGACCTATTGTCCTCCCCACCAGCCCCCACCCCTGAGCGGTGGGTGGGGGCCCTAAATACTAATAAGGTGGGGGGGTCCTAATGTCCTCCCCCCTGGCCCCCACCCCTGAGCGGCGGGTGGGGGCCCTAAATTGGAATAAGGGGGGGACCTAATGTCTTCCCTCCTGGCCCCCACCCCTGAGCGGTGGGTGGGGGCCCTAAATACTATTAAGGGGGTGGACCTAAGATCCTCCCCCCTGACCACCATCCCTGAGCGGTGGGTGGGGGCCCTAAATACTAATAGGGGGGGGCCTTTTGTCCTCCCCTCTCCCCCACCCCTGAGCGGCAGGTGGGGGCCCTAAAAAAAGTCCCTCCCCCCAAGGTGACTAGGGGTCCCCAAACCCCTAGTCACCCCCTCCCCCCCAATTTTTTTTATCCCCCTACCTACTAACTAAGAACCTGTAAGCACTCTGGTTGGTTTGAAATCCACCAATCAGAGTGCTCTGTGTCATTTTACACAGCGTGGGAAAGTTCTTTGGAATTTTCCCACGCTGTGTAATTTGACTCATAACTCTCTGATTGGTTATTTAATCCACCAATCAGAGAGTTATGAGTCAAATTACACAGCGTGGGAAAATTCCAAAGAACTTTCCACGCTGTGTAAAATGACACAGAGCACTCTGATTGGTGGATTTCAAACCAACCAGAGTGCTGTGACAGGTACTGTCAGTCTCTTCATTTACCTGTCAGAGCACTCTGATTGGATGGCTTAAACACACCAATCAGAGTGCTCTGAGCCTAATTGCAGAGCGGGGCAAGGCTTTAAAAGCCTTCCCCCGCCCTCCAGAGTTCAGTCTGCGTGGAGCCCTCCATGGGTGAAGATGGATTTTTTTTTTTTTGCACTAGTTTTTTTTTTTATTTTTTTTTTTTTTTAGTGCGCCGGTTTTTATGGCTTTTTATTTGGCCTTTTTTGGGGCTGAAAAAAGAAGATTTTAGAAGAAAGAAAACATTGAATGGTAAGTTTTTTTTTTTTGTTTTTTTTTTTACAGGTACTTAGTTAAAGGTCCCCCCCTTCATTATTTTTCAGGTGAGGGGGATAGGTAGGGGGTTAATTTTTTTTGGGGGGGGAGGGGGTGATTAGGGGTTTGGGGACCCCTAGTCACCTGTAAGGGGGTTTAACTTTTTTTAGGGCCCCCACCCGCCGCTCAGGGGTGGGGGCCGGGGGGAGGACAATAGGTCCCCCCCTTATTTTACTGTAGGGCCCCCACCCACCGCTCAGGGGTGGGGGCCAGGGGGGAGGACAGAGGTCCCCCCCTATTAGTATTTAGGGCCCCCACCCACCGCTCAGGGGGGAGGACATTAGGTCCCCCCCTATTAGTATTTAGGGCCCCCACCCACCGCTCAGGGGTGGAGGCCAGGGGGGAGGACATTAGGCCCCCCTTATTTTACTGTAGGGCCCCCACCCACGGCTCAGGGGTGGGGCCAAGGGGGAGGACATTAGGTGATCCCCCCTTATTAGTATTTAGGGCCCCCACCCACCGCTCAGGGGTGGGGGGCCAGGGGGGAGGACATTAGGTCCCCCCTATTCTGATTTAGGGCCCCCACCCACCGCTCATAGGCTGTTTAATAGACATGCCCCTACTCACGGTATACTCGCGGTATAGCGAGTAGGGGCATAATTTACTAATACTAAGTAATCTTTACTTAGTATTAGTACATTTGGCTGAAAGACCAATTTAGGTCTTTCAGCCTTTTAGTAGAGAGCTTCCTAATACCGTGGGAATTAGGGAGTTATCTACTTATTCAGCCTGTGATTACACTGACTGGCCAAGTAACTTACATTTTATATGAATGTATGTTACTTGATTGTTGTAAGTGTTGCAAATGCTTACAGGTGAATCCTGGCTATGTTTGTATACTTTGTATTTAAAATTGTATACAATGTAACATTCTTCTTCTTTCACTGGGTAAGTATATTAGTACTTAGGCAATACACTGCTTCAGAACTTTGGCTCTTCGGCACTTTGACACTTAGGAACTTCGGCAACTTCGGAACTTCAGCACTTCGACACTTCGGAAATTCAGTAATTTCGGAACTTCAGGACCTCCGCAATTCGGCACTTTCGGCAATTTGGACATTCGGAAGTACCCGAATGACCAAATTTCCCGAAATTCATCCGAATTCATATTCGGACCGAAACGAATTGCACATGTCTACTACTGTTACATGCCTTCCAACTGTCCCACTTTTGGTGGGACAGCCCTGTTTTTGGGATGCTGTCACATCATCCTGCTTTAGTTCTTTGGTGTCCGAATAGCATTATAAATGCAAAAACCCATGACTTTTTGAGTTGGTTATATTTCCAAATCTTTGAGACTTTGGTATATATTTTTGCATTTGGTTTTTAATTTAGATTTGGTCTTTAATTGTCTCTTCTGAGAGACAACAACGAATGTGTGAGCAAACAATGATGCAATACAAACAACAAATAAAACCAGCAGCTAATTATAGTCCCTGGTAAACTAGATGGACAGACAAGTCCATTTCTCTGTTACAAATGACATTCCTATTGCTCCAAGGGGAGGTTTTCTCGCTGTTATTCATGTCTGGGCTTGTCCAGAAAAACTTTTAACTTCAGAGATCTCCTTTCAAAACCTCACGAGGACATTAATGATCGCCTTGGCTTAAATAAGAGAGTGGTAAGTTAATGATGGAGAGCTAATTACTTTGCCATTTGGACATCAACATTTTAAGTCTTTTCGTGTCCAGTCATAGATTTTCTCTTATTCAGTTTTGCGCATTGTAAATGTTTTTCTTAGGTTGCATACTGTATTTATATTGCCTCTTTGTATGTAATATAAGTATATGTGATTTAGAAATTGATATGCAATATTTTTTATCAGATGACAATGTAGTTTCAGTTAAGACTCTCTTTATGCTATAACAGCCTTTTTATAATGCTTTTCGTGTTAGAGAGACGTATTTCAAAGTATGTTTGGCTGGGCTTCATTAAACTTGTGCTTTGCCTTTAATAAGTACTAATTATAGGCATCCCTACTGAAAATGGAGTTATTACTATACTGGTAAAAAGAAATAGTTTATGTGTGAGTCTGAAAATTTATGCTGTGGTTCAGTCTTTGTTTCATATAGTGTGCGTGTTTGTATGTCTCTAGGCATTTCCTCTGTTTCCATTAATCACAATTTTGGTCATTAAATAATGATACTCGAGTGCTTTAATAAATATTACTTGGACTTGTATGCCTAACAATAATCCCAATTCTCTTGGGAGAAGTGACCTGCCCCTGGACCTAAGTACCATTATCCTGGGTTATTATCTCTGTGTCCATATTCTCTGGTATGCCGGTATTAAAAATTAAAAAAAATAAAAAAAAGAATGAAAAGATCGTATGGGATGGACTACATGTGAAATACCTTGATAGGCTTAATGTACCACCTCGATAATATTTCACACAGATGGATACCTTAAGATGTTGCCTTTTAAATATCTGTCCGTTCATTTCCAACCGCAGAGGTCCCTATATCCCTTACTCATAAGAGTAAAACAAAAAACAAACAAACAAATGGTAATATTATTTATTTTGGACCTCCAGAGTATAGGTGATGGTACTTTGTGAGGTAACCTCTTTCTTGGCATTACAAGGTCCCATACCATGTTTTGTTTGTGTGAGTGACTCGAGCCACCTCTGTCTTACATGCAAAGCTACTCAACTGTAAGTGATAGACAGGGTCCCTAAGGGATAACAGGAGATTACCGCATTCTGTTTATCTGGATCCTAATACCTTGACTGCCCAATTGTTAGACTCTTAAATGTACTGACCACCACTCCTGGCGGAAAGGATATATTACATAAAATATGAGAAATGAAAGATTGATCTGAGACACTTTTTCATATAATTGAGCATTATCCTGGGTAATTTTGAATGCAATATTCAAAATTGTGGGATTGCGGGATTCAATATCTACCTATTATTTGGTCCTGGTGGGGGCATTCTATGCTTGTATATAAAAAGCCTGGTTGCGTAACAGAACAATGAGAGGGAGTGAAAGCCTTGACCCTGTCTAAATGTTGACCAAATTAGGACATGCCTAGTATCTCTTGGTAAAAGGCCATACCCTGTACAACAATTACATGCATTTTGTAAGGCTTTTAATTATAACTTAGGCACCACAATTGGTAGCACCTGGAAGTAATACTGAATTGTCCCATGTCCTGTTTGAGGAAGGGGACACATAATTAAACTATACAAATTATTTGGTAGCAGAGTCAGGAGGTTCCTCAGATATCTCTGAGGTCTGGAGTTAATCTGCACCCAAAAGAGACCTCCCTAGAGTGGAAGAGGGGCATGGCCATAGATTTGGTAATATTAACATTGTAGCCAGATATAGTGAACTCTTCAATGTGCAATGCACATTGAAGAGTTCACTATATATTGAAGTGGTCATGGTGTTCGGATTGATCCTTATAAGAAGCAGGTGTACAAGTAAACCTAGTAATGTGGTCAATAAACGCAGAGCTTGGACATATCTCTACAGAAAGTTTTATTTGAATAGTCTGCTACCGTTTTTGTTTAGTTTTTATGGTTGTCATCTGGATTTTCTATGCTGTGAAGATGCTATTTGCATTATTAGAGCTTGCTTGTGTTTTGTTATTTTCAAAATTATATATATATTGCTTGGTGTTATTAGTTTCAAGAGGCTACGATGGGCTGTTTAACATAATTAATTAAATGAACTTTAGATTGACACATTTTATGTGGCTCATATCTTTAATTTGGAAGACAACTGCTCCTTTCAACCCTCACCACTGACTGAGAATGATGGGTGAGAGGGGAGTGGACATAAAATTTCCAGACAGTTGAAATTCTGCATACATAATGTAATATCATAAATATTATTATAGGTTATAGTCCTATTCGCACACAATTCCACTATTTTCAAAAACCAAGAACTGTCATACTTTCTAGATTAGATCTGCACATTTTGTTAAATGAACATCGCTAGCAGAACGATTAATGAAGTCACTTTAAAGGTGAATGTGAATTCTGACAAAACAAAATCTCGAAATGCCAAAATAGAAGACAAACAATGGCAATATATGTAATAATGACCTTAGGATATGATTTATCAAAGTGCAATTTTTTTTTTATTCCATACTTTGATATGAAAGCCGAAATTGAGTTGACTTTCTGGGTGAAAGAAGTGAATAAAAAGAATGTGTCTTTCCAAAACACATTTCACTTGTTTTCAATCCACCTGATGGTACTTTAAATTGGCAATGTACCCAGGCTTGAATTATTTGCTGAATACAGCATTATCTGAAATAACTAATACTTATTCTTGTTTGAGAGCCAACTTGGAATAATCTGATTCTATCATTGCTACAGAGTAGCGCTATCAATCATTAGAATTATGTCTTATGGTTGCACTTTTGTTATTGGTGTTCAGATTTTGCAATCTTAACTGTATATCTGTTCATTTTGATAAACCCTTCCAGAATAATGAGCTACACACCAGCAATGTCTCCTGAAATGACACTAAGGGAGCACAAAAAGTTTCCCAGTCGCTGTAATTGGAGAATTATAGATATGCATAAAAATGTATAAACATTATACATATATAAAAATAATATATAGAAGTTATAATCTAGGAAAAATAGCATGAACAAAACACGAGGAGATTAATCATATATCTCCACAATATTATGTGGTCATCCTTTTGTCCTGAACACTTTTTAGTAACATCGTAGTCTGGGTTGACTCCAGAGAGCGTGGGCAACCATTGAACTTTTCAAAACTTCCCCTCTACACGCTACCATGGCTCCCTAGGAGCTCACAACCTGACATCACAAAGGGTTATCCCACCATCTCTCCTACCAAATAAGCTTGGAGACAAGTTGCATGTCAGTTTAATCTCTCCCTGCAGCTCTCTCCCTTGTTTCCAGTCTCTGATAACATGGAATTCATGTCGGTTCTGAGAAAAAGCTACTCTGCTTATTTTGGCCTCTACTTTCCTCTGGCATTTGAAAGGTGTGCTACGTGATGGCTCCCATATGCCACTGGTGGATCTAGATATTCCTCATTGATGATGACATTTTGTTATCATAAGCTCTATCAGTTCATTTCTACTCTTCTTCTTTCCTCAGAAATTAATGCAAACAACTTCCTCCTTATGAAGTTCTGTGCACTCAAAAAGGTATAACGCTCTGGATAAACAAGCTTCATGTACTTTATGATCCAAAATGTTGGTGGTGCATGCGTAAGCTGGGCACTTTGTTCCATATCTGGTGGACATACTCTCCAACCAGAGCAAAGTGCTGTCCCCACAATTCAAGAATGAAAGAATCAGTAGGGTGGATGATATCCACTATCCACTCCGTGATTAAAATCTGTATGTACAATTATCAGCATATACCTCCATCTGGTTCTATTGGATGCGATGGCTGGCTTTTGAGTCCACCAGGTCTGACCAGGCTATTGCCCCTCAGGCCTCAGACTGCTTGGCCTCAGACTGCTTTTTAATGGCATCTCTGAGGTAAACTTAATTATGGAGAACTTGCAGAGAATGTGTACCTGCCTCAAATGCACTTCATCTTGCTACTAAATTCTCCCATTCTCTCACCTTCCCTTTTTTTCTCTGTTCAATTTTTTTCATTCTTTTTTATTTTCTCTTTCTTTCTCTCTTCTCTATTTCGCTCTGTTTTCGCCTCGATTTCTTCATTCCCGCTCTTGACTTTTACACTTTCTGGTTTTCTCTTCAAAACCATTTCTCTTTTTTCAATATATCAAATTTCATGACACACGATTTTAAAAACTTGATTGCAGTTTTTAACATATACTGATATTTGATTGCGTTATTGATGACCTTTAATATTTGAAATATGCACCTTGTTTACTACTAACATGCTAATGTATTGACTTCTGTTTATATTGTTTTTGATATGAATACATGTACAACTTGTTTGCTTACCATATGTAAAATAAACTTTGAATGAAAAAGTACATCAGTTTCAACTGTCCACAAATAAGGTTCTGCAATTGATCCAAAAGAAGGCAAAAAAAAACAAAAACAGTTTGAAACCAATTCCAACTGTGTCACAGACAGGGAAATAAATCCTTGGAAATCCAATATCTCTGTGAAAAAACACAGTGTTACCACTTACATTAATTAATTTACAATATCATATTCTATTTAAAAAAAATAAAAAAATAATCCTGAACTCGCTACTGAATTTGATAAAATTATCTCTTCAGGCAAATAATTAAGCATCCTTATTGTTCTTACTGTGAAGAACCCTTTCCTTTCCTGTTGCCCAAATTTCCTTCATTAAAGTCTCACAGGATGACTTATTGCCCTTTGTACAGTACTGTTAAGTGGTTATCGTCAGTTAATGATCTCCGTCTATCACTGACCACCCATTGAGTGGAATGTTTTATGAAGGTACGTATTACTTATTCCCTGTACGGAAAGTCTTCTGCGGATGGTCACCATCAAGATGAATTTGAGTTTAAGCCATTAAAATTTTTTAACCCTAAGGTAAGACAGTGTTCAGGGTCCATAGACATCACAATAACTTCATTAAGATGCAACCAATATGGAGTCGTAAGAAAAATGATTAATATTAATTTTATATAGTAATCATAAAAAAAAAAAAACGAAGAAAGGAATTTGGAAGCAGGGGAATGCACTCATATTTTGGAGACTACAGCAGTAGTGAGAACAAGGAGAAAAATATAGTGAGTGCCCCTAAATATTAAAATATAGCTTTTAATAGTATAGTTAAAATAAATGGTGTACTCGCTATAGATATAAAAGAAGAAACTAATGATTTGCAATAAAGTGTCACTATATGTACAAAATAGACCATAAAAGTAACAATCCTAAAGGGAAAACAAACTCACACTGAATATAACTACAGTCAAGATCTAGATAAAGAGGTCCTGTTCAAAAGTTTTCAGGATCCTTCTCCTAGTTGTGTGCAAAAACCATATGGTTTTTACAATAAAGTTGTGTACAAATAAAAATATACAAGGTGAGTTGTGTCCCAAAGGAACAAATAAGCTGCATACAGTGATGATTAAATCAATAAGCCATGCTTTGATAACACATAGATACCTGCATCTAATACATATGTAACAGTGGATTGCCAAAAAGAAACATTTGGTTACATATGACAGTGTATAGTATTCACTGTCCCTGTGCATCTATACAGGCTCAGAATAAGTATGTAGCTAGTGCTGACAAACCTATGTCTTGCTTAATAAAATATCCACATTCACAGTGCTTTTTGGTCAAAAAAGAGGCACTGGAGTGTGTTTAGGTAGTGCAAGAAAAAGATAATGTGCACTAGTTAAAAAGAAAACTCCTGGGGGCGGGGCGCACCGCCGAGCTGGACGGTCGCACTCACGTCCAGCTCCTGCTGAGCATCCATAATTAAACACCTAAAACATGGTAAACGACCTAAGAACAAGCCAACAGCATGGGTGTTTGGTGACATGGAGACACCGGATCCAGAGAGAGGCTGGCTCATGGAGCTGCAGTCCCCTGGAGGTGCAGCCCTCGACGACCGAGTGGGGGCCTAAGCCGGCGGTGAGAGGGGTGGATGGCCGCTGCCCCTCTATCCTGCCTAAAGGTGCCGACTTGGAAGCTGAGACCCAGGTGGACCTGGCCCCGTTCCCCCCCCCCTATGGACCGGCGGGGGTTATCCCGGTCCTCACCTGTGCACTCAAGGCCCGACGACAAGGCCACTCTGCTCGAGAGCCTGAACACACCACCCAAGATGGCGGATGCCATGTGTGCCGAGATCGGCGGAGGAGACTGCTCCATGGCGGTGAACGGAGCGACTAATAAAGCCTCCAGGAAAGAGCCCAGGGGGCAGAAAGAGTCCAGGCCCACCTTACCAAGCACCGCAGCCCTGCGTACAACTACTCACCTGCCAACCCCACAGGCCACACCATAGGCAAATAACAGAGGAGGCCTAGCCAGACCCATAATGGCGGCCGCACTGTTTCCCATCGCACGCCACTTATTTATGCCAGCGACTGCCATCCACGCAATATCAAACAGCCTTCAAGCACCCTCCCTAAGAGACACTCACCTCTGGACATCCAGAGAAAGCACTCCTGGCTACTTGGGGAGACAACCCCTGGGACACTCACAAGGTACACAGAAACACCCCTGGAGCAGCACCGCCAGAACAGCGACGGACACCCGCACCCGGTCGTACCGACATGGTAGATCGGGCATCGGCTGAGCACAGGCCCGCGACTACTAACAAGGCCTCGGACCTACCAAGCCACTGGCCCCTGGAGCATAAACCAACTTAAGAACTCTAGACCAACCAGGGTGACAAGCTACTACTATAATACTCGTAGAATATAATTTATTGATAACGTGTCTATACCTCAATCCTTTAAGTATAATATATTGTTTAACATGTATATAAGCATGCCTTCACTCACTTAACTCACTCGTGTACCCATACTCAGATAGACATGTAATCTTGTATAGAATAAAAGTCAATCTCTATACAGCAGAGAATGGTTTGCCTAGCATACACAGTAGGGTCTATGGTCCTAACCCAAGAGGAATATAGCCTGTGAACCCTCAGATTTACCTAATCCATAGATCAGTAGGTGTCCTAACTCTTAGATCAAAGCGTGCAACAATCTGAACACGTACACTAGCAATTTGTATAACCACTCTGTTATTTTCTCAAAAAATGTGCCGTACATTCATGCCATGACATTGTTTGACATTGTACGTCTGTACTCACTGTTGTGGCACTACAGGACTTTATGTTATGTAATATTAAGCACACAAAAAGAAAGAATTATAAAAAAAAAGAAATCTCCTACTGCAAAACCGGGAAGTAATGCCTAATTAGATTAGGTATATGGTCCAAATGAACCCCCACTATTATAGCCGGAGTTGGGCTCGGGATCGCACAGTCAGTGCAAAAATAATAAGTTTTGGTCTTTAGCACCAATCAATGTTATGCTTGTCTGAGGATCCCCTAAGAGCCCCTGACGCGCGCGTTTCACCCGCAGCTCATCAGAGGGGAGTTTTTTTCATAAAAAAAAACATTAAGAAATATATTCCTGTTTTAGTTTTTAGCACTAGTAGTAATTTATTAGTCAAACAACAATTTGATAAAAAAAATTACACTTATATAAATATATCACCTGAGAAGAACTATTTTAGTGTGTTGACTGAGCATTGATTTAAATAAATAATAATTATATTGATTCTTGTTTCTCTCTAAGTATAAATATTTTCCAATACCACTTTTCTTACTAATTATCACATTGTTTAAAGCACCAATAAGAAAAATTAGACAAAAGTATCATTTAAAAAAATATATGTTAAAAAAATGGTGTTGCTGGTTAGCATGTACCCCATATCTATTGTAAAAAAAAGTATAGGTCTCACCTTTTTGTAATAAAAAAAATAGCATTTTACAATTACACTACTCTTTCTACTTTCTACTCTTTCTCAGAATTGACTTTGACCTACTATTTTTGAATTGAATGTTAATCAAAAAATATTTTTTTTGTACATTCCTAACATATTTCCTGAAAATAAGATTTCATTGACCTGAGACATTTAAGAGGAACTGTCACTTCTTTATTGCAATATTTAACACTTAGGACTTTACTAACAAATCTATATTTCTGATGGGTAACAATAATATAAATAAATGTGAAAATGCACACCTCTTTATCCTACAATTGGACACCATCATCTTAGCTCCCTGTCAATCATTGTTATAAACCCGTACAGAGAAGAGTAGAAGTGACAGTGTTTATATTTCTTTCCTTCATTTGCAATGCTGCCCTGGTTTTTGTCTTGTCTGAACTGGATAATGATATAATTTTGCTAAATCTTAAATATACATTTAAAAGCAAATGGTGCATCTCATGAAAAAAAAAAAAGGTTAATACAAATTACATATGTCTTTCAAGATTTTATTTATTGCTGTAAATTTTAGAAAAGTGACAGCTCCTCTGTAAATTTTATTCATTATCTATTGGCTTATACCATGGATAATAACAAAAAAAAAGGTTAATAAAAAAAAGGCCATCATGTAAAGAAGAACTTGTCTGTATTCCAGATACTAAACTTCTCCTCAAGTAATAATTATTACTTCTCATGGCACATTAAGGTTTTTTTTTATTTTTTTTTAAACCTCACATTTGTGTTACCCTACCATGGAACATTGTTTTAATATTGTTTCCCTGGTATAATAATTGTCTTTTCTCTCTACCTTACTGACTTATAAGAATAACTTCTAGCCGTAGGCCAATATGTCAAAGAAATGGGGGATAGCTCCTGATGTGACAGACTTGCCAGAGGCTAGAGTTTGAAACACGATGGGTATTGCTTCTTGTATGGAAACAATCTCTTCTCACAGAAGAGAGCTATTACAGGATCTGCAGAACACAAGTCAATGACGTGCCAAGCAGTGTTCATATCTAAAACTCTCCCACAGTCAGAGGTTTTTAATAATCTTCCTCTGTGGAACATGGAAGTGCTGTCATAACACCTGGGAGGCTTTCAAAAACTGAAGGTCAAGTACAGTGGCACATTTTTATGTTCTTTTACTGCGAATTGACTCAAACTTTGGTACTGTGAGATGAATAGTGGTTAAAATAGATATCTGTCACACATTCATTGTTTTTATTGTACTTGAATATCTTTATTTTTGCCTGTGTCTCTTTACATAGGGCTCAGTAAATCGAGAACCACGCATGAATGGTTACATTTTGAGGCATTTTCTTTTTACAGAGAGCTGAAGGTTTCGCAATATTTTCTTCTGCAAGATAATGTAAGACGTGTTTTCTGAATCTTCAGTCTAGTACCACAGTAAATTTTAATAATGCGTAATTCGCAGTTGGGACACCTGTCTTTTTGGGTATCTCTTGGTTCTGGTACATGCTTTTTCCAGTGTTAGACAAAGCCCTCACCCCTCCCGAAGAAGAAAACAAATAATAATAGCTTAAGTAACAATAGGTTTCAGGCTTATCATGGTTCAATCAGATAACAAAGATTGTACCTTTTGCATCCTCCGTCCAGAAGTAGGATTCTAAAGACTGATGGGATCTTTGAGGTTTCTTTTCTTAGTAGGTTGACCCAATAGACCCTTGCAGCTGATGTTGCTGTGGTGATTGCAGTTGTGTCAATATTGGGTGTTTAAGAATGCAGGGGTGTCCGTGACACCATTTGTGTCAATAGCAATGTTCCCACTGTTTGCCGAACTGACACCAGTAGGCATGGAAACCTCAAAATATTAACAGTCTCGTTTCTCGTCTCTCGCTTCTCTCTCGTTTTTTTACTTATAATTGAGCAGAGGCAGCATCTATGCCCCAAAATTACTTCAATAAGATGAAGTGATTTTGGTGCTAGCCTGACTCTTTAAGATAAAAACCTAGTGCTTTATGTTTGCTATAACATTAGCAAGTGTCTGTTGTGGAAATCTACAGAAATATCAAGCCATCAGTTTTGTAGGAACAGTGCATGTGTTTTTAATAAGTAAAAGTTGGAAGTAATCTATCATTTTAGGAGCAATTTTAAAGGGAATCAATATGCGTTAATGAATATATTTATCATTCTTTGAAAGGTCTTTTGTATCAGTTAAACCAGCGTTCTTTTTGCTGGCGTAAACTGTACCTTTTCATTTAATTATAATGTAAAACATGAATTTGACATTTTCAATAACTTGCAAGATCTAACTTATAGGAACCGTGTCACCCGCAAAACTATGTAATCCATGACTAAATGCAGAAGATATGAATATATATATTTATATATATATATATATATATATATATATATATATATATTTGTGTACAGGATAATAGTGGACGTATAATTAAATGAATGTAATTTGATAAGAACAAAGTCGGTTGAGGTGTGGCGAAACCGACGAGAGGTTAGACCTGTAAAAAAGAGGGCCCACCTAGATAAATATGAAATAATAAAGGGTGAGGTGGGAGGGGAACTTCCGAAATCGGCGACGACAGGTAAGCAGGGGTTACTGGGTTTAAATATGACCAATAATCCCTCCCACAATTTCAGGCATAGCCTTCCACATGTGTACGGGATAATAGTGGAAGTATGGTTGAAATGAATGTAATTTGATAAGATCAAAGTCGGTTGAGGTGTGCTGAAACTGACGAGAGGTTAGACCTGTAAAAAAGAGGGCAAAAATTATGAAACTATTTTATTTATTTCACAAGTAGCATTATTTAGACATATTATGGAAAGCAAGTCTGATTTCCTTCTCTGGGTTTGGAATGTATCTGTTGTATGCAGAGGATTTACAGTGTCCCGTATTCTTAATGATATGTGTCGGAACGTGATTACTGGAAGCTGCTGTGGCTTCCCTAATACGGAATGAATGACCTGAGAAGGAATGTGGATTGAGGTCTAGTCTGAGTAATAGTGTGCGTATGTATAGCATGAATTGTTTGGTGGTAAGAGGTTTCCCTTGAAGAGATAATAGTGGGTAATCAAGGTTTTTAATGAAATTATTTTTAATTAAGTTGTCCAATGCTTGTACTGGACACCATTTGTGAAAACTAGGATAATACTTAATTTCTACTGGGGGGCCTGTATGGCTAGTTTTGGTATGAGGGATTGACAGAATATAATGGTCGTTCACTTTGATAAGTATTTTTGCTTAAGGCATGACAAAGTCAGATGCTTTCTCCACAGAAAATTCTTTGGGTCACAAGAAATCGTAAAATGCCAAATATGCCGCTGACTTGATTACCAGATTAGTGGGATTGTCAAAAGGGTTATTATCTAATAATTTAGAGATCTTCCTAAAGATGTTACTGTCAATGGGAAGTCTTTTAAGGGGATTTTGATACTTTAGTCTCTGAATACCTTTCAGTATGCTTATGACCAGATATGAAGATAAGATTGGAGTTTTGTTTGGGTATATAGTTAACATGTAATGTTGTATGCCTGTCAAGTATAGTTTAATGGTATTGTATGCTAGTCTCAAAGAGATGTGGCAAAAAGTTGTGAATGCAACCATAGTTTCTACAGAAAAAAACATGTATTACATTAAAGTCACGCACAAACTTTTTAAACAGATCATATGCTCTAGCATAAGCTTTTTTGTGTGTTAATTGACAAACCAGCTTGTGCGTGTGATCTACTGTGTTTTAACAGCTTATTTAAAGCATAATTAGGTCTATGAATTGTGGAGGTTCTTTGGGCTAAACGTTCGCTGTAGGATGTATTCTGAAAATTCCTGTAAATTGGAACGTGACAGAGCATCAGGTGCGTTATTCAGAATGCCTGGTACGTGGATACAATATACACAGAACTGTAGATTACCTGCTAACCAGGTAAGTTTCCTTACTAAATTCATTATAGTAAGGGACTGAGAGCGACGTTTGTTAATAATGTTACAAGCCTCTAAGTTGTCCGAAAAGCACCTAACTGCTTTACATTTCCATTCTTTGCCCCATATGTGAGCTGCTGCTACTATTGGGACGATTTCAAACATTGCTGAGGTCTTAGTAAAATTCTCTAGGGTAGAGGTTTCTGGTGGCCAAGTATCATACACCCAGTCATTGCCGAATATAGCGGCGTAACCTATGGCTCCTACTGCATCAGTCCATATTACAGGGTAATCGTCAGAGATGGGGGGAACGAATAAGGACCTGCCATTCCAAGAGGATAAAAAGAGATGCCACATTCTTAGGTCAGCCCTAGCTGGTTCGTCTAAAATAGTTCTAGAGTTGTCGTCAGGGAGACCGTGTAGAAGAGAGAGTATTCTAGAGATGAAAGACCTTTCTTGAGGAATAATCCTCATAGCGAAGTTGAGTAAATCTAAAAGTGTATTCCTTCTTGGTACAAGACCCATGAGTGGTGCAGGCTTCAATACAGGTTAAAATCCTGTCTACCTTCTCCTGAGGCAGGCTAGCTTGCATGGATACTGAATTTAGCATGATACCCAGGAAAGTTATTTTGGTGCTGGGACCTTCTGTTTTGTCTGGTGCTACCGGAACTCCCAAATCCTTTAATAGAGAAAGCGTGTGTTGTAAACTGTACAGTGTGTAGTAGTGTGGTTCAATGGAGAGAAAATCGCCAAGGTAGTGAATCACTACTGAACATCTGCTTTTTTTAAGTAAGAGCCAGGTCAAGGTCTCTGCCAAAATATCAAAGATTTTTGGGCTACTTTTGGAGCCAAAAGTCAGTCTAGTCGCGAAATAGTATTTATCCTCCCACTTAACGGCAAGCATATGCCAGAGTAATTGATGAATTAGTAGTAGTTTAAAAGCATTTGTGATGTTTTGCTTAACCAAGCTGCCTTGCCGAAGTTAATAGCTTTTATGGGATCATCAATTTTTGCATATTGTAAAGAGAAATCCCCTGATGGCATTAGCGCGTTTAAACTAGGGGTAGTGGAAGAGTGAGGTGCAGAGAAATTGATGATGAGTCTTTTTTTGTTGTTAAATTTACCTGTAGCTATGCCTAGAGGGTTTGTTCTCCAAGAAGAGAATGGTGGGGTAGTGAAGAGCCCTATCATAAATCCATTCTCAATTTCTTTATTGATAAGTTCTTGCAGACTAGTCGGGTCTGTGAGTGCGGATTGTAGGTTGGGGCATTCTAGAATACCTGTGGGGAGTGCCACAAAGCCAGTATGAAACCTATTGGAGAAACTAGAGGTAAGAAAGTCAACAAGATTTGAAGAAGGATAATTATTCAAGTAACGTTGCAAATTGAAAAAGCAGACCTGGTGGGTCAAAGAAAGTAGGGCGGGGGGCGGGGCCTGACAGCCAAGATGGCCGGACGTGTATCCTGAAACCTCCAGCACCAACAGCCACAAACTCACCAATCCTGTCCAAACCACAGGTGCTAGCAACTCAAGGTGCTCGGATCAGGATGCAGTACCTCGCAGTGATCACAGCGATACCAGACCGGCACCGATCCGCGCTGGTGGAGCCTGAACCGGCCATGAGGCCTAAAACGGAGTGGAGCCTGCAGCGTGGGGGAAACGGCCGACCACCCGGCAAGGGACCTGCTCCCATGCGAGACGCACGCACAGCCCTGCTACCCCCCCCCATGGACCGGCGGGGGTTATGCCGGTCCTCGCTGGGGACGGTTACCCCCATTCAAGCGACGGAACCAGCAGACAGGCAACACCGCAAGGGCCCAACCAAGATGGCGGCTCGGACGCGGCCCACGGAGGGGAGAACCCGCATCAAGCCACCTACTCACACTATGGAGTTTTTTGACCGGCTTAGAACAAGCCTCTGGTCAGTGCTCCACACCAAAGGCCAGACCTTTAAGCAGGCACTGAAACACGCAGCGGCGTGGATACGCCCCACGACCCGCCACCACTTAAGCAGGCAACCGCCAGCGGCTCCCAGGGCGGCCACCCGACGGTGGCTACACCAAACGCCCAAACAGCAGAAGCAATCACTACCTCTCCCGGGCTCCAGCTCCCGCTCGACTGTACAACAGAGGGGGACCACCCCTCTTGCCGGACCCTCTTCTCGCCCAGAGGCATCTGCAACCTGCGAAGCGGCGCCTTACAGCATGAGTGACCATACTGACCCTCACTCCCGAAAGAACAAGGCGGCTAAACTGGCCTCCCACGCAAGCTATACACAAGCTCCAAGAGCCGAAGTCCAGCCAGGCTCACTTCTTCCACTTCACAGCACAGCTGCACACCGGAGGATCGTCTTACCGACCAGCACACACCCGAAAGACACAGGGACGCCAGGCCTCCACACACTGGAGAGACCGAACCAAGCCAGCACGCCACGGACCGAAGAGATGAACATGCAGGGCATAGGCTGAAGGGTATACACGACGGGACTCTTTGGGACTTGTAACCCCTGAACGGCTACCCCCACACTTAAAGAGGGCACTATAGCTGAACGTCCATTAAATGACAGGGGTCACTATGCGACCAAAGTGAATTGACTTTTGGGCTACGTTCCTTTACTGTTTTTTTTTTTTTGTTTTTTTTCTTATGATACCATTAGTTTTAGCGTGGTTAAAAATGCTAAAGTTTTCCTACCTGTACAATATTGAAAATATTTCATTAAGGTGATATACACACTTGCAGATTTAGCTATAGGCAACACCTTAAGGAGAGAGGGGAAGTGTAGAAGCAAACGGCATAAAACTGCAGTAAATAATCATCCGCTTGCCCTAGCCTTGTCACCCTCATGGGGAACTTACTGACTTACACACAAACCTTGTTGGAGGTGTTTAGTGGCCTCACTGTTATTAGCCATATATATTTTTGCAGAGTGCAGCGGGTTTGAAGTTACCAGTGTAGCGGATTCTCCCATAGTTAGGCTCCAGCAGTGTTCTACGAGCTGAACTAGAAGTTTAATACTTAAATGTTACAACTCCGGTGGCACAAACAGTCATTATTTTCTTTCTTTTTACACTCAGTCCTACCCAGTGGCATTTGTTTTTTATATTTTGTGTATTTTTATATTTTGTGTAATTGGTTACTACCCAGTGGCATAACACGATATGGTTTTCTGCTCTAGTTACCTATACAAGGAGTAACCTTACCTAACGACCTAACATGCTTCCCATCTGAAAAGCGATATATATATCAAAATTGCCTGAATGTTTCAATGTTAACCTACAATTGACCAGGAGCTGGCTTTACCTGGGAAGCGTGCAGTTATCTTATTATAAGCCTAGATATTAACGCGATGAGACTCTACATAATAAACTCCACCTACCTATATTACCTTAGCATGCTAACCTTAAGGGTTATAAGACAAGCCAATTCTAATGCTACTAACTGCTGAGACATATAGGCCCTTCTTGTAACCATGCCTTTCCCTTCACATTATAAAATGTGCACGGTTCCTCATGTCACACAATTGTTATATTCTATTTGAAGTTATTCACGCACCAGCTGTTGTGGCAGTGCAATCTTGTATTCTTAGCCTATGCACGAATAAAATAAAGAATTAAAAAAAAAAAAAAAAAAAAAAAAAAAAAAAAGAAAGTAGGGCGCCCTCTAGTGGATTACTATACATATATACAGAGATAAAACATAACCTTTAATAGTGACTGTAATAAAATACTAATGTCTATAATAGAACAGAAAAAAAGAAAACAAAAAAAAAAGTATAATAAAGGAGGATATGGATAAGAGGTCGTGCCTGGATGGGGAAGGAAATTCCCCCCACCGTAGAATAACCGTCTCACAGTTGTAATAGTGCCTCAGGATAATATCCTAAATATAGAGAAATTCATCTAGGGTTACTAGAACCTGCAGTACCCCCTGGCAGAAACGACAACGGAATCTATTGGGGTGAAAAAAGTAGCAAATAGTAGTCTACTTGGGAGAGAACTGTAACGGAGAAATGATGAATGAGGTCTATTAACTGAGTGATCAAAGGCTAGTCTGGATGTCGTTGCTATATAGAAACAATGTAACAGGATTCTTGGTAACTGTGTGAAACACAGTCACTAGGGGAAGAGAATCAGTGTGAGGTGAGATAAACATATATAGCATAGGGGCAATGCTGAAAAAAGGTATCTGATGATACAAACAGCATGCCTAGCAAATAAATGGAGATTCCCCGTCGCCCCCGTCTTCCCCCCCCTCTCCTGGTAAACCTTGCTGAAAATCAAATTCAAAGCAACTAAGCTGACTAGCTAAAAAATCCAAATAGACATAGCTGGCTGGTGTCCAGGCTCTTATCTATCCTTCCTGCCTGCTACCTGACACGTGTTTCGGCGCTACTGAACGCGCCTTCTTCTGAGGCTAAACGTTGCAAATTGGGTACATTTATTGGAGTTTATATTTTTTTTTTAAAAACTCAACTTTATATTACTTTAAAACAATTGGAATCGGCTATATTATGTAATATGTTAATATTACAGGATATATCCATATAAGCATGCCTTTTTTTTTTTTTTTTTTGAGCTTCTAACCTGTATGACCAATTTTAGTGTCCCCACATGTGGATATTTTTAGAAGACCCCATAAAAATGTGCACTTTGCTTAGAACGAATAAGGAAGTTATACGTGCTGTTGTTTTGCTGCTGAACAACTATCCTGGTTCCTGCACATCCTCGGGAGGGGATTATACCACCAAGACTTTATACCACCAGAGCAAGTTTACTGCTAAGTATAAGTATGTAAGTATAAGTGTAAGTATGATGTTTTGCTTTTGTGCACCTTATATATTTGAACATATTGCACTATTAGACCCTCCCTGCTTTATTTTATATGCTGGAGTCGTACTGGACACATAAAGTTGTGGATCTACATATAGCCCAAGATGGGGATTGTACCGTCAAAGCGCTAAACAGCAGAGCTCTCAGTAGCTCATAAAAGTGTGAGTGAGACACCTATATTCTTTACTGTCTGTAAAACCATTAAGACATACTACACTTTTTTTTGTTGTATTTCTGTTTTATTTTGAGGTTTTCCTGGTACCGAAATACAAAATCACTTTACTCCAGAGAGAGTACGTATATACATAATTTATTACACATTATTGGGTTATTGTGAAGATTAAGCATAACCGTGTGTTTTTTTTCAGTTCTGTTTGGCGCGGTTTATCACCTGTTGTTTTGCCACATTTCTGTATCTTACGCAAGGTTTGGGAATCCTTGTAGATTTACTGCTGCCTGTTCACATTATAGTGAGCACCTACACCTGCCTTTTTCAGTCCAGGATATGAGCATTTTCCCTATTCTATTCCAGTAAGGAATAAATGGAATTTAGGTGTGCCTAGAGGAGTGGGATGTAAACCACTTGTCTAGGCATGCTAAGCAGTGGCGTACATACTGGGGTCGCAGGGGTAGCGGCTGCGACCCGGTATGTACCCACTGTGGCCAGCCTCTTCTCCTGGGGGGCCCCCCCTGAGGCTGGTCCTGGTATCACCGGGCGGGCAGGCAGGCAGGCTGGCGGGCGCGCGCGCAAGGGAGCACTCTCTTCTGAGTGCTTCCTCTTCAGCTCCTTCACACACCGCACTGATACCGGAGCCGGAATATGACGTCATCTTCCGGGAGTGCTCCCTCGCGCGCCCGCAGGACCGGCCGCTGGGCACGGGTGTGTGTGTGTGTTAGAGTGTATGTGTGGGTGTTAGTGTGTGTTAGAGTGTGTTAGAGTGTATGTGTGTGTGTTAGTGTTAGAGTGTGTGTGTTTGTTAGAGTGTGTGTGTGTTAGAGTGTGTGTGCGTGTGTGTTAGAGTGTGTGTGTGTGTGTGTGCGTGTGTGTTAGAGTGTGTGTGTGTGTGTTAGAGTGTGTGTGTGTGTGTTAGAGTGTGTGTGTGTTAGTGTTAGAGTGTGTGTGTTAGAGTATGTCAGTGAGTGTGTTACTGTGTGTGTGTTACTGAGTGTGTTACTGTGTTTGTCTGTTACTGAGTGTGTTAGTTTGTGTGCGTTTGTTAGTGAGTGTGTGTTTTGTAAGTGAGTGTGCATGTGTCTGTCTGTCACTGAGTGTGTGTCTGTCAGTAAATGTGTGTGTCTGTTAGCTAGTGTGTATGCGTCTGTTCGTGAGTGTGTGTGTCTGTTAGCTAGTGTGTATACGTCTGTTTGTGAGAGTGTGTGTGTGTGTCTTAAGCACTTATCTTTCTCCAGCGCCGGAATCCCCTGGCGCTGGGGATCTCTCCTTGCCCCCCGATCAGCCTCTCAGCTCTGAATGCGTATGCGTGGCAAGAGCCGCGCGCGCATTCAAACTGCCCATAGGAAAGCATTACTCAATGTTTTCCTATGGACGTTCAGCGTCACAGTGAAAATCGCGGAAGTTCCTCTAGCGGCTGTCAATGAGACAGCCACTAGAGGCTGGATTAACCCTCAGTGAAACATAATTTTCGTACCGGGGCCCCATGGGTTGTGTGTACGCCACTGATGCTAAGTAATACTAAAAATTGTATTATACTAGTATACAACAGAGTAGGTAGTATTCAGGTACTTGGTTAAGCCTAGGGCAGAATAGGACTAATACTACATTGGGCTCAGAAGCCAGCAAATGCATTTTTAAAATAAGTTAATTAATCCACAGTTTTCAATTAGAATGAAGTTTAGTTGTATGTGCAGGTGAAACATTTCAAGCCAATTTCAGTGAACACGAGGACTTGGAAACCATATAGATGGGCCAAACTGAAAATCATTTTAATATAATTTATATTTTTGAATGGTTATTACCAAGCAACCCCAAAACATTAAAACCTCCTAGTGCAAAATAAATAATAATTTAAAAAGCCAACAGAGGTCTACAGTGCCAATAATAATCCACTTATTGATACACTATATGGACAAAAGTACTGGGATACCTGACCATTGCACCAGCAGGGACTCTTATGGCATTGAATTCTAAATACATAAATATTAATATGTAGTTGTAACAGCTTCCATTATTCAGGGAAGCCTTTTCACAAGTTTTTGGAGCGTCTCTGTGAGAATGTTTGCTTAGTCATCCAGTAGATCATTTTTGAGGTCAGGCACTGATGCTAGACAAGAAGGCCTGGCTCACAATCTCCATTTCAGTTCATCCAAAAGGTGTTCGATGGGGATGAGGTCAGGTGCAGGCCAGTCAAGGTCTTCCACACCAAACGTATCCAGTCATGTCTTTATGGACCTTGATTTGGGGATTGGGGCACATGATGGAATAGAAGGGCCTTCCTCAAACTGTTCCCACAAAGTTGGAAGCATTGCATTGTCCAAAATGTTTTGGTATGCTGAATCATTAAGAATTCCCTTCACTTTAAGTAGGGGGCCTAGCCCAACCCCTAAAAAACTGCCCCATACCATTATCCCTCCTCCACCAAACTTCACAGTTGGCACAATGCAGTCAGGCAGGTAACATTGGGTCTGGCATTTGTCAAACCTAGACTCACCCATGAGACTGTCAAACCGAGAAGCATGGCTTGTCATTCCACATAACACGTTTCCACTGCCCAGCCATGGCAACACATTTCATGAAGCTACTACTGCACAGTGGTTGTGTTTCTATTAATGCCAGTGAAAGTTTAGAAATCTTCAGCTATGGAATCAGTAGAGTGTTGGTGACTTTGATGCACCATGCGCCTCAGCACTCAGTGGCCACAGTCTGTGACTTTACGTGGTTTTCCTCTTCTTGGCTGAGTTGCCGCTGTTCCTAAATGATTCCACTTCCCAATAATACCACTTACAGTTGACCGTGGAATATCTAGCAGGGATCAAAATTCACAAACCAACTTTTTACAAAGGTGGCATCCTATCACATCCTACCACACTTGAATTCACTGAGCTCTTCAGAACGACACATTTTTTTCACACATTTTTGTAAATGTAGACTGCATGGCTAGGTGCTTGCTTTTATACAACTTTGGCAATGGGTCTGATTGAAACACCTGAATTCAGTAATTAAGAGGTGTGTTTCAATACTTTTCTCCATATAGTGTATATGATTCAGTACTTGAAAATCTTTTAAATAAAAATACATTTAATCTACTGAACATTATAGTTAAATATAATAGCTCTAAAAATGCTCTTGACTCTTCTGAATTGCACATATTATTTCTCTTATATAACCTATAACCTAAAATAACCTAAATGGATCCTGCCCTACCTTTCCATTTTTTGTGGACCTGTCTTAAAGTGAGCATTAATTACTAAAAAATACATATTTGCAGCAGCAAATGTCGGTTATACATTCTGGGCCAATTTAAAGTGATTAATTTTCTATATTTTGGTTGTATATTTGCTGAAATGAAGAAATCATAAACCAAACAGTACTGAACCAGAAGATCCAGGTACGTGACTTGTAGAGTAAATGACTGTACTCTGGAATGTAGTGAATTAAAATCCAATTTACAACATATGCTAAATTACTCTAAAATAGCTATGTAACTATAGTTCATGTGGGCATATTTTTTTTTAGATTTTTTTGATAAAAATGTTATATTCAGGTTTCATTTCACTACAGTTCGAAGTTCAAGTTAATAATAACCCAGGTGAAATACAACTGGTGTGAGTAGGGGTGGACTGACCACTCGGGCACTTCGGGCAGTGACCAAGGGCCCTTGGTAGTCAGGGGCCCGAGTGCAGCAGAAGTTATGGACCAAATGGTAAGATCAGCCGATCACCCCAACTTGCCCTGTATTTTTTTTAACTCCTTTATGAAATGTAAACTGCTGAAATCCAGATTTATCACAGTGAGTATGGATGGAGGCGGAGAGAGGATTTTACATCATATCTCTGCCTCTTAAAACACAGAGCCCCGGCAACGCGTCAAGGAGCCTGAACAGAAGGGACGACAAGCAGTTTAAAGTAAGAGAGGGAGTTTAGAAGAAACAAATGGAGATATTGTAAGGCAGGAGAGACAAGGGGGTTGGGTTTGAGAGAAAAAACATTAGGGCATTAGCAAAAGCGTGTGGCTGGCAGTGCTGTGCTTTAACTAGACATGTGCACTAGTGAAATTTTCATTTCGTATAAATTAATTCGTACTAAATAAAAATGTAATTTGTCCATTCCGGATTTAGTCCGTAAACCATTCGTTTTTGGACGAAATTCAGTAAAAAAATGATGCGCTTTCAGCCATTAAGATGAAAATACCACTGTGCATGCGCCCCCCCAAAAAAAGCAAGGAGGGAGCCGGCAGCGCTACAAGCTCCCTCCTTATAATAAATAATATTAATTCCTACCCCCCCCCCCGCATTAAAACCTATGGGGGTCACTATGACACCCATATTAATAAAAGGGAGGTAAATTCCTCTCAAATGCTGTGAGTAGGGGCATGTTGCCTAAACATTTAAAACTACTAGTGACTGGGTAGCTATTGCTGTCCAGTTGCTAGTGCCATTCTCCTATGGTGGGGAACCCAAATAACAAAAATGGGGGAAGCATAGTGTCCTCCCCCAGGCTCCCACCCATGACCGTCAGGTGGGGTCCTTAAATAGTTAGAGGGGGGACACCTAATATCCCCCTCAGGCCCCACCCATTAGCAGCAGGTGGGGACCCTAATTAAGTAAAGGGGGGGACCTAATGTCCCCCCCAGTTCCCCACCTTTGACCTGTGGGTGGGGACCTTAATTAACTAGATAATGGGGGGGGGGCCTAATGTCCCCCCCAGGTCACCACCCATAAGCGGTGGGTGGGGACCCTAACAGACAATGGGGGGTGAGCATATTGTCCTTCCCCCCACTGCCCCCACCCATGAGCGGCAGGTGGGGGCAGTAAGAATCAATGGGAGGAACCTATTGTCTCCCCCCGCAGGTCCCCACCCATGAGCAGCGGGAGGGGATCATAAGAGATAATGGGGGGCCTATTGTCCTCCCCCCACAGCCCCCACCCATGAGAGGTGGATAGGGGCCCTAAATAACAATAAGGGGGGACTTATTGTCCCCCCTGGCCCCTACCCATGAGCAGCGGGTGGGGACCCTAATTATTAATGTGGGGACCAATTGTCTCCCCCTGGCCCTAAGTAACAAAAGGCTTATTGTCACCTACCCCCACCCATGAGCGGCAGATGGGGGCTAAAAATAAAAATACCCCCCTCCCAAATAAAATGTAATCCTTTCTACCCCCTCACCCTAAAAATAGTGAAGTGGGAACAAAAAACTAACACCCTTTAAATAACATTTCTTACTTACCATTAGATGTTTTCTTTCTTCTTTTCTCCTTTCTTCAGCCCCAAAAAATGCCAAATAAAAATCCATAATTGTCCTGTCGCAACTGTAAAAAAAACAAAAAAACGAGGGAAAAGAAAAAAAAATGCTGAAAAAAGAAAAACCCGACGCCAAAAAAATAAATGTGGGGGGTTAGGAATTAGTATTATTTATCAGTAGGAGGGAGCTTTTTTGCGCATGCAAAACCGTGCTTGTAAGAGTCTCCTTGCAGCCTTGCATGGGTTAAGTCTCAGGCTGCAGGGAGAACCACCGTTTTTTTGTTTCTCCTGTGTGCTGTGGGGGTTAATTCCCCTGCAGCACGGAGTCTAATAAACGAAATAACTGAAACGAAAAGGTAATGCATTCGGCATTTGCCCTTTCATTTATATTTCCTATGTAAACAAATACAAAAAGTCTGAAATTTCGGACGAAATGGTATTCGTCAGAAAACAAATGCACATGTCTAGTGCCTTTAGGCTTTAGGTGCCTTTAGGCCCAAATGCAGCCAGGTCAATACTCTGCACAGCTCCCGGACTTGCTCCCTCACTGCAGTCACATGCATTGCAAGAGCTGTGCATTGCAAGAGCTGTGCTCAGAGCTCCTAGAAGGCTGGCTGTGCTCTTCCTTTGATACCAGAGAACCTCAGGGATCAAGAATACAACAGGTAAGCATAACTATTTTATTACAGGGTACAATGTGAGAGGACTTTTTAGGATGATTGACACACCAGGACACTTCAAAAGGCAATATTACCATTTCAGGGCCAGAGGACCAGGCATCCCCTAGCCCCTGGTATACATAAAGAAGTTAACCTCTTCTGTGGTTATATACTTGGCAGCTATAATATAAATAGTTAACTCCTTGAATGTATGGATTAACCCTATACAGGCAACAATATCTCAGGATTAAACAAGGAGAACAACATTGT
Source organism: Pelobates fuscus (assembly GCF_036172605.1). Classification (NCBI taxonomy): domain Eukaryota; kingdom Metazoa; phylum Chordata; class Amphibia; order Anura; family Pelobatidae; genus Pelobates; species Pelobates fuscus. Next base: position 330,743,879 of record NC_086319.1, read on the forward strand.
AGGCTAGTGGTTTGGGCCTTGTTTTTTGTTTTGTCTATATTATTATTATTATGTGTAAGAGTGTGGTGGAATCTCGGTAAAAATAAATTTAGTAGGCCGAGATTACCACGTGGCATGTGTACGTGCATATGCTGACGTATCGATCAGTTGGTTGCACGAGGCAAGATACGATCAGTAGTGTACGGAGCATGTGCAAGAATACAGGATGTAGTATTCCCCCTCCTCCATTGTGCTGGACAAGCCATGCGGTCAAGCAGGAAGTTAATTCTTATTTGTATTGATTGGTCAAGGGAATGTGCGGGTGGAGCTTAATATGGGAGGAGTTATGTGCCTATATAAGGAGCCTGCACTATTGTCCGGGACTCAGAACTTGTGGTATTTTGGTGACGCTAGTCCCTCTGAGTCCCGATCGGTGATCCAATAAAGAATCTCTTCCTTCCTGAAGAAACCTGTGTCCATCTCTCTGTGCTTCGCTTCCGTCAGTTTCTCCGGTATCATTTGGTGCATTGGCCAGGAAGCTCATCGTTCAACGGTAGCTGAGAGGCAGAGGCGTGAGACGGTCTATCTTTGCCCACGTTCTCTACGGCTGCACCCCTGAACTTCTGCGTGGACCTCCCTTCGTCTCGGCGCCACTGGTCTGTTGTCCAGGAGATCATCGGCCTCTACGTGAGAAGTGCTGGGGTGTCCCCGTCGATGAGTGTGAACTCAGGTTCAGGAACGAGGAGGTAAGACAACTGCTGTTTTAGACGGCAGAACCCACTAGGGGTATACCGATTGTGCGGTAGGCCCAAAGGGGTTTGAATCTGTGTATCTGCCCCCTCTGTCGGAGGGAAGGAGCGAAGGCGCACCGCTCGATCGAACGCTCTTTAGTAAGACCGTTTGATTTTGTTAGTCAGGCGGGGCTCTGGTGTAAATAGCCCTAGCCGGACACCGGTGTCTTGTCTAGACTAGCGTTCTAGGGTGTATATTTTGTTCGCTAGGTCGGAGGGACCGGGAGACTAAGCGGCGTCTGTGTAAATTCGGTTCGCTAGCTCTCAACCTATCTGGGCTAAGTGGGAAGGCGTGTAAATTTGGAACCCACTAGACTTTTGATAGTGCGACTAAGAGGCGTCTGTGTAAATTCGGTCCTCTAGCTCGCTATATATGGTGATTGGGCAGTGTGGCTAACCAAAACGTATGTAGATTGTTTTTAGGTAGTCCATTCAAGGTACTGGCCAATAGTTTAGTTGGGAATTGTAAATGTGTTAACGATTGTTTAGTAAAGTGTATATCTTGTTAGATAGCGCGAGCTCAGCCGTCTAGCGAGAGTGTTAATAGTGTGTTGCTGTATCATAGTGCACGGTACCATAACCCTGTATATTTACTGACACTGTATATAAGTACTAATCATTGTCGTCCATTGCATGTTTAACACCATAACCACTAATAATTGTATTGTGACCTTAACTTGTGCTTTGACCTATGCTAACCGTACTGTAACCGCTATTTGTAAAAGACGATGTTACTGGGGTGTGTTATAGACGGGTAATTCGTACATAGAGAATTATAGCGTGGGTTACTGTATAGTTACGCCAAAGGGCATAATATTGATTATTTAGTGACTGGTGTAACAGCTGTGTGTGTACGGGAATTCCCTGAGTGTTTATTGTGTTATTGTGTACGTTTCACTTGGTAACCGTACCACGTGGTGCTGTTGCCAGAGGAAACGGGTGTGACTGTTGAATAAGTACGCGTGTATAGTATTCGTTGTCGACGACGTTCCATTGTTAAGTATGGGTGCGTCGCAGTCAACGATTCCGGATCCCTTAGGTTGTATGGTGAAGAATTTTAAAAAGGGATTCAAAACTTGTGATTTTGGGGTTAAAATGTCTCCTGTACGTTTGGTCACTTTGTGTACTAGGGAGTGGCCTACTTTGGTTGCGGCATGGCCGCCACGTGGCAGTTTGGATCCAACTCTGGTACAGCGCTTACACGTGGCTGTATCGGGTAGGCCTGAACTTTACGGCCAGTTTCCTTATATTGATTGTTGGAGACAGGCCGTAAATGACTCGCCAAAATGGCTCCAGACATGCCACGAGGAGCAGTGTCGCCTCATGGTAGCTAGGACTTGTTTGTCCACTAGGACTGGTGTTAGGCCCATTTTGGACACGCCCCCTGAGTCCGAGATCCCTTTGCCGCCCCCTTACTTTCCGTTAAGAGGAAGTGACGCAAATGCAGGAAGTCCTGCAACCCTCCCCTCATTACCCCCATCCACTTCCGCTTCCTCCTCCAGTACAGGATCCACCCCCCCTCGTACTAAATCTCCCCTTCCGGAATCAGAACCAACCCCCATTAAAAACGAATATCCTGATTTGGCGCCACTTCAGACTTCCGGTCAAGCTTCATCTAGCTCGGCTCGAAGTGTTTTATTTACAACCTTTTCCCAAAACCAAGCTCCCACCTCCCCATACCCTATTTCTCCCCGACTGGAACCTATGACTGACGCCCCTCCACGTAGCCCCATACAGACCCGACAGCTGACCGGTGCCCAACAATTAAAACACTATCAGATGCCTCTTCGTCTGAATCCTGGGCCAGCCTATATCGATGCCGCAGGCCAAATGGCACATGCTGACCCAGTCTTTGTATATGTCCCATTCACGACAACCGATCTCTTAAATTGGAAGACCCACAATTCCTCGTATACTGAGAAACCACAAGCTATGACTGATCTGTTCACCTCAATAGTACAGACACATAACCCGACATGGGCTGATTGCCAGCAGTTATTAATGACTTTATTCAACAATGAGGAAAGGACAAGAATTAATCAAGCGGCCATTAAAGCACTAGAGGATAAAGCCCGTACTTTAAACCAAGCCAATCCATCAGCATGGGCCGCAACACATTATCCCAACACCGATCCCGATTGGAATGTAAATGGTGCTGATATGGTTCAACTCAGAGCCTATAGAGACGCTATAATTGCTGGCATGAAAGCTGGAGGAAAGAAAGCCATTAACATGTCGAAGACAGTTGAGGTGATTCAGAAAAGTGATGAAGCGCCCAGTGTCTTTTATGACCGATTATTGGAGGCATACCGCTTGTATACCCCCTTTAATCCGGAAGACGCAGACAATTCCCGAATGGTGAACTCCGCCTTTGTCAGCCAAGCTTACGGAGATATTAAGCGCAAGCTACAAAAGTTAGAAGGGTTTGCAGGTATGTCCATCACCCAACTAATGGAGGTAGCGAATAAGGTATACATGAATAGGGAAACAGAAAGTAAGAAAGAGCGCAAGATGCGTAGAAAGGCAGACATGCTAGCGGTAGCGATCGCAGGCGTAGATAGACGGGGCCCAGATAGAGGCGATAGTAGATGGAATGAGGAACCTCTAAGTAGAAATCAGTGCGCATACTGTAGGGAAGAAGGGCATTGGAGAAATGAGTGTCCTCGAAGAGAACAGTGTGAGAAAGACAGACCTAGGATAGGTTATGGAAACTTTAGAGGCAGAGCGAGAGGTAGAGGAGGCCCCGGAGGGGGTAATGGTAATAGAGGGAGTAATGGGAACAGAGGAAGTGTTAGGGAAGACAGGTATTTTCCAGCAGCGCAAAGGTCCCGCGATAGAGAAGGTAGGGACTTTGTAGGATTGGCTGACACGGTCATGGAGGACTATTGATACCGACCGGGCTCCATCCCCCTTGGTCGAGCGGAGCCTATGGTCGATGTATCAATAGGGGGAAAAAGGAGTGCGTTCATGATCGACACTGGTGCTGAACATTCAGTGGTGACTAATCTAGTTGCTCCTCCATCTGGAAGGACTATTACTGTAATAGGAGCAACTGGAAGAAGTGCTGAAAAACCGGTTCTTAAAAGTCGACTCTGTACATTGGGAGGCCACGTAGTAAAACATCAATTCCTTTATATGCCTGAATGTCCAGTCCAATTGCTGGGACGTGATATGCTATCAAAATTACAAGCGCAGATTACGTTCCTACCAAATGGAACAACATCCTTAAAGTTTAATGGACCTTCAGGTATCATGACATTATCCGTACCAAAGGAAGAAGAGTGGCGACTTTATACAGCGTTGACTAGCCAAAACCCTAGGAGTGATGAGACATTATTTAACATACCAGGAGTTTGGGCAGAGAACAACCCACCAGGACTGGCCCGCAATATTCCACCTATAAAAATTGAACTAAAACTTGGGGTTTATCCAGTGAGCCTAAGACAATACCACATCCCGCAGAAGGCTAAGAAGAACATCCAATCCTATCTGGATAAGTTCATACGGTATGGTATCCTAAAATTCTGTACTTCCCCCTGGAACACCCCATTGCTGCCTGTTCAAAAGCCCGGTACAGATGAGTATCGACCTGTGCAGGACTTGAGAGCAGTCAATGATGCGGTTGTTAGTATACATCCAGTTGTACCCAATCCATATAACCTGCTTGCTTTAATTCCGGGCGGGGCTACTTACTTTACAGTCTTAGACCTCAAAGATGCCTTCTTTTGCCTCCGAATTGCCGCAGAAAGTCAATGTATTTTCGCTTTCCAATGGGAGAACGCTGTAACGGGCTCAAAACGCCAAATGACTTGGACAAGACTGCCCCAAGGGTTTAAAAATTCACCTACCCTATTTGGTTCAGCCCTAAGTCAAGATCTACTGGATTTCGAGTCCATCCCAGGAGAGTGTGTATTGTTACAATATGTAGATGATTTGTTGATAGCAGCAGTTACAAAAGAAATCTGTCAGCAAGCAACGCACGATCTACTACACATTCTCTGGAAGGCAGGATACAAGGTGTCTAGAAAGAAGGCTCAGTTGTGTTTGCCAACTGTCAAATATCTGGGATTCCATATCTCTGAAGGTCAAAGAATTATGGGGCCAGAGAGAAAAGAAGCTGTCTGCCAAATACCGATACCCAGGAATAGAAGACAAGTGCGAGAATTCTTGGGGGCAGCAGGCTTCTGTAGGATATGGATTCCCAGCTACGCGATACTGGCAAAACCTCTGTATGCAGCTATCAAAGGTACAGAGCACGACCCCTGCTTATGGACTCAAGAACAACAAATGGCATTTGAAGATGTGAAGAAGGCTTTGATGAGTGCCCCAGTATTAGGTCTACCTGATCACACACGACCATTCTACTTATATGTACACGAGCAAAGAAGAATGGCTGTGGGAGTATTGACACAGTACTTGGGATCATGGCAAAGACCTGTTGCCTACATGTCTAAGCAATTGGATGCAGTGGCCAGCGGACTTCCACCTTGTCTAAGAGCCGTAGCTGCAGCCGCCCTGCTAGTAGCTGAAGCCGATAAACTCACTCTGGGTCAAGAACTTTATGTACGAGTCCCACATGCAGTACAGACGTTGTTGGATTACAAAGGAAATCATTGGTTTAGTAACAGCCGTATGACCAAGTATCAAGCAATGTTGTGTGAAAACCCAAGAGTGCATTTAGAGACTGTAAATACCTTAAATCCAGCTACCCTTTTGCCACAACCTACTGAAAGTCAACATGATTGTTTGGAAGTAATGGATGAAGTATTCTCAAGTAGACCAGATCTTCGTGATTTTCCCATCCAGAACCCCGATGTTCAATATTATACCGACGGCAGTAGTTATGTGAAAGAAGGGATCCGCTATGCAGGATATGCAGTAACAACAATAGACAAGGTGATAGAAGCTCGGCCACTGGCGAAAGGAACATCAGCACAAAAGGCAGAATTGATAGCACTGACACGAGCGTTACAATTGGCTGAAGGTTTAAGAGTGAACATCTACACGGACTCCAAATATGCGTTTTTAACCACTCATGCCCACGGAGCTTTGTATAAAGAAAGAGGACTACTGAATTCAGAAGGCAAAGAAATCAAATACGCAGCTGAAATCCTACAACTATTGGAAGCAGTGTGGGAGCCGAAAGAAGTCGGTATCATACATTGTCGAGCGCATCTGAGAGGAGATGGTGATGTAACCAAGGGAAATCGGATGGCAGATAGTGCAGCTAAGCGTGCTGCTGAATCAGGAAGACAGGAGTATTTGGGGCATATAGCTGCTCTTATACCAACTCCACTGTCCCAATGGACTCCAGCTTATACAGCTCAAGAAGAGGAGTGGTTAAAGACTGAACCAGGAAAGTATTTGGAGAACAAGTGGTATCAGCTAGAAGATGGAAGAATAGTCATACCAGCATCACTAGCGGTAGAAATTGTCCAAAATTATCATAACGGGACACATTCTGGGAGAGACAGTACTGAAGAATCTCTCAGAAAACATTTCTACATACCAAGATTGTCCAACTTGACTCAGGCCATTGTACGAAGATGTGTAACGTGTGCTAAAAATAATGCAAGACAAGGACCAGTAAAGCCACCAGGAGTCCAGTTTATGGGGGGACTCCCCATGTCCGATCTACAAATAGACTTTACAGTGATGCCTAAATCGTGTGGACATCGTTACCTGCTGGTAATTGTGTGCACCTATTCAGGCTGGGTAGAAGCATGTCCTACTCGTACAGAGAAAGCAGGAGAAGTTGTGAGATTCCTGCTACGAGAAATAATACCCCGATATGGACTACCCTGTTCTATAGGATCGGACAATGGTCCAGCTTTTGTTCATCAGTGCCTACAACAACTGACTCATATGCTTGGTATAAAGTGGAGGCTTCATACTGCATATAGACCCCAGAGCTCTGGTAAGGTAGAGAGAATGAATAGAACTATTAAGAACCAGTTGGCTAAAATGTGTCAGGAAACCCAACTTAAGTGGAACGTTCTCTTACCCATAGCTCTATTGCGAATCCGCAGTACCCCTACCAGAAGGATGGGCCTCTCTCCTTTTGAAATCATGTATGGGCGACCACCTCCCGTACTTGGTAACTTAAGGGGCTATTTGAGTCAGTTGGGAGAAGGAATTACCCGGCAGCAGGTTGTAGAGTTGGGTAAGACTATGGAGGAGGTACAGAAATGGGTACAAGATAGATTACCTGTGAATATTTATCCCCCTGTTCATAGTTATCATCCAGGAGATCAAGTGTGGATTAAAGAGTGGAATAATGTACCGTTAGGGCCCAAGTGGAGAGGTCCTTATGTTGTTCTTTTGTCTACCCCTACAGCGATAAAAGTAGCCGAAGTGACTCCGTGGATACATCACTCCAGGGTTAAACCAGCAGCAGTCGATTCTTGGCAAGTTACAGCAGATCCAGAGAATCCCTGCAAGATCCGGTTAAAACGCACTACTCAGTCGGAGTAACGAGGAATCGTGTGGATTACAAATTTTATTGTTACAGGGATTTGGTGAAATGAGTGTTTTTAGACGGCCATAATAAAGCCTGTCCGCTTACCGACATATAGTTTATAAGCCAGGGAAAGTCTCAAAGGGACTCCTGTGAAGACGAGCAGAACTCCATTCCTTGCAGCCCTTACATCCTGGAAGCTGAGGTGCCTTCGCACGGACGAAGACTGAGGATGACGGCGAAAGATGTGTTTTTGATAGTGTTTATTTATGTGTGTTTTTATATTCAGGAAGGTAGAGGTACCGACACTCCTAGCTGTGAGGTATGCATTAAGACTACGAGAACAGGTAACCATATTTCCCAAACCCTAATTTGGCATTCACAATACGAGTGTAAAGGAGAGGTATCGAGATGTAGATACTTAAATATAGATTATAGTGTGTGCCATTTAGGAGTAGGAGAACCTAAGTGCTTCAGTCCAGAGTATCAACCCCGTACAATTTGGTTGACTCTCAGGAATGGAGATCCTCAGGGGACCCTAATTAATAAGACGGTGTTAGAATCCGTACATTCTTCGGGTGTTCTGCTATTTGATGCGTGTAAGGCGATATCAAGTGGTAGAAAGCCGTGGAATGTATGTGGGGATCTTAGATGGGAGAGGACGTATGGGTCTAATGATAAATATATTTGTCCCAGTAGTAAAAATAAATATGTGAGTCCTAGATGCCCAAATAAAGACTATAACTTTTGCCCATATTGGTCTTGTGTGGGGTGGGCGACTTGGGGACAGACAGTAGACAAAGACATGATAGTGACTAAGTTGCCTACCAGCCCATATTGTAAGTCTATGGAATGTAATCCCATCCATATACTTATAAATAACCCCGATAAGTTCTTAGACAAATATGGCAATTTATTTGGGTTTCAGATATACGGGACGGGTTTAGATCCTGGGACAGTATTGTTTATAGGGATAGAGACTGATACGGTATCCTCCCAAACTCATCAAGTATACCATTCCTTTTATGAAGAGATGAGTATAGATAATAAGATCCCCCATAATGCTAAAAACCTGTTTATTGATTTAGCCGAAAGTATTGCCGGTAGTCTTAATGTTACCAACTGCTATGTGTGTGGAGGTACTAACATGGGAGACCAATGGCCTTGGGAAGCAAAGGAGGTAATGTCCGGTTCTGAGGCAGTTGACCAATTAATATCTACACAAGCCGATTATCATTAGAGGTAAATCTGAGTGGAGATTAAAGACCTCCATCATAGGTTATGTTTGCATAGCAAGGAAAGGAATAATGTATAATACTTCTGTAGGAGAATTAACTTGTCTAGGGCAAAAAGCTTATGATGACGATACAAAGAATACAACTTGGTGGTCGGCTTCAAATGTCTCAGAACCATCTAACCCGTTTGCTAGATACGCCAATTTAAAGGATGTGTGGTTTGATTTATCCATCACATCTACCTGGAGAGCCCCAGCAAATTTGTACTGGATCTGTGGTAAGAAAGCCTATTCGGAGTTGCCACAGGACTGGGAAGGGGCATGTGTGTTGGGTATGCTCAAACCATCCTTCTTCTTGTTACCGATTGAAACAGGTGAGACTTTAGGTGTTAAAGTGTATGATGTGAATCATAGGAAGAAAAGGGGACCCATAGAGATAGGCGCCTGGGAAGATGATGAATGGCCTCCCCAGCGTATTATAGATTATTATGGGCCAGCCACGTGGGCTGAGGATGGTACCTTTGGTTATAGAACCCCTATTTATATGCTCAACCGTATTATAAGATTACAGGCGGTGGTTGAGATTATTACTAACGAAACATCACAAGCGCTCAATCTTCTAGCGAAGCATAACACCAGGATGAGGACGGCAGTCTACCAAAATAGATTAGCCTTGGATTACCTTTTGGCAGTAGAGGGAGGTGTATGTGGGAAGTTTAACCTGAGCAATTGCTGTCTTCAAATAGATGACGAAGGGCAAGCAATAGCTGAGCTTACTAGCCATATGGTTAAACTAGCGCATGTGCCTACTCAGGTATGGAAAGGGTATAATCCAAGTAGTTGGTTTGGTAGCTGGTATGAGTGGTTTGAAGGGCTTAAGGCAGTGGTAGGTGGAGTCCTACTGATTTTAATGTTGTGTCTACTCCTGCCGTGTCTTATACCCTTAGTAGTTAGGTCTGTGCAAAGCCTGATAGAAAATATAGCAGAGAGGAAGGCTGCTGCACAGATAATGGCGATTTATAAGTATAAGGCTCTAGATCAGGGAGAACCAATGCAGGAAGATGAGTGTTAAAGATTCACATCATAAGATAAGTCTGGTCTGGTTCATGGTAACTTGCGGTGTATGCAAACCCAGGTTAAGTGATGCCTCAAGTAATTGTAAAATATCAAGAGGCATCAAAGGGGGGAATGTGGTGGAATCTCGGTAAAAATAAATTTAGTAGGCCGAGATTACCACGTGGCATGTGTACGTGCATATGCTGACGTATCGATCAGTTGGTTGCACGAGGCAAGATACGATCAGTAGTGTACGGAGCATGTGCAAGAATACAGGATGTAGTATTCCCCCTCCTCCATTGTGCTGGACAAGCCATGCGGTCAAGCAGGAAGTTAATTCTTATTTGTATTGATTGGTCAAGAGAATGTGCGGGTGGAGCTTAATATGGGAGGAGTTATGTGCCTATATAAGGAGCCTGCACTATTGTCCGGGACTCAGAACTTGTGGTATTTTGGTGACGCTAGTCCCTCTGAGTCCCGATCGGTGATCCAATAAAGAATCTCTTCCTTCCTGAAGAAACCTGTGTCCATCTCTCTGTGCTTCGCTTCCGTCAGTTTCTCCGGTATCAAGAGTGTGTATTTAGGCAACATATTGTATATGTGTATAAGTCTGGGTATATGTGGTGTGTACATCTCTGAGTATGGGTATCAGTTTGTATGTATATGTGTGACTGTGTATTTGTGAGTGTATGGCTGTGTATGTGTAACAGTGTGTGCCTTTGAAGTTGTATTAAATCCTCATGGAAGATTGGCTTAAAAAAATGAAATTTTAATGATAGCTAGTAATAAAAATAGCATTTTTATTTTGTAAAAAGTCCTTAAACTGCTATCCTTTTGTATATATGTTTTTTGTGGTCATCTTGTACATATATAAAAAATGTAAGGTGGCGCTGGGGTTGTTCATTGGGCGAGATTAATGACAAGTTTTTGGGTGGGCTAGATCCACCTAGCAAAGCCCCTGGGGATCAGATAGACAAAAGTGATTTGTAAGAGAATGATAGTGAATGGGGTTATAAGTTACACTATGACATTTGGTAAAATACACTCCTGTATACAAATACTCAAATATAACAATACATGTACACAGTAACATCCAGTGAAGTACAATCGTACACATATACAGGGAGTGCAGAATTATTAGGCAAGTTGTATTTTTGAGGATTAATTTTATTATTGAACAACAACCATGTTCTCAATGAACCCAAAAAACTCATTAATATCAAAGCTGAATATTTTTGGAAGTAGTTTTTAGTTTGTTTTTAGTTTTAGCTATTTTAGGGGGATATCTGTGTGTGCAGGTGACTATTACTGTGCATAATTATTAGGCAACTTAACAAAAAACAAATATATACCCATTTCAATTATTTATTTTTACCAGTGAAACCAATATAACATCTCAACATTCACAAATATAAATTTCTGACATTCAAAAACAAATCAGTGACCAATATAGCCACCTTTCTTTGCAAGGACACTCAAAAGCCTGCCATCCATGGATTCTGTCAGTGTTTTGATCTGTTCACCATCAACATTGCGTGCAGAAGCAACCACAGCCTCCCAGACACTGTTCAGAGAGGTGTACTGTTTTCCCTCCTTGTAAATCTCACATTTGATGATGGACCACAGGTTCTCAATGGGGTTCAGATCAGGTGAACAAGGAGGCCATGTCATTAGATTTTCTTCTTTTATACCCTTTCTTGCCAGCCACACTGTGGAGTACTTGGATGCGTGTGATGGAGCATTGTCCTGCATGAAAATCATGTTTTTCTTGAAGGATGCAGACTTCTTCCTGTACCACTGCTTGAAGAAGGTGTCTTCCAGAAACTGGCAGTAGGACTGGGAGTTGAGCTTGACTCCATCCTCAACCCGAAAAGGCCCCACAAGCTCATCTTTGATGATACCAGCCCAAACCAGTACTCCACCTCCACCTTGCTGGCGTCTGAGTCGGACTGGAGCTCTCTGCCCTTTACCAATCCAGCCACGGGCCCATCCATCTGGCCCATAAAGACTCACTCTCATTTCATCAGTCCATAAAACCTTAGAAAAATCAGTCTTGAGATATTTCTTGGCCCAGTCTTGACGTTTCAGCTTGTGTGTCTTGTTCAGTGGTGGTCGTCTTTCAGCCTTTCTTACCTTGGCCATGTCTCTGAGTATTGCACACCTTGTGCTTTTGGGCACTCCAGTGATGTTGCAGCTCTGAAATATGGCCAAACTGGTGGCAAGTGGCATCTTGGCAGCTGCACGCTTGACTTTTCTCAGTTCATGGGCAGTTATTTTGCGCCTTGGTTTTTCCACACGCTTCTTGCGACCCTGTTGACTATTTTGAATGAAACTCTTGATTGTTCGATGATCACGCTTCAGAAGCTTTGCAATTTTAAGAGTGCTGCATCCCTCTGCAAGATATCTCACTATTTTTGACTTTTCTGAGCCTGTCAAGTCCTTCTTTTGACCCATTTTGCCAAAGGAAAGGAAGTTGCCTAATAATTATGCACACCTGATATAGGGTGTTGACAGGGCCGGTGCAAGGATTTTTGCCGCCCTAGGCAAAAGTAAAGTTTGCCGCCCCCCACCCCATGTGACATCACAATGCCCCACCCATATGATCTGCCATGTTAACTAACGCCAGTGCTGCAGTGCCGCCATGTTTACATTAAAAGGCCTGCAGGGACAGGCTATAGACACCAGAACCACTACATTAAGCTGCAGTGGTTCTGGGGACTATAGTGTTTCTTTAATGTGAGGTAAATTAGAGATTAGTGCCACAAATAATATACTAGATTGTCTACTTACAACCAGATGAGGATGATGATGGGCTTTAGCTGCAGTCTGGCACCACTGGTCTGGTGTAGAACAGGATCTCTGGAGGCTGTTTGTAACTGTGGTCACAAAAATCAATGTTCTGGGAGAACGGGAAGCAGCTCCCTATTTTTGGGGGCCCTTTACACAGCTCAGGGTCCACCTTCATGTTCCACCAAGAGTTTGTTCACAGGGGGTGGAGTGTGTAGGGGATGTCCTGATATGTGTGTAAGGAATGCATTGTGTGAATCTGTGTTTGTATGTGTAAGGGCTGCAAGATGTGTTTCTGTGTATGTACGGGATGCAGTGTGTGCATCTGTAAGGGGTGCATTGAGTGTGTGTAAGGAATGCATTGTGTGTTTCTGTGTGTGTAAGGGTTGCATGATTGTGTGTGTGTGTGTGATGGATATCACTCTCTTTCTCCCCCCTCCCTCCCTCCCTCCCCACTCTCTTTCTCCCCCACCTCTATTGTAGCGTGGCCGAGCTCTGTATGGTCCGCGGGTACAGGGGAGCTTTTGTTTCCTGTACCCGGCCGGACTAACAGGAAGTGCACACTCAGTGTTCACTTCCTGTTAGTCCGGCTGGGTACAGGAGACAGAGGCTCCCTGTACCCGCGGACCATACAGCGCTCGGCCATGCTACAGTGAGGGAGTGACAGGAGGAAGCGCTGAGCGCTTCCCTCCTGTCAGCCCCTCTCCTCATGCTGCGCCCGGGCGGTGCGCCCTCATGGACGCACCAGCCCGGGCAAAGCTGCAGGCGCCTGAGGCTCTCTACAGAGCGCTCGGGCGGCTGCAGCATGAGGGGGCCGGCGCTCCTGGCGGCGCCCCTTCCCAATGGGCGCCCTAGGCGGCTGCCTAGTCCGCCTAACAGGTAGCGCCGGCCCTGGGTGTTGATGTCATTAGACCACACCCCTTCTCATTACAGAGATGCACGTCACCTAATATGCTTAATTGGTAGTAGGCTTTCGAGCCTATACAGCTTGGAGTAAGACAGCATGCATAAAGAGGATGATGTGGTCAAAATACTCATTTACCTAATAATTATGCACTCCCTGTACAAACACAGACACATGCATGTCTCACAAAAACATTCTTGCACTCACTAACACAGTCCATGCAAATATTCAATCACACTGCATTTGCACACATAAATATTATACACAAATATACTTTTGAATTCACATATCCCCAAAATACATTGACTCTCTGCAGAATACACCCAGCTTTCCCACACACTCCATACAAAATCACTACTGTATTCCTACTGTGATAGGGGCTACAGGATGCCCCAGAAACATCTGGAACTTATGTAGATACATTGTACAAACACTGAGGACCAGGGCGCATGTGTAGGAATGCTTAATACATCTCAAGGATGCTTTCTTCTGCATGAGAGTGGCAGAAGAGAGCCAATGTATATTTGCCTTCCAATGGAATTAAGAGACAATTAACCTGGACAAGACTCCATTAAGGCTTCAAAAATTCCCCCACCCTGTTTGGAGAAGCATTCAGTCACGATCTGTGAGATTTTATGTATGAACCAGGCCTTTGTGTCCTCTTACAGTATGTGGATGCCCTCCTCATTGCTGCGACCTCCCAAGACAAATGCCTGCAAGGTACCAACCAACTGTTATGAATCTAATGGTAAGCAGGATACAAGGTGTCCAGAAGAAAAGCCCAAATATGCTGCACAGCAGTTAAGTACCTAGGATTCCATATTTCAGAGGGAAGACGTATTCACGGCACAGAACGCAAAGAAGCTGAGTGCCGCATCCAAATACCTACCAGTCGCTGTAAAGTGTGGGAATTCTTGGGTGCCGCCGGATTCTGTCTCATGTGGATTCCTAATTTTGCTTTCATCATCGCTAAGTCCCTTTATGAGGCCACCAAAGGCTCTGAATATGATCCAATCCTCTGGGACCAAGAACAACAGCAGGCCTTCAGGGCTCTGAAAGAGGCCTTAATCCAAGCATTGGGACTTCCAGATCATCAGAGTGTTTTTCCTATATGTCCAAGAGAAAAAGAAGTCTGCCGTAGGTGTCCTCACACAGTACTTGGTTTAATGGCAGCGGCCTGTGGCCTACGTATCTAAATGATCCTGTGGCCCAAGGCCTACCCCCTTGCCTGAGGGCAGTGGCTGCAGCTGCGCTCCTCATGGCAGAAGCTGACAAAGTTGACTCTAGGACAAGAACTCTATGTCCGTATACCACATGCTGTTCAAACCTACTTTGCCTATAAGGGCAACCACTGGTTTAGTAATAGTAAAATGACAAAGTATCAAGCCATGCTATGTGAGAACCCAAGGATCCACCTTGAAACTGTCAACTCACTGAACCCAGCCACTCTACTCCAAGAACCTGACCAGACTCAACATGACTGTATGGAAATCATGGATGAAATCTTCTCCAGTAGACCTGACCTCCGAGACTACCCCCTGGAAAAAACAGATGCCAAATACTTCACTGACGGCAGCAGTTTTTTTTTTTTTAAAGACGAGATCAGATATGCAGGATATACAGTCACTACTGTCAGTCCTGTCATCAAAGCCAGACCCCTTTCAAAGAGTACCTCTGCACAAAAGGCTGAACTAATAGTATCAACATCTACACTGACTCAAAGTATGCATTCCTTACAACTCATGCCCATGGGACCCTGTACAGGGAACGAGGCCTACTCAACTCCTGCTCAAGTTAGCATTATCCATTGCCGAGCCTAACAGAAGGGCGACACCCATGTGACTATTGGAAACAGGCTGGCTGACAGCACTGCAAAACATGTAGCTAAGAAGACTCTGTACCTCAGTCAACCGTTGCCCTGCTGTTCCCAGTACCCATCTCTGATTGGTCACCTCTATGTAGCCCTGCTGAATAACAAATGGTATCAATTAGAAGATGGGAGAATAGTTGTACCCACAATACTGGCTGTGAACATTTTAAGGGCTCTCCATGAGTCCACCCATGCAAGAATATCATCCATGGAGACTGCACTTAACCATTTCTTTTACCTACCAGGCCTGTCTACAGTACACAAGCAGAGGGCAAAAATAACCTCCAACAAGGACCAAGCCAACCACCAGGGATTCAAACTGTTGGCGCATTGCCTATTTCTGATTTGCTCACTGACTTAATTGTTGTGCCAAAATCTGGTGAATTCCACTATGTCCTCGTTATTGTATGCTCATACTCTGACTGGTAGAAGCCTGGCCCACCAGAACATAAAAAAAACAAAGAAGTGGTCCGATTCTTGCTCTCTGAAATCATCCCAAGGTGCAGGATACCCACATCAGTAGGATCTGACAACAGCCAGGCCTTTGTGAATAAGTGCCTGTAAAAGGTGGTTACTAGTCTCAGTCTGAAGTGGGAACTGCACATTGCCTACAGACCTCAAAGTTCAGGGACAGTTGAGCGAATGAACTAAACACTGAAGTTACACCTGGCTAAAATGTGCCAGGACACCAACCTGAAGTGGGATGCCATGCTCCCCATTGCCCTGTTCCGGATCAAGAGCGCCCCCACAAAACTCTGTGGTCTCTCCCCCTTGAAATTATGTATGGCCAACCACCACCGATTGTCTTAGGTCTTAAAGGGGCCCTCCACCAAATAGGCGGAGAGATCACACGTCCACAAGTAATACACAGTTGCTGAGATCACCCCATGGATCCACCATTCCAGAATGAAGCCTGCCTCTGATTCATGGGAAGTAACTTCTGCTGATCCCGACAACCCTCTGAAACTTCGCTTGAAGAGAGTGAAAATACCTGCTGGAGAAAATTCCAACAAGTAGGTGTTTTGATGGCCATAATAATGCCTGACCACCTGCCTTCAATGGAAAGCCTAGGCCCCCAAAGGAGGCCTTGTGAAGCTGAACAGAATCAGAAGTACCCCTGCAGCCCTCACATCCTGGAAGCTGAAGTGGCGACGCACGGTCGTAGCTTCTTCAGGATCATCTGCTCATCTTGAGTTTATGGTGATATTAAAGGAACACTATAGTCACCTAAATTACTTTACAAAACAACTCCAAATGAAGGTGCGCTGTGTCTTTAAGACCAAAATATCTAAAGTGACAAATGTGCAATATGTGATAAAGTGCAAAAATTTAGAAAGTGCACTTAAAGTGTTAAACAAAATTATACATACATATATGCGTCCTCTCCAATAGCAATGAACATATAAAAGGGAGAGACAAAAAGCAATAATAGTGTAAATCTATTTTAAAAAGACTTATTAATACGGTGTTATAAAATTTACACTCACAAAGATAGAGCAGTAAAAGCCTGCTCTAGCTGTATCAGCTTCTTCAAATATTTCCTTTAAGGAAAAAGACAGCACGGACAAAAGATTCTTTTTCACGTATTTTAATGCCCAGCTTAGCACAGGTACTCCACCTTCCTCTGCATACAGTGAATAATCAAACGGAATGGGTCGTGTATACTTTGGGGTGTCGACAAGTCCCTTAGTATTCCGCCGCTGTTTTCGCCACTGTTTCTGATTCCGACTTCCGGGAGGAGGGGTTTCCAGTTGTGTGTAACACGTGGTGCGTAATTTGCGTGATGACACGTTTCGCCGTACTCACGGCTTCATCAGATCTGTCCGTTCACGTCCTCTTTAGTCTTTTATACACACCTCCATGGGTGTGTTTAGCTGATTGGCATCAAAAGTCTTTATTATGAACACCCAAACACTTCTTAACAGTGTATACCTCTTCAGTACATAAGAGTATATATTTAAAAATCAACTTTATTTCAAAAATTAAATCTGTTAAAACCTATTAATATTAAAGTCCATTGGCTTAAAATTGTATATGGCCAATACCAATGTGTTATAATCCAAATAAACCTAATGCACGAAAATACATTTAACATTTAAAGGGACAGTACATAACCTATAAAAACAATATAAACACCTTACTTAGAAGTTCTATCTTATTGCAAATTATAAAGAATATGTTTATAACATAAGAAAAATACATGATAGCTGTATAAAATATAAAAAATAGAAAATTAGTACATATATCTAAATAGTAATGCATTTTTTTGAAAACCTGAACATTTATCTAAAAAATTATTTAAAAATTATATTTATGAAAATGAAGGATTATTTCTCTAAATAAAGCAGTTTTAGTGTATAGATCATTCCCCTGCAATTTCACTGCTCAATTCACTGTCATTTAGGAGTTAAATCACTTTGTTTCTGTTTATGCAGCCCTAGCCACACCTCCCCTGACTATGATTGACAGAGCCTGCATGAAAAAAACAAAAAACTGGTTTCACTTTCAAACAGATGTAATTTACCTTAAATAATTGTATCTCAATCTCTAAACTGAACTTTAATCACACACAGGAGGTTCTTACAGGGTCTAGCAAGCTATTAACATAGCAGGGGATAAGAAAATCTTAATTAAACAGAACTTGCAATAAAGAAAGCCTAAATAGGGCTCTCTTTACAGGAAGTGTTTATGGAAGGCTGTGCAAGTCACATGCAGGGAGGTGTGACTAGGGTTCATAAACAGGATTTAACTCCTAAATGGCAGAGGATTGAGCAGTGAGGCTGCAGGGGCATGTTCTATACACCAAAACTGCTTCTTTAAACTAAAGTTGTTCAGGTGACTATAGTGTCCCTTTAATATTGAATAAATGACCTGAGTCCACCTGTACTAAGGTGGCATGGGAAAGAACTTATACGTTAAAATATAAGTAAATGTGCCCAAAGAATAGGGATTGCATAGATGGTGGGTATATCTACTGCTCCTACTGGAGTTGTGTGAGTTGGCCCTCCTATAAATCAGATACCCTAACTGCGAGTCTGCAGACAATGCTGACCACATCTAGTTGTGGTCCTGGCACCTGTAACCCCTTGAACCTGACACTGTATAATCCCCTGATATTCCTGCACAAGTGACCCGGGAACCATACTGTATTTGAATATTGAGCCTGAAGTCATAAATAGTGAGACCCACCAGGTTTTTAAAAAAATCCTTTTAGACCTGCAGGTACTACAGCGTAGTGAGGAGGGAGATTTATTAACCCGTACCAAATCTGAATGGTTGCTAAAAACCTCCATAATCGGGAATGTGTGCATAGGCAGATCTGGTCCAGAATGTAAAACTTTTGTAGGACATGTTTAGGACAGCAAGCATACAATTCTTCTGATGGGACCACATCCTAGTGGTCTGCAGCCAATGTCCCTGGACCAATCCCCAGCCCCTTCGGGAACTACTCCTATCTGAAGAATGTATGGACCAATCTGTCTGCAAGGTCCACCTATAAAGCACCCAATAGTATGTATTTGATCTGTGGTCTCAAGGCCTACTCTGAATTGGTCGGGAGCCTGTGTACTGGGAACCCTAAAGCCTTCCTTTTTCCAAATCCCCTCTCAGGGCAGGCGACAAACTTGGATCCCCTGAATATATATATTTGTTTGGAAGTATTGTGTGTGTGGTGCAGTGTGTGTGTGGGGCGGGTCTGTGTGTGTATTTAAAGGGTGCAGTGGGGTATGTGAGGGATGCAATATGTTTGTATGTGAAGGAGTGTGTGAGTTTGAGGGGTGAAGTGTGTGTGTGTAAGGGTGTTGTGTGTGTGTGAGGGTGCTTTGTGTGTGTGTGAGGGTGCTGTGTATGTGAGGGTGCTGTGTGTGTGAGGGTGCTGTGAGTGTGAGGGGTGAAGTGTGTGTGTGTGTTAGAGAGTGATGTGTATGAGTGTGCTGTGTGTGAGAGTGTTGTATGTGAGGGTGAAGTGTGTGAGGGTGATGTGTGTGAGAGAGTGTTGTGTGTGTGAGGTTTATATGTGTGAGAGTGCTGTGTGCGAGGGTAATGTGTGTGTGAGAGTGTTGCGTGTGTGATGCGTGTGAGAGTGCTGTGTGTGAGGGTGATGTCTGTGTGTGTGAGGGTAATGTGTGTGTGTGAGGGTGATGTGTGTGGGTAATGCGTGTGAGAGTTCTGTGTGTGAGGGTGATGTGTGTGTGTGTATATGTTAGGAGGGATTCTGTGTTGGGGAGGCAGATTAATGCTACTATATAAAAATGTATTTATTTTAAATTAAATACAAGCAAAACAAAAAACACAGGCATTATATCTCCCCCTCCTTTAGCCTGAGAGGGGGGACCGTGCTGCATTCCCTGGTGGTGCTAGAGGTGAGTAAACTCTAGGCTGCGAGCCATGTCATGGCAATGCTCCAGATCTCGCGAGAGGAACCCGGCGAGTTGTCTTTTTCTTACTCTTTTTCTTAGTTTAGTCCTGTTACTTCCTGTAGCGGGCCTGCTTACAACCCGACCGGTTGTCCTTGCTCAGCCACGTCTTGTCCCTGGAAGGGAATCAGCATAGTACAGAGAGACAAATTTCCCACGCAGTCCAAATTTATTGGCCACACTCAGCTTTATACTTTACCCATGCAAGGAGTGGATCACATATAACGACAATGTCCCCTCCCAGGGTCCTCCCCCTCCCAGGGGTCGTATAATGGAACTGGAGCCCCAATCCCTTTGTCCCCTGTTCCCGCCACTCAGTGCCCCCTCCCAGGTGTCTCCTGACAGAAACGCAACTCCAGTCCCTTTTTCCCCTGTTCCTGCCACCCATCCTCAGGGTTTCCCACCTCCGATGACCAGGGGGTCTTCATCCCATGAGCCTCTGTACCGGGGAGTCCCAGCATGGGAAAGCTTCCCGCCTCAGTGGCTACGAGCCACAGAAAGCCTGCCAAACTGCCATTGTCCCCAAAGGAGTCTCCCCACCAATCTCAGGGACCCCCATAACGGTAACTGCCTCCGCTCATGGGGTCCCTGGGTGAAACCAGGTGATGGAAGTGTCTCCTTTCGGGACACGAATGCTCCCCCTGGCTGCCGCTCGTCTATACGAACGAATCCACCCAGGGAAGCACTCATTAATTACTTCCCTTGCTGTTTCACACTTATTTTGCAAGTTGCCAATGTTCTAATTGATTGGCGTGAACACTCCAAGGGCACTGGGGAGATCCCCGTTCGGGAACCAAACGAGGTGGGAAGCAGTCGACGAATGCTCCCCCTAGATGGCATTCATCTAACGAACGGCCCGCCACCCAGGGTCGGCACGTGCCGAGGCTTCCCTTGCAGTCTGTGGTTTCGACACCTGATTATAAGGTGTGAACGTTCTAAGACAACATTGTAAATGAGGTTTCGTGGGGGTGGTACCCGTTCGAGAGGCGAACGGAACCCGTTTGTATTGAGCTCTCCCGAACGGGGAACAGGTAAAACACATGAATACAACACAATACAGGGGAAAACATGGGGAATATCTCATAGCAATTCACGAACAGGCAGCGGTTCCGCCACAGTTCCTAATTCCTGCTTTACGTTAAGCCAGACCACTCTAAGATCCAGTAATACGCCTCTTGCTACCCCTCTGTCTGTCTAGCCCAGGGGTTCTCAAACTGCGGCCCTCCAGATGTTGCTGAACTACAACTCCCATGATTCTTTGAATTACATAGATAGCCAGAAAATCATGAGCAGGGCCGGCCTTAGGGGTGTGTGAGCTGTGCGGCCGCACAGGGCGCCGTGGAGCAAGGGCCGCCATGTGGCCGACACAGCTTACACATTGCCGGCTATCCGGGTGGAGGATTACATTATGCCCCACCCGGGCTTAGAAAAAAAACTCCCAGCATTGCATTGGGGGCGGGACTTACCTTGCGGCAGGGGCGGAGCTAAAATGACGGCGGGAGCGGAGCTAAAAGGGTCAGCTGCATGGGAAGCAGTAAGGAGTCCCTGCTTCCCCAACAACCAGACCCCAGGAGCTGCACTGCCTTCACTCCTACCAAACCATAAAGGACAGAGGTAACCATGTATGACTGCCTGTGAGTGTGTGTGAGTATGTGCAACTGTCTTCCTGTGTGTGTATGAGTACCTGTGTGTGTGTGAGTACCTGTGTGTGTGGCTGTCTGCCTGTGTGTGTGTGTGTGTGTGTGTGTGTGTGTGGCTGTCTGTGTATGTGTGGCTGTCTGCCTGTGTGTGTGTGGCTGTCTGCCTGTGAGTGTGTGTGAGTATGTGCAACTGCCTTCCTGTGTGTGTGTGTGTGTGTGTGTGTGTGTGTGTGTGTGTGAGTACCTGTGTGTGGCTGTCTGGCTGTGTGTGACTGTCTGCCTGTGTGTGTGAGTACATGTGTGTGTGGCTGTCTGCCTGTGTGTGTGACTGTCTGCCTGTGTGTGTGGCTGTCTGCCTCTGTGTGTGTGTGACTGTCTGCCTGTGTGTGTGTGTGTGTTTGACTGTCTGTGTGTGTGTGTGACTGTCTGCCTGTGTGTGTGTGACTGTCTTCCTGTGTGTGTGTGTGTGTGTGACTGTCTGCCTCTGTGTGTGTGAGTACCTCTGTGTGTGTGTGTGTGTGACTGTCTGCCTGCCTGTGTGTGTGTGTGTGTGAGACTGTCTGCCTGTTTGTGACTGTCTTTGTGTGACTGTGTGACTGTGTGCCTGTGTGTGTGTGTGTGTGTGTGTGTGGCTGTCTGCCTCTGTGTGTGTGTGAGGACCTCTGTGTTTTTGACTGTCTGCCTGTGTGTGTGTAACTGTCTACCTGTGTGTGTGTGTGTGTGTGTGTGTGTGTGTGTGACTGTCTGCCTGTTTGTGACTGTCTTTGTGTGACTGTCTGCCTGTGTGTGTGGCTGTCTGCCTCTGTGTGTGTGAGTACCTGTGTGTGGCTGCCTGCCTCTGTGTGTGTGTGTGTTTGACTATCTGCCTGTGTGACTGTCTGCCTATGTGTGTGTGTGTGTGTGAGAGAGACTGTATGTGTGGCTGCATGTATGTTACTGTCTGTCTATACCTGTGTGTGTTTGTCATTGTCTGCCTGTAAAATAACGGCGGGAGCGGAGCTAAAAGGGCCAGCTGCAGGGGAAGCAGTAAGGAGTCCCACACACTGTGAAGAGTTTTCGCACAGGGCACCTAAGGGCCTAAGGCCCTAAGGCCCTGATCATGGAAGTTGTTGTTCAGAAACATCTGGGGGGGCCAGAGTTTGAGGATCCCTGGTCTAACCCCTTGTTAGGTCGCTGCCTCTCACCTTGCTAAGGATTCTCTAGCCAACACTGACAGTCTGATACTGAAGTACCAGACTGAAGTGTGCTATGTGGACCTCTTGTTTTGCACAGCTATATGACGCTGAAAAACTTTACGTTAAGAATTCACCTTTGCTACCATATATAGATATCGAATTCGCCAGAGATTACAATAGTCATCATAGTTTTCATACCGTTTTTAAAATGTATTTTTTAGGATTATATGAAATTTGTTTTTCTCAATGATTGCCTGAACAAGTTGTTTGTGCAAAATAAGAATGTAGTAAACTATACAATTTGTGTTGTAGATGGGATGGAATAACAGTTGAAATTACTGATGTTATTTTGTATTTGTTTAGTTTCTGTAAGTTCAATGTATAAGGAAATTAAGAACCATAATAAAGCAATGTTGGCAACTTGTAACCTCACTCTGGCTTATCACCTTCTTTGTTGTTGTTTGTTTTGGCATTCTGTTGTTGTTGTAGGCTCCACCTTTCTATAATACTAGATTACCGTTGGTTTCTTTTTTTCCAGCTCTTGACTTTCTGGGCATTCTATTGGATCAATATTTTGTGCTAAAATTCTCCCTTCTATTGTTTGTTTGTTTCCTTTTTTTTTTTTTTTTAGGTTCCTCCTGTCTAATTATAATTTTAGGCCAGTCATTAAATATATACACATATACATCAGCATTATGTGTTGCAATTCTGACAGTTACTATAGAGGTGCTTTGTAACTGGAGATACTTTATCTATTAAAAAGTCCCATATTGAACTTTATCTTACTTGAAATATCTCCTGCATATCTTATTTTCTCATGATATAATTGCATTTAAGTTAATCAAATTTAACAAGTCTGATTTTCTTGGAAATTATATAATAGGCTCTTAAATATGTCATTTTTTTTGCCTTGCAGTTTTAGATAATATTTTATATTTATTCAATTCAGATATTTTTTTTCCCCATTCTGAATTTCGAGATAGTCATTTTCCAAATCAAGCATTTATATCAGGAAAATAGATTTAGTAATTCCGCAGGGAATAAATTTAGCAACCCGAAGTGATAAATACGTTTCCTCTCTGCATCTCAGTATAAAAGCTTTACTCTAAATTACATGATATTTTTAGATTTATCATTTCCTACTTCCCAATGTGAGACTTCCTTGTGGTTTTAAAGATTTACTGGTGCATTGAAAGCTCATAACGATGCCTTTCTTAGATCGTTGTACCAGATGAACTTTGGAAATGCTAGATAACAACTAGGAATCTATAAAAATTAGGATGTCAGTTTTGAAGGATCTTATCGACTAACACCACCTACAATGGAATAATAAGCTGTGGATGATTTACTGGCAGAGATACAGCAAAGGTTCAGAGTGAAGGTAACTTGGCCACAAGAGACTTTTTAGCAAAGTTAATGACATGCCCTCTTCTGCCCTTCCACTTTCTAAGTAATTTTATTTTCTGGCACAAATAACATTCACTTCACATCCGCTTGGTCATTTCAGGGTGCAGACTTGTTTGCAATATTCACTGACATTTCATTCTAAAATGGAAACAAAGTCATTGCATCAGATAAGCAACATGTCACGACTAATGCTAAATTATAATTATTATATGTACTTGTCTGTGTTTAAAGGGACACTAGCAATCTAAAATATATTTGCTTAGGGAAAGCGTTATGATATGATGATTTTTTTTTTTCTCCGAGAAATATTTGTTGTTCCCTAAGTATCTTAGAGGTCATTGCACGTACAGACGTTTCAACTACAAGTGAGTGTCGGTGACACTTTCCAGCAACTCTGAAATATAAGAATGTCACCCAAGAGGCAAAGGCATGGATTGCAAGTAACGTTTCGTGGTTTGCTTGCGTGCATTATGATTAATGTAAATGTGTAAGTTAAGGCTTTATTTTTATTTTTTTTATGTATTTACATTAATTTGTGCTGTAGCAAACATATACTATAATAATACAAATACCAAAGTGTTCTGTGCAAAAATTGTGCTTAAATGTGAATATAATTAGAATATATAGCAGCTACCACACAATATGAGTGACTCCGTAACTACATATAAAATTAAACAATATAAAAAAAGCAGGAAAAAAAATATTATAAATGAACTATTTGAAATACTAACTTCCTGAAGGAGGCAGTCTAATGTCTGCATGCCTATTGTATCTTTTATATGAGATGAATTAACCCTGGTGCTGCATTATTTTGTTAGGCTTGAGGGAGAAGTGGGGAAATCACATTAGTCCCTACTTAGAATATTATCTCCTCACTGCACACGTGTTAAAAGGAGAAGAGGAACTTCAGCGGATATAATGGCAATCTTTCCATGTCTTGAGAGCGTGTATTATTTGCCCAATCCTACTAGACTTTAGTATGCTACAACAAACATTTTTTTTGTCTTCCGTTTGAATTCTATTGTAATAAAAAACAAGTGTTAATCAAGCTTTGTGGGTAGCATTTTATGTAAATACAAGCAATACATTTATTTTATGTGTTTTCTTTCTCGGTGTTTGTTCCTTCTTATCTCTTCTTCAATAAGACTGAAACAGACACAGAGAGACAGAACAGAACAATGGGATAGAAGAGTGAGAGTTTCATGGAGACAGTGGGAAAAAAGAGACAGTTCCAGACAGAGACAAGGTACAAAAAGCACAGATTGCCCAAGAGAGGAATTAAGATAAAGTCAAATACAAAAATCAATAAAACATGAATGAAGAATTAAGAAAAAAGAAACAAAACAAAACAAAAAAAGAAAATAGAATTTGACTTTCCAGCTTGTATGCATTTATATATAAAATAAAATAACTTTGTTTATACACATGCACAACTAAAAATGTTAAGTTCTATGCCACTAAAGCCACAGACTGTCCTCCTACCTGAGCATATGTGGGAATGGAAATGGTATTAGATTGCCCTCCTGTAGCATGACTTCAAAATTGGGACCAATACATTGTAAAGTTTACAGTGATTTTGTCTATCCTTTTTTTTAATGTTCCATCACATCTATATATATATATATATATATATATATATATATATATATATATATATGAATGAGAGAGGAACTTACTGTTGATCTTTCTACCTCTAAAAACTCTACCAGGGAGTATGTGGATATTCAGTTGTATATATATTTTACATATATTATTTAATATATGTATACAAAATATGCAGTGTGTGTGTGTGTATGTGTGTGTACATATATATATATATATATATATATATATATATATATATATATATATATATATATATATATATATATATAATGAGGGAAAAGAGTATTTGACCCCTGCTGATTTTGAATGTTTGCCCACTGACAAAGAAATGATCAGTTAATAATTTTAATGGTAGGTGTATTTTAACTGTGAGAGACAGAATAGCAAAAGATAAATCCAGAAAAACGCATTTCAAAAAAGTTATAAATTGATTTGCATGTTAACGAGTGAAATGAGTATTTGGCCCCTTTAACTTAGTACTTGTTGGCAAAACCCTTGTTGGCAATTACAAAGGTCAGACATTTATTGTAGTTGGCCACCAGGTTTGCACACATCTCTGGAGGGATTTTGTCCCACTCCTCTTTGCAGATCCTCTTCAAGTCTTTAAAGTTTGGAGGCTGACGTTTGGCAACTCGAACCTTCAGCTCCCTCCACAGATTGTCTATGGGATTAAGGTCTGGAGACTGGCTAGGCCACTCCAGGACCTTAATGCGCTTCTTCTTGAGCCACTCCTTTGTTGCCTTGGCTGTGTGTTTTGGGCCATTGTCATACTGGAATACCCATTCACCACCCATTTTCAATGCCCTGGCTGAGGGAAGGAGGTTCTCACTCAAGATCTAATGGTACATGGCCCCGTCCATCGTTCCTTTGATGCGGTGTAGTTGTCCTATCCCCTTAGCAGAAAAACACCCCCAAAGCATAATGTTTCCACCTCCATATTTGACGGTGGGGATGGTGTTCTTGGGGTCATGGGCAGCATTCCTCGTCCTCCAAACACGGCGAGTAGATGCCAAAGTGCTAGATTTTGGTCTCATCTGACCCCAACACTTTTACCCAATTCTCCTCTGAATCATTCAGATGTTCATTGGCAAACTTCAGATGGAGCTGTACATGTGCTTTCTTGAGTAGGGGGACCATCCGGGTGCTGCAGGATTTCAGTCCTTCACTGCATAGTGTGTTACCAATTGTTTTCTTGGTGACTATGGTCCCAGCTGCCTTGAGTTCATTAACAAGATCCTCCCATGTAGTTCTAGGCTGATTCCTCACCATTCTCATGATCATTGAAACTCCATAAGGTGAGAGCTTGCATGGAGCACCAGACTGAGGGAGACTGACAGTTATTTTGGAATTCTTCCATTTGTGAATAATTGCACCAACTGTTGTCACCTTCTCACCAAGCTGCTTGATAATGGTCTTGTAGCGCATTCCAGCCTTGTGAAGGTCTACAATCTTGTCCCTGACATCCTTGGACAGCTCTTTGGTCTTGGCCATGGTGGAGAGTTTGGAATCTGATTGATTGCTCCTGTGGACAGGTGTCTTTCATAAAGGTAACGAGCTGAGATTAGGAGCCCTTTAAGAGAGTTCTCCTAATCTCAGCTTGTTACCTGTATAAAAGACACTTGGGAGCCAGATATCTTGCTGATTGATAGGGGATCAAATACTTATTTCACTTATTGACATACAAATCAATTTATAACTTTTTTGACATGCGTTTTTCTGGGTTTTTATTTTTTTGTTATTCTGTCTCTCACTGTTAGAATACACCTACCGTTAAAATTATAGACTGATCATTTCTTTGTCAGTGGGCAAACCTTTAAAATCAGCAGGGGATCAAATACTTTTCCCCCTCACTGTATATCAGGGTCAGAATATACATGTCCTTGTGTTGCCTGAAAGCAGTAGGAGTTACACCGCTGGCATTAATTCAATCTTCAGAATTGCACCATTTGTCACACCGAAGCCTAATTCCTGCTAATCTCGAACTGACCAGGATATGTACATTATAGTTCTGCCTTAGGGCCACCAAGATTCACCATAGTTAATTCATATTACTTTCACACTTTTAAGTAAGATGCAGTGTTCCATAACAAATTAGTTTAAATTCATGTGTATATTTATTAACATCAGAATGATCAAATGCTGAAGGCGCTGTTTCTGCTGCTCTCATATCACTGGGTTCACTTTGGCTCGTGCTGAACCTGCCAAATTAATCTGCAAAAAATACCTGCTGCCCTATGTGCTCCATTTTGAATCCATGTAACCTGTCAGTGAAGCGTTGTCTACACTTTGACATACATCTAATCTTTTTTTTACCAGTTACAATGTGTATCCGGTATAAAACATCCAAAGTATTGCTTCTGTGAGCAGATTTTCTGGTGACATTGTTAAGTGTTAACCCACTAGTGGCACTTAGCAGATAATAAACAAAAGCAAAAATGACCAAAATTAGCAAGTTGATTCAACACATGGTCAGCTCAGTCATTTTAATTACATTTTTTTCTTGATAGTAAAAACAATAATTTCAATAATTAAAAGCATTATACTGTCAACCTGTAGGTGGCAGCAGATAATTGTTGTGTTCAACTGGTAGCTAAAATACTTGTTTATGTTTTTCTTCTGTGCATTATAGACCTCACTTTTAAGTATTCCTGGCATTTACCTGATTTATCTCATCATTTATTTGAACAGTATTGAAATAACTGCTAGCACTATCAAGTTCACTTACCTTTCAATATGGCAAATCACATTGTGCGGAACCGGTATATTCTACAAATGTAATTTACTGCCTTTCGAAACAAATACAGTATTTTTTTTTTTTTTTTAAATTCTTTATTTTATTTGTGCATGGAGAAAACACATATAACATGTCGTGCCACAACAGCTTGAGCATGCAGAATCAAACAACGATTTGCGTTAATTAGGCATTGGTTAAAACTGTGCACATTTTTAAAGTTGTGATCGCTTGACACACGTATTTATACAAGCTTACTATAAGTAGAATGAACAAAAACGATTTCTAACTGCGTTGCCTCAGGTTAATGTATATTGGTAAATGGCTAAGCACACATGGCATCTGAAAAGGCTAAGCAGTATGTCAAAATAAAGGTGATAATCTGAAGTGAAAAGTTATATTAAGTCGCGTGCATGATGATTATAAGCTGTTGCGTCAAAATTAATAGCACCAATATTAAGCTTGCAGCATAAACAGGTTTAATTAACTGTGCGGCTATAGTGCTATATAAAAAGTAGTGTAACTGTGGCTAGGACATAGATTAGTACAAGGCAGCGATAAATTAGTGGGTGCTAGGTGAGATGTCTACTGATTCACCCATGGCTGCGTTTAAACGTTAGTCAGGCCTCCGGTATCATAGAAACAAGCAGTAATTAAAACGACAACAAAAGAAAACAAAACATTATGTCAGAGGTTCATGTGGGTTCATTTTGAGCATATGAGGCTGGGTAACAACGATTACTATGCCTGGCATAATGTCCAAGTCTCTGTAGGATCAGCCGATGCCGTGCTGGGGCTGAGTGTGTGCCCCCTGTGATGGTCGGTACATTTGGCTCGGTCTCTCCGGTGTGTGGGAGCCTGGCGTCCCTGTGTCGTTTAGGTGTGCGTTGGTCGGTGAGTCGACACTCCGGTGTGCAGCTGTGCTGAGAGAGGGTAGATGCGAGCCCGGCTGGACGATGACTCTTGAAGCTTGTGAGTCGCTTGTGTGAGAGGCCGTCTTAGTAGCTTTGTGCTCTTGGGTGCGGGGTTCAGCATGTTCGTCCATGCGGTATTGCGCCATTTTGCAGGTTGCAGATGTCACTGGGCGAGGAGTGGGTCTGACAAGAAGGGTGGCCCCCCTCCGGTGCACGTTCAAGCGGGAGCCGGCGCCCGGGAGGTTTATTAACTTCTTCTGCCGTGTAAGTGCTTGGTGTAGCCACCGCCGGGCGGCCGCCCTGGGAGCCGTTGGCGGGTGTCTGCTTAGTTGGTGGCGGGTCGTAGGGCGTATCCACACCGCTGCTTGTTTCAGTGTCTGCTTAAAGATCTGGCCTTTATTATGGAGTGCTGACCAGAGGCTTGCGCCAAGCCGGTCAAAGAACTCCATAGTGTGTAAAGGTGGTGTGATGCGGGTTCTCCCCGTCGCGGGCCGCGTCCGAGCCGCCATCTTAGTTGGGCCCCTGCATTGTTGCCTGTCCTTCGATTTAGTTGCTAGGTTGGGGGTGACCGTCCCCAGCGAGGACCGGGATAACCCCCGCCGGTCCATGGGGGGGGGTAGCAGGGCTGTGCGTGTGTCTTGTACGGAAGCGGGTCCCTTGCCGGGTGATCGGCCGCCTCGCCCATGCTGCAGGCTCCGCTCCGTTTTAGGCCGCATGGCCGGTTCCGGCTCCACCAGTGTGGACCGGTGCCGGATTGGTATCGCTGTGATCCCTGTGAGGTACTGCATCCTGTTCCAAGCACCTTAAGTTGCTGGCACCTGTGGTTCGGACAGGGTTAATGGATTTGTGTCTGCTGGTGCTGGAGGTTTCAGGATGCACGTCCGGCCATCTTGGCTGTCAGGCCCCGCCCCCCAACAAATACAGTATTTTAACTCCCAGCAATAAAGGCAAATGTATGAAGATATTAATATAATATTTTCAGAAACATCCTTTTTGACCCCAAGATATTATTTGCAAAGATAAAACATAGAGCTACGGATACATACATTTGGTAGCAGTAATTCTGATTAAATGTGCTTTTTGTTTGTATATTCTGTTCTGGTCATTGTTTGTTTGCTCAGAGCTATTAGACTAAAAGTCATCCTGAGAAATAACTACTAACTCGATAACGCAAATAAATACCTGCTTTATTTTAAAAATTCTGTCCCACAACTAAATTATTAATGGCCAAACTACCAACCTTAACTCCCTCTTTGGCAATTAAAAAAACAGCCCTACACATCTCTACGCAAAACTACCACCAGTATAATTAAAGGACAGTCCTAACTGAAGGTTAGTTAACCAACTCCAGCATTAAATATTTCATCATCGACCCTATTTTGCAAACGGTAACGCCCACCCCTAAAAAATATGCTAACCAGAACTAACAGGCTAGTTCAGGGATGCCAAAAAGGTAGATCTCCAGATCATTTTAAACTACAGCTCCCATAAAGCTTTGTCATTGTAAAAGTATTCAAAAGGCATGCAAAGCATCATGGGAGTTGTAGTTCCACCACATCTGGGGATCTAGTTGAATAATTAAATATCAGTTGTAGAACCAAACCAAATTATCTGCCTAGAAATTAACAAAATACCAGCACTAATATAAACCTTCCTACGAATAATTAAATGACTTACAAGAGCCAGATTAAGCTTCCACAGGGTGTTAGGCAGAGTATTAGATTCTCATTCCTGAATGATTGCATTTAACACTTAGTATTAACTGTTACGTATAATAATTGATAATAGTGAGAAGGGCTGAAATAGATGGGGCATAGGTTTTTATTATCCAGTTTATGAAAAACTAGAACACATTTTACCAAATGAGATAAAATTGTTTTAAATATAATAGTAATGGGGCTTATTCACTAAACACTGAATTACAGAAAACCGAAAACCAAATTGCAAAATTTAGGGTAAAAGAGACAAGAGACTATTATACATATTGTTGCCTTAAGTTTTTTCCCCCCAGTTACCTACAGTTTGAGCTAAAACTAACTTGGGAACCCAAAGGGCAAGCTATCTGATTTGTGGTATTTTGTCAGTATTTTGTCAGTGTGTCTGTAGTACTCTTGTTGAAAATACCATGGTGGCTATGATCCTGAGAATTAATTATCTTCAGGAACTTGAAAGCTCTCTTTCTTTATTTTTATTATTTCTATGCAAAATTGTAATGTTTTTTTTTTTTTATATATATATAGTAACTTAAAAATGTAAGTAAATGACTGCGATGCCCTTTTTATTACAACACTAGTGGGGTTTGGCGTTATGAGTTTTGCACACCTGTTTTCGTGAATTTGGCGCCTGCCTATATATTTACATTTGGAAACAAGATTTTAAGAGACAATATAGGCACCAAAACTATTTTATCTTAATGAAGCGGTAGCAAGCCATAGCAGGTAGTGTCAAATAATCAGCAGGATGGTCCCCAGGCTAAATAACAGACAGGTAGCTGAAAAGAAAGCAATAATGCCAAATTTTGGCCACAATAAGTGGGTTTCTCTGAGGAGCTTCTGCACCACTTGACTATCTCGGTCAGGCCCTGCTCCCCATTTTGCAGTTTGTTAATCTGTTGCTGACCTGTTGCTGAACTTATGTTTATTGCTCAACTTAACATGCATGGCTGCATGGATGGTTGTTAGTCTGAATTAATGCATCTCTTTGAGGAAAGGTCGTCATCTCCATGCAGAGCATTGAGACGCTGAATGTCAGTGCTGAACACTGGGCAACACTAACCCAGGAAGCACCTCTAGTGGCCATCTGAGGAGTGGCCACTGGAGGTGTCCCTAGACTTTAATGTAAACACTGCCTTTTCTCTGAAAAGACAATGCTTACAACAAAAAGCCTGCAGGGGCTGATTATACTCACCAGAGCAAATACAATAAACTGTAGTTGTTCTGGTGACTATAGTGTCCCTTTAATCTACATCCTCCCAACCAATCATCTTTTTTAATCATGGTATTTACTGGGTATTTACATGTTTCTATATTTTCTTGCTGGAAATTGTAGTCTCATTGTCACAATTTTAAACAATTTGGAGAAACACAACATATAAACCAATACATACAAATATACAGTATGAAAGGTAAAAACAACAGAGACATGATCACATATCCGGATATATAAATGTTACATAAATCTATGCAAGTTAAGCTTAAAATAGTAATCTATATTATTAAAGCTATTTATATCTTTTAATTACATCTTTACAGGGGAGGGGTGGGGGGGGGGGGGAATCCACATTGAATTCAAGTTTTGTTTGTTCTGTAGTGTCTACAAAGTGTACACAAGATGGAAATAAATTATGGGTGACTTATGACTTTCATTTTAAGATTTGTACCCCATGATAAAGAAGGTATTGCACCAAAGCTCCTTTTAGCTGACAGGAACAAAACATATTTTTGGGGAGAGATAAATAACACGGTTCTTGCAACCTCATACACCTATGCCAGAGAAGATATATTAGACCTGTCACGACTTGCAGAAGTTAATCTTTTCCTTAGAATTCTCCAGACTTCTGCCAATGATACAATCTCACTTATTATATAGCCCTTACTATAATGCAGTTTTAGAGACATTAACCAATGTAATTGTCTTAATTGACTCCTATGAGAGTGGTCATCCCATTTATATGTTTCATTTACGTAAAAGAAGTGAAGTAAATCCAATCACAATTTGCTTCACTGAGCAGAGATTTTAAGTAAGAATCAGATTTTTCAAGATAGAACTGGTCCTTACTGGGAAATATTACACAATAAAGACTGATTTATTATGTTAACGTAATAGGTGGAAAATACTCTATGACTGGACACATGGGTCTTGAATTGACGTGTCTAGAACTTTTAAATGAGTTAAACTGGAATACCAACAAATAACCTCTGCTTATTCTTCTCTGTCATGCTTGTTGAGGGTGAATACAGGGTGTATTGAAACCTTGTTATAATACAGGGGTAGGCAATTTTTGGCCCTCAAGATGTTATGGACTACGTCTACCCTGATTGTCATAAATATGGCTTTAAGAGCATCATGCAGTAGGTAGTCCACAACATCTGGCGTGCCGAAGGTTACCTACCCTAAACGTAGTATCTAGTCAAATGTTTTTCATGAAAAGTTTAAAAATATTAATCAAAACAAGCATTTTAAATGAGAAAGGGGAACATAGAAAATAAAAGGGCAGTAAATAGGGATAATATATCCATCCAAATGTTCATAATCGACAATATAATCATTATAAGTAATACACAATCATACAAACAGCATTACAAAATTAGTAAATATGCAATAAAACACTAAGAGTGTATACTCTTTAATCAAAGATTTAGAATGTTTGTTTGGGGATTAGCCAAGGACACTGTAATATTTAAGCACAAACCAAAGCAGACAAGATAAGTTACATGGTATATAATAGCTGGGATTTTCATTGCAGATAACAGATGGTGCGACCACAGGATATAGAAATGACTAGAAGAGATGGCCAAGCAATCCCATCTAGTAGACAAGTAATCAAGATCAGTATCAAGGATGGGCAGTTCAAACCTAGAACACAGGACAAGGCAGGAACTACAATTACCCGGGTGGAATAAGGTTACACAAACACAAGGACCTAGAATCTAGGACATATTCATGAGTTCCAGGAAAAGTATAGGATGCACCAATTAGCATCTCCTTATAGAGATGAATTGAATGCAAGCATGGAGACACTTAATGTCATTGCTGCATATTGTGCAGTACTGACCCAAGCAGCACCTCTAGTGGCCATCTAAGTGACTGCCACTAGAGGTATTCCTAGGCAGTAATGTAAAACATTGCCTTTTCCCTGAAGTGTTTACATTAAAAAGGCAGTGTTTACATAAAAAAAAAAACTGCAACGACAGGCTATAGACACCAAAATAACTACATTAACAGACCACTATAGTGCCAGGAAAACATACTCTTTTTTACTGGCACTATAGTGCCCTCAGGGTTCCCCTCCCGCCGGGCTCTAGGGGGAGGAAGGGGTTAAACTTACCTCTTTCTCCAGCGCCGGACGGGGAACACTCCCCCTCAGGGGCGTACCTAGAGCATTTGGTACCCGGGGCGGGTCCTATTTTTGGCACCCCCCAACTTTAAATATAAAAACAACCAAAAAAATGTTTTTATGTATTTAGCACTAAGCAGTGTTTGTGTGTTTAAATGTATGCATGTTTTTGTATGGAGTATATGTGAGTGAATGTAGCGATGTGTTTGTATGTAGTGTTGGCGTTTGAATGCAAGCATGCATTTGTGTGTTGTGTGGTATTTGAATGCAGTGGTATGGTTATATGTAATGGTGGGGTTTGTATGTAGTGTTAACGTTGAAATGCATGAGTGTATTTGTGTGTAGTGTTGGAGAGATATTTAGATGTCTGCAAATATACACATACACAGACATACACACATGCAGATACATATACACACAAACACAGTCACACACAGATACACATGCAGACATCGTGGTGACTCTAGGAACAATATATATGTGGACACACATAAGATACCACAGTCAAAACAGGAGGGGGAGCAGTAAAACTTCTCACTAGGGGATGGGGTAATATGCTGTCATTGGCTGTCTGATGCCAGCATGCTGTGTTCTGCATCTACTACACATTTGCATATAATTCACATTAGCCACCCAGATTTCTTGTTGTGGGCTGGCTGACACCCAGGGGCGTATTAGCCGCGAGGCAAACAAGGCATTTGCCTTGGGCGGCATTTTCCAGGGGGCGGCAAAAAAAGCCGCCCCCCAAATGCCCAAGGCAAATGTCTTGTTAGCCTTGCGGCTAACAGACATGCTGGGCTGTTGCTGGGCGGTCGGGCGGCGCTGCTGGGCGGGCGGCGAGGGAGCACTCCCCCTGAGCTGTCTGCTCAGCTCCCTCGCGCGCCGCAGAGGGCTTCTCTAGGGCTTCACCGTTCCTGTGGAAATCTCTTCCCTTTTCCGTTAGACACTCATCAAGTCTCCAAAAAAAAAATCATTAAAAACTCACGTTTTTACAAAAGTATATCAATTAAGCTGTTAATGGTTTCAAAAACCCCACACTAAAGCTTCGTTGAATACTGTTCTACCAATCTACTTTCCTAATACTTCCCTTACCTTTTGTGTCACTTTACCCCACTCTCTCTAGCATATAAGCTCATTGAGCAGGGCCCTCAACCCCTGTTTCTGTGCATCAAACTTGTCTGGTTACAATTACATGTTTGTTAGTTCACCCATTGTAAAGAGCTGCAGAATTTGTTGGCGCTATATAAATATAATAATAATAAATATAATAATCTCAACTGAACTTAGGGCAGCCAGAAACATACATACATCACTGGTTATGTACATGAAATCGCTACAGAGAGAGAAAAAAAACCTTACATGGCAGATTTTTTGTTTTTTTAAACAAACATAGAATGAGGCACGAGATGCCTCCTTTGTTACAGCTGTTTGATTAATTTAGCAATAAGTCTTAACAGTAGATTATAAACCAACCAGGACTGACATACTATAGATCCGGGATCACAATTCCCAACATGTTTTTCTAGCCCAGCATTAAAGCAACATTCGTCTGAACATTTACAGTTTAAAAAAAAAAATAATAATCTCACACATTTCTGTAATAAGCAGTGCTACATTTACCAAGGGTACTTTAAATTCAACTCAGATGTTTTATAGTACATTGTAATGGTTAAGTTTGAGAGGAAAGTTGTTATAATCAGATAACTTGTTAGAACTTTGTAATCAAGGACTTTTCCACTGCAGTGCTACACATGGCCATTATATACATTTTCTCTTGATTTCTAATTCTTTTCCATTACTCCAGAGTAGTAGTGGAAACCCTCTTAATCACAAAAAAGTCTTGTTTGATTGTGCCCAATCAATCAATAATATGTAATACACTGCCTATATACATTTTGTCTTGGGAAAAAGCTGGTTGCATTTTAACAATAGGCAATGGATAAAAATAGCATGGATTGTGTGAGAATTACATTGTCATTTATGCTTTTGATAAGAATATAATCTCTCTTGGGTTTTATTTAAAACTTTGAGACTAGGAGGGGCGGAGCCAACTGAGGATCGGAGCGGACGCATCTCTCTGAGCTCTGAGCCCTACCGTACTGAAACCGTGTTAAAATAGGCATTTTAAGCCAAAACTGACCCCGTACCACGCACACAACGCAAAGGCAGACAATGGGCAGAAAAACTAAAAAGCCCCGAGCCGACAAGTGCCCGATCAGCAAAGATATAGGGGAACTGCTAAGGAACTAACAGCAGACCGCATGGGCCAAGATGGCGCTTAGGGATGAGTTATCGTGCTCCTCCGATGAGGCCTCCATAGATCTCGAGGAGGGAGCCTCTTATGACCCACCGCAGAAAAGAGCAGTCAAGCCCCTGCAAACCGGGGAACCGGTGACGGCGGACCTGCTTAAAGCCATGTTTGAGGACCTGCGAAAAGACCTGGCCGCAGACTGGGCCTACTACAAAACCGCCATAGAAAGCGTAATGACCAAAGCCACACAACTTGAAGCCACCTCCAGTGTTCATGACACCCGAATCACGATGGTGGAGCAATCATTGACAGACCTCCATAACAGGCAACTAGCCACGGAAAAACGTGTAAACTCACTTGAAGACCAAAGACGAATATACAATTTAAAAGTCAGAGGTATACCGGAGACCGTAGGCCTCAAGGACTTACCCCACTTCATCAGACGCCTGTTTGAAGCTATGATGATGCCCAAACAGGCCAAAGCCATAAAGCTAGATGGGATGTTCCGGCTCCCTAAGCCTGCACAGGTACCACAATCAGCACCAGCGGATCTCATCCTCCGCTTCCAAAACCTCCAGGACAAGAACACCTTCTCAGCCGCAATAAAAGGGAAAACCTCCCTAACCTTTGAAGGAGCCACGCTCCTAGTCTTTCCAGACGTGACGAAAAGTACCCTATCCTGGAGGAAATCACTGCAGCCGCAGCTTCAACACCTCCGCACCAAGAACATACCATACCGATGGGGCACTCCACGAGCACTACTCTTCACATATGAAGGGAATACCTACAAGGCACGGAGCCTACAAGAACTAGAAACACACCTGCATTCACTCAGCCTTACAACCCCCCAGAACGGGGCAAGCAGGACTCTGCTCCACATAAACCCTGCAAACATTGAGGACTTTACTCTGAGAACGACCCTGAACGCGATGCCGACCTGAGCGCCAACAAGATGACTGAGCCAGAGACGTCTGTCCGCATAGAAGACTACATATCTAACCACTGTGCTGGACTGATTGTTGCTTGCCAGGTTTCTCTGATGTCTTTCTCTCGTTCCTCAGCATCAATGTTTTATTGTTGTATTTTACTATTTTGTGTTTACTAAGTGCATTACCGTCACTGTTTAGCATTGTTTTAACAGTAACAGCCTCCATGTTATCACCAATTAGCTACCCCACCACCTTGACTGTACCCGAATACTAGTCCGCTCATGATCCTCAGACCTAGTATCTTTCAACTGGCCCGCACACACCTCCCTTCCCCCCCCCCCCCTCTACCAAACCCCCCCAAGAGAACCACTCTGCATACCTATACTTCAGAGCTCGGTAGGGAGAAAAGTTACCTACAGACAGGTGACTCCTTAACATTTCGTCTCCACTCAAAGCTCCTGGTCCACACTAAGGAACCACCACATGCCCACATAGGGACCCAATAGAATACCCCAACTAAAACAACAAGGAGCAGACGAAGCCTAGGACCCACTGTCTCACTATAGGAGGTTTTTAACATGACATCCAAAAATAGACCTGTTTTGTTTTCTACTTAAACTATAGTGGTGTCCTGCCCAAAGCACTAAAACACCTCAGGAAACCAATGCCACCGCTTAATTTGTTGCCCATGTGTGCTCAGCTTCCTAGCTATGTTTATATTTTTCAAAAAATAAAAATGTGCAATGTTCCTCACCTGCTATGTGCATGTTCTCAAATGTATGCCAGTTATGGGCTCACACATGCTGTTGTAGCAGTGCAAGCCAATTTGTGATCTTTTTTGCACGATAAAATAAAGAATTTAAAAAAACAACAACTTTGAGACTAGTTGTAGGTTTCATTCTTGAAAACTTAAGTTTGTACAATTGAAGCGTCATATATATTTAATTTTATTTCTTTATGGTTAAAGAATTTTCTCAACAGACAATTATATATCGGTTATTAGTGATGAACACAACATGTCGCTAGAGAGGAGTATTTGCAATGTTTGGTGCACTAATGCAATTGGGGTGAGTATTAGGTAAATGTTCACATTAGCTCTGAAATCCTGTTTAATGAACAGAGCCATTTACAGGGGCATCCTATGGGATGGGTTCCAAAGCAGATGTCCAAAGTGTGGTCCTGGAAGGCACCAGATCTAATTGTGACACCTTTATATTGTTTCACTGTAATCTTAAGAAACAACAGTTCCAATTACATAATTTGTGACAGTGACACTTTAATGTGCTTTATTTAGACCTAATTATATAGCACAGTTATGGGGTATTGCTGTTGTTGGGGGTTTCAATACAGTGCGTGCACGATTAATGCTGTATGTGGGGTTAATGCTGCATCAAATGTGATTAATAGAAGACGTTAGGGTATAAGGTTGGACATAGGGATGGGATGAGTTTTTGGGAAAGACAATGTAAGCCATAGAATGTACCCTTGACCTTACTATCATCTGCACTAGCAACCAGCTACATCAGAAGTTATAGGATTCCAAATATATTCTACATGGATTAAATTATTTTAAACTATACACTATCTTTTAAACTATCCAGAATCTTTTAAACTATCCACTATCTTTTCCTTAACACAATTTTGTAACCTTTGAGTGTCAGTGTGAGTCTGCATTTGAATGTCACTATGTCTCACAGTTAAAATTAGTCTGCTTATGAATGTCCATTTTTGTCTGAGCATCATGTGAGTCTGTATATGCATGTCAGTATTTTTTATGCATGCATGTTAATGTGTCTATGCATATTATTGTGTCTATGTGCATCCGTTTGTTTATGCATATTAGTGTGTGTGTGTGTGTGTGTATGCATGTTAGTATTCGTGTTACTGTAAATGTTAAGTGTGGTGCTGATGTTAAATAAGCAAGACATGACAGAATTGGATGCATTCTACATAGACTGAATGTCAATGGGACTTAAAGGACCACTCTAGGCACCCAGACCACTTCAGCTTAATGAAGTGGTCTGGGTGCCAGGTCCCTCTTGGATTAACCCTTTTTTTTTTATAAACATAGCAGTTTCAGAGAAACTGCTATATTTATACTGAGGGTTAATCCAGCCTCCAAAACCTCTAGTGGCTGTCTCATTGACAGCCGCTAGAGGTGCTTGCGTGCTTCTCACTGTGAAAATCACCGTGAGAAGACGCCAGCGTGCATAGGAAAGCATTGCGCATTCAGCCGATGACGTCGCGAGGAAGGAGGAGAGGAGGAGGAAAGCTCCCCGCCCGGCGCTGAGAAAGATAAGTGTTTAACCCCTTCCTCTCTCCAGAGCCCGGCGGGAGGGGGTCCCTGAGGGTGGGGGCACCCTCAGGGCACTATAGTGCCAGGAAAACGAGTATGTTTTCCTGGCACTATAGTGGTCCTTTAAGAAATTCTAATAATATTCAATTGCTAATATGTATTTTGTGCTCTGCCTCTGTTTACAAAGGTCATCTGAAGCTCTTAGTTTATGACTAGGTCCCCATTCAGAAAATGGAGTGAAAAAGTTTTCACTCACCTTTCTGATTTGGGAGCTAATGATAGGCTGAGAGCACCATCTGACACTTTTTGCCTACTGGTACTTCGCAATCCTAGGCCCTTGGACCATCAGAGGAAGTGGCTAGCTGATCGCATTTTGGATTAAACTGTTCATTAGCGGTTTAAGCCCTTAAGGTTCTCTTCCCACCATCACAACTTAACTGTGATGAAGTTTCTATGGTGACCAGAGAGGGATTCCAGGCTCTATAACCAATTCATTGAAGTGGTTACAGTTCCTACAGTGTTCCTTTAAGCTAGACTTATCTGTCAGTTTCACAAGCTTCTCTGACTCAGACTAACACAACTATTTTCAAAAGGACTGGGAACATCTCTGTATTGAGTGCAGTTTAAAGGAGACTGACTTTACTAATTTCTGTGGAGCAATAATTTACAAACATGTAGAAATATTCTAACCTCGTTGACTGGATTCTCCTACATGTATAGGGACGGTGGTATCTCTTGACATTAACTCTGGTAATTGAGTATAGGAAAACTGCTATTCAATTATCAGGGATATGCTTATCTCTTACAACAGAATTTGGTCCATGATGTATTCTAGGATACCCTTAGCTTGCTTTTGACTGTTAATACTGATACAATGCATTCTGTTATTATTACAGTAAAATACTCATGCTTGTCCCCCAATGGATAAATATATTTCTACGGTAAACCTCATGTGACATTTGTCAGTTTTTTTTTTTTTTTATCCCCTTTTTAAGAACA
This sequence comes from Pelobates fuscus, assembly GCF_036172605.1. Taxonomy (NCBI): domain Eukaryota; kingdom Metazoa; phylum Chordata; class Amphibia; order Anura; family Pelobatidae; genus Pelobates; species Pelobates fuscus. The sequence continues at coordinate 330,784,375 of NC_086319.1, forward strand.
TTTTTAATTTATTCCTCTAGTTTATTAGCTTTGATAATTTGATGTTTTCCACAAAGATCATTAATAAATGTCAATGATTTGGATTCAGTCCTTTAATCCAACGTTGACTCCCATCATTAATCTTGTTACACAATATGTGGTTCTAACCTTCCTGTCCCCCTCTCCCTGAGTAATGTTCTTTATGTATGCCTGGTGTACAGACCCATCATTCCCAAGTCCTGTTCTTTCTCACTTTTGAATAATAGCTGTTCATTCACTAATCCAGTGCTGGTGTGTTAAAGAACAGGAGCATTGGAGATTAAACGTGTTTCATGTTGTTGAGCTATGCTTCTAAATGTCAATGTTGAACAGTTTTTATGTTGTATTTTTTTGACCACCTTTTCATGGCCTTTTTGATTTAGCCAAGAATATTCTATCAGTAAACTTACAGGTTTGATTTATAGCATTTTTATTATTATATATCAGCACAAAGTGTATTTACGGTTAGGTCTGGAAATATGTGGACATTGAAACAAGTTTTGTTATTTTGTCTGTTTACCAAAATAAATTCAAGTTACTGTTAAATAATGAATATGGACTTAAAGTGCAGTCTCTCAGCTTTAATTTGCGGATATTCACTTACAAATTGGAGGAAGGGTTTAGGACTTACAGCTCTTTAATATGTAGCCCCATTTTTTTCAAGGGACCAAAAGTAATTGGACAATTGACTCAAAAGGTGTTTCATGGACAGGTGTGGGCTAATCCTTTGTTATTTCTTCATCAATTAAGCAGGTAAAACATCTGGAGTTAATTCCAGGTGTGTCATTCACATTTGGAAGCTGTTGCTATGAAACCATATAGTCAAAGGAGCTCTCAATGCAAGTGACACAGGCCATCCTTAGAGAGCAAAAAAAGAAAAAAACTCCATCAGAGAGGTAGCAGGAACATTAGGAGTGGCCAAATCACATGTAACCCGTTGAATATGTTGGCATTGCAGTAAGGTGGAATCAGCAAGTTTTATGTACAAATATGTCTGATCATAATGCACGCTTTCGTTTTTGTTTTGTTAAAAAAACAAAAAAAAAAAAACCTTGGTGGACGGCGACAAGTCTACCAAAGTGGGAACAACTTAAACTGTTTAACATTTTATCTAGTGTACTTATGTCATTAACTATGGGAAGTTGTGATACCTATCTTACCAATGTCATGCCGCTGTTCTCCTTCCAAGATGAAAAAATAAAGAATAAAAAAAAAAAGTAGTGGCCAAATCAACAGTTTGGTACGTTCGGAGATAAAAAGAAAACACTGTTGAGTTCTACAACACAAAAAGGCCTGGACATCCACAGAAAACCACAGTGGTGGATGATCGTAGGATCCTTTCCATAGTAAAGAAAAATCCCTTCACAGCATCCAGTCAATTGAAGAAAACTCTCCAGTAAGTAGACATTATTATCATTATCCAAGAAGACTTCACGAGAGCAAATACTGACAATGACCCAAAACATATTGCAAAAGCAACCCAAGAGGTTTTTTTAAGGCAAAGAAGTGGAATATTCTGCAATGACCAAGACAATTGCAGGATCTCAATCCGATTGAGCATGCATTGAACTTGCTGAAGACAAAACCCAAGGCAGAAAGACCCATGAACAAATAACAACTGAAGACAGCTCAGTAAAGGCCTGACAAAGGAGGAAACTCAGCATTTTGTTATGTCTAAGCATTCCAGACTGCAAGCAGTCATTGCCTGCAAAGGGTTCTCAACAAAGTATTAAAAATCACATTTATCCAATTACATTTGAGGCTCTGAAATAAGGGGATTGTGTATGAAAATGGTTTCAATTCCTAAACGTTTCATATGATATTTTTGTTCAACCTCTTGAATTAAAGCTGAAAGTCTGCTCTTCTATTGGATCTCGGTTGTTTCATTTTGAATACGTTGTGTGAATAAATTATGTAAATTGTGTCAGTGTACAAATATTTCCAAACCAAACTGTATATATCTCACACAGAAACAAGAATAGGTATTATCACATTTTAGGAGGACCTCATCACATTTTGTCTGCTTAGCCTCAAATAGGGTAAAACCAGCTGTGAGTCCATGGGATTAAATGAGCTTTGTGGTTATGACATAATGTCAAGGATGCATTAAATTTAACATTTAACATTTAATGTTTACTGCATTGTTAAAATGGAGGTAAGTGGCCGAGAGAGTTTGTGATGGTCCATATTACATTACGCTACAGTAGCCTAGATTTCAGAATAAAGTATTGATAAACAGTACATTGGAAACAATTAAAAACCACGGTGTGTACCAAAAATAGCTTTTACATCAGGAAAGACATTTTTAGACTTAACTTGTAGATGATGTTTCTCCCTTGAAAGCTGCAAGGATTTATATGGACGCATGTAGCTACAAAATGCCTTACATACATATTATACATGTCAGTCAGATTTATGTTTGTCAACCATAGCATGAGCCCACACAGCCCTTTTGGTGTATTTAAAACCCATTTTCAACTTATCTCTGACAGAGAATGAGCCATAAATAGATGGGTGATTTCTAACATATGCAGAATTCTTTAAACATCCATTGTACGCTGCGCATATGTGTGAGTTGTGTCGGCTGACACACTCGGTGCTCTTTACGTAAATTGCTTTAAAATTATATCTTGAACATACATATGTGTATTTGTTTCATGTAGCCAGGTTCAAGTGTGTTGGGCAGCAAATATCTCTTGAACCCTTGACAGTGTTTCAGAGTTAAAACGGCCATCTTGGAACCGTATCACAAAGGTCAAATCCAAAGAGAATGTTAAAAGATTTCTGTTGTATTTCAAATAGGAAACGTGCTACCTCATTATGCAGACTATCCACAGGAAGTCCCGCTTCCCCAGATATGAAAGCTCCCTGTCTGTTACATCACCAGGGATTATTTTCGACGGGGGATGGGGAAGGTAATAAGGCTCTAGATCCCTGAAATATTCCTGACAGACCATCTGTTTCACATAGATACTGCCAATCTTTTCTTTAATTAGTCTAAAGTTTTTAAAATAATTTCTTCAGATAAGCAATAACATTATTTAACACTTTTTTTTAATGATATGAATAATTTTAATTTAGAAGTCGCCTTCATTTATACATAAAAAAATCTCATTATTGGTCATTAAATCATTTAATTATCAAACTTTACAACTTTTATTAATAATGCCTTACTGACCTTTCTTGAATAGATGTCCCATTCTTTGATTCAAGTTTTCCCGGGGACAGAAGATACTTTGTGACTTTTTTTTGTAATGTGATTCAATATATATGGTAATTTGTGTTATGTACCAAGATATAACTCTGATACAATTTATATATTATAATTCGGTGAATAAATAAATAAATTATGTCTGCTGTTTTTCTCGTTTTTTTTGTTATGCCAACCAAACTGAGTTGGCAAAGCTGCATATTTCTAAATATCATTAACTTTGTATATATTCAAGCCTTGTGGTTGTTTATCACACAGAATGCATTAATGTTTCTCTTGTTTACATCTACAACTTTTAGTTGTAAGTCATTGTAAATATCTGTTATCAGATATGCCCGATTCCCACTTTATTTGCTTTTTCTTGTTTTAAATTAAATGCCTAAAGTATGCTTGCATTTAATTTTGTGCCTTGAGATAATTAAATGGGATTTCATATATTATTTAGACCAGGACCGAAAATTTCTACTTGCCCACTGGACATTAGGGAGTTACAGTTCCACCATGGAGAGTAGAAATTCACCCTTGACGAGTGTGCCATTAGGCTTGCAGAAGTAACTTTTCAGAGCACTGTGTACCTAAATATTTTAAGCCTTTATTTAGATAGTTTGATATCAATCTGATTTTTTTAAAATGAGATTACTACATTCATACAGGTTTTTTTTTTTCAAAATAACACAGAAGTAAATAAGAATGCAAATATTTAATAATTTGCTTGGAAAGGATACTTTAAGCTTTTAACCCTTAGTGACCAGACTGCTTTTCAATTTTCTTACCGTTAAGAACCAGGGCTTTTTTTTTTACGTTTCTGCGGTGTTTGTGTTTAGCTGTAATTTTTCTCTTACTCATTTACTGTACCAACACATATTATATACAATTTTTCTCGCCATTAAATGGTCTTTCTAAAGATACTATTATTATCATCATAACATATAATTTACTATAAAGAAATTATAAAATTTGATGAAAAAATAAAAAAACACTCTTTTCGAACATTGACCCCCCCAAAATTTCTTAAGCATCTACAACCGCCAAAAAACACCCGTGCTAAATAGTTTCTAAATTTTGTCCTGAATTTAGAAATACCCAATTTTAACATGTTCTTAGATTTTTTTGAAAAGTTATAGGGCTATAAGTGCAAGTAGCACTTTGCTATTAACAAACTTTGTTTTTCCCAAAATTAATGCAAGTTACATTGTAACAATGATATCTGTCAGGAATCCCTGAATAACCTTTCACATGTATATATTTTTTAAAAGAAGACAACCTAATATATTAAACTTGGGATATTTTAACTATTTTCATGCAACCATTTTACCACCAATCTATGCCAAATTAAAAAAAACCTAATAATTGGTGATTTTTTTTACACACATTGCAATTTAAGAATACATGTACTGAGAACTTTAAGGGTTACTGCCAAAGTACACCCTAATATGTGTTCAGCAACCTCTCCTCAGTACAGTGATACCACCCATGTATAGGTGTGCCGGGTTCTCTGAGGATAAAATACCTTATTTGGAAGGTGTGCATTCCAGTTTTCCAATTTGGAAATTTCACAGCTGGTCATCATACACCCATGTCCTATTTGGGAAATTTTTAAAGCCGGCCAATGTAATTTACCCCCATCAAACTTATATTTTTGAAAAGTAGACAACCCAGGGTATTCAATATGAGGTATGTCCAGTCTTTTTTAGTAGCCACTTAGTCACAAACACTGGGCAAAATTATCATTTATATTTGTTTGTGTGTTAAAAGTGCAAAAAACAATTAGGAATGCTAACTTTGGCCAGTGTTTGTGACTAAGTGGCTACTAAAAATGACTGAATATACCCCATTTGCAATACCTTGGGTTGTCTTCTTTTGCAAATGGTATGCCATCATGGGGGTAATTCTCATTCCTGGGCTACCATACGCTCTCAAAGGCAACATAACCAATCTGGCAAATTTCAATGTGAAAAAATGGTCTTATATTTGACCCTGTAACTTTCAAAAACACTATAAAACCTGTGCATGGGGGGTATTGTTATACTCGGGAGACTTTGCTAAACACAAATATTAGTTTTTCAAAACAGTAAAACGTATTACAACAATGATATAATCAGTGAAAGTGACAATATAATCGCTGTGATATGTTTTACTGTTTTGAAACACTAATATTTGTGTTCAGCGAAGTCTACCAAGTAAAACAGTACCCCCCATGTACAGGTTTTAGGGTGTCTTGGAAAGTTACAAGGTTAAATCTAGTGCTAGCAAATTAAATTCTCTGGACTTTCAGCCTGGGTTTTCAGGCAGGTACCGCAAATTGCAATCAATAAAATTACTTAATTATGTAAAAATATTACATAAATATGCACGCAGAATTTAAATATATATACATATTTATATATTTGAAGTCTACGTGTATATTTATGAAATTATTTATGTAATTATGTATATGGACATATGTATATTTCATATTATTTTTTATTTATTTATATATACATATATATATATATATATATATAATTTTATTCTAAGTGTATTTTGATATAAATATATGTATATATTAATATCAAAATACAATTGGAATAAAATTACACATATATATCTTTTTTTTTTTTTTTTTTTTTAAATGTTTAAATTTATTTTGTATTTTGAGTAAATGCCATGGTAAAGCCCGGGATTCCACCATCAGAAATATTCCCCAGGCCAGACGCACAACCCAAGCAGACCTTTGAGAACCCCCCTAGCGGAGGGGTGAGGGGGGGCGCCCCCTGGCTGGGCTGTACCACGGAGGCAATGCCGCCCTGTAAGGAACCGGTGGGGGAACAGTGGCGGGGAGGCCAATGCTGGTGCGGCTCACCTAGGGCACGACCCCCCTCCTAGACAGCAACAGGAAAGATAGCCCGGCACTGAACCTAGTGGGAGGAGGACGAACATGGGACCTACCTTAGTCAAGGGATAGGTACAAGGTACTAGGGAACTCAAAACTCAAATTCTGAATCCACCCCGACATCCACTAATGATGCAGACAGGGTACCCCTTCTCCTCACACTAAGAGAGTCAAATAATATCCTAACCTCCACACAGAATACGGGAACGAATGGGAACTTATAACCTTAGAACTGCATGGGAAAGCCGAGGCCAATTCCGAGGAATGGGGGGGCGGGACTTTTCTCTGGTAGATACGACTGGAAATACTTGTTTAATATGCTGTTCATTTGAAAGTTATTGCTTGTTATTGCTTACTGACTTGCCCACCGGGCTACATACCGCACCAACATCTAACGCCCGACGGGACAAGACCTTACTCACTAAGGGCCTCTGGCCAATACAAGTTCAGGACGAGGATGACACAAACATCCACCCACCACTCATACTTAAAGCCGCAGGGGAGTCGAGGGCTCCAGACGAGGTCCGGCTCACGAGAGAACCGTGTGTGAGGGCACTGGAAGCCACGCAATCCCGGGATCCCCGGGCGGGACCCGTATGGAGACTCCCGACCTCCTCCGCTTTTCCCCACAGGGATAGAGCGCCCACAGATAGGTGGACGGGACTTGGTGGACCACTGGTGGACCCCGCCACTCCTTGTCCCCCGACGCTCGACCCTTAAACAGCCACCTTCGAGTGACTGAATAGTTTCTTGTACATAGTTTCCCCACCTTGATTCCCATCCCCTTCCTACCCCGCGCCTGCCCCCCCTCCCCCCCCACCCACACTCTTTCCATTCCCCCAACGGACGACTCGACTGATCCCCGACGAACACTGACCAGACCCAAAGCAGGTAACGGTACTTGCACACCCCATAATGACTGACGAATCACTGCTACCGTGCGACCTCACCGTCCTCTCCATAAATGCCAAAGGGCTTAACAAACCGGAGAAAAGGTCAGGGGCACTGAGGGACTTCCACTTGCAGAAAGCGTCAATAGTCATGATACAGGAGACCCACTTCAGGGAAGGGGACAGGCCCAAACTGACCAATCATCACTTCCCTACAGGGTACTACAGTGACTTCCACGAAGGGAAATCCAGGGGGGTGGCGATACTGATTAATAAGAAAATACCGTTTGTAGAGAAAGCAAGCATGACCGATCGGGAAGGGAGATTCCTCTTTGTAAAAGGCACAGTGTCCGACCATCTTTACACCTTTGCTACTCTATATGCACCGAACAACAAACATCACCGCTACCTTAAAAGCACTTTACAGAAACTCCACACATTCGCAGAAGGGGTCCTCATAATAGGGGGCGACTTGAACATTGCTATGGACCCAACCTGGGACTGCTCCACGGGTACCTCCCACCTCCCCAGACAACACCTTAGAGCAATAACCACCCTACTGAATAGACACAGACTTATTGACTGCTGGAGAGCACATCACCCAGACGAACGGGACTTCACATTCTACTCCCACCCCCACCGGACATACACCCGCATAGATTACTTCCTCACCACACACTATCACCTCCCCTTAATACGAAACACGAAGATAGGGGTAGCGACTTGGTCGGACCACGCCCCCTTCCTTATCACCCTCCGATCCCCGCTCCTTAGACCCGCAATAACCAAATGGAGACTGAACGAATACCTGCTGTCATGCCAAGACCTGGCCGCACACTTTGGTAAAGTTTTGACTGACTACTTCCAAGACAATGCTCCTGAGGACACCTCCCCGACGATCAGATGGGAGGCACACAAAAGCGTCATACGGGGACACTTCATACAAAAGGGTGCAGAACTCAAAAAACAAAGGGAAGCCCGAATCACGGAACTGATAGCGGACATACACAAACACGACACGCTTCACAAACAAACACAATCCCCAGCCCACCAAACACGACTTCTACAACTACGACGAGACCTGACCTCCCTGATCCAGTCCAAACATCATAGAGAAGCTCTCAGACACAAGGCCTTTTTTTCTCTACATGGAAACAAAAGTGGCAAACTCTTGGCCAGAATGCTGGCGAAACGGCGCCAATTGACATACATCAATAAAATAAGAGACAAACAGGGAGTGACACGCCGCTTACCGGCCGAAATCCTGCAAACGATAAGAACCTATTACTCAGAACTCTACTCGCTTCCCCGACCGACGTCGGAGACAGCGGCTGCCCACTTAAAAGATTCCATCCGACAATACCTACTGACCCACAAACTACCCACACTAGATCAACAGGTAGCGGACCAGCTAGACGAACCCTTCTCAATCGAGGAGCTGACATTGGCAATAAAAGGAACTACACCTGGCAAGAGTCCAGGCCCTGACGGCCTGCCTCTCTGCTATTATAAACATTTCGCAGACAAATTATACCAACCGATGCTGGCCTCGTTTAACGCAATAAGAGAAGGTCACCATTTCCCCAAACAAGCGTTGACAGCACATATAACTATCATCCCAAAGGAGGGCAGGGACGCAGAGCACTGCGGGAACTACAGGCCCATCTCCCTCATCAATTGTGACATTAAATTGATGGCGAAGATTCTAGCCAGGCGCCTGCAGCCGCACATCCCCACACTGGTACACCTTGACCAAGTCGGGTTTGTCACAAACCGTGAAGCAAGGGACAATACCATCCGGACCCTTGCCCTTATGCACAACAAGACCTACAAAACCGGAGGCCTTCTCCTACTGTCTACCGACGCGGAGAAGGCCTTCAACAGAGTGGGATGGGAGTACTTATTCCAGGTCCTCAGTCAAATAGGACTGGGACCCCACATGCAGGGCTGGATCGCAGCCATGTACGACAGACCCACGGCACACGTCATAGTGAACGGGGCACTGACGGACGAGTTTCCGATAAACAACGGCACCCGTCAGGGATGCCCACTTTCCCCGCTGCTCTTCATCCTTGCCCTTGAACCCTTTATGTTGGCCATCAGGGAACACCACGACATAACAGGCATACACACGGGGGACACACATCACAAAGTGGCCACCTACGCGGACGACCTCCTCTTTTATGTCACGAAACCGGAGATCTCCCTCCCCAATATACTACAAGCCTTCAAGACATTTGGACTCATATCCAACCTTAAAATAAACTACTCCAAATCCCACATACTGAACGTGGACTTACCTAACAACCGAACCTCCCCTCTCCGCCCTAGCTTCCCATTCCAATGGGCAGGACACAAAATACGCTACCTGGGTACATGGCTAACCAGGCAGAGAGAAGACCTATACAAAGAAAACTTCACCCCTATGTTGCACACATTCAAGAGAGAATTAGCCGAGTGGTCCCACCCACATATTTCGTGGCTGGGAAGGGTTCAGGTAATTAAAATGAACCTCCTCCCACGCTTACTTTACTTATTTCAGACACTCCCCATAACAATCCCTAAAGGATTTTTCACTGCTTTACGCACGATGACAAGTACCTATATATGGAACGGGAAAAGACCACGTCTCAAATATCAGGCTCTTACTCTACCTAAGGAGAGGGGGGGGTTGGCCATCCCTGACTTCTATCTATATTATACAGCGGGACACCTACGGAGAGTTATGGACTGGACCAAGACCAATGTCCACAAGCAATGGAAAGTAGTGGAAGAGACAGAGATAGCAGGGTCAGTGTCGACCCTACCGTGGTGCTCCGGGGGTGGCCTCGGCCGGGGATGCTCCTCGTTGGCACAACACACCCTGCGGGTGTGGCATAGAGCGTCCCGGGTACATGGCCTCACCCGACACCCATCACCCCTATTACCACTCATCCACGACCAGGACTTCCCACCAGGTCTAGATCCGAAGGCCTTCAGAGACCTCATCCACAAACCCATCCCCAGACTACACCACATATACACACATAACGGACGGAAGACGCTTATACAACTGACGGAACATACACGCCCCACATTCATGCAAACCTTCAAATACAAACAACTATCGAACTACATAGACTCACTACCCGGGGGACAGAACCACGCTAGGGAACCGACCACCTTCGAGGAATACTGCATCCACCCAGACCCCCTACCCCACAGCATATCCCTTTTGTACTCACTACTACAGAGGGAGACTCCGACTGAGACTCCTGCCTTTAAAGGAACATGGGAAACGGCCCTGGGGAGGACATTTACTGAGACGGAATGGGACAAAATTTGCTACCTCACACACCACTGTTCCACCTTTTCAAAGACGATGGAGACGGCATTTAAATTGTTGAGCCACTGGTACCGTACCCCACATAGACTACATGCCATAGACCCCTCACACTCCGACTTATGTTGGCGATGTGGAGAGGCCACGGGCACCACACTACATTTATGGTGGGAATGCCGTAGGATTAAACCATTCTGGAAGGATATCCACACTATTCTGACAAAGCTCTCAGACGCACCACCACCGCTAGACCCAGCGGCAATGTTATTACATCACACGACCATACCCAGATCCAGATATAAAAAATCCCTGACCATTAGGATCCTCAATGTAGCAAAGCAAATCATTCCACAATATTGGAAACAGGACAGGCCCCCTCCCCTAAGAGCCTGGTTCAATCAAATGGAGGAACTCAGGGCTATAGAAGAACTTCACTCGGGGGCAACTAATACCACTGTAAAATACATGGAGATCTGGACACACTGGATTATATCCACCATACAGGCAGACTTCATCATCACCTGGACGCAGGGGACTCACACGACGGAACGGACTGACCCCACCACCCCACCTACCAAACCCTCCACATCACCCAAATCCCCTCCCCCCCTTCATGTTTTTCCCTACCCCCCCATTTCCTCCCCTCTAATCTCTCCTACATCCCCCATTACGATCGCAGGCACATACCCCGACGGCACGGAGACCCGTCTGAACACTTAACAGTGGCTTTGTAAGTCATATAGGCACATAATGCACACCTACAGTGACTTGGAAATTAACAACGCACTAATGGTTGTCCATCCCCCTCCTCCAATGAACCGAAGCCACATACATACTAAATCTAAGCACCTTGACAATCACCAGTGGTGACTTCATATGTGGCCAAACCGAGAGGGACACACGAAAGCTACAATAAAAGCCTAGCCAAGGTTCACATGAACTAGGACCTGCGTGTCCACCACTGTCGGGGGCCTGCGTGCCCAAATACCTACCTGTTTTCTATGCATATTATAGCACATGTTGTGCTTCATTTCTACTACTCTCAGAGAGACCTGCGAGTCTCAATTTGAACGTTGAATATGTTACAGTTATGCTACAATTATAGAGACCTGAGAGTCTCACAATGAATAAATGATAATAAAAATATATTTACAAAAAAAAAATAATATAAATAGATATAGATATATATATATATATATATATGGAAAAAATACCGGCACTCCAAGGATTTCCAAGATATATTCTGAATAACATCAACGTTTCAGCTCCCTTAAAGAGCTTTCATCAGGACACTCAAGACATTAAAATGAAACAAGCTTATATAGGACATGCAATTAGTCACACAAGGTACTTACAAACAGGTAATCCTCATTTCTCTCGACCGCCGGGCCCGCTCAGACCGCCAGCCTGCTTGTGTCTACTTCTGGGTTTCGGTCTGTTTGTCCGAACCCACCAGGTAGTGCAATCCAATTGGCTAAGCACCACATGTCGCTGGGGCAACCATAGACCCTACGTCTCTTTGGGTGCTCCCGCGTGTCCTGGTGCTGATCTGGGCCAAACTTCATACCTGCATGGAGGGAGAGGGAGGAGGGAGGTAGGGAGGAAGGGAAGGGGATAATTAAAAAATATATTTTTATTTTATTTAATTTTTTTACATTTTATTTTAATCTTCACTGAGTGCCTCGACCCCTCTAGGCACTCAGCACAGGCAGAGCATCAGAAGCCTGCCTGATGACTTCCGATGCTCTTCCTCACTGCCGGGTGCCATGTGGGGCAACCCGGAAGTGATAGCTCCAGGGGATTGATCACCCGGCGGCCTGGCAGTGAAGGGGGTTATTGCAGGATGTATCGACATTGAGGCATCGCTGCAATACCATCAGAGCGGCTGGAAGCAATCATGATTCCGCTTTTTGTTGGACGTACCAGATACGTCCGCCGTTGGAAAGGGGTTAAAGGATTCTACTATATCTAGTTCATTATTATCATTACCCAACTTAATGATAATCAAATTATCAACTTCAGAAGGATGAGTTGAGAATCAACCACTGCACTAACTCTTTAACTCCATGGTAGCAAGTGGTAAAAGTCGAGGTATGAAGTGAATCACACTTGTACACATAGGTTTCTTTGTAAGAAGAACAGGTATTTGTGTCCATTATAAAGCACGTGTACTCAAACTTTTATTTTTATTTTTTTAAGGTTGCCATAATAAGAAAGATTTTTAGGAACAAATAGGTCAGCCTTTGTTACTACAGTTATTATTATTATTATTATTATTATTACTGGTATTTATATAGTGCCAGCGCTTTACAATATTATCAAAGGGGGAGATTTAACAATAAATGAGACAATTGCAAAAACTCACAGGAACAATAGGATGAAGAGGGCCCTGCTCAAACGAGCTTACAGTCTATAGGAGGTGGGGCGTAAAACACAACAGGACTGGAGGTTGCAATCAAACAAGGTGGAGTGAAGCAGAGCTGGAGGATTGACTAGAGTGCTGCCCTTTAGGAGAGAGCAAGGGACAGGTATGTGAGGTAGAGGTTACTCTGGGAGGCCATAAGTGTTCCTAAAGAGATGGGTTTTGAATCACTTTTTAAAAGATTGAAGACAAGGGGAGAACTTGATGGTCATAGGCAGGCTATTCCAATAGAAAGGAGCCACCCGTGAGAAGTCCTACAAGCGTGAGTTGGCCGTATGGGTGCGAGCAGTGAACAGGAAAAGGTAATTGGCAGAGCAGAGAGACCGAGAATTTGTATTGAGATATATTTGAGGGGTTAGAATTGGTCAGTGCTTTATAGGTGTGGATTATTACCTTGAATTGACTCTTATAGGATACAGGAAGCCAATGTAAGGACTGACAGAGGGAAGAGGTGTGAAAGGAGCGACAGGAGAGGAAAATCAGTCTAGCTGCAGCATTCATTACAGACTGTAGCGGGGCAATACAACTGGTGGGAAGACCTATTAGGAGAGAGTTACAATAATCCATGCAATAGATTGCTAGAGCTGGACAAGCTCCTTAGTAGCATCTTGCAAAAGAAAGGGGCGGATGCGGGCTAGGTTTTTAAGGTGGAATCTACAGGATTTGGTAACAGACTGGATGTGAGGCTCAAATGTGAGCCAGAATCAAGTATATGGCCAAGACAGCATCCTTGCAAGGATGGACTGATGTGGATACCACTAACTTGAAGCGAGAGCAAAAGAGGAGGATCAGTATTGAGTTTCAAAAATAGGGAGGACATTCAGTCAGAGATGGAAGGAAAGGCAAGCAGTGACATGTTGCAGGACGGCAGTGGAGAGGCTTGGGTAGGAGAGGTATATCTAAGTGTCATCAGCGTACAGGTGGTATTGGAATCCAAATGAGGTAATAAGTTTGCCAAGAGAGGCAGTATAAAGAGAAAATAGGAGGGGACCAAGTACAGAGCCTTGGGGGACTCCAGCAGAGACAGGACAAAAAGAGGAGGTATCATTAGAAAAGGAGACACTGAATGAGGATTGGGAGAGATAGGAGGAAAGCCAAAAGAGGACAGTGTCACAGAGACTGAGTGATTGAAGAGTTTGGAGAAGGAGAACATGGTTAACAGTGTCAAAGGCAGCAGGGAGGTCAAGAAAAATGAGTATGAGTAGTGCCCTTTGGATTTAGCTGTGATTAGGTCGTTAGTGATTTTAATAAGAGCAGTCTTAGTAGAGTGGAGGGGGTGGAAGTCAGACTGAAGAGAGAGTTGGAATAGAGGAAACAAGTCAGACGGGTAAAGACAAGTCTTTCCAGAAGCTTTGAGGAAAAAGGGAGCCTGGATATGGGATGATATTTAGAAGGGGAGGACAGGTCAAGAGATGTTTTTTTTTTTTAACATGGATACTACAGTAGCATGTTTAAGGGCAGCAGGGACAGCACCAGAAGAGAGAGAGAGCGGTTGAAGATGTGTGTTAAGGAAGGCACAAGTCAAGAGGAGAGAGATCTGATAAGGTGAGACGGGACAGGATCAAGCGGGCAAGTGGTGGGGCGAGAGCTCCTCATGTTATGATGTTCTAAAATCTACATTGATCAGTTATGAGGACAGACTTTAATAGTCTTCTTTTTTTTCAAATTTCCTTTTTATTAATGTTGTATATAAAGACAAATATAAAACATACAAAGCTGTGTGAACATACACAATATTCACATACATATTTGACAAAAATACCTTAGTAAATAGATATCCCGCATATATTAATGTTAGATATAGTGATGTCGCGAACATTAAATTTTCCGTTCGTGTACGGCGAACGCGAACTTCCGCAAATGTTCGCGAACGGGCGAACCGCCATAGACTTCAATAGGCAGGCGAATTTTAAAACCCACAAAAAAAAGTTGTTTCAACGGGACTAACACCTGGACTGTGGCATGCCGGAGGGGGATCCATGGCAAAACTCCCATGGAAAATTACATAGTTGATGCAGAGTCTGGTGTCCGAATAGTTGAATTGCCAAAGTGCCGAAGTGCCGAATTGCTGAAGTCCCGAAGTCGCGAAATTACCGAATTTCCGAAGTGTAGTAGTGCCGAAGTGCCGAATTGCTGAAGTGCCGAAGTTCCGAAGTGCCGAAGTTCCGAAGCACAGTATTGCCTAAGTACGAATATACTTACCCAGTGAAAGAAGAAGAATGTTACACTGTATACAATTTCAAATAAAAAGTATACAAACATAGACAGGATTCAGCTGTGAGCATTTGCAACATTTACAACAATCAAGTAACACACATTCATATAAAATGTAAGTTACTAAGCCAGTCAGTGTAATGACAGGAATTAATAAGTAGATAACTCCCTCCCACGGTATTAGGGAGCTATCTACTAAAAGGCTGAAAGACCTAAATTGGTCTTTCAGCCAAATTTACTAATACTAAGTAAAAATTACTTAGTATTAGTAAATTATGCCCCTACTCGCTATACCGCGAGTAGGGCCATGTCTATTAAACAGTGAGCAGTCTGTGGCTGCTCACTGTAAAAAAAAATTATAATAAAAAAAAGGGTCCCCCCTCCCTGAGCGGGCCCCCTAAAGTAAAAAAAAAGGGGGAGGACCTATTGTCCTCCCCACCGGCCCCCACCCCAGAGCGGCGGTTGGGGGCCCTAAAGTAAAAAAAGGGGGGAGGACCTATTATCCTCCCAACCGGCCCCCACCCCTGAGCGGTGGGTGGGGGCCCTAAACAAGAATAAGTGGGGGGGGGCTAATGTCCTCCCCCCTGGCCCTCACCCCTGAGCGGTGGGTGGGGGCCCTAAATACAAATTGGGGGACAACCTAATGTCCTCCCCCCTGGCCCCCACCCCTGAGCGGTGGGTGGGGGCCCTAAACAAAAGTAAGGGGGGGAGGACCTAACGTCCTCCCCCCTGGCCCCCACCCCTGAGCGGTGGGTGGGGGCCCTAAACACAAATAAGGGGGGGACCAAATGTCCTCCCCCCTGGCCCCCACCCCTGAGCGGCGGGTGGGGGCTCTAAATACATATTTAACCCCCCTCCCCCAGGTGACTAGGGGTCCCCAAACCCCTAGTCTCCCCCTCCCCCCAAAAAATAAACTCCTACCTACCCCCCCTCACCCTAAAAATAATGAGGAGGGACCATTTAACTAAGTACCTTTAAAAATAAAAATACACTTACCATTCAATGTTTTCTTTCTTCTAAAATCTTCTTTTTTCAGCCCCAAAAAGGGCCAAATAAAAATCGATAATAACCAACGCAATAAAAAAAAAAAAAAAAAATTGATCGCAAAAAAAAAAATCCATCTTCACCCGGCGAGGACTCCGCGCAGACTGAGCTCTGCAGGGCGGGGGAAGGCTTATAAAGCATTGCCCCGTCCTGCAATTAGGCTCAGAGCACTCTGATTGGTGGGTTTAAGCCATCCAATCAGAATGCTCTGACAGGCAAATGAAGAGACTGACAGGTAAGTCTCTACATTTACCTGTCACAGCACTCTGATTGGTTGGTTTGAAATCCACCAATCAGAGTGCTCTGTGTCATTTTACACAGCGTGGGAAAGTTCTGTGGAATTTTCCCACGCTGTGTAATTTGACTCATAACACTCTGATTGGTGGATTAAGTGCCCCTACTCGCGGTATTGCGAGTAGGGGCACAATTTACTAATACTAAGTAATTTTTACTTAGTATTAGTAAATTTGGCTGAAAGACCAATTTAGGTCTTTCAGCCTTTTGGTAGATAACTCCCTAATACCGTGGGAATTAGGGAATTATCTACCAAGCGGCTGCAACAAAAGTCCCGAAAAGTCTGGAAATGCGGGAGGGATAATGTATAATAAACACAGGTTACTGGCTATGGGGGGGATAATGTATAATAAACACAGGTTACTGGCTATGGGGGGATAATGTATAATAAACACAGGTTACTGGCTATGGGGGAGATCATGTATAATAAGCACAGGTTACTGGCTATGGGGGGGATAATGTATAATAAACACAGGTTACTGGCTATGGGTTATTGGCTATGTGTCTGCTGACTGTGAGGTACAGGGTCAAAGTTTACTCAATGATGACGAATAGGGGGCGGACCGAACATCGCATATGTTCGCCATCCGTGGCAAACGCGAACACTCTATGTTCGCCGGGAACTATTCACCAGCGAACCGTTCGGAACATCACTAGTTAGATATAATATTTAAAAGACATACAAATACTGCATGAATATAATTTAAATAGAAAGACCAGGTATTGGGGATAGCTATCTTGGGGAAGGAGTTTTATATATTTAGATTAATTCACAGGGCAAGGTTGGAACTGTAATAATAGATCCATGTTAGCAAACTTTAGTTCTTAGACAATAATATTCAATACATGAATTTACTTAAAATGTGTCCAACAAAAACTGGCAAAGTTTTCTTCTTGATTGAACATTTATATGTGATCCTTAACAATTGATTTAACATTGTTAAATTACCTCAATGGAATTAAAGGAACACTATAGTCACCTAAATTACTTTAGCTAAATAAAGCCGTTTTAGTGTATAGATCATTCCCCTGCAATTTCACTGCTCAATTTAGGAGTTAAATCACTTTGTTTCTATTTCTATGATTGACAGAGCCTGCATGAAAAAAAACTGGTTTCACTTTCAAACAGATGTAATTTACCTTAAATAATTGTATCTCAATCTCTAAATTGAACTTTAATCACATACAGGAGACTCTTGCAGGGTCTAGCAAGCTATTAACATAGCAGGGGAAGCTATTAACATAGCAGGTGATACAATCTTAATTAAACAGAACTTGCAATAAAGAAAGCCTAAATAGGGCTCTCTGTACAGGAAGTGTTTATGGAAGGCTGTGCAAGTCACATGCAGGGAGGTGTGTCTAGGGTTCATCAACAAAGGGATTTAACTCTCAAATGGCAGAGGATTGAGCAGTGAGGCTGCAGGGGCATGTTCCATACACCAAAACTGCTTCATTAAGCTAAAGTTGTTCAGGTGACTATAGTGTCCCTTTAAAGAGTATGATTAAACTCCTGTATATGAGTCTGTGTTCATTAGGAGTCTGTCTGAGGTCATCTTTTTGTTTCAAGGCTTCATGCATTGCTTATGCCACTATGAAACCATTTGTGTCCAATTACATTTGTGTCCAATCACAGACTTTCCAATGCAGGGCATTGAGAATGAGTTCTAATCAATTGCCGACCTCTTAAGGTTTAGTTTAACTGAGCTAAACAAACCAGGAAGTAACAGGACCGGTTGTCTGACTGACAGCCTGGGGAGTGTAACTAAGTTTATTTATAAAAGTGTACATTTCTGTTAAAGTAAAAAAGAGGTCACTGCACACTCTCAACTCTTCACAGTCTGGCGTTTCCTTTGACTATAGACTTCACTGCAGTGCCTTAATTTGGATTTCTGTACTAATTGAAAAATGAACCTGTTATTTTGATCCTTCCTCAAACTTCTATTTCACTCCCTTCCTATTTCCTACCTTTTCTCTTCAGTTTTAGTTTATCTTCCCCACTTTCCCTTATTAAATAGTTTTATTTTTCATGTTTCACTATAAAGATTTAAGCTTATTTATTGTTTATTTCCAATGCAATGCCTGCTTTTTTTTTTTCTATTTTATGAAACTCCTCAATAGTGTTCATGATTAAGATGGACAACATACATTACATAGAAAGAAACTAAAAGCTATTGTGAAATATGAAATTATGTAGCAAACTGACATAGTATGTGGTTTTGATTTATGGTCAAAGAGTCCCATCACAGTAGAAGTGAGTGCTTCCAGTGCTCTAAGACTACAGTCCTGGGCACCACAATTAAACTATATTCCTTACTCAAACACATGAGGACATGGTATAGAAAGCGTCATACAACGAGGAGTTTGTGTGCACAAACAAATTCTAAACAGTTTGAGCAAAAACTTGGGCTAGTGCTCATAGACTATTTGCATTATAATAACTGCACTGGACTTCAATGTTTGTGGTGCCACTTTCAGATCATAACCATAATCACTGCAACAGCCAGAAAATAAGTAACTGCACATGGTTTATGACTTTCACCTATCTCATCCTTCCTATCTTTTTATCCCAAATGTTCTCTCCTTTTAGTTTTTCATCTCTAATTAATTACCTCAATAGCCCCATGTCTCCCCACCCATAATAGTGTGTTTTAGTTCTTTTTTTCTAACCTCAGACCTTATATTTCAGACTGGGCCCCTTAAAACAGCATTAACACCCAGCACTCCCAAGCAACCAAGTCCTGCAGAATCTTCTGAGCAGAGGTATCATCTCTGGAAGATAAATCCAAAGGCCACTACTCCATACTAATTCTTCTTGACCTTTCAGCGGCCTTTGACACCGTTGATCATGCTCTCCTTCTTCAAACTCTTCAATCGCTTGGTCTCTGTGACTCTGTCCTCTCATGGTTTTCCTCTTATCTCTCCCAACGCTCATTCAGTGTCTCCTTTTCTAATGATACCTCCTCCCCTCGCCCTGTCTCGGTTGGAGTCCCCCAAGGCTCTGTCCTTGGTCCCCTTCTATTTTCTCTTTATACTGCCTCTCTTGGCAAACTTATTACCTCTTTTGGATTCCACTACCACCTGTACGCTGATGACACCCAGCTATATCTCTCCTCCCCGGACCTCTCCCCTGCCGTCCTGCAACGTGTCACTGCTTGCCTTTCTTCCATCTCTGACTGGATGTCCTCCCGCTTTCTGAAACTCAATCTCTCAAAAACTGAGCTCCTTGTCTTTCCTCCTCCTAATACTGATCCTCCTCTTTCGCTCTCCCTTCAAGTTTGTGGTACCAACATCAGTCCATCCTTGCAAGCGCGCTGTCTTGGCGTCATACTTGACTCTGGTCTCACCTTTGAGCCTCACATCCAGCATGTTGCCAAATCCTGTAGATTCCATCTTAAAAACATAGCCCGCATCCGCCCCTTTCTTGCACCAGATACCACCAAGGAGCTTGTCCATGCTCTAGTAATTTCCCGCATGGATTACTGTAACCCTCTCCTGATTGGTCTTCCCAAAAGCCGTATTGCACCCCTACAGTCCGTAATGAACGCTGCTGCTAGACTGATTTTCCTCTCTAGTCGTTTCTCTCACACCTCACCCCTCTGCCAGTCCTTACATTGGCTTCCTGTATGCTATAGGAGTCAATTCAAGGTACTAACTCACACCTATAAAGCACTGAACAACTCTAGCCCCTCTTATATCTCCTCACAGATCCATAGGTATGTCCCTTCTCGGTCTCTCCGCTCTGCCTGTGACCACCTCCTGTCCGTTGTCCGCACTCGTACGGCCAACTCACGCTTGCAGGACTTCTCGCAGGCGGCTCCCTTCCTATGGAATAGCCTGCCTACCGCCATCAGACTCTCCCCCTAGTCTTGCATCTTTTAAGAAGTGCCTTAAAACCCATCTCTTTAGGAAAGCTTATGGCCTCCAAGACTAACCAATACCTCACATACCTGTCTCTTGCCCTCTCCTAAAGGGCAGTCCACCCTATTTGATTGCAAATTCCTGTCCTAATGTGTTTTACACCCCACCTCCTATAGAATGTAAGCTCGATCGAGCAGGGTCCTCTTCAACCTATTGTTCCTGTAAGTTTATTTGTAATTGTCCTATTTATAGTTAAATCCCCTCTCATAATATTGTAAAGCGCTACGGAATCTGTTGGCGCTATATAAATTGCAATAATAATAATAATAATAATAATGCACATGAATCCCTGTCTGTGCCTTTATTTTAACCCCTTAACGCCGTTATGGCGTACCATGCCGTCACGCATTAAATGGGCTTTAAAGCCGTTGCGACGGCATGGTACGCCGTAACGGCTTAAGCCCCCAAGAAGAGAGGTGTACTTACCTCCGCCACGATCCTCTTCTGGGGGGCTGCCTGAGAGCCCAGGCAGCCCCCTTCCGGCAAATGAGGCCCCCGGGGGCCATGTGATCGCTCTCAAAGAGCGATCACATGGCCCCCTATAGCTGGCTGTGGATCTGCCAGCAGGGGGACTGTCTGAAATATCAGACAGTCCCCCTGCTGGTAGGAGGTGTAAAAAAAATTAATTAGACATGTGTAAAAATAAAAGAAATATATTTATATATATATATATAATATGTATATATATTATATATATAATATATATACATATTATATATATGTAACCAGGCCCGGACTGGCCATCGGGCAAACCGGGCAAATGCCCGGTGGGCCGCGATGGCCATGGGCCGAGGCCGGCAGGAAAGATCAAGAGATCTCTCCTGCCGGCCCATGCAGGGCAGCACCGGCCCCAAGGTGGAGTCCTGTCTCCCATCATGGGCCGGAGGGGAGAACGCCGAGCAGCTTCCTCCTCTTCCTCTCGCGAGCTCCGAGATTATCACAGCGTTGCCATGGTAACCCATGGCAACGCTCTGAAAAACCAGCGCTCGCGAGAGGGAGAGAAACATGGTCTGTACCCTGCGGGGTACAGACTGAATTACCTGCCGCTGGACCACCTGGGATCGGTGCGTGGCGAGGCCCCAAACCCCCTCACTGGACCACCAGGTATGTGAATGCTTCCTCTCTCCCCTGCCAAGTTAAAAGGGAGGGAGTAGATGGTATTATTTTTTTTTTTTAATTACTTTTTTAAATAAATTAATAATGTGAAGAAGTTGAGCGTTGGGCCAAGCCAATTGAAGGTCTCCCCAATGATGTACAAATTTTGGTGAACAAAATCGTATATGGCCATATCATCCACTATATACACCCCCCTCACATACACACACTACACACACACACACACACACACACACTGCACCCCCTGCACTAACACACAAACTGCCCTAACACACTACACACACTGCACAAACACACTGCACCCCCTGCACTAACAAACACACTGCACCCCCTGCACTAACAAACACACTGCAGCCACCTGCACTAACACACAAACACACTACACAAACTGCACTACACACACTGCACAAACACACTGCACCCCCTGCACTAACAAACACACTGCAGCCACCTGCACTAACACACAAACACACTACACAAACTGCACTAACACACTGAACTAACACACTGCACCCCCTGCACTAACAAACACAATGCACCCCCTACACTAACAAACACACTGCAGCCCCTGCACTAACACACAAACACACTACACCCCCTGCACTAACACACAAACACACTGCACTAACACACAAACACACTGCACCCCCTGCACTAACACACAAACACAATACACACACTGCACTAACACACAAACATACTGCTCCCCTACACAAACACACTACACACACCGCACCCCCTGCACTAACACACAAACATACTGCCCCCTGCACTAACACACAAACATACTGCACCCCCTGCACTAGCACACACACTACACACACTGTACCCCCTGCACTCACACAAACATACTGCTCAACTGCACTAACACACAAACACACAGCACCCCCTGCACTTACACACAGACACACTAAACACACTCTATCCCCCTATATACACACTACAGCCCCTGCATTAACACACGGCACACACTCTATAGCCCTATATCCACACTACACCTCCTGCAATTACACACAAACACACTTCACACACTCTCTATACCCCTTATATACACACTATACCCCCGGCACTCACATACACATTCTATACCCCCTAAACATACATTACACTCCCTGCACTTTTATACGTTATGACCCTTTAAACACACACATTACACCTCCTGCATGCAAACACAGTAATTTATATCCCCTATAAATACATATTCCGCACCCCCTGTACACACTACACCACCTATGCATACATCACTGCACCTACACACATGTGCTGTACAGCTCCTATATGCATACACACACTAGAGCCCCTAGATACACTCACAAACACACAGTACAGCTCTTTACATGCACACACTACATCCACTAGGCCCGCACACTCCACAGGCCCTATATAAATACACATACTTTACAACCCAGAAACACAGACTGCAGTCCCTAGCCACATGCAGTACGCCACAAACAGACCCATTTACACACAATACAACACAAAAAGTCTGTTCTACACACATGCAACCTCCAAACATATACAACACCACAGGGAACATCCCCACACATGCACAACACTTTAACAGCCCTGTTCCTGTTTTGATCTCTGGTATCCCACTATTGAGGACACCAGAGACAAATCGCAAGCAAACACAGCGCATGCTTGCGCCCCAAAAGAAACAACATGGCATTAACTTCCATCTAAAAACACTGGATGCTCTGGAGAAGCGTGACATTAACATACTCATTTGGTGGTGGTGACATGACATGCCCCCTTTCTGACCCCGCCCCTAATGGTGGGCTGCTCTGCCTTTAATTGCCCGGGCTGAATTTTTGTCCCAGTCCGGCCCTGTATGTAACGTCATACAAAGTGTATTTTAATATTAATATAAGTACATATATTAATATTAAAATACACTTAGAATGACGTTACATATATATAATATGTATATATATTATATATATAATAGATGTACATATATATATTATATAAATACGTATAATTAAAATAATAAATAAATAAAATAATAAAATAAATAAATAAAATATTTAAACAAAATTTAATATAAATTATATATGCATATGTAATTTCATTCTAACTGTATTTTGTTATTAATATATATATATCGGTAACAAAATACACTTAGAATGACATTCTATATATAGCTATCTATATATAAAATACAAATAACCGCAAATATATATATATAGATAAATACATATAATTACATAAAAGATTACATTAGTATACGCGTAGAATTTAAATACCTATAAATGCATATATATTAAAATTCTACGTGTATATTTAAATAATCTTTTAACGTAATTATGTGATTTGATTAATTCAAATTTGATTGACATGCCTGACAACACAGGGAGAAAGTGCAGAGAATTTAATTCGCAAGCACTATATTTGACCCTGTAACTCTCCAAGACACCATAAAACCTGTACATAGGGGGTACTGTTTTACTCGGGAGACTTCGCTGAACTCAAATATTAGTGTTTCAAACTGGTAAATTGTATTACAACGATGATATTTTAAGTAAAAGTGACGTTTTTCGCATTTTTTTACAAGCGAACGGCACTTTTATGGTCTATATTATTGTTGTAATATGTTTTACTGTTTTAAAACACTAATATTTGTGTTTAGTGAAGTCTCCCGAGAATAACAGTACCCCCCATGTACAGGTTTTATGGTGTTTTGGAAAGTTAGAGAGTCACATATAAGGCTTGCATTTAATTTTTTTCACATTGAAATTTGCCAGATTGGTTATGTTGCCTTTGAGAGCGTATGGTAGCCCAGGAATGAGAATTACCCCCATGATGGCATACCATTTGCAAAAGTAGACAACCCGAGGTATTGCAAGTGGGGTATGTCCAGTCTTTCTTAGTAGCCACTTAGTCACAAACACTGGCCAAATATTCGTTTTTTGCTTTTTTCACACAAAAACAAATATGAACGCTAACTTTGGCCAGTGTTTGTGACTAAGTGGCTACTAAAAAAGACTAAACATACCCCACTTTCAATACCTTGGCTTGTCTACTTTTTCAAATGCTATGCCATTATGGGGGTAATGCTCATCCTGGGCTACCACACCGTCTCAAAGGTAACATTACTAATCTGGAAAATTTCAATTTGAAAATGGAATGTTCTATATTTGACCCTGTAACTTTCCAAAACAACATAAAACCTGTTAATGGGGGGTACTGTTGTACTCGTGAGACATTGCTGATTACAAATCTGTGCATTTTTTTGCAGTAAAACCTAACAGTGTTATGACATTCACAGTTAAAATGTCAGACGGAAATGCACATTTAAAAAAAAATCTAATTTTCTCACATTTTTTTTAATTTTATTCATAATAAATTATGTTCCATATATGAATAGTTAATGATAGATTAAAGCCCTGTTTCTCCTGAACAAAATGATATATAATAAGTGTGGGTGCATATAATTTGAAAGAGGGGAACTACGGGTGAACAGACATATGGCGCAAATTCCAGTTTTTGTTTACGTTTTGTTTTGATCAGAATGTGCACTATTGACTCTGTCCTGAAGGGGTTAAACAGATGTACCTTTCTTTGTTTTCATTTCTTCACTTAAGTTGGTAAAACACACCAACTGATTAATAAGAAGATAAAGAACTAGATTTGTGTTTACTTTTTTAGACATCGTAATTGTTTTTTTTATTTATAAGGCAACCGCATATTCCACAGGATGATTTAACTAATTATAAGTTGTTGGGGTTTTTTTATCTTTTTTTTTTTTTTTAGTTTTTTTTAAATAAGGCAAATTCAGAAATAATTTCATTTGGCATGTGAGTTTAAAATGATGTATCTTCCTAAAGTATAGCAGAGGCTGATTGTTTGTATTTATAAGTAGGTTGTTTTATTTAAATGTTAGTTTATTCTATATTTGAGGGTGGTAGAAGGCTTTACACACACACACACACACACACACCACTTTAAACTAAATGAACATTATAGTTCTAAAAATAGAGGGATACTGTTTGAAAATATAGGGTTATAAAATGTTCTTCAATAACACTATATGAGTGATCAGGCTACTGTAGGTGGATGCAATACCCTGTAGGTCAAACTCTTTATTGAATTTCTTGGAACAGACCACCCTGTTAAAAGCTCTTCATTGACTGAGTCATTAATTATTCATTAAATTAAACCAGTTTTCCAGCTCATTAGAGGTTGACAACTATCATGTAATCTTTTTTTTTTAAATTTTTTTTTTATTGGATAAAAAGATATTGAAAAAGGAAAAATCTTTCTGCTAAATAATATCCCAGAGTTACTATAAAGTACTCAAGATTCAAAGGATGGAATCTTGAGGAGTTGGATGATCAATCTAATTACTTCAGTTGTAGGATTAGTGGGTAGATGTGATCATAAAGTATGAAGAAATAAACCTTCAATACTTTAAAACTTCCACATATCATTCTAGTGCTGTCTGAATGCATAATGTAAAGAAAAAGTAAAAAGCAAAACTTTTAAAGGAAAAGTGATTTACTATTTTACTTTTATACTGGATATGTAAGTCAAACCTGTATTTGACCTGTTAAGGAATGTGTTTGCAATTTACAATAAATTAAAAATAAAAATAATGGTTTTACAGAGATGTTTACACCCTAGTAAATGGGGAATGTTTTCTTGAATGTATAGGATTACTCCAACCACCATGACCACTTCTGCTTTTTGAACTGGTCAAGGTGCAAGCAATCTGTATGTGCAATCTGACTATACATAGAAATCAGTGAATGTGTGCTGGAGTGTATATACTATTCCGACACATGTGACTGAGCCAGAAACTACGTTTGAGGTTGACTAATGTCAATTCTGTGCATAAAACATGTAAGTAGCTGAACACTGGCAACAGACATAATGAGCTTTGTCACTCACAGTCAGCACTATGAGCATGCCTGCAAGGAGAAGCTTGATGGACTGTGTTCAAGCTGCTCTACTGCGCACAGTCTAAAGTACTGTCTCAATGAACAAAATTTCCCTCCCTCCCTAATGCCAGCCTTCCCCCTACATTATATGTTATACTCATTTTTTCCCCTCCACTTGTTCACCCCGTAAATCACTCTCTGTGCTGCCTACACTCCCTCCCCACATCAGATCAAGCACAACTTGGAAGTGGGGGTACTTTAGCTTTGAGAAAAGCTAAAGCTTGTGAACACTCACACTGTGCGCATGTGCAGTCTAGTGTTCACTGTTTCTTATAGAGACATACTGGATTCAATGAGTCTCTGTCAGAAGAAGCTGATTGGCGAGTTACTGGGATGTCAGCGCATGCACCCAAGGTGAAACAATCCTTTTGATTAAACCTTGGGCAGGTTACAAGTGATGTAGTGGGATGTTGGAGAAGGAAGAGAAAGGTCCTCTGTGTTTTATAACAGTGCAAGCACCATGGTACCTAGAGAACTATGGTGCCTTCCCAGTATAATTCGTCAAGCCATTTAGGAGCATTTTGACAATATAACTTGGTCCCCCAGATGAATCTGGTTAGTTCCGTGAAGCTAAGCAGGGACACACTCATTGGAGAGACATGGATGTGGCGTGGGCGCCTGGGAAGCTCATTTGTCTTAAACATTTTAACAAATTACTCTGGGAGAGCACCAGGACACTTCTGGTAACATAACCACTATTGCGTGGAGTGTTCTTTTTTTTTTTTCAATTCTTTATTTAGGCCGTGACATGTTTCAACGCATAATATTCATACATTGTTGAGGCTTGCGCAGAATCCGAGATTGGCATATTGTCACATGTGCGTATCATATACAACAGGTATTTTCATATGCTGTCACATTTTTGTATTTTATAAAAGCATACAGAGAAATTAAACAGTACATAAGAGATGTATAAGACCATTCTCCCTTTGTGTAACTTTATGTTTAAAAGGTGGCCTTGCTCTTCTGTGGAGAGGGTAGCTGTGGGGCAGCTCTGGACTACGTGTCTTTGTCTACGCTATTGGCACATGGCCTTAGTGTGTTGTTGGTATTTATACTTCCGTATTTTAACACCTCTATCCAGTGCATTTTGTTCAGATGTCTGGAGCATGGTCAATGTAGTTACCAGTTACTTTTTAGAAAGGGAGGAACGAGAGTGTTTCGAAAAAGGGGGGGGGGGATTAAAGGGGGGAGGGGGGAGAGCTAAGGATGAGTGGTTTCTGCCGCAGGGGGAGGAGGGGGGGAGTGGCTTAGTCAGAATTAATGTATTCTTCCCACGGTCCCCACACTTTAAGGAAGAGTGGGTATGTGTGCGTGGAGTGTTCTTTTAAACTATATTCTCAGTTATAGCTCAACACAGTAAAAAAAAAAAAAACAAGTTCTGCTGTCCACAATCCTAGTTCCAATTGGTTGTGATTGTTAATTTTTAAAAAATATATAAAGCGCTACAGAATCTGTTGGCACTATATAAATGGCAATAATAGTAATCATGATAAATGTATATTCAAAATGTGTACCTATTTGTTTTGAAGGAGCACTCTAAGCCCCATAAACACTAACGTATGCTGTAGTTGCTATAGTATACAGAGACCATTGGTGCCATTTTCAAAAAGTTTGACTGATTGTGGGAGAAAAGGTGAGTGAAATCACCTTTTCAGAGCAATATAAGGGGGTCAGTAACCTAAACAGCCACACAGGTACTATAGTGTATAGTGTATTACTGACATTCCAGTGTTCCTTTAATTTTTAAACGAGTAACATTATGTCAAGACCGGAATACTGAGGCTATTATGGGCTCTAATGGTCCCTTTGACATGTGAATTGAATAAAATGATGAGGTGCCTTTGTCTTTTTATCATCACAACTGTAAATATGAAGATTTGGATAGCAGTGAGATTTAATGTTATAATCATTACTATAAGCTGATTGTATTAATGTCACATTCTAAAATATTTAACATCCACTTTAGACTTTATCGACTCATTTTTCCCTGCTCCTTTGTTCCAGAATCACACTAATTGTTCTTGAGCCACGTAAGGGCTGAGAAAGTGATCAATGTTGCAGAACGCAGTACTTAGTGGAATTTGAAAGTTTGAGTGCTTAAGGAGTGATTTAACAATTACAACCTGCCTATGAGCTGTTTGTTCCCGTGGCTACATTTGGGAACTAGGAAACCGTGATGACTTCGTAGCAGGTGAAAGCTTTGAAACAAACTCATGGAATGCACACTCGGTGAGTTCACAATTCACTGTCAGAATGCTGAAACAGTCGCATTTGGAAAATGAAGCAGAGCTCAAGATGTAGCATCTGCATAAACGAGATCTAAAATAACGTGTTTTCTGCACTAAATCCTCACTCATTGCAATTTCTTAATAACAAAGCTATAGCTAGTGAATCATAAGCAATTCGAGAAAGAGGTGACAGAGCCCTGTGCTTTTTTGTTGTTGTTGGTGTGTATGTTCTTATATTTAATATCCTGCTATTCTCTGTAGCACTGATCTGTTTTGTAATGGTACCTATATTTGCATAGACAGTTATATGGTAAGCGCTCAACCAACCTCTATATGGGTGAAAGTGTGGTTAAAAGGGTGCTGGGTGCTTCATGGGAAGAATCTGTTCACCCACCAGATGCATGCACACAATAAAAAAGAACCCAAAGCACACCCGATTAAGTTTGCATATAAAAATATTTTTTCATCCAGTGATTCCATACAAATAGTACAAGTAAAGTGGCTGTAAAAAGAGCCTATTGTGCCTGGTGCTGACAATTATGATGGGCCTAATTGCAGAATCTTAAACACTAAAACAGTCATACCTCCCAAGCGTCATGTATCTGGTGTAGGTGGTGTTGAAGGGAAACTCACAGGATGCAGCTATAAGAAAACACATACCCTATGCTAATCTCTCACTTTCATTTTTTAAGCAAATCCATAACCCCTAACAGCAGCATCTAGTGAAGCAGCATGTTGGTGCGTGGTGTAATAGGGTTGGCCACTGACATGAATCAAGCCAATGGCACCGCCAAAAAGGGGAAGGTCTTCCTGAAGAATTGGAAGGTCAGCCTGGTGGGAATTTTTTTCAGGCTGCCCGACAATCAGGCACACTGGCCAACTATGGTCGTTCTATGCAGACAGTGACCTAAGCTTCCCACAAATGCATCTAATGGTGCACTCATTCTACACTTTTTCGTGACTGTCTCCTAGCACTCACCTGTCCACTCCTCCTTTCTTACTAGCAGGCAGAAGCTCCTGGTGTACAGTCTGGGACAGAGTAATGGGCTGTGTTGAAGAAGGGAGACATGCCGCAGTGTTAGAGAGACTGAAGCAGCAAGAGCATTAGCACTATGTGCAAAGTCAGCTTTACCTTAACTAATTTAATTGTCAGCCTATTCACACAAGTTTTGTTCCCTTACATCCATCCCTCTTAAGTTTGTTACACTTAATTCCCTCTGCACAAATCAAGAGCATGGGAAGAGTAGTAAAAAAAAAGCAATGGTCCTATTGCATGGACATGGGCCTAGGGCTTCAACTCCGTCAGCCCCAATGTTAATCCGGCCCTGATCATTATAACACAATTGTGTGCTAGAACTACCTTAGTTAAAAAAAAAAAAAAATCATCATCCATATTCGAACATCAGTGATAGATGTACTGGTGGCTTACACTTTATTTTCTATGAGATTTTATTTTCACAAGATAAAAAAAAAATTACACATTTTTTTTATTAGAAATGAAACTGTACCTTGCATGTTTCCTGTTAATTGTATATCATGAATTAGTATCTTTGGGGTGTAATTGTCAGATTAATGCTGGTAATCATAGCCGACTCCCTGTGCGTAAGCGACTGCCACTCTTTTGAGAGAAGGGGCGGAAGAATTTATTTCATAATTATTGAGCCTTAAATTGCTGTGCTTACTGCAGGGAATTATTATAAGAACTAACTATATTACTTGAATGATCAGTTTCGAAATTGTGCACTGCAAGTCATGTTATTAGCTTAGAAAAGCTGTTTGGTGTAAAAATGTTTAATACTGTTACATTATGAATGTCACATTCAAATTATAAAGAAACAACAACCGGAAGTTTATTTTCTTGCAGTGAAAGAATTGTATCAAACAAAATTATCCTGCTAAACTGAGCATTTACAAAAAAAAAAAAAAAACCTGAATAAACAAAATTAATAATAAAAGAAAATGTTCATGTATGTACACACATATAATGACTTAATTTTGAAAGATAAGCAGCATGCGTTTCAAATGTTGAGATCAAGATGGAATGTTTAAAAGGTCAAGTATATTCTATTTTGAGTGTCATTATCAGGGTTAAAGGGACTCTATAGGCAACCATACCACTTCATCTCATTCAAGTGGTCTGGGTGCAGTGTCCCTGTTCCCTTAACCCTGCATTGTGCAGTGAATTTGTGCATGATAACTTCCAGGATCTAGAAAATCCCCATAGGAAAGCATTAAGGCAATGCTTTCCTATGGGAGAGACCTAAAACATGCTCAGTACTCACCAAGTAAGCACATAAGGTCTCCCCATCAGTTGACCTCGCCGGAGGAAGAGCATGACCCTTGGCACTAGAATCAGGTAAGAGTTTAAAGGGTTATTAAGCCCTTAATATCCTGGTTCAGAGCAAGGGAGAGAAAGGCCAGAGGGAACACAGTTTTTATCCTGATGAAAGTTTGTAATGTCAAACTGAAACATTGATTTCTATGTTTGAGCATTAAAAGCTACGTTTTACTTTTGGACAAGACCTTGGATTGTTATCTATTAGAAGATTATATATATATATAATATTTTTTCCTTTATTAAACATTTTTTATTTTACTTTTCACCAGCGGGGGACTGCCTGTCAGTTCAGGCAGGCCACTGCATGCAGCACTATGGACGCCTATTGCGGCTATGTGACCGCTCTTTTGAACACATGTCTAATTTGTCAATGGGGGGACTGTCTGGGCTGTCAGACAGTCCCAACCAGACGGAGAGGAACACTGATCGCCGGCGAGGGAACGGCGGCGATCGTGTAAGTACTAAGAGTACCGCGGACGCAGCTGAAAACACTGTGGTTTTACAGAAACTGCAAAGTATACACTGCAGGGCTAAAACTGCCCCTAGTGGCGCTGGACTTCCTCAAGCTTTGCACGAGCATGTCTGAGTTTTGAAGCCATTGATTATAAAATAAATCATTTAACATTTTAGGTGCCAAAGCACAGCAACTGCACTGCAATGTCCACAACTCTCTTCTATAGAAATTGTACAGCACAAAATGATTCTGCATTACTCTATTGTCTGAAAATAAAATCAATGTATTTGTCATATACTGTAGGTCAAGGTCTGGCAAATGCCTCCTTGAGATTCAAGGCTGTTTGGCTTAAAAGAACACTATAGTGTTAGGAATCCTATACACTGTAAGCTCGTTTGAGCAGGGTCCTCTTCAACCTATCATTCCTGTAAGTTTTCTTGTAATTGTCCTTAGTTAAATCCCTCCTCTCATAATATTGTACAGCGCTACGGAATCTGTTGGCGCTATATATATGGCGACAATAATAATAATACAAAAGTGTATTCCTAACGCTGTTTTGTCCCTATACACTAAAATGATTGTCCACCCCTCCCCCTCCCGTGCTAAGTAAAGAGTAAAAAAAAAAAAACTTTCAACACTTTTCAACAGCACAGTGGTTGCTTGGTGCTGGGTGCAGTGGTGTATTTAGGATTTGTGCTGCCCTTGGCAGGACGGTGCTCGGACATCCCCCCTAATTTAAATTGTCCCCACCCCTTCCTGTCAAGGCTGCACTCTGACTGACAGACGCTCACTCACTGACAGATGCACACACTCACTGATAGATGCATACACTCATTGACAGACACTCTCATATACACTGACAAACAATGACATACACACTCACTGATTTGACACACTGAAAGACACACACTATTACTCGGACACACACTGACAGACGCACACACTCACAGACCGACACATACGCACTCACTGACCGACACACACACACAGGGCCGGACTGGCCTACCGGGATACCGGGAAATTTCCCGGTAGGCCGCCGACCCCGGGGCCGCTTTGACATGTGGCTGCAGCCTGCACCCACAAGACAGGAAAATATTTTTTTGCATAGCGGGCCGCGGAAATTAGAGCTGCGAGCGCAAAGATTTTTCCTTCACCTGCCGCCAGATGTGAGCGGCATATGACGTCATATCCGGCGGCTGCGCGGCGGCTCTACACTGCACAGCATAGGGGCGTCCGGCGGCATCCCTTCCCTGCTTGTGCAGACTATCCATCACTATTGAGCTGAGCTGCCCTGTCGGCATCCTGACTTGAAGTACAGGTAGGAGTAAAGGGGCTTGGGGGACCTATTGTGTATTACATTTGGGGAGTGCATTAGGGGGGAGCCTATTTAATACACTGCTGCCCCCCCTCAGGGAAATGAGGAGGGGAATTGGGGCACGGCCTATGGGGGTGGGATTGGGGCACTGCCTATGGGGGAGGGATTGGGGCACTGCCTATGGGGGAGGGAACTGGGGCACTGCCTATGGAGAGGGATCGGGGCACTGTCTATGGGGGAGGGATTGGGGCACTGTCTATGGGGGAGGGGATTGGGGCACTGCCTATGGGGGAGGGGATTGGGGCACTGCCTATGGGGGAGGGAATTGGGGCACTGTCTATGGGGGAGGGATTGGGGCACTGTCTATGGGGGAGGGGATTGGGGCACTGTCTATGGGGGAGGGGATTGGGGCACTGCCTATGGGGGAGGGAATTGGGGCACTGTCTATGGGGGAGGGATTGGGGCACTGTTTATGGGGGAGGGGATTGGGGCACTGCCTATGGGGGAGGGAATTGGGGCACTGTCTATGGTGGAGGGATTGGGGCACTGTCTATGGTGGAGGGAATTGGGGCACTGTCTATGGTGGAGGGATTGGGGCACTATCTATGGGGGAGGGATTGGGGCACTGTCTATGAGGGGGATAGGGATACTATATATGAGGAGTGGGTTTGGGAAACTATGGGGGAGGGATTGGGGCAATACTTATGAGGAGTGGGATTGGGGCACTATATATGAATAGGGGGATTATGACACTATGAGGAGGGGGATTGGGGTACTATATATGAATAGGGGAATTGGGGTACTATATATGATGGGGGGTTTTGGGGCACTATCTATGGGGGAGGGATTGGGGCAATACTTTTGAGGAGTGGGATTGGGGCACTATCTATGAGGAGGGTTTTTTGGGTATTATATGTGAGGGGTGAGATTGGGGTACTATATATGAATAGGGGGATTAGGGCTCTATCTATGAGGAGGGGAATTGGGGTACGATATATGAGGAGGGGGATTGGGATACTATCCATGAGGAGGGAGATTAAGGTACTATCTATGAGGAGGGGGATTGGGGCACTATCTATGAGGAGGGGGATTGGGGCACTGTCTATAAGGTGAGGGATTGGGGTACTATCTATGGGGAGGTGGACTGGGGGTATAATGTATACTATCTATGGGGTTAGGAGGAAAATTGAGTACTAGGAGGAGAATATAGTACTATCTACGGGGGAGAAGAGGTGAGTAGGTTACTTCTATGGGAGGGATTGGGTACTATCTATGGGGGAAGAGGAGGAACATAGGCTTTTAACTATGGGGGGAAGGGAATGGGCTACTAACTACAGAGGGCAAAGACTTCTTCTACCTATGGGAAATAGGAGGGAAAAAACAGACTACAAACTATGGGGCAGTAATGGGCTACTAGCTATTGCAGATGGAAATGGACTACAGACAATGAGGGATACAAATTGACCACTTAATTCACGCAGACAGTCAGTGCCCACCAAACACAAGAACACTTTGACCCACTACACACTTCTGCACCTTTACGCTCATCAAACCTCCAGACATATCCCTGCATTCACACACACAGACTCTCTCCACACACACACACGTCCCTACATTTAAACACATTGACCTGCTCCATATATATGCACCTGTATCCACACAAACTACATACAAATATGGCCCTGCATATATACACACACACATAAAACTATCAATACAAATATGCCCCTGCATGCACACAAATTGAAGTTGTGTACATACTTGAATAAATAAAATAAAATGTAATTTAAATAAATAAATAAATAAAATACTGTGCACAAGCATTTGAGGTGGCGCATAACGTTTCACATCTGGCTGGCAACTCAACCCCTTCTAATCTGCATGCACACACCAACATTCCCCTGCACTCCACTATCCTGCTCCAGTTACTAATTTATACACACAAATATATATATATATACACTCACACACAAGGCTCAATGACATGGGGCTGGCATAGATTTTTTCCAGGGCTGCTGTGTACCCCCAGTCCGGCCCTGCACACACATTCACTGACAGACACACACACACACTCACTGACCGACACACACACTCACTGACCGACACACACACTCACTTACCGACACACACACACTTTCACTGACAGACACACTCTCTCACTGACAGACGCACGCACTGACAGACGCACGCACTGACACATACACACTCACTGACCGACACACACACACATTCACTGACAGACACACACTCACTGACATACTCACTATCTCACTGACAGACCCACGCACTGACAGACACACGTACTGACACATACACACTCACTGGCCGAAACATACACACTCACTGACCAAACACACACATTCACTTAGACACACACACTTACAGACACACACACACATTCATTCACTCAAAGACACACACACACATACACACTTACAGACACACACATTCACTTAGACATACACATTCACTTAGGCACACACACATTAACTCACAGACACACACACATTCACTTAGACACACACATTTACAGACACACACATTTACAGACACACACACTTACACTCACAAATTATTGTTTTCATTTTATTTTAAATCCACCCAGCCTCCCTGGGAGAGCTGGAGTGGATTGCTTACCTGCGGTCCTGAGTAGGCGGCGAGGGAGCTCTGATTTTCCTGTTCAGCTCCCTTGTGCACCGCTTAGTGATGCCGGGAGCTGGAGTGACGTCATATTCCGGCTCCCGGCTTCATTAAGCGTCGCGAGGGAGCTAAGCAGGAAGAGCTCAGGTGAGCATGCTCCCTCGCTGCTAGCTGCCCGCCACCCGATTCGGGGGGGCTCAAAAGTGGCCAGCCGGCCAGCTCTTGATCCCCCCAAGACATGAGGCAAACAAGGGATCTTCCTGGGTGTTTGGGGGCGGCAGATGCCTTGTTTGCCTCGCAGAAGATACGTCCCTGGCTGGGTGGGTCACCTCTGACATCAGATCTCTGGGGGAACCTAATGCGCATGCATGGTGAGTGCTATGCAAATATTAGGCCTTCCTCATAGGATAGCATTGAGTTAAATACTTTCGTATGGGGGGATTTCCACACTCTGGACATCTTCATGCAAAGCGTGAGGATGCCAGTGTTGTTTCAGGGCACTCCAGGAAGCTCCTCTAGTGACTGTCTGGTAGACAGGCACTAGTGGCAGTCTTAACTCATGAATTTAAACATTACAGTGTCTCTGAAAGAGTTAAGGGGACAGGAACACAGAACCCAGAGCACTTTAATAAGATGGAATGGTCTGGGTGCATATAGTGTCCCTTTACGTAAAAGTACATTGTTTGGAATACTGGATTACTGTTGGGTGTATTTTTTGTAAATGCATAGTACATGATTGTGGATATTAGCAAACATTTCATTTCTAGATTATATCGAACTGTTGTTAAACAGAAACTGGCATAATCTAGATGGAAAAATCATTACAACAAAACACTTGAGTCTGCAACAAAACACTTTGCCGTTCGTAAGTTACTCTCCTGCTGTGAGCAGGTGCATTCTGTTTCACAAGCTAAGGTTTATTCATGGTTTCTTGAGACTTACGTTGGTTCATAAGATGTGATCCAAGCCTGGAGGTTTTTTTAGGCTTGTTGCATGTGATATTTCGGTAATGAACGTGAGGGGAACAATGACACGCAAAATGAATCACTTGTTTTCTAATGTCACAATAATTTATGCGTGCGCTGTTGATTGGAAACCAGCAGAACTTGGCAAGTTTATTTTTAAGGTCAATGAAAGGGTCAAGCAACATAAAAGTGTTATAAATAAAGTTTTACTTGGCTAATGCAGTTAGAATATACGTACAGCTAGCTTAACGCAAATGAGGATTGGGTTTCTCGCATACAATGTAAGAAATATGACAGAGCTCTGTTTTTGCTCACAGCAACACACACCTCCTGGAAGAGGCTTTAATTACTTTAGTGATAATAGTTTCAGTAACCATTGCAATATATCAGAAATGCAAGTCAAATACAAGTGCTGACTGGCTCATAAAAATAAATGAAGCCTAAAGCTATGTTATTAAAAACGAGTGCTTGTTTCTGGGGCCTGAGAAAAAACACATTTCTTACAGGCAGCAAAGGGTTAGAGTGCTTGAGAAGCAGGCAATGAATTCTTGTTCAGAGCCATGTATAGGCGGGTTTCATTTATTTCAAAGTACAAAAATGACATGTTCTCTGATTTGTTCCCTTAAAATTGGAAATTTGATATCTGCAGAAGACTTACACGTAGGCCAAAATGAAGGTCGGTTTATGTTATATGATCGCCTTTTTTGGCTGATGAGTTGTAGAATTATTGCTTTATAATTGTTGTAAAGCAAACCTGTTGCTTAAACAAAATGTTTTCATTGGTAGATCTGAAAACACAGCTTGAATAGAAAAATATATATATGCTCAGGGAAGATCATGTTTCCGACATCGCAATACATTAAAAACCATAATTCACGGTGTGACTGTCATAGTAAAGTGTGAGGCCAGAAATCTCAGAGCAGTAATGTGACATACCTAAGCATAACCTGAGATTAGTGAGAATTACATTGATTCAGCATAAAAAACATTGATTAAGTAGAGGAGATCCTAACACTATAGTTCCCTCAAGGCCCCACTTGCAGTACGTAAAGGGTTAAAATGTGTATCTTTTCACCAGATTGTAGTGCTGTTGGCCCTCGGCACCTAGTCAGCACTCAGCCTCCTCCTCCTTCATCCGATGGGGGGAGTGGCCTAATGCGCATGCTCGGCAAACTCTTTAGGCCCTCCCATAGTAAAGCATTGGCTAAAACATACATAGATTATCAACCACATTAATATCAGTGATAAAATATAAAGAAAGCTAATGCAAGATATACCCCAAAATAAGTAAATATAAATTAGTATTGGCAGCCAAAGTAACTGCTAGAGTGTGTGCGGAGATAACGTCCAAGATGACGTCCAAATCTGAACTTCCGACTGCCTGAAGCCCAACACTGCTGCTCAGGTGGAGATTAGAGGTAACAAGTGGTGGATGTGGGAAAAAAGAGGAGAACAATTGCATGAAGCAGGGTGGAACAGGTGATTTAAGGAGGAAAGATAATGTGTTCAAGGAAGGTATGGGGACAAAGAAGAGAGGAACAAGTGAGGTATGGGGACAAAGAAGAGAAGAACAAGTAAGGAAAGGGGGAACAAGAATAGGAAACAATTTGAGAAAGGGAGGGTTATGGGGAGGGGAGCATAACTGGGGAAAGGTGAGAGGAGCATTAAGAGATAAAGAGGGGCAGATGGGAATTGGAAACACAGTGCAAAAACACACCTATAAATGGACACTAAATGCCTACACATGCACACTAAAACATCACACAAATATGCTCCTGTATGCACACACTGGCACTCTATTAAAAGACTAAATTCACAGGCTAGCACTCTACACAAATACACCCATCAATCACGTCCACTCACTAACACTCCACACAAATATGCTCTTACATACACATTGCCATTCAGCTACCCAACCAACTGCACCAGAGGCGTAACTAGAAACCACAGGGCCCCGGTGTGAATATTCTTTCATTTTCTATGTATGTTTTATTTTATTGTGGATTGCTATATGAAAAGGACATAACCTATGGCAATATTAGAATATGACATGTAATAATATGGAGGTGCCAATTTGCAGGATAAAGTGGGTCCCTTCATTAAATTTCATATTTTCCACCTCATAAATATATATTTGGTAAATATAAGGGTAAGCAAACGTAATATGAAAAATCCAAGGAAATGACAGTTCCCCTTTGACAAAATCTAATTTCCTGGTTCTCTACATCTAATCTCCCTGAGAATTATCAGTACTTGGATGCTTTACCCATCACGGGGTTTACTGAAAAAATTCTCCAGAGGCCATCACAACACTTCGGCATAATGAGAGGTTTAAATAAAAATATAGGATTGCCAAGTCTTTATATGCAGCTTGTATTTCAGCACCATACAAAACATTTATTTAATTGCAAAAGGTAGTTTAACATGTAGATGTGTTTTTACCGAAGGAAACTTCATAACTGAGGGTTTATGATATGGATATCGCAGTTGTCTTTGCACACAGATATCAATAAATAAAATGATAACATTTCACAAGAATTCTGAAATTCCTAAACTGTAAAGAGAAAAACAAACAAACTAGTTTACTAGTTAGCATATTACTAGTCCCAAAGGAAAATAAAACCATAAATAAATATAAAATGAAATGACAAAGTATTCCCAATGAAAAGATAAACTCTAACCAATAGGTAGATGGCAGACTTAACTTAACACCAAATAGTATATCATCAGTAGTATGTGAGTAGAAACCCTGTGTGGATGATTAGAGTACAGAGTCAATTGAAAGTCCAAAAAGGACCCCACTATTGAAAAATGTTCCTTAATTGTCATTTTGATAAATAAGACAATTTCTTAGAAAAACAAATCAGAGAACTGTAGAACATTTTAATGCAGATAATGTTTTAAAACATTTTAAAATACAGATAAGACAGATAAGTTTAGGGAAATATAATTAAAATAAATGGTGGTTAAGGGAGTGTCACGTATTCATCCACACATAAAAATGTGGTTAATGGCATTTACCATCCTGACAGGAAAAGTTGTGCTGAGCAACATTACCGTCCTGACATGAAAATTTGTGCTGAGCAGCAATCATGCACATGGAAACCTGGTAATTACTTTTGGGGTCAAAGGCCGATCATGGCCAACCAAATCCACAGGAGGGTTTGTACTGAGCGGCAATCATGCACATGGAAACCTAGTAATTGCCTTTGGAGTCAAAGGCCGGTTACAGCCAATCGGAGGGTTATTTAAATCCAATTCTCCTATTGCTCATTGCCCTGTCATGGTTTCATGTATATGGTTTCTTGAGAGTGCGTTCCTGATCTTGATTTTCTTGTATTTGGCTTTGTTTTGACTTCCCTGATATCTGGTATCCTTGACTTTTGGCTTTCCCTCATCTTTGTGTCTGATTCTGTGTCCCTGACCTCAGCAAGTATTTTGACTATTCTTGGAGACGTTGAGTCCGGCCATTTTAAAGTCCGGTTATACGTTATCCTTACTCCTAGGTGTGACACAGTACTGCGTGCTGGATCAACTTGTAATCCTGACATAGAGGAGAAGCAATAGAAAAAAACAGAGACATGCTAACTGAGTGAGACTAATATAGTCAAAAACCAGAGTGACAGAGATTAGATTGAACAAAGACTGAGAAAAACACCTAGTACGTTTACGACAGATACGATGGAAAGTAGACTGACACAGACCTAAGGAGAGACAAAGGTTAAACTAGGAGACAAAAAAAGACACAGATATGAGATGGCACAATGCTGTTTTCTCGTGGTCTGTCTATCTTATCTCTCTCTCTCTCTTTTTCGGGCAATACCTCATTCTTTTTTTTTTCCAAATATCACTCACTCTTTGTCTAGGTTGGTTTCTTATTTTTTCTGTCTCTTATTGTAATGACTCTTTTTTTGCAATTTACCCTTGTCTCTCTAAATCTGTCTTCGATTTTTGTTCCATCTTATCTTCATGTGTCTTTGTCTGTCTGTCAGTGTTTGTTCTATCCCATATCTGCCTAGACAGAATGTATTTTTGCCTAGGGAAAAGAAATATCATGTACTGTCCCTGAATGGGACCAAATCATGCACATCTTACAGCAAACTGTGTAAATATGTTCCTTGATATAATAGCATACAAACACAAGACACGCAGCATTGAAAAATCATACTCATGTTCATCTCACACTGTTGCAGACATACTAAATGAGAAATGGGATACAATATCCGTGAAACCAGAAGGAAAAAAAAAACCTTTAAATTTACTCTCCATCAACAAACATGATGAAAAGAAATGACTTTACTGCAAAGGTCGTCATTTCTCTAAGAGAAAACACTCTATATATAACCATGAAATCAAAATGCTTGAAGGGAATTTCAAAATTACAAGGAAATGAAAACATGTGAAATAAATATAATTAGATAGTTCGTCACTCATGGCAAACTACTTAATATGGATTTAGGATTCCTCACACCTTAATAACAAAGTAACAATTTCTGTATTTTTATCCAATCGATGCAATCTTATGACCATTAAAGCATTTTTTAAAACACATACTAGGTAGGTAAGTAGATATATAGACAGTAGATAGATACTTGTAAGAGTTTGCCTATTTATCTGCATTATCCCCGACTCCACAATTCCATCTTTTTATCCTATTTTCCTTGTACTCCTTTCCTCCACCTCTTCTTTTTCCATTCTTTTCCCCACACCATCCCACTTATTCCACCTCCAGCTCTACATTTTCCATTTTTCTGCTCACACCACTTCCTATCACCGCTGTATTTTGCCATCCCAACTCTTCATCACCATCTCACTGGAGTTTGCTTGAAAGTAGGCTATTTAAAGTAGTCTCTTTTAAGTAGGAGTTAAAACAACAGGAGTTTGTTGGAGAACTGGTGGAAGGTGGTTGGTATTAGTTAATACCAAGTGGAAAAAAGCAGGTTTAAATTTTTTGTATTGCATTTTTTTTTATCTTTTACCCTTTTTATTTTATTTTTCTCCTTGCTGTTTTGATTTATTTTTATTTTGTAACTTTTTTTCCCCTTTTCATATATATATATATTTTTTCTTTGCTGGATATCTTTAAACTTTGTCCCTTTTTTTTTCTTCTATATTTTTCTCCTTGCTGATTTTATTTAAAACGTTTTCCCTCCTTTTTTAATTTTTTTTAATTTTCCCCTCTCTTGTTGTTTCTATTCCCCTCCTTGTGGGTGCTGCTGCTGCTGAGCTAATTAGGGGGGGGGGGGTGCCCCTTAATTTCCACCTGTGTGGGATTTGTATTGCCAATATAAACCCACTACTGACTCACAGAGCTTGCTCACTGGAGTTTGCTTGAAAGTAGGCTATTTAAAGTAGGAGTTAAAACAACAGGAGTTGAAATCAAGAGGGTAAATATTGTTTTTGCTCACTTGTGTTTTTGTAACTGGGGATGAGTGCTAGCAAGATTACAAGTTTTACTCAGTGTACATCCTGCTGCATGTATGCATGCCTGGATAAATCTGTCCAGGGTCCATACCTCTGTGGTGGGTGTGAGCCCCTTGTTTTTTCTGGAAGCTCGGATTGGAGATCTGGAGAGGCAAATTGCAACACTGAGGGAGATTGATAATCTTGAGAGGAGTCTGCTCACTGAGCAGAGTTTAGTG
The DNA here is from genome assembly GCF_036172605.1 of Pelobates fuscus. NCBI lineage: Eukaryota > Metazoa > Chordata > Amphibia > Anura > Pelobatidae > Pelobates > Pelobates fuscus. Next base: position 330,826,221 of record NC_086319.1, read on the forward strand.
GGTGCAGGTAGTGGAGTGGGAGTAGATGAGACAGTTGGAGAACAGGCACATAGCTGGGTAACAGTGGGGCGAGGAAGCAGAGGGGGAGGGAAGAGGAAAGGTTTAGCTAGTCCTGATCTAGTGCAGCCTAACAGATTTGCCCGTTTGAGTGAAGATGTTGGGAGCATCAGTTCAGGAGTAGCTGAACATACCAGGGTCGCAGGGGTCACGGCTGCGACCGGGCCCGGCCCACCAGGGGGCCCAGCCGCCCCTGCGACCCGGTATGTACGCACTGGGCTAGCCTCTTCTCCTGGGGGTCCCTGAAGCCGGCCACCTCCGGGCCCCCCGAGGCTGCCCCTGCTTACACCCGGCGGGCAGTCAGGCTGGCCGGTGCGCGAGGGAGCACTCTCCCCTGAGTGCTTCCTCTTCAGCTCCCTCGTGCACCGCACTGATACCGGAGCCGGAAGATGATGCCATCTTCCGGCGCCGGCATCCCTACGCGGCGCGCGAGGGAGCTGAAGAGGAAGCACTCAGGGGAGAGTGCTCCCTCGCGCACCGGCCAGCCTGACTGCCCGCCTAGGAGCCCAGCAGCACCACTGGACCCCAGGGAATCCCCTCAGCACTCCAAAAGGTAGGGAGGCTGGGGGGATTAAATAAAAAAAAAACATGTGTTAGTGTGTGTGAGTGTGAGTGTGTGTGTGTGAGTGTGTGTGTGTAAGTGAGTGTGTGTGTGAGTGTTAGTGTGTGTGTGTGAGTGTGTGTGTGTGAGTGTGTGTGTGAGTGTTAGTGTGTGTGAGTGTTAGTGTGTGTGAGTGTTAGTGTGTGTGAGTGTCAGTGTGTGTGTGTGTGTGAGTGAGAGTGTGTGTGTGTGAGTGAGAGTATGTGTGTGAGTGAGTGAGTGTGTGTGAGTGTGTGTGTGTGTGTGTGAGTGTTAGTGTGAGTGTTAGTGTGAGTGTTAGTGTGTGTGTGAGTGTGTGAGTGTGAGTGTGTGTGTGAGTGTTAGTGTGTGTGAGTGTTAGTGTGTGTTAGTGTGTGTGTGTGTGAGTGAGAGTGTGTGTGTGTGTGTGTGAGTGAGAGTGTGTGTGTGTGTGAGTGAGTGTGTGTGAGTGTGTGTGTGTGTGAGTGTTAGTGTGTGTGTGAGTGTTAGTGTGTGTGTGAGTGTGTGTGTGTGTTAGTGTGTGTGTCTGCTAGTGAGTGTCAGTGAGTGTGTTACTGTGTGTGTCTGTTACTGAGTGTGTTTGTGTGTGTGTGTGTTAGTGAGTGTGTGTTTGTCAGTGAGAGTGTATGTTTTGTAAGTGAGTGTGTATGTATGTCTGCCGCTGAGTGTGTCTCTGTCAGTAAATGTGTGTGTCTGTTAGCTAGTGTGTATGCATTTGTTCGTGAGAGTGTGTGTGTGTGTCTTCAGCACTTACCTTTCTCCAGCGCCGGACTCCCATGGCGCTGGGGATCCCTCCGCCTCTCAGATCCGAATGTGCATGCACGGCAAGAGCCGTGCACGCATTCAAACCGCCCATAGGAAAGCATTACTCAATGCTTTCCTATGGACGTTCAGTGTCTTAAAATGGCGGAAGCGCCTCTAGCGGCTGTCAGTGAGACAGCCACTAGAGGCTGGATTAACCCTAAGTGAAACATAACAGTTTCTCTGAAACTGCTATGCTTTCAGCTGCAGGGTTAAAACTAGAGGGACCTGACACCCAGACCACTTCATTGAGCTGATGTGATCTGGGTGTCTGTAGTGGTCCTTTAAGTGTGTGTGCATCTGCATGCACTGGCGTACATACCGCGGTCGCAGCCCTGCAACCCCTGTGACCAGGTGCCCGCCGCCATGTGTTGCTGCCCCGGCCCGCGCAGAGTAAGCGCGAGGGGGGGGGGGGCCCACGGATCAATTTTCGCACCGGAGCCCCATGGGTCATGTGTACGCCACTGAGTAGCTGTACTGCAGGAAGCTGTTCCTTCTAACAGCCGTGGGAACAGCCCCTCTAGTACAGGTGGGGTTGAGAGGGTAAGGAAGTCTAGACAGGTTGTGGTGGTAGGGGACTCTATTATTAAGAGAGTAGATAGGGTAATCTGCCACTCTGATCGACTCAACCGGACAGTTTGCTGTCTCCCGGGTGCTCGGGTCCGGCACGTTGCTGACAGAGTGGAGGGATTATTGGGAGGGGCTGGGGATGATCCAGCTGTCATGGTCCATATTGGTACCAATGACAAAGTCAGAGGAAAATGGAAGGTCCTAAAGAGTGAGTTCAGGGATCTAGGAAGTAAGCTAAAGAATAGGACCTCCAAGGTAATATTTTCAGAAATATTACCTGTGCCGCGCGCGACAGCAGAAAGGCAGCGGGAGATTAGAGAGGTCAATGCGTGGCTGAAGTCTTGGTGCAGGAAAGAGGGATTTGGGTTTTTAGAGCACTGGGCCGATTTTGCGCTTGGGTACAACCTGTATAGTCGTGATGGATTGCACCTAAACGGAAGAGGGTCTGCTGTGCTGGGGGATAGGATGGCTAGAAGGTTGGAGGAGATTTTAAACTAGTAGTAGGGGGGGAGGGTCAAAGCAATCTAGAAAATGGAGATAGGATAGAAATGAGATGGGCTTTAGCTCAGAACAAAGGGGGTGGAGATGGGGGGAGGGGGAAGCTCAGAACAGAGGAGGTATGTAACATTGATAATTCACAAAAAAATTCAAATGACTCATGGTAATATTAAATGCATGCTTACTAATGCAAGGAGCCTATATAACAAAATGGGGGAACTAGAGGCAATAGCATACACTAAACAATACGATATAATAGGCATAACAGAAACATGGTGCGATGAGACACATGACTGGGCAGTTAACTTAAATGGGTACACGTTATTTAGGAAGGATAGGAAAAACAAGAAGGGTGGTGGGGTATGTTTGTATGTCAACCATGAGTTAAAGTCAAATCTTAGGCATGTGGAGTGTGACGAGGAAAATGTGGAAGCTTTATAGGTAGATATCTGCTTGGGGCAAACAAAGCGAAATACGTTATTGGTTGGGATATGTTATAAACCACCAAATGTAAATATTAATGAGGAAGAACTGCTGTTAGAGCAAATTGGTAAAGCTGCAAATCGGGGTAACACGTTAATTATTGGAGATTTTAATTACCTGGACATAAATTGGGATTGAGGGACTAGTACTTCAGCAAAGGGAATCCGGTTTTGGAATGTGTTAAATGACACCTTCATGTCACAACTGGTACAAGCACCAACTAGAAAGGATGCTTGTCTGGATCTCGTTATAACAAACAATGTTAATCTTTTAACCAACATTCAAGTAGGGGAGCATTTGGGAAATAGTGATCACAATATGGTCACTTTTGAAATAAACTCAAAAAAGCAAAAGCACGTGGGGTATATTAAAACGTATAATTTAAAAAAAGCCAATTTTAATAAGATTAGGGCAGCTCTACAACATATCGGTAGTGATGCACCGAACTGTTCGCCAGCGAATAGTTCCTGGCGAACATATCGTGTTCGCGTTCGCCACGGCGGGCGAACACATGCGCGGTTCGATCCGCCCCCTATTCGTCATCATTGACTAAACTTTGACCCTGTGCCTCACAGTCAGCAGACACATTCCAGCCAATCAGCAGCAGACCCTCCCTTCCAGACCCTCCCACCTCCTGTACAGCATCCATTTTAGATTCATTCTGAAGCTGCATTCTTAGATAGAGGAGGGAAAGTGTAGCTGCTGCTCATTTGATAGGGAAATGTATAGCTAGGCTAGTGTATTCAGTGTCCACTACAGTCCTGAAGGACTCATCTGATCTCTGCTGTAAGGACAGCACCCCAAAAAGCCCTTTTTAGGGCTAGAACATCAGTCTGCTTTTTTTTTGTGTGTGTAATCTAATTGCAGTTGCCTGCCTGCCAGCTTCTGTGTCAGGCTCACAGTGGATACTGTGCCCACTTGCCCAGTGCCACCACTCATATCTGGTGTCACAATAGCTTGCATTTAAAAACAAAAACATGTTTTTCACTGTAATAGATTAATTAGCAGTTAGTTGTCTGCAAGCGTCTGTGTGTCAGGCCAACAGCGTGTACTCTGCCAGTGTGCACAGTGCCACTCATATCTGGTGGCACAATAGCGTGCATTTAAAAACCCACAAACTTTTTTTTCACTGTAATAGATTGAATAGCAGTTAGTTGTCTGCAAGCGTCTGTGTGTCAGGCTCACAGTGGATACTGTGCCCACTTGCTCAGTGCCACCACTCATATCTGGTGTCACAATAGCTTGCATTTAAAATTTTTTTTTTTTTTCACTGTAATAGATTAATTAGCAGTTAGTTGTCTGCAAGCGTCTGTGTGTCAGTCCAACAGCGTGTACTCTGCCAGTGTGCACAGTGCCACTCATATCTGGTGGCACAATAGCGTGCATTTAAAAACCCACAAACTTTTTTTTCACTGTAATAGATTGAATAGCAGTTAGTTGTCTGCAAGCGTCTGTGTGTCAGGCTCACAGTGGATACTGTGCCCACTTGCCCAGTGCCACCACTCATATCTGGTGTCACAATAGCGTGCATTTAAAAACAAAAAACTTTTTTCACTGTTATAGATTAATTAGCAGTTAGTTGTCTGCAAGCGTCTGTGTGTCAGTCCAACAGCGTGTACTCTGCCAGTGTGCACAGTGCCACTCATATCTGGTGGCACAATAGCGTGCATTTAAAATCCCACAAACTTTTTTTTCACTGTAATAGATTAATTAGCAGTTAGTTGTCTGCAAGCGTCTGTGTGTCAGGCCAACAGCGTGTACTCTGCCAGTGTGCACAGTGCCACTCATATCTGGTGGCACAATAGCGTGCATTTAAAAACCCACAAACTTTTTTTTCACTGTAATAGATTGAATAGCAGTCAGTTGTCCCTGATACACACTGACACAGAACAGAATAGGGACTGTTCCCCCTACATAGGGTCACTTGGCAGATATGGATTGACACCTGTCCTCAGGGACCCTGATACACACTGACACAGAGCAGAATAGGGACTGTTCCTCCTACATAGGGTCACTTGGCAGATATGGATTGACACCTGTCCTCAGGGACCCTGATACACACTGACACAGAGCAGAATAGGGACTGTTCCCCCTACATAGGGTCACTTGGCATATATGGATTGACACCTAACCTAAGGATCACTGATACACACTGACACAGAGCAGAATAGGGACTGTTCCCCCTACATAGGGTCACTTGGAAGATATGGATTGACACCTGTCCTCAGGGACCCTGATACACACTGACACAGAGCAGAATAGGGAATGTTCCCCCTACATAGGGTCACTTGGCAGATATGGATTGACACCTGTCCTCAGGGACCCTGATACACACTGACACAGAGCAGAATAGGGACTGTTCCTCCTACATAGGGTCACTTGGCAGATATGGATTGACACCTGTCCGCAGGGACCCTGATACACACTGACACAGAGCAGAATAGGGACTGCTCCCCCTACATAGGGTCACTTTGCAGATATGGATTGACACCTGTCCTCAGGGACCCTGATACACACTGACACAGAGCAGAATAGGGACTGTTCCCCCTACATAGGGTCACTTGGCAGATATGGATTGACACCTGTCCTCAGGGACCCTGATACACACTGACACAGAGCAGAATAGGGACTGTTCCTCCTACATAGGGTCACCATTTTTAGCCCAAGGCAGCTCATCTCAGGCCTTTTTTAGTCGAATGTATCGCCCACTGTCAGTCCCTTCGGGATCCATCCCTCATTCATCTTAATAATGGTGAGGTAATCTAGACTTTTTTGACCTAGACGACTTCTCCTCTCAGTGACAATACCTCCTGCTGCACTGAAGGTCTTTTCTGACAGGACACTTGAAGCGGGGCAGGCCAGAAGTTCGCAAATTGGGATAGCTCAGGCCACAGGTCAAGCCTGCACACCCAGTAGTCAAGGGGTTCATCGCTCCTCAGAGTGTCGATATCTGCAGTTAAGGCGAGGTAGTCTGCTACCTGTCGGTCGAGTCGTTCTCTGAGGGTGGATCCCGAAGGGCTGTGGCGATGCGTAGGACTTAAAAAGCTCTGCATGTCCTCCATCAACAACACGTCTTTAAAGCGTCCTGTCCTTGCCGGCGTGGTCGTGGGAGGAGGAGGATGACTTTCACCTCTTCCCCTGTTAGATTCCCGTTGTGCTGTGACATCACCCTTATACGCTGTGTAAAGCATACTTTTTAATTTATTTTGCAAATGCTGCATCCTTTCTGACTTGTTGTAATTTGGTAACATTTCTGCTTATACCGGGGTCTAGTAGCGTGGACACCCAGTACAGGTCGTTCTCTTTCAGCCTTTTTATACGAGGGTCCCACAACAGGCACGACAGCATGAAAGACCCCATTTGCACACGGTTGGATGCCGAGCTACTCATTTCCCGTTCCTCCTCCTCAGTGATCTCAATGAAGGTATGTTCTTCCCCCCAGCCACGTACAACACCACGGGTACCAGATAGGTGACAACGAGCACCCTGGGATGCCTGTTGTGGTTGGTCTTCCTCCTCAAAGCCACATTCCTCCTCTGACTCCTCTTCCTCACAATCCTCTTCCAGCGTTGCCGCAGGTCCAGCAAGCGATGCTGATAAGGCTGTTTCTGGTGGTGATGGTGACCACAACTCTTCCTCCTCCTCTTCAGCCGCTCATCTACGGCTTGATCCAGCACTTTTTGCAGGGCACGCTTCAGGAAGAAAACAAATGGTATGATGTCGCTGATGGTGCCTTCGGTGCGACTGACTAGGTTTGTCACCTCCTCAAAAGGACGCATGAGCCTACAGGCATTGCGCATGAGCGTCCAGTAACGTGGCAAAAAAATTCCCAGCTCCCCAGAGGCTGTCCTAGCACCCCGGTCATACAAATATTCATTAACGTCTTTTTCTTGTTGGAGCAGGCGGTCGAACATTAGGAGTGATGAATTCCAACGTGTCAGGCTGTCGCAAATCAAGAGCCTCACTGGCATGTTGTTTCGCCGCTGGATATCTGCAAAGTGCGCCATGGCTGTGTAGGAATGCCTGAAATGGCCACACACCTTCCTGGCCTGCTTCAGGACGTCCTGTAAGCCTGTGTACATATGCACAAAGCGTTGTACGATCAGATTACACACATGTGCCATGCACGGCACATGTGTCAACTTGCCCAACTTCAATGCCGCCAACAAATTTGTTCCGTTGTCAAAATCCACTTTGCCGATATCCAGTTGCTGCGGAGTCAGCCACTTTTCCACCTGTGCGTTCAGGGTGGACAGGAATGCTTGTCCGGTGTGACTCTCTGCTTTCAAGCAAGTCAAACCCAAGATGGCGTGACACTGCCGTATCCGGGATGTGGAATAGTACCTGGGGAGCTGGGGGGGTGCCTTTGGTGTGGAGCAAGACGCAGCAGCAGAAGAGGACTCAGCCGAGGAGGTTATGGAAGAGGATGGAGTAGGAGGAGTAGAGGAGGTGGCAGCAGGCCTGCCTGCAAGTCGTGGCGGTGTCACCAACTCCTCTGCAGAGCCACGCATTCCATGCTTGGCAGCCGTCAGCAGGTAAACCCAATGCGCAGTGTAGGTGATATACCTGCCCTGACCATGCTTTGCAGACCAGGTATCAGTGGTCAGATGGACCCTTGCCACAACACTGTGTGCCAGACATGCCATTACTTCCTTTTGCACACTCGAGTACAGGTTGGGGATTGCCTTTCGTCCGGGTACCTTCCACTCTGGTGTCCCAATAGCCACAATTTTTTTGAACGCCTCAGACTCCACCAGCTTGTATGGTAAAAGCTGGCAGGCTAATAGTTCAGACAAGCCAGCTGTCAGACGCTGGGCAAGGGGGTGACTTTCTGACATTGGCTTCTTACGCTCAAACATGTCCTTGACAGACACCTGACTGTGGGCAGATGAGCGGGAACTGCTCAAGGCGAGAGACGGAGTGGCGGATGGTTGAGAGGGGGCAAGGAGGACAGCAGTGTTTGACGTGGCTGAAGATGCTGGACCAGGAGGAGGACGGCGACTCTGAGTGTGTGTGCTGCCTGTACTCATGTGTTGATCCCATAGGCGTTTGTGATGTGCGATCATGTGCCTACGCAAAGCAGTTGTACCTAGGTGGGTTTTGGCACAGATTGCAAATGGCATCGCTGGTGTCAGAGGCAGACACACAAAAAAAATGCCACACTGCTGAGCTCTGCAATGACGGCATTCTGGTGGTGGACACAGCATGCGTTGATTGGCGTGCTGTCGGGCTGACCCCGGGTGCCGATGCATGCTGTCTGACTGTGCCTCTAGCTCCTTGCGACGACCTTCCCCTGCTTCCAACTCGTCTCCTCCTCCTCTCTGTCTCCCCATCTGAACTTTTGCCCTGTTCTTCTTCTTGCCGAGCGGGCACCCACGTGACATCCATGGACGCATCGTCATCATCAACCGCTTCACTTGTATCTGACAACTCAGCAAAGGAAGCAGCAGCGGGTACAACATCATCATCACACCGTACCTCCATGTGTTTAATGCTGCCTGACTGAGACATATCCCTGTTATCTACATCCTCTGTCAATAATGGTTGCGCATCACTCATTTCTTCAAACGGATGTGTAAATAACTCCTCTGACAGATAAAGTGAAGCGGCTGTGGTGCTAGTGTTGGTGGTGGCAGCATGCGGGTGAGTGGTATCTTGAGAGGTGCCCGAAGCTAAGCTGGAGGAGGATGGTGCGTCAAGGTTCCGAGCGAAAGCTGTAAAAGATTGGGTGTCCTGTGTTAGCCAGTCAACTATGTCCTCAAAACTTTTCAAGTTCAGTGTACGTGGCCTCTGAAAATTGGGCATTATTCTAGGGCAAAAGGGAATCACAGCACCACGACCACGACGGCCCCTGCGGGGTGGCCTGCCTCTGCCTGTCATTTTTTTTTTGATTAGTGGTACTATGCATGCAAGCTACTCTGAGACCAGATATGAGTGGCAATGTGCACTTGCAGAGGTTGGCAGAGTACACGCTGTAGGCCTGACACCCGCTTGCAGACAAGTAACTGCTATTCAATCTATAACAGTGAAAAAAGTTTTTTGGTTTTAAATGCACGCTATTGTGGCACCAGATATGAGTGGCAATGTGCACTTGCAGAGGATGGCAGAGTACACGCTGTAGGCCTGACACCCGCTTGAAGACAAGTAACTGCTATTCAATCTATAACAGTGAAAAAAGTTTTTTGGTTTTAAATGCACGCTATTGTGACACCAGATATGAGTGGCAATGTGCACTGGCAGAGGTTGGCAGAGTACACGCTGTAGGCCTGACACACCCGCTTGAAGACTACTAACTGCTATTCAATCTACACAGTGAAAAAAGTTTTTTGGTTTTAAATGCACGCTATTGTGACACCAGATATGAGTGGCAATGTGCACTGGCAGGGGTTGGCAGAGTACACGCTGTAGGCCTGACACACCCGCTTGAAGACAAGTAACTGCTATTCAATCAATAACAGTGAAAAAAGTTTTTGGGTTTTAAATGCACGCTATTGTGACACTAGATATGAGTGGCAATGTGCACTTGCAGAGGTTGGCAGAGTACACGCTGTAGGCCTGACACCCACTTGAAGACAACTAACTGCTATTCAATCTATAACAGTAAAAAAAGTTTTTTGGTTTTAAATGCACGCTATTGTGACACCAGATATGAGTGGCACTGTGCACTGGCAGAGGTTGGCAGAGTACACGCTGTTGGCATGACACACAGACGCTTGCAGACAACTAACTGCTATTCAATCTATTACAGTGAAAAAAATGTTTTTGGGTTTTCAAATGCACGCTATTGTGCCAGCAGATATGAGTGGCACTGTGCACTGGCAGAGTACAAGCTGTTGGCCTGACACACAGATGCTTGCAGACAACTAACTGCTATTCAATCTATAACAGTGAAAAAATGTTTTTGTTTTTAAATGCACGCTATTGTGACACCAGATATGAGTGGCACTGTGCACTGGCAGAGGTTGGCAGAGTACACGCTGTAGCCCTAACACACAGATGCTTGCAGACAACTAACTGCTATTCAATCTATTACAGTGAAAAAAAATTTTTTGTTTTTAAATGCAAGCTATTGTGACACTAGATATGAGTGGTGGCACTGGGCAAGTGGGCACAGTATCCACTGTGAGCCTGACACAGAAGCTGACAGGCAGGCAGGCAACTGCAATTAGATTATACAAAAAAAAAGGGCTTTTTGGGGTGCTGTCCTTACAGCAGAGATCAGATGAGTCCTTCAGGACTGTAGTGGACACTGAATACACTAGCCTAGCTATACATTTCCCTATCAAATGAGCAGCAGCTACACTTTCCCTCCTCTATCTAAGAATGCAGCTTCAGAATGAATCTAAAATGGATGCTGTACAGGAGGTGGGAGGGTCTGGAAGGGAGGGTCTGCTGCTGATTGGCTGGAATGTGTCTGCTGACTGTGAGGCACAGGGTCAAAGTTTAGTCAATAATGATGAATAGGGGGCGGATCGAACCGCGCTGGTGTTCGCCCGCCGTGGCGAACGCGAACACGCTATGTTCGCCGGGAACTATTCGCCAGTACATCACTAGTGTACTAACATATTTATAAATGATCTTGAAATGGGCATTGAAAGCCATGTATCAGTGTTTGCAGATGACACAAAACTTTGTAAAGTAATAAAATGTTAGCAGGATATTGCCTTGCTGCAGAGGGATTTGGATAGATTTGGGGACTGGGCACTACAATGGCAGATGAAATTTAACGTGGAAAAATGCAAAGTTATGCACTTCGGGGTTAAGAATGCACAAGCAATTTACACCTAAATGGTAGTGAACTAGGGATAACCACACACGAGAAGGATTTGGGAATTGTTATAGACAATAAATTAGGTAGCAATATGCAATGTCAATCTGCCGTTGCTAAGGCCAGTAGGGTTTTGTCATGTATAAATAGGGGCATAAATTCTCGAGATGAAAATATAATTTTGCCTCTTTATAAACCGCTGGTAAGACCACACCTTAAATATGCTGTGCAATTTTGGGCACCTGTTTTAAAGAAAGATATCATGGCACTAGAAAAAGTGCAGAGACAAGCTACAAAATTGATAAAAGGAATGGAGCATTTTAGTTATGAAGAAATGTTAAAAAATTTAAATCTCTTTAGTTTGGAAAAACGGCGCCTGAGAGGGGATATGATAACATTATACAAATATATTCGGGGCCAGTAAAATCTATTCATAAACAGGGCTATACATAGGACACGAGGTCACACATTTAGGCTTGAAGAAAGGAGATTTCATCTAAGGCAAAGAAAAGGTTTTTTTTACAGTAAGAGCAATAAGGATATGGAATTCTTTGCCTGAAGAGGTGGTTTTGTCAGAGTCTATACAGATGTTTAAACTGCAATTGGATAAATACTTGCAAAAAAATAACATACAGGGATATAATTTCTAATTAGTGGGGTAATAGCTGCTTGATCCAAGCAGACATCTGACTGCTATTTTGGACTGGGTTTTTTTACTTCTTTTGGATCAACAGCAAAAGCATATGTGAGGAAGGCTGAACTTGATGGACGCAAGTCTCTTTTCAGCTATGTAACTATGTAACTATCTCTCCAACTCTTCGTTTCCCTCTCAATCCGCTATCACCATCTCACTTACATTTCCTTCCTACTCGTGTTTCAATCCTCCCCTCACATTTTTTCCAAATTTTTATTACCCATTTTTTTTCTTTCACATGATAATTTCTCAAACTCTGCATTTTCTAGTGTCCTTGCCTCACCAACCTTTCTATTCACCCTTCTATCTCCTCCAGTTATACATTTTTCATGGTCCAACCTCCACTACATTTTATAACCGTCCTCCACTTGAGCACAGCTCACAACCAGGGTATAAAGAGACACGCTATATGAACATTCTCTTGGCATTTACCCCACCTATAGAATATCGCCCTACATTAGCTCCTCGTAAATTATCTTCAAACCAGCAGTGAAACCACAATTAAATAGTAAGGAGGTCAGAGGGCAATAGGGAATGTTAGATTAGACTTTTAAATGAGATGGTGAATTTAAAAATGCAGTTGAACTTTTTCTATCTTTGCTTTTTTTGATAGGGCTTTGTAGACCACTCAAGACAATATGATTCAGTGCTATATAATGCCTTGTGGCGCCTCTAATTTAATACATCCAAACAAAAGATGTTAGTTTGCTGCAGTAATGTAATCAAAGCCAAATAAGAGCTTCTGTAGAAATCTAATTACATAGGTCTTAGCGTATTGATATCTGAATGTTCACTTACAGATTATATTACTCTAAACATTGATTCAGAAGTTACCTAAACATAGCATTTCCATGTTACAGCATCTTCTACAGATTACATGCACATATGCATAGACCTAACCTAGTATTTATATTTAGTTTTACATAAATAGGTTATGCAGTAGACTAGGAACCTTTTAGGCCCAAATACATGTATTGAATAAATTCTCTCTTTATGAAATTTTCTGGTTTAATAAATAACTTTATAATTTACTACGTGGTAGTTTTTATTGGCTATTTATAAATAATACCACTTGTACTATGTTTATATGAGATATGTGTGGTGTCCTTTATTTTAGTCATATTCACTGAACAACAGAATATAAATGTAAGCTAATGTAATTTTATGTTTAATTAACATATAGAAATCTGCATGCACTGAACTGTTTCTAAAATCATTACTATTAATCCAATTAATTTCAATAAAAAATGGCAAATTAACATATGATATGCTAAGGATGCATAAAATGTATCTTTGGTATATATCACTTTGGCTTTTTTTGCTGAGTAGCAAATTAGCCGTGTATGCTATAATTTCATAAAAGGTTCAAAGTTCTAAAAAAATAAATTAATTAATCAATATTTAGATGTTATCTCCAAAAATGGCTTCTTGGAAGGTGTCCTTAATGCAGCTGCAGAATGTTGTTAATTGAGTAAAGCAGGGCGTGGGTTTATAAGATGGCACATGACTTATAAAACATTAATTAGCAGCAGAAACTCAAACTTGAGGCCCCCACTAACACCTAAAGTTAAAAATAGGGGTTGCATTGTGTGTATAAGGAGCTGTTGTTGTATTTAAGGACGAGCTTGCAGCGCTGGATACAGAGAGCTAGTCTCTGTATTCATCGTTCAGAGGCTTGCAGTGTAGCGGCTCCCTGTGCCGCCGCATTATGATCTCTCTGACTGTAGTTATGGCATAATATGCAAACTAACTTAATTTGCAATAAACAAATTTAATTAGCAATTATGCCAATCGTTTATACATGACTGAGGGGTATGGTTACATAGCCTTGCAGTCGTGTATACATAAGTGCCGGAATATGTATATATGAGTGTATCTGGCATTGTCTACCTATGTGTGACAGGGTTTGGGGTGAGTGTTACACAGGATTGTAAGGGTTTATGTAATAGGGTGAGTGTGGCAGGGTGAAGGGGGTGAGTGGGACAGACTGATAGAGGATGAGTGACAGGGTCGGGGGGTGAGTGTGACAGTGCAAGAGAAGGTGAGTCTGACAGGGTTGATGGGGGGGTTAATGCAATAGGGTAGGTGTGGCAAAGCAAGGAGTATTGTATGGTTGCAGTGGGTGAGAGTGACAGGATTAGGAGGGGTTATGTAAGTTTGGCTGGGTGTAGGGGGCGGCAGTGTGTGGGGTCTGAACTGTTTGGGAATGGTGATAGTGTATGTGAAGGGGATGTCAGTGTGTGTGGTAATGATAGGGTCCGGTTGGGGAATGACAAGGTGTGCGGTGGAAAGTTGTGACAGTGCGTGTGTGTGGGAAGGCTGTGATTGGGTGGGTGTGGGGTGACAGGGTAGAGGAGCTGTGAGAGGGTAGGAGACTTTGACAGGACAAGGGGTAGTGGGGGGGCTGGAGCAGGGGGTGGTGGGGCAGGTGGTGGTAGGGGGGCTGTGACAAGGTAGTGAGGTGGTAGGAGGACAGTAGGAGGGCAGAGGGTGGCTGGGGCAGAGGGTGGTAGGGTTCCCCTGGGGCAGGGCGGTTATGACAAAGCATGGGGTGGTAGGACGGCAGTGACAGGGTACGGGGTGGTAGGGTGGCTGTGACAGGGGGTTGCAGGAGGGCAGTGACAGGGTACGGGGTGGTAGGGAGCAGAAGGTGGTAGGGTGGCTGTGACAGGGCAGGGGATGGTAGGGGGCATAGGATGGTAGGAGGGCAGAGGGTGGTAGGAGTACAGTGACAGGGTAGTGGGGTGGTAGGAGGGCAGCGGGTGGCTGGGGCAGAGGGTGGTAGGAGGACAGTGACAGGGTAGTGGGGAGGTAGGAGGGCAGAGGGTGGCTTGGGCAGGGGGTGGTAGGAGGGCAGTGACAGGGTACAGGTAGTAGGGAGCAGAGGTTGGTATGGTGGCTGTGACAGGGCAGGGGATGGTAGGGGGCATAGGATAGTAGGACGGCAGAGGGTGGTAGGGTGGCTGGGGCAGGGGGTGGTAAGAGGGCAGAGGGTGGCTGGGCCAGGGGTTGGTAGGAGGACAGAGGGTGGCTGGGATGGTAGGGGGGGCTATGACAGGGCAAGGGGTGCTAGGAGGACAGTGACAGGGTAGTAGGAGGGCAGAGGGTGGCTGGGGCAGTGGTGGTAGGGTGGCTGGGGCAGTGGTGGTGGGGTGGCTGGGGCAGTGGGTGGCTGGGGTGGCTGGGGCAGTGGGTGGCTGGGGTGGCTGGGGCAGTGGGTGGCTGGGGTGGCTGGGGTGGTAAGAGGGCAGAGGGTGGCTGGGGCGGTAGGTGGGACTATGACAGGGCAGGGGGTGGTAGGAGGACAGTGACAGGGTAGTGGTGGGGTGGCTGGGGCAGTGGTGGTAGGGTGGCTGAGGGTGGCTGGGGCAGAGGGTGGTGGGGTGGCTGGGACAGAGGGTGGTGGGGTGGCTGGGGCAGAGGGTGGCGGGGTGGCTGGGGCAGAGGGTGGCTGGGACAGTGGTGGTGGGGTGGCAGTGGTGGTGGGCTGGCTGGGGCAGAGGGTGGCTGGGGCAGTGGTGGTGGGGTGGCTGGGGCAGTGGTGATGGGGTGGCTGGGTCATTGGTGGTGGGGTGGCTGGGGCAGAGGGTGGCTGGGGCAGTGGTGGTGGGGTGGCTGGGGCAGTGGTGGTGGGGTGGCTGGGGCAGTGGGTGGCTGGGGCAGTGGTGGTGGGGTGGCAGTGGTGGTGGGCTTGCTGGGGCAGAGGGTGGCTGGGGCAATGGTGGTGGGGTGGCTGGGGCAATGGTGGTGGGGTGGCTGGGGTGGTGGTGTGGTGGCTGGGACAGAGGGTGGTAGGAGGGCAGGGTGGGGAGCGGAGGCATACCTTAGGATCCCTGGTGGTCCAGTGGGTGGCCAGGCTGTTTCCCTGGTGGTCCGGTGGGCTCCCTTTACGGTCTGCAGCTCCGCCGGGTGCAGAGCTGCAGACCACGTGGTAAGTTTAGTCTCGCGATCTCAGCCAGTCAGAGTGTTGCCGTGGTAACCCGCGGCAACGCTCTGATTGGCTGAAATCGCGAGAGCCACTCAGTCTGCAGCTCTGCGCTCGGCGGAGCTGCAGACAGGCTGGCTCTCCCGGGCAGGCCTAGGAGGGGCCTCGCACCCGGCGGCATTAAGGGCAAGCCGCCGGGCACCCTCCTGTGTCGGGTCCTCGGTCTCTGACCGAGGACCCGACCTGTCACACTGCCCTAAGGCGATTTAGGCGGCCGCGAGGCCCCCATAAGCGCGAGGCCTTAGGCGGCCGCCTAAATCGCCTAATTAGAGAGCCGCCTCTGATTAGCAGCCTAAGAACCAGTGGCTGGAATTATACAATGTTTGTAGGTTTGTCAATATAGTATAAGAAATGAATACTTGACATTTATTACAGTCATTTTCCTTTTAGCAGCTTTGCTAGGAAAAAAAACGTTTAATGAAACAGTCAACCCCTTTTTGTTTGGGTTCATGAATGGAAATACAATTTTGATTAATATCCATGATTTTCTGGATACTGCATTGTGTTTCCAATTGAAATACCACATGATTTCAGGCTAATTATTTTTTGAACTATAATTCGTTGGTAATACTGTATTTCTTTGGTTGTGTATAGTGTGAAGACGTGTATAAATGCAAGTTTGTATTTGATTGTGAAAAATCTCTGTGTATACACTTGTGCATTGTCTGGATGGATGCATGTCCTATTTTTGTATATGGTATCAGTATGAATGCGTATGTGTATTTAGCGTTAGTGTGAGAATGCATGTATGCATTTGAGTGTAGTGAATATGTGCGTGATGAATATATTTTTTGTCTGTTGCAAATATATTAAAAGGACACATAAGCACCCAGACCACTTCATCTCATTAAAGTGGTCTGGGTGCAATGTCCCTGTCATTTTAGCTCTGCAACTGCAAACATTGCAGAAACTGCAATGTACACATTGCAGGGTTAAGCCTACTTCTAGTGTCTGCCTACCAGACAGCCACCAAAGGCACTTCCTGGACTTTCACAGAGTTTGACTCCGTGAAAAATGTTCTCACACTTTGCATTAGAATGTCCAACATCTTCAAAATACCCATAAGAAATTAACATTTTGTTTAATGGTGAATTATCAGTACAGGTTTGGCGACTTTGCTTCCATGCATCTGTTCATGCAAGACAATTGTTGTGTTTAGCTCATAAAAAACACTTTGCAAATTCTTTAGGTGTTAGTTAATTGTTAGAATAGTGTTTTATTTGTGTGGTTTCTCAAGTTAATTTTTTGTGGTGAACTTACTAAGTGTTTGATGATTCCATTATGAGTAACATCTTTGAAAGGATCACGATTGCTTAAAGGACCACTATAGGCACCCAGACCACTTCAGCTCAATGAAGGGGTCTGGTGGGGTCCCTGTAGAGAAACTGCTATGTTTCACTGAGAGTTAATCCAGCTTCTAGTGGCTGTCTCACTGACAGCTGCTAGAGGTGCTTCCACGATTCTCACTGTGAAAATCACATTGAGAAGACGATGGACGTCCATAGGAAAGCATTGAGTAATGCTTTCCTATGGGCATTTTGAATGCACGTGCGGCTCTTGCCACGCATGCGCATTCAAATCTGACGTCGGCAGGGGGTGGAGAGTTCCCCAGCACAGAGGGAGCCCGGCGTTGTAGAAAGGTAAGTGGCTGAAGGGGTTTTTACCCCTTCAGTCCAGCGGGAGGAGGCCCTGAGGGTGGGGGGGACCTAATGACCCTATAGTGCCAGGAAAACAAATTTGTTTTCCTGGCTCTATAGTGCTCCTTTAAGCTTTACAATTTTTAGATGTAAAGTACAAGACCCTTTCAAAGATCCAATAATTGAACGATTGTTGTCGAAAAGATTATGGTGAGATTGTTAACAAATCAATACTTTTCAAACTATATTCAAATTTACCCTTTAATGGGACTGTTTATAGACACCAGTTATCCCCCAGGTTCCAAAATTCAGTAGCCAAATCCAAATCCAGCAAATTGCATAGAAATACAGTAGATATATGACTTATTTGGTACTGATCTTTATTTTCTTGGTCATCCGAGTCTGCATTAGTAATTACATCTATAGATTTTAGATATGGCTTTAAGATCTTGGTGCTAAGAGACATTAGCACAACAGGGCAATGAGAAAAAAATTTGGAAAATAAATCTGTGATTGAGGGCTAATTAATTTCTACTTCTTCTACAGATCACCAGCGTACCCCTGACCTGTACCCAAAGAGTACAAGTATTTTCTATAAACCCTCTAGAAAAATGTGGCACATGAACACCTTTTATAACTTGTCTCAAATTGTTTCAGATTATTTTTTACATGATAATTCTAGGTGATATCATATTTCAGACTATTTTTTCTTTTTTCAGAAGAATTAATTTAGGCTTGATTAACACCCTATCCATAATGTAAATGCGTGTACTACAAATATTTTTTTAATAAATTCCATACCAACGGTAAGGTTCTATAAAAGCAGTAGTGGTGATGCAATTAAGATAAATCTAAATTCATGGGAGATAATTGCTTTGAGCGAGAGCAGGAAATGTGTAAGAAAAACACAGTACACAAAAACACAGCAATCCATCTTACAAAGGGATGTCATAACCTGCATTTTCAGGAAACTGGTCTACAGCAGTATTTCAGTTGTAGAATTAGAAACTTATGGTTTATTCATGAAACTTGCTGGTGTGTGGATACGTAGTAAGATTCTGCTGATGGAAACTCTTCCTGAAGAAATAGGGCAGAATCTTTTATAAAGGTGACCTGTGCCGGGATAAAAAAAAAAAAATTAACGTTCTAGCATAGAATCTTATGGTAAAAAGAGTTGCGAACATATTTTTGATTTGTAAACTTTTTTTTAAATAAAGTGTGAAGTTCTTATCTGGCCAATGTAGCAATATTTATGTTAGCAATGCCTTTTTTTTTTTATACCTTGCTTCATTCACATTGTTTTCTCAAATTATTTGGGTGTTCAGAATTCAATATCTCTACCATCGCATCTTGAACTTCATCACAAATTAACTTAAAGGAATACTATCGCGTTAGGAATACAAAGCTATAATACAGACATGTAAAATAATCCAGACATGGGACTGTGTCTAGAGGTGTATGCGCTACACCATGGTGACGAGGCCCAAAGAAGGCCGAAACGATTGTCTGGCGTTGCTGTATCTCTCGGGCAGAGAGAACTTGCTGGCATTTCGGATCTGGACTGCGCTAATGGGTGCGATCCGTATGATGTGTATAGGTTCACGCTGTAATGGCACAACTGAGCAAAAACATTTTGAGATCTGATCAGAGTTTTACTGAAAGGCGAACTATTGAGAGTCTCTAAGTTTTTGTCCGTTCTCAGAGCTCTCATATTCTCTGTTTTTGTTGCAAACATTTTCCTTGATCTTTTCTTCTTGTGCATGCAGCATGTGTCGTCAGCATCTACAATTTGGATGGAATGTTCACAGCAATGTAGGAAGTGAAATCTCCATCTTTGCTGTGTAAAAGCTAGAGGCCTGGCTTATAGCTGAAGTCATTTTTATAAATTTGCTGCAGTTATACGCCCCAGTCAGCAGTTATTAAGTTGTCATGGTACTTACAGTGACCTTTAGGGGAACACTCTAGGCCAGTGATGGCGAACCTTTTTGAGCCCGAGTGCCCAAACCGCAATACATGCCAAAATTTTTTCCTTAAAGTGCCAACACGGCAATTAAACCTGAATATTGAGGTTTAAGTTTAGAAAAAACAACTCGGACTGTTGTCCGAACTAATTAACAACTTTTGTTTTAAAAGAACACAACAACAGAGAGTTCAATGATACAAATTTTAAATAATGATATAAATAGATAAAATTAAGCTTATATTTATTAGTATCTCCAACAAATGCAATACATACACACAGACTGCTGAATACATACACACACACAAGACTGCTGAATATAGAGACTGCTGAGTACACAGACAGACAGTCTGCTGAGTACACAGACAGTCTGCTGAGTACACAGACAGACAGTCTGCTGAGTACACAGACAGTCTGCTGAGTACACAGACAGACAGACTGCTGAGTACACAGACAGACAGACTGCTGAGTACACAGACAGACTGCTGAGTACACAGACAGACTGCCGAGTACACAGACAGACAGACTGCTGAGTACACAGACAGAGACTGCTGAGTACACAGACATAGACTGCTGAGTACACAGACAGACAGACTGCTGAGTACACAGACAGACAGTCTACTGAGTACACAGACAGTCTGCTGAGTGCACAGACAGCCAGACTGCTGCGTACACAGACAGTCAGATTGCTGCGTACACAGACAGCCAGACTGCTGCGCAGGGCCGCCACCAGAAATTTGGGGGCCCCTAACTGAGCTCAGGGTCTGGGCCCCTGGGGGCCCGCCTCCAAAACCGCCCACAGAGACCGCCCACAGAGACCGCCTCCAAATCCCGCCCACAGGAATACACACACAGACACAAACACATTCACTGATACAAAAGGACAC
Organism: Pelobates fuscus; assembly: GCF_036172605.1. Classification (NCBI taxonomy): domain Eukaryota; kingdom Metazoa; phylum Chordata; class Amphibia; order Anura; family Pelobatidae; genus Pelobates; species Pelobates fuscus. Next base: position 330,846,141 of record NC_086319.1, read on the forward strand.
AGATACACACACACACACACACACACACTGATACATACTAACAGACACACATACTGATATGCATATAGGCATACATACTGACACACAAATACTGAGACATACACACATATACAGACACACAGGCGTACATAGTGACAGACACATACTAACATAGATACAGACACACATGCATAAGGACATACAGACACATTCATAATGACATACAGACAGACATTCATACTGACATACACACATTCGTACTGACATGCAGACATACATACACTGACATTCATACACACATAATGACATGCATAGAGATAGACATACATGCATACAGACATACATTCATACTGGCATCCATACAGACACTGACATCCATACATACACACATTCATAATGACATACATTCATACTGGCATACATGCATTCATACAGACACACATTCATAATGACATGCAGACATACATACACTGACATGCATACACATAGACATACATGCATACAGACAGACATACACACATTCATAATGACATGCATACATACATACACTGACATTCATACACATAATGACATGCATACAGATAGACATACATTCACACACAGACACACAGACAGACAAACACAGACATACATACACACAGACAGACATACACACACACAGACAGACATACATACACAGAATACTCTTGCGACCCGTTTTTTCTCTCCATAAGTTTAAAGGGTAATCCAGACGTGGACCCCTTGCTCACGGTGCCTAGAGAGATATCAGCTATGCCTCACTGATGATGCCTAACAAGGCTGAAACGATCGTCTGGGGTTGCTGTATCTCTCGTGCAGAGAGAACTTGCTGGCATTTCGGATCTGGACTGCCCGTATGGGTGGGACCAGTCTGATATGCTTCAGATATGTTCTCTCTGTAATGGCACAAGATGAGCTAAAACCAGCTTGAGTTCTGAGCGGGGACCCACCGAAGGGCAGGCTATTTCAGCTGCTGTCCGTTCTCAGAATACTCTTGCGACCCGTTTTTTCTCTCCATAAGTTTAAAGGGTAATCCAGACGTGGACCCCTTGCTCACGGTGCCTAGAGAGATATCAGCTATGCCTCACTGATGATGCCTAACAAGGCTGAAACGATCGTCTGGGGTTGCTGTATCTCTCGTGCAGAGAGAACTTGCTGGCATTTCGGATCTGGACTGCCCGTATGGGTGGGACCAGTCTGATATGCTTCAGATATGTTCTCTCTGTAATGGCACAAGATGAGCTAAAACCAGCTTGAGTTCTGAGCGGGGACCCACCGAAGGGCAGGCTATTTCAGCTGCTGTCCGTTCTCAGAATACTCTTGCGACCCGTTTTTTCTCTACACTGACATTCATACACATAATGACATGCATACAGATAGACATACATTCACACACAGACACACATACAGACAAACACAGACAGACATACACACACACAGACAGACATACATACACACAGACAGACAGACAGACATACAGACATACATACACACACAGACAGACATACACAGACAGACAGACAGACATACACACAAACAGACAGACAGACATACACACAAACAGACAGATAGACATACATACACACAAACATACATACACACATACATACATACACACAGACAGACAGACATACATACACACAAACAGACAGACAGACATACACACAGACATACATACACACAAACAGACAGACAGACATACACACAGACATACATTCACACAGACATACATACACACAAACATACATACACACACAGACAGACATACACACAGACAGACAGACAGACAGACATACACACAGACAGACAGACATACACACATACAGACAGACATACACACAGACATACACACACACAAACAGACAGACAGACATACACACAGACAGACAGACAGACAGATATACACACAGACAGACAGACAGACACACAGACAGACAGACATACACACACACAAACAGACAGACAGACATACACACAGACATACATTCACACACACACACACACACACACAGAGCTCATTTTCCAGCCACCCTCCTGTTTCTTACCTTGTCTTTGCAGGAGGGTGGCTGGCTGGGGCTGATGGAACTGTCAGTCGGCTGGCTCTCCCTCTTCATTGTCGGGCGGGCGGGGCTCTCCCTCTTCATTGTCGGGCAGGCGGGGCTCTCCCTCTTCATTGTCGGGCAGGCGGGCGCTCCCTCCTCCCGCGCGGAGTGAGCTGGGAGGAAGTGACTACTTCCTCCCAGCAGCACTTGCGCTGCGGCGGCAATTTATTTTTTAAAGGGGCCCGGTCGCGCTATACCACGGCCACAGCGCTGACCGGGCCCCTGAAGATATGGGGCCCATCGGGTGGCCCTAAGGCCACCCGATGGGCCCCATCAGCGTGCGGGCGCCGCAGTTCCGCTGCTACACGTGGGGCCCGGGCCCCCCAGGGCCGCCGGGCCCGTGACAACCGTTATGGTTGTCACCCCCTGATGGCGGCCCTGCTGCTGCGTACACAGACAGACAGACTGCTGCGTACACAGACAGACTGCTGCGTACACAGACAGACAGACTGCTGCGTACACGCAGACTGCTGCGTACACGCAGACTGCTGAATACACGCACACACACTGCATTGAGGGGTGTGTGTGAGAGTTGCTGTGTGTGAGGGGTGCTGTGTGTGTGTGAGGGGTGCTGTGTGTGTGTGTGAGTGTGAGGGGTGCTGTGTGTGTGGGGTGGGGTGGGGTGGGGTGGTGGGTGTGGGGTGCTGTGTGGGTGTGTGTGAGGGGTGCTGTGTGTGAGAGGGGTGCTGTGCTGTGTGGGGGGTGCTGTGCTGTGTGGGGAGGTAGGGGTGCTGGGCGGGGGTAAGGGTGCTGTGTGTGGGGGGGTAGGGGTACTGTGTGTTGGGGTAGAAGTGATGTGTGTAGGGGGAGGGGAGGGGTGCCGGGTGTGGGGGAGATGAGGGGTGCCGGGTGTGGGGGAGGGGAGCTGGGTGTGGGGGAGGGGAGCTGTGTGTGGGGGGTAGGGGTACTGTGGGGGGTAGGGGTACTGTGGGGGGTAGGGGTACTGTGGAGGGGGTAGGGGTACTGTGTATGTGGGGGGGTAGGGGTACTGCTGGGGGGTAGAGGTGCTGTGTGTGGGGGGGTAGGGGTACTGCTGGGGGGTAGGGGTGCTGTGTGTGTGGGGGGTAGGGCACTGCTGGGGGGTAGGGGTGCTGTGTGTGTGAGGGGAGTAGGGGTACTGCTGGGGGGTAGGGGTGCTGTGTGAGTGGGGGGGTAGGGGTACTGCTGGGGGGGTAGGGGTGCTGTGTGTGTGGGGGTGTAGGGGTACTGCTGGGGGTAGGGGTGCTGTGTGTGCGGGGGGGGGTAGGGGTACTGCTGGGGGGTAGGGGTGCTGTGTGTGTGGGGGGTAGGGGTGCTGGGCGGGGGTAAGGGTGCTGTGTGTGGGGGGGTAGGGGTACTGTGTGTTGGGGTAGAAGTGATGTGTGTAGGGGGAGGGGAGGGGTGCCGGGTGTGGGGGAGATGAGGGGTGCCGGGTGTGGGGGAGGGGAGCTGGGTGTGGGGGAGGGGAGCTGTGTGTGGGGGGTAAGGGTACTGTGGGGGGTAGGGGTACTGTGGGGGGTAGGGGTACTGTGGAGGGGGTAGGGGTACTGTGTATGTGGGGGGGTAGGGGTACTGCTGGGGGGTAGAGGTGCTGTGTGTGGGGGGTAGGGGTACTGCTGGGGGGTAGGGGTGCTGTGTGTGTGGGGGGTAGGGCACTGCTGGGGGGTAGGGGTGCTGTGTGTGTGAGGGGAGTAGGGGTACTGCTGGGGGGTAGGGGTGCTGTGTGAGTGGGGGGGTAGGGGTACTGCTGGGGGGGTAGGGGTGCTGTGTGTGTGGGGGTGTAGGGGTACTGCTGGGGGTAGGGGTGCTGTGTGTGTGGGGGGGTAGGGGTACTGCTGGGGGGTAGGGGTACTGCTGGGGGGTAGGGGTGCTGTGTGTGCGGGGGTTAGGAGTACTGCTGGGGGGTAGGAGTACTGCTGGGGGGTAGGGGTGCTGTGTGTGTGGGGGGCGGGTAGGAGTACTGCTGGGGGGTAGGGGTGCTGTGTGTGTGGGGGGGTTAGGAGTACTGCTGGGGGGTAGGGGTGCTGTGTGTGTGTGTGTGGGGTAGGGGTACTGCTGGGGGGTAGGCATGCTGTGTGTGTGGGGTAGGGGTTCTGCTGGGGGGTAGGGGTGCTGTGTGTGGGGGGGTAAACTTTGAAAAAAAAAAAAAAGTACATTAAATTATTATCTCCCCCCCCCCTTCTTCTAGGAGGGGGGGGGGGGGGGACACAGTCATCCCTGGTGGTCCGGTGGTGGCAAGTACTGCTTCCGGTTCGGGAGGCAGGGGGAGGCAGGGGAGGGATCTTAGAAGCAGCTCCCCTGTCCTCCCGCGCGATGCTGTGTGGAGCGTTGCCATGGTAACGCGCAGCAACGCTCCACACAGTTTGCCTGCGAGAGGACAGGGGAGCTGCTTCAAAGATCCCTCCCCCGCCTCCCCCTGCCTCCCGAACCGGAATCAGAGTAGGCGCCTGCCATTTCGGGCAGGCAGGTGCCTACTCTGCAGCGATGGCAAACCTATGGCCGCGTGCCCACAGAAAGGGCCCGGCGTGCCACCTGTGGCACGCGTGCCATAGGTTCGCCATCACTGCTCTAGGCACTGTAAATGCTTCATCTCAGCGGTTGTAATGTACGGATTTCCGTGGCACCACAAAGAGTGATGGCCCAGATCAATTGCACTGCTTTCTCCTCTTGCTGAGCCCAGCAACATGACCCCCGCAGCCACTCTTTACTCACTGCAGCCAAGCATGACAGAGCCGCAGACTGCGCTCCTGCTGCGGTGGCAACTTGCAGAGCATGATAAGAATCCGGTGGTAGGGTTTTCAGCTAGACTTATAAATGAGAATGATCTGTACCTGAGAAGTTCTTATAATTGGGCCACCTGACACTTTATATGAGGGTGGTGTATTCAAGGCACATTTAACGTTTCCAAGCGACAATCCCTCCAGGCCGCCTAAGATGACATTTTACTATTACTATTTTACTGAGAGGGTAGTGGATGCATGGAATAGTTTCTAGCTGAAGTGATAGAGTTAAACACAGTGAGGTAGTTTAAGCAAGCGTGGGATAGGTATAAGGGTATCCTAACTATAAGATAAGGCCAGAGACTAATAAAAGTATTTAGAAAATTGGGCAGACTAGATGGGCCGAATGGTTCTTATCTGCCGTCACATTCTATGTTTCTATGCTCTTCCGTTGAATGTTAAACCATTTTTATGGTTTATTGCTAAAGGAGAGTAACCAGCAGCTCATCTCCTCTGTGCTGCTCAAACTAATGCAGAAGCATTAACTAGCGCAGCAATAAGTAACGGTGACTTTGACTTCCGGGGATGATGTACTCTTAACCCTTTCAGACCCGATCCCGTCAATACACGGACTCCTAAAACTCCTACACTCTTACTCAGCCATAACGGACTACAAACTAAACCTTTCCTAATCCAAATTACTCCCTATCTAAATAACAAAACAAAAAAAGATGCATTGTCACTTACCCTGTTTTTATTATTAATATTTTTTAAACTGTTTACTTATGCCTATATATAACAGATATGCGTTTGTGAGGTGTGCAAAATATATAATTATCCCCGCCTCTATATCCTGCAACTGGGTTCCTCCATCTTATCTCTTTGTCAGTCATTGTTATAAGTTCTGTCCTTAGAATATGGAGGTCAGCATAGAGGGAAGAGGAGAAAGAAAACAATGTTTCCATTTCTCCTGTTTATTAACAACTGTAGCGCTGTTCCACCCCAAATTCTATTTCTCTTTATTAACAATGCTTGCCTTGGTTTTGCCTTGTCTGAACTCGATTATGATGTCATTTGCTGAATCTCAATATAAATTTAAAAGAAAATTGGAACATTTGAAAAACAAATAATGGGTGATTTTCATTTTCTTATTCAATGGTGTAATTTCCAGAGAAGTGTCAGATGTTCTTTAAGCAGGTCCATCTGTATCTTTGTGTCTGTCACGTTGAGTTTATGATAAAACTTTTAGTACTGTATATAAATAACAGACTGTCAAACCTCTTGTCTGTAGTTCTGTTTTGGACATAGTGTGCAGGCACCTCAACATGGTTAATGCAATTAAATGTCCTGAAGAATATTTCACTGTAAAATGAGGTATCGCAATTCTCTACTTCTTGCCTTCTGTCAAATGTTGTTATAGATGATCCATAATCCAATATACTGCAATGTAAACAAGCAGTGTCCTTATCTTGTTAGAGGTTTTTTTTGTATAATATTGTTGTGTTCCTCATATTGCAGGACATAATGAAATAGTTTTCTGAGCTCAGCTATATAGAGCTGCTTATTCACTACCTGAATGTAAAATAGTTTTTGGCCTTTATCCGTTCAAATATGTCTCTGCTGAAACATGAAGTAAATGTTGATTTAGAAAAGGTAGCTTGAGCTGAATAACTGTCGCAGGCTAGATTTTTGACAGTAACATGTTGCTCTTGGAATGAGGCAAACGAAATGCACATTTCAAATAGGCTAAAGAGCGTTAAACATGTTTTGGCTAGTATTTATTATGAATATTCTACTCTCCCCCTTTTCTCTCCCCATGTAAAATAAAATGCCAGTCTCTGGTGGGTTATTGGCTTTTATAAACCAGTGTGACCATCTGTGCCACTTGTGTCATCTGCCAGATTTAATTTCTAGTAGCATGTCACAGAGAATAGATTGTCTTTTTTTTTTTTTTTTTAACAATGGCATTGCTGGTACTTATCTAAAAAAATGTGTAAATCAAATTCCTGAGGTTAGCAAGTCACATGTGGTAGATGTGTCATTATTTCTAATACTTTATATGTAAAACATAAAAAAAATTGCAGTTAAATACAAGGGACTTCCCAAAATGTAAACTTATTTTCAATGGCATTTTTTTTATTTATTGCTATATAAAATGTAGATGGAAACCATACAAGACTGATGTACTTACTGTAAAATAAACATTTACATTCTCATCCAGGGCCAGTGCAAGGATTTTTGGCTACACAGGCAAAGATACATTTTGCAGACCCCCTTAAAAAATGTTTTAAAAAATGCGTCTTCACCTGTGTGTCTTGTAACCCCCCTATTGATTTTCTTACCCTCTTTAATGTATTTTTATCCCCCTTTACTATGTCTTACACCCAATTAGGGGAGGAAGTAGGTGGCTAGGGGCTGTAGTGTGGGGGGCAGGGGTTGTAATGGGGGGTATGGGCTGTAATTGGGGGGCTAGGAAATGTAGTGGGGGGATAGGGGCTGAAGTAGGTTGATGGCTACAATTGGGGAAAGGGGCTGTGGTGTGGGTGATATGGGTTGCAATTGGGGCAGAGGGGCTGTAGTGGGGATGTTATGGGGCTGTAGTAAGGGTATGGTGGCTGTGGTGGGTGGGGCATGGAGCTGAGGAAGGGGAACAGGGGCTGAGGAAGGGGGTCAGAAGCTATAGAGGAGTGGAGGATTGCAGAGAGGGGGACAGAAGCTGTAGAGGAGTGGACAGCTACTATAGAAGGGGCCACATGGGCTGTAGAGGGGGGCACAGCTGATGTAGAAAGGGGCACAAGGGCTGTAGAGGGGGGGCAGGGTCTGGGAGGGAGGCAGGGGCTGACGGGAGGGACAGGGCTAAGGGGGTCAGGAGCTGAGAGGGGGAACATGAGCTATAAAAGAGGGGACAGCTGCTATAGAGGGAGCCACAGGGGCGGAGGAAAGGAACAGGGGCTGTGTAGGGGGATAGGGGCTGAGTAAGGGGACAGGGGCTGAGGAGGGGGACAGGGGCTGAGGAGGGGAACAGGGGCTGAGTAGGGGGATAAAAAAAAACAAAAAAACTAAAGTGTATTTCCCCCCCACCCTGAAGCTTACCTTGGGCCAGGAAGGGGTGGGACAGGATATGGAGTCTGCATACAGCAGCCAGGGAAGTCGGCCGGCCTCTCCTGATGATGTCAGTGGGAGGGGGCTTGATTTACACTGCTCTGCTCCCAGACTCCCCAGCGAAGAGTTTCCTATTGTAGTTTAAATAATTGAAAAAATAAATACATTTAGAATATATGTGCATCATAAAAGACCATCTACATTTGTTTTGAATATTTTGATTGTTGTCACAACATAAATGCGGATATCAAACATATTATTGTGAAATCAAGTAGTCGCCTCCGCAGAGGCGTGTATATTGGTACATGAAAATATATGCAGATATTCGCCTGCGCAGAGGCGTGTATATCGGATCATGTGTATAACAATAGACAGTCTTCTATTTGGTTGTGTGCATTTTGAAACATATAAACTTATCGTGCTCAGTTATTATGATTAACCCCTTAAGGACCAAACTTCTGGAATAAAAGGGAATCATGACATGTCACACATGTCATGTGTCCTTAAGGGGTTAAGCAGGTGTACATATTCTTTTTTCTTTTTGAACCTTAGTACAAGTTGTCATGACAGGTGGGGCATGGTGTGGTTTGCATAAGTACATTCGGCTTTTCGTTAGTCTTGCCCTCCGTCACCGCTCCGGTCCGCCATATCCCACGGCCCGTTGTAGGTCCGCCCGGGTCTTAATTAATACTAGATTAATTTTGCATGTAATCTAAATCTAGTACCGTCTAAACTATGTCATTCCAAGACAGCAGGGAGCCCTTTTCATGATTAGTTTCAAGCATCATGACCTTAGCTCTGCCTCATCGTATCTTCCTCTACTGAAAGATGATATTTAGTGAGGGGGGACTATATCTCTTTCTTCTCTGGTTCTATACTATCAGTGAAATACACCATCACTTGATGTGCCCCTCTATTTAGTACAGCATACTTACACCTATGTATTTATTATCTGTGCTGTTTAGAACAACACGAAACCTGTGTTCTGTTGCATTAGTGAACTAGTTGGTTTTTGTTCTTTAGTAGGCTAGACCGGTTACTATGATAAGATTGCGCTGCATTGCATGTATGCTGTATAATCTAGAGTTGAAGGATGATGTAGACTTGAATAATCACTTAGTTTGAACTGACATTCTGCAATAATTTCTGGCCAGTGGAGTGGTCAGTCGAATTTGCATACTTCGAGATGAAATATACCCAAACTATGGACCAAATTAGCCACACATCGGCTGAACATGGTCATTTTGATATGAATTTCTGAGTTGCACAACTGCCACATAAAAACAACAAGTTATGAGAGAAAAGATAATTGATGGCTAGGGAACAGTCACTTAATGTTGATTTTCTTCACAAACCAAATAAGAACTGAGCAATAGAAGGAAAAAAGGAGGAGCAGTAAGAAAACATGTTTTCCCCTCTACATTTAAAAAAAAAAAAAAAAATAGTTACCTTTACTTTTATATTTACTGGTTACTTTTTTTCCCACTTGACCTGTAAACCAAATTTCAGAAAAGTGCTTCCATCAGTGTATATATAGATAGGATAATATTATGTAAATTTTTTATACTATACTGATTGGCCGCACTGATTGGCTACACTTATAGGCTACACTGATTGGCTACACTGATTGGCCCATTTTTACGTCCTTTTGGTTTGTCTGATTCCTTTCTGAATCAGGTTTTTGATACCAAAATTCTACTGAGCCAAACAGACATGCCAACATTCAGACACTCTGAAAAATGTTCTATTTTTATGAAAAAAAAATGTTCTCTTCAAGCACAGGCCTATGGATTGAGGCATTTCTTTATTCATGATGTAAAAGATCCAGCAATCTATTTAAAGAGACACGATAGTCACCAGAACAACTACAGCTTAATGTAGTTGTTCTGGTGAGTATAGTCAGTTTTTGCAGACTTTTTGCTGTAAACACTCCAACGTTCTGCATGGAGACACTGAACTTTCCACATAGAGATGCATTGATTCAATGCATCTCTATGGGTAGATGCTGATTAGCCAGGATTGTGCTTGGCTCCACTCCTAGCCCGCCTTCTTGGTTGAGATCATCAGAGTTGACAATCTCAGCCTATCTAATGCTTTCCTGTGGGAAAGCATTGTGATTGACTGAGATCATCACATCTGATGATGTCAGCCAAGGAGGCAGATCAGAGTCAGAGCCAGCACCAGCAGATTGGAATAAGGGTAAGATTTACTATATTTAGGAGGGCAAGATAGTGATTTTAACACTATAGGGTCAGGAATACATGTTTGTGTTCCTTACCCTATAGTGTTCCTTTATGTTTGGTGTTTCCTGTCCTAGGAGTCAGGTACATTTTGCCAGCTATACATATTTTTTTTCTCTGTCTGTCTATATATATATATATATATATATATATATATAATGTGTATATGTCAGAATGCTACAAAGATAGATAACTAGAAAAATGATAATACAAACTGAGCTATTCACTAAACTGAGAATTCAAAGTGAATTATAAGTGAATAACATAAGGCCAAAGTCATAACTGACTTTGAAAATGTTTCCTTTTCAGATATTTTTACCCTGAACCTGATATTCACTGAATAACCCTTTAAACGTTTTGAAGGTCTTTCTATTTTGTTAATTCCAGATGATAATATCATTATTTTATTTCTTGTCTAATTTCGTATTATGGTGTATCCAGAGGTGATGAAGTGAAAGCATTCTATTAACGATTATATGGTAAGTTGTCTATTTGCATATTTCTATTAGCTTGTGTGACAAATATATTGTTTCTGCTCTTCCTTTTCTCTTATGTTTATTGCTTTCTGGTTTAAAAACAAAAGATGTATTTGAACACATATTGGTTGAATAAAACAACATACAAAATTTATTAGCAGAGGAAAGCATTAGTGCTTTATTTGATGAAATATATCATATATATTTTGATAAAATGAATTTAAATATTTCCAAAAATATTAGATTATTTGAAAATCTAATCCAAAAATATGTTTTTAAAAAATATTTTTTTTTTTTGATGGGGACATCGTAACATGAAAGTCTTTGTTAAAAAATACACACAAGGTAGTAAAAGAGATCGTCCTTTATTCGTTTTTTAATATTATTTTTCTACTTCCCTAAAATCCGACCTCTTCTGTATGTTTTTCAACTGAGCTGATCCAACTACTTTTTGCCCAGCACTAATTTCCTTGTTCATACTGGGCAGTGCCCAATCAAATGCCAGGTTCACTTTAACACCTAAACAATAGAGAATCAGACTGCTGGGTTGGCATGTGCATGGGGAAAATATTCGGTTCAGTTCGGCATTCCGAAATTCGGGACTTCAGCTATACGGAACTTCAGGACTTCGGTTCGATTCGGCACTTCGACACCTCGGAACTTCGGTACTTCGACACTTCAACGCTTCAGAACTTCAGCAACTTCGGAACTTTGGCATTTCCCTAAATTACTTCAATGGAGGGACCTATTGTCCTCCCCCAGGGCCCCACCCCTGAGCGTTGGGTGGGGGCCCTACAGTTAAATAATGGGGGGAACCTATTGTCCTCCGCCCTGGCACCCACTCCTGAGTGGCGGGTGGGGGCCCTATATTAGAATAAGGGGGGACCTGTTTTCCTCCCCCCGACCCCCACCCCTGAGCAGTGGGTGGGGGCCCTAAATTAGAATAAGGGGGGACCTATTGTCCTCCCTCCTGGCCCCCACCCCTGAGCGGTGGGTGGGGGCCCTAAAGTAAAATAATGAGGGGACCTATTGTCCTCCCCCCGACCCCCACCCCTGAGCAGTGGGTGGGGGCCCTAAATTAGAATAAGGGGGGGACCTACTGTCCTCCCTCCAGGCCCCCACCCCTGAGCGGCGGGTGGGGGCACTAAATAAAAATGTAACCCCCTCCAGGTGACTAGGGGTCCCCAAACCCCTAGTCACACCCCTCCCCCCAAAAAATAATGAACCCCTACCTACCCCCCTCACCCTAAAAATAGTGAGGGAGTACCAATAACTAGGTACCTGTAAAAAAAACTAAAAAAAACTTACCATTTGATGTCTTCTTTTTTTCTAAAATCTTGTTTTTTCAGCCCCAAAAAAGGGCAAATAAAAATCCATAATAACTGTCGTACTTTAAAAAAAAAAAAAGACAGAGTGCAAAAAAAATTAAATCCATGTTCACCCATGGGGGGCACCGCGCGAACTGAGCTCCGCAGGGCAGGGGAAGGCTTATAAAGCCTTGCCCTACCCTGCAATTAGGCTCAGAGCACTCTGGTTGGTTGGTTTAATCCAACCAATCAGAGCGCTCTGTGTCATTTTACACAGCGTGGGGAAGTTCTTTGGAATTTTACCACGCTGTGTAATTTGACTCATAACTCTCTGGTTACTTTCAATCAGCCAATCAGAGTGTTGTTATGAGTCAAATTACATTGACTGGCTAAGTTACTAACATTTTATATGAATGTGTTACTTGATTGTTGTAAGTGTTGCAAATGCTTACAGCTGAATCCTGGCTATGTTTGTATACTTTTTATTTAAACTGGTATACAGTGTAACATTCTTCATTCTTCCACTGGGTATATTAGCACTTCGGCAATTCTGTGCTTCGGAACTTCGGCACTTCTGCAATTTCGTAACTTTGGCAATTTGGAACTTCAGCAATTCAGCTATTCGGACTTTCGGAAGTATCCGAATTAACCAAAATTCATCCGAATTGACATTCAGAACGAAACAAATTGCACATGTCTACTGCTGGACAATGCACTAAAGCCAAAATAATTTTGGTGACTAGAGTGTACCTTTAACAGTTTGTAATGTAAAGGGGAATTCTAAACTAGGATTGACCACTTCTATTTCAATTCATCATACAAATGGTGCGTAAAAATACTTGAATTAAAGAAAATAATAACAATAAAGATAAACAAATTAGTCACTGTTAGAGTCTTTCTTTTTCTCTTTCTACAAGTCCCCATAGATAATCTTATCCGCCTTAATATTTGGGAAAAAATATGTTTTTCTCATTTTAATTAGTTATTTTTATTTGACATATTTAATATAAAATTATATAATTCTTTAAAATTGAGAAGTTCACTTCCTTTGTCTGTTTTATTTAGATGAAGGCTTGTGGATGTATTACTTACACCTAAATGCATTCACAGAAAAACATATATGTAAAGCTTGTTTCAGTGTGGCCTTGAAAGACATGACTTTGGTCTAGGCCTCTAGGGTGACAAAATTCTTACATATTCAACTGCTGAAAAGGACCATAATGCTTAAGGGCATCTTTGGTTAAATGATCATACAGAGAGATCTTGATTTTGCATTTCAGTGAAGCACAACCAAGTGGCAGGACAGGCTGAAAGGGCCCCTAATAGGAACCTTAAAGGGACTCTCCAGGCAGAGTATTTTACTCACCTGGTTCCAGCGCCGGGAGCCTCGTGAAGCCGCGGCCCCTATTTCGTCAAAATGACGAAATAGGCGGGCGCGAGCAGGCGCTTCCATTTGGAAGCGTCATTGCTCCATTTGGAAGCGTCATTGCTCCCTTGTGCGCATGCACGGCTTCGCCGCACATACTTCATAGGGCGTCATTTATGCCGCCCTCTGAAGTCCTAAGCGCACTGCCGCGCATGCGCGCGGTGTGCACGGCCGCGAGCTGAGCTGACTGACAGCTCAGCTCGCGGTCTATACCCGCCCCCTCTCCTCTGCTGACAGGCTGGAGAGAGAAGGCATCTACGTCTGACGTGTACAAGGCCTTTTTAGGGCCTTACATGATAGGAAGTCCCTCTGGTGGCTGTCTGAGTGACGGCCACTGGGGGTATTCCTATCAATCAATGTAAACACTGTATTTTCTCAGAAAATACAGTGTTTACATTAGATTACCTGCAGGGAGCTATAGATCTCACCTGAACAAATACATTAAGCTGTAGTTGTTCAGGTGACTATAGTGTCCCTTTAAGTACTTGGTCCTGGTCGCCCTGGACACAATGGGCAAATTACCAAGAGTCCTTGGAGACAGGGTAAATAACAAGGTAGTTTCACAAAGTATCTTCACATATTAGTACCAATCGATATATTTTGAAGATGATTAGAGGACTCTAATAATATCTTACATACCCTTGGAACCAAGTGAAACCTAATCAGTGAGCACCTATTTGCTTCTAAAACACTAATTGAAAACAGTTTTAGTACATTAATTTGGCTTATAGTTGTGTTTGTTCTAAATTGACAAGAAATATACCACTTTGTATATATTTACCTTTAAAAATTCATCGGAATATCCTAAAAATTTCTCAAATACTGATGTATTATATCCAAGAAGAGGCTTTAAGCAGGGTTCAAAGTAGTTATATAGGATAAAAATGCAAAGAGCAACATTTCAGCCTAAGCTTGACAAAGACCTTTGCTTCGGTCAAAACGTTGTTGTTGCATTTTGAGCCAATAAAACTGCTTTGAACCATGCAAGTGCCTGATGTCTCTTCTTGGATATAATGTATACTCCAGGGTTTGGTAAAACACATCAACCCTGTTATATATCTTAGTATCATCAGCAAAAATACATACCTTACCATCAAGACCTTCAATTATGTTTCTCCCAAAAAATCTCTAAGGTCATCAAACTGGAAAATTCTGGCCAGTGACGACACCCTTCCAAAGGTTTGTAACCCCTTAGTGACCAGGCCATTTTTCAATTTTATTACCGTTAAGGACCAGGGCTCTTTTTACATTTCTGCAGTGGTTGTGTTTAGATGTAATTTGCCTCTTACACATTTACTGAACCCATACATATTATATACCATTTTTCTCGCTATTAAATGTTCATTCTAAAGATACCATTATGTTCATCATATCATATAATTTACTAGAATAAAAAAAGTAAAATATGCTAAAAAAAAAAAAAAAAAACACAGCTGGCCATCATGCACCCATGTCCCAGTTGGAACATGTCTGAAGCCGGCCAATGTAATTCACCTCCGTCAAACTGTATGTTTTTGAAAAGTACACACTCTAGGGCATTTCACATGGTGGCATTTCAACACTTTACATGCACTAATTCTGCCACCAGTCTCTGTCAAACGTTTTTGTGGTGTTATTTTTCACTCACACATTCTACTTTGGGCATAGATTCTAAGCTCCTGTTAGGTGTTACTGCCAAAGAACACCCCAATATGTACTCGGCATCATCTCCCGAGTACATCGATAACACCCATGCATACGTTTGTCGGGTTCACTGGGGGGTGCAAAGCGAAATGTCTGATATGCGTTTTTCAAATTTTACATATCTTGTTTGCCTATCTTCCTTTTGGGGGCCTTATCAGATATCCCAATGTATTTTCTTGCCATGAGCGTGCATATATTTGAAAAGTTGACACCCCACAGTAGTTGAAGAACGTGTGTGGAGGTAACTGTTCAATCCTCAATTTTACACATGCACACCACTTTTTGACTGTGATTTAGGAGAGCCCGTTGTTGATTATTGCAAGAAAACACCCCGGGTTGTTTTCTGCAAGGCCTCCTTAGGACACCCATGCCCCCCCATGCACAGGTTTGCCAGGATTTTGGGAAGGTACGGTTACAATTGTATGACTTACAATTTGAGCTGAAATTGAGAGTATTTCTTTTGATAGGCCTATCTTTAGCTTGGGGCTTATCACATACCCCAGTTTTATATATCGCCACAAAAGGGTACATACTTGAAACGTAGACACCCCGACGTATTGCATGTGGAGTGCTTTGATGCAACTTTTTTTTAGCTAGACAAAAAATAAAAAAAGTTGAAGAACGTGTGTGGAGGTAACTGTTCAATCCTCAATTTTACACACGCACAATGCTTTTTGACTGTGATTTAGGAGAGCCCGTTGTTGGTTATTGCAAGAAAACACCCCGGGTGGTTTTCTGCGAGGCCTCCTAAGGACACCCATGCCCCCCATGCATAGGTCTGCCAGGATTTTGGGAAGGTACGGTTACAATTGTATGACTTACAATTTGAGCTGAAATTGAGAGTATTTCTTTTGATTGACCTATCTTTAGCTTGTGGCTTATCACATACCCCAGTTTTATATATCTCCACAAAAGGGTACATACTTGAAACGTAGACACCCCGAGGTATTGCATGTGGAGTGCTTTGATGCAACTTTTTGTTAGCCAGACAAAAAATAAAAAAAGTTGAAGAACGTGTGTGGAGGTAACTGTTCAATCCTCAATTTTACACACGCACACCGCTTTTTGACTGTGATTTAGGAGAGCCCGTTGATGGTTATTGCAAGAAAACTCCCCGGGTTGTTTTCTGCAAGGCCTCCTTAGGACACCCATGCCCCCCCCAGCCATGCATAGGTCTGCCAGGATTTTGGGAAGGTACGGTTACAATTTTTGGGGCTTATCACATACCCCAGTTTTATATATTGCCACAAAAGGGTACATACTTGAAACGTAGACACCCCGAGGTATTGCATGTGGAGTGCTTTGATGCAACTTTTTTTTAGCCAGACAAAAAAATAAAAAAGTTGAACGTGTGTGGAGCAGGGGTCAAGTCCTGGGGAATAAAGTGTGGGAACTCACTCGAGTTCCACCCCCACCCCACCACCAAAAAAACCCCAAAACTTGTATGCATATATAAACACGTACACACACACTCAGGTGCACACATACACTTACAGACACACACATACACTCACAGACACACACAGACACACACAAACACACACACACAAATTCACAGATAGACACCCATACTCTCACAGACACACACACACTCACAGACACACACATACACTCACAGACACACGCATACACTCACAGACACACACACACTCCCAGACACACACACACCCAGACATACACTCCCAGACACATACACTCCCAGACACATACACTCCCAGATACATACACTCCCAGACACATACACTCCCAGACACATACACACTCACAGACACCAACACACACATACACTCACAGACACACAAATACACATACATACACATTCCCAGACACACACTCCCAGACACACACACACACTCCCAGACACACACATACATTCACTCACAGACACACACACTCCCAGACACACTCACTCACAGACACATACACACTCACAGACACCAACACACACATACACTCACAGACACACAAATACACATACATACACTCACTCCCAGACACACACTCCCAGACACACACACACACACACACACACTCACATACATACACTCACAGACACACACACTCCCAGACACACACACTCCCAGACACATACACACACACATACATACACTCACAGACACACACACTCCCAGACACACACACACACACACACACTCCCAGACACACACACACACTCACAGACACACACACTCACACACACTCCCAGACACACACATACATTCACTCACAGACACACACACTCCCAGACACACTCACTCACAGACACATACACACACACATACATACACTCACAGACCCACACACTCACTCACAGACACACACATACAAACACACACTCCCAGACATACGCACACTCACAGACACACACACTCCCAGACACATACACATACATACACTCACAGACACACACACTCCCAGACACATTCACACACACTCACTCCCAGACACATAGATACACCCCCAGACACACACACTCACTCCCAGACACACACCCAGACACACACACACCCCCAGACATACACTCCCAGACACACACACTCCCAGATACATACACTCCCAGATACATACACTCCCAGACACATACACTCCCATACACATACACTCCCAGACACATACACACTCACAGACACCAACACACACATACACTCACAGACACGCAAATACACATACATACACTCACTCCCAGACACACACTCCCAGACACACACACACACACACACACACTCACATACATACACTCACAGACACACACACTCCCAGACACACACACTCCCAGACATACACACACTCACAGACACACACACTCCCAGACACATACACATACATACACTCACAGACACACACACTCCCAGACACATTCACACACACTCACTCCCAGACACATACATACACCCCCAGACACACACACTCACTCCCAGACACACACACATACACACACTCCCAGACACATACACACACACACTCCCAGACACACACACACACACACACTCACAGACACACACACACACACACACACTCTCAGACACATACACACACATACATACACTCACAGACACACACACTCCCAGACACACTCACTCACAGACACATACACACATACACTCCCAGACACACACATATACACAAGAATTATTGCATATTTTTTTTAAATTTAAAAATGTCCACCCAGCCTCCCTACCTGGAGAGCTGGCGTGGACCTGTTCCTGGGGTCCAGTGGGGCTTCAGTGCGGCCGGCTCTTGTCTTGCTGTCAGACGCGGCGAGGGAGCTGTGTTCTCTCTGCTCCCTCTCGCCGCGCGGGCTGTCTACTGATGCCAGGAGCCGTAAATGACGTCATATTCCGGCTCCCAGCATCAGCAAACGGCGCGGCGAGAGGGAGCAGAGAGAACACAGCTCCCTCGCCGTGTCTGACAGCAAGACAAGAGCCAGCCGGTGGGTCCTTCAGGTGGCCATTAGGCCACCTCTTGTGCCCCCCATGACAGGGGGAACACGGGGGCATTTGGGGGCGGCATTTTTTGCCGCCCCCTGAGTGCCTGCAGGACCACAAACGGGAACGGCGTTCCTGCTCTAAAAATAGTGATCACTGGCAGGACAGGGGTTAATCATTCTGAAAAGAGCTTTTGGGTCTCAAAAAAGAAAAAAAGATCACAAAAAATGAACCCCTAAAAAAAAAAAAGACACAAACAGCAGAAAAATGCTGCTGTGCAAGAGCCAGTGATTATAGTGATCACTGGCAAGACAGGGGTTAATGGCTCTGAAAAGAGCCTTTGGGTCTCAAGATTTTACAAATCCCTACCTATAAATACCTAAATCTCTCTAGCTAAACCACAGATCTCTCTCCCTCTCTCACTAAAACACAAGTGAAGAGAGGGAGGCAGATCCACACTAATCAGAGAAATGGGGACTTGGGATGAAATTGTTAATGGGGCAAGCTGTGATTGGATGACCCCAGCCTGCCCCTTATGATGCGGCATGCTAGGGATGCCCCCAGAAGCCCCATGATTCACTGCCTTTAGAAAAAGGGGGGGGGGAGTTAAAGCGGCACTGTCATGCCGAACTTACCTTTCCTCAATCTCTTCCTCTTCTCCCCCTCTCTCGGGATCTGTTATTCTTTTCTTCCTGTCTTCTTTAGTTTTCTTTAAAATCATAAGACAAAGTAGGGACTCTTTGCCTTATGGAGGATTCCTCCGCTTGACCAGCTCTAGCCAGCGGAGGAGCAAAGTGTGCTTCTTTTCGGCTGGTCGGAGCAATTTTCCCATGATCCCTAGAGTTTCTCCATTCGTGTTAGGAAGCAATTCGGTACTTTGTTCGTATCGGAATTTCATTCTAATGAATGAAACTCCGATCCTATTCATTGCCACGGCTGCATCTTGCAGCCGCTTAGTAGATAACTCCCTAATTCCCACGGTATCAGGGAGCTATCTACTAAAAGGCTGAAAGACCTAAATTGGTCTTTCAGCCAAATTTACTAATACTAAGCAAAGATTACTTAGCTATATCGCGAGTAGGGGCATGTGTAGTAAGCAGTGAGCAGCCTATAGCTGCTCACTGTAAAAAACAAAAAAAACCTAATTAAACCCCCCCCCCGCGCGCGGCTGGTGTCCTGCCCCCACCCCTGCGCAGTGGGTGGGGGCCCTAAATAAAGATGGTGGGACCTACTGTCCTCCCCCCCTGGCCCCCACCCCTGCGCGTTGGGTGGGGGCCCTATTAAAACAATAAGGGGGGACCTACTGTCCCCCCCCGGCCCCCACACCTGCGTGGTGGGTGGGGGCCCTAATAAAACAATAAGAGGGGGACCTACTGTCCTCCCCCCTGGCCCCCACCCCTGCGTGGTGGGTGGGGGCCCTAATAAAACAATAAGGGGGGGAACCTACTGTCCTCCCCCCCTGGCCCCCACCCCTGTGCGGTGGGTGGGGGCCCTAATAAAACAATAAGGGGGGGACCTACTGTTCTCCCCCCTGGCCCCCACCCCTGAGCGGTTGGTGGGGGCCCTAAATAAAGATAGGGGGGGACCTACTGTCCTCCCCCTGGCCCCCACCCCTGAGCGGTAGGTGGGGGCCCTAAATAAAGATAGGGGGGACCTACTGTCCTCCTCTCCCCCGGCCCCCACTCCTGAGCGGTGGGTGGGGGCCCTAATAAAACAATAAGGGGGGGGACCTACTGTCTTACCCCCCTGGCCACCACCCCTGCGTGGTGGGTGGGGGCCCTAATAAAACAATAAGGGGGGGACCTACTGTCCTTCCCCTGGCCCCCACCCCTGAGCGGTGGGTGGGGGCCCTAAATAAAGATAGGGGGGGACCTACTGTCCTCCTCTCCCCCGGCCCCCACTCCTGAGCGGTGGGTGGGGGCCCTAATAAAACAATAAGGGGGGGGACCTACTGTCTTACCCCCCTGGCCACCACCCCTGCGCGGTGGGTGGGGGCCCTAATAAAACAATAAGGGGGGGACCTACTGTCCTTCCCCTGGCCCCCACCCCTGAGCGGTGGGTGGGGGCCCTAAATGAAACCCCCCCCAATCAAGGTGACTAGGGGTCCCAAGCCCCTAGTCACTCCCCCCCCCACCCAAAACAAACTATCCCCTACCTACCCCCCTCACCCTAAAAATAGTGAGGGGGGAATAAAATAACTAACCTGTAAAAAAAAAAAATTAAACTTACCATTTGACGTCTTCATTTTTCTAAAATCTTCTTTCTTCAGCCCCCAAAAAGGCCAAATAAAAATCCATCATACCCGTCGCACTTAAAAAAAAAAAAAAAAAAACGAGCGCAAAAATAAATTAATCCTTGCCCCGCCCTGCAATTAGGCTTAGAACACAGTTCTTTGGAATTTTCCCACGCTGTGTAAAATGACACAGAGCACTCTGATTGGCTTAAACCCACCAATCAGAGTGTTCTAAGCCTAATTGCAGGGCGGGGCAAGGCTATATAAGCCTTCCCCCGCCCTGCGGAGCTCAATCTGCGCGGAGCCCTCCATGGGTGAAGATGGATTATTTTTTTTGCGCTCTGGTTTTTTATGTTATTTTTAGTTCGACGGGTATGATGGTTTTTTATTTGGCCTTTTTTGGGGCTGGAAAATGAAGATTTTAGAAAAAAGAAGACGGCGAATGGTAAGTTTAATTTTACTTTACAGGTTAGCAATTTTATTCCCCCTTCACTACTTTTTAGGGTGAGGGGGGTAGGTAGAGGCATTTTTATTTGGGTGGGGGGTGGGTGACTAGGGGCTTGGGGATCCCTAGTCACCTTGATGGGGGGGGATTGACTTAGTGCCCCCACCCGCCGCCCAGGGGTGGGGGCGGGGGGAGGACAGTAGGTCCCCCCCATTATCATTATGGCCACAGGCTGCTCACTGTTTAGTGGACATGCCCCTACTCGCGGTATAGCGAGTAGGGGCATTGGGGAGATTTTTATGCTATTATGGGGGTCATATAGGGGGACCTGGGGGGGCTTATGAAGTGGCAGGGAGCACACAGCTCCCTGCCGCTTCTGTCTTTACATATTACAAGGAGGGAGCTGCACGCCGGTAGCTCCCTCCTTGTAATAAACTGAACGAGCAAACGAACACTGATATTCGGTGTTTGTTTGTTTGTTTGATTTTTTCTATTCATTCATTCGTCTGTCTGATGAATGAATGAATAGGTGAAATTCCTGTTCGCATGTCCAGGTGTTTCACTGGGCATGTGCGGGAATCTCAGAGTCTATCTAGTGTGGGCAGATGACGTGTCCCACAGGGACTTCATCTACCCACACAAAGATGGCGGCGCCCTGAATAAAGATCGGGGCAGAAAATAAAGAATAAAAAATAGGTAATGTGGGGGGCTTAGGGGCATTTGGGGGTGACTAGGGGTCAATTGGATGTAGTGGAGGCGGGAGGGGGGTTAAAAAAAAAAACGGCATTCGGCATGACAGTGCCGCTTTAATATTGATCATTTTATTTATTTTATATTTATTTTTTTATATATATATTATTATATATGCACTGAGTGCCAGGACCCCTCAAGGCACTCATCACATGCAGAGCATCACTGCTATACTATCAGAGCTTCCAGAGCTCAAAATAGGTGCAGACGTACCAGGTACGTCCAAGACTGTTTTCTGCCAGACGTACCTGATACGTCCGCGGTCGGGAAGGGGTTAAAGACCCTCCCCATATTTGTTATAAGAAGAATACAAATTTGAGGGACCTTTTGGTTCACACGGACCAAGTGAAGAGCTACGCAGAGAATACAGGAATACAAAATCGTGGCAGTGTCCGATGCCTGGGGTGCGTCACATGCGGACATATGACTCCATCACGCACCTT
Organism: Pelobates fuscus; assembly: GCF_036172605.1. Classification (NCBI taxonomy): domain Eukaryota; kingdom Metazoa; phylum Chordata; class Amphibia; order Anura; family Pelobatidae; genus Pelobates; species Pelobates fuscus. Next base: position 330,868,469 of record NC_086319.1, read on the forward strand.
CCAGCTCCCTGGGGATCGTGGGAAACGTTTATTAAATAGAAAGGCATTCTGGATTTTTCATCTTAACACTATTGCTCCTAAAGGACTCAATTAAATGATTTTGTACCACTCATTTATATAAAACCCCCTGTCAGTATTAGAAATTTTTTTAATTGTTCTTCTTAGTTTTATTATTGTGACGGACCGCCTGACATCCCGACCGGGTACCTCCGTCAATCGCTGCTTCCTAGTACTTGCGAGCACCATAAGCACTGCACTGGAACACCATAACCACCGTAAACCCAACAAACCACCGCAGCTTGGTTGGGGTCTTGCTGTCCACCCAAGACCAGGATCCAGCTTCCAGTGGGTAGCCCTCTTCTAGTCCAGAGAGCGAAGCAGGCTGCTCTTATAAGAGCAAGTGTTGTGATCCCAGAGAGTATAATGATTATAGCAATCCCCAGAGTGGATATAGCTCTCCAATCCCCCAAACATGAGCCTAGACTTCATGAAGGGTAAAACGAATCTCGTTTAACGGCAGCCACAACTGATCTTATATGCATGTCACCATGCAAGGGACACTCCCCCCTGGACCTGAGAGTAAACCACAGTAGAAACAAATACACAATCACATTGGCTCTCAGGTCCAGGACACTCCCACACAAAATAGGTTAATCCCTCCCCTATGCCTGGGAGATAATTGAGTCAAGCACTATACTAAACTCAGTTATCTCCAAACACAAAAAAACACACATTTTTGCAAACACCCCAAAAGTACCTTAAGACACACAAAATCCCCACAAAAGTTACATTCCCTGATAGCCCTGATATGGGTGACCAACATATCCAAAAATCACCCAGATCAGTTCAGTGGTTCAGGAATTTCCTGGAAGTCTTAATTTTGACCGAAGGGCCGCATGGTCCCATGCCCAAAACAGTTCCAGAAAATCAGGGCTTGCGGTTGGTCTAGTTCGGTAGTTTAAAAATAAACAAACTACCGAAGAGAGTCAATAGTTTTACCCTGGAGCTTGTTCCCCTCATCCAGATGAATGATTTCCCCGAACAGTGCCCTTCTAAATTGTATAGAACCGAACACATGCTATGATGGAAGTCCAGCGGTGTTCAGGAGTTTCTGTGTCCAATTTTAGTTCCATGAGATTCATGCCCAAACACCACTGCCTGCATTCATGCAAACATGATGGCCGCCACCTCGTGGTTGTCCATAGGAATTGCGGTCACCCAGACGAACAATTAGAACACTGTGGTGAGAACCGTTCCAAGGTGTTAATATGTGTTAACAAGCTCCCGGGTGGTCCCTGGTTCATGCGGTTGTTCGGTAGTCGAATGGGACATTGTTAGAAAAGGAGGGGAATGCAATCTACCGAACAGAATAGCAAAAAGGCACTTCGTGGTCATAAAGGTCTTTTATGAGCTTTTTTGCATGGCCCATAGTCCAGAGGCAGGAGGCTGGCAAACAAGCCCCTCCAAGAACACGTGAGGAGGCTCAGTTCGTCACAATTTTATTTATTGATTATCCTAGTTACTGGCTCGCTGAAAGGTGTAAACTTTGCACTAATTAAACACAGTCACTTTTATATCTTCATTCTATAAATTGATTGCACTTTAAAAATAGATCACACTTTATGTAGTTTGGCACTTTAAACTACGTATGCACTTTATACAGTCTAGCACTTTTACAGTGAATTAACAATGAATTAGGACTCATGCACTTTTAGCTAATTACTTCATCCTGAACAACTTTAGTGCACTGTCTCTCTCTCTCTCTCTCTCTCTCTCTCTCTCTATATATATATATATATATATATATATATATAAATATATTTTTATACTCAAGCTCAGTAACTACTTCTTCTTTCACTGATATTGTTACATTTTATCTGATTTCCATGTTCTGTGTCTGGTACAAATTTGGCAGTTCATGCCTTGGTTACCGGTTCTATTTCTATCTTTCAAAGCACAATGGGTATTTTGTTTGTGTCTTCTTGGTGATTAGGATTTACTCCCGCTGCCATGGTAACATACGGCACGTCGCGTAAAGGCGGAGTATGTATAAACATGCGCACACTGCACTCGGGAACGCTAGCGGCATTAGTCACAGAACCTGGGGTAAGTCAATTTCCTTTGATTCTTTCCCTATATAAACGTTAATGCTTTTTTTGATGTTTGTTTCTGATCCTGATGAAAGTCCTGGACGGAGACTGAAACGTTGATCCTGTTTTAATGCATCTTCCATAAAGAACACATTTTTTACTTTAAAAGTCTGTGAGTGCTGGTCCCTGCTTTGGATATATATATAATTAGTGAACAACATTAATTTGTCATATGGCTATGTATTAGTGTATAAAATCTATCATATCATTTTAATATATTCCCCACAAGAACACAATGTATCTGTTCTTTTTCATAAGTCTTCTAGAATGCCATGAAAAAAAAGAAAGAAATACAAATTTATATTTGTATGTGTGTTTGTGTACGTTTCTGTGTATGTAAAGTGTGTATGTGTATCAGTGTATCATATGTCTACAGCCAACTTGAAAGCGTGCTTTATTTCAAAGCAATACTGATGCTTGCGTCTCGATCATTACACCTCCTAGATTAGCTATATAGAGCATAAGAAGAAGGTAAATCGAGCATCACAGCAGGAAACTGTCCTCTATTAAGCTGCTTGTTTTGCCTTTTTCTCATCCTGAACAGTGGTTTCACAGTCTGCATTTCAATAGACACGATAAGCAACTTAAATGTAAAACAAAATGTATTTCCAAAAATAAGTTAGACATAGTTGGCTTGAAATAGACAGCCTGCGGTCTCACCTGTCACTGTTCTTTAGATGTTTCCAATATTCAGTTTCATTTACAAGCAAAATGATTAAAATATGACTGCTGCAACAATTTAGATAATCAAAGAAATCTTGTATGTTGTAACATTGGAAGAAGTAAGAACATTTCACAAATATTAGACAAACGGATATCCATAAGTGCATGTGCAGGGTTGTAGTCAATGGAGTATATTCGAAGCTTGGGCTTGTCACCAGTGGGGTACCTCAGGGATCTGTACTTGGACCCATTCTCTTATATATTTTTATTAGTGATATTGCAGAAGGTCTTGATGGTAAGGTGTGTCTTTTTGCGGATGATACTAAGATATGTAACAGGGTTGATGTTCCAGGAGGGATAAGCCAAATGGCAAATGATTTAGGTAAACTAGAAAAATGGTCAGAGTTGTGGCAACTGACATTTAATGTGGATAAGTGCATTATAATGCATCTTGGACGTAAAAACCCAAGGGCAGAGTACAGAATATTTGATAGATTCCTAACCTCAACATCTGAGGAAAGGGATTTAGGGGTGATTATTTCTGAGGACTTAAAGGTAGGCAGACAATGTAATAGAGCAGCAGGAAATGCTAGCAGAATGCTTGGTTTTATAGGGAGAGTTATTAGCAGTAGAAAGAGGGAAGTGCTCATGCCATTGTACAGAACACTGGTGAGACCTCACTTGGAGTACTGTACACAGTACTGGAGACCATATCTTCAGAAGGATATTGATACCTTAGAGAGAGTTCAAAGAAGGGCTACTAAACTGGTTCATGGATTGCAGGATAAAACTTACCAGGAAAGGTTAAAGGATCTTAACATGTATAGCTTGGTGGAAAGGCGAGACAGGGGGGATATGATAGAAACATTTAAATACATAAAGGGAATCAACACAGTAAAAGAGGAGACTATATTTAAAAGAAGAAAAACTACCACAACAAGAGGACATAGTCTAAAATTAGAGGGACAAAGGTTTAAAAATAATATCAGGAAGTATTACTTTACTGAGAGGGTAGTGGATGCATGGAATAGCCTTCCAGCTGAAGTGGTAGAGGTTAACACAGTAAAGGAGTTTAAGCATGCGTGGGATAGGCATAAGGCTATCCCAACTATAAGATAATGCCAGGGACTAATGAAAGTATTTAGAAAACTGGGCAGACTAGATGGGCCGAATGGTTCTTATCTGCCGTCACATTCTATGTTTCTATGTTTCTATGACGGTCCTGAACCGTCCCCGGTCGCTAAGGGGTTAAAGGAAAACTCCAGTGCCAGGAAAACAATCTGTTTTCCTGGCACTGGAGGTTCCCCCTACCTCCCACCTCCCAATCCCCAGTTGCTGAAGGGGTGAAAACCCCTTCAGTCACTTACCTGAGGCAGCGACGATGTCCCTCGTCGCTGCCTCCTCCTCCGCGCCGCTCCTCCTACTGACTCCGTCGGCCGGTGGGTGAGACTGATCCCGCCCACCGGCCGAGGAAACCTAATGCGCATGTGCGGCAATGCAGCACATGCGCATTAGCGCTCCCCATAGGAAAGCATTGAAAAAGATTTTCAATGCTTTCCTATGAGGAAATGAGCGACGCTGGAGGTCCTCACATAGCGTGATGACGTCCAGCGACGCTCTAGCACAGATAATCTGTGCTATAAGTCAGGAAGCGACCACTAGTGGCTGTCTAGTAGACAGCCACTAGAGGTGGAGTTAACCCTGCAAGGTAATTATTGCAGTTTATAAAAAACTGCAATAATTATACTTGCAGGGTTAAGAGTAGTGGGAGTTGGCACCCAGACCACTCCAATGGGCAGAAGTGGTGTGGGTGCCTGGAGTGTCCCTTTATGGTCTTTTATCTTCTTAGACTACAGGGTTCTCTGTCAGTCATCAGTAGAACCAGGGCTCGAGTCCTGCAGGAACGCGTGGGAACGGCGTTCCTGCACTTTTTCTAGTGCAGGAACGCCGTTCCCGTTTATGGTCCTGAAGGCACTCAGGGGGCGTCAAAAAATGCCGCCCCCAAATGCCCCTGTGTTCCCCCTGTCATGGGAGGCCCAAGAGGTGGCCTAATGGTGGCCCACCTGAAGGACCCCCCCCCCCCCCGGCCGGCTCTCGTCTCGCTGTCAGACGCGGCGAGGGAGCTGTGTCCTCTCTGCTCCCTCTCGCCGCGCCGTTTGCTGATGCTGGGAGCCGGAACATGATGTCATTTCCGGCTCCCGGCATCAGCAGACAGCCCACGCGGCGAGAGGGAGCAGAGAGGACACAGCTCCCTCGCCGCGTCTGACAGCGAGACAAGAGCCCGCCGCACTGAAGCCCCACTGGACCCCAGGGACAGGTCCACGCCAGCTCTCCAGGTAGGGAGGCTGGGTGGAAATTTTTAAATTTAAAAAAATATATACAAATAATTTTTGTGTATGTGTGTATGTGTCTGTGAGTGTCTGTGTATGTGTCTGGGAGTGTGTCTGTGTGTGTGTCTGTGAGTGTATGTGTGTATGTCTGTGAGTGTGTGTGTATGTGTGTGTGTGTGTCTGTAAGTGTGTGTGTGTCTGGGAGTGTGTGTGTGTGTGTATGTGTGTGTGTCTGAGTGTATGTGTGTGTGTGTGTGTGTGTCTGGGAGTGTGTGTGTGTCTGGGAGTGTGTGTGTGTATGTGTGTGTCTGGGAGTGTGTGTGTGTCTGAGTGTATGTGTGTGTGTGTGTCTGGGAGTGTGTGTGTGTCTGGGAGTGTGTGTGTGTATGTGTCTGTGAGTGTATGTGTGTGTGTCTGTGTATGTGTCTGGGAGTGTGTGTGTGTCTGGGAGTGTGTGTATGTGTATGTCTGGGAGTGTGTGTGTGTCTGTGTATGTGTCTGTGAGTGTATGTGTCTGGGAGTGTGTGTGTGTCTGGGAGTGTGTGTATGTGTGTGTCTGGGAGTGTGTGTATGTGTGTGTCTGGGAGTGTATGTGTCTGGGAGTGTGTGTGTGTCTGTGAGTGTATGTGTCTGGGAGTGTGTGTCTGTGAGTGTATGTGTATGTGAGTGTATGTATGTATGTATGTATGTGTATGTGAGTGTATGTATGTATGTGTGTGTGTGTGTGTGTGTCTGTGAGTGTGTGTGTGTGTGTGTGTGTGTGTGTCTGTGAGTGTGTGTGTGTGTGTGTGTGTGTCTGTGAGTGTCTGTGTGTGTGTGTCTGTGAGTGTATGTGTGCACCTGAGTGTGTGTGTGTACGTGTTTAAATATGCATGCAAGTTTTGTTTTTTTCTGGTGGTGGGGTGAGGGTGGAACTCGAGTGAGTTCCCACACTTTATTCCCCAGGACTTGACCCCTGAGTAGAACCCTTTATAAACCTAGTCCCTTCCTTTCTTCATCCCTCCATTGCTGGAATATTACAGATGATCTCTGATTATACAGATGTTACTGGCCTGTGATACGCTTGATGTGGATTTCCTGTTACAGACCAAGATCTGCCTTTGACCGTCCTTTGGTTTGCAATCGATTACTTGTTGTTGACTTTGTATTTCCTTCAAGTATGTATTAAGTTAATTCTGTTCTCCAGTTACCACCACTTTGGCTTCTTACCTGGATCCTGTCTCTCTTTTATTCTGCTGAGACACATCTAAAGAAAATGCTGCCAAAGTCTCTGCTTTCAGTCTTACAAAGCCTGGGGCACAAACTGAGATCAAGAGCACTTTTCCAAAACGTGACCATATGTCTGATTTTCTGCTTACCAGCACCCCATAGGATGGCAAGCTAGTCATTAAATAAAAGTCTAGGATTACCTGGATACCTGTGATGGGAGTAGGAGTGAGGAGATATCGCTTTTGATGTTGTTGAAAGGCCTAATGATCTCAGGAAATTCTAAGGCATGAGTAATGTTATCCTGGCATATCCTTTCAATAAAGTGAGATGCTGTAATGGAGTAATTAAAAGCAAAATACTCATTCATTAACCCTGTAGGACCTTAAGGGAAGCTATCATTATCCTGCTAAACACCAATATTAATCTTTATTTATTTTCTTTCATTCCATTCTGATTATTTGTATTCCTCTCTTTGGCTTTCCATGCAGATTTTTAAGACTTAGTCTATAGCTCTCTTCACCAATCAGATCTAGGGTAATGCAATGGCTGGCAAGGAGTGCAAGAGGGCAATCTCTCTGTCGCACTGTGCAGGTGATAATGATGGAAGTTGCAATAATATATATGATGTTCTTTGCAACTCGAGCAATCTCCAACTGTAAAACCTATATATTGCAAGAGATGCACATGTTGGACCATCAACCAAGAGATTTATCCACAATTGTTGCCTCCCAGACCAAAAATTGCCAGTTTTCCCCTGTCTGGGCTATCATTAAAGAGTCAGGATGTGTATTCCTGACCATATAGTGTTAAAACACCATTTAGGTGGCCGTCCCTTCGGTGCCCCCCTTAAAAGGCTGTAAAATGAATCTGCTGGCACTGGTCCCACTCTGATCCGCTTCCTTGGATGAGATAATCAGAAGTGATGATCTCAGCCAATCCAGTGCTTAGATTGGTTGAGATGTCAATTCTGATTATCTCATCCAAGGAGGTGGGATGGTGGGCGGAGCCCCGCAGGCCAATCAGCATCTCCTTGTAGAGATGCATTGAAAGTTTAGCTGGAGACTATGGACGTCAATGCTGACTCAGGAAGCACCGCTAGTGCCTGTCTGAGTGACTGCCACTAAAGGTGTCCCTAGGGAGCAATGTAAACACTGCCTTTTCATTAAAAAGGCATTGTTTACAAAAAGCCTGCAAGGATATGCTATATACACCAGAACAACTACATTAAGATGTAGTTGTACTGGTGACTATAGTGTCCCTTTAAGCATGGCACATGTATATGACGGTTCCAGGATTTAGTTAGCAGGAAACATGTCATGTGCGTGACAGCTAGGATACACCGGGAGACAGGGCTTTCTCTGCATGCACCCCACCCCGCCCTAATATACACAGGATTTCCATTCAGCCACTCGAAGGAAGAAGGTGGGTATATTAACAATAAATTAAACAAGAACACATTTAGAGAAGCTCTCAAACCTCATACCTGTTGGACACACTACCCTAAATAGTTGCTTACTGCAAACCCGGAGCGTGGAAGTTACTATAAACATATATAACTCTACTGTATATTTCTGATAGTTGTTAATACAATAGGGCAGTAGTTCCCAAACCAGTCCTCATGGCCCACCAACAGTCCAGGATTTATGTATTTCCCGGTTTTATTCCAATGGAGATACTAACAAAACCTGTTGGTGGGTCTTGAGGACTGGTTTGGGAAACACTGCAATATTGTAAAAATTCTATCTCTTTGATATTCTTACTGTTGATTTAATTGTATGCATGTTGGTAATATATCTTGGATAAATCTTAGTGCTTCACATGGCAGATATAACATGTCTTTCTAAGGAATATATGAATTAATATCGATACATGCTCAACAATGACAAAAACAATCTGTGATTAGTGATAATGCCATTAATCGAATTGCAATCATAATGTCATCTGGATATATCTTAGTAGGGGAATATTTCTGTTTTACACCTGTTACTTTTCATTTTTGTTTAAATCTGACACCCATTAATATGTCTACTTGGTTAATATATGTGCTAGATTTGCTTCCTTCAAGACCTTTCTTATTGCGATTAAGGCTATAACAGTAACTCTATATCGTAAGTGAGCTACTTCACCAAGTCTAATGAAGAATTAAAGTGTTGGAGGGTTACCCTCTGGAAAAAAAAGCATCTATATTTCCCTAGAGAATCAAGAAAACCTAGCTACAAGCGTGTCTGACATCAAAGATAAATCAGTTCAAGGAGCGAGACTCTTAAATTTGTGCTGTGTTACTATATACTGCCAGAAATCTCCTATACGGCAGAGGTCTGTCTCTGCATAAGCTGAACAGGTTTGGGCCTGAAACAACATATTGTAGAGGGCAGCAAGACTGGATGTTTTAAAACACATGTTTTCTATCTGAATGTGCTAACCGTCAGTTTCACTGAACTCCAAATTAACAATATATTAGCGCACAGATTTACTCACACATACATGAGATTTCTGTGGGAAAAGCAAGTCTTATGGCTTGACTGGTTTGTGCATATCTGTGTTTAGCAATGTATTAATTATCCACTGACTTCAGGTGGAAAGGGTTTTTAATTACTTGTTTTCCCTACCACAACTTTCTTGGTTTGTGCTCGGCAAGTAACGCCACACCTCATTAGCAAGCCAGTAACCAACCTCATGCTAAAGAGTTGCATTAACAACAAAATGACTGTCCATGAGTGGTTCACTGTCTTTGCATCTCTTCTCGAGTTGTGTTTCAAAGCAGATGTATACAGCAGACATGAACTCCAAGGAATCCATATTTATAGTGGAATAATGAGGCAAAAGGTGGGTCTTTGCTGAACTTATTTGCATATACTCACCCAGAATCCCTTGCAGTGGTAACAGCACTGCAAATGTGAGGTTTCTGTGGGAAAAGTATTGACTTGAGTGGTGTGTGCAGATATGTGCATGTACAATGTATTGACTATATATATAGTCATGGGAAAAAGAAAGTACACTCTCTTTGAATTCTATGATTTTACAAATCAAGACATAATAACAAGCATCTGTTAGCTGGTCTTAAAAGATTATAGGCTCTAGAGAAGGTGAGCAGGGGGTTTATATGTGTATATACCGTGTTTCCCCGAAAATACACCCTACCCTGAAAATAAGCCCTAGCTGGATTATTGGGGTGGGCTGCAATATAAGCCCTACCCCGAAAATAAGACCTAGGCAATCTACCGGTACAGAGGTCCTCTTCTCTCCTCCCGGCTGATGTCTGCTGCTGCTTCCTCCTGTGCGCGCGTCAGCCAGGGATCTTGGCTCTTCTTTTTCCTCCTCTCCTCCCGCGGACATGTGCGCCCCCTCCGTCTTTAGTGCACGGAGCGGGCTGACGCCATCACAGCCGAACTTCTTCTTCTACCGGTACGGTAATCATCAAAAAAGAATAAAGCTGTTTGTTTTTTGTTTTATGCAGTCTTAGTGTTGTCTTTCCTAATTCATTTGTTTATTTCTTTCTCTCTTCTTCTTTATTTATTTCATCTTCCATGTTATCTCTACTCTCTTGATTTTTATCTATATTCTTTTATCTATTTACTTTTACTGGTATTTACCGTATTATATTAATTCCCTTTTTTTTTTTCATTCATCCTTTCCTATTGCACTTGAAGTTGTATTACGTAATATTAGCACTTAAAGGTACAAGACACCTTATATACGGTACCAACCTGTCTCCATCTGGTATATACAAATTATTATACTCTTTATTTATACACTATAGCCAGTAGTCACCAGCCAGCTCCTGGACCCACACACCTAATCTCATTATCTATACTGAATTTTAGAGTGTTTTTACCCTATTGATTCCAGTTTTTTGAGCAGCTGAGTGCCAGTCTATCTCCCTCTCCTCTGTGTGTTACATTAGGTACACCAGAATATCTCACACCGTTACCGTTACCGTTATGTATGCACTGATTATCAAAAAAACGGACTCCTGACTCCCGACATGATAAGAGAGGTGGTGGTGGTGGGGGGGGGGGGAGACCTGAGGGAAGACAGGACACAGAATTTTTAGATTTTAACAGTTTTTTTTAGAAAATAGAGAGGGATAAATGACACAGTGTTGTTTATCATGCTTTAAAGGAACAGGGTTTTTCTTAAAGCAACAACCAGACAGACTTCAGACTTTTTGCGCACTTTATGCGTACTGTATACGGTATTAATACAGTACGGTATTTTGATCCCCAGACAAGATGAGTGCAAAGAGAAAGAGCTATTCTGTCGAGTACAAGAAAGGAATCGTGGAAGACTCCCACGGCAAGAATCTGACCACTTTCTGCAAAGAGATGAAGTTAGATCTCCGAATGGTCCGAAAATGGCGAGCAGAGTATGGTAACCTCAGTCAAAAGGTGGACGAGGGAAATGCTAAGAAGCGCAAGTGTGGATTAGGTCGCCAGCCATTATATCTTGAGCTGGTAGATGTCATCTGTGAATGGATTGCTGACAAGAGAGCAAAGGCTTTGGTTGTGCGCAGGGCTGATATTCAAGCATTTGCCCTTGAAATGGCACCACAATTCGACATATCCACAGAAGATTTCAAAGCATCACACCACTGGCTGGATGGCTTCCTTAAGCGATATGAACTATCTCTAAGAAGATCGACAACACTGTTCAAGCTGGAAGATAATGAAGTTGTTAAACGTGCACTTGCATTCAAGTTCTTTATTGATGGCATAGACTTTTCTAAATACCAACTCTCCAACATGATTGCGATGGATGAAACTGCAGTGTATATGGGCCAAGGATCTCAAACGACAATTGATCAGAGGGGAGCCTCCTCAATCTACGTTCCCTTCACTGGTTATGAAAGTGCACGTGTTACTTGTGTTTTGGCAATTCGTCTGGATGGAACAAAAGCCACACCTCTAATTATCGCAAAGGGCAAGAAAGATAAGATTGAACGCGTTTCAGGCATTTATGTTCTTGAAACAGAAAAAGCCTGGTGCACACAAGCAGTTATAAGAAAGTGGATCGATTTAATGCTGCCACTTGTTCTGAGAGGTGGCCAAAGAGGTCTGCTAGTCTGGGATTCAGCCAACACTCACCGCGCAAAAGACATGAAGAACTTCCTTGCAGAGAGAAGAATAGATCAAGTAATGATTCCCGCAGGAATGACTGCTTATCTCCAAACTCTTGATATTGCAATAAACAAACCATTCAAGGACCATTTGCGCACGGAAATCAATGAATACACTGAAAATAGATTGGTCAGAAATCAGCGTGGAAACTTTGTGAAGCCTAAACTGCTAGAGGTCGTGACATGGGTGAAGAATTCATGGGATAAAATCACCGACAGCTGTGTTGCCAAAGCACTACGAGCAGGCTACATGGACAAGAAGTACTTGTTTAAGGAGAGCTATATTGCTTTACATGAGAGATTAGGCCCAATGGTTCAAAAGGAAATGGAGATGCAAGAAATTCAGGCTGGCAATCAGGGTTTGGAGAGTTATGATGATATTCCAGAATAAGATGACATGATTGTAATTGAATAAATGTTGTTTACAGTAGGGAGAGCTACTGTACCATATATTGCTGTAAATGAGAGATTAGGACCAATGGTTCAAAGGAAAATGAAGATGACTGTACCGGTATTTGAAGAAATGTTGTTTAAATGTTGTTCAATGTACATACCGGTACCGTAAATAAATAAGCCCTACCCTGAAAATAAGCCCTAGTGTGTTTTTTGTGACTAAAATTAATATAAGACCCGGTCTTATTTTCGGAGAAACACGGTACCAGTCACATAAATATTGACACATTTTACTAAGAACTGTTGCTCTTTTCTACTCTTTGTCTTCTCTTTCCTGAGTCCATTTGGATAAAGATAGAACAGGGTCTGTGTCACATGAGGACACACCTACCTATGTGATCAGAGCCTATCCTATCTGGCTCTATACATGTGAGTGTTTTGCTATATATTTTATATCCATACTTACCTACAGCCTATATTTTGTCATATTGTTTGTTTGTTTGTTTATTTTTTGGTTTAGCCTCTGTTGCACATCGATCCCTTTTCACATAAGGGTAAGTGTTATCTTTTAGAGCCACACTGTATGCACTGGTGGTTGTTATAGCCACTCGGTCCATTATTGTCGACCTATGTTTTGTGTGTAGTTCAAGGAGAAATTTCCATAGTGTGGTAGCTGCACTCTTAATTAATTCTGTTGTATGCACTTGTGTTTAAGCGATGATATTGCACAGAGTACTTTGTTTGATAAAGTGTGCTTAGCTTTTCACACATGGCTTCTTCATTTTGGCTTTATTTTTTTTTTTTTTAAATAAATCATGCGTTGTTGTTCATCTGAGGTTGTATTTACCTTATTTTAAGGCCTGCTAAGGAGCAGATGATTATCATAATGTCCTGATATGTAAAACCATAGAATTCAAAGAAGTTTTCCCCATGACTGAAATGTAAAAAATAAATAAATATATAAAAAATAATATAAAAAATGTGTATATATTTAAACGTGTGTGTGTGTGTATATATATATATGTGTGTGTGTGTGTGTGATTAATGGTGCATATATATATACATACATATATATATATATATATAATTATTATTATTTATTTATTTTTTCTATGGAAAGATTTTTTCCCACAACCAACTCACAGATCGGAGTTCAATCACAGGTCAGAGTTCTTCTGCAAAGCCATCTTTCTCCTTCTTAAAGACTTCTTTAAGGCACTACTCCAATGAAAGATCAATCATCACTTCAAGATAGAAACATACCTTCAGTAAATAGAAAAATGCACACTACTGCCACACACTACTTTATATTATCTGTCAACTATAATAATATCCTTATGGCGTGGCACATAAAAATCTTATAAAAGGAAACATGGGAAACATATCCAATTAGTTTCAAACAGAATGATGTGTATCAAAAAAAAATACTGATCTCTAATCTGCAATGATAACAAATTATACCTCAAAACTATTGGAGTGGACATGATCTATGAGACACGTGTCAAAATAGATCCCACTCATGGTTTTTGGATGAAGTCAATATGTCAAATAAAGCTGGCATGCTGTAGTTATCCTACATTTTTTCATCTTTAACAATCTACAGATACCCACATACACGCTGTCTGCAATATATATGTAACTGTGATAGATATCCTCATTAAAATGGATGATTGACAGTCCTCTAAAACAACAGAATTACAACAACAGTAACCACACAAGTCAACTGGATGACAGTCAGTGGAACCTTTTTTGCCCTGCACATTTCTCTATAATGTATTACCATTTGTAATGGAACAAAAATAGCTTAGGTCTCTGTGTGGATTTAAAATTATTCTGCTCAGTCTCGACTATAAATACCCAGTTCTAGTTGGAGTGCAAAATGATTCAGGGCCCTGTGGAACTTAGATACTGCTAAGCTTCCATCATGGTTGCAATATTGATCCATGTGCCTACTCAAATCAATGGATACTTAATTTTGGAAAAGTCATAGAAAGTCAAGATGACTCCACTGAACATTGGACACCACACTTGATATTACTGAGTAAGCACAATGTCTGACAAGTTTTTGCAAGCTAATTTTTCTGATGCAATGAAATCCAGGTTACCATTAAACGAAGTTTTTAGTTGAACATTAAAGGGACACTATAGTCACCAAAACAATGTCACCTTAATAAAGCAGTTTTGGTGTATAGATCATGCCCCTGCAGTCTCACTGCTCTATTCCGGGTTAAAACACTTTGTATATGCAGCCCTAGTCCCACCTCATGTGACTTAAACAGCCGTCCTAAATACTTCCTGTAAAGAGTCATCTAATGTTTACACTTCCTTTACTGCAAAGTCTGTTTAACTTAGAATTTCCTATATCCTGCTCTGGTAATAGACCCTATATTAGACTCCTGTATGTAACTAAAGTTCAATTTACAGAACAGGAGATAAAAACGTTTAAATTAAGTTACATCTGACTGAAAATCAAAACATTTTGTTTTCATGCAGGGTGTTGTCAGTCACAGCCAGGGGAGGTGAGGCTAGGGCTGTGTAAACAGAAACAAAAGTGATCTAATTCCTTAATGTCAGGGAATTGATCTATACACAAAAACTGCTTCATTAAGCTAAAGCTGTATTGGTGACTATAGTGTCCCTTTTACCTGCAGCAAGGAGGAAGATAAATCAGGCTGCAGTGAGTTACTATAAATAGAGAAATAACCATCTACATATTGGGTAACTAAGAATTCATGTAATATTAATCTGTTTTACTTTATTATAATGCTCAATGGTGCACGCTTTGTACTGCTTTGACATCATGGCATGCTGGCCTTGGATGCAGTGGTTGCCCTGATACAACTCCATATTTGTGAAAATTCTAGGTTCATTGTTGAAACATTGCTTTTTTGACATTTAGCAGCTGTCCTCAAATATCTGTCTCTGCCTGTGATTTTCAACTTGCAACCACTGCTTATCTTTACCCGCGCAGTTTGTGCACTTGGCTCTCATTATTTCCAAGATTGTTTCACCTGACACTTCCTAGAATTGGTTTTTGTGACTAATCTACCTACATTTTAGGTGTTGACCATTTGACCTCTCTGAAACTTTGTAAGTTGCTTTAAAAATAAACTTTCCTATCAACGATTTAGTTGCTCAACATCTTTTATAGCAGACATACACTACTACTTGGCAAACAGTTCAACACAATTTAGTTTTTTAATTGTAGATTATACTAGCTTTAGTGTAACTATAATCTTAATTTTATTAATGACAGGTGAATATTTGCTTAAGTCTTTCTTTACTAGAACTCCACAGCAGCACATTAACATAGAGAGATAAACACCAAAGACAAAAACATAAGGTATCTATATAAGGCTCCTCCTAAGCCACCATTTCCTCTTTCACGCTGCGACAACGTAACGTACACAACAATGACAAAAACTAAATGTAGAAAAATTTACAACATAACAATGAATGCCATCTGGAAAAACTTCGGATAATGGATGAACTTGATCTTCATCCTGCCAAACAGCCGATTCTATGAACTGAAGTCGAACCATTAAACTGAAACAAAATAAACAGAATCGAAAACACTGATTAGTGAACGAAATGTACTGATAAAACATAAATCCCACGATCCAGTACTGATAGAATAAAGACATGAAATCCATCACTAATGACTGTCAATACAATATAACATGCACTTCCCACAACATCACCCCAGACTATCAAACCTAGCCCAGATAATCAGACAAATCAACAGAAATACAATCAATGCAATCCATCCAAAACAAGGGGGGGGGGGGGAAGAAACCAAACTGGGTGGGAAATATTCGCCTCCTGTCATTAATAAAATTAAGATTATAGTTACACTAAAGCTAGTATAATCTACAATTTTATAGCATGACAGGAGGCTTCATATATGCTGTTTTAACGCTCCGACAGCAAAGCAAAAGAAACATAGTCCGACGGTCCAAAATAAATTGGCGCAAAAACTCCTCATGGGACCGGACCGCCACATACAAAAAATGTCCCGAGGAGAAACGCCCATCAAGGAAAAACTCGGAAGCAGTAGCGCCGCTAACCGAATGCACTCCAAGAGTCGCATTCACCCCTGCCAGCGTCAATAACCATCTCCTCCATCGAGATTGGACAGGGGCGAAGGATCGGACATCAGAAACACGTCTGAACGAAACCAGACACAACAAGAGGGCAAACACAGTAGAAAGCTGGCGAGGGGAAAAAACAAGGAACTCCGGCCGAATCCTGAAGAAAAACTCTAAAACCATACTTACCTCCCAGAGGGAAGGGTATTTAGGCGCTGGAGGACGTGCCAGCCTCATCCCCCGTAGAAATCTGCAGACTAGCGGGTCCTGACCGATGGGAAAAAAACTCCAAACGGAACACGCGCCGCCTAAATACATGACTAATCACAAGAACCAGACGGCACAACCGTCCCAAAACATCGAGGAGGGACAAGACACTCAGCAAGTTGGTCACGGGCCGGAAAAAGGGTTCAGCATCCTGTCCTAAGCACCAACGACACTATGAAAATCCATGCTGAGAGGAAATCCCAGAGGGATCCCAGAGAAGGTCCCTGGCCGATAGTGATGACGCCTCGACATACCAGGCACTCCCGAAAGTGTCCAAGAGGAGAATTCAAGAGGACGGTAAGAGAAGAGGATCCCGACAAGAAAAAATCCAGAAGCTCCGTGAACCCGACCGATCTCGCCAAAGCGGAGTCAACAACACTAAGGACACACGTCGACCACAAACTAGAAGTAACACCCGGGGAATAGACGCGAAAGGAGGAAAACGAGCTTCCTGAGAAAACGACCGCACCTGTCGAAGCGCGACCATCACCGCGCACGCTGGATCCGAGAGTCAACCAAAGCACGACCGAATCCGATGGTCGTCCTGGAGGCGAATAGACCCACCATGAACAAACCCTAGCGACGTACGAGTACGATGAAGATGGGTCGAGAGAGCGCCCAGTCGCTGGCATCCTTCCAATGTCTGGAGAACCAATCCGTTGTCAGGTTTGACTCCCACGGCAGATACACTGCCTGTAATGCGACGTTGCGCTGGGGCAGAAGCTGGAAATCCCCTTCATCACCTCCAGTGTGCGAGACCGAGCGCCACCCAAGCAGTCTGTATATTGCACCGCTGAGACCTTGTCCCTCCGAAGGTGGACGCAACAGTCCGACAGGTGACTTGCCAGGCTCCGAACTGCCAACGAACCCGCAATCAATCCAGGCAATTGATGCGGAACTCCGATTCCTTGTCTGACCACGGGCCGCCCGTGGACCCGGTCGTGCACGTGGCACCCCAACCCCAAGGCTTGCAGTCGATTCCAGCATGAAATCCGGGGTTGGCCCGAATATTGCCTTGCCGTTCTATGCGGCCATGCGCAGAAGCCACCAGCGCAGTCCGGCCTTCACGTCCGGGAACAGAGGAAACCATCCGGTCTGAGGAAGGTCACATGCGTAGAACCATAGACCCCTTCAGCCGTTGTATGGTCCTGTAATGTAGTGGGCCCGGGTCTATTGCCTGTATCGAGGTTGAGAGGAGGCCCACCACGCGAGCAAACAATTGAAGGGGAATCCGAACTTGCCTCAATATCCTTCTCATCACCTCCTGGGCGGATGCCATCGGTGCCGAAGGCAGACAAAGAACGCATGCCGTCGCATAGACCACAACACCAAAGAACTCCACCGTCTGGGAAGGTTGCAAAGCTGATTTCTGCAGATGAACTACGAATCCCAGGAGCTCCAAGAAGGAGATCGCCGAACGTGTGTGACATCTGAGCCTGGAGGGATCTTCGCAGAGGACCAGCAAATCATTCAGAAATAACAGGAAACGGATGCCCTCCGACCAGAATCGGGCGATCACAGGCGTCAGCAGCTCGGTGAAACACCAAGGGGCCGAGCTGAGACCAAACGGGAAGCATGTGAATTGGCGAGGGGTGCCATTCCAGGTGAAGCGAAGCAACCCGCGACCACTCTTGTCCACCAGGACGGAGAGGTAAGCATCCTTCAGGTCCAGTCACATGAGCAAGTCCCCCGGCTGGGGAAGGTCCCGAAGGAGATGAATGCCCTCAAACTTGAAGTGGTTGCAGACAACGAAGGTGTTCAATTCCCGAAAATCGACCACTGGGCGGAGCTCCCCCGACTTCATCTTCACTAGAAAAAACAAGCTGAGGAAGCCCCGCAAATCCGGGGCTCGCTGGGTAGCGTCAAAGGCGAGCAGAGTCCGAACCTCCGAAGCTATCAATGAACGTTGAACTCTCGCGATGAAGGAGACACTCGGAGGTCCAACCTGCGTCGGTGGGGAGGCGAAGTCCATGACATAACCTCGTACCGACTGATGGACCCATGCATTTGAAGACACTTCCTGCCACCTGTCTCTGCAGTGAAACAATCTGTCTGTATGCAATAGAGGGGGATTGAAAGTCGCAGGAGATGTACTCACCCGTAGGTAGTCTCGCTCGTCCTTTGGCACGGTCTCCACGACCTCTACCCGCCCTTCGGGTGCAGGGAGGTCTGGGCTGGTATGGTGGAAAAAAGGATGGGCCACGAGATCTGTGGGGAGCGAAGACCAGCCGGGATAGCAGTGAGCGAAACACCTTCTATATAGAGGACTGTGCCTTATCCAGGGAAGCAAATACATTGATGCGTTTCTGTAGCTGCTTAAAGAAAGGTTCCCTGAACAGTAGGACTTATTGCCAGGGGGGCCCAATTCTTCGAATCCTAGCTCCGATAGCTTGGTGTCCATACGGAACAGAGCCGTTTACCTGCGTTCGGTGCAGAACCACATTAGCATTGCCAAGGAGGCAACTGGGGCGTAGTGTCCAATCCCGCATGACGGCCGGGTCCAGGCTCGTACCATCTGAGCAGGCCACATCCGTCAGGGCCAACATCCTGCACAAAGGACCCAGCCTATCCGGCTGTTCATCTTGCGCCGGGCGGAGGTGACGCTCGACCCCTTTCGTGGGGTCCCGAGCCGCACGACTCAAGTACGAGACCACCAGGGGGTCAAAATCCGGGTCCCCCGCCACCTTGTCCGGCAGGACGGCAAGGGGCATTCTGCCCGATGTTACTCGCGGGCCTCCCTTTCCAGGGGTCTACGGACCCAGTAGCGCACGAATTGAGCTAAGTGGTCGGGCCGCGACCATTATGAGGACCTGGGGTGCCAGATAGAGCGAGGGTCAGACAGAGGTTCACCTTTAGCATCTAGAAAGATGTCGTCTCCCGGCACCACCGTGGGGGCCCCTGTTCCCGGCGCGTCTTCATCCTCCTAGCGCCAACCGGGCCAACACCACGGTCCTAGTCCCAATCATCTTCTGCCATTGAAGGGAATTGGACCGCCCGCCACTCATCAGTACGGCCTATGATAGGGGGAAACAAGGAGGCCTCCTCCCCTGCGCCCGATAGACGGAGGCGCAAGGCCGGCGAGGTTGATAACCTTGAACCATGTCGCTTCGCCGCAGCCTTGCCCTACCGGGAGCGTGGTTTAGGGACTTCGCCCTTCCAATAGCGCATTTGCGCTCTTGCCTGCCCTCTGCCATGAGAGTTTGACTCAGCCGAGTCGTCTGCCAAGCGGGGGGTTCCACTCGCGCCTCTGTCCGGTTGTGATAGAGGGAGGGCCCTAGCCAGGGCTGTCTCCACAGAGGCGGACCCCGCCGCATCAAACAATGCCTGCAAACTCTGCTCCTGTGCAGAGGCCTCCATAATATCCGAGCTGATGGTATGTGACACCTAAGGAGATAGGGAACAGGTATCACTAGCAGGCAGCAGGGGCCGCACCCCTATAGTTGGCAGAGGCAAGTATTATACGCATGCCGGCTCAACAAACAGGGGTCCAGGAGTGGAGCCACCAGGCCAGTAGCATGCGTAAAATGGCACAGACAATGCAGGCCAAATCATGGGGCACAGACAAAACTGGCCAATCAAGGGGCACAGACAAAGCAGGCCAATCAATGGGGCACAGACTACAGCTGGCCAGTATCTGGGCACGGGTAGCACCGGCCAGAGGTGTATGGAGGCAAAACGTAAATCCGTAGAGGTGACAGGCAGGCATATCTTGACACAGCGTCGTGTAGGGTAGAGATGTACCAGGATCCCCAGGTCAGGCCCAGAACAGTGTGAGGGATAGTGTCCCCAGTAGGGTCCCCTGCAGGAGATATGCAGATGTAAGCAGTAACCAATCCTCAATTAGTCCAGGAACATGCATAGTGTAAGCAGCAAGGGCACAGAATCCATGCACAGAGAGCAACTGCCAGCAGCAGAGCTCTAAGCAAACACGCATTGTACAGCCATATGCAGTGAGACAGGGAAGACACATGCACATAGCAAAACCTCAAATCAGACCTGAGAGATATATAATGAATCTAGGGAAAATGACCAGTGAAGCATGGAATATAAAAAATAAATATAAAAGTGTAAATCTCCAATAAATATAAGGTGTAGAAGTGCATCACAGACTGTAATCCCTAGAGTAAACTTTACACAGAAAAGAAAATGTGGGCCCTGCGCCCTAAAATGAAGGGCGCCCACGCGGCAGGCTTAGCAGAACAAACCGCGCACCCCCGGACCCGGCCACGCGGTCACGGGGGAGAGGGCGCACCTAAGCCGCAACTCGCGGCAACAGAGAGGCTCCCTGTACCCTCTCCACGCCGCACGTGTATAGCCAGGATGCGAGCAAGCCGAGGGAGGGACAGGGAAGCAGGTAGGGGATTCCCACTCGACGGACGAAGCCGGCGGGCGGGAATCAATACACAGCGCACGAGGGACCGCCGGAGTCTTTCTCCGCGGTCCCGACGGTCGGCATGGGAGGCGGTCAGAAGACCGCTTCCCGGCGACCGTAAAGTAAACAAAGCACACAGGGGAACAAAGGGAAAAACCCCAAAGGCAGAAAAAGAAGAGAAACAAAGCGCAAATACCACACAGAAAAGGGAGGAACAAATAATACATATAAAAACCGAAATCATAAAATGGAATGCAGAAAAAATAGAAACCAATGACCCAGGAAAAGGAACCAAACAATAAAATAGGAGGAATAAATACACATATGAATAATAAGCATTTCCAAAATGTCACATAGAAAAACCCACAGCCACCCAGGAAAACCAGGAGGCAGAGGTACTCTGACCTGTACTGTCTGCGGAGCAGCAAAGAAAGAGAAAATGGTGGCTTAGGAGGAGCCTTATATAGATACCTTATGTTTTTTGTCTTTGGTGTTTATCTCTCTATGTTAATGTGCTGCTGTGGAGTTCTAGTAAAGAGAGACTTAAGCAAATATGAAGCCTCCTGTCATGCTATAAAATTATGAATATTTATTGTAGACTTAGAACATGTTTTCATTTGTTAGTACATGTTCCATGGTCTATATAATATACTGACCAGTATTTTACTCAATTTTAATTATTTTGTGTTCTCATAATTTGTGAATGGTATATATAAGTCAAATACAATTGTTTTCAGCTTACTTATATAGACAATTTTGGCCAAACTGACCTTGATAGATGAGGCTAAAATGGCCGTGTATATTATGAATGAATCTATTTTCATTGGCTATTGTTCAATTGTTATTAAAGACACAGACTTGTATCTCTTGACTGCTGACCCTCTCCCTTTTATCTTCCGTTACCCTTCCCCCCAATAAAACACAGACAACCAAATTGTGGGTAAGGGCAACGGCCACAGCTTTTATTATTAAGCCAGCATAATTTAAACCAACTGTCAGCTGCTGGGTTTTCCCAGCAGACAGCTAACACAACAAATCTTCCAGAGCCTCTTCAGCCTGAAGTCCGTCCTCAACCAGACCAGGCTGCGACTCCCCAAGCCCGTCCGGGCACTGCTCTCAGTTCCACTTGCTGGCGAAGGACAAACCGCAGCTGTGACAAAAGAAACAGAAAAGAAAACACACCAAACACAACACATATAACCATAACATATCCCGTGTTCACACCAACCCAGGGAGGGTGGGCGGGAAACAGCACTGCTAGGTTCCCTCAGCGTGCTCTCCAGTGGTCTGGTAAGTATTTCCCAGTGACCCCGGTCCAAGTTCATCCTAAACATTGTATCAATTTTTTGTCACCATGGCAACCTCTCCGGGCAGCAGTCATGCTCCCCCTCCTTATCCACTCCGGGGGTTGGCCTTGACTGCTGACCCTCTCCCTTTTATCTTCCGTTACCCTTCCCCCCAATAAAACACAGACAACCAAATTGTGGGTAAGGGCAACGGCCACAGCTTTTATTATTAAGCCAGCATAATTTAAACCAACTGTCAGCTGCTGGGTTTTCCCAGCAGACAGCTAACACAACAAATCTTCCAGAGCCTCTTCAGCCTGAAATCCGTCCTCAACCAGACCAGGCTGCGACTCCCCAAGCCCGTCCGGGCACTGCTCTCAGTTCCACTTGCTGGCGAAGGACAAACCGCCACCGCAGCCTCTCCCCTATCCCTGGAGAGGCCTGCGTCCCCCCGAAGCCAGCGCCTGTTCAATGGCTGACTGTAATCCCAAATTAAATATATCCAGCCCAATTTCGTTTAGGTGGACCCCATCAGCCCTCATTATGTTTGCGTTGTTCCCTTCCAGCTCCACATGACGAGCCACAAAGCCACCCAGCCTACGCACAAAACGTGAAATCGTCATGTTGAAACGACGCCTGCCGCGCTCCACTGCCCTGGCGTGTGGCAGCGCCCCCCAAGCCGGTCGAGGAATAACTTCGGACCACACCAGTGTGACCTCGCTGAAAAGCGCCATACAAGTCGTGCTTGCACGCGTAAATTAAATCCACAGCTCGGCACCGTCCCAAGTCATTCCCCCCGGCATGAAGTACCAGAACCACTGACCCGGTCACGAAGCGCCGGAGCGCGACGCACTCCGGATACACTTGGTGCCACTCCAAACCCCGTATCCCCCGCCATCGAACCCTAACCTGTTCATGCGGGAGCCCTAGATTCCGGCCGTACGGTCTGTGCTCAGCGCGCCTAGCCGCCCAATAAATAAAGGAGTGACCGATGATCCAAACATACCGGGGGGAACCTGTGAAGAAAACAACACATCATAACTACCAACAGACTATAACAGATGAGGACGTATATACAGTTGAAACCTGCGAGAATCCCATCGACCCATGCGCTGAATTGCAGCATCGGACAACCCTACCTGTCGCGCCTGAGTTGCTGCACCAATCCGGAAGGAGTGGGGAGAATATCCCTTATCCTCTATGCCCAAAGCCCGCAAACTAGTCTTAAAAACACTGGAGAACTGAGACCGGGTTAAGACTGACCCATCTGCGTGAAGCAAAAAGGATTCTGCAGCCTCCGGCCATAAGCGCGCGTATTGACCTACCAGCGCCACAGGACACCACCTACCCCCAGTAGCACCAATGCTAACCGACCTCCCCCGACCTAACTGATCTGTTTTGGACTTCCGAATGAAAACCTCCACTCCACTCTGCCCTATGCGAACGTCCCCCCTTTGAAGAGATGCCAGAGCCCTAGCCGACGCGGCCACCAACTCACCTATCCGCAGCGCAGCGTAAAAACACAGAGAAAAGGCCACCCTGAAAAGCAGCGCCTCGAAGGGGGAGAAGCACACCGCAGAGAGAACCCCACATAGATCATCCAATAAGTGGACGGACACCGGCCGTCTACAATCAGGAACCCTATCTTTCCTCCATCCCCGAAGAACCCTCTGGACCACGAACTCTTTTGAAAGGTCCTCCCACCCCATACAACGCATCAGGAAAGAAAGAGCCCCTAAACTGCGTTCCACCGATGACACCGAAGCTGCGCGCTCCCGTAAGGAAGACATGAAAGCCAAAGTAGACAGCAACCTACCCTCAGAGGAGTACAAACCGAACTCTCTCGCAAAGACCAGCCACCGATCCCACACTGCCCGATAGGCAGACAACGAAGCGGGAGCCAGCGATCTCCTGAACAGGTCTGCTAGGTTCCGAAATCGAGGGTCCATAAGCACGTGGGACATACCAGACCAGCTTCCTCGGCTCCTGGAGCGACCTCCCGAAAACGATCCCACTGAAAGCGAGAAAGAGAGTCGGCAATGACATTAGACACTCCGGGAACATGGATTGCTCGGAACCAAATGTTAAATTCCAAACAACGCAGAACCAACCGGCGTAACAAAGCCAATACTGGAACCGAGCCAGATGATAAACGATTCACCACATGGACCACGCTCATGTTGTCCGTGCGGAAAACCACCTGCCTGTTCGCAAGCTCCTTCCCCCACAATTCCACTGCTACCACAATAGGGAAAAGCTCGAGAAAAGTCAAGTTACGTATCAGGTCCGCCTCGCGCCATGCAGCAGGCCAAGGCTCCGCGCACCAACGTCCCCGAAAAAATGCCCCGAAGCCCAGGGAGCCGGAGGCATCCGTAAACAACTCCAGGGCCACGTTAGATATCGCTTCTCGACGCCAAATTGTCCAACCATTGTACCCTGCGAGGAACTCACTCCAGACATTCAAATCGTCCTTGAGCCGCTTGGTGACCCGAAGAAAATGATGGGGAAGGCTAATGCCGACAGTAGCCAGAGACAGCCGTCTACAAAACACCCGACCCATAGGCATGATCCGACATGCAAAGTTCAAGTGGCCCAACAGGGATTGCATCTGACGAAGCTGCACCTTCCGCGCACCCTTCACCTGATCAACCATGGTCGTAAGAGTTCCCAATTTATCACTGGGCAAACGAAAGACCAAACCGATGGAGTCAATCTCTATACCCAGGAAGGAAATAACCGCCTTCGGGCCCTCTGTCTTGTCCTCTGCCACTGGAACCCCTAAATCTCGCATAACTGCCTTAAACTGTCCCAACAAATATTCACATTGCGAAGAGTGAACCGGACCGACGAACAGAAAATCGTCAAGATAATGCAAGAGGGAAGAAAAACCTGACACCTCCGATACGATCCATTCCAGCAATGAGCTAAAAACTTCAAAATAATAACAAGAAATCGAGCAACCCATGGGGAGGCACATATCGTAGAAAAATTCCCCCTGAAACTGACATCCCAACAAATGAAAACAGGAAGGGTGAACTGGGAGCAACCGAAAGGCCGATTGAATATCAGACTTAGCCATCAGGGCCCTAGGCCCTGCTTCCCAAACGAGATCCAGAGCCCGATCAAAAGAAGCGTATCGGACCCGACTATCCTCCTTCGCAATCCCGTCATTAACCGAAGCCCCCGCTGGAAAAGACAGGTGATGAATCAGCCGAAACACCCCCGGTTCCTTCTTAGGAACGAGGCCCAAAGGGGACACCCGCAAATTATCAAACGGAGGAAAGGAAAACGGACCCGCCATCCGTCCCAAGTCCACTTCTTTTTGCAGCTTAGCCGCCAGAATCCCTTCCCTACCCCGAATCGAGGACAAATTGTGCGCAAACGACGCCTTCCCAGACGGAGTAAATGGGATCCTAAAACCGTCGGTGAAACCTTCCCAAAGCACCCGCGCATCCCTATGCCTGGGGTACCGTGCGAGCCACGGAAGCAGTTTTTCCGCCCGAACCGGAGTCCTCCCCCCGAGGAGCGTCATCCTTAGATGACGTCCTGGGGAGGGGTTTTCCTCTTCTAAAACACCGAACTGCCGGGTGAGCCCCACCACAGTGGGAACACTCATGTTTAAATCGACAACTGTTGTACCACCTGCACTGACTCTCATTGAAGAGCCAGCAGATGCCCTTCTTGATCCCGGCCGACACTCCACCAGGAGCGCCGGCGGCCGAAGGAAAGGACGATGAGGCTGGACGGCACGGGGTCATGAGAAGTAACCAAAGGTTACCATCTTGCATGCCAAAATGCATGTGCGGTCGAACCGCCATTTTTTGTCTAAATTGCTGGTCGTATTTAAACCAGCATTGACCCCCATAAACTTTATAAGCCCCCCAAATTAAATCCAAATAAGAAAACAAAGACGGGGCCCGCTCTGGAAACCTCGTCGACAAAATACTAGCGTAAGTTGCAAATCCTTGCAACCAATTACCGAAGGTACGGGGGAGCTCCTTACCTTTTCCAATCTCCGTCGCCTCACCGCGTCGCGGTCTATCAGCAGATTCCCTATCAAAAGGGACTAACGATATGAGGTCCACATACTCACCCTTCAATATTTTCTCCTTCACCTCCAGCGACACATGCATCCCCAGGGGGGCTATGTCACACACCGGCCCCCCTGCAGTACCCTCCAGAGAACCCAACGGAGGGGTCCCCGTGGGAAGCGAAGCGTCCTGCGCAGTTAAGCCAACCAGCCCTAAGAGATCTAATACTAAGCGCAGCAATTTTATGACTTCCCCAGTATTCCCTTGTTCCAGCCCAGAGACCCCCTCTGCCCCTAACCAAGCGCGTGCGCATTCCAACTCACGGTTCTGGAGCAGGGGTCTCTCCATCAGCTCCACATCCGATCCATCTGTCAATACAGGTCCTGTGGCCAGCCTGCCAGCCTGCCCTCCAGGGGGCTGGCGGCTCACCCCCATGGTAGCTCCAGATCTTCTGGGGTGGGTGTGTGGAGGGGAATCCTGCGTCCCTCCCTCCTCTGTGGCTGCAGAAGCACCTTCAGGTCTCCTGGGGTGATGAAGAAGAGGGGAATCCTGCGTCCCTCTCCTCTCCCTGGTGGTCCCAAGATGCCCTGGCGAGTTCCTCCGCCGGCCTGCCTGCACCCGCTGGCCATCTCCACTTTCGGGGGGCCAGCGGTGCTCCGTTCCGGAATCCCCGGATCCATCTTCACCCGGACTTCCGGGTTCGGCAGTGGCCTGTGACGTCTGCGCTCTTTGACCCGCAGACGTCACGTACGCGCCACCAGCGTTCCGGCGTGCGGCGCCCCGCCTCTTCCGGCGTGCAACCGCACGCCCTGACGTCACATCCGCTGCAGCCGGAAGAGAAGGGTGAGGACTGCGCGACCTCACCTCTCCCACAGCGCCATCTTGGGATCCGCCATCTTGATGGCCAGGCCCCGACCGGGCCATCCGACGCGTGGAACACCTCTCCCCGCTCCTTCTTCTTCCGGAAAACGGATTCCTCCGCAGGGGGCCAGCCTCGCTCGGCCCCGGACTGGTAGTAGTTGGTGGCACAGCCCTGGCTCTCCTCACCGGACTGGGAGACAATCTGGATGGCGGCCTGGAACGGCGGGTACGACGTCCTCTGGTGGGCCCCGACCCCTCTTGAGACTCCTGGGTGTTTTGGACGCTGTGAAGCAGTGCAGCATAGGACTCTGCGCCGTGTGTCCTCTGAAAGGCCTGCAAAATCGTGAGTAGAGCCTCTCTGGGCATGTCAGGGACATGAGCCATGATGTTAAGTTATTAACTGCAGTGGCAAAATTCTGGAACAGCAGTTTTTAAAACACTAACAGCAGTTTTTTTTTTCTTTTAAGATGACCAGAAACAGCACTGCTAGGTTCCCTCAGCGTGCTCTCCAGTGGTCTGGTAAGTATTTCCCAGTGACCCCGGTCCAAGTTCATCCTAAACATGTATCAATTTTTTGTCACCATGGCAACCTCTCCGGGCAGCAGTCATGCTCCCCCTCCTTATCCACTCCGGGGGTTGGCCTTTATATGTGTGATAAATGCAAGTTCAATCGCTAGCGAGCAATTTAAATGTAAGCAGGACTCTTACTGGGTTCCCTATAAAATTGTCCAGGTGTCTTCTTGATCCACAGAATAATTAATATTAATGTTAACAAAAGTATTAAACTGTACTTCTTTTAATGTTATACAAATTTCTGCTGATCAATATGATTTTTTTCTTAGAAAGGGTGGGGATGGGTATAGCTTAGTGATGTTATCCTTACCTACTTTATGGACAATCTCTCCAAGAAGAATTTCTTTACTCTAACCTTCTGTCCCTTTTAGATATATGTTCCATTACCGGATCCCTGCAACACTTCAGCTGTTCCCTCTAATTACAATAGTCTGCTTCATTTAGCAATTGGTATGTTTCCCATGCTTATATCCCCACAACACAACAGCTGGTAGAATGTATTCCAGCAATCTACCTCTTTAAACAATTGGTATTTTTCTTTGATAATTGCTTTTCTTTTCACATCAAGTCAGCACTTAATCAGATAATAGTTACCAGTCGTGAATCAATGTCTCTCTTTCAGATACCTATTAAGGCATTTAGCCTCTTAGCTCAGCCATGTGGCCACGGCAGGTTCTATCCATCAGAGCTCAAAATCTGAGCAGCAGTTTGGCTATTCAAAATATAAATTGTGTAACAGAGAGAAATAGGTGCTCATACTGGGAAAAAATAGCCAGTATTCTGATCCACTTGAAAATACCTTCTGCTTGTTTGTGCAAATCTCGTCTTTCCTTCCTCTATAATATTGAGTTTCATTCATTAAGACATTGAATTGCTTCTGTAGAATTCAGTGAATTGATATGTAGGATTTAGGATAAAAAGACGATGCTCCAATTAGGCTACGTACACATCTTTGACTTTCTGACATCCATTTTCAATCCAGTTTTCATTTAACCACAACTGACTGTTTAGTAAATAATCTTGCATCATGTCCACCATTGGTCTTCCTTCTCATCATGACATTTCCAACTATTGACATATACATCATTACCTGGTGATCTTACCTTGTAGTCATTACGTCTGATCACTCTTATTATTGTTATTAAGACTGACATTGTCAACATGACTCCAATCTTCTTGGGAGACTTGTGAACATTTTCCTGACCATTTCAATTGCTACTTCTCCTCTAGTACAGCTCTAATATTGCTTGAATGCCAATTCTAATTCTAACACTGATAACCGTTTCCTTTGCATAAATAGGTTCCCAGCCTCCACTATCTCCCAGTATCACTTCACATCAGATCTATTTGAAGGTACCTCAAGCCTCATTACCAAACCTAGTCTTCTCTCTGAATACCTCCTTTGTTAGTTAAGTTATATCCTTTATATTAAGGCATAACTTTGATTCACGTATTGACAAATCTCCAATCTAAATCTTCAAGAGTTCCATTACCTATTCGTTCTTGTTATTGCAGAGTTGCTACTTCTATTGTTTCAATTTGTATATACTAAATATACTAAAATACTCAAGTTACTCACTTACTATAAAAAAATTCTCAGGGTTATTTCTAAAGCTCTGAAATGGTCTGAAATGGCTGCTCTTACCCTGATCCAGTTTTTTTTCAGAAACGTGTGCATATGGCCTCGAAAGCCTGATCAAAGGCTGCCGCTTGAGTGCACTCCATGTCCTCTGACATGACTGTGACTGTGACTGGAATAAAAAAATTGGTGGCCATCTTAGTGATTTGCCCACATGCAGGCTGTCTCAGCTGATCTGATGTCTATTTGAGGATGAGTAAGGGCTACTCCAGGAAGGACCAGAATAACCTCTCCATTCCAAAAAATGAGGGGAAAGGGGAGAAGTAATCTGGGAACCCAAGCAGGCTGGTCAGCTGTTATTCAAGGGGAGGGGTCACCTCTCCTGCACACTGGCTACTACACCACAATCCCGAGATTCACTCCAGAAAAAAGATTCCAATATGGTTTGCAGTATAAGATCCTAGCTGGAAAATTAAATTTAAGCATGTTTTTGTCGCTGGCAAGACGATACATTAGGTAAATGTGTCTTACCAGCATGGCTCTCAGGCCTCATCCCACAGTTATTACACTATGTCCCTGACACACATGATTTAGGTTGCCTGGAACTCATTTCCGGACTGACAAATGTAAATTCTGTGCAGAAAAATACATCTGTTATCGCTGCAAACAGCACGCTGGTGACAGATGTGGTTGATTTCTCCCTTGCAGGCGACACACCTGCAAGGAGAAGCATTATTACCCCTTCCTCTGCTCAGTCCATCCCTACCTGTCTCTGTTTTATATATTTTTTTTAAATAAGTTAGACAAAGCCCTTCCTTTTCTCCCCTGTCTGTCTCGTTGAGAAGCATTGGAATGGACCGCACAAGGGAAATTGTGACATCAAACAAATCACGGAGAGGAACACTGGGAGCTTCGTCCAGCATTGGATTCTAGGTGAGTTTATAACTCAAATTGCTGCTTTGGTACAGGGGGACCTAATTAGAAATGCCCAAAAGGGCATTCTAAATTAAAACTGCAGAAGTAGCAAAAAGGGTAGGAATAACCCTTTAAGTATACCTATACTGATTTTATATTTAACATTTGCTCACCAAGGGCCAACCCTATGAAGCTCACAATTTAATTACAAAATTAGGAAATAATGTTTGGTATTTAGTGATGAAATACTAACAAGCCGTTCAGAAAATGCTGAGAAGTCTTGTTTTGCAGAGATACACATAACCTCTGTAGCTTTGTGACTTTCAATGAAATTGCATATATTGACCACTGTGTTTGGCAATCAGAGGTAACTGCTGAGTCAAAAGACTTTCATTGTTTTCAGCGTTTTGTTGGTTAGGTGGTATGAAATTATTTGATTTGTCTCGTGGAAAACATCTTGGTTTTTGTTTGCCTTCATTTTCAGAGTTCTGTCAGAGAAATAATTGCTTATTGGTTTGTCTTTCCCTTTTCATGGCTCTGTTGCTTGATATGCTGCCCATCGGAGGGACTTATTTGTCTGTCAGTGTATCTGTTATTTTTTCTGTAAAGGAAGGAACCAGATATAATTTTTTTAATGGTTCTGAAATAAGCAAAACATTTACCCATTCCCTTATAACTAATAAATGAATTACATTTTGCTTGCAAGGACTGCAAATGAGGAATGGTTTATTTGTTGTTGAAGTTATGGGTGTGGAAGATAATCTTTAGGGATTGCTGTTTTCGTAGTCAGGGTAGGGCAGACTTTTTGTCCTTGGACCTATAAATGTTAAAATCTTGACTTTAAATGCCCTTAACCGGATTCACCAACCTAACAGTCCTGATATACCAGTGGATACTGCAGCGTTGTAGAGGAGAAACATTCACACATTAAATTAAAAGTGGGTAGTTATATGACCATGTAAGGCCAATGAAGTATAAATGAAGTATACCCAACTTCCCCAACCAACAGTTTTTGGGGCCTTGACTGTGTGCATCCTATTTTTATTCTCTGTGGCATCGCCTGGCTTTTTAGCTTTAATGAAGTAATGTTTTCTTGGTCAATAGGACCCAAAAACCCCCAAAATATGTTTGAAAGTAACAAAAAAACAATTACTCTATAGCTGACGAGAAACTCTAGTTCCCCAGATGCATTGCTAGGTTGTAGGCTAGTTGATTCTCCATAGCTATGAGGGACTGTGAATGTATGTGTGTGTGTCTGTGAATTTATTTGTCTGTAAGTGTGTGTGTGTCTGAGTATATGTGTAACGGGACTGCAATATTAAATCCCCAGATCTCCGCTGGTATAGAAGGTAATATCCCAAATCCCCCAGTAACCAGACGAAACACTGTTCAGGGAGACAACTGCCAATTTTTAATACCGGCTCAAGGAGTTAACTCCCAACTGTCAACTTTTAAAAATGTTCTGCAATGCATTACACACACATACCCTTGGTTCTTAAAGTGGTACATACATATTGAACCGAACGGATACAGTCATTTAAACAGCAGGGAGAAGGTTTAACTGAGGGCCCACAGGCAAATACATGAAAAATCCTTCACAATGGCCCCCCTTTTTCTCCCTGCTCCGGCAACTCAGTTGGACCTTTCCTGGTCCAATAGGGTTGATGGGTCTTTCCAAAGTTTTTAATCTGAGGCCAAGTCCGTTTGGCGCGACAGTCCATCAGCATTCTCGTTTTGCTTGCCTGGGCGATAATGAATAGTAAAGTCATAGAGCTGTAACGCCAGGCTCCAGCGCAGCAAACGGGCGTTATCCCCTGAGACCCGGTTGAGCCAAACTAGGGGATTGTGATCCGTGATGAGGGTGAAGGCCCGGCCATAGAGATAGGGTGTGAGCTTTTTGAGTGCCCATACCAAGGCCAAACACTCCTTCTCAATGGTGGCATAACTGACCTCCTTTGGCAACAACTTCCACCGGGTGCTCTCCCCCATCCTCTCCGATCTGGCTTAGTACTGCCCCCAGTCCAAACATTGAAGCGTCTCTGTGGACAATAAACCTTTTGTTAGGATCAGGGGTAACCAACACTGGAGCATTAACAAGAGCATTCTTTAGTGCTTGGAAAGCCACCTCGCATTCTGGGAACCACAGGACTTGTCGGGGTAACTTCTTTTTAGTCAGGTCGGTCAGGGGTTTGGCTAGGGCGCTATAGTCGGGTACAAAGCGTCTGTAATAGCCGGCTGTGCCCAAGAAAGCCATGACTTGTGTCTTGGTTTAGGGAGTGGGCCAATTGGCAACGGCCTCGATCTTAGCCGGCTCCGGCCGTTGCTTACCACATCCTACTCGGTGGCCCAAATATTGTACCTCCGCCATACCCAAATGACATTTGTCTGGTTTCAAGGTCAGCCCGGCCCCCTTTATCCTATCTAATGCTACCCCTACGTGTTCTAGGTGCGCTTCCCAGGTATCGCTATGGATGGCGATGTCATCCAGGTAGGCGCATGCGTAGTCCTGGAGACCTCCCAGTAATTGGTCCACCATCCGTTGGAAGGTGGTCGGGGCGTTCTTCATCCCGAATGGCATAACCCGGAATTGGTACAGGCCGAACGGGGTGATGAAGGCAGACTTGGGTATGGCATCTTCTGCTAGGGGAATCTGCCAATATCCCTTACATAGGTCAATTGTGGTCAGATACTTCCCTGCAGAGATACGGTCAAGCAGTTCGTCCATCCGCGGCATTGGATAGGCGTCAGAAACTGTCTTGTCGTTGAGTCGCCGGTAATCCACACAGAAGCAGGTTGTCCCGTCCTTCTTTGGTACTAGGACTACCGGCGAGGCCCAAGGACTTTCCGAGTGTTCTATTACCCCTAGCCGAAGCATCTCATCGATTTCCTTCCGCATCCCTTCTCGGACTGCTTCCGGAATTTGGTACGGGGGCTGCCTCAGGGGTGCTTGCCCTGGAGTCTCCACCTTGTGGACGGCTAGGAGTGTGTACCCAGGCCTGTTTGGTTTCTAGCAAGCGGACAGCTTGAGCCCTCTCTTGTGGTCCCAGCTGTTTGCCTAGTTGGACTTTCTCTATCTGGGTCCTCCCTTCGTTGCTGTCCAATAGGTCGGGAAGAGGTAGTGTCTCTGTGTCTTCCCCTGCTGGTGCACAGATAGCGGTCACTTCCTCTGCCCGTTCCTGATAGGCCTTAAGCATGTTGATGTGAAAGGTTCGCTTCACATCCTCATCCTTGCAGCTAGCTATGGTGCAGGTGGTGTCGCATATGTGCCCTATAACTTTGTAGGGGCCCTGCCAGGCGGCCTGGAGCTTGTCTGTTCGGACCGGTCTTAGCACCATGACTTTTTGGCCGATCTGAAAGCTCCGGTGCCTAGCCCGTCGGTCATACCATACCCTCTGACGCTGCTGGGCCGCCTGGAGGTTTCCCTGCACCGCCTGGGCTAGTTCCTCCATGCGGTCCCGCAGTTCCAGCACATAAGGTACAACCGGGGTCCCCTCAATCTCCGTCTGCCCCTCCCAGTGGTCCTTGATAAGATCTAAAGGCCCCCTCACCCGCCTCCCATATAGGAGTTTGAAGGGTGAGAATCCGGTTGATTCCTGCGGCACCTCTCGGTAGGCAAAGAGAAGGTGTGGCAGGAACCACTCCCAATCCTTGTACGCCCCCGTGAACGACTTCAACATTTGCTTTAGGGTCCCGTTGAAGCATTCACACAGGCCACTAGTCTGGGGGTGGTATGGGGAACTAGTCAGGGATTTAACTCCACAGACTTTCCATATCTGCTGGGTTACCTCGGCCGTGAACTGTGTACCTTGGTCGGACAGTACCTCCTTGGGAAAGCCCACTCGGGAGAATATCCGGACTAGCGCATCTGCCACCGTCTCAGCCTGTATGTTAGAAAGGGCCACCGCTTCGGGGTAACGGGTGGCGTAATCTACCACTGTGAGGATATAACATTTGCTGGAGCGGCTAGGTTGGGCCAAGGGTCCTATGATGTCCACGGCTACCCTCGTGAACGGATCTTCAATTATGGGCATGGAGACCAGTTTAGCCTTTGGGTGGTCTCCCTTCTTACCTATGCGTTGACATATCTCGCACGTCTGGCAATACTCCAGGCCAGAAAAAGTTCTGGGTTACCCGATATCCTGTCCTGCGTATTCCCAAGTGTCCTGCCAGAGGAACGTCGTGCCCAATTCTCAATAACTCCCGCCGGTATTTCCGTGGAACTACCAGCTGGCGTTTTTGCCTAGGCCCAGGTGCGTTAACCCGTGTCTCGGTGAGCCTGTACAAGCGGCCTTTTTCCCAGATAAACTGATCCTTCTCTAACCCCCCGTTCCCCGCCTGGCCTTCTCTTGATACTTTCTGAGGGAAGGGTCTCCGGTCACCTCCCGCCCAAAGTCTTCTGGGGTGTCCCAGGGAATGGGTTCTATAGTCAGGGGTAGGTCGGGTTGGCTTACCTGGGTCTCAGTAGGAAGCGGATGGCTCTCGGCAGCGCGACTTTGTGCTCTGGTGGTTAGTGCGTGGGCCTCCTGAGCGGTGGTTGAGGCGAACGCCGAAGTCAGGGGCCCAATGTCATTGCCCAACATGACTTCAGAGGGTAAGTCTTTCATTACGCCCACTTGAACATTGGCAGCTCCCGCACCCCAGTCCAGGTGTACTTGTGCGGTAGGAATGCGATACACTGCCCCCCCTGCCACTCTCACAGCAATTGATTTCCCCGGCTTCTCCGATGCTTAATGAGATGTCGTTGTACTAGCGTGATGGTCGCACCACTGTCTCTTAATCCCCGTGCTGTCTTGCCGTTAACCATGACCAGTTGGCAATGGTGTTTCCGATTGTCTGTGATGGTGGATTGCACCATGAGGGCTTCGTAAAGGGAGCTCAATGGTTCTTCCTGACCCTGCTCCTTTGGACCCCAAGTCGAATCTACAAAATGGGCTGCTGCTGGTGGTTGCTGGTACCCAGGTCGAGACCAATTTGACCTGGTGTGGTTGTCCATGGGGCAATTCTGTCGGATGTGACCCAGCTGTCGGCACCGGAAGCAACGTAGCTCGCTGACATCCTGTCGTGGGTAGCGAGAGTTAGAAGTCACAGGTCGGTTAGGGGGTTGGTATCGGGCTGCTGGTGGGTGTAATGTCACTGAAGGTTTTGGAGGTTGTACCCGTGGTGCGATTTGGTTAGTTTTGCGAGTATCCGCATACTCATCCGCCATCTTGGCGGCCTCTGGTAGAGACAGGGGCCTGCGGTCTCTCACCCAGTCTTTGACATCCGCCTGGATATGGTTGTAAAACTGTTCCAGGAGTATCAGTTGCAAAATCTCCTCCGCGGTGGCGGCCTGGCTACTGTTAACCCAGTTTGAGGCCGACAGGGATAACTGGCATGCCCATTCCACGTAGGAATCTTTAGCGGTTTTGCGTGAGTCCCTGAACTTCTGTCGGTAGGACTCTGGGGTTACTGCATAACTGGCCAGGAGTGCTTCTTTACCCTGGCGTAGCTATGGATCTCCTGTTCTGGTACAGCCCGGAAAGCATCAGAGGCTTTGCCTGACAGCTTTCCTGACAATATTGAAACCCATTCTTCCTTAGCTATCCGGTGCAGGTTACATTGCCGCTCAAAATCTGCTAAATAGTTATCAATCTCACAGTCTTTTTCGTCAAAAGCTTTAAAAGCGCTGAACGGAATTTTCTTTGTATCCGCTGTGTTGTACTCACTGTTTGGGGAGTGTGCTGCTTCCTGCTGGACCGCTGCTAGTTTTAATTGTAGCTCTGCGTCTCTTTTTTGTTTAGCCTCCTCCACTAAAAGGCTCATTACTTTCAGAATAATGTCAGCCGTTGGGTTCGGACCGAACCATGCTAGTTTCTCCCTCATTTCTTTGTTGGCTGGTGATTCCTCCTCTTGAATCACTGGTGTCTCCATCTCTTGTACAGCTGGCATTGCTGCAACCAAGTTCTCTCGGTCTTGCTCCATTAACTCTGCTATAATGACCTGCTTGGTTTTGTTGCTAGCAATCCTTCCACGAGCTTCCAGTAGCTCTTTCAGTGTATCTCTTTTGAGCAGGGTGTACCAGCCTTCCATTCACTGTTCCCAGTGTCTGCTTGGAATCCTGGTGTAACAGAAGTAGAAGGGAAAATCCCGCCGCTGCCAACCAGTTGTAACGGGACTGCAATATTAAATCCCCAGATCTCTGCTGGTATAGAAGGTAATATCCCAAATCCCCCAGTAACCAGACGAAACACTGTTCAGGGAGACAACTGCCAATTTTTAATACCGGCTCAAGGAGTTAACTCCCAACTGTCAACTTTTAAAAATGTTCTGCAATGCATTACACACACATACCCTTGGTTCTTAAAGTGGTACATACATATTGAACCGAACGGATACAGTCATTTAAACAGCAGGGAGAAGGTTTAACTGAGGGCCCACAGGCAAATACATGAAAAATCCTTCACAATATGTGTGTCTGTGTGTGTGAATGTATGTGTGTGTGTCTGAGTATGTGTGTGTCTGTGAGTGTATGTGTGTGTACGCGTGTATATATATATATGTATATATATATATATGTGTGTGTCTGTGTATGTGTGTAAGTGTGTGTGTGCAAGTATATATACACAAGTGTATATAATCTTTTTTGGGGGGTGGGAATCTTGGGAGAGTTCCCACCCTTTATTCCCCAGGACCTGACATCTCTGGATCTCCCCTGTCGGCTCATGCAGAGCCGGTGCTATCTGAGTGCTGGCTCTACTCTAAGCCTCCATGGGCCAGCAGGGAGATCAAAGATCTACCTCACCGGCCCACAGCAGAATGGAGGGAGGCAGGAGAGGACCCAGACACAGCACCCTTACAAACACACAACACCCTCACACACAGCACACTAACAGCACCCTCACACAAACAGCACCCTCACAAATACATGACACTAACAGCACCCTCACAAATACACAACACAAACAGCACCCTAACACACACACATCACACAAACAGCACCCTCACACACACAGCACCCTCACACAGCACACTAACAGGACCCTCACACACAGCACACAAACAGCACCCACACACACAGCACCCTCACACACAGCACACAAACGGCACCCTCACACACAGCACACAAACAGCACCCTCACACACAAACCGCACCCTCACACACAGCACACTAACAGCACCCTCACCCACATAGCACACTACCAGCACCCTCACTACCAGAAGTATCACACTAACAGCACCCTTACACACACAGCACCCTCACACAGCGCACTAACAGCGCACACACACACACACAAACAAACAACAGTGTGTGTGTGTGTGTATATATATATATGAAACATGGGGGGGATGGTTGCACTCACCTGAACATGCTTAAATTGGGTGCTGCTGGGGCCCATATTATCTTGTGTATTGTTTATTATATATATATATATATATATATATATATATACATACATACATGCGGCGTGTGTTTGTGCTTTAGGGTGCACCCCCTAATGCAATAGGCTGTGCACGCCAATGCATTACACTATTACCAAACACTGTCTATTGCTACTTATGATAAATAACCATGGTTTACTTTGAGACATCTGTAATCTCAATGTATATCTTAATGGAGAAAAAAATAAGAACCCAGGCTGTACAAAGTTGTATTACACTAAATTTGTTATTTAAATTGGAAAAATGTGCACCAATATTAACAATGTTTGCTCAATGACCATTTATTTCTTCAGTGGTGGGGCACCAAAATGAGTGCTTATTTTTTTTTTTTTTTTTTGCCAAATGCTTCTGTATAAATATTATTACAATAGAGAGTTTGTTCTCTGAAGGCCACTTTCAGTAAATGGAAAGTACGATTGCATCCCTGATAGTTTAGGACTTCATTACTATATTACTGTGCTCAGAACAGTATACACTCATCTATTTCATCACTAGGGTTTTGACTGGTAATATTTGCAGCCGTTAAACTTAATGAAACTATTTCCATGTTTTTTTTTATAGGGTTCCTCTGCTTTCTCCTGACAGCATATCCCATTCAAGTTAGCATTACAAACGGGTGACTTTCAAGTAATAAAGTTGTATTCAAACTGATTCTTGCCAAGTGTTTAAGGAACCAAAAATATTATTATTATTAATTGCACACACACAAATTGTTCCATGGTGAAATAATTTTAATAAATACAATTTCACTACAGCTGGTAATACAAGGAGTCATAGAAACATTGAACCATTTGGCCGATCTAGTCTGCCCAGTTTTCTAAATACTTTCATTATAGTTAGGATAGCCTTATCCCACGCATGCTTAAACTCCTTTACTGTGTTAACCTCTACCACTTCAGCTGGAAGGCTATTCCATGCATCCACTACCTATTTTTAAACCTTTGCCCCTCTAATTTAAGACTATGTCCTCTTGTTGTGGTAGTTTTTTTTCTTTTAAATATAGTCTCCTCCTTTACTGTGTTGATTACCTTTATGTATTTAAATGTTTCTATCATATCCCCCCTGTCTCGTCTTTCCTCCAAGCTATACATGTTAAGATCCTTTAACCTTTCCTGGTAAGTTTTATCCTGCAATCCATGAACCAGTTTAGTAGCCCTTCTCTGAACTCTCTCTAAGGTATCAATATCCTTCTGAAGATACGGTCTCCAGTACTGCGAACAATACTCCAAGTGAGGTCTCACCAGTGTTCTGTACAATGGCATGAGCACTTCCCACTTTCTACTGCTAATACCTCTCCTGCTAGCATTTCCTGCTGCTCTATTACATTGTCTGCCTACCTTTAAGTCATCAGAAATAATCACCCCTAAATCCCTTTCCTCAGATGTTGAGGTTAGGACTCTATCAAATATTCTGTACTCTGCCCTTGGGTTTTTACGTCCAAGATGCATTATCTTGCACTTATCCAAATTAAATGTCAGTTGCCACAACTCTGACCATTTTTCTAGTTTACCTAAATCATTAGCCATTTGGCTTATCCCTCCTGGAACATCAACCCTGTTACATACCTTACCATCAAGACCTTCTGCAATATCACTAATAAAAATATTAAAGAGAATGGGTCCAAGTACAGATCTCTGAGGTACCCCACTGGTGAGTCGGTATTCAAGAGATGAGCACTATCTGGTAATCCTCGCAATGTGGGGGTTATTTTGTCCCTGACGTTGGACGTTTCGCATACACCTCTCAGTGGGGAGAGTTTTAATGTTTCTAACAGCTATAAAGTAGTTTTCAAAGTTAATCAAGCATCATATCTAGCTCACTAGGAAAAGGAATTTCCCAGACATTGACCTATGCGGGACAGGAAATTATGGATCACAAGCAAAATAGCCCTAAGTCTAATATAACCTATTATAACCAGAAGTATTATGGAGTTAATAATTATGATGTTAGACATCTACAGCTCATGTGTTTCTTTCATATATTTCCATAAATTTGTTCTATCTCGCTGTTTAGGACATGCTTCTTGTTTTCTTGAGCGTGTGGTCAGGAGTTGTATTGTCTGCTGGTAAGGTGTCAAAACATTTGCGAATAGTTTGACACTTTCTTGGGTCCCGCAAAGGCACTTGCACTACTTCCAGTTTTCACAGTGTGGCTAAATTAAACATTCCCATTTCCCTTTAGCTATCATGGCTGTAGTGGTTATGGTGCGTAGAGTGTTCCTTTAAGATAAAGTCTGTGCGCATTCGCCATAAAATCACTGTCAATAGAGTGTTCATTTTTTCTATCTGAAGTGGGTATTATTGTGAAATTAGTTCAAGAGGCTAAACAAAGGCTCAAGATAGAAGAGAGGGAACAAAAATTACTGATACTGAATAGGGATTATTATCTAATTTCCAACTAATAGATATGGACTTTACAGAATTTAAATCATCATTGGGCACATCAAGGAATATACGTAAAACAATAAGAATTCTTAAATAACTATGCAAAATGTAGTCTGTGTTACTTGTTACTCTCACTATGGCTCCGGGCACAATTTAATTTGATATTTTTTTTATACAATTTATGTTCCACAAAACGCATAAATACACTGTAAAAAATGTATTTTTTGTACACATTTCCATTGAAAGAGTTTTATGAGAATTCACTATCCTATACGACAAATATGTTACAGACTTTTAAAGCTTTACATAGCTGCTGATAGAATAGCATTCTGAACTTATGTTATTCTAAACCTTTAGCCATAGGGCTCCTTTAAACCATCAGACTTTTTTTTTAATGGTCCAAAGGAATTCATAAAAGTAAATCAAGTAACAAAAGCACAACATTCTAGAATCTTGTTTTAAATGAAATACCAAGGTAAATGTTGTTTTAAAGTATGAAACATTTTGCTCAGAAAACATAAAAAATAATGAATTTACCTTGAATCTATTTGAGTTCACATTTCGCTGTTGATTCTTTAAATATTAACTTTATTGTAGGTTTCAATGTTCTCCAAAGCATAGCATTTAGACGAAAATTAACTATCAATATAATACAAAGGAGCGTATGATATTATTATGTTACATTACCAATGTGTAGAACAATAACTCCGGACAGTCTTGCCCTAAAGAATCCTCATGTTGTCTTTATTGATATATCATGATATAATCCTTGAAGCCACATCTGTAGATAAACATCAAGATACAAAAATCTGCATTGTCAGACACATCAAAAATGTCTAGGTTATTTGTATAATAAGTAATGTTCTGACAATAGCCTATATCAATTTGATGTGTTAGCAGAGAAATGGATACCAAGTTTGTGCATGGAGAAAAAAAACAAACAAAAAAAAAAAAACTCATTTCGGCAAAAAAAAAAAAAAAAGTGTGTCTGTTTATCCAGGATTTGATAATGTGGCATTTCATTTCGGACAAATTTTGTTCATTCAATAGTTTCGAAAAAAAAACCGATTAGAACAAAGCAAAGGCTGTAAAATTGGCCAATCAGTGTATTGCAAAATATATACATTATAGAATATTATGAAGATGCGCATTTTGTTGACGTTGGTTCACAGATCACGCGAGAAGAAGTAGCCAATAGAGAGGCAAACAAGGAGTAGAAGTAAACAATCTATATTTACAGTATCTCACAAAAGTGAACACACCACTCACATTTTTGTAAATATTAAATTATATCTTTTCACGTGACAACACTGAAGAAATGACACTCTGCTACAATGTAAAGTGGTAAGTGTACAGCCTGTACATAAGTGTTAATTTACTGTCCCCTCGAAATAACTCAACACACAGCCATTAATGTCTAAACCATTGGAACAAAAGTGAGTAAACCCCATGGATTACAAACAAAAAATGTTCACTGCCCGTTTCCTTTGTTTTGGTATTTGTCCATATGGCGATTTGGAGTTACAGAATTCAGACAACATGCCATTCTCCCAAAATTCCAACAAATTGCAATAATTCATTTGTAAACAAACGCACAAGTCCTTTTGGTGAATCAGCCAAGTTTATAAAGGGTATATGACAGATAAATAACGTATTTGTTAGTAGTTACAATTTGTGGCAAGTACATATTATAACGGAGTCTTGGGAGATACATCATGGTTTTTTACAAAAGTGTAAAAGTTGTAGAATTTTATTTTCAAAATGGCAGGTTCATTATTTTGATGCAATGAGAAAATCATCCAGAAATGTGGTTTCAACAGGATGGAACTACAGCATATAATGGACCTTCTGAGATAACTGTTGGTCGAGCAGATAATTTCAAAAAATTTCCATATTAACTGGCCAACACATTTGCCTGACCTTTCAGCTCACGATTACATCCTGTGGGTATATCTGAAGGAGAAGATGAACAATCCATGTACACTTGAGCAGCTTAAGAAGCATATGCATGCAGAATTTTGAGTGCTAGAGCCTCAAACATTAACAAATATTATGAATAATGCAATCGAATGAACCAAACTTTGCGAGGCTGCAAATGGAGCTCATTTGAAAGATGTCATCTTCCGTACCTAGGCAAACAAAAATTTGTACGTTATACATTCATTGTATGTAATATCATTAAAATTGGTTCATTAATAAAATAAGTTGTCTCCTTCAACTCTACTCTGAGTTTTGGCCCATCCTGTATAACCATCCAGTGATTGATCTGGGTTGATAACTTGATGGCTAGATAAGACTGCTTGATTCACAAAAAGGAGTTACCAGAGTGACAATTATTTTATGCAATATTTGGAAATTTTGTGATAGAGGTTTTGCAGTGCTTTTTGGAGAAGGGGAAAAAAAAATAAAGGAAAAGCATTTGAAACAGAAATATATGCTTTATGATAGTGAATAGGTTCATGATAATCCTAGGATAAGTCCCAAGAATTAAACAAGAAAAAAACAAAAAAAAAAGCATGATAGTGAATTATACCAAGCCAAATTTGCAAAGGGCCCTTGATTTTACGGTAGCTTTTGGGAATATCAGAAAAATTAGTTATTAGTTGGCCTAATTCCATTTCCAACGGTATTTCAGTTCCTTTTCTAAAGCAGTGAATCATGGTCAAAGAAGATTTGGGATCATAGAATGATTGGTAAAAGGAGTGTGCTTGGTCGGCCTTACGTTATACATACTATAGCAATATTACAAAATGCTCATATATTATGTAATGATGAATGTGTTTTTAATATACTTTTTGAATGGATCCAATGTATTTTTTAGTGTTGTGTACTTTAAGTGTTGAGTATTACAAAGCATGCATTAACAAACAAAAACAACCTTGTTTGAGAACTCTCCAAGCTTCAAGAACGTTGCTCTCTAGAGCTCGAACGGCAAATTTATTTCATGGTGAATCTATTTTCTTTTAACAGATAGCCATGACTAACGTACCAATAAGTTATGTGTAGGTGGTTTTAAACCATAATGTAGAACTGTCACATAAATACGCTTTTACATTAATTAACAGTAAATCTAGTCACCTGATAACATGTGCTCGAGCTGTTTATCAGTTTTTGATATATTTTAGAAGTAAATAGGCACCTAACTGCCTTTGAAATCATTATAATTGACATTGCACTTACTAATTAAACCTTTCTCTCCAGAGCAATGCATAAATTCTGAAACAAGTTAAACAACATAAAGGGACAATAAAGTCAACTATTTGGGATCTGTAAAGACATTTTTTTAAAGCTTGAGAAAATCTATTTTCAGGGCCAAAATGTTGCCGTTTTTTTTTTTTTTAATATTTAGTTTTTATTGAAGGTTTTCAAGGTTATGAATCCAGTACATAGTTGGTTCACAGAATAAACATATCTGAGTATACAAAAGATAAAAGGTTTGAGTTTTACAGTGGCTAGTAAAGTATCACAATGTCTACGTCTGTTTTAATGTACACGTTAACATTTCACTCTCATTTCACTTTGGTGGTCTATTATTTCCTTCAGTAGGATATGTGGTACCATGTAATATTAACTCAACAAATGTATTTACACAAACAAATTTTCAGACAGCCACGGAGATTCATATTTAACGCTGTTACATATGTTGTTTCATGTCAGGGTGCAAAAGTCCCTATCTTGTACCAATCCCTCTTTTAGTACCCCTTATTTTCCCCGAGATTTCCCTCCCCTGTACCACCTATTCCAAACTTCCCATACATCTCTAAACCTTTCTGTGGCTTTAGCGGACTCAGTGGATATTTTCTCATATATATAGAATTGTTGGACCTTGTCTATTAGTTGTTGTTTATTCGGGCACCTGTGTGATTTCCAATTTAAGGCAATTAGGTGTCTGGCAGCCATGAGGATTATTCCTACTAGTTGGGTGTGGTTCTGGTGTGTGTTATCGGGGAATCGCAATAGCAAGCAGGATGCGATGTCCATGGGGAAGTTGTTAATTGCGAGTTCAGTTAGTAGGGTTTGAACATCCCCCCAAAGCGGTTGTATCCCCCCACATTTCCACCATAAGCGTGGCAGAGTCCCTTCTTCTACATCGCATCTCCAACATTTGGGTGAGACCTCTGGGTATATTTTGTGTAATCTATCGGGGGTCATATACCACCTATAAAGTAATTTGCGGTGTGCTTCAATATGTGAGTAGCACTTGGTCCATTTTTTGAAATGTTGCCGTTTTTTATCCAGTGGGAATACAAATGTCCATGCAATTACTTCCCAGTGGCCCTTAATTCTTTCTCTGTGTTCTTGGAGTGAGTGGAGCACAGTGTATGATGTATTATTTAGCAAGGTCTTCTTCACATTATAAAATGTATCTAATCCCATGTAAGTGAAATGTTTTCAAGGTAATTATAAAGGACAGGACCTTATAAGGAGAGGATAGTGTGGACTGCAAGTTGTATTATGATGCTTAGGGTTAGACAGATGTTAAAAAGGACACTATATTCACCAAACAACTTTAGCTTAATGAAGCAGTTTGGTTGCATAGATCATGCCCCCATAGTATCACTACTCAATCCTTTGCCATTAACCCTTTAAATCCGGAGGGCGTACTATTATGCCCTGCAGGAGCCGGCTCTAAACGCCGGCGGGCGTAATAGTACGCCCTCGCTATAATGGCCGCCCACGTGGCCGGCGCTAATCTCCCGCTG
This sequence comes from Pelobates fuscus, assembly GCF_036172605.1. Classification (NCBI taxonomy): domain Eukaryota; kingdom Metazoa; phylum Chordata; class Amphibia; order Anura; family Pelobatidae; genus Pelobates; species Pelobates fuscus. The sequence goes on from NC_086319.1 coordinate 330,912,808, forward strand.
CAGATCGTGGTCGGGGGGGATGCCTGGCCCCCCCGGGCAACCCCCCCTGTGGCCGGTGACCGCTATCTGCAGTCTCTGATCGCAGTGACAGGCTGTCACTGCGATCAGTATTTAGCGTGTATTTAGCGTATTTAGCGTGTGTCAGTATCTAACCTGGGGTCAGTGACCGCGATCTGCTCAGTCTGATCGCAGTGACAGGCTGTCACTGCGATCTCAGAGCGCTCTGATCGCAGTGACAGCCTGTCACTGTGATCAGTGTTACATGTGCCAGCCTAATGGCTGATACATGTAACAGGCGCCATGATCCCCCTGCAGATTGGTAGGGGGAGTGCTTGTACCACCCAGGCACTCCCCCCTGTGGTCAATCAATTACCCAATCTGCAGGAGGTGATCACAGTGACAGCCAGTCACTGTGATCACTGTTAGTATGTGTCAGCTAATGACCTCCGATCACTGGCTGACACATTGTCTCTGCCCCTCTCCTCACCTCACTTCAATCTGAGAGAGAGAGGCAGAGACAACTTTGTTTTACAGCTCCTGTAAAAAGAAAAAAGTTTTATTACTTTATGAAAGTTTTAAAATTTTTATTTTATTTAACCCTTTCAGTGCTGATCACAGCATATTACCGTGATCAACCTGATTAGGGCATTTAGTACTTTTGTACTATATTTATTAATTTTTGGGGGGTCAAAAAAAATAATTTCTCATTTTTTTGACCCTTTGTGTCAGTTGCAGCAACCCAAATCTCCATTACCCTTTCCCCGCTGCCGTGATCACTGTACTGTACAGTATATCTGCTGTATGGTACTATATCAGTGATCACTGTGATCAAAGGGCTCTCTGATCAGGCTGACTTTTTTTTAGGGTTATTTTTTTCAAAACTTAAAAATAACCCTTTCAGTACTGATCGCAGCTGCCTATACTGTGATCAGTACATTTATTTTATTTTTGAGGGTGGGTAATGCGTGTTAGGCAGGTAGTTAATTAATTAGCCCCTTAGTTAGCCCCTTTCACTTAATTAATTTTTCTCCCTAGAATGGCACGTCGCTACTCAACGAGGAGGCGTATGCCTTTCTGGCAGGCAGTGATAGTGACACTCTGCAAGACAGTGACACTATCACTGCCTCTGACATTGAGCCTCTGAGTGAGACCTCAAGTGATGGTGCCCCACCACCACTTACAAGAGGACGCTCAGAATGCCCAATGCCAGAGGGAGACTGGATGCCTTCAAACATGATGGCACCAGAAATACCGCCATTCACTGTTACACCTGGCATCACTGTAACAGTGGACGACTGCGAGCCAATTCGTTTTTTTGAGCTCTTTATGTCAGACGATATATTTGAGCTCATGGCTCAGCAAACAAATTTGTTTGCTATGCAGTATCTCTCTGCACATCCGGGGTCCCATCATAATCGCAGGAATATGTGGAGACCCACGGATGTCGCAGAGATGAAGCGGTTTTGGGCTTTAACCCTAGTGATGGATATAGTTAAAAATCCCAGTATCAGGTCCTACTGGAGCAAGCAACGCATCCTGGCTACACCTCTTTTCCCTGAGGTTATGCAGAGGGATCGCTATCTGCGACTGCTGCGATTCCTTAATTTTAATGACAACTCACTGTGTCCCCCTAGAAATGACCCACTGTTTGACGAGCTCTATAAAATTTGGCCCTTTATCCAACTCCTGTCAGACAGATTTTCTGAAAATTATATCCCTGATAAAGATATTTCAATTGACGAGTCCCTTATGAAATTCAAAGGTCGACTGCTATTTAAGCAATACATTCCCTCTAAGCATCCCGATATGGCGTTACATTTTATAAATTATGCGAATCCTGTACTGGTTACACATGGGCGTTTCGCATTTACCAGGGGAAGGATAGCCATCTTTACCCACCAGGATGCCCTGATTCTGTGGGTACAAGTGGAAAGATTGTTTGGGATCTAATCCTTCCCTTGTTAAATAAGGGATATAGGCTGTGGGTTGACAATTATTATACCAGTGTACCGTTATTTAAAAAAATTATATTACTTTGAAACCCTAGCCTGTGGCACAGTGAGGAAGAATTGCAGGGGTTTCCCCCAAACTCTGGCAAGAGGCAGAAGTAGTAGAGGTTCCTATTCAGCCCTCCACCAGGATGAGTTGCTTGCCCTTCGTTTCTCAGATAGGAAGGATGTATACATGCTGTCTACAATGCATGACGAAAGTACAGTGCCAGTGTCTGTGAGAGGTAGCACTGAGCATCTGGAAAAGCCGAAGTGCATTGTAGACTACAGCAAGTTTATGGGGGGGAGTAGACTTGGCTGACCGATGCATACAGCCCTATCTAGTGAACCGAAAATCTAGGACCCTGTACAAGAAAATTGCAATCTACGTGACTCAGATTGCAATTTTCAATGCCTATGTCCTCTATAAAAAAGAGGTCATAGGTAAGCCCTGCCCTTTCCTAGACTTCACTCTTAGCCTTTTGTCCCATTTATTATTTACCCAGCCCCCCAATCCCACTTTGGGATCAGAAGATCTCCAAAGACTTTATGGCAAACACTTCCCTTCCCGAATCCCTGCCACCACCAGTAAAATAAATTCCCCCCAAAAGTGCTGTGTTTGCTACAAGAAAGGAGTCTGAAAGGACTCTAGTTATTATAGCCCAACCTGCCAATCTCAACCCGGCCTCTGCATAACAGATTGTTTCAAAGTCTACTATACAGAGCTGAACTTCTAAATCACTCTGTATGGGACTTTGGCAGTTTGTTTGCTTGATTTCCCTGGATTTCTGACCTCGGCTTGTCCTGACTACGCTTTGTTAGCTGCCTGTACCGACCCATTGGCTTGCTTTACGACTACTCTAACTTCTGGATTTCTGGAGGACCCCAACACATACTGCAGATTACCTGGAGACCCAACCAAGGATATAAGCAAAAAATTTGAGGAACTTTTTCTAAAAGGCAGGGAAATGGAAATAATAAATGAAAATGAATTTAAATATTTAAACAGCAACAAACCCAAAATCCCAGTGCTATACCATCTCCCCAAAATACATAAAGATCTGCTAAATCCACCAGGGAGACCAATAGTCTCGGGGATTGATTCAGTCTCAAGTAGACTTTCAGAATATTTAGATCGTTGTCTACAATTGGTGGTAAAGAATACACCCAGTTATCTGAAAGACACACTGAATATAATTCAGGTTTTAAACAGTATAGAATGGGAACCTCATTTTATTCTAGTTACCGCAGATGTAGGGTCTTTGTACACCATCATATCCCATCAAAAAGGGTTAGAAGCGACGGAATTCTTTTTAAAACAAGCACAGACCTACCCAGAGGAACAGATCCATTTTATTCTCCAGGGGATTAAACTCATCCTGGAGAATAATTATTTTTGGTTTCATAACGATTTTTTCTTACAGAAATGTGGCACTGCTATGGGGACAAGGTTCGCGCCCAGCTATGCAAATTTATTCATGGCGTTTTGGGAACATAGCTTCATTTTGGAAGATGCAGGCTGGAGCGCGAACCTTGTCACCTATAAGCGCTACATTGATGATATTTTTTTCGTTTGGAGAGGAACAGTAGAGGAGTTACAAAACTTTCTATGTTTCCTGAATAATAACCAGTGGGGAATAGTGCTGACCACGGAATTTAGCAAAGAAAAGGTGAATTTTTTAGACTTAACCATCTATGTGGAAAACAACATATTAAAAACTAAAACTCATTTTAAAAAAGTTGATGTCAACAATTACATCAGTCTTAAAAGCTGCCATTTTTCCCCGTGGCTAAAAAATATTCCAAGGTCACAATTTTTAAGAGTTCGGAGGAATTGCTCGGATATAGACACTTTTAAAAATCAAGTCCATAGAGTTAGAGAACAATTCCTGGAGAAAGGTTACGAAAATCAGGCACTACAAAACACTGAGAGGGAAATAGAAAATATAGATCGTAAATCCCTCTTAGAATACAAACCTAAGAAAGAGGAAAAATATAAGGAGATCTCTTTTATTTGTGGTTTTAATCAGAACAGCAACCAAATCAGGAAAACTATGAAAAAATACTGGCCCTTACTAAGAAATGACCCTATGCTGTATAGCATACTACCAGACCAGCCAAAAATTGTGTACAGAGGTGCTCCCAATCTAAAATGTTTTCTAACTAAAAACCACATCAAAGAAAAAAAGTCGACTCCTTTTTTTCATAAGTTAGGTTTTTTTGGGTGTGGACAATGTCTGGCCTGTAGGGGCACTAGCAGCAGTAAGAGACACCTTACATCTTTTGAAGACCCCCATAACAAAAAGGAATATAAATTGAGAACTATGACTACATGTTTCTCCAAGAAGGTTATCTATATCCTGCAGTGCCCATGTGATCTGTATTATGTGGGGAGAACAAAACGCCCCCTACATATACGTATCAGTGAACATGTAAGAAATATCAAAAAAGGTTATGAAAAACATAATGTATCCCTACATTTTAAAACACTACACAATAGTGATCCAAGTTTTTTAAAATTTTTTGCTATTGAGAAGGTGGAGACAAATTGGAGAGGGGAAGATGTAATCAAAAAACTTGGCCAAACAGAAATGAAATGGATTTTTAACCTTAATACCCTTGTTCCTTTTGGTCTTAATGTTGATTTTGAGTTATGTCATTTTTTATAATACATTTTTCGATCATATATATTTTTTATATTATTTATTGTTCATTTATTTGTTATGCAAACGTAATTTTTATGGAAATTTTAACTAATAATGACCATTGTATGTTTTAAATATTAACATTTGTATATCCCTGTCTACCTCATACTGAAAATTATTTGAAAACTATTTACTGTTCCTGGTTGAATATGAAAAAATATGTATGCTATAATATACCAGGATAGTTGATATATGGCTATTGTTAAATGTTTTACCCTGAAGAGAGTTTTATGAAATACATTAATTACATATCAACTTTTGAGCAATGGTAGAGGACCCCTTTTTCCTGCACAGCTCATTCCCTACATGCAGGTTCGAAAAAAACGGAAGAACAAACTGAAGCATGCTGGGAGTTGTAGGAACAACTGGAGCCCGGAAATGATGTATCGGCAATACAAGCCGAACCGGAAGTGACGCGACGGCATCTAACCAGGAAATGAAATTCAGCTGCAGGACGGCGAGGAAAAGGGCGCGAATTGATGTCTTATAAACTGGATACCAGCAGACTCACAAGTACAGACTGAGGAAGCCGATAAGGACGGCGAAACGCGTTTCTGGGAGAAGAGGAGATTGGACATTTTAGTAGTAGTATACTTATACATGCTACTTCGTATGCATTTTATATATATATATATATTTTCTTGTGATTTTCAATAAATGTAATTTTTTAAATACCCTTACTCCATCTCCTCCATATATCTGGTATCCACCTGAGGGAAGTGTCACCTCTAAATTGACACTGATGCCTACAGCACTTAGAGCCAGTCCCCAAAAGGCTCTATAAAAGGTGAGCACCAAATTTATACCTGTGTTCTACAATATTTCATTGAAGATAAATCTGCACTAGGAGTCTTCTTTTGTGCTTTATTTTGGAGATATAATTCGCAGACAGAAGGAAGAAAGGAGCATCTTCTATTCCTAGGTTTTGCTGCCTACCTTGAAAGGCACACTGGTTGATGTGTTTAGAGCCTATACCCGTATAAAAGGCTCTTTACAATGTGAGTTCCCCCTTTTATATTTTTCACTCTATTATCAAGTTATCTGACAGTACTACCCTATATATTTCCTTTGTTTATTTTTCATGTACACCCCGTGCCTATTGTAAGGGGTAAGTGCATAAGGATTATTTACATTATACTTTGAAAGCGCTGCACCTATATCAAGTGTTGGTTTAATGTTTCTCACACTCTAAACTCACTGCTTGGTATTCTGTTTTTTTTGGTTTCAATATTTTAGTGGTTTTGGAGTATCCACTATAAGTGCATATAGCAGCTACACTAAATAAGTTTGCACCAAATAAGCGTTAAGCGCCTTATAGCCACACCTTTTTTGTATCTTTCTAACTTCTGGATTCCCCTGACCTTGGCCTGTCCCTGTTTACGCTAGCCATTCTAAAGTGGCTACACCAAACAACTCAAAATACTACAATTGTAGTATTTGAAATGTGCCTTCACAAAGAAAAAGCAAAAAACTAATCACAGGGTTAATGCTGCGATTAGCACTGAAAGGGTTAATAAAATCAATTTTTTTTTCTTAACTTCTCAGCTTTTCACACAGTAACTCTCTATGTGAGATCAAAAATCTCTATGCCTCTCTCTGCCTCCAGATCAAAGTGTATGTGGGGGTACTGTTCTATTCCTGTGATATAATAAAAACCTTGAAACATTGTACATGTTTTCTATTCAGAAGACCGTGTTAAATCAAAATACTGAGGTTTTAGTGCACTAACTAATACCAGGATTATGACATTTCTAGTGAAAATCCAATTTATGTGATTAAAAAGACAAAACTAAAAGTAGATATCGCTACATGGGCCCAGCATTTCTGTTAAAATGGCTAGACCAAACATCTCAAGGTCTGCATTTTGTTGTACTCTGGGTTGCCTACTTTTGAAAATGTCCCTGTGACTACCCCCCAAAAAACAGAAAATCTGGTACATGGGGGTACTGTTATATTCAGGAGACAATGTTAAAAAAAAAATAGCGAGTCTTTGTTGCAATAACTCATACCAGGAATAGGAAATGTCCTGTGAAAAGTGAGTTCATGTGTGGGCCCTTCATTTCTGATAAAGTGGTTAGACCAAACATCTTAAAATGCACCATTTGAAATACTCTGGGTTGCCTACTTTTGAAAATGGTATGCCATAATAGTGGAAATGTTATTACCCAGGCTGCCATGCTCTCTCAAAAGCGAGATAGGCCTAGAAAATCACTTTGCCAAAATTCCAACTTTGAATTGGACATCTAATATATTTGTCCCTGTGACTTCCCCAAAAAACAGAAAATCTGGTACATGGGGGTACTGTTATATTCAGGAGACAATGTTAAAAACAAATAGTGAGGCTTTGTTGCAATAACTCATACCAGGAATAGGAAATGTCCTGTGAAAAGTGAGTTCATGTGTGGAAAAAAGCACAAATAAATCTATTACCGCTATGTGGGCCCTTCATTTCTGATAAAGTGGTTAGACCAAACATTTCAAATTATGCCATTTGTTATACTTTGGGTTGCCTACTTTTGAAAATGGTATGCCATAAGAGTGGAAATGTTATTACCCAGGCTGCCATGCTCTCTCAAAAGCGAGATTGGCCTAGAAAATCACTTTGCCAAAATTCCAACTTTGAAATGGATATCTTATATATTTGTCCCTGTGACTTCCCCAAAAAACAGAAAATCTGGTACATGGGGGTACTGTTATATTAGGAGACAATGTTAAAAAAAAAATAGTGAGGCTTTGCTGCAATAACTCATACCAGGAATAGGAAATGTCCTGTGAAAAGTGAGTTCATGTGTGGGCCCTTCATTTCTGATAAAGTGGTTAGAACCAAACATCTTAAAATGCACCATTTGAAATACTCTGGGTTGCCTACTTTTGAAAATGGCATGCCATAATAGTGGAAATGTTATTACCCAGGCTGCCATGCTCTCTCAAAGGCAAGATAGGCCCAGAAAATCGCTTTGCCAATTTTCAATGTTTAAAACCAAAAATGGACAGGCGTATATTTGACCCAGTAACTTTCCAAAACCCCATAAAACCTATACATAGGGGTACCGTGGCGCTTGTGAGACATCACTGAACAGAACTAGGAGTGTTTCAGGGCAGTAAACTACATACTGACAATAAAATTATCAGTAAAATTAAAGTTTTTATGTGAAAAATGCAACAACAAAAAAACAAGCGCTAAATTTGGCTAGGGTTTGTGCCCAAGTGGCTACTACAAAAGACTGGGCATACCCCATTTTGAATATCCTGGGATGTCTACTTTTTCAAATGCTATGCCATGATGGGGGTAAATTTCATTTTGTGGCCGCCATACGGTCTCAAAGGCGGCCTTGTCACAGCAGACTAATCTGACAAATGTAAATGTGAAAAAGCATATATGGATAAGCCTCATATATGACCCTGTAACTTTCAAAAAACCCATAAAACCTATACATGGGGGGTACCATGGCGCTCATGAGACATCACTGAACAGAACTAGGAGTGTTTCAGGGCAGTAAACTATATACTAACAATAATATTATCAGTGAAAGTACAGATTTTATGTGAAAAATGCAAAAAAACTAAACAAACGCTAACTTTGGCTAGGGTTTGTGCCCAAGTGGCTACTACAAAAGACTGGGCATACCCCATTTTGAATACCCTGGGATGTCTACTTTTTCAAAGGGTATGCCATGATGGGGGTAATTTTGATTTCTTGGCTGCCATACGGTCTCAAAGGCAGCCTGGACACTGTAAACTAATCTGACAAATTTCAAGATGAAAAAGCATACCGTATATACTCGCGTATAAGCCAAGTTTTTCAGCACATTTTTTGTGAAAAATTAAAATAATAATAATACAATAATAATAAAAATAGTCATAAAAAAAAAAATAATATAACAAAAAAAGAAAATAGTAATAAAAAATATACCGTATATACTCGAGTATAAGCCGACCAAAATATAAGCCGAGGCCCCTAATTTTACCCCAAAAAACTGGGAAAACTTATTGACTCGAGTATAAGACTAGGGTGGGAAATGCAGCAGCTACTGGTAAATTTCTAAATAAAATTAGATCCTAAAAAAATTATATTAATTGAATATTTATTTACAGTGTGTGTATATAATGAATGCAGTGTGTGCGTATGAATGCAGTGTGTGCGTATGAGTGCAGTGCGTGTATGAGTGCAGTGCGTGTATGAATGCAGTGCGTGTATGAATGCAGTGTGTGTATGAATGCAGTGTGTGTGTATGAGTGCAGTGTGTGTGTATGAGTGCAGTGTGAGTGCAGTGTGTGTGCGTATGAGTGCAGTGTGTGTGCGTATATATTAATTGAATATTTATTTCCAGTGTGTGTATATAATGAATGCAGTGTATGTATGAGTGCAGTGCGTGTATGAGTGCAGTGTGTATGAGTGCAGTGCGTGTATGTATGAGTGCAGTGTGTGTATGAGTGCAGTGTGTATGAGTGCAGTGTGTATGAGTGCAGTGTGTGTGAGTGCAGTGTGTATGAGTGCAGTGTGTATGAGTGCAGTGTGTGTGTATGAGTGCAGTGTGTGTGTATGAGTGCAGTGTGTGTGTATGAATGCAGTGTGTGTATGAGTGCAGTGTGTGTATGAGTGCAGTGTGTGTATGAGTGCAGTGTGTGTATATGAATGAAGTGTGAGTGTGTGTGATGCAGTGTGTGTTTGTGTATGTGTTGGTGGGGGTGGGCATTTTGATATATTAATAATTTTATTAATTATTATTTTATTTTTTAATATTATTATATATTTTTATTATTATTATTTATTATTTAATTGAATTATTATTAAAAAAAAAAAAATTTTATTATATTTTTTTTTCGTCCCCCCTCCCTGCTTGATATATGGCAGGGAGGGGGGCTCCTTCCCTGGTGGTCCAGTGTCATTGGTAGTTCAGTGGGGGGGAGAGGGGGGCTGGCAGAGCTGTACTTACCTGTCCTGCAGCTCCTGTCAGCTCTCTCCTCCTCCGCGCGGTCTGTGCAGCTCCCTCTGTCAGCTCCCACTGTAAGTCTCTCGCGAGACTTACACTGGGAGCTGACCGAGGTGCTGAACGGACGGCGCGGAGGAGGAGAGAGCTGACAGGAGCTGCAGGACAGGTAAGTACAGCTCTGCCAGCCCCCCTCTCCCCCGGTCTGTATTATGGCAATGCAAATTGCCATAATACAGACTCTGACTCGAGTATAAGCCGAGTTGGGTTTTTTCAGCACAAAAAATGTGCTGAAAAACTCGGCTTATACTCGAGTATATACGGTATTAAAATGCCCACCCCCCACCAAGGCTCTGCATCACACACTGCACTCATATACACACTGCATTCACACACACACACACACACACTGCACTCATACATACACTGAACACACTGCACTCATACATACACTGCACACACTGCACACACTGCACACACTGCACTCATACATACACTACACACACTCTGCGCTCATACACACACTCTGCGCTCATACACACACTCTGCGCTCATACACACACAATGCACTCATACACACACACTGCACCCATACACACTGCACTCATACGCACACACTGCATTCTCATACTCACACACTGCATTCATATACACACACATTGTAAATAAATATTAAATTAATATAATTTTTTTAGGATCTAATTTTATTTAGAAATTTACCAGTAGCTGCTGCATTTCCCACCCTAGTCTTATACTCGAGTCAATAAGTTTTCCCAGTTTTGGGGGGTAAAATTAGTGGCCTCGGCTTATATTCGGGTCGGCTTATACTCGAGTATATACGGTAAATGGATAAGTCGTATATATGACCCTGTAACTTTCCAAAGCCCCATAAAACCTATACATGGGGGGTACCATGGCACTCATGAGACATCACTGAACAGAACAAGGAGTGTTTCAGGGCAGTAAACTATATACTAAAAATAATATTATCATTAAAATTACAGTTATTATGTGAAAAATGCAAAAACAAAAAACACAAACACTAACTTTGGCTAGGGTTTGTGCTCAAGTGGCTACTACAAAAGACTGGGAATATCCCATTTTGAATACCCTGGGATGTCTATTTTTTCAAATGCTATGCCATGATGGGGGTAAATTTCATTTTGTGGCTGCCATACGGTCTCAAAGGCGGCCTTGTCACAGCAGACTAATCTGACAAATTTGAATGTGAAAAAGCATATATGGATAAGCTTCATATATAACCCTGTAACTTTAAAAAAAAAACATAAAACCTATACATGGGGGGTACCATGGCGCTCATGAAACATCACTGAACAGAACTAGGAGTGTTTCAGGGCAGTAAACTATATACTAACAATAATATTATCAGTGAAAGTACAGTTTTTATATGAAAAATGCAAACAAAATAAATGAACGCTAAATTTGGCTAGGGTTTGTGTCCAAGTGGCTACTACAAAAGACTGGCCATACCCAATTTTGAATACCCTGGGATGTCTACTTTTTCAAATGGTATGCCATGATGGGGGTAATTTTCATTTCTGGGCTGCCATATGGTCTCAAAGGCAACCTAGGCCACTCAAACCAATCTGTCAAATTTCTATGTAGAAAATAAAATAATGGACAAGCCGTATATATAACCCTGTAACTTTCCAAAACCCCATAAAACATATACATGGGGGGTACTGTTTTACTTGTGAGACATTTCTGAATACAAATATGTATGTTTTATTGCAGGAAAACCAAACAGTATTCTGACATTAACAGTTAAACTGCCATGCTGAAATTGAAAAATAACAAGATTTCTTAATTTTTTAAAGTTTTTTAGATTTTATTCATATAAAATGGAGTTCCATATATGAATGTTTGATATGAAAGCTCTGTTTCCCCTGAACAAAATGATATATAATAAGTGTGGGTGCACTTAGTATGAAAGAGGATGAAATAGGTAAATTATTGTTGAACAGACATATAGTAACATTTGGCCGCGGTCTTAACCCTTTAAGACCGGAGGGCGTACTATTACGTCCTTTTTAAAGCGGCTCTAAACGCTGCAGGGCGTAATAGTACGCCCTCCGGTTTTTCCTTACTTACCCGGTCGCCGGCGGTCCCACGCCGGCGATCGCGGTTGGGGGGACTCCCAGGGAGCCCCCCCGCGGCAGATCTTCCTCCTCCGGTCCCCCCCCGGTCATGTGAGAGTGAGGCCCTCACAATCACATGGCCGGGATAGCTGCCTACTGCATTGCCAGCAGGGGGACTGCCTGTAATGACAGGTAGTCCCCCTGCTGGCTGAAAATAAAATTAAATAAGTGTAAAAATAAATAAATATATACTTAGATCATATATATATATATATATATATATATATATATATATTATATATATATGATCTAAGTATATATATACACATATACATACACACACATACACTGTATAGGTGTATTTTAATATTAATATATATATAATTATATATATATATATTAATATCAAATTACACGTAGACTGATACTGATTAAATATATATATATATATATATATATATATATATATAATTATTGTTATATATATATATTTATATATAATATAAAAAAATGTAAATACGTAAAAAAATTAAATAAAAAAAATAATTAAAAATAAAATTTCAAAAAAATATATAGTTGTGTTTTATTTCGTTCTAACTGTATTGTGATATTAATATATATATATATATATATTTATATCAAAATACACATAGAACGAAATAATATATATATCTATATACATAAATATATACGTATATATCACTATATATATATACCTATATTTATAATTTAAAATTATATATATATATATATATATATATATATATATATACAGCTGATCGGGTAAGTGCTCAATAGGTTGTACAGTCCTATATAAGCTTGTTATGTTCATTAATGTTTCTTATGTGTCCTGATGAAAGCCCTGAACCAGGGCTGAAACGTTGACCTTGGATGATCTGAAAATAAACACCACCATTTGGAAGACCTAGAGTGCCGGTATTTTTTCTATTTTATACGATTTTGTTTTACTGTGAACCAGGCTATAATTTAACAAGTTGGAGTGCAGGAATTTTTTGTCTCACTATATATATACACGTATATATACACATATGTATATATATATATACATATATTAATTCTACACATATATTTATGTAATCATTTTACATAATTAGGTATCCTAATTAATTACAATTAGCGGGACCTGCCTAACAACCCATGCCGAAAGTATAGGGAATTTAATTTGCTAGCACTATATTTAACCCTATAACTTTCCAAGACACCATAAAACCTGTACATGGGGGGTACTGTTTTACTCGGGAGACTTCGCTGAACACAAATATTAGTGTTTCAAAACAGTAAAATGTATTACAACGATGATATCGCCAGTAAAAGTGACGTTTTTTGCATTTTTCACGCACAAACAGCACTTACACGGACGATATTATTGCTGCAATACTTTTTACTGTTTTGAAACACAAATATTTGTGTTCAGTGAAGTCTCCCGAGTACAACAGTACCCCTCATGTACAGGTTTTATGGTGTTTTCAAAAATGACAGCGTCAAATATAAGGCTTGTGTTTCATTTTTTTCACATTAAAATTCGCCAGATTGCTTATGTTGCCTTTATGACCCTATGGTAGCCCAAGAATGAAAATTACCCCTATGATGGCATACTATTTGCAATAGTAGACAACCCAAGGTATTGCAAATGGGGTATGTCCAGTCTTTTTTAGTAGCCACTTAGTCACAAACACTGGCCAAAGTTGGTGTTTTTTTGCATTTTTCACACACAAACAAATACTAACGCTAACTTTGGCCAGTGTTTGTGACCAAATGGCTACTAAAAAAGACTGGACATACCCCATTTGCAATACCTGGGGTTGTCTACTATTGCAAATGGTATGCCATTATGGGTGTAAATTTCATTCCTGGGCTACTATACAGTCTCAAAGGCAACGTAACCAATCTGGCGAATTTCAATTTCAAATGTAACACGCTATATTTGACCCTGTAACTTCCCAAAACACCATAAAACATGTACATAGGGGGTACTGTTTTACACGTGAGACATCGCTGAATACAAATATGTGTATTGTATTGCAGTAAAAGCAAACAGTATTTTGACATCCACAGTTAAAATGTCACGTAGAACTAAAATTTTTTTTAAAATTCTTATTTTCTCCCATTCTTTTATATTTGTTTTATATTAAATTATGTTCCATACCTAAGTATTTGATGTTAAATGAAAGCCCTGTTTCCCCTGAATAAAATGATATATAATAAGGGGGGTGCATTTAATATGAAAGAGGTGAATTACGGTTGGACAGACATATAGCGCAAATGCCAGGTTTTGTTTACCTTTTGTTCTGTTCACAACTTGTACATTTGGCTGCGGTCTTAAGGGGTTAAGGGGTTATGGAGTAAATTCACGTTGTTTATACAGCCCTAGGCACACCTCCCTGCGTGTAATGTGCAAAGCCTTCCTAATAACTTTATGTAACGTGAGATGTAATGTTTATACTTCTTTTATAGCACATTCTGTTTAATTTATAATTTCTTATCTTCTGCACTGTTAATAGCTTGCTACACATTGCAGGAACCTTCTGTATGTAATTAGGCATACTAGATGGGCCGAATGGTTCTGATTAAATTTACCTTTACAAAACGGGAGATAAAGACATCTAAAGTAAGTTAACATCTGATTGAAAATTAAACCATTGTTTATGCGGCTGTGGTCAGTCAGTCAGGGTGTGTGGGGCTAGGGCTTCATGGACAGAAACAATAGTGCTTTAACTCCTAAATGGCAGATAATTGAGCAGTGAGACTTCTGAGGCATAATCTACACACAAAAACTGCTTCATTAAGCTAAAGTTGTTTTGATGACTATAGGGTCCCTTTAATAAAATACCTTCAAGAAGATAGATAATGTAAACAGGAAGAAAACTGATATCTTGAAACCATGAGTGAGAATAGTAACAATGAGAAGAGTGTGTAAAGCAGGCATAGAATAAACAACATGTATTTATCTTACATGCATTTATTGTATCAATGGAGAAACTCTCATAAGAGTACTTTAATTATATGCAATCTAAAAAAGTTAACTGTATATTGGCCTGACAAAGTCGCAGATATATAAGCATTCATTTTAGGACTGTTTAATATTGTTGGATAAGCTTTTTAAATTATTTTAAACATTTTTGATAAACATTTCAAATATTTTTTTTAATATATGAAAATATAAAAAAATATATAAAATTTTTCATAATATGAAATTAATGTAAACGTGTATCTAAAACATTAAATAATTTAAAAAACAAACCCGACAATATTAAATCAAGGCCAATATTAAATCACGGTTATACTATCTAATAAACATTCAGGTATGCTTAAAGATGATGCAGGAAGATCCAGGGTGTCACTGGGCATAAGCTTCTGTTGACCAATGAATTTGTAAGATGATGCAATAAGTAGAGCATTATCAGATGGTACAACTTTAGATCCAGAATCAGAATCGTGTATACCTTCAGTTATACTATTAAACAACACATCTGGAAAGCAACTTGCATCATGAATGTTGCTAAAGTCCATTTAGGCAATGAGAGAGAGAATGGATTATCTCACCAATAGACCTGTGGCTGTGGCTGAAGGCAACATAGCAAAAAATAATTTACCTCATCATGATCACATTGGCAAAGTTCCTATAAAACTCTATTGAGGAAACCAAAGCTGGAAAATATTAGGGGGAAACTTTTATACTTCAGAAAGAACTCAACATTTAGAAGATTGAAAGCTTGAAAAATTGAACCTCAGATGTTAGTAAATAAACACAAACTTAAAGGGACCCTATAGTGACCAGCACAACTACAGCTTAATGTATTTTTTCTGGTGAGTATAGTCAGTCTCTGCAGGCTTTTGCAGTAAACACTATCTTTTCAGAAAAAAAGGCACTGTTTACATTACAGCCTAGGGACACCTCTAGTGGTCACTCCTCAGATGGATACTAGAGAGGCTTCATGGGTCAGCACTGACATTCAGTGTCACCACCCTTTGCATGGAGACACTGAACTTTCCTCTCAGAGTTGCATTGACTCAATGCATCTCGAAGGAGATGCTGTTTGGCCTGGCTTGCTTCTTTGGCTGAGATCCTGTCACGGCTTACCTTGGTTGGAGTCTGTAGCGCAGATATGTTCACTCACCCTTGCAGATAAGCACGGCCCAAGGTGACCAGGTACGAAGCCACCTGGACTGTGAATCTGTGCACGGTGGCTATGCAGGAAAGGTGCACCAATACGCAGTCACAAGCAGAAGGATAGTCAGGGGTAAGCCGAAGTCAGAGGAGGCCAGAGGTTAGGATAAACAGAGAGTGGAGCCAAGGCCAGAACCCGGGGTCAATCTGCAGAACAAGTTCAGGAGACAAGAAAACAGGAACTACACATGACATGATCACCAGAGTCAAAGAACTGACAAAGTTCCCAGGGCGAGGCAGTCTTAAATACCCGGTTGAAGAGTGACCTGCCTCAGCTGAAGCACAAGTAATAACCACAAAAGAAGTCCAGCCCCCAGTGCTGCAGACATAGCCAGGTATAACAAAGATAGAATTACTCAAAATAACAGAATCTGCTGTGGTTTAGAGGCAGTATAGCAGGCCCAGGACATGAAGGACCGTGAGAACCGTAACAGATCCTATGCTTTCCTATGGGAAATCATTGTGATTGGCTGAGATGATCAATTCTTATGATGACACTCAAGGAGGCAGATCAGGAGCACAGCAGTCTGGAATAAAGGTACTATATTTAGAAGGCAAGAAAGGGGGCATGCTGGCAAGATAGTGTTTTTAACATTATACGATCAGAAATACATGTTTGTTTTCAAGGAACATTATAGGGTCTGGATTACAAACAACATGAAATGATTAAATAATCACCACTATAAATGAAAAACTATGAAGGCTAGCCTAAATGTTCTATTGGTAAAAAGAAGAAATTTCAATGTATCATTACAGTATTATATGCACATATACTGGGGTTGATTTGCATGTGGCTATTACAATCTACCATCAGTAGAGAGTGAACTGATAGTTTGTTACATTTGGGAGCTTGGCTAAACAAGTCCCTGCTTTTACATTCCTCATCGCTCCCTTATCATCTACTACATGGTTTCAAAATGTGTCACATGGACAGAATTCATATGAAGAAGAAAATTTGTTTTACATGGTCATGGGAAGATATAATGAATTGTTTGTTATATTTTAAATATTTTTTAATCTTTTTAGCACATACTGAATCTCAAATGACATTGCAAAAATTGTTCTCTAAATATTGGCACTTTTTAGTATATGATCTGAATAAAAAGAGCATTTTATTTCACAAGATGTTGTACATTTTATTACTGAACATTATACTTAATTGTGATCTTTAAAAGTCTTTTGTTGTTGCAATTGTGTGCTGTACACTGAATCCATGAGCAGGGGCACCGAATATAGCCACATGATCATATGTTTAGAAGAAACATGATACAAATATATCCTTTAATGCTTTTAAAGCAGGTTAAAAATAACTTCAAAATATGTCTTGTATGTGTATGCTCTTCTTAATACCCAGCTGGCCATCGTTTCAGAGAATCCCTAACTGTTACTAAACCACTTTCATAGCAAATATTTTTTTTTAATATAAATAAATAAACAAGGTCTGCGTTGCACGACCTTTTTCTTTAGTAATCCCGACCACTGAGAATTAAAATTGATTTTCTTCCTGTATGTATGTGAAGATGTGAAGATGTGCCCCCTGTTTCATTGACTTCTGGTGTTTAATAACAGCAACTCAAAGGGATGTGTAGACCTTTGAAAGCATTAGCTGCAGAAACATCTGGTCCATTAACATAAGTCAATGAACCTGGGTCAAACCATGTGAGGAAATTTACAATGAAAGTAAGTAGGTCAGTTTTTCCAAGGTTTGGAATAAGGATCAAAAGAGGCTTTTGCAACCAATTCTTCGCTGTGCTACGGAAAACATGGAGTGTATTATTTGCACTGTAGTTCCCCAAGCAACAGATAATATATATATATATAGTCTACAGGGAAATGGAAAAATAGATTGAAAATGTAAATTGTGGAAGCATGCAGCTAAAACTCTTATAAACGCAATGCTAGAAATACCTTTTGAATCTGTGTGATTTTTATAAAATAAATTATTTGCCATAAGAGGGTCATTTTGGGGCAGGATGCACTTAGATTTGAAACTACTGACTTCATATTGTTTCTCTATAATAGAAATGAAGGAGGATAATTCAATATCTAAATCAAATTTGAATCAGAGTGAACAATCTGTCTGGATTGGCTGGCGAATATAAACAGTTTTTGAATGCATTGTTGAATATTATTAAGATTTATCTCTATAGATACTATATACCATATGTTATTGTGTTGCGATGTGTTATTACGATATTACATTAAATGTATAGGATTATGCTGTAGAGTTTTCTATTACGCAGTTATATTTAATAAAGCTACTATTCTTTAACACAGTAAAGGAGTTTAAGCATGCGTGGGATAGGCATAAGGCTATCCTAACTATAAGATAAGGCCAGGGACTAATGAAAATATTTAGAAAATTGGGCAGACTAGATGGGCCGAATGGTTCTTATCTGCCGTCACATTCTATGTTTCTATTCTATATTAGAAGTTTAAAGATGTTTTGGACTCTTCCCATATGACCCAATAATGCCATGCTCTATTCAAAAATCAGTCATCAATAAAAATGAGAATTGAGAATGCAGATATACCATGACTGACACATGTGTTTTCTAACACATACTAATCAGTAGTACAATGCCAATGTTGTTTTTTTTTTTTTTTTTTTCAACGAAAACTGGAAAGGCGTCACCCCATTTGCCCCCCCCGGAGCAGCCTCTATTGAATAAACCTGACTTAGAGTGACAATGTCCTTTTTTTCCCTTTCCTTATGCCCCTTGTCCCCTTGCAACTTGATTATTATTTTCCTATCTAGTCACCTGCCTCTATTTATATTTATATTTCTTCCATGTGTAGGACCTCAATATATGGGTGCAGGGAATTTTTCCTCCTCTGCCCCCAATGTCTGCTGTTTGCCTTTATGTAGGATTGATTTTACAGAGGATGTGAGTAGTCTGATTGGAAACTGAAACATACATTTTGTCAACTTGACTGGAACACATAAGTAAAAATGATCCCTGGGGGCGGGGCTTGATCGCCATGCTGAACTATCACATTCAGCGTGAGCTCTGCAAAATCTTGGGTTAAACACCAACAATTCCCAGATTTTACTAGTAACATGACGTAAAGTCATGATTTTATTAAAGACACGGAGGCTCATATTATGCATAACTCTTTCTTTATTTCCTCAGCAGCAAAGATAGAGGAATATAAATATTATCAAAAAATGAAAGAAAAAACTGTACAGGCACAACAGGCAGCCAATCACATAATAGAGGAAGTAGCTATATAAGTCTTGTGTCTCCCACAATCCCCTCTTTCTTGCGAAACCGAAGACCAGGTAAGATGAACGATGTCCCACTTGATCCAAACAGGAAACGGGAAACAATGCGATAACTTCAAGCTAAAAAAGATAGAAAATATGGTAATTTCCAAACTCAAAACTGTAGACTTACCAAACATAACCGTGAGGAATCATACATAAAAAACTGGATTCTGAAATAGAAAATATATAAAAATTAGAAACCAGCATAAAACGTTCAAAATCATCCAAAACATGATAAAAATATATGATATAAACACATGATCCAAATATAGACCTAATTGAAAACATACCTGAATAGTATCGAAGCATCTCCTATCCCAAATCCACACCGGGAGGGTGGGAGGGAATAATACTCGCCTCCGTGTCTTTAATAAAATCATGACTTTTTGTCATGTTACTAGTAAAATCTGGGAATTTTATTCAAGACACGGAGGCTCATATTATGCAAGTTCAAAGCTGTGCTATCACCTGAGATGCGATGTGTTCAATTGGTCTGAAATAGAAGTCCCTGAAGGTTGATTCTCGGGACCAGTCCGCTGTGCGCATGATGTCCTCTAGACGGCAACCAACTGTAGCTGCCTTCGAGGCCATAGCACCCCGTACAGAATGAGGTGTAAAGATAGACGTGTCTATACCCGCTAGGGATAAAAGCCAACGAATCCAACGCGCTAGCGTCGGTGTCGAAACCGGCCGATGAGGAGCCTTAAAGGAAATGAATAGGGGATGTCGGTCAGACGAACGCAACGTTCGTGTAGCATCCAGATAGGCCTTCAAACAATCCACCGGACAGAGTGTCGGACATACCGAGAATCTAGGATACACGAAGGATTTGGATGCCGACTTAGTCCTCCTAGATATGTTGAAAGTAACGCCTTCAGGAGTAAACACAAAGGCACCCCAGTCAAGAGCCCTGACATCGGAGACTCTCTTACAAGAGATCAGGCAAAGCAGCATAACCAGCTTGGAGCATAGCTGCTTGAGGGTCAAGTCATGGTTAGGGTACCACGCCGACAGGAACTGCAACATTATGTTGACGTCCCAAAAGGCCGAAAAACACGACCTAGGTGGACGGATGAGGCGAATACCCTTGAGAAGGCGGCATACAAAAGGATGTTTGCCGACGGGTAAACCTTCCAAACCGCCGTGACCGGCAGATATGGCCGAGCGAAAAACATTGATAGTTCTGTACGCCTTGCCCGAGTCGAACAGAGCTGTGAGAAACTCCAGGATCAAATGGAGAGGGGCAGATACGGGATCCATTGCCCGTTCCATGCACCAACCAGACCAAGACTTCCATGCAGCACGGTAAGCTGATCGCGTGCCCGGAGCCCAGGCGTTATCGAGGAGCAAGAGAGTTGTCTGTGGAACGTCAGGGACAACCCAGCGTCCCCTGAAAGGAACCACGCTACCAGGGGCAACTGGTGCCGTAATACCAATTCGTGCGAGTTCCCATCCGGATCCAGAAGGAGGTCCCGAAAGTTCGGTAATAGACGTGGGAAGTCTATGGACAACTCCATCAGTCGAGGGAACCACGGACGGGATCTCCACAGAGGGGTGATCAGAGCCAGACAGCAGTCGTGACGAACCAGTTTCGAGATTGTGCGAGCAATCATGTTGAATGGAGGAAAGGCATACAGGCGGCCCGGCGGCCATTCCTGAAGAAAGGCATCCGTCGCCATAGCCGCCGGGTCCGGTCTCCAACTGTAGAACTTTGGCAATTGAGTGTTCAGGTGAGAGGCGAATAGGTCCATCTCGAATCGCCCCCACAACCTGGCAAGGCTTTGGAAGACCGAGGCATGCAAGCGCCAGTCTCCCAAGTCTCTTAAATGTCTGGAGTTCCAATCCGCACCCGAATTGTCCAGACCCGGAATATGTTCCGTCGTCACCGAAACGTTGTTGAAAAGGCAGAACTGCCAAAAATCCTTCGCCAAGAGAGCCAACATCCTGGACTTGGTGCCACCCAGGTGATTTATGTACCGGACCGCCGATACGTTGTCTAACTTGAGGAGAACGCAACAGTTCGCCCTTCCAGGGGTAAGGCTGCGAATCGCAAAGGCTCCTGCCAGAAGTTCCAGGCAGTTGATGTGCAACGACTTCTCTGCGTCGGACCATCTGCCTCCTGTGGAAACGTCGCCACAACGAGCACCCCAGCCGTGCAAGCTGGCATCTGATTCTATGATCACGTCCGGAATGGAACCGAAAATCGCCCTTCCATCTCGTCTCTGGATTCCTCGTCCAAACATATCCGAGATTCGTAGGAGTGACCCGAACGTAGGTGTGACCCCTTGAGCCGCTGGAGGGCCCGGTAATGCAAAGGGCCTGGGAATATCGCCTGAATGGAGGAGGCCAGTAGACCGATGATCCTTGCCAACTGCCGAACCGATAAGTCCGAAGCACGAAGAGCTCGACGAAGCTCCTTCTGGATGGCCTTCATCTTGGATTCCGGCAAGTACAGGAACTGCCGTATGGAATCCACCTGGAACCCCAAAAACTCCATAGACTGGGCGGGGGTCAGGACCGACTTGTCCCAGTTGATCAGAAAACCTAGTTTCTGTAAAAGGTTGACTGCCCAGTCCAAGTGCAGTCTTAAGCTTTCCAACGATTGGGACATGATCAAGATGTCGTCCAGGTAAATAATCAGGCGAACCCCTCGGGTACGGAGGTACGACACCACCGGCTTTATCACCTTGGTGAAACACCAAGGGGCCGAGGAGAGAGCGAACGGCAGGCATGTAAAACGCCAACGCCGTCCGTGCCAGGTGAAGTGTAAGTAGTCCCTGGACTCTACTGCTATTGGAACCGTGAAGTACGCGTCCTTCAGGTCCAACTTGGCCATCCAATCCGACTGTCTCAGTAGGTCTCTGAGACAATGAATGCCTTCCATCTGAAAATGCTGGTAGCGTAGGAAGGCGTTGAGAGGGCGAAGATTTATCACTGAGCGGACTCCGCCCCCTTTCTTGGGCACTAGGAAGAGATTGCTCGTAAAGCCTGGAGTGGCGAACGGCAATTCTTCGATGGCGCCTTTCGAGAACATCTCTTCGACTTCTGCGGAGATCATCGCGTCCTGCTCCTGTGGGAGAGACAATTCCCTGGGGGCAGAAATTTGAACAGGCAGGGAGACAAACTCCAGTTGATAACCCTTTACGCATTGCAGAACCCAAGCATCTGAGGTTATATTTGCCCACCTTAGGTAGAATAAGGCCAGCCTCCCCGCCACCCGAACCTGATCGAGAGGGGAAGAAAGGGTACTCACCATAAGGGCGTCTGCCCGAAGACCCACCACGGGGGTATCTGGAGCCCCACGATCTCCCTCTTGCCGGAAAGAAGGGAGGTGTTTTCGGATCTTGGAACCCTCGGGAGGGGAAAAAGGAACCTCTGGTGGCACGGAACGAGCCTCGGAAACCACAGCCGGGTGGACGGTTCCTGCTACGCCCGGCCCCTCCAAAAACCTTGGGCTCGAATACGCGCTTCATATTTGCCTGCGCCTTGTCGATTGCCGTAAAGGTTTTGACATAAGATCCCATGTCCCTCACGAAGGATGTGCCGAACAACATCCCCTCATCGGCTGAATCAGGTTCAGCTACATCATAGCGGCCAGTTTAGGGTCTATTTTTAATAGAATTGCCTTGCGTCTCTCGGAAGACATGGCCGTGTTAGCATTCCCTATAAGGCAGATAGCCCGCTGGACCCACCCGATGGCCACATCGACATCCAAAACAGAGTCACCAGTACGAGCGGCGTCAAGAAGCTCGTACAGCTTCGACAGGGGGCCCAGCGTATCTAGGATCTTGTCTTGGCACCCTTTCAGGGAGTGATCAAGACCCTTCTTAGGTTTCCACCCAGACTTATTTAAAAATTGGGCAATTTGAGGGTCAACGTCTGGGGTCTTACAGGCAGCGCCAGGGAGGGAAGGTCGTGGGCATTCGGCTTGCAATTTATTGCGGCCTTCCTTGGACAGAGGTGTGCGTATTCGTTTAGCCACATATTGGGCGATATGGTCCGGAGGGACCCATTCAGCAGTCCGCAGGTGACGTAGGTCATCCGGGTCAAACAGGGGGTTACCCTGTGGGTCTAAAAGCCCTTTATTATCATCCCCAGCGGGGCCTGGCACTTTCCCTCGGGGGTTGGCAGAGGACCCAGAAGGGGTTACACCCGTAGGGGGTTGATCCTCGCCTGACTTGCCCTCAACATAGGAGTCATACTCCATAATATCGGAATCATCTTCCACACTCCGGACGGTATCCGACCCATTATCCAGGGCTCTAGCCCGTTTCCACAATCTAGCCTTTTTAGCCCGGCCAGGGGCTCTTGTGCGCGTGGGATGCGCTCTATCTGCGACCGCCAGAGGCATGTCAGTCATGGCAGGCAAAGCCTGCATCGAGGAGTGGGAGCCGATATGTCGAGATTTTGCCTTCGCCTTACAGGCACCCGGCACAGTTTGGGCAGGGGAAGGGGACCCCACACCCAGGGGGGTAGGGGTAGCCATGGAAGGTAAAAACACAGAGTGAAGTGACTGAGTAAAGGAGGATGAAACAGCCCCCATAGCGGAGGCAATAGCCTTTTGAAGGGAGGAACCCCATAGTGGCCTCTAATAAGGCCTGGAACTCCTGAGAGGCCATAGCACCCTCAGGGTTATCTATTGGGAAATCCCCAGAGGGGTCAGTAGGCCCATCCTTACTATCCTGCATAATGAGGCACTTAGAGAAAAAAACGGGCACTAATATAAGTCTAAGAGAAAAATACCAGAAATGGGTTGATTAACCCAGCAGAACAGCATACAAGCTATAACCTGATCGTTGGTGTAGCAGGGAACCCGGAGAAAAACAGGGACCGACCGCACGGCAGAACAGGGTGATGCGAGTGACCGCCAAAATGGCCGCCGCACGTGTCAGAGTGCGCTCGCAGACCGGCTCCCGGCGGGGGAAGGGGCGCGTGCACCTACCCGCGCGGGCAGCCCGCGAGAGGGGAAACGAGCACACTCAGCCGCGGTCGCAGGGGGAGGACCATCGCGGCAGAGTAATAGCGCTGAGAAGCGAGTAGAGTAAACAGGGACGGGAGGGAGGGGAAAACAGCCCGCGGCGGCGGGCAAAGTCCCAGAGGAACACCCAAATACACCAACGATGTAGGTAACAGAAATACCAATTACAAATAAATACAATAAAAATAGCAATAAGCCATAAATCAAAAACATGAACCACAAGTAAACATCACAAAACAAAATGCAATGAGTAGGAGAGCTGAAGTAAGATACTTAGCTGTCTGAGGAAGCAGCAAAGAAAGAGGGGGATTGTGGGAGACACGACTTATATAGCTACTTCCTCTATTATGTGATTGGCTGCCTGTTGTGCCTGTACAGTTTTTTCTTTCATTTTTTGATAATATTTATATTCCTCTACCTTTGCTGCTGAGGAAATAAAAAATAAGAGAAATAAAGTTATGCATAATATGAGCCTCCGTGTCTTTAATAAAATCAAGATACACAGCTGACAGATCTGCGCTGAGCTGATGCCTGGAGGCACCGTGGTGTCGCTGAGCACTCCGGTGAAGCACATGGCAGCTTGTAGCAGCGGTACTCCGACCGACTCGATTTGCGACCTAGTGTGGGACCAGCTGGGAGTTGCGGCCGACCTCCTCGGCGGGATGCTGCAGGCTGCTTTGAAAGCCCAGCCCTCCCCGTTGGACTGGTAGGGGTCATCCCTGTCCTCACCACAACAGCCCCTGATACTTACCACCGACACGGCACTTTCACATCCTGAAGCGGAGCAGCATGCTGAGTTTCTCAACATGGCGGCGACCAGCACACTTCCACAGACCTTACTGAAGGACACAGTGCAGAGCTGGGAGGAGACCTTCCTTGATGCCTAGAAAACCATCTGCACTCAGTTCTGGCTCGCTGTTGCCAGAAGAGCACCCCATACAATGGTGACTATGGAGGGTTCAGCTACCGGATACAGAAAGACCAGTCCCTCACTGTGTGGGTTAGAAGCTCAGAAGGCAACTCAGGCAGGACTCTGTCCAAACCTCAAGTAGAACTCTCCTGGGCTGATGGCCTCTTTATCACACTACTACAGCAGTCTGCACTCCTTAGTCCTCCTTAGTCCTTCACACCAGCAGATGATATATTTTCTGGTTTAGTTTATTTTAACTTAACATAACAGTCTGCAACATGTGTCAGGGGCTATGATCCAGTCTCAGCTTAAACATGACGTGGTGGTGGTCAGTCTAATCAATTGACTTCATTGAGATATAGCTACTACTTATCTTAAACGAATAGCTTTTAGGTACATAGCTATACTCATCTTATTTTAGTATGCAGCTTGTACTACCCATGTCTCTCTTACGCCGTATGTCTTTATAACTCTACTTCATATAGCAGCTAGACATAAATGTTTTACTCTTACTCTGAATTTACACAAAAAGTGCAAGTCTCTCAACTTGACATGTTTTATCACTGCAATTTATATACGTTGACGATCATTTCTTTGTCTATGCAAGCTTGTATTCCTAAGCACTACAAAAATGAAGAATTATATTAAAAAAAAAAAGAATGATCCCTACTTTAAATTGTATATTTCAAGAAAACTAGAGCAAAAAAAAAAAAGATTCAGACCCAGGGAGCTATATAGAAACAGGTTTAGATCAAGTTTTTTTGGTGACAGAGCTGCTTTAATCTTGCCTTCTGTGATGCTCCTTGAACTATAGATGCCTAGTTTAAAGGGACACTATATTCACCAGAACAATTACTTATTGAATTTGTTCTGGTGAGTAGAATCATCCCCTTCAGGCTTTTTGCTGTAAACACTGTCTTTTCAGAGAAAAGGCAGTGTTTACATTACAGCCTAGGGATACCTCAACTGGCCACTCTTTAGATGGCTGCTAGAGGTGCTTCCTGGGACAATGCTGCACAGTGAGCAACACTGCAATTCAGTGTCTTCACCCTCTGCATGCACACAATTAACTTTCCTCATAAAGAGGCATTGATTCAATTTGTCTCTATGAGGAGATACTGATTGGCCAGGTCTGTGTTTGAATCATGCTGACTCTGCCCCTGATCTGCCTCCTTGACAGTCTCAGCAAATCCTATGGGGAAGTATTGTGATTGGATCAGACCACCACTTCTGATGATGTCAGCAGATAGAGGCGGTTCACAGGCAAACAAGGGAAGAGCCAGGAGCTGCAGACTTGAATTCAAGTAATATTTTACTACATTAGGGAGGAAAGAGAGCACCAGGGGGGCTTGATGGTGGTACCATGTTTGTGTTCCTTGAAACAGAATTTGCAATAAAGGAAGTGTAAACATTATATGGCTATTTACATGAAGTGTTTAGGAAGGCTGTGTAAATCACATGCAGGGAGGGGAGACTAGGGCTCCATAAACAAAGTGATTTAACGCCTAAATGGCAGATAATTGAGCAGTGAGAGTGCAGGGGCATGATCTATACACCAAAACCGCTTTGTAGTGTCCCTTAAGGTATGCATCCGATTTATTATATGTGGATTTCAGTAAGTGAAAGTATTTTCATTCTGCTGGTATTTTTGCAATTTACCATTTTAAATCACATTTATATTCCTTGTAAATGCAACAAGCATTTACTGCATTTGACCATTATTATTATTCATATATTTTTCATAACTGCCAAACTTCATGTTTATACAGACTTGTAAAAAGTAACAAATATTGGAGGAAAGCTGAAACCCTATATTACTTTAATATTGCTGTAAAAGATGAATGATTAAATGACAATACAACATCATTGCATGAATTGAAATAAAATATACATTAAATTGTTTTGGCATAATTTTATGATCTACCAAACCACAAGGTATGTTTAATTTATTAGTTGCAAAAAAGAACACAGTAGTAATTTATGAATTGGGGTTCATAAGAATAAAAGGCATTGCATTTCCATTACCAAAATGAACACAGTAGTGATTTATTAATTGTAGTTACCGTAACTGAAAATCAAATTAGAAAATGTATGTCTAAATATCTATGTTAGAAAAATGATTGAAGCAACTATCCCCACTGCCGAAAATTTCTGTTCTTCCATGAACTCACATTAGGACATATGTGTTACAGTGCCCCACACTACACCTACCACTTTCTGCTGTGTAGGACCATTCAGAGTATTTTATCATTCAAAAGGTGTACTTCTATAGGTGTGGACCTCATTGTTCTGGAACACAGACACAAACTCCCACCTCTGCTCACATAGGATGCTTCGTTTGTGCAATAGTTTAATTGAACACACTGTTTGTGTTTCCAATTAATTAATTAATTTGTCTTGTCTCCACTTCTTTAAACATATTAACTATTTCTAGACTAAAGGCTTGATTCATTATAAATTGAATTGAGCGCAACGTAAACCTGAAAGTTTAGGCCAATATATCTTGATATTTAAGAAAATATATGTTGGTATAGATGAGCTAAAAAATGTTTGTAATTGGTTAAATGGTGCTAAACGTTTGAAATTACACGAAAGAAGAGAGGACCACAGGCACTCCAAATTGAAACCGTATGCAGATTTATTAGGAAAAAAAATGCAATGCCAAGCAACGTTTCGACCAACAAAGGTCTTTTTCAAGCTTGAAAAGACCTTTGTTGGTCGAAACGTTGCTTGGCGTTGCATTTTTTTCCTAATAAATCTGCATACGGTTTCAATTTGGAGTGCCTGTGGTCCTCTCTTCTTTCGTGTATTATTCTGGGATTGCTGGTCCTGATCCGGAGCACCCTTGGCCGTTGGGATTGAGTGCGGTTCCCACCATCTACTTTGCGCAAACGTTTGAAATTAAACGCAATACACTGTTTAGTGCACAATCCTCCAAAATCCTGGCTGTCTGTTTTCTTTTCAAAATAAAAAGTTTTGCACAAAATCTGAGTATGAAATTGTACTTTCATCTGACACATTAATGTAATGTATGAAGTGGTGAGACAGGGTACTTTAAACTAAATTAAACAATATTCCAACTTGATAGCTAACATTGTCTGCAAGAGAAGAATTGACTATTCAATAACGTTTTAACAAAGGTCCATTTGTTGTGTACAGAATATTGGTTATGACATTTTAAGTTGTCCAAGAAGAATGCAGCCAAGGTGAGGAAGAAATTACATTTCGATGTTCCATAACCCCTGACCAGACAGATAAATCATGAAACAGCTTCTTGGATTCTTGACAGCTGAATCCGAAAGACCTCCAGCAAGATCTTAGCAAAACATATATTTCTGCTTTGAGTCACATTACTACATCGATTCTAGAAAGGTAACTGATACTGTGCTAGTCCTGGAATCTTTGTGATCTATTTTCCATTCAATAATGTTCTGCTTTTATTTCTGGGGATGGGGTAATAAATATTTATCTATGGCTACACTGCAGTGGTTATACTTTATAAGACCAGCGTTAATAACACTAGATGGGTTAAAATTATGTAATACACTGCCGTGGGAATGGTTAAGAAAAACATACCAACAAGTATGGTAAAAGGCACAGATCATGTGAGACTCCAACATGCCCAGTGGCTGTGTATGAACAGTAATGTAGCCAATGGGCTGCCTAATTAAAATAAAATAAAAATTAAAGGATCACACTCATGATACTTTAAAGTTGTTTTGATTAGTGAGCATAGAACATAGTATGGGTGTGTAAATACATTAGTGTATTTTTATGGGCAAAACACACAAACACATATCTGCCTACCTCAAGTCCTCATAGATTGTCAGCTAGTTTGAGCAAAGTTCTCTTCATATCGCTATATAACTAATAATAATAATAGCAATAACACGCTCTGTTGAATTATTTCTGTTCATGTGTATATATATATATATATATATATATATATATATATATATATATATATATATATATATATATATATATATATATAGGTTTTTGTTGAAGTGCACTCACAGGACTCAATAATATTTCTAATTGTGCTGTTTATTCAAGCATCAAGTAATACAAAGAAGTGTTGTGTATATATATATATATATATATATATATATATATTTATATTATGTGCATATTTAGGCTCACCAATCACCATACACTTTTTGGAGATTTGAAAAACTCTAGAATACAAACTGAGGATGGTGGGACCCATGTTAGGTCTGATGAGTTGGACTGGAACTTTTGGGAGTCATGGAAATTATAACCAACACAAAAGCTAAGCAACAGCAAACCATACATCAAAATTAACTAAATTATGATCTTGTTTTGTGCCACATAATAGCAATGCAGTGTGCTATTGCTAGGATTCCACTAGCTGCTGCATTGGACATATCGGCAATGCTTAGTCTGCAATGAAAGTAGTAGTCTCAAGCTGCTAGGAAAAAACAGGTGGCCTCTATGGACTAAAATCAACTATTCTTTTGGGTTTGATATGGAAAATAGAATAAATGTGCACAAAAAGTTAAGGTAAATGGCAAAAGAAAATGGGCAAAGAGCACAAATGATCTAAAGTGTGATTGCTTCTTTCTTTCAATGTGTTTATCTCTGTGTCTGAGTATTTGCATGTGTGTCAGTGTGTGTATCTGTGAGTCTGTGTATCTGTATGTGTTTTAGTGTGTGTATCTGCATGTGTGTCAGTGTGTATTTCTGCGTGCCTGTGTATCTGCATGTGTGTCAGTGTTTGTTCGTATGTGTCTGTATCTGCAAATGTGTCGGTGTGTGTATCTGTATGTGTTTCAATTTGTGTATATATATAGCGATATGTGTGTGTCAGTATACACCTCTAAAAATACGCCTCAGCATTCATACGTTAACACTAAATACAAACACACCTCTGTATTAAAACACTAACATTACATATAATCACACCCCTTCATTCAGAAAATAGAACTACACACAAATTGACACCTGCATTCAAATGCATTAAGAAAACAACACTACACACAACGTTACGCCTGCATTCAAAAGCCAATACTGCATAGAAAACACATCCCTAAATTCAAAAGCACACCCCTGCACAAGTATACCGCTGCTTTCCAATGGCAACAGTACATAAAAACACACATCTGTATTCAATTGGCCACAGTACACACAGATACCCCTACACAAACACATACTATATACATAAACAAGCTTACATTCAAACACACAAACACTGCTCAGTGCTAATGGTAGATTACCACCGGCAAAGCACTGTGGGTCTTGTATGATAATACAAACCAACCTTTTGGCCACCTTTGTGTTAGCAGGGCCAAAATAAATTCTCTATGTTAGTTCCGCCATTGGCTGTAGACATACATCACATCTAGAAAATGTTTATGTTCTGTTTTGTAAAGCCCAGAAGTTAAAAGAAAAAAAATATATATATTCACTTTGCTTGTGACACATCCTGGAATAATTTAAAGAACATTTCTCAATGGAAAGTCCCTCATCACCTTCCTTAACTGGTTAGAATCTGTAACAAGAGAAGTTGTTTGGAATATTAGTATATTGTGGGAATATCAGCATTCACACACAGTACGAGTCCATCTCACAGACACAGTGAAACCCAATACAAAACATATTGCAAATTCTCCCAGCCCAGGGCACACACAGATAATCTAACCCAATATTCAGCCAGGACATGCTTCCAATGCTCAGTATATTTCTGCTGGAGGGTCCAGCATGTTATTACACTCTAAAAGGATTGTAATACATATCCACGATGCTTCACAGGAAATGGAAACAATATTTAATTTATCTAGTTTACCTTACCTTATCTTAGTAGCCTCTCAGAGAGGTAATGTACATGGTATTTGAAGACATTCTATCTTTCTGCTGCATTATGTACTATGTTGTTATTTTTACAAATACATATTATCCACTTCCAGGAAAATAAACACAATCATATGTGATTAGCAGTGATGTAAAATCCGAAGAGTACCACTTAGAAAACATGATAACTGATGGTCTGGAGAGCTTGCCCCAGCACTGGCTACACTCAGCTGACAATCTTTTAATGCTCAAAATGTCCTGTTATTAAATGTCTCTTTTTATACTCTTTGAGCTGTCGCCTTCTTTAAAGGCTCACTTGCCTTCTGTATACGTGGAAATGGCATCAAGAAAGTGTTATGTATTGATTCCCGGTTACTTGACTTCTTCTAAATCTTTTTTTCCAACACAGAGTTCAATCTTAGGTTGCCTGCGTAACAGCTGGTGTGCAATGAATAATCATCAGCTAAAATGTCCTTTTACAGTATTAGTTTATAATGGGTAGACGGTCAATGGATTTTCAACGTGTGGATGTTTGATTGCAAATAATTTATATATGAAGTGCGTCTATATATCTATGTGTATATTTAACCCCTTAAGGACCAAACTTCTGGAATAAAAGGGAATCATGACATGTCACACATGTCATGTGTCCTTAAGGGCTTAAACATTACATTTGTACAGCTCCTGCCTAATACAAAAAGGAGACCGGGAGAACACATTGGACATAGTAATTCTGAGAAGCCCACAATTCTCCCAAAATTCCCTGCTTGGCATGAAAATGAGCACAGAAAGGCATATTGTATAGACAGTGATAAATTGTTGTCATAAACCTATCTATCCTCCCTTATACCCTAGTATGTCCCATCTAGGCCCTTACGATCTGCTGAAGACTTACGTCTATATTCTGTCTGTACTCCCACCTCTTATGCTCGCCTTCAAGATTTCTGTGGCACTCGCTTCCTTCCTCCGTTAGATGCTCACCCAGTCTCCACCCCTCCAAGAAATCGTTAAAAAAGCGTATCAAACTGTTAATAGCTCCTGACTGATTCCTCTTCTGCAACTGTCACTAGTCTAATACTATCCTTACCTTTTGTGCCATTTTGCCCCACTCCCTCTAGCATGTAAGCTCATTGAGCAGGGCCCTCAACCTCTCTGTTCCTGTGTGTCCAACTTGTCTGGTTACAACTACATGTATGTTTGTCCACCCGTTGTAAAGCACTGTGGAATTTGATAGCGCTATATAAATAACATAATAATAATAACAACTCTAAGCTCCTTAAATTTCTATGCTTAACGTAGATTTTATTTTAAATTTGTTTTTGATATGTGGATGATGCTCATAAATGCACACACTATACGTACAGGTATTTACACTCACATCTAACCTCTAGGCAGGGGTGTTTCTATGTGGGTAAAATAACAGGGGCTGCAACCCAAAAGTATATCTGATAGCCAGAGCAATGCCTTGGTAATCCACAACAATGCTCTGTTCCCTGCAGAAGTACTCTCTCCCACCATTTTTAGTTGACATTTTGTCTTGACTGTTAGGCCTAAGTCCCCTGTTATGGCAACACAGAGCATAGGACTAAGGGCTAACAGTAACAAATTAAAAAATGTATTGGGCTATTTAGGGGACCAACACAGGGGTTTTAACTAGATAAACCCCACCGCCGACACCGTTGACTCTAGGTAAACAGGTTTGTAAACAACCCACTTACACTGAGGACGAGATTGCAGAGCAAACATTGCTTAACAGGTACAAAGGCCTCTAAAATATTAGTAGTACTTTGGATTAAAGGAGCTCTCTAACATTAGAAATACAAACGTATATTTCTAATATTAGCATATACTCCTGTAAAGTTAGATGTCCTATGGTGCTTGCATAACAAACAAGATCTCAGTCAATTCAATGTGTCCCCATAGCATTGTCGGCGACAATGAGCTCATACACTGAGCAGCTGAGCATCACCTTATAGAGATGCTTTATCCTACTGCATCTCTATGGGGAGTGTTCTGCATCTTCTGCGTCTGCAAGTGATCCCTCTACAAAATGTAGCAATCAAACTAGTAATAATGTGACAACATTTTGGCATTGACATCCATCCCTGCCAAAGTGCTTCATTCATGCATTGTAAAGAACACAATCAATTCTTAGAGGTAGATAGAGAGTAAATTCCAAAGGAAGCAATAGGTTTTCCCTAAAAGCAGGATTTAACTACAAAACAAGATTCAACCACTATAAATGTTCTGACCTGCCAGAACACCTGTGCTTTGATATTATCAGCAAACTGTGGTCATTTTCCACTTTTCATCTCTGTTTGGTGTTTTTGTGTCTGGTCTTGATGGATCCGTCCATAGCGTGTTGTAAATTGGGGCATTGATTTTATGGTGTTTGTAATTTTTGTATTTATTAGACTTAATTCGGGACATTTGGGTGTTTGGATGAATTCCTGAACTCCGAGCTGAAATGTAGCTGGATCGCTAACCAACCTAAATGTACAATGGCCAAGCAAGTTCGTTTTGATTTGTGATTCTGAATTCCACCCATGGCACAAAACAAAAAGTTTTGATTGATGGCTAGGGGACAGTCACTGTGATTTTATTACCAGATCAAGTGAGAAGTAACCAATAGAGGAAAACAATGAGGAGCAGTAAAGAAATAAAAATAAAAAAAAATTACATTTCCATATTATACATAACCCTCTCAACCCTCCTGTGAAATGTGTTGGCTCTTTATGAAAAAAGTATAATAATAATACTATATAAATATAGATTACTGTTCCTCCTGTTCTTCTCTCCATTGGTTACTTTTCTCACTTGACCTGTGAATTAAATGGTTGGAAAATGCTCCTATCGATGGACTGAAAATATATGCATACTATTAATATTTTGAGCCCTTTTGTTTCATCTGATTTATTTCTTGAATTAGATTCTCGTTACCAAAATTATACCATGTCGAACCAACATATAGTCGAAATTCATCCGTCGCAAATGTTATCATTTTTTTGTGGGGGGGAGGGGGACCAGATATTGTTGTGTCTAACCATATTTTCTCTGCATGCACAAGTCTAGTATTTATACATACTCTGATCCCAGTCATATTGCCATCACTGTTGGCCCTTGTCAAAGTGCTTCCAACACATGAAATTCAAGAACTGACTGGGTACTTCCTGCATAATGTATCGAACTCCTTGACATTGTAACAACATAATTAATGTTATTCACTTCACCTGTCAGGGGTTTTAGTGTTGTACAAAAATAAATATGAATACACAAAAACAAGTACCCATGGGCGGCAGCAATGACCATAGTACACATCAGCCCCAATACATACAGTAAAAAACAAAGAAAAAAAGTTACCTACGCTCTTCCCAAATTCCTATGCATATTTCAATAAATAAAAACGTATTTTTGTGTATTTGTATTCACTTTTGTACCACACAGCCATGTTACAATGCTGTGGCCCACCCAATGTGTATCTATTAAGGGTTAATAAGTATGTACAGGGTTTAGAAAAAATATCCCTCCATGTCTCATTAGAGATACCTTTGCCTGAAACTCATGGAAGCAAGGTGAATAGTCAGTGTAGGAGCTACCTAAGAGGTTTGCCTTGACTTGGGCTTACATCTAATGGCCATTGGAGTTATTAAATAACCTTCATTAAATATGCATAGGGATTTGGGAAGAGCGCAGGTAACTTTTTGTTCTTTGGTTTTAATGCTGGAGCTGATCAGTGTGTGTGTGTGTATAGTATATATATAGTATATGTAAAACCAGGGGGCTGCACTCACCATAACATGCATAAATGGGGTGCTACTGGGGCCGATTTATACAATACACAAGATCCAAAGCACTCACTTGTCCACTAAACAGCAACTTCAAACTTTTATTAGTTTCTTTAGAATTTTTTTTAAAAAACAGCTAATCTAGGCAAAAATAATGGGGGCTGTTTAGTGGATCATATGATCATATACCGTAAATAAACCCCCATTATTTTTGCCTAGGAGGTGTTTTTTAAAAAAATACTCATAAAATCTGTATGCTTTGAAGTTGCTGTTTAGTTGCTAATTTTACATACGCCTATCTGTATAGTTACCAATGTTCTTTTAGCATAAATGGTGTGCTCTGGATAAGAATTCTATATAAGAGCTGTTAAATGTAAAAATAAAGTGTGTGTGTGTGTATGTATATATATATAAAAATTAGGCACTCTACCTTGTAATGGAAAAATTCTAAGTACATACCAGGGTGCAAAACCAGCGAGAACATATATAATACGAATAACAAGGCGCATTCCTGGACTTGAAAAAGTGTTCAGTTTACTGTGTCCACATAGTCAGAGTTCAGCAGATCTGACTATATGGACACAGTAAACTGAACACTTTTTCAAACCCAGGAGTGCGCCTTGTTATTCGTATTATATATGTATACACACACAAATATACATTTATTAAGAAAAAATTAAAATGTCTTAGCGCTATATCTAAGAACTAAGAAACCCTTCATTTTATACTGGGTCCTCCACAAATAATCTATGAAAGAAACAACCACTAAATATACTTGAATTTCAATTAGTTGTAAAAAAACCTTAGACGTTTCCACAGCATGTATTATTGCGTGTTTATTCCTCCAAAAATTAGTAAGAATATTGTAATGTCCCAGAGTTCTTAGGTAGATGCAGAAATGGTTAATCTTGCCACACAGGTAGGATTCACAGTCTAGGGATACAATGTATACCCCAGCAACAGTGGTACCTTAACCCCTTAAGGACCAAACTTCTGGAATAAAAGGGAATCATGACATGTCACACGTCCTTAAGGGGTTAAAAAGATCCAAGAGAAATCCACATAGCGTAACACTATTTATTTGCATAAAAATGTAAGACCATCTCCCCCAAAAGGAACCCTTACATAAACAAATGTTGGTACTTTTTCCCCAAGAGACCACAAAACAAGCGTGGGTATTAGAGAGTGAAAAGTTGTTACCGCCCGTCCTCCCAATCGTATGGGTCGTGGCTGTTTCTCTTTGCCGTGCAGCCAATTTATATTTGTGTGTGTGGGTAGTGGATTGCTCGGTAATGATACACTATAAAACAACAACAGACGTTGTTGCTACAAGCCTGGGCACCTCTGCCCGATATGTCTTTCTGCATTTTCTGCCCAAAAACACAACATACATGTCTGAAATTCATTATGAAACAGCAGTGGCCATGGTGCTGGAATCAATGCGAGGGATGTCAGCATGAATAATGTGAGTGTATGATACCACTACTTGGCTGTGATCAGCCTGGCAGCTGAATCACCAGAGAACCACAGCTATAGAGGATGTTTTATGAGAAATCAAGATTAACCAACCACTCTATCCTTTCAGTTTCATGCACTGCTATCTCGTAAGTAGCCAGAACCTCCCTTGACGCATTTAATGTCAGGTAGGCTTCCAATGAATTATGTTGCATAAGCGTAAGCACAGATATTTCCCATTCAATCAATAAAGATTTAAACTGGCTTTACAACCTTCACAGCCTATGAAATATGCAACAAAATGTTTCATGTTAAATTGAATACAAATCCTTACTCAAATAATAGACGGTATCGTTGAATCGGCAGCCTTGTGGCTCTCTGCCCTACATTTGAGCAATCCTACTCGCATGCTCTTGGTTTGTTTCATTCTAGAACAAAAGCAATGTGGATTTTGCATTGTTTCTCCAGCTAATTGGTATTCTATGAACGCTGGTGAACTTTTTCTCTATTGGTGTAAATGTATTTGTTAATTAGTATCTCGTTGCCAAACATATCTCATGCTTTGCTGTTCAGCTGGAAAAGATTGAGTGAATTGCTAGCTGTCATTAGGATTCTGTGGCGGAATGCTGGAGCGGCGTGAAGGAACTGACTGTTAGAAGATTAGTTCGGAGTCATTCTGTAGAAAGCAATCCACAGCCACACAAAATGTCATCTTGCTGAAGGCAAAATCAGGGGAAACACACACATTGTGAGCCTGGATTCATGTCATTTGTGTATAGGGAAATGTTGTTTAATCAGTTAGGTTGGTATGAAATTGTGGCGTGTAATATTTGCCTCGCTTGGCTTTATGTTGAATGGAATGATTGAAAACAAAACTAGATGTTTGTTATATTTTTCTCTTTTCATTGCCTTCCGTGTGCAATTCATTACATGCTGACTCTTGTAGCACTCGCTCACCTTCACTAACCATGATTGCTTGGTAAACAGCTATTGACTAAAAAATACATGTAAAGACATTGAGTATGCAAAAATGTCCGCTTTATTGACCTTTCTGAGTGGTGAAGGATTGATGGCTTGCTAAGAAGACAGCTAATCCTTTCTTTTTCATTGTATTTTTAATTGTCAATATATTCCTGCATTTCAGTACAGTATAAAAGCTTTAGGAAAATGGAAGGGATTTTTAATATATGTAGGAAACTTGTCGGCTGTGCATTACATGCTACTGGATAGTAAATACAGGGCCGGACTGGGAACAGAAAGCAGCCCTGGAAAAAAAAGTATTTCAGCCCTCTAATTCATTGTGTCATATAGTATGCTTGTATTGTTTATATGTATGCATTTTGAAGAAGACTTTTGTCTTACCTGCAGCCCCTTGCTCTAGATGATCCATGGGTGTTACAGTGCTATAACCACCACCCTCCAGGACGCTCCCTGTCCGTTGTGACTGGCTCTGCTTGGGGACAATTCTTTAAGCAGGGAAACACTCCATGCCAATATCAGCATATCGGCATCAGTGTGTCAATTGTATTATTTCAGAAAATATATATATTAAAAGAATGTCCCACATTAATAAATCACACTAGTTCAATGGCACATACACACACTGACTACAGAAAAGCTCACTGACACAAAAGAGCTCACTACAGACAAGCTCACCGATAAACACAAAAGCTCTCTGACACATGCACAAGCTCACTACAGACAAGCTTACTGCCGTACACAAATTCACTGACATTCACTCAAGCACACTAGAGACAAACTCAGTGACAAACACAACCTAACTACAGACAAGCTCACCACACACACAACCTCTCTGACCAACACAAGCTTGATAATGACAAACACAGAAGTGCTCTGACCCACACAAGCTTACTGACACACAGAAGCTCTCTGATACACACACAAGCACACTAAAAGCTCACTGATACACACACAAGCACACTACAAGCTCACTGATACACAAGCACACTACAAGCTCACTGACAAACACACAAGCACACCACAAGCTCACTGATGCACACTACAAGCTCACTGATGTACACAAGCACACTACAAGCTCACTGATACACACAAGTACACCACAAGCTCACTGATGCACACTACAAGCTCACTGATGCACACTACAAGCTCACTGATACACACAGGCACACCACAAGCTCACTGATACACACACAAGCTCACTGATACACACACAAGCTTACTACAAGCTCACGGATATACACACAAGCACACCACAAGCTCACTGACAAACACACAAGCTCACTGATACACACACAAGCACACTACAAGCTCACTGACAAACACACAAGCACACCACAAGCTCACTGATATACACAAACACACTAAAAGCTCACTGATACACACAAGCACACCACAAACTCACTGATACACACACACAAGCACACTACAAGCTCACGGATATACACACAAGCAAAGCTCACTGACACACACAAGCACACTACAAGCTCACTGACAAACACACACGCACACCACAAGCTCACTGATGCACACTACAAGCTCACTGATACACACAAGCACACCACACGCTCACAGATATACACACAAGCACACCACAAGTTCACTGACAAATACACAAGCTCACAGATACACAAGCACACTACAAGCACACCACAAGCTCACTGATGCACACTAGAAGCTCACTGATATACACAAGCACACTACAAGCTCACTGATGCACACTAGAAGCTCACTGATATACACAAGCACACTACAAGCTCACTGATGCACACTAGAAGCTCACTGATATACATAAGCACACTACAAGCTCACTGATACACACCACAAGCTCACTGATATACACAAGCACACCACAAGCTCACTGATACACACCACAAGCTCACTGATACACACAAGCACACTACAAGCTCACGGATACACACTACAAGCTCACTGTTACACAATACAAGCTCACTGATGCACACTACAAGCTCACTAATATACCTTAGGCAACATACAACACTGTCTATTCTGTGCATAAAAAACGTCTGTGGTTTGACACTCATTTCTTAGCTTCTACCATCTCCACTTCCCCGCCTCCCTGCATTTAGTTTTGCTTTTTTTTTTTTAATTCCCTCCCCGGTACACCCTTTACTTCCCCCCCTCACATGCACTCTGAGCAGGCGAAGTGGTCCATTCACAGTCATTGTACCATGGAGGCCCACCTGTGGCATCAGACAGACAGAGGAGGGATGTCAGCGCTGGGTACTACACCCGCCGCTGGATGTCAGGTAAGTATTAAAACCTTTTTTTTGAGGGGACCTAATAGTAAAGCCCGATAAGGCATTTTAACTCGAAAAACAGTATTGTTGAACTTTTTAATGCTTTTTGTTTGTTTTAAAGTGTTTTACAATTTAATTTACCCCCAAAAATATTATTTACTGAGCTGTGATTCAAATGTATAGTTTTTGTCAAAATGATGTCCATTTTCCAAATATATGTAAGAAGGGTACATAATTCAGGGCAGTGGATAATGGAGGGCAAGATTGCAGCGCTGGATACAGAGAGTGACTCTGTATTCATTGTTCAGAGGCTTGGAGTCTCGCGGCTCCCTATGCCACTGTGTTGTGAGCTCTCCGACTGAAGTTATGGCATAATTTGCAAGCAAATTTGCATTGCCAATACCATACCACCCTAACATTGTAGCCATAGATACAAAAAACAATAAATGCACACATATACACACTAATGCACACTGATGCACAGAAACACACTATTTTACAAATACAGACAAGTAGTCACAATGTGTATCTGGATATGTGTATTTATAAGTGTGTCTGGCATTGTCTACCTGTATGTGTGCCTGACAGTGAGTATCTTTGTGTGTGAATCTATGTCTCTGTGAGCATCTGTATGTTTGTGTCTGTGGTAGCTGCTTGCAGTGTTTTGTATGTATGGGAGGCTGTATGTGACCTTTGTGCATTGTGCTATGGCAAAGCTCTGCTTCATGAATGTGTGTGAATGATGATTGTCTTCAGGGGTGACTGTAACAGGGTGAGTAAAGGAGTAACTGTGGCAGTATGAGTGTGACAGGGCGAGGAAGGTGAATGAGACAGGGTTGGGGGGTTGATATGACAAACTGAGGGAGGGTGAGTGTGACAGGGTTGATGGGTGAGTGTGACATAGTTGGAGGAGGTAGTGTGACAAGGTGAGGGGAGTGTGACAAGGTCATGGACCCGACTGACCAGTCTTCCCTAAGGCAATAGAGGCATCCGCAAGGCCCCAGAGAGTGCAAGATCTTAGGCGGCTGCCTAACTCAGCCATATTAGAGAACTGCCATTGATGCAGGGAGACTGAGATGAAATTAAATATATAATTGCATATCTTAAAATTCACATTAATTTTTTTTTTTCATGAAATCACATTAATAACAATTTAGTCTGCATATAACAATGGGGCGTACGGAAGTGGTGAAAATGTAGATAACAGGTACTTTGGTGCGTGATTGCTGGTATATTTTTTTTATAATGGACGCTTTGCTTCCTTGATGAAACAAAAGATGAAGCAATAATTTCTTGCTATATAATCTCTGATAGATACGAAGCAAATAAATGAGGAAACTTTGCATAAAGGCTAAAGGCTAAGGTTTGAAACGTATATGAATCTATATCAGCTCAAGCTATATAATATATGCATACTTCATTTGTCTTTTTTGTGTATTGGACAGACATTTTGTAACCGATGCCTAATTAATATCCATTAAAAGCATGATAATTTAAATTTATATAGGTTTTCCATTATGAAATTAATTGAAATGAGTTTCAAACTGCCAAATGTGAATGATATAACCATAATATCCATTATATAGGTTTTCCCATTGTAAAATTATTTAGGTTTCCTCTGCCAAATAAGCATGATGTGGACACAAAATATTATATTTTTCATTTGATATGTGTGTTGTTTTTTTAAAGGCACACTGACAGTATAAAGACAGTGTAATCATTTCATCTTATTGAATTGGTTATAGTTCCTGGAGTCACCTGTATTTCAATCTGCATTCTGAGGGTAGGATAACTGGGCAAGGGCCACACAATAATGGAGGAGCACACCACATACGCGTTTAACACTACGCTGCCTCACACTCAACAGTGGGCACCTTGGAATCACATCCCTAACAACCACACTTGCTCTCACATGTGTTATTCACAATAATTCACATCCAAAACAAATTACTCAAGATCTTTTCTAATTGAAACTTTGTTGCAGGCAAAGTCATTATATCTGCATCCTGTCGGATGGGCAGTAAATCAAGGACCAGGCCACCTTCCTTGACCACTAATCGGATGAAGTGGTACTTGATATCAAAATGTTTGCATCTTTCATAACAAACTGGATTCCTTGAATCACTGGTTAGTATTATCATCGATTTTCCATTTCTCAGAGAAATTGCATCAGGTACAAACTTTCTGAAGCAATGTATTCAGCTTTACATGAGGACTGAGCTACTGTAGACTGTTTCTTAGATTTCCATGCAATCAGTGAACCCTTCTCTGTAAAACTAAAGCAGTAACCAGTCAGGCTTCTTCTGTCATTCACATCAGATATCCAGTTACCTTCATTGTATGCATCCAGTTTCAAATCTTTTTAATACTTCTTGTAGCATAACTCATAGACAATGCTATGTTTTAAGTATCTCATCACATATTTAGCTGTGACCAAAAATGGTTCAATTGGTCCTGACATGTTAGTTTACTAATTATCCAACTTAGATCTGGTCATATTGTTGAAGGACCACTATAGGCACCCAGACCACTTCAGCTCAATGAATAGGTCTGGGTGCCTAGTTTTAACCCTGCAGCTGAAAACATAGCAGTTTCAGAAAAATGGCTGTGTTTACACTGCAGGGTTAATCCAGCCTCTAGTGGCTGTCTCACTGATAGCCACTAGAGGCCACTTCCGCAACTTAATCACACTTATTTGACACTGGACGTCCTCACGGAGTCCAGCGTCAAATAAGATCCCTATAGGAAAGCATTAAGTAATGCTTTCCTATGTGTGGGTTTTAATGTGCGCACGCCTCTGGCTGAGGGAGCCTGCCGCTGGACTAAGGTAAGTGGCTGAAGGGGTTTTAACCCCTTCAGCGCAGAGGGAGGGGACCCCGAGGGAGGGGGGCACTCCAAGAGCCTATAGTGCCAGGAAAGCGAGTTTGTTTTCCTGGCACTATAGGATTCCTTTAAGTGCCATTGTCTCTCGAGATTTCTTTGTATCTGAAAGCTTACTATGATCATCATGATCTAGCCTTTATTCACACGGTCTTTGTCTGTGTTTACAGTCTGACATGCCAAATTTCTCCAGAATCTTTAATATATGGATCTCTTCTGGTTCATCTTTACTAGACCAGCATTGTTTTAGAAATATTTGATTATTCCAAGTTCTTTTATCTTGAATTTGGATGTGAGTTTTTCTTTTACATCCTTGAGTATTGTTTCACTACTGGAACCTATAATGATATTGTGTACCTATATGATCAGTATTACTATTCCATTACTTATAACCACTGCAGAGGGCTGTAGATGTTATGATGCTTGGAGTAGCTAGTCAGTTACCCTGTCCTAAAGCACAATGCAGGAAGCAGCCTCTGGCTGCATAGGCAAATAATTTTTGGTTTGCTATTAATTACCATTTAATTAAAGTTATCCGAGGGTCCATTGGGACAAATTAATCTTAAACAGGGAAATGCAGGGAAGCAGCTCATGTGATGAAATTCTCAAGTCGAAGCAATACAGGGGATAAGATGGGTAATGCACTTCCTTACGTTTTCTTATATTTATCAGGTATTCAATACATACTACACTATATAACGTTTTCACATCTTATCCCCTGTATTGCTTCAAACTTGAGAATATTATCACAGGCGATGCTTCCCTGCATCTCTGTGTTACATACATCCATCCTACCACTCTGGTTTGGGAAGCTCAAGCTGCCAACATAGAATACACAAGCGCCAAAAATTCCATCTTCTGTTTTATTAGAGAGACACCAATAGT
The DNA here is from genome assembly GCF_036172605.1 of Pelobates fuscus. Classification (NCBI taxonomy): domain Eukaryota; kingdom Metazoa; phylum Chordata; class Amphibia; order Anura; family Pelobatidae; genus Pelobates; species Pelobates fuscus. Next base: position 330,955,931 of record NC_086319.1, read on the forward strand.
GGCTCATAGGTCTTTCCACATGAAGACTTTTTCAAAGTCACCTCTAGATCTTCAGTATGTCACGTAAAAATTCTCTCACTCCCATCACACTCAGCACTCTCACTCCCATCACACTCAGCACTCTCACACCCATCACACACAGCACTCTCACACCCATCACACACAGCACTCTCACTCCCATCACACACAGCACTCTCACTCCCATCACACACAGCACTCTCACTCCCATCACACACAGCACTCTCACTCCCATCACACACAGCACTCTCACTCCCATCACACACAGAACTCTCACACACATCATCCACAGCACTATCACACTCGGCACTCTCACACACATCACATTTAGGACTCACACACACATCACACTCAGCACTATCACAAAACACATCATACACAGCACTCTCACACACATCACACTCAGCACTCACGCACATCATCCACAGCACTATCACACTCGGCACATTTAGGACTCACACACATCACACTCAGCACTATCACAAAACACATCATACACAGCACTCTCACACACATCACACACAGCACTCTCACACATCATCCACAGCACTATCACACTCAGCACTCTCACACACACATCACACTCAGGACTCACACACATCACACTCAGCACTATCACAAAACACATCATACACAGCACTCTCACACACATCATACACAGCACCCATCACACACAGCATCCATCATACACACATACTGCACCCCTCACATACACACCGAACCTCCCCAATACACTGCACCACACACATACACAATACTTCCAAATATATATATATATATATATATATACACACGCACACACACACACACTACATTCCTGACATACACACTACATTCCTGACATACACACTACATTCCTGACATACACACTCTGGATACCCTATACACACACTAGATTCCTTGTAAGCAAACACATACTACACCCCTAAACACACACTCTCTACAAACACTACATCACATATACACACACACACACACACACTATAGCCTGTATGCACACACTTGCTACATCCCCTATACACACATTCTTTACAGACCCTAGCCACATATGCACTACATTACACCACAAACACAACACGACTAAAACCGACCTTATTACACAATACCACACCACAATCAGCTCACTCTATACAAACACACACAATCCCACAAGCAGGCTCCAAACACAGCACGATACTCTTTCCTGGCATTTTTGTCTCCTGGTATCCATTTATAGAGACACCAGAGACAAGTTGCAAGGAAACACAGTGCAAGCATGTTATTAAATTTGCTTGCACTGTGCAGAACAAATACAGGGCTTTTTTCTAATGCTAGAGCTCTTTAGCAGAGCTCTGCGCATGGTCTGCCCTGGCCTGCACTTTGAGAAGGGGGCGTGTTTGTCGTTAGTGACGACAAAGCACACCCTCTCTGCACCGCCCCTTCTTAGTGGGCCACTGTGATAAAAAAATGCCCGGGCCGAATTTTTATCCCAGTCCGGCCCTGCTTTATATAAATAAAAAAGGTTAACAGTGCAAATACTGCTGTTGCATATACTGTGCATAAAATGTGAACATTTTCAACAATTCAAAATTCCTTGTGTTTTCCTCATCTCCGCTTCTCCTCACCCCCTCCCTGTGTTCTCATCTCCCCTTCTCCTCACCTCCCCCTTCCTGTGTTCTCATCATCTCCTCACCCCCCTCTCCCTGTGTTCTTCTTACTCCTTCCCCCATGTACTTCTTACTCCCCTCCCTGTGTCCTTCTTACTCCCCCCTTCCCTCCCTATTTTCTTTTTACTCCCCCCTCAAAATGTTTTTTTTACTCCCCCATGTTCTTTTTACTCCCCCCTCCCTCCCTATGTACTTTTTACTCCCCCCCCCCATGTTCTTCTCACCTCCCCTTCCCTGTAGCGTGGCCGAGCTCCTCTTCCTCCTGTCAGTCCAGCCGGGTACCGCGTGGTAACAGGAAATTCAGTTTCCTGTTCCCAGCCAGACTGAAAGGAAGTGAGCACTCAGTGTGCACTTCCTGTCAGTCCAGCCGGGAACAGGAAACTGAATGGGAGGTGACGAGAGAGGCAGTGCTGCAGCCGCCTAAGGCTCTCTATAGAGCGCTCAGGCGGCTGCAGCCTTATAGGAAGTGCCGGCCCTGCTAGGGGCCCCAGGCCAGCTCGGGGCCCCAAGTAACTGCTTGGTTTGCTTGCCTGGTAGTGACGGGCCTGTACATAAGGAAAACTATGTCGCCATGCTTTATTTTATTTATATCCTCACTGTGTAGGGCATTGAGGGTGGACAGTGATCTATCCAACAGCCGTACCTTAAATTTAAGCTTAATCGCAAGTCTTTTATTACATGCCATGACCGCAGCATGGTAAATGGGGGCATGAGGGAGGTATAATACCTCCCTTGTTCTAATGTGTGGGTCATACTGATCGCCAGATGCTTTTTTTAAATTGTTAAATTTTTTAGCAAGATATAACCACATGATTAACCCTCGCGCAGAGGAGCTGTCCAGTTCAGTAAATTTTTAGTTTTCCAATAAAAAGCTTGGCCGAACCGAAGAGACACATCTCCAAATGTCGTTGGTACTGAAAACGAACTTTCCATTTGGAAAGTTTTGCTCAGAACAATTGATATTTTTTGCCCCGTACAATACTAATTGAAGCTCTTAGTGACTGACTGTCTGACAACTATTGGTGTGGGGATTGCAAAGTAAAAAGAGTAGTGCATCTAGGCTCAAAACACTTCATTAAGAGTAAATGATTTGGGTTTTGAGGTGGTGGTGGGGCCGCAACTTGGAGCCCCATGGAAGCATTTCCATGTGCCCCATCTGAGCGGCACCCAGGGAGTCAGCAATCTGCATCGCTCTCCAGGCAGCACTCTGAGCTCTCCTCACAACTTCAGGCTACTCTAACAGCCCAATTCCATAGATTAGCAGGTTGGCTAAAGAATTAGATATTTGAGCTGGGGTAAAGAACAGGCCACATTGAACAAAGTTGAAGGTGGATGAATTTGCAAATTAACTACAAATTAAAGCTGTCTGATCTGGATAACAGATTTAGAAAGAATAATCCACTTCTGTCATACCAAATAGCAAATACTAAAAGTGATAAAAGGCACCGCATTTCCTGCCAACACTGCAATTTTGAAGATCACTACTACAACTGACCTCCATTTTGCACTCTGACTCCTTGGCATCCCACTGGGGCTTTCCAGCTAAACTCCTTATCAAAAAACAGCCATTTGCATTTTTCACGTCCCTGGTATCTGTTTTCCAACTCCTCCAAAAATGGAATATAAAGTGCCCAGCAGTGGACAAGCCATTGACTTTCAAGATCCCAAGGATGTCTCCGGAGTGGGCTATGGCTACCTAGAGATGCTCCTCTAATGTATTTGAGCGCTGATCGGGACCCACCAATCCGACTACCAGTGCCTTTTGTTGGTATTGTATGCTTTTTTTCTTTCTCCCTCTCTGTAGTACTAAGGAGAAAACCTTGAGAAGTTTAAACATGTTGGTGAAATTAGTTCAAAATTTGTTAACAGCAACAAAAAGGGGGGAAACATTTACATTTGCAAAATATAAACAAAACAAATGGACTAACACAGTGAAAATCCAATTACACTTAAATTCTTTTCTGTGTATGACTCATGTTGTATGTAATGAATAATTTGCTACTCTGATGATAGCATTTGAACCTAACAAACTGGCTAGATTTTGATACAGAGTACATAGTTATCAGTTCTTTCTAAGATGTTTTTTTTTTAAATTCAAGTTCTTTTCACATTTTCTTTCTCCCCCAAATTATGCCAATGTGACTAACATATATGTTGACCGGTCCAAATGGACAGCAAATTTCTCCCATCTGCTTTACCTCAAGTACCCAACTACAGAGGATCACTATAAAAACACACAAAAAATCCCAAGTTCCTTCCCTTACACATAGGTTTATGCCTGCCCTATGCCTTTGAGCAGGGAGCTGGTTGTCCCTGGGTCCTCCTACCCCACTTGATGAGCAAAACCGCTACCCCCATCTTGTGTACAACCGCAACTCTACACACATGGACACAACACTTTAAAGCCATTTAATTTTATGTATTTTTTTCTTCTTCTACGACCTTGGTTGTGAAAGTGTTACAACCCCCATCTATGACATCATTACCAATCAAGGGACATCCCTCTTATAACACTCTTCAGCAGAACTGGTATCCAGGCACACATGCATCCTTTACCAGATACACTTTTGTCCAAGTCCGAGACAAAGTGAAGTTGCATTGTATACATATAACTCAATGCTAAGGGCCTACTTGCCACAAGTTAGTACCTGATGTTCTACTTATGGATAGGTTACCTATTGTTGTCATATTATTTGAAGAAATAAATCTTTATGTTACTCCTTGCTGGAAGGGTTAGGACAGTGGATCTTCTGCATAGTACTCATTACTTTTTGGCACAAGAGTTCATTCTATTCCCTTGCATCGCATCCGCATTTTGTCTCCTTCTCTTGCTCTTCCCCTAACGAAAATTTTCAATCTCTCCCTCTCCACTAGCACATTTCCTCTACACTGGGAGCTGTGCTAAGCCAAGTGGGGGACGACGGAATGGAGCACCCAGTGGCATATCTCAGCTGGGAGCTTTTACCCAGGGAAGTCAGCTATGCCACCATGGAAAAAGAATGCTTGGCTCTCCTCCCCTGCCAACGTCAGCTCCCGAGTGGAGCCTAATGTGCATGCGCTGCCATAGGAAAGCATTACTCAATGCTTTCCTATAGGGATCTGAACTCACGCTGTGTGAGTTCAATGTGATTTTTCACAGTGAGAATCACGGAAGGGGCCTCTAGTGGCTGTCAGGGAAACAGCCACTAGAGGCTGGATTAGCCGTGTAGTGTAACTATAGCAGTTTATCTGAAATTGCTATGTTTTCAGCTGCAGGGTTAAAACTAGGGGGGCCTGGCACCCATACCACTTTATTGAACTGAAGTGGTCTGGGTGACTATAATGGTCCTTTAAGGTAAAAGGATAAAACAGAAAAGCAGGCAAAATTATGGTGTAGTATTACTTTGAAAGTAATGAAGTGATATATAAGTAAAGTAAAGGACTCTCACTGTCAGGATTTATCAACCAAAGTCATGTTTCATTTCCTCCTTTTTTATTTCTCTACAATTACAGTTTTCCACCACTAGTGGCCTCCCTCACCACTAGTCTAACCTAAAGAAAGTTAACCCCAGTATAAGTCTCTTATCTGACCTGATCAGAACCATGACACCAGGGACGGATTTTCCTATAGGCTAACTAAGCTTCACCCTGGGGCCTCAAGATCAAGAGGGGCCTACATTCAAATTGTTAGCAAAATTAAAATTGCACTATTCTAAAAACCGTGAACACTAAAACACTGAACCGAAAATAAGGAGAAATTCTACGCATATGATATGACCAGTGGTGTACTAAGGGGAGGGCGGGGGGAGGGGGGTGGTCCGCCCCGGGTGCCACTTACTAGGGGGGTGCCTGGGGCAGACTGCAATGCCCCTCCTGTCGCGATCGCTGAGACCGGTGGTCTGCAACTCCGCAATGTGCAGAGCTGCAGACCATGGATCTCGCGTGCACTGCCCAATCAGATTGGGTCTCGCGAGATCCATGGTCTGCAGCTCTGCGGAGCTGCAGACCGGAAATGAGGGCCACCGGACCACCAGGTAGCCCCCACTGGACCACCAGGGATTTAAGGTAATTTTTTTAGTCACCCCCCCTCCTCATGACCCCCCTCCCTCTCACAATCACCCCCCTCTCCTCATCACCCCCCTCCCTCATCACCCCCCCCTCCCTCTCACAATCAATCACCCCCCCTCCCTCTCACAATCACCCCCCCCTCCTCATCTCGACTTTTTTTTTATTTATTATCCGTGCCACATTTTTTATAAAGGTTAGTACCAATCACAACATGTTTCATTTAACACAGGCCCGGACTGGCCATCGGGCACACCGGGCAAATGCCCGGTGGGCCGCGATGGCCGTGGGGCCGAGGCCGGCAGGGGAAGGTCCCAGGACTTCCCCTGCCGGTTTATGCAGGGCCGGCACTATCCGAGCGCCGGCCCCGCTGTATTCCATGTTGGGCCGGTGGGGAGATCAAAGATCTCCCTCACCGGCCCACATGCTATCCAATGCGGCCGCCCGCGGGGAGAGAGGGTGGGAGCCAGCCTGCACGGAGAGAGGACCCGGCGGAGCTCTAACTTGCAGCTCCGCCGGGTTCCTCTCGCGAGATCCGGAGCGTTGCCATGGCAACGACCGGATCTCGCGAGAGTGAGCTCTAGCCCGCAGGCTAGAGTTCACTCACCACGAGGACCACCAGGGAACACTGCCACTCTGCCTCCCAGTCCCAGGAACCAGTCCCCCCCCTCCCAGGCTAAAGGTAAGAAGGGAGGGGGGGACATAATGCCTGTTATTTTATTTGTTTACCCCCCCCCTACACACAAAATCCATTCTAACATTTATACATCACTCACACCCATCGCACTCAGCACTCTCACACCCATCGCACACAGCACTCTCACACCATCGCACTCAGCACTCTCACACCATCGCACTCAGCACTCTCACACCATCGCACTCAGCACTCTCACACCATCGCACTCAGCACTCTCACACCATCGCACTCAGCACTCTCACACCATCGCACTCAGCACTCTCACACCATCGCACTCAGCACTCTCACACCATCGCACTCAGCACTCTCACACCATCGCACTCACACCATCGCACTCACACCATCGCACTCACACCATCGCACTCACACCATCGCACTCACACCATCGCACTCACACCATCGCACTCACACCATCGCACTCTCACACCATCGCACTCTCACACCATCGCACTCTCACACCATCGCACTCTCACACCATCGCACTCTCACACCATCGCACTCTCACACCATCGCACTCTCACACCATCGCACTCTCACACCATCGCACTCTCACACCATCGCACTCTCACACCATCGCACTCTCACACCATCGCACTCTCACACCATAGCACTCTCACACCATAGCACTCTCACACCCAGCACTCTCACACCCAGCACTCTCACACCCAGCACTCTCACACCCAGCACTCTCACACCCAGCACTCTCACCCACAGCATACACAGCACTCTCACACCCATCACACACACAGCACTCTCACACCCAGCATTCTCACACACAGCACTCTCTAACCCATCACACTCAGCACTCTCTAACCCATCACACTCAGCACTCTCTAACCCATCACACTCAGCACTCTCTAACCCATCACACTCAGCACTCTCTAACCCATCACACTCAGCACTCTCTAACCCATCACACTCAGCACTCTCTAACCCATCACACTCAGCACTCTCTAACCCATCACACTCAGCACTCTCTAACCCATCACACTCAGCACTCTCACACCCATCACACTCAGCACTCTCACACCCATCACACACAGCACTCTCACACACAGCACGCTCACACCCATCACACAAAGCATTCTCACACACATCACTCTCACACACATCACTCTCTAACCAATCACACACAGCACTCTCACACACATCGTACACAGTACTCTTACACACATCACACTCAGCACTATCACACACAGCACTCTCACACACATTACAAACAGCACTGTCACACACAGCACTCTCACACACATTACAAACAGCACTGTCACACACAGCACTCTCACACACACCACTTACCGCACCCTCACATACCACTTACCGCACCCTCACATACCGCACCCTCACATACCACTTACCGCACCCTCACATACAGCATCCATCACACACAGCATCCATCACACACAGCATCCATCACACACAGCATCCATCACACACACATACTGCACCCCTCACATACACACAGAACCCCCCCAACACATACACAATAGTTCCAAACACACACATATATATACATACACACACACACACACACACACACACACACACACAGCACCCCTCACACATACTGCACCCCTAAACACATTACATTCCAGACACACACTAGATCCCTTACCCAACTCTGGATCATCTACACACATATAAACACTAGATCCCTATATACACTCTGAATCCGTTATAAACACACACTCACTAGATCTCCTACACATTCTGGGTCCTTCAAACACACACTAGACTCCTATACATATACACACACACACACACACACACACACTAGATTCCTTGTAAGCAAACACATACTACACCCCTAAACACACACTTTCTACAAACACTGCATCACCTATACACACACTCTATAGCCTGTTTGCACACATGCTACATCCCCTTTACATACATTCTCTACAGCCCCTAGCCACATATGCATCACATTACACCACAGGCACAACATGTCTAAAACTAACCTTATTACACAATACCACACCACAATCAGCTCACTCTACACACACGCAATCCTACAAGCAGGCTCCAAACACATGCACAATACTCTCTCCTGGCATTTTTGTCTCCTGGTATCCAGTTATAGAGACACCAGAGACAAGTTGCAAGGAAACACAGTGCAAGCATGTTATTAAATTTGCTTGCACTGTGAAGAACAAATAGTTTTTTTTTTCTCATGCTAGAGCTCTTCAGCAGAGCTCTGCGCATGGTCTGCCCTGGAAGAGCATTGAACCAACATGCTCACTTTGAGAGGGGGCGTGCTTGTCATTAGTGATGACAAAACACATCTCCTCTGACCCGCCCCCTTCTTAGTGGGCCGCTGGGATAAAAAAATGCCCGGGCCGAATTTTTCTCCCAGTCCGGCCCTGATTTAACATATTGATATATATCACAGTAATGATGGGAGGTGAAAGGGCCTCATAAGTGGAATAGCCTAGGGCCTCTTTTCATCTAAATCCAGCCCTGCATGACACTCACCTTCTTAAGAGCCTAATGATGCCTTGGCTATAAGATGGGAACTCTTGGTGTCAATATTTAGGGGTGATACTCCTCTAGCTGAAATCTGGACTAGTAGGCAGATCGGGTGCTAAAAACTAGTATTTATTTAACAAAAATAGATAAAAAAAATAAACATTATAACTTGTATTAAAATCAAATGACAAGCACTTATTAGTCTCTAAGGTCCAGTCCTGATATACCAAAATGTGTTTCACCGATATGGGCTTCCTCAGTTGGCTTAATTGAGATATATATATATATCACTTCATTACTTTCAAAGTAATACCACATCACTTTTTAACTAGTGATGTCACGAACATAAAATTTTCCGTTCGCAAATGGCGAACGCGAACTTCTGCAAATACTCGCGAACGGGTGAACCGCCATAGACTTCAATAGGCAGGCGAATTTTAAAACCCACAGGGACTCTTTCTGGCCACAATAGTGATGGAAACGTTGTTTCAACGGGACTAACACCTGGACAGTGGCATGACGGAGGGGGATCCATGGCAAAACTCCCATGGAAAATTACATAGTTGAGTCTGGTTTTAATCCATAAAGGGCATAAATCACCTAACATTCCTAAATTGTTTGGAATAACGTGCTTTAAAACATCAGGTATGATGTTGTATCGATCAGGTAGTGTAAGGGTTACGCCCGCTTCACAGTGACAGACCAAACTCCCCGTTTAACGCACCGCAAACAGTCCATTTGCACAACCGCAAACTCCCCATTTGCACAAGGTTGGATACCAAGCTAGCCATGTCCCGTTCCTTGTCCTTACTGATGTCATTGAAGGTCTCTTCCTCCACCCAGCCACGTATAACACCAAGGGTCCCCGAAAGGTGACAACAAGCCCCCTGTATTTTTTTTTTTTAAATGTACACTACTGTTACACCAGATATGAGTTGCACTGGTGTGACACTGTGCCCTGGCAGGCCCACGTGTGAAGGAAACTGACTGCTATTATATTACAGTCAGAAAAGTTTTTTTTTTTTTTTTTAAATGCAAGCTATTGTGACACCAGATATGAGTGGTGGCACTGGGCAAGTGGGCACAGTATACACTGTGAGCCTGACACACACGCTGGCAGGCAGGCAACTGCAATTAGATTACACACAAAAAAAACAGACTGATGTTCTAGCCCTAAAAAGGGCTTTTTGGGGTGCTGTCCTTACAGCAGAGATCAGATGAGTCCTTTAGGACTGTAGTGGACACTGAATACACTAGCCTAGCTATCGATTTCCCTATTAAATCAGCAGCAGCTACACTGTCCCTCCTCTCACTAAGAATGCAGCTTCCGAGGGGCGGGGCCTAGCTGTCATGGAGGAAAGACGCACTTCGTGTGAGCTCCCTCAATATCTCACTTTAAACAGCTATCAACAAGCGAATTTCACTCCAGAAGGGGATGACCCAGCAATGTTGCTCCTACCTGACCGACCCGACATGCTTAATAGCGGTCAGCAACTTGACAGAGTCTTACTTGCCTCCGCGTGTGGCCTGGTGCTCACCGGGCGGGAAAGGCGGACGATCTCCCGATCCTGGGATGCCCAGGAGCAGCTACTTCCCGGCAGGAGCTCCGTTATCCCCCCCCCTCGGACCGGTGGGGGTTATCCCGGTCCACCCCTGACAGGCTGTCTGGAGCTAATGGACGCACAGAGCACAGCCGCCCAGGCTGACATACTCATTTGCGACTCTCCCAATATGGCGGCAGCCGTGTGTCCTCCTGGTACCAGTAAAGCATGGCAGGATATTGAGTCTAAGCTGGACAGACTCTTCAATCAATTTTGGAAGCAAATAACAAGCAGGAAGCCCCAACAAGCTTCACCACAGCCCCAACAAGCTCCACCACAGCTAAGCGAAGCAGTCCCCATTAAAATCCACCAACGCAAAAGGCATCGAAGACGGGACCGGAGGCACAAACAGAAATGCAGAGCCTTCCCCACGTCAAGCACTCGCCTTCACCTTAAGCCACCACAATCCCGCACCGGACGTGAAGCACCACCGGGACAGATCCGACCACCTGACAAAACAAGCTTCCACCACCTCAAGCCGCGAACCCGGCACTCAGCCAGAGACTTGCCTTTGTTGTTCCAGGTATGAGGGACTCCCAGGGTCTGCACCTGGTGCCCAGAAGGGATCGGATGAGCACAAGCAGTAAACAGCAGCCTGCCAAGCATGTCCCACTATAGCCGATCCTCCACACCATGCCTTTGATCACATGAACTGCTCTCTGCACATTCTCCTTTAATCCCTATGTATATTTAGACAAATGGAGGTCATTTAGTTGCTCCAATGGCCATTGGAGGGATGCCCGCCTGCCAACGTCAAGGCAGACCCCCCTAAGCGGGTCCTAACACTGACCCTTCAGCCTGCTTCCTTGAGCTTCTGGCAAAGATATCTCTAATGAGACAGAAAGGGGTATTTTTTATATACACCCCTTTACTTATTAACCCTTAATAGGGAACACATGGGATGGGTAGCAGCATTGTAACCAGGCTGTGTGATACAAAGTAAATACAAATACAAAAAGAGAAGTCCTGCGCTTAAGCAGCTAGGACTGCAACACACATCAGCCCCAATATATAGTAAAAACCAAAGAAAAGAAAATGTTACTTGCGCTTTCTCCTTTAATCCCTATGTATATTTAGACAAATGGAGGTCATTTAGTTGCTCCAATGGCCATTGGAGGGATGCCCGCCTGCCAACGTCAAGGCAGACCCCCCTAAGCGGGTCCTAACACTGACCCTTCAGCCTGCTTCCTTGAGCTTCTGGCAAAGATATCTCTAATGAGACAGAAAGGGGTATTTTTTATATACACCCCTTTACTTATTAACCCTTAATAGGGAACACATGGGATGGGTAGCAGCATTGTAACCAGGCTGTGTGATACAAAGTAAATACAAATACAAAAAGAGAAGTCCTGCGCTTAAGCAGCTAGGACTGCAACACACATCAGCCCCAATATATAGTAAAAACCAAAGAAAAGAAAATGTTACTTGCGCTTTCTCCTTTAATCCCTATGTATATTTAGACAAATGGAGGTCATTTAGTTGCTCCAATGGCCATTGGAGGGATGCCCGCCTGCCAACGTCAAGGCAGACCCCCCTAAGCGGGTCCTAACACTGACCCTTCAGCCTGCTTCCTTGAGCTTCTGGCAAAGATATCTCTAATGAGACAGAAAGGGGTATTTTTTCTATACACCCCTTTACTTATTAACCCTTAATAGGGAACACATGGGATGGGTAGCAGCATTGTAACCAGGCTGTGTGATACAAAGTAAATACAAATACAAAAAGAGAAGTCCTGCGCTTAAGCAGCTAGGACTGCAACACACATCAGCCCCAATATATAGTAAAAACCAAAGAAAAGAAAATGTTACTTGCGCTTTCTCCTTTAATCCCTATGTATATTTAGACAAATGGAGGTCATTTAGTTGCTCCAATGGCCATTGGAGGGATGCCCGCCTGCATACGTCAAGGCAGACCCCCCCTAAGCGGGTCCTAACACTGACCCTTCAGCCTGCTTCCTTGAGCTTCTGGCAAAGATATCTCTAATGAGACAGAAAGGGGTATTTTTTATATACACCCTTTACTTATTAACCCTTAATAGGGAACACATGGGATGGGTAGCAGCATTGTAACCAGGCTGTGTGATACAAAGTAAATACAAATACAAAAAGAGAAGTCCTGCGCTTAAGCAGCTAGGACTGCAACACACATCAGCCCCAATATATAGTAAAAACCAAAGAAAAGAAAATGTTACTTGCGCTTTCTCCTTTAATCCCTATGTATATTTAGACAAATGGAGGTCATTTAGTTGCTCCAATGGCCATTGGAGGGATGCCCGCCTGCCAACGTCAAGGCAGACCCCCCTAAGCGGGTCCTAACACTGACCCTTCAGCCTGCTTCCTTGAGCTTCTGGCAAAGATATCTCTAATGAGACAGAAAGGGGTATTTTTTATATACACCCCTTTACTTAGGGTCAGTGTTAGGACCCGCTTAGGGGGGTCTGCCTTGACGTTGGCAGGCGGGCATCCCTCCAATGGCCATTGGAGCAACTAAATGACCTCCATTTGTCTAAATATACATAGGGATTAAAGGGGAAAGCGCAAGTAACATTTTCTTTTCTTTGGTTTTTACTATATATTGGGGCTGATGTGTGTTGCAGTCCTAGCTGCTTAAGCGCAGGACTTCTCTTTTTGTATTTGTATTTACTTTGTATCACACAGCCTGGTTACAATGCTGCTACCCATCCCATGTGTTCCCTATTAAGGGTTAATAAGTAAAGGGGTGTATATAAAAAATACCCCTTTCTGTCTCATTAGAGATATCTTTGCCAGAAGCTCAAGGAAGCGGGCTGAAGGGTCAGTGTTAGGACCCGCTTAGGGGGGTCTGCCTTGACGTTGGCAGGCGGGCATCCCTCCAATGGCCATTGGAGCAACTAAATGACCTCCATTTGTCTAAATATACATAGGGATTAAAGGAGAAAGCGCAAGTAAAATTTTCTTTTCTTTGGTTTTTACTATATATTGGGGCTGATGTGTGTTGCAGTCCTAGCTGCTTAAGCGCAGGACTTCTCTTTTTGTATTTGTATTTACTTTGTATCACACAGCCTGGTTACAATGCTGCTACCCATCCCATGTGTTCCCTATTAAGGGTTAATAAGTAAAGGGGTGTATATAAAAAATACCCCTTTCTGTCTCATTAGAGATATCTTTGCCAGAAGCTCAAGGAAGCAGGCTGAAGGGTCAGTGTTAGGACCCGCTTAGGGGGGTCTGCCTTGACGTTGGCAGGCGGGCATCCCTCCAATGGCCATTGGAGCAACTAAATGACCTCCATTTGTCTAAATATACATAGGGATTAAAGGAGAAAGCGCAAGTAACATTTTCTTTTCTTTGGTTTTTACTATATATTGGGGCTGATGTGTGTTGCAGTCCTAGCTGCTTAAGCGCAGGACTTCTCTTTTTGTATTTGTATTTACTTTGTATCACACAGCCTGGTTACAATGCTGCTACCCATCCCATGTGTTCCCTATTAAGGGTTAATAAGTAAAGGGGTGTATATAAAAAATACCCCTTTCTGTCTCATTAGAGATATCTTTGCCAGAAGCTCAAGGAAGCAGGCTGAAGGGTCAGTGTTAGGACCCGCTTAGGGGGGGTCTGCCTTGACGTTGGCAGGCGGGCATCCCTCCAATGGCCATTGGAGCAACTAAATGACCTCCATTTGTCTAAATATACATAGGGATTAAAGGAGAAAGCGCAAGTAACATTTTCTTTTCTTTGGTTTTTACTATATATTGGGGCTGATGTGTGTTGCAGTCCTAGCTGCTTAAGCGCAGGACTTCTCTTTTTGTATTTGTATTTGCTCTCTGCACATTAACTAATCGTAAAAAGTAGAAAGCGTTTTCATTTTGTTTGTTTAATAGACTCTGTGCTGCAGGGGCATTAACCCCCACAGCACGGAGAAATAACACTTTGCATGCGCGAAAAAAACACCAAGGAGCTCTAGCGATACCAGCTACCTCTTTGTAATACAGGGAGTGCAGAATTATTAGGCAAGTTGTATTTTTGAGGATTAATTTTATTATTGAACTCAATGAACCCAAAAAACTCATTAATATCAAAGCTGAATATTTTTGGAAGTAGTTTTTAGTTTGTTTTTAGTTTTAGCTATTTTAGGGGGATATCTGTGTGTGCAGGTGACTGTTACTGTGCATAATTATTAGGCAACTTAACAAAAAACAAATATATACCCATTTCAATTATTTATTTTTACCAGTGAAACCAATATAACATCTCAACATTCACAAATATACATTTCTGACATTTCTGACATTCAAAAACAAATCAGTGACCAATACAGCCACCTTTCTTTTCAAGGACACTCAAAAGCCTGCCATCCATGGATTCTGTCAGTGTTTTGATCTGTTCACCATCAACATTGCGTGCAGAAGCAACCACAGCCTCCCAGACACTGTTCAGAGAGGTGTACTGTTTTCCCTCCTTGTAAATCTCACATTTGATGATGGACCACAGGTTCTCAATGGGGTTCAGATCAGGTGAACAAGGAGGCCATGTCATTAGATTTTCTTCTTTTATACCCTTTCTTGCCAGCCACGCTGTGGAGTACTTGGACACGTGTGGTGGAGCATTGTCCTGCATGAAAATCATGTTTTTCTTGAAGGATGCAGACTTCTTCCTGTACCACTGCTTGAAGAAGGTGTCTTCCAGAAACTGGCAGTAGGACTGGGAGTTGAGCTTGACTCCATCCTCAACCCGAAAAGGCCCCACAAGCTCATCTTTGATGATACCAGCCCAAACCAGTACTCCACCTCCACCTTGCTGGCGTCTGAGTCGGACTGGAGCTCTCTGCCCTTTACCCATCCATCCATCTGGCCCATCAAGACTCACTCTCATTTCATCAGTCCATAAAACCTTAGAAAAATCAGTCTTGAGATATTTCTTGGCCCAGTCTTGACGTTTCAGCTTGTGTGTCTTGTTCAGTGGTGGTCGTCTTTCAGCCTTTCTTACCTTGGCCATGTCTCTGAGTATTGCACACCTTGTGCTTTTGGGCACTCCAGTGATGTTGCAGCTCTGAAATATGGCCAAACTGGTGGCAAGTGGCATCTTGGCAGCTGCACGCTTGACTTTTCTCAGTTCATGTGCAGTTGCCTAATAATTATGCACACTGTGTCATTAGACCACACCCCTTCTCATTACAGAGATGCACATCACCTAATATGCTTAATAGGTAGTAGGCTTTCGAGCCTATACAGCTTGGAGTAAGACAACATGCATAAAGAGGATGATGTGATCAAAATACTAATTTGCCTAATAATTCTGCACTCCCTGTAGATATTAATTTCACCCCCCCACCCCCACCCCTGTATTAAAACCTATGGGGGTCACTATGACCCTCATATTAATAAAAGGGAGGTTAAATCCTCCTGTTTAGGGACATTTCACCAGTGGCTGCTCACTGGCATTTAAACTTAATATAAATAAGTATGAGGGCCACTATGATCCCCATATTGATTAAAAGTGAGGTTAAATCCTCCCGCATGCCCCTACTCGTGGCATGCCGTGAGTAGGGGCATGTCACCTAAACAAATTTAAAACTACTAGTGACTGGACACCTATTGCTGTCCAGTCACTAGTGCAATAAAGGGGGGACCTGGCACAGGTAAAATCCTGCCGCATGCCCCATACCTGTGCCAGGTGCCCCAGTGTTGTAGGGGCATGTCGCCTAAGCAGTGAGTAGCCAGTGGCCATTTAACCTCCCTGGCGGTATGATTATGTCAGGAATTTTGTACCAAAAGCGGTACCATTTTTTTGCATTTGAATTACCCGCCCAGTTCCGCCCCCATGTCAGGCATGTCAATCAAATTACGTTAAAAGATTATTTAAATATACATGTAGAATTTTAATATATATGCATTTATAGGTATTTAAATTCTACGTGTATACTAATGTAATCTTTTATGTAATTATATGTATTTATCTATATATATATATTTGCGCTTATTTGTATTTTATATATATATATATATATATATAGATATATATAGAATGTAATTCTAAGTGTATTTTGTTACCGATATATATATTAATAACAAAATACAGTTAGAATGAAATTACATATGCATATATAATTTATATAAAATTTTGTTTCAATATTTTATTTATTTATTTTATTATTTTATTAATTTATTATTTTAATTATACGTATTTATATATAATATATATATATATATATGTACATCTATTATATATATAATATATATACATAATATATATATATATATATATATATATATATATAAAAATATATTTAATTTGTTTTTACACTTGTCTTTTTTTTATTTTTTTTATACTTCCCACCAGCAGGGGGACTGTCTGATATTTCAAACAGTCCCCCTGCTGGCAGATCCACAGCCAGCTATAGAGGGCCATGTGATCGCTCTTTGAGAGCGATCACATGGCCCCCGGGGGCCTGATTTGCCGTGGGAGGGCTGCCTGGGCTGTGAGGCAGTCCTCCCGAAGCGGATCGCGGCGGAGGTAAGTAAATCTTATCTACCCCGAGCGTGACTCGGGGTTACCGCTTCTGGCAGCGAAAATTAACCCCGAGTCACGCTCGGGAATACCGCCAGGCAGGTTAAAACTGGATGTAAATAAATTAGTATTTTATATAGAAGTGATTGAGAGCTACCATAAGAGTACATGTAACCAAAAGTTATAGTAAAAACTATAAAAATGTTGCAATATGAAAAAGTAGCCATTTAGAAAGTGGCTCTCTATCACCAGTTTTAAATGACAGCGAGCAGCCAGTGGCAACATGCCCCTTCTGGCACAGTTAGGGGCATGCGGCAGGATTTAACCTGTGCCGGTCCCCCCTTATTGCTCTAGTGACTGGGCAGCAATAGGTTGCTGCCCAGTCACTAATAGTTTTAAATTTGTTTAGGCGACATGCCCTTACTCACGGCATGTCACGAGTAGGGGCATCCGGGAGGATTTAACCTCCCTTTTATTAATAAGGGTGGTCATAGTGACACCCATAGGTTTTAATGCGGGGGGAGGGGTTTAGGAATAGTTATTTTGTTACAAGGAGGGAGCTGGTAGTGCTGCCTGGTCCCTACTTCTTTTTATTGCGCATGCACAGTGCTGTTTTCGTCCTAATGGACGAAAATAATTAAATTTTTTTACCGATTTCCTTAGAAAACAAATGGTTTGCAGACAATTCGGGATTGACAAATTACTTAATTTTTATTTAGTACGAAATAATTCGTACGAAACTAAAACTTCCCTGGTGCATATGTCTTATCTGCACTATTTTAGAATATATCAGGCTCTTAACTCTCTAGGCTGTTCGTAGTAGTGCTTAGAAGGTTTGGTTGGTCTGGTGAGTTAGTGTCGCTCCTGGGGGTCTAGAGTAGAGTGTAAAAATGCAAGAGATATTATAACGGTAAAAGTTAATGTGTACTCTTACAGTTTGCGCCAGAACAAGGTGCCAAGAGAGGGTGAGGTATTTAGGTATTGTGTGTAGCGGGTTACATAGTGATATTAGATTACAGGCTTCCGTAGAGGGCGAGTCGTATAGACCTTCATCCTGCTGGATAGTATTCCCCTTGCCTAAGGGGTGTCAGGTGCTGAGGGGAGGGTTAATTCTCTCTTGGAAAGGTACACAACTAGATTAGGAGACCCATCTTAATCAGCAATGTGTAACTAAGCAAATGAATAACTAAGAAGCAAAAAATAAACGCAAAACGATGGGTTGACCGTCAAATTGAGCACAGTTCCAGGTTCATTTCCTTTGTATTCTGTGTTTCCCCCATGTATCTATATGTAATTGTGATGTATTCATGTGTTTTGCCTGCTCCCCATTTTGGAAGAGCTCATACAAATTTGTTCTGTTCGGCTCCCGAACGGGGACCACTCCGACACCTCATTTAGAATGTCTGTTTAGAAAGTTCACACCTCGTAACGAGGTGTGAAAACTGCAAGGGAAACAAGTGGCATGTGCTTCTCCTAGTTGGCCATCGGTTCGTGTAACCGAACGCCAACTAGGAACAGCATTCGTATCCCAAACCGGCCTACGCACACTCTCAGGTCCCTGTGTCGGGGTATCGTCCTATCCGCTCCCAACAGAGCTATGGCCACAGTTTCCCCCTGCCCAGGAGCTACGAGGCTAGGCTCATAGCTGCCCAAGAGAGAGCTCTCGCTATCTGAGAGCTCTACGGTATCTATGAAGGTATATCCACTGGAGAGAGGGATGCGCACCAGCAGGGAATCTTTGGAGCTTAATGTCGCCTCACGGCCGCAGAGTCCCGCTGGCCGCATGGAAGTCCGTGTGAACCAATGGGAGGAGGCGCGTCCATTCAAACTGGAATCGCACCATTCTCTAGATTGGTCGGCACGAACACTGGGCGCTGATAGGTCGCTGCAGGCGACCAATCAGAGAGGGAGCGCTTTTTCAAAAAAGGTTTCAAACCCTTTCTCCTGATTGGGCAGCAAACCTCCTCTCCTCCCCTGTTGATTGGCACCATTTGGTTTCGCGCCTTTCAGCTGATTGGTTGTTGCTTGGTTTAGGCGTGAAGTTTGAATTCACCTGACTAAACCAAGCAACTTCATGGAACTAATTTCGGGGATGTACAGAGCCATGGACTTTAGATGGATTTCTCAGGCTCTGTATATCCGATAGCCCCGCTATTTCAGGGATCATAGTGGGTATAACGGATCGCCTGGCACCCCGACTGGGTACCTCCGTTAAAGGATGCTCCTAGCGCTTCCTGAGGACTCCAAACACTCTGGCAGACACCACAATCACCGAATCAGAGAAGCATATGAATCCTCTCAAGCCTCTGAATGCTGTAGACAGTTGAATAGGAACCATACGAATAGGTTTACACTCCTAGTAGTCAAACTGGAACAGCATACAATAAATCCTCCCCCAATAATGAGACGACACTTCACTTTGAGGAACTCTCTGGCTGCTAGCTTGCAGCCCTTTTTATTAGGTGCTCCCATGAAGGGGAGGGACACACATAGTAACGTACATTAACCAATCACACAATAGTTACATCCCACACATAGCCCTCCCCTCTACCTGTAAACTAATTATCTGTACACACAGGAAAATACAATTATCATAGGTAGGGAAAATACAGTTTTTACACAACATTCATAACTCCCAAAATATACATCACATTCGCATAAAAATACATATTCACAATCAATCCATTCGGGGGAACAACATACTCAAAAATCATACGAATTGGACCAGAGGTTCAAAAGTTAGTACAAATGTGCATTTGACCTTCTGGAAGCATGGTTTTTCCAGCTCAAACTAGTTCCCCAGAATCCTCTATCCTGGAGACAATGGAGAAGCTGATTTAATTATATCCAGGGACAAACACAGCCTCCATTAAGCACATGGTACCAGCAACCACCAAAAGACATAAAAATACATAACTCCTGTTATACTAAACAGAACCCCCACATTCAACCCATCCCCAGATGGCTTGGATCTGAGCGCTCAACATATCCAAACAGCGCTCAGATGCCACAAACACAGTTCAAACGTCATGGATTTAAGTTTCGTATGGGCTGATGAGAGGGCCCATAATCCTGGGGCAGCCCAATAACCCACAGTATGCCCAAATACCGTGCATAAAGGGCCAAATCGCCCAGGGACCGTAGTCACAGGGTAAGAGGCGGGCAAGCAGCCCCCTCCAAAACACAGTGGCGAAGTGGCTTTTGCTACATATCTTCCCATTCGGGGGTAGACTAACCAGGTACCTGACCTTCTGCCGGTCAGTACCTAGATTAGTCGGGCAGCCCACCCATAAAACAAAATTAGCAGAGTAGCCCACCCACAAAACAAATTTAGCAGTGTAGCCCCCCCACAATAAAGAATTCACAGAATGGCCCACCCACGGTACATAGTTCACAGAGGGTCTAACCCACAAAACAAATTTAGCAGTGTAGCCCCCCCCACAATAAAGAATTCACAGAATAGCCCCCCCACAATAAGTCATACTGGCCTGTAGGTCCCAAGTTGTGGGGTGAAACTGTGGCACCCTCGGCCTTGCTGGGCAAATGGCTGTGAGTACTTGGGGGCCAGATGCCCGGTGTGCTCTGCTCCGGGGTCAGAGCTGGGGTAGTCTCAGGGTAAGGAAAAAAGGAAGGACAGAGGCCAGCGGCGCTCTGCCCAGTTGCCAGCTCTTCCGCTGGGGCAGCCTGTAGAAAGTCAGGCTCAGAGGAAGGAAACAAGGGAGGACAGAGGCCAGCGGTGCTGTGCCCAGTTGCCAGCTCTTCTGCTGGGGGGTCAGGGAACAAAGGAGTTGACTGGGGAGGAGAAATATCACTTACCTCCCCCTGGTACTCCGGCTGCTGCTGGGGGGGGAGGTCGATGCTCTCCACTTTCTGTAACTCCAGCTCTAGTTGGGGATCTGGGCCGGTTGCCCAGCATCCCTGTAGGGCCGGTGGAGAGATCTCGGTCCCATCTCCACCTGCCTGCAGGGGGTCCTCCCAGGACCAGTCTATGAGGTCCTCTACCTCGGGTACCTCTGGTTGCTGTTGGGGAGGGAGACCGGTTGTCTCTTCCTCCAATAACACATTCTGCCGCTGGGGAGTGAGACCGACTGTCTCCCCTCCCTGTAAAACATACTGCCGCTGGGGATCTGGGCCGGGTGCCCAGCATCCCTGTAGGGCCGGTAGAGAGACCTCGGTCCCATCTCCACTGGCCACCTCGGTTTCTTCCTCGTCCCACTCTACCTGTGGCTGGAGTTTCTCCCAACTTGCCCACTGGCCTTCCCTCAACGCCCTGTGTTGTAGGTTCCGGGTCACCATGTCCCACACGAACCGCACGTATTTCTCCTCTGGATTGGGTCCATAAAACTTCAGGTGCAACCCTACCATCGTGCCAAACTCTAGTACGGAGTAGCTAAACGCCATGCTTGCTGTAGCCACTGCTGGTTCCATTATGTAGCTGAAGATAGGGACGCTGCACAACTCCACACGTTACCGGTGTCTCTGAGCTGCTTCTCCTCGCACTAGGACGCCATCCCACCGCTTGCCACCAATGTAACGAATCCACTGGCACCCCGACTGGGTACCTCCGTTGAAAGATGCTCCTAGCGCTTCCAGAGGACTCCAAGCACTCCACCAGACACCATAAGCACCACAGGCTGCAGCTATCTCCCTTCAGAAC
Organism: Pelobates fuscus; assembly: GCF_036172605.1. Classification (NCBI taxonomy): domain Eukaryota; kingdom Metazoa; phylum Chordata; class Amphibia; order Anura; family Pelobatidae; genus Pelobates; species Pelobates fuscus. The sequence goes on from NC_086319.1 coordinate 330,977,542, forward strand.
GAAGCAGGAACAAGCTCTTACAAGAGCTCAGTGATTATAGCAAGGGAATATGCCTAGCATAGCAATCCCTTGTAGCAGATTCCCCCAATAAGAGAAAGGACTCAAGTTGAGGGTAAAAATAGAACTCTCTGGCTGCTAGCTTGCAGCCCTTTTTATTAGGTGCTCCCATGAAGGGGAGGGACACACACAGTAACGTACATTAACCAATCACACAATAGTTACATCCCACACATAGCCCTCCCCTCTACCTGTAAACTAATTATCTGTACACACAGGAAAATACAATTATCATAGGTAGGGAAAATACAGTTTTTACACAACATTCATAACTCCCAAAATATACATCACATTCGCATAAAAATACATATTCACAATCAATCCATTCGGGGGAAAATCATATGAATTGGACCAGGGGTTCAAAAGTTAGTACAAATGTGCATTTGACCTTCTGGAAGCATGGTTTTTCCAGCTCAAACTAGTTCCCCAGAATCCTCTATCCTGGAGACAATGGAGAAGCTGATTTAATTATATCCAGGGACAAACACAGCCTCCATTAAGCACATGTTACCAGCAACCACCAAAAGTCATAAAAATACATAACTCCTGTTATACTAAACAGAACCCCCACATTCAACCCATCCCCAGATGGCTTGGATCTGAGCGCTCAACATATCCAAACAGCGCTCAGATGCCACAAACACAGTTCAAACGTCATGGATTTAAGTTTCGTATGGGCTGATGAGAGGGCCCATAATCCTGGGGCAGCCCAATAACCCACAGTATGCCCAAATACCGTGCATAAAGGGCCAAATCGCCCAGGGACCGTAGTCACAGGGTAAGAGGCGGGCAAGCAGCCCCTTCCAAAACACAGTGGCGAAGTGGCTTTCGCTACAGTGGGGACCCTGGGCTATCTAGCAATGTATGTTTCAACCCTGTAACCCCTTCCCTTCCTGGGGCGCCGAGCCCCAAAGTTTACCCCCCCGGATCTAATGTGTATCCCTGTGTACTGTTGGTATCTCCCAGAGATGGCTATCTGTAACCCAACCCCCTCCTGCCTGGGATTGTGTTGTGTTGAATGGAGACCCCTGCGGGGGTCTGTGCATAAAAGATGCCTGTTTTCAATAAAGATAGTCATTGTTTTAACCTCCAGAACTGTGTGTTGTCCGGTTACTGGAGGGAAGGAATATTTAACCCTGGTGTTCCAGCTTGTAGGGAGATGCAACGGGGAAAGTCCTTGTAAGGACTAAGAGAGCTAGTTCCCCATCCGTTTCCCCTGGTAAGGCTAGGAAGCAACCTCCTCTGGCGGAGATACCCAGCCAGGGTACAGGGAGCTCCGCTACTGAGAGGTCTCGAAAGAAGCTTAGGAGGGTGTCCTCAAACTGCAGGGGAGTTTTTCCACACAGAGCTGCCATGATGTTGGTCTTGTCAGAGGTTGAAGTGCAGCGCACTATAACATCCCGTGGTGTTGCGGGAGAGAAGGTAGCTGGGCCGGCGATGCAGTATATATGTTTCTTGGCCACTACAAGTGGCAGGATAGAAGCCAGCGGGTGCGGGTGGCAGGATAGAGGCCATCCCTGCAGAGCATAATGAGGTAGTTCCTCCGCTGTTATCTCGGCAGGGATGCCCTGAATTTACATATTATTGTGGCGTTGGTTATCTTTGAGGGTAGTTCTCAGCTGAGATAGATTGTATTGCTAGGAATGTAGTTTTTGTACAGTGCCACTTAGGGTGGTCTTGACCAGGTCAGGTAAGAGACTTATGACAGGGTTAACATTTGGCTATTTATTGGGAACGTTAGACATAGTTACACACAATAAGAATACCTAACAAGCCAAAGAGGAACTATAAAGAGGAAGGTTAGTAAAAGGGAGAACAGAAAAAGCGATTTAGGCAATATGCCCCAGACAGGTAAATAACAAGATATTTAGATAGAGAAGAAAACCTATAGATAAAAGTATAGGTTCTATAGAGAAACCAGTAAAACAGAACAGAACGGTTCAGAAATAGATGTTTAGGCAATCAGCCCCCTGTTTTGTGAGGAGTACAGATAATGCAGGCAATTACACTTTGAAATAAAGGAATCTAGGTATAGATTTAGGATCACATGCAGACATATTCTGTAGAAGAATTACTTGATTAATGGTTGGGGAGTCTCTGGTATTCGTAGAATCAGGAAAGAAACTCCTAAAAGCCTTTAGGTTTCAGGTTATGCAGATTTGGTAGGTTTGTACAGGCTGGTGAAGTAAGGCAGGCTGGTAGCAAAGGCAGGTCTGTAGCATAGGTAAGTGCTGGTAACAAAGGCAGAAGTCTGTAGCATAGGTAAGGGTTGGTAACAAAGGCAGAAGTCTGTAGCGTAGGTAAGGTTTTAGGAGCTAGGATCAGAAGTACTTACAGGTAGACCATCAACTTCATTCAATGTAAAGGCACAGTATAGAGCAGGGTGTGTCTTTCAGTGGTGTATCCTGGTTTTGTGCTGCCCTAGGCAGGACAAAACTCAGGTGCCCCCCCCCCAACGCTTCCCCCCGCCCCGCCTTCTAAATACACACACATTCACTGACAGATACGCATACACTAGCTAACACTAACACACACTCACACTCACTAACACACACTCACACTTACAGACACACACTCACTCACTAGCAGACACACACTCACTAACAGACACACACACTCACACTAACAGGCAAACACACACACAGTCAGACACACACACACACTCACTAGCAGACACACACTCACTAACAGACACACACACTCACACTAACAGGCAAACACACACACAGTCAGAGACACACGCACACACACAGTCAGACACACACATTAACTGACACACACACACACACATTAACAGACACACACACATTAACAGACACACACACACTAACAGACACACACACACTATAAGACACACACACACTAACAGACACACTCACTCACTAGCAGACACACACACTCACTAGCAGACACACACACTCACTAGCAGACACACACACTCACTAGCAGACACACACACTCACTAGCAGACACACACTCACACTAACAGGCAAACACACACACTAACAGACACACACACACACACTAACAGACACACACACACTAACAGACACACACTCACTCACTAATAGACACACACACTAACAGACACACACACACACTAACATACACACTCACTAGCAGGCACACACACACACACACTCACTAACAGACACACACACAGTCAGACACACATTCACTAACAGACACACACACTCACACTAACACTAACAGGCAAACACACACACACACACACTAACACATTTTTTTTTATTTAACCTCCCCCCCAGCCTCCTTACCTTTGGGAATGCTGGGGGAGGAAGGGTCTCTTTCTCCCTGGTGGTCCAGTGGCTGCTGGGCGGGCGGGCGGCACTGGCTGCTGGGCTGATATCTGGCGGGCGGGCTGCTGGGAGGGAGAGCTCTCGCTGAGCTGTCTGCTCAGCTCCCTCACGCGCCGCAGAGTGAGGCTGGGAGCCAGAATATGACGTCATATTCCAGCTCCCAGCCTCACTCTGCGGCGCGCGAGGGAGCTGAGTAGACAGCTCAGAGGAAGTGCTCCCTCGCCAGCCGCCCGCCAGCGCCGCCCGCCAGCGCCGCCCGCCCGACCGGCATCTCTGTTAGCCGCGAGGCTAACAAGGCATTTGCCCTGGGCATTTGGGGGCGGCGTTTTTTGCCGCCCCCTGGAAAATGCCGCCCAAGGCAAATGCCTTGTTTGCCTCGCGGCTAATACGCCCCTGGTGTCCTTTAGTAGCAGAAGTAATTAGCCCAGGCAGGTGAGGTAAAGGGAAGGAAAGTTCTAGTGGGAGGCCACTAGTGGCAACTCATAGTTACTGCTGGAACAAAATGTAATAAAAATGCATGAAGTTCCGAAATTAGGTTTTGGATCCTGACATTGAATCTCTGTTCTCAGCAGCGCCGGCTCCGCTGGCATCAGTTTGTGTAAGTTGGAGAGGAGGATTTTGAGGTCTCCTTTGGGTGTCGGGGCCGAGCTGTCGGTGAGGTGTAGGCTCGTCAAGTGCTCCGATTAGGTTGGGAGCGAGATGGTCTGGCGCCACCTTGATCTGGAGGTCCTCTGTCGGCAGCGTTTTTCGCCGCCGGTCGTTGGAGCACAGCTCCGATGTCCCTGTTGGGTTTTTGTGAACGGCGCCTCATATGGAGATTGTGTGGCTGCGGTGTCGATAGTTGGAAGTCCGACTAGCTTGTGTCAGGTGCCTCCAAAAAGCTGTCGAGGAGTGTCTCCAGGCCTCGCGTCTGCAGAGCATGGTAGACCCCAGCTTCGCGTTTTGATTTACCATGCCTCTGTGTGAACGAGAAAGGCATCAATCAACGCAGCCTGGTGTCCAGTTTGCATTGCCGCGGTTTGTTTTGGTGTTTGCCAAGTAGGTGCTTTGATTTCAGATGAGCATTGCAAGACAAGCATGGAGCGGTCAGAAATGGTGTCTGCTTGGCTCTAGCGTTAGTTCTGCCACATTATTTATACACTTTTAAGTGCTGTACTTGATTATTTTGACGTTTTCCCAGTGTTTCCCATGACATGAGCAAGAACTGCATCACTACCTTTACCACAGTGGTCCAAACATAAAGTACCTTTGAATTCTTGAATTATGATGTGGAAAAAAACACATTAATCAGACGAACATAGCTTGGGGAAAATGTGGGTGGAGAACTGGATCTCAGGACCAAAATAGGAACGGCACAAAATATCACTATTGAAGTATTAACATGTAGCTTTGTAATTTCCTTTGTAAAATTGAGATCACAGAGCTCTTTCTTTAATCGGTGGAGGTTTTTTGATTTATTGTTTTTAGAGCAAGAAAATATTACTACACTGTCAGATACATCATTTTCCACCTGGGAAAGAATAGGAGCTTACGAGCCTGTCACTGGACTAACATCTCTCTGTGTTTCCATAATGTGTCTCAGTATAATTAAAAATATCTTGTAGCAGAGGTTAGGTTTGGCATTGAAAAAATACTTGATAATGTTCTTCTCTTGTTTCCAACTATCCCCAACAAACTTATCGGAATTGCAGAAATGAACACTGGGAAGATTAATCATTCTGCTGGGTAAAATCAGACAAGACCTACTCGCAGCTTAAATATAAAACACTCACTGCAATATTTCCTAAGAGAGAATAAAAGCAAATTTTATTTTGTATCGTTTTTACAATAAAATACAGTACGTTTCAGCATTCCAGGAATTATATACATGCCAAACGTAACTTTCACGTGGTTTTAATTCAATGAATTGATTTGGTGTTCTTTTATAAATGAAAACATTGTCATAGCAACAAAACACTTTCCTATAATGCAGTTACAGTTGTGTACAATGTTGCCTCATGCATGCGCAGATTGTCATGTCTTTCAAAGCAGCTTGAACTTGTGAAGAACCATTGCATTATTTTTATTATTTTATTATTTATATAGCGCCATCAGATTCTGTAGCGCTGTACAATGGGTGGACTAACAGACATGTAATTGTAACCAGACAACTGGACGTACGAACAGAGAGGTAGAGGGCCCTGCTCAATGAGCTTACATGCTAGAGGGAGTGGGGTATAGTGACACAAAGGGTAAAAGTAGGGGTATGAATTAGGTTGTTAGAAAAGTATTCACTGAGGGCTTAGTAGGTTATTTTTGACAGTTGCAGGAGAGGAGTCGTGAGGGGTGGGGGATAAAAACCTGCTAACAGTTTAATTGATATGCTTTCTTGAAGAAGTGAGTTTTCAATGATTTTTTGAATGAGTGGAGACTGGGTGAAAGTCTTACGAAGAAGGGAAGGGAGTTCCACAGAGGAGGTGCAGCCCTGGAGAAATCTTGGAGGCGAGCATTAGAGGTGTGAGTACGGAAAGAGGATATACGTAAGTCTTTGGCAGAGCGTAGGGGCCTTGACGGGACATACTTGTGTATTAGGGAGGATAGATAGGTGGGAGCAGCATTATGTAGGGACTTGTAAGCAAGCACCAGAATTTTAAATTGAGCCCTATATCTAACTGGAAGCCAATACAGGGACTGACAGAGCGGGGAGGCGTGGGAGGTGTGAGCGGACAGGAAAATTAGCCTCGCTGCCGCATTCATTATAGATTGCAGTGGTGCAATCTGGAAACACGTAAGACCACTGAGAAGGGGATTGCAGTAGTCAAGGCGAGAGAGAACAACAGCATGGACCAGCACCTCATTGCTGGCTAATGATGCTGTTGGATGTTGAGTTTCATCAGCTTGAGCAGCTTTGTAAAGTGAAAGACTGCACATACAGACTCCAGGCACCATGACCTTTTTAAATCACCATAGTGGCCATGGTGCTTGTAATAGTCCTTTAATCTGCTTTTGTACACACTAGATTCTAATACCAGTCCTGTGTTATGTTTTTGCTCATGTCCATTCTTCCATTGCTTGTTTTGTTGCTGTTTTTTCTTGAATGAGCATAGCAATATATTGACCTGTAATCTGGCAACGGTGTACATGGTTCACACAGGGAGTTTGAATATATACATTTTACGTAACAATCTGAAATTTTTAGTGGCTAAGGAAGTAGAGGGGTTTTTGTAACCTCTTTACAGCATCCGTTATTGTAAGCCTTGTATGGATAATCGAGTTAGATAACTTTGTATACGACTATTGTGAGACAGCCAAATATGTTCATAAATATTTATCCATTTCATAAAGCATATTAAATATGAAATATTTATGCAATTCATAAAAACTATTTTTTTCTTGTGAGAGTGTAAGAGGAAGGAACAATGTGCCTGCTTCTTGCCTTTGGATCCAGTCCTGGAGCTTCTTCTGCACCTTTCCCTTCTCTGTGCCACCAGAGACCTCAAGGAGCTACCGTGGCAAACTGGTACCTCGATGCTTCTCACCTAACAGCCTGAGCTTCTTTAGTAGAATCCCACACCCATCAGCCAATCACTGGATGATTAAAGGGAAACTATAGTCACCAGAACAACTACAGCATACTGTATTTGTTCTGGTGAGTATAATCATTCCCTTTACTTTTTCCAGTAAACACTGTCTTTTCAGATAACTAGGGATAACTCCACTGGCCATTCCTCAGATGGCTACTAGAGATGCTTCCTAGGGCAGTGATGCACACTGTGCAGTACTGCCATTCAGTGTCTCCATCCACTGCACAGGTTGATTCAATGCATCTCTATGAGGAGATGCTGATTGGCCAGGGCTATGTTTGACTTGTGCTGGCTCTACCCCTGATCTGCCTCATTGACAGTATCAGCCAATCCTATTGGAACGCATTGTGATTGGCTCACAAAATCACTTCTGATAATGTTGGGCAGCAGGCAGGTCAAGGGCAGAGGCAGCAGCTGCAGACCTAAATACAAGTAAGATTTTACTATACTTAGGGGGGGAAGGAGGGGAATAGGGGGTTAGGGGGTTGGTGGGTGGGGTGGGTGGAAGAGGGCTAGATGGTGATTTTAAGACTATAGGGAATACATATTTGTGCTCTTGACCATATAGTGTTCCTTTAATAGATCTCCCAACCTCCCATCCAAACACTAGACAAGGCTTCATGAAGGACAAATGGTTTGTCAGGTTAGTTATGCAGTACATGGTGTGAAATAAAGGTGGGGCAAACATGTAAAACATGGAGACAACATTTACAGTGGGAATAGATCAGAGTGTGGTGCTTGTACCCACCACATGTGCCAGGATGTCCACTAAGCAAATGACTGAGTGGGATGGAAGCCAATTAGTACAAGTATACTAGGGGTTAACTAAAGAAAGAGAGGCCCTTTGCATCAGAAAGTAGCTAATGCAATCTAAAGGTGCCCTCTGTCAGCTCTCTTCCTAAGCCACTTGCTATGTAAAACTTATATCAGTCAAGGTGCAAATCGATATGCATCGGACAATCAGCAGGCACTTGTGACATTGTTATCCGATGGCTATGCTTTGCATTTCAATAGAGCTACTTATGACTCATCTACCTAATAAAACTCAACAAAACGTACCAATGTGTGTCCGATGTTTCTATGGGGAAAGGTGTGCTTTCAGTCAGCCATGCTGGCCAGAATTTCCTGATCAGAAAACCATACAATGGGGGAATGCATTTGAAACAGTAAATTGACCCTTTAATCTCCTCCAACCCCAAATACAATACCCGTTTTAAAAAAAAAATCCACATTTCCTTCACAACGTTAAACTTTTGTTTTAAACAAAAGTCTAAATTGTTAACCGACATAACACTTTAGATGCCAATAAAGAATAACCCTTAAAGTGTCAATCTCCAATTTCTGTTTCATTGTGTCCAAATGGTTTAACTCTTTATGTGCACATTGTTAATTAACTCTATACTGTAAGCTTGGTCCTTATCAACCTATCATTGCTGCCAAAATGTATATTTGTCTCATTTGTTATTAAATACAATACAATATTACAATATTGTAAAATGCTTTTTAATAAGTTTACACTGTACAAATGTCCATAATAATATTAAAAATCTGAATACCAGCTCGCTAATTCATTTATATCTGGGGGAGGGTGTGGGGGGATCTATCATTACAGAGGCTCATAGTCGTGCCCGTGAGTATTTTTACAGGTTTCTGTTACTGAGGGTAATAATACAATTGGTTTCATCATTTTTTATTTATTACTATTATTATTATTATTATTATTGTGTCAATCTTCAATGAAATGTCTGTATGCAGATAATTCACACAAAAAATGTTTGTAACTAAGGAAGCAGGTTTCTAAACGTCAGTCATTTTTATTAATCAGTAATTTTACACATCAAGCACTTTCTAAAACTGAGACAATTTGTCAGACTGTGTTAAAGGACGAGGGGTGGGAAATGAATTTTTTTTTTTTGTATATACAGACATAAGCATCAATGTTATTTAGAAGGATTTTAGTTACTGCAAATGGGAAAATTGGAATCACAGCTCCTGTATTGCAAGACAATTTTTTTTTTTTTGGAATTCACAAGTTCAGCTTTCTTTAAGCCTCAGTGAATTCAACACTAATCTACTAACCTCATGTCACTACACTTAAAGTGCACCTGTCATACAAAAATGATGTGGTGGCACTTTATAGAGGCTAGCATTTTATATATGATTTGTGCTAACTCAACTGCGAGCAGAGGCATAGATTGAATACTTTTTTATACTGAAGCTATGGGGCTGGGTTCTCTTAGCAGAGTAGGAGTTTACTCTGCTTAATAAGTAGCAATTTGCCCTTAGACCTCAATTGTTATTCAGTAAACAGAATAAGCCTTTATATTGCTTAGAGAATCCAGCCAACGGATTCTAATGATCCATGGGTTTGATTAGTCATGCACTTGCGCTGAACTTTCTTGGATCAGTTCCCTTGTGTCCAGAAAACACCGGATGACGGGACAGTTCCCTGAAATGTGGACTGTCCTGACGAAATCTGAATATTTGTGAAGTCTGCATCAAATCTTGGCAGAATAGTATTATACCCTCTTTGTTACATGTGTTATATTCTCTTACCATCTTTCCCCGAAAATAAGACTTTTTTAAGTCCTGTATAAATTTTTTTCCCTAAAAAACATTTTCGGGGAATGCAGGTAGCAATTTCAGGGGAAAACGGTAGCAAACGTGCTAGAAAACAGGCTTACACTTGGGGTAATTTCCCAAAACATAGACCAGTTTACTAGGGCATGGAATCCTGCGAAAACTTTCTTGAGCATAGATTATCTTACTCACGAATGTTATCCCACAAATCTATGCTCGGGGAAATTTCCCCCGAACAAAGCTTAAGCTTAGTGTCTAGGGCTTATTTTTATGGTAGGACTTATATTTCAAGCATCCCCCCGAAAATAAGCAAAGGCTTATTTTTAGGGATGTCTTATTTTAGGAGAAACAGGGTAGTTGCTACATACTCCATATAAGAAAAAAGGATGTCTACTATGTGGCATAAGATATTTTATCTCTATAGGCCCTAGTTAGTCAATCTCCAGTAGGTGCTGAAAATGGGTTTTATAGAGAATATTCATAAAAAATATATGTTTATTATGATCATTGTTTGACACTACAGCAACACAAGGTAGCAAGGATATGACATTTACTGAATATGTGGAATATATAATGCCAATATATATATATATATATATATATATATATATATATATATATATATATATATATATATATATATATATATATGGTGAAATGATATATTCCACATATTCAGTAAATGTCATATCCATGCTACCTTGTGTTGCTTTAGTGTCAAGCAGTGATATGTTATGAAAGCTCTTTGCTGCTTGTTGATACATCACATTGCTGTGTAATTCTATATGTTGCTGATCAATCATTCAAGCCAGGTGTTCACCACCATCCAACACAGGATATTTCTGTACACTTTGATTTATTTCACACTTTTGTGAATCTTTGTCAGTACATGCACTCATATACACACAAATATGCCCATATTAATGGAAACACAAAAGATTAAAAAGACTGTCTAAACACAATAGAGGGGGCTGGAAAAGCATTGGTGATGTGTCCCCTCACCCGCACCCCTAAAAAAAAAAAATCAATGATTAAACAATTCAGCATTAAATGGAAGGAGACTATGCTCAAACAAACATAGATGACTGAATGAAGATATACATTTCTTGGAACAGTGTTCAAACCTTCATCTAGTCTTTTTCTTTTATGAGTTTTAATGTTTATACATGTGTGCATACCTGAGTCTACTGATGCTGATGCAAAATTTTAAAAGAGTATTACATCTTGTAATACATTTTAGAGGAATATTGGTACTTTTGGGAGATCCTCTTTATATAAAGTTTAAAGCATTTCTATTATGTATATGTTCTTGTATTGATTTAGGTTCTTATGTGCTAGTGTGTATGTGTAGGCTTTGCATCTTTTCCTAAGTTGTGTTTCAAAGCTGATGTATACAGCAAACACAGACTCAAAGGAATGCATGTTTAAAATGGAATGAGGCAAAAATGTGATTCTTTGTTGAATGTATTTGCATATGCCCATCCAGAATCTTTTGCGGTAGTAACATCACTGCAAATTTGTGATTTCTGTAGGAAAAAGCAAGTATTATGGCTTGACTGGTGTGCAGATTTTTGTTTAACATTGTATTAACTATATAAATGATATATAAATACATATATATATATATATATATATATATATATATATATATAGATAGATAGATAGATAGATAGATAGATAGATGTTTAGAGTGTAAATGTCACTACCTAACTACTTACCTGACCCTCCACTTCCCTGCCTGTCTCATTAAAGAGGTGATTGTTACACATTTGTGCCAACGTGCCAGTGTCTGGACGGAGTGATGTCATCACTCCATTCCTGTTTTCTATTTACTATAGCAACCACAGCGCATGCACTGTGGTTGCTAGGGGTGAAGAGCAAAAAGGGACCTCCTGTGGTTGTCTGTTTTTTCTTCTAATCTATACATTTGCTAGCAAAACTGCTTATGTTGCCTTTTGTTGCTTTAACCCTAAATCTCATTTTAAATGATGCATTGATTAAATGATGAGTTGATAAAAGGAACTTAGTCCTAAACCTTGCATTTCTACAAGAATGAATTAATATAACTGCTTAAATGAACAGACCGGAGCATGTATTCAAGGACCATGTAACCACTGCCCTGTATCAACAAGTCTTCCTACTGAACAACTACAGCCAGTAATGGATTATGTCCTAGGGCTATCACATGGAATGAATACCCCTATTTATTGGGGATGTGCAAGGATGAAAAATGTGTTTTGTTTCACTTAGCTTCATTCATTTTTGAATTTCAAGTTTGGACCAATTTCAGAAATCATTAATTTAGAATGAAACGAAATTTGGAAAAAAAAATGTCACCTCTGAAAGAGTCTATGTGACAGACAGGGAGGTGTTTTTGCCACCAATTTTAAAAGGACCGATTTCTATTGAAATCAGCACTTTTATAAACGTTCACGAAAATGACAAACTCCAGACATATAAAGCACTTTCAGAAACCTGTAATACTTTATTTATTTCTCTCTTTGAAAGAATAGTATTGAGTAGTGTATATACACTCATTCTCATCAATTTTTCCTCTGTTTTTTTTCCTTCACTCTGCTTTAACTAATCTTTTATTTTTGTTTTTTTTGCTAGAGTCTCTTACCCTCTTCACAGTGTACCTTGTGTGTTTTTTGCCACACAAAAAAAAGAAAAGTTCACAATAGTCTCTATCTCACCTTAGTTAGAAAAGTTTTCCAACTTGGTGATTTTGACCCAAGACTTATCAAATGACTGTTTAGTGAACCCTCAAGTATATACCTGCTTAATCTTTTTTTAGTGAGAAGACACATAAATAGTAAGAAACAGACCGTGGAAACTGGGAGTAGAGACCCATACACAAACACACTGACACACACACAATGACCCATACAGAAGCACACTGCACACAGACACACACTGGCCCATATACGAACACTGCCACCCACACACGCTGACCCATGCACAAACACACTGCACACTGACACACACACACACACAATGACCCATACAGAAACACACTAGACACACTACCTACTACTACACACACTGTCTAGTAGACACACACTACCTAATACACACTGTCTAATAGACACACACTACCTAATACACACACACACACACAAACATTATCTAATAGACAGTCACTACCTACTACAGACACACAGCAAGCTGTCCTCCCTCCAGGGCCGGATTAAGAGCCCAGTGGGCCTGGTGCTGACAATTATGATGGGCCTAATTACGGAATCTTATTGACCAAAACCACTAAAACAGTCATACCTCCCAAGCGTCATGTATCTGATAGAGATGGTGCTGGAGGGAAACTCATAGGATGCGGCTATAAGAAAACACATACTCTATTCTAATCTCTCTCTAATTTTTGCTTTCATCTTTCAAGTAAATCCATAACCCCTAACAGCAGTGTCCAGTGAAGCAGGAAGTCAATGGGCGGGGTAAAAGGCGGGCCACTGGTGCGAATCATGTGACCAGACCTGCCAAAAGGGGAGAACATGCCCAAAAAGGGGGCATGTCTGTCCAAAGAATTTGAAGGACAGCCTGGCATGAATGCATGTCAGGCTGCCTGCCAATGCTACAGGCTGTCCAACTAAGGGCATACTATGCAGGCAGCACCCTTAGCTTGACATAAATGCATCTAATGTTGCGCTCACTCCATGCTTTCTAAGGACTGTCCCCTAGCACTCACATGTCCACTTTTCTCATTATTGTCTTATTAGCAGGCAGAAGTCCCTGGTATATAGTCTGAGAGAGAGAAAAGGTGTATGTAGTGAGTGTAGAAGAAAGGGGACATGCCACAGTGTTAGAGAGACCAACGTCTGCATTACCTAAACTAATTTTATTGTCAGCCAGTCCACACAAGTTTTGTTCCCATACATCCCTCTTAAGCTTTCAAACTTAAAGGGACACTATAGTCACCATAACAACTACAGCTTATTATATTTGTTCTGGTAAGTAGAATCATTCCATTCAGTCATTTTGCAGTAAACACTGTCTTTTCAGAGAAAATAACTCCACTGTGTCTCCACCCTCTGCATGCAGACACTGAACTTTCCTCATACAGATGCATTGATTCAATTTATCTTTATGAGGAGATGCTGATTTGAATTGTGCTGGCTCTGCCCCTGATCTGCCTAGTTGACAGTCTCAGCCAATCCTATGGGGAAGTATTGTAATTTGCTCAGACCACCACTTCTGATGATGTTAGCAGACAGTCAGTTCAGAGGCAGAGCCAGCAGCTGCAGACTTGAATACAAGTTATATTTTACTATACTTAGGGAGGCAAGAAGGGGCCAATGTGGTGGTTTTAACATAATAGGGTCAGAAATACATGATTGTGTTCCTGACCCTATAGTGCTCCTTTAAGCAAGAGTATGTGAAGAGTAGTTAGGGTTGCCACCTTTCTTGGAAAAAAAATACCAGTCTTAATCATTTGTTTAATCACAAGGAGTGACATCAGAGAAAATTCTGTAAAATCACCAACAAACTACTCACAGTTTGATTCTGCTGTATAGATGGATTGCTCCCAGTGTCTCAGTCTCGCAAGTCACCCAGTGTCTCAGTGTCCCTATGTATAACAGTGTCAGTGTCCCCATGTCGCCCAGTCCCCTAGTCTCTCAGTGTCCCCATTTCTCCCAGTGTCCCAATGTCTCAGTGTGTCCCCATGTCACTAGTATACTGGGGACACTGAGAGACATGGGGACACTGAGAGACATGGGGACACTGAGAGACCCGGGGACACTTAGAGACCCGGGGACACTGAGAGACCCGAGGACACTGAGAGACATGGGGACACAGAGACATGGGGACACAGAGACATGGGGACACTGAAACATTTAGGGAAACTGGGAGAAATGGGGACACTGAGACACTAGGGACACAGACACTGGGGACACTGAAACATTTGGGGACACAGACACTAGGGACACAGAGACATGGGAACACAGACACTGGGAGACTAGGGGACACTGGGAGACATGGGGACACTAGGCACACTGAGACACTAGGAACACAGACACTGGGAAACATGGGGACACTGAAACATTTAGGGACACTAAGACACTAGGGACAAAGTGACATAGGGACACTGGGAGACTAGGGGACACTGAGAGACTAGGGGGACACTGGCTGGGAGACAGACACTTGGGGACACTGGGAGACATGGGGACAGTTGTGGACATAGACATGGGGACACTAGGCACACTGAGAGACATGGGACACTGGATGGGGGACATGGGGACACTGGGAGAAATGGGGACATAGTGTCTCCGTGTCCCAATGTCTCAGTGTCTCCCAATGTCCCTATGTTTCACAGCATCCCCATGTGTCCCCTAGTGTCTCAGTGTCCCCATGTTTTCCAGTGTCCCCAAGTGTCTCAGTGTTTCCAGGTCTCCCAGTGTCTGTGTCCCCATGTGTCCGAGTGTCAGTGTCCCCTAGTGTCTGTGTCCCCATTTGTCCCCTAGTGTCTGTGTCCCCTAGTGTCTCAGTGTCCATATATGTCCCCTAGTGTCTCAGTGTCCTATAGTGTATCAGTGTCCCCATGTGTCCCTGCTGCCTTTCCCCCCATCCCTCTCTTACCTGAGCTGTAGAGCTGCTGTCTGGACTCTGCTGTGTTGCTGCTCCCTCACGGATCAGTAAGTAGTAGAGAGAGGCAGGGATATGCTGTAACTTCCTATCCCTGCCTCTCACACACAGTGACCCCTCCTGGCCGGTGCTGGTATTGCAGAGTAATCTCTGAGAAAAATACCTGCATTTGTATTGCCGGTATTACTGCAATACTGGCACGCCAGGCAGCCTCAAATAACAGTCAGGTGGCAAACCAATAAAATACCAGTCAGGTGGCAAACCTAAGAGTAGTGTGTGTAAAAATAAAATAATTTTTTTTTTTTTTTTTAAATGGGCCTATTCCATGGGCCTGGGCCTGGAGCTGCAGCTCCATCAGCCCCTATGTTAATCCGGCCCTGCCTCCCTCACATACTCAGGTGGAGGCTGGGGGCACTGGAATCAGCTCATTCAGTGTGGTACCCCCTTTCTCTTGCCATGCTTCCAGTCTGTAACAGGGTCCCTCCCATAGGCAGTCCATGGACAGGAAAGGGTGAGCAGCACATGAAAGCTCTGCCTTTAGCTCAGCTGCCCTCCTCTTCAAAGGACTGGATGTTGGAGGTAAAGTATTGGCAGGAGGGGCAAATGCAGGCTAGGAGGTGGAATTAAAATGTCTGGGGTGGAGAAAGGAGAAGTTAGATGCGAGAGAGGTGGGGTTACTGTGTTGTGGGCGGAGTTACTAAGACAGCATACATGCTTTGTTTAGGTCAGGAACAGCGAGGGGCGGGCATTGGGGGCATGGTTTCTGTTATTGCTGCCCGTGACTGAACACAGCCAGCACATTTTAATAGGAGATTCAGGTGATTATTACAGCCTTTGCAGGCGCCCCTTCTCACAGAGCGCCCTAGGCCACTGCCTAATTGGCCTAATGGTGGTGCCGGCCCTGCTATAGGGTTGGATTGGCTAAAATCATCAAGGCATTGAATCAGTGCATCTCTGTGAGGAAAATTCATCGTCTCATGCAGAGCGTGGTAACGTTGAATGGCAGTGCTGCCTACTGTGCAGCACTGCGCCAAGAAGCACCTCCAGTGTCCATCTGAGGAGTGGCCACTTGGAGGTGTCCCTAGGGACAATTTGCCTTTTCTCTGAAAAGGTAGTGTTTGCATGAAAATGCCTTCATATAATGATTATACTCACCAGAACAACTACACTAAACTGTAGTTGTTCTGGTGACTATAGTGTCCCTTTAACACTGATATTTCCGCTGTTTAGTAGATAACCCCCTAATTTTCCATCCTATGTGGGATTTCCATTATTAAGGATACCACACAAGGGAGCTATATGCTAAACAGCTCCGTAATTTGGAATAACTAAATATGACAATTCTACATAAGAGTACAAAATTAGGGAGCTACCTACTAAACACAGATGAAAGATAAAAATGAATTATCTTTCAGCTGTTTAGTAAACAACTACAACAACTTTGCCTTCCTTATATGGGATTACCATTTTTAAGGATACCGAATTAGGGAGTTGTAATATGGTAGCCTCTAAAATGTCCATCCCGGATAAGGCTACCAAATTAGGGAGCTATCTTCTAAACAGCTGAAAGACCAGAATTAAGAAAATTTATTATCTTATTTTTGATCATTCAGCTGTTTCAAAGATATCTCTATAGTTTGCTATCCTGTATATCTCTATGATTTTGCCGTTATGTATACATGCGATATATGACAAGCCATATTTGGAACGAACGCCACTGGGCAGCTAAAATCTGGACTGAATGCTGCAAATTCTGGCCCACATTTAAAATAAATAAATATGACTTGTCCCTGCAAGTGCTTTGTTAATTCTGGGAATCATATAATTTGTATAGGATTCAGATGCTAAAGCACCGGTTTTAATTCAGATACCGAATGCATCAGGGCAATTGCTGCAGATTTGCTTGGGGAGACCTAATTTTATGTCAAGACACGGAGGCTCATATTGCTTAAAGGATCACTATAGTGTCAGGAAAACAAAGCGGTTTTCCTGACACTATAGTGCCCTGAGGGTGGCCCCACCCTCAGGGTCCCCTTCCCGTGGTTAAAACCCCTTCAGCAGCTTACCTAATTCCAGAACCGGGCTCCCTCGGCGCTGATGACCTCTCCCCCCCCGCCAACATCAGCTCTCCTGTCCGACGTCAGCGGAGGCCGAATGGGCATGCGCAGCAAGTGCCGCACGCATTCAAGCTGTCAATAGGAAATCACTTCTCAATGCTTTCCTATGGACGCTCTGCATGATGGAGGCATAATATGCCTCCAGCGTTGCAGATACGCCTCTTGTGGCTGTCCGGAAGACAGCCACTAGAGGCTGGCTTAACCCCAAATGTAAACATAGCAGTTTCTCTGAAACTGCTATGTTTGCATCTGAAGGGTTAAAACCCGAGGGACATTGCACCCAGACCACTTCATTGAGCTGAAGTGGTCTGGGTGACTATAGTGTCCCTTTAACCCTTTCTTTACTGTCCACCAATAGCAGCAAAGAAAACAAACAGTAAGAACAAAAATGGTAACCATAGTGATAGGCCACTCCCATACCAAGAAGTGCTTTGTTAATTCTGGGAATCCTATACTTTGTATAGGATTCAGATGCTAAAGCACCGGTTTTAATCCAGATACCGAATTCATCAGGGCAATTGCTGCAGATTCGCTTGGGGAGACCTAATTCTGACTGACTGCCTAATCATCAGCTGAAATCATCCCTACGATTCTCTCTATAAAATCTTCAGAGCATCCTTACTATGAATCGATGTGCAGAGACTGTAAACAGAGCCCTGTCATGTCACTCCAATTAACCAGCAGGGTTAGGAATGTCTTATTCTATTGATCACAAAATGTCATAAATTAAATTGGATGAAATTGGGCCACAAATGTCAATATGTAGCACTCAAATATAATTCTTCATTAACACAAGTTGGTGGAATAGGAATATTTGATTAATGAACAAATGGGCATGTCATAAAGTATTTTTAAATATAAATAACTAAGACACTAGCATAAACGGTTCTAATCACAGGATATTTTTTTCTCTTTCAAATTAGGTTACTCTTACAAAGTGTACACTCATGACAACAAATTAATGTAACTGATAACCAGAATCCATCCATCTTCACATAACAACCCCTGCTGATGCATTATCAGCAGACCCTTTCCATTACTAGCAAAAGTAAATAGAATGATGTTACCCGGGGGACAAGTCGTTATGTTTGATGATTGAGCAAATCCCACTAAAATGGAAGACATCAAAGAAACTAAAACATTTGCTCAGTTTAAATGTTTAAGAAATAAAGTAAGAGTGAACTGAATCACTTCGTATTTAGATCTGTTTAATGTTGTTTGTATTATTATATTCATAAAATGACATATTGTCTAGTTCAGCGCAATGAGTAAACACAATATTTATGTATGTACGCACTGTGATGACAAATACATTTAAGCAGATATAAAGAAAGTCAGGTCCATGCACTCAGAATATTGCACAAAGCAGATTTATTGGAAAAAAGGAACAATGTTTCGGTCTGCACAGAGGCCTTTGTCAAGGTAGACAAAGACCTCAGGACATGCCAAAACGTTGCTCCTTTGTTCCAATTAATATGTGTTGGTGCAGTATATGAGAAAGATGGAAATTGTTGTTTAAACACAAACAGAGCGAAAATGCAAAAATTGTTTTGGTCCTTCAGCAAAAACAAAAAACAAATTAAGCTTGGTCCTTAATATCCTGAGTGCATGGACCTGACTTCATATCTGCTAAATTGGTATTTGCCAAACCTGGAATCGGAGCGCCTGGATTGTATGCAAGAGTATGGGATCTTTTTGTGTATACTGCTAAAACAAATGTAAGCAAGCAGGGGGTAGATACATATATATATATATATATAGATAAATTAAGTAAAGCAAGCTGCACTCACGGACTTATGAATTCAAATGGTGTTTATTCCATCGAAGGTAGAAAAAAAGAAGATCGACGTTTCGGTCCACACAGGGACCTTCCTCAAGATCAAGTGATACAAACATTACATAGAAAACATCTCAAATATATAGGACATTACATTAATTAGAACAACTTACCCCAGGTGATGTGCTTACTCGCCGGCGTTCACCGCTGAACACCGCGCATGCGCGCACTGCCTTGTGACCCTACGTTAACCCCCGGTCCATGCGTAATAACGCAACGTGTACATCGCTGTCATAGCAACGTGTGTAGACGTTGCCATGGAACCGCTGTGGAAGCACAAATGAACAATAACAGTGCCTGATCGTGAAAAAGTTAGAAGTGAGATGAGAAATGGATTGATTTACATTCAATTAACTCTTAAAACATGAAAAATTGAAAGAATGAAGGAAATGTCAGCAATTAGTTAAAGGTAGACAAAGACCTCAGGACATGCCAAAACGTTGCTCCTTTGTTCCAATTAATATGTGTTGGTGCAGTATATGAGAAAGATGGAAATTGTTGTTTAAACACAAACAGAGCGAACATGCAAAAATTGTTTTGGTCCTTCAGCAAAAACAAAAAACAAATTAAGCTTGGTCCTTAATATCCTGAGTGCATGGACCTGACTTCATATCTGCTAAATTGGTATTTGCCAAACCTGGAATCGGAGCGCCTGGATTGTATGCAAGAGTATGGGATCTTTTTGTGTATACTGCTAAAACAAATGTAAGCAAGCAGGGGGTAGATATATATATATATATATATATATATATATATATATATATATATATATATATATATATATATATATATATATATATATATAGCAATGTATCCAGCAAGAAACATAACGTGTTATTGGGTTTAATCTGAATGTGATTGTTATTTTATGAGGTAGAATTTCCAGCTCATGTACAGAAGTTATGAACATCTAAAGTCTGCCACAACTGAATCAGAATACAGATTAAGGAACAGTGCGCACATACGAATACAAATATGTGTATCACTTTAATTTTGCATTATGTATATTTACAATGCTCTTACAACAGATAATTAAAATACACGTTTGCATATTTAGCACTAGCACTATTTAATTTGTCTCCCATGTTGGAAATAGTGTAGGACCCACTGATATTGGGGTACTGGGAAGTAGTGGGGGACTTAACACAATATGGCCATATGGTGGAACCCAATCCCATATCTGTTTGCTGAGACAGAGGATTTCAAGTAGACTTATAAAATTAAATATGTATTTTTATATGTGCGCTGTTCCTTAGCCTGTTTTATGTATACATTTTGGTCACCACGGCAGCACCATTCCTGCAAAATACATGTTCGTGATGTGCCCACAATTCCTTTTTGTCTTTACAACTGAATCAGAAGGAGACTGCTCAGAGGAGTAAAAGTTATAGTAGGGACTGTGAGGTATTACGCTATTGGAGATGGAGAACTGCGTGTGTGATGTTAATAAGAAGCTTGGATGGGTCTGGTAGGTTGATTAAATTGAAGCTGTCATTCACAATGTGTCTATATAACTAGGTAACCTTCAGATTGGTATAGATGTAATCCAGTCATTGTGCTGGCAAAGTATATACTCACCTAAAGTTAATTTTCTTGCTCACACTTCATGGCACCCTGGAGTGGACAATGGCCACCACGACCTTTGTATTATCTGTTCTTAAAAGGCACTCTAAACACCATAACCTTTGTAGCCCATTGCAGTGTCTTTGGGGCGATGAGTCGCTGGGTGCCATTTATTGGTTTTCTTTCCATTTTGGAATAGCGTGACAAAAAGCAGGATTTCCCCTGGAAACCAGAACCAATGACCAGGGCTCTCAGCCAATCACTGCTGTAATTTGCTCTTAATATGCTATAAATGCAATCTGCACATTATCCAAGTGGCTGCGAAGAGTGTGGTTTGTGGTTGCCATGGAGAGTTGTAATGGTCATGGTGGTTGGCGTGCTGCTTTAATACCTACATGCTGTGCCTGAGATTCATGGAGGAGATCCATTGTGATCAGATTCAATGAGATCAGAAGGGTGATCAATGGTTCCGCTGGCACAGATCTCACTTTCCAGGTTCTCTCTCTGATCAATGCTGTGAATTCATATTAGAGAACATTAGGGACACTTAATAGATGTAATAGACGTGTTAACGACTGGCCATAAAGAAGGAAGTAAGTGACACATTTCATAAGGAGGAATGTCAAACTGACATCGGGTTCTCAGAGCAGGTAATAGTGATATGAAGGTTATACTATAGAATGGTGAAGATTTCACAGTGATTGACACATGTTCAACTCCATGCCTTCAAGGTACATATGAATGTCTCTAAAGCCAACGGGTATTCTGTTAGTTATGAGGTTAGACTGTTCTGTTTCCGCTGGTTTCTGACACTTGACACAAGGTGCTCAAATCATATCCCATTAGGGCAAAGTAAATAAAAGTAAGCCTACATCTCAAATTGTTACTTCTTTATTCATTATTTTGATGTTTGTAAATGATGTGAAGCAAATTGTTAATAGTTTAAAACCTTGGGTCACATCACTACATATATTATATCTTTTTTTAGTAATACTGCACCTTTAATTTATCTCTTTGTAATACTTTGTAAACCTTCTAGTGCTACCTTTAATTCTAGAAATATCATTTCATATTATGTTCAATAAATTCTTTACAAAATCGTTGAAAGAAACAGTAGAAAATAATGCATTATTGTGAATATTAATGTTTGGGAATTGCGAGAAAGGCAGCTTGTAGAAAAGTAATAATATAATTTATCTCATTTGGGGATTTAGCTGAGAAAATCATGCTTACAGTGTTTTGAAGTTGATTTAATTTATCAGCAGTTCTAGTGACCTTTTATGTCATGTATGACAGGGGTATATAGATGGAGAATGACAGGGAATTAATAAAAGTTGTTTAAGTCTGAAAACAAGTTTTAAATTAAACTTTGATAAAACGCACATGGAAAATATTACAGCGGATTTAGCTGTGACATTGGATTGGAAAACAAATTAGTTACTTAATACAATTCATCCATATAATTTCTCGACTAAACACTTCTGCCAGTCCTCTGAATTGACCTATATCCATAGCTTTTATGTAGCAAGGGGAGATGAACAACTATAACATGGACCACTAATATAGTCCAAAGCAGTGTACAACAAGGCAATAGAGTAATCATATTTTCTGGTTGGAGCAAGCTTCTTACTAAATCAATATCAGGCAGGGCTCAGGCTTACATCCAATCAATAGTGTAGTAATATCCAGGCAGAGGTCAGTAATTCACAGTAGAATTCCAAGAGTAGTCAAAGTCGAAGCCAGTAATACAAAACGCATTCGGTTCTGAAATATGTGCTTAACTCAATATACTGTCAGCTAAAACTCTCTGCTGTACAAACACAGATGTTCTAGCATCGTAAGGGATTAAATATGGGACTCACTCTTATATTTATTCAGGAGAATCCACAGTTGTTGTATGCCCATGGAGATTGTATAAATATGTTGGCAAGGATGCAACTTACACCTGCTCAAGTATTTTTGCCATTAGAACTTCACAATTAATGTGTGATACCTACAGGGTTTTGGGAGCAGATAACTCCTTAATTTATACTGCTGCTACTGAAAAGTCCAGAATCCTGACTCCAGTTTACCATGTCTTTACTATAAATACTCTAGCTGAGTCCAGTTCAGTCTAGATTTACTTTCCAGCTAGTGACAGTCAAGCTCATTGTCTAGTCTAGACCAGTCCATAAAAGAAGACAGCTTTTTGCTATTCATAAATGAAAAGAATAGGTCTATAGTCTTGTGGCTTGCACCAAAATGCTGATGGGAGTGCCTCATCTAAGGAATCCTGGACTCTAAATAATCAAGCTTCACCAGCATCACCTGTTCATCATCATCTGTTCTTAAAAGGCACTCTAACCACCATAACCTTTGTAGCCCATTGCAGTGTTTATGGGGCGATGAGTCTCTGGGCGTCATTAACTGGTTTTCTTTCCATTTTGGAATAGTGTGACAAAAAGCAAAACTTTCCCTGGAAAGCAGAACCCATGCCCATGGCTCTCAGCCTATCTCTGCAGGGCTCATGCCCAGGGCTCTCAGCCTATCTCTGCAGGGCTCATGCCCAGGGCTCTCAGCCTATCTCTGCAGGGCTCATGCCCAGGGCTCTCAGCCTATCTCTGCAGGGCTCATGCCCAGGGCTCTCAGCCCATCTCTGCAGGGCTCATGCCCAGGGCTCTCAGCCTATCTCTGCAGGGCTCATGCCCAGGGCTCTCAGCCTATCTCTGCAGGGCTCATACCCAGGGCTCTCAGCCTATCTCTGCAGGGCTCATGCCCAGGTCTCTCAGCCTATCTCTGCAGGGCTCATGCCCAGGTCTCTCAGCCTATCTCTGCAGGGCTCATGCCCAGGGCTCTCAGCCTATCTCTGCAGGGCTCATGCCCAGGGCTCCCAGCCTATCTCTGCAGGGCTCATGCCCAGGGCTCCCAGCCTATCTCTGCAGGGCTCATGCCCAGGGCTCCCAGCCTATCTCTGCAGGGCTCATGCCCAGGGCTCCCAGCCTATCTCTGCAGGGCTCATGCCCAGGGCTCCCAGCCTATCTCTGCAGGGCTCATGCCCAGGGCTCCCAGCCTATCTCTGCAGGGCTCATGCCCAGGGCTCCCAGCCTATCTCTGCAGGACTCATGCCCAGGGCTCTCAGCCTATCTCTGCAGGGCTCATGCCCAGGGCTCTCAGCCTATCTCTGCAGGGCTCATGCCCAGGGCTCTCAGCCTATCTCTGCAGGGCTCATGCCCAGGGCTCTCAGCCTATCTCTGCAGGGCTCATGCTCAGGGCTCTCAGCCTATCTCTGCAGGGCTCATGCTCAGGGCTCTCAGCCTATCTCTGCAGGGCTCATGCCCAGGGCTCTCAGCCTATCTCTGCAGGGCTCATGCCCAGGGCTCTCAGCCTATCTCTGCAGGGCTCATGCTCAGGGCTCTCAGCCTATCTCTGCAGGGCTCATGCCCAGGGCTCTCAGCCTATCTCTGCAGGACTCATGCCCAGGGCTCTCAGCCTATCTCTGCAGGGCTCATGCTCACGGCTCTCAGCCTATCTCTGCAGGGCTCATGCCCAGGGCTCTCAGCCTATCTCTGCAATCCAAGTCTGGAACGATTTGCACTTTATAATCTGAAAATGCATTCATGGTTTAATACTCCTGGTGTGTTATTATTATTTCAAAAAGACAAATAGTGATTCCATTGATTCCAGATTCTGTTTTTTAATTGTAAAATAAGGGAATCTAATAGATTGTCTTAATCAATATCAAATTACCTTTATCCACTTACATTAACATTCAAGTTGGGTGGTCCAGCTACCACTGGATATAGTTATCAAAGCTCCAAATGCATAGGATTTGCCCTGTTCTTGAAATTAATTCAGAATATAATCTTGGTCAAGACTCACCAAAAGTTAAATAAGACAAACCATTCTATTTACGCACATCCATATACTCTTCCATAATAACATATCCTTCCATGGATAAAATGCATTAAATATTCAGCACCAAAGCCTGTCCACCGGAATCAACATGGACATTATCAATACAAACTTCTCTAACAAAAAAACACAAAACAAATTGAAAAAAAACCTAAATAAAATATAACTTCTTTAGTGTTTGACTCCATACTATAGAACTGCACAATCATTTTTTTTGTATTGCCTTTAGTTCTAATTCTAGGTACCCCTCACTACTCAACAACATCTGAACTTGTATCTAATTTTAAGACACAGAAGTTCAGCATTCATTACAGAGTCTGCCTACACCTATGAACAGACGGCAAATGTTGAGTATCAATCTATGTGAGTCAGGTTAAGCAATCGTACTGGGTGATTTGGATTGTTGCCATATGTAAATATCACTGGTTAATATGTATTAAAATATAGTCCTAAAAATGTATGTAGTGATTCATCTTTTTTTTTCTCAGATGTCATTTTTCTAAGTAACTCTGAGACCATCTGTTGTTTTTAGAACATCACAGTTTTGATCCTAGTATCCACAGTTGACTGGGTCACAGCAGTGCCAGGAAACTTGAATCTATTTACTTGCTTTATGTCCTGTGTACACAGCTTGACTTGGCATAATTTCTTTTAAACATGATTTACATATTTAAAATGATCATTGGAACCCCAGGACCTATGGTGAATAGAAAAGATAATTAGCAGCAGATTGCCGGATGATGTCACAGGAAAAAGAAACAGTTAATAAGTATAAAAAAAACCAACTCAAATACCTAAGGGGAAAAAAGGATAATAAAATCTATTAAAAATTAAGATATTATCATTTTACAATATGGGCAATGTGTATCTAATAATATATGTATTCTTAGTTATAGATACAGGAAAAGCAAAAACAGCTATTCTTTCAAAAGTCATGGAATGGGTATGAGTGAAACCTGTTTTCTTTTGGAATTTGAACAAGATTTAAAATTGAGTCATCTATGACTGTCTGTAGATAATAGCTGTGAAATGTCTGATAAAAGCTATACAATCACTTTCCAATCACAAAAGTTTATTTAATAGATCTAGTACAATCAAATTTGGATCAACAGCAAAAAAATAAATGTGAGGAAGGCTGAACTTGATGGACACATGTCTATTTTTAGCTATGTAACTATGTAACTATGTAACTATGTAATTAGGCATTCCGATATTGATTTATTCCACCAGAAAGAGGACCTGGAAAGGTTCTAAGTAAAGATTGACAAAGAGACTCGATTTATTTTACTTTCTCTATTAAGTACCGGAGGAATCCTTGAGGGTTACTTCACAGAGTACAGGTCTACCTCATTGCTTATGTTCAGTGATCTAGGTCTATCAAGAAGTGTATCAGAAAAAAAATCTGTGAGAATATGTGCAGGTGTGCCGGAGGTGCTCCTAAAATACAATAAGGAATATATGGGCACTTATGACCTTAATATGTCCCCTCTAGATTGAATCTAGATTTGTCCTGTGAATAGAATTGAATCTATAGATTCAGGATGCTGGAGCACTGGCAGGGTTTTTCACTAAGGTGAGAATTCAAAGTGAACTTCAAGTTTAATGTCTTAGTAGTCAAACTAGATGCATATCTGAGTGGATTTCTTCGCGTCGGTCATTTTGACCATAAATTCTCCTTGAGTTCACTTTCAATTCTCGCTTTAGTAAATAAACCTGTGGGTGTAGCAAAACAAAGACAGAACTTATTCCAGTTTGCCACAAGGTACTAGGCAGCTAAGATAAATTACTGTAGAGTTATGTGTCAGGGAATTGGTGAGGTGGAGAAATGCCTGGACAGTTCCAAGACTGATCCAGAATCCTGAGCCTCTTGGCTATATTAGAAATTGTTATTATTATCAGCTATATAAAGCCAACATAGCTTGCAGTTTTCATCCATCTGATGTTTTCAGGATAGTGTGAGCACATTGAGCCAGTAAGCACTGAGTACCAAATGTCTCAATGGGGGGTGGGGGGGGGGGGGGGAGGATGGGGGAATACATTTTTATGCTGCAAATCTCAGCAACCTAAGGTCATCTAAGATACAGAATATATTATCTAATACCCTTGATAGATCTGGCAGAAAAGAAGTCACAGTTTTATAAAATTCAGTGCTATTGGTTTTAATTTTAAATTAGCATTAAAAACATTGATGTTTTGATAAATTAGCCAATTAAGCTTTACATGACCACCCTACATAGAACCCATAACAATCAAAAAAATATGAAAATCATTTGTGGTTTGATTTCATATTTGTACGGCATTTTGAAAGGTATGCTGGGTTTACATAAATAGTTTAAACAAATGTTCTCTTTGGAAAATTGTGCCAGTTCTCTGGCTGCAAATCTACAGGTGATGGAAAATAATAGATAATAATAGATTGATATAATTGTGCATTCTATATATAAATGAGCATGTTTTACATTGGCATGTGTTATCCCATTGTTTTTCTTCCCGTAAAGCCTTTATCAACACCCACCAGTTGTCAAAATTACTCACAAACAATAAATAATTTGCAGGTGCAAGAAGCAATACTATCCACAGTGAACCGTTGGGGATTATGTGTATAGAGAAATTATTCTGTACCGTTCTAATGAGTGGAGACATCAGCAATAACGTTCCATGTTTGGTATGGTACTGTGATTATTTCACATTGAGAACTTCTCCAAAAAGCTTATTTGCAAAAATGAATAGTGTATTATGCTCCGTGTTGATGTCAGTTTTCACCACACCTCTGCTAATAGAATAGAGGAGAACGTTGAAGATTTTTCACTGTAAGAATGGCTGAAAAATAACAATATCACCGTGGCTCACTGAAGCAAAGTCTAGGTGTTTTGATCAGGACAGTTGCATTACCAATGATCCTATGCAGATCATGACTTTAAACACTGTTAGGGTCTATCAGGGTTGATTGACAGATTCTCATAGACATGCTTATGTGACATTCCTGTTTTTAAAATGATTTATTTCTTCCAGACGGGACTTCCTTTTAGACACAAACGCCTTGCCCAATTATTACGGTTTTTACCAATACATGTTCTGAGGAGTTTATCAAAGCTTGTTGTGATATATGGGGTTTTAAACAACTGAAATGTTCAAGAGGTATTGTTGTAGGTGAGGGTGTGAACTGTGAAATAAATTACTGTTTAAAAAAAATTAAATGTGTTTGTGAAAAAGTTGCAACAAGAGTTTAGACGCCAATATCTTCAGGTTCCCAAAATTGCCTGCACAGAGAAGGGTTGTGGGAAGTGAACAAGATCCTATAGATTGTAAGCCTGTTTGAGCAGGGTCCTCTTCAACCGATCGCTCCTGTACGTTTTCTTGTAATTGTCCTATTTATAGTTAAATCCCCCCTCTCATAATATTGTAAAGCGCTACTGAATCTGTTGGCGCCATGTAAATGGCAATAATAATAATACGATGGAGGGATTGCTCCTAACTTCTAGGTTGCCTTACCTCTCCCTGTTACTTTGTTTCACTTTAATGTTTGAAGGACACAGACAGACAACATTAATTATTTTACTGGTTGTAACTTGTTTTTTTATTTTATTTTATGTTTTATTAAATATTATATTTATTTCTATGAAAAATGAGTGCACATGCATGTGTGTGGAATAATACATGGGTAAATTTGCAACACATCTCACATGATAACTATAGGAGAAAAGAAATTAGATGAGAGATCTAAGCTTTCAGAGGATTGCAGAGATCTAGCTAGCTAGATTTTGTGAGAGCCAGGAGAGATTTATGGAGAAAACTCAAAAAAAAAAAAAGAAGGAATATTCAGAGAAATGTTTCTGCTTTTTCATACACACTATCTATATAATAAATGTGACGAAGGGTGTAGGTTTTTTTAAAACATGCATCACCTGATTTCTCCCTGTCTCCATGTGAGCTAAGAGACAGGGAGTGGGGCTCGGTGGAGCCCAGGTAAGAAGTCAAAATGTCCTAAACAAATTAAATCCTTACAATGATGGGTGCCAGGAAACTCGTGGCACCATATCCACTACAGTGCAAAATAGAGTAGTGATTGGTGTGTTCCTTTAAGTTTTTTCTACCGCTATGTAACTGTGCCCTGGGGACTGGCACTGTTGTATTGAGAGTCACTCCTCTTACTCTCAAACAAATACATTTCAATCCCAATAAAGGCATTAATTTCAAACCACTGCGTTAAACTTGAATTTCTGCACAGCACATTGCTTTGAAGGGGTGTTCGTTGAAGGATTGTTGTAACTAATTATGTCACAATTACTTCCTTACTTAAGAAAATATTAAACACACCTGTCTGAATCGAAATGTTAGGAAGTAATAGCTTACTCCTTGTGGGATCGGGGCAGACACAGCTGCGAGAAGCAGGTCAGTAAAAGAGCGATATTGGAAACAGATGCCAGTATTCCCTGTGCTATTAAAGCTCAAGATACAGCAGATTCTGTCAGCTCTTGTTGGCATAAATCACAGGGTGGTTCTGGCATAGAGTTTAGCTGCTCTGCTAGAAAAGTCAAGATTCTTTTTACGATATTACATATTACACATAAAATACTCTCTGGAGTATGGGCATATTTCCTTTCTTAACAAAAGGAAAAACGTATTTATTTATTTACTAGCAGAAGTCTGAAAATTGATATCTTATCTTTGCACTGTAGATGAACTAAATTTCCTATGTTTGACCACCAAAACAAATCACGAGATGCTACTGGCTGTCAAAAAAGTATAATCACCAACTGACTGAGCATCTTGGGAAATATATTTAAAGAGAAGTGTTGTTTCCCATGATTTTTAATATCTTGTGTACTTATTCACTCTATTAACCCCTTAAGGACACAGCTTCAGAAGCTTGTCTTACGCTTAATGACACAAGCAATTTTTGCATTTTCCTGCTGTATGCGTTCAACTTCAATTTGCATCTCTCTCGTTTATTGCACCGACGCATATTATATACTGTTTTTTAGAGGACAGAAAGGGCTTTAATTTGATGTAACATATATATATATATATAATGCTTATTTATTATTAAAAAAATACAGAAAAATGCAAAAAAAAAGAAATATTTTGTGTTTTTTGTACAGTTTTTGCAATAATAATGTGTGCCTAATTAGTGCAGGTTAAAGAAAGTAATTAAAAATAAATTCATTTAGTTGTTCTGATTTACAGAATATATAATGTGTCTGGGATTTTCAGGTTTTTTTGGTAGTTACAGGTCACAAGGCACAAGGAGTAAAATAAACTTTTAATATGGAGCAATTTTAGAATTTGGTATGTTTGTCTTGTAAGCTTAATAGCCATAAAAGAAAACAAAATTGCCACACAAAAGTATATATTTATATAAAGTAGACATCACAGGCTATTGTCCTAAGGTTGTTTTGACACTTTCTAAGTAGCCATTTCACCGCCAATCTCTGCTAAATATTGGAGTAAAATTTAGTATTTTGGGGTTTTTGGCACACAAACTTATAACAAAGAACTTCTCATGTGTATTTTGTAAAGTTGGTGTGTGCTATTCCTGTACAAGGTTTTATTATGTGTTCAGTTACTTCTGCTGAGTACAACGGTACCCCCATTGTATGTCTTTGGCACTATTTCGTGAAGCTACAGTGCCATATAGGAGACCTGTCCGTTTCAACATTTACAGTAGAATTTTGAGAGGCGGATTTAATGGGCCTCTGCTTCAATTTGGGGTATTATAGCAGTTTGACTGTTCAAAAAACCTCACAAGGCCTACCATTTGTAAAAGTAGACACCTCAGGGCATCTCATATGGTGCATATTGTGCTTTAACATGCCCCCATTTTTTTCACCAATATATGCCAAAGTATGTGGTAAAATCTAATTTTGGGCATTTTTTACATATGGATTACATTTTTGCTGGGCATTTGTACATTTCACATGTGCCACTAAGTTCAAACCCCCCAAATTATGCTCAGCTAAGCCTTCTGAGTAAAACAATATGCCCAATCTATGACCTAGACACTATTTTGTGAAGTTACATTGCTGTAAAAGAGACATAACAAGTTAAGTTTTTTAAGTGTGAATTTTCATGGAGGGGTTTGATGCGTCCGTGTCCCACTTTGGAGCACTTGAGCAGGCTACATATTACAACTACACTATAAAGGCATACCATTTCTTAAATAAGACATCCCAGGGCAATTCAAAAGGCATATTTTGAACCTTAGCGTGGGATAATTTTCCGCTAGCTTGTACCAAGTGTAGTGGTAATACGCATTTTTTTCTGCCTTTTTGACACACAAAGTGAGTTTGCACAGTATATTTTTCAAACCTTATGTGTACTTCGACTGTATAATACTTAATATGTTGCTCAGCTATGTCGGCTGAGTACAGCAATATCCCCGTATGTACCTTTGCCAGGTATATGTGGACATTGAAGGGGCACATTTGAGACACAGCCATTCCAGTTTTTTCCAAACTTTGAATTTTTACGCTGTGTCCATGTCCCATTTTAGAGTATTTTACCAGGCTATATAATCCAATTACTCCATAAAGGCATACCATTTCTTAAAGAAGACATCCCAGGGTAATTTTAAAGGCATATTTTGAACCTTAGCGTGGGATCATTTTTCCGCTAGCTTGTACCAAGTGTAGTGGTAATGGGCATTTTGTAATGTGTTTTTTTACTTTGTAAATCTTTTTTTACTTTGTAAAACTTTTTTTACTTTGTAAAACCCGTTTTTACATTTTTTTTTACTTATTAAATGTTTTAAATTTTCTTAACTTTTTTTACACTTTTACATTTTTTTCTAAACTTTTCTTTTACCGTTAACCCCTAACTAGCAGTAAGCAGCACTACCAGTAAATTCTCAATTTTCCCATAACTCCCCCCCCACCCCAACTAGCAAAATATATAATTATAAAATATTTAAATGAATGAATTAAATAAATTGAACCCCTGAGGGTTAAAAAGAAAAAAAAAGTGAATCCTCAGGGGTTAAAAAAAATTAGATCACAGTATAATACTGCAATCTGTATGTTGATCACTGTAGGCAGTGATCAACTGGCAGGGAAGGGGTTAATTTTTATTTAGACTGGGTAAAGGGGGGTGGTATTTTTTTTTTTTTTTTACTTAAACGTTACTAAAACAGTTTAAAAAAAATTTGTTTACCTTTTTAAAGCTTATTTTAAAAAAAATTAACGTTGACCCCTAGTTAGCCTAACACCAAATTCCCCAATTCCCCACTAACTTCCACCCATCCCAGCTAGCTAAATATATAATTTTTAAATATTTTAATTAATTAATACAATAAATTTAACCCCTGAGGGTTAAAAAAAATAATAATTAACCCTCAGGGGTTAAAAAAAAAATCAGATAACATTAAAATGTATACCCTGCCAATTGATCACTGTAGTCAGTGATCAATTGGCAGGGAAGGTATTAATTTTATTAAAACAGGGGAAAGGGGGGGTGGGATTTAACTTTTTTTTTTTTTTTTTACACAGGGGGCAGGATCAGTGAAGATCCATCTTCCTGCACTTCACACAGAACCGGGAAGTGAAGGAGGCGGAAGGTGAGTATTTGGAGCACATGTGCTCGCTCTGACATGCTGTCAGAGTGAGCACCGGTGCTGGGGCAGCCCGATCGGGTGCTCCCGGTCTGCGTCTAATACAGAGGCAGACCGGAGCACCGTTAACCCCGCGATCGCCGCAATTGCGGCGATCTGGGGTTAACTTTTAGTTAGTGACGGAAATTTTCCGTCAACAGTCCTTAACTGAAGGACAAGGTTGACGGAAAATTTCCGTCACCGGTCGGGAAGGGGTTAAAGGAAAACTCCAGTGCCAGGAAAACAATCAGTTTTCCTGGCACTGCAGGTTCCCTCTCCCTCCCACCCCCCAATCCCCAGTTGCTGAAGGGGTGGAAACCCCTTCAGTCACTTGCCTGAGGCAGCGACGATATCCCTCGTCGCTGCCTCCTCCTCCGCGCCATTCCTCCTACTGACTCTGTCGGCTGGTGGGCGAGACTGATCCCGCCCACCGGCCAAGGAGACCTAATGCGCATGCATTAGTGCTCCCCTATGGGGAAATGAGCGACGCTGGAGGTCCTCACACAGCGTGAGGACGTCCAGCGACGCTCTAGCAAAGAAAATCTTTGCTATAAATCAGGAAGTTCCCTCTAGTGGCTGTCTGGTAGACAGCCACTAGAGGTGGAGTTAACCCTGCAAGGTAATTATTGAGTAGTGGGAGTTGGCACCCAGACCACTCCAATGGGCAGAAGTGGTCTGGGTGCCTGGAATGTCCCTTTAAACAAATATGTACTTATATACTATATATGTACTATATATTTCATCTGCGTAATTTCCCCAAAAAAGCAATAGTTTCCCATTAAGAAACAACTGCAGCTCAAAGATTAGTCCTCAGTTGAAATGAAAACAACAATTCCAGTCCGTACATAGTTTTCTTTGACAGGACTTGTCTGACACGGACATCCTTCATTTTACTCTATTTACATCACCTTACCATTACCTCGGAATATGGTGCGGGAGTGCTATATCGCCCTCCTATAGTTATTAGTCAAACTGTTTAAGAACAGCTTGACAACGTACCTGGGTCTTGCCATGTGCCCATCTCTGCCTCCCCTGCTGCCTTTCCCTCCCATTACTCGTATGCTGAAAGGGTTACACTGTCTCTCTTTCCCCAGTCTCTCCCTACATGTCAGGAAAGGAAGAGTACCTGAATTAATGGTAAATTGCAACTATTGCCTGACAGTGTAACTTGTATATCCTGGAGCTGTCCTGATATTGATCGAACTCCAACCCTAACCTTAATTTAAAAAATCATGTAATATAAAAGATACATAGCTCCAAAACATGTGTTACAGTGCGCACTTCACCATTATGTGTATTTTTTTGTAGATTTTCTGTAATATAAAAGATATACTCTTTCAACTATAATATATAACAGCTATGTGCCATCTGCATCAAAAAACTATAAAAAATGAATGCAATATCTTTTCTCGAAACACCAAATATTTATTTTAGTGATGTCATGTGTTTCCAAGGCAACAGTTCTTTTTTTTCAAAAGCCCCTTGGATTTGTACTGAAATCTATATTTATATTATATATTCTTATAATTAAATTTCAGTGACTAAGTGCTGGTGTCCGTGCATGCTGCTCGAGTTTGGAGTGAAGATAAATGAGCAGCTCTAGAAGTGAAATTACTATCCTTCTGTCCTGCATTCTGTGCAAGTAAACTGCTTAAAACGCACGCGTATTGATCCACTAAACGCAAAGATCTCTAAAGAAAATAAATTATGGCACAGATTTTTTTTTGTTGTTGTTAATACATGCATAGAATAATTTTTGAATTTTTTTATTTTAGCTTTAATGATTATGCTCACACAGCTGGCAAGGCTTTCAACATTTAATGATAAAGCAGCTCTGTCTGGGCAATATTAATTCTGAGTATTTTATAAAGATAAACTGTTTATGAAAAACTCATATTGACTGTGTTAGACTTTAACTGAAACTCCAATGCATTTAAAAGAAATCACAAAACACAGTAGGGAAGGTTGGCAAAAATCGACAAAGCCTCTCTAGGTTTTGTCATGGTATATTGTACAGCGCTATGGAATTTTGCTGGCGCTATATAAATAATAAAATAATAATAATAATAATAATATTAATTGGCCTTGTCGGATCCACCATAGACATCAGGTTAAAGTCTAGTGCATGCTCAAGAGTACAATAGGGATGCAGGCTCCTGGCAGATGAAGTGCCAGGAGTTGAAGAAAGAAAATGGCGGTTCCCATGAGCCAGAAATTCAGATAAATATATGTCTGCTCAGCTTCAACCCCAGGCCACCACACTGAGTTGGGGTGTCACCTTTGAGGGGACTTGTAAAATCTGAAAAGGGCCTGTAGATAACAGAGACACTTTAAATATAAGTATATTATTTAAAAAAATAAATTGGTGACATTTATTGTAAATAAAATGTAATCTCACATTAACTCACTGCTAATTAAATGTGTAGCAAATGGTTAGATACAATGTCATTTAAAACTGGAAATGTTTTATGCTGTTACATACAGTATCTCACAAAAGTGAGGACGCCCCTCACATTTTTGTAAATATTGTATTATATCTTTTCACGTGACAACACTGAAGAAATGACACTCTGCTACAATGTAAAGTGGTAAGTGTACAGCCTGTACATACGTGTAAATGTGCTGTCCCCTCAAAATAACTCAACACACAGCTATTAATGTCTAAATTGTTGGCAACAAAAGTGAGTACACCCCTAAGTGGAAATGTCCAAAAAGGGCCCAAAGTGTCAATATTTTGCGTGCCACCATTATTTTTCAGCACTGCCTTAACCCTCATGGGCATTGAGTTCACCAAAGCTTCACAGGTTGCCACTGGAGTCCTCTTCCACTCCTCCATGAAGACATCACGGCGTTGGCAATATGTTAGAGACCTTGTGCTCCACCAACTTCCGTTCGAGGATCCCCCACAGATGCTCAATAGGTTTTTGGTCTGGAGACATACTTGGCCAGTCCATCACCTTTAAATTTAGCAAGACAGGGGTCACTTTGGAGGTGTGTTTGGGGTCGTTATCATGTTGGAATGCTGCCCCGCGGCGCAGTCTCCGAAGGGAGGGGATCATGCTCTGCTTTAGTGCGTCACAGTACATGTTGGCATTCATGGTTCCCTCAATGAACTGTAGCTCCCTTAGGGCCGGCATCGCTCATGCAGGCCCAGACCATGACACTCCCATCACCATGCTTGGCTGTAGGCAAGACACACGTCTTTGTACTCCTCACCTGGGGTTGCCGCCACACAAGCTTGACACCATCTGAACCAAATAAGTTTATCTTGGTCTCATCGGACCACAGGACATGGTTCTAGTAATCCATGTCCTTAGTCTGATTGTCTTCAGCCAACTGTTTGCGGGCTTTCTTGTGCATCATCTTTAGAAGAGGCTTCCTTCTGGGACGACATGCCATGCAGACCAATTTGATGCAGTTTGCGGCGTATGGTCTGAGCACGGACAGGCTGACCGCCCATCCCTTCAACCTCTGCAGCAATGCTGGCAGCACTCATACGTCTATTTCCCAAAGAAAACCTCTGGATATGATGCTGAGCACGTGAACTCAACTTCATTGGTCGACCATGGTGAGGCCTGTTCTAAGTTGAACCTGTCCTGTAAAAATGCTCTATGGTCTTGCCCACCATGCTGCAGCTCAGTTTCAAGGTCTTGGCAATCTTCTTATAGCCCTAGGTCATCTTTATGTAAAGCAACAATTCTTTTTTTAAGATCCTCGGAGAGTTCTTTGCCATGAGGTGGCATGTTGAACGTCCAGTGACCGGTATGAGAGAGTGGGAGAGTGATAACACCAAATTTAACACACCTGCTCCCCATTCACACCTGATACCTTGTGACACAAACGAGTCACATGACACCAGGGAGGGAAAATGTCTAATTGGGCCCAATTTGGACATTTCCACATGGGGGTGTACTCACTTTTGTTGCCAACGGTTTAGACATTAATGGATGTGTGTTGAGTTATTTTGAGGGAACAGCAAATTTGTACTACACTGTTATACAGGCTGTACACTTACTACTTTACATTGTTGCAGAGGGTCATTTCTTCAGTGTTGTCACATGAAAAGAGATAATAAAATATTTACAAAAATGTGAGGGGTGTACTCACTTTTGTGAGATACTGTAGATAACACAGCTGTGCTAAATAGGGGACCAGATAATGTTTATATTTATTCATATGACATAGATCAGTTGTTAAATTGGTGACCTTTAGTATTTCTAAATAAACTGACATCTGGCAACCTGGTTTGCAATTCAAAAATATTCAGATAAGGGGCCAAATATCTATAAATTGTACAGTCCAGTAAACATTCTGATGCATGAGTGACACCAGTTGTTTGTTTGTTTGGAACCAAACAAGACTTCTGATGGCAAAAATCCTGAATCTCAGAATGAAACACATTAGTGATTCATTTCCTAAATTTGGAGAATTGACAGATTTTAAAACTTAGTAGGATACATTTTTTTCAATTTGACTATTTTGCCCTAAAACTTCCCATATCCGTGTCAATCCTACACAGTTAACAATTCACAGGATACTCATCAGAAAGCTTCCAGTTATGGCTAACAGGCACTTTTCTTGCTGAAGTTTAAAACTTTTTTCCCCACAATGCCTTCAGCTGGCCTTGACATCTCCACGTTAGCCAGTTCCATTTTAATTAACATAATTGCAATAATGTATAATTTATATTGATATTTCCCACTGTTATGCCTGTAGTTTATAAATTAAATGTACTACATCGTACTGGAGCGCTTAATTACATTATTCTAAATTTATTATCTGGTATTTTAAGGAAACGAAAACACACTTCTTAAGGAAAGCATATAATTTAAGCAGCTTTTCATTCCAACCCTCACCCCTATGACTCTTCTCCTGCAACTGTCAAAAAAAATCCCAAATTCTGAATACTTTTCTTGCAACCTCTTTCATTAACCCTACTTATACCCTTTCTGTCACTATACCCCACTCCCTCGAGCATATAAGCTCATTGAGCAGGGCCCTCAACCCCTCTGTTGCTGTGCATCAAACTTGTCTGGTTACAATTACATGTCTGTTAGTCCACCCATTTTACAGCGCTACGGAATTTGCTAGTGCTATAAATAATAAAATAATAATAATAATACTAATAATAGATATTCCATCTTTAATTATTTTAATCCCAAGTGGGTACACAACTGGGGTCATTTACTATATTCACCCAATCAGAAATGATAGAAAACTGATAATGGATTGATATAAGGTCAAAATACTCCAAATTTGTTATTTCTTAGCTCAGCAATTTAATCTTTACATTTTTTAATTCCCTTGTCAGTTTTTGCACAATTTAACTTTTTGTTGAATATAACACTTTGTATATTATTAAACTTCCGAACTTTAGTCAAAGATCAGCCATATTAATAGTCTGGCACTATTTGTATGATCATATGAAACTGTGCATGTGATTACAATGTTATCCAAGTCAACAGAATGCAGTGTGCTTACTATTTCCCGGGTGTGTATAATTATTGCTCTAGCCAGAATTAATGTAGTACTGACACAGAGCAGGGTAGACCCAACCAAAACATAACTGTAGCAGTGTCCAGATTGTTCTTTTTAGTGGACCTGTATAATTTTATCATGCTGTAAGATGGCTCATTTTGAGTGCTACCCGACAGGGTATAGAATTCACATTTTGGTCAAACGAAATGAATGAATAATTACAATATCTGAATATTATGATTAACTCATTTATTTTGACCAAACACAATATTAACTGTCTGAAAGCACTGGAAGAGAGATATTTTCGAAACTATTGAATATTCTTCGGTTGACGCACATCTGTGATGCAGTTTGCATGTGTTACTGCAGTATTGTATCGTTATCATTAGGATTATAAAATGAATACACAGATTCTCTTTTTAATTCTTTAAAAATAGAGAAGCATTAAATCCACACTCAGATAGATGTCAAGAATAGGAAGGATATGTATTCAGGCAGCGTAAAAGGTGATTTAAAGGACTACACTAAGTGTAGTGGTGATGGTTACATGAGTGCACTGGCGCCATCCCATGGAATCTGTGAACCATTTTAGCATGATT
This sequence comes from Pelobates fuscus, assembly GCF_036172605.1. Taxonomy (NCBI): domain Eukaryota; kingdom Metazoa; phylum Chordata; class Amphibia; order Anura; family Pelobatidae; genus Pelobates; species Pelobates fuscus. The sequence continues at coordinate 331,015,727 of NC_086319.1, forward strand.
TGACACTTACCAGGGTCTCTGAGAACCGAAAAGCAGTTCAGACTCAAGGGAGTAAGTGTGCAATTGCATTAAAATGTATAGACTAATTATGGCTGATAGTGTCTGGGTACTCTTGGCACCATAATTAGCACACGCTATAGTAGTTATGGTACTTGGAGAATTCCTTTAATTACAATAACTGCTTAATTAAAGTATCTAAATGCACAATGTGAAAAGATGTCTTTAAAACACTGAGTTACTTAAAAGTTAAATAGTTTAATGTAAAATAAAACAGTAAAAATCTGGCATCTTGACATGTGGTCCAGTTCACATCGTCAAGTAATTTTCATTTTGCATTTTGTGTGATTCCACCCAGCAGTTTTATGGCTAGTGCTTGGTATTCCGATTCCCACGTAAATGAGTCATGTGAAATACATGAGAGTTTAGTTTGTATTATCCTGCGCAGTGCATAGCGCACACAATTTCTGTGATGTGTGCATGTGAAATCTATGGATTTTGCCAGCACATGCACGTTGATACTCCTAGCACTTGAACTCTGCTGCGATAAATCTACGGATTTAGCTGGAATATAGAAAGTGTAGATTCACCTCCTAGTGGATAGAACACACTCTTAGTGGGTAATAGTGGACAGCAAAAAACAATTACCCTTGCACTAAATGTATAGTAGATAAGGACTCCTCCAGGTCCTCAATAGATATGAGAAAAAATGAATCTACAATACAATAATAACAGACATAGCATAATACTGTTGACTTATAAGAAAGAGTGGAAGTATAGATAGTAGTTCACACTCACAAACCAAAATTGATTGTAGGCATGTCTTATAAAGCGATGTAAATCTCAAGGTTGGTGGACCATCATAGGATACATAGAAGGGAATAAAAAAGCAAAATAGTGCAGAGTATCTTGGTAAAAAATTACACTTTAATAATAAGGCACACTTACAGTGTTGTAGTGGCAAACAGGCATATAAAATCAACCGGTCTCAGGATCAAGTGATGATTTTCAGGATCGAATTTACCCGGTCAAAAGTAATGAAAATAAAAATAATAAAACAGCCTAATCTAAACAATAAAAACTCTAACACTATCAATCAGCCCTACGCGTTTCGTCCAAACGTCCTTGGACTTCCTCAGGGGCAAAAACGTCCTTCTGTGTGTAGGTATAATCCTCCGTATGATGCTGGTGACTCTTTTAAGTCCGTCCGGTTTGGCGCGCCCGGAGTGTCCTCCAATCATTAGCTCGCTTCCGGGTTCGTCCGTCCATAGTACTTCCGGGTGCGAGCCAATGACGTAACCGGATATGCGTCTCGCGTCTCTCTTCCGGATTTGATTTATGCGTTCCACCTGATATGCGTTCCACCGCTCGTTAATAGAGCGGAGAATAGCCACAGATAAAGAATTGATTTAGCGATATGCAACAGTAATAGTCTCTTAAACATGATGATATTTTCTAAGACTTAACTTAGAAAACTATTTACAACTATTTACAAACCCTTAATAACTATACAAAATATAGTATAAAGATGGAAAGTAGAATGAAAATATATTATATTCTGCAGAAGTCATATGTTTAGTTCAACCACATTATCAAGACATATATTTGTCATTATTAAGGTTAGAAATGAAAAGAAAAAAGTGCAACAGATACATACAAAAAGGTGTTCATTAAAGAAAACAGACCAAATCAAAATCAACGTTGAGTCCCCTAGGTTGCATGGTTTGTAGGGTATGTATCCAGTATCCCTCTCTTTTTCTCAATAATGACATCAGGTCACCTCCTCTATCATCTAAGACTGCTTGTTCGATGATGGTACATTGGAGGGTATTAAAGCTGAAGTTTGGACATTTATTACAGTGCACTGGCACTGAATGGGTCAACAGATGGTTTCTGATATTATGTCTATGTTCCTGGAACCTGACTTTGGCTTTTCTACCCGTTCTTCCCACATATTGCATCCCACATCCACATGTGAGTAGGTATACAACATGTGTCGAAAAACAGGATAGATTGCCTTTGATTTTAAACCTCTTCTTGTTGACTGTGCTTACAAAACTCGTGGTACTACTGAATTTATGATTGCAACTAACACAGCTTCCACATGTGTGGTAACCTTCCCTGCATTTAATTTTGTTCTTTCCAGATCTAAAAGTACTTGGCGCTAGAATTTGTTTTAGATTAACCCCTCTCCTAAAAATTACTTTAGGAAGATGGGGAATCTGTTGATTAAGATATTCATCTTCCATCAAAAGCCCCCAATGTTTTTTAATGATCCTTTGAATATCAAAAGCCTTAGAACTGTATTGTGTGTTGAAGGAGAAATCGAATGTAGAATTCCTGAGAACATCTTTTCTTTTGTCTATAAGGAGATCATTACGATCAATCCTTCCCACCCTGTTAATTTCTGCATCAAGAAGCTCCGAGTTATAGCCTTTCTCTAAAAAGCGACCTTTTAAGACCTTAGCTTGAGTAAAAAATGAGTCCAAATCGCTGCAGTTTCTCCGCATCCTAATGAACTGGCTTTTGGGGACCCCCTTTAGCCAGTTAGGATGGTGCCCACTGCTGATATCGATGAAACTATTGATATCAGTGTTCTTAAAGAAAGTTTTAGTTTTAATGGCTCCATTTTCAATATATATAGACAGATCTAAGAAGTCTATATCCGAGATACCTATCTTTGGAGTAAAGGTCAAGGACAAGGAATTACTGTTGACATAGGAGAAAAAATCCCTGAGTTCTTCTAAAGGACCACGCCAGATGACGAGAACGTCATCTATATAACGTCTCCAGAGCACCAAGTTTGCACCGAACGGGTTGTTGGACCAGATAGATGTTTGTTCCCACTGGTCCATGAACACGTTAGCGTAACTCGGTGCAAACTTGGTGCCCATTGCCGTGCCTTTTATCTGCAAGAAAAATTCTTCATTAAAGCCAAAAAAATTATGAGTGAGAATGAATCGTATAGCTTCTTCCAAAAAAAAACAAAAAGGGGGTTCAAGATCAGAGTCCCTCTCTAAATTCCTTCTGACCGCTTCTATACCTAGATCATGATCGATCACGGTATACAAGGAAGTCACGTCCAAAGTGGCCCATACGTAACTCTCATCCCATTCGATCGATTCTAATTCTTGGATGAGATGTTTCGTATCTTTAATATATGACAAGGCTCCCTGAGCATATTTTTGAAGATGGAAATCTATAAACTCTGAGAGTCTAGATGTCAGGGAGTCAATGCCGCTGATTATTGGTCTTCCTGGGGGTCTTTCTTTACACTTATGAATCTTAGGGAGGAAATAAAAAGTGGGAACTCTTGGAAACTCTGAATAAACAAAAGAAAAAGCAGCTTCATCCAAAGTACCAAGTATTTTGGCATTGTTTAGAAAAACTTTTAGTTCCTGGTTAAACTTCACATTGGGGTTATAGGACAATTTTTTGTAAGTGAGGTGGTCGTCAAGTAATCTATATGCCTCTGTTATATAGTACTTTGTAGACATGACGACCACGCCACCTCCCTTGTCTGCACTTTTGATAGTCAGCTCTTTTCTATCCTTTAATCTGGTCAAAATGTTATTTTCTGAATCGGTTAGATTCTTACGTTTCATATCCTTACGTAAATTATTCCCCATTTTTTCTAAATCTCTCAGAATCATTTTATTAAAGGCCTCAATCTGGCTACCTTTTTCGCCTGGACAGAATTTCGATCTTGGTTTAAATCTCTGTATTGATCTTGTCGTATTAACTGATTCATTCATTGGACCTTCACTACTTTTTTTGATAAAAAATCTCTTGATTGACATTTTCCTCACAAATTTCTGCGTATCAATAAAGAGTTGAAAGAGGTTGGGAGGTTCCTCTGGGACAAATTTTAGACCTTTACTCAAGAGATGTATCTCTTGAGGTGTTATGGGAAAATCTGAAATATTAAACACACCCAAACTTTCTTCTTGTAATCTGGTGAGAGTTAAACACCCATTATTTCTCCGCTCGTCCTCCTCCTTTTCCCTGGAGTATTTCTTTCTCTTAGGGGTATAAATCGATTTGTTAAAGGTAATTCTTGGGATCTGGGGGGAAAGAACTCCGTTATCGTTTTCTTTTGGTCTCGCCCCTTCTCTAAAAAATCCCACTGGATACATACCCTACAAACCATGCAACCTAGGGGACTCAACGTTGATTTTGATTTGGTCTGTTTTCTTTAATGAACACCTTTTTGTATGTATCTGTTGCACTTTTTTCTTTTTATTTCTAACCTTAATAATGACAAATATATGTCTTGATAATGTGGTTGAACTAAACATATGACTTCTGCAGAATATAATATATTTTCATTCTACTTTCCATCTTTATACTATATTTTGTATAGTTATTAAGGGTTTGTAAATAGTTGTAAATAGTTTTCTAAGTTAAGTCTTAGAAAATATCATCATGTTTAAGAGACTATTACTGTTGCATATCGCTAAATCAATTCTTTATCTGTGGCTATTCTCCGCTCTGTTAACGAGCGGTGGAACGCATATCAGGTGGAACGCATAAATCAAATCCGGAAGAGAGACGCGAGACGCATATCCGGTTACGTCATTGGCTCGCACCCGGAAGTACTATGGATGGACGAACCCGGAAGCGAGCTAATGATTGGAGGACACTGCGGGCGCGCCAAACCGGACGGACTTAAAAGAGTCACCAGCATCATACGGAGGATTATACCTACACACAGAAGGACGTTTTTTCCCCTGAGGAAGTCCAAGGACGTTTGGACGAAACGCGTAGGGCTGATTGATAGTGTTAGAGTTTTTATTGTTTAGATTAGGCTGTTTTATTATTTTTATTTTCATTACTTTTGACCGGGTAAATTTGATCCTGAAAATCATCACTTGATCCTGAGACCGGTTGATTTTATATGCCTGTCTGCCACTACAACACTGTAAGTGTGCCTTATTATTAAAATGTAATTTTTTACCAAGATACTCTGCACTATTTTGCTTTTTTATTCCCTTCTATGTATCCTATGATGGTCCACCAACCTTGAGATTTACATCGCTTTATAAGATATGCCTACAATCAATTTTGGTTTGTGAGTGTGAACTACTATCTATACTTCCACTCTTTCTTATAAGTCAACAGTATTATGCTATGTCTGTTATTATTGTATTGTAGATTCATTTTTTCTCGGATTTAGCTGGAACACACACTTCTCAGCAGTTCTAGAATTTAGAATCACTGTATAACTTTACACGTTCTGTGAAGACCACTGGATGATGAAAGCCTGGAAGATTCCCTTCACATATTTTTTTTTAGTAACTGCCATGGAGTTTAAGAAATATTACAAATTAAATAAAGGAGAGTGGGAGGTGCTGATACATGGCATGTGCAAATTTGGCAGGTTTGTCACTCCAGTCAAGAGATAAATTGACCATGGAAGCATGGCCAGGTTAAGAGCCCATTGGGCCTGGTGCTGACAATTATGATGGCCCTAGTTATAGAATCTTATCAACAGAAAACACTAAAACAGTTCTACCTCCCATGTCATGGGTCTGGTGGAGATTGAGCTGGAGGAAAACTCACAGAATATAGCTAGAAGAAAACACATGCCCTATGCTAATTTCTTGCTTTCATCTTTCAAATAAATCCACACCCCCTAACAACAGTGTTCAGTGAAGCAGAATTTTGGTGGGCGTGGTAAAAGGGTGGGCCACTGATGTGAATCACATAACCAGAATCACACAAAGGGACAAAAATGCCCCAAAAGGGGGCGTGTCTGCACAAAGAATTAGATGGTTAGCCTGGCATGAATTCACATCAGGCTGCCTGCCAATCATGCAGGATGACCAACCAAGGGCATACTGCGCAGACAGCACCCTGAGCTTGGCATAAATGCATCTAATTATGCGCTAGCTCTACGTTAAGGACTGTCTACTAGACCTTGCTCGTCCACTCCTCTCCTAGCCTTCTTACTATCAGGCAGAAGCTCCTCGTATACTGTCTGGGACAGAGAAAAAGTGTATGTAGTGAGTGTAGTAGAAAGGGAACATGCCACAGTGCTAGAGAGATTGAAGCAGCAAGAGCATTTGCATAGTGCGCAAAGTCAGCTTCACCTTAACTAATTTTATTGTCAGCCAGTCCACACCAGGTTTGTTCCCCAACATCCCTCTTAAGTAGTAAATCATTTTTTTTTTTTTTAAATCAATGGGCCTTTTGCATGGGCATTGGCCTGAGCGGCAGCTCCATCAGCCCCTATGTTAATCCGGCCCTGCATGGAAGGCTACTCTAGATTCTATAACTGCTTAGATGGATAGATCAATGCCTCGGAACAAAAATAGGTTACAAATATTCTGGACTAAAGGCATGGGACTGGCAGTGGCCCTGAACTGGAGGAATTGCAGTGGAAGGTCTAGAGCACCACTGACTCTGCCAGCATGTATGGAGTTGACAGACTGAGTAGCAGGACTGGGATGTAACAAATGCCTTTATGATGGGTGGCTGCGATATGGTATGGAAAGGGAAAGTGGGTGGCTGTGATGTGGAATTGAAAGGGATGGATGGGATGTGTCGTGGTATGAGAAAGAGTAGGTAAATGCATATGATGTGGTCTATAAGTGAGTATGTGGGCAACTGGGATGTGACTGTAAAATCTACCATAGTCATATTTTCTCACTGAAAAACACCTGGTTGTCTTGTGGCACTAATGTTGTAAGTGAGATTCTGATACATATTGCTTATGGTAAAAGTTATGAAGCTGGTATTCTTATATCTTTATGTTATTTGACACGTGTTTGTACTCACAGTCACTGATTACAAACATAGTATATAACCTCAGTCTGCTGAAAAAAATCCCAGATATTTTGAAAGTCAAGTTCAATGTCATGGCTAGAAGAAGTTTCACAACTGTGAAATATCAGACTGGACATCTCTACTTTAAATTCAGCTAATCTCTCCACAGATGATTGTATTGGCATTATATTTAAATCTTAATAGATTGGAATTTTCAAGTAATTAAAGGGCACAAAATCCAAATTTTAACTCCAGCACAACAAACAAGAAATAAAACTTGTTCCTTCAGCTAATCGAAAGGATTATGTTTAATCTTTTTTTGTTGCGGATTACAATTTTTTTTTTTTTTTTTGCATTTAACTAAGTCTCATGTCAGTGTTACAAATAAATTAACTAATACATAAAAAAAGTCTGCAAGCTAAAGAAAGAGTGATCCCAGCACCCCCCTTGGTGCCAGCAGTGTAAGTCCCTCTGCAATTAGGCTTTGTCACCCAGGGCGCACCACCAGTGCCACTGTAGAATGTATGTTGGGTACATCTGTGCTGTTACACTTAATGAAAATTAAATTAAAAATAAAATAAAAAGAGTTAACCAAAGCATAAAGAGTGTATATAGATATTTTGAGGTCTGAGATTCATAGCAGGTTCCATGGTGTGAAGAGATACCCGGTGTGAAACTGTTGTTTGTTCTCAATAAGGAAGTAGTAGATTTTTTTGGTGAAAAGCTGCCCCTTGGATTTTTTGGTCTCCATACAAATGAATTCATACAGGTTTATGGGGTAATGTATGTGCCTGTGCTATATCAAGGTCATAACAAGTCTCTCTTGGAATATAGATAGCATCCCTCTGAAACCAACCTTCATTTTTAACATCCACTCCAAGACAATCTAGAACGTTTTAATAATCCTAGGTACATTAGTGCCCTTGACACATTCTTATACAAGGAAAGTTGTGGTCGACAGGGAATTTAAGGTTGGTTATATAATCTATATATGTATAATACGTGTTAAATTGAAGAAAGGTTGTCTATTGTGTATTTCGTTTGCATTGCTATATTAACCCCTTGCGTGGCTACAACCTCCCATCATAATTCAACAGGCATTTCAATCTGAAAGCAGTAGGAAAGAAGGTAAAAATGCCAACATGAAATATGTTACATTATATCCTGTCTTTATCAGTGAATGGTCTCTGATCAGATGTCATGCAGTTTAAAACAAAGTAAGAGGTATTATGCCCTAGTGGAAAAGGAATGCATTAAATGTAATTTGTTAACCTGCATTAAAATTACAACAAATCTCTTAATCCGTATTTCAACCCACTTGAATTCTATTGTGCTCAACAATTATGGTGATTGATGGGAAGTGTGATTTAAAGCATTATTAACTTTAAAACATGATGTGCTTATGTTCTCTTGAATAAGGTTGTCTTCACAAGTGGTCTTCTTGCAATAAATTCTCTAAGTTAATTTTACATAGAAAAATGTTTATGCATAATATGAGATATGCTTTCATATTGTCTACAGAAATCTCTATTATAGAGCCAAGTTACAAATTAGTTTATCTGTGACTTTTCACCATATTACAAGAAGATCAGGGATAGTACTCCCTGACTTTAAATAAAAATTGCAACATGTACATTTTCATCAAGGCACCTCTAATACAAATTACGAATTCACAGTCAGAGTAATTTGATGCCCCCAAAAATGTACCGCAAAACATGTATCATATTTAGTAATTTTTGTTCTCTGCTTATTTATGTTTATTTGTCGTTTATTGCAGAATAAATGTTGTCTCTGACATATCACATCAGATGAATGGATTGCGTCAGTAACAGCCTCAGGTGAGTAAATCTCGCATTTATCAATTGTTTAACCCCTTAAGGACACATGACATGTGTGACATGTCATGATTCTCTTTAATTCCAGAAGTTTGGTCCTTAAGGGGTTTTAAAGATTGCCGTTAAAGGAACACTATAGTCACCTAAATTACTTTAGCTAAATAAAGCAGTTTTAGTATATAGATCATTCCCCTGCAATTTCACTGCTAAATTCACTGTCATTTAGGAGTTAAATCACTTTGTTTATGTTTATGCAGCCCTAGCCACACCTCCCCTGGCTATGATTGACAGAGCCTGCATGAAACAGATGTAATTTACCTTAAATAATTGTATCTCAATCTCTAAATTGAACTTTAATCACATACAGGAGGCTCTTGCAGGGTCTAGCAAGCTATTGGCATAGCAGGGGATAAGAAAATCTTAATTAAACAGAACTTGCAATAAAGAAAGCCTAAATAGGGCTCTCTTTACAGGAAGTGTTTATGGAAGGCTGTGCAAGTCACATGCAGGGAGGTGTGACTAGGGTTCATAAACAAAGGGATTTAACTCCTAAATGGCAGAGGATTGAGCAGTGAGGCTGCAGGGGCATGTTCTATACACCAAAACTGCTTCATTAAGCTAGGGTTGTTCAGGTGAAAAATACATTACGGAATTGTTATTTTATTTTGTTCCAAGATTTAATAAGCTTTCCAAATAATTCAATACTTGCAGAAAAACTTTCTATATAGTTTATCTAAATACATTCACATAAACTTTAAAGCATATTTACAAGGCTGTTAAAATAATATTATGAATGTATTTATATTATTTATGGAATTTAATTTCATTTATTCATTATTATTTTTTTCCCATTTGCCTGCAGGCTGCTTGAACTGACACAGGGTAATTACTGTAGATTTTGTAGATTTCCCTGGAAAAATCAAGTGGGTTATTTAGCAAATTTGCCTTCAATTTGACTTGTTCGGAGTGAATCCTGTTGTCGCTGGCTTAGTTACTAAAATCAGAATTTAAAGTGTAGTCAGAGAGTAGAAAAACTGAAAGGATAGCTGACTTAGAGATTTTTTTTCAGTTCAGCTCTATCGACCTTAAATTTGTAATTCAGTTTGAATTTAATCTGAATTATCACTTTAGTAGCATTATTTTTACACACTTCCAGTATATTTCCCAGATGATTTTAATTTTCAACAAGTATGTCGAATTCTATATGAAAGTATCCTTTTCCCAATATCTGAATGTTATACCACCTACATGATCATGATGAGAAATATAGATCTCATAAATCTGTTTTGGCAAGGTCTATATAAAAATAAATACATACAATAAATAAATGACGCTTGCAAGGAAAAGGTGTCCTAGAGGTACTTGATGTATGTGTAATATATGTATGCATTGTGTTTGTATTTTGTGTACATGAGAAAAAAATATGCTTTTTTTCAGTGTAGTTGCCTGCTCTTCCTAACCCAAATCTCTAGTATGCAGTAATACTAGTAGATCTGGAAGTCAATGCCCTTGCTATTTTTCCAGATTCCCCCATAGTATGCTGCTAAGGGTTTACATGCTGGATACCTAGACCAGTCTTCCACCCTCTTTGTGTGTCATTAAAATTTTTGTTTAAAATTTCTCTCCTAAATGACATGTCTGGCAAGCTTGTCTTTGAATGCCATGCAGGGCCATCTTTAACGTGGGGCAAACGGGGGAGCTGCCCTGGGCCCAGTTGCTCCTGGGGGGGACTCAGAGCAGCTGCCCTGTGGGCCCCACGATTTGCGCAGCCCCCATGGACCAGGCGGTGCGGCTGCACAAAAAGCATGACCTGGCACCTTCGTGTTCAGCAGCCGGCTGGGAGGAAGGGAGTGCCGCGCGTCACTTCCTCCCACCGGAGATCAGAGCCGCGCGGGAGAAGGAAGGCAGGGAGGAGGGGAGTTCCAGAAGATAACTCCCAACTGCCTCAGCCTGCCATTGGACCCCACTGGGAAACCACCCTCCAGAAAAAGGTAAGAACCTGGAGGGTGGCTAAATGTAGCATGTGTGGCAGTATGTCTGTGTGTGTGTATGTCAGTATGCCTGTGTCACCATGTCTGTGTGTGTGTGTCAGTATGTCTGTGTGTATGTCAGTTGCCTGTGTGTATGTGTCAGTATGTCTGTGTGTGTGTGTGTGTGTCAGTATGTCTGTATGTGTATCAGTGTGTCTGTCAGTGTGTGTGTCAGTATGTCTGTCTGTGTGTGTGTCAGTATGCCTGTGTCTGTGTGTGTCAGTATGTCTGTGTGTGTGTGTGTGTGTGTGTGTATATGTATGTATGTGTGTCTGTGTGTGCCAGTATATCTCAATGTGTGTCAATATGTCTGCCAGTATATATTTGTGTGTCAGTGTATGTGTGTGTCAGTATGTATCTGCGAATGTGTCAATATGTCTGTTTGAGTGTGTATGTGTCAGTATGTCTGTCAGTGTATATGGCTGTGTAAGTATGCTTTGAATCTCTCTACTTTAGTTCCCCTACTGCATTGGGGTGAAAAGTGTGATTAGGGGTTGGGTGTAATTGGAGCGATGGGAGGGGCAGGGCCCAGGGGGCCTAAGAAAATGCTTTGCCCGGGTTCCTATTCATATTATAGACGGCCCTGATGCCATGTTTCATTCATAAAGTAACTACATGCTTATATTTATTGTTATTGGATAATTCTAAGCATATGAGAAAGCAATCAGGGTATAAAATCATTCAAAACATTGGTGAATATGTGGAGGCTTTCAGAATATTTTCAGATATTTAAGGACATTCAGATAAAATAGGAGATACTCAGGACTATTTGTAGTTGAATGTGTCCAATACAAATGATGACAAATTTAGTTGACCTCACCTAAATCTGAACCTCTGAACCACCCAAAATAAAATGTACTTTACACTACACTAGTCCTCAACATCTGCAGTGCCTACCTCTGCACTACACCATGAATGTTCTTTTCAACTTTTATTCTTGTTCTTAGGAATCCACAAAGCCGGAGTCTAGAAAATGTACTGGAATCACTGACATAACTGCAGCAATTACTCCATTTGTATTCCTTGCTATACAACAAAAAAAAGCAAATCATATTAAAATTTAGTTGACATTTTTTGTCTCTCTTCCAAATACTGGTAAACACAATTAGCCTTGTTAACCTTGATTTCAGTCGCATGTTAGAAAATGAACCTGCAATCATTGGTTTGTTGCAAAACATTTCGGTAATTAATTGATAGGGAGAAAAATATGTTTTATTATGACTCCTACGTCTGCATTGTACACAATAATTTGAAAATGCGTGTAAATAGAAACGATTCTCATTCTGAATAGGAACAACATTTTTTTAAAGTATTTACCAGGACTCATTCTGTTTATACATAGGCTGCCCTGAGATCAAATAAAATTAATCCTAACCCTAGGCCTATCCCTAAACATAACCATCATTTTTAAAACGTCATGTAATATTAAAGATACAGACTGTTGAAGCTTGTGCAGTATTATGCTGCGCGGGAGGAGGAAGGCAGAGAGGAGGAGAGTTCCAGAAGATAACTCCCAACTGCCTCAGCCTGCCATTAGACCCCAGGGAAATCACCCTCCAGAAAAAGGTAAGAACCTGGAGGGTGGCTAAATGTAGCATGTGTGTCAGTATGTCTGTGTGTGTGTGTATGTGTGTCTGTGTGTGTCAGTATGTCTGTGTGTGTGTCAGCATGCCTGTGTGTGTGTGCGTGTTTAAGTATGTCTGCGTGTATGTCAGTTGCCTGTGTGTATGTGTCAGTATGTCTGTGTGTGTGTGTCAGTATGTCTGTCAGTATGTCTGTGTGTGTGTGTGTCAGTATGTCTGTCTGTGTGTCAGTATGTCTGTCTGTCTGTGTGTCAGTATGTCTGTCTGTGTGTGTGTCAGTATGCTGTTGGTTTTTGTAGAACTTTGGTCTTTTTTTATCTTGATTTTCTAAGAGGTTTCAGTTCTGTCAGTGCAATTGGCTCGTCCAAGCAGAGGAGACATTGTGTGGGACAGTTTTGTATAGATGGTTTTCTAAATAGGCCCTCAAGTCCTGTGGGGAGACAGCGGTGGGGCTTATATTAAATATGTAAATGTTGGTAGTAATTAAGGGAAATGTTACCACTTAAGAGAACCATCCTCTCCTTTAATTTTAACAATATTCCATGTATGTAATAACAGCTTTTCGTTGAGAGCATAGATTTTTTGGCATTAGCTGCCAGTAAGTCTTGCAGCTTGTGACACGCTGCCACCAACATGTTATAATGATCTATAGAATGTAAACTATTGTGATGTTGTGCCCCTTTGGGGCTTAGTTAAATGTGGGAATTGATTGTGGGGAGCCTAGGGAGAAATTACAGTCTCGCCGAACACCGCAAATCTGTCACATTGTAAGGTATATTTTAAGGCAAAAGATTGAGCAGTATTAGATAAGTAGATATTTACAAATGTGAATAAACTGTCAGCTACTTCCCCCTTTAATAAAATGTACCAAACCCTTCTATGGTCTATGTCATTTTTTTTAACATAGTTACTAAAGTACTCTGTGGGAAAATAATGATTTTTAAGGATTGGTGCCTTGTCTGTATGAAATGGGTCTCCTTTAAATAAATTATACCTGCTCATTGGTGGTCATATTCTTGTAGTGCCAGATGCGTTTTTTGTGGGCACAGTTATACATTGTACATTGAAGTACAAAATTTAAGTTCAAGCATAGCAATGATTGGAGCTTGGGTTACAAAAATAAATAGAAAAAGGTATAACAAAATCACCCTAAAAGTTAAATATTTATTGAGTAAGCATTGCAGTGATCATCTGGGCGTCCCAAATTGGAAGTGGTTGGGTGGTATGGTTTATCATACATTTGTTAAGTATGTAGACATACCATTCGACAGGCATAATATTTTCAGGCAAACTAATTTAAGAAGCCTATATGCTTATATAAGGTAATGGCCTATTTCTAGATATCCCCCCCCCCCCCCCCGCACCCCCTGTTACCTCTAAAGCAATAGATAGATAGATAGACAGACAGACGGACAGACAGATAGATAGATAGATAGATAGATAGATAGATGTTTCAATTATTTGTAGCCTAGCTATGTTATTGTGGGGTGTAGATTGCCATTTAGATCTCTGTGCTCGTGGTGCTTATGGTTGAGAGCCCTCTATCCAATCTGAGCTAGGGATATCTGGCAGGCCCAGCACCTGCAGAATGGCTGGTACATTAGCATCTGATGTTACCATGTATTTGTTGTTAGTGTCTGACTCATAGAGAAAAAGAATATCCTCAACATTTTAAAAAGGTTTTGCGTGTAGAACTACTGTTAGTTATCATAGGGCCCTCCGTGCCTGCAGGGTGCCCTAGGAAAAATCCTGGTAAATTTGTACTTCCAGGTTGGTAAGTGTTGGAATACTCACTGTTCTAGCTGCTTTGAGTATATCCTACTCATCAGAAAAATAGTGAAGACAGCAAATAATGTCTCTAGGAGACGTGATCATGAGCCCTTTGCAGGATAGAGTTCAAGAACTGTTGTAGCAGATTAGGTAGGTCCTCACCCTCTGCTTCTGGCTATCCTCTGAGACGATGGTTATTTCTTCTCCCTCTGTTTTCTTCCAGATTGCGATGTTGTTGCTGGAGTTGGGTTGTTAACTTCGAGACCTCTGATTGTAGAGCAGTAAGTTGAGAAAATACATAATGTTTGTCTTCTTCCGTGGATATAACCCGCTTGTCATGATGGCGGAGGTCTGCACCTAATTCAGACAATTTTGTCTGGAAGGATGACTCCAATCTGCCCAGCATTTGAGGCATGTTTTCTTTAGAAAGGGAGTGCCTCTGATGTGCTCACAGAGCAGTCAGATGGTGCAGGACTGCTCAGGTACACATTGTGTAGATAGCGCCATGTCGGGATCTGTCTCACCAGGGGAATGCGACTAGTGGTCACGGATATATTTAGTTAGCACTGAACTCTTTGGTCTGGCAGTATGTCTGGAAGTCCCACGGCTCTATATATATATATTTTTTTGCCCATTGTATGCCAAGGTAGAGAGTCGCACTAATGTGCGACCATTAACTACTGCTGTGTAGCCACCCCACTCAAACTTAAAGGACCGCTATAGGCACCCAGACCACTTCAGCTTAATGAAGTGGTCTGGGTGCCAGGTGCAGCTAGGGTTAACCCATTTTTTTCTAAACATAGCAGTTTCAGAGAAAGTGCTATGTTTATAAATGGGTTAATCCAGCCCTCAAATCCTCTAGTGGCTGTCTCACTGACAGCCGCTAGAGGCGCTTGCGTGATTCTCACTGTGTGTCAGGGTACCTGAAGTCTCTACCTCGGAGGAGGTTAGACTTCCCGACGTCCGTTCTCTCAGCGGGGCTGATTCATCTAATCCTCACAGCTCTCATAGTCATTCCCACGCCGGCCGCGAGAACCCCACTTCCTTTTATGACACGACGCTCAGGAGCCGACGTCATGACGGCAATCACATCCCGACCTGTCAATCTGGTTCGGAACAACGAATCAGGGCTCGGCAAGGGCGGAGCCATGATTTAGAGAACCAGGGTATAAAAGAGGGATGTGGCTAATGGTTCATTGCCCTGTCGTGGTTCTAGCTTGTCTGGTCCCTCAGTGCTCTTATGTTTATCGTTCTATCTGGTTTTGACTCGGCTTGTACTATCGTTCCTGTTTACCTCTCGTGTCCTTTGACCTCGGCTTGTCTCTCGCTTACCTGTCCTCTCGTTCCCTCGACCCCGGCTTGTCTCTGGCTATTCTCTGCTTTCTCCTTACGTTAGTCTGGCCATTCTAAGGTCCGGTATACGTACATCTCTACTGTTCGTACTCTGCGTGTTGGATCCCTGTCCCGATCCTGACATTACGACAGGGCCATGGATCCTGCAGGTACTAACGCTCAGTTTGGTTCACCTGACTCAAGGTTTGAAGCCATGGACCATAGAATGGACCAAATGGCTCTGGCGCTGCAGGCATTACTATCCCATCCGAGTAATCAAGCAGAGGAAATTCGTACTCCATCTATCTCTCTTGCTAACACAGGCCTAGAGGTAGCCACAGGGGGAATTTCTTCCCGTGTTACTTCCCCTTTACGGTATGGCGGTGCTCCAGATACTTGTCGTGGTTTCCTAAACCAGATAGGAATTCATTTTGAATTACAACCCCGCGCCTATCCTACTGACAGGGCGAAGGTTGGATTCATAATATCGCTACTCATTGACAAAGCTCTTAGATGGGCTAACCCTCTGTGGGAAAATGATAATCTAGTAGTCTATAACTATAATGCGTTCCTTACTACGTTTAGGAGGACTTTTGATCCTCCAGGGAGAAAGGCCAGTGCTGCTAGATCACTATTACGTCTTAGACAGCATAGGCTAACCCTTGTGGATTATGCGCTAGAGTTCAGATCCTTGGCGGCAGAGGTCAAGTGGAATGAACAAGCCTATATGGACGTATTTCTGAACGGATTGTCAGATGCGATCCTAGACGAGGTTGCCACTAGGGATCTTCCTGAAAATTTAGAGGAATTAATTTCATTTATTTCTCGTATAGATGAACGCATGAGACAGAGGCAGAACACTCGTGATTTTGGTTATAGACCTTCCTTAAGTCTAACTCCCGCATTTCAGAATTCTGAATCTACTATTCTAGCTCTCCCAGAACCTATGCAGATTGGTAACACTCACCTTTCAGAGAATGAAAGACAAAATAGGAAAAGGGAGGGTCGGTGTATGTATTGTGGAGTAGGAGGTCACCTACGCCTTAATTGCCCTAACCGTCCGGGAAACGCTCGCACCTAAGTTTCTCCAGAGGACAGGCCTTGGGTGTTTCTATTTTGTCCTCTACATATGATTACAGGGATCATAGGCTACTAGTACAGGTTTCTTTAACTTGGGAAAAGGGAGCACTTTGTCATGCCTTAATTATGGTATCCTATTACTTCCTGGTTCCACGGAGCTTAGCCACACCTCTTTATGACACGGTCTCCCTATTTAATCTGACCGCACCAGCTGATCGAGGCTGGATTAATGAACTACGTTCAGTACTCACGAACCGGCTGCAACATCGTTGTGAAAGCCTCTGTTACCTGACCGGACTGGAAGACTTCAAGTTCCCTTCACCTTTCCTCATCCACGACTAAAGCTGAACTCTCACCATTCAGGATAAACCGCCTCTGAGGAGATCTCGGGAACCAGTGTTCTATGTGCCGGAAGCTAAGTAAAACCTCTGTGATAAGCGTTGCATCTCAAAGCTGTTATTTCCTGTCTCCAAAGTCCTTCGTTAAAACAAACCCATTACAGCGAACTTCAACTCATACTTTGTCTCAGTTAGCTGCATCTGTCTTACTTCAGTTAAAGTCTATAGAACAGCTATTGTAACTTCTTATCACCTAATTAATTGATACTACTAAAGGACTCTTTCTGATTCAGTCATCGTTTACTACTTAAAGCTACAGTGCCTATAATTGTGGACTTCAGTTATCGTTTACTACTTAAAGCTACAGTGCCTATAATTGTGGACTTCAGTTATCGTTTACTACTTAAAGCTACAGTGCCTATAATTGTGGACTTCAGTTATCGTTTACTACTTAAAGCTACAGTGCCTATAATTGTGGACTTCAGTTATCGTTTACTACTTAAAGCTACAGTGCATATAATTGTGGACTTCAGTTATCGTTTACTACTTAAAGCTACAGTGCCTATAATTGTGGACTTCAGTTGCCGTTTACTACTTAAAGCTACAGTGCCTATAATTGTGGACTTCAGTTATCGTTTATTACTTAAAGCTACAGTACCTGTAAATTGGAATTAAAGTCAATACCTTTTACTTTTTATAATAAATATTCAAACTATAAGAAATCTGCAGTTGTGTTCCTTCATAACAAATGTTTAGACGTGACAGATTAATCCAGCCTTTGTAATGGATCCAGCAGATTTCGATTCTACTATAACTACGCTGAATCAAAGAGTTGATAAACTAGCCCAAGGTGTGCAAGACCTGCAAGTTACTAACGAAAGAATTCTCACTTATGTCAGAGATCTACAAACTCATACTCCTCATACTATTCTGCACTCGGCTAGTGATCCTGCTGTATGTAACCCTGAAAAGTTCTCTGGTGATCGTTCCAAATATAAGGAGTTTTTTTATTCCTGCAAATTATTGTTTGCTTTAAAACCTAGATCTTATCCAACAGAAAGATCTAAGGTTTTCTTAGTTATTTCCTTTCTAAGAGGTGAACCTATGAACTGGGCCCATACCTTCTTGGATAATGATGACCCCATCTTAGGCTCACTGGATGAATTTTTTGAAGCCATGTCTCTTCTCTATGAAGATCCTAACAAACAAGCTACAGCTGACTTAACAATCAGAACTCTACAACAAAGAAATAGACCCGTTGAAGATTACATTGCTGAATTTAAAAGATGGGCTGTAGAAACGCAATGGAACGACATCACATTGCGCAACCAATTTCGAATTGGTTTATCTGAAGCTGTAAAAGATGAACTGTCTAGAACAGAACTCCCTACTACTTTGAACGCTCTAATTCACTTATCAATCAGCATTGACAGACGATTAAGAGAAAGAAAGGCAGAAAAAGCCCTTTTTCATTCTAAAGACCGAAAACCTTTTACTCCCTCTAAAGCTCCAGAAAAGACTTCCTTACCAAGTGAACCTATGGAAATAGGGGTAATAAGAAGTCCTCTCACTCCTGCAGAGAAGAACCGAAGACGTCAATTAAACCTATGCATGTATTGTGCCTCTCAAGATCATCTGGTTTCTGATTGTCCCTTATTAAAACGGACAAAGGCCGGTAGACAAGCCTATACCTCTGCGATCTTCAGTGCACTCCCCTCAACACCGACCACTCCGTTCACACCTATATCCCTTGTAATACAGTGGGATAAGGTGAGAATTGTTACTGAAGCTATCATCGATTCAGGTGCAAATGGGGTATTCATCGATTCAACCTTTGTAACAAAGAATAAAATTCCTTGTGTTCGAAAAACCATTTCTGTTCCTATTAAAGTGATTGACGGCTCCTTTATCTCCTCGGGACCGATTCTTCATGAAACCATCCCTCTAAAGGTAACCACCAATCATATTCATACTGAATTTCTAGTATTTGATGTTATTCCATCACCTCTCTATCCCGTTATAATAGGGATCAACTGGTTAAGGAACCACAACCCTCAAATTTCTTGGTCTCCTTTCTCTCTCACCTTTAACTCACATTATTGTAAAGAAACATGTTTACAGCAAATTCCTATTCTTCAAATCTCCAAAGAACCAACCATACCTTCTTGTTATTCAGACTTTTCAGATGTCTTCAGTAAAAAAGAAGCTGAAACGCTCCCACCTCATCGTTCCTACGATTGTCCTATAGACCTCATACCTGGTGCCCCAGTACCTTTTGGGCACATCTACCCTCTCTCTGAGGCTGAATTACAAATTCTCAAAGAATATCTAGATGAAAACCTACGGAAAGGGTTCATTAGACCCTCTAGTTCACCTGCTGCCTCAAGTATGTTTTTTGTAAGAAACAAAGACCAGACTATACGTCCTATCATTGATTACCGAGCCTTAAACAAAATAACAGTTAAAAATCGTTATCCTCTTCCCCTCATCAATGAACTGGTTGAACGATTGAAAACTGCTACCATCTACACTAAGCTTGACCTTCGCGAGGCATATAATCTCATCAGGATAAAGGCTAATGATGAATGGAAAACTGCTTTCCGAACAAGATATGGCCTCTTCGAATATCTGGTGATGCCTTTTGGCCTCTGCAACGCCCCTGCAACTTTTCAACATTTCATAAATGATATCTTTAGAGACCTATTGGACGTCTGTGTCATCATTTATTTAGATGATATTCTCATATACTCCAACACTCCTGAGGAACATAGAAAACATGTCAGATGGGTGTTATCCAGACTCAGAACCCACAAATTATTCGCTAAACCCGAAAAATGTATTTTTCACGTCAAAGAAATAACCTTCTTAGGTTATGTTATCTCCCCTCATTCAATAGGTATGGATAATTCAAAAGTCAATTGCATCATCAACTGGCCTGTTCCCTCTACAGTAAAAGAATTACAGCGATTTCTAGGGTTCGCCAACTTCTACAGAAAATTTATTAAAAACTACTCTGAGATAGCTCACCCACTCCATCAACTTAACAGTAAAAAACATCCCTTCAATTGGAACGAGAAGGCTCAGACTGCCTTCACTGAATTAAAGAGAAAGTTTACAACAGCTCCTATTCTTCAACTTCCAAATCCTTCATATCTTTATGTCCTTGAAACGGATGCTTCGGAAATTGCAATTGGAGCTGTCCTTTCTCAACACAAAACTCCTCAAGAACCTCTTCATCCTGTCGCCTTCTTCTCACGATCATTATCTCCTGCCGAAAAGAATTATCCTACAGGAGAAAAAGAATTATTAAGTATCAAAGTGGCTTTAGAAACCTGGAGACACCTTCTTGAAGGCGCTCAGAACTCTCTAATCATTTATACTGACCATAAAAATCTCGAATATCTTCACTCCAATAAAACACTGTCTGCTCGACAAGTAAGATGGAATCTCTTTTTTTCCCGGTTCAACTTCCAAATCGTCTTTAGACCTGGGTCTAGAAACAAAAAGGCTGATGCCCTTTCCAGGATCCATAAAGACACTAAAATTGAACCTCCTTCGCCTAAAGTCATTGGAATCTTATCTTCTCTTATTGATGACATTAAAGATCTCAGTGAAGATGCTCTCGAACTTCCTAAATCAATTAAATTATCCAAGAAAAACGGTCTCTACTATTTCAAAGACCGGATTTACGTACCTCCCTCTTTCAGAATTAAAGTACTCGAATTTATTCATGATTCTCCTATGGCAGGTCATCCAGGTATAAAAAAGACCCTTGAATTGTCTAAAAGATACTATTGGTGGCCTCGTCAAGACCAAACTATTGAATCTTATGTCAAATCTTGTTCTGTATGCCAAAGATCAAAACATGTCCATCATCAACCATTTGGTCAATTATTGAATTTACCAATTCCTGAACGACCTTGGCAATCCATTTCTATGGATTTTCTGGTAGAATTACCTCCTTCTCATCATCATACCACCATTTTAGTGGTAGTAGACCGCTTCACGAAAATGTCTCATTTCATTCCTTTAAAGAAGTTACCCTCATCCTCTGAACTTTCGAAAATATTTCTTGATAACATAGTTAAACTTCACGGACTGCCAGACGAAATCATTTCAGACCGAGGAACTCAATTTACCTCCAAATTTTGGAATGCATTATGTGCCACTCTTCATATCCAACGTAAACTATCATCTGCATATCATCCTCAAACAGATGGACAAACTGAAAGAGTCAACCAATGCTTAGAACAATATCTACGATGTTATTGCTCTCACTTACAAGACGATTGGATAACTTGGTTACCTATGGCAGAATTCGCATATAATAACTCTTTTCATACCAGCAGTAAAATGACTCCATTTCTATCCAATTATGGATTTCATCCTTCCTCATTTCCTGCTCAGACTGTTTCTTCATCTAATCTCTCCGATTCGAATCAAATCTCTCATATGTCCTCTTTATTCAAGAAATTGCATGAGAATCTAGAATTGGCCTCCTCCAATCAAAAGAAGTTTTTTGATACAAAAAGACAACCTTCACCTTCTTATAAAATCGGTGATCTAGTCTGGCTTTCCTCAAAGAACATCTCTACAAATCGTCCATCAAAGAAGTTAAGTTCTCTTTTTCTTGGTCCTTTTCCAATAATATCGGTTATCAACCGTAATGTTGTTAAATTGAAACTTCCACCAACTTTAAAGCTACATCCTGTTTTTCATGTGTCCTTGTTGAAGCCTCATCATCCTGACCCTTTCCAAAGAAATGTCACTACTTCTCCTGATCCCATATTGGTCCAGGGTGAAGAAGAATACGAAATTCAAAGTATACTGGATTCAAGGATCCATCGTGGCTCCTTACAATACCTCATCAGATGGAAAGGATATGGAATTGATGAAGATACATGGGAAAACTCCTCTGTCGTTCATGCTGACAAATTAATTTCCAAATTTCACAAGCGTTACCCTTCTAAGCCAAGTCAATAGCACCCTGAGGTTGCTCATTAAGGAGGGGATACTGTCATGCCTTAATTATGGTATCCTCTTACTTCCTGGTTCCACGGAGCTTAGCCACACCTCTTTATGACACGGTCAAGTGTCAAGTTCCCTTCACCTTTCCTCATCCACGACTAAAGCTGAACTCTCACCATTCAGGATAAACCGCCTCTGAGGAGATCTCGGGAACCAGTGTTCTATGTGCCGGAAGCTAAGTAAAACCTCTGTGATAAGCGTTGCATCTCAAAGCTGTTATTTCCTGTCTCCAAAGTCCTTCGTTAAAACAAACCCATTACAGCGAACTTCAACTCATACTTTGTCTCAGTTAGCTGCATCTGTCTTACTTCAGTTAAAGTCTATAGAACAGCTATTGTAACTTCTTATCACCTAATTAATTGATACTACTAAAGGACTCTTTCTGATTCAGTCATCGTTTACTACTTAAAGCTACAGTGCCTATAATTGTGGACTTCAGTTATCGTTTACTACTTAAAGCTACAGTGCCTATAATTGTGGACTTCAGTTATCGTTTACTACTTAAAGCTACAGTGCCTATAATTGTGGACTTCAGTTATCGTTTACTACTTAAAGCTACAGTGCCTATAATTGTGGACTTCAGTTATCGTTTACTACTTAAAGCTACAGTGCATATAATTGTGGACTTCAGTTATCGTTTACTACTTAAAGCTACAGTGCCTATAATTGTGGACTTCAGTTGCCGTTTACTACTTAAAGCTACAGTGCCTATAATTGTGGACTTCAGTTATCGTTTATTACTTAAAGCTACAGTACCTGTAAATTGGAATTAAAGTCAATACCTTTTACTTTTTATAATAAATATTCAAACTATAAGAAATCTGCAGTTGTGTTCCTTCATAACAAATGTTTAGACGTGACACACTTAAAACTATGGCATTAATAGATTCCGGAGCAGCTGAAAGCTTTATTGATCAAACTTTTGTCAAGAAACATGCTATCCCATCTCAGTTAAAGGAGACTCCCCTGGCCGTTGAGGCCATAGATGGTAGACCGTTGTTAGATCCAGTTATTTCTCGTGAAACTTTACCAGTTAAACTAACCATTGGTATTTTACACGAGGAGGAGATTTCTTTCATGCTTATCTCATCCCCTTCAGTTCCTATAGTTTTGGGGTATCCCTGGCTTAAAAAGCATAACCCTACTATTGATTGGGAACAAGGTGAGATAGTCTCTTGGGGTCAGGGTTGCCAGAAAGGTTGTGTACAGAAAGTCTCACCGTTGTGCCTAGTGGACACACCTAGCAACTCTAACAACCCCACAGATTTACAGATACCTTCCCAGTATCAGGATTTAAAGGCAGTCTTTGATAAGAGGAAGGCTGATACTTTACCTCCACACAGGTCCTTTGATTGTAAGATTAATCTCCTGCCTGGTACTATGCCCCCGAGGGGTAATGTATATCCTCTATCCGCTAAGGAGAACTTAGTCTTAGAGGAGTACATTCAGGAGAATCTAGACAAAGGCTTTATTAGGAGGTCCTCTTCTCCAGCCGGAGTTGGTTTCTTTTTCGTAGATAAAAGAGACGGCACACTACGGCCTTGCATCGATTATCGGGGCTTGAACAAGATAACAATCAGAAATGCTTATCCGATTCCCCTGATTACTGAGCTATTTGATCGCCTGAAAGGTTCTAAGATTTTTACCACGTTAGACCTGAGGGGAGCTTATAACTTGGTGAGAATTCAGCAGGGTGATGAATGGAAAACGGCTTTCAATACCCGGTATGGCCACTATGAATACACGGTAATGCCCTTTGGGCTTTGCAATGCTCCTGCTGTATTCCAGGACTTGATTAATGAGGTTCTTAGGGAATTTCAACAGGAATGTGTTATAGTTTATTTGGATGATATACTAATACATTCTAAAGAGCCTGAAACTCATCACAAACAAGTCAGAAGGGTATTACATAAACTTCTACAGCATGGGTTGTA
The DNA here is from genome assembly GCF_036172605.1 of Pelobates fuscus. Lineage (NCBI taxonomy): Eukaryota > Metazoa > Chordata > Amphibia > Anura > Pelobatidae > Pelobates > Pelobates fuscus. The sequence continues at coordinate 331,039,422 of NC_086319.1, forward strand.
CTGCAAATTGGAGAAGTGTAGCTTTGACCAATCTCAGGTAAATTTTCTTGGTTACGTTATTTCTGGAGAGGGCTTTAAGATGGACCCTGTTAAACTCCAATCTATCTTGGATTGGCCATTGCCCAAGGGACTCAAAGCCATTCAGAGATTCATCGGTTTCTCGAATTACTATAGGCGCTTCATTAAGGGATACTCGTCTATTATCTCTTCTATTACTAACATGACTAAACAGGGTGCTGATACTAAGACATGGTCTCCAGAAGCGCTTGTTGCTTTCAGTACTCTCAAGGAACAGTTTGCCTCAGCACCGATATTAGTTCATCCAGACACATCTTTGCCTTTCTTACTCGAGGTAGACGCCTCAGAGACAGGTGTAGGCGCTATTCTGTCCCAAAGGTTAAGTTTGAATAAACCACTGCATCCATGTGGTTTTTTTTCTAGGAAATTGTCTGGGCCTGAGAGCAGGTATGATATTGGTGACAGGGAACTGTTAGCGGTAATTTTGGCTTTAAAGGAGTGGAGACACTTGTTGGAAGGGACTTTACACCCGGTTACTATTTTGACGGATCACAAGAATTTGTCATATATAGGGGAAGCCAAGCGATTATCTGCCAGGCAGGCTCGTTGGTCTTTGTTCCTTACTCATTTCAACTATGTTCTCACTTATAGACCTGGTTCTAAGAATTCTAAGGCCGATGCATTGTCCCGCCAACATGAACCTTCTACTATGCCTGAAATGGTTTTTTCTTCTATAGTTCCTAAGCGTAATATTATTGCCAGCACTAGCATTAAGATTCACTCTCCGTTGCTGGAGGAGATCAAGAAGTTACAACATCTGGCACCCGGACCTATTCCGGGGGACCGTTACTTCGTGCCTCCTAAACTCCAACTGGAACTTATGCAGTGTTTTCATAACAGTAAATTTGCCGGACATCCTGGCATACGCAAGTCATGTTCTCTGATTTCTAAAGATTTCTGGTGGCCTTCATTACGTAAGGATCTTAAGGAATTCGTCGGGGCATGTGATGTCTGTATGAGGACCAAACAACCTCATACGCTTCCATGTGGACTTTTGCAACCCCTAGAAATTCCTGTGAAACCATGGTCCTGTCTGGCTATGGACTTCATTGTTGATTTACCGGTTTCTAAAAGACATACGGTTATCCTCACAGTAATTGACAGGTTTACCAAAATGGCTTATTTTGTACCTCTGCTCAAATTGCCCTCTTCTCCCGAATTGGCTGAAATTTTCGCGAGGGAGATTTTTCGTTTACATGGGCTTCCTTCTGAAATCGTTTCTGATAGAGGTTCCCAATTTGTTTCCCGGTTTTGGAGATCCTTCTGTTCCCAGCTTGGTATCAAATTAAATTTTTCCTCTGCCTATCATCCCCAGTCCAATGGGGCTGCCGAGCACACCAACCAAAAGGTTGAACAGTTCTTGCGTTGTTTTGTTTCTGAACACCAGGACGATTGGGTCGGTTTGATTCCTTGGGCGGAGTTTGCGCACAACAACAGTGTTTGCGATTCTACTCGTTCTAGCCCCTTTTTCATGAATTATGGCTTCCATCCTTCCGTTCTTCCGTCGGCCTCCCCCTCCCAGGGGATACCGTCGGTTGATATTCATGTTGCCAATCTGAGAAAGTTGTGGGATCAGACTCGACAAATCCTTGTTCATAATTCCATGTTGTCCAAACAACACGCTGACAAACGCAGAAGGGTGGCTCCTGTATTCTCTCCGGGCGATAGGGTATGGTTGAGTACCAGAAACATCCGCTTGAAAGTTCCTTCCATGAAATTTGCTCCTCGTTTCATAGGCCCTTACAGGGTTCTGTCTCGGATAAATCCTGTTGCATATCGTCTGGCTCTTCCGCCTGCTTTACGCATCCCGAACTCCTTTCATGTTTCTTTATTGAAGCCTTTGGTATGTAACAGATTTTCCTCCACTGTGCCGTCCCCTCGTCCTGTCCAGGTTGAGGGTCAGGAGGAGTATGAGATCAATTCCATCCTCAATTCTCTGATTTCTCGGGGGAAGGTGCAATATCTTGTGGACTGGAAAGGATATGGTCCTGAAGAGAGGTCTTGGGTGGCCCAGGAGGATGTGCATGCTCCTCGCCTTCTCAGGGCTTTTCATGCTCGCTTTCCGTCTCGCCCCGGTTCCTTCCGCCCGGTGGGCGTTTCTGAAGGGGGGGGTACTGTCAGGGTACCTGAAGTCTCTACCTCGGAGGAGGTTAGACTTCCCGACGTCCGTTCTCTCAGCGGGGCTGATTCATCTAATCCTCACAGCTCTCATAGTCATTCCCACGCCGGCCGCGAGAACCCCACTTCCTTTTATGACACGACGCTCAGGAGCCGACGTCATGACGGCAATCACATCCCGACCTGTCAATCTGGTTCGGAACAACGAATCAGGGCTCGGCAAGGGCGGAGCCATGATTTAGAGAACCAGGGTATAAAAGAGGGATGTGGCTAGTGGTTGATTGCCCTTTCGTGGTTCAAGCTTGTCTGGTCCCTCAGTGCTCTTATGTTTATCGTTCTATCTGGTTTTGACTCGGCTTGTACTATTGTTCCTGTTTACCTCTCGTGTCCTTTGACCTCGGCTTGTCTCTCGCTTACCTGTCCTCTCGTTCCCTCGACCCCGGCTTGTCTCTGACTATTCTCTGCTTTCTCCTTACGTTAGTCCGGCCATTCTAAGGTCCGGTATACATACATCTCTACTGTTCGTACTCTGCGTGTTGGATCCCTGTCCCGATCCTGACACTGTGAAAATCACAGTGAGAGCATGCAAGCGTTCATAGGAAAGCATTGATAATGCTTTCCTATTAGACCGGCTGAATGCGCGCGCAGCTCTTGCCGCGCGTGCGCATTCAGCCGAATGGGAGGAGAGGAGGAGGATCGGAGGAGGAGAGCTCCCCGCCCGGCGCTGGAGAAAGGTAAGTTTTAACCTCTTTCCTCTCCCCAGAGCCCGGTGGGAGGGGGTCCCTGAGGGTGGGGGGACCCTCAGGGCACTATAGTGCCAGGAAAACGAGTATGTTTTCCTGGCACTATAGTGGTCCTTTAATATAAAAAAAAATTTAAACAGCTGAAACTTATGCTTTAATGCTGAGACCAATTTCTCCTTCTGCCCGATCCTCCTTTGATGACATCCCCTCTCTCACCAGAGGGGAGGACAGGGGTGACATTGCATCGAGGGTGGGTGCCTTCATTGGCTCTCTGGTGCCAGTATGCTTTGCGTGCTGGTGTCAAACACTAATTTTGCACAGAATTAACCTGAGACTCTAGTCTCAGGCAGGATAATGGTGCTGTTAAAGGTGAAGTTACACCTATGGAAGCAGATGGATTAATCTCCATATCTGCAGCATTTCATAGTGAAAAGGCTGCACATACAGACTCCAGACACCATGACCTATTCAAATAAATGAAGTGGTCACGGTGCTTGGAACAACCCTTCAATGATGAGCTTGTGCTGCACTTAATTCTCTTGTGGGTGATTTATTGAAGATACCTTTGCCTACTGGTTGAGAGCTGGATTGCTCCCACAGCCACGCTGTTGTAAAACTTTTCAAATGTATTATTAGAGAACTGTTTTCTATAGAAAAGATTGTTGGAGGTGCGTTCCAGATGAGTGTATGAAGGAATGCTTCTAACGCAGGGTGTCACTAAGTAAGAAAGAAAATCCGGATTAATGTTTGTGCCTTGTAGAGAGCAAATGGCAGAAAAGATGGATAATATAGCCCTCTCAACTCAGAAATAACTTCATCCTTTAAAGGACCACTCTAGTGCCAGGAAAGCATACTCGTTTTCCCCCACCCTCAGGGACCCCCTCCCGCCCGGCTCTGGAAAGGGTAAAAGGGGTAAAACGTACCTTTTTCCAGCGCTGGGCGGGGAGCTCTCCTCCTCCTCTCCGCCTCCGTTCCTCCCTGTCGGCTGAATGCGCACGCGCGGCAAGAGCTGCGCGCGCATTCAGCCGGTCACATAGGAAAGCATTCATAATGCTTTCCTATGGACGCTTGCGTGCTCTCACTGTGATTTTCACAGTGAGAATCACGCAAGCGCCTCTAGCGGCTGTCAATGAGACAGCCACTAGAGGAAATAGGGGAAGGCTTAACTAATTGATAAACATAGCAGTTTCTCTGAAACTGCTATGTTTATAAAACAATTAGTTAACCCTAGCTGGACCTGGCACCCAGACCACTTCATTAAGCTGAAGTGGTCTGGGTGCCTAGAGTGGTCCTTTAAAGGTTAATAAAATAAATTCAGCAATAAAGATATATACATGCAAAAATATAAATGCTTGGAAAGGCTGAGTCCTAAAATTGTGAGAAGGTTTAGATGGCCTATTTCTAGATATCCCCCCCCCCCCCCCGTTACTGCTAAATCAATAGATAGATAGACAGATAGACAGATAGATAGATAGATAGATAGATAAACGTGCTATATATATATGTTATATTTTATTTATATACAGTATATGGAACAATATACATCTTACAAAACAGAGTTGCTCCAAATAAAAAGTCTACTTACACTTTAAAAAGGCCCCTGTCTGGCGAAGCACATTGCATAGTTACATACGATTTGTAGTTTGCAATAGTTGTATATGGACGATTTGTAGTTTGCAATAGTTACATACATAGCTGAAAAGAGACTTGCATCCATCAAGTTCAGCCTTCCTCACATATGTTTATGCTGTTGATCCAAAAGAAGGCAAAAAACCTAGTCTGAAACGCTGATTGCGTTATTTTAATTTACGTTTTTTAGCATTAAAGTATATTTGGCTTTTACCTGCTAAGTGTTGTAGACCATTTATTAGACTTTTTATGCTTTTACATTATTTTATCATTTCGTTAACCATTTAATGTTCCTGATACATCTATAATGATTGACTCTACTACACACCTAATCCCTGGAGAGGACAACCCTCTGGAGAACTTATTTAACATTTTATCCTTGGTGGGGATCATACCACCCAAGCACAATCATCTGAGCGGTGCTACCGCTTTATCAATGTGAGTAAACTACCATCTGTTTTATCTGTATTTGATTTTATCACAGTGGGCACTATTGTCTTGCTTTTGTATTTTACCCTTAATATTCATCTGGAGAGACTAACCCACAAGAGTTACATATCCGTCAGTGGGGATTGTACCGCTGTATGTTGTTTTACTTAGAGCTGGTCTATAGCTAAATAGGTCTATTTAATATGAGTGTTAGTCCACTTATCTCTGTTGTGTGCCCTACACATAGCATTTGACTATCTGCATGATTATTGGTTGTTTCTGTTTTAATTGCATATTCCTAATATTATCTGAAGCCTGAACGATTACCAACCAGGAATTCCACAAGAATAGTTTGGACTTTTCTTAACCTCTTAGGACCTTTTGGATTTTATACCTGGTTTTGTATTTTGCATTGTTTTGTTTTCTTCATAGAAAGGGGTTGAGGGTATCCCTTACATTCAGTGTTTGCTGCCTATTCGTATGTGTATATATATATATATATATATATATATATATATATATAGTTGACTCTCTAGCGCGTATCCTACTTTGTATATTTGTAATAATATACATCTGTTTGTTATTTTAAGTTTTGTCAGCATGTAAAATTATGTTGAAGAGGACATATTGCCAACTAGTAGCGATTTCTTGTATTGTCACTCTAGAAAGAATCCAACATATGTGGTGAATGTGAATATTTATAGTGAGGTCTCTTGTAATCAGCAGGTTAGAGGGCAATTTACAAATATTTGAATTTTTGTGAATAACGTGCTAATTTGATGATAGCATGTTTGCCACATACAGATGCTGTTTGTGCTAACTTAGAAGCATATAATTAAACAATTCACCGAAGTAGATTATATTGGAACTGGGTTTAATGTGCACATTGTGTAGAAAAAGAGACATTCAATGTACAAACCTTTCATTAATGAATGCTTGTTCTATTTTCTGGTTCTGAGATGATCACTTCTTAATGCATTGGATAGATGCCACAAAATCATCGGGAAATATTGCCGTAGCTCTGCAGCTTCACACTATCTGTTGCCTTCTCTCCATGTAACAAAGCTAAATATATGAATATATTGTTTACTTTTAATTTAGTAGTTCCTTAAATCACAACTGCACAGATGGCCTATTTGCATGCATGTTGCATTCTAAGGCAACCCCCCCCCCCAAACAAAAAAAACCATGTGTATCTAGAGAAACAAATATGGTAATATAGTAACATTTATCAATTTAACCCACTGCAGGATTTATTCTTTAAACAGTGAATTGTGGTGAAAAAATAAAAATAATTTTCAAAACAGTGGGTAAAATAAAATTTAAGAATAAAATAGTGAAACTGAAAACTGAAATTATACAAGTCTAAACCCAAATATGTGTACTTTATTTCCTTTAAATATGAGATAGGTATCATCCCGCATTTTGTCTGGGGACCATGGCAATCTCTGGATAATCATACATGTTTTCTCCATATTGCCTCCCTCATTCATGCTGATAATGTCTCCTTATTCACGATCCTTGTTAAAACGCAATACTATTTCTTCTAGATTTTTGTTTGCTAAATCTTTTGTTTATCCGCTTCCCCTGATGGATTCTAAACCTTCCCTCCACAAAGTGTACTTCTTGGTCAGTTCTTCACAGTATCTAGTTTGGCAAATAAACTCAAACTAAGGGCTGGATTCTGTCATCAGAAAGAAATTGAACTCTGGTTATTGATACGCTATTCAAAAAGTTAAGGAAAACTTTTGGCTAATAGTATTCAGGCCTACGTTTGAAATATAACTGGAGCTTTTATTGACTTTTTAAGTGAAATGTTTAGCCCAGGGGTGCCCAAAACGTAGATCCCCAGATGTTTTAAAACTACAGCTTCCATGATATTTTGACATTCTAAAAGCATGCAAAGCATCATGGGAGTTGTGCATCTAGGGATCCACCTTTTGGGCTCCCTTGCTTTAGCCAATATTGTACATATTCTGTGAATAAACCATTACATTTCTTAACCACATACACAGCGCTTTTTCCATTTGTTTGACATATGTTTTTTGACATATGTGCTGTTTTTATTAGACGTATTTCTCGTTTTGTTCATTTTGGCCCTTCTCTTTCACCCAGTGTTGATACTTAATTTGAGGTTAATAACTCATAAAAATGAAGCTTTGCGCTATAAATAGACTTTGTTAATGTAAATGTTAGGCACAGCTATTTAACGATCAGACAATTTTTTAACCAACTTGAAAAGGGGAAGAAGAATAATATAAGCTAAGTGATCCCCTGCAGCATTGGAAGTCAGATGCATTACGGCAGACCACCAACGTATCCTGCCTACTGCTGTGCTTGCTTTACAGAAATATATATAAATATATAGATAGCTTAGATTTCAAGTAGAGACTTGTTTTCTTGTCTTTTTCTGTTGTCACTGTGGCCTTATTTTAAGGTCACAGAAGCAATTTTCTAGAATATATAAAACATACTTTATATGTTGATGCTACTGTGATATTTCAAGGAAAGTGACGCAGATGGATGTTATACATTTTTATTTTTAATTTAAAGAAATTTACCTACATTTCTTTGCTTTACAGAACTTCTTTCAGATTTTAACATGGCTAATTGATCAGACATACTTTTTTTAACAAATGTTCTCTGACATTAGCAGCAGAACTGGCGTCATTTGCTCCGAGATGTTTCCCTGTGCAACCTATGTGATCTTCTCTTCCAATGTGTTGCATCACCATTGAGTCATTCATTTATTTTCGCTGTTCTCACCACACAGCTGGTTACCCTCATGAGTGTACAGATGATCACAGATATTAATTAATGTGATCTCCTTGTGCATGCACATAAATTAACATTTAATCAACAATGTGTGAAAAGCTGCCAATGATGTTAGTGGTCAGTGATCGATGACTCATGTAAATGAGAGATAATAACAAGCAAATTTGCTTGTTAAGCATCTCAATTCCAGTGGAAAAATTACATTTAAGACAAACTAGTTCTTCTGTGTCCACATTATCTTATCTCCCTCCCACTCTTTCTTTTCTCCTCTTGCTCATCGGCAGATTAATTTGTTCTTATTTTGAGCGTTTATTCATTTAACTGAAATCAAAACGTAGAAATTAAGGCTATTATGTTTAAGCTGCGTCTATGGCCAAGTTTGAGAATTCATACCTTAGCCTAGATTTTTCCATTCAAATTTCAATTTGCTATAATCCAGAGTTTAGAAAATAAACCCAATGGTTATCATTCTTGGTACCATTCTATGGATGCGACTTAGACTCTGTTAAACAACAAAACTGCGGGACATATTTTTATTATAATAATTATTATTATTATTATAAAATACTTCTATAAATTTTAATTGAGAAGGCATTCATAAAATACAAAATGTAACTAAACAAAAAGTAATATCCTAGTGGTACAATAATTTCTAACAAAAAAATAAACATACTAGAGTGACACAACTTAACACATCATCGAGCAACGTGTATCCAAACACCTACTACGAAACTCAGGAAAGAACGGAAAATGCTTTGCTCCATTCATGGTTGTTATCACTAGTACTATGACTTTGGTCAGAGAGAAGTTCCAGGACCTGGTGAGAAAATACACAAGAAATAACAGTGCACAAATAGAAAATGTTTTCTGTAATGGGCCAAAGGAGTATTTTGAAACAAACTCGAAATTATAAACGGCTAGCGCTATAAGAAATGAATAAAACACAGGCTTTTGTTTAATTATAATTATATTTTTTAAAAAATTATTTTATTTCCACCAACCTTCTACTATAAGTGAAACTATAGGTTTGCATTAGTGTACGTATGAGAAAAATATTTGATTTATTCCCTCAATGTCTCGCTAAACACATACAAAGGTAGAGAAGCTATGCAAGTTGCAGTTTGTGAGCATTTGAAATTCAATTCTACCATGGAAGTAATATGAGAAACATTTATGATTCTTGATTTTCTAAACGATGTTCAATAAATGGAACATTTGTTTACAGGGAACCAAGTTCCCTTGCAATCGATGTAAAGCATGGCATGAATTACATGATTTTCCGTGTGTTGCCTGTTGGAAATGTACTGTGTATTGATTGAGAGCTAGTTTTACCTGGAGTGTCGCGGTTTCAAAGGACTATGTTGGCAATCCCCGAAAACTCTCCCAGACACTGTTCTATATCATGGCTTTGAGCAAAGCAGACAATGTCTCTTCTCCAGCAAACACTGATCAATATCACCACTGCAAAAAATCTTGTTGTTTTTGGTGCATAGAGTTGTGGATTTATAGTCTTATGACATTACAATGCCCATTTGGAAGCAACCACAAGAAGGTATACATTCCAGGAGGCTTTTTGATTGTAATGTCTCTTTAATTATAATTTTCATAGAGAAGGTATATGATAGTCACGGTGAGTATATACATAATTTTAATTGTTTAGTTTTGACACTGTTTGTTTTTTCTTATTGTGTTTTCTATCATTATAATTTTGCACTATATATATTTAGAATGCTCTTAAAACAGATTATTATAATACTCTTATTATTTAGCACTAGCACTATTTGATTTGTCTGTGATTTGTGGTGGGCTCAACACAAATTTGTTTGCTGAGATAGGTGATTTTGAGTAGCCTTGTAAATTGTAAAACTGTATTTTTATGTGTGCGCGGTTCCTTTTTCTGTATTAGTTTTAAGATATTATGATACATTGTTTTAAAATCTTACTGCAAGCCATTATTGGATCTTGGTTCACCTTAGACCTGTATGTTTAAAAAAAAAAAAAAAAAACTCATATATTACAATTCATATGATTGCCCAGAAATCTAGTTGATCAAATATATTAATAACTGAAATTCACATTGCATTCCTTGGATATATTTAATTGAAGCGACAAAAAAGACTTGAACTAATCTATCCATGTAGGCAAAAAATAATAAAATATAAAAAATAAACAAAAATAAAAATATATATTTTCAGTGGCTGCATTAGTTGAATCCCTGATCTGCACTGTGTTAGTCAGGCTTCCCCAAACTCCATCCCTCCAGATGTTGCTGAACTACAACTCCCATGATTCTAAGCCTATCTATTTCATTCTTAGAATCATGGGAGTTGTAGTTCAGCGACATCTGGAGGGATGGAGTTTGGGGAAGCCTGTGTTATATGCCCACTCTAAACCAGAAAGTAATTTGATCAAATGGTTAATAAACGGCAGGTTGTGGGAGAATGGTGAAAAGGCTCATGGAGCAACGCTATTATTTTTATTATATAGTGGAGAAAATAAATAAAAACAAAATCCAAGATAACTAATTGTAACCTAACAAACATTGCAGCAAATATGTGTGTATATTTCATGATGTAAATAATGTTGTTGCTAATGGTGTCTATCCATTCAATCCTGCATTTGTCTCATTTCACCCAAAGGTGCTAAAACTCTGTAACAAAGCAATGCACGTTAAATGTTCACTGATATGAATAAAGCAGTAACTCTGGTAGAGTCCACAGAGACTGTATAAAACTGAAAACACCTTTAAATTGTGTTAAAAAAATGTGTGTAACATTTTATTGAGCAATAGAATAGTACAATACAATTCAAAATGTTAATAAACTATTATAAACGATTATGTAAAAGTGGATCTGCCTTTTTTGGGTGTTTTATATATTATAAAAAAAACACTGCCATATTATTATCAGCTTCTCTGGTTTCATCCACTAAAAGCCACATCACTCATGCGTGCCTGTGATGGCTGAGGAAATGTTAAAAAAACAAACTGTGGCGAAAGGGTCCTCCTGTTGTCAACTTGGGCTTTTACAGTAAGACGAAATAGCCCCTACATGGTCTGCCCAGGGGGTAAACCATCATCAATTGTCCCTGACTATTTACTATGACACAATGCAATCCTTCAGAGTCTGCTTTACCTTAACTATTGGTCTTCACTTTCTATCTCACTTTTGGGCAGAACTAATCTTTTTAAACTTACAGTTCAATGTTTACTGTATCCCCTCCAGGTCTGCCTTGAAATCACTAAATACTCATCTCTGTACATTTTGCCTCATGTTGAGGCATATCCAGCTCAAATGCTTGACAGTGAAAGCCACTGTTTAATGTCCTTTATTACTTAGAGAAATAAAATAAATACGCATCCGTTTCTGACTGTGACCTGCACACGGGGGGAAATAAAAGAGAAACAGCTACCAGTGACCTGTAGTAATAGGGGATTCCATTAAAACCATTGTTTGTTTGGGAAAAAGGAAGGATTTAGCTGCCATTAGGATAGCTACCGAATTTCCTTTGATGTTAATTGGCCACATCATAGTGGGAAGGCACGATGTAGACGCATCAGGGATAAATTGTCTTTTCGGCACGGTATATCTTCATAAGACTCACAAGTACTGCGGTGTAGGGGCGTCGGATAAGATGAGACAAACAATAAAATTAGTGATTCACATCTTAAAATAAGACCGAGAAAATTTTAGTGGCAAACAAAAACTATCCTCCCTGTTCATAATACTGTTTTATCCGTTTTCTATTATTGTATAAACATTTTATATAGTCAAGTGTTTGATATGTGGCACTTAGTTGTGGATGAGAATTTGCTTCTGATTTTAAACTCTCAGATGTGGAATGACTACTTTGCAAGTCTAACAAAAAAAATTATCTTTGTTGTGGGAGCACTCCAGATGACTAGAATAATGCCTGCTGACGTTTTACGCTGTTATGTGGTTCTTATAAAATGAAACATTCTTTTATACGTTCTAAGATAATTTTATTTCACAACAGCAGAGGCATGTGGTGCAGTTAAAAGTAATTAACATATTAAAACATAACAGTATTAGTAAAGTATATTGCCATTAAAATTATTTTAATTCATTACTTTTTTTTTCTGAATAAAGAATATGAAAGAGTGATTATGGAAAATGACGTAAACAGACATTTTAAAGAAACAAATGGTTAGTTTACTACATGTGCTATAAACTGGCTCTGGATTGCAGTTGTGTCACCAACAAATGGATAGTGAGTAGAAAGTTCAATGTATCTATGTATGATGTTTCAGACGTAAACCTACATGAAAACTCTAAAGATTTCAGGTTTAATCTGTTTTAGTCTAATCTCATAGTCAGAGTATAATTTTCTAGAATTCTTAATCCTAAAGTTATTTGGTGACCCTTAATCTCTATTGACCTGTGCTCACATGACAACAGACAGGCGTGTCAATAGACGGGCAAACATTGATCTAAATTGAATAATAGAGAGCTCTGGGGGTCTGCAGCAAAGAGAAAGTGGTGACAGACACTCAGCATACCCCAAGTAAGTTGCTTTACTTACCCTGGTAGGGTGAAAAGACACTCCTGGCACCATACCCACTACAGTGTAATCATGAAGCTAACAGGCTGCTGATTGTCAGCTGACTTTTTCAATTCTGATGTTAAGCACCACTAAGCACAGAGTCAGTACCAGATGATAGCACTGAGGCGAAGGGATGTGAACTTTTCATCTGAGATTGAATTAAGTGCAGTGGTAGGCAACCTATGACATTCCAGATGCTGTGGACTACATCTCCCCACATGCTTTTCGAACATTATGGCTATAAGAGCCTTATGTGAGATGTAGTCCACAGCATCTGGACTGCCGATGATTGCTTTCCCAAGCTTTAATGCATGGTAAAAGATAATTATTTTCCAATTCATTATTTAAAAACAAAAACAAACAAAAAACAACACTTTTTGGAACTTCTTTATTTTATTATTTATTTATTATATCTGTGATGCTTCATTTGTATTAACCCCTTAAGGACACATGACATGAATCCCTTTTATTCCAGAAGTTTGGTCCTTAAGGAGTCAAATTGATTACTTTTAAGTGAATATTTTTAATGGTGAACACTAATATATTTCTTGCTCAATCGCTTTACAATTTGATTTATTTTTATTTTATTATTCTGACCTCTGATCAAGAAATGGATTTATGGCAGTGGATACGTTATCTTACACAGTGCTAGAAACTGTTATTTCTTCATATAAATGCTCAGTCATAAGCAGCTTAATATATTCTATACGTCCCTCTAGGCTCCTGAAGTTTTGGTATAACCCAGGCTAGAGACAAATAGTTGGCTATTGGGAGTTTTGCTATTCAAAGGACATCTTAATTTGTGTGCTAGTATTTCTTCTACAAGAAATATAGCAAAGTCCTCACTTCATCTGGACTGTACAACAGAATAATGCAGTGTCTGATGGGCTAGGGAACTCTATGTTCACTTGCCCAACTGTTGCAGAATGAAAATTATATAATAATAATACAATATTTTATATATTTAATGTAATTGACTGCGGTTTTCTCAGCTGAGATTATACACCTACTATATATATGTAGCATTATTGCTGGACCTTGTTCCACTTGTTGGTTTTCCCCTTTGTTTGTTCATTCCTGTAGTTAATATTTTCTAAAAAACAAAAAAACAAAACAAAAGCTATAAAAAGTGTCATGCTTACACTATGAAATGTACTCCTTAAAACCTGGTTTAATTATAACCTGACAAATTAAAATGAACACATTGTGTAGAAAAACAACAAAAAAAAACACAACAGCCAGTCACAAATTTAAAGTAATTAAAAAGACTGCTTAAAAATGTAACCTTGAACAAGCCTTTATTTGTGAGCATTTCTCTTGCCATTGAGCTATAATCCAGGTTTCTGAACAGTATAGTCCTGTCACATAGATTTATTTAGCATAGCGTGAGAGATGACTGTGACATGGAAAGGCTCTATGTGGCTGCCCTTTGTGAATGACAAATTTTATCCAAGGTATGGTCAAATAGTGTTAGAAATACAATGTACCCATATGATGTCTCTGGGAATTTTCATAATGTATAATTAATCACTTTTAAGAATTATGCTTTATTTTTCTTAGTTGGAGCTACCATGTTGCGTTTGGTCTAATCCAATAAATTAGTTATATTATAGTATATTGCTATGATTGCAGAAAAGAAACACGTATAAATGGTTTTGTGTGTGTACGTGTAAGTGGGTGCGTGCGTGCATGCCTTTGTGGCTGTGCAAGTGTGTGTGTGTGTGTGTGTTTTAAAATTTGCAAACCACCTTTAGTTATTATTATGTAATATATATATATATATATATATATATATATATATATTTATTAAGAATATATAAACAATACCATTAAAAGGAGTTCTGAAGACATATTTAAAAACATGATAACAAAGGCAGAGTGCTTTATGAATCTCTCCAGAGCTTCAAGATGGCATTTATTTCCCCAAATATGTATCCATTGTTATAAACTAGAAATTAAAATAAATTCAAAGTAAATTTCTAATTTTATCCAAAGTAGCCAAACTGACAGCACAGCTGACTTTGGGAATTTTTCCAGTTCAGTTATTTCAGCCTTAAATTTGAAATTCACTGAATTCTCGATTCAGTAAATAACCCCGATAATGTTGGAACAGATTTAGTATTTGTGCTCGTTTTCAAGTTTTAGGGTTAGTGTTAGTGTATATATATCTGTAATCTCAGAGCAGTAAACGGTATACATGTCCTGGAATGCACAAATTAGTGCACATTACGCTCTTGCCATTATTTCAGCTTGGGAGAGCGATTAGGTATAATGTTTAAATAAAATGGCAAAATTCATTTTAACTACAATTTGTAACATCAAAAACTGTACAGTGTGATGAAAAAAATATCCACTGCACAATATATTTTTTCAGGAACATATTTAAATGAATATATATATATAGTTTGGGTATACATTTATTTTTAGCTAGCATACAGGTGTCGGGGTGCATTCTAAATACAATTTGGGAGACTGCAGCCTTTATTTAATTTAGTTCTATATTTTTTTATTTCCTTTCTTCATTTTCTGTTTGCCATTTCTTTTGTTTTAGCAAACCAGTCTTTAATGCAAATATGTACTTTTAAGAAACAGAAAGTTTCACTACAGTGCTTAAACGCAAATTTGATTATACAATGTTTTCATGATAGATTTCTTTTGTGGTTTCTGAAGAAGGTTAAAGGACTGGAAATAAAGGATAAAAGCAATAGAGAGGTGCACTTTTCAAAAACACTTTAGTGTACCTGCGCTAATGTGCATTTAATTATTTGAAGGTAAGATTAATGATATCGTTTGCTGAGAGAGCTGTAGATTGAATCTTACAATTTACAAAGAGCAAAATGAGTTCTCCAGCAAATGTAATTTACTTTGGTAAAATTCTTCAGCTCCAATTAAGCAGTTCCAAAGTCCCCTTAAGTCTAAAAGTATTGTAATTTTTTTTTTTCAATATAAATATTGGCAAAAGGTTTCTTGAGAAAGTATCTATTTTTATGATTATAGTTCTATATCCACAGTCGCAATAGACTGTACATTTGAGAACTAGGACCTCAAAGACTCCTGCAATAGTTTGTCTTTGTCAAAAGTATTACCTGTTACCATGGGCGTCCGCAGGAATTTTTCCAGGGGGGAGGCATAATTGTAATGACATCTATGCTTGGCCCCTTTTTGACAGTGTCATGAAGGGGAGGAGCATAGTCATTATCACATAAAGCAAGGATGAATAGCGTTTTCACAACTATGGTGTCAGGAATACATGTTTGTATTCCTGACACTATAGTGTTCCTTTAAGCAAATTAAAGGAACATTCTGGTCACCATAACAACTTCATCTAAATGAAAATGCTATGATGCCTTGAAGCTCCTGGGTGCTCTCTTTCCTTTAACCCCTTAAGGACACATGACATGTGTGACATGTCATGATTCCCTTTTATTCCAGAAGTTTGGTCCTTAAGGGGTTAATGGGGTTAAACCACTCTCAAATGGTTTAACTCCAAAGGCTTCCTCCAGCTCCAGGTCGCTCAGTGGTATTCCGCATCTGAAACGGAGTGTCAGGAAGTGCAGATTGACGTCAGGCATGGGTGCTGCTGATTGGCTAGAGTTAACAGTTGACGCTCTAAGCCAATCACTAGTTCCTGGTTCATAAAAGTTTTTTTTACTTTTTTTTATGAATGGGGAGCTACTGATTGGCTTAGAGTGCCAGCTGACCGCTCTAGCCAATCAGCAACACCCCTACCCAGCGGCACTCTGTGCTTCCTGACACTCAGTAAATAAAAGTGAACATATTAACACTGATATTTTTTTTTTACCTGGGGAGATGAGAAGGTCCAGAGTTTCCCTGCCAGGCCCAGGTACCAAAGCCTTATGATGTGGTGTCCAGAATAAAGTGGAGGGTTCACTTCATTTGTCCTTCCTGCTCCAATCTCATTTTCTTCTCCTTCATTTGACAGTCTTCTTTTTCTTCTGACACTGTCTTCTATATTTGGCTCCTTCTGCTCCTTTACCTTTCTACTCCTTTCTGCTTATTTTGCGCCCTTCTGCTCCTTTCTCATTCTGATTCCTTTCTTCTCCTTGCAGACCCTTTCTGCTCCTTCTCCTACTTTAGCTTTGTGCTCCTTGCTGTCCCTTTCTGCTCCTTCTTCTACTTGACCTTTGTGCTCCTTCTGATTCTTTCTGCTCCTTTACCTTTGTGCTCCTTCTGTCCCTTTATGCTCCTTGCAGAGCCTTCCTGCCCCTTGCTGCCCTTGCACCTTGCATACCCTTCCTGCTCCTTGCTGCCCCTGCTCCTTGCAGACCCTTCCTGCTCATTGCAGACCCTTCCTGCTCCTTGCTGACTCTTAATTTAGGCTGCCCCCCACCCCCATGCCTCACTTGCCTAATCTATAGGCTTCCCGCCAATGCCTCATTTGCCTAATCTATAGGATGCCCCCCGATGCCTCACTTGCCTAATCTATAGGCTGCCCCCCATGCCTCACTTGCCTAATCTATAGGCTGCCCCCCATGCCTCACTTGCCTAATCTATAGGCTTCCCCCCCATGCCTTACTTGCCTAATCTATAGGCTTCCCCTCCATGACTCACTTGCCTAATCTATAGGCTGCCCCACCAATGCCTCACTTGCCTAATCTATAGGCTGCCCCCCATGCCTCACTTGCCTAATCTATAGGCTGCCCCATGCCTCACTTGCCTAATCTATAGGCTGCCCCCCCATGCCTAACTTTCCTAATCTATAGGCTGCCCCCCATGCCTCACTTGCCTAATCTATAGGCTGCCCCCATGCCTCACTTGCCTAATCTATAGGCTGCCCCCCATGCCTCACTTGCCTAATCTATAGGCTGCCCCCCATGCCTCACTTGCCTAATCTATAGGCTGCCCCCATGCCTCACTTGCCTAATCTATAGGCTGCCACCCCATGCCTCACTTGCCTAATCTAAAGGCCATCTCTCTCCCCCATGTGCCTCACTCCCCTAATCTATAGGCTTTCTCCCTCACCCCCCAATGCCTCACTTACCTGATCTGTAGGCTGTCTCTGGCTGCATGTGTTGCTCCCCTGCGGTTTCAATCAGCAGAGAGAAGCAGACATAGATGCAGCTTCCTATCCCTGTCTCTCCATACACAGCGCCCTCCCTGCGGACGCCCATGCCTGTTACTTACAGTTTTAAGTCATGGAGGTGATTCCAAGGGTCTACGCTTCTGTGGTTTAGAATTGGTAAAGAAAAGTGGTTTAGAACTGGTAAAGAAAAGAACTGGTAAACAAAATTGACATGGTGTGTTCAATAAAAACATGGCAACATTTCATTCTTTGTGTGTTATTAGTTTAAGCAGACTGTGATTGACTATTGTTGTGACTTAGATGATGATCAGATCACATTTTATGACTAATTTGAGCAGAAATCCATATCATTCCAAAGGGTTCACATACTTTTTCTTGCAACTGTATATATGACAAGAAGGATGGATTGAATCTAATGTACTATCCACCTTCCCTGTCTTTTGCTTGATACTTATAAGTGTTAATATTAACCACTTCTGTGTCCCTAGATCTTATGGACACACATACCTGCCATTATTACACTAATATTACTATACCACTATCATATTGGTCTGTTGACTTTGGACTTTTTACATGTTTAGGGGTTAATACATAGCCGATACAACAGGCTGTTTGAAACGCCTGCAACTGATCTCGGCCCTTTTCCCCGCCTACTTTGGACGAGATGACAGCCTATTGGCTACAGGTTATTGGTGCTGTGTAGCTACCTTCCCCCTGACATCGCTGCATGACAGTGTAGGGGGCAGGTCTCTACCCTTTTTCCCGCCTACTCTGGACGAGATGATAACCCATTGGCAGCAGGATACTAATGCCGTGTGGTTAACCCCCACCTAACGTTGCGGCACCGGATTGGCCGCATGACGTAATGTAGGGGGCGGGCCTACACCTTTTAAATACCCGGCGGGCTTATTTAGATACCATTGCCCTCAATAAAGGCGCAACATAGTACCGAAACGTGCGTCGAGCGAAGATGCTGCATTTAGGCTATTTCCTTTAATCATCACAGGGGTCTCTGTGGAGCCTTACTAACAAAATATATTTTTTTGTAAACAGCTACTTTATTGTAGGTTAAGCCTAGGTGAATAGTGCCTTCTCTATAATGTTCAACACTAGGTTTAGAGATTAGGGTACTTTGGCAATTTACTTATCAGGCATTGTGGGGTGGGTGGATGTTGTAGGTAGCACAGTACTCAGGTATCTTACTGGGAAACCGCATCTTTTTAGCCCTGGTGGTGATAATTGTCTTTAATTAATTCAGGCTTTTTTGCCATTTCCAGATACTCTGTTGCACATTTAAGCTACATTGGAGATTTAAATTCCAGAGAGGGGTAGGGGCAGGTACTAACCCTTATTTCCCACACCCTGTTTGGAGTAACTTTCTGAACTTTATACCTGTACAGCTTTAAAGTATCTTACTTGGGAAACCGCAATTCTTTTGCCCTGGGGGAAATATTCCTTATTTCTACCCACGTAGGCTTTGCTTTCTACTCCCAGATGCTCTGATGTGCATTTAAATAATAATATACAACTAAGAGTCAAGAAAGGGGGAGATTGTTAACTTTCATCTCCTAATTCTTTTGATTGAGTAGGGAGGGGTAATCTACCATTACTCTTTAATTGATTTTTACTCTCTCTCTCAGCTATTATACTGAGAATTCCCCTCTATCACCCCAAACTCTGTACTTTTTTTGAAGCCATCCATCATTATCTAGATCATGTGTATATATTGACCTGATCAATGTCGTTACAAATTGCCCTAACAGCTACAATTTACATAGTTATTTAACTTTATGCACTTGAATAGCTACAGGAACAGCTGCTTTATAATTTGGATACTTGTCTAGCAGCTAAATTTAGGACATATCAGGCAGGCATGATAGACGCCCCTTTTTTAAGCACATATTTTTATATCACCGTTTTGTTTCGATTCACATATTAGTATTACGTGTCTACATAAAGACTTTTTAACAATTGTAACCCCTTATGCTTACTACTAAAGGGGGTTAATTGTCTGTATGGTTAAACCTTTGGCCGGTTCTTGGGAATTGGTATCTGAGCAAGACTTGGGTTCTCATTTTCAGTATACCTGCTTTAAGGGATTTTTTTCTTTACATGTTACTTACAGTTTTAGCACTCTTGAATGTTATTGTACACTAATAGACTACACACATACATATTGCATTTGTATTTTCATTGAAATAAAGGGTGAATTCAAGCCACCCAATCTTTTATTACCCTTCAATAAATAATCAATAGACTTGGGATTTATTTCAGACCAAACTGCAATTAGCCTCAAATTGGGCGATCGGTTGAATTCCCAAATTCTGTGCCTTAATATTCTAGAATTACAAAGTAACTTAATTGTGCAATACCGAACACGTTCGGGGAGTTAATATTCTAATTTCTATTAATGGCACCAAAAAAAAAAAAAAAGAGGATTAAAAGAAAAAAATATATATTGATGGTTAGGGGACAGCCAATCTTGATTTTCTTCACAGATCAAGTGATAAGTGACCAATAGAAGGAAAAGAGGAGGAGCAGTAAAAATATACTGTATATATTTAATAAATATGTAATACGTATAATTACAGATTTTATGATTAATTCTACAGTTTTTCCCCTGTATTGGTTACTTTTTCTCAGTTGATCTGTGAAACAAATGGCAGTAAAATTCTATATGTTGCATATTGTGAAGAAATCTGATTGTCCTATTTTCACACCTTCTTGGTTGTTTTACGGATTCAGCTCCGAATATGCTGCTGTCCGAAAAACGTTCTATCCTTGAACAAAATGTAGCAGAAACAACAGTTCTCGCTGTGCACAAGTCTATTACCAACATTATTTAAGAGAAAACAATTGTTTCTACGTAAATATAATAAAAAAATAAAATAAAAAAAAACCTTGTCAATGCCTTAGTTGCTTAATGGTTTACTCCAACAGTTATAATCACTAGAGCCCACTGTTGGGGTTATGATGGGAGGAGTATCCTGGTGCTATTCCATGGTAATTGGGAAAACCCTTTTAATTGGTCCAGGTGGCCACCAGGTCTCCAGTGACATCCGACTTTTGCACAGCTGCTGCCTCTGCCGCTGACTCCTGCCTCTGATTCATTGCCTGGAAGTGTCAGCTGATTGCACTCAACCAATGTATTAGATTCTCTGCATTGAAATTAGTACAGAGTTAACTTTAAAGTTAACTCTAGTCCAGGGCTGGCTGATGAAACCCCGTGATGTTTCTGGAGGTGGAGTTACACCTCTGGCAGCTAGAGGGGTTAAACCCACTACATGTAGCATTTCAACACAAAACACTGCAGATTCCAGGGCACCATAACAACGCCAATAAACATTGGTGGTCATGGTGCCTGGAATAACCCATTAAGTGTGCATTAATACCTGTTGAGATCTCTTTGATGGTGATTTGATGGTGTTTATGGTTCTGGTTCCCATAGCAACTTGCCATGCCGTTACACCTCCCTTTGTGTTCTCCTATCACACTGATGTCATACATTCAAACAAGGCTGGTGTTTGGGCAGGAATTCACTTATACCACAAGTATGTATTTGTTCATTCTATGTTATTATATACATGATTAAGGCCAAAAGGCTATAACATTGTATTTTTATTCTGTCCCCATGATCTAATAAACCTTTTCCGTTGTTGCACTATATACCATGATGCCTATGGATAACTTCTTCTAGACAGGTCATGGATGACAGAATGCAGGAATATAAAAAGTTAAGCCAGGTCTCATACCAAAATCGCTATCTGAAACACTATGACATAACAGAGAGCTAGAAATGACAATAGGGCAACAAATAATTGGAGGATACAGCTTTTATAGTGATCTACTTGACTAAGATTCTGTCGTTAACCTGTTGCACTGAAATACCCTAGTGCACAAGTTTGGTTTCTGCTGATAGTGTTCAGCACAGCTGATTGCAATAATTAGGATTTAGGCTACAAGAGGGCACTCCGAGAAAGTGAGCAGCATTTTGAGGGCTGTTTAAGGTAGGTCTCGAGACTGGAAACCCCTGACACCTCAAGGTGAAATTATTAATAATATTATTACTAAATGATTTAATTATAAATGGTTCATTCATTTTAAGCTAGCTTCCACTTCTGTACTGCAGTGTTGACATCATATTTCACATTATATATGTGACCTTGCTTTTCTATTTTGTGCCAATTTATCAAAACATTTGGAGTTACCAGTAATTCTCTCTATCCTAACTAGACCCCATATGTCGAATGAAGAGGAGCAGGCCTACAACATGATACTGTCACACCAATACCTGACAGTAGATCTTGTTCTTTAAGAGATACCATGTGTCAGAATTTTCGTACACTTACAGCATCTTTAAGTCTTAAGGCCAGAATAATCCTACATTTTCCTATAAAGTCATCTAATTATATTAGTACAATGAAGACGAAATATCCTACCTGTTAGCTGATCAAAATATATATATATTTTTTTTATAAATCTCTTTATTAAAGGATTAACAAGGACGACATGTCAGACTGATAGGACACGCAGGTCCAGAATTTTGAATGAAACAACAAAATATAACAGGTAGATAGCGGCTTTGAACATTCACTAGGTAATCAATAGCGGTCTAAACAATAAAATATCTACGACAATTGAGCCTGGTCCTTCATAAGCGTATTTTCAACATGTGAAAAGATATAAGCGGCAGTAATCTTGCCGACAAAACGCTTTATATACTAGATTCTGGGATGAAACGTCTCAGGTATAAACAGGTAATGTCCGGAATCGAGCCCTCCATTACGTACAGTACACGTTATAAATATCTATTGTGCTATTTGCTCACCTACACACTTAGGTTTGGGAATGCTATATCTGAAAATTAAATGGCTAGTGGTATCGATACCAGGGCAAACAAGCAAAAAAGAAACCCCTGATGTATGAAGAGTGGATTCACGTGCCTTGGTGAAGACCTCAGGCCCCGTGTAAACTTGGGAGACGGGACCTATAACTAATAAAGGCCTCATATGTGACCCATCGACGGTCCCCTCCAACTCAGCTCTGGATCAGGCCAGTTGGCCATTTCAACGCGTATGAAAAAAGAAAAAAACAAAAAGGGGGGGGGGGACGTGAGGAGGTTCACCATCTCAAGTTTCATAAGTGAAGCGTGTTATGTAAGTTGTAGCGTGTGCTATCGGTGCATAAGCAGGAATTGTGTCGGGGGGGTGTCACATCTATAACCCACGGTTCGGTGGGTATCATCCCATCATAAGATAGGTAATAATCAAGTCTGATAGTCAGGTAGTTCAGTCCGTGAGCGCTTGCTATATAGTGTTGTTGTCGTGTGTGTATCTCGGATCTCCACATCATGTATTAAGGTCGAAGTGTGTAGTCATTATCTCACAGTGAGCGTCTAAAGGACTCCTCCGGTCTGAGTCCGGAACCTCGGCCACCGACATGGGTAGGGAAGGGGGTGAGGGGGGAGAATAGGAATGGAACAGAAAGGGTATTGCTCCCTCTGCCTAACTCGGCACGGCCCTCGCACCCGACGCGCTCCCTGGAGCGCCCCTGTCCTCGCGGCACCGAGAAATATACATGAACCACGGCGTCCACATTTCCGCATGCTTCGTTTCCCTGCCAGTTAGGACAGAGTAGGCTGCTTCAGCACTTTGGATTTCCTCCACCCTAAGAATCCATTCGGATTTGGAAGGTGTATCAGGTTTTTTCCAGTGAGCTGGAACGTTGGCTTTAGCGGCGTTGAGTAAGTGCCGCAAAATCGATTTTTTGTACGATGAAATAGAGGACGACGTGATATGCAGAAGGACGAGTTCCGCTGACCAGTCCGGAACGTCCCCCAGGATCTGTACGATTGTGTCCCTGATCATCTCCCAATACGGGGTTATAGCCGTGCAGGTCCACCAGATGTGTAGAACCGTTCCGCTCGCCTCCTGACATCTCCAGCACACAGAAGGTATGGAGGGGAATATGCGGTGCAATAAGGTCGGCGTCCTATACCAATGGGAGATGAGTTTATAATTCACATCTTGGTAATAAGAACTCATGGAGCTCTTATGCTGCCATAATAATGCTGTATCCCATTGTTGTACAGTGAGAGATGTTCCAAGTTGTTCTTCCCATTGTCTCTTGAACGTCTGAGACGTCGTTACTTGACTGGTTTGGAGGTATGTATATAGGACCGATATAGCATGCTCCACAGCCGTGCCTTGGTCGCAGAGGTTCTCGAACCATGTGAGGGGCCTGTGCAGCTTGTCTTTATGAGGTAGTGTTTCATAGAAGTGCTGTAATTGGAAGTATCGAAAGCATATGAGAGGCGTTCGTGGTCTGTCGCCCATCATCGAAGGCAAGGTCCGCAGCCTCCCGCCCTCAAGGGCTCTGTGGATGGGTATATACGTCCCTGTGTCCTGCAAGGGCCAGGCTATGGGGGGAAGTACCCCACCTATGGCCTCATTATGCGAGATCGGGAGCATCGGGCTCGGGGATGGGGATATGTGATCCAACTGTCTCACAAATCTCCATCCCACCAAAGTCTGGTAGGTCAGTCCCTCGACCGGGTGGCGGGTCGGTGATCGCCTCGGGGAGCCCCATATGTGTTCCTCCAATGTCGGGCCTATAAGACCTTTATCAAGTGTCACCCATTGCTTGGTGGAGGGTGTTATATGCCAATCCAGGATGCGTTGCATTATCGCGGCATGGTAGTATTTCTTGAAGTCGGGTAATGCCAACCCACCCTGGGTTCTAGGTCGGCAGATGATTTCGTGCCGGATCCGAGATCGACCGCCTCTCCAGATATACTTGAGCACTGCCGTCTTCAGGGTAGAAAAGAAGACCATCGGTAGAGCTAGAGGTATGGTTTGCATTAGGTACAGAATCCGCGGAAGGATGTTCATCTTGATTACCGCGACTCTGCCGAGCCAAGTGATGTGTGGGTGTGCCCATCTGATGAGGTCCGAAAGTACGGCCTTTAATAAGGGTGCGAAGTTGTGTTGGTACATGCTATTCGGGTCTTCTGACACCCAGACCCCCAGGTATTTCATTTTGTCATGACACCAATGAAATGCGAACTCTGTTTCCAATGAGCGGAATTCCTCTGAGGGGAGCGTGATGTTCAAGACCTCGCATTTCGATACATTGAGCTTAAATCCAGAGATTTGCCCGAATCTATCGAATTCCTTGAGTAGGCACGGCAGCGTGATCCTAGGGCTGCGGACAAAGAAAAGAAGATCATCCGCGTATGCTGCCACTTTGTGTTGTGTCCCTTTCCAATCATAACCATGTATGTCTGGATTGTTGCGAATCGCTTGTAAGAGGGGTTCCAGAGAGAGGGCGAACAATAAGGGCGAGAGCGGGCATCCTTGTCGGGTTCCGTTGCTAATTGCGAAATCCCCGGTTGTAGCCCCGTTCACCCTCACAGACGCTCGTGGACTGCTATATAGCGCGGATATCCACGCAAGTAGTCTCTGCCCACATCCTTGTAAACGGAGGGTCTCTAGCATATACTTCCAGTTGACAAAGTCAAATGCCTTTTCGGCATCGGTAGACAGCAGGAGCAGTTGTGTCCCCGATTTTCTAGCGTGGTGCTGGATGGAAAAAAGTCTCAATGTGCTATCTCGAGCCTCCCTACCTGGAATAAAGCCTGTCTGGTCAGGATGTATAAGATCAGGGAGCAGATGTTTAAGACGGGTGGCTATGACCTTCGTGAACAGCTTGGCATCGATATTTAGTAAGGAGATCGGCCTGTAGCTACCACATTGTAGGGGGTCTTTCCCCGGTTTCAGTAAGACCGTGATGGTGGCAGCCAAGGATTCCGTCCCCAGGGATCCGCCTTCACCAACCGCATTGACTGCCTTAGAAAGCCAAGGCAACAATGTATTAGTAAAGTTTTTGTAGTATCCCGTGGGGAAACCGTCTGGTCCGGGGGCCTTGCCCGTTTTGGAGGTCTTAAGGGCTGCTGACAGTTCTTCTATGGTTATCGGGGCATCCAAACGTGTGGCAGACTCTTGGTCTATCACTTTAGTGATTGTGTCGGTCAAATAGTCCCGCGACGAGTCGTGTACACTCGGGACTGTGGGGGTTCCATTATGACCATAGAGGTTATATAGGCGTTCATAGTACAATCGGAACTCTTCCGCAATTGTCTGCGGGAACTGGGATACTTCTCCCGAGGTCAGCCTGATCTTATGGATTTGTCGTTGGGGTTAGGGGGGGGTTTCAATAGTCGTGCCAGATATTTGCCCCCTTTGTTCGCGTGCGTGTAGTAGAAACCCTTGGTACGTTGAACCGTGCTAAGATGTCTTTTAAGGATAAGGTCCTTCAACTTCCTCCTCTGCTCCATCAATTCGCCATACGTAGCATTGAGTTGGGAGCGTTTATGTTGGCGTTCCAAGGTAGAGATAGCAGCGTAAACTTCGACCATGTTTTGCATGAGGGCCTTGCGCTTCTGGGACGCGATGCGAATGAGCGTGCCCCGAATTACACTCTTGTGAGCCTCCCAGATTGTGAGAGGGGAAGAGTCTGAGGTGTTGTTTTCTCTGAAGTATTGTTCCAGTTCCTCTTGGATTTGCATTTTAACGCCCGTGTCCAGTAGTAGAGATGGGTTGAGCCTCCAGGTCCATTTCTTCGGTCTGTAAAGAGGTGAGTTCAGCTCAATCTCGACTGCGCCGTGATCTGACCAGGTGGTCGTTCCAATGTCGGCCCCGATAAAGATATAATCTATGCGTGAATAACGATTATGGAGTGCGGAGTAATAGGTGTAATCCTTTGTTGAGGGATGAAGGGCCCTCCAGCAATCCACTAATCGTAACGAGTCGAGTGACTGCCTTATTGACCTAATGTTGCGTTGTGGTATGCAGCTATGACCCGTGGAGGAGTCCAGGGTCGGATCGAGTGGGGCGTTGAAGTCCCCTCCCATCACCAGTATCCCATCCGTGAAGTCCTCCAGTTGGAGTAAGACATTGCGTATAAATGATGCTTGCCTTTTGTTGGGGACATAAATATTCGCTATTGTATATATCTTATCCGCTATGGTGCCTTTGAGGAAGAGATATCTCCCCTGTGAGTCCTGAGCGCGTTCCAGTTCTTTAAAATCCAGTTCCGTCGCAATTAATATGGCTACACCAGATTTGTGAGCTGTAGGGTGGTTGCAAAAGTAGTTAACCGGGTAGTGTCTACTTCGCAGTCCTGGTGCCGAACCCTCCTTGAAATGCGTTTCTTGTAGCAAGGCAATTGAGGTGCGTTTCTTCCTCATTTCCCGTAGCAGGTGCGTTCGCCGTTCCGGGATGTTGAGTCCCCTGCAATTCTGGGTGAGGAATCTCAGAGGTGCACTCTGGAATGCCATACTTCCTTATTCGTGCCGGTAGAACTCCCAAACGGAGGAGGACCGTGTGGTATCCTCAAGACTCCGGGAGGCCAAGGGCGACCGCGCACCCGGCGCGTGGGCCAGAAGTCGAGCGGCGAGAAGGGAGAAGGTGGGAAAAAAGGGGGGGGGAGGGTGTGTGTAGGGAGGGCGAGGGTAGTGGGGGGAGGAGCGGGCAATAGCAGTAGTCGGACGCCGGCGAGCCCTGGAGTCAATACAGGAGGGTCAAGCTAACAGTATCTTGTGTATGTGTGGTTAGTCGTGTGACTGTATGTAGGTAATTTCCCAGGAACCAGTGAGCGTCCCAAGTTAGGATTCCCTAAACCGGTTGAAGGAAAGTCTCGCGCGGTAACCGGTTGCGGCTGAAGTTAGCTCCGGGACCAGCCCAGGAGACCAAGTTCCTTCCGTACGGTCACCAAGTGACTTGCGCGAGTAGATGTTGCAGAGAACGTGGGTCAAGCCCCAGCCAAGCGAGGTGTCAGAGAGTCGATGGGTCAAGTATGAGGGCTTCCACTCCACCACACCCCCCAATTTGAGCTTTGAGCAAACAGTAACAACATGGGAACATTGCACGTCATAAGTGGAGCGAGCCGTCAACAACTTTAAACATCATAAATATATATACAATACACAATTCTCCCCATGACCCAACATAAGGATCCCCATCGTACCCGTGTCCCTCTAGCTCCTAGAACCATTGCGCCAGAGGCTTCCCCGGGCGGGAGCAATCGCAGGTGTATCACCATAAGGGGGGGGGTGGATGGGGGGAGATGTGCAGGTCGCACTTGCGTCAGGTGATTAGAGTTAAGGATAAATGCTGTACCCACTGATGTGAGCCCGTGGGCCTAGGGCGTAGCGGGTGGCGAACCATGCAAGTGCTCCCTCTACTGGGGAGGGGGGGGGGAGGGAGAGAGGGGGAGATATGCCAAGTAACCACTGGTAAGTACAAACTTTCATACGCTTTCATGAGCCCGTAGGCTCGGAGTATGGCGGCGATCCTTGTATGTGTTCGATCTATCGGGGGAGGAGGGGGAGGGGGGGGGCGCTAGAAATGCTATGGAAGTGAGACGCAGGCCTTCATAACTTTCCGTGCAATACTGATTAACAATGTACGTGGATACTGGCCCAAAATGAGATGCATGTATTAAATCAATAAAACATCACAATGTATGGGAAAAGCATGAAACACAATTCACATTTCCCCCCATCTCCCCTTCCAAAGCCAAACAAGAAGGAACCCACAGTACCCTGTATGTCCCCGTAGAAGAGTAGTTCCCCGCAACAATTGAACATATGAATCTAGGCATTCTACACCCGGGTGGAACTTATAAGAGGTGCCATCCATAAGGCAACAAGTGTGAACATCCCTCAATGCCCCCCTTTCCCCCCACCCCAAGGTAAGGCGAACCCGTTTCAACCCTTAAGGAGCTAGCGGTTGGAGATACATATGGGCCAGTGTCGCTATCTCCATGGTACCTCCGCCTGTGCCAGAAGCAGGATCTGGTTCCCCCCCCATATATGTGCCCCAATCCCCTCCACCCAAAGCCCGTGTCCTCTCTTATTAAGCCCAAAGTACAAGGTACCTGAAACTGGGTCATAAGTCAAACCTGTGTCCTGTAGATTCTGAGAGGTAGTATCAGCCATCCGGCAACAGCTTAGGGGCGCATCGTAGTTGGTTAAGGAGGGCGTATGAGATGTTGAGGGTGCAGTAAGGAAAGCCGTCCCGGGGTTGTATCAGGCGTGCCTGGGTCCAGTTTGGCAAACGGTGTCACGCCTCTGGAGACAACGGGTCTCTGTGGCTTCCCATATGTGGAGCAGTGGGTGCTCTCCCGCCCCGATGTCTAGGTCCCCTCTGCGGCCTTGGCGGCGGATTCAAAGGACCAAGGATCCAGTCAGGAACCGGCGGTGAGGGAAGGCCCAATTCTTCCATGAAGCGTGGCACCTCTTCAGGCCACCTAAGAGAGAGCCAGCGGTTTTGATGTCTGACTTGCAGGGAGAAGGGGAATCCCCATTTATAAGGTATGTTGCGGTCTCTGAATATCGTAGTGACCGGTCGTAAGGCCCTCCTGGCTTCAAGCGTCATTGGGGAGAAGTTATTATAAAGAGAGACCTGGGTCCCCCGGAAGGGCCAGGTCTGCCTTTCCCTGGCCTTCAACATTATGGCATTTTTTATCGGGAACGAGTGTAGGCAGCAAATTAGGTCACGCGGGCCCTCCTCTGCTGAGCGGGGCCGCAAGGCTCTGTGTGCCCTTTCAAACTTAATTTCTGTCGGAGGAGATGGTTGCAGGAGAGAGCCAAAGAGGTCAGTAAGTGTAGCCACTGCATCCTCCGGCCCCTCAGCCTCAGGCACCCCGCGGACTCGTATGTTGCATCTTCTACCCCTATTGTCAATATCTTCCATCTGTCGGCGTAGAGAGAGCAGCATCTCGCCCTGACGTGCTACCGCGGTGTCTGTGGCCGTAGCCCTGGCTGTAAGGGCCTCATTCGCTTCCTCCACCACTGTAATGCGGCCTGCCTGCGCGGTGAGGTAGTTGCGCATCTCCGCTATTTCGGACCACATGGTGTCCTGAATTGTGGCGATAATGGCCTGGAGGTCAGCTTTTGTAACCACTGACTCCTTTAGGTCCTGCAGGGAGGCCTCAATGTGGCTCAGGGCTGGTACCTCCGCGTCCGGCGCCGATGTCGTGGGCGCCGCCATCTTGGGGCTTGGAGAGCCTCCGCTCGATCCGGGTTGCGGCTGTAAGAAGCCGTCCAGCGGTCTCTGTTGTGGATTCTTAGGGGTTTGGGGGTGCTCCGGGCGTTTTGTGCGCCCCATGAAGTTAGTGGATGCGTGCTTATGTAGCTATTTGGGGTCCGGTGGAGCGGAGCTCACTCTTCACGCGGCCATCTTGGCTAGAGCCGGAACCACGCCCCCTACACACTCCAGCTGATCAAAATATACGTCCCTGTCCATTTTAGGTGGTTCACTGTGTCTCCTACAAGATTTTTCATGAATTTTCAGAGAAATTGCTTTTTGTTACCCTGCTCAAAAGCTCAAACTTGTGAAAATGTAGTTACTGTGGTAAATTCCAGCAATACTTTGACATCTTTGTCAATATCCTAGTTCCACTAACTTTTCTCTATTTCTTATGACATTCACTTTGTCTCATAGCATTGACAACGACTTCAACATTCTATAAAGATATTTCTACCCCTCTTTTGATCTATTTCAACCATACAAGCCTATAGATTATTTGTTAGTCATGTTAGGACCATGGCTATCTGCAACAAGATATTGTCAATAAAATCCTTTTTTTAATCCATATAACTTTGAACATTGCACACATGTGAAAGGTCAATCGAGTTTATCGGTTATCAAGAAGCAAGGCAATGGAGGAATGATACTGAATGATAGGTTCCAAATATGTAGAGCCAACCATATAAAAGACAGGTGCCCAGTCTTCGTTCTTAGATGTTGAGTACTGATCTAACAGACTGAAGTATTTCTAAGGAGTCCTCTGGTCTCTGTAATGGTCACTTAATAGTGCTGCATGGGATATCATTGATAAGCGCTTATCTAGCCATAAATACTAATTTCATTTAACCACAAGTATCGCCCTTTTTGGAAATGTGGACACCAAGAGCTCTGCTTCTATGGAATAGCTGACAGCAAACCAACTTTGAGCAGTGCAAAGAAGAAAATAGTGGTCTGTACTTTGAAATGTTTGTAGTGTCTCCAAGATATAGTGTTGCACTTTGTATCTAAATCCTGCTTCTACTAATTATAGTGATCATTTTACACTGGTGCTGTCTATGGGTTCTCACTTTGCTTTGTCTGGACCATCATTGTTGGCTCTTATGCTTACAAGATGACTTCAGCGTAATGTCTATAACAGATGCCCTACAAGCTGGCCACTTATACTAAAGACTGCCTCTGGTTTATAATTCTCATGTACAACCAGTTAAGGTAACACTATATCTAACACTGCAGGAGGAGACAGTCTAGTGAACTGGTTGTAAGTTTTATTCATCTAATATGGAGAAATTTCCATATTACTTTCTGTTTTTCCAATGCTTCTGTTTCTATTAATATCAACCTGCTCTTTAACCATACAGTGACAGTAACATTTTAAAATCCTTTTACATGTATCGTGTATGCCATTTTTTTTTTTTATCATTTTGATTACGGTAATGAAGAAAAATTAGTTTACAAATTTAGTGTC
Source organism: Pelobates fuscus (assembly GCF_036172605.1). Classification (NCBI taxonomy): domain Eukaryota; kingdom Metazoa; phylum Chordata; class Amphibia; order Anura; family Pelobatidae; genus Pelobates; species Pelobates fuscus. The sequence continues at coordinate 331,070,358 of NC_086319.1, forward strand.
AGATTTTGCTGGTGGTAGCCTTTTTTTTTTTTTTTTTACACCACCAAGTAAATATGTTGAGGTTTCATATGATGTAGAGTTAATGAGAAATAAACATCTCAGCTGAACTTTTAATACTTTTAATTGACCAACCTCTTCTAGTAATGCTATATGCAACTTATATTTGCTTCTAATGATTCATTGAATGTGTATTATGATATGGGAAACATTTGCATGAGATGCCAGACCGTGCCAGAACAGCCTTTTTTGTTTTACAAAATAGCAATGGAAGGTAAAAAAAAAAAAAATGATTCACATAGTTAACATTTAATTACTACATTGATTTACCTTAATATGTCATTCCTTCAAAATTAGCAGTTAATTGTATCTTTTAAGGAATAAATGTAGCTACTTGCTATATTTTTTATTAAATATAAAAATATATAATATATATTTATTTATATATGAATTTTTGTGGTATTGTCATTATTATCGGGTAACAAAACTGTCTTAATGAGTGTTTATCCAATGCTTTCTCTTATTGAGAAAGGGATTTTTATTTTCATGATTTTACATAAACAGCAGAAGTGTCATAGACAAAAAATGAGTCTTACATCAGACTCTGTGTTGGCAAACTGTATAGGTAGTAATGGTAAATTGAATCTCTGCCCTGCTTGTCATCAGAGCTTTTTTGTGCTTGAAATCATGAGTGTTCTTTATCTGCTCACTCAAGCTTACACGTGCTTTTTTCCAATCTCCCGAGCGAACAATAGGAGACGGATCTATCGTCTCATGCATATACTTTAATTTTTAACAATTGTATTTAATTCATATAAATTACTAGCTAAACATGAATTTATTTGGCAATGAAGAAACTAATTCGCCATTCAACTGTTTTATAAGGACAAACTTGAAGTCTTCTAAAATGTGATTCAGAAATGGGGCCAAAACTCCATTATAATCAAAGAAATAACTACGTACAGTTTATAGTAGAAGGTGTGATGTAAAATGTATGAAACTGTATTTTTTTTTTACGTTAACCACACTAACTAACAAAAACCATACTGACTATAGATATGTTACACTGACTGTTTTTTTTTTTTTTAATTAGTACATTTAGAAAGTCAGATTCGGATAATTGCAAATGTATTTGAAATGTGGTCAGTTTGTTCATTTTACTGAATTACAAATGAATGCTATTGATTGTTCATCAGTATATATATTTATATATACATATATGTACAGGTAGTGATCAGCACTCTCGGACTTTTGAAGGTTAAAACTTACAGTTTATTAGTAATCCATTAAAATAAGATCAACGTTTCAGTCCCAACAGGGACTTTCATCAGGATCAGGATCCTGATGAAAGTCCCTGCTGGGACTAAAACGTTGATCTTGTTTTTAATGGATTGCTAATAAACTGTAAGTTTTAACCTTCAAAAGTCCGAGAGTGCTGATCACTACCTGTACATATTTGAATTTTCCTGGATTTTAAGCATCCGGGAAACAGTTTACTAAAGCGTGAGTGCAAGGACTTTCTACATTTTGTTATATATACATATATGTATTTATAAATGAGGCAGCTTTATGGCTCTCTCTCATCCAGTAAGCAATAGGTAAGAGGTTAGTAATATGAGTGAGCGCGGAACATTGCTCACATTCTACTTTGCTCTGTCCCACATCCCAGGGGGAAAAATATTTTCTCCCCTAGAGGCAGTGGGGGTAAGGTTAAACTTAGGCTTTCCCTCCTGACACCCCCGTACACTGAATGGTGGTTATATAATTATAGTTAGGGGGACCTGCCAAATGATCTCCCCATGCCCCTCATCCATGTGTAGCAGGTGGGATTCAAATATGAAGCAGATAGGTAATAGTTAACACACACACTCACCTACAGTGGTGAAGTGCCTAGCAGAACCTTGTTAAATATCCTCACTATATTTCACTATTTGTCCCGCATTTAACTGTCCAGATGGCGAGTGAAATATTAAGATACAGCAGAGGGGAGAGGGAAGTGGACAGTGGGGATTGGAGGAAAAAGAGGAAGGGTTGGGGGAGAGAGAAAAAAAGGGGGGGGGGAAGAAGGGAATGAGCATAAAAATGTGTGTGACTGATTTCTAATAGTACAATTTCCCTTGCTTAAGTGCCTTGTATAGTTATTTACATATTTACACGACTGCTCAATTAGAGAAAAACGTTTCAATACAATTTAAAATGTAATATATTATATTGTGTAAACGTTCAAAATGCACATTTGTATACATGTATCGCTTACTGTAGCAATAGTTTCCCTTTAAAGCATGGGTCGTCAACCTGGTCCCTACTGCCCACTAGTGGGCGTTTCAGGATTCCAGGTGGATGGTAGGGATTTCGGCGGCTAAATCCTCTTTTTGAGAGGATTTCTCCTTTTTAGAGCGGGCGGGCGCAAGCGGCTTGGGGGCGCAAGATTTCAGTGACCGGCAGGAGGGAAGCCTTCCTCCTGCCAGGCCACCTTCTGGACCCCCCGGCACGGCAGAGTTCTAATCCGAGGCGGCGAGGGAGCTTTAACCTCTCTGCTCTTCTCCCTCGCGTGTTGTTTGCTGTTGCCGCGGGAGCCCGAATATGACGGTATATTTTGGCTCCTGGCACCAGTAGACAGCCCACGAGGGAGCAGAGAGGTTACAGCTCTCTCGCCGCCTCGGATTAGAACTCTGCCGCCCGCCGAAGTGAAGCACCACTGGACCCCAGGGACAGATCCACACCAACTCTCCAGGTTGGGAGGCTGGGTGGACATTTAATCTTAATAATTTGTGTGTCTGTAAGTGTATTTGTGAGTGTGTATGTCTGTAAGTATATGTGTGTGTGTGTGTGTGTCTGTAAGTATATGTGTGTGTGTGTCTTTAAGTGTATGTGTGAGTGTGTGTATGTTTGTGTGTATGTGTTTCTCTTTGAGTGTGTGTCTGTAAGTGTATGTGTGAGTGTGTTTGTCTGTGAGTGTGTGTGTCTGTAAGTGTATGTGTGAGTGTATGTGTGTGTGTGTGTCTGTAAGTGTATGTGTGAGTGTGTATGTGTGCGTGTCTAAGTATATGTGTGTATGTGTTTCTCTGTGAGCAGAGTACTTGTAGAATAGAAGAAAGAAGGAGCAGATTATTTGTGGAATAGGAGAAAGAAAGAGCAGAGTACTTGTAAAAAGGAGAAATACGGAGCAGAGTACTTGTAGCATAGGAGAAAGAAGGAGTAGAGTACTTGTAAAAAAAGGAGAAAGAAGGAAAAGGAGAGAATTGTTGTTGGCTAATAATAGTAAGTGGGCTACCTAGCTTAGCCTTCCTACTGGGCATTGCTATAAGGAAGGTTAAAAAATAGAAAAAAGGGGGGAAAAAAAGGTGGTGAGGGGAATTGAGGAGGGAGAGGACGGGAGCTGATGCACAGATGAGAAATCATATTATGAGCAAACAGAGAAATCGCCTGAATATCACCGAAAGAGGAGACCTTGGTTTGTTCCTTACGAAAATCGAACCAGATATCAAATATTTAGTCTTGCAGCATCAACCTCAAGGATCTCATTAATCACTAGTAAAGGTAATTTCAATTTACTTTATTGTTTTCTCATTAAACTTTATAAACATGCATTAAGTAGAAATAAAAAGATAAATGTACGTACATTTATTTTTTTTATAAAACACCCTCTTTTCTAAAAAATATTCTCCAGTTGCGCGAAAACTGGTGGGAGGTAAGGAAATGTTTCCATCAAGAAAGATGCATTAGTGGGCGGTTGGTAGAAAAAGGTTGACTACCACTGGTCTAAAGTGTCTCAAAGAGAGACTTAGTTTTGTTTTTGCAACCGTTTCACATTGGTATCCCGCTCGTGTATTCCCTTAAATGCCAGTGTATATTTATTTCCTATGGAGTCAAACTACAGTTACGCTCCTTGTGTTCTTTGTCTCCAGAGCTTCATTTTATATGCTTCATGTGCACCCAACTAGAAACTTTTCACCTAGTTTAAAGCGAACAATTTCCAGATACAGAAATCTTTCACACAAATTGGCATGCGAGATAAATTAGCTTTGTAGGAGAGGCAGAAGAAAAAAAAGTCCTGCCTGCAAAAAGTTGAATAGTTCGTGACTCCATGTCTGTGCTTTGTCTGTTGTCAACGTGGCTGGTATATCACTTTCATATGCATTAATATAAACCAACTTATCTAATAAAAACCATCCGCAATAGACATTAGGAGTCCTGTTCCGACACGTAGTAAGTCTTTTTACAGTGCAGGCGTTGACAGGCAACTCTCCTAAAGTGCTCCGATAGTTGAAAAATAGAACTTTATGATATGTGACAAGAATCACAAAACAACATCCAGATTGTGTAAACTTTGAAAATGCTGTACCATTCAGCAGCTAGAGATCTGGAATGTGAATTAGCTGACAAAATTGAGGTTACAGGGGCAATGCCTGTCTCTCTGGCAGCAACAAGTTTATACTATTTGGTATTAAGGGAGCCATGAAATATATATATACATATACTGTATAATATTTTTTTACATCAATAAGTATATCATGATTTACTTTATTGCCCATTCATACTGAGTTCAAGGCAACCTGTCTACTCACTTTTGCTCTTTTCTGATGTCAATAGAACATTAACAGGTTTATTACCTAGAATCGGAATACATTTAGTCCAGATTAACAAAAATAATCTCGTAAAGTCTGAATTCTGGACATTGATCACACTAATGAACAATGCCTAGATTTGACAATACAAGCTTTGAATTCATGTCAATGTTTACCGTATTTCAGCTTGTCTAAATCGAACGGAACGTCTAAAACACATAACGGATAATGGGAATACGTTATTAATTTATAAAGAAATGGATTATCTCTGACTGCACATTTAGACCAACCAAATTTCCATAAATGGACACATTTTCAGACAGACAGTTGCTAATCCTGAGAATTTTTCAAAATAATGGCCTCAATTTAATAAGCTTTCCAAATGATTCAATACTGTTACAAAAATGTTCAAAATGTTTTATCCACAAAAATTCCCATAGAGTTTAATAGTGACTTCTCTTGATAAATGTTTTGGAAACTTTGGAATTTTGATCGGTAGCTACATAGGAGAAAGGGTTGCATATACTCCTATAATTAAAGCATATTTATAAGGCTGTTAAAATAATATGATGAATGTATTTATATTATTTATGGAATTTAATTTAATTTCATTTATTCATTATAAAAAAAAAAATCGATTTGCTTGAAGGCTGCTTGAACCAACAGAGGGTAATTATTCTGGATTTTGTAGGTTTTACTGGAAGTAGCAGGTAGGTTACTTAGCAAATTTGCCTTCAATTTGACTTGTTCGGAGTGAATCCTGTTTTCGATTGGTTATTTACTAAAATCAGAATTTAAAGTGTAGCCAGAATAGCAAAACTGAAAGGATAGCTTATTTAGAGAATTTTTCCAGTTCAGCTCCATCAATCTTAAATTTGAAATTCAGTTTGAATTGACTTTGAATTCTCACTATAGTGAATAACCCTTTAATTTTTTTTAATTGAAAAAAATACATGTGAATGCTTGATTTTTTCAATGCAACACGTGTAGGCTCAAATTTCCTGTTAACCAGACTACGATGCTGTGCTAGTAAAATTAAAATGAAAAAGAAATAATCTGCAATAGACAATCATTGTAGAAATACAGGAGTTAGTCACACAAAACAAACCTATTCTGTACCGTACCTTTCATATTTGCCTCTTTAGGAGAGACAGTCTGTCTTTGATCCCAAATCTCTCTCTTGTATTCCATGTTCCTTATTTCTGGGAAATTGTCACAGTTCACATGGTCTGGTGAGAGCTCCACATGAATAATAGGTTTACAAATGTGCTTTAGATTACAATAAATGTCATAGAATAGCCTGAGGAAAAAAAAAAAAACCAAGAAACTTTTAATTATATAAAACATTCTAAAATTAAATGGAATGTTACTGATTCCTTGCACACACCTGTATGTTCCTCCAAAAACAAGTTTCCCTGTTTAAATGTAAAATGTTGAGAGGTATGCGTTATGAAGAACAAAATGCAACCTCCATCACTAAATGCTGCCATTAACCCCAAGTAATGTCCCCAACTCTACATATATTCCCTATTAACTCTACATACGACCCCTAATTCAAATAATACCACTAATGTATGTGTCTAAAGACTATAATATTCCCTAATATTAAATACCTTGCCTTCCTTCTGCACCTATTCCTACACCTTAAAACTATCCTTAACCCCAACTTTAAATATCATCGTAACCCAAATATATATCAGTAATTGTAACCACTGCCCCCAAATATCATCCAAAATATTCTTAATATTAAATTATATCCTAGTAGTAAACCTTTAAAGTAATATTAATTGCTACCCAGAATGCTGGATGTCCCTCATATTCCTAATGTCTACCGAAATGCCATCCCAAATGAAACCCAAATTACAAAAAAAAAAAAGAGACATTAATCCTCCTCCCCTATAGAACTGACACTGATGTAGGGATCTACAGTAAAATTGTATAATGTGCTGTAGATGCTGTAGGATATTTTATTAGGAAATGAACAAAATGTGTTAAAAATCTAAAGACAGTAAAAAATGAATGAAAATGTCAATATATAATGCTGACTTTAACAGTATTGTTATATGATGAAATGAGCACATACTTTAAACAATAAAATAATTTCCTTAGGGGGAATGAAAAAACAGCAGAGAGATGGGAGGAGAGTCACAAGCACCAGTAGTCGCAGAATTTCAAGGGGCCTTCAACCTTCCCCCTTTTAACCCCTTAAGGACTAAGCTTCTGGAATAAAAGGGAATCATGACGTGTCACACACGTCATGTGTCCTTAAGGGGTTAAAGTTATCTCTACACCCCCCCCCAAAAAAGATGAAAAGCTTGACTGTTATATAATGTTATGTAATATACATATTTAGTGTAAGTATGTATATATGTATGTAGATTTGTAGTGGTGTGTGTGTTTCATTGCATGTCTGTGTTTCTATGTATATATCTGTATATGTGTAGAGGTGCAGCAGTGTGTAACAGTTTGTAACAGCATGTGCAGTTGAGTTTGTAGTAGTATGTGTGTGTGTAGCACTGTGTGTAGTTGTTGGTGCACAGTGTGTTAAGCAGTAAGTGTGTAGCAGTTTAGTTTGTAGTATGTGTAGTAGTGTGTATGTACAGTGTGGAGAGCAGTATGTTTTTACAGTGTTGGTGGAGGTGTGAGTCTGTCACAGAGTTATAACATTCTAGAAGTTTGGTGGATGGTATTGATGTTCAAGGAACATTACTGCTTAGAGAATAGAAAAGATGAATGATTAAGAGATGTAAAAGATATTCAAAACCAAATACTTTAATGAGCTGGCTGAAAGAAAAGGTAGGGCTGAGAGCTGGGATATCAATTTTCAAGTTAATTAAAAACACAAGAGGATGAAACCTCTCTTTCACATCCCATATATCATGCTGCTTGTGTTAATAGTTTTTTTTTATGTGTATATATATATATATATAATTATATATATATAATACAAAAATGTGGATATCTGTCATATGTGAATGAATGAAAGACAAAATGAAAAGTTTGTGGAGAGAATCTGCTATGTATGTTAACCTCTTAAAGGGACACTGTAGGCACCCAGACCACTTCTGCCCATTGGAGTGGTCTGTGTGCCAACTCCCACTACCCTTAACCCTGCAAGTGTAATTATTGCAGTTTTTTATAAACTGCAATAATTACCTTGCAGGGTTAAGTCCTCCCCTAGTGGCTGTCTATTAGACAGCCACTAGAGGGAACTTCCTGCTCTATAGCACAGGTTTTCTGTGCTAGAGCGTCGCTGGACGTCCTCACGCTGTGTGAGGACCTCCAGCGTCGCTCAATTCCCCATAGGAAAGCATTGAAAATCGTTTTCAATGCTTTCCTATGGGGTGCGCTAATGTGCATGCACGGCATTGCCGCGCATGCGCATTAGGTCTCCTCGGCCGGTGGGCAGGATCAGTCTCGCCCACCGGCCGACGTAGGCAGAAGATGGAGCGGCGGGGGAGGAGCAGGCAGCGACGTGGAACATGTCGCTTCCTCAGGTAAGTCACTGAAGGGGTTTTCACCCCTTCAGCAACTGGGGATTGGGGGGTGGGAGGGAGAGGAATCATGCAGTGCCAGGAAAACTGATTGTTTTCCTGGCACTGGAGATTCCCTTTAATGCAATAAGTGAACTAACTAAATGTCTAGTTCTGATTCAGAGGGTTGTTACTGTAGTGTGTAGTAATATTGTTGTTTTACGTCAAACCAATGGTATATTAAGACATTCTTGGTCCCTTGTAATTACCTTTATTATTTACAAAATATTGATCAATGTGTAAATGTTTATTCATGAGTAATTATTATTATTATTATTATTATTAAAATATTAAACAATCCACACACCATAAATGTATGCATGTTTCATGCAGATTATGATGCAAGGAGGTTTTCTGCCCTTCTCATCTCTAATACTGTAACTCCCCCTATTCATACAAGTACTTGTATGGCATGCTGATCAGGAGTTTATGGAAAGTGCCCAGCGCTCACCTTGAGAATAATAGACGTTCCAACATTGGTTGGGAATTCCTATCCACTTCCTGATCCATATAGATGATCGCAATTTGCAGCAAATTAGGGAACTTTAGAAGTGAATAACTTTATTCTCTTTCATCTCTGAATTTTTATATGGTAATTTGCAGAATGAATAAAAAAGGAGGATCAACTAGTGCACCCGTTTTATCTCTACTCTACCCTATACAGCTTGCCTTACATCAGAAATGAAGTCATTTTCATGCTGCTGATTTCTTGAGTACAATAAAAGTCACTCTTTGTTTTTATATATATATATATATATACATACTTCATTTTTTGATCTGATTTTATATTATCTGCATATTGTATTTTACATTAAATATAAAACAATTATGGCATTATGTTCCCAACATCATTAACGTCTTTGTTGACAAATTATTCTGAATCTTCTCTTTCTAATGTAATTATCTTGTGAGTAAATTTGACTCAGTCAAATGTGTTACAAGAACAGCATCTTTGAAAGAGATGTTCATCAACTAGAATGAAAAGCATGCAAGAATTATGTTGTATTGAAAGAAAGTTTTATTACAATAATTCAACCGAGACTTTAATACATTAAAACCAAACCAGAGCACAAGAGAATTTTGAGGCGTTCCCTTTAGTGGGTTCTGTTTATTTCCCAAACTGGTTTTAACTCATCTTGTTCTATTAAGAGAGAATTAGCATTTCAAACTGATCACAACCTACAGGGCAGTTCAAGTCCAAAATGCTTGCCTCTGCCTAGAAAGTATCAGCCATATCTCACTGGTGAAGTTGGGATCTGGGGTTGGTGTATCACCGCAGTGGTGAGCAGGTATGGGAGGGGAGTGGGGAGAAACACATGTAAGGGCTTGGCGGGTAGAATGGGACTGAGGATTGCTTGAAAGAGGAATGAGACACATGGACGGGCTTCGGAGGATAGAACACATGAAGAGACTTAAGGGGGAATGAGACACATGGAGGGGTTGCGGGGGGAGGGAATGAGACACATGGACGGGCTTCGGAGGATAGAACACATGAAGAGACTTAAGGGGGAATGAGACACATGGAGGGGTTGCGGGGGGAGGGAATGAGACACATGGAGGGGTTTGGGGGGAGGGAATGAGACACAAAGAGGGGGCAGAGTAATTTTCCCACTGGGGCTCAGTGGTTTCTACTTATGCCTCTGATGTGATCTCACAAGTTAAACCCACTGTCACCCCTCCCAGGTTAACAAGTCATCTTTGCCCGTGAGACCTAGTGTGGCTGCAATGTAGTGCCACAGGGTGTCACAGGCAATATCCAAACAGTACATTAAACATATAACATCTCACAAGCAGAAAAAAATAAAAAGGAAGCAGCCCAAGCACACATGAAGAGATACCTTTCTTCCCTTCACCTATACATATTCACAGAAAAACATGTGTTTATAAGTGACCAACTTATAAAGTAGTAGTTGAGCGCTAGAGCTCAGGGTTGTCTTACCCCTTACTAATCTCAATGATATAAAACACATTTGTGTACGGGGTAATTAGAGGACGTATACCGTATATACTCGAGTATAAGCCGACCCGAATATAAGCCGAGGCCCCTAATTTTACCCCAAAAAACTGGGAAAACTTATTGACTCGAGTATAAGACTAGGGTGGAAAATGCAGCAGCTACTGGTAAATTTCTAAATAAAATTAGATCCTAAAAAAATTATACTAATTTAATATTTATTTACAGTGTGTGTATATAATGAATGCAGTGTGTGTGTGTATGAATGCAGTGTGTATATGAATGCTGTGTGTGTATGCAGTGTGTATATAATGAATGGAGTGCAGTGCGTGTATATGAGTGCAGTGTGTGTATATGAGTGCAGTGTGTGTGAGTGCAGTGTGTGTATAATGAATGCAGTGCAGTGTGTGTATGAGTGCAGTGTGTGTGCAGTGTGTATATAATGAATGCAGTGCAGTGTGTGTATATGAGTGCAGTGTGTGTATATGAGTGCAGTGTGTGAGTGCAGTGTGTATATAATGAATGCAGTGTGTATGTATGAGTGCAGTGTGTGTATGAATGCAGTGTGTATATAATGAATGGAGTGCCGTGTGTGTATATGAGTGCAGTGTGTGTGTATGAGTGCAGTGTGTATGCAGTGTGTATATAATTAATGCAGTGCAGTGTGTATATAATGAATGCAGTGCGTGTATGAGTGCAGTGTGAATGCAGTGTGTGTATGTGTGTATGTATGAATGCAGTGTGTGTATGAATGCAGTGTGTATGCAGTGTGTGTATATAATGAATGCAGTGCAGTGTGTGTGTATGAGTGCAGTGTGAATGCAGTGTGTGTATGTATGAATGCAGTGTGAATGCAGTGTGTGTATGTATGAATGCAGTGTGTATGCAGTGTGTGTATATAATGAATGCAGTGCAGTGTGTGTATGAATGCAGTGTGTGTATATAATGAATGCAGTGCAGTGTGTGTATGAGTGTGTATGAATGCAGTGTGTGTGAGTGCAGTGTGTGTGTGTGTGAGTGCAGTGTGTGTGTGTGTGAGTGCAGAGCATTGGTGGGGGTGGGCATTTTATTAATTATTATTATTTTATTATTATTGTGATATATATATTTTTTAATGTTGTTATTATTTTTTGTATTATTATTTTTTTTTTTATTATTATTATTTTTTTTATTTGTTTTTTCGTCCCCCCTCCCTGCTTGTTAGCTGGCCAGGGAGGGGGGCTCTCACTCCCTGGTGGTCCAGTGGATGGGCTGTAGGAGGGGGGCTGTCAGGAAGCTGTAACTTACCTTCACCGCAGCTCCTGTCAGCTCCCTTCTCTCTCCTCCGTCCGTGCAGCTCCCAGGTCAGCTCCCTCTGCAACTCTCGCGGCCGCGCGGAGCGTTGCCACGGTAACCCGTGGCAACGCTCTGACCCCGCGGCTCTCGCGAGAGTTGCAGAGGGAGCTGACCTGGGAGCTGCACGGACGGAGGAGAGAGAAGGGAGCTGACAGGAGCTGCGGTGAAGGTAAGTTACAGCTTCCTGACAGCCCCCGGTCCATGTCTGTATTATGGCAATGAAAATTGCCATAATACAGACAACTGACTCGAGTATAAGACGAGTGAGTGTTTTTCAGCACAAAAAATGTGCTGAAAAACTCGTTGTAACGGATCACCTGGCACCCCGACTGGGTACCTCCGTTAATGGATGCTCCTAGTGCTTCCTGAGGACTCCAAGCACTCTGGCAGACACCATAATCACCGAATCCAAGAAACCTTTAAATTCTCCCAAGCATATGAATGCTGTAGACCATTGAATAGGAACCATACGAATAGGTTTGTACCCCTAGCAGTCAACTGGAACAGCATACAATAAATCCTCCCCCAATAATGAGACGACACTTCACTTTGAGGGTTAAGCAGGAACTCTGGACTGGCTCATCCAGCCCGGCTTTTATTCACAAACAGGTACATACAGGACACTCCCAGGGGGTGGATGCAATTGACCAATCACATGGATGTACCTCCCACACCTGTCCTCCCCTTAGATTAACACTTAACCCAATTATACAGTACACACTTTTTCCCCAATTCCTGGATGTACCCCAAATACATATGATACACCCCTAAAACAGGTATCCCCTGATAGCCCTGATCTGGGTGAGCAACATACTCAAAAATCACCCAGATCGGACCAGGGGTTCGGGAGTTATGAGCAGGCAAAGTTTTGACCGACCGCATGGGTAAAGTATCCGAAAACAGTTCCATGCATTTTGGCCCTGCGGTCGGTCACAAACAAGGGAATGAAAACAGGCGAATTGCCTGTGTTATAGAGCCTGGAGAGGGTTTGAATGAATTCCCTTGTTTGAGGGGTTCTTTCTACCGAACGGCGGGTCATTCGGTAGTTTCTATACGAAATCCTGGAAGTCTGGAGGTCTCAGCGGTGTTTGCCTAGTCGAGTGTCCGATTTTAGTTCCAGACGCTCGACGGCAAAACACCGCTGTTCGGTAGTTTAAGATGGCCGCCGCCACGTGTTCGGCTCCCGAATGGCGGCCACCCAGAGGACACAGACCACACTGCACTGATTGCCAATTACCCGTTTGCAACATTGTTGCAAACGGTAATTGGAGGCACACTCATTCCTGGGTGGTCTGGTTGTTCGGTAGTTTCACTCAATATACTGAATGGAGTGATTCTACCGAACAATCAGTTGAATGCTACATACAAATCACCCAGGATAAACTTAACACATATATAAATACATATATAATATTACAGGCAGTACACTCGAATATGCTTCACAGTCTTAAAGGGACAGTAGTCCCAAAAGTCCCAATGTGTCCATAAATGCTGTTAAAAGGGCCAGTAGCAGCAATATACAGTATAACAAGCCCAAATATAAATCTTTAAATGTACCAGTTTTCCAGGGGCCATAGTCAGCGGGTAAGAGGCAGGCAGCCAGGCCCCTCCAATGTCCAGTGGCGAGGTGGGTTCCGCCACATTTCTCCCCTTTCCCATTTAGACTATCCAGACTCCAGACCTCCAGTCGGTCTGGGGCTCTGATAGTCGGCTGGCTGTCCTCACATGGGGTAGTTGTCCAGATGGCCCCCTGCCACTTGTGTCCAGTTATAGGTCCAAGGCTTGAGGAAAAAGTAACCAGGGTGTCCTCTCCCCTGGTTGAACACAGCTGTTGTTGGGGAAAAACGACTTTCTCCCCTTCCGATATTGTGTCTGGCTGTTGTGGACTAGGACCGACTGTCCCTATCCCCAGGGGTGTAGGTGCAGAGACTACGGTCCCATCTGCACGGTTGTGGGGTTTACTGTCTCCCCTTGGTGTGCTAAGCTGCCGCTGGGGAGAGGGAATGACAAACTCCTCTCCCTGAACCGTAGACTGCCGCTGGGGAGCAAGGACGGCTCCTTCAGCTCCCTGCAACTTGGGCACAGAGACCACGGTCCCATCTGTGCTGTTGTGGGGCTTACTGTCTCCCCTTGGTGAGCTGTGCTGCCGCTGGGAAGAGGGAATGACCAATTCCTCTCCCTGAACCGTAGACTGCCGCTGGGGAGCAAGGACGGCTCCTTCAGCTCCCTGTAACTTGGGCACAGAGACCACGGTCCCATCTGTGCTGTTGTGGGGCTTACTGTCTCCCCTTGGTGAGCTGTGCTGCCGCTGGGGAGAGGGAATGACCAACTCCTCTCCCTGAACCGTAGACTGCCACTGGGGAGCAAGGACGGCTCCTTCAGCTCCCTGTAACTTGGCCACAGAGACCACGGTCTCCTCTGTGCTGTTGTGGGGCTCACTGTCTCCCCTTGGTGTGTTAGGCTGCCGCTGGGGGGCAAGGACGGCACCTTCAGCCCCCTGTAACACGCCCTGCCGCTGGGGATCTGGGCCAACTGCCCAGCCTCCCTGTAGGGCCGGCAGAGAGACCACGGTCCCATCTCCACCTGCCATCTGTGGGTCTTCCCAGGACCAGTCGATAAGGTCCCCCATTTCTGGGGCTGGTTGGGCAGTAGGAGGTACTAAATGCAGGTCTCCTACTGGCGGGCTTAGTTGTTGGGGAGGGGGAACAAAACTCACCGCTCCCAATGGTGTACAGTCCAGAAGCCCCATCAGGTTAGAGACAGGCGGTGTCACTGGATCATATGAGTCCGCATAATTCTGTTCGATCTCCCACTGCTCTGGTGGTACTTGTGGGGTATATGGTAACTGACTGGCGCTGAACAGGTGTTGGTAATCCTGCTCCAGCTCCCATTCCTGGACAGCCAGTTCGGTCAAGTCTGGCCTTAGGTCCTCGGCCATAGGGAGATCCAGCACGGCTTCTCTGTAGTCAAATATGTCCCAAAGCCGTGACTCTGCCGCACTCCCAAATTCTGGTTCTGCAAATGTCCCCCATAATAAGCCAGGGCCATTATAATCCTCGCCCTCGGGTTTGCCAAATTTGGCCATTCCAGGCACCCGCTGAACCGCGTACCAACGTAGCGCTTGGTATGCGTCCTCGAGACCCAGTTCTCTCCATGCCAGTGAATCAAGTTGCATCACCCATTCCTCCTGAGCCTGTTCTCCCAGCATAGGTATCCGTAGGGCCACTCTGGCTTGTAATCGCTGCTCCTTGCTGGGGAGACGCTCACCTCGCCAACGCTGGACACCCTCTAGGGTTTCTTCCCACATCTCTTGTCGGGCGCTCTCACTGCAGTCCAACCTGGTTGCCTCTACTATTGGCTTTACCAGTGGCGCCAAGAGGTTCTGTAACCTCCAGTTAAACTCCTCTTCCACCTGGAGCACTGTCCAGGGACTCGCTGGTTCTATGCCACTCCATAATAATTCCTGTGTCTCCAGGGTGTTGTTCCTCTCACACCAGGACGCCATCCCACCGCTTGCCACCAATGTAACGGATCACCTGGCACCCCGACTGGGTACCTCCGTTAATGGATGCTCCTAGTGCTTCCTGAGGACTCCAAGCACTCTGGCAGACACCATAATCACCGAATCCAAGAAACCTTTAAATTCTCCCAAGCATATGAATGCTGTAGACCATTGAATAGGAACCATACGAATAGGTTTGTACCCCTAGCAGTCAACTGGAACAGCATACAATAAATCCTCCCCCAATAATGAGACGACACTTCACTTTGAGGGTTAAGCAGGAACTCTGGACTGGCTCATCCAGCCCGGCTTTTATTCACAAACAGGTACATACAGGACACTCCCAGGGGGTGGATGCAATTGACCAATCACATGGATGTACCTCCCACACCTTTCCTCCCCTTAGATTAACACTTAACCCAATTATACAGTACACACTTTTTCCCCAATTCCTGGATGTACCCCAAATACATATGATACACCCCTAAAACAGGTATCCCCTGATAGCCCTGATCTGGGTGAGCAACATACTCAAAAATCACCCAGATCGGACCAGGGGTTCGGGAGTTATGAGCAGGCAAAGTTTTGACCGACCGCATGGGTAAAGTATCCGAAAACAGTTCCATGCATTTTGGCCCTGCGGTCGGTCACAAACAAGGGAATGAAAACAGGCGAATTGCCTGTGTTATAGAGCCTGGAGAGGGTTTGAATGAATTCCCTTGTTTGAGGGGTTCTTTCTACCGAACGGCGGGTCATTCGGTAGTTTCTATACGAAATCCTGGAAGTCTGGAGGTCTCAGCGGTGTTTGCCTAGTCGAGTGTCCGATTTTAGTTCCAGACGCTCGACGGCAAAACACCGCTGTTCGGTAGTTTAAGATGGCCGCCGCCACGTGTTCGGCTCCCGAATGGCGGCCACCCAGAGGACACAGACCACACTGCACTGATTGCCAATTACCCGTTTGCAACATTGTTGCAAACGGTAATTGGAGGCACACTCATTCCTGGGTGGTCTGGTTGTTCGGTAGTTTCACTCAATATACTGAATGGAGTGATTCTACCGAACAATCAGTTGAATGCTACATACAAATCACCCAGGATAAACTTAACACATATATAAATACATATATAATATTACAGGCAGTACACTCGAATATGCTTCACAGTCTTAAAGGGACAGTAGTCCCAAAAGTCCCAATGTGTCCATAAATGCTGTTAAAAGGGCCAGTAGCAGCAATATACAGTATAACAAGCCCAAATATAAATCTTTAAATGTACCAGTTTTCCAGGGGCCATAGTCAGCGGGTAAGAGGCAGGCAGCCAGGCCCCTCCAATGTCCAGTGGCGAGGTGGGTTCCGCCACACTCGTCTTATACTCGAGTATATACGGTAATTAAAAGTATGTAGTTCGATAAGGACCAAAGTCGGTTGAGGTGTGCCGAAACCGACGAGAGGTCAGGCCTGCAAAAGAGGGCCCACCTGGTATATTGATGTAAATGATAAAGGGTGAGGTGGGAGGGGAACTTCCAAATGGCGACGATAGGTAAACTGGGATTACTGGGGATTTAAATAGGAAAATAACCCAAATTCAGGCATTTGCCTTCCACTTGTGTATGGGGTAATTAGAGGACATACAATTAAAAGTATGTATTTAGATAAGGACCAAAGTCGGTTGAGGTGTGCCGAAACCGACGAGAGGTCAGGCCTGCAAAAGAGGGCAAAATATAAGACAAGATTAATTTCACAATTAGTAATCATTTAGTTACATTATCGAAAAGACAGTCTGATTCTATCCTAGGTTAGGAATGTTCCTATTGTATACCAACTTCCCATATTTTACTTATGTGTGTCGTAACACGCCCTTTAGAGGCTGCTGTTGTATTGACATGGAATGCGTGGCCCGAGTAGGAGGATTAAGGCCTGGGTGGAGTATTAAAGTAACAAATATCACAGCTATTAAAGATAGTAAGGGATAGTTAGAGACCTGGCTAACATGGTCTTTGATTAGGAGTATACATTTTGAACCAGGCCCAATTTAAATTGCCCGACTGATGAGTTTTGGTATGAGGAGTAGATAATGTAACAATTGTTGATTTCCTGAATTCTTGATGCATGGGTAAAGGTCGAATGTTTCCAACAGCAAGATTCTTTCTTTTGGACTCAAGAAATCGTAGAAAGCCAAGTAAGCTGCTGACTTAAATTACTATGTTAGTAGGTTATTAAAGAGAGGCTTAATGGTTAATTTGAAAACTCCCCCATAGATTGTACTGTTGATAGGGAGTGAATTGGATGATTTGTGGAGTTTTGATCTCTGACACCTGTCAGCGCCTTTACTGAATAAGAAAGAAAATGGGAGCTGTTGGGGTATATTGTCTAGATGTAGTGTTGTCGCGAACCCGAAATTTTCGGTTCGCGAACGGCGAACGCGAACTTCCGCAAATGTTCGCGAACGGGCGAACCGTGCGAACCGCCATAGACTTCAATGGACAGGCGAATTTTAAAACACACAGGGACTCTTTCTGGCCACAATAGTGATGGAAAAGTTGTTTCAAGGGGACTAACACCTGGACTGTGGCATGCCGGAGGGGGATCCATGGCAAAACTCCCATGGAAAATGACATAGTTGATGCAGAGTCTGGTTTTAATCCATAAAGGGCATAAATCACCTAACATTCCTAAATTGTTTGGAATAACGTGCTTTAAAACATCAGGTATGATGTTGTATCGATCAGGTAGTGTAAGGGTTACGCCCGCTTCACAGTGACAGACCAAACTCCCCGTTTAACGCACCGCAAACAGTCCTTTATATACAGAGTAAACATGGCTCCCTCTATATATAGAGTAACATGGCTCCCTCTGTATACTGTGTAAACATGGCTCCCCTCTATATACAGTGTAAACATGGCTCCCTCTATATACAGAATAACATGGCTCCCTCTATATACAGTGTAACATGGCTCCCCTCTATATACAGAGTAACATGGCTCCCCTCTATATACAGTGTAAACATGGCTCCTCTCTATATACAGAGTAATATGGCTCCCCTCTATATACAGAGTAACATGGCTCCCCTCTATATACAGTGTAAACATGGCTCCTCTCTATATACAGAGTAACATGGCTCCCCTCTATATACAGAGTAACATGGCTCCCCTCTATATACAGTGTAAACATGGCTCCCTCTATATACAGAGTAACATGGCTCCCTCTATATACAGTGTAACATGGCTCCCCTCTATATACAGAGTAACATGGCTCCCTCTCTATATACAGTGTAAACATGGCTCCTCTCTATATACAGAGTAACATGGCTCCCCTCTATATACAGAGTAACATGGCTCCCCTCTATATACAGTGTAAACATGGCTCCTCTCTATATACAGAGTAACATGGCTCCCCTCTATATACAGAGTAACATGGCTCCCCTCTATATACAGTGTAAACATGGCTCCTCTCTATATACAGAGTAACATGGCTCCCCTCTATACAGGGGCGTACCTGGAGCATTTGGCACCCGGGGCGGATCCTTTATTTGGCACCCCTCTCCCCAACTTTGAAATGTAAAAAACAGCTGCAATTTTTTTTTAAATGTATGTTTATGCAGTGTGTGTATAGTGTGTAAAGTGTGTGTATATTGTGTGTATAGTGAGTGTGTATAGTGTGTACAGTGTGTGTATATTGTGTGTATAGTGAGTGTGTATAGTGTGTGTGTATAGTGTGTATAGTGTGTGCAGTGTGTGTATAGAGTGTGTATCGTGTGTGTATGCAGTGTGTGTAGTGTGTGTGTGTATAGTGTGTGCATAGTGTATGCAGTGTGTGCAGTGTGTGCATAGTGTGTACAGTGTGTGTGTATAATGTGTGCAGTGTGTATGTAGTGTGTGTGTATAGTGTGTGCATAGTGTATGCAGTGTGTGCATAGTGTGTACAGTGTGTGTGAGTGTAGTGTGTGTATAGTGTGTGCAGTGTGTATAGTGTGTGCAGTGTGTATGCAGTGTGTGTAGTGTGTGTATGCAGTGTGTGTAGTGTGTGTGTGCATAGTGTGTACAGTGTGTGCATAGTGTGTACAGTGTGTGTGTGTAGTGTGTGTAGTGTGTATAGTGTGTATAGTGTGTGCAGTGTGTGTATAGTGTGTGCAGTGTGTATAGTGTGTGCAGTGTGTATGCAGTGTGTGTAGTGTGTGTATGCAGTGTGTGTAGTGTGTGTGTGCATAGTGTGTACAGTGTGTGTATAGTGTGTACAGTGTGTGTGTATATTGTGTGTATAGTGTGTGTATATTGTGTGTAGTGTGTGTATAGTGTGTATGCAGTGTGTGTCCCCAAGCCCCTAGTCACACAACCAAATAAAAAAGCCCCTACCTACCCCCCTCACCCTAAAAAATAGTGAAGGGGGAATAAAATTACTACCCTGTAAAGTAAAATTCAACTTACTATTCAACGTCTTCTTCTTCTAAAATCTTCATTTTTTTAGCCCCAAAAAAGGCCAAATAAAAAGCCATCATACCCGTCGAACTTAAAAATAAAATAAAAAACCCGAGCACAAAAAAAAAATAATCCATCTTCACCCATGGAGGGCTCCGTGTCAGTGTTTATCAGGGATCCTTAGGATAGGTGTCAATCCATATCTGCCAAGTGACCCTATGTAGGGGGAACAGTCCCTATTCTGCTCTGTGTCAGTGTCTGGAGGGAGTATCTGCAGTAACACAGAGTGTCTGGGGGGAGTATCTGCAGTAACACAGGGTGTCTGGAGGGAGTATCTGCAGTAACACAGAGTGTCTGGGGGTAGTATCTACTTGTAACATTTATATGCACTAAAAAAAATAAATAATAAATTGAAAAAAAATAAAAAATGGTTGCAGCTTCCGAATTAATCTAAAATGGATGCTGTCCAGTAGGTGGGAGGGTCTGCTAGGGAGGGTGTGCTGCTGATTGGCTGTAATGTGTCTGCTGACTGTGAGGTACAGGGTCAAAGTTTACTCAATGATGACGAATAGGGGGCGGACCGAACACCGCATGTGTTCGCCCGCGGTGGCGGACGCGAACATGCTATGTTCGCCGGGAACTATTCGCCGGCGAACAGTTCGGTACATCACTATCTAGATGTAAGGTTAAATTCCTGTAGGTTAAATTCCTTATCGTTTCAAGTGTATTGTAGGATAGTTTCAAAGAGATGTGGCAAAAATTGCAAGCAACCATTTATAATTGGAACGCATTTATTATCTTGAATCATATACAATACTTACACATATCGTAAGCTGTAGAGTAGACTTAGTCTTAGTATTAGTTGACAAATCTTACCTGTGTAAAAAAACCTCTAATTTAAGGCATGATTAGACCTTTTTTTGAACTGCAGAGGATCTCTGGACTGAATGTTCTTTAAGCTCAACCGTTACTTTAAGCAAGGTCCGACTTCAGGTCTTTAGGAGTGGCTAGGGCGGGGGATACTGCGGGGTACTTGAGATGACAGGGTTAGTGTTTATTAAAGATAGCACGTTACCTGGAGCTATTTCTTGTAGCATGCTGTGAGGAGGGAGGAAAATATATATATATGTTTTAACTATGCAAAACTTTGATGCCAATTGAATATCCCATGTAGTAGAGCTTCTTGCCAGCGGGTACTCATAGGCGAAGATAAGGACTATCCCGTGAGAGGTGAGGCCCTGCCTTTCCCCCGTGTCTAAGAGAAGCCCTACCTTTGATTTGGCCCATGTGGACTTGTACCTACTATGCACAGCGGGGTGTTAACCTGTTGGTGGCGGTAAAAGAGACTATACTTGTGGCCGTGACATGTGAGGTCCTACCCAAGACCTTGCGAGGTACTAACTCAGAGTTGGGCCGCCGGGTGGAACCTCCGTGTTGAGGGGAGTAGATGGCCTTGTGCAAATTTATTTGACTAAGTTCAGAACTTCTTACCCTTGGCAGGCTTGTTTCTTGTGGGTGAGCGTTAACATAACCTTACACGTGTGAGTAACTGGATAGAACCACAGCGAAAAGGACTGTAAAAGGCACCTGACAAAACTATTTGTTGTGATGCGAACCGAAGAATAGAATGAAATGCCGTGATTCACGGTAGGGAAAATGTGTGCACTTAAGAGAGGAACCTGAAAAGGAGCTTTGATTGTGGTTTAAGCTTAAAGATGATATGTGTTCGTATAATAAATACCCTATAATCGTTTACTTGATAGGCTTGGGATCGTAAACGTCTGTATTATACGATGCCTATGGTGTAACTTCTTAGACAGAAACAGATAGCATGACTGAAAGTTAATCCTGATGGACTTCTTGAACTTAAATAACAGTGAAATGTATGCAATATTAAATAGCGTGATGAATGAATTAATTGTGCATGGAGAACCCTGCGAATGTCAAGCGTGCAGAGACAAGTCCCTATTAGTGGTTAAGGATTTGAATGGTATTCGTTTGGTCGTAATGAAGGCCGAATGATGCCTTGATGTTTGATACGAAACAAGTGGGAATTCTGTTTAATATGTGTTTATTAGATTGCTAATGCTTTAACCTGCATAGCTTGTATAATTGACATAGAAGTGATAATTAAGCGATAGTATGAGTCAACGTATGGCAATTTAGAACTCAATGTACTGAAATGCCCCTAATGGATTGCAAAGTAATAAACAGTATATCTGTAATGCATAAATCTGGAAGCAGTCACTATATGTACGTAAGCGTCTTGAGGACCTGACGATGGTTCAATACAAGGCCTAAATCTGTACAAAGTGTAACGTAAAAGGCAGCGTGAGGCCCAATATACGTATTTAACTGAAAATATATGTAAGAAATAAAATGTCTGAAACAAATTATTGGAGGAAACCGCTGATCCTTAGCCTGTAAGGGATTGATGTATTGAAAGCATGGATTAGCCTTGTATGATAGTTCTGACATACTGTTTGTATTACTGTAAAAACTCACCATCGAAACTAAAGCTATAACGAGGCGGGATCATCGGATCTGAAACATAGTGGGTATGCATGACGGGGTCTGCAGGTGCCGCCCCCCAACTACTATGTGTGTGTGTGTGTGTGTGTGCTGGCTGACTAGCTAGTGCCGCAATGCGGTGAAACGATTACTCTAGGTTGGTGACAGGTGAGGCCCTGCTAATTGCCAAGCTTGAGAGGCTCTATCTATGCGTTGGCGCGAGGGGATAGCGTGGCCACTGGACGTTGTAGCGGGGTGTCGGCCTCTCAGTGACAGTTAAACATAAGATAGAATGGGAGTGACAGGTGAGGCCCTCTCTATGCCACAATGCGAGGCGACTAACTATGATTTGGCCCGAGGGGCGTAGTACCTCAGAGTATGAGGATGGGTGTTGGGCTCGCGGGACCACTAACCTAAAGCGAAAAAAGGCAGGGGGAATAATAACTAGTGAACACCTAGGAACCTGACAGACAGCCACTGCTATTAAGAGGGAAGGATTGTTAGTGAGAGAGGAGATACCATGGGTCGAAAACATGAGGTAGAATCGTAAGGCTGACCGTAACTGGAGTGCCCTGTGAGCACTTCGGGTCCAGATGGTCAGTACGTATGAACTAGAATGCGTGTATGTATGACCCTCGGGGCTTGTGAGGTTTTTTAGGTTTTTTTTTTAAATACGTTTCAATATGGATGCAGATCTGGTTCATCTTACTGTTATCACACGTAATCGCCTTTGCCGAGGCTTGCTTATCAGAATTGCAGATAACGTGAGTGCGAGCTTTTGTCTGAGCAGAGGCGTACAGGTCAAGATAATCAGGCTATAATAGATCTTGAATGTAAGTAGTCTATGCAAATCTGAATATGTCAGAATTTTTTTATGTAACTTAGCGTAATTGATATTTATATTTTGCGCATTGATAAGACAATTAACATTTAGTGTTGCAACGGCACAATAGCCGCCACCAGAGACTCAAAGACAGAGAATCACAACCGTATGGCATGAGTAACCGTGCACCCCTTTGAGGTAAAAGAAGAGAAACAGTAGGTGCAGGTCATTGCGTGTGCACGAACAGCTATATGGCTTAACAACTGACTGCTATGGAAGGTGTATAACGATTAACTGACGCTTCCCAAATCTAGCGTAGGAATTGCCAACAATACTACTAATACCTCAAATATGTAAATAATTTGATACCATTCGTTCAGTATTTAGATATGAAAACCTGTTCAGTATTGTAACATGATGTATGTAAAACAAAGATACCAATACATAATATTTTGGCATCGGGGGGCCTTGCCCAGGTACTGGACATACAATGAATACTGTGTTGCCTGCACCCAGAGTCAGTGCCCTGAGAGACCCGGGCCATGCTGCGGGCCGTCACTACAGACTTTGCTGCCATGGCAACTGGATGCAGGAATCATACCACTGCAATGTAACGAAAATATACCCCAACACGCAGGATTCAACTCAACAGAAGACAACACAGAGGGGAGATACGTCTACCGGACCTTAGAATGGCCGGATTCAACGTATATGAGAGGAGTACAGAGTCAGGAGCGATCCGAGGTCAAGGGCACAAAGAGACAGCGTAAACTAAGACTAGCCGGGGTCTGGTACACAGTAAACAGCAAGCCGGCAAACAGAACAGATAAGGATAAAGAGATAACGTCAGGGCCGGACTGGGCATTAAAAGCAGCCCTGGAAAAAAATTTTTACCAGCCCCATTATGCGTCGCGCCTGCATAGTGTGCAGATACAGAGTTAGAAAAGAGAACTTAAAATTAAAAATTATTACTCCAACGTAAAAAAAAAGCACTCATATGCTTCAAAATAAACAAAAGTGCTGATTTATTTTAAGAAGACGTGCCTTTGCATGTAATCAATGTTTCAGTCCAACTACCATGACATATTAAGGAAAGCTTGGTAATGGAACTGAAATGGTGAATGTATGTTGGGCACAACTGTAAAAAATTGACGTTATCTTGTTTACTTTGAAGTCCTGTGGGTGCGCTCTTCACTTTAAATATGTTATTGTGCTGGAGTATGCACCTACCTAGCAACAAGACTGGGCCAATATCTGCTCATTACATATGGTCCACATTAATGAAATTTCTCTGTGTATTATGCATATATAAATGTACATTAATATATGTGTAAATATAATAGACATAATTGTTTATATATATATTATATATATATATATATATATATATATATATATATATATATATATATATATATATATATATATATATATATATAAAAAAGGAAAAAACCTTGCACTCCAACTCACTTTTGTTTGTAGACCCGGTGCTCGATTGCACTAATAGATATCGGTAAGAAAAAAATCAGCACTCCCAGGATTTATACGAAAAAAGAAATTTGGTCTTTATTCCAACAGCCAACGTTTCAGTTCCACTAAGGAACTTTCATCAGGACAGAATACAGATACACATACAAACAATCTGGTTTAAATAAGAATAGCAATCATATTAACTCACGGTTCAGATGTGCTAGGGATCAATCAACCTATCCGCCGAGCGTCCGGGCGGGTGCAGAATGCTTCCGTGTTCCTAATCGCGCGCTCAGCTTACTTCCTGGTTCCCCGCGTCCTCCATTGCTATGGAGACGTCGGGCGCATGCGCGTTTACTCCTGGACTCATTTCTACATCAGCCCTTCGCTCGGCGGTAGGATTTTAACGAAATCAAGTTAGAAACATCACGGAAAACTGCTACCTCCATCAAAAGAGAAGCAGTGTAGATGGAACAAATACCTAACTATTACAAAATGAAAAATATGTGATAGACTATCAGTAGTCATACAATATAAATAGATTCTTGCAATGTGAAGACATCATTTTAACCCTAGTGAAACTCAAGTGGTGTGAAATACTTAAGTGACCTCAACAATTAATGTAATCAAAGGAAGGTAATCTACTACCACTAATGGGGGAGTCACTATAAAGTGTAATGTAGTATGTGATATTGGATACATACTATATCCATCTTAGTGTGCTATGCTCTATAGTCTAATATGATGTAGTCAAATGTAACAAAATGTAAAAGAATAAAAAATGTGAATAAAGTGCTAATGCATCCTTAAATAAAGTGCTACTGCATACTATTAGGGAGTGCTAAACAGTGTACAAACTTACTATCCTATGTGTTCTCATACAACATTGCTAATTACTCCTATGTGTAGGCTAAGTCTATAAGTCTGTGATGTCCACCCCATATAGAAAGGAAAGACTCATTATGGATAGATTCTCCTCAACTGCCTTCTCTACATGCCCTTTGCCCATGTAGAGAAGGCAGTTGAGGAGAATCTATCCATAATGAGTGTAAACGAACTACTTACAGCTTACAGCTAGTAGAATGTATGTTGTCAGCTGCTGGTGTGACGGCTGCGTTCGTTTTGTAATACTCACAAGTTGTATGAAAGTAATTTGGAAGGCTATGTTCTTACGGACAGCCGGCGGGCGGAAATGACGTCAGAGCTTGTGAACCGGAAGCAGAACAGAGAACTTCCAAACGGCAACGATAGGTAAGCTGGGATTACTGGGGATTTAAATAGGAAAATAACCCCTCCCACAAATTCAGGCATTTGCCTTCCTAGTGCAATCATGGTACTGAAAGTGAAAGGTGACAAATACAGGGTGATATTGTGGATAATTTATGATGGGTTGAAGCCCAAAATATGTGGTTCAATATTCACACAGATGTGCTTTTAAGGCAGCACCCCACCATGATTCAGAGGGTATTCCATCTCTAAGTAAACATAGATACAGAGAGACAATACTAGTGCACTATGTCAGCTAAAAATACATTAAAAAAAGGTGATATGGTTATGTTCTCCTATAATAGAGTCCAATACATCCCTGGTTTTAAAATGAAAAGGCCTGTTGTCAGCTTATGGGGTAACAATCCCAAACAATAAACCTGGAACCAGGAAACATATGGGACAGATCAGAGGTCCTAATAGCATATAATTATTACAACAATACTAAAACAAAAATAAACATAAGAAAGTGCACTCAATATTCTGATGGTGTAGTCCTGCTTTCTCAATTGGCAACGTTAGAGTCCAGTCCCCAAGTCTTCATATTTAGATGATCGCTCTGAATTGGACATCACAATCATGTGGCAAGTTTTAACCATTCACTTTCGTCAACTTGCCTTCACTTGTAGCATCAGAAAATGACAAAATTTGTGTTGGTCGGAAATGATTAAATTCACCACTTTCGGAGGCAGGAAATTATGAATGACGCCAATCGCGACTCACAGAAATGACGTTGCGCTCTTTGCAGTTCTTCGGTCGTACATTAAACTTACATTACCCCAATCGGTTAACCAAATCTATAACATGTCTACAGCAATAGTATATATTTCCATATGAAGGATTACCGTTAATCAGTTCGAGTGTACCCCAACATAAATCAGGAGTAACTAAATGCTGGGGAATCATAAGTTAAACCAGTTTTATATATTTTTGTTTGAAGCAGTGATATTTCAAAGGTATTACTACTTCATGAAGCTAAAATTGCTTTGATGACTATAGTGTCCCTTTCAAGTGAATATGTCATCAGAATATTACAGGATTGATTTGATATAGTTAAAGAGACACTTTAAGCATTGAAACAGCGATATCTTAATAAAATAATTTTGGTGCACAGATGCAGTCCTTTTTTTCTTACAATGTACAACATTGCTTTTTCAGAGTTATGACACTGTTTAAATTTTTATTAAACCACACTTCTCATGGCTGTCACACTGACAGCTGCTACAGGCACTTCCTAATTGAAGACCTTAGATTTGATAATGCCAAATGCACTAGATTCAATGCTTTTCAATGAGAAACATATCATTTCCTGAGCCTTGTGACTGCATACATGCATTGTATGTCCTCAACTAATCTCTACGGAAAAAAACTGGATTGAACTGACACCATCAGCACTGGTAATATCAGAAAGGGCGGAGCAGCCGCAGTGTCATGGCGCTGGATTGCAGGCACATTTTTATAGCTTTTTTCCCCATTTTTATTTTACTTAAAAATAGCAGGCCCGGGATAGAAGAGAACAAAGGACTATATTTCATTTTAAAAATAATATATATTTTTAAAGTTATACTGTTCCTTTAAATTCTTTATCTGCAAAACACATATTTAAATAAACAGCCTTTTGTTCATGGCTCAACTCACATTGGTATTTAGAGATATAAACACCTGAGGGTGCTAGGTGCGTGTCTGTTTTTTTATCTTATCGTTGCACAGCCTAAAGACTGGCGCTTATATGCAGGATTTACTAGAAGATAATGCTTGCTGAGACGGGTGTGTCATTTCTCATTAAGCACCCACACAGCTAAGAGCTGCTCTTTGCCATAAAAAATAGGAAAATAAAGCTAATACACTGTAAGTATTAAACCGTTACCTCTATATACAACTTGTCACTTTTGTAAATTCACTTTAAATTTGCGGTCCTTTATATATTATGCAGTCATGTAATAAATTGGGATCATGAGGTGAAGTGGGGGGGGGGGGGGGGTTCATGTTTAAAGGCCATACAGACTGTTTGAAAGGTTTCCTCAAGCGGATAATAGTTGACAAATTCTCTCCTATTCTGTCTTTACTAACTGTAACTGATGTAGAATTGATTTACAATACTTGAAGGGATACTCCCACCAAACCAGTGTTTTATTAAAATTATGTTTTTGGTTAAAGGAACCCATGACATGGCCTCCAAAAAAAAGAAAGAAATGAAAAACTCACATACGATCCAGCACCAAGGCCAATTCTAACTGCAGGCTGATCCTCGTCTATTGACGTAACTCTCCCTCACTCCAGAGAATGTCCCGGAGGACAGGTTGGTGGGAGGGGGGAAATAGTGCTGCCTTTTATTGTCTATCCCTAGCATGCTAATGCACAATACCCAATCTACACAGACCAAGCTGACAGCCTCCCTGGCTAAAGCACTCTGTGCATTGTCCTAGTCCTATTCTTTGGTTCTCTGTTAGGGTTGCCCCATGGCAGGTATACAGCTGGTATTTGAGGCTCTCTGCCAGTGCCAGTATTTTTTTTCTGATCGACTTTGGGAGAGTGATAATCAACCTCTATTATACATGGCATGTACACACATTGCTATACACACAATAACACACACAGACATAGTAGACACACACTATACATGCATTCACTCAAGGTATAAATACGCTGACACAGTATGCACACAAACCTACGCAATCCAAGGTGTTCGTGCAAACAAACTACTTACAACTAGTAGAATGTATGTTGTCAGCTGCTGGTGTGACGGCTGCGTTCGTTTTGTAATACTCACAAGTTGTATGAAAGTAATTTGGAAGGCTATGTTCTTACGGACAGCCGGCGGGCGGAAATGACGTCAGAGCTTGTGAACCGGAAGCAGAACAGAGAACTTCCAAACGGCAACGATAGGTAAGCTGGGATTACTGGGGATTTAAATAGGAAAATAACCCCTCCCACAAATTCAGGCATTTGCCTTCCACATATAGTGCAATCATGGTAGTGAAAGGTGACAAATACAGGGTGATATTGTGGATAATTTAAGATGGGTTAAAGCCCAAAATATGTGGTTCAATATTCACACAGATGTGCTTTTAAGGCAGCACCCCACCATGATTCAGAGGGTATTCCATCTCTAAGTAAACATAGATACAGAGAGACAATACTAGTGCACTATGTCAGCTAAAAATACATTAAAAAAAGGTGATATGGTTATGTTCTCTTATAATAGAGTCCAATACATCCCTGGTTTTAAAATGAAAAGGCCTGTTGTCAGCTTGCTTTCTTTGGCTTTAATCTTTCTGGCAACTTTTTTTCACTCTTTGCCCAGCTGGAACTGTGGTCCACTTATGGTCAGGGACGTTTTAGCCGCAAGGCAAACAAGGCATTTGCCTTGGGCGTCATTTTTCAGGGGGGCGGCAAAAAAAGCCGCCCCCAAATGCCCAGGGCAAATGTCTTGTTAGCCTTGCAGCTAACAGTCCAGGCAGGCGGGCGGGCGGCGCTGGCGAGGGAGCACTTTCCCCTGAGCTCTCTGCTCAGCTCCCTCGCGCGCCGCAGAGTGATGCTGGGAGCCGGAATATGACGTCATATTCTGGCTCCAGGTGACCGGCATCACTCTGCGTGCACGAGGGAGCTAAGCAGAGAGCTCAGGGGAAAGTGCTCCCTCGCCAGCGCCAACTGACCGACCGACCGCCCAGCAGTCCCACTAGACCCCAGGGAGAAGGAGAACCCTCCCCCCCCAGCATTCCCAAAGGTAAATTCAAAAAGTGAGTGTGTTAATGTGAGTGAGTGTGTGTGTGTCTGTTAGTGTGTGTCTGACTGTGTGTGTGTCTGTTAGTGTGTGTTTGTGTGTGTTTGTTAGCGTGTGTGTGTGTGTCTGTTAGTGAATGAGTGTGTGTGTCTGTTAGTGTGTGTGTCTGTCTGTTAGTGTGTGTGTCTGTTAGTGAGTGAGTGTTTGTGTGTCTGTTAGTGAGTGAGTGTGTGTGTGTCTGTTAGTGAGTGTGAGTGTGTGTGTCTGTGTCTATTAGTGAGTGTGTGTTTGTTAGTGAGTGAGTGTGTGTCTGTTAGTGAGTGTGTGTGTCTGTTAGTGAGTGTGTGTGTGTGTGTGTGTCTGTTAGTGAGTGAGTGTTTGTCTGTTAGTGTGTGTGTGTGTGTGTCTGTTAGTTAGTGTGATTGTGTTTGCCTGTTAGTGTGTGTGATTGTGTTTGCCTGTTAGTGTGTGTAAGTGTGTGTGTCTGTTAGTGAGTGTGTGTCTGTGTGTGTTTGTCTGTTAGTGAGTGTGTGTTTGCCTGTTAGTGAGTGAGTGTGTGTGAGTGTCTGTTAGTGAGTGTGTGTTTGTTAGTGAGTGTGTGTTTCTGTTAGCTAGTGTATGCGTATCTGTCATTGAATTTGTGTGTGTGTATTTAGAAGGCGGGGTAGTGGGGAAGGGTTAGGTGGGGGGGGGGGGAGGGTGCGCCTGAGTTTTGTCCTGCCTATGGTGGAGATATCCCTGAATAAATTATCCTCTCGTAAGTGCAATTGAGTCATTAAAGATTATCTTAACTATATCACACTATTGCTCTATCCATTTTACCATCTATACTGATGGCTTGACGATCCATCCACGTGGACTTTACCACCTTGGAGAGACAAGCCTGCATATTGTGAGTGCTCTCACTTCCCTCCTCTCTTCCCTATTATTTTAACCATATCACACCATATGTCATTTTTTTCCTTTAGATTAATACACCAGGTCTCCTTAATGTGACAAAATTATGATGTTCTTTTCAAACAATATTTATCATACTGCATTCTTTCTTTTTCTGTCTCATATATATATATATATATTTAAATTACAATATCTTTTACAAATACATATACTTAGTTATTTTCAGAGGTATTCGAATAAATGTGTTCTTGGTGAATAATAGTAAGTGCTTAAATGGCTTTTGTGCACTAGGTAGTTTTGAAACTTTTTCCCTCTCCTTAGAGTGTGTTAGTAATCTTAATGACTTGCTTTCAGCAACAAAGTTTGGATAACAGCCAAAAATAAACTGAACACCTGCTGGTTCTCTGTCCAATTAGGCTGCAGCTGACTTTATAGCCCTCCTTCCTCTCCTGCAAAATAATTCTGACAGCTGTAGGAAGAAAATACATGGGCACAGAAATGCATAGCAGATTTATGTGTCTGACACAAAATGTATCTTTATTGATCTTACTACTTACCAGAACCACTAGAGACTAATGGAGTGGTTGTGGATACAAGCAACCAAAAAAATTACAAGTATAAATGGTGCTAAAAATATATTAATTGTTAAATAGCAGCACCTTATCAGTGTATTTAGCTCCACATAACACTAAATCAAATATCAAACCAAACCAAAGTGTGCTTGTGCCTTTAAAATCGTGCTTTTTGAATATACTTGCTTTCAAAATATCACAAAGTATTAAAAAGCAGCAAACAGTGCTTATTAATTTAATAACACTTAAAATTATGCTTCAATTAAAGTGCAATTTCAAATTTGTGTATATGTGCAAAAAAACAGTTAAAGTGATTTTATGTGCCAATATATTTAAAATGTAAAAATATTAAAATGTATAAAATATTATACTTGCAAATATGTAGACAAACAAGGAGCAGGTTAAGAACTACTCAGGCTATATGCACGTTGAATAAAATCCAGCCTTATATGCAGGAAAACGATGGACAACCGAAATCTAATTGAACAAACTTTATTCTTTAAAATCAGTAACACACGTCTCAAATATATTCCGTCTCACCAGTCTCTTGGATAAACCTGCTAAAAAGTCCTCAGTAATACCAGTAGCCAGCACTCTGGATTCCCGGGCTGTAGCGTTCGTACCAGTGGGCGGAGTTCGATGATGTCTTTTGTATGGCCTAATAGCGTGCTTACGTAATTACGCACGGCGTGATGACGCATTTCGACAACGCTTGGCTTCCTCAGATCACGTCCTTCGGTCTGGGTCCATCAATATTTAAAGCCGCCCTGTGGGCCCGGTGGGCATATCTCAGTCTAAAAGTTTGAATTTCAAGGCATATAATTTGTCAAGAAGTAAAACCATTGCATGCATATGTTAACCCCATATTCAGGGTATATCCCTTTTCTTAAAGGGAAGAGGGAAGAAATAGTTACAAGATTCAAAACCAAAAATTGGTATAAAATAAAAAAGGTGGGGTAAGAAGGAGAAGGATAAAAAAGGGTTCTTATCACAATTATATCCATACAGAAATGCATGAATAAATTACTTTAAGAATATAGACATAAAAAATAAACAAACAATTTATTTTGAAAAATGATTATAAAATGTTTTTTGTTTTTTTTTTTATATTTTTTTTCACAAAAATGAAAGAGATCAAACTCTATATTTAATCCATAAGGTGCTAGAGTATTTAACCTATAAACCCATGCCATCTTCTTTTCCAATATCTCGAATATGGTTTCCTCCCCTACAAGCTTTTTTTACACACTGTATACCGATGAATGTTAGACCACTAGAGTCCATTTTATGGCATTTTTAAAAATGTGCCGAAACACTCTGTTGTTCGCATCCTTTTATTAATGTTATTCACATGTTCAGCTATTCTTTTGTGTAGTGGTCTTATGGTACGCCCTATATACTACATCCTACATGGGCATTTCAGTAAATAAATTACATTTCTAGTAAAACACGTGATAAAATCCTTAATAAAAAAATCCTGACTATCATATTTTGTTTTGAATTTATTTACACTTTTTAAAGTCTTATTTTTGCTGCTTTTGTAGCCTACACATTTGTTGCAGGAATAAAAAAACCTTTTCTTTCTGTTAGGAAATTACTGGTATTTGTTGGTTTGTCGGAAGGTTGAATATGAGTTAAAATACTTTTAAAATTGGTAGCCCCTCTAAAAGTTATAAAAGGTTTATCTGGTAATTGCAATTGAAGTACTCTATCTTTCTTTAGAAGGTGCCAATGCTTGTTTACGATAAATTTAATTTCCCTAAAATTTTCATTAAAATCAGACACTCAGGGTATGATCTCAATATTCTTTTCTATTACTTTTTTAGATCTTTTTGACTGAAATTCTTACATTTCTCCCTAGTTTTGGCTATAAGGTCTCTTGGGTAATTATTTTGTATAAATCTTTCAGCTACTATCCCTGATTGTACCTCATACACATCGACATTTGTGCAATTCCTTCTGATTCTCTGGAACTGGCCTTTGGGTATATAACTGAGCCAAGGTGTATAATGCCCACTATTGTATAACACGTAATTGTTGGCATCCACTTAAAAAAAAAATCTTTGTTTTAATTTCATTATTCTTTATATAGATCTCTAGAGTCAAGGTAGATCGTATTATTCCTACTATATTGGCTAGTTAAAGTAATACCCCAGTCATTTTCATTTAACCAATTTATAAATGTTTCTAATGATTCTACAGACCCGTCCCAGATAAAAATACCTTTATATCTGCAATAGGAGACCAGGTTTGCCTCTCATTCAGGGCTATCATATGTAAACCCCTTCTCCCACCCTGACTTCAATTGGCATAGCTGGGGGTAAACCTGGCCCCCATCGTAGTCCTTTGTACTTGAAGATAAAATTGGGAATTAAAAACAAAATAATTATTTGTTAAAATCCAATATATACTGTTCATAAGGAAGTCAATCTGCTCTAATGTATACTTCCTCGGATCTTCCAGGCATTTTTGGACTATATTACACCCTAGATTGTGTCTAATGGATGTATACAAAGATGATACATCACTGCTGTATCTTTTACATAGGACAACATAATTTTTACCCAATCCTGTAAATGTATATCTATAAATTTTGAGAGATTAGCAGAAACCGAACCTATACCGGACACTATCGGCCTGGTGGGTGCTCTTTGTCCTTATGGACTTTTGGTAAGGTGTAAAATTTTTGAATTCTAGGAAACTCATTATTCAGAAACTCATACTCTTTGTCATTTAAAATACCCAACACTTTACCTCTCTCCAAAATTTCTTCCAGGGACTTCTTTATTTCATTTGTTGGATCTTTTGCTATCTTTCTATAGCCAACCTCATCATTTAACTGTCGGTTACATTCCTTCAAATAACCCTTGGTAATTTGTATAACAATGCTTCCACCTTTATCGGCAGGTTTAATTATAATTTTTATGATCTCAATTATCTCTCAATCCATTAAGGGCCCTTCTTTCATCAAAACTCAAATTGTCATTGTGCTTAGTTTTTCTTTAGTTTTTTTTGTTCTCGTGTTTTAAAATAATCAATTACTGATTTTTTAAACATTTTGATGGCTCCTATTTTATAAGCACTAGGGAAATTTTTTTATTTATTTCATAATGTGGTATGACCATTGTCTACCACATTATTATTTATTTTGTTTATATTAAAAAATCTCTTTAAAGTTAAAGTTAAGTAATATTTGAGTATTTTCAAATGTCTATATATGCTGAAAAAGAGTAAAAAATGTCTCTTTGTGGCAAAGTTTAAACCTTTATTTAAAACCTTAATTTCTTCTCTCTCTAATACGTGATTGGATAAGTTTATTATTCCATCTGGCCGGATGTCCTCCCTCTTTTTCCGGAGTAATCTTGTCCTCTTTTGGGGGGATAATGCAAAATTTCTCATTTGTCTCCCTAAAAAAACGTAATTGCTACAATTTGAATGGTTGTCTGAGAGCGCATCAAATCTGTTGGTCATCTGAATTTTATTCCCCCTAAATGTTTGAGATGGACTTTGTTTACTTCTAATAAAATTCCTATATTTTGGTCTGACCTCTGTCCATTATCTTTCATTTCTATTTCTGGGTGTGGACCATTTCTGATGTGCCCCCTTATCTATGCTATTAATCCTTTCCCTGCTTATTTGTCTCCTTGGTTCTTGTTGTTTTTTATTAGAATCATCACTTTTTCTGTCAGTATTTTTACTCCAGTTATGAACAGTTTTATTTCTATAATCATTGTTATCTCTCTTATATTTACGTTGTTTAACCATTTTAACCTGTTCCTCCAATTTGTCTAAATTAGTCATGGTTCTTTCACTTAGCTCGTTAAAATCTCTAGTACCAGTCGCCGCTTTCAACTTTTTTGGATCTCTTTAATATCTCTATCTAATTGTGTTAGAAATTCTACTCTGCATGCCACCACAATACTCATCATCTCTGTGGCAAACCTTTCTAATACTGCATTCCATATGTCTATATACTTTTGATTATTTTCCCCTTCAAATGTTGGTGTTTTTGAGAATCTTAGTCCTCCAGGGGTAATTTTATCAGCAAGATATTTCTCTAGAGTGGCAACCTCCCATTTATATTTCATCTCTTTAGCTAAAAGTTTTTCCAAATTTTTAAAAACAATTTCAATATCATCAATTCTTAGTAATTCTAATCTTTCCATTATCAGATGGCAGAATGTCTACATCATCCAATTTGTATTGGTTTTCGTTTAAGGAAAAATAATTAGGGCAAAGCCAGATGTTGTTGGGTATAACACTTAACTGAAATATGATGATGTAATTAACAGATAAATTAAAGCTGTGTATAAATATTTAAAAGGAATGCATAACAACGTATGCACATTATATAGAGACATAGAATGTGACGGCAGGTAAGAACCATTCGGCCCATCTAGTCTGCACAATTTTCTAAATACTTTCATTAGCCCCTGGCCTTATCTTATAGTTAGGATAGCCTTATGCCTATCCCACGCATGCTTAAACTCCTTTACTGTGTTAACCTCTACCACTTCAGCTGGAAGGCTATTCCATTCATCCACTACCCTCTCAGTAAAGTAATACTTCCTGATATTATTTTTAAACCTTTGCCCCTCTAATTTAAGACTATGTCCTCTTGTTGTGGTAGTTTTTCTTCTTTTAATTATAGTCTCCTCCTTTACTGTGTTGATTCCCTTTATGTATTTAAATGTTTCTATCATATCCCCCCTGTCTCCTCTTTCCTCCAAGCTATACATGTTAAGATCCTTTAACCTTTCCTGGTAAGTTTTATCCTGTAATCCATGAACCAGTTTAGTAGCCCTTCGCTGAACTCTCTCCAAAGTATCAATATGCTTCTGGAGATACGGTCTCCAGTACTGCGTACAATACTCCAAGTGAGATCTCTTTCTACTGCCAGGGCCGGACTGGGGATACAGAGCAGCCCTGGAAAAAAAATCTATGCCAGCCCCATAAATCATTGCGCCATATATTGTCACATGTAATATGTAAGGCTATGTCTTGCCACCCCAGATAAACACACACACAAATCTCTCTCTCTCTCTCTCTCTCTCTCTCTATATATATATATATATATATATATATCTTGACAAATTTGCTATGAATTTAGGAGCCAGCAAAAAAATTTGGGAGCCAGGTTTTCACTGTCAAAAATACACTTCTTAAATGGACACTATAGTCACCAGAACCACTACAGCTTAATGCAGTTGTTCTAGTGTCTATAACCTGTCTCTCCACACTTTTCAACGTAAACCTTGCCTTTTCAGAGAAAAGGCAGTATTTACATTGTTGCCTAGTAACACTTCTAGTGAAAGTCACTCCGACGGTCCCTAGAGTGCATCCCGGGTCAGTGCTGCACAGTATGCAGCACTTATGTCTAGCGTCTCCACGCTCTGCATGGAGGCACTCAATGTTCCCCATAGAGATGCATTCATTCAATTTATCTCTATGAGGAGATGCTGATTGGCACAGCATGGCATTTTGCCACACATGTGCAATAGCCTCCCAAAACTTTCCTATGGATTGGATGAGATCATCAATATTGATGATTGCAATCATTGAAGCAGGCCCAGCTGCGGCGAGACCAACACTTGTGATTGGAGGGGGACTGGTCACCTAAACACACACTCACTCGCTCACTGACACACACACACTTGCTCACAGACACACACACAAACAAGCTCTCTCACTAGCAGGCACACCCAACACGTAAGCTCACTCACTAGCAGGCACACACACAAGCTTACTCACTAGCATCGTGTGATTATGAGCAGTTTGTAATAAACATGGTCTAGATATTTTGTGGCCACCCTTTACTTTTCCCTGCGAACGAGTCATTGGCACAATGCCACACCTACAATGGAACGGATATGATGATATGCTTCTAAAATCTTGCTTCAGAGGGATCTGGTTATATATATGGAGTGGAGAACCCCAGGCTTTATCAAACTGTTCCAAAACAGACAGAATTCATGAGCGGTATGCACCGATTAGTAAAGCTTTAACCAATTACACACTTACACACACAAGCTTACTCACTAGCAGGCACACACACACACACACACACACACACACAAGCTCACTCACTAGCAGGCACACACACACACAAGCGCACTCACTAGCAAGCACACACACACACACAAGCTCACTCACTAACAGACACACACACAAGCTTACTCACTATCAGGCACACACAACCACAAGTTCACTCACTAGCAGGCACACACACAATCAAGCTCACTCACTAGCACACACACACAGAAGCTCACTCACTAGCAGGCACACACACACACACACACAAGCTCACTCACTAGCAGTCACACACAGTCACAAGCTCACTCACTGGCAGGCACACACACACAAGCTCACTCACTAGCAGGCACACACACACACACACACACACACACACACAAACAAGCTCACTCACTAGCAGGCACACACAAACACACAAGCTCACTCACTAGCAGGCACACACACACACACACACACACACACACACAAGCTCACTCACTAGCAGGCACACACATACACAAAATCACTGTCATAGCTGAAGCTTACCTGGCACTGGTAGGTGAAGTTACCATTTTGTGGCCACTTCCTTCCAGCAAGGTCAGCAACGTACATAGGGGCAGAGCTTTCATGTGGGAGGCGGGGCTTCCATTCAGGGGTGGGGCATGCATCCAAAACTGCTGTAAACAGTGAAGGGAGACTGACAGGTCCCCCCCCCCGGCCACCAGCAGCCTAATTGCGACCGCACCAGCCTCCAGCTCCTCCCTCTTTACTCCCCTCAGACTGACACAGGCTGACACAGCCTGAGGGAAAAATATTTAAATTACATTAGCCAGGATGATAAGGGATGTCTGCCTGGCCCCAGGTGCCGCGGCACACCAGGAAATTTGAAGTTTATAACTGCAGTCGTTCTTCTGATATAAGTCTGCCCCTTTTGTGGTTAATTTTAAGGATGGACATATTACTTTGTAAATTCCTGTCCAAATCCATCTAACCTCTTCGTCTAGCAGGAGCATGCTGCATTGTCTCCTCTCTCCATGCTGCAGTTCAATGAGGTATGCATATCAGGGGACCACTGTGCATAGTACCATTAATAAACTGGTAGTTGAATATATTCTGCAATTCCGTTTGTCAGATTGGATGAGTATAAATCCGTCTGGGTAATACATTATATCCCCCTGACCATAGTATAAGGCACCTAATTGGAGACTCTTCTTGGCCTAGAAGGTGACTGTCTTGTGCTGCTTGCCTGTACAAATACAGCACCTTTAGGAATTTTAGAAGAAATTATAATTTTTAAAATAATTGTTTGAATATTTTTTGCATCATCTATATAGTGCATCATAACGTCAAGCCTAGAACATCTTTCAATTCTGCTCTGTCAGTTTATTGTCCAGGTCAAGTTATTGATGACCCCATTTGGGTTTAAGTGTGGTCAATCCATGCTAGGACTGATCACACCTAGAACTTTATCTACTGTGCACTACTAATTCCTCTACTGTATTAGGATCTGGGTTATTACTGAGTTAGGTCTCCATAAGCATACATAAGGCTACAACTGAAATGGACAATGCTGAGATCCTGGAGTCTACTACTACTTTACGTACCAGGATTTTTGAAAAACAGTATGATACCGACTTTCAATGTACTAATACAAAATAGATAGCAGAGACCCAGTGTATGCTAAGTGCAAAAACAATAAGTAACTCAAACACCTTGGTGAGGTCCCCTTAACCTTCACCAATATTAAAATACAAACACAAAGAAAATAAGGCGGAGTATCTTACATGCACTTTCCAAATGGTTCTTTACATGGGTACTTTCCTATAATACACCCTAAGAAAAATAAAACAGTGCAATATTGTCTGTACTGTTAATCACTTCAATTCGATAAAGTTTTCACGAGTGCACACTCACAATGATGGAGCCACTATAGGTTAGGCTCAGACAATTCGCCTGGTGGGATGTAAAGGGTCCCACTCCCTCCTCTGTGCTCCGGAATCCTTGTACAGGATAATCACAGGTTCGCAGATGGAGTATAGTTAAATAGTATTTATTTATTGGTAAAATACACAAATCAAAAACATAAAATAGTAAAAGAAGACCTTACAATCTCTGTGGATCAGTCTTTAAAAGCAAAACGCGTTTCGCCCCTTCAGGGGGCTTCCTCAGTTGCTGTTGAGTTTCCTGGATCCTTGTTCGTTTTTAAATGCCTTCTGTTGCCGCTTTTTTCCGTCCCTCCCTTCATTTCCGGTTTGCCGAACTTCCGGTTTCCGGTCTTTGCGTTCCACCCTTGGACCGCACACGCAATACGCCTGAGTTTCCTGTAGGGTACCAGTCTCTCTCCTGTTCCGGTTATTTTTGCGTTCCACCGTTGGAACGCATGTACGGGCTTCCTGAATGTCTCTTATTTAGAACGCTTTGTGTGTTCTATCTTAAGTGTCCTTATCACAATGGGCTCATGCATCGGAGAGCAGGGAGAGAGAAAGGGAAAATGAAGAAGAAAAAAGGGGGGGAAGAAGGATGTTACTTGCCTTAACTGCCATAGGAAAAAAGGTGTTTAAAGCATATACATATACATCTCCTTACAAAAGAGCATAAAGACACTCTGCTATTTCTGCTTGTAGTGATGTGAAAAGTACATAAACAATGAATAAATAATATATAAATAGAAGCTCCCATGCCTCTACAGGTGCAGTAGTGTTACCTAAATCTCGCATTTAAAAGCACAAGTTTCTTAAAGGTATATGCCTCCATAATTCATATATAGTAAAAACGATTCTAAAAACCGATTTAAAATATTTTAAACAATTTTATAAAATTAATGGTGCAGAAAAAGTTCAAATAATGCCATTCTACAATTACTGAATGGGGCTGCCTAGGCCTAAGCGTAAACTGATAAATAAAACCACTTCTCTCAAAAACATACAGTTTCAACAGGTAAAGCCCAAGAAAATATATCATTAAAAGCAGTTTTAAAAATGACACACTTCAAAATCAGCATTTAGGCCATGCGGTGATAGGGAATTAAACTCGAAAATATACTTCATTTCCTCTCTCCCTAACTTGCGTATATAATCCCCACCCCTCCAATCCCTTTTAACTTCTTTAATGGCGCAAAAGAATAATTTGCTGGGATCTTGATCGTGCTTTTCTTTAAAGTGGAGCGGAACACTATGGGTCTCCACCCCATTTCTGATGTTCCTAATGTGTTCCGCAACTCTTACTTTTAATGGCCTGATCGTTCTGCCTATATATAATAGGTCACATGGACATTTTAAAACGTATATAATTCCTTTTGTGTGGCAGGTTAAGTGATCCTTTATACAATACGTTTTTTTTATAATGTGTCCTATATCTGTTAAGTGTCTTTTTTTGCTGTTAGTTGTTCTACAGGGTAGACACATTCCGCATCCATAAAAACCTTTTAGATCCTTTAAAAAATGGCTGGATTTCTTTGGGCTAAGACAGCTTTTAACTAAAATATTTTTAAAATTCTTTGCACCTCTATAGATAATTCTGGGTTCGGGCTGTAAAATCTTATTGAGGATAGGGTCATCTTGTAGTAAATGCCAGTGCTTCTTAATTGTTTTCCTTATTTGTTTGTTTCGTCCATTATAGTTACAAATAAAGGATATATCATTGGCATTTCCTTGCTCTTTTTTAGGTTTATATTTTATAAGTTCCTTTCTGGGTACTTTTCTCACTTCTTCAAAATCTCTCTCTACACTTTCCCTACTGTATCCCTTCTCTATAAATTGGCGTTTAATATAACTGGCTTGTTCTATATAATCAGATTCTTTTTTACACCTGTAGAGGCATGGGAGCTTCTATTTATATATTATTTATTCATTGTTTATGTACTTTTCACATCACTACAAGCAGAAATAGCAGAGTGTCTTTATGCTCTTTTGTAAGGAGATGTATATGTATATGCTTTAAACACCTTTTTTCCTATGGCAGTTAAGGCAAGTAACATCCTTCTTCCCCCCCTTTTTTCTTCTTCATTTTCCCTTTCTCTCTCCCTGCTCTCCGATGCATGAGCCCATTGTGATAAGGACACTTAAGATAGAACACACAAAGCGTTCTAAATAAGAGACATTCAGGAAGCCCGTACATGCGTTCCAACGGTGGAACGCAAAAATAACCGGAACAGGAGAGAGACTGGTACCCTACAGGAAACTCAGGCGTATTGCGTGTGCGGTCCAAGGGTGGAACGCAAAGACCGGAAACCGAAGTTCGGCAAACCGGAAATGAAGGGAGGGACGGAAAAAAGCGGCAACAGAAGGCATTTAAAAACGAACAAGGATCCAGGAAACTCAACAGCAACTGAGGAAGCCCCCTGAAGGGGCGAAACGCGTTTTGCTTTTAAAGACTGATCCACAGAGATTGTAAGGTCTTCTTTTACTATTTTATGTTTTTGATTTGTGTATTTTACCAATAAATAAATACTATTTAACTATACTCCATCTGCGAACCTGTGATTATCCTGTACAAGGATTCCGGAGCACAGAGGAGGGAGTGGGACCCTTTACATCCCACCAGGCGAATTGTCTGAGCCTAACCTATAGTGGCTCCATCATTGTGAGTGTGCACTCGTGAAAACTTTATCGAATTGAAGTGATTAACAGTACAGACAATATTGCACTATCATCTACTGTTTTATTTTTCTTAGGGTGTATTATAGGAAAGTACCCATGTAAAGAACCATTTGGAAAGTGCATGTAAGATACTCCGCCTTATTTTCTTTGTGTTCGACTTTCAATGTGTTTTAATGTGACAATCCTAGGAAATGGCCAATATTTGATGCTATGCACAGCATGATTATAGGTTGCATCTGAGTCTAGTGAACTCTATCAAGTCTTACCTGTAAGTTATCACATTTAATTATATTCAACAACAGTGCACATACCAGCTAGCATTTAACACAGAAAAAGAATGGTGGATTTATTTCTGTATATACTGAATTCCTTAGGATGGAAAAGTATTCTTCTACTTTAGGCACTTTACTGATTTTCCGTTTTTGGGAACAAACATGAAAAACTGATGTAAGAAAAATGTGCACATTTTAGAAGAGATCAGGTAGATAAAGATCTACCTACAATTAAATAATCATTGTTCTCATAGGAACTTTGGCAGGTATAAACATGTTACTTGTTTTACAGTTAACCACTAATGAATATTCCTCTGTCAAGGGAACAAATGCATGAATGCAGCCCTTTCGCTTCAGCAGATATTCTTACGTGCCATGAGCTCTCATCAGGACACCTGTGTTATGGAAGGACACGTGCACACATGCAGGACATGCTTTAAACATGCTTTCTCACCTGTTGGCGAACACGGCTTGATCAGTTGAGTTTTAAGTTAGGATTTCATACCGTTGATGGTTAACAGTCAACAGCAGTAATATAATTCTTGCAAAACAGAGACTACAAGTAAACCATTTTAGCAGATCGATGTGAAATCGAATGGTCATCTGCAAAGAGCAAAAAAAAAAAAGACAAAGTGCATTTGTAAACGTTATTATCCTGAAGTTGT
This sequence comes from Pelobates fuscus, assembly GCF_036172605.1. Lineage (NCBI taxonomy): Eukaryota > Metazoa > Chordata > Amphibia > Anura > Pelobatidae > Pelobates > Pelobates fuscus. Next base: position 331,112,470 of record NC_086319.1, read on the forward strand.
TTAACTTAAAATACTGATTTAATCTACTGCTTAAGACCTTGCTCTATGCTCTAGTATATTCTTTAATTTAGTTTACAGCTCTCTTAGCATCATTACAGCCTGTGTCATTATCATTACATAGCCCTATCCAGGGAGATTTTCCCCGGGGCTGGTTTAATCTGCCGGTTCTCAAGCTTCTCATTCCCTTTTTGTGTATTCCATTAGTTGGTTCAATGCTGCTGAAAACAGAATCACTTACAATGTACAACCTGTTTGAATTCCCATCCCACTCTCTGCCATATGCAGTTTCCTGAGCTTTCTTAAACTCACAAAATTTCTTTATAATAGGTTTCAGCCAGCTGCCTTACTTTGTTTAGTATGGTGCATACTTTACTAGACTTTGTATTCTAAGGAAAATAACATATGCTAACCAGATTTAGCTACTGCCGTGTCTCGCCCAGAATTTTTGCTCCTAGAATGAGTGCAAACCCCTGAAAAATATATTTTTTAAAACTGCATTGATATATGGAAGGAGGTGGCTGGCAAAACACAATAGGAATAACAAGTGTGCAATAGCTGGAGAGCTAGTTGTTAATGCTTTCCGTCCTATCCAGGGAAGATGTACGTTAAACTGAACAATGCAAGCAAAAACAAACAGAAGGTATAAGGAGTTTAACAACAGGAAACAACCTAATAGCCTGCTCTTCAGCAAGACCCCATTGAGGTGTCAAACAATTTTTAACTTACATGTGCTGTTCCAGCTAGAACTATTTTATATATCAGACAGATCCCATTCATAAGGCAAGTTCAATCTGCACAAGGAATAAGATTACCATGTCCTTTATAGGGTCATGTCTGAGTTCTGTAGCTCAGAGGTCCCCAACCCCCAGGCCGCAGACCGGCACCAGTCCGCAAGAATTTATTGCCGGACCGCAAAAGCTTTCACCCGACTATACTGTCGGATGAAAGCTTTTGCGGACCGACAATAAATTGTCGCAAAATATTTCCCCAGTGCTATGATCGTGTGATCATAGCACCGGGACATGTGCCTCCTTCTCCCCTGCCGACTCTGCAGGACTGGAGGGGAGATCAGAGATCTACTTTTCCGACCAGCTCGCAGTGTACTGCTGTCAGCCAGTAGAGGAGGAAGGGAGAGAGAACCCAGGCGAGCTCTAACCTGCAGCTCTGCCGTGTTCTCCGCTCACAAGCTCGGAGTGTTGCTGCAGTTACCACAGCAACACTCCGAATCTCGCAAGAGTGAAATCTAGCAGTTCCTGAGGTTGTTAGAGTTTACTTTCACCACAGGGACCTCCAGGGCTTCCCCACTGGACCACCAGAGATTGCAGGAAATGTTCCCCCTCCCAGGTAAAGGTAAGCAGGGAGGGGGGATATCAAACTTACTATTTTTCTTTTAATAAAATAATAATAAATAATATATATATATACATTTATTAATCTACCCTCCAACCCCACAGACCCACAATCATTCTCACCTATACACACACTACCCTCCATACACACACTGTCCCTTATACACACACACTGCCTCCATACCCACACACACTGCCACCCCATACACACGTTTCCCCCATACCCACTGCCTTATATACACACACACACTGCCCTATATACACACACACTGCCCCCCATACACATACACATACACACACACTGCCCGCATACACACACACAAACTGCACCACCTACAAACACATGCACACACAAACTGCACCCCTCACATACACACACACGGCATCCCTCACACGGCCTTCACTGACGCCGGTCCCCAAAATATTTCTCCTCTTTTCGCCAGTCCCTGGATGCTAAAAGGTTGCAGAACACTGCTGTAGCTGACACTACCCTAGGAGTTGGAAGCCTTTCCCTACAATACCTTTGCACATCTTGGTTATATTGGAAAAAACTAGTCCATTGAGCCCTTTTAGCCTCTCTAGTGTTGGTCTTCGCATACTTGTGGCACAGAGGAACTGGGAAAGTAACTAAACTAATAATTCTCAAAATCCATAGGCTTTATTCTTGTAACATAATAGAGTGTGTGTGTGTGTTTGTCGGAGAATCTGGGAAACAGGGCTTTAATAATTCCCTATACTGTATGGATGCTTGGTTTAGCTAAACTGTGCATACAGTATGCAGTCATTTTGCCCACACATTATTCTAACATACTGATGGCATTTTTTGTCAGGTTGTATGTTAATAATGACAAGTTTCTTGTACATATTTCCTATTCCTTCCAAGTTTCAAACAAATGGTTTATTCAATAAGAATTTGAGTGCCAGAAAAGACCAGCATTTTTGCTTACCGAAGGCCATGCCAACTTTTTTGCACATTCCTATAAAAGTATACACTTTGCCTAAAGCCATGTAATGCTTTTAACAATGGTGTTTGTTTTAATAAGCTATTAATGGATATAACTCATAGTTTAGTAAGAAAGTAAAAAAAAAAAACTTTCCCCAGATTTGCCTACAATCATTTGTAACAATACAATTACAAGTATAAATATTACAAAAGGTGTTTTTATGAAGGCAAAGATCCGACATTTCAAAAGGTGGTATGCCGTTTTTCTAATTGTATCAAAACCTCTACAGAAATAAGTGTATATTTTTAAGAAGCAGACAACCCAGAATATTTTACTTGAAATATTTTGAAAGCCTGGTTTGAGAAAAAAAAGACCCCAAAACAAACAAAACTCTGTGTTCAGTTATAGCCCTGAATACAGCAATAATTTAATTTAAAGAATTTACTGAAGTTGCTGTATTGAATTATGACCATTTCAATTTATAAACTTGTTGCTTTGACAGCGTAAAATTTACTAATTACTTGGCCTTAGATCTGACAGCAAGGGCAAGTTGCTGTTGATTAAACCTTCCATACTGCTCACTCAGCCAAACCTCAGTCTGAGCATAATTGGAATGGTGCATGATTCAAAGAGGGCAATATAATATTCTTCACATACTTCATACAGGAGACCATCTAATACTTTATTTGAGTCTTCCCTTCTTGAAACTTCAGGGAATGATTGTGTTAGTGGGAAGGAGTAGGGGTTCTAGTGTTCCGATGAGGGAACACAGTCATGCTTCCAGAGGCATATTGATCGTTCAAGAACACCTAAAACCCATGTTGGCCTGAAGGGGGCACACTGATGGTCCCCCACATGTGTGTGGGGATCATCTTATTCTATGAGCCCCCATTTCTACCACCTCAGAACTCAGCTAAGGAGGATTTCTAGTTGCCAACCAGAGTACCTACATCACCACCAGGCGACCCACAATGTCCTACAGCATGGGGACCAATTTGTAAAATGATTGTGTCCACATGCTGCTACACACAGCAATTGTACATAATTTCCCCTTAGGCCACCAGCATATAAGATTTGTGGGCTGCAGCCTGCAACACTATTCTTCTGCTCATTAAAAACAATTGGAAGTGTATTTAATGGGAAACTCCAGTGCCAGGAAAACGATCCGTTTTCCTGGCACTGGAGGGTCCCTCTCCCTCTCACCCCCCAATCCCCGGTTACTGAAGGGGTGAATACCCCTTCAGTGACTTACCTGAGGCAGCGGCGATGTCCCTCGCCGCTGTCTCCGCCTCCGCGACGCTCCTCCTATCCATTGCGTCGGCCGGTGGCGCATTACGTCTCCCCATAGGAAAGCATTGAAAAATAATTTCAATGCTTTCCTATGGGGTTTTGAGCGACGCTGGAGGTCCTCACACAGCGTGAGGACGTCAAGCGACGCTCTAGCACAGGTTTCCTGTGCTAGGAACCAGGAAGTGCCCTCTAGTGGCTGTCTAGTAGACAGCCACTAGAGGTGGAGTTAACCCTACAAGGTAATTATTGCAGTTTATGAAAAACTGCAATAATTACACTTGCAGGGTTAAGAGTAGTGGGAGTTGGCACCCAGACCACTCCAATGAGCAGAAGTGGTCTGGGTGCCTGGAGTGTCCCTTTAAATTTCTGATAGCAGAGTACAGCAGAAGACTTTGCAGTGTGAGGTTAATGCATGGCCCCAGACTGCCCCATTAAGATTCTTATTGTGAGGCCTGGCTGCTAGACTGTGATAAAGTGGCTGTCTGGTAAAATTAGGCAGTGTCAAGTAGTCATGTGAAACAATGCCAATGTTATATACATATTTATGTAAATGTTTCATTATCCTGTGCTGGTAACACTGATTAAGGTTTCCAAAGTAGATTATGTCACAGCTCACACTTCTCACAGACCTCCCAACCGTCCATATTTCTGTAGGACAGACCCTATTTCAGGGTTCTGTTCGGTCGTCTCGAGTTTGTTCCCTGGTGTTCAGCTTTAACAGGGGAACTGTTTCCAGAAAGTGCAGTACAAGTCCATCGTTAGATGCACTTAGTCTATTCTCATGGCACGAGGAACCTACAGATGGTGCTTCCCTGCATTGCCCATCCCCAGGGGGCTGACCAGCTTGAGTGGCAAACAGCCTGATATGCATTTATGTCCAGCTAACCTGCCAGTGCTCGCGTTTTTTGGGTGGGTCTACCCCTTCACGTCACTGGCCAACCTCCTTTATGTGGCATCTTGCTTCACGGACAGTAGAGTTGCGGAGTATGTAATACCGAATGTGACCTAACTATTGGATTTGAAGGTATATAAGTGGAGAAACTGACAGTACACTAAAAAATACAGAAGATAGAGCTTTATGAGAATTGTGTAAAAGTGATTTAGTTCTATAAAAATAAAGGTATTTCATATTTAAATGTGGTGGGAGTAACGTAATGTAATGTAAAGTGTGAAAACAATTAGGCAGATGAGCACAAAAGCAGAATCAAAGAGCAAAGAAAGTTAATCTGCGGAAATACTGGATCAGGCATTAGATATTAGATAAATCTGACATTCCACAAGAACACTTATCAGTGCCCTGTAATGACAGAGAAAATTACTGACTAATCCTGGTAATTAGGAACAATACCTGTTAACTATTTAAGTAAATAATGTGTTACCGTTTGCCATCAGCAAAGGACATTTATGTTAAATCTTTTGTGAAATATATATATTTTTTTATTTTAATTTTAATTAAAAAAATTTTAAATTTTTCAAAAATGATCATGTAAGCATAACAAGAGTTCACAACAGTACGTTACACCAAAAGGAGAAAATTAATATTAGTGCAAAGTAAGGTAGATGCATTAGAATATAGAGAAGGAGGAATGACTGGTATATATCCTCCTAAGCCTCCAGTGGTCCAAGCTAAAATAGGGTCATGAAGAAGATTGGTCAGATCTTTAAATTAACAGCACAAATAGCAAAAGTACCTGCTACACACTAGTTTGCAAAGTGTTGGTAAAATGGGAGCTAAAAACCCATTACTGAACAAACTAAAAATAGAGATGTTTTATACAGAGCCTTTCGACATCTACTTACAAGGCATCGTGGAACACTTTCAAAAGACATTTTGAAAAACATATGCCAGTGACAAAGAAAAAAACTAATTCATTAATGTCGAAGAGTGCAAAGGGTATAGACAAACAATATGTATCTCACCCCGAGTAACTTAATGGCAAAAAGAAGAATTACTGAAAAGCACCAATGTGACAGATGTTCTTAATATCTAAAGAAGACAGATATGGATGGGTTAATTCAATTTTTCACAGCCCTGGTAGCATCCTCTCAGCTGAACCCAACCGAGAAGGCATAGAAGGAAAGCCACTTTGTACTTTTTCTTTTTTTACCTTCTTTTAGAGAATGACAATTATCTCTCTAGGGTTCCTATTCAGTAGGAAAAAAATTGTACTTAATCAAGTGCTGCTTACCTTCCGCTTAACGTGGTCCCCTGGGCTAGTGCCACGATAGAGTTCCAGTGTGACTTGAACATATTCCTCATCAATTTCAATAAGCGGTTTCCTTTCTCGTTTCACTCTTTGCTCCAGTTGGGGGCACGTTCTTCATACAACAGAGGCTCAGAATTACTTTTTTCTAATTATTCTTTACACAAAAGGCAATTGTTTATTCTTTCTTTTCTGTTTTTTTTTTTTTTTTTTACATTTTAATAGCCCGTTTGAAATTCTATATCATTTTTATTCACATTATATGTTTGATATCATATATATTATATTGTTTACATTGTTACTGTGGTTATTCCTTTTGTTGTTTTTTAATGCAAATATATTATTGTGTAGCCTGGTAATGATTTGTACAATGATAACTTGAGGGTCAGCAATACATGTAGTATGAAATTATGAAATTGTATATAAATACGTTGGAGGCTGTTTAAAAAGAGAATCCCAGTATAGCGAACAAAAGTTCTAAACCCACAAACATAATTAACATAATTAAAAATGCTATAGTAAGTTCCATAAAACTCCTTAATATAAGTGTAAGAATTTATTTTATAAAAATGAAACAATAACATATTAATAAAACATATGCATACATAAACGCACACAGAAACAGAGGTAGAGCAGGTACAAATATAATAAGAAACTGTATAATAAAAATTATGAAACAATTATACAAATCAAACTTTGCATTTAGTCCAAAAGGACTTAGTGTCTTATAGTAATATACCAACTCCACCTCTGCTCTTCCTAGCAATTGTACAGCATGAACTCCTCTCCAACGATTAGTATATTTGCCTATGCCTATAAATTTAAGCAGGCCAATGGCTGAGCAGCTGATGGCAACTAACCTTTGGCTTTTTGTAGGTCTGCATCCTCTTCTAGCTCCCACTCTCCTTCCTTAGGTGCATCAGGAAGTACATGAGGTCACACTACCTTCTCTCCTGCTATTTGCCCAATCACTGCTAAGCTGATTGGGCAAATGAAGAAGTTCTGTCACTGCACGTCAAAAAGAGAACAAGTGAGTACGCTCCTTCTCACACAATTCCTTACACTATAACACCAATCACTATTTAAAGCTTTAGTTGGACCCAGTAGCCATGAGCCTCGGCTCTATGCTCTAGGCAACCATTTAGGAGGTGAAATAATGACATGTTTAAACGCTTGCTACTTTACGATTAGTTAATGTGCAGAGAGCAGTTCATGTGATCAAAGGCATGGTGTGTAGGATCGGCTATAGTTGGACATGCTTGGCAGGCTGCTGTTTACGGCTTGTGCTCATCCGATCCCTTCTGGGCGCCAGGTGCAGACCCTGGGAGTCCCTGATACCTGGAACAACAAAGGCAAGTCTCTGGCTGAGTGCCGGGTTTGCGGCTTGAGGTGGTGGAAGCTTGTTTTGTCGGGTGGTTGGATCTGTCCCGGTGGTGCTTCACGTCCGGTGCGGGATTGTGGTGGCTAAAGGTGGAGGCGAGTGCTTGACGTGGGGCAGGCTCTGCATTTCTGTTTGTGCCTCCGGTCACCTTTTTCGTTGGTGGATTTTAATGGGACTGCTTCGCTTAGCTGTGGTGGAGCTTGTTGGGGCTGTGGTGGAGCTTGTTGGGGCTTCCTGCTTGTTATTTGCTTCAAAAATTGATTAAAGAGTCTGTCCAGCTTAGACTCAATATCCTGCCATGCTTTGCTGGTACCAGGAGGACACGCGGCTGCCGCCATATTGGGAGAGTCGCAGATGAGTATGTCAGCCTGGGCGGCTGTGCTCTGTGCGTCCATTAGCTCCAGACAGCCTCTCAGGGGTGGACCGGGATAACCCCCACCGGTCCGAGGGGGGGGGGGGTAACGGAGCTCCTGTCGGGAAGTAGCTGCTCCTGGGCATCCCAGGATCGGGAGATCGGCTGCCTCTCCCGCTGAGCAACAGGCCACACTTGCCACGCGGAGGTAAGTAAGACTCTGTCGAGTTGCTGACCGCTATTAAGCATGTCGGGTCGGTCAGGTAGGAGCAACATTGCTGGGTCATCCCCTTCTGGGGTGAAATTCGCTTGTTGATAGCTGCTTAAAGTGAGATATTGAGGGAGCTCACACGAAGTGCGTCTTTCCTCCATGACAGCTAGGCCCCGCCCCCCGGAAGCTGCATTCTTAGTGAGAGGAGGGACAGTGTAGCTGCTGCTGATTTAATAGGGAAATTGATAGCTAGGCTCAGTGTCCACTACAGTCCTGAAGGACTCATCTGATCTCTGCTGTAAGGACAGCACCCCAAAAAGCCCTTTTTATGGCTAGAACATCAGTCTGCTCTTTTTTTTTTTTCCTGCAACTAATTGCAGTTGCCGGCCTGCCAGCGTGTGTGTCAGGCTCACAGCATATACTGTGCCCACTTGCCCAGTGCCACCACTCATATCTGGTGTCACAATAGCTTGCATTTAAAAAAAACTAAACTTTTTTGGCTGTAATATAATAGCAGTCAGTTTCCTTCACACGTGTGCGTTTCAGGGCCTGCCAGGGCACAGTGTCACACCAGTGCAACTCATATCTGGTGTAACAGTAGTGTACATTAAAAAAAAACCTAGAAATTTGACTGTGAAATAATAGCAGTCAGTTTCCTTCACACGTGTGCGTTTCAGGGCCTGCCAGGGCACAGTGTCACACCAGTGCAACTCATATCTGGTGTAACAGTAGTGTACATTTAAAAAAAATATACAGGGGGCTTGTTGTCACCTTTCGTGGACCCTTGGTGTTGTACATGGCTGGGTGGAGGAAGAGACCTTCAATGACATCAGTGAGGACAAGGAACGGGACATGGCTAGCTTGGTATTCAACCTTGTGCATATGGGGAATTTGCGGTTGTGCAAATGAACTGTTTGCGGTGCGTTAAACGGGGAGTTTGGTCTGTCACTGTGAAGCGGGCGTAACCCTTACACTACTTGATCGATACAACATCATACCTGATGTTTTAAAGCACGTTATTCCAAACAATTTAGGAATGTTAGGTGATTTATGCTCTTTATGGATTAAAACCAGACTCTGCATCAACTATGTAATTTTCCATGGGAGTTTTGCCATGGATCCCCCTCCGGCATGCCACAGTCCAGGTGTTAGTCCCCTTGAAACAACTTTTCCATCACTATTGTGGCCAGAAAGAGTCCCTGTGGGTTTTAAAATTTGCCTGTCTATTGAAGTCTATGGTGGTTCGCCCGTTCGCGAACATTTGCGGAAGTTCGCGATCGCCGTTCGTGAACCGAAAATGTTATGTTCGCGACATCACTAGTGTTGAACATTCATGTGCCAAACCATCTCTACACCAGTAGCCCTGGAGTTCTGCCTCCATAGTATTTTGACTAATTGTCTTTTGACTGATTTGACTTAATTGTTTTAGTTTTAGTCAACTAAATCCCCAGTAGATTTTAGTCAACACGATTAAAATGTAAGGGGTTTAGTTAAAGCCTCTATCTGTCTCTTCCTCCCCTAAAAATCTAAAATCCGACTAAAATTGTTAGTCAACAAAATTAACACTGATCCATTCAAACAAACTGGCACACATTGATCCATTGATACACACACAAATACACACAATGACCCATACCAACATACTCTCACTCATTGACATACACTGGCACACATTGTCCATATGGCATACAAACAAACAGTAACCAATACAAATGCATTAATCCACTGACACACACACACAAACAGTGACCCATATAAACATGCTCACATACACTCATGAACACAAACTGGCACATATTAATCCATACACACACACACCACCCATACAAACATATTCACATAAACTCATTCACAAAAAAAGGCACCTATACTTCCATACTGACACACACAGTGACCCATACACGCACATTAATACTAACACACTGGCCCATACAAGCCAATCTGGCTCTGAACTGTCAGAGCATAGGATAAAATAGTAATTAAACAAGTTGAGGAAAAGGGAGGGACAGGGGTGATCTCCAATGCTAAGTTCAATATCACAATCAATCTGATATATGAAAAGGCATTAGCATTCTCTGAAAATCCTTAAAAGAGGTTGTTAACAACCAATAACACAAATTGACGTTTACACGTTTATTTTATCTGCGCACCCAAAAACTTATCTACAAATGGGGGCATGACAAAGTTATTCTTCTTGAGGGCAGCCATGTGGCCAGGTCCACACCTTGCTGGAATAAATCTCTTGTCCTGAATTATCTGGTGTTGAGGTTCTATTATTTAAAGTACTCTATTTAAAAAATAAATATATGGCTACTTAGACATCTGGACTCACTGGATACTGACCACGACGAAACAGGACTTCCTGACGTTGCTACAAAACTAAAACAAGACTATACTTTGCCTAACTGACTTAGGGGACGATGGACAGACCCTCCTCCTCCTTCCCTTCACTTTCCTAACCCCCTCCCTTCCCCACTACCCGGTAGTCACAAGAGAGAGATACTGCCCAAAGGTTGCAAAAGAAATAAAGGTTCTGGAAACGGGTCCTTACATGTTCACTTCCCTACAGAATAATAATACGCTGCCATGATAAGCCGTCAACAGGGAACCCCGACAGACATGGTCCCCCACAGATGTACTCATCTGATCAAGTGCTCATCCCTCTCACATAGGCAGATAACAGGGGAGTCCTCATAGGGAACACACGAGAGGTAATAGGGACCTTTCCGTTAGACACCCTAGAGGTAGTCAACCAGGGGGATCTTGTCTCAACTACAGGGGACAACAGTCTAACCAAGGGTGGTACTCCCCTCTGGATGAACATAATACAAGAGTAGAAAGGGAATAGTTTGGGGGAGGGAGTGGGGGATACATCTCCATAAGCTCTCACTGTTGTTAATTTCTGGGACCTGCGTGTCCGACATCCTTGTTGGGCCTGCGTGCCCGCCTTACGTTTTACCCTAACATATTGTTGAAGATTGCACAGACCTGCGAGTCTACGCAAACATGACCTTATTTTTCCCCCATATACAGGAAATAAAAATTATATTTACAAAAAAAAAAAAAATATATGGCAAAGCATGTTCAATGTTAAATGCCAAGGCCACTGCTAAGGTTTTGTTGAGAAATATCAAAGTCTATTCCGGGGTACTCCAGCTGTTGTGGACTACATCTCCCATGATGCTCTTACAACCATAATGCCGACAAAGCATCAGGGTAGATATAGTCCAATAGGTTGCCTACCCCAGTCCAGTTCATAGGGCTGTAAAGACATTTTTAAGATAAAATGTGACTTCCTTAATGAAGCATTTATTTTCACATACTAATTAAATATATTGAAGATCAATCTCAAAGTTATAGCTGTTGAAGACCAAACTCCAGAACACATGTATATTACGATTTTCACAGCTAGCAAGTTTTTGACGCTATGCCATATACTTTTAGCGGCTAAAGGAAATTCTGTATTACACAATGGAAATAATGGGTATCCTGAAAGCAATTTTAATTAGACGTTTGGTTAGTTCTTCATGTTTTCTTTATAAATAATTCTAGTCGAAGAATAGGGAGCTTTAGAACATGACAGGTAGAATGTCTATAAGGTTCAACCCTACTGAAAAGATGCTCCATAATGGATGTCTGTGTAATAGTAGTTTGCTTAAGCTGCACTTTACAATTAAATTCATTATAAAATTTATCTCACGTATGTTATCTGCAGCTAAATGAGGTATGACCTCACAGAAAATATTCTTCTGATTGGACTTGTCTCTAATTAAAGTAAAGCTTCATTTGCTCTATACTTGTGAAAAACTCATTAGCTGGCTGACTGACGATTGTCTTAGAATTTTTAACGTGGGAACCATCAATCTCTGTACACGGGAACGAGAGACCTCTTTCTATAAAACAAAGGATCTGTAAAATCATCAGCTGCATATTTAATCTTGTTATTGCCTTTAAAGTTTGTGTAACCCTATACAGATCTTGTGAACTCAGTCGGTTTTCTTATAGGCATCATTTTCGTTTCATGTGCTGGCAGAGTTCTCTTCCTTTAGACGTACGTTTTTTTGTTTAATGTAATGTTACATATACAGTGTATTTGAAAGCAGGAATTTGTCCGACTCTCGATAAATGGGGCTTGAGTAGTGATCTTTAGTAGCACTCGGATGTGCCGGTAGCATGTTTTGGAAAATCGAGTAAGATACGGTGCTCCTTTGCTACAAGCCACAAGTTCCATTTTCTGGATAGATTTTTCTTTATCAGTTAGCTATTACTTTCAAATTAAACCTTTCCATCAAAGTGTCAATAATGACTGCAGGGTCCATTCAGTATGCCATATCTTTTTAGATTACAAATACCTTAAGGCCCAGACTGCACAGAAGACTTAAATAATTTGATTTGGTAGCCCAGATGAAAGCCAGACATGCTGCTACAGAATAGCCACGTCAAAGCATAGAACTTGTAGAAGTTACAGAGCTGATGCCAGTGAAAATAACATTTGTTAGTGGGGAACGACAAGCATCATAGTCATTTATTCTCCTTGTGTGGGTTATTATGGTGCATGGAGCTTCCCAGTCTTGTGTAGCCCAACTTGCAAATTGCAAAAAAGTGTTCTGGCTATATGCACATTTCAAAGAAACCTTGTTTTATTTCTCGTAGCACTCCCATTCAGTGTTCATTTTGTTGACTAACAATTTTAGTCAAATTTTAGTCGACTAAAACTAGAACAATTCAGATGACTAAAACACAAATGAAACTAAAATGACATTTTCGTCAAAAGGCTATGACTAAAACTAAATTGAAATTTGCTACCAAAATTAACACTGCACAGAGGGGCGGTGGAAAGGGAAAAATAGACACACCAGGGCTTAGAAGAGAGACACCTATAGGGGCTTGGGAAGGGGAAAAAAAGACAGATAGAGGCTTTAACTAAACCCATTAGATTTTAGGCATGTTGACTAAAATCTCCCGTAGATTAAAACAATTTGGATGATTAAAATTTGACTAAAACTAAAAAAATTTTTTAGTAATAAGACTATGACTAAAACTAAAATGAAATTTGCCGCCAAAATTAACACTGCTCCTATTTGACTCATACAGGCTGATAGCTTAAGACACATGAGAAGATACACTACAGTTGTAATCAAAATTATACAACCCCCCATTGAAAATCAGGTTTATTGTCAAAATTTACAGAACTTCAGCTTTTTGCAATGAAAATCAAACAAAAGCAATTGAAATAGCTCTACAAAACAAATGATTCGAGTGGTTTCCGCAAATTCTACTGAAAATGCAACTTATAATGACTTATCCAGTCCCAAAATTATTCAACCAATTCATGGCAAGCATCTCTAGTACTTAGTAGAGCACCCTTTTCCTGTTATGACCTGCTGCAAACAAGATACGTTGCCCTCTGCTATTTCCAATCCAGCTTAGTGAATGGGGATTCACCGATTGTCTGAAAATTAAGAAGCTGGATGCCGCCAGAGGGGGAGTGGACATCATTGCTGGTTGCAACTTTGGGGTTAAGCTGTTCGAGAACGTTTGACACCTTAACCCCTTAGTGACCAGACCGTTTTTCAATTTTCTTACCGTTGAGGACCAGGGCTGTTTTTACATTTCTGCGGTGTTTAGCTGTAACTTTCCTCTTACTTATTTACTGTACCCACATATATTATATGTTTTTCTCGCCATTAAATGGTCTTTGTAAAGATACCATTATTTTCATCATGTCATATAACTTACTATAAAAAAATTATAAAATATGATATTAAAAAAAAAAAAAACACTTTTTCTAGCTTTGACCCCCAAAATCTGTTACGCATCCACAACCACCAAAAAACACAGATGCTAAATAGTTTCAAAATTTTGTCCTGAGTTTAGAAATGTTAACATGTTCTAACTTTTTTTTTGCAAGTTATAGGGCTATAAGTACAAGTAGGACATTGCTGTTTTTTAAAATATATATATATATATATTTTTAAATTCTTTCTTTTTGCACACGATAGGTAAGGCATTAACAGTACAACTTGTAGGCTTGCGCAGAAGCCGGTATACAAAAAATCTGTCGGGTAGATACAATAATTGACATTAGCCATCATCACATGCCTCAGCTTGAAGTCTACATAACTCGCCCCCCATCGTGGATTATGTGTTCCTTTAAAATTCTAAGCTTAAACACACGAAAGGCATAGCGAGAGCAAGACAGCTGTGAGGCTTACGCAGAAGCCAAATTGCAAGAGTCCAGTTTCGTAAGCCCAACATTTAACATTGGCCTACTTGCCAAGCCTCGCTATAAATTCTACATCACTTGCCTCCCACCTAGGATTTTTATTCTATATAGTTGCACATGATAAGTAAGGCAAGAAAAATACAACTGTGAGGCTTGCGCATAAGTCCGCATACCGAGAAACAATTGTGCATACATAATACATGCCATCAGCCCCTATGACAAGCCACTTCCTAGAATCTGGAACATATGCCTCCTATCGAGGATTTTGTTTTTTATGACCAGGCCGTGTGACCTAAGAGGGGGCCCAAACTCTTACGCCATAAGCTTTTAATTAAGGCTCCCCCAATTCTCCTCCAATATGATCAGGCCTGATTGAGTAAGGGAATAATTAGAGAGAAAATAAAGAAAACCAAGGAAAAAATAAGAAAGAAGAACCGGAGACCTCCAATTCACCTGAATGTCAGTGCATAAGCTCCCCGGAAACCGGGGTCATAGCAAGTATGACTGAAAAGAAGATGGACAATGCAGGGAAAGGAGGGAGGGGGGGAAAGACAGACGGGATGCAAGAAGATAGGCAAGACAAGCAGGTGAGAAGGGGAAGGTAGGGGGGGGCAGGGGCGGGCGAGGCGAACTTAAAACCACCCGGGACCACCCTGCTCAGTGCCAATACACCGACCAGACCATATACCCGGCTCCTCAGCCTCTACCGGAACCCACTACGCTCAAATCCCATGGTTCCCAGACCTTCTGGAAATTAGCCATTGTTCCCCTTATTCTTGCTGTCAGGTCTTCCATGATTCTTCCCCTGAACTCCGGGCCCTCAGAAGAGAGCCACGCCGCTGCTACCGTCCTGCGCGTGCTTAAGGTGATCACCCGCACTAGTTTTTGCTCCCTCCTTGTCCATCCTTCAATAGTTCTGTTTAACAGGTAGATCCATGGGTCTAATGCCAGGGATCTCCCGAACGTCTGCGTCAGAAGTCCTTCAACAGATTTCCAAAATCCTCGGAGTTTCGGGCAGTCCCACCACATATGGAGGTAAGTGCCTCGCGATCCACAGCCCTTCCAGCAATCGTCCGAATCTATCTTACGCATGTGATATAAGGTTACTGAAGTAGTATACTACCTGAGTAAGGTTTTCCATGCCTGTTCCTGTTGTGTGACGCATATGGAAGCACTCTTGGTCGCCTCCCATATTTCCTGCCACTCAATCCCTTCCAGTTCCTCTCCCAAATCCGATTCCCATCTATCTGTATACTGCAACTTACCCCATTCATTGGTTTCGGTGCTGATATGGGCATATAGGAGTGTTATCATACCTTTAGGGGCAGAAACATCCCTACACCTCTCAAAGAAAGTGAACCGTCCCTGCGCCGCTGCTTTAATACTGGGCTTCCTGGCGAAGTCCCTGATCTGAACGTATCTGAAAAAATCTGCAGGAGTCATATGGTTATGTTGCTGAAGGTCCTCAAACGGTAAGATCTCCCCATTTCTATACAGTTGGTAAATACATTGCAGCCCCGCCCGTTCAATGTTACGGAAGTCCCTAGGAGCCATACCCGGTGGAAACTCTCTGTTTCGAAGGATCGGAGCCATAGGGGATGGAGATGAAGCCAGACCAAATTTGACACAATTCGCATCCCATACTCGCAGGGAGTTAAGGATAGCCGGGCAAATCGCCCTTGAGATGGGCCTGTGCGCTTTCGGCACCCATAATGCGAACTGAGGGGCGTCGAGGCCCGCCAGCAGAGATTCAAGTTCGACCCATCTCCTATCCTGGACCGGGGAATGCCACATAGCCACCTGTGACAGTTGGGCCGCTAAATAGTAATAATACAGGTGCGGTAGGCCCAGCCCCCCTCTATCCTTGCGTCTATATAGGATTTGTCTGGCTATTCTATGTCTCTTGTTGTGCCACACAAAGTCGCATATCGCTCTCTGTAGTGGCATCAATTGAGATTTCGTGACCCTGGCCGGGAGAGCCTGGAAAAGAAACAGTATGCGAGGGAGAATATTCATTTTCACCGAGTGAATGCGTCCGAGCCAAGAGATAGGTTTGTCTAACCATTTTTCCATATCACCGGTCAGGGTCCTTATCATAGGCTCGTAATTGCTCGAGAACAAGCGACCTGGGTCTGCCGTCAGACGGACCCCCAAATATTTCAAGGAGTCTAATTCCATACGCATACTGTACGTATCCCTTAACCGGGATACTTCATCCGCCTGTAAACCCACAGGCATCACGCTAGATTTCTGGATATTCGCCTTATAGCCGGACAGGCCCCCGTACTCTCGGATAACTTCTTGTAACGCGGCCATCGATTCCATCGGGTTCGTGACAGTAAGGAGGACATCATCCGCATAGGCAGAGACTGTGAATTCCTCCCCCCCAACCTTCACCCCCCGTATGTCTGGATGCTTACGGATCGCCTTTAAAATATATATTTTTAAAATTGATTAATAGTGACATTGTAACACTTATCTGTCATAAATCTCTGAATCACACCTCACATGTACATATTTTTTTTAAAGTAGACAACCCAGGGTATTCAATATGGGTTATGTCCAGTCTTTTTTAGTAGCCACTTAGTCACAAACACTGGCCAAAGTTATCATCTATATTTGTTTGTGTGTTAAAAATGCAAAAAACTATTATGAACGCTAACTTTGTCCAGTGTTTGTGAATAAGTGGCTACTAAAAAAAGACTAAACATACTCCATTTGCAATACCTTGGGTTGTCTTCTTTTGCAAATGGTATGCCATCATGGGGGTAATTCTCATTCCTGGGCTACCATACGCTCTCAAAGGCAAAATAACCAATCTGCAAAACATGGTATACAATGTATAACCTATATCTTAGGCAGAAAGAAATATAAATACTATTAATTAGTGCAATCACACAACCCTACTGTGTCTATAGTAATAAATCTGTTACCTGGAGTGGATATATTGTTAAACAGATATCCAAATGTAGATGCTCCATAATAAAGTAGTAAAAACAGAAAAGAGCTTATAGTGTAGTATTTATTATAACAATGTATGTGCAAACATAAGAAAAAAAACTCACAATTTAAAATGGCACACAAGGAATATGTGTGCAAAAGAGTCTTGCCCTAAGTGTGGCCACTTCTCTCCAGATAGATGCACACTCTGATATTTTGTGAGTTCTGTGGAGTCTTATGGGTTCTAGGATGCCAAAATCACCCTTCTCATAAGTCCAAAATCGGAATGGAAATTGTTAATGGGGAAGCACTCCCTAGTTCAAGCTTGTCCGAGAGTATTTGTGCAATTAATGTTCGCTCGACGCATTTCGTCTGTAGAATAGACTTCTTCAAGAGCTGTCTTCTGTCAGGCTCCCTATATCGTTTAAATATCCCACTCCGTGGTATCTCCACCCCCTTTCCATTCTCATGTCTTAAACAAAAATTGGTAGTGAAAAATCTATAAAAAAGAAATATAAACATATAAATATAACTCCGACAAGCTCGTGCTCTTGTCAAGCTCGATGTCATCATGATCTGGAGAGGAAAGGAAGAAACTTTACTAGGTTTTATAGAGTCTATTAACTCTAATCATTATGGTTTCAATTTTACATGAAATATAAATAAAAGTGCAATAGATTTCTTAGACATCACTTTTTATATTGAAGATTTTAAGATAGAAAGTAAAAAACTTTTTTTAACCCTACCGATAGAAATTGTTTTATCGATTTTACTAGTTGCCACTATCAAAAGTGGCTACAAAATATACCACAGAACCAATTTATGAGGATTAAACGCAATTGCTCAAAAGATGAAGACTACCAACAGCAAATTAAGAAACTAGAGGAGAAATTATAAAGAAAAAATATCCAAAAGAACTTCTAAATAAGTCCAAAAATGAGGTCTCAAAAATAGAAAGAAAAGACTTAGCGGCACTAAAAGAAAAAACAAAACGTGATGCAGGGGAATTCCAATTCTCCCTAACCACTCAGTATAATAACCAAGCCTTTAAACTCTGGAAATAATGAACAAACATTTTATTGCATGACCAAATATTAGGTAACATTCTCCTGGAGAAACCCATCACTGTTTTTAAAAGAGCTAATATTTTTTTAAAAAATCTATTAATCTATTCAGGAGAAACAGGGCTTTGATTTATCATTAACTATTCATATATGGAACATAATTTATTATGAATAAAAAAATTCTACCAGACAGCCACTAGAGGCTTTTCCTGGATTCTAACGGAGTCTGACTCACTTAAACGACGCTGGACGTCCTCACGCTCTGCAGGAGCACATCCAGCATCAGTGAGATCCCCATAAGAGAGCATTGATGCAATACTTTCCTATGGGAAAGTACTAATGTGTTCGCCACGCATGTGCATCCATTGGATGGCATCCATCGGAGGAGGCACACTGTGACCCAACTCCGAGGGACACCGCCGCTGGAATTGCATACGTGAATAAATGGTGGGGACAGGTGGGGGTCGTGAGTTAGGAGGGGAACTAACACTATACTAAATATATTCCTAACACTATAAATTCCCTTTAAAGATTTTTGGTTTATAAAAAAAAAGTTTCAGATCCTTATTTACTTTTATGCACATAATTAAATATTGCTATACAGTTTTGGTGCATTGTATATATCAGATTTCATTCAATTGAATGTCTTGAATGTTATTTTATTTACAAACTGATTTTCTTTTAAATCATTTTATTTCTTTTATTCTGTTAAGAAAATATAATTAAGCTTTTAGGGAACTACACGGAATGTTTATTCCTGTGTGAATATGGAAGATCTCCTTTTTTGCAATAGTATTTGACTGAGCATTCTCGGTTCATATGTATAGCCAAAAGTTTAAATCAATACTAAAGCAGTCTCTGCTATGAGTGAAAGATTTATTTTTACTCTGCTTGAGATTTATTATTGTTCTGTTATAACGATAGTAGTATTAGGTGCAAACATATGTTTTTGTGATACTGCCAAACCCAGCTAATATTTCTGCTTTTAATTATTTAAACTGGCATTTTTAAATGAATGTATTGGAGGGAGCAACCAGAGGTAGGTTAACCCCTTAAGGACACATGACATGTGTGACATGTTATGTTTCCTTTTTTATTCCAGAAAGTTTAACCCCTTAAGGGGTTAAACTCCAAAACTAACAACACACCAGATACCTCTCCTCCTTGTCCCCTTCCCTTTTGCAACTCGCTGCTAGCTGTCACTCTTAATGGGACGTCTTCCTGTTTTTAAAAACTCAGTCATTCTAAAAAGGAACTTCTAATTTGATCCCCTTCAGATACTCTCCCTCCATCTGTCTCCCTGCAGGTTTGTAGCACACACATTACCCCAACTCAACTCGCCCGGTTCGCCCATTCGCGAACATTTAATTAAAATACTTTATTCAGAAGATCAACTACATAGGAAATCTCTGGGTGAGTCAATATGAATAGGATAAAACAGATTTGTGAAAGTTTATTTAGTTTTCATAAATTGCTTAAAGGGACACTATAGTCACCAGAACAACAACTACAGCTTATTGAATGTATTCTGGTGAGTATAATCATTCCCTTTAGGCTTTTTGCAGTAAATACAAAAGAACAATGTCACCAAATCCAAACTAATTGGACTTGGGACAAAGAGGTCAGTTTGGCGGTACCAGATCCACCATGAGCCTGGACCCTTGAAATAGTTCAACAGAAAAATAAGAAGAATACCCCATGGGAATGGGAGATTCCTAAACTAGTATTTGAATAACAGGAATAAAGTTATGTGTAGCTAACTAATATAGCTTCAAAACTTGGTAGGAAAGAAATGCAATTAGTTTTTGCAGTAAACACAGTCTTTTTATAGAAAATGCAATGTTTACATTACAGCCTATGGATACCTCCTCTGGCCACTCCTCAGATGGCTGCTGGAAGTGCTTCCTGGGGCAGTCCATACACTGTGCAGCACTACTATTCAGTGTCTCCACACTCTGCATGCAAACACTAAACTTTCCTCAGAGAAATGCATTGGTTCAAAACATCTCTATGAGGAGATGCTGATTGGCCAGGGCTGTGTTTTACTTGTGCTGGCTCTGCCCCTTATCTGCCTCTTTGATAATCTAAGCCAATTCAATGCTTTCCTATGGGAAAGCATTGTGATTGGCTCAGATCACCACTTCTTATGAGGTCTACCAAGGAGGCAGATCAGGGGCAGAGCCAGCCACGGCAGATTGGAATAAAGGTAAGATTTTACAATTGGAGGAGGGTACAGGGGGGCTTGATAGTGATTTGAACACTATAGGGTCAGGAATACATGTCTGTTAATAACTTAATTGTATAATTATAAAGCACTGTTGAAACTATTGGCACTAAAAAAATTATGATATTAATAATAACAATAATAGCTTAATTTAGTGTACTTCCTATGATCTAGATGGATTCTCAGGTATCGAGCAATGCTGGGTGATTCATAAGTAAATAACATGTCTACCACTGTCGTCAGACTTGGGTGTCTGCCAGATTTGTATAATTAAGCTAAAAATAACTGTAAAGCTGTAGGTGTGCTAGCACAATGTCTATATGATAGCAATTAAGCTGGTTAAATGCTTTAAAATCAACAACAGTATTACTTTGATATTATGTTTTAATTATTCTCCTATATTTCACACATATATTTTCGAGAGGCCTGAAAAATACTCTTAAATGTAGAAATCCCCAACATTGTATTCAATTTTAGTCTGGAACTGGGTGCCTCCATCTTGTCTCCCTGTCAATAATTGTTGACAGATCAGCCCTTTGCATCTGTCAAAGGAGAATACACAGAAACAATAGGGGGTTATGTGTCAAAATTGTCATAGCAGTTTTTAACATCTGTGTCAATTTTGTGCAAAAAAATTCATTAAAAAGAAAAAAAAAATTGGTATTCAAAAATTTGTCTGAGACAGTGTGGCTTGTCGGCATATCATCCATACAAACAATTCCAGAAAACGTATTCAGACAAACCAAAAAGGAGAAAAAAAATCAGCATACCACTGTACTGCAAAATATTCATGTGATACTTATCAGACATATTATATTTATTATTTTTAATTTGTTGCCATTCAGGTAGCTTCATTTTCGTACCCTAGTAATAAAGCTATTTCCGGATGGAATTCGGTATTTAACTATGCAATTTCCATCCACTTTTAGTCAATATTTTGAGCATTCAGTTACTTTTGAGCATTCAGATGCGTAGTTTAGGTTTCGGTCCAGCTGATGCCTGGTTTACTTCTTTATTTTAAACTTACTTATTTGATTTATTTCTATCTTTAGATATGTTGTTTTGTTCCCTATCCCATAACCATCAATATTTTTTTGGTACCACAGACGGAACAATGAATCACAAAGTACATTAACATATTCAGTTATTTATTTTCCGTCATACATCCATATGGCGTTATGAAATTATGACGACCTGTCAATATGCAAAAATTTGGACGAATTTCAATTAGTTTGAACCCAAATGCACAATTCTATTGCAAATGCTCAATTTTCTTATGTGCAGATCTTTACTCCAACTTGTACAAAACTCTACTACACATAGTAGACTTTTTTTCACCTTTAAGATAAAACAACAACAATGCAAAATGGTAGAGCAATATAGATGGAAAAACAATCTTCTATTCAAAGGAGCACTTTACTTGTAACAAACTTTTCCGAAAAGAAAAAAGAGGAAAGGGGATGCTGCTATACAGGAAAATACAACTAACCTATACATATCCAATAGGAAATGTATAAAAGAAAAGAAATATCTCCTAATACAAACTAATGCACATCAGGTGACCAGACAATACAACATATAAAATTAAACAATTAAGCGATTATGCATCATAAAAAAACTCTGAAGTGATACTTAAAATAGGTGCATATACAGAAATAAAGACAAAAATAAAAACATGACGGCAATAATCAAAATAGATAAATGGTTTCCATTTCTCTGTTTAGATGACCACTACCTCCTGTGTAGTAGCTACACAGCTAATCATTTGTCCTCAATAGCTTCTGGATAGCTTCTGACACTGTAGTGAAAAATCTTTGAGGTTCACTCTGGCAGGGATAGTGTAGAAATCCTTCGAAAAGAGCTACTTTGTTCAAACGCGTTTCGCCTGTTCTGACTTTTTCAATTACACAAAATTGCAGCTCTCATTTCATTGTATATGTAGGTTGTCTGCAAAATCATGTGTGGAGACTCTGTGGAGATATACTATAAACATTTATTTTACTCCAAAAAGTGAAATTCAGCATTTAAACCATATGGTTGTAGGGTACCACCTTTGCTGTAATCTGACTATTCTTTTTCGGATTATTTAACTATTCATTTATTACTATCACAAAATAAGACTAATGACTGATGCAACTAAGTAAACAAGGCACATTCATAATTTGAAACACTATATATATATATATATCTATATATATATATAACAAAAGGAAAGAATTTGAAAGTTGCTTATCTGTCATAGAAAACCTGCCAGCGTGACAGTGTTGGAAACGTTTAAAAAAAAAAAAAGACACTTTTGCAACTCTTATATTGGAAAGGACAAGTTTGTGAACAAAGCAAAAAATAGAACCAAAATCGAATAGTAAAATAAAATGACAGAAGAGGCACAACAAGAAATATTTTGGTGCTAATACAAATAGGTAAATAGGTGCAAATAGGAAATGTGCCGGAAAAATAACCTTAAAAAGTCCCAATGGTCATTATCAAAAAGTGTATGTTCTGAAAAATGTCGCAAACATGGAAAGGGGCATTGTCACCAATGCAACGTGACTGTTATTTCCTCTGGTTTCCATGGTAACTGCCCCATTTTTAGCACTTTAGACCTCATTTGAGAACATGTTATAAATAACCCTTTTTGTTTCTCTTTCTCCTCAGTTACACTGTGTGATCAGACTGTAGCCAGATTATAATAGATTTTGATGCAATTTAAACTCCCCCTTTCATCCCCCCTAAAAAAAAAAACCAGATCATCACAAGAAAAAAAAATATTTACACAGGTTAAACTGTACTGTCAATGTTTAACACAATGGTGTTATTTACAGAGATGTGATAGTTCCATTTAGAGGACTATTCACTAAACTTTGGATTTCAAGTATCTGATATCAATGAGGCTGCAGATATCCTATTTAGAAGTGATTCCAATTATATACTGTTGCTCTATATCTGGGGGATGGCAAAGGTCCAGACACTTTTATATGCAGAGAGAGTCCATGCACATAGATCCCATCATATTGCAGACTTTTATTGGAATAAGCATGACAGGACAATGTTTCTGTCAATACAGATGGCCTTTCTCAAGTCACTTGTCATCAGAAAGGCCATCTCGTATCGGGCAAACGTCATGCAATGCTTTTTCCAATAAAAGTTTGCAATGTGATGGAAGCTGTGTGCATGGACACTGCATATAAACACCAGATGGGCAAAATCAGGTGAAAATGACTGAATTACCACAATGTCAATTCTCATATTTATTAAAGGCAAATAGGGTCGGAATTCAGCCAACTCAATGCGAATTTGCAGCAATCGTCTGGATGCCGATAATGCCCATTTAAAAAATTATACTTGCCCTCAGAAGCCTGTTTTCCGTTAAGTCTTGTTTTCTTCAGCCCCCAAATAGGCCAAATTAAAATCCATAATTCCCAACAAAAATAGTAAAAAAAAAACAACAAAAAAACACTAGGTCTGGCCCCCTTGAATAATAATAATAGTCCCTTCACTGACCACTACTGGGCACAGGGAGACATTAGGATACCCCCACCTTTTCTTGTGTTAAAAGCCCCATTTGTTGGCCCTTGGGTGGGGGCCCAGATGGCAACTATGCTCCCCCACCCCCATTATTTCACAGGTAGCATCCACATATCTAGAGAAAGAGCATTTAGGTATGCCTCCACTTGCCACATTAACATAATTAACCCTTGCACCACCAAGGGTTTTTTTTTTTAACCATTAGCCCACTGGCTGCTAGTAAAATCGTTTTTTATTTTTTATTTCTTTATTTTTTAATTTGAAGCATCAGTGTCTGAATTTGAAGCATTTATGACTGAATTCCAGCCATCTGGCAGCGTTGAGTCTAGCTGAAATTCGGACCTAATGTTGTGTAGAACGTACACATAGGGTTAATACTGCAATATTTTTTCAGTGCCAGCTAGTTTATTGAGGCCTTGGGTCTGACAATGAAGTTAAAGAAACAAAGTGATCTTTCCATTTACCATATGGCAAATGAATGACATTTACACTCCTTTGCACAGTCTGCTTCTTGTGTTTAAACTCCTTGGGCAGCTTTGCTTAGCAGTGCAAGTAATTGTTGATTTTGCATACCCTGCCATTCTTTAATTGAGAGAAGGGATTAAATCAATCCAGTCTGAAGTAGTCAGAGAAAGACTTGCTGCTGGAGAGAGCTGCGTAAGCAAAGCTCGGTGACAATGTAAAAATAGCCCAGTAAAACATTTAATAGATTTCAAGCAGATAATACCAATGAATCTCAATCAATACAAACCGCTTTCTTCCTAGACAGGTTTTAATAAATTCAGAGGATCACTGCATCGGAGATGATTCATTATTTGGTGTTATGCGTTAAACTTAATGTTTTAGCACAAGTTCCCTATAAGAGAAAGGAAAAGCCATACGAGATGTGATAATGCACGCAGAAACCGATAGATTGCTACCTTTCTTTTGTTTTGGGTTGATACACCAGGGCTCATTTTCATACCTCGAGGCAACTGAAAATGTGGCAAGCTAAAACACTGCCTGCATTTCCATGACAAAAGGTACAAACAACTGATTAGAAATCAGCATTCTTTCCACAGACACGTCTCCTGGTGTCGAATCGTCATTGATAAACAATGCACTGTTTGCTACCACAGAAAAATAAAACAAAGGAAAATGCAGTAAAATCCCAACTTTTATGCATTAGGTTGCATACGGTATGTTTATTTAAACAGCTATAACAGCTAGATGTTTGCATGTGGCATCAATAAACACTTTGTCCATGCTTCTGGGGTCCCTCATGTTTTCAGCTGGGACCTGAGGAGAGTGGTCTATACAAGGAGCATGTCAGACTGGCTGTACAACACTTAAAGGGACACTATAGTCACCAGAACAACTGCAGCTTATTGAATTTGTTCTGGTGAGTATAATCATTCCCTTCAGGCTTTTTGCTGTAAACACTGTCTTTTCAGAGAAAATGCAGTGTTTACATTACAGCCTAGTGATAACTTCACTGGCCACTCCTTAGATGGCGGTTAGAGATCCTTCCTGGGTCATGGCTGCCTAAAATGCCTCCAAACATTCAGTATCTCATCCTCCCTCTGCATGCAGACACTGAACTTTCCTCATAGAGATTCATTGATTCAATTCATCTCTATGAGGAGATGCTGATTGGCCAGGGCTGTGTTTGAATCATGCTGGCTCTGCCCCTGATCTGCCTCTTTGTCAGTCTCAACCAATCCTATGGGGAAGCACTGTGATTGGATCAGGCCACCACTTCTGATGATGTCAGCAGACTGCTTTTTTTTTTTGTTTTTTTTAGGCAAACAGCATGCAGAGTTACAGCTTCTGGCTTGAATACAGTAAGATTTTGCTATATTTATGGAGGCATGAGGGGCTCAGGGGGCTAGATTGTGGTTTTAACACTATAGGGTCAGGAATACATGTTTGTGTTCCTGACCCTATAGTGATCCTTTAAGGGCATAATACCCGCTTATGCCCTTATGCATAAATTGTTTAATTTTTCTTTTTTGCAATTTTTCC
Source organism: Pelobates fuscus (assembly GCF_036172605.1). Lineage (NCBI taxonomy): Eukaryota > Metazoa > Chordata > Amphibia > Anura > Pelobatidae > Pelobates > Pelobates fuscus. Next base: position 331,138,184 of record NC_086319.1, read on the forward strand.
ATTGTTACACCAGAAAAAGGTTCATGGGTAGATGAATCCGGAAGACAGGACTTGTCAATCAAGAGAGACTTGCTTGGCTCAGATGTACTACCACTAATGGCTGAACTACATGTTACTCATTCTGGGCAGTGTAGCCGGTGCAATTGCACTAGGATCCCTTAGCTAGCGGAGGCTATCTGTTGGCTCTAATACTTAATACTTAAGGCCACTTAATGGACATCTCTCATCAGGAGCCTCCGACAGCCCAACATGGCTATGTCAGACAAGAAATGTTGGGTGCGAAGCTAGGAGGAAGTAAGTTGGTGTCATTTAGTTCCAGTTTACATAGAGCCGCACAGGGAGGGAGAAAACAGAGGAAAAGGTAGAAAGAGGAGGGGTGAGCATGGACTGAGAGAGCCTGGAGATGCAGGCCCAGACATCAAAGAGCCTTAGCCCATACCATCTATGTGTGTGTTTTTATCTCTGCATGTGTCAGAGTGTCTATGTTTGTGTGTTGTAATTGTTCTCAAAGGTTGTATGCTTGAATGTAAACATAAATTTGTATGGAGCATCATGTTTGTGTGCATGTAGGTATGTTTTTATATTGTTAGTGTTTGAATGCAGTTGCTTGTTTGTGTTTGAATGCAGTGTATGTGAAAGTATATGTGCATACATCCCAGTATTCAAACACCAACACTACACAGAAACACATCCCTACATTCAAATACACACAATACACTGCAGTCCCTGCAATCAAACACCATTATATGCAAACACACTTCTGAATTCAGATGCCAACACTACACACAAACACATCCCCTGCATTCAAACACACAAACAAACAAGCAACTGCATTCAAACGCTTACACTATAAATTCACATCTACATTTACACACACATACTCTATACAAAATTATGTTTACATTCAAACATTTAAACACTGTTCACACATAAAACCCTGCAAGGAGAGGCATACGTCCCAACTGGCAAAGCATTGTAGGAGTTATACAATAGTTGAGGATCTTTGTTTTAGCCACCCTTGCCCTGGAGGGAGGAGGTGCTAAAAATATTGCTCTTGAACCCTCTCTACATTAGTTCCACCATTAGACAGAAACCATTATGGTAATAATAGCATTTCTCAAAATGACTCAGTAGTTTATTGTCCTGCAATACAATACAATATTGGTCTACAGTTCTCCCATACTCCTAGACTCGACTGTAAAGGAGGTGGTGTAGGCATCCTTCTCTCCCCTCAATGCACCTTTCAACCTATCCTCCCTGTCCCTGCCCTATCCTTTACTTCCTTTGAAGTTCACACTGTACGCCTTTTTAAGCCCACTCCTTTAAGAATTGCCATCATCTATCGCCCCCCCGGTCACCCTAAACTATTTATAGAACACTTTTCCTCCTGGTTACCCCATTTTCTTTCCTCTAGCACTCCCTCTCTCATACTTGGGGACTTCAATATCCCTATCAACAAGCTCAACTGCCCTGATGCCTCCCGTCTGCTCTCTGTAACCTCCTCCTTTGGACTCACACAGATTTCCTCCTCCGCAACTCACACCGCAGGAAACACTCTTGACCTCATCTTCACCAATCTCTGTACCACCTCTGATCTCTCCACTGATCCATTTCCTCTGTCTGACCACCATCTGCTAACATTTAACATCTGCATACCTCATACCAAAATCTCTACACCTTCAACTCTCCAACCTCGCAGAAACCTCAACTCCCTCGATCTCCAGCACTTCTCCACCACACTCCAAACACTCCTTTTACCCATCTCAAATCTCAACTGCCCTAACTCTGCAACCTCACTCTACAACTCCACTCTCTCCTCTCAACTTGACATCATGGCACCTCCTACAGTTAAACGCAGCAAGCGCCCCCAACTACAACCCTGGCACACTAAGCTGACCCGTTACCTCCAAAAATGTTCCAGAACTGCTGAACGCTGCTGGAGAAAGTCTCACTCTGCATCTGACTTTGTCCACTATAAATTTATGCTGCGCTCCTACAGCATGGCTCTTTCCTCTGCAAAAGTAAACTACTTCAAAACCCTCATAAGCACACTGTCCCATCAACCCAAACACCTGTTTCACACTTTTGATGCTCTTCTTCGCCCTGTGACTACCCCTCCTTCCACCACCTTGTCCGCCACAAACTTTGCATCTCATTTCACTGAGAAGATCTCTACAATCAGGAAAGAGATCTCTAATCTCTCTCCTTCCCCTATCATTATATCTCCCAACCCCACTCCCCCTGCCACCCTATGCACATTTGCACCTGCTACAGCACAAGAGGTTTCTGCACTGCTCCTGTCCTCCCGCCCCACCACCTGCTCTCTCGATCCTATTCCCTCGCATCTCATCCGCACTTTGTCTCCCTTTCTTGCTCTTCCTCTCGCTAACATTTTCAATCTCTCCCTTTCCTCTGGCACATTTCCCTCACCCTTCAAACATGCAACCGTAACCCCGATTCTGAAAAAGCCCAACCTTGATCCCAACTCCCCATCCAACTACCGCCCTATCTCACTACTCCCATTTGCCTCCAAGATCCTCGAGAGAGTTGTGTACGCCAGATTGACAGACTTTCTCAAATCCAACTCTCTGCTTGACCCCCTTCAGTCTGGATTCTGCGCTGGTCACTCTGTCGAAACTGCTGTGACCAAAGTATCCAACGACTTAATTGCTGCTAAATCTCACGGCCAATACTCTATCCTAATCCTCCTTGATCTTTCTGCCGCATTTGACACTGTTGATCATCAACAGCTTCTTCACATTCTTCGTAACTTTGGTCTACGGGATACTGCTCTCTCCTGGTGCTCCTCCTACCTCTCCCAGCGCTCATTCAGTGTTTATTTCTCTGGTTCTGCCTCTTCTCACCAACCCCTCTCTGTCGGCGTCCCCCAAGGATCTGTCCTCGGCCCCCTATTGTTCTCCATCTATACTGCCTCCCTTGGTAAACTCATCAGCTCCTTTGGTTTCCAATATCATTTATATGCAGATGATACGCAAATCTACCTGTCCTCCCCTGATCTCTCTCCGCCCACCTTGACTCTTGTTTCTGACTGCCTCTCTGCTATTTCCAACTGGATGGCTGCTCACTTCCTTAAACTCAACCTGTCCAAAACAGAACTTCTAGTTTTTCCTCCCTCAAGTGCTGCTACTCCTGTTGTCTCCATCCAAGTCAACGGCGCTACTATCACCTCTACCCCGCAGGCTCGCTGCCTAGGGGTTCTTTTCGATTCTGACCTCTCTTTTATTCCCCATGTCCAATCGATAGTCAAGTCCTGTCGCTTCCAACTCAAGAACATAGCGCGCATCCGCCCATATCTAACGCCAGACGCGGCTAAGATATTGGTTCATGCTGTTGTTCTCTCTCGCCTCGACTACTGCAATCCCCTTCTGACCGGTCTTACATGTTCCCAGCTTGCACCGCTGCAATCTGTAATGAATGCGGCTGCGAGGCTTATTTTCCTGTCCGGTCGCACCTCCCACGCCTCCACGCTCTGTCAGTCCCTGCATTGGCTTCCAGTTAGATATAGGGCCCAATTCAAAATTCTGGCACTTGCTTACAAATCCCTACATAATGCTGCTCCAACATACCTATCCTCCCTCATACACAAGTATGTCCCGTCGAGACCCCTGCGCTCATCCCAAGACCTACGCCTATCCTCTGCCCGGATCCCCACCTCTGACGCTCGCCTTCAAGACTTCTCTAGGGCTGCACCTATTCTGTGGAACTCCCTTCCCTCCTCAATCAGACTTTCACCCAGCCTCCACTCCTTCAAAAAATCTTTGAAAACTCACTTCTTCGTTAAAGCGTATCAATTAAACTGTCAGCAGGCTTCTCATCCCCCACCCCATGACTCCTTTCCTGCAACTGTCAAAAATGACCTACCAAGCACTCAATAAACCCTTCTCTAACAAACTATTTAATTCCCCTACTTTAACCCGTTTGTGTCACTATACCCCACTCCCTCTAGCATGTAAGCTCATTGAGCAGGGCCCTCAACCCCCTCTGTTCCTGTACGCCCAGTGGTCTGATTATGTGTCTGTTAGTCCACCCATTGTACAGCGCTACGTAATTTGTTGGCGCTATATAAATAATAAAATAATAATAATAACATATTAAGCATCTGGCCTAAAAACAAAATAACGTACCAAGAAGCTATATTTAGTGGCCTACAGCAAAGCTAGATTGGTGGACCCATTAAAATGGTCATGATAATCAGAACAAGAATGAACATACTCAATAGAATGTCTGAAATTGTTGTAATGCAGGAATGCTACCTTCTCTATTTTGAGACCTTTCTGGAAGCACTATGTAGTCTTAAAGTGGCACTGTGACTGTTGAGTTTGTTTATAGAAATAGAAGGGGCCAACTTTGTCTCATGTGCTGATCTTTAAAAGATTATGTCTATGGATAGTGGATCAAGAAGCTTCTGCCATGTGAGCAATAGATAACTGGAATAATCCTTATCTTGACAGCTCATTGGACATGCATGAGATAATAATACAGTGGGATCCCCCGTATATTATTATATTATTTATATAGCTCCATCAGACTCCTTAGCATTGTACAATGGGTGGACTAACAGACATTTAATTGTAACCAGACAACTGGACTTACAGGAACAGAGAGGGGGAGGGCCCTGCTCAATGAGCTTACATTCTAGAGGGAGTGGGGTATAGTGACACAAAGGGTAAAAGTAGGGGTACAAAGTAGGTTGTTAGAAAAGTATTCACTGAGGGCTTAATAGGTAATTTTTGACAGTTGCAGGAGAGGAGACATGGGGGGGGTGATAAAAACAGTTTAATTGATGTGCTTTCTTGAAGAAGTGAGTTCTCAATGATTTTTTGAATGAGTGGAGACTGGGTGAAAGTCTTATGGAGAAGGGAAGGGTGTTCCACAGAAGAGGTGCAGCCCTGGAGAAATCTTGGAGGTGAGCATTAGAGGTGGGAGTACGGACAAAGGATAGAGCGTAGGGGGCCTCGATGGGACTTTCTTGTGTATTAGGGAGGATAGGCAGGTTGGAGCAGCATTATGTAGGGACTTGTAAGCAAGCACCAGAATTTTAAATTGAGCCCTATATCTAACTGGAAGCCAATGCAGGGACTGACAGAGCGGGGAGGCGTGGGAGATGCGAGCGGACAGGAAGATGAGCCTCGCCGCCGCATTCTATACAGACTGCAGTGGTGCAATCTGAGAACACGTAAGATCACTGAGAAGGATATTGCAGTAGACAAGGTGAGAGAGAACAACAGCATGGACCAGCACCTTAGCTTCATCCGGCGTTAAATAGGGGCGGATGCGTGCTATGTTTTTGAGATGGAAGCGACTGGATTTGGTGATTGATTGGACATGAGGAGTGAAGGAGAGGTTGGAGTCAAAAAGAACACCCAGGCAGCGAGCCTGCAAGGTAGAGGTGATGGTAGTGCTGTTGACTTGGAGGGAGAGAGACACGGGAGTAGTAACACTTGAGGGAGGAAATACCAGAAGTTCTGTTTTGGACAGGTTGAGTTTAAGGAAGTGAGCAGCCATTCAGTTGGAAATCACAGATAGGCAGTCAGAGACACAAGTCAACATGGACGGAGAGAGATCAGGAGAGGACAGGTAGATTTGCGTGTGATCTGCATAGAAATTATAACGGAAGCCAAAGAAGCTGATGAGTTTACCAAGGGAGGTAGTATAGATTGAGAACAGTAGGGGACCTCCCCTCTGACGAGCTAGGTTGGGTGAAACGCGCGCGTCAGGGGTCTGTAGTGTGCTACTCTGGTGGATCTATAGTTTAGCACAAGACTGGCGACCGCGCTATTTCTACTTGCTATTTATTTTTATTTCACTTTTTCCTTTTTTTTTTATCAGCTTTTAGCTACTAGTGGGGTTGGAGATAGGTGCCCTTGAAGACACAGGTTATCATAGGTAAAGGGGGTTTAGTTCCCTATCCTTGCTAGCAGCTAATAGGGGGTTTGGTGTGCCACTTGGAACGACCCAGTTAGTGGCATGCCTGTTAGAAATCATATTCCCCCTTTTTTACTGTCTTTTTAGGGTCTGCTTTTTGTTAGATTTTCTATCGGTCTGGTATATCGATATTTAGTACTTCTTAGGCATTTAGTGAACAAACGCCAATGCTGTCTTGAGTTATAGGAAGCATTACTAATATAGTATTTAAAATATACCAGCATAATTTCACTTTACTATCTCTGTTGAATATGTCATGGTTATAATTTCAAAATTGTTACAACTTTAAACGGGCGGCATTAGAAGCAGACTATATAATAGAAAATCGATTTTTTCAAGATCACATTTATATTCTCTGCCATTTGCTTCCGTCCTAATAATTAATAGTTTATCCTTAGACTTTGGACACCATGTCCACTTAAACTGAATTAATTAGCAGTTTATATATAGTGCTAAATAGACTACTCTAATTCATGAGTATGTCACTGTTATATCTATATCAGTATTAACCAACGGGCGGCAGTAGAAGCAGACTACATAGTAGATAACCGATCTTTTGAGATTAGATCGGCATCTTATGCCTAGCACTATTAATAACTAATTAGTAGTGTCTATATCAGAGCTTTCTTACTACCTTTATCTGTAACCATCACTAATATTAGCAGTTTCTATATAGGGCTCTTGAGACCAGTTCTATCTATGTTGATATTGTACCAATTTAGACCATTTGTATTAGTAGCAACAGGTCCTTTTAGAGCCTAATTTTATAATATATTTTTTTTCTTTGGTGTATACACTTAGCACTTTTTGGTTTTCTTTATTATTATATGTGTCAATAAAATTTCATTGTTTTTTATTAATAGGTATACGTTGTCCGATAGACTGTCCTTTATATATTTAGACATTCTATAGGTGCATTAATTTTGCATCATTCCTCAGATACACTATTCTTTGTTTCCTTACAGTAGGGGACCAAGGACAGAACCTTGGGGAACGCCGACAGAGAGTGGTTGGGGGGAAAGAGTCAGAGTCAGAGAAAGAAACACTGAAAGAGCGCCTGGAGAGGTAGTAGGAGCACCAGAAGAGAGCAGTATCCCGTAGATCAAAATTACAGAGAATGCAAAGAAGCTGTTGATGATCAACAGTGTCAAAGGCAGCAGAAAGATCAAGGAGAATTAGGATAGAGTAATGGCCGTGAGATTTAGCAGCAATTAAATCGTTGGATACATTGGTCACAGCCGTTTCGAAAGAATGACCAACGCGGAATCCAGACTGAAGAGGGTCATGCAGTAAATTGTTCTTGAAAAAGTCAGTCAGTCTGTTGTACACTACTCACTTGATGATCTTGGGGTCAAATGGCAGTAGCGGGATTCGGCGGTAGTTAGATGGGGAGTTGGGATCAAGGCTGGGCTTTTTCAGAATCGGGGTTACGGTTGCATGTTTGAAGGATGAGAGAAATGTGCCAGAGGAAAGGGAGAGATTGAAAATGTTAATGAGAGGAAGAGCAAGAGAGGGAGACAAAGTGCGGATGAAATATGAGGGAATAGGATCGAGCGAACAGGTGGTGGAGTGGGAGGACCAGAGCAGAAACCTCTTCTGCTGTAGCAGGTGGAAATGAGTGTAGAATGGTGGAGGGAGTGGGGTTGGGTGATGTATTGGTAGGGGGAGGAGAGAAATTAGAGATCTCTTCTCTGATTGTAGAGATCTCAGTGAAGTTAGATGCAATGTTTGTGGCGGACAAGGTGGTAGAAGAAGGGGGAGTAATAGGGCAAAGAAGAGCATCAAACGTTTGAAATAGGTGTTTGGCTTGAGGGGACAGTGTACTTATGAGGGTGTTGAAGTAATTTACTTTTGCAGCAAATGAGCCAGGCTGTAGGAGCGCAGCATAAATTTATAGTGGAGGAAGTCAGACGCAAGGTGAGACTTTCTCCAGCAGCGTTCAGCAGTTCTAGAACATTTTTGGAGGTAACGGGTCAGCTTGGTGTGCCAGGGTTGTAATTGGGGGCGCTTGATGCGTTTAATTGTAGGAGGTGCCATGATGTTGGTTGCAGCGTTGGGGCAAGTTAGATTTGAGATGGGTAAAAGGAGAGTTTGAGCAATGTTCTGGTTTGCAGTAGGGAACTTCCATGGTGCATGCTCCTAGTAGATCAAGATGGGGCCAAAGATAAAAATTACATCAAAAGAGGAAAGAGAGGTTTGAATATTTATCCCTTCTCTCTATCCCCCTAGTTGCCACCATGGTAGCAGACAGCACCTGTAAAAAAATAAAAAAATAAAAAAAGAAGCACAACTAAGAGTTACGTTTTATTTCACTTTACAGATTAGGTGTCTACATTTTGATTGAAAGTAAATCTTTATCAAGATCTCCTGCAAACTAATCATTCACTGGTTTTATAAGTAACACCTTTCCATCTGTTCAAATAAAATTCTGTTAGGTGCAATGAAGGAACTGCAGACCTTCATCTCTGTTAACACTAATATGTGCACCATTTGAAGTACATATAGTTCAACTCTCATCACAGACTAGAAAGAATATCTTAACACAGTAACAGTATAAACCTTTCTGCCCCTCATCCTGTAATAATCACTCTGGCTCCTGCGTGTTTCAGAGGATAGCGATCTTTCCTTTGCAAAAACTACAGAAAAATGGCAGAGATATGGCACATATCATAGTAATGTGCAGTGATTTTTCAACCACAGCAGTGTGGTTAACTGGAAGCCTGGAGCTAATTATGTTCTTGTGTTCTCAGCATAGTGATGTATGACTCCGTGTTGCAAATTACATATTTATATCTTTAATAAAACCAGTGAAAATCCACATATTGACGTTTATATAGGGCATGCAAATAAAATTAAATGAGCACTTATATATCTTAACATCGCATTAGCAATGTCAGTTTCAACCAGCACAGCAGCCGAATTGAGAGGAATTTAGCATTTGTTTATTTCTAATGATCATTGTATTGTAAAATCTTCACTACCCAACAGCCGTGATATTAAACATTAAACTACCGGACTCTGAGGTTGCAGACATTAAAACATTTTACAAAATAAAGTTAAAAAAAACACACATTCCTCTACAATTGTATTTTTGTTCAATGTTTGTTATGTGGAACCTGTAACAACTTTGGCATTAGAAAAACCAAACCTTTATCTGCGACATAGTTCCAATTAAAATATTTGTATGTGTATCAAATTAAATCAAGACACTAATCTCTGACGTCAGTGACTGTGCGACATTTTTAACACCTTAAGCCGAGACATTTGATTGCACTGTGTTATCCATTACACTGATATTCAGATGGTTAGTAATGGACGGCAGATGTAGATCTAATTGGAAATATTTGCCGTGGCAGCTGGCAGTCGATATATGCTGTAGGGCTCCCATATTTCAAATACAGAACCCTTCTGGGCAACGGCTTCTTCTGTCCTATGTTATTCTCTTTTGCGTATAAGGATCTGTGGTATATTTTTAGTACACACTGTATTGCAGTATACATTCTTTGTAGTTCATATTCGTTTTCCATTATTTCCTTGTAAAATAACACACTGCAGTGAGGTAATATGCTAGGCTTATTTAGTCATCCTTGCCTTGTACATCAGTATACGTACCTAGCTATATTTATTTCACGAGTACAAGTATTTGTATGCAGCATCCTCCAGTATGCCTAAACTCTGTACGCAATAGTCTCATGCAGTGGTGGCTCATCCATAGGGTTCTTAGGGCAGCGTCTCACTAGCTAATTGTAGTCATTAAGCAATATTAAAAAATAAATCTATTGCAAGTGGTTAAATAGTTAACTACTGGCATTGTTTCCTATTATAAATATTAAACATAATCATACTGTATTGCGAGATTATAATTTCCCTTTCTCTACCACAGATTGACTAAATGATAATGAATGATGGTTGCCTTGACCAGCTGGGCATGTGTAGAACTTGAGTGAGAACTTGAATTTCACATACTCTATGGAAGTTTCCTGTTGTTCTCCTTTAAGGATATCATCGTATAACTCGTATTAGCCTTTTTAGGTACCCCGGACCCTTTTATATAGAGCCTAGGACGGCACTATATCCTGCGAGTTATATTCTATAAGGGTCCATTGCTTATATTCTGTGTTTTATACAGTTTGCACTATGCATTGTATTTTTGTTTTGTAGACTGTTCCTGTCTCTCAACATTCTGATATACAATTATTTGGTGTAGTAAATTAATCTATTTGTTTTACTTTAAGGGGATATGCCAACACTACACCTATTGCCTTTGATTTGGTAGCGCCTACACACCTTTTTGTAACCTTTTAAATTGGCAAGGAGTTCAGTGGCGCTTCATCCTATGTTCCAATTAGGTTCCACAGCCAGATAAAATTAAATGTTGGGACTGCACTCGCAAATCCTAATGGAAACTAGACATGTGCAATTCGTTTTGGTCCGAATTTAAATTAGTCCGAATTTAGGCAATTCGGACATTTGGATGCTTCCGAATGTCCGAATTGCCGAATTTCGGAAGTTCCCAACCGAACCGAATTTCAGAAGTACCAAAGTGCTTCAGATGTCTGAAAAGTGGCAAGACAGGAGAGGGAGGGAAAACTAAAAGAATGAAGACAGGAATCTAACCCTAATACTACCCCTAAACCCACCCCTACCCCTAAGCCTACTAGGGTTAGGTGTAGGGTTAGGTTAAGGGGTAGGGTTAAGGGTAGAAGTTAGGAGTAGGGGTAGGGAACTGCCAAAGTCCCAAATTCCCAAATTGACAAATTCCCAAAGTATGAATTTCGGAAGTGCCGAACCGAAGTGCCGAATTTCGGAAGTATCGAACTGAACCGAATTTTTAGCCCTCGCAAATCCCTAATGGAAACTCAATGAAAAAGTGATATTTATTCAAAACATTAATAAATACAAGACAGAAAAGAGAGCCATATGATGAGGATTATCTGGACTCGTTTTGTCTCTGCATTGATGCTTTTCCAACAGTTAAAGTAAAATCTAGTGTACTGTGTTTAAAAGAAAAGGGAATAGGAAACACCCTCTCCTGCGCAAGAGTACGTAAATGATGCTAGATCTTTGCGCTGTAGCAGCAAAGGACTGGCTGGAAGAAGGTGGCAGCGCCTGCGAGGGACAGGTTCAGGTAAGTAAATCTCACCCTCTTCTGTCCTCATGGCCACCGGACCACCAGAAGTGATGTTACTATTTGTGGTCTTGTGGTGCAAATTATGCAAAGTTCACAGACTGTGAAAGCAGCTTTAACAAAAAATTGTACATTATATCTAATGTAATCTAGACAACTTGTAATTCTGCATTCACCAAATATTTACCTTGTTATCATTTCTGTTATTGGTCTGGTATAAGAATCACAAAACTTAACCTTTTAAAGATCACTTTTACTGCCATCATCCTGCCACTTGAAAAAAAGGGGACCCCCATGTATTTGCCAGCTGCCTAGCACCGATCTCTGTACTGACATCAGCAGATGGAATCCCTTAAGATTACTGAATGAATTTGATCTCTTTGATTTGTGGAGAGTCTCTTATCCAGAGAGACGGGATTACACCTTCTTCTCCAGAGTGCATTATTCATACTCTCGGATTGATATGGTCTGGGGAAGTGCAATGGCTATGGAGAACTTGGTGAAGATCGATATCAGAGATAACACATGGTCAGATCATAATTTTAACATATGGACCATGAAAGATCAATGGAAAATTAAAAACAATATGACATGGAGACTAAATGATTATTTACTATACAATGAAATAAATCTAGAAAAAATGAGATTACAGATAGAAAGCTACTTTGCATTAAATGCACCGAATAAAACATCCCACCCCAATAATTGGTGTTCGTTTAAAGCCACTATTAGAGGGTACCTAATAAGCCTGAACTTTATAGAGAAATGAATAGATTGGGTAGCGTTTCCCCCTTAGAAACTAAAAAAAGGGGGGAAAAAGCTCCCAATCAACCTGGTATAGTGTAAAAAAGGACAGTTATGGTGCTATACCTATAGATGTGTCCAAATAAGAATAAAGGTATCAAAAATAACGCATACTCGTATGAGGAAACTAGTGAGATATGTATCCTGGCAAACACAGTGAAAACACTGTAACTTTATTAAATCAACTGAACAAAGGATACAAAATCTCAATTCCCAGGAGATGCTTAGTTATTGACAGAATTTCCTGTGGATATATCTTAATGTCCAGCTAAACCATAAGGCATATTGAACACTGGAAACACCAAGTGTGCCTTTTGGACAATCCACAGAGAAAAAACAAAAAAGTCGGGGGTGATACCTTTGAATCTTAAGGAGGTTCAGCAGGTGGGTGTCACGGTAATATACCCCAACACGCAGGAATAGTTCAAAGTCAAGAGACAAGAAACAGTGTTCGTCTTACCGGACCTTAGAATGGCCGGACTAGGACGAGAGAAAGACAGAGTCAGAACAAGCCGAGGTCAAGGGAACTGAGAGACAGCGTAACGTAGAACAAGCCGAGGACTGGTACACAGAGGACAAAACAGCGGATAAGCAAGCAAGGATAAGGAGAGAGCGGAGTCAGGAACAAAGCCAAGGTCAAGCACCAAAAAACCAACTGAACGATACAAGCACTAAAGGGAACTGGACAGAAACCACGATAGGGCAAAGAGCAAGGGAAACAGGTGAGTATAAATACCCTTAAGGTTCACTTTGATTGGCCCCTGTCATATCCACGCCCCCAAAACGTGAGTGTATGGGGAATGTGGCCTGACAGGGGCCAATGGGAGACTGATTCTAATTTAGTCTCCCACTGTCCCTTTAAGAGCGCGCCCGAGACGCGCGGCGCGCTCTTAGTGTCGGGCGGGACATGTGACCGCTTCTCGCGGTCACTGCCCGCCTGACTGATCCCATCGTTGGCTGAGCCGCGCGCGGCTCGTGCAGGAGCAGGACCGCGCGCGGCGAGAAGGGAGGACCCCGGCCGGCCCCTGGAGAGGGTAAGTACCGCTACAGTACCCCCCCCTGAAGACACGCCCACCGGGCGGGGAGGAGCAGGCCTGGCAGGAAAACGAGCGTGGAAAGAACGCACAAGGCGAGGAGCGTGAACAGCGTCAGCGGAAATCCAACTGCGTTCCTCAGGCCCATAGCCCTTCCAATGTACCAGATATTGGAGGCGACCCAGAAGCAAGCGAGAGTCAATTACAGCCGCCACTTCAAACTCCTCATGGCCCTCCACCGAAACCGGAGGAGGAGGGGGGACATGCCGAGTAAAACGGTTGCACAGGAGGGGTTTTAACAAGGAGGTATGAAACACGTTAGGAATGCGTAAATTTTTTGGAAGATCCAATGCATACGAGACAGGATTAACCACATGCAAGATACGAAAAGGACCAATAAAACGAGGGGCCAACTTCATAGAAGGCACACGAAGACGAATATTGCGAGTAGAAAGCCAAACCCGGTCTCCCACAGCATAGGATGGAGCCGCCCTGCGATGCTTGTCAGCGTGAACCTTCTGGCGAGCAGCTGAGGCCACCAAAGAACACTGAACCTGCTCCCAAGTATTACGTAGACTAGCCAAATGTTCGTCCAGAGCTGGCATGCCCTGTAAGGAGAATGCAGCTGGAAGAACCACGGGATGCCGGCCATAAACAACGTAAAAAGGGCTGTTACCGGAGGATTCATGAGCAGCATTATTACGAGCAAACTCAGCCCAAGGAAGCAGGTCAGCCCAATTGTTCTGATGGTGGGACACGAAACAGCGAAGATACTGCTCCAGAGATTGGTTGGCACGTTCAGCAGCTCCATTAGACTGGGGGTGGTAGGCTGAAGAAAACGAGAGGGAGATACCCATCTCTGCACAAAACGCTCTCCAGAATCTGGAAATAAACTGGCTACCCCTATCGGACACGATCGAAGTGGGAATACCATGCAACCGAAACACCTCCCTGGCAAAGATAGAGGCAAGTTCCTTGGATGATGGCAATTTGAGAAGAGACACAAAATGAGCCATCTTAGAAAAACGATCCACAATCATCAGGATGACAGTTTTACCATTAGAGGGAGGTAATTCAACAATAAAATCCATGGATATATTGGACCATGGCCTCTCGGGTATGGGCAACGGATGCAACAACCCACAAGGAACTCTGTGGGAGGACTTCATACTGGCACAAGTGCTACAGGCATTAACGTAATCGGTGACGTCCTTGCGCAAGGAAGCCCACCAGAAATATCTAGAAACTGCTGAGACTGTCTTAGAAATACCAGGGTGTCCAGCAGTTCTAGTGTCATGATATAATGACAAGATGTCTCGTCTCTCTGGTATATCAACGAATAGCTTATCAGCAGGCCTCTCCTCAGGAGCCAAGTTTTGTTTAGCCTGAATAGTTTGTAAGAGAGAAGACGAAATAGAAAGAACAGTAGTCGCTATTATTCTGTCAGGCGGAATGACAGGGGTAACATCGACCTCGAGTTTGTCAGTAGTCTCGAATTGTCTGGACAGAGCGTCAGCTTTAGTATTACGATCACCCGGTCTGTATGTGATTATGTAATTAAAACGAGACAAAAAGAGAGACCACCTGGCCTGCCTAGAAGACAATCTTTTTGCTTCACTAAGGTATGAGAGGTTTTTGTGATCCGTTAAAATGAGGATAGGATCCCTGGTACCCTCTAGCAGATGTCTCCATTCCTTGAGCGCCAAAATGATAGCAAGGAGTTCACGATTGCCTACATCATAATTCCTCTCTGCTTTGGACATCTGTCTGGAAAAGAAGCCACAATGGTGTAACGGCTTTTCAGGTGAATCTCTTTGAGACAAGATAGCACCTACCCCTATCTCAGAAGCATCAACCTCAAGAATAAAGGGCAGTGAAGGGACAGGATGCTGTAAAACAGGAGCAGAGGCAAATGTAGCTTTCAAGAATTCAAAGGCCTCGAGTGCTTCTGGTTTCCAGACATGAGTATTACCATCCTTCTTGGTCATTCTGGTTATAGGCGCTACAATGGCAGAAAATCCTTTAATAAAACGCCTATAATAATTAGAGAACCCCAGAAAACGCTGAATGGCTTTCAAACCCTGGGGCAGAGGCCATTCCATAATGGCAGACAGTTTCTTGGGATCCATACGAAAACCCTTGGCAGAGATTATATAACCCAAGAATTGGACTTCAGATTGATCAAATGAACATTTTTCGAGTTTGCAATAGAGACCGTTAACCAGAAGAGTTCTCAACACTAATTTAACATGCATGTGATGAGTCTGTAAATCATTAGAATAAATTAATATGTCGTCCAAGTATACTATAACGAATGTATGTATAAATTGACGTAGGACATCATTAATAAATTCTTGAAAAACTGCTGGGGCGTTACAAAGACCAAAGGGCATCACAGTGTACTCGTAGTGGCCACTCCTGGTATTGAAAGCAGTCTTCAACTCGTGATCCTTTTTGATACGTATGAGGTTGTAAGCACCCCTAAGGTCCAATTTAGTAAAAACTGTGGCCTGTTTAAGCCTATCAAAAAGTTCTGTGATCAAAGGTATGGGGTACGCATTTTTGACTGTGATTTTATTAAGGCCCCTATAGTCAATACAAGGCCTTAATTCGCCATCTTTCTTAGACACAAAGAAGAACCCAGCCCCTGCCGGGGAAGAGGATCTTCTTATAAATCCCTTCTCTAGAGATTCCTTGATATATTCCTCCATAACCAGATTCTCCTGAGGAGATAAAGGATATATTCTCCCTTTGGGAGGCATCGTACCAGGTAATAAATTAATTGCACAATCGTAAGGCCTGTGAGGTGGCAATCTTTCAGCCTCCCTTTTATCAAAAACAGATTTAAGAGACAGGTACTGAGAGGGTATGACCGTAGGCACGGGAGGAATATGAGTAGAATTCAAAGGGGTGACTTTAACAACACAAGACTCTTGGCAAGAATCACTCCAAGAAACTATTTGTCCTGACTCCCAATCAATGGTGGGATTATGAGTACGTAACCAAGGATACCCTAACACGAGGTGAGAGGAAGGAGAAGTAATGATCTGAAACCGAATGGTCTCAGAGTGTAACACCCCTGTAGACATATGTAGGGGAACAGTCTCATGTGTGATAATTGGAGAGCATAATGGTCTACCATCTATGGCCTCAACGGCCAAGGGTGTCTCCTTCTCTCTGGTGGGTATGTTATTCTCCTTGACAAAACTGGAATCAATAAAGTTTTCGGCCGCTCCGGAATCAACCAGGGCTAGTATATTCCCTGCTATGCAGTCACTATCAAGGTGCAGGGAAACAGGAAGAAGTAACTTATTAAGAGGCAAATGTGAGGACTGTGATGTCACACCCAAGGCCAGTCCTCTATACGGTCTTAGGTGCGATAGTTTCCCGGACGCACGGGACATTCTTGTCTCATATGACCCCTCCTACCACAATAAAGACAAAGTCCCTCCTTTCTCCTATAAAGCTTTTCAGCGTCGGTAAGTTTAGCAACCCCTAACTGCATAGGTTCCTCCTCAGAACCTTTAGATCCCTCGGGAGTCTCAGCTCTAGGGGAGTTAAAGGGAACAAAATGTCTATTTCTGGACCTGGTATATAACCTGTCACGGATCCTGTTATCTATATCGATAAGATAGTCAATCAGGTCCTCCAGGGGTACAGGGAGGTCCTTAGCTGCTACCTCATCTAAGATAGTATCAGACAGACCTTCCATAAAGGCAGTAGTAAGGCCATTATTAGTCCAATCTACCTGTGAGGCAAGGGTCCGGAACTGAATAGCATAATCGGCTACAGATTTAGATCCTTGCTTTATTCTCATTAATGCCCTGGCGGCATTTTTTGACCTTTTAGTCATGTCAAATGTTCTACGGAACGCTGTGAGGAAGCTATTGAAGTCGTGTACCATAGGCCCATTAGCCTCCCAAATAGGATTTGCCCATTCTAGTGCCTTATCCGTAAGCTGGTGCATAAGAAAACCCACCTTAGATCTGTCAGTGGGAAATGAACGTGGGTACATTTCGAAGTGGAATTCCACTTGATTAAGGAATCCCCTACATGTCTTAGCGTCCCCTCCATACCTAGGTGGCGGGGTTAGATGTGCAGAAGCATTAGACATATTAGCTGTGTCCGGTATAGGGTTTACAGGAGGCGTAGGTACAGGTACCGGAACAGATCTGGATAACAGTGTCTGGATGGCTTGAGCCATTTGATCCATACGGTGATCCTGTTCTGCGAATCTAGCCTCATGAGTGGCCATCTGTTGACCTAAACCTGCGGGGTCCATGGCCCTATCGTAATGTCACGGTAATATACCCCAACACGCAGGAATAGTTCACAGTCAAGAGACAAGAAACAGTGTTCGTCTTACCGGACCTTAGAATGGCCGGACTAGGACGAGAGAAAGACAGAGTCAGAACAAGCCGAGGTCAAGGGAACTGAGAGACAGCGTAACGTAGAACAAGCCGAGGACTGGTACACAGAGGACAAAACAGCGGATAAGCAAGCAAGGATAAGGAGAGAGCGGAGTCAGGAACAAAGCCAAGGTCAAGCACCAAAAAACCAACTGAACGATACAAGCACTAAAGGGAACTGGACAGAAACCACGATAGGGCAAAGAGCAAGGGAAACAGGTGAGTATAAATACCCTTAAGGTTCACTTTGATTGGCCCCTGTCATATCCACGCCCCCAAAACGTGAGTGTATGGGGAATGTGGCCTGACAGGGGCCAATGGGAGACTGATTCTAATTTAGTCTCCCACTGTCCCTTTAAGAGCGCGCCCGAGACGCGCGGCGCGCTCTTAGTGTCGGGCGGGACATGTGACCGCTTCTCGCGGTCACTGCCCACCTGACTGATCCCATCGTTGGCTGAGCCGCACGCGGCTCGTGCAGGAGCAGGACCGCGCGCGGCGAGAAGGGAGGACCCCGGCCGGCCCCTGGAGAGGGTAAGTACCGCTACAGTGGGACAGAGACAGACTTTGCACAGTATAGAAAGGGACATAAAAGTGTCCATAAATAAATGTCTGAAGGATAGGCTCTAAACTTATCAGGAAAAGATAGGATAGAGTATATAGAAAATATATATATAATATATATATATATATATATATGGAGGGTCAGCAGGATACTGATGATAGGTGAAAGGTTAGATTAATAGTAGGGTAAGGGGTAAAAATCCCCACAAGTAAACACTGTTTCTAATCTTTCCTATACACTCCCCCCAACACCTTCGTGGGTGTTCTATCCTTATTCTATTGCTAAGCTCTGTCCCATAAACACTGCCGTTACTGCACTAGTGCTGCATATTTGAACAGGTACATGAACGTCAATCTAAGCAACGAAAAGAAGAAAAAATAATAAATGAATAAGTGATGAATCAAAAACGGAATCCCTCGTGCATAGTGCCGGGTGAGTGCTCAGTGAGAGAGGGATCCAGTGTGGAAACCCGACGCGCGTTTCGGAGTGCTAGACTCCTTCGTCAGGGATGAAAATTGCCGCCCGATCCCCCCCCGGTATTTAAATGTAGGCTGGCCAATCAGAAGGTTCCATCATTGGTGACGTATCGCTATTGCGGTCACGTGGGATGGCTGTGGGCGGGGTGAACCGCGTCGAAATGATTGGTTGCTCGATTAACTCCCTCTATGCCATGACTCCCAATGTGTCCAGGTATGGACTCCGGAGAGTAATTATAGGGCACTGACATATACCTAATAAGCCTAGAAGCACATCTCAAAAAATCTAAGAGAGCTGATTTAATTAATTTATATAACAAACTGGAGAAATTATCAAATGAAAATAAGATTAAACCCTCAAGAATTAACTCTCTGGAGATTGCGAAGACTCAAAGTCAAGTTAATCAAATTATCATAGAGAAAAATCTGGAAAATCTGGGTAAACTGAAGCTAAAAGTATATAGTACAGGCAATAGAGCAAATAAATTGCTATCTAAGAAATTAAGAGAAAAAAGAGCATCCAATAGAATAATAAAAATAAAGAAGAATGAGACGGTGTATAATTCACCAAAAGACATCGGAAATTGCTTTAACTCTTACTATAGTGAACTGTATTCCCTATCCACAAAAAATACGGATATAGAAAAATACTTTGAGGATATAAGAGTGCCGGAATTATCAGATAGTCAAAAAAAAACCTATCTTAATTCCTTGAAAACGGCCCAAGGTGGAGGAGGTTATTAAAAAGTTGGACAAAACTCCTGGTCCAGACGGCTTCTCTAATTTATTTTATAAAACCTTTGGAGATATGCTCATACAACAACTAGTAAATCTATTCAACAATATTGTAGAAAGAGGCTACTTTCCAAAGGAAATGTTAAGAGCTAATATACTCCCAATCTTGAAGCAGGATAAAAACCCAGAGGTGGTCGAAAACTATAGGCCGATCTCCCTTATAAATACAGATGTAAAGATATTCTCAGCAATATTAGCCAATAGAATGAAAAGGTGCTTAGTTAATATAATAGATCACGACCAAATAGGGTTCGTCCCGGATAGAATTTCCTCAGACAATACCAGGTGCATAGTGGACATCATAGATTTAGCTAACAGATCAAGAATTCCTCTGTCAATAGTTACTGTAGATGCAGAAAAAGCTTTTGACAGGGTAGATTGGGAATTTATGAGCAAATCCTTGCTGAAATTTGGTTTTAAGGGGTGGATTCACCGGGCAATAATGTCATTATACTCTGGCCCTTCGGCGAGGACAGTGGGTCCTAATATTTGTGCCGTCTGGTTTGACCTTCACAACGGAACGAGACAGGGCTGCCCACTATCACCAATTTTGTACATTATAACTATGGAGATATTGGCGATTAAGATCAGATCAAATCACTTAATTAGAGGTATAAGCACTAAACAAAGAGAACTGAAGCTAAAACTCTATGCAGACGACTTGATTTTGACTCTTACCAATTCTGACATATCTATCAACGCCTTTATGGAGACGGTAAAAGGCTATAGTGAAATTTCCAACTATAAACTTAATGAAAGTAAAACCACCATCTTGGATATTAACTTGGATAATAGAAGTAAAAACTATATAAAGGATAACTATAACTTCAATTGGGCGAAAACAAGTACCCCATATCTGGGTATCCTGTCAACAAGGGAAGCTTCGGAATTAATGCAGACCAACTTATGTCAAAAGCACTGAATAAATGGAAAAAAAAGTCTAAATTTCGTGGTGGGGGAGAATGAACCTCATTAATTTGTATCTCCTGTCTAAATGGGCATACTTATTTAGAATGCTTCCTTTAATAACACCTAGGCCATGGTTAGATATGATTCAAAATTCACTCAATAAATTTATATGGAAGAACAGAAGACCTAGAATTAATAAAACACTGCTGTCTCAAAAGATCAAAGAGGGAGGCCTGGGCTTTCCAAATATTATGGACATCTATTTAGCGCACGAGTTTTTCCATATATATAGAACCCAATTAGATAGTGTAAAGGATGAAGGCTGGTATATCTTAGAAAGCGAGATTTGCCAAGTAAAAAAATCTCAGTTCTATATTATGGCATAGACCAACAGAAATAAAAAAATCGGAACCTTAGACAATCCAATATATGTATTTGCTCAATATTAGACATATGGAAAGCAATAAGGAAAAAAGGTAATATTGAGACCAAAATCCCACAAAATCTTAAAGTGGAATTACTACCATATTATATCCAGGATTTAAATATCAGTAGCTGGATCCAAAAAGGCATAACGCAAATAGATCAAATGCTTGTCAACGGTAAAATAAAATCTTTCCAACAACTGATAACAGAATATCAGTTGGCAAATAGGGAATTTTTCACATATTTGAGAATAAAAAACTACTTAAAACAAAATATTATGAGTAATCCCTCAAGAGGGATAAAACTGATATGCTCACTCTTAAATAGTAAAAATGTGGGGAAGGCATCTTCCATTGCAAAGCATGCAATACTGCAAATGGAGGCTCCTCTTAGGATCAAAGCATGTCAAAAATGGGAGAACAAACTAAATATTACAATAGATAGCGAAAAATGGTGTGCAGTACTGCCAAAAGCCTGTAAAATCATCCATTGTTTGAATTTATTAGAAACATTATTCAAAGTTATCAACAGATGGTATCTTGTGCCAACAAGAGTAGTTTAAATGTATAGCTTAAGTTCATCAGTATGTTGGAGATGTAAAAAAAAACATAGGCTCCTTTTTGCATATCTGGTGGGAGTGCGAGATAGTCGTCAATATATGGCAGGAAGCATTCGCAAAGCTTGAAAATCTAATAAGTAAACCTATCCCTAAATCTCCTGAGAATGCCTTATTACACTTAAATATTGAAGCATTACAGCAGAAAGAACTGGTTATATACATCCACTTTATGATTGCGGTTAAGATTACTATAGCACGAAATTGGAAGAATCCACTACCTTTTTCTTTTGACAAGCTGATGTTACAAGTAATCTTACAGTTGAGAATGGAATCTCGATTAGAAAAGGCCAATGCTTATTGGTTAGACAAACTAAACTGAGAGGGAAAGTGGACCCTGAGTGAATACCCCACAGGAAACGGTTGGGTAGTAACCGTTATCTTTGCGGTAGGTTTCAAACTGCTCATAGAACAATGTGGAAAATACAGAGAGCTCCCCCAGATATTCCCATCGGTATGGATATGTTGAAAATGTCTGTCGATCCCATGATGTTCGTTGAGAGTAGAGAAGCTAGTGCAAACACTCTGGGATGTCATTATATGTATGTAATGTTTATATGGTCGTTTATGTAATATTTGTCTTGTCTTTGCTATATGATAAAACAATAAATAAAAAATACAAAATACAAAAAAAAAAAGATTAGGGGGTGGGAGTAGAACTGCTACAATGAGGGGAAAAAAGTATTTGATCCCCTGCCGATTGTGAATATTTGCCCACTGACAAAGAAATGATCAGTCTATAATTTTAATGGTAGGTGTGACAGTAAGAGACAGAATAACAAAAACAAAAATCCAGAAAAACGCATGTCAAAAGTTATAAGTTGGTTTGCAAGTAAGTCAGTGAGTGAAATAAGTATTTGATCCCCTATCAATCGGCAAGATTTCTGGCTCCCAGGTGTCTTATTCAGGTAACAAGCTGAGATTAGGAGCACTCTTTTAAAGGGAGTGCTCCTAAATTCAGCTCGTTACCTGTATAAAAGATACCTGTCCAGAGGAGAAAGCAATCAATCATGACACAGAACTAGTGTAGTCGGGGAGAGTGTGTCAGGTTACGTTAATGAAGTGGGGGTTAACCCCTAGTATTTAATAGAAATATTGGAACGGAGAGAAAAGAAGGATCGGAAGCAGATAAATGTTTATACCTATAACTCCTGATCTTCCCAAGGCTGGAAAGCAACCCAAAGATAAGCAATTAATAAAACATAACCTTTAATGAATATAAAATAAAATTGATTAGAGTATACACCTCGTAATTAATCATAGAATTCTAGCATACACAAGGCTAATAAATCCATCAAATAATGTGAGAACAAAAGGAAAATAGAAACCAAATAATAAATTAAATAAAAAACGACCAAGCAAGCCGAAGCAGAAATTAAGAGTGTACTGCTTCGGTAGACAAAGTGAAGTAAAAGAAAGAGAAACACTAACAACTAGTGGAAACAAATGTAACAGATGTAGTAACAAATAAATAAGTATCTATCAGGGTGGGACTCCTAAGAAATAGAGCACATCAAGGGGAGAAAGATAAGCCGTAATGTGGGGAAGGGATAACCTATAGCTCCAAGTAGTTCCCTAACGTGCCTTCGTGGGCACCCCTTAAAAAATTCTAAACCCTACCCGCTCCCCAGCTAAGCACTAGAAGCGCCTGTAATTATGAAGTAAGTAAATATAAGAGTACTCTTACCACATACACATAGTTGTCTAATAATAAAATAAAAATATTAAATTAAATTAAATAAAGTGAAGGTGTAGTAAAACCATAAAGTGGTGGCTTATTTATAAAGTCATAACATGCTGCAGCATCAACCCTAATCTAGCCGCCAACCACTACACTAAACTGTCCCGACGCGCGTTTCGCCAAATAATGGCTCTTCCAGGGGAGACGAGTCACGGATGTCGGAGGTTTAAATCTCCCGCCACAAAAGCCGGTTGGTAGATGAATCTACCAGATTGGGGTTGGAATGAAAGTACCGTATATACTCGAGTATAAGCCGAGTTTTTCAGCACATTTTTTGTGCTGAAAAACCCCAACTCGGCTTATACTCGAGTCAATTGTCTGTATTATGGCAATTTGCATTGCCATAATACAGACTGGGGGCTGTGGGGGCTGCAGAGAGATGTTACTTACCTTTCCTGCAGCTCCTGCCAGCTCTCTCCTCCTCCGCCGGTCCGTTCAGCTCTTCTGTCAGCTCACAGTGTAAATCTCGCGAGAGCTGCGGCTCTCGCGAGATTTACACTGGGAGCTGACCGAGGTGCTGAACGGACCGGCGGAGGAGGAGAGAGCTGGCAGGAGCTGCAGGAAAGGTAAGTAACATCTCTCTGCAGCCCCCACAGCCCCCTCCTACACAGTGCCCATCCACTGGACCACCAGGGAAGGAGAGCCCCCCTCCCTGGCCAGCTAGCAAGCAGGGAGGGGGGACGAAAAAATGTATATATATTAATAATAAAAATAATAAAATAAAAATAATAATAAAATAAAAAATAATAATAATAAAAAAATTTAATGAAACAAAAAAAATATTAAAATAATAATGAAAAAATAAAAATGCCCACCCCCCACCAAGGCTCTGCATCACACTCTGCATTACACACACACATACACACACTGCATTCATACACACACACAGCATTCATACACACACACAGCATTCTCATACACACAGCATTCTCATACACACACACTGCATTCATACACACACACTGCACTCATACACACACACTGCATTCATACACACACACTGCATTCATACACACACACTGCACTCATACACACACTGCATTCATACACACACAGCATTCTCATACACACACACAGCATTCATACACACACTGCACTCATACACTGCATTCTCATACACACACACTGCACTCATACACACACACTGCACTCATACACACAGCATTCTCATACACACACACTGCATTCATATACACACTGCATTCTCATACACACACACTGCATTCTCATACACACACACACACTGAATTCTCATACACACACACTGCATTCATTATATACACACACTGTAAATAAATATTCAATTAATATAATTTTTTAAGGATCTAATTTTATTTAGAAATTTACCAGCAGCTGCTGAATTTCCCACCCTAGTCTTATACTTGAGTCAATAAGTTTTCCCAGTTTTTTGGGGTAAAATTAGGGGCCTCGGCTTATATTCGGGTCGGCTTATACTCGAGTATATACGGTAACTCTTAACCCTTGGTGAGATCAAGAATTGTGCATTGGTGGTAATATAAATATCTAGCAAATCAATTTAGAACTTTTTTGACATGCGTTTTTCTGGATTATTTTTTTTGGTATTCTGTCTCTCACTGTTAAAATACACCTATTATTAAAATTATAGACTGGTCATTTCTTTGTCAGTGGGCAAAAGTTCAAAATAAGCAGGGGATAAAATTATTTTTTTTCCCTCAGTGTATTAGAGGTTGGCATTAGTTTTGGGATTACAAGTCAGGATGCACTATGGGAAGAAGGCATTCCGACGGAGGCAGTGTTATGCTCTAGGCAATGTTCTGCTGGGAAAGCACTGATTTGCATGTTATTTTGACACATATCACCTACCTAAAGATTGTTGCTGGCCACATACATCCCTTAATGGCAATGGTATTCTCCGATAGCAGTGGCCTCTTTCAGCAGGATAATGCACCCGGCCACGCAAATAAAATGTTCAGGAATGGTTTGAGAAACATGACAAAGAGTTCAAGATGCTGACTTGGCCTCCAAATTCCCCAGATCTCACATTGATCATCTGTGGGATGTGCTGGAACAACAAATTTGATCCATGGAGGCCCCACCTCACAACTTGCAGTGCTTAAAATAATCTGCAGCTAACGTCTTGGTGACGGTTACCACAGGACACGTTCAGAGGTCTTGTGGAGTCCAAGCCTGACGTAATGTTGTGGCTTGTCAGTTTATATAATAGAATTGTGCTTTGCTATAGATTTTTGCTGAAACTTGCTTTTTTATAACTTGGTCGGGATAAGCTAGCACTCTTATTTAAATTGTTATTGTTAAGAAAAAAGGCACGGTATAATATTCATTGGAGATGCAAAACTAAGTAATAACTATAGGATCAAGAGCAATTCAGTATAGAGACTGCAGTTCAGGAATAACAAAAAATAAAACCAATGCAGCATTATATAGGTTTTATTGTCAAACAGACTACCATTATGTTTATACTGGAGAACTTTTCATTTATAAAATTAATTGCAAATGCAATTGGAATAGGATGGAAGTCTCCAGTCTCACATTCAAAATAATCTGCACAGTCATTTTAGAATATAGATTATCTCTTTAAAGGATCACTATAGTGTCAGGAAAACAAACCCGTTTTCCTGACACTATAGTGCCCCGAGGGTGCCCCCACCATCAGGGTCCCCCTCCCGTGGCGCTGAAGGGGTTAAAACCCCTTCAGCAGTTTACCTTATTCCAGCGCCGGTGACATCTCCTCCCCCGCCGACGTCAGCTCCCAAGTGGAGCGGAATGCGCATGCGTGGCAAGTGCTGCGCGCGCATTCGAGCTGTCAATAGAAAAGCATTTCTCAATGCTTTCCTATGGACGCTCTGCACGATGGATGCAAAGTTTGATGCTTAACCCCTAATGTAAACATAGCTGTTTCTCTGAAACTGCTATGTTTACATGTGAAGGGTGAAAACCTGAGGGACATTGCACCCAGACCACTTCATTGAGCTGAAGTGGTCTGGGTGACTATAGTGTCCCTTTAATGTGACTTAGCACAAAATGTCAAGGTTATGACCTAAACATTGTTCTTCCTCAAATCTACATTTAGGTCAAAAAGTCGACATTTTGCATTGCACTATAAAAATAATACACTTATCGTAAGGAGATGGTGATCTACTTTCTAGGTTTGCCAATTGCTTATGACAATACAGGTTGGAATTGGATGCATATGTCTAACTTCTTTGATTTATTTAGTTTGTTTGCTGGCGCAGACCCCGCCCCCAATCTGCCTCCTTGCTGACATCATCAGAATGTATTATTTCAGCCAATCCAATGCTTTCCCATAGGGACGGGGCAAGCACCAAACACCGGCTTGACCAATCAGCACCTCCTCCTAGAGATGCATTGAATCCACGCATCTCTATGATAAAAATTCAGTGTCTCCATGCAGAGCGTGGAGATGTTGAATGGCAGAGCTGCACACTGTACAGCACTGCCCCAGGAAGCACCTCCAGTGGCACTGAAGGGAATGATTATACTCACCAGAACAACTACATTAAGCTGTAGTTGTTCTGGTGAGTATAGTGTCCTTTTAAATGTTAAACTTGCTATTTCAATTCTGTTCAGTTAAAATGTAATATTTAAAACTTTTATTAAAGAAGCTATTGCATTTTTATATTTTGTTATGATTTGTATTTAAACCACTATAGTGTTGGGAATACATTTTAGTGTTAGACAGCCAATAGAGGTGTGTTAACCCTGCAATGACAACATTTGCTTTTCTACAAAACGGCAATGTTTTAGATTGCAGTGTTAAAACGGCAGGAGCAATACACAAAAACCAATTATTTGAGGAGAAGTGGTGTGCATGTTTTTAGTATTCCTTAATGCTATATGGTTTTGTCAATACTAACCAGATGTATACAAATCAGCCTATATGCGCAGTTTTAAACGGACAATAGACACCATTTTCAATGTTTAGCTTTTCATATAACACAGCACCTACTCTCCGACTAATGTTTTCACTTTCTCTCTCACTTCCCTCATCATTAAAATCTCTCTATCATTTTACCTACCTGTTCCTGCTAACACCATCTTCATTGCTCCCTCCCTGCTCCCCTCATCTCTGTATTCATCACATGCACTTTACTCATATTTATCCAGCCTTTCTCCACACACCCCTCCTAAATACCTTAAATACAAGCTCTCATCCCCAACATTTAAATCTTACTCGCACCTTCTCTTCCTTTCCATCCTACTACTCCTAGCAGCAGGTGATGTCTCTCCAAACCCTGGTTCCTCCACTACTCAGCCACCTGGTTCAAACACCAGAAACCACAACAACCTAATACCCATTCCATGTAATTCTCACTATAATTCCTCTTTTAAAGCTGCCCTCTGGAATGCACGCTCTGTGTGCAGCACCTTTAAATCTACTTCCATCCATGACCTATTTATCTTACACTCCCTAAACCTACTTGCACTAACAGAAACATGGCTCTCTCCCTCGGATACTGCTACCCCTGCCTCACTGTCCTTTGGTGGTCTTCACTTTACCCACAATCCAAGACAAGCGGAGATTAAAGGTGGCGGTGTAGGTTTTCTTCTCTCACCCCACTGCTCCTTTAAAACCCTGCCCACCCCCCCTTCCCTCTCTTTCCCATCATTCGAAATTCATTCAATTCGCCTTTTCAAACCCTTCTCTGCTAACATTGCCGTCATATATCGTCCCCCTGGTTCCCCTCTCCTCTTCCTTGACCACTTTGCTGCCTGGCTACCCTACTTCCTCTCTTCCAACATTCCATCCCTAATTCTTGGAGACTTCAATATTCCCATTAACCCACCTTTAACCCCAGCAGCCTCTAAACTACTTTCAATTACTTCCTCCCTTGGACTATTGCAGTGGGCTAATTCTCCCACTCATGTAGCTGGCAATACCCTCAACCTTATTTTCTCCTATTCATGTACATTATCTAATATCTGCAATACTCCATTTCCTCTCTCTGATCACCACCTCTTATCGTTTGCTCTCAATTACCCCCTCACCCAACAACCTCAGCCTAACCCCCCTCAGCTCAGGAGGAACCTTAACTCTATTGACCTCCAGCAGCTGTCGGCTGACATTGATTCACAACTGCTATCCATCCCTTCCCTCTCCTGTCCCTCACTGGCCACCTCAACATATAACACTACCCTCACATCTGCCTTGAACACTGCAGCCCCACTCCAAACATGCACCTCGAGGAGAACACAACCCCAACCTTGGCATAATAAATCAACACGCTATCTGCAGAGTTGCTCCCGCTGTGCTGAACGCTCCTGGAGGAAGTCCCGCACCCAGGCAGACTATCTTCATTATAGATTCATGTTGCTTTCATACAGCGCAGCCCTTGCCCTCGCCAAACAGTCCTACTTTTCCTCTCTCATTAGTTCATGCACTCGCAATCCCAGAAGTCTCTTTGACACTTAATTCCCTTCTCCGCCCTGCTGTGGCCAACCCCCAAACTAACCTTACAGCTGATAGCTTTGCATATTACTTTACTGACAAGATTGAACAGCTAAGGAAACAATTCTCCCCTCCTTGCCGTTCTTTTTCTCAACCCCACATAAATCATGCTTTCCCTACCCTTCAGACTTTCTCCCCAGCTACTGAACAAGAGGTGGCTGCACTTCTCCGTTCCTCTCGCCCCACCACTTGCCCACTTGATCCTGTCCCATCTCACCTCATCAGATCTCTCTCCCCTTGTCTTGTGCCTATCCTAACACACATCTTTAACTGCTCTCTCTCTTCTGGCACTGTTCCTGCTGACCTTAAACATGTCACTGTAATACCTATCCTGAAAAAAAACATCTCTGGACCCATCCTCCCCCTCTAACTATCGTCCCATATCCCTGCTCCCTTACTCAAAGCTTTTGGAAAGACTTGTCTTTACCCGTGTGTCTCACTTCCTTAATTCCAACTCTCTCCTTGACCCTCTTCAGTCTGGCTTCCGCCCTCTCCACTCTACTGAGACCGCTCTTATCAAAGTGACTAATGACCTAATCTCCGCTAAATCCAAAGGTCACTACTCCATATTAATTCTCCTTGACCTCTCTGCTGCCTTTGACACAGTTGATCATGCTCTCCTCCTTCAAACTCTTCAATCACTCGGTCTCTGTCCTCTCTTGGTTTTCCTCCTATCTCTCCCAACGCTCATTTAGTGTCTCCTTTTCCAAGGATACCTCCTCCCCTCGCCCTGTCTCGGGTGGAGTTCCCCAAGGCTCTGTCCTTGGTCCCCTTCTATTTTCTCTTTATACTGCCTCTCTTGGAAAACTTATTGCCTCTTTTGGATTCAACTACCACCTGTACGCTGATGACACTCAGATATACCTCTCCTCACCGTACCTCTCCCCAGACGTCCTGCAACGTGTCACTGCTTGCCTCTCTTCCATCTCTGACTGGATGTCGTCACGCTTTCTCAAACTTAACCTCTCTAAAACTGAACTCCTTGTCTTTCCTCCTCCTAATACTGATCCTCCTCTCTCACTCTCCCTTCAAGTCAGTGATATCCACATAAGTCCATCCCTACAAGCGCGCTGTCTTGGCGTCATACTTGACTCTGGTCTCACCTTTGAGTCTCACATCCAGTTTGTTGCCAAGTCCTGTAGGTTCCAACTCAAAAACATAGCCTGCATCCGCCCCTTTCTTACGCAAGATGCTACCAAGGAGCTTGTCCATGCTCTAGTAATTTCCCGCATGGATTACTGTAACCCTCTCCTGATTGGTCTCCCCAAAAGCCGTACTGCCCCGCTACAGTCTGTAATGAATGCTGCAGCTAGACTGATTTTCCTATCCAGTCGGTCCTCTCACACCTCGCCCCTCTGCCAGTCCTTACATTGGCTCCCTGTATCCTATCGGAGTCAATTCAAAGTGCTAACCCATACATTTAAAGCACTGAACAATTCCAGCCCCTCTTATATCTCTTCACTGATCCAGAGGTATGCCCCTCCTCGTACCCTCCGCTCTGCCCGCGACCACCTCCTGACCGCTGCTCGCACCCGTACGGCCAACTCGCGCTTGCAGGACCTCTCACGGGCGGCTCCTCTCCTTTGGAATAACTTGCCTACTGCCATCAGACTCTCCCCTAGTCTTCAATCATTTAAGAAGGGCCTTAAAACCCATCTCTTCAGGAAAGCGTATGGCCTCCCAGAGTAATCTCTCCCTTACATACCTGTCTCTTGCTCTCTCCTATGGGATAGTGCTTTGCTCTCTCCTCCAGCTCTGCTTCACTCCTACTTGATATTTCCTATCCTAATGTTTCTAATACCCCACCTCCTATAGACTGTAAGCTCATTTGAGCAGGGTCCTCTTCAACCTATTGTTCCTGTAAGTTTTCTTGTAATTGTCTTATTTATTGTTACATCCCCCCTCTCAAAATATTGTAAAGCGCCACGGAATCTGTTGGCGCTATATAAATGGCAATAATAATAATAATAATATTTCCCCTCATTGCACCAACACATTTATCTTGTTCTTCAAAGTTTTGTCAACTCTAGGAGAAAATCCCATCTCATTGACATCGGCAAAGACTATCAAAGCTTGGATAGTTAGTTTTTCACATAATGTCCTAATTGACTTCAGTAGAGATGGCCCTTGCGTAAATTATGGGAAATGTAATTTTATTTCCATTAAATGCTGTGAGAGTGGCTTTTTGACAGGCGATGACAAGATAATGAAATAATAATAAATGAATTACATTGTAAACAACTACATCAATAAGGAATATCTATTTCTATTTCCGAATTTAAAAAATTGAGTTATCAAAAAAAATGGGACATACTGATGTTACTCAAGAAGAAAAAAAAATAATCTTAATACCATCTCAAATGTTTTATGGCAGGTCATAAAATGTAAGAAACTCACTTATCTAGATTTCTACCCGTAATCACATTTTCTATTTTTAGAAGCACACGAAACAAAATGAATAATGATGCTTCTCATTGCTCTGTGACCAGAGGATCTTATTAACTGAAAGAAAAAAAATGAACAAAAATCACCCACCTAGGTATGTAATGGAAACACAAAAATAAAGCACCGCACTTACAGCAGCAGTAGCTTAGTATCCAACAGCTTAAAATACATAGTAAAAACAACGAAAACGTTACCTGCGCTCTGGCCTAAATCCCCATGTGCATTTAAACAAAATGGAGGCTCTTTAGTTTTATTTGGAATAAAACTAAAGAGCCTCCATTTTGTTTAAATTCACATGGGGATTTAGGCCAGAGCGCAGGTAACGTTTTCTTTGTTTTTAACTATGTAATGGAAAACCAATGTTTGCCTTGTTCAAAGTGGATGCTTTACAAACATTTCATTACTTGAGAGATGGAATACAAGGAATAGTCGGCACGCAGTATATATTTTTTATAGTATTTACAAATATAAAGATGGGCAAGTATGGAATAGGTCTAAAATATTCACAGTATTTCTGGGATTTATTGCAAAATTGATACAGTATTTTATGTTCCTACACCAGATAAATTAAGATATGCAAGTGTGTACATATTATTTATATCTAACCACCGACAGTTAATATTTTGATGCAAAGAAATATACAACTTATTTTTTCACTTGATTTTTATTTTAACCTTTACATGCGGTGTTAAAAACCCAAAAGTACAGAATTATTTACACATTCACAATACAGCTTTACAAGATATCTACACGGTAAAGTACTCTACTGAACAAAATAGAGCAACTTAATCCCATGGTTACATCTCTATGTTGGAACAATATAAAAAAGATACAATCTGCTTTTACCTTCACACAAATGGATAAAGCACTTTTTTTTATTATTAAATGTATTTCTTAGCCTAGATTGAATGTTAGAAACATCAACATAAATACTGATAGAACTCACATTACGATCTACAAGGCAGTACAATGTTATCCATGTTAACGGAATTCGTGGTTTGGCTTGTACAAGCTCTAGTGCTCATACCTCTATCTTAAACATGAAGTCATATCTGCATTTACACTTTCAAATGGATGACAACGTTGATAGAAATTGCATAACTCTTATTAACTCCATTAAAATATTGCCCCCATAGCTAAGATTAACGTTCTCAACTTTGGCCATTAAAAAAAAATAAAAACTTAAAAAAATAAAATTAAATGTATATCTTCTTTTTAAAAGACTTTATACAAAAACAAGTAAACTAATTTGGTTTCCATTTTTCTAAAACCCATTTTAATTTGAGAGTTTTTTTTTCCCTCTCTATTTTGTTGTACTAAGGCAATTTCAACCGCTGCTCTAAATTATACTCAATAAACAATATGCTTATGTGATTTTTTTTTTTTCAACTAAAATAGCCATCTGTGTTGAACACAAGTCACAAGTAGGTACTTGAAACTGTCTAACATTACATTGTTTTAGCAGGTGGTGAATTAGCCTAGAAATCTTTGTTTTATTTTAAAAAGATTTTGATTCCTCGTTGTTCTAGAGCGGAATGCCGCCCTAGATAAATAATGGCTTACTGTAATCTAAATAGCAAACATTGTCTTTCTTTATATTCAGGGATAGAAGGGGCTTGTTATAAATGTTCCTTTCTGATACTCGGATAATATGGCATGTTATACTGAAGATACTTGACAGACTATAGTAAATTTATTCATGAATAAGGCACAAGATGCACAGATTCAGGTACCCTCACACATATTTACATGTTTTTGTCATTACCTGCATGACCTTGGCGGACACTCACACATGAAACAAACATTTTCATTGCACTACTGTAGAGCTAACTACCCTATAGTTGGGCCAGCCTGACCTTTATAGAAGGGAGTAGGGGGAACAAACATTTCTAAGTACCACAGTGGTATCCACCATGTTGAAGGGCTCTTCTAGTGAACAGGACACAAACTTTCAATAATTTTAGAAAGTACTATGTTACATTTTCAGTGCATTAGCAAATGGGGGCTGCATCTGCCAATAGGCAATTGTATCGGTATTGAATTACCAATGGCGATCTAGAATGAGCCACGTTCCAATTCTAGAAAGATACAGCCTTCAACGAAGATTCCGAGTAGTGTTTCCAGTGAAATATACAATATTGGTTAAATAGCAGCATAACAATTCTAAGAATCTTTAACATTCTTGTACGAGGTACCTTGCTCAGCCAAGTTAAATCATCTGGAAGGCAGGAAAGAGGCACATCTCTGTTTCTCATAGCTATATCCCCAGCAGAGGCTTATTGGAAGGTCACTTTCTTCCATGCTCAATATAAACCATTCCACAGCTTAGAAATTGCAATGAGAATCATTACGTGCATGTTCATGTGTAGGGGACATATATTCTTCACACAAACAAAATACATATAGGTTGAATTTATTGGTGATATATGCACAGTTGCCATATTTGACTCATGGTTATGTTTAGGCTTGAGAAAGTAGGAGGAAAAACCAACCTGAAAATGATTGATTGGGATCATTTTCTGACATTTGTGCAAGAGGCAAGGTGAATGCATACATATTAGACGTTCACATTTAATGGGATGGCTACACACAGCGGCAGTTTAAAATTAAGCCCATTTTTCAAGTATATCTTAATTTGTAGTACTGTTTCAGGTTTCTGTAACTGTGAAGTAGCCAACACAGTGCTACACTTCCACTTAGCTCCAAACAAAAGAAATAAAATGACCAGCACTTTCCTTTGTTTTGTTCGTTGCAAAAATATCTTGCAACTCCTAGGTCTGGCAAGACAATGATGTTGCCAAACTAAAGGCAGCATTTTTGGCCACTTAGTTTGGGACTGATTAGGCAAAACTTGTCTCTGCCTGGAGAGTTCCTTAGCAACACCATGTGCTACAACCATGTATGGTTCAAGAAAAAATGTCTTAGTAGCTATATTTGTTTAGCTGTCTAACAGATGTATTCTGTGGAGCAAATGAAGGTTTTGGTGGCACATCTGGTTTTATTGACGGTGTCCTCTTAATTCCTGTACGAGGAAGGGTTCCATGTCCTGTATAACTGCTTTGCCTTGATAAGGAAGTCTGTTGATGAACAATGACAGGTGTTGCTTGCATATAGTCCATTCTTGGACTAGGACTGGGAGGCATATAACCTCCTCGGTTAATACTAGGTTGCCTAGAAATCAAAACACCATTTGGTGAGTTCATATTTTTAGGTAGAGCTGATATAGAATGTCTCTGAGAAGAGTTTTTGTGATAACCTCTTTGTGTCTCCAAAGACGGTGTCATTTGCCCATTTGGGGTTGAAGGTACGTCCACTCGTTTTGTGGGACTATTTCTTGGAAGCGTAGAAGAGGGAGAATATAAGGAAGCTTCCCTATTTGGAACTTTAGGTGGAATTTCAGACATGTTTCCCATAGTATCAAGCATTAAAGTTTGATGTGCTGCCTGGTGACTATTCTGATGAGCCACCTGAATATCTGCCATAATAGCTTTAGAACTTCCAGAAGAGTCGTTAAGATGTTTCAAAAAATCATTCAGTGTATTCCTGGAGTCCACTGAACGTCTGTGGTCTCTCTTACCTGATGGTTTTACCAAAGAATGTTCAATATTATGGAGTTTTTTGTCTGATTTGTGTGCATTTGAATTTGAAAATGATGTATTATAATCATGGGTAGCATTTGGAAGAACAACCGCACTTGGAATTTGTCCATGTGCTAAAGGTGAGTGAGGAGGAGGGCTGGAAGGAAAAAATTGAGGACTTTTAAGAGGCGTTTCTTTTCGTGAAATGTTTAAATTATTGTGTGTCTTTTCCCATTGGTTTTTGATTGGCTGCAAGCTTTTTTGTTGAAGCACTGGTGTTGATTCTGGAGTTGGAAGTGCAGCTAGTTCAGGTGGCTGCCCTTGACTGTCCATCATTATAGACTTTGTTTCACCATTTGGCGGCAATTCTTTTCTGCTAGTCAATATATTTGTGTAGTGTTTAGGCGAATCAATGCTTTGCTGATATTCTTTAACAGGGCTGTCGAATAATCCATTCAGTTTAGCAAAACTTCCACTTGAGTCAGTACAGGATTGTGCAGACTCTGCATCTTTATGGATCTTTCTTGATTTCCGTACGAACATCTCCCGGTAGCAGTAGACAACTATTCCTGCAATAAAAGCTCCGAGGACAAATGCGGCCAAGACACAGGTGATCAAAACATTCATATGGACCATTTGGTTCCATTCTCCAGACTGCACTTCCCATCTTACACCTGTAAAAACACATGACAATATTTTAGGGCAAATATGCACACATTATTACTCTTTAGCACATTGTTGACACATTCATCTTTGTTCTTTTGTATAGAATATGTTGCAGTCAATTCTCTGTCTGCTTTCTAGCATGCTGTTAATCAACACAAAGAAATATCTTGGAAAGGGTAAAGAATGAAATTGAAAGAATGTAACAGATACAACATATATGGCATGAACTGTTGGATTTTTTTTTTAATGGAATATAGTGGTTGACTGAGTAGTGCTTGAAAAATTATGTACAATAATTATTTTGGCTTCTAACACAAATGTTGAGTATAGAGAAGACCTTAATTATTTTAGCACAGTATTTCTACTAAAATGTGTGATTACATCACCTTTCTTTACACTTGTGCGGTAACTAATTTTAGTGTAACAAATAAGACCATCCTATTTAGAAATCATTTTTGAGATAACATTGGAGTTTTAATTGTGATATTTGTTTAATAACAATGCTTGCTGACAGACTGCATTTGCCTATTAGGCGTGTACAATTCTAGGCTAAATAGTGTTACATATAGTCTAGTTACAATGTATATGCTTATTTGCAACGTAGTCCAACATCTATTTACAGTACATGCAAGGGGATGCACACCAAAAGTACTACATTTAAAAAAGGACAAACACATAAACATAAGTACTCATAGTACCCACATTTGTTATACTAACCTACATGATGCTTAGAGTATAATATACCAGCATGTAGCCTTCCATAAAGGGGTATAAAACCCATTTTATTTCGTTAATTGATGCACATCACAACTTGCTTTTAATAAAAATGCCACCAGCTCTAACCTTTAAGTTCTGTCTTGTCATGTCAAGTGTGTTAACAGACACAGGCTCTTTGTGCTGTGTTTAAAAGGTGAGATTATCACTAAACCAAAATGGTACCCTATCATGGACTGTTAGATAAACCTTGATGATGAGATCACAGTGAGTGAGGCACCATGGACTACATAGCAGTTTAGTTTAGAAATACTATAAGTAACTAGGAGTCTAATTTGAGTACATTTTCAAATTTTAATTGTCTGTCTCTTTAAAACCCCTTAAGGGCCAAACTTCTGGAATAAAAGGGAATCATGACATGTCACACATGTCATGTGTCCTTAAGGGGTTAAAGAAAAAGGCTGAACAGTAGTGTACACAGTTTGATAGCTGTAAATGTACACCTCTAACACCTACCAGTACAATACAGTAAATCGTGATAGTTTATCTTTTAGCAGTTTCAAAACGGTGCTGTTTTGGGAACAGTGTGCAGGTCACAAGAGGATGTTTATGGTGCTGTGCATATCATATCAACACAGCATATGCACCCAAAGACTTACACGTAAGTAAGTGTATATATAATAGATATTTATATATTGTATAAAAATAAAAAATAAAAAAAAAACATGTACAAAGCATCACCAACAGCAGAATTACACTGACAATATTGTCAGACTAGGAGAACACGAATATTTGTGTACAAGGCTCCCTGTATTTTATCACATACTGAAGTTATAGGAATTTAAGAGATAGAGTGCCAATATATATATATTTTTAGGATAGTTATGCTCATACTTATAAAAGCTTGAACCTGCCACCAGTAGTTAATTAAAATGTCCTATGAAGTAAACATATTAGCTACAACACATTAAAAGGTACAAGAAATGTAAATACATCACAAAACACACATTCTAGATTTGACCTAGAAGGAGAATTCTGGATTAGTGTTCACCTAAATCCCGCATTAGAAGAGTTAGCAGCCACAGACACAAGAAGAGTTAAAATCTTTTATGCATAGGGAAAAAGCAGAGTTAAATCAAGAATTTGTTTGCACTTAATATTCAAACCTCCAGATTGAAAACATTTCTAAAGTAAAAATTAGTAGTTGTTAAAATGATATAGGTTTCTAGTTTCAGTTAATGGCAAGGCCTTTGAACATTTAGAGAGAGAAACTTTGAGACATCAGTTTTATTGGCAGTGTGCAAGGGAAACACACAAAAACCCCAAAACCAAACAAAAAAATCAAAACAAAAACCATATAGCACAGTACAAAAATGCAAGCAAAAAGAGAAGATGAAACTGGTCAATAAAGTATAACAGGATAACATAGGAGGGGAGTAGTTAAAATGATAGAAAATAAAGACAAAATATTGAGATGCAAACAAACCATGCAAACATAATATTCCCCAATAACAACATTATGTATGTGTAAAAAACACTAATTCTTAAAAAAAAACAAAAAAAACATGAATTATTAAATTAATCAATTAATTAATTGGATGGGCAGCCTAGCTCATAGTTGTCCTAGGTTTGGGAGAACCATCCCAAATTCCTGGTTAGTTCTCGCTGTGCAGGATATGAGACACCAGATAAATGTCCCCAACCAGTGCGCCTGCCTTAGGAAGCAATCTTCTCATTATCTGCCCTGAGTGGGGACGGCCAAAGGGCCTGTCTGCAGACACACATGGAAAGTTGGAATGCGCCTGCATTGAGGGGAGGGGAGGGGGGGACATAACCACAGCGGATCACCATTTCTAACCTGCCTACCAGTCCTTGCTGATTCCATACCACTAATTATTGTACCAGGAGTTGCCTTCTTTGATTAATTTTATACAACTCTCTGCATATCACCTTTGACCTATCAGCTGCTTCGGTTCATATAATGCTTAAACAGTCATTAGTGTAAAGTATTTAAAGTGCTATGTGTGCTTCATATTAGGAGGTATTTTACCTATTGTAATTTAATCTCACAGTTGCAGAGCATTTACTTTATTTAAAAGCTTCCTAGGTAGGCTTGAAAAAACAAGCCAATTCTATATACAAGTAGTAACTTGTAAAATAAATCCACTTTAACAGTTTGTAATCTCCCTATAATCGAGTACTGTATAAAATCTATAATTAATTTATTTAGGCTATGGCAAACTGATGACCCTTCCAATATGGGACACAATAATTGGAAATGTAGCTGTAACTGCTGTATCATATAGAATAAATAAATAAATAAAAAAAATGGAAAAAAATATTTAAAACAGCCAATAAAAAAAAGAAAAAAAAAAGCAATGGAGACCCAACAGAAATGCATGCATTTAACATAAAATGGAAATACAATAAATAAATACACTGCCTTATCTGAGTGGAAACCTGATAGAATGCAATTTCATTTTTATATGACTGCTCCATTAAAAGCTAATAGAGGCCTCTTCCATTTAAAGACATTTTTAACTCCTCGAGAAACAATGGTGGTCTACACAGTCACAACAAATTAATGGTTGAGATCCTATTCCACAATACTACTCATATAATGACAGCAATGCTTTATATCTGTTGTACAGCAACGTAGAGTTTGCTGTCACTTTATAAAAAATAATAATAATAATTATAATAGAACTGTTAGTGTTTAGTTGGTAGGAAATTCCATGCTGGCATTAAGTCTTGGGAGACCAAATTGTGATGAAAACAAAAGGAGTAATTGGTCCTTGAGGAGTTCAGTAACTGATTGTAGTTAGTCTTAAAGCGCTTTCCTTTGACCAAGTGACTTCAACAGAGCTGTGAAATAATGCTGTAAATTTTTAAGGCCAGGCTATTGGCTAATAAGGAGTCATATATTGCATCATGTGGGTTGAAATGAGCTTCAGGTATCCACTCAGTTAAATTTTCTCTCTTTTTAAGGCCTTACCCTTTGGGACACCTGTTAATGGATCAACATAATCAGAGATGTTTGGGTCATCTTGAAAAACATATTTCCTTGAGCCAGTCATTCTAGGTTTCCAAGAACCAATCACTTTAGGCAAAATGACTGGGCTACTTGCCACTGTGGTAACAAGGGTGGAGGGTACTTCCATGTCTGTGGTAGCAAACACATATTTATTAAGTTGAATTTGATATATATATTATATTAAAAAAAAAAAAAATTAAAATAAAATTGCACTTTAAAACAAACCACTAAACATGAACCGTCATTAGTATTTGTGTGCGCTTGATTATGTTTAAAACCCTTAATCTCTATGATTTAATGGCTGTTAAACTTAAAATTTAACTTTAAGACCAAACACACACAGACACGTTTAAAGCTCAGCAATAAATGGGTAAAAGTAAATAAAGATGTAGTATGATTTTTTTTTTTTTTTTTTAAAAGAGGAATTGTCATCTATCACTAATAGATGAGAAACAGGTATTGACAAATGCATGGACAGGGGGAGAATGAAGTCTGTCTGGCTTTCGTGCTGCGGAAATGTCATAAGAAAAAGTTTATAGAAAAGATTTTACTTATCAACCAATGATGGGATAATTGGGTAACATGCAGCCAGACATAGGTGAGTTAAAAAAAAAAACCAAACAAAAAAAACAGAACACGAGACGGCTTGCTATCCTTATTACTTTTGGGTGCATGGAGTCAAAGCACAAAAATGAGGGATTGCCGACTGCGAAAAAGAAGGGGGCATAAGAGCAGAAAATGCTGAACTAAAACAAAAGGCAATTATTTTTAAATAAAATTAATAAAACTAACCAGATGTTGGATCGCCAAATATTTTGTAATCTGGTGTAGTTGTAGGAGGCAAATTTTCTAAAATTAAAGGAACAGATAATCAGTAAAAAGTAACCGAAAGAAAGCAAAATAAAAGTTATAAAATCTGAGCTGAAAGCAAAAATAGATTTTTTTTTTGTTCTTATGATAATTACTTTTTTTTTCATAAGACTTTAAGCATTTTTACACAGCCAAATAATAAGTAAAAATAAACTAAAAACAAAACAAAAAAAAGCTTATTAAATATAATGCAGCTTAGCCTGTGAAAAAATAGGTTATAATAGAAGCAGTATGCGCATTATGAGTACATTGTGTTTTCTATTCTCTAAAGCACAAAATTAAATTGCTTTTAGTGAAGACCCTTACCATGACAGTCTCCAAGCTGTATTGTATTACCATACTCCACATCTTGTTCATATCCAAAGCTGAATAATGCAAAAGGAGAAAAAAAAATTAAATTTTATGATAAAATATTAGCAGAGCCAGCGAATTCAGCTCTGCACCTCCAAGTGGAAATGGAAAAAAACAAAAAACATCAGAGCAGTAAGTACCAACTGGATGAAAAAAAATATATATATAGTGTAAACATAGAAAGCCAATTTACGCTTGTTTGTACAAGAGGATTGTTCTCTGATAATTAATAGGATTCTCTCGAGAAGCAATAGTTTATCTCCCGGCTGGATTCAAAGCATATTACCGTTCCCACTAGAATTTATGTTTTCTGTCTCATAAGCATCACGTTAAAAATAGAGCACAAAACACACACACACACTGCAAAATTCTACTGCAAAATTAGAAATGTTGAGAACATTCAAAAATCCATAGCTATATAGCCATGTAAATATAAAGAAAGCCTAATCCATCAGTATGTTTGAGAACAGAGGTTTGAGTACTATTTTTATTATCTTGGTATAGTAAGAGGTGGTTCCCAGCTAGATGGAAACCTTGGCACTAGAGGGATGGGACATTTTAGCAGTAATAATAATATATGTGACCACTTACAACATTCCAGGTTTTACTCTGCCACACGTTTCATGGTTTAGCCACGCACAGTAAGGGTCTCTTGAAGCAATGCATGACCTTTGAGAGGAGAAAAGAATTAAGAATTTAGCATCATCGGAAGTCCAGAAATCATCATAACCATTTTTATTGCATCCGTAACACATACTTTTTGCATGATCCATAACGTTCACAGCGGCTAAGAGGAAGCCTCACAATACATCCAGAAAATGCCACAAATAAAGCATGGTGTTCTCGGTCCATCTGGAGGGATAAGACCCTTCTGTCGTCCTCACCGTCCCCAAAACATCTACACCAGAAACAAGTAAATATAAAATATACTATGTGATATAAAGCAAAAAACTTGCAGACATTAAGTTTGGATGCATATTCTTCTAATGTGTAGAAGAAGTTAAATAAAACCGTAAAGTGACAAAGTTAAATGAAACCTTAAAATCACAAATCTGTGATGAAAACAGATAAAGTATCAGCAAACATAACTATGTCCTACAACATTCTCCGTCTCTATATGCAGAGAATGTTGTAGGAACATTATTGTTCTGTCCTTTTAAATTTATAGTTGCTCAGTGGCATGTTTGCCATTTCATTGATCAGGGATCCTTTCGACACTCATTTGCCTCTAGATGAAGTAATGTGCATGTGATTGAAGTAGTACACTTAGTTACACGCTACCTGGTGATTGATCATGCTAAATTAAAATTTCCAGAGGCTAAGGAATTACCAGCTAATTAGTGGTATGAACCACATAGTGTTTTTATAGTACAGTTTATGTTGCATTTATTACTGAATGACGGAAAGATTTGCTGTGTTCTATTCAAAAGGAAATGCAGTGAAGCTCAACTGTGGAGAGATTCTAATTTATCACAACCTCATAAAATAAGGTCAAAATAGAAGTGGGGAATCACTTTTATACCAAACTGCCCATTTAAATATAAATATGCATCTTGCAGGATACCACGGATTTTAATCTCATCATCCCTAGTACAATATGATGTAAGGTTTCACCAATCGAAAAGTATTTTATAGTACATTGCTTTGTAAATATTTTTTGCATGATCTCAACTCAATCACAAAGAATGTGTAGAGCACTTTTAGATTCCTGTACCATCCTCTGTGTTTTTTTTTTAGATCCCAGTATAAAAAATTATTTGGTCTATATCTGTCAACTTTTACGTATTAGTAAAATAGACTTTAGCATCTGTCTTTGTGCATAGACGGGTTAGAATTGACCTTTGTGTGGACTCCACCAGATTTATGAATGGTCAGTGTTAAAGTTCACCACGTGTGTCTATTTTGGCAATGTGTGGGTATG
Source organism: Pelobates fuscus (assembly GCF_036172605.1). Classification (NCBI taxonomy): domain Eukaryota; kingdom Metazoa; phylum Chordata; class Amphibia; order Anura; family Pelobatidae; genus Pelobates; species Pelobates fuscus. Next base: position 331,180,079 of record NC_086319.1, read on the forward strand.
AAGTGGAGGCACCTAAATATATACGAGAAGAAATAAATCACTACATCACTATAATTAGGGGAAACCACTCCACAATGAGAATGCCACACGGTGTACTAATTTAATTAAGCCTGAACGGTCCTGTGTATAATTTTAACAATAATGATATGTTTGAGGCACAATGCCTTAGAAAGAGAATACTTTCATAAGTAATGGTTTTGGCTACATTTTAAAGAGTTAAATGCATAAAAATATTTGTTCCTACTAAATTTTAATGAGGTAAATGCAAGAACTGTCCTTTCTTTTAATAATTTGCCATTAGAGAAACCTGCACACAAAAATAAATAAAAAGTATGCTTTGTTGAACTAGAAAACTTACTTTGCGCGATTGTAGGCATCAATTTCTTCCAATAAAACACTTTCATTTAGAGAAAAAGGGGTAGTCTTGGCCAAAATTTTCAGTACAACGCCAGCTTCAGAACCCACAAACATGACTGTGTAGTTCAGATATGGTCCTGCTAAATGGTCCACTGCCACCGCAGTCAGTCTGTACCTTAAATAGGTTGCAAACAGGAAAATATTCAAAATTCAGGATTAAGGATAAGGATTTACATTGCAGCTTCAGGATTGGCTTATCTAGAACTCAGAATCTAAAAACTAATTACAGGTCTAGGTCATTTTTATCATACCTGACGCGGGTCTTTGTAAACCAAGGTTCTTCAATGATGGAAGCAATGGCAGAATCCATCAGGGGATGGGACTTGATGAAGGACAGTGTTTCATCTGGAAATTCAGTAGAAGACCTATAACCTTCACCAAAGCCATGCCGTGCACAGCAGCCCGGTCTAAAACAACAAATTGGAAGAACTTAACTGCCCAGTATAATGCTCCATTACATTTTCAAAACAGCACACACCCATTAGGAGACATGTGGGTTGCATTATTATCTGAAGAGTCAATCTTTCTTTATTCTACCTTGGCTTCGGTACTTTGTCTTCAGGTACAGCTGTCCAAACAGAGTCTGGAGTCTTTTGTTCTTTAAATCTTCCTCTGAATACCTTCTCAATGTCATCCATAGTGAAAGCGCACACCGCTGAACCCGGGATGCTGAAGAAAATAGCAAAATAATTCTTTCTAGGATTGCGGTCTACAATGGCAATTATTTTACTGAAAACAAGAAAGTGAAGCACTTTATTTGATGTCAGGTTGCTCATCTCTTACCTATTAAGCTGTGTTGTAAATACACCAACCACCGTAGGAATTCCATTGATTTCTATTATGTCTGTGATAGACTGTAGAACATCAAAGTAAAAGAATGAATCCCCTGGGACGGAACAATTGAGCCTTGCCTTTACGAACGAAGTCCAATGTTTCTCAAGCACTCTCTGGGAACCTCCCAAATCATTTTTGCAAATGCGTGCGACACGAGAATGTACTGCCTTAAAGAAGAAAAAAAAAAGAAAGAAAATGAACAAAATATTGAGCTGTTGCCAAAAGTAGATTACCCGAAATCAGCAACACTGAATAGATCTCATTATTTCTTTTACACTTGGTTAATAAAAGATCGCGCAAAGTTTGTTTTAAGTGGCAGACAGATACAGTTTATGTGCATTAGTGACAGAAGCCTGAAAGTATGCATACACTATTTAACTGTAGCCGAATATCCATTTTACTGCACCGCTAAGCAAACCTATAACGTATGCATGGCTTCCCCACCTCTGCAAAGTCTTTAATTAACCATGCATGTGTAAAATAAAAAATAAATAAAAAAAAAGGTTAATAATTTACGCTAGGATGTCTATAATGTAGTCCAACGATCATAAACTGCATTTGTGTCATTTAAATATTTAACATTTGGGAGGCCCAATGGAACCCTCGGTTGAAGTATAAACATATTTATGCATTTAATTCTTGCCAAGAAACAACAGATTTCCTAATGAGGTTTGTGTAGAATTTTACCAGCCATTTTCAGGCCGTGTATCCTTGTGTTTAAACATTAAAACCGCATCAAGTACCTACTCATATATGGCAAAATAATAGCAAGGCTCACAGATAGCTCACTTTAAAAATAAAGATATAAAGTGGATGAAGGGCAAATGCAGAGGTTCTAAAGAATTTAATTTAATAATAAAATGTTGAAAATTATAATATATAATGATTTAATACAGAGACTACAGTTCTCGTTAATGACCCTTTTGTGCTGTGCACATAAATATTTTTCTAAAACACAAATTGAATATTTTGTACTTTATAAAATCAGGTTAAGACCCGCTGAAATTGGGGTACTTTGGTAAAGTGGGGCGCATACTATGACAATTCTACTTTTTTATGAAATATCTTTCAATAGGGCATATGTAATTTTTAAGCAAATGATGTTTAGAATGCTCAGATATTGATGATCCTGGGAGGTCCTGATGGTCCCCAGACCACTTTTGTAGCAGTGCAGTGTGAGAAAACTGAATTTCAGGACAAACTAAAAATGAACAGTCAGGAGACATGTTTAGGCTGCTTTATACATTTCTGGTCTTCCTGCACTACAATCCCGCTTTGCCAGCTCTGTGTCAATCACCTGAATTTGTAATAACTCCAATTTTGCACTTACCTTGCCTAAGTTATTGTGCTCTACAGCAATCTCACGGAAAAAGAAGTAGATGTAACTCCCATATTCTATAGCATGGAGAAAATGTGGTTCTGGATAGGAAATGAGACGAAAGAATGTATCAGCTTTCGTTTCTAAAATGCACAGAATTTATCACATGAATTTGTGTTGAGTTGACAAATGGAAGTGCAAAAATGATTGGCGAATTTACTAAAGTGCCACTGATTTGTCCAAAACCAACTCGCCACAAATCACTGTTAACTACAAAACCCAGCCTGTTGTTTTTGGTTTAAATAGGACTATTGCAACACTTTGCTTAAAAAACAAACAAAAAAAACCCAGAATGATGGGATTTGCAATCAAATAAAGTCAGAAGGCTGCACATCCTTTGCAAATCCAACAGCATTCTTTAACGAACAACAAGTCCTTGTGGTATTGGGAGTTGTGTTCCAGAAAGGGATATGAGGCTCCAGCTGGTCCAACCTTTTCTAAGTGGAATTTGAGCTTAAGTGTTTTTGCAGCTGAAATGCTGACTAATGGTGTGTAAAGAGGCCTCAAAGGACTTGCATTACATTTAAATTTTAGTTTTATTGAGGAATCAATCAAGCCATTCTGTAAAAAGGAAAAAAAAAATATGCATTTCAAGCAAAGCTCTTGATGTATCAGCATGCAAGAAGTAGCTTCGTCATACAACGGTGTCATACCAAAAGGATCTGGAACGCTTAATATGCATCATATTTCCGAGAAATGCTATTAAATTGTGTTACGCTTCGCTCTCCTATCAAGTAAGTGTCTGATCTCTGTGTCATTATTAATAAAAACTCGCTTGCAAGTACCTTTTAGCCATTTGGAGTCATACTTAATTGTCCTCAGAGCGAAGCCATCCCCCATACTTCTATAGATCACAGCATCACTGGCTTGGAAATCCGCCATGGTAGCAGAGTATAATTTCCCATCTAGAAAAAGACAGCAGAGCTCTTAATGATCCAGCAAGCAATTGTGGTGTGCATAGATTTAACCCTTTTAGCGCTAAGTGCACAATGCAGTTGTTACTTGAGTACATATATGGTTTCAAGCTCATCATTATATTAAGTAAGGTTAGAAAATCACAAAGAATACCACATCTGTTATAACCTGTGCGTCTGGGAATCATGTCAATTCTAACCTTCATATAGAGGAAAGCAATTTAATAATAGCCTACACACCCCAGAAACCTCACAGATCATAACCTATGCATCCAGGAAATAACATTGATCAAAATATATCCATCCATGAAGTCACAGACTACAGGTCATAACCTGCACATCCAGGAAATCGGACTGATCATAACCTATGCATCCAGTAAATAATACTGATTAAAATGTATCCATCCAGCAAGTCACACGGATCATAACTTGCACATGCCGGAGATCACACTGACCGTAACATGCACCACCTAAATGTAGACATCCCAGTCATAATGATTTCAGCAGGACAGTCCAGATTTTAAGGTTTGATCCCAGCTTCCGGGGTTTGTTCCTTGGTGTAATGCTTTTGAGGACAACAGGGAACTGTCCCCAAAAAAGGTAGCGTAAGCACATCATTAGTCTCACTCATGCTACACTAAGGGCACTAGGACCCTTTAGAGAGCATTGTACCAGCATTCTCTGCATGGTCTGCTTTAAGAGGGCTACTCTAGATGATTGACAGCAGTGTTAATTATGACTGTAAGTTTCAATTTAGTTTTAGTCATAGACTTTTGCCTAAAAAGCCATTTTAGTTTTAGTCGACTAAATCTCAACAAAAATTTGACTAAAATTGTTATTTGACAACATTTACACTGATTGACAGGCATCATGGAGTGCACTTATGCCAGGGTGACTTGTAAGTTTTTCAGGAAAAGCCGCTCATAGTTTTTTTTTTTCCATCTGTTATTTGACACTGATCTTCACCCAATGCAGCTGAGAAACACACACTTATTGCCTTTTCATCTGCAATATTACATTAATCATAAACTGTGTCTGTGCAAAATTACACTCACCACAAACTACAAATCTAGGAATCATTATGATCGTAACCTACAGATCCGGATAAAACACTCTGCACTGTGATCATGACCTAGAAACTTTAAATCACGTTGATCATAACCACAGATCCAGTAAATCACGCTGATCTTAACCAAGCATGTTAATCTTAACGTGCACATCTAGGAATCATGCTGATGGTGACCAATGCCTTCTGCAATCCTTAGAAAAACCATACTGATTGTAACCTACATATAACACAACACAATCTGCAATCACAGTCACGGATCCCAGTCTACCCATCTGAAAACTGAATTGATCACAGTCACGGATCCCAGTCTACCCATCTGAAAACTGAATTGATCACAGTCTAAGCTAAATTAAATCCGCTGAAAACAGAATTCTTTATTAGAAAGGTTAAACATAGAAACATCAACAAAACATTTCATTGTGAAAAGGAAAAACTTACTACCCTTTAAAAGTGAGAAGATAACGGTTTAGGAGCATCTTTATAGTAATATAAGGCATAATACACATTATCTAGTATACAAGACAAGCCTAACACAGATATCTTAAAAAAATAAAAAAAATAAAAAAAAAATAAAAGCACAAAAATAAAATGAATAAATGCACTCGGTATAAAACCATTTGTCACCAGGAAATCTCTGCATTTATCGGATAAGATTTAGATTCATATATACAGATCCAAATATTGTACTGGAAAACATGTTAAACTTTTTTAGGGAACTTTATTATTTGTGCAAGTTGCAATATAGCCTATGGTTTATTGTGAAGTTTTTGTGATTTAGGGTATGATAAGCAACTCAATTTATGAACCATAGAAATATTTCCTGTAAAGCGCTGTCAATCATAATTCAGCTAGGAGGCGCACACAGAAAATAAGAATAGTATAATACACAGTTGGCAGATGCTGCAAGTTCACTTTTAATTGTTCTCTTGCCCTAGACAAGCAATCCAATGAGTATTCCAAAAATGTTCATTTTTAATGCAGGAAACTGCTGTCTGCTACATGAGGTCAGTAGGAATTACATGTAGCCTACTAACTTCGAACACAACTGATATTTTCAGAACTTATTCAGGAGACTTGCAATAATAAATAACCAATTCCAAAAACTAAAAAGGTCAAGTCGTCAAATTCATAGATAGCAAAATACACTACAAAAGTCGTCTACTTAGTGACTGCGATACTGTACTGTTATTTTTTTTTTCCACGACAGTAATAGTCTGACAGGCTTGCTCTAACATAGTGTAGTATAAAAATAATAAACAAATACATGTCTGTTCTCTTTTACGTTCTTCTGCCAATTCTAACCAATTAGTCATGTACATTAAAACAGAACTAAAGTAAATGTACCTACCAGCAAAGAGGGCAACATTTGTTTGTCTGGCATCAAACGGGCATCTTGCCAAGCCACTAATTTCTTCCCCATCGTATTCTAAAGTGCTGAGCTTTAGAGAGCAAAGAAAAAGGGTTTGATATCAGATCCAATTCATATCATTAGAATGGCATGCTATACTTTTTTACACTGCATGTCATATTATACACTATATAATAACAATAACAATGGTTTTGGCAGACAAGGCCATGGGATGCTGCTGTTAAGTGTGCATGTGCCACTGAGCTGACTGTTAAAAATGTAATTTAGAGTCAATAAAAAGTATGGGAATTCATGTTTTTCTCAAATATGACAAAGCTTGTTAGGGAATGGGGTTCTCTGATTAAAACAAAGATAAACAAAAAGCATCACTTTATATCATTGTACCAGAGGAACTAAATACAAAAAAAAGGATTAAACAATCAGTCTCAGCAGAATAACAACTCTGCATTGTAACCTTTACAATGACACAGTGAGTTCCCAGTAACCAATCACCCAACCGAGAGTGGCTTATATTTACAGTGATTTGCAATATAGTTGCTGTAGCAAATCTAGCCTGGCTCCAGCTATCAGATATTAAAGGAGGAATGTTTGCATCCTCCATTGCATCCAAAATGTGTCCAACTACAATGGACAAGTCTCTCCTACCCTGCAAAGAGCGTGAGAGAAGGGCAGTCATTGGCTCGCCAAATCGCTGTGCACAATTTGTTTCACTAAACTGCAAACTAGGCTGATAACAGCCATGGTACAACAAGTATCAGCTCACTGAGCAGTTCCGCATATATTGTGTGAGTAGTGGAGCTGTGGGTGATGGATACACTATATATCCTAAAACTCTGGGTGCGCAGAAGTTTATGGAATAAGAAAAATCCAAATATCAGAATAAGTGGCTCTAGATTAGAGGATTTTCTAAGTGACCAGAGAGAGGTCTGGCAGCTGCAGATTTGGACTTTAAAGTGCAACAGCCTTGGAATATTTAACAGATAATTAATATTGTTCATTTTATCACGGATGGTCCTGCCTGTTATGTCCCTTTAACCCTTGAAAGTGGCTATTAAACCACGCTCTACTCCTGGACATTTAAAATGTTGAAATGTGCTAAATACATAATTATTACAATTAAATAATAGGAACGTTTTTGTACCATTTTCTTTGAAATGATAGAATTTCTAATTTTCAAGGATAACAAATTTTGCATTTTGTAAAATTAAATCTACATTTAATAAATGCTATACACACTGCATGAATAACCTGTAGGAGAAAAGGGTCACAAATGTAGATAATAAGCTCAATTTTTATGCTTACCCTATAGTATCTGCACATAGGGTTAAATGCGTTTGTGCCACAGACAAAGACCATTTCATCGTTCCTTGGAACAAAAACCTTGATGTAGTTATGGCATTCATCCTAAAGAGAAGAGAAAAAAAAAAACACAAGACATTGGAAATTTGATGCTAGTCTCTATCAAGTCCATCTTTTGAAGTCAGCTTGCAAGAGGCTTGTCCTGTAGATCCTCACCTTGTGTTTCCCTTTCATCGCACAATTCTTTCTGTCTGCTTGTCCTGATCTCCATGTCAACCTCTGACAGAATGAAAAAATATATATATATTTATTTTTTGTCACGTGACTCCACTCTCCCCCTCTTTCTATCTTTAAAGACTAAAGACATCAAGCGTTGAAGAATCAAATGTTACTTTTTTATGTATAAAACTTTTTTCATATAAATGAGAATGTAGAATTCTTACAAGCAGACTAACTTTAGAGTGGTTAGAGGGGCAGTCTAAGTATAATAATCACTACAAGAGACTTAAAGGGTCACTTTAGTAACCAGAACAATTACAGCTTATTGAATTTGTTCTGGTGAGTAGAATCATTACCTTCAGGCTTTTTGCTGTAAACACTGTATTTTTAGAGAAAATGCAGTGTTTACATTACAGCCTAGTGATAACTTCACTGGCCACTCCTCAGATAGCTGTTAGAGATCCTTCCTGGGTCATGGCTGCCTAAAATGCATCCAAACATACAGTATCTCCTCCCTCTGCATGCAGACCCTAAACTTTCCTCATAGAGATTAATTTAATCAATTCATCTCTCTGAGGAGATGCTGATTTGCCAGAGCTGTGTTTGAATCATGCTGGCTCTGCCCCTGATCTGTCTGTTTGTCAGTCCTAGCCAATCTTATGGGGAAGCATTGTGATTGGATCAGGCTACCACTGTTGATGATGTCAGCAGACAACTTGTTTTTCTGAGGCAAACAGCATGCAGATTTACAGCTTCAGGCTTGAATACAGTAAGATTTTCCTATATTTATGGAGGCATGAGGGGCCCTGGGGGGCTAGATGGTGGTGTTAACACTATAGGGTCAGGAATACAGGTTTGTGTTCCTGACCGTATAGTGATCCTTTAAGTCTAAAAAGCAGCGGTCATCATAAACGGGATCTCAAGCTTTTGCAGAACAACAGCACCCATGATGCTCCTGAGGAATCCATTTGTCCAAGAGCTTGAGAAAGAATGTTGAACTATATCACGGCAAATATACAATCCATCTCAAGACTAATTTTTAAGTCTATAATTCTATTCATTTTAAAAGGGTAAAGACACTGTATAGTGGGGTCGTTCCAGACTTTTACTACAGCCCAATAAATGACAAAGCTATGCATACAACAAACTTAGGAATTACTGACCAATAAATAAAAAATATTAAACAAGTGCTTTGACTTACCCTACTTGGCGTTATTTCTGTCTTCGGGACCTCATTTAAATTTACGGCATAAACTTGATCTCTATTTGAGATAAACAAAGAAGCTATTTCAGGATATGGAGAAAAATGCTGGATTTAAATGTATTCATGCGTAGCGTGACAAATCTATTTGCAAGGCCCTTGTCAGACAAGGCACAAGTTTTGCAGTCGTGAATTTCTTTTGTCTGTATAAAGAAGGTTACTACGACTTACATTTTCCCTGATTTATTGTAAGAGTATCACTTTCCCAGGTTTCGATATATATATATATATATATATATATATATATATATATATTTTATTATTATTATTTTTTTTGGTCACAGAGCAATCTAACCTTTTTTTCTTGTGCTTTAAAGACTGTGCATGTCTTTGGTTTGTGACTGCATCTGTTTGCATTGAGATTCTTTAATCATATTTCTTAGACTGTAAGGTCTTTTTCAAGGCGACAGTAATCATCATGCATTACTGTAGAGATATTGTGGATGAGCTATGTTACTTAATCTTGAGATTTGCAAGAAAACAGATACATAAGCGGCCTACTACTTTGCATTCGAACACAGACAAAAACAAAACAAACAAACCGAAAACGGAAAAAAAAAAATACAAGCAGCACAGTTTTCATTTCCTACATAGAAGCCTTTCTACAAGTTGTTGTTTTAATGCATTGTTCATCTTACCAGAAAGAGAACATGAAAATGAGTTCAATTCAAATAAACAGATTAAAGAAAAAATTACCTTCCAGCAACATAAAGTATGTCTCGAATTTTTAGCATCAGTTGAAAGTCCAGGCTGTGCTGAGATTCATTGCCTGAAGGGCGTCCTCTAAATACTGGATATTGCCTGGAATCTGCAAGTTAAAATAGGATATGCCATCACTCTGGATTACAGAGCTAAAGAATCAATATACAGCATTGATTAGCTGTATATACCAGGTGTAGAAGGGTTTAGGCTAAATCCCTATTGCAATGCCTTGAATATAAATGAATACAATATGGCCAATGTCAGCAAATGACTTGCTAACCCTTTCAAGTTATGTGTGGTCTTTAAGAAGACCACTTTCTTATCGCTGTAAAGCACGCTTGCATGTAACACTAAAAGTAGATAGTATAAACAGTGGGAGTGTAATAGAATATTTGTGCCAATAACAATTACATATTAAAAAGTAGTGATTGGCAGCCGGCATGCTGAACTAGGGACAGTGATCAAAAGCTCTCCAGCTGTTTTTGAACAATGACTCCTATCTTGGTTTGTCAGTGTTCCGGTGGCTAGGATTCATGGGTGATGCCATTCTAAAACAGCTGGGGAACTAACAGCTGGTAAATCATATATTAAGGAAATTGAAATCAAAATAAGTACAACTAAAAATGATTGTAGTTCTGGCACGTCCCAAGTGACAGTGGATGATCAACATCTTATTGTGCACGTAAAATCAGTTTACTGGAGATACATGTAATTTAATCTCATTACATCTCTACATAGATAAAGTCAAAACAAATATCTGTAGTAAAATATTTCCTGTGATTGCATTTATTTAAGCAAAACAACATATTTTGGAGCTAGGAACTAGGGACAGATGCTACTATTTTGCAGTTGATGTGATTTCAACTCTCACCCATAACTAAGAAGTTGTAGCAAATTGCTGAAGCATATATTTTTCCAGAAGGGCTAATGTATAAAGGGCAGCCGAGGGGCAAAGCTTAACCCCTTAAGGACCAAACTTCTGGAATAAAAGGGAATCATGACATGTCACACATGTCATGTGTCCTTAAGGGGTTAAAGGAACACTATAGTCACCTAAACAACTTTAGCTTGATGCAGTAGTTTTAGCGTATAGATCATGCCTCTCAGGTTTCACTGCTCAAGTCACTGCCATTTAGGAGTTAAATCACTTTGTTTCTGTTTATGCAGCCCTTGCCACACCTCCCCTGGCTCTGATTGACACAGTCTGCATGAAGGAAAAAAAAAAAACCTGGTTTCACTTTCAATCAGATGTAATTTACCTTAACCAACTGTATTTATTTCTCTGTAAATTGAACTTTAATCACATACAGGAGGCTCTTGTAGGGTCTAGCAGGCTATTAACATGGCAGGGGATAAGAACATCTGAATTTAACAGAACTTGCAATAAAGGAAGGATAAACATTAGATGGCTTTTTACAGGAATTGTTTATGGAAGGCTGTGGAAGTCACATGCAGGAAGGTGTGACTAGGGTTCAAAAACAAAGTGATTTAACGCCTAAATGGCAGAGAATTGAGCAGCGAGAGTGCAGGGACAGGATTTGTACACCAAAACGGTTTCATTAAGCTAAAGTTGTTTTGGTGACAATAGTTTCCCTTTAAAAGTGGAGCAGTTAACGTGGCCATTATTTTGGTTTCCATAGTGATTGTTCCACATTTAAAATGTCACCTCTTTAAATAGAACCCCATTTGCATTTGTTGTAGTGTATTGATCCTGCTTTATGCAGGAATAAATAGTTTTAATTAAAATGTGTAAATGCGGTAAAAGGAATCCTATGAATTTTAACCATTAAAGATACTTTAGCATAGCACGGCACTTTAAGAATAGAATTTGCCATCATGTTTTACATGTGTCTTGAAAATACCATAGTTGGGTAACTTACAATGATAGTCTACGATATTGATAGGTTCGTCGTCTTCTGGAAAACTGATGGCAGATGTCAACGTTATTGTTACCAGCATGGTGTAGACATGAAATATGCAGGGCCCCATGATGCATGAAATGGATCACACTTCCTTTGGAGAACTGTTTTTACCTACAAAAGAATACAGACATTATTTGCAATTTACCAAGTAACTTATTGCTCAGAAGCTTATGGAAATGGATTGCTCATCAGAATAAAACATATACAGAGAAATGTGCTGCTGCAGTCATTATGCAATGATTTTTAAAAACTTTTTAATTTCTGTTAAATGTTCTCTTCTCAAAGAAGTACAAAAACTATTTCTGTATTTCGGAGATCAATTCCAACATCCAGATAGGTAAGGAATCTAATTAATTGTGCTCAGATGAGCATGGCTTGACTTGTACTTCAATAACTGCTAAGAAGTCATCGACTGGTAGCTGGTAAATATTTTGTTTCTGTTTTAAAAAAAACAAAAAAACACTCTGGTGAGTTTTTCAATTTGTAACAATTCTGTTGCATAATTCTATAAGTAGAGCAAGCTCCATGGATACCAATGGAATGTTTTTTGCTGGTTGCCAAACCTTTAGAAGTTTGAGAACTCTCATTAAATTATATGGAAAGGTTTAAAAGTGGAGAAATCATCAACAACCAGCAACTACTCCATGTTTTAGAACTTTGCCCCAGAAATGCTCTCTCTAAATTATCCTTTTCGATTCAGAATTGCTCTTTTATACCAAAACCCCAGTGTTGAAACTGGTTCTTCCTCTCGGCATAGATTTGCAAATAGCCAAACAATACGACGATGATCTAATGAAGATGATGTCATTTAGCATTGTAAAACTGAACACTGCCAACGTTGGGTGATTCTGATCTACAGACGTTCTGGCACTTTTTCCTTTCAATAAGAAATGTATGAAACAGGATGGTACTTAAAACATTAACCTGTGTATGGCATAGATTTTTGTCCATTTTTTTTTTTTAAAGTGGGTCTAGAAAATTACATTTTTATATTGTTAGTAAACCAGGAATTGTCAGGAACTGAATAGAAGTTGCTGTGTTGTTGTGAAACATTACAGCGTACTGGAAACATTCTCAAATTTATTTATTGACGGTTCTATTTTGGATAAAAAGATACAATTTCGGGGGAATTTATGCTGTGACAAACTAGTATAATAATATGGAACTAGTATACTTGTAAAAATGAAAATGTCTTGCCATAACTGTTGCAGCTTATTCCTTACAAAAATAAAAACCACGCTGTATATTTTTAAATATTATTATTGCATCAGTGAGGCAGAGCCTGAATTCCACACGTACATTGACACCAATTCCCACCTCCTTGCTGTCAAGCTATAGGCCACAGCTTCTGATTTCGCATTAGTTTCATTCAGCACCTTTAATTGTTGTATCTACCTGCATATTTATTTATATAGTGATAACAGGTGCTTTTAACACTTTAGAGTTGACATAACAACGACACAGAAAGTGCAAGCAATATAAGAGGAGGTACAAGGAATATATCTACAAAAAAAAGGGTTCATAGCTCATTTAGAGATTACAATCTAAATAACCAATGTGTGAATAAGCCTCCATAAATTGGCAGACAGAGATAAAAAGACAAACACATGACTTGGTTATTGGTTGAACACTTTATTTTTAAAAATGCCTGGACTATTATTTATTATTATTATTGCGATTTATATAGCGCCAACAGATTCCGTAGGACTAAAATTTGATCAACCGGAGGGGCAAACAGCTCACTATTTTACATGGAAAAGTGGAAAAATGGCATTGAAGGTGGATCTTTAATGATCTTGTGCCAGTCTTTACAGCTTAAAGGGACACTATAGACACCCACAACACTTTATCTCATTAATGTGGTGTGGGTGCACTGCCTCTGCCCCCTTAACCCTGCAATGCAAAACACTGCAGTTTTAGAGAAACTGCAATGTTTATATTGATTGCAGAGTTAAGACTGCCTCTAGTGCCAGTCTACCAGATTGCCATTTCCTGCTGTTTCACAGAGTTTAAATGATGTTCAATGTCAAAACGATGTTGGAAGTCCTCACGCTTTGCACAAGGATGTCCAGAGTCTTCAAAATCCCCATAGGAAAGCACTGATTCAATGCTTTCCAATGGGGAAGGCCTAATGCATGCCTCCAACGTCTTCACCAAGGGACTTCGTTGCTGGAATAAGGTGAGTGTTTAAAGGGTTTTTAACTCTTTAATTGTCAGGAGGGACATTATAGTGCTAGGAATACAGCTTTGTATTCCTAATACTAAATTGCTCCTTTAATATAAACGTGACTCTATGAAGAGGTTTATAGAGACAGTTCTGTAAAATGAAAGAAACTAAACAGAACTTTGAGCCTGTCAAATACTTTAATGCCAATAAAAGTTGTTTGCTTTTATGGGTCAGCGGGCATGCGGATTTACAACATGTGATAGAATATTGCAAAATGTGAGCGCTGCATGAGAACTGTGGCTATCAGATAGCACCTAGTCTTACCCAGAATCCTATTTCTGCAAAACCCATTGGCACAACGGAGAATCTGTTTAACTGATGGACACTGAAACATATTTTTGCACCATGCAGACAAAATACACCATTGCAGAGAAAGCAAGTAAAAAAGTAATGCTAAAAAGTTAAAACGAACAGAAACACTATTTTTGTAAAAGGATTACATATTTGCTGTAAAGTACGTAAGTGCTTAAAGAAACTCAACACAGGATTTTCAGGAATCCATTATACACCAGTCCAGGCTCGACATTCCAAATGATAGTCTAATAGCATTGACCAGGAGCTCAGGAGTAATTCATGGTCTTAAATTAAAAGGTATCCTGTCTAATTAGGTGATTGACCAGGATATCCAGTAATGTAAAGGCAATTTAACAGATACAAAGAAGTTTGTAATGAAGCAAGTTTACAGGATTAACAGACAGTCCCTCAACGTCTGTCAGACAGAATTCCTCAGACATTGGAGCAGCGTCCAAGGGTCATCTATTTACAGCTACAGGAATTTATATTCCAAGCAAACAGCTTTATCCAAATTGCACAATCCCCTCAATTACACACATGCACAGAGGACATACATAAACTGTATTGCTATGTATCCTGCAGTCTTACCAAGGGCGCCATTCTAACTAGCCAATATTTGAAATGGGCTGGTGATCCATTGCATACTAATTCGTGCCTGTCCTTTTTAATCCTTCCTGCTGTCCAACAGCTCAAGACTTGTGGCAAATTTGTCAATTCCTGCCCTTAATAGCTATAAAAGGAATGTTATACTAGATCTCACAAACTGTTCTCCTTAAAAGTATTAATAGGCATAGATAATATTGTACTTTTTAATGTGTACGGTAGAGCCAAGTGACACAGTATTGTTGCAAATGCCCAGCTTGTATTTATAAACTTATAAATATGCAAAACTGCTAAATAAATGTTGTTTTCTCTATAATGAAATGCAAGATCACCACTTTGAAGGGGGCTGAGAAAATCTGAATTAATGAGAAAAATGAGGCATCTTTAGCGATCGTATCAGTTAATTGATGTGTATTAAAACCTCCTTAGGTAATATTGAGAATACACTTTAAGTATTGTTTAACTCTGAACTCTTTCGCCATTGTCTTATTTCTTAGTAGAAATACAGAAAATAAAAAATGATATAGAATAATAATAATAATACGTGCAAATGTGTGTGAATGACAGTGCTTTGGATGGGTTGGTGAACATGCATCTGCTGGCTGGCATAAACAGTGTTGGAAGAGATATGACAGTCTTTGGGGGTATATTGGAGATAAGAATTACAAACATAATTATACAGAGAAGTTACTTCCATGACTGCCAAATACTTCAGTAAAATTAAGAAAATAACTGAGCAAGTCTGTCTAATCCCCCTAAATAATTAAAGTGGCTGTGACATCAGAAATGTCTATTCAGCATCATATAGCATTTTAAAAACTGTCTATACAGTGCGCTGATCATTTTTAAATCTGCTTAGCAGTCTTTCCAAAAATCAATCAAAAGATTTCCAGCAGAAAATAATCAGGAGTTCAAAGAGCAATTTCATGCTTTCTTTACAAAAGAAAGTTGGGAGCTCCTCTGACAAATCACAGAATTTTGTTGGCTGTATACATCAAATGTTTTTTTTTTTTTTGAACGGTAATGGTCACTAAGGTTTTGAAAATTGTGATACAAATCAAGACTGGTCACGTCCACACTGAAACACTAATAGACTTTAAAGTGAATTCCATCTAAACTTTACTATAGTTTATTACATGAAAATAACATCAATGCTTTGGCTTTGTTGTTTCAAACTAATTTATGGAAAGACATTTGAGGTTCCTGCATCTCTTTAAATGTGTATTTGTAATAGACAGGAAATATATCATTTGGAGTCCATTGCTGTTGTTCACAATTTGTATACGTTTTCTTATCAGCTATGCTAAACACGCTTTTTTTTTTAGCTGTACTAGAGTTTTTAGTGTTTTATTTGGTTATTAAATTTGTGTGTGTGTAATGACTGGGTGTACAGCCATAAAGTGAGGCAGACATGACTACTTTAGCCTTAAATTAAAAATGAACTTTGAATTCATGACAATTCTCAGATTAGTAAACAACCCCAGTACAGTTTATATTAAGGGAAAATAAAACATGGATGAAAAAAAAAAAAACTGCATCTCTGACTTCATAACTTACTATATAGTTCCACCACTGCCTAGCCCGACTCTGATAGGATTGACATCTATGGTTAGGACTCTTTTTGTAGAAGTTTGAGAAGTTAGTAATATGTCTCCCAATTACCTTTCAACATCCCACCGGAGACAAGTAGCTCGGGAAAGGTTTCTCAAGGGAAAGCTTCCCTCGATTGGTGAGATAGGAAGGTGAACATCATAACAATTATGAAAAGCAACAATATTCCAATAGTAAAAACTTTTTTTCCCCATTTAAAAGAATTCAATTTTAAGACATGAATTACAATTAAAATAGATTGTTCCAACACATTCTCACTAATGAGACTCTTGGGGTCAGCAAGGAATTTATATCAACTAGTGGCCCACTGGTCGAGTAAGAGAAATATCAACTAGTGGCCCACTGGTCGAGTAAGAGAAAGATCAACTAGTGGCCCACTGGTCGAGTAAGAGAAAGATCAACTAGTGGCCCACTGGTCGAGTAAGAGAAATATCAACTAGTGGCCCACTGGTCGAGTAAGAGAAAGCTCAACTAGTGGCCCACTGGTCGAGTAAGAGAAATATCAACTAGTGGCCCACTGGTCGAGTAAGAGAAAGATCAACTAGTGGCCCACTGGTCGAGTAAGAGAAAGATCAACTAGTGGCCCACTGGTCGAGTAAGAGAAATATCAACTAGTGGCCCACTGGTCGAGTAAGAGAAAGCTCAACTAGTGGCCCACTGGTCGAGTAAGAGAAATATCAACTAGTGGCCCACTGGTCGAGTAAGAGAAAGATCAACTAGTGGCCCACTGGTCGAGTAAGAGAAATGGTATATTCTGCAATGTTTAAGATCAATGTAAATCAGAAATACATATTAACAGGTATTGAATAAATTGAATAGACTATGGTTTTGCAAAAATTGTCAAATACTCACTTGCTGCACTATATGTATGTTAGGCAATATTTTGCATGAATAACTTAGACCACACAATAAGCACAGTTTATTTATATTTCAATGGGCTTGGCTGTGGTGTTTATTTAAAGCTTAAAAAGGGGCATACCACCATAACTTGATAAAGGTAACATATTTAAATAAACTTTTCACTTTACTTCCAAAACTTTTAACTTTCACCATCACTTAATTGCCAGTTAGTCATAGCTAACATGCCTTTTATATAAAACCATGTAACACATATCCTTCCTCAGAACTTGAACCTGAGGATGACTTTGCCCCCATGCTTTCCAACAAGTAGGGGAGGGAGGGCGAGGGTCAATCTGTGCTTCTCCTGTCTTAAAGGACAGCTGACAGGGATTGCACTCGCACTGTCACTTTTATACTTACCTGGCTTCCCGCTCTTTTGCTCGCGGCCATCAACCAATCCCCATCCAGCTCTGGTCCCCAGCAACAGCTGTGTCACCAAATCTGCCCAGCTACTTGTCCCACTCTGCCCAACAACCTAACCAGGGGTGAACTTTCACTAAACATTCCCTAACTGTACCAACAGGTCAGCTTAACCCTTTATTGCCACTAATATATATATATATATATATATCACAGTGCTTAATGCCTGTGGCATGTTTATTTACCACATTCCGAACTTGTTTTTTTAATTCTGTTTTTATTTACCATTTGTTTGATTGGACAGATGATTAAAATTACCAATTGTATCCTCCTGTGGAACATGAATAGGAGGATACAATAGGGAATACATAACTGTAATACAATATTGTTTACTTTAATTTTAAAATACATTGGTATACAAATCAGCATCAGTATTAAATTGGTTGTATTGTTCTAGTGTCTACTCATGTTTCCATGGTAATTACTCCACTCTCAGTATTTTAGAGCACGTTTAGGAGAGAACACTTTGATATATCTCCCCTACATTTCTGACTAAAAGACTTGTGTATAACCTCTTCAGAGCTAACACTATTCAATTAAATCTAGCCATAGTTTTTTTTTGCAAAGAGGAAGCAAATGTTTTACATAGTTAGCAGGCAAGTATCACAATACAATTAAAACAGTAAAGCACTATTTGCAATGACAAAAACTATATTATTCTATGTGATATTACAATTAGAAGCACAAACCATTTTTCTTCAATTATGCTCTCCCTTAAAACCTACAAAAGGCTCCCTATCCATATTACTAAGTATCTTTGAAACACATATTTGCTTATGTGGAATCAACAACCGTTCTGTAGCCTTAAGGGGATTGCATAACCTACAAATGGAAAAAAAAAACCTCAAAAAAAACTAGGATGCTATTCACAGGAGCGAATTCCTGTAAAAAGTCTTACTTTCAAGCAAAATCTGACCTGAATATTCAAATCAACCAGCCTGGTTGAGAAATGAAAACAAGATTTGAACTTGTAGGTTTTTTGTTTTTTTGACACAATTATGTCTCCTGAATGTTACATTTAATTTAGTACTGCACAGGTGATTCTTCTTTGAAACATGCACCGAATTTGGGATAAGTGTGGCTACTTACTCATCTTGACCACTTTGTTTATACTTGAGAATGCAGCTGATAATGACTTAAAATTAGTTAGCGTTGATCTGAATGCACATGGTGTTGTTGGTCAACTACAGTTGTAATTTATTCTAGAATTAGCGATTTTACAAGTTTTTATGCATAATAAGATTTGCTTATATGAGTAATATTACAATTTCCAAGTGATTTTCTAAGATGTAACTAAAAAAACAAAAAAAATAAATAAGAAATAACATGTGACACCAAGAAACAGGCCCCGCATTTGGACAGTCCTGGGAGCTCTTGATCTACAGGATATGGACATTTTATATTTTGACATTTGTTATAACGTAGAATCCAAAAAGAGAAATGGCAAGCATACATCAATAGGTGAAAAAGCATTTAAAATGTTTAAGGTCCCCAAGGCAAGTGAACAACGTTTCAACCCAACAGTAGGTCTTTCTCAAGTTCAAAGATTATGTATTACAAAGTAAGTCAGGAAAATTAAGAGTGACAGACACCATGTAGTGGTACATCAGGAATTTACAAATCCCTATAATCATGATTACTTAAATATATTAGAAATAAAAAGATTGTTTCCATTCCAACATGTTAGATTAAAAATGACTAAGGTGATGAAGGGCAGTTTCTAAGCTTTAAATTGATTATAAATACAGCCACATTTTATGACATGAATGGCTGTGGTAATTACAGCCCTCTTTATAGACTTTTAGAGGACTGAATTGGTTAATAAGCCAAATGCAGTCTGGTAGGTGCCATTGCATTTTTTAAGTTTCCAGAAAAGGAAGATATTAAAAGATGTCTATAGATCAGACATATGTAATTAGAGTAAGTTGTTATTGCCTCTCGATAGGAGGAGCAAAAATGCCAGTAAAGCAGTCAATCACGAGGCTAAATAAGTAAATACATCAATCAGAGAGATAACTAGAACTTCATGTGTGTTAAATTAAATGTACACGGTACAAAAACAAGCAAAGCAATAGCAAATTACCTTAAAGTAATACTCTGGTCATAACAATTGCATCTAAATTCATTTGTTATGGTGCCAGGAGGCACCAAGATGCTCTCTTACATTAGGGGATTAAACCGTTAAATGGTATATATTTTTTGTTTTTTTTATAAATTGGCTCACAGCAGCAGCCGACTGCTCTAGCCAATCAGTGGCACCCTTGCCCGTCGGCACTCCATGCTTCCTGTAACTCAGATTCAGAAGCCTAATGCCACGTGAGGGACCTGAAGATAGGTACTGGAGGCAACCTTTTAGGGTTTTGCAAATCGAGAACAGTTTAATCCCTTAAGGTGAGAGAGTTGTTATGGTGCCTAAACTGGCCCTTTAATAAAATAATGCTTAAAATTGTTATTTAAAAAAAAAATAAAATAAAAAATAAAAAAAAAACTTAAATCAAGATCACGATTGCCTTGCACAGTGCAAAAGTACAAATGTCAAGGAGTACCACAAAACAGGCTCACAACAGAATTCATATCTTTCCAAGTTTACAATTTGCTAAAAAAAATATGGTAGAGACATGGTGAAGATCTGGAGCAGTACGGCGGCCATTTCAATGATCTCACTTGCATTTTTGACTATGTGACTGCAGATGGCAATTAGGTGATTTGCCACCAAGGGCTAGATATGCTTTTAAAATATACATTTCTAGTCCTATTATAGTGAAAATAGACTCATCTCATTTTCTTGAACACAAAATCAAATAATTATCTTACTTAAGTTCTACAAGAGGATGTCATTTGATATTCACAGATATATGCCAACACACATCTACAAAACAGACTGTACAGTTTAATGCAAAAAAATATGGTACACTCACTATTATATCTGACTTAGTACCTTAGTATTATATGTGTATATATGTATGTATGTTTATGTACACTAGTTTTCTTGATACGCATATATACACACATGTATATCTATCTATTCCTGTTTGTATGTTCCGGATATTCGCTGATTAAAGTTTTATTAAAAGTTTAACAAAAGTTCAATTTTATTTTTGTATCCGAAGCCGTACTAGAGTACTATCTATTTTTTTTTGTTTTCTAAATATAAATTCTAACTTGCTGCTCATAAATACAGACCTATTGCATGCAATATTGTCAGCTAAAAACAAACAAAAAAAAATAAACTGAGCTTAAAAATACAACGCTTTTTTTTTTTTATTATTATTGTAGTGGCAGCTGAAGCCTGGATACATACTTTTCTGTGATCAGTTTTGGAATTCTCACAGTGAAATTGTAACAAATGACTTGTTTTATTCTTCAAATGTACTACGAATAACGATAGAGGATTGCACGTATTGTGCATGTTTCAACCTCCCCTCCTGTTGAGGTTTGCCCTCCAATAAATACATATGGCTATGAAACTAGCAACACAGACACACTGTTTGAAGAAAGCACGTAACAGTGGGAAACGGAAACTCAGTGTGTTTCAACGCGGTTATAAGAAGGGATTTTGGTGAAACTGCACGTTTTCTCAAGCTTACTACCTGTTATTTTCACAGTTCTAAGAGCAGGTAGTGACATTATTTGAAATTCACGGATATCACCTTCGCAGCGGAAAGCAGACAAACGATGTTTTCAGACTTCTTGTCACTTGTCAATTTCAACCGTTAATTTATCAGTCATTTGCCGGTGGAGTTATCTACAATAGCAATTCTTGTTACATGAGTTGCTAGGTTAAATATTGTTTGCTGCAAACTTGTCTGTTCCATTTCTTGATTGAAATGTGGACTGAATATTATTAAATACAGCTTTAATACGGAGACAAATTACAATACAAAGCGTAGCAATCATTTTTTAAGTTAAATAATAATTAAAAGTGATTGCACAAATGTCAAAATACCTAATCAAACACAAAGACAAAACGAACAGGCTCAGTGTTATTTAACTTTTAAATGCTAGATTTACTTTTAAAGTATTCCATTGAATTTTGGCAATATCTATTAGACAAAGCCATATTAACTTTTAGAAGCCAGCGTTCTTACTTCCCTTCATCAATTCGCCATATTAAGCTCTAGATTCTAGTTAACAACTCCTAGTGCAATTTTCTTTTCACAGAATGCTTTCATACAGGGATACAGATTATTGATCCTTTCACTAACAAGTACAATATAAAGAACACACACATTCAATTGTCATGATAATATGGAAAGCTGTGTGTATATGTTCTAAGTAACACACGTGTGCACAGCAATCACATAATATATGGACAGAGCCACAAGTTAGTGAATAGACTATGGTTCGGTGCTGAAAAACAAACAAACAAGTAATTATATTTTTTTATATATATATATATATATATATATATATGTATTTGTTTTTTTACTGCATACAGGAGATTTGAATGCATAAGTTTGAAACATCAAATATAGACAATGCACAAGGCAGTGGGCCTGACTACAACTAGAAGACAAGTGTTGTGGTGGCAGAGAAGGTAAATGCAATTTAGATTTGATTTTACTTCTCAAGACAAAACCAATCATTTGCATCTGCTGGGTTGAACGTGGAGGGCTTTCCACTTTCAGCAGATTACTGTACTAAACCTAAAACATTCTCTTGTTGTTTGGCACACATGCACCAACGCTAATCACAACATATTACGTTGAACGTTTTTTTTAGCATACAGAAACACATGACTCAAAGATACATTTGGTAAAGGCAGAAAAGTAAACAAGATGGCTTCCCTCTGAACAAAATTAAGATAAGGCATGGGAGATATAATCACCTACTGTCAACGCATTTGCTTCATTTAGACATATTGTGATAACCGGATTTTGAGTTATAATACAAGTCTGACAATCTTAAAGGTATACCAGAAGCAACATAACTACTACTGTGCTGTAGTGATGATGGTGCCAGGAGTCTTCTGACAATATTCCATGGTAACCTATCAAAATGTTGATGGTTTGACCGTACCTGGCTCTCTAGGGTGCCTTCAGATGTTTCTGGTCTAAAGTGATACACAGTACACTACCAACTTTGTACATAATTCATCGGCTGAGAGATGTCAGCTGACATCACAAGTATCCCTATTTAGGAAAGATTCCTCTGATTTTTCCTTTCTATCCCAACATACTCTTTTCTAGGAGCTCTGTATTATAGTAGTTGTCAGTGTATAATAGAGCTCCCCAGCAATAATACGCACAGTAATGTGTCTTTAAACTACAAGAGCTGCTTTCAAAAAAAAAAATCAGTCTGTGTAAATAGGATGCATTGTTCTGGTTTGAAATTACATTTAAGTGCCATGAACTGCCATTAGAAAGTCACCTTAAATTTATCAGAACAGCCCCTTCCCTGGCAAAACCCCCACTAAACACCCATAAAAAGTGTCCTTCCTTTGTCCATTTCAAATGTTCCTTGGTATGAGTCAATAACTAATGTCCAAAGTTGTCATGTTAATGTATTAACTTAAGCTTTAGCATATCACTTCCTATCAGAAGGACTGCGGGTGGCCAGGAGTTCCAGGTAAGTGTCATACTGTTGGAAAATGGTTTGGTGGCTGGTCTTTGGACAGGTTTAGTTTTGGGACACTGATATACGTAGATCAAAAGAACAAGTTTGCCCTTGTAAAAAGTTCTCATTTTTAAGTACGCCAATTATCTTTCCTGGACAAAAATCAAAAATGTGCTAAAAACAAATCCATGTCTCAATTCTATGTATTCAAAAATAATTTCTGAGATCTGGATTACAGAATTATTGGCAATCACTCCTGTAACACCTATCAGTACCTATGTATTTAAAAAATATATAGATTTTCACAGTGTTCATAATTGAAATATATTATTAATATCATGGTTTGTTTAGTTACATATATACTATTATTTGCAATACTCGAACAACGATGTTTGCAAACAGAAATATACGGAGTACAAATGTAACAGCCAACAATGCAAAACTTTATTTTTAATCTTTGCCCAGAAAGTTTCTAAGTTGATAAAGTGAGTATTCAAAGCAGAACGATTTCACATTGTTCTGAATTATGCTGGAAGTGCCCAGAGGAGAAAAGCAGGACTTTATTAGAAAATGTATTATTAATACAGTTAGAATAACTTAACTTTATTTGAAATTAAAGCTTTGAAGTGAGTTTAAAGTGTAATCACACTTTATATATAAGTTAGGCACGATAAATAAGTGAAAGTATTTAGAGGTTTTTTGTTTATATATATAAATAAATCGGCAGTTAAATGGATTTATAATTATGTACAACTATGCACCCAAGAAATAAGGTTGATTAGAACACAATTATTTGTACCACATTTGCTTTGCTTTGATACATGTCTTTTGAAGCCAGTTTAGTGAATGGGGAGTCACCGATTGGCTGACAGTATGAGCTGACCACTCTCACTCATTCAGCAGCGCCCCTGCTCAGTGGTACAAGTACTAAGTAAGTGAAAATTGTGAAGCCAGATGCCGTCAGGGGTTGGGAGGGGAGAGATGAGAGAGAGCTGGAGAAAAGTTAGAGGTTAACCCCTTGAGGTAAGAGTGCCTGCAAGGGCCTCCTGGCCCCATAACAACATAATTTAGATAAAGTTATTTTGGCATCTGGAGTGTCCCTTTAACCATGGTTTTCAAACCACTCATTCTGTGGTTTTTACAATATGCCTTTTTTTATGAAAGTAACACATAATTTTGAATTCAAATTGTACAAAAGCAAATGTTATACAGAATCAATCTAGACACACTGTTTTACAGAAAAAAAGAAAGAAAAAAAAATCAGGAATGTGATTTAGGGCACCATTTGAAGTTAGGAGCCAAGAAATCTGCTCAGATCCTTTTTACGCCTCTATCTGTAGGACCCAAAAGAAATAGATAGCAAAGCCACATGTTTACCAGTATAACTAAATAGCCCATAAAACATTTTATCATGAAATACTCAACAGCTGCAGATCTTATTACCGCCACTACACAGACTCTACAACAACATCATAGAAAAACACTGTGGATATAGTTGAAATGATAAAGTAATCATCTTGGTAATCTGTGTCATACATTTTCCCCATTCTATACCAATGTGTTTGGAATTAGTGGACTACCTACCTATATCGCCACACACCTGTATATGAGGTCTGTTGGGTTTCTACTGTATAACTGCTACTTTATCAACTATTGTCTTCTCTTTCTCCATCCTCTCCACCTGGCTATTGGTTACACTTCTGTTTGTTTCATCAGGACATAATAATGGTAATATGAACATGTTTCATTCACAAATGCCCTCTAATAAATTCCACTTTCCTAACACTGAACACTTTTTTTGTATTTTTTTAAAGTGTACTAATCCATAAAAAAAATGACGCACGCTGAATGGCAAAAAAAATATACAAAGTGTAGACGTTGAGGAAATTTTCCTGTTGATATGTATACCTTTCAGCCAGGAGAATGAAATGCGAAGATCACCTGAGTAGGTGTCAGTCAGATCTTTGGGTAATTTAAATACTCGTGAAGTCTCAGTTTAGTTAACTTCCCATAAACTGTACTTATATGATATAGAAAACACACAGGTTTTAAAAGGGCCTTTTATCTGTGATGCTCAATTAAAATAAGGTATCTCAAACAGAAGGTAAACATTTTAAGAAAAAAAAAAAAAAAAGGCATCTCACAACTCGAACTACTCTTTCTTCTACTAAGAGGCAGAAGATGACCAGTGATGATGAACGTTTTAATTCCTCTTCTTTGGACAGTCAAATGAGACTGAAATCCAATGTAAATGGCTTCAGTTATCAATTCCAATACTTTTACTGTTTAGTTAGACCACTTCAAGAAAAATGTTTACCCTGTGCAAACCACACACTACTTTACTAATAATAGATGCAAGAATCTAACATCCCCAATCAATCACAAAGGGCACAATGAAAATCTATGTAAGCCACAAAAAAGGACACTGAATATAAATCACACATCTACAAAGACATGACTGTTATAGAAACCATCTATTTTAAATATATGAAAACAGTAGGTAGAGAGCATTAAATTTGCAATAATAGTTTCTGGCAGGGTTTACTAGAACCTTAAAGGGCAACTGTCACTTCTCTAGAATGTATACCACTGAATAAAACACCTAGAAATGCTCTGCTTTCTTTAACATGTAAATTAAAGATTTAGCAAATTACATTATAATCCAGTTCAGACCAAGCATAGCCAGGGCAAACACTGCAAGTGAAAATAAAAAATAGAAACGTTGTTTCATTTCTCTTCTTCTCTTCTTCTCGGTTTGCTTTATCTATGCTGATTGGCAGGTGCAAATGACATAACTTAGAATGAGTGACAGGGAGCCAAGATGGAAGCGACCAGTTGAATTTAAAGGGGTGTATATTTCTACATTTAATTTTATTTTTTTCACTTCACAAATACAGGTTTACTAAATATAGGGAAGTGTAAGAAAAATACAACAAATCTTGGGAAGTGACAATTTCTTTTTAATCTGTGCAAAATTCTCATGACGCTAGCATTGCACAGTAAAGTAATATATTTGTTAAAACATTCTTTTGATTGTGAAACAGATTTTTTTTTTTTGCCTCCACTTGAGTAATCTGTGTGCATTTGTCAAGTACTAAATCAACAATATGGGCAAAACTCCACTGGAATGTCATTGAGACCTAGGTATGCAAGAAATTAACCTCTTAGATTCTGCATTTCTGGAATAACTTGAATTACAACTTGTTTTACATTTATGCTTTTATATAAATCAAAACACACATTTCTACTTTGGAAGCTGTTCCTGCTAAATCAGTTTCTAAAAATACAGGATTTCATTAAAATATTTATTTGACTCCAACAAATGCCATAGATAGATAGATAGACTGATTAAAACCCCAAATATAATTTAGTGTGACAGACAGAAACAAATGGATACAGAAGGCTTTGCGAGGCCAAGCTTGCAAGCTAAAAGCCAACAGGGCAGGTAAAACATAGGGTATAGGTAACAGAGTGTTAAATATAAATTTTGACAAGATATTATCTAGTAATTATAGTTCTACATTGTTTGTTGAATGAGTGAAAGGATTACATTTTTGCTAGGGATGCACCAAAATTTGGGCTGTTGAAATTTTCGGCCGAAAATGGGCCTATCCCACTTCGTCCGAAAACGGGTCAATGTGGGGGTAAAAAGGTCATTTTCGGTATCGGTTTTTGGCCAATGGCATCCTGAATTTTTGGTTTCAGCGCAGAATTGCAATTTCGGTGCATCCCTAATTTTTGCTTCACTTGAGAAAAACAATGGTTGAATTTTTGTCCAAGTTAGGACCAGACATCACTAGTGGTATATCTCTAAAAACCTTTTACATGTTTTATGCAATTTGTTTGACTCTTTTTCCTTAAATTCTTTCTCTTCCAAATTTGAACACCCAACAAACCATCATATAGAGCAATTTTTTTTTGATTTTTAAATACGTACGCACCATACAACAAATCTGCTAAGAAAATACACATTATATGCGTACAATTGTAGACCACAGAGAGAGAGAATATATATATATATAGAAAATAGAGGAGCACTTAAGAGTTTTAGAAAAAAAATAATACTTAACTTTTATTGTCTGTCAACGTTTCAGATTCACTAAACCGAACGTCCTGGTGAAAGATTTTTAGTGAGTATGAAATGCTGACAGACAATAAAAAAATAAAAGTGTTCTAAAATCCTTTTTCTACTTGTATATTCCTGCTGGATTCTGCAGATTATCCTACTTTTTGTATATATGTATATATAGGGAAAATGCAAAATAGTTTTACAGACACACCATCATACACACATATTCAGTGGCTTCGTAACCTGCACACTTCAATAAGCTGCATAACCAAAACCTAATCAGCTTTGCCTAGAATAAATAGAACATTTAATAAAACTGTTTTACTACAGAGATCAACAGAGAGAGAGTGTGAAGCGTCAAACCAGGTAAACTTTCTCAAAAGCATCGTCTATTTATGGATTACAAAATAGGTCTATTTTTTAAGTTTAAATTAATTTTTTATTTTATTTTACTCTGGCTTCCTGATCCAACAAACACATGTGTATGTTTTGTTCAGATTATGTGGGAGTAAAATAAAAATTTAAAAGCTTTGTTCTACCTAAATGTGCACTTAGTTACCTAGTGCATCTCTCTGCCTTCCTCGCCAGAACATCATCTTCTAATCATGAAAGCACACTGTTTTTTTTTGTTTTTCTTTTCAACTTATTTGTCAGCAACAGATACTTCATATTCAACACTGGAGGAAAGTAGAGAAATTCAGGGCATGATACTAATTGATTCTGAAAGAACAAATAACAGTTCTGTCACGTTAAAAACACTACTTGACTTGTATCAAAGAGTCTACATTAACACCTCTTGATCTGTGTCAAAGTAAAAGGAAAAAATGTTTAATATTAAAATGATGAAGCTACTACCGCAAATCTCGGCTTTGATCTTAATTGGCTGCTGGTATCGCTAGTTACATCTCACATGTTTGCCAGCTTTGAATATTAGAGAAAACCCATCCTTTCCCCTTGAACAAGACACAAGCCAGCAGAACCCTTCAAAATGAAAAGTTGATGCTTTTTAATGATGCAACAGCTCCATTTAATTCACTCTGTCAACTAAATGCTTCTTTAATTAATAAAATGACTTTGTATAGAAACAAATCCAAGAGAGCTGCATTTTTATTTTCAAAATTTAGCTTTGAATAATATACGGTATAAACGTTTGATTATTAAATGTGCTCAGTCTACATAAATCTGATATTGGATAGAACAGGCTTTAAAATTCTAAATATATATATATATATATATATATATATATATATATATATATATATATATATATATATATATATATACACACACACACACACACACACCTCACTTACTGACCGGGTTCCATTCCTACAGCCTGGTCGTAGAACAAATTGGTCGTTAAGTGAGGAGTTAAGGGATTCCCTGTTCTGGTGCGTTAGTCTATGTTCGCGAACGCACCAGAGCAGGGAACCCCTCTAATCTATGATCAAGGATATTTCCCTTAACATAGATTAGAGGGGTTCCCTGCTCTGGTGCTTTTGTCTATGTTCGGGGAAGGTTCCCCAAACATAGCCATGCGCACCAGAGCAGGGAATCCCCACGACGGCTCAAACTTAAGCCTGGTCGTAAATGTGCGAGCCGTCATAAAACAGGTAGGTCGCTAAATGAGGACCACCTGTATATACTTTTTCTTCTCTAAGTCAGTGCTGAAACATATGAAGAAATTATGCAGGCAAAATGAGTAGCTGTTCTACAGAGTTTATAATTATAATTTTGTGCCTGGAGCTAAAGATCACAAGGAATGGGTGGGTGGTAATGGAAGAATGTTACAGAACTAGAAAAGTAATGAGATGAAGCACTTTTGTGTCAAACTAGCCCACCTGTGATAGCCGCATTACCAAGGTTATTGTTACCTAGTGTGCACTTCTGGTCTGCACCTTCGCTTGGCGCAGACCTTGTATATGCTTGCTGTGGGTTCCAGCTCTCAGATAGTTACCACTACAACTCTACGATACTATTGGTGATAGTGCTGGAGCTTGTGGGAGGGATGTGCATGGTCTGCACACGACAAAATATGCAGACCAGAAGATCTCTGGGCTCTCATGCAGATCTTCCCGTTTACTTTATAATGTTACTATATATTCAAAAGAATACAGACAAGCCTAACGGTATATTGTCTAGAGTGAGCACCAAGTCTTCAGTTGATAAATTTGAAAGAACAAACCCGTAGTGAAGATGTCACTATCCAAAATTCTATCTACAAGGCAATTATCATGACGCAAACCCAACTAAATGTTGTGTTCCAACTAGGATGATCGGTCACAACTAGTGCTGATGAAGTAGGCAGGAGATAATTAGGGGGAATACAATTTGAGAAAGGGATCTTTATCAGGAGTGGGGGGGAGGAAGAGAGACAGCAAGAGCTGAGTATCAACCAAGATGATGAATGCTGAATAGAATGAGGATGAGGTTTACTAATAAAGAGAAAATAGGGTGCAAAGGATGATGCAGAACAGAACTAATATGGATAAATAGAATAGAGAGAGATGAAAGAGTAAAGACGAAGAACACAATGATAGAGTGTGGGGACCAAGATCAACTGAAATCGAAAGGATGGGATGATATTAAAAAAAAAAAATTATTGTCTGAAATGAGGGTAAGTAATGAGGATTGGATTTAAAAAAAAAAAAATGTGTATAGGGCACTTTAAAAAAAAAAAAAAAAAAAAAAACATCAGATTTTAACCAAATAATAGGTTCTAAGGCTCACATGTGTTAACCATCAGTGTACCAGGAAATTTGTTGATGGATTGTGAATCACGAAAAGCTCCAGTTTTGCAGACTGTGATACCTTCTTCCCAACTATGTATAGAGAAAAAAAAAAAAAAATCTAAACTATAAACCCTCTACACTAAAATATTGTATTACTGCGAACACAATTGATGGGTTACAAAGTATTCATTGGTCATAGATTTTTTTTTTTTTTTTGTGTTTAGACAACTCTGAAAGTAAGTGGGTGAATCTGTGGGCATTAGTTTTGGATGTTCTAACTTGTGTTTAGTGGATAGAAAAAATAAAATATCTAGAACAAGCCAAATTGTTAATTATTGAGCTACTAAAGATTAATAAATATACACAGGTGTGTCAAGGGGCAATCTTGTTTTCCTGCCATAAATGAAACAAACAATAAAAGCAGTGATCTCCCTGTATGCCTGATCAGCCGTGCAAACAAATTGTCTATGGGAGAACAAAAAAGCCAGTCCAAACAGCTTCTGAATGAGAATCAGCACGTAGCACGCACAGCTGCCAGCATTGCACCATTCCTGAGTCAATTCATATTTAAAATTCATCAATCTGGACTTACAAAAAAAAACTACAACTTTTTAATGTATTTCAAAGACCCAGTTATATATATATATATATATATATATATATATATATATATATATATATATATATATACATATATACACACACACACACACACACACGCACACACACACACACATATATACACCACCTCTGAATTCTACAGGCTACCCATTACTTTTCAAATGGCGATCCCTGAGTGGTACGGGGAGGGTGAGTATGGAACAGAGCAATCTGCCCAGGAATAATCCTTCTTGTTCTAGTTCATCGAGCGAGTCCCCCCATGGAGGCTTCCGGCACCGGATGGCTCCCCTGGTTGGAGTAAAGCGCGTGATTGTTCCTCCGTCCGATTCTGTTCATCCTCAAGGAGCAGCCCCCAAACCTTTGCAGGTGGAGGGCTTGGTCGGTGAGTCTACCACTGCACATTCACATAGCTTACTGTCTTCTTTACAACACCTTATTGACTCAGTAGAGACGGAGCTGAGGGTGACAGGGAGGCGGTGCCGGTCGACGCTGTGCGTGAACAGGCGGAGTTGGCGGGCGGCATTCTTGACGTAGTGCGGCAGAATGCTTATGTCTCGTATGCACACCCCCTGGGTGTGCATCTTAAGCAGGACATTATGCACCGAATATGGAGGGTGAGTTCGTGGAGGTTTTTGCCCTGTTGCCTCTGGAGGAATATATTGACCTCAAGGAGGAGGACAAAAAGGATGTGAATAAGAAGAAGAAAAGGTATCACAAGATATGCAAGTCCTTTGGGAACTGGCTGCGGGCATTTTTTATCCACGCTAGTGTTATTGGCAAAAGGTCCCAGGGGATTTGCTCTTCTTTGGTTTGTTACCTGGATTGGATCTGGGAGGCGTGTAGGACATACGGGGGCATGGTATGGTGGAAATACGACAAGCCATTCCGCCAGCGACATGCGGCTATTCCTGGCATCCGGTGGGACCAAATGGACCTGCCGTTGTGGATGAAGCTCATGATGGCTCAAAAAGCGTCGCCCATTCAGCAGACAGCTGGCACAGGAGGCCAGTCACCTGCGACGGCTTCCCACAGGAAGGTTTTCTGCTGGCTCTTCCAACGATTATGGTTGGGAGGTCTCCAATCATTGCGCTCAGGTGTTACTCATGGCTAATTTATGTTTGGGATATAAAATAGTTTTTCCCCTTATTTGGTATGCTCCCTTGATAAAAGGCACATACGCCAAAACGTTGGGAACTATCTTGATTTTATTGTACCCTCCTCTCACTCATTCTGACATTTCTATTTTCTTTTGGTATGTTTATTTAGGATTGTTTTATACAGGTATCCATTCTGTTTTGTATCTCAATTGATACTATTCATTCTGTAGATCTTTGATTGATTATATTTATCTCCTGTTTTGAATACAGGTTTCATATTGATTATATATGTATGGTCTTATCTGTACTGAGATTTGCTATTGGATATTGTGTAATACCTGTGATTTTTTTGTACCTGTATAATAAAATGCATTTTATTTTAGTTGGTTACATAGTTACATAGCTAAAAAGAGACTTGCGTCCATCAAGTTCAGCCTTCCTCAGTCAGATTAATCCTTAGATCAAGAAGATATTACTCTACATTGAGAAATTATATCCTTGAATATTCTGTTTTTGCAAGTATGCATCTAGTAGCTGTTTGAACATCTGTATGGACTCTGATAAAACCACTTCTTCAGGCAGAGAATTCCACATCCTTATTGTTCTTACAGTAAAAAAAAAAAAAAAACGTTTCTTTGCCTTAGACAAAATCTTCTTTCTTCCAGTCTAAACGCATGACCTCGTGTCCCATGTAAAGTCCGGTTTGTGAATAGATTTCCACACAATGGTTTGTATTGGCCCTGAATATATTTGTATCATGTTATCATATCCCCTCTCAGGCGACGTTTTTCTAAACTAAGTAGGTTTAAATTTGTTAACCTTTCTTCATAGCTGATATGTTCCATTCCTTTTATTCATTTTGTAGCCCGCCTCTGCACTTTTTCTAGTGCTAGAATATCCTTCTTTAGAACAGGTGCCCAAAATTGCACAGCATATTCAATATGTGGTCTTACCTGTGATTTATACAAGAGGCAAAATTATATTCTCATCCCGAGAATGAATGCCCTTTTTCATGCATGTCAATACCCTACTGGCCTTAGCCACTGCTGATTGACATTGAACATTGTTGCATAGTTTGTTGTCTATAACAATTCCCAAGTCCTTTTCATGTGTTGTTATCCCGAATTCGCTTCCATTAAGGGTTTACGTTTCCTAACCAACCTATTCTTAAGCAAAGTTCTAAATCTGGAGCAAGAACATTCCATTGGTTTCCACGGGGACCTCTCCACTTTGAGAACTTTTCCCCGGAATTATTCTTTATGCATAACTGCCATTGTTCCATCATTTTAACTACTGGATACTCAGCCTGATTGTTGCTCAATGGTTTAACCGCATTATGAATTCTTTTGCTAATTAATTATGAAAAATGTAGCAAGCTCACTAATGCATGCATGGTTAGTCTGTTTTCTAATGCATGAGAGTCCTGAGCAGATATCCCCAGCTATTGACCTGTTAGGTCCTTAAAGGTTTAAATACCTTGCAAGAATAAAAAAACAAACCATCTTAGAAAAAGAAAATCACATGACTCTCACCACTAAATCAATGAGCAACTTTTGAACAGTCCATGAACTTTTTCTTGTCTACAGTTAAAATAATAATTAACACATTTGTTCCTCCCACTGCAAACACAGTAAAACGAAAGACTTTATTTAATCCTTTACATGCCTAGTCATTCTTCTAAAAAGAAAACAAAAATCATCACATGGGTATATTTAAAATGGCAAGTGTACCTAGGGCATTTTTGTAATGACATTCATAAGTATAGTACCATCACAGTGCACTTTGCCAAAGCCCTTTCTTAATGGGACCGTTGGGGTATAGATTGACCTATACCTATAATGTTACTTGCATGTAGTTAAATGTAACCTAGTTATTGCATGCATATCTCAAAACCTCGATACGGTATGTTCTTCTTAACTCCAATATCCACATTGAAGGTTGCGTGGCTAGGGGTGCACCTGCCCTTAAAATACTGTAGATGTCAGCTTTAGTCCATGTAATCTTTGGGGTTCATGATTGGGTTAGGTAAGCCAAGGGTTAGGGGGTAACCCGCTGTGATCTAATGACGTAGGGTTTGCCTTTCTCCTATACTCCATAAAGTGTACATCATTAGGAATGGTGATGTAACGAAGGCAGCAATGAATAATGAAAGCAGCACTGCATTGTGGGAATGATTATTACTTAAAACTTGTCCTTTCCATGGACAAATCTAAATACAAACAGGATAATTTACTAGTACAAATAATACAAATAATACAAACAGAGATCTCAAAGCAAATTTCACATTTTAGGCTTCAGTTTCACTTTTATGAGCCCAGGATCTGAAATTCTGATTGACGTTGACCTACATTTGCCGAATTGCTGAAAGTTTACTTTTCTCATTTAAAGACTTCTTAGATTTGACATAATTGTTGCAATACACAAAATATTTACTTTAGCTGAGCCTCAAAAATGGTAGATAAGACCCGCTGTTGCAGTTTACATTAAATATGGTCTTTTGGTTTTTAAATACATTTTTAGAACTTTTGAAAAACATTTTAATTTTAGTTTACTAAAGCCTTCTGGCAGCGTAAAGACTCCCGCAAGGGCACTT
The DNA here is from genome assembly GCF_036172605.1 of Pelobates fuscus. NCBI lineage: Eukaryota > Metazoa > Chordata > Amphibia > Anura > Pelobatidae > Pelobates > Pelobates fuscus. The sequence continues at coordinate 331,214,186 of NC_086319.1, forward strand.
AGAACTATGGTTTGAATGTTCATAACTTCCGAAGACATTCATAAATTCATCACCAGTTATTGTTTTCTATTGCTAGGAAGTGTTTATTCATAAAAATGTACTGCGTTTTATTAACAAATACTACAGTCTTTACATGTGCTGAATTATACGTACAACCAGGGCGACGGAGGATAGGGGCTGTGGGGGGGTGGTGCAAAATGTTATTCTGCACTGGCAACTGTAACTCTGGCTGAAAGGGATGCAAAATGCATTATGTTATAGCAGAGACGGACAAACTAAGTTTCACAGGAGTTAAGCCAAACCAAATTGTTTTCAGACCTTAAAAGTATGAAAAGAGATCTGTAATAATATACATGTGAAACTGTAAATAGACGGTATTGTGGCATGATAAAGATACAAATATAAGCATTTTCATACTATTTATTGATTTGAATTTGTGCTTTGTTTGGATTTAATTTCACTTTTCATTCCAAAATTTTAGATCGCTTTCCTAATTGTTTTTTTTTTTTTTTTTTTAATTGAAGTCAGAAGCAAATATAAACTCATGATAACAATAGCATACTAGAAACAGCAAAGGTAATATGTTAACTAAAAATGTTGCACTTTTTAATTTAAAGGAACACTATAGGCACTTAAATTACTAAATAAAGCAGTTTTAGTGTATAGATCATTCCCCTGCAATTTCACTGCTCAATTCACTGTCATTTAGGAGTTAAATCACTTTGTTTCTGTTTATGCAGCCCTAGCCACACCTCCCTTGGCTATGATTGACAGAGCCTGCATGAGAAAAAAAACAAAACTGGTTTCACTTTCAAACAGATGTAATTTACCTTAAATAATTGTATCTCAATCGCTAAATTGAAGTTTAATCACATACAGGAGGCTCTTGCAGGGTCTAGCAAGCTATTAACATAGCAGGGGATTAGAAAATCTTAATTAAACAGAACTTGCAATAAAGAAAGCCTAAATAGGGCTCTCTTTACAGGAAGTGTTTATGGAAGGCTGTGCAAGTCACATGCAGGGAGGTGTGACTAGGGTTCATAAACAAAGGGATTTAACTCCTAAATGGCAGAGGATTGAGCAGTGAGACTGCAGGGGCACGTTCTATACACCAAAACTGCTTCATTAAGCTAAAGTTGTTCAGGTGACTAAAGTGTCCCTTTAATAAGAATTTAAAGGACCTCTATAGGCACCCAGACCACTTCAGCTCAATGAAGTGGTCTGGGTGCCAGGTCCCCCTAGTTTTAACCCTGCAGCTGAAAGCATAGCAGTTTCAGAGAAACTGCTATGTTTACATTGAGGGTTAATCCAGCCTCTAGTGGCTGTCTCCCTGACAGCCACTAGAGGCGCTTCCACAATTCTCAATAAGAAAAATCGCATTGAACTCATGCTGGACGTCCATAAGAAAGCATTGATTAATGCTTTCCGATGGGCGGTTTAAATGGGTGCATAGCTCTGGCTGCCCATGTGCATTCGGAGCGGACGTCGGCAGGGGGAGGAGAGGTCATCAGCCCCAAGGGAGCCCTGTGCTGGATTAAGGTAAGTGGCTGAAGGGGTTTTAACCCCTTCAGCCCAGCGGGAGCGGGGAGACCTAATAACCCTGTAGTGCCAGGAAAACAAGTTTGTTTTCTTGGCACTATAACGTTCCTTTAACCCCTTAAGGACCAAACTTCTGGAATAAAAGGGAATCATGACATGTCACACATGTCATGTGTCCTTAAGGGGTTAAGGAAATTAAGTTCTAGATGAAAAACTTCTGATGCTCTTCTGTTGTTCTATGGTTAAATACAGCATTAAGGGGTTTACCTAAATTTCAAAACAAATGCCAAAATAGCTTCTCTGCAGAGTTAGATATTTTTTCCAAATCAACTATCTAGCCTAAATTTTGCCATTTTAAATTTAATTTACTTAAATTCTGATATTAGCGAATAACTGTAAAATAGAGATCACTTTTTAGACCACAGCACATGAACTGAAAAACCTGTTTAGTATGATATAGTATAGGAGTGTGAATGGTGGTTAAAGGGACACTATAGGGTTTAAACATGTTAAAAGTTACCATTTAGGTTGCTTGCCCACCCCTAGCCCCCTTAGCAAGGGTTAAAACTTATTTTCAGCATTGTGCAGTTGCGCTGCGCGGGTCCACTGTTGCAGGACCTGCACCCGATCCACCTTTTTGGCCGACATCTTCAGACTTGATGTAAAAGCATTGGATTGGCTCACATCGTCAAGGAGGCAGGGCGGGGGCCAAATTCTGGCCTGGCCAATCAGTATCTCCTCGTAGAGATGCAATGAATCAATGCATTTCTATGAGGAAAGTTCAGCGTCTCCATGCAGAGGGTAAAGATACTGAATGTCAGTGCTGAGCACTGTGCAAGCACTGCCCCAGGAAGCACCTCTAGTGGCCATCTGAGGAGTGGCCACTGGAGGTATCCCTAGGCTTTAATGTAAAGCCTACCTTTTCTCTGAATTGACTACATTAAGCTGTAGTTCTGGTGACTATAGTGCTATAGTGTCCTTTTAAAAAGGTATGGGAAACGGAATGAAAAGGATGCTTGGGAAGGCTCCCTGTATACTCTCAGAATAGATACAGTACTTTCTGACACTTTATTTAGGGGCTTTATTCTTTAAACATTGGGTTGGGCAAAGATGAAAGCTGAAATGACAAATGTACGCCAAAATAGCCAAGTTGTAGAATATCCACTTTCAAAACAATGTTCCGGCTCAGTTATTTCAGCCTAATTGGTTGTCAAATCACCAAAACTCCCTGTTTCAAGTATAAACATCTTGGGAATTGACAGAGTAAAACATCATAAAAAAAAGATACACTTCGTTATATCAAAAGCAACAACTAATGTTTGAGAGAGAAATAAGCTAGGACAGCAGATCAAATCAAACAATGGACAAATTGTTCATGATGACCGAGAAAAAAAAACCAAAAACAAAAAAATAATTTGGTTTCTTGATTCCAGGAATATAACAATAAATGCTGCCATGGCATCGGTTGGAATCCAACACTTAATAATAATAATTATTCAAAGATTGCTCTAAGTAAGACAAATAATATAGTATTGTATTTATACAGAAATAGGATTATGCATTTAATCACAGATTTACTGAAAGAGAAGTTGCAGTAGGAAGTTGACTGTCCTAATTTTCTAATTTTAAAAAACCATTGGGGGAAGTATGAATGAACAGTTTTTCTTTGTGGTCTTTATTTCACTGCGTTTTGTCACTTTGCATGACTAACTGGATCAATTGTTATTTTTGAAACTCAAAAAACCACCACCACTGTTTCTTACGTCTACTGCTACTGTAACAGTATTGAATAGATTTCCTTTTTTAAAACAAGTTTCAACTGCTGTGATTTTATTTCCCCCTCATCCATTATTTATTTTATGAATGTATTCCTTTATGAATACCTAATCTTATCTGATAGATAAACCAAAAGAGACTATATCTTACTGCATTGTGTTAAACAATAGACGATCTGGGTCTAATCTCACATGATGACCAATTAACTAAGGAAGTCATCTACAAGACAAGGACTCCACAGGTACCACCACCAGGAAAAGATAAACTATTCAACTATCACTTGGGTTAAGGACATACTGTAACAATAAGAAACAAAGCACACTTATCTTCAATGTGGAATTACATAGCTGTATACCAAATCGTACTTAATGCTAAACTAACCGTTTCTACACTAGCGTCACTTCTACATGAGAATTCCCTTTAATGACCTACATCTGAATATTTAGAGAGATGGGTTTGCATATATAAATATTGTGATAGAAGGTAAAGCATGGTAGAAAGAGGATCCAGGCACTCCAAGTATCCAAAGCTTAAATGTATGTATTGGGACAAGTGAGATACAGCAACGTTTCGACCCCTGATAGGGTCTTTGTCAGGCTTGTCTTTGTCGAAACGTTGCAGTGTCTCACTTGTCCCAATAAATACATTTGAAGATACTTTGAGTGCCTGGAACCTCTTTCGTCCACTGATATCTACTCCCTGGGGTTGGTGCTGGCCCTTGGTCCAGTTTAGCACCCGGATCTTCACGTGATTGGAGTGCGTTTTTTTTTTTTTTTTTGTTTGTTTTTTGCAAAAGGCAGTGGACAGTAGCAATGGGGAGATTATATATTCCTCCCAAAGCACTGTAAAATAGAAGTCCCAGGGAAGAATTGATACTTTATCCACAGCCATAATTTAACCCCTTCACTCCTAATAATAAGGATAGGTGCCTATCAAAGTGAGTTTTGAATCTACATCCCAACCCTTACACACAAATATTATCATCAATGTAAATTAAAACAGATATTAACGTTGCATTTTGCCCTTTAACAGCATTATGCTTTAACTCATTTTAGTTAAAACAGATTAACACGCATATTGTCACATTGTCATCAAATAATGTGCTATACGCATACTGTCAAGAAAAACACATTTACACATTGCTATCCAAAAATAAAAACTACAGTTTCTGTTCCCCCCCCATGGTACAATAACATGGTACGGTCATGTTTGTTTAAAGGACCACTATAGTGCCAGGAAAACATACTTGTTTTCCTGGCACTATAGGGTCTCTAGGTCCCACGCACCCTTAGAGTCCCCCTCCCGCCGGGCTCCAGAGTGAGCAAGGGGTTAAACACTCACCTTTTTTCCAGCGCCAGGCTCCCTCGGCGGTGGGGACTCTCCGCCTCCTTTCCCCGTCACCGGCTGAATGCGCGGCAAGAGCCGCGCGCGCAGTCAGTCCATAGGAAAGCATTCTCAATGCTTTCCTATGAACGCTGGCGCCTTCTCACTGTGAAAATCACAGTGAGAAGTGCGGAAGCGCCTCTAGCGGCTGTCAATGAGACAGCCACTAGAGGCTGGATTAACCCATAGGTAAACATAGCAGTTTCACAGCAGAATTGGTTAATCCTAGATTGACCTGGCACCCAGACCACTTCATTAAGCTGAAGTGGTCTGGGTGCCTATAGTGGTCCTTTAAGGGCTGTTTACTATGATGTCATCCCTAACTAGAGAGTAATACTGAGATCAGATTTTAATATCTTGAAACATCACAATTAGTCGTACTTGCCTGGTACCCATAATCCAAACTTGTGATTTAGACCAGTGCGATTACCATACATCAGTAGGAGCTGATATATGTGCATTTTTATACAAAGCAAACCCTATATTTCAATGTGTTTATAGGAATGCAGCAAAACTTTGGCTGATTTGATGGGTTTGATCTATTTTAGCATCTTGTTTCTTTAGCAACGAATGGGTTAATTGGCACTGCAGTCCACAAATTGCAAAATCAAATGCATACTTTGTTCCAGTCATGCTAAATTTCCATATAATAGCTGAATGTCCCTTCAAACCACCACAGGACAGTTTGGTTTGTATAGCTCTCAGTTTTAGGAGTTATTTTGAGTTTTCAGAATTAGCAGTATCGTTTGAAATAAACCAGAAATGGCAAGACCCGAAATTAATTGCAGTTATACATATGTTAAACAGAAAATCAGAATGTGTCAAATCAAACATGGTTGAAAATTTGCAGTGGTAATTTAATGTTGTTGGTTACTTTGCTTTGTATTTAGACAATTTGGGGAAAGAAGATAATTTGACTTGTTAGGACTGTTTTCTAAACAGCAACAGTATTTATTGACATGGTTATACTCATATCTAAAGACTTGTGATTGTGGCAAATACTGTGCAGGGCCTGTGGTAAAGTCAGAAGCCTTGAATACTTTTGCTAGCTTGGTTTCTAGCCAAATGCCATATAGATTAATAATTCAACATGGCTTCCAAAATTATTAAAAATAGTCTTATTTAGCATTCATCAGATGTGATGAAAAATTGTTAGAAATTCAAAATATTTGAAATGAAAAAATCTTCAGTTTAGCTTTACTTTTGGGTTGTGTATTTTGGCCCAAAATGTGAAATTCACTTTGAATTTGTTTTGAGGGGCAATTCAGATTTTAGCGAATAAATCTGTATGTGTTTGGTCATGAGTCACATATATGGCTTGCACATCTTGGGAGAATGTAGCACTGGGTTGAAATCAGCTTGTTACTCATGGGGGTATCTCAAATAAACTGATTTGATTAGTCATTTGATTTCCCTCCTATGCCATATGAGTTCTACTGTGCAACAGCATTAAGACGCAAACTGTGTGCAGGGAAATGTGGCGGACAATGTAACCCTATTTCTAGACCATTATCTTTATCCATCAGTGTTCTTATCACATGTTGTAATGTGTCTTCATGCTAGGTCATTCCGTGAAATGGATTTCTGTATCTGCAAACTAAATACAAAACAAACTATTTTTTCAGTGATATTATCTTGTGGGAGACAAAGCAACACTTACCTAAAATACCTAGATATATCTTTACACTGAAACCCATTATCTTTGAACCACTGAGCACAGGAATGTTGTGCAATCAGTGAAAACAGACCTGTCATGCCAAAGCTTTCTATTTAAAGAATATAGAGGGGAAAGCACATCTCAGTTATACCAGATTTTTGTTAATAAGTCTGGAAGGATAAATATATCTGTCACTCTAGAAATTTTTATTTTTGCAATACTTGATAGTTTTGTGACACTCCTTTTTCCCCTCATTATCCCAATATCTTCCAATAGCCTATTCTGTAAGCCGCCCATCTATCCTTATAGATTCTAAGTTCCTACTGGAATATGGCCCATAACTCCTCCTATATTTGTTTGTCAAATTTGGTGTGGCCTCATATCTATTGTACCTTTGTCTTTTTACTTGTGCCAGCTGTACACATGTACAGAGCTGTGAAATGTGTTGGTGCTTTATAAATAAAATTAATAAAAATGCCATTGGTTTAGCCATCCACTGTCCTATAATCTACCTGTAAGTTTTGTCCATCTGTCTGCCCATGTATACAAACATACATTGTTGTATTCCTGTTGTGGGTACAGCTGAGCTCTCCCCAGGTGTTTTTTCTTAATTCATCTCCCATCCCTTATTTCTCAAACTGCATGTTCAATCTCTCTGCTCTTCCCTGTTTATCTCCACACCTCTCCTGTCTTACACGGTCTGCTTGCCTGGTGGTTCTGTGTCTAAACCGCTCATATTTCACATGTATACATAAAAAATGTGTATGGCAATTCTATGCTCCTCTCATCTCTATTTATAAGGAGGTTGTCTGCTCCCACCCCTCTTGTACTTTTGTTCAGTTTATATCTGGATGTTCTCTCACCTCAAGGGCAAACGGCATTACTTAGAAGCTACAATCGATAAAACATTCAACATTTCTCCTTGGTACTGACTTTTGAAAAAAAAACGCTTTCATGCCACCCCAAACAATAGATGCTGGTTTTGGGGCTTCCCAGCAACAGCAAATATAAAAAGCTTAAAAAGAAGAAGCGCTTTAACTCAAATGCTGCTTCTCCTAAATGAGAGAGAAACCGTTTGTAAAGAAAAAGACACTTAAGGGGTTCTAAATCGGATTTATTAACGTTGAAATCCAACCTTAAAATCACAAATGCCAACATATTTTTTTAAAAATCAATTGACATAATATATCTACTTCTGCTACTTGTCAACTATACTTTCACCACTTTAATACACAAATCCAATGCCACGTTACGATTTTTTTTAAATCTATTGCATTAACTTTTAAATTGCTATAATGCAATGACATCCAGTAAAGTCCTCTCTGTTTTAACGCTGTTCCCAGGTGTTTGAGAACAGGCTGCCATGCCTAGTTGGTGTATGCTACTAATGAGGAGTTATGCAATCGTAGTGGATGTTGTTTTCCCATTCTTTTTTGGTAAAAAAAAGCAAATGGCAGTGTAAGCATAGTCGAGTCCCAATAGGGAAGGTTATAAAATATATACATTGTTTATTTTTTTCCTTCCTCTTCAATTCACAGTTGCATAGTGCAAACATTTCACATCCTCCATAAAAAGAAATTGAATTTGTAGCAATTAGCATAAACAAACATGATTAACATTCTTATAGGTATTTATATATACACATGCCCACCAAACTGTACATAGTTTGGGTGTGTGGACATTTGTTGGGGGGTGGAGAGATACTGAACGAGATTAGTTTATTATAATAATTTAACACACAGCTCAGGTTTTCACCTGTGAATAAATAGGGCACATCTTATTTCTAAGCCAGTGTTACACAGTAGTTATAACCTCAGGAAGTTGTTCAGGAACTCATTTGGCAAATGGAACTCATTGTAATAACCAACAACATTAAGAAGAGACATTTCACTTAATTGTTTAATGTCATATGTACAGCGCTACGGAATTTGCCAAAGCTTCATTAATTATAAAATAATAATATGTATTTGTTATGGCTAATTCTCAAGCTCAGTTATTTTGACCAAAAAAGTACTTCTATATGGACTTTATTACCTATATAATTAGATACGGCATTTTTAGGATTCTAACACCCATTAGAGGACATCTGTTATCAAGAAAACCAAAACAGGTAGGTGACTGAGTAAGATATTTGTAAGTGTATACATAATTCGTATCTCGTGCTGATGAAATCACCACCAAATCCCTAGACTAGAAGCCACATTTGGCACATGCTTCCTCCAGAATGGCTGGAAAAAGCTATGAGGAGCTGCAGCCATTGATGTAGGAGTCAAAGAAAATCAGGGGGGAGTGGGGAAGAGTCTATAAGTAGAATGGGATAAATAAATAATATAGGTTTTGCTTTTCATAAAGAGGACTCACTAAAGTGAAAATTACAAGGAATTTCAAGCTTAAGGGCCAAAACGAATAAAATGAAAACAAATTGAATTTTTACTATTCTGACCTACATTTTGAAATTCATTATGAATCTGCAACAATTCTCACTTTAGTGAATAACTCTGAGAGTTCAAACCTCACTTGTAGAAGGGCGACTAACTGCTCAGCTGTATCAGTGGCCAACTTAGTAGTTGTGGTACTACACCTATTATAATTATGGCATTTTGTTTCAATTTCTATAAAATTTGCATGCTATATAAAACAGATCTCCATCATGTCTGCAAAGAAAGAGTCCTTTAAATAGACAAAATACAAAAGGAATGCCAAGGCAATTTAAGGATTTTAGGGAGGGCATATGTTTATCCGTGCATGTTTGCAAAACAATGTCTCCGTCTTTTTCCTCAGGACAGTCTACCTCCCTTATATGTTAAATAAGGGATTTAGAGGAGAACAATGCATAACCCTACCATGATTTATAGATGATAGATTAAAAGAAATACTTCATAAATCTGTGCATCTTTAATGCATAGTAAAGATGAGGCGATACAGTATTAAAATGTTCTAAATGTTAAATACGATTAACTTTATGGTTAAATACATAGTTTATAGTTATATTTTATAAGTTTCCACTAGTTCATCAAAACAAAAAAAACATAGAACAGTAAATTCCTCCCTCAGAATCGGTTTCCAAAAGGGACCGAAGTGTTGGAACTCCACAATGGTTACTATAGTATCAGGAATGCAAAGCAGCACTGGGAAACCATTTACTGAATTTACTGGAAGAACGCTTCAAAATCCTTTCCACCGGCCAGTTTTGTAACTCAGAGGTATTACATTGCAAACCCTTGCACATACATTGCATCCCATATACTCACGTATAGTGCTTTTCCCATTCAAACAAATGAGTGAGCACGGATTCCCAAATTATTTTAGATATTCTTACTTATTGATGGCTGGATATAAGGATTTTATTGTAAATCCCTCAGAAAATATTTAAAAGGGGCACTATAGTCATTCAGACCACTTCAGCTCATTAAAGTGGTCTGGGTGCAGTATCCCAGTCCCACTTAGTCCTGGAATGTGAATCATTGCAGTTCTTGAGAAACTGCAATAATTACATAACAGGACTAAGACAGCCACTAGAAGCACATCCTGGTGGCTAACTGACTTTTAGGTCGCCTAACAGACTCTGGACATCCTCACAAACTGCACGAGGACATCAAGCGTCAGTAAAATCCCCATAGGAAAACATTGAAGCAAAGCTTTCCTATGGCAATGGCCGAATGTCCTCGCCGGGCATGCACATAAGTCACTGCGGTGGATTACGTCGGCGGAGGTGAGTGCCAACTTAGCGCCGAAAGACACTGGGTGCTGGAATTGGGTAAGTGACTAAAGGTTTTTTGTTTTTTTAACATTTTATGAGCTGAGAGGGTGCAAGGTGTGTGTGAGCAGGGAGGGGTGGGGGGTAAGGACTCTATAGTGTTAGGAATAGGGATGTGTATTGCTAACACTAATTGAATCCCCTTTAAAATTGCAAGACAATTATGTTTTTTTCTATTATTTACAGAGATTTTTTTTTTTTGCAGATTTCATTGTATTATCTGAAAATCAAATAAAAAAAGATGCTAGCCAGCCTATAGTGCTTAATTAAGGTTGTCAATGGGAGGTCCCAGAGCTTACCAACTTATTATCATTAATCCCACTGGACCTGGCACCAGCTAAGCTGCGTGGCAAATCTTTTACTTGTGTGAGGCAGTACCAGGAGCGCAATATGAAGATAGAAAGGAGGTTTAAAAAAAATGCAAAAGTAATGCTCTAACTTTTAGAATAACAAACATGTCAAAAAAAAATCTGTATTGAAATGTTGAGATTCCTTTGCAGCAAACACAGCTGACACTAAAAGGGTTAAAATCAATGGATGAATGAATTAACTCTATAAATGACAGCAAGGGGAATAAACCCCAACAACCTAGAGTGACACAATGAATTTGCAATGATGTTATAAGGTTCAGTCATAAGAGCATTTTGAAATGTCCCAAAATTAATTTGGGAGCAGGATAAAACGCTTGTCACAAGTCACATTACTCTGGGAGTGGTCTAGACAGTAGGACAATAGGTTTGCAATGAATGAAGCTTGTTTTAATCCCAGGCTCAGTTTGGTGTGACATTGGGAAAGTCACTTCCCCTGCCTGAGGCACCATCTGCAGAGTGTTTAGAGAGATGGGGGAGGGAAGGACACAAATAGTGCAAAAAAAAAAAAAGGGGGGGGGGGTCAACTGTAAAATTAGTACCTCATTCTTGTGTGAAATGAAGTCTAGCAATGCAGATTTGTAGTCAATATTGAAAGGGGATATGTAAAAACTGGTTAATTAAGTACACTGTTCAGCCATACCTAGCACAACAGAAATGTTCAAAGGAATCTAGGAAATGTGTGATTTGTTCAATAATGAAAGTTCAAGGGTGAGTTCTAAGGAGGCTTTTTCCATGTAACCAAAACCACAAGAATTATATAGGGTGACTATAAAAGATACCATCTGTTAGCATTTAACAAACCATTTATATATATATCCCATTGTCCATTGATTTTCTCTATAACTAATATGGGTATTTTTATTATATCAATTCAATATGCTATGGCTAATCACTAACAACAATTATTCATACAAAGTAAAAAAAATCATAGTGAATTCAAAGTGAAGTTCAAATTTAAGGCCAAAGTAGCCTTAGTGGATGCATAGCTGACTTAGAGAATTTTTTCAGTTTGGCTATTTTGGCCTAAAATTCACTTTGAATTCTCACTTTTAGTTAGCCCTGTAAAGTTTGAATTGTCAGGAATTCTAAGTGAATATCCAGTTTTAGGCCCAAAATTCAAATTTTACATGGTTATTTACAAAGACATGTTTCAATTGAGGTGCTGTGGCATAAAATGTGATACTCCCTTTTAAATCACTTCCAGTGCTAGTCACAAAACTCCAAATCTCGAAATAAATACAATTAAATTTGTGTTAAAATAGTTGATCTGGAAACTTTTCCAACTCAGATAAAGTCACAGCTTGGCTATCTGAGGCACAGTTTTGTGTTTCTGATTTATTTGCTAATATTCCGAGTTCAGTAAATAATCTTATCAAATATTTCTGAATGGGTTTAATTCACTAAACATGGAATTGAAGCAAACCGAAAACCTGATTGCAAAATATTGGCTAAAATGGCTAAGCTGTTACTGTAACTGAACGGCAGAATGTTTCCAAATCAGCGATTATAAATTGTGCAATTTAATTTCCAATTCAAAATTCTGTGGTTAGTGAATGAGCCCCAATGTCTTTTGTACAGCAAGTTGAGGGTGATGAGACTTACAGTCCTAGAACAGGAGGATAGTATAAACGAGCAGACCCTTAATGTAGTGATTTAATCCTATGGAATTTGTTTAACGTTGCTTAATAAAGATAGTTCATTGTCTCTCTTGGAAGAGCAATTTAAAATAAATGCATGCAAATAATTTCAATCTGAATGGTTCGTTTGGAATACTAATTGCCATGGGGTGGGACAGACACGCTCGACGGACAAAAGGTCCATTTTCTATTAATTACGTTGGTAAAACGTATGAATACCCCATAATTGACATTTCATTTATCTTGGCATTATCTCGGAGACCTGAACATTTCCATATGTGGGTCTCTCTTCTTGCAAATGTGTATTTCTGTTAAGAGGGCTCGTTCTAGGGTTGGGTTTCGTGTGCTTATGATGATGCTACGGAAAACTGTAAAACAAAAGAAAAATGTCCCTGATCATGATGTTAACTTTTGTGGCTGTGGCCTAACAATGTTGGCAGTGGTGCCAAAGAAAAAAAAAATGCCAAAGCCAGCTGTGCTGTTCACAGTCGGATAATTTCTCTATAGCGCCGAATGGTTATGGAGCCAGTAGCCTGTTGTGGCCAAGGACAGAATGATGGATGGTCTACACACTGTGCCCAAGTTTAAAAAGAAAGGCAGAAGTTCACTGCACGGATGTTAAAATGCTAATATGGATTACTTAACAAAAGGCCAACGAGACAGGAAAGATGGGAAAATGGGGGCGCCTCATGTTATGAGATTTGATGGCTTTTCCTACTCAAACATTAGCCTGTTGGAAGCAGTACAGTTTATTAGCTTTCCTGTTTGAATAAACTAAATCAGCTTATTATTGACTGCCCTGCACTGGCAGACTGTGACACTGGATATATAGCATGACACACCACCTGCTGATTATGAAATTGGTACCAGGAGGCTCACATTTAAGATGTTCTGTGAACATTGCTCTATGACAAGAAAAAAAAAAAAGAAAAAGAAAAAAAAAATGAAACACGTTTTCTTCTGAATGTGAAATAGGCAGCAATTCTCTGCGGAAGTAAGAACTTAATTTAATGGCTTATAAAAGGATTTTTAACTGTAACCATAATGGCTTATCTAATGTAGGAAAACAGATCATCTTCCCTTACGAACGTGAGAAAGATAGCATTGTTCTGACAATTTTAATTTCACGCAATTTGTAAGTACTAGAACTGAACCTAATGTTATCTTCTGTAGTTTGAAGGTAGTACAGTTTTCATGCCTATGATAGCCTTGTGGATTGCGAAGGGTTAAACCATCGCTATCCTTTGACCTCAGGGAAGGTATTCTGAGTTTACTACTTTAGGGGAGGAACAGGTATGTTCAACAAGAATTGACTTGATCTCTTTCTCTCGGTTTGTTTTGTTCAGTCTCTTTTTAAGATTTGTGCCAGGTGTTAAATTATTTCTTTTCTTCGGGGGAAATATAAAGCACACATAGTCATCTTTTGTTTTCCGACCTCTACGCAGTGCCCACATTGAATTCTAAGCACTTTTCTCGATTGACAAATCATTGTTTATGCAGTTTAATGCATTAATTGAACATGTCATAACCTCACGAGTCCAATATTATATAGCGATAATTAAAATTCATAAAAGGGCATTCAGTTTGAATAGGTCATTTTAGTAGGATTGCATTAATGTAATGTGTAATTAGTTGTATTTGTACACTGAACGCCAGAACATATATATATATATCCCTTGCAAAATTAGTATTTTGGAAGGGGGGGGGAGAGTTAATCTGACATTATCTCCAAGGCTCTTTGGCACTGAAAGGTTTACAATTCAGAAAACGGACATGCAATGAGATTCAAGATTGTTTTCAAACGGTAGAAAGTAAGATTTTGGTTTCTGATCCCGAAAATACAGTCATATGTCAAAGGGGGTAGTTGTGTGTTTATATGCTACAGAGAGACACTACATGAGTAGTAAAAAAAAAAAAAAAAAAAGCCCAGAACTAGAATTAATTTTAAGTCATGTAGGATGGCGCAAAAGTATTACAAGTTTCACACCTCCTTCAAAAAGTTCCGCATTTATTTCTGCCAATATAATTAGATCCTTGAACTATACAATTAGGTATGAATGACATGGCACATTCATCTTTTCAAAACGCTTCCTTTCTGAGTAAGGAAGATGATTATAGGTGGATTTCCGTGATGGAACATTGCATCCAAATTTTCATTAGGTATACAGTTACATTTTGGCACATCAGTAATTTGCTCTGGCTCAAATAAAGCCCAATAAACGTCCAATCTCTATAAGCCAATAACTGCTTTGCTGGGTATGTCACATAGATCAAAAGTCTGAAGAATAGCAATTATAATAATATGATAAAATAAAGCAAATGAAGGCACAAAGTATATCCTAAATGTGAATACATTAAATAGAAAACAAACCTGGTTTAATAAAATTATCACCGAAGTGCTTTTTCTATCCCATAAGAAATAATGTATTCCATACGCATGACTCCAAGTGAGAGCTGCATTTTAATGCAATCTCATTCATATGTGCTTTGTGTACTTCTAACCCTACTGATGATAGCTTGAGAGGTATGCATTATTTATGGATACTAAACTTTGGAAGGGTTAATACACAATGAGAGTGGAGCCACAGCATTGTAGCTTGCATGAGCAATTTGAATGCTTTTAAGTCCATTTAGATCAGCAAAGGAGGTCAAGCAAGTGGCAGCTAAGAGGTTAAGCAGGCAGAATGTAAGTGACTATCTGCCCGTATGCAATAATTCTGGCTGGTCTATTCTACACAGTGTCACTGACATAAAACAATCCTGGGAGCTGTGAGGTGTGGTTTCAGTAGGTGGTGCACTGCACTAAACACAGATTTCCAATTCAGTATCTCTATTGCAAAACCTTATTCCACACACAGGCAGAGTGACCTTTCTGTTACATTCTGGGATCAGATATTTAAACCTTGCTTATCAATGCCCTAATCCACCATATTCGTGTCATAATGTGCACTGATAGGAACACACACACAGACAAAACAACAAGAAAAGTTCATTCTATTAATACATGAACAAAACAAAGCGTTCGACAAATAAAAGTGCCTGGAAGCCATGGGCTTTAATTCCAGCACCGCACAGAGAAAGCACAGCTCTGACTATCCTATTTGTTTCCATGCATAATTTATGGCAGAATGAAATCTAGCTCCCTCTATAACCCGGAGCATTGCTCTTACTGCGAGTGGAAGGGAAGCACCCACTGTTTTGCCAGCATTACCCCCTCAGTAAATCATTTCCATGTAGGCAGGGGGGTGGAGAATACAAAGTTGCCATACATTAAACCAGCCAATATATTTCAATACAGCAGCTACAATGGCAGAAGAAAAAACATACACATTACTAAATATATGTAGGACTTTCTCACCCTTCTGGGTGGTATTTAAAATATATATATATATATATATATATTGCATACACACAATAAAAGCCTACATGCACAGGGTTTGGATAACCAGAACCATTTCAGATTGTATAAAAACCGTCCAATGCTTGCCACCGCTGTGGTGCTGAAAGCCTTAACCCTAGTAATGGGCAATTATTAAATATACAGCGTTAACCCATTCGTGGCATGCTTGGCCATACCCGTCATGACAGAGAGGAATGCTACCCCCCTGTCCCTGAAGGGGTTAATAGAACGCCAGGGTTCCATCGGCAGAAGCTGCAGGGAACAGGTTGCACCGTGTCCCAGTGTACGGCGAGATCGGATCCCCAGTCTCTCACTTAACACGATGAGCGGCAGGCACACTCCGGGGTGGCGGACTGCAACTCCCATCACACCACGAAAAGCGGCGCGTTTGGCCGAGCGTGATGGGGTTTGCAATCCAAAAAATGACAGAAGTTGCCATTTGATTTAGATATTAGAAAAAAATAACAATCAACATAACTCACCTATGGTAACTAGTCGGGGCGATACAAGGGGGGTAAAGGGTTGTTGGGGTGGTAATGCCAACCTCTCGGGGTGCTACTTTTCCATCCCCCAAAACATGTTGCAAATCCTGGTATCCATCAGCTAACTTTGCCAGCAGTGTATATGGGTCCTTTCTAGATCTAGTCCACCAAAGCAATGTTTATTTCATCCAGCTGCGAGCAGACAGCACAGGGGAGGGGGGAAATCCAAATCGGTTTAAAGGGTCTGTTCATCCCACCGTCCTAGAGACCCCAGCAGTGTCTTGAGGCCCAGCTGCAAGCTTTCTGATCTTCAAAGCTCTCTAGGTTGATCAAATGGCACTGAGACAGCGGACTGCCTTAACCCCCTCCCCTCCCTCCTACACCACCTCCCCCCAAACACACTCCCACCCCCCCAGCACAGCTCAGTAAACACAGAGCACAGCCCCAACTACAACTTCACCCCAGACCACCTCACACAGGGAGAAAGCTTCACACAGAGACAATTAAATCCCCTAGACACTAATACACGGCTGAACTTTACCTACCCCTCTCCCTCCGCAGACACACAGTACGATCAGTGCCCGGTCTTTGCCCCTCTCAGAGTGGACACCTTGCATTCAGACCCCCTCCCACCCAGCCCCTCATGCTGTGCCATGCCTGCACCTTGAATAGAGAGAGAGACACACTGACTGCCAACTAGCTTGTATTTAATCAGCCGCTTACCTCATCAGGGAAATAGCTGGATATATTAGTATTAGTATTATTGGTATTATAATTTTGCTCTCTGCTGCTGTTGCTCCTGCTTCTTTGCTCATATAATCCCAAACTGGTAAAAAGCCTCCCATCAGTAGGGCAAGCCAGGAGAAAAACAAACTGAGGCAAGGCAAGTGCTGTAATTCGATCCATCTCCACTCAATCCATCAAGAGATCACAGTAGGCTGCTTACCAATAAACCAGCTCCAAACCAGGGTTCCACCCCTAACTGACTCCTGCACCACAGATGGCTGCAGATTTGGGCTGTTCTCAGAGAGGTCTTTCTGTCTGGTTATGTCTATGTATGTGTGTGTGTGTGTGTGTGTTGCTAATGTTGGAGAAGCTCTTAGTTTATTCTGACCCTTCAGTGGCCTCTTTAACCCCCCCTCTCCCCTCCACCCCTTCCCCCAATCCAGGACTCCTGCTACACCACTGCCACAACTGAATATGAAGACTGCAGTTCTGACTTGTCTCATTAGAACCACATCTTACTACAGACATCCTGAAGAGAAATATTTTTTTTTCCTGTCCAGCATTTTGCATGCACAATCTCAGCAAAGTTCATAGGTTCCTTTGGCAGAGAATACTTTGTTCTTAGCTGTAGGAAAAAAAACAAAAACAAAAAAAAACAATACAATCACAGATATGCCGCAGTTTAATATTTTTTTTATTTTTTTATTATTATTTAAGCCTTTTATTTATTTTTTAGAAATGTTATACACAGATTTGCATTGCTTTGTTTTGATTGAAAAGTCATCACAGTAAAATGTGATCTGCAGACTGATTTCTCCATGTTTAACATTTTACTTTAAAAAAAAAAATAACATGTTGCTCAAATGACTGTCAATTCTAGTCAAGTGAGTTTACATTAATATTCAGCTAAATATTATCACAGCTGTACAAAAATAAGCTACTGATGTACACCATGTCATTCATTATTTTTTTAATTTTTTTTTCCAGATCACTATTCTGTTGTGTGTGTCTACATGGGAATGTCAGTAAAGATAAACAGAACAAACTATACAGTGAAAATGTTATACATATACAATACAAACAAAAAAATTATTAACCCCTTCAGGACACATGATGGAAATATTCCGCCATGATTCCCTTTTATTCCAGAAGTTGTGTCCTTAAAGGGTTAAACCTATTATTAGTTTTTACAGACATGGTTTAATTACCAATACATATATGTTAATCCCTCCTCCCACACACACTTAGATAACTGGTACACTGCTTATTATTTGGTCCACGTCACTAGGTTTTCTAATATAACCCCAATGGGCAGCACTAATCCTTATGTTGTCAAGGTATCAACCTTAGTGTTACAGAGATCATTTTCTGTACAAAGTTGCCATTAACTACAGTTATTTCTGTATTTGAAATTAAAGGAACACAATAGATATGATAGTAGAATATATATTTTTAATACAGTATACAGATCATAGAGTGTAAGCTCATTTGAGCAGGGATTTCTGTAGACATATTTTTGTCTGTTGATTACTTACTGTGAATTACACATTGTATAACTGTCAAGTCCTGTGAAAACTGTTGACACTATATGAATAATAATAAAAAATACATTTAAAATATAAAAATAAATGTAATTAATAAGAAATGTAAAAAAATAACCTTGCCTTTCAAGTTCCTGCTGAGGGAGGCTGCAACTTCAGGCAGACTTCCCCACTGACCAGGTTAGGGGTAGGGTTAGGGTTATGGTTAGGGGTAGGGACAGGGTTAGGGGTTAGGGGTAGTGTTGGGGGTAGGGTTAGGGAATTGCCGAAGTCTCAAATTCAGAAGTCCCAAACCAAATTGCAGAAGTCCCGAATTTCAGAAGTGCCGAACCGAACCTAATTTTTTGCCCATGCACATCCCTAATTTAAGGGGTGTTCCAGTTGTGTCCCAAAGCAGGGCTTATTATTCTTCTCTCTTATCAGCTTAGATTTTTACCTGCACTTTTTTCTGGTAAAATGGCCTCCCCTGCTGTATCAGACACACAGGAGGACAATGACACAGTGCTCAAAGTGACCTATAGTCCTTAAAGTGGCGCTGTCACCTTCTTTGGTCCATGCATATTTTGTAAAGACACCCTATGATGTAATCGCCACCTGGTGTGCGGTGTCCTAAGGGAGGGTACAGGGAAGGTAGGTTTTTCTCATCTGTCCTTCACAGCCGCTGCTATTGCTATCCTGGCGATTTTCTTCTTCTGCCAGAAACCCATGTTAGTGCTGTTTTATCGCAAGTATGAGACTACAGATTTGCAGCTGCCACCATTAATTCAGACCTCCCCTGAAACTCATGTGTTGAGAGAGAGACTAGGGAGTCCATATAATCGTGTCTTCCCAGCTCTTCTTCCAGCATATGGCTAATTGGGGAGAGGGGCTGAATCAGAATCAAGAACACCATCCACAAATAGAAGTTGCTACCCAGCATTGTGATTCCCACCAGTTTCACACAGACCAGGACATGTATGTCCCAGTTGCCCTGTGAGTTAAGGAGCCCCAGCTAACCCTAACCTTATTATTCATTGTTATATAACCATGCCATATAATGCCGAAACATGCATTAGGCAGAAAAGAATGCCATTATTGGTTTTCTGAAAACATGTATAATCTACTTGACCTTCTGTCTTGTGTCTTCATATGATATCTCGAGAATCACTTAATAGCATTATTTTACCATAATACACACTTCAATTTTGTTGACACATATTTCGCCATTATATACCATATTTCTTTTGTAGGATGCTTACTTGTGATGCTAAACTAACTAGGTCTTTCTAACCACATAATAGCTCATATTATGGGTTTGTGTGAGATATTTGCATTCCTTATTGCACCACACCATTTTTATCATCTTTCACCTCCCGGCCTGCAAACTTGCATTATGCTACACCTTAATCTCCATGTCATTCATCTACTGATAATATTTTGAAGCTAAGATGAATGATAGCTAATGACTTTTTTTTTTGTGTTCTTGACCTGCTTGTTCCTATGCCTCTCAGCATAGTTAATGAATAATATATGCTCTGTTTGCCTGTAATACTTTAAAATCCAGAATGGAAAAAGATGACTTGTAAAATCTGGATCCATAGCACTAAAAAGTGTTTTACCTCCTGAAAACTGCTCTCTTATGCCATTAAAAAGAATGATGATTTGTATATGGCTCGGAGCTCTCTTGTTTTGGGACTTTATTGCGTACAGTAATGTTTGTCAGAATCAGATGGTCACATAACATCTTAGCTGTTATATGACTATCCATCTGTGCCTAAATTGCAATTTAAATAAGCCTTTTGAAAGTAAATATCCCTGACAGTTTAGGGATTTTTGTACCTCTTTAGGACCACTGTTAGATAAATCGCTTGTTATTATGACAGTCCTTTTTTGTTGTTGGTCAAGAAGGAGTTAAAGGGACTTTCCAGTGCCAGGAAAACAAACCATTTTCCTGCCACTGCAGGTCCCCTCTCCCTCCCTCCCGCCCCCCATCCCAAGTTGCTCAAGGGGTTAAAACCCCTTCAGTGACTTACCTGTATCCAGCGCCGGTTCAGGGAACGCGCACACTCCTTCCCCGCCGACATCACCTGGCGGGGGAGACCTATGGAGCATGCACGGCCGCCGGTGGGGGAGACCTAATGTGCATGCGCAGCAATGCCGCGCACGCGCATTAGACCTCCCCATAGGAAAGCATTGAAAAATGCTTTCAATGCTTTCCTATGGGGATTTCAGCGACGCTATAAACACGGAAGTGCCCTCTAGTGGCTGTCTGGTAGACAGCCACTAGAGGAGGAGTTAGCCCTGCAAGGTAAATATTGCAGTTTATGAAAACTGCAATAATTACACTTGCAGGGTTAAGGGTAGTGGGAGTTGGCACCCAGACCACTCCAATGGGCAGAAGTGGTCTGGGTGTCTGGAGTGTCCCTTTAAGCATCTGTGGTTTTAGATAGATATACATAACATGAAGGATGATGCATTTGCGTTTAATGGATCACGTTAAAAGATGCAGCTTTTTTTCACGCAATTTATTTGGTAAGTTGTGAGAAAGGCATTGATTGAGATGTAATAAAGGGAAACATATGAGAGAGACCAATCGTTTAAAGCCCTTGCAACTATAAATGCATGAAAGGACAGGACAGAGACAGAAATTGTATCTGTAGAGATCTAATCCTAGGAGAATATAATAATTATATTCAGTCTGAGCAGAGAGAGGATTTATATCCTGTGCAAATTCCATCTCGAAAAATGATTTAGAAAATCTGCAAAGATATCAGAATGTTGCTGCTTCTTAAATGCTATTATTGTTCGTCTTAGTATTATTATTATTAACTAGAACAATTATAATGATAATCACAATAACAGCAATTCTAATGATTATTTAAGTCCAAAGAATAGGCAGATTTGCAAGGTAATTAAACTCCATACATTATTAGGAAGAGTTCCCTCCATTGCTTTTGTCACAAACTTTCTTTGTTTGTCTCTTCCTGACTATCCTCCCACTGCCTAGCTCTGAGCTTGTCAGATACCCAGTTCATCTTACTTCTCCCTTGTAACACAAAGACAAATATTCTTATTGTAAACAGCAACCCCCCACCAGCCCACTGCACAGGGGTGATTCCTAGACTGTGCTTCCCTTGTTCCTAAAATTCTAAATGTTCACATTTTTGGAATCCATCAAATACCACTCAACTTTACAATTTTTACAAATAAAGTTCAACACTGGTACTGTCTTGTGCACCCTTTTTCCAGTAATATCCTCATGATATAGACTTTGGTCTTAAAATAATGAAAGTCTTTGCCAAACTTACTTATAGCTCCCACTGACCATTCAACATCTGTTCACTTATAGTACAGAATATCACTTTCCTCTAGAAAGCAATGTAAGACCGATAACCTAATGGGCTGTACGAAATATGTAACAACATTTCTTAGCTGTATATGTCTCGGGTTAAAATGATCAGTTTTGTTAACCAGTATTCATATTATTTACTGATTCAATCCATATTACATTCACATATGTAATCTCCAATCAATTCAGCAGACATTCTATGTAAATAATCTACTGACAGAATTGTTTTGTTGTAACAAATAGGTTAAAATAATTATAATTATTTTTAGTATTGTTGGTTATAATAATAATTATTATTATATATTTATGTAACTGTGACACATTCCACATTGTTACCATTTATAAAAGGATAGATGGTATCATGAAAATACAATGGGCATAGGAATCCTACCTACAACCCTATTATCTAGATCAGGGGTAGGCAACCTTTGGCACTCCAGATGTTGTGGACTACATCTCCCACAATGCTCGTACAACCATAATGCTGGCAAAGCATCATGGGAGGTGGAGTCCAAACCATCGGGAGTGCAGAAAGTTGCCTACTCCTGACCAGGATAAAGGGCAGCCAGAAATAGATTAAGGATGCTATGGAACTTACACTCCCATAAGGCTTGTTAAACCTGAAAGCTGTATTTCTACAACAGCTGGGATCTACCAACTTTTGGAACCTTTGATCTAAAGATAAAAAACAACAACAATTTCTTAGCCCCTTAGACTGATTATAGGAGGATTTTGTAGTTTTTAAAACTGGGCTCGGTAGAGAGGGTAGGGGGCTAAAGAAACAACTTTTGAACACCGAAGATGTGGGTGTTAATAGAACATTTGGACATTAGGAGGAAAGAAGGGAGCTTGAGTTTACACTGAGGTTTATCCATTGTTGAATTTGGTTACAATAGCAGAAAAGAACAAAAACCTCCAATGGGTTATTCACTAAATGTAAATCTGTTGACAATTCAGCTATTGTTCCAGATTTGCATATTTAATTTGTTTACGTTCCATTCTGTTGAAAAATAAAGCTAAAATTCTTGCATTACATTTTAAAACTGAAGGGCACTAAAACCTACGTCAGCCCTGTCAATTGAAGGAATGCCGTGCAGATGGGGGTCCTCATTTGCTTTAAAAGTCAGTTACAATCTCACACAGAGAGCAATAAAGGCACACAATAAAGTATTTACGTTTTTGGGAGACCTGGGGTTTAAAGCTATTGATGTCCTTCTTTGAAGGGATATATTTATTCCAAAAGCCACTTAAAATTCACTCATCCCATATTACTGGGAAAGCAATAGAAAATAACTATAAAATTTAACAGGGTAGTACCGACCCTTTAACACCGGTAGAGTTATTCACAGAAGTGTGAATTTTGGGGAATCCAAGGTGAATTCAACACGAATTTCAAAATTTAGTCCAAAATTACTGAAATGAAAATTTTGCTAGCTTGGAGAAATTTGAAGAATCAGTTATTTTGTCCTAAAATCGGAATTTCCAGAATAAATAACCCAGTAAGAATTTCAGACAATTCGCTTCAGTGAATAAACCTCTAAATTAAGATTACTTAGGAGCAAATATAAGATAGGGGTCTGAGAGGAACCCAAAAGTGTTTGAGGTATGCTAGTGGTGATTTACCAATCTCTTGGGAGGAGAATAATAGTTGTCATCACACTGATTGATAAGGGAAGAGGCCAACTATTGCCTTTGTCCTCACTGTCAAATTAATTATCTGTAGGGTGGTCTCTGCCTAGTGCTGACAACTTTATGCACTGTGGTATATGTTGGCGATATATAAATGACAGCAATAAATAAATATATATACTATTATTCTAGAATTTTAAATACAGATTTTGCAGATTGCTATTATATTTGTCTTTGATTAGGCATACTATATTCTACCCCATTCTATAGGTGGGATTTGCATTTAATTCCAGTACTTATTTGTGGCTCAAGTTGATTTTACCATCAACAATTGTTGCCCAAGAAATTGAACAATTCCTTCTTACCATCCAACAGTGTATTGCCATGGGTACAGCTTACAAACAGATTATGCCTCTGACAATTTCATCTGCATCGAATACTTGGAAAACACAAACCAAGAAAGCATTTACTACTTACCTTTTACCAGAACCTCCTCTCACGCCAAATACACCTTTTACTGCTACAGTCATTCTTTGAAACTTTAAAATCTCAAAGAGCTCAGAACAGTACGTTTAATTTAACTAATTTAATATTAATTATCTATAGAGCCTTGGAATCATGCCTTTTGAAGAATGAACGTTTGGAATTAACTACATCTACCCAAAACACATGATTCAATCCAAACACTCATCAAAGTCACTGAAATTAGCCGTACAACATTATTTGGGCGATATAGATGGGACCAATCCCTTACAAAAAATAAATGTATCACATGTGAACTTGTTAACTATCCATAGAATGTTCACATCATCCTTATTCTTATGATGGAGATATTTGCAGGAATACAGTGTTTTCTTCTTGTGTGTTTGTGCTATGGGTAGACGATAGTAATTCACATCAGGAGGCCGGTTTCTCAACCCATAGACCTATTTTACCACCTTCTTACTATTTCTAGATATAGGAAATCAATTAAGTGGTACTTGTTAAAATAACATACAAGACTGAATTTTAAATGGATATTCTGCATTCTGCATTGTAATGTTCCTATGTGAGAATACATTGCCTAGGGGCACATTTATTGTACACCCAACCCTCCATATTACTTGCATTTACATTGATGTAAAGGTTTAAACAATGGGGATTGACAATATAACAAAGAATGTGTGTATCAACACCTCTCACTAAACATTTTTTGTCAGACAGTGTTGGATATCACACTGTTGCAATACATGTGTCTGAATTTTGTCTGATGCTTCAAACACTTATTTTGTTTTTAGATTTTTTTTAATTGGAAATTAAATAGTAAGACTCTGTCTATTCACTAAACTTTGAATTGAAGTAAAGAGATTGGCAACTGGTTTAAAGGTTGCTTTGCATATAGTGATTTACATATAGTGGCTGAACAGGATTTTTTTTTCTTATTTGGCCAAACTGCTTAAATGTTTGCAAATTAGTTTTTAATTCGTTGAAAATTTGGTTTTAGTCAGTATG
Source organism: Pelobates fuscus (assembly GCF_036172605.1). Lineage (NCBI taxonomy): Eukaryota > Metazoa > Chordata > Amphibia > Anura > Pelobatidae > Pelobates > Pelobates fuscus. The sequence goes on from NC_086319.1 coordinate 331,238,903, forward strand.
TCATATTGGGTTTATCCACTAAAGTTGCAATCCTTTTGAAATTAACTTGTAAAACACTAAATTTGGTAGACATTCTCAGTCAGCCAAAAACGTATGTTGCTCATCTGGCTTGAGCTTGGCTAAGACTTGAAAAAAATTGCCAATAATTGTCACCATCAGTACTGAGCACTTATTGATTCACATAAGTGTTATGCTAATATTTTTTCAAACATGAGATGTATAGTTAGCATATACACATATCATAGGAAAACAGACGGAGGAAAAGTAGCGCCGCTAAAAACAGAAAAACTAAATAATCACTCCATACCTGGTGGACATGCCTGCTGGTAAAGCCATTCTGGTCGAGGGTGGGAGAGCTAGTCACTAAAAGTACAGGGACGCGGGTACCTCTGTCTGTAGAAACGTACCTCCTGCACATCATGCCACATAACCTTTCAAAGCCTATTTGCAAACTGACGTTTCTCATAATAGTAGTGGCGGCAACACTGGTTGCTAGAAACTGGAGATCGGTACTGATCCCATCCGCAGGGGAGCTGACAGACCTGGTTTCCATGAATGTAGACTATGAGAGATTCTCAGCAGTACACGGGCGTACGGGGCACACAAATATAGAGATGCATAACATATGGCAAACATATAGAGACAGCATCCCAGCGCCACTGATCTGAAACAAACCACAAACGCACGCGCTAAACTATACCAAGAGCAAGCATAGGGACAGGCAGTAGCTAGGAGGGCTGAGCTAAGTGAGCAAGTAATGGAGAACCAAAATGGCTTGCGGACACACTGAGGGGCCTGGAGGAACGCTCACTAACAGATAAGATTGGGACGTATAGGCAGAGAGTAAGACAATATAGGCATACAGTGCAACACAGCACGGACCATACGTTGTAAATATGTTTCTTTATGTGTAAATATGTTCACTCTTCTGTATAAACATTGCACCACAATTGCCAATCACGGGCGCACATATCGAAAGTAATGTAATGAGAGTGGCAAGATGTGACAGAATTACTAATATGCAATGTTACCCTCCCTCTTTCTTTTATTCTGTACCCCCACAAAATGTTTGTAGCTCTGAAAAAAATACAATAAAAATTGTCAATTATAAAAAAAAAAAAAACTAAATAAAAACCTGGTATCAAATAAAACAAATTAAAATAGCAAAATAAGTACACAATATGTAAAAGTCCAAGATAAAGAAACAGCAATAGTGCTTACAGTATAAAAAAACAGAGGTGTAATAATAAAATAACAAGTGGTTACTCACATTTGATTGAGCAGGCTGACTGCTCAATGAATACGACTTGAGTGGTATAATCCCCACCTAGGATTCTTTGGAGTAATATCCTCACTGGAAAATTAAAAGAATCTGGTACCAGGTAAAAAGGATGGTAATAATAACAATAACAAAATAAAAAATAATATGGTAAAAAAGTAAAATGGCTAACTCGCAGATAGAAAGTGTCCAAAATACCTTTATTTAAAATACTGTTATATTAAAATACCACAAAACGTTTTGCCCTTGGGCTTTTCCAAGTGGAGATAAATTTTGTGAATGGATTGCTTTGCAGACAAATGTAAACATTTTAGTTATGTAAATTTATATTTTTCTTATTAGTCCAGGTGTTATAAAAATATTTGTAAAATTAAAAACTTTAGACATTACACAGTGTCCTTTATCTTGCAATACATTTCACACAGTGTTTGAAATGCTACTGTAAAGGCAAAAAAAAGCATTTTTTCTCAGGTGCAGAAGTTGTGACAAAATGGATAAATACATTTGGTCAGCTAACTTGCTTTTAGGTATTTATAAAGATCCTAAATGCATTACTATCAGTACAGCTTACCAAAAATGTCAGCAGAATGTAAAAAGAATGTCTGGATTAGAGCATAGTGAAAACACAGTAAATACAGTTACATCATAGTTTTTCAATATAAATGTATTTATAAAGTGATCTTCATCAGTCAGTGGAATACCAATGTAATGCTAACAGTAAAATGGTAGAGTCCACTCACTCCTTCCCCTCCCTTACTGTAGTAATGATGTGACCCATTGAAAGTTCCTTTACTGTTTATAAGCAGGGGTGAGCTGACAATTTAATTAAACTTGAGGCACTAAATTAGTGACCGGTGAATTATGGCAGAGAAGTTTGTTCCTCTACTGGCTGGTAATCATATAAATAAGGGGAAGTGAGTTTTTATGGGTTAAATTTAATTCTGACTGGTCAGATTGTAGCTGATTGCTCTAACCAAACCAGGTGGTCTTTTAAAGCTGGGGATATCAGGTTGCTTGCTCTTGATGTACCTATCTGAAGAACTGTGGGGACACATAAAACAAATGTCCATACTGAAAAACAATAAATAAAACCTAGCAGTATTCATCAGTCCTCTAAAGGTTCTGAGCAGGGCTGGATTAACATATGGGCTAATGGAACTGCAGCTCCAGGCCCAGGCCCATGGAATAGGCCCATTGATTTTTTCCAAAAATAAAAATAAAAATGTAAAAACATTTTAAACTTTTTTTTTTTTAACACTACTCTTAGGGTTGCCATCTGGGTGGTATTTATTTAAGGCTTCCTGGCCGTGCTGACATTGCAATATTACCGGCAATATAAATGCCAGTATTTTTCTCAGTATAAACATAATTTTCTCTGCAATACCAGCACCGGGCAGTAGGGGTCACTGTGTGTGTGGTGAGAGGCAGGGATAGGAAGTTACAGCATATACCTGCATCTCTCTACTCACTGATCCGCGGGGCAGCATCTACACAGCACAGAGAGTCCAGACAGCAGCTCCCAGTCTGCAGAGACAGCCTACAGCTCAGGGAAGTGATTGATGGGGTAAAGGCTTCAGGGAGACATGGGGACACTGAGACACTATGGGACACTGTGAGACATGGGGACACAAGGAGACCTCTGGGGACACTGAGGCACTTGGGGACACTTGGAGACACAGAGACACAGACACACATAGGGACACTGAGACATGGGGGCACAGACACACATTGGAAAACTTGGGAACACTGAGATATGGGGACACTGAGACCTGCGAACACTGAGACACTAGGGGACGCTGGGAGACATGGGGATACAGACACTTGGGGAAACAGACACACATGGGGACACCGAGACACTTGGGAAAACTAAGAGAAATGGGGACACTGAGACACTAGGGACACAATGTACCTAAGTGTCTCAGTGTCCCCATGTCTCCCTGCCAGTGTCCCTGGTGTCTCAGTGCCCCTATGTCTCCCAGTGTCTCAGTGTCCCTAGTGTCTCAGAGTTCCCAGTTCTCCCAGTGTCCCTAGTGTCTGTGTGCCCATGTCTCCCAGTGTCCCTAGTGTCTCAGTGTCCGCATGTCTCCCAGTGTCTCCATGTCTCCCAGTGTCCATAGTGTCTCAGTGTCTCCAAGTCAGGGCCGGACTGGGAATGAAAAGTAGCCCTGGAAAAAAATTCCATACCAGCCCCGTAATGCATCGCGCCAGCATAGTGCGCAGATATGGAAGCGGTAAAAAAACTGAAAACTATCACTCAAACATGAAAGAAATCGTTTGTGCGTGGAGGGGTGCTGTGTGCGTGAAGGGGTGCTGTGTGCGTAAAGGGGTGCTGTGTGCGTGATGGGGTTCTGTGTGCGTGAAGGGGTGCTGTGTGCGTGAAGGGGTGCTGTGTGCGTGGAGGGGTTCTGTGTGCGTGGAGGGGTGCTGTTTATGCGTGGAGGGGTTCTGTGTGCGTGAAGGAGTTCTGTGTGCGTGAAGGGGTTCTGTGTATGTGGAGGGGTGCTGTTTATGTGTGGAGGGGTTCTGTGTGTGTGGAGGGGTTCTGTGTGCGTGGAGGGATTCTGTGTGCGTGGAGGGGTTCTGTGTCCGTGTAGGGGTTCTGTGTGCATGAAGGCATTCTGTGTGCATGAAGGGGTTCTGTGTGCGTAAAGGGGTTCTGTGTGTGTGAAGGGGTTCTGTGTGCGTGGAGGGGTTCTGTGTGCGTGGAGGGGTTCTGTGTGCGTGAAGGGGTTCTGTGTATGGGGGGTTCTGTGTATGTGGAGGGATTCTGTGTGTGTGGGGGGTTCTATGTGCGTGGAGGGGATCTGTGTGCGTGGAGGGGTGCTGTTTATGTGTGGTGGGGTTCTGTGTGCATGAAGGAGTTCTGTGTGCGTGAAGGGGTTCTGTGTATGTGGAGGGGTGCTGTTTATGTGTGGAGGGGTTCTGTGTGCGTGAAGGGGTTCTGTGTGTGTGAAGGGGTTCTGTGTGTGTGAAGGTGTGAAGGGGTTCTGTGTGTGTGAAGGGGTTCTGTGTGTGTGAAGGTGTGAAGGGGTTCTGTGTGTGTGAAGGTGTGAAGGGGTTCTGTGTGTGTGAAGGGGTTCTGTGTGTGTGAAGGTGTTAAGGGGTTCTGTGTGTGTGAAGGTGTGAAGGGGTTTTGTGTGTGTGGGGGGTTCTGTGTGTGTGAAGGTGTGAAGGGGTTCTGTGTGTGGGGGGGGTTCTGTGTGTGTGAAGGTGTGAAGGGGTTCTGTGTGTGTGAAGGTTTGAAGGGGTTCTGTGTGTGGGGGGGGGGGTTCTGTGTGTGTGAAGGTGTGAAGGGGTTCTGTGTGTGTGGGGGGGGGTTCTGTGTGTGTGTGGGGTTCTGTGTGTGGGGGGGTTCTGTGAGTGTGAAGGTGTGAAGGGGTTCTGTGTGTGTCGGGGGGGTTCTGTGTGAGTGTGGGGGGTTCTGTGTGTGGGGGGTTCTGTGTGTGGGGGGTTCTGTGTGTGTGTGGGGTTCTGTGTGTTTGGGGGGTTCTGTGTGTGTGAAGGTGTGAAGGGGTTCTGTGGGGGGGGAGGTTCTGTGTGTGTGGGGGGGGGGGGGTTCTGTGTGTGTGGGGGAGGTTCTGTGTGTGGGGGGGGGTTCTGTGTGTGTGGGGGTTCTGTGTGTGTGAGAACCCCCACACACACAGAACCCCCCCACACTGTGTGTGTGTGGGGGTTCTGTGTGTGTGAAGGTGTGAAGGGGTTCTATGTGTGTGGAGGGGTGCTGTTGGTGGGGGGAGGAGTTTAGTGTGTGTATGGGGGGTTATAGCATTGATATATTTATATAAAAAAACTAAAAACTTTTTTTAATCCCCTCCCCCTTTACCTTTGGTCAGGGCCCAGGGGAGAGGGGGAACTTTTCAATCCCTGGTGGTCCAGTGGTGGCACGTGCTGTTCAGCCTGCAGCTCCTCTGGCAACGCTCCAACCTGCCTGCTCGCGGGAGGAGCGTTCTCGCTTGCAGGTTCCTGTCAGACCGGGTAGGGGAACAGAAGCTCCCCTACCCGGTCTGCCTGCTCGACCACACTACATTCTGTGACCGGCAGGAGGGGAGCGCATCCCCTCCTGCCGGTCACCCTGTAATTGCGGCCCAGGCTGGTGCACACTAGGCGGCCGTGCACCGTCCACCTAGTGTGCCGACCCACTGGGAAATTTCTCGGTGTCCCGGTGGGCCAGTCCGGCCCTGCTCCAAGTATCTGTGTCCCCATGTCTCCCAGTGTCCCCATGTGACTAGTGGACACTGAGAGACATGGGGCACTGAGGCACTGTGATATAGTCTCAGTGTCCCCAAGTCTCCCAGTGTCCCAATGTCTCACAGTGTTCCCTAGTAACATGGGGACACTGGGAGACATGAGGACACGGACACTAGAAGACACTGGGAGACAAAGACACTGGGAGCAATCCATCTATACAGCAGAATCAAACTGTTAGTAGTTTTTAGGTGATTTCACAGAATTTTCTCTTACTCCTTGTAATTTACATAATGTGATGTCACGCATACATAATTCGTTATGCAAATTACTAAGGACTTAGTAAGGTGGCAATCCTAACTATTCTTCACATACTCTTGCTTAAGAATGGAAACTTAAGAGGGATATATGGAAACAAAACTTTTGTGGACTGGCTGACAATAAAATTAGTTTAGGTAATGCTGACTTTGGTCTCTCTAACATTGTGGCATGTTCCCTTTCTTCTACACTCACCTTTTCTCTGTCTCAGACTGTATACCAGGAGCTTCTGCCTGCTAGAAAGAAGGTAAGGAGACAAGTGGACATGTGAGTGCTAGGGGACAGTCCTTAGAAAGCATGGAGCAAGCGCATCATTAGATGCATTTATGCCAAGCTCAGGGTGCTGTCTGCATAGTATGCCCTTAGTTGGCCAGCTTGCATGATTGGCAGGCAGCCTGACATGCATTCATGCCAGGCTAGCCTTCCAATTCTTTGGGCAGACATGTCTCCTTTTTGGGCATGTTTATCCCTTTCGTGAGTTCTGATTACATGATGCACGTCAGTGGCCCACCCTTTTACACCGCCCATTGACTTCCTGCTTTACTGAACACTGCTGTTAGTGGGTATGGATTTTCTTGAAAGATGAAAGCATGTATTAGACAGAGATTAGTATATTTTAAAAGAATCTGCGTTTTCTTATAGCTGCATCCTATGAGTTTCCCTCTGGCAACATCTCCACCAGATACATGTGCTTGAGAGGTATTACAGGTGTTTTTGGTCGATAAGATTCTGTACTTAGGCCCCTCATAATTGTCAGCACCAGGCCCACTGGGCTCTTAATTTGGCCCTGGTTCTGAATCTGGGTAATGGACACAGGCATGACCCTGCCAAAGGCAGATCTGTGCTTGAAACAGGAATATTGTCCCTGACTTTCAAAAAAGAAGGAAAAAGATGGTCTTCTTTATAGTCAGATGTTTAGATATTTATTTATCGGCCATTAATGAAGACATCCATTAAAATAGTAAACATTTAACCCCATGTGAACTATTTTATCCCTCAACCAGTTAATTGTACTGACCAGCTGGAAATAGCTGTATAAGTTTCATTCAAAATTCAGTTTCCAATTCAGACATTAGCAACTTCTCAATATACATATTTAATCTCCATTTCTCACCTATGTTTGTCAATTGAACAACTCTACTTTAAATTTTTATCTAACCATACCAGGAAATAACATTACTTCTACATCAGTGTCACTCAACTCAAGTCCCTACTGTGTTATAATGGATAATGATGGAACAAATAATTATATATCATCAAAATATATAGGATAACACTATTTATAATGCTACGAAATATAACACATCAATTCTGGTTCTGTAGCCAGTCATGCTGTCCAGTAACTCCAGAATATTACCACTTCCTACAGCTTTGCAAAAATAATGATTACAACACCGTGAATGAAAAACATTTAATATAAATACTTTATGTATACTACGCAGAGGAAAGCATTTGTATACACTAGTTAGACTTGCTGTATGCATTATAGATGAAAGCCTAGCAGCATTGTGTATACTGAATGTAAATATCACCACGATTATGGGAAATATCTCCCAAACATTACCCAACACTGATTTTCATATTAGTGTTTCAATCCCGACAGTCCAAACCAGTTCTAGATTCTAAACCGCAAAGCACGGTGAAATGAATGTACATAATACCATAAAACATCTGAATGTTATACTGAAATGTGTAAATAGTATATGACTCAAAAAAAAGAGAAAGAAAAACAACATATATACAAACTGCAGATAGTTTAGCACAATGATGAAATACTTCTAAATATAGTCATCGTATTATACGCAAATTATAGTTTTTGTAAATCCTCTATATCCTGTTTGCAACAGTACACACACATTGTCAACATTGTGCCTCGAGTCCAGAATTAGATTTTTATATTTAAACACATATGCAAACCAACCATTACGTAAATAAGCTTTAAACAAAACAAAACAAAAAATGAAACTTCCTTTACTTTTTGTTTTGTTGTTGCTGTTTCCATATGGTGAGTTGCTGGAATAAATTAGCTGAACGTTGATCTTTCTCAAGCACATATAAAATAATTGCGATTCCACTTGAAGATGGAGTTTCCATGATCCCTATATTATTAATTTAAGTGTGTAACCTATATTTCCAATCAACCTTAAGGATGCAACAGATTCAGAGCATCTGTATTCTGTTTTTGGTATATAAGTAAATAATTCAATCATTTCTGCATTGCTATTTTGGCAATCCTTTGATTTTCTTTTAAATAAAATAAGGCTTGGAACCGATTGCATTATTCCAGATTAATTCAAGTGTAGACAGTAAACATTCCCATGCAATACAGCCAGAGCTCTTTAAATTAGATATTGTGCAGGATGAAGAAAGTGTAATTTAATTTGCCGTTACAATATGTTTCACATCAGTACAAGGGGCTATCTGAGTTATTATGAGCAGACTGTAACATAGCCATAGGCAGATATATAGTGCCGGAATTGCCTTCATTGCGTCTTCAAATGCAGCCCAAAACAAATGTGCACAGAATGCCTGAAATCGTATATTTCCCCTTCAGATGTTTTTGACTTTGGAACCTATTATCTGTAAACAGGATAGGAAAAGGACAGGAGTGTTTAAAGACAGTTACGCGAAACAGATCTAAAAATAATACGTTGTGAGTTGCAACTTGGAAGAGCTAAATATAGCGATGAGAGAATGGATTGACTCTTGCTTTGCTTCGTCCTGCAGAGACTGGACAGGTTATTTCTATATAAGAGAGTTTAAATATCTCTTATAAGTCTCTTGGTATAGATAGATATGAGTGCATGAAAGTCAAATGCAATTGTATTATTAAAATACTGACTGTGAATAAACGTTTGTATACTGCTTTGGCAGAGGCCAATTTAATTCTCCAGTCATGTGGCAAGCATTCATTGTTCATAGAGCACCTGCCTTACTCCATAATTTGCATGGGCAAAGGGCTGCTTCTGTCTCATCAAGAACAGGATGAGGCAAGAGCCAAAGATTGGTTGAGTGAGCATCACGGAAAATAGAGTCCAGCTGGAGACTCAACGGATTTAGAACAGTAGCAAAACATATACCTACACAACTGTTGTTAAAGTGAAACATGATTATAGTGCAATAAAGCCTTGCTGAGGATCATGGCAGTTGTAGTTGAAAAGCTTGGCAACTGACTGTTGGCTACCCTCGGAAGAAACTGCCATTACCTGTTTTATTCACCAGCCTACCCCAATATAATTTCCTTCGATTTGTTTTTAAACTTCAGAGAAGCTAAGGAAGAGTGTGAGGACAATTCGTTACTTTTACAAACATAGGGTAACAATTTTTTTAAATGTATAATTTGCTGTCTCCTTAAATAAATATATATGTTTTCCTTTATAAATTGCTGCCTCCCTACATGTGTGGTCAAATAGGGAGGCAGCAAGTTCTAAATGGAAAAAACACTTGTTCTCCTCACTTCATGTAGTGGCTTTGCTAAGTAGATGCTATACTTTTCTCGGACATTGAGACTGACTTTCACTTGAAGCACTACCTCATGAAACCATCACTTCATGATAACATCAAATTTAGCCAATGATTCTCGTTGGGAAGCATTTAATACAGGCCTTTTCCATGAGAAGAAGAGCACATTTTGAACATGCACCATCAGAGGCATAACAAGGTCATGAGGCAGCCATGAACAAGCCTTTTAATTGAACCAATACCCTTCCCCATGAAAACTTTAGGTTTCCAGGGCACCCAAAGCCCACCCTCTTCTGACAGACACCCACAATGACTCACAAACACTGGCCCAATCACACAATCTCAATAATACTGACTTTTACACAGGCCGATACAGACCCACACACAGACTCACCGACACTCACCCATGCACACACACTGATAAACAGACACTGACTAATGCATGCATACACACACATATAAAGACACTGACCCATGAAAACACATACACTGACACACATATTAAGAATGTATGCACTCTATCATTTAATCACCTACACATAAATTAAGGCATATTTTCAACACAATTGAATGTCCTATGCTACTTATAAGTAACTTATCACGGCAAACCTGGAGGGTCCATTGCACAGTCGCCAATTTTTTGTGTTGCATGTTATGTTTTTTTGTTTTTTAATATGTTTGTGTTAGTGGATAGAATTCTTTGAAATAAAATTATATAATCTACTTATAATTATTTAATCATAACATATGTTTTTTATATTAGTTATAATTCTGTGTTAATAATGATAACCTATTTTTTCTTGGCAGTAGCACACAATCGAAATACACACTCTTAATCATCAATAAAATACAACACACAATAAGATTCTCTCTTATACCGATATGACCACTTGCAGAAATTGCTCGTTTGCACAGAAAAGATAGGGTTTTATGTGGTCCTAATTATGATCACTCACGCAGTGAGATAGAGATTAGGTTCTTCTCTGTCACCTACCCCCAAACAAGGTGACAACATCAATACATTAGGGAAAAGGATTGAACGTTAATTTGCATTATAATGTAACAGAAAAAATGCAAACAAAGTGAATACTGACATAATAATGATGATATACACATGCAACTAGACACAAATATATACATTAAGTAGGCTTGGTTTAGCTGCAGCTTCTATAAGAATGCATTATATGACATGCCAGATATGGTTTGTTTTTAAGTTTTAGCAAATGTTATTTTAGAGGTATTTTTCATGAGAAAATGTCGATGAGCAATTATGCTGTTTACATTTATTCATGGGTAAAGGTGGAAAAAAATAAGTAACATATAATTAATTGTATTGACAAATACAATGCTAGCTAATCAATATTTTATTGATGATAACATTGACTGATAGATGACAGAGACAGACAGACAGACTCTAATTCCGAATTCACTCTTTCAAAATTGATTTCACACGCAGATTAATTTTGAGTGATATGATTAAACATGACAGAGTGAAAATAAAAAATTGCAACATAATATATAATAATATATACTTGATCCATTCGGCTGGTAGAGGCTATCCGTAAAAACTAAAAAAACAAAAAAAAAAAAAAAAAAAAACAGGTCCCATAATCACATCTGTAAAACAACCAAGATATAGGTTTCTGCAGGGGCGTACCTAGAGCATTTGGCACCCGGGGCGGGTCCTATTTTTGGCACCCCCCTGCCCCCCCCCCAAATTTAAATATAAAAACAACCAATTTTTTTTTATGTATTTAGCACTAAGCAGTGTTTGTGTGTTTGAATGTATGCATGTTTTTGTATGGAGTATATGTGAGTGAATGTAGCGGTGTGTTTGTATGTAGTGTTGGCGTTTGAATGCAAGCATGCATTTGTGTGTTGTGTGGTATTTGAATGCAGTGGTATGGTTATATATAATGGTGGGGTGTGTATGTAGTGTTGACGTTGAAATTCATGAGTGTATTTGTGTGTAGTGTTGGCGAGATTGTTAGATGTCTGCACATATACACATACACGGACATACACAGATACACATTGACACACATGCAGACATCGTGGCGACTCTAGGAACAATATATATGGGGGGGGCACATAAGATACCACAGTCAAAACAGGAGGGGGAGGGGGAGCAGTAAAACTTCTCACTAGGGGATGGGGTAATATGCTGCCATTGGCTGTCTGATGCCAGCATGCTGTGTTCTGCATGCTGGCATCTGACTACACATTTGCATATTATTCACATTAGCCACCCAGATTTCTTGTTGTGGGCTGGCTGACACCTCTTAATTGCAATCTTTGTTTAGCAGATAACTCTTCTATTTGCTATCCTTTGTGGGATTGCCATATTTAAGGACACCAAATAAGGTGCTATCTGCTAAACAGCACCCTCATTTGGTATCTTTAAATATGGAAATCTCACATACGGGCACCAATTCAGGGAATGATCTACTAAACAGATAAAGGATAAAAAAATGCCCTTTTCTTATTTTCAGTTGTTTAGCAGATAAATCCCTTATTTGTTATCCTTATGTGGGATTGCAATATTTAAGGACAGGAAATAAGGGAGCTATCTACTAAACACATACGCAGAGATACACACAATCACACATAATCACAGATTTACACAAACACAATCACTGACCCACAATCACATACACACACACACAAATATTACATACATACACACATTTAATCATTAAGAGGTCCACCCTGCCTCCCTACCTTGCTCTAGAAGGGCTGGAGTGGATCCTCAGTCCCTGGTGGTCAGTGGTTGCTGCTGGGATCTCTGTGCTCTTTCTGCACAGGTCCATCGCACGCCCTGTAATGATGCCGAGGCCGCGATGACATCATATCCTGGCTGCCGGCTCACTGCAGGGTGAAGACCGTCAGACACAGTCACTCACACACAGTTACAGGCACAGTCAAACACGCAGGCAATCACACAGGCAGACAGTCACACATACACACACAGATTCACAGACAGTCACACCCACAATCACAGGCAGACAGTCACACATACACACAACACAGTCACAGACAGTCACTCACACACACAGACAGTCACTCACACACACACGCACGCACACACACACACAATCACAGGCAGACAGTCACACAGACAATCACAGGCAGACAGTCACACACAGTCACACAGACAATCACAGTCAGACAGTCACACACACAGTAGCACACACACACACACAGTCACAGACAGTCACACACACAATCAGAGGCAGACAGTTACACATACACACAACATAATCACAGACAGTCACACACACACAATCAAAGACGGTCACAATTAGGGATCGACCGATATTGATTTTTTAGAGCCGATACCGATACCGATAAGCTGTGAACTTTCATGCCGATAGCCGATAACTTGCCGATATTCTGTACATTTACCATTTTGAAAAAATAAACTCTTTCTAACGGTAAATGCACAAAATATACATGCCACATGTAGTGGATGAAGTGTATTTAGACAGGGGAGCTGTGTGTGTAGTGGATGCAGTGTGTATTTGTGTATATATAGTGTATGCAGAGTGTATAGTGAATGCAGTGAGTGTTTGTGTAGTGTGTGTGTGTATATATATATATATATATATATATATATAGTGAATGCAGAGTGTGTATAGTGAATGCAGAGTGTGTATAGTGAATGCAGAGTGTGTGTTTGTGTAGTGTGTATGTATGTATGTAATGCAGTTTGTGTGTGTGTAGTTTGTGTATGTAATGCAGTGTGTGTGTTTGTGTAGTGTGTATGTATGTAATGCAGTTTGTGTGTGTTTGTGTAGTGTGTATGTATGCAATGCAGTTTGTGTGTGCTTGTGTAGTGTGTATGTATGTAATGCAGTGTGTGTGTTTGTGTAGTGTGTATGTATGTAATGCAGTGTGTGTGTGTTTGTGTAGTGTGTATGTATGTTATGCAGTGTGTGTGTGTTTGTGTAGTGTGTATGTATGTAATGCAGTGTGTGTGTGTGTGTGTAGTGTGTATGTATGTAATGCAGTGTGTGTGTGTGTTTGTGTAGTGTGTATGTATGTCATGCAGTGAGTGTGTGTGTGTGTGTGTGTTTGTGTAGTGATGTAATTTGTGTAAAATGGAGGGGGGGATTTTTTATGTTTATTATCATTTTTTTATATTTAAATTGTATTGTTTTTGTTTCTTTTAGTCCCCCCCCCCCCCCACCTGCTTCTTACCAGGGAGGGGGGGATATAGTATTCCCTGGTGGTCCGGTGGCTTGTTAAGTACTGTGGGGCGGCTGGCAGCAAGCGCTAACTTACCCTCCCAGCAGCTCCTCCAGCTCCCCAGTGTAAATCTTGCGTCCCTTAGTGCCGCGCGGAGCGTTGCCATGGTAACCCGTGGCAACGCTCTGCAGCCGCGGGTCTCGCGAGATTTAGACATGGAGCTGCAGGGAGGGTAAGTCAGCGCTTGCTGCCGGCCCCCCCAGGATCGCCGGGCTTGTAATGAGCCTGGCGGTCCTAGGAGGTATTATCGGCAATATCGGTAGCTATATTGGCCGATACCGATATTTCCGAAAATAACGAATATCGGCCGATTATATCGGTAAAACCGATAATCGGTCGATCTCTAGTCACAATCACAGTTACACACTCACACACAGTAAAAGACAGTCACAATCACAGTTACACACAGCACACACAGTCAAAGACAGTCACAATCACAGTTACACACAGCACACACAGTCAAAGACAGTCACAATCACAGTTAGACACAGCACACACAGTCAAAGACAGTCACAATCACAGTTACACACAGCACACACAGTCAAAGACAGTCACAATCACAGTTACACACTCACACACAGTCAAAGACAGTCACAATCACAATTACACACTCACACACAGTCAAAGACAGTCACAATCACAGTTACACACAGCACACACAGTCAAAGACAGTCACAATCACAGTTACACACTCACACACAGTCAGACAGTCACAATCACAGTTACACACAGCACACACTCTCTCACTTACAGTAAGCTTGGGCTGGAGTAGGAGTGGATCCAGTCCCTCCTGTGCTGTAGTTGGGGAAGCAGGGACTCCTTCCTGCTTTCCCTCTCTCTGTGTGCAGCAGTATGAGGCTGCATTTAGCTCCGCCCCCGCATCCGGCTTGGCTCCGCCCCCACGGCCGTTTTAGCTCCGCCCCCAAATCTCCGTGCAGGTTTCCTGCTTCCAGCCCCTGCGTGTGAGCTGTGTCGGCTGCCCGGCGCCCTGCTGCTACGGCACCCGGTGCAGCCACACAGCTCACAGAATAGCAAGCCTGGCCAGCCCTGGTGGCACCCCCCTGCCTGATGGCACCCGGGGCGGACCGCCCCCCCGCCCCCCCCTTAGTACGCCACTGGGTTTCTGCTTTAAGTCTTGATCATTGCTCCTTCATGGTATGTGCGGTCTGAGTGAACTGTAATGCACAGGATATGATGTCATACACCAAAATGGCATTGTTAAGCTAAAGTTGTTTTGGTGCTTGTAAAGTCCCATTCACCAGAATGTATAAAGCACATACCTTTGTCCTTTTGCCCTAAATCACTTTGGAATAAATATTCTTCCTAACAGAAGAGCATGAAAACATGAATATGCCTCAGCAAGCAAACTTGTACTAAAATGTATGTATTGTGTTATTGTTAATGAAAAATTATTTTAATGTCTACCCCAAAAAACTCCATTGTCCATTGTTTTTTTTTTTTTTACAAACAATGCGCTATTATAAAGTGCTTGGTTTAGGAATTGCAAGTATGTTTGCATTGCGTGGCTCTCAAAATACCGAGAATATAACAGCAAACAGAAATATGTGAGAGATATTTTGTAGTAATCATTGCATAACTTTGTCATCTTATGGAACACAAGAGATATTAAAGAGACAATCTAGCACTTTAGCTTGCTGAAGTGCTTTATGTGCGAAGAATGTGTCCTCTTTTTTCATTTTTCAAAAAAAAAATATTACTTTAATAGAAATTGGCTCTTTTATAAAGCAACTTTGTTACACCCTCCTGGATTTCAATCAGACAACAGGTACTGTTACTTCCTGAATTGGTTAGATCAGTGGACCTAATTCTAGAGGCAGCAATTGCCCAGAGCACCTGCCTTACGGAGACTTCTCATTAAGCAGCTTTGGGAAGTCTCTGATTGGATAGACACAAAAAGTCTTGGTGGGGTTAGAAGGGCAGGGCTTGTAAAGGCAGCAGACAAGACATTTGAAGCTTTTGTAAACAGTTTTTAGATATATCCCCAAGGAAAAAGCATAATTAAATACATGTGTGTTTTCATTGGGGGGGTATCTCTACTAAACAGGGATTTTTTTTAAAAAAATTTTTGGGTGGGGGGGGGGTGAGATATGGGCAGTTGAGTTTCACTTTCATGTCTGGAACCTTGTATAGATTTTAGACATGGATAAAGACATGCCACGGTAATATTCTGTACTAAAAATAACATTGAAATCTGTGTTGTCCTGGATCAATGTATCCCCCTGAGGGCAACCATGTAAGACGAGGCTGATTAATTTGAATTGAAGCCACTGAGTCTGTCTGATTTTGTAGTTACTCCATAACCTTACATAGAATAATCAACTACCAGATGATTAGGTACTTTGCATTCTCTGATTACAAATGGTGTTATTCTGCGCTTCAAAATAAGATGCATTTTACTCCATTTACCAAGTTCACTTCGTTCAAACAATTCCAATTTGATGTTAAAAAATGTCATGAAATTCAAGTGAATTATTGTTTTCAGCTCAATGACAAGGAAATATAAAAAGAAATAAACATGTTGCACAAGGTGTGACTGTTGTTAGTATCACATTTATTTTTGTTACATTGATTGATTTAGGATGCCATGGACACATTAATATTAATAGGAGTTAATCATATTGCCTATCAAACCGTGTTCATTTACTGTGTATAACATGAATAGCAATTGGACCTTTTTGCTTGCGGTGTGTTTCTTATATCACAAGTGACAGATTATATTCAAACCATATTTTGTGTGGTGTAGTCAAAATCTTTTCAGATTTTTACCTTTGGCCCTTTTCCCAATATTTCACAATAAATAGTAGTACTCTGAAAAACGACTTTAAAAAAGTCACACAGAAACTTGATGATTGAGAATTAATTTTTGGAATACAAATCCCATACATACCATTTGCACATATTTGTTTGTCATTAACAAAAAAGTGTATATATGAAATATTGATATGTGCTGCTGTACATGACAATATTGGGCAAAATCCAGTTTATTTCCCTTATCTTGACGATTTACATTTTTTCATGTCTTGAAAATACTCAATAAAACATGAAAATTGGAAAAAAAAATGACTAAAAAAATAAAAGCCAAATTCACTGACTTTCAAAACTGTTTTACTCAACTATAGTCACAACTTGCTGTTTTAGCCTAAATTTTGTAGTTGGGTTTTAAAATCAATGTAATTTGGTGTTCGGTGAATAAACCCATACGTATCAAAGAACTGCACTAATCTTAAAGGCTCAAATAAGAAGCAATGTAAATATATATTTTTTTTATTATTGAATCAACTGTATTTTTTACAACCTGCTACAATTTAACTTTTCAAACATTTAAAAGCAAATACTCTTTTATTTCCTCTGTAGAGTATAGTTATTAATTAAAACATGGGAAATTTAAGGGCTTATAGCAGGCTTCCCCAAACTCTGGCCTTCCAGAGGTTGCTGAACTACAACTCCCATGAGTCTCAGCCTATCTATTTCATTCATAGAATCATGGGAGTTGAAGTTCAGCAACATCTGGAGGGCTGGAGTTTGGGGAAGCCTAGCTTATAGCCTTGCTCCTAAAAGAAAAAAGGAGTCAAACAGAAATTCTTCTATGAACTTGCCATTCCAAAGTTTATTAGATAAAGTGAAATTAAACCAGGACATGTCACCTCACCTCTTGATCGAATTCCTGCAGAAAAGCCTAAAATATATCTATAATAGTCTTTCATTTCTATTTATTTTTTAAATTGTATTAGTGGTTTGATTTCAAGAAATGTATATATATATATTGTATGAGAAAGAAGCTTGTCAGCAAATGTTTTAGGCACATAGAAATAAAAAGTCATGATGTGTAAAAATCTGTGAAAAACACTACGTCTCAGAACATCATTTTCTGTTAAACATTATTTATTCATCCAGAGCCGGAATTTAGGGGAAATCTCTTCACTTAAGTTTTGGGGAAATACCTAGCATATCTGCTAATACAGACCCTTAGGAGTACATCTCATTTATTTTTTTATTTAACTGAGGATCTACTAGAATCAACCAGTCTTTGTCTCTCTCCAAGCTACACTGTCCCACCTTATAAAAGATAAATATGAATACATTGCCCGTCTCGCTTTGTAATGTTGCTGAATAGCTGCAAATAGATATATTCAGGAAAAACAAGAAAGCATGGAAAATGTTATTCCACCAGTCAAAAAAAAAAAAGAATAAACATTCAGATCTCACCATTATTCTTTGTAAAGCACCATGTGTGAAAGTAATATATAATAAATATAAAATATAAAAAATAAATTATGACCTGTTTGCTTAAAGATGTGTTTAGACTTAAGCAAAGTAAGTAGGATCATAAATTAATAAATAAATAACACAGTATATTTTACTTTTAAATATCGACAGCGCTCATATACCAGGAGGCTTGTAGCTATTTCTACTGCCACTTAACTGATAGAATTGTTTGTAAATGTATAAATGTAGGTCTGACTTGTAGCCCTCCGAGTTATAGAAAGATCAATATATTGTTCCTGTCTTGTGCAACCATTGAGTTAAGACGCTGTTGGAAAAAAAATGACACATTACTAATGTGAACTGCTAGATAAATGTTCTTGTTTAATAATATATATCATACAAAACTGTTGTCTGCAATGTATTGAATACACAATACCAGGATATTTAATTTGTATTTCTCACACTGCTGTTTCTACCGACTCGCTTCAAATTATCATAATATTTGCTTTTGTCTCCCCTGTTTCTGTGTGACCTGCCGAGATAAAGTAAATAAAAGTAATGTCAGTTCTCTACCTTTTAACTTCACACCTTCGAAGATGCTTTGTGAATTTTGTATGGAAAACGCTCCCTCGAGCTGTCTCTCAACACGTGCTGCTATCAGTGGAGCTTCACAAGGTTTTTCACTTTGTATGTGTAGGTGAGTGTATATATATATATGTATATATATATATATACACACACATTATATACAGTCACAATGCTGGCAAAAAAGGCATATATATACATATATTTAATGAAATGTGTGTGCTCCCTGTGCAGGCCTTCCTGCCCATAGTGGGATTTGTAAAAAATTTTAATTTGTTGCAATAGGTAGTGTTCCATATGTGTATCTGGTCTGGATACCTCTAGTAGCCACTCGATGGTGCATGGTCCAGTTGGCTCACAAATATCAACCCGATTACAGACCCCATCTTGGCTCTTCAACACGAACATTGCAATGCGAAAGGATGACATTAAAGGGATACTATAGTCACCAGAACAACTACAGCTTATTGAATTTGTTCTGGTGAGTAGAATCATTACCTTCAGGCTTTTTGCCGTAAACACTGTCTTTTCAGAGAAAATGCAGTGTTTACATTACAGCCTAGTGATAACTTCACTGGCCACTCCTCAGATTGCTGTTAGAGATCCTTCCTGGGTCATGGCTGCCTAAAATGCATCCAAACATTCACTAACTCCTCCCTCTGCAATCAGACACTGAACTTTCCTCATAGAGATTCAATGATTCAATTCATCTCTATGAGGAGATGCTGATTGGCCAGGGCTGTGTTTGAATCATGTTGGCTCTGCCCCTGATCTGCCTCTTTGTCAGTCTCAGCCAATCTAATGGGGAAGCACTGTGATTGGATCAGGCCACCACTTCTAATGATGTCAGCAGGCTGCTTGTTTTTCTGAGTCTACCAGCATGCAGAGTTACAGCTTCAGACTTGAATATAGTAAGATTCTTACTATATTTATGGAGGCATGAGTGGCCCAGGGGGGCTAGGTGGTGGTTTTAACACTATAGGGTAAGGAATGCATGTTTGTGTTCCTGACCCTATAGCGATCCTTTAAGGTTTAAAAAAGTTTAAAATGTTTTACGCCCATATACTTGATTTATCTTTTTAATATTATATTATTTTTGAATTCTGTCCCCATTACGGCTATTTTATGAGACTGTTACTACAAATCTCAGAAGTAACTGTGGGTCGCGATACGTCACTTCCGGTTGACATCCGCGACCCAAATGAAAGTAGGACGTCATCATGAACTCTTTGCCGAACACACATTGTGGACAACATATCCCATCACCTACTAATAGTCGCGGCGCGTCACTTCCTGTCGACGCCCGCGACCGAAACGGAAACAGGAAGAATAGCACCAAACCGGATAGCAATCTAATCACCAAAACTGCATATAAAAGTTTGACGGATTCCCAAGCTCATTTACACTTTTGATAAAGCCCAAATCCGGGCGAAACGCGTTAAGTGAAGGACTGGAAGTTTTTATTTCATTTTACGTTGTTTTTTAGCAATAAAGTTTAGTTTTTTTTATTCAATCCTCTTCTGGTTTCCATATCTTTGCAGGTGCTGTTGGATTCCTGTTATACCCATATATCCTTTGGTGGGGATTATACCACCACAAGCTGCTAATACCAGAGCAAGTCATTGCTCTGGATACTGTAAGTAGGATATTTTCATTTTATTACGCCAATTGTGGCTTTTTTTATTGTACCATGGGATCTTGTATTTTGTCTTTCCTCCTATATATGGTTGCTGAGTCTGGATATCCCACACTACCAACAGTCACACATCCCAAGACTTGGATTATGCCGCCCAGGCGTGATACAGCAGAGCTCGTAGCAGCTCTGTAAAGTGTGAGTTTGCCTTTTATCTGGAATTTTTATATATATTTGTATTTATTAACTAGAGCATACTGCACTATTATTGCACAGTTTTTTGTTTCCTTTGAGGATTTTTACAATTGAACAAGATTTATATGTATGTATATCATATTTGTTTTGCACTTTTAAGCACTTTTTGGCGCGGTCTACCACCTTTCTTATTCTACATATTACACTGCAAGCAGGTATTGGGAAATCCTGCTGGTTTACTGCTGCCCTACTACTTTTTTTGGTTATATAGAGAGCGCCTAATCTATGCTTTATCACGCCCATATACTTGTTAAGGTTAAACATAAACATAAAACTAAGCTAAAATTGTGTAAATATTTTGCACAACTTGTTTTAGGTGTCCACCAATAGCAATCTAAACACATTGCATCTAAAACTGCTGTTTTGTCCTAGATATGTAATCCTTGTTTCAACTAGCTATGGTTATTTAAAAAAAAACAAAAAACAACAACAACAAACGAACAGTCAGTGGTTACGGGGTTAAAGTACACAGCATGCAGGATATTTACTAAGGTGCCCCTGTACTAAGGAATGCACACAAGCAATTCACCTATCTTTAGCTCAGTAATACACCTCACTCAGTGGCCTTACCATCTTTTCATTGCAGTGTATCTTCTGCTCTGATTCATATCATTCTTCATTGTTCAAACAGACAATGCAGGGATTTTTTTTCAAGACTCTAAACCTGTTCTCTGTCACTCCTGTCTCATTTCCTTAATGTTGCTGCTAATTGCTTCTCTAGATTTAGAAGTGCTAGTATTTACCAGCCACTGTGTATTTGTAGGTTTTATTGTTTTCTAATTGCAATGCCTGAACATTAATTATCATTTTGTATCCTCAAATTTCCTTTTCCGTTCTTAAATATTGTTATATTTTATTTAAAGACATGGCACATGTGTATAATATGTTTATATGACACATTTATATTAAGACTGGTTAATGATGCAATGCATTTTTTTTTCTAGAAGTAGAAAGGACCACAGAATCTATGCTTATACCCATAATAAATTATAATTAATCAATTATATGTATAGTATTGGAGAAAAAAATATTTAATTTCCAAATAGCATCCAAGAGTAATCTCCGAGGACTGAAACCTTTGTTTACTCATATAATACTGTAATCACAAGGTGATATCTGCCAAGCTAAATCATTTATTTTTAATTAATTTATTTTTTATTTAGTATTGTTATTGGATTAAACCTATGGCATGAGTGTCATTTTCTTATTTATTGCTCACAGCTGACCTAAATACCCAATTTAAATATGATAATTTGTATGATTGTATCTCATGCAAGTAGCTTTGTCTTTATGAAATAATCATGTTAATCGAGTTTGAATTTTATGGAAATACTGGTGCAATAAAAAGACCACGAGACAAAGCAAGGAGTACTTTTACTTATAGGCAAAGTTCAGGTTGACAAAAGTTGACAAAAAGAGGAGCTTCTACTATCAAGCTTTGTTAGTTCCCTCAGTCGTGGGAAAGAAGCATCTTCTTGAGTGCGTTGGTCTACAGAACATCCCTCGATCTTGCGGGGTTGTCCAAGATTACAGTGGCGAAGCTACAGCTTTGCCCCGTGGCTGTTGCAGACAAAGAGGGGATGTCATCTTCACGGGTGTTCCATGTCTTTTATTGTGTGAATGTGTATGTAGATGGATGTGTCTCTAGATGTGTGCTGTAATGTGAATGTGTGTGTGTCCATTCATATGTGTTAACGTGTGTATGTTTGTATGGATGTCTACCGGTGTGCGTCTGTGGATGTGTGCTAAAATCATGTGATATAAAATATACATAACTCTGAAGTGTGTATTAAGGAAAATAATTAATGATTAATGCGATCTCAGTTTCCCGGTTTATTGTGATGTTTCCAGAATTGCCTTGATGGCGTTATTTTCTACTAGTACTCCCCCTTATTACTCTCCCTATACACACACACACACATCATTAATAAATCATGACAGTGTCATTTTGTTACTAGCCTGGTGTCTGTAGACATATTTCCATTGGGTAGAGTGATGCACAAGCTTAACGTCATATGGGAGCAGATACAACATTAAGGCACAGTAATTAACAATCCCAAAGGCATCGTATTAACACACTCTTAACCAGAGCATCTACAAAGCCATACAAATGCTCCAGCTAATTACAGGATTGCTTAGAGGATTAATAAATGAACAGAGAACTCAGGAAAAGACAGGTACATGGAAATCACACTGCATGGAAGAATTACTATAACACATGTATATAATTATACTTATCTGTGCCATTGTACAGAACTATAGTGACAGTTCAATGCATAAGCATACACATAGAGTGACAACTGGATATCTATATAATGTAACAGTGTTAGTCAGACAGTATGACAATCCCATTGGATTTATTACACTAATATTTCACCCTGAGCAATCCGATTTACCCAATGAAATGTTATTCGAATGTGTGTTACAGCGTTGTTTGAGATTCCATAATATTTAATTTTAAGTTTTAAAGTAGGCATAATAATAACCTCTTGTCTCTGTTATATTCTGTATGTAAATTACTTGTTGTTAGATATCCTCATTTTGTAATTGCAATGCACTGCGGAATATGTTGGCGCTGTATAAATGCTGCTAACAATAAATAATAATAATACTCCAGTACATCATATACATTGTCTTCTTTAACTCTGATGTCCAAACCAAGACAGCAGATGGGCAAATGCCCACTGGGCAGCAATGGCCATGAGCGGTGTCCCGGAGGGAGAGCTTCATGGTCGTTAGGAAGATCAAAGCTCTATTTCACCTGCCACCCACTGCACCCCACTTCGGCCCCCAGACCAACAAGGAGTGGATTCCACTCTCCCAGGCCCAAGGTAAAGAAAAGAGTGAAAGAAATACACTTTAGGCTTTTATTTTTTAATAAAAACAATTTAAAGGGTTTTGCACCCTCATAATTTCAGACCTATCCTCCCCTCACACACTATAGCACCTGCCCCCTTCGAACACATTGTAGGCCCTCATCCCATAACTCATTATAACCCAATCCCCCCAACCAAAAAGAGAGACCGTATCACCCACACACTACATTCCTTTTCAACCCAGCACAATATAGCCCCACCCACCCCCCCCCCTCCCAAAACCACACACTGCATTCACTTTTTCACCACATACATACAATACAGCCCCCCATATTTTATTTTATTTATTTAGAAGAGTTTAAATCTATGTCTCCATGATACCATGGAGTCCTCTTATGCAACTGGACACAATTATCTCATCCATAAGATGCTGTCAAAAGTAGAATAAATGTTAGATTTAGAGACTACACTGAGCTCAACAAAAAATGAAGTCTGGATGGATCTCAAACACAGTAAGAGCAAAAATCTGTTAAAAAGTGCTACTGTATTTTTTATTTTACATGTAGTTTTGGTGTGACTGAAGCCTCATTTAAGATTTTGAGATGTTTGTCAGCAAATTTCTAAGAAACACCAATACTATAACATATATATATTGGGTATAGACTGCCTTATCCATGGCAACTAGTACCTCTCTTTATCTGTCTTTATTAAATGAGTACATTTGTGAGCTCTTATACATTCTGATCTTTGGAAATATTTTAAAAATAATGATGTCTGTGTGTAGGGCATCCACATTTTTAAAATAACATAAAAAATATAATTTTTTAATGGTATTCTTGATTATTTAATCCTTTAAGTGAAATCTATTTTTTCCCTTGTATTCGAAAGAATGGTCGAATGATTGGTGTGTATGTTATTACCCCTTTGACGTGATAGCTTTAGAAAACCAACTCAGAAAGATAGCCATTAACTGAATGCTTACGTATTACATATATGTAAGAATACACAAGCATGCTTGTTAAATGGTATTAATAGATCGCTTAGGCGAACAAATCAACATTGTGGAAGGAAATTGTTGACTGAAGAAAATCTATATTTTGCTATGATTTTCATGGATAATAATGGCTATAGCCTCAGCTAATGGTACCGCTTGTTGGTAGAAATAAACTCATCAACATGATGAAGGTAAAAGAGTTGATTGGTAGTCATAAAAGAAATTATTCAGTATGTTAACCCCTTTGTAATGAGTATAAATCGACTCCTTTGGACATTTTTGGCATTTGCTATGCAAATCTTCTAAATACATTGTATATCAATTTTATAAAGATTTTAATGTATTTTTTATAATGTGTTACAATATAGGATATTTATTATTCTATACATTATTTTTAATAATGTTCTTTTGACTGCCTATCGATCTATCTATCTATCTACATATCTGTCTAAATGAAATATACATTTAAAAAAAGTAATAAAATATAAACATATATATGTATATGTTATAACTATTATAACTTCAACTTGTACACAACGGGTGCATCTAAAGAAATAAAATACTTAATTTTATGCTCAGCTACATTCCCAAATTACAGCAACACATCACATGCATAGGTTTATCATATTTTCGGGGAGGTTGGAATTCCAGCATTAGGTTATGAATTTTACAGTTTCCAAGCTTTACTGGTACTGTTTCTTATTTATGGTGGTTTATCGTAAAGGCATATAGAGCACAAGCATCCTGACAGCAAATAACAGTCAACTGGCCTATGTTACCGCGGTGGCCCTGAATTTGCGGTACCTCTCTCTTTGCCTTTATTTAAGGTGCCTACCTCCTGTAGCCTTTTCTAGTATTGGTGGTAAATGTTTACAAGTGGTATCTACGTTTCACATTTCTAGGACCTCCTCCCCTTATGTTCTCAATAGCACATTTGCATGACTGGTGCATCGTCGGATTTTTGGCTGCGGGAAGAAACAACCCCCTATACATCAAGACGCAGGCACCGGATGTATGAGTAGAATCATTTATTTATTTTTTTTAATATTTTTTATTAAAGGTTTTATATTTTAGATCAATATATGCAGTACTTTTATATTGAATACATACAAGTCAAATTGTATATGGAGATACATACATCAAATGTACAAAAAGAGGGTGGAATCATTTTACAGCTTTTAAAAGAGCCCTTAGTACATAACCTTTTTGGGTCATTGTCACGCACCCCTTTAAACAATCTGTATAAAACCATCCCCCCTACCACCATACAACACTGCCCATGACCTACATATATAATACTGACAACCAAATAACATCATAAACATAACCCCATAAAGTGCAATTAACCTGTCTCCTCCATAGCAGGGTTATACCAAGATACCCCTACCACCACCAGGTTCTGACCCACAGGCCAGCTCGAAACCTACCACACTAACCCACTAACCTTAAAACCATACGAACCGATTAGGTAACCCCTTAAATTACCTATAATAATAATCATCACGATAATACAATCCCTAGCAACCCCTTTCCCCCTTAATCTAACTCTCTAGTGCCCACCGCTGTGACCAAACGGGGAAATACATGAATCACCACCTAAATGAAAGATAGGGTGGGTGGGACAAGATTAGGTCAGCAGAATAAGATTAGAAGGAGGTATCTTTTAAAATGGCTGCCTTATTTATACACAGCCAGCACCCTAACTGTCCATAGCTAACCCCCTACCACTTCCTATAATGCCCACCTCCTCACCCAGTCAAGACCCACTTCACTAAGCTGTGCTTGCTGCTTTGGCCTCATGTCAGAATTCCTACTTCATTCTAACGTGCATATGCTACAGCTCCATATACTATGGCACATTCATGCACTCATTGAATATGATGAATATAACTCCAACCTGTTTATATATCCACACTCTATATAGGTGATATGTTTGCTAATTTGCCAGATGAACTTGTTGATTTTGAACTTGTTTGCTGAACTTTGTTGATTTGTCTTGAACAAGTAAGCTATTCCAATGTTGGTAATTGTGCATTCCAGATCTTTCTACATCCAAATATTCCCAAATATATATCCCCCAAATATAGCATTCCTATATTTTGCTCAAAAACTTACGTGTAAAATGATGTGTCGTGTGAAATGGGTATTTTTTTTTTAGCTATTTTGGTCTGTTGATGACCGAGCCATAATACATCAAGTAAGTTAAAATGTACCCTAAGGTCAATATGTGCTTTCAAAGCAACCAATAAACAAAGGTCATTTTTGCTAATAAAAAAGGAGCTATACATGTCTTAAATATCACTAGCAGACAGCCACCCTAACCAGATTTGCAAACAAAAAGCCAACATCCTTTTCGGAAGTCATTGCGGGTTCCAACTTTTTGTTAAAAATATGATGGCAAACGACTGGAAAAGAAATGCTATAAGTTCCTCCAGTATGATGTAAATGTTTTATATCAATAGCCTCAAAGTACAGAATAATGTTAAATGAATCATTTCAACATCTGTCACATTCCGTTATATTAAATGAATGGCTCCCATTGTAATGGTAATTTAATATGAGTCCAAAAAAAATCTATTTGGAAAACTGTGACCGAGTTCTAATACCAAGTAGAATTCTTAAGAGTATTCTCATTCAGATGTCGAAGAAGCTAAGACATTAATTCTCCATGATTCAGCCGTCCTGACATGAACGTCAATTGTCTGACTAGCAAGATATGAAATATCTTTCTCATCTCTGATTCCTCTTGTTAGTTGTCAATTGTTTTAAAAATAGTTTAGATTCATGTCTGATTGTGACTACTTTTTATTTTCCTTAAATATGGCAAAGAGTGATTTTCGCAAAATAGCCAGTCTAAAAAGAGATGTATAATATAGAAATTATTATATTCAATTTCCAAGCTACTATGAGTAGGAAAAGTACGTTTGTAAGCTACATATATCTTTTCCAGATTAAACACATTCTGCAAATGAATGTTATGATGGCGAGCTAGATTGCTTTTTTCTCCATAACAAACAATGGGCCATTCTGTTTAATAGATAAGAATAAAATACACACAGTAATTACTATCTTCAATTATTTTATACCACGTGGCAAAACTCTGTGGGTGCAATTCCATTCTTTCTATATTTTCTGATTGCACAGCGTTCTAACAGCATTTGTAGCCAAAACAAATAATACATAATGAAATATTTTGTTGGCTGTAAAAAATAAATCACACTGCTGCAGTGATTTTTTAACATTACTTAGTTTTGACATGTACAGGGATCTGACAAGAGCGGTAATTAAAAATGTCAGAAATAAACTATGTGGCGGCTGGGCGTGGTTAAATCCACTGAAATCACTTTGACTGCAGATCAATGTTGACACATTCTAACCAAAAAAAAAAAAAAACCTCAATATTTTATCTCCACATCTGTTTATTTGTTTGATATGCTGACACACTAATTTCTTCTGGTCTGATTTTAATTCTATGGCAAAAAAAGAAAGAAAAAAGAAAGAAAGACATGCATTATATCCCCAAAAATCCTGAAAACAGTAACAAATCATAAGTGGGCAAAAAGTTTATAATTATGATGACACACAAATCTATCTGTCCTCTCCTGATCTCTCCCCGTCCCTCTTGACTAGTGTCTCTGACTGCCTCTCTGCTATTTCTAACTGGATGGCTGCCCAGTTCCTTAAACTCAACTTGACCAAAACTGAAATTCTGGTCTTTCTTCCCTCAAGTGTTGTTACTCCTGTGTCTGTCTCCCTTCAAGTCAATGGTGCTACCATCAGCTCCACCAAGCAGGCTCGCTGCCTAGATGTTCTCTTTGACTCCGACCTCTCCTTCACGCCTCATATTCAGTCTACCGCCAAATCCTGCCACTTCCATTTCTAAAACATTGCGCGCATCGACCCTACTTTGCGCCAGATGCGACTAAGGTGCTGGTCCAGTCCACTTTCCTTTCTTGCCTTGACTACTGTAATCCGCTTCTCAGTGGTCTTACGTGCTCCCAACTTGCGCTGTTACAGTCCATAATAAATGCGGCAACGAGGCTCATATTCCTGTCTGCCTGCACCTCCCATGCCTCACCCTTCTGTCAGTCCCTACATTGACTTTCTGTAAGATACATAATGCTGCTCCCACCCATCTATCCCCCCTAACACACAAGTATGTCCCCTGTAGGCCCTTATGCTCTGCTGAAGACTTACGTCTATCTTCTGTCTGTACTCCCACCTCTGATGCTCGCCTTCGAAACTTCTCGAGGGCTGCACCGTTACTGGAGAACTCACTTCCCTCCTCCATTGGATGCTCACCCAATCTCCAATCCTTCAAAAAATCATTAAAAACCCACTTCTTCATAAAAGCGTATCAATTAAACTGTTAATAGCTCCTGACTGATTCCTCTCTTGCAACAGTCATTAGTCTAATACTATTCTTACCTTGTGTGTCACTTTACCCCACTCCCTCTAGTATGTAAGCTGTCACGATCCCGGGGAACCCAACACGCTAACACACACACAGACACACACACAGAAAGTGTGCTGTACCGGTCCTTAGAGTGGCCGGGCTAAGCACACAAAGAATAGTCAGGAGACAAGCCGAGTAAGGGGAACCAGAAAACAGAATAACGAGAAACAAGCCGAGGTCAAAGGGTAGGAGAAAGTCACAAAGTCAGTATAACAAGCCAGAGGGTACGTAACCAGAAAGCACACGTTCACAATCGATACTATAAAGCAAAGACCACAACAGGGCACAGATAGACAGGAAAGGTAAGTATTTAAATCCTAGCCTGAATCCTGATTGGCTAACCACCAATCAGTATTAACAAACACACGTGGGGGATATCTATACCCCCCACTGTGTTTGTTGCACTGTAGCTTTAACGCCGGGTCACGTGAGTGACCCCGGCGCTTAGATAATAGTGCCGGCTCCCAGCGTGCAGCGTTAGACATGCTGCCGCTGGGAGGAGGAGAGGAGGACGCGAGCGGCGTGTCAGGAGGAGAGGACGCCGCTCGCTTAACGGTAAGGGGAGAGGGGACCGCGGGCGGCGACGGACCGAGGGTGAGTGCTGCGAGAGGATTGCAGCCTCCCCTCACCGCTGCCCGCGGAGCCCTGACATAACCCCCCCCTCGAAGACCGCCCAGGGGGCGGGAAGCCGAAGGCTTCAAAGGAAACCGCGCATGAAAGGAGCGGATCAAGGAGGGGGCGTCCAAGTCAGAGACAGAAACCCACGACCGCTCCTCCGGGCCATAACCCTTCCAATCAACCAGATACTGCAACCGACCTCGAGAGAAACGAGAATCAAGGAGAGCAGCCACCTCATATACGTCACTAGAGACCGCGCGGAGGGCATCGGAACGCCTGAGAGAGCCAGAGAACCGATTACAGAGCAAGGGCTTCAAAAGGGAGGTGTGAAAGGTGTTAGGTATGCGCATGGAAGGGGGCAAGGCCAGGGAGTAGGATACAGGATTCACCCTACGCAACACCTTATAGGGACCAAGGAACTTGGGCGCGAACTTCATCGAGGGAACCCTAAGGCGGAGATTCCTAGAGGACAACCAAACCCTATCACCCGGAGCATAAGAAGGAGCCGCACACCTACGACGATCAGCAAACCTCTTTTGAGTAGCAGCAGCACGACAAAGAGCAGCATGGACCTGATCCCACATCTTCCGTAAGGAGGCGAGGTGCTCGTCCAAAGCGGGCATTCCCTTGTCGGAGAATACACCGGGAAGGACAGCGGGTTGGAACCCATAAGCCACCATAAAAGGACTTGCGCCAGTAGAAGAATGAGACACAGTGTTCCTGGCAAACTCAGCCCAGGGAAGGAGACGGGACCAGTTGTCCTGGTGTGCATTCGTGAAACAGCGTAAATACAACTCCACAGACTGATTTGCTCGTTCGGCAGCTCCATTAGATTGCGGATGATAGGAGGAAGTAAACGATAAGGAGACCCCCATCTCAGCACAAAAGCCTCTCCAAAACCGAGAGACAAACTGAGGGCCCCTGTCAGATACGATATCTTGTGGTATACCATGCAAGCGGAACACTTCTTTGGCAAACACCTGAGCCAACTGAACCGCAGAAGGTAGCTTCTTAAGCGGAATGAAGTGCGCCATTTTGGAGAACCTATCCGTTACAGTCAAAATTACTGTCTGCCCATCAGATGAAGGAAGATCCACAATAAAGTCCATGGATAAGTGTGTCCACGGTTTCTTGGGTACAGATAGGGGCATAAGGAGTCCCAGGGGTTTAACATTAGGGGACTTACACTGTGTACAGACACGGCAAGCCTGCACGTAATCTACCACGTCTTTTTTGAGTGAGGGCCACCAAAACTGTTGGAGAAGACCCTTGTAAGTCTTGGTAACCCCTGGATGACCAGCCGTTTTGGCTGTGTGAAATAAAGTCAACAACTTCTTTCTGTCTTTTACTTTCACGTACAGCTTACCAGTAGGGGTCTCAGAGGGTGCTTGGGGTTGGTATGACTTGATACCATCAAGAAAAAGAGACGAGATAACCAAACGGGTAGTAGCTATTATATTAGTTGTGGGTACAATGGGCTCAGGAGTGGAGGTAATAGAATCTACAGGTTCGTACTGGCGGGAGATGGCATCAGCCTTGACATTTCGATAACCAGGCCTGTATGTGATTATGTACTGAAAACGTGAGAGAAATAAAGACCATCTAGCCTGACGAGAGGATAACCTCTTAGCATCTGCGATATAGGATAGATTTTTATGATCGGTTATAACCAAAATCTTGTGTCTAGCTCCCTCTAACAAGTACCTCCATTCTTTAAATGCCATCACTATAGCTAATAATTCCCTGTTCCCAACGTCGTAATTCTTTTCAGACTCTGACAAGCGTTTTGAAAAGTAACCACAGGGAAGGAGGGGTTCGTCATACGATTGTCTTTGTGACAACACTGCTCCTATACCTGATTCAGAGGCGTCTACTTCCAGTACAAAGGGAAGGGAAGGATCAGGATGGTGTAACACAGGGGCAGTGGCAAATGCCTTTTTTAGAGTCTCGAAGGCCACAATAGCATTAGGATTCCAAACCCTGGGGTGTAAACCCTTTTTTGTCAGTTTAGTGATAGGGGAAATAATGGATGAGAAGTTTTTAACAAACTTTCTATAATAATTGGCAAACCCTATAAATCGCTGTATTGCCTTAAGTCCTTGGGGAAGGGGCCAGGACAGTATAGCTTCCAATTTTGAAGGATCCATGCTGAATCCTTGTTCAGAAATAACATAACCCAGGAATTGTACAGAGGTTTGGTCGAATAAGCATTTCTCTAATTTACAATAAAGACCATTCTGCAACAACCTTTTAAGCACCATCCTAACATGAGTATGATGTGTCTTCAAATCTGGAGAATATACAAGTATGTCATCTAGGTAGACTACAGCACAGACATGCAGTAGATCTCTAAGGACATCGTTTATGAGGTCCTGAAAAACGGCAGGAGCATTACACAATCCAAAAGGCATGACCAGATACTCGTAATGCCCACTACGCGTATTGAACGCCGTTTTCCATTCATCATTCTCCTTAATACGAACAAGGTTATAAGCCCCCCTGAGGTCTAGTTTAGTAAAATATCTAGAACCTTTGACACGATCAAACAATTCGGTAATGAGGGGAATCGGATAGGCATTTTTAATCGTTATATTGTTTAGGGCTCTGTAGTCTATACACGGTCTCAAATCGCCCTCCTTTTTTGCCACAAAAAAGAAACCAGCACCAGCAGGAGAGGAGGACCTTCTAATAAAACCTTTACTTAAGGCCTCTCGTATGTACTCCTCCATGACCTGGTTTTCTTTCTCAGAAAGAGGGTAGACCTTACCCCTAGGAGGCATAGTACCCGGTAATAGGTTTATGGCACAGTCATACTCACGGTGTGGGGGTAGCTTATCTGCCTCCCTTTTTTCGAAAACCAAAGCAAGGTCTGCATACACAGAAGGGACAGAAACAGAAAGCGGTTTAGCCGTGGGCACGTTAAGTAAACAAATGGGACGTACTTGGGCCATACAGTCTCGTTGACAAGATTCCCCCCAGGAGAGTATGTCTAAACAACCCCAATCAAGTACTGGGTTGTGTTTCACTAACCAGGGAAAACCCAGAACTATGGAAGCAGTAGGGGAGTCAATTATTTGGAAGGTTAACCTTTCCTTGTGTAAAGCACCCACACACATCTCTATATCTTGGGTCTCATGGGTCACCAGAGGTCTCTCAAGGGGTCTACCATCTATGGCCTCAACGGCCAAGGGTGTGGCCTTTTGGATCAAAGTCAAGGCTGCGGTTCTGGCAAAGGTCTCATCCATAAGGTTGTCAGCCGCACCTGAATCGATCAAGGCTTTAGTTGTTATGGTGGTTTTATTGACCAAAAGAGAGACCGTAATAAATGGTCTGGAGATGGACACATGAGGGGACAAAGTCATAACACCCGAGGCCGACCCCTCTCTAGGCCTTAGGTGCTGGAGTTTCCCTGTAATTTAGGGCATGTAGTACAGTGGTGACCCCTCTTTCCACAATAGAGACATAACCCCTCCCTTCTACGATACGTTCTTTCAGCCTCAGTTAACCCCGTAGCACCCAATTGCATGGGTTCGGGGGATGGTTGCCTAGGAGCGGGTAACGCTAGTAATGCAGTACTGGGTAGAGCAGGTAACACCCGTGTATCCAGCCGTCTTTGACTACGTCTCTCTCTAATGCGGTTATCAATAAGGATTACATAGTCTATAATATCATCTAGAAGGACAGGCAGTTCCCTGGATGCTATTTCATCCAGTATGTAAGCGGCCAAACCCTCCTGAAAGGCTGTTACGAGGGCGTCGTTATTCCAAACCACTTCAGCTGCTAGAGTGCGGAATTCGATAGTATAATCCGCTACAGATCTGTTACCCTGTCGAACCCTAAGCAGAGCTTTGCCAGCAGAGGCAACCCTACCGGGTTGATCAAACGTGCGTTTGAATGCGGACAAAAAATCCGCAAAGGACATAGGAGACATATTTTCCCACATGGGGTTTGCCCATGCTAAAGCTCTCCCAGACAGGTGGTTTATCAAAAAGGCAATTTTGGATCTGTCGGTGGGATAGGAACGTGGATTCATCACCAGATGGATGTCAATTTGATTGAGGAAACCACGACACAATGCTGGGTCACCACTATAGCGCTGTGGCGGTGTCATATGGACTACATGGGCAGGAACGGGTACTGGAGTGGCAATGGGTTCGGACACAGCAGCAACCGCCTCCTGGACGGCAGGCTGCAGGTGTGCAGTACGAGCCAGTATGGTCTGCAAAGCTTGAGCAAACTGATCCATACGGTGGTCCAAGCCATCCATTCTAGCCTCCTGATTAACTAGGAGCTGTGGTATGTCAGCAGGTTCCATTATGGCCCTGTTGTAATGTCACGATCCCGGGGAACCCAACACGCTAACACACACACAGACACACACACAGAAAGTGTGCTGTACCGGTCCTTAGAGTGGCCGGGCTAAGCACACAAAGAATAGTCAGGAGACAAGCCGAGTAAGGGGAACCAGAAAACAGAATAACGAGAAACAAGCCGAGGTCAAAGGGTAGGAGAAAGTCACAAAGTCAGTATA
Organism: Pelobates fuscus; assembly: GCF_036172605.1. Lineage (NCBI taxonomy): Eukaryota > Metazoa > Chordata > Amphibia > Anura > Pelobatidae > Pelobates > Pelobates fuscus. The sequence goes on from NC_086319.1 coordinate 331,272,510, forward strand.
ACAAGCCAGAGGGTACGTAACCAGAAAGCACACGTTCACAATCGATACTATAAAGCAAAGACCACAACAGGGCACAGATAGACAGGAAAGGTAAGTATTTAAATCCTAGCCTGAATCCTGATTGGCTAACCACCAATCAGTATTAACAAACACACGTGGGGGATATCTATACCCCCCACTGTGTTTGTTGCACTGTAGCTTTAACGCCGGGTCACGTGAGTGACCCCGGCGCTTAGATAATAGTGCCGGCTCCCAGCGTGCAGCGTTAGACATGCTGCCGCTGGGAGGAGGAGAGGAGGACGCGAGCGGCGTGTCAGGAGGAGAGGACGCCGCTCGCTTAACGGTAAGGGGAGAGGGGACCGCGGGCGGCGACGGACCGAGGGTGAGTGCTGCGAGAGGATTGCAGCCTCCCCTCACCGCTGCCCGCGGAGCCCTGACATAAGCTCATTGAGCAGGGCCCTCAACCCCTCTGTTCCTGTGTGTCCAACTCGTCTGGTTACAACTACATGTCTGTTCGTCCACCCATTGTAAAGCGCTGCAGAGTTTGTTGGCGCTATACAAATAATAACATAATGATAATAATAATAATAACATAATAATTTAATTACATTCATAAGCCCTCAACTAAACTACCCATTAATGCTTCAAAAGGATATTTCACCAAGTGATGGAATATATTCAGCCTCTAATCAATGTTATCTGTGGTATTTTTTATTATTATTATTTATTTTTTGGAGAAAGACCCAAAGAGCTCATAAATGTAATATGAAGAAATATCTTTGTTCTTAACATGCTTAGCAACATGCTTCATCTTATTGTATTAATTACACTCTTTGTCATATTTTTTTTACATGTTTCATTTTTTGACTGCCTATTTTCCCTTTCCTGATGTTACTGTTATAGAGCAGATAATATTGAACACAATGTTTACATGTTTCTGTAGTGAATGGAAGCATTAAAGGTTGAGTGAAATGTGATGATTTTGCTGCGGATCGCAAACTTTATGTAGTGCTATTCCACACCTCTGTGTATTTGTACTGGGAATTTATTTGTGCCATTGCAAAAACACAGGCTAACTGCGGCTAATGGTCGTTAAAAATGAAATGGGGATTCCCATTTTTCACATTTGACACTTTAAGAATTTGTTGAGCATATTCTACAAAATTCTTCCCAACTGTTGAGGAATTACGTCAACCATTACAGCAAGAATGTGCATACATAATACAAATGCCCACATTTACCAGACAGTTGAATGTATTTCAAATTACATTCCTTTTCTTTAGCTCAAAGAGATAGATTAGGTGGTTAATTTTATTTGTAACAAGGTCATCTTCTAGGGCCAATTACAAGAAAACATGTCAAAAGCAGAAGACTTTGTTAAAACACAAAAACAGGCATCAATGAACCTGGCTCACCACTCCAAGCACACCATTGATTACCACGATGGACAGAATCACAGTAGATAATGCAGGATGGACAGTAGATGTCCAGGATGGACAGAATCGCAGTAGATAATGCAGGATGGACAGTAGATGTTCAGGATGGACAGAATTGCAGTAGATAATGCAGGATGGACAGTAGAGGTCCAGGATGGTCATAATCGCAGTAGATAATGCAGGATGGACAGTAGATGTTCAGGATGGACAGAATTGCAGTAGATAATGCAGGATGGACAGTAGAGGTCCAGGATGGACAGAATCGCAGTAGATAATGCAGGATGGACAGTAGATGTCCAGGATGGACAGAATCGCAGTAGCTAATGCAGGATGGACAGTAGATGTCCACGATGGACAGAATTGCAGTAGACAATGCAGGATGGACAGAATTGCAGTATATAATGCAGAAGTGCAGCTACGGATGCTATCTGTGCTGGAGTGAGCAACAGTTTATACTAGATCACTTTAAAATTGTTTGACTAAGAAACTGGCCAGCAAAGCCCATAGACTTATGGCATATTAACTACTACAACAATCGGCAGTGTTTATGGCGCTTAGATTGCCCCTTTAATAAGAAAATTATAATTTTACAAATTATCTTAAATAAGAAATCATTTTAAGATCCTGTATTTTTTTCCAATTTTAATAGCTATACTGACTTAATATTTCTCTAAAATTATAAGTTCTCACATATTGTGTACACATTGAATGACTAAAATAGTAAAAAATTGCACATTATCGCAGATGAATAAGGATTGGTAACATTTCCTGCTTAAAACCAAAACATGAGAAAATTGCCACCTTTTCTTCCTGTATGAGTTCAAGTGTATGCATCCTGCTTCACACAGGTAATTTCTTGTGTTTCTAAGTAAAAATTTTTTTGCATACTTTTAGAAAAGCACTTATGTTTTGCTGAAGTTTTCATGTAAATCGTGAACACTATATATGTGAGAGTGAGTGCTCTCTTTTATTACTATTGATGTGTATTAAGGCACATGTGTTGATCTGTAAATACAGTTTCATATTCTCAAGTGTTGCTAAAACACAGGGCAGACAAAGACCATATTGCATTTTCTCTGGTTTTATTAAAATTGAAACATAAAGCCACTGTAAGTTCCTACCAATTTTGTACAAGCTCTTTAATTTATAGGTTTAAGATTTGACTCAGTCCAGGTGTACTGTAAGTTATGCTCTCCGAGAATCCCCGAGAGCTCCCCCTTCCTAATACTCTAAGGAACACCTGACTTAAAGATAGTGGTTTATACACAAGTATGCAGAACATGATAGGATGTGGAAAGAACTAATGATTGCCCAATATGGAAAGACTTGCTCTCGGAGGCTCACTGATAAGCTTTGTCAATTTCTGGAGTCAAGCTACAATCCTTCTGTGTTTAATTACTGAGATTATTAAAGCTAATGACAGAAAATGTATTAATGTGTGTGATGTGCACTGGAGTATTTTCATCATAATGCAAGGTCAAGGATGAAATCAAATCTGAAATATAAAATAAGCAAAAAATGGGCAGAATAGATAATTAGTTCTTACTGTATAAATGGTGTAAATATGCTTATCTGCCAATAATCTTGTAAACAATAAGCTCTGGCACAAGTTAATGGGCCCACCAGTCGAATGATGGTTAACATGGGCACTAAAGATTTTTGTGCTTTAAAGTGACACTATAAGCACAATAATAATTTTAGTCTAATGAGGCAGTTTTGGTGTATAGATACTCTTGCAGTCTTACAGCTCAATTCTCTGCCATTTAGGAGTTATAACACTTTTGTTTCTGCTTACACAGTCCTAGTCACACCACACCTGGCTGTGACTGACACACAGCCTGCATGAAAAATGGTTACATTTTCAATCAGCTCTTATAACACAATGTGTTTACTTAAGAAGTTATTATCTCCAGTTTTGCTAATTGAACTTTAATCATACAGATGAGGTTGTTGCAGGCTCTAACAGACTAACAACAGAATAGTATATAAAAAATTCTGAATTAGCACACCGTGCAATACGGGAGGCAAAAACTTCTAGACTCTTTTTTATAAAGTACGTAGGGAGCTAGTGTGAGTCAACCAAGGAAGGTGTGACTAGAGCTGCATGTATCCATTGTACTCCGCTATGGAATTTGCTCTGGCGCTATGTAAATAATAACAATATATAAAGTGATGTAATGCCTACATTAGAGATAATTGAGCAGTGAGATTGCGTAAAGTAAAGTTGTTTTGGTGCTTAGAGCAGTCCCTTTAAATTTCCCAAGAGCTCAGTCAACCTTTTGGCTGAGCACCATGGGAAATGTAGTTGAAAATTATCCACAGTGCCAGGTTTAGCAATTTCTGTACTTGGCTGATACAAGGAAACTAATTTGAGATTTTAAACCAATGCTAAATGCGTTTGTATATGCATAGGAATAAAAACATTGATTATTTTTTAATTTCATCTCTGTATTCCTTTACACAGCTATTAGGTGTGTTATAACTTGATATTAAAATTTTAAGGGGTCAGTAAATCCATATTGCTAGAGGGAAACAACATTAGTTACACATTACTAGGATGAAACTAAATTAAGAAACAGCTCATTTCCTTTACACCATCAATATTTCACTCAGCCATGGCATGAACACAAAGTAAAGAATTAATCATTAATGTGCTGATGTACATCCATTATTTCTATTAAATTGCCTTAATAAAACAACACGTTTATATTTGTATGTGAAAGAAGTCTAGGAAATCAAGAATCAGGAGGGAACCCAGCTCTGCAATGCAGATGCCGAGAAATGACTTCATGTTCATACATGGATAAAATGTGACTAACACAAGAATGCCGAAGAACATGTCATTATAGTTGTGGCGATGGGGATAATTTATGATTTCTGGAATATCATTCTATTTACAGTATGTGTTCTATTATCTTTAGATCATCTTAATCATTCTTGATTAACATTAGAAGATAACATAATGCTATTTGTGGAGGAGCTTCAATACTCGACCAGAGCATCTCCGTTAAAGCCTCTCTCCTTTTCCCGCAGAGTGTTGAGGCGCCTCTGTTTCTGGGAGATAACTAGATCAACTACATGTAATCTAAATAACCTCCAGACAACAGGGCACCTTAACAGAATATCCCCAAAAACATACATTTAGACAATTTGTAAACCCCACATATAAGGTATCCCCAGATAGCTCACCTCAAGCATTATTATATATATAATAAATTACATATTACACCATGTCATGATTTAACAAAAATAAAGCCAACATTGGGAAGCCATGTCTTAAAAGCCAGGTACACCTTATAAATTAATAGCTTGTAGAACCATCTATAGCAGCAATAACTTGAAGTAATTATTTTATGTATGTCTTTACCAGTCTCTCACATCGTTGTGGAGGAATTGTGACCCACTCTTCAATATAACGTTGCTTCAGTTCATTGAGGTTTGCTGGTATTTGTTTATGCATAGCTCTCTTAAGGTACCGCCACAGCATTTCAATTGGGTTGAAGTCTGGACTTTGACTGGGTCATTGCAACCCCTTGATTATTTTCTTTTGCATCAATTTTGTTGTTGATTTGCTGGTGCGCTTGAGATCATTGTCCTCTTGCATGGCACCATATCGGCCATGCTTAAGCTGTTGGATAGTTTGAATCACATTTGACTCTAGAATACTTTGGTATACAGAAGAGTTAATGGTGAAATCAATGACCGCAATGTTCACAGGTCCTGTGGCTGCAAAACAAGCCCAAACCATCACACCTGCACCACTGTGGTTGAAAGTTGGTATGAGGTGTTTGTGCTAATATGCTGTGTTTGTGTTTTGTCAAACGTGGCGTTGTGCATTATGACCATACATCTCCAATTAGATCTCATCTGTCCAAAGGACATTGTTCCAGATGCCTTGTGGTTTGTTCAAATGCACCTTTTATTAGCGGCACCTGTCTGCTACTTGACCACTTAATTCCTATGGAAGCAGTAAGGGTGTACAAGTATGGTTTGTTTGAAAGGGTTTCCAGGAGACATCCTCTTGCCTCTAAAAAGAACATGGCAGCACGGCTTAGGCTTGCAAAGTTTCATCTGAACAAACCACAAGACTTCTGGAACAATAACTAGATCAAGTCCAGTCAACAGGGCTCCTTAACAGAATATCCCCCAAAACACACATTTATATATTACTAAAACTCACACATAAGGTATCTTCGGATAGCATGTCCCTGAGCATCCTAGCTGTTGAAATAGTGCCCTGATACCAGGCACAATGTAGAATTGCTGCCCTGTTAAAGGATTAATCCTGACTTCCAAGCCGATGAACAGTTACTCGGGGCCGGCCTGAGTTGGAAGGCTGCATCAGAGCATGTACTCTGCACAGATAGATGATCGGGTGGTCGAATTTACGGCTGCTTGGTCTGGTAGTGTCTGCTGGGAGAAGACAAGAGACACAGCAGGGAGATTATCAGTTTTTTTTTGGCTTATTTAGTACAGTGTCATAACAGACCAACACAGTGAAATAATAAATATGGGCCAAAAAGACACCAATGGGGCAAAATTACACTATGGGGAATAGCAATGTGCTGTTTCTAGTGCTGTTCCAGTTACAAATATGAGAGGATTATAGCAACAGTGGTGAAGTGTGTCCTATGAAGAAGCTGTGTTAGAGAAGAGCTGCAAAATATCAATATGTTACATATTCAAAAACTATTATTATTTTTTTAGCATACTATTTTCCTGTCTGTAACTTTTCTTATACTGCTAATTTTTTGAAATTTTTGAAACTTTCTGCCCATAAAAAAAAAATAGAACTGACAAAAGAATATATATATATATTATTTTCTAAAACAGACCTAAAAAAACAAAACAAAAACAAAACAAAGACAAACCAGCAAAGCAAACCGCTTCTAACGGTCCTTTATCCCTTCCAATCCCATATAGAGTCTCCCCCAACATATCTTTATGTAGAGCCTTTATGCGATTGTGGCTCTTTTTAATGGGTTTATGTTGTATGTCTTTTCTCCTTACAATTAATAAAATTTATCGTTTTTAATATTATATTAGCTTTATATTTTCAAGGAACCTTTTGTGCCCACTGGATTTTTATCCTATGGACATTTGTGTACTTTCTCTAATTGTCTAATTTAAGTGTTACCCCCTTTCAGGTTCACTTGTACACACCAACAGTGCCTTTTTGGGACACTATTTTTTCTAATGTTCCTTTTTTCCCTTATTCCTTAGTAATGAAAGGGTTACATTACTTCTTTTTTTTTTTTTTTTTTATAAAAGCATGCAGGCATTGTATCCAGCCAACATTGGACAGAGTAAGCCATGTTCCTTTTCATAACCTTTTGTTTGGCTCATGTGACTTCTAAAACATTCAGCTTATTCCCGGAGTGTTGCCAATCTTGCAATGAATAGACATATTTCAGTATTTTAGAGCTATGCTTTTATTTTGATTGGCAGTTCTGTCTGGCTCCTTATCACCCTTACCCTCATCTTTTATTTATTTCCTCCCGTCATATTGTAGTACAAATAGAAACCAATGACAACACAAGAAAGAGCTAAATATATAGAAATGAGGACTGGGCATCTTAAAGAAAGACGGAAGAGAACTCTCAGATGTGAGAGCTTCTCAAATAGGCCAGTCTTTTAAATGATCTATGACAGTACAGAAGACACTGACGATGAAGATAACAACTAAAAATTCAGGCAGCATAAAATGAGCAAAAGCTTAGAAAATAGACAAGTCACAAGAAATAACTCTTAAATGCTAAAAAAATATGCCAATGCAGCGAGCACAGCCTTTTAACGTAAACCACAAAACAGCACAAAATCCAATGGATTTTCAAGATGAAACTTAAACTGTTATCACCCCACAAAGGATAGGAATTATTGTATAATGTCTGAATGAACCACTAAAAAAATGTCTGATTAGCACAGCAGATGGCTGAGTGTTTGGTTAAACTTGTACAGTGATCAGTCTTTAAGAGAGAAAGATTTTAAAAAAAAAAACTTCATTGTAATTACTATACATGTTAGTCTCCTTGGAACCTGAGAGTTGAAAAGGTTATTTAACTGAATTTGTAACTCCAATTGTACTGTAAATAAATTGAAAAAGACAACAAAGACAAAGGACCTTGAATTTCAAGTTTATGTATCATACTACTGCAGGGAGCGAATTGAGGAAGAGTTGACATTGCGGGGTTTAGTTACCAGAAACAGAATTTTAGACTCTTAATCCAGTCACTATGAAAAAGTAGTGTTTATGTCTAAATTGAGTCGATAAACCGTTACTGGCACAGCCGTGGCAGTCTTTCCCTTTACTGCTCTGGAAGGAGATTTAAAATGGCAGCCCTTTTGTCCTTCCTCCATATAATAAGCATTTTTTAGAAACGTTATGAAAGGAACACACTGTGGTTTATTGTAGAGCAATGAGTGTTCGGGAGCAGTTTTCTTTTTACAAGGCTTGGACGAAATGGTGGGCAGGGACTCTTGACCCAGCCTCTCACCATCTACTCAGATAATGTGGACATTTTAATTTAGCCCAGCTCTCACAACATATAACTGCCATCAGAAGGCTTGGTAAAGAGTAGTTGCAAGCTGTCACTATTGACAATAACTTGTATTAGGTAGCGGCTGCTATTTATTGATTTATGTGTTTTGGGTAACTTCACATAAATTTGTTTACTTATAAGCCTTTTAGAGAGATTATAATAACATTGTACAATTATATATCAGGCCAGTACAAATAGCTGTATGGTAACATGTTTGTTAACAGGACTGTGCAAAGGACAAAAAGAACGAGTCAACCCACTGAGACTTGAATGATGAAAATGTTGAAAAACATATCTTTGAGTTAAAGGACCACTCTAGGCACCCAGACCACTTCAGCTTAATGAGGTGGTCTGGGTGCCAGGTCCTTCTAGGGTTAACCCATTTTTTCATAAACATAGCAGTTTCAGAGAAACTGCTATGTTTATGAATGGGTTAAGCCTTCCCCCTATTTCCTCTAGTGGCTGTCTCACTGACAGCCGCTAGAGGCGCTTGCGTGATTCTCACTGTGATTTTCACAGTGAGAGCACGCCAGCGTCCATAGGAAAGCATTATGAATGCTTTCCTATGTGACCGGCTGAATGCGCGCGCAGCTCTTGCCGCGCGTGCGCATTCAGCCGATGGGGAGGAGAAGAGGAGGATCGGAGGAGGAGAGCAGGAGGAGATCTCTCCGCCCAGCGCTGGAAAAAGGTAAGTTTTTACCCCTTTCCCCTTTCCAGAGCCGGGCGGGAGGGGGTCCCTGAGGGTGGGGGCACCCTCAGGGCACTCTAGTGCCAGGAAAACTAGTATGCTTTCCTGGCACTAGAGTGGTCCTTTAAATTGATTAGTTAGGTTGTTTTATTTTTGTTTGTTACTTAAACACCAATTGCTTATTTTACAATGCAATATTTTTTACAGCAGTAGACTTTATATGCAAGTTCTCCTAACCTTTACATATATAAATGCCACATAGAGATATATTTAATATTGAAGTCATTTACAACAAAGCTCCTTCTGTTTGTATATGGCTAATTTGTGCAATTACATGTTTCCTCCTTTTTAGCTAGGCTTTTCCATTAATATACTGTACGCACATATAATACGTAAGATGAAGATGGAACATGGTATAATTCATTCTATGGGGTATTATCATAGCTTACACTTAAAATTAGCCGTTTATGTTCATTAAATAGTTATGATAATAATAGTAATAGATAGTAATAGATATGACGTACCACAAGTTGATGAAGCCTTGATTACATGAGCTTACAATCTAAATCCTGAATACATACATGGGTAAATATATATAAAAAAAATGGACAGGAATATCTATGTATATATCTATGTATTTATTTATTATTTATAAAGCGTCAACAAATGCTGTATACACACACACATATTCATTTAGATACAAATCTTGCGTTAAGATATTTTTCCAAGATTAGTTTTATTCATTATTAATTCTATACCTTTTGCTTTGTCTAAAAAAAGATACAGCTTAAACGGTTTCAGTTTTTCTCTGTCTTACTCAGTATATTGCACTGTAATATTGCTAAATTTAAAATAGGTATATTAAAAATAGTGTTATATTTCTAGATCTGCATATGATTATGGCGTCAAACAGTGAATTCAAATAGTTTTAGAATATATATATATATATATATATATACATATATATATATATATATATATATATATATATATATATATATATATATGAAACATATCTAGTGCTTAACCCCTTAAGGGCCAAACTTCTGGAATAAAAGGGAATCATGACATGTCACACATGTCATGCGTCCTTAAGGGGTTAAAGGAACCCTGGCCTATTGTATCATATCATCACTATCAAGAATGACTTTCATAATATATCATATTATGTAAGCTAAAAAATGTTAAAAGTAGCTCAGAGATGCAACCCAAATATAAAAATCTGTGTTCAAAACTATAGAAATTAAAGGACCACTCTAGGCACCCAGACGACTTCAGCTTAATGAAGTGGTCTGGGTGCCAGGTACCTCTAGGATTAACCCTTTTTTTTATAAACATAGCAGTTTCAGAGAAACTGCTATGTTTATAATGAGGGTTAATCCAGCCTCCAAATCCTCTAGTGGCTGTCTCACTGACAGCCGCTAGAGGCGCTTGCGTGCTTCTCACTGTGAAAATCACAGTGAGAGCACGCAAGCGTCCATAGGAAAGCATTGTAAATGCTTTCCTATGCGACCGGCTGAATGCGAGCGCGGCTCCTGCCGCGCATGCGCATTCAGCCGATGACGTCGCGATCAAGATGGAGAGGAGGAGGAAAGCTCCCCGCCCGGCGCTGGAAAAAGAGGTAAGTTTAACCCCTTCCTCTCTCCAGAGCCCGGCGGGAGGGGGTCCCTGAGGGTGGGGGCACCCTCAGGGTACTCTAGTGCCAGGAAAATGAGTATGTTTTCCTGGCACTAGAGTGGTCCTTTAATATTTCATATTTAATATATCTGCCATTGCCTATCCTTGCTTTTCTCATAAAGGCACTCATTCACAGCCCTTAAGGTCAGACAGATGTGGATCAATTTATTATTTATGTGTTTAATAAAATTAACCATACACATGAATATAGACGAGAAGTTAAATATAATATGCCTATGGATGAAGTATATACAAAATGTCAAACCACTTATGGATGACTCAAACCACTTATGGATGACTCCTGATGACTCCTGAACCTTACTCTAGTTCTGAGGTGTTCTGAATAGTGCATATCTCGTTGTTGTCAGATATTTGCAGTGGCTTCGGTGGTGTTCAGGGTTTGAATTCATCCACTGTCTTAGTTCAGGAACAAATAGATCATTTTTCTTCCCCCTAATGGTCATGTTGCGCATTAAAAAAAGATTAATTCGAAAAGGAAATTCAATGCCGAGCTGCTATGAACCCAACAGAGTCACTGATGCATGGTCTTCAAACTCTGGCCCTCCCGATGTTGCTGAACTACAACTCCCTCTGGTTAGCTATTTCATTCAAAGAATCATGGGAGTTGTAGTTCAGCAACATCGGGAGGGCCAGAGTTTGAAGACCATGCATCAGTGACTTTGTTGGGTTCATAGCAGCTCGGCATTGAATTTCCTTGAGAATTTTATTGAGAATTTTATTGAGAATGCTAAGGCATAGAGACTTTTATTTAGTAAGCAGTCAAATGTGGTAAATTAAAAAAAGGAAAATAATTAGCAAAATAACTAACTTGGACAAATCCCCCAATTAAGGTAAATTGGTGAAAGCTGGCTATATTGATAATCTGCAAATCCTGCCTTTTATTTATTTAGTTCCAAAGTCATTATAGGAGATACATAAAGCTCAGTGAACTGAAAGATAGAAAGGCAAGAGAAGCTAATCTTTTATAAAGACTATGGAAACACAGAGCAACAGAAAGGAATTCCCTCTTATGCATTCAACAGATGGCACCCAGAAAAAAGCTTTATGGAAGGTACAGCAGAGTTTGTAAGAATGTTTAGCTTTGGTCATACCACTTAGCTCTTCGGGAACATCAATCATAGTCAATCAGTCTTTCAATCACCCTGATATCATCACTGGGTTAATCTTAGTGCTAAGCTTAGTGCCACTGCAGTGCTATACAACACACTTAAATCGATTCTATTACCAAGCACAGCTCCAAAGTTACAATGCATTTTATAGGAAAAGATGAATTCCTCTTCAGCAGTACGCACTATGCAGGTGGTATGATAAGCTTCACGTAATACTTAAAGTAAATCAAGATATTGGCAACTGTGTTACCTTGTTGTATATCACAACAGAAACCATTGCAAACATAAATAATTATATATAAAATAATATACTAATAAAAAAAAAAATATATATATTTTTTTTTTAAGTAAAAAAATGGCAAGAATGGGAGCAACATTTCCATGAAAATTCAAACCTTTGTTAACCTTTGTCCTGCCAAAGAATCCAAAAGTATCATAAGACCCCAGCACTGCTTATGACAATTTAATGCAAGACCACTGACGAAAGTGACACCATTGCTGCTCCTGTCAAAAATTAGCAGGCAGAATGCTTCATGTTTTCTTCTACATTGTTTTTAACGGGAATTAATTCATTTAAATAAAGAGAACTCTGACACTTAATAAGAAAAAACACATATCCCGCATACACTGACTCAACATTATGATACATTTTTATTGTGCCAACATTCATCCAATTTAATGTTAATTTACGGCACATTTTGTCCTGATGCATATTGATTAAAGTAAAAGGCAGTCACTGACATATGGGAGTGCTTTTAGGAATTAATGGTTTAAAACACAATCTTCACAAAGACCAAATACCTTTACTAGTAAAATAGTTTACACTTGATAAATCTAACAGGGATTGAGTGGATTTCTCAAATATAATTTAGTGTATACATCATATGCATGCCAAGTAGCTTCTACTAAACCTTCATTGCTGGATTTTAAAGGACCACTCTAGGCACCCAGACCACTTCAGCTTAATGAAGTGGTCTGGGTGCCAGGTCCAGCTAGGTTTAACCCTTTTTTATATAAACATAGCAGTTTCAGAGAAACTGCTATGTTTATAATAGGGTTAATCCAGCCTCCAAATCCTCTAGTGGCTGTCTCACTGACAGCCGCTAGAGGCGCTTGCGTGATTCTCACTGTGAAAATCACAGTGAGAGACAGCAAGCGCCCATAGGAAAGCATTGTAAATGCTTTCCTATGCGACCGGCTGAATACGCGTGCAGCTTTTGCCGCGCATGCGCATTCTGCCGAAAGGGAGGATCGCAGGCGGAGAGGAGGAGGAGAGCTCCCCGCCCGGCGCTGGAATAAAGGTAAATTTTAACCCTTTCCTCTCCCCAGAGCTGGGTGGGAGGGGGTCCCTGAGGGTGGGGGCACCCTCAGGGCACTATAGTGCCAGGAAAACGAGTATGTTTTCCTGGCACTTTAGTGGTCCTTTAATGTTACGTATTAATGACATGCATCCTATAAGGAAGGAACTAGCCAATGGCCAGGATGGGCAGATGCCCTTGAGATAATTTATGCCATACCACCTGACCATATGCACTTAATATCATATAAGTAATTGGTATACATGATGTCATAGATGTCTTGCATATGCAAATTCATAAATTATATGTAACACCTATAGCTGAAACTTATTGTATGACATCATTTATATCACACACGTGATCTAACAGCTGGATATCTTGAATGCAAGTGCCATCCACTGGTAGAACTATCAGGGTTGCAACAGTTGCTGTTGCAAACGGACCCTAGCGTTCCATCTGTCAAGGAGGAACCTAAGCTAGTTTGCTTTCCCCCACAAATTTGCATTCTGTTGGTGGTAGCTGGAAATATTGACAAGCCAGGCTGAGACAGGGATAGAAAGACAAATAAGATGGAGGGTACAAGAAGTGGTGACAAGCTTGAATTTTACCCAGGTCAATGCATATCCTTGCATCAGCCCTGGCTGGAGTAAACCTTTAAATAAACTAGGCCTCCATTTAATTGCTTCATATCATATAGTGTCAATTTAGTAATTTTAATTTATCCTAGTGATAGTGCCTTTCATCAGACAGAAACTTGGGAGATATACAGCATGTATGATGTTAATCCGATGATGGGAATGAAAGACACGTGCAACTAGAGCAGATAGGGTTTTAAGTAAGGATATTGGATGATTCATAGTACCCAGCTAATTATTTTATGATTGGACATTGTTTCTCATACTAATGCTTCCCTGAAGGAAAACAGACTAATTTGTAAGAGTACAATGCAGCAGGACTCACTGTATACCTGTCACTAACATTTTCTTCTGATAAAACTGGTAATTTAACAAATTGAAATAAATTGTCAACGTTCTATTTTTAGACATCTCTTGGTAACCCTTTGACTTGACTGATCCCTTTTTATGTAAATTACTCTTTTGAAAGTCCATTGAGGTCCCAGACGAGTATGTCTCCTTACACAGATAGACTTAGGCACATTTCTCCAAGTCATGTTTTTTTTGTGTTTGTCAACACACACTAAGGGTCAGGATGTGCCATTATGCTGAGCCATTTGTTGCGGAGTCTTTGTGTATGACCTCGGGATATGTACAAGCACCATCCTGCTGTACCTGTGTCAACCTTACTCTCTTTGTAAGCTCTCCCGAGGGATGTAAAGATTTTTAATCATGTAAAATTGAAGAAAAGATTTTTTGGAGAGCAATATCTTTTGTGACAGGTTTTCCATCAAGCTCTGATATCATCTTTCTTTTTCAACAGCAGAGCCCTGTGGTAGGTGGAATATTGCATTTTAATAAATTTATGGCAGATATGGAATCATATACAGAATAATATCTCAGGTTTCTTAGCGACATTGTGACTGCAAATGTATTTTCCTGAAAGGTTATCATTTCTGCCATGACTTAATCCTTTGTCTGCATGAATCTGATGTTTCCTTACCCCTCCAAAAAAAAAGTCAAATTCTTTAATGTGATGCAGTTAAATGCATGTTTTCCTATGTTTGTTTGCAATTGAAAAAAGGGTCCTGTCCTTATTAGGTCTAGGATATGTTTGCCTTTTTTTTAATGTCTACATATTGATTATAGCAGTCATTTCCAATTTTGTTCTGTCTCTGAACAGCATTAGGACTGACGACTGATTATTGCACCATCAATGTGCTTTTCCATTTATCTATATAGTATGATTGAGACTAATTGGGTCTAATTGGGTCTAATCGCTACTTAACCTTGCTATCACGAGATAGGGGAAAAGACCATACCCGACCACCCTCCTGGTGGTCTCCAGTAGACCTGTTCAGTGATCCATTAATTACCAGCCGAAGCCTTAAGGCTCAACGATGAAAAGATAACACCAGGATTCAGCTTGAATTTCCTGACGAATCCCGACCCCATTCATTATCTTGCTTTGTTATTATTTTTTTTAACAATTGACAAAAGAAATGCTCTTGTATAATTATTAGAAAATTCAGTTTTGTAAACTAGCAAAAGCATTGTTACGCTGAATAGCATGAATAATTGCTTGTACAATTGTGTTTAATCGACACCTGGCACTGACTAACAAATAAATAGTTTGCAATGAAGAATCAACTGTAACACAGAAAAAGGTGGTCTGGCTGAGCATCATGGGAAACGTAGTCCATCTTGTTCGAGTACTAAAAGTCCTGATTGTTAGATGAAATGCTCTTTGCACAGATTACCGGATATACTAAAATGAATACTATTATTTTTGTTAATAACAACACCTATACCACACAGGACATAGACAATGTGAGAAACTTTTAAAGTAGTGATGATGCATGTTGGGAAATACTTTAAAATTAGTATTTCCCTATATTAGATATAGATAGATAGATAGATAGGTAGAGAGAGAGAGAGAGAACATTTCTGGTCTCTTTATAATTGTCATTTGTATTTACCGTTACTATTTAACCCCTTCATGTTAAGATGTGTGAAATCTCTTATTATCGTGTTGGTCCTGAAACGTGTTTTTAAGGGGTTAATTTTGTTAAAGCTATCAGCACCAGAATACCCTTGATGTAAACAGCTCTGGATGATTTGTTGGAGTTATATAAATAATTTATCTATCTATACATTGTTATTATTATATATAAATCAGCAGCATATCCTACAGTGCAATACATTAGATGGACAAGCATACAAGTAATTGCAATCAACCAAGTTAGATACACAGGAACAAAATGGAATTCCATTAGAATGTACACGACAAGTGTTCATGTTCTTAATGGTATGAAATATAATTTTCCTTAGAACAGTAAACACTTACCTTATAGGCTTCATAGAGTAATGCAGAAAATCATAGTCATTTTATTAAATCTGAGTTAACAAGAGGCTTATATGATTCATAGTTTAAAAGGACACTGTAAGCACCATAACCACTACAGATTAGAAACAAAATGGAATGGGGAAAATAATTCCATTAGAATATACATGATTCTTAGAGGATATACTCGCCCATCTATTCATGTGATTAGTGGCATGACATGCCCATTTCATTGGAACAGGAAAACAATTATAAGTTGTATAGAGTAATTCAGTAAAGTCAGATGCTTTTATGACAGATGCTCTGTGTAAGCAGGAGGCTTATATGCTTCATAGTTTCTCTCTTGTCGCTCAACTCACACCTCGCCCCTCTGTCAATCCTTATGTTGGCTTCCGGTACACTGTAGGTGTCAATTCAAAATACTAACCCTTATCTATAAAGCTCTAAACAACTCTATCCTCTATTATATTTCTTCACTGATTCATAGCTACGCCCCTTCTCACTCATCCTGCTCTGCTGGTGGCCTTTCCTGTCCATTGTTTGCACCCTTACTGCTAATTCATGTTTGTAGGACTTCTGTAGGATTTCTACATGTAAGACTTCTCATGGGCGGTCCCAATCCTTTGGAACAGCCTGTTTTCCCCCATCACACTCTCTCCTAGTCTTCAATTGTTTAAGAAGTCCCTCAAAAGCCTTCTCTTCAGAAAAGCTTATGGCTTCATAAATCTTTCTCTTGTTCTCTCCTGAAGAGCCACACTCCATTCTCACCCCTAGTTCAGCTACTTTAGCACCTTATTGTTTGGTTGCGATCATCCTCGATGCCCTTCCTATTTTTTTTTATATCCCACCTCATCTAGACTGTTAGGGTCCTCATCAACCTATTGTTCCTATAACATTTTGTAATTCC
Organism: Pelobates fuscus; assembly: GCF_036172605.1. Classification (NCBI taxonomy): domain Eukaryota; kingdom Metazoa; phylum Chordata; class Amphibia; order Anura; family Pelobatidae; genus Pelobates; species Pelobates fuscus. The sequence goes on from NC_086319.1 coordinate 331,289,143, forward strand.
CTCATTTATTTTCAAATTTCCACCTTTTGACATATTGTAGTGCTGCAGAAAATGTTGGCACTATATATATACATTATCTATATCTATATTAATAATAATAATAATAATAATAGTTTAAATGGACCCTATAAAAACCATAACCACTAAAGCATGGGAAAAAAATTAAATAGGGATGAGAACTTCATTAGAACATACACGATTCTTCGAGCATAGTCTTTCACATCTATTCATGTGATTAGTGGTATAAACCCTTGTTGGATGGATTTGCATTACTAATGGTGAATTATAATTTCCCCATTATCAGTGGAGCCGCAGAGGGGGCTGGTTATGGGTGATGTGAACAGCTCTGGTTTTTGTCAAACTCCTCCAAAATACTTTGACAGGAAACTGGGTTAAAGATGACCATAGGCTTTTAGCAGCATAATCACAACAATGAGTTGTAGTGGTTATGGTACTTTGAATAACCCTTTAACATTGATTTCATGTTATAAAAGACCATAAGCTTATTGTACTAAAACCCTAAATATCTGTCTTGAAAATGTTAAAGCTGCATTAGGTTAATGGAAATTATAATCCACTAGATTGATTGCATGTTATCTAGTACTGTTTAGCTTCTAAATAAGAAAAGACAGGTATTATGTGGGTGGCGGAATGCCCTCATATTACTGCAGCCATAAAGTAATAATTAAACAAGAATATACTCTGTGACAATGACAATGCCTAAACCAAGACTTACTATTGTATTTAAGACAATAGAAAGACCTTGTCATGTGCTATGCCTGTCTCCCAACGCTCTCTCCAAATCACACTTTATACTAATTATTAGTTTACACTTTGTCCTTGAGGTATTTAGAGACAAACAAGCACAAACAGTTCTCTATCAGCACAAAAAGAAGGCGTTATAAAAAATAAAGGATAATCAGTATGTAATTCCAGGTAAATATTGGGAAAGAACATCTAGGGAGAAGTCCTTTTGATGTGCACATTTTGAGAGAAAAAAAAAAATATATGTACCAAATGCAGTTTATACTTTTATGTGCTTCCCATTTGTTCTTGCTGTTAAAATTTGGCAGCGAGGCAGCACATTTGCTTTAAGGCTTTATGAGTTTCCAGAGTCAGCTGGATGACTGGATTACAAAAAATGGTTCTTAAAGAGGGGGAATGTAAGGTTTATATGGAAAACAAGTTAAATGACTCCAGAGAAGATACATCTGTGCTGTGCTGCTTTGACATGCTTCCCATGGAACCTGAAATTAATTTTATGGTTAATTTTGTAATTGGATGATGTATTTTAACCTGTTACACTAAAAAAACATTATTCCGACGACCAGAGGATCTATGCATTTTAATTTCGTTGTCTTATCCTGCCAAAAATTCCAAATTTCCTGTATACCATGAGTTAAAATGTGAATCCATTCAGTAAATAGTTCAGTACAATTTCTAAATTTCATGAACATTTTTAACTAATTATAATGCAAAATGTAAACAAAAGGACAAAACACTATTGAGTAAATTAGAGATGGGTAACCCTTTGCATAAAATGTATCAATTTGTTAAAATCTTTCAATAAGAGATTACTCTCTCCTAAATGGGAAGAGACAACATATGGACAAACAAAGGTTGAATGGAATAATGTAGTGTTAGGAGGACAAACCTGTATTCCTAACACTATAACATTCTCATCTTTATTTAGAATCTACATTTTAGTAAAAATTGCTTACCTTTTTTTCCAGTGCCAAGATCTAGGCAATGCTACCCCTTGTTCTGCCTCCCACAATGTCATGTTGATACATGTTGATACATCTAACAGTCCAATCCAATGATCCTTATAGAGGAAAACTGGGGGTAATAATGCAATGCTGCACCCCGATTGAAAGAGATTGGCTCAGTTCTCATAGCGAAAGCTCCTCTAATGGCTGTCAGAAAGACAGTCACTAGGAGTGCATATAACCCTGCAATGTAAGCATTCTCATATCTAATAAACACCAATGCTTTACATTGCCAGGTTAAAACTAAAGGACCGCTGAGCCCAGACCTCTTTATTGAGGGTTTGGGCACCTTTAGCGGTTCTTTAATAGACAGGAAAGGGACTTTTAACGCATATTGGCTTCTTTTATTCAAATATGCAATAGGTTACAGGTTGGTATTGAAATATGGTAAAGATTTGAGTTTGGGGTCAACAGATCACTCTTAAAACCTTCTGAAACGCTGTTCTCATTGCAGGATAGTTTTCAAATGCATTCAAAGTTCAAATTTTTGGGCATTATGCTTAAAGGGGTACTCCTTTTTAAAAATGTTTTCTGATGACAAGATGGTATTCAGATGCCATACAAACATTCCAATTGGGGGCAGCACACTTAAAGGGGTAGAACTTTGAAAACTCTCATCAGATGGTTAACATTCAGATGTGGGAGTTAGCTTAAATGGGGCCATCTGTTGCAGCTCTCTCTCCTAATTGCAGGATTGCATCCAGATGTGGTAAAAATTGAAACGTGACACACTAACCTTAAAGGGTTGCTCTTTTTGAAACTCCCCAAAATATAAAAGTAATCTCATTATAGTTTAAGAATTTTTTTTCTAGACAAAAATAATTGTGAAATGTGCACAGTAATTTTTTGTGTGCTACAATTCTACATCATCTGGTATATTCTGTTATCCAAAATTTTCAGTTATACATATAACCTGTATATAATCCATTCCAGTTTTGCTATAAATATTGGGCTGAAAAAAATAAAACAATCAAAGAAATCATGCTTAAAGATAGATGCACCAACATTATGTATAGGTCACCCCCAGTGTCTTGGCAAAATGGGCAGACTAAAAAAATCTAAGTACGACTGAAACTAACGTTCATTAATGCCGTATGTGTTGACATTACAAGAAAGTATTACACTGCAGCTAGTTTAGTCTCCCAGCTGTACACTATTGCAGTACTGTGGGCGTTGATTGATAGTACATTCAGCAGAACTGATCGACACCCTTTTAGTAGTGGATGCTGCAGATCAGATTTTCCTTCTAAAAAGCCAAAGCTATTTCTGTAGTCTAAGCAAAGCGTAGCACTTTGTTTTAAAGTAGCTTCTCCTCAGGTGGATCACTGTAGATGGAGAATAATGGATTGTATAGGTCAGCATTTTATTTTGCTTTGTAAGTGAACCTTTGTAATTAGCCAATATTAAAATAGATCGGAGTCTGAAGGAGCCGGCTTAGAATTCTAAGGAAACTATGAGTATTGCAAATCAAAGAAGTATCACTATTCATTTATGTATGTTTTTTTTTTCTTTTTTTGCAAAAATCAAATATTTGTAATGTCTGGCAAGTTCTATGTAAACAGTAATGTTCGTGTTATGGTTGTAATTCTAGAAAGGGTTCTTTGCTGAACTGAATGGACAAAATGAAAACAAAGACTTGAAATTTTTGCACGCACAAAGGCTGAAAGAGAGAATTTCTAAAATTCTTCGTGTTTTGTAATGTCATCCTTTGCCATCTCTCAATGTTTTGAATCGTCTTTCTATTGAGGAACAGTTTGAAGAGCTGGTTTCAGGCTTGTAGCAAGGAATTTAGCTAGCGTGATTGGCGCTGTCAGAGTGATTTTAGGTAATTGATCTGCAGACACTGTTCGTTCGTCTTGTCTGTGCAGGTAGACAGAAATGCTGTGTTGGAGTGACAGTGTCATCTCTCCTATGTTCGGCTTTGAAGCCTGAACTTTAAAAAGTACAGGATCATGCCTGTTACACAACCCCTGCTGGCAGGCATACAGTGCGCCTTATTTCACTTTTATACCCTTAAGGCCCTAGAAACTACAGGTTTCTTTGCCTGAGTGGGGGTTATGAAAAGTAATTTGATACACTGCCAAAATCACTACTGTCAAACAAGGAACCCTATGGACATCGAACGCGCAGCATATATATTCGCAATGTATATTATATACTATATCTGCTATTTATATATATATTGTGAATATGTACTGAATTTTTTGTGTATGCTGGCTGTAGACGAGCTTGGAGTCTGCAGGTGATTTCAGAGACCTGAAAGCTATTTGCATCTGAATACTCAATAATTAGTCACAAATGAGCTGGTTATTTAACAATTAGATACAATTTAATTCCAGCAGTAGCCCACTACTTCACTACTTTTAACTTAAGAAATTAACATCCTGCATATTAATCATTAAGAAATACATTTACATTGAAAGTAAGATTGTTCTTTCTTGCCTGTTTTATCACACTCTTTCACTTTCTCTTTGTTTTTTTTATCTTACACCTTGGAGTTTATTTACTTAAAGGGACACTATAGGCACCAAAATCACTACAGCTTAATGAAGTGGTTCTGGTGTCTATAGCATGTCCATGCAGACTTTTCAGTGCAAATGCTTCCTTTTCAGAGAACAAAACTGTGTTTACATTTTTGTCTAGTTACACCTCTAGTGGCAGTCACTCAGACGGCCACTAGAGGTGCTTCCTAGTTCAGTGCTGCACTGTGTGCAGGCACTGAACATTCTCCATAGAGTTGAATTAATTCAGTGCATCTCTATGAGGAGATGCTGATTGGTGCAATGCGTCATTATCCTGCAAATATCCCATTGTACAGCGCTACGGAATCTGATGGCGCTATATAAATAATAAAATAATAATAAAATAATATGTGCAATAGCCTCCCAATGCTTTCCTATGGGAAAGCTTTGGATTGGCTTATAACATCAAGATTGATTATCACTGCCATGGAGGCAGAGCCAGGGGTACCAACCATGACGAGACTGGCACAGCGTGGGAAAAGAGGTAAATAAATTCACCTTTCCCATACAATCTAAGGGGGGTGGGGGTGAATAGTTAGTTTAACACTATAGTGTCAGGAATACAAGTTTGCATTCCTGACACTGTAGTGTTAATTTATGTTGCATATGTTGCTGCATCATGCATATTAATGGACAACAATCAAGATAATCAGCCCAGGTACTGATTTAGGTGAATTTAGAAGAAAGCCACTTGAAATGGACAAATGCGTTTTGCAAGGTTCCTGGTCCCTGCCAAAAATCATTATTAAATCTATGATGAGCTGCTGATTAAAGGAACTATTTAAACCACCAAAGCACTTCAGCTGCTTTAGTGCTTTAGGGGTTCAGAGGATGTTCCCTTTGTGGTTTTTTGCTTTTCTTTTCTTTTTACAAAAGTGCCGATTTAAAAAGACACTTTTTAAGATTATTATTATTTTTGTATATGTATATATATATATATTATTTGCAGTGCAATAGAGAGTTACAAACAGGCCCGAACTGCCCCAAAGGCAATCCTCAGGCACAGCATAGTATTCTATATGGCATGCACAATTTTTTATATTATGAAATGTACAGATTATTCAATCAAGATTTTGTTTGCAAAAGTTATTTAACCCCTTAAGGACCAAACTTCTGGAATAAAAGGGAATCATGACATGTCACACATGTCATGTGTCCTTAAGGGGTTAAACACGGTCTATCGTGGCCCATGTAAGTAATATGAAACAACTAGTACGGAGATACCTGTCTCTGTGATAATCACTAACATGCTTAATTGTTACTTCAAGCTTATGAACAGGTATTTTATCTAAGCATTCAAAATTGTGTTAGCATAATGAATGTAGACCAGGTAATGAATTCAGGAGTTAAGCAGGGAGTATTACTTTAAATGAGAAGTTAGCTAGCAAGCAAACCAACAGTTGTTAAAGAGACACTTTTTAAAAATCTTATTGGTAACACTTTTCAGCTGCCTGCTTCTGTTCAAAGTGGAAGTGAGGCCTTCGTATAGAGAAGCTTTGGTTTTTATGACTTCTAGGCCTAGGGCAGGGGTAGGCAACCTTTTAGCAGCACTGTGCCGATATAGGATTGTGATGTCGCGTAGCGTGCCGGTCCTATTTTTTTTTAAATTGAGATCTGTATGCTGCCGTATTCTGCTTGTGTTATTTATACTGCAGTTGCTTTGTATCGTTGTATATTGCATGTGAGAGGCTGCATGTGGGGTTGTGTGCATGTATGTGGATTGTTAGCGGGTTACGTTTGTGCGGATTGTGTGTATGTTTGTGTGTGGGCTGTTCGTATTATTTGTATATTCTGTGTATTATTTGTATTATTCTGTGTATATCTAGCAATGTGGGTGGCTTCCCTGGGTTCCAGTGGGGGCCAGGCTGGCCAGGTACAGGTCAAGGACAGAAGCCGCAACAGCAGCAGCGGGCTGCTCTACTACAGTGTGGATTACCACTTCCTCTACGTGCTGCAATGCATAAATTGAGGATTGTCCTTCACCACCTTTTTGTATTAGCAGATATCTGAAGTATAACTGGGACTCCTGATAGGCCTGAGCCTGTTTGGCTCTAGCAGCCTTGAGTGCCGTGCAAAGACACCTTGAGTGCCGTGCAAAGACACCTTGAGTGCCGTGCATGGCACTAGTGCCGTAGGTTTCCTACCCCTGGCCTAGGGTTACAACAATATAACTGCCATGGGCACTCCCTGATAAATATATATCAGTGTCTGCCTATTATTTCAGTTGGCAGATTAAGAATTTATTTCTGTGCTGAACAGGTAATAATGCATGGATCACTTTTGTGCAAGATGGTTGGCTTTAGACACTAAACACTGGTTGCCACTAAACATTAATTATTCACTACCTGTATATATGAGTCCTTATTCTACTCTAACACATAACATTAATGCCTACACTAACCCTAACCTAAATACATGATACATAACAGTAAATCGTGTAGAAGGGGAAATTAATGGCAACTTAGGGTTCTGATGACATATATAATGATGGCATTATTTTCCCATAATACACATGTTCACCATTACGTATCTTCTCTCTCATTTCGTAGGGATTTCCTGACTCATAAAATAACATTCGCTAGCAAACATTCTCCAAATGTCCTGAAAATGTTGTTGTTTTGTTTAAACTTGAGTCCATTATTGATGATTCCATGAGCATTAATTCCCCATAATATTATAATTTTAGAAATATTTGCCCATTTCTATTGTTTATACATCAAATTATTTATCGGTAACTTGACAGGCGCATAGTCGCCATATGGGCAGGTGAAATTACCCCCAAAACTTACACCCCAAAACACACTGACACTAATGTATGGGTCAATATGTCCACAGCTTTATTAATGTTGATAACAATAAAATTAAAGTCATTGCCCAGCCCACATCCCGCCATATAACATACGTATCTTCTCTCTCATTTCGTAGGGAAAGCCAAATGATAATGATCATAAGTTGACAGCCCACTGTGACTTTTTAATCGAGAGTGTCCCCGAAACAAAAGGCAGTGACCCATAATTTACGTAAATATAAATAACATAAATAACAAACATAATAAACATAATAAAAGTGCCAAACTTTGTTAAATAACCACGGTAGGGGTATACCCGGATACCCCTACCTACCACCCAATAGGTTCTGAGCCACCACTGAGCTTGAAACCTACCAAAGTTCATAACGAACCGTTTAACCAAACTCTTAAACAGCAGCCTAACTGCCCTCTTCTATTTACACTAACCCAGAGCCTGTTTGTCCCCAAACATTTTTCTCTCTAGCCCCGCCGCTGTTACCAAATGGGAGCTAACACCCCTTACCCTTTGAAATGGGAGGGAGGGACAAATTAGGCCAGGTAAGCAAATTAAAAGTTTAACATTCTAAAATGGCTGTCTATTTATACTGGGCCCACCCCTTAACACTCCAACTCCCAATCCCAAGGGGCCTATGACCAATCCCCCTATGCCCGCCTCCTAGCTCTGTCATGCCCCATTCCACTAAGTTGCGCTTGTTCCATATGGTTACATGAAAATTGCTGCTACTGCCCAAACAACAAAAATGTTGCATTATCTTAACTTGGACAGAACTTGCATCTTACTTTTATAGAAACTCTACTTTATTGACCAATGAAATCAACAAGTGCTCATCTCATGAGTTTTTTCTGTAACGTGATATGATGTCATTGCTGCGCTCTGCTGATTACCCATTTCCAAAAGGAAACCACTAGTGCTCCATAAGAACAGGTTTAGAAGAACTTGCTTAGCAAATGAACCTTTTGACTATGCAAGTCTAATTCTTTATTTCTTTTTGTGTCTCTTTCTATTCTATTTTCCATTCTTTCTCTACGTCTCTAATTTTTTTCTCTTTTCATTCCGTCTCTGTCTTTCTATTATATATTGCTTACACATCTGAGCACAACACCTGCGATCTCAGCATTTTTGTCTCCTAAACTGCATGATGCAAGACACATCTAGAAAGTAAAGCAGCGGCCGAGCATTAATGCAGAGACCTGAAATCACATACTGTGATTGAAGATACATTATTTATCTCCGTAGGGTTTTGATGGCCTTACGTGTACCTTCACTCCACTTCACTTTGCTTTGTTTTGTTGTGTCCAAAGACCATCAATAACTTGGAAATAAATAATGCATATAGTCATAACACATTTAAAGATTCTATTTTTTTAAAAAATATTAAACCATGAGCATGGTAAGTTTTGTAAAATGTTTCACGGTATTTTGAGTCTATTGTGATGCGAAATCAAATATACTACATATACTTATAGAAAGCTAAAAGATTTAGCTAATGAAATTGAAATAGATAAATAAATAGATTGTGTTATCTTCATGGCAGATACCCACTAAAGGCAATTCACTTGCAAAGTTTGCTATGGGACTTACACATGCTGATCTGATTAGTCACAGGTCTGTGAACTGGTAGCTTGAAAAATATCCCAACTCGGTCTACAATGTAGTCTTAAAGGTACACCAATAGTCCAGGCTTAGTCAGTATCCTATTGAAACAGAACTGGAGACTCCTTGGCGGTTGGTGTGCCTTGAGTACTGGGTTAGGAACCACTGATCTAGCTGATGATATCAGGTCTTCCTTCTGAAGTCATAGATGAAACGACTGTATCATGCAAACAAAATAATATAAACTCAAAGCTAAATATAAAACAATAAATACATTCATTTAAAAAACCTCAAGCAATAGATTTAAGATTTTAGGCAGCCATGTTGCTGCTTCTTTATCCCCAACACCATTTAAGGCTTTAGACTGTGTACATTTGTGTAATTCATTTGGATACCATATACTATACTTAACCAGAGCGTATCAATCAGACCACTGCCCCCCATTCTCATTCCCCACTTGCAGTATTATGTGAGTAAATACACTGATACACTGTTAAAAATGTACCCCTTAAGCAGGTACTGTTGGTTCTCAGTACATTGATGAATATTGATTTTAGGCTGTGCAGACTATTACCAAGTAACATTTATGTTGGTGCAATGGGTTTATGCACAGATATTACCATTCCTATACCCAACATCATGCATGAATCATTTACTTCTGATGAAACTTTTAACATGCATAGTTTCTTCTACCTAAAATTAGCTTCATTTTACTATGAAATCGGTACCAAATCCATTAAATGTGGGTGCATTCTATATAACAATGTACTGTGGGCAGCTTTTGTTAACATGGGGTGTCTGCATTTTTTTTTTTATATAATTAGTATTTTATTGAATGAATTTTCAGTTTTCAAGTAGGGGAGGGGTACAGAAAGGAAGAGGGGGGGGGGAGGTATGGGGGAAATACATCCATAATATAATCCAGTATGACATACATATCAAGTGTGATTATGCATTTGTACAAACATACATAGTTGTGGTTTTAGGTTCATTAGAATTACCAGGATCACCAGAATCATAAGAGTCTTAGGAGTTCTCTCCAACATCTGAGCGTATCGTTCATAATGATCATAAGTTGACAGCCCACTGTGACTTTTTAATCGAGAGTGGAGTTACCATGTGCTGTGTTCAAGTGTCAATTGTAGGGGCGAATATGAGTGCTATACAATATCCTAATCTTTTGGTATAATTAATTACTATCCTTGGATCAATTCCCTAGGTACAAGTATATACATGTAAAATAGTTCGTAGTCGTACGTTGTGATTAATTGTTCTAAGTTTTCTAAGAGACAAGTGAACACTATGAACACTATATTTCCTCGTAATTTAGTGAGAAGGTAGTGTACTTTGTAAACTTTTGTGTAATTCTAGATTTTTCCATTTCTGCCAGTTCGACCGTGTTATATGGGTCTGTTTGGGTGTGGTGGCAGATAGTACCTCATATCTGAGAAATTGTCTAGTTTTGTGCCATATTAAAACAGGAAGTGGGCATCCCATTTTTTTTCCAGTGGCCTGCAATTACATTCCTTGTGGCTAATATTGTCATCAGCAGTATGTGAGCGTCCGCCCGGGACACATCGCCTGGGAGTAATAGGAAAAGGGCCAGCGTAGGAGTAATCGGTGGAAGGTTGATCCCCAGTTGTTCCCATATGTGTTGTGTTTCTACCCACAGTGGTTCTACATCTGGACAATCCCACCAGATATGGGTCATTGTTCCCCTATCTCTGTCACATCTCCAACAAGTAGGTGAGGATTGGGGGAACATCTTTTGAATTTTGTCAGGAGTGTAGTACCACCTGTAAATTAGCTTTCTATGGGCTTCAATGTGGGAGTAGCAGGTTGTGATGCCTTTCAGAGCCTGGAGTGATGTCAACCATTGTTTGTCTGTGGGACAGTGAGTGCATTCTTCCCTCCAGCTTGTTCGGTATTTGTATTCTGGTTGAGGAACATGGTTTAGTAGTATGGAATAGCAACTTGTGAGGGTTTTGTTCCTGACCGGTGTATAATGACATCGGTTGTATAGAAGTATGCGTTGGGTGTCGGAAGTGTCGTGTGCAGATACCCTGTCAGAGAGTAAACTCTTCAGCTGGATATATGGGAAGATAAAAGATGGGGGTAAATGATGTTGTGATCTTAGTTCCGGGAATGGTATTATAGATCCCTGTTTACATAGATCTGCAATTCGGGAGATCCCCCTTTCCCTCCATTTACCTAGGGATAGCCATGGAGACACCGAGTTCAGAGACGTGATAGGTGCCCAGAGGGAGAACTTAGTGTCGTTTCCGCTGGAGCGATGGAGGTAGTCCCATGCCTGGATAGTGTATTTGGTAAGTGGCAGTATTGGTTTGCGCTTGTCCCTGAGATGTTTGTCCACATGTGGTCGATCGCTGAGCCTTTGGGGTCATACCCATTCTCAATGTCGACCCATTGTAGCGTGTGTTTTGGGGCATGTAATTTCACAGCGTGTTCTAGTAGGGCTGCTCTGTGATAGGCTGCTACATTGGGGAATCCCAATCCCCCTTCTTTGCTGGGGGATTGTAGAAGGGTTAATGGTAACCTGGGTTTTTTGGAGTCCCATATGTAGGCTGTCAATATAGATTGTATTTGTTTATGTAACGTAGGTGAGATGGGTATTGGTAGCATTCGGAATATGTATAATATTTTGGGTAAGACCATCATTTTGATGGCGTTTATCAGGCCGAACCAGGATATCATAACATCTTTCCATTTGTGCAGAATCAATTTACAAGTTTGCAGTAAAGTGGAGAAGTTGCAGGTGCTAATGCCTCTAAGTGTGCCTGTGATTTTCACCCCTAAATAGGTGAGGAAAGTTTGTCTCCAGTCGAGGGTGTATTTATGTTTCATTTTTGTAATTTCTGTAGTTGGGAGACGTATGGGTAAAGCCTGGGTTTTTGTTTGGTTAAGCTTGTAATATGAGATGTGACTATATTCCTCTAGTGTGTGGAGAATATGCGGTAATGAGAGATCTGGTTGTGTCATGGAGATAAGTATGTCATCCGCGAACATCGACAATTTATATTCTGTGTTATTAATGGTTATGCCCTTTATATTAGCGTGTAGTCGGATTTTGTACGCTAATGGTTCTAGGGACAACACTAATAACAGGGGAGATAAGGGGCAACCTTGGCGAGTGCCGTTAGTGATATAGAAAGGGTTTGAGATGAATCCTGCGTTGGATACCCGAGCAGACGGAGTAGAGTATAGCGCCATAACGCCTTTGATGTAGTCTTTAGGGAATTCGAATTTGAGCAGCACTTGGGTCATGTATTCCCAGTTAAGTCTATCGAAGGCCTTCTCTGCGTCCAGCGCCAGGAGAAGGCCTTCCATATTGTATGTGTCCATGTGAGCGAGAATATTCAGTATTTTCCTCGTGTTATCTGAGCCCTGTCTAGTTTTGATAAATCCTGATTGGTCGTTATGTATTATTCGTGTAAGAATGAGTGAGAGACGGTCTGCAATTATCTTGGCGTATATTTTTGTGTCGCAATTAAGTAATGAGATGGGTCTGAAATTTTGGCAAAGCGTTGCTGGTTTGCCCGGTTTGGGGAGTGTAGAAATGTTCGCTTGGAGCATTTCCGACGGCATCACTCCAGTGGAGAAACAGTGGTTAATAAGTTTGGTGAAGTGTGGGGCTAAGGTGTCGGAGAAAGTCTGATAGTATAAGTTGGTAAAACCGTCCGGTCCTGGCGACTTGTGGGAGGGTAGTTTCTTAATCACGTTTTTCAGTTCTTCTACCGAAAACGGTTTAGTGAGTGCGTCTATTTCTGCTTGAGTTAATGTAGGGAGGTGTACTGTGTTGAGGAAGTCTTGTATTTGTGTTACTGATTGTGTGTGTGTGCTATTGTCAGTTGAGAGGTTGTAAAGGGAGCTGTAGTATTTTGTGAACGTTTCAACGATGTCTTGTGGGTTCATGATTTTGGTTTTATCTGGTCGTAGTAAGTAGGCTTCTCTAGAGTTAGCCATCCGTGATTTTAACATAGATGCTAGGATCGCTCCTGCCTTATTTCCTTGTGCGAAGAATTTGTGTTTGTATTTCTGTAATATAAAATTGGTCTTGTCTAGTTCTAGTTCTTGTAGTTGGGTTTGTAGTTGCCTGAGTTTTTTACGTAGGTATTCGGGGATGGGTTCCCTTTGTTTGTGTGTGTTAGGACTTTTATCTGTTGGAGTAGGTCGGTGTATGTTTTTTGTCTTTTTTTGTTAGCATAGCTAGCCAGTTTTATAAACAGGCCTCTGAGCACTGCTTTGTGTGCTTGCCATGTTATTGGGGTGGAGGTGTCTTCTGTGGAGTTAGTCTGGAAGTATACTTCCATTTCTGTTTTGATTTGTGTGACAATGTCAGGGTCTCTCAGTAAGGAGTCATTTAGTCTCCAAGAGCCTCCCCCTCTGTTGGGGTATTGGGTGGATATGGTGAGCGTGATTGGGGCATGGTCGGAAGAAGTTATGAGACCGATTTTTGTGTCTTGGATGCGGGGTATTAGTGATGAGTGTATGAGGAACCTGTCTATTCTTGAATATGAGTTATGGACCTGGGAGTGGAATGAGAAGTCCTTCTCTGAGGGATGGAGTATCCTCCAGATATCTACATAACCTGAACCGTGAAGGTGTTGCTTGATGGCACTGGTAGAAGTGGTGCGCTGAGCAAGAGTTTTGCGGGATACCAGGAGGTTTGAGGAGGAGTCTAATGTGTTGTCCAAAATGAAGTTTGTGTCTCCTCCTATTATGAGTGTTCCAAATTTGTGAGCATCTGCCATCGTTAAGATTCTGTTGAGATATGAAGCCTGGTTATCATGTGGGCCATAGACGTTAAGGAGGGTGTAAGGTTCATTATTAATGTGGCATTGGACGAGTAGAAACCTGCCCTCTTCATCTCCCATCTTTTTGTGCAGTGAAAAAGTGACGTCTTTGCTGACTAGGATTGAAACCCCTCTCTTCTTTTTCAGGTATCCGGAATGGAAGCCCATGGGGTGTTGTTTTGAAGAGAATTTGGGCATTTTGGAGCGTAAAAAGTGAGTTTCTTGAAAAAAGCTATGGAGGCTTTCGCTTTGCGAGCCTCTTCAAGGGCCATTCGTCTTTTATGTGGAGAATTCAAACCTTTAACGTTAAGTGATAGGATAATTAATGCCATAAGAGTGTAGTAGAGATGTGTGTCTTATCGCTGTGTTTTATATTCAAGTTATTTTGTGTTATCAGTGTGTCCCTCCACGACTCATAGTGAGTTGTCTTTCCGAATAGGCATATTAGTGTCTGCCAATTATGTCGGACATGTCTGAGGTGTCGCTTGTTCGATGTCTCGGTAATGAGTAGTGTACGTTTTGGGTTCATAATGCTGATGGCTCGAACCTTATATCTTCTTGTATCACGTAATATGTATTTATAAGGCTGTTGGGGATGGTGGGGTGGGAATAGGGAAGAGGAAGGAAAGGAGAACTATATACATTGGGAGGGTCGGACAGAGGTCATCCAACCTGTGTGTAAAAGTCTTTTTAAATGGCCCCATGGAGCGAGATGGGGGGAGGGTAAACCTTTATATGGTGTAACTGACCGTATATTTAGACTAAGTATTTTGGACCGGTCCAGAAAATCTAAATCTTATAACCCGGTTTATATATAAACATAAACGTAATTTTCTAAGTTAACTGCCTTGCTAAGTACATTTAACGTCTTCCTGTTTCGCTAGGTATCCTAACAACCCTGTATCACAGTTACTTATAGCGAATGGCATTACAAAAACAACAAATAACATATTGTATAAGATATCACAATAGGTATGGAGATCATGCTCACAAATCCAGCTGGGACAGCGAGAGGGATGTCAGATCCGAATCATTTATGTTTGAGTCCCGTGGACCAGTCTTTGTTGACTTTCGTAAGTGGTTTATCTGGGTTTCGGGATGATGGTGTTGCGTCTGGGAAGGTGACTGGAACGTCCCATTCTTTGAGCATTCTGGTCCCGTCTGCTACCGTAGGCCTCGGGAGGCGGTGGATGCGGTCTAGCCTGAGTTCTTCCCTTGTGAGAGTCGGGCAAAAGGCCTTAAAAAGACCCACTGCATAATCTTGCAGTTCCGATGGTTTAATCTCCTCAGATATCCCTCTAAGGCGGATATTATTTCGCCTGTCTCGATCTTCTTGATCTGCAAGTTTGGTCTCTAAGTATGATAATCTAGTTTCTGCACTATCACAGGCCGCAGCCAGCTTGTTGTGTGCGTCTATAAGTTCCTCCGTTTTTTCCTCTATCAGAGTTGCGCGTTCATTAATTTCTCTGATGTCAGAGCGGACATCTTGTGCCAGTTTGGCAAATTCCGCTTGTAGGGATTGCTGGAGCTTTTGGAGCATGCAGTGTAAGACATGCTCTGATGCAGGTTCGGTGGTTCTCATCGATTATGGAGGTGCAATCGCTCTTTTCAGAGCAGGTTGTTGGTGATGCCGGGCCGCCGGCGCCATCTTGTAAGCTGATGCGCGGCGGAGTGAGCGGGGAAATGTGGGTTTGTGGGCGCATTTTCGTTTTTTTGGGGACCTTTTGTGACATATTGGTGTAGAGTCAACTGTGTGTTGGCTTCGGAGTCAGTTACAGCAGATTTCGCGTTTCTACTTGCGGTATGGCAATCACCCTCGCAGGAGCCGACACTTCACGCGTCCATCTTCGAGCGCTGCCAGCTTTTTTTTTTTTTTTTAAACAAAGGTAAGGAAAATTATTTAAATAAAAGTGAAAGGCCCAGGTGTAATGATTTTTTAGCTTCCCTACTTGCAATTTGAGCATCGTTCTTGGAGATCCGCTTTAGGTTATTCATTCTTTGTTGAATATCAACTTTCAAATAATGTCAGATAATATATGGGACTAATATCAAGAGTCTGACTGAGCCACCATAGGACTATTCTTACGTATCCTCCAATGATGTTCTGACCTTTTCTCGTAATCAATGTTCTACTGAAGTGCATTTTATTCCAATTGAACAGAATCCTCTTGATCTAGCTATGACAAGCAAAAGTTTTGCTTAGGGTTAGCAAATTTTAAACATGTGCTAAACCTTAGCCGTGGGCATTGAATGGGAGAAGGATTAGCCTGTTTAAAGTATCTCTGTGGCTTTCTTTTTTCTGAGCAATGTATTGTTTCAGTAGCCTTAGTGTTTGCTACAGGTGGTGAATGAAAAGTGAATGATGGGCTGTTTACACCAGTGTCAGCTTTTTGTTTTATGTTGAGTATACACAATAGCCTTCTTATGTAACCAAGACAGAATTTTAATTTAACACCCACACAAGTCTACTAATTACTGGCCTCAGAATTTTGTTAAATTCATGTGTATGTATTGGGTGTCCATAACGAAGAAATATTATATGTAAAGCTTTGCTCTCATGAATAATTGAAATGGTCATTTCATGCATCCATGCGAGTTACATGGAATGAGCAGGCTACTTTACAATTTGTTATGCTATGTGTCTTTTTAAAAAAAAAAAAAGTGTCTTTATTTTCTCCAAAAATGAAAAGTACATTATATTTTTTTTAATACGATTTTCATTTTAAGTTTTGTCCAAAAGAAAGTTGGTAAGTGAATTACAACACCCAGAAACTACTGCCATAATCATAAAACATTGCTTATGACAAAAGCCTGTTGTTGTAGAAATGAAGTGACCATAACTGTCACTTTATAGCCTGGTAACAGTTTATTGCAAACGCTGCACAGACTAAAAATAGCAAAATAAATAAATCAATAATAAGGACTTAAAGGATCTGCTGCTAATATCTTGGTGCCAGATATCACAGGACAAAGTCAGAGGTCTTGTGGAATCCATGCCTTTATGTATCAGAGCTGCTTTAGCAGCACAAGGAGGACCTTCGTGATATTAGGCTGATGGTTTTCATGATATATATATATATTGTTTGTGAAGCATCTCTATTTAGAACAGCAAGACTGCAGGGGCAGGATCTATGACCAAAAATCATGTCTAGCATTAAGTTGGAGCTTGCTTAGACTGCCTCTTTAGAAAGTGAGCAGTTTTGTAATTTGATTAAGCATGGAGTGACATATTAAGTTCATGGATGTCTTCTATAACTAAGTAGTATTTTGCAGGGCTGGTCCACCCCAGTTGACAGGATATACCTCCCAATTCCTCACTGTCCCGGACTGAAGTGTGCTTGCGCAGCAATAAAGAAGAGGGTGATCCTTTTCTTCTGCCTGGCCTATCACTAGAGCTCTAAATGCATATGAACAACAGGAATAGGACTTAGAGGTGGTGAAAGGTACACACAGTGGTACAAGAAGGGTGACACACTGGGGTATGAGAGAGTAAAAAGACACCATTTGTGAGAATAGACACAATAGAATAGGGGATTAGGACACAATAAATAAAACAAAGGACACTATCAATGGGGGAGATTGGAGAGAGGCAAGAGTCCTTCACTAACAATTCACATTTTAATATAAAGACCTCTAATAAGACATCAATGGATGAAACCCTAAAAACCAATTAATCATAAATCGAGCATGCATATTGGTAAGCAGCAACACAGTAACAAGACCATACAATACAAAAATAGATAAACACATATATTAGCAGCATCATTATACTGCAGGAAAAAAAGGTGTGCCGTTAAAAAGATGATGCTAAAGTCAAGTTAGGATTGCGTTGGGTATATTGGGTTTGGTGTAAATATTAGAGTTGTGGTAATCTTAATACGACCTATTGTTAGGGTGTCCAAGGTTTAAGGTTTTAGGAGATAAAGATTGAAGTAATGAAATACATTGTGATTTTGTTAGTGAACAAACCCTATCTTAGTGTTTACGTTTGGCAATTTAGCGGTAAAAAAACTCTTTCCTGTTGTGTTGTATGGAGTTTTCTGCTTGGTTACTTGCATTGGCCTTATATTGTAGTGTAGTTTGGTGCAAATAATATATAATCTTACTGTATGGAAGTCGGATATATTACGTTTTTTAAATAAGTCATGTATGTTGTTTTGTTTTGAGAATTAAGCATTTTTATGTTATAACAACTTTAATTTGCTTAACATTCAAATGAATTGTGCTATTTTGGAAAAGGCATTTTCTGTAATTTATTCGATGATTAAAATGATAACATGGTACTGGCAATTTCTTTGGTTTTGTTTTACTAAGCAGTATGCTCCATAAAAAGTACAGTCAGTGTTTATGATTAAACTAGAAGGAGACATAGCTACAGTCTGTGCCATGGACATCCCATGAGCCAAAAATACGTATGCTATGGAATAAAAAGTGTGAGCAGAATGAATGCCAGTTTTCAGTTTGGGGAATGTAAGATTCAGTGGCAGTAACTGGATAATTACATTTTGGCCTGCTAGATTAGGAGGTAATAAAACCTGAACAATTATCATAATGCAAATTGAAAGAATTTTAAAATTGGACAGAAGATGTCAATAAAAGACAATGAAAAGTAATTCAGGCTCTTGTTGTCTCTTGTAAATCTTCTATTTTTGCTTTACTTTTTCATCTTCAGTGTTTTCCTTTACTCTCTTGATATATTTATGGTATGTCCCTCTCCAATTGATATGTGTGTTTGCTTACAGTACCATGTACTGAAACACTTGGGAGTAAATTTACCAGTGATCTGTTTTAATCTGATAAATGTGATATTCTAATTTAAAAAAATATATATATCCACACGTAAAATGATCCATGGGACAAGGTGGCAGTTTAAAAATAGATGTAGGTTCCCGCAACACACTCGACTTCAGTGCTAAATTAATTGATCTTTATTTACTTTCTAATCGGAAAAATTATTGAACATAAACAGAGTTACAATACATATTACACACATTCCTCTGCAGATGTAATTATTGAAAACTAAGTAAGCTTGCTTGCCGTAAATCCATGCTTAATCCCCTTCTAGAAAGCTGCTCTGAGATGCTCATGATATGCTGATGTGGTAGGTTCAGGCTCAAGAAAGAACAAAACTCCAGCCTCATTTTTGGTATGGTATGCTTGCACATCTCAATAAGTCTGAAAAAGCTTGGACTTTGTTGAGGATTCCACCACTTACAAGGTGATCAACAACCCGTTGGCCAGATAGAGTGACCCAATACTGGCTTACTTCACCGGAAGACCTTTATGCTCTTCTAAATTTCCGTGGATTCATTTATTTAATTAGGGCATTTCTGCTGTTTGCTTCACTGGTGTGAAGTAATCTTTCAAGAGACTTGAGAACACTATTCAATACATTTTCAAACTTAGAGCAGTCATTGTATTGGGTTTAAACCATGTACCTTGATAAAAGTTCAATACTAAACATGTGCATTCGTTTTCTTACGAAAACTTCGTATTTGTTTACTAAAATGTAATCGAAAGCCCTACATACAAAATATAAACTAAACAAAAGGGTAAATGCTGAATGCATTACCTTTTCGTTTGGTTTCGTTTGTTTAATAGACTCGGTGCTGCAGGGGAGTTAACCCCCACCGCACGGAGAAAACAACACTGCGTATGCCCGATAAAATAAAAAAACAAGGAGGGAGCCGTCAGCGCTACCAGCTCCCTCTTTATAAAGCCTTCCCACGCCCTGCAATAAGGCTCAGAGCACTCTGGTTGGTTTAAGCCAACCAATCAGAGTGCTCTGACAAGTAAATGAAGAGACTGACAGGTAAGACTCTACATTTATTAAGTACGAAATCACTCATACGAAACAAAAATTTCACTGGTGCACATGTCTATTCCATACATCTTTATTAAATAGGCTTTTCTTACTAATGGTGGGAGGTGACCTGGTCACCTGCCACTTTTGCATTTACAGTTAAACCTGTCTATTCATGGACATGACTTGTAGGAAGCACTTCTCTTTTGTAATTTACAGTACAAAGAGGTGACATTTATGCCTATTTTACATAGGCCTCGTTTTTAATAAGCTTTCCAAATTATTCAAAACTGTTGGAAAAGCTAGGTAACTTCTGTAGATAAACCATTTGGAAAGCTTGTTAAATCAAGACTACAGTTAGGTGGACATTTATTCCCTCAACTTTCACAGAAATGTTATCTAAAAAACAAAAGCAAAAAAACTTTGCAATACAGATGTGACATTTTTCAAAATAGGTTTTCCCATTCAAACTTCTCAACTGTGAAACAGGTTTGTCATTTGGTGTCATAGCACACTCTAAGACTAAGTAGTCAAGCAATTTAAGATCAGTTTAACAAATTACCTATGTTCCTCTATGCTCTTGCTGCCTTACTTCCTTGAGCTAATCAGGGCAGGACAGCTCTCATTGAGCACTGTCAGCCAATGAGCACACCACTGTATCTTGACATGCTTAACTTAGGGGAGACATTGCCTGCTGCAAGAGAAGCAGGATGTGGTGTGGGAGAAGGGATGCTGGTACGTTGTCAAATCATAAATCTTAAAGGATTTTATTACTTACTCTACTATTACTATTAGAGTGCAGTTATAGTGCTTGGAGTGTTCCATGAATATATTTTTCTAGAAAAACAATTTTTTGAAAAATAAAAAGAAATAAATCAATGAAAGCATGGTGGCCTCTTGTACGATATATGTTTCAATTAAGCATGGCTTAGAAGTGCATTATGATTAAATCCCCTTGACATTCTCATATGTAATGCATATTGCATAAATGAATTATCTGATACAACCAGCCTTCAGTTTTAACCTTTCCCTACTTTTCTTTAAGTATGATATATAATGTAACTACTTGATTTAATTTATTTAGAGGTTTGTTTTTTTTAGCATTTATTTCGAGACATTATTTAGATGGAACCGTGGTGTCTACAAAGGAATCGGTGTGAAACACAATCTGTTGTTAAAATCCACTGCTCAACACAAAGGCAATCAATATTCTAAGGTGAACTGCTTAAGAAAAACACATCCCTGAAGTTAGATAATTTAGTAAAAACATGTTGCTCTTATCTTTTAATTAAACTTGCAAGATATTTTGTAAGCTTAATTGAGAGCTATTTCTATGCTGACACAACCAGTCCTGCTAAGAGAGTCGCATAACATTTAAGAGAAATAGCACAGGAACAAACAGAGCTCCAGCTGATTCAAGAACAACAAAAAAAGTGACAAAGTACATCCAAATTTCGTTGGCAGTGTCATGATTTGGGTTTTGTGAGATCTTGATCCAAGGCCAGATGTTTTCACAGGGTCATGCTATTTTGAAGATTTGAGGCTTTAGAATGGTCACAGCAAATCTCCACTAATTCTCAACCTACTACAAAATTACTTCAATTTACATATTAATAGACAAGCAAGCTTCCTTTGTAGGTTCCTGTTCTACAATTCCTTCTTCTTAACCCCACATGTACAATTGTTTAATACAGATGGCACGCAAGCTCTAGTTGTTAATTGTTTTATAAGGTCAAATGTCTATACTTAAATTTTATATACTAAAATAAATTGTATTTGTTTTATATGCATTAAACAAATTTATAAAATAATAATGCCAACATTTGTAGTTTTGCTAAATGGCATTTTTACATTGGTTCTACTGGAAATTGAATACAATTGTATGTCTGTCTACTTGTCTGATCTATCTATCTATCTATCTATCTATCTATCTATCTATCTATCTATCTATCTATCTATCTATCTATCTATCTATCTATCTATCTATCTATCTATCTATCTATCTATCTATCTATCTATCTATCTATCTATCTATCTATCTATCTATCTATCTATCTATCTATCTATCTATCTATCTATCTATCTATCTATCTATCTATCTATCTATCTATCTATCTACCATACTTCTTTTACCAAGTTTACAGCAGTTCTTAATAAAAATAGTACATGTAATTCAAGCTGCTTTGCCAGCTACAAAACATGCAAATTGGGTAACTATGACACCAAAAGAGGCCAGCCTCTTACCAAAAGACTATGGGCCCTTTCAAAATTTATGCGAACAGACTTTTCGTGGGATTTTATGTTTGGTTCGGTAACCGAACAGCCGCACGAACAGGAGACCACCCTGGAGCTTGTTAAGCCTAATTGCTACTTTGTAGAAATTTTGAGCTCAGTGTTCTAAGTGTTCGTCTGGGTGGCTGCAATTCCTATGGACAACCACGAGGTGGCTGCCATCTTGTTCGCATGAAAGCAGGTAGTGGTGTTTGGGCATGAATCTCATGGAACTGAAAACGGACGCAGAAACTCCTGAACACCGCTGGACTTCCAGCAACGCCTGCGTTTGGTTCCACAACATTTAGAAAAGCGCTGTTCAGTATGAATAAGGGGATTAAGCTCCAGGATAAGACTATTGACTCTGTTCGGTAGTTTGTTCATTTTTAAACTATCGAACTAGACCGACCGCAAGCTCTGATTCTCTGGAACTGTTTTGGGCATCAGACCATGCGGGCGGTCGGTCAAATTATGACTTCCAGGAAATTCCTGAACCCCTGAATTGATCTGGTGATCTTTAAATATGTTGGTCACCCAGATCAGGGCTATGAGGGGATGTAACTTGTGTGGGGATTTTGTGTGT
The DNA here is from genome assembly GCF_036172605.1 of Pelobates fuscus. NCBI lineage: Eukaryota > Metazoa > Chordata > Amphibia > Anura > Pelobatidae > Pelobates > Pelobates fuscus. Next base: position 331,311,308 of record NC_086319.1, read on the forward strand.
TTTAAAATATTTTGGGGGTTTTGTAAAAATGTGTGTTTTTTGTGTCTGGAGATAATTGAGTTTAATACAGTGCTTGACTCCATTATCTCCCAGGCATAGGGGGGGGGGGGAGGGGGGGGGGATTAACCTATTTTGTATGGTGTGTCCTGTACCTGAGAGCCAGTGTGATTGTGTATTTGTTTCTACTGTGGTTTACTCTTAGGTTCAGGGGGGAGTGCCCCTTGCATGGCGACTGTCATAAAAGGCCAGTTGTAACTACCATTAAACGAGATTTGTTTTACCCTTCATGAAGTCTAGGCTCATGTTTGGGGGATTGGAGAGCTATATTCACTCTGAGAATTGCTATAATCACTATACTTCCTTGGATCACAATGATTGCTCTTGTAAGAGCAGCCTGCTTCGCTCTCTGGACTAGGAGAAGTCTACTCACTGGAGTCAAATTCCAAATCTGCAAAGCACAATATGGACATAAAACTGAGCCAACGATTAGCGAGATGGATTAGTATGTTCATTTGTTTCTGGATTCAGAGTTCTCTCCATGGAGCCAAAAAAAAGAGATGATGGGAAGAAAGATGTTGGCTAGGGGACAACCATTGAATGTTGATTTTATCTACCCAACAGGTGAAAAGTGACCAAGAGAGGAAAAAAAGATATATTTAATAACTGTATACAACATGAAAATGTATACTTCTCTTTCTCTCTGTCCTTCTATTGGTCCCTTTCACAGATTTGATCTGTAAACTAAATGATAGGAAAATGGACCTACTGCAAAATATATACATAATCGGTTTCCTGAATATCTTTTCATGGACGATAGTTGGTAAAGATAAACTGTCAAATTAACCAGTGTCTGGCAATAAGTTTTATTTTTGGAAAAAATGGTTCAGCCGAACCAAAATTTTCCACCGTGCATAAATCTATATTATACTTCCTAACACTGGGAGAAATGAATACGGGAATAAAGTGTGGGCCAGCAGGGACTGGGACCGTTGGGCCGTGTGTGCACTAATGATGCAGCAGGGGGCAGTCTTACTGGTTAGAAGCAGGCATGTCCACCAGGCTAATGAGCTCATTCCTGACTTCCCCACTCAGGGCAACTCACACAGAGAGTGCTGTTAAAGCACTGTTCTATGGGTTGAATGCGAACATTTTAGTTATCACAGTGAAGGTGAATCGGATGATGTACTCTCTTTCTACTAGTTTCTTCATTTGATAGTCTTTACTATCTCTGTTGTTTGTCTTTTTAACCCATGTATCACTAGTCAGTTTTGAAGTGCCCTGTCATTTTGTTGAGAAATGCTTAGAATTGATTAATGGTCAAATTCCATAAAACTTTAAAGGGACACTTTTAGCACCATAACTACCACTGCGCTCTGTAGCTGTTATAGCACCAGGAATCCACTCTTAACAGTTGACTCTTGTCAGTTGAGTGACTTCAAGGGACTTATGGCACCATAATCTCACACAATAGTTGAAGTGTAGTGGTAATGGTATTTAGAATCTTTTACATGAATACAAATCTCTTGTTCATTTCTCTAAACTGCAAATTGTGACTAGAGAAGAATGACATTTAGGTTAATATTTAAATATTATCATATTGCATAAATCTCAATTTAATGCATAAAGACATAATAAATTGCAATTTTAAATTTTCTCACTTCTGCTTTGCTTTTGTTTTCGTATTTTTAAAGTCTTCCCAACACTGTTTTGAGAATAGATTGTTACATTTCTTACACCAGTTTGACTTTCCGGAAGCAATTTTAAAATAAGTTTCCCTTAACAATCTAGATTATTTTTTAAGAATTGCTAAACTGAAAAATTAGCATAATATTCCCTTTCCGCTAATCAGTGAAGTGAAAATACAGAATCTTGTAGGGAAACTGAAATAGCACCCACAAAGTCATTTTAAAGCTATTTTTTGCATGTCCTTACTTAACTTCTGTACTGAAATTATATATATAAAATTTCAGTACAGTACTTAAGTAAGGACATGCAAAATATAGCTTAAAAATGTTGGTATTTTTTTTTCCTATGGGTGCTATTTCAAATACATATACACTGATCAGACACAGAGAACAACCAGTGAATCTGCATCGGGGTCATGGGCTCATTGATGCACCTGTGGAGCGAAGAGCTGTTGTAGCTCAAATTGCTAAAACAATTAATGCTGGCCATAATAGAAAGGTGTCAGAACACACAGTGCATTAGGATTTTCTGCGTATGGGGCTGCATAGTCACAGACTATTCAGAGTTCCTAAGGTGACCCCTGTCCACCACTAAAAGTGCATTCAATAGGGACGTGAGCGTCAGAAGTGGAACATGAAGCAATGGAAAAAGATTGACTGGTCTGACGAATCACATTTCTTTTAGATCTGGTAGATGGCTGGGGAAGAGATGCATTATAGGAAGAAGATAGACTGGCGGAGACAGTGTTATGCTCTGGGCATTGTTCTGCTGGGAAACCTTGGGTCTTGCCATCTATCCATGGAGGGCACACCTTGCAACTTTCGTGACTTAAAAGGGCTGCCTCTTATATCTTTGTGCCATATATTTTATATATATATTGCTTTACACTACTGTTTAAAAAATAAAAAATAATCCCTATGTTTAAAATAATGTAAAAAAAACCAAAACAAAACAAAAACATATCAGTAATAGCACTGTAGTAGTTATGGTGCCAGGGATGGCCCTTGCATGAACCCTAATTTAAAATGTAATACCTTCTTAACAGGGCACTGTTTTCAGCCTCTCCTCTTTCAGTATAGGAGTAATAAGCTTAATTTTCTTTCTTGAGCTAAGCAGTATAGGGCCTATTCATAGCCTAAGAGCGTCAGCAGATCCATGCAGATAACGTTTGACTGCAGAGAGACATGGATCTGTGCCTGGCAGACCTCAGCTATGATGTTAAACTGTTAGCGAGTTGTTTGACTACTTTCATTGTGTGTCATCAGGGTACTCAGGGCACCATAACCACTATTGTGCTTTATAGTAGTTATGGTGCTTAGAGTGTTCTTTAAAAGTGCCAAGAAATAAAAGATAAAGAGGACCCCTACATAAACAAGCTTACATGTTGAGGAAGAGGTTAACAACTCATTCTTACAGTAAGGTTTTTATTCATTTATTTTATTATCAAGAATACATCCAGCATATGACAATCTTTTGGCTCATCTTGACATCTGGATGTTGGTTATGGCTTTATCAAAGGATGTTAAGTAACGCTATTAATTTATGAATGCACATGGCCTTCATCTCAATGATCTCTCTGCGTGCAAGAATGTTTTTACACAGGTTGAATGGCTTTTACAATTTACATGCTTAGTATCATCCTCTTTATGACATTTTATTTGGCATTAATCATATATGATAATCTGACGCTGGACAGGTTCAAAGTGAGCCTTCGGGCCAATAAACTTTGAAAATTAGATTGAATACAGGAGGACTTTGCCTTACAATGAAAAAAGGACATGAGATAAGCCAATTCTGGTTTAAGGTATACACAGGAGGTATTGGCATTAGCTCCAGAATTTTATTTTTTAGTTTAGTTTTTTTTTTTTTAAAGTCATTATGTTTACTGGATAGAGAAATATTTGCCATTGACTTGGTGAATTACTATAAAATAAAGATGAGTAAACACAATCCTTATCATTCAATGCTAACTTATTCATACAGTGTACAATATATTATATGCTGATTTTTAAAGAACCCTTAGTGCTTTTTTTTGTTTAACATTATTTAAATGAATAACTCCTCATTTAGCAAACTAAAAAGTGTGAAAGTTTAAAAAAAACAAACTAATTTTTTCACAGTTGCATAGTATAATTTGCAGATAACTAGTGCGGCTAAAGAAATGTATGTGAACATTGATTCATCCATTTGTTCTGCTTATATAAGATGCGGCTGCATAAAGATACAAAAACAGACAGGCAGAGAACAAAAAGAATAGGGGCCCATTGTATTCATTCTGGAACAGGAGCAACACTGCATCACTACGTTCTGAAGAAGTATGGCGACATAGCTGGTTAACGTCTGAAAAACAAAAAGATTAAATCTCTAGCTTAAAATCACAAAATGTTGGTCAAGGGAAGTCCACAAGTTTGAATGTCCTGCTTCCTCTAGATTGCTCTAGGATACAGGCAGGGTTATTTACTAGTGTAAATCATCATCAATCAAGTGTAAATCATAAGGAATTCAGAGCGAATTTAATATTTTAAGGCAAAATATATAGTTACGTAGCAGTGGAAAATAAAGTTGTATTGAATAATTTTTCCACTTTTTATGGAGTAAAATTTGAAATTCACTTTAAATGCCTACCAGTTTATACATCAGTAAATAATGTGCCTGATCTGTTGTAATCAATCTATTTATTTTGGCAAATGAAATAAGTGGTGTCCACATTCTAATATGCCATTTTTAACAATAAGAAAACAAAAAAAATCCTGCATTAAAGCATATCAGTCTTTTCTTTTGACTATTCTATAAGTGAACTAGTATTTAGATAGTTTTAGTAATATATCACAACATCTAGGATAAGTGCAGAGTGGGGAAATTACAAACCCTTTGAACAGCCAGGAATTGTCCAACTGTTTTACCTTAGCACAACATACACATATCTAAGTTATACACAATTACCTATGTTTCTGTTGGTAAGTAGATGGGCAAGAATATTTTTAGTCTTGCACGGTTGTTGCTTATATAGCCAACCATTCTTCCCTAATATATAAACATATTCTAAGGGTTCGTTTGCTGGTGGACTGATGGGATAAAACAGTACTTTGGGAGTCAGACATTTAATTTCCCAAGTTTTTGTGATTTTGGTAAGATTGATTATCTTCACTAGTAGACTTAAAGGACCACTATAGTACCAGGAAAACAAACTCGTTTTCCTGGCAAGAGCCGCGCGCGCATTCAAACCGCCCATAGGAAAGCATTACTCAGTGCTTTCCTATTGACGTCCATGTCTTCTCACTGTGATTTTCACAGTAAGAATTGCGGAAGCACCTCTAGCGGCTGTCAGTCACTAGAGGCTGGATTAACGCTCTGTGAAACATAGCAGTTTCCCTGAAACTGCTATGTTTTCAGCTGCAGGATTAAAACTAGAGGGACCTGGCACCCAGACCACTTCATTGAGCTGAAGTGGTCTGGGTGCCTATAGTGGTCCTTTAATAGTGCGGCTAAGTGCCAAAGCAAAACTGATCATAAGGCATTATGGCCACCCCCCTACCTAATTTTTTTTAAAAGATTCTACTTGACTCTCCAATTGGTCTTTGGCTGCACACATATTATTGCTTGCACCCACATATCTTTAGTCTTCTCCTAATGCAAGCAACCAATAATAAATTGTAAGCTAGATAGAACGAGATAAATGATATAATGAACATAATGAATATAAAAAATATGCAAGGAAAAAGGAAAAGTAAATATTAAGACAAAACATTTATTACATTTTATTTGATAATAAAATCGGGAAAAAAAGGTCACAATGTAATCAATAATACACTAATCAAATGAATGTAAAGCTATCCTGTAATAGATACAAGTAATTTAGTGTAATGCTAATAGCAGTAGCTATTTGGACCCTGACACACTGTAATGTATACCTACATACATTTTTATTTCTATTGCCTAATATCACATTTATAATGATAACAGTCCTACTGGGCAAACTATGCAGAAATAATACACACACAAATATCTCTCGGCCTCCTTCCTCAGCTCATGTGTCTGTGCCTTTCTATTTCGTCTCTTAGTTAGAGTCTTGAGTTCCTTTTTAGAATCTTTTTACCCGTGCTCTCACGGTGCCCTGTTCATATAAGGAAGATTACATGAACCCGAAAATTGTAGGACTCCAGTCCTGACATCTAAAGTGTTTTATGTAGGTTATTAATGGACAACATTTAGGAATAAATTTTAAACAGCACTTTGATCAGTAAGAGTCAACAAGGTTTTACCAACAGAGCCTGTGAAATAAATTTACTTGCTTTTTATGGAGAAGTGAGTTCAAATGTGCACTAAGTGGTTGTCATGGATTACATTTTCTTAAAAGCTCTTTAGTCCACTAACACACTGGATACTTCTGAGGAAATAAAATTACACAGGCATAGAATAAACTACTTGGACCAAAACCGGGTAAATATGAAATACAGTTCTGTTGAAATATCCATTTTCTTTCCTGTTTTGCATTTTTTCCCCGTATTTTTTCATTGTGACGGTGGAAAGACCATTAAAAGTCACGACTTATTGATTGCCAATTAAAGAGCAAGTGAAGATTGAATAGATATTCATAATAGGTAAAATGCTATGCAACAGCACACATGGTTATTCAACGTAAGAGACAAGTCTATATTGTAATGTTTAAAAATGGATATGGATTTACGGAAGATAAGCATCGATTTTCTTGTGTTTTATTTGAAACATAAGAAAAAAAATGTTAAAAAGGACTCTATATTGGACTGTTCAACAAAAGGACTATTCCAAGGAAATGTAAAGGTTCTACAAACGTGAGGGAATCCCATTTTCAGTCTTGATCTATCAATTATAAAATAATAAATCAATAATAAAATTTAAAAAAATGTGGAAGTCAAGTTAGGTGGGGTAATTCACTAGATTGTAAATTGTAGTGATTCACAAGAAAACTGCACATTATTGGTTAAAATATCCAAATTTGAACAATTCTCCATAACGTCTTTGTTTCCAACTCAACTACTTATGACTTAGATATGCAGTTCCCTCATGAATTCATGGCAATTCATGGTTTAGAGAAGAACTAGCCATATTAATAGAAAACAGGGCTACAGGTATTCACAATGGGAGATGCTAAGTCAATTATCCATGCAACCAGTGGCGTACACACAACCCATGGGGCCCCGGTGCGAAAACTGATCTGTGGGCCCCCCCCCCGCGCTTACTCTGCGCGGGCTGGGGCCGCAACACATGGCGGGCGGGCACCTGGTCGCAGGGCTGCGACCCGTGCGACCGCGGTATGTACGCCAGTGCATGCATAAACACATACACTTAAAGGACCACTACAGACACCCAGATCAAATCAGCTCAATGAAGTGGTCTGGGTGCCAGGTCTCTCTAGTTTTAACCCTGCAGCTGAAAACAGCAGTTTCAGAGAAACTGCTATGTTTCACTGAGGGTTAATCCATCTCTAGTGGCTGTCTCATTGACAGCCGCTAGAGGATTTTCTGCGATTCTCACTGTGAAAATCACAGTGAGAAGACGCTGAACGTCCATAGGAAAGCATTGAGTAATGCTTTCCTATATGGGCGGTTTGAATGCGCGCGTGGCTCTTGCCACGCATGTGCATTCGGAGCCGAGAGGCGGATCGGGACGGAGAGATCCCCAGCGCCAAGGGAGCCCGGCGCTGGAGAAAGGTAAGTGCTTTAGACACACACACTCTCATGAACAGACGCACACATTTACTGACAGACACACACTCAGACAGACGCACACAAACATACTCAGTAACAGACACACACACTAACACTAACACACTCTAAAACTAACACACTCACTAACACAATCACTCACACTAACACACTCACTAACACACTCACTAACACACACTCACTAACACACACACTCACTAACACACACACAAACTAACACAAACTAACACTAACACACTCACTAACACACACTCACTAACACACTCACTAACACACTCACTAACACAATCACTAACACAATCACTCACACACTCACTAACACACTCACTAACACAATCACTCACACTAACACACTCACTAACACACTCACTAACACACTCACTCTAACACACTCACACTAACACACTCACACTAACACACTCACACTAACACACTCACACTAACACACTCACACTAACACACTCACACACACTCTCTCACTAACACACACTAACACAAACTAACACTAACACACTCACACTAACACACTCACACACACTCTCTCACTAACACACACTAACACTAACACACTCACTAACACACTCACTAACACTAACACACTCACTAACACTAACACACTCACTAACACGAACACACTCACAAACACACTCACTCACTCACTAACACTCACACACTCACTCACTAACACTCACACACTCACTAACACACTCACATTAACACACTCACTAACATACTCACTAACACTAACACACTCACATTAACACACTCACTAACACTAAAACACTCACTAACACTAACACACTCACATTAACACACTCACTAACACTCTCACTAACACACTCACTCACTCACTAACACACACACTCACTCACTCACTAACACTCACACACTCACTAACACACTCACATTAACACACTCACTAACACACTCACTAACACTAACACACTCACTAACACACTCACTAACACTAACACACTCACTAACACTAACACACTCACATTAACACACTCACTAACACTCTCACTAACACACTCACTCACTACCACTCTCACTAACACACTCACTAACACTAACACACTCACTAACACACTCACTAACACTAACACACTCACTAACACTAACACACTCACATTAACACACTCACTAACACTCACTAACACTCTCACTAACACACTCACTCACTACCACTCTCACTAACACACTCACTAACACTAACACACTCACTAACACACTCACTAACACACTCACTAACACACACTCACACACACACGTTTTTTTTTAATTTAATCCCCCCAGCCTCCTTACCTGTGTGAGAGCTGGGGGGATTCCCTGGGGTCCAGTGGTGTTGCTGGTCACCCGGCTGGCGGGCGCGCGAGGGAGCACTGTCCCCTGGGTGCTCTCTCTTCAGCTCCCTCGCGCGCCGCGTACTGATACCGGAGCCGGAAGATGACGTCATCTTCCGGCTCCGGTTTCAGTGCGGCGCGCGAGGGAGCTGAAGAGGGAGCACCCAGTGGACAGTGCTCCCTCGCGCGCCCGCCAGCCGGGTGACAGCAGGGCCAGCCTCGGGGGGCCCAGAGGTGGCCGGCTCCTGGGCCCCCCAGCAGAAGAGGCTGGCCCTGTGGGTACAAACCGGGTCGCAGGGGCGGCCGGGCCCCCTGGTGGGCCGGGCCCGGTCGCAGCCGCGACCCCTGCGACCCTGGTATGTACGCCACTGCATGCAACTCAGCTATTTTGGCTTTAAATTTGAAATTCACTGGAGAATTAAAGGCAAATTGCAATTAAATGAAAAGACTGGCAGTGGACTCTATGACGCCCTCCAGGGGAACCAGGAACCTTAGGGGGAAAACTTACCAATTGAAGGATGGCCACTGCTGAATGGTCGTGGCCATGTTGTTTGTTGTCAGAAAAAATAATTTGGTAATTTGGTGGTTAAGGGCTTTGTGATTCCTTTTGGTCTTTAATATGTTAGCAGAGCATTTTCAGGCCTCTCAGTGCATCCACAGGATCAGGGCCGGACTGGGGAGAAAAGTCAGCCCAGGCATTTAGAAATCACTGTGAGAAGGGTGCGGGGCCAGAAGCGAGGTGTTTTGTCATGACCATGACAAGCATGGCCCCCTCAGAGAGAGGATGTTGATTCAATGCTCTTCCAGGGAAGCGCAGGCACACAGCCATGCTGAAGAGCTCTGTCATTAGAAAAAGACCCTGTATTTCCTCTGCGCAGTGCAAGCACATTTATTGACACTATTGCGCTGCATTTGCTTGTGAGTTGTCTATGGAGTCTCCATAACTGTTATACCAGAGAAACAAAGGGCCACTAAAGCATATTGTGCATATATTTATAGGTTGCTTGTGGGATTGTGTGTGTGTGGAGTGAACAGATTGTAGTGTGGTGTTTTGTATAAATAGGTCAGTTTCAGTTGTGTTGTGCATACAGGTTATCTAGTTTGTGCATAGGAGATCCAGATTGTGCATGTCAGGAATATAGTGTGTGTAGGTGGTGCGGTGTTTGTATATAGGTGATCTGTTGTGTGCGTATAGGGGATCTAATGTGTTTATATAAGATCCAGAATGTGTATAGAGGATCCAGGGTGTGTGTAGGGGATCCAGAGTGTGTGTATGGGGATCTAGTATGTGTAAGTGGTTCAATGTATTTATAAGGAATGTGGTGTCGATTGGGGGTCTAGTGCATGTAGGAGTGCAATGTGTGTGTGAGGGCTGCAGTGTGTGCGAGGGGTGTAGTGTGTGAGGGGTGTAGGGAACAATGTGTGAGGAGTGCAATTTTGCAATTTGTGTTTGAAGTAGTGCGGTGTGCAAGAGGTGCAATGTTTAAAAGTTTGTGAGGTATAGGCCTATATTATGTGTGTGTGTGTGTGTGGGGGAGGGGCAGATGGTGTAACAGATTCCCTCTGGACTCATTCGCGGGATCTGTACTTTATGTGAACTGTTCATTTGTTTAAAACCACTGTACAACCGATTGCCTAGACTATAATACGAACTGTCCAAAATACCAAATTAAATACCGAACACCGGACCACCCTGATGCTTAATTGTACTTCAATTTACCTCCCTGTGCGACTAAAGAACGCTTTGTTCAGGTCCCCGGGTGGCCGCCATTTCGGGAGTTTTACACGTGGCGGCAGCCATCTTAAACACCCGAACAGCGGTGTTTTGCCATCGAGTGTCTGGAACTAAAATCGGACACTCGACCAAGCAAACACCGCTGAGACTTCCAGACTTCCAGAAATTCGTGCTGCAACTACCGAACGTTCCGCCATTCGGTAGAAAGACTAAGTTAAGCATGGGGATTCATACGAACCCCAGGAGACCCATGGATGGCAAGCAGTTCGGGACTTTTAGCGCACGAACAGAGACCGACCGCAAGGCCAAAACTTATGGAACTGTTTTCGGATACTTTACCTGTGCGGTCGGTCAAATCTTTAAACCCTCATAACTCCCAAACCCCTGGCCCGATCTGGGTGATTTTTAAATATGTTGCTCACCCAGAGTAGGGCTATCAGGGGATACCAAGGTTACCCAAGATATTTGGGGTACATTCAGAATCTTGGGTAAAAATGTGTGTTTAATAATTATGTTAATGCTTATCTAAAGGGAGGAGATATGTGGGATGTAACGTGTGTTTTATTGGTTACTGTATAATTGCTTGTGGGTGTCTCCCTTGCATGGGAGCACCACATAAAAGGAGAGCAATTGCCATTAAAGATCAGTTCTACTTCACCCTTCAAAACATAGCTGTGTCTCGTTATTGAAAGGGAACCTGCTATATATCACTAGCTCTTCTCAGAGCTCTGCCTCTCTACTCCTCCAGGGATTTAGCTGATGGGACTTCGCCTCTTCACCTCAACCAAGCACCGGGCCCGGGAAAGGATGTCTCAAACGGCAGATACCCCTCTCCACTCTGGGTAGCCGTTACAGATGGGAGCAAATATTTTGTGCATGGTGAATATGTCAATATACATTGTGAATACTGAACTGGAGTGTGACAACGAGGATGTGGAGTTGGACACTGACAAGGTGCTGGCTGCGGGGGCGGGTGGCTCAGTTTTCTTCTTAAATGAGGAGCTTTGATGTGGTGCCAATTTTTATTTGCCAGTGAGATGCAGCTGAACATAATCTGCATGAGATTGGGGTACCATAGCATTCATTTGGTTGAGGATCAAATGCAGGTTGAATGGGGTCACTGTCAAAGTTTGATGTTAGCTTTTTGTAAGTATGTTAATGTTGCTGGCTAAATGTTAAATAAAACTGTGGCCGTTGCCTTTATCCACTTTACACACTTCGTGCTGTGAATACTGTTGAAGGGAAGGTTTAATGGGAGATTATGATCATTTTTGAATATCTGTGCACGCCTTGATTATCGCTCAATACTCTTTAGTCCCTGTACAGCTGCAAATTTTTATACCATGTAATAAAAAATATGGTAAAAACAAACCTGCAAAAATTAAAATGAACAATTGAAGACAAAGAATTTTGAAATGGTTACAAGTATTCAAACTGAATATGACAACTCCTCTCTCAACTGTACTTGTAATCGTGTTTCCTGTACTTTCTTCTAATGATGCCTTTCCAACCCTTCAGGTTTTCTCCCCGGGTACTGAACAGGTGGTGGTTGTGCTTTTCCTTATCTCCCACCCCACAACTTATTCGCTTTATCCCACACCATCTCACCTTATCAGATCTTTCTCCCCTGTCTTGTACCATCCATAGCACATATCTTAAACTGCTCTCTTTCTTCTGGCACTGCCCCCGCTCCCCTTAATCATGCTACTGTCATATCAGTTCTTAAAAAAGCTATCTGGGGCGGAGCTTAACCACGGAGCCGAATGGACGCCATTCTTCACGGCTCCACAGCATCAACAGTTAATCCGCCGTGCATCACAGGTACAGGGGACCATCGACCCGTGAGACCCACAGCACCAGGGCTCACAGGGCTGCCCACCGATGCCCTTTTTACACACACCATCGGGCAAAAAAACGAGTCCGCAAATCTCGGGCCTACCTCGCCCTCCCACCGGTATCACAAATACCCGCGGTGTCCTTCCTGGGCCTTGAGGACTGGTACCGACAGACGGCCGACCACCACCGACCACCCAATGACAAAATGGGGAGGCGATCACAGCAGCCACAACAGGTTGCACCCAGGGACTCACAGGATATAGGGGCCCTACTACAGCGCACTGCAGGTCGCAAAATGGCGGCCGACCAGGACCAGGAGACTGGCTCCACAGGCTCAGAACAGCTGCCACAAGGAAGCAGAGCAGATAGGCGATCAGAACCCCCAGCAGCCCACAAGCAGAAGGGGATGAATCAGCCCCAGCCACTAAAAAAGATATCAGACTCTTGCTACAAGAAATGAAGCAGATGTTTGACGCTGACATAAGCCTAATGCACACAGAAACGCAGGCAGTGATAGCACGCGTACAGGCCTCTGAAGAGGACATACTAGACCTCAGACAAGAGGTGAAAAGCATGGGGGATACCCTGAAACACTTCCAGATGGCGAACACAGCGCTCCAAAACACACTAGACGCCATGGAGGATCGCAGCAGGCGCACACATATCAAAATTCGGGGAATTCCTGACACAGTCGGACCATCAGAATTACCACAATACCTGAGGAGGCTCACGGCAACAATCCTGCCACACATACAAGCTAAAAAGCTGGAATTTGACAGCCATTTCTGCATCAACAAGGCCAAAAGGGCACCCACATCGGCTTCAAGAGATGTCATAGTCCGATGCCACTCCATGACAGACAAACGTCGCGTACTAGCAGTGGTGAGAGACAAGACACCCATGGCCTTCGAAGCCTCACAACTCACTTTTTTCCAAGATATCACGAGGAGCACCCTGCTCTGAAGAAAGTCCTTGAGTGAAGTAACGGAACAACTGCGGAAAGGAAAAGTAGAGTACAGATGGCTGTTGCCTAGAACACTGGCTGTCATCAGCGGAGCAGAGGTCCTAAAACTCACCTCACTCTAGGAGGCCCCTGCACTTCTCCAAAAAATGGGACTTACACAGAACTCCTCAACACCGGGACCAACATCATGGGACCCAGAGAGAACTGTTCCATTCTTCCCCAGGGGGCAACAAGAGACAGGAGGCAGTGACCTGAATACCACATACAATGTCTACCACTAATTTCCATGCCCTGCTGTTCTCCTACTATCTAAGCTCACTCTAAAAATCTCTCTACACTCCAAGTTTTATTAATGTCTCCCCCTACATAGACCGTGACGTGACACCCCGCGACCCTCTCAGGTTAAGGGTCGACACTACTCACCATTCCACGTATAACATACCCGACACACAACCTACACTAAGGCACTGACAGAAACACTGGGCCCACACCGAGGCATACACGCCAACCCAAACTCCGATGAGCGACAAAACTAACCAACCACCTTATGCCTCCTCCGAAGCAACTGGGGAAGGTGCCCTCCAACCACTCCCGAGACCCTACTACCACCTATGCACTCAACCTATTTCAATACACCCAAATCACCCTATGGGCACAAACAACATGGCACACTCGACACTCACAGGAAATAAGAAAAAGTGCACACACAGTTCTACTAGGCCCTCCCTGACTACATGGACACACGTAGTCCTACGACTGTTAACCTGAAAGATAGAACAATATGCTTGCTGCCTACTCTTCGTTCCTATCAATATTCACATGTAAAACGTATTGATCATCTCTGAACTATGTTACTGACAATGCCTTTTATCAATTTGCCTAAGCTAATAAGGCAACACAAGTATGTTTGGTTAAAAACTAAATGCACGGAAAAAAAAGAATTAAAAAAAAAAAAGCCATCTGTTTTCCCGTCTTCCATTTTCACTATAATCCTGCTCCCTTTCTCATCAAAGCTTCTGGAACTACTTGTCTTTAGCTTGGTTTCTTAATGCCAACTCTTTCCCTCGACCCTCTTCAATCTGGCTTCTGACCCGTCCACTAAGACAAATCTGATTAAAGTAACTAAAACTCCAATTGCAGCTATATCTTAAGGCCATTACTCCATACCAATTCTCCTTGACCTCTCTGCTGCCTTTGACATGAAACCAATGAACAGAAAAATATTTATTTTGTAAGACAATGAGAAGGTTCCTGATTTGGTATCCTCTTCTCACATTATTTTTTATGTTCCTTGTTTTGTTTTTGTTTTTGGTATGTATTTAGCTTTTTTGTATTTGTGTGACATATTACCATTGAAGACTGTTTGTTTTTGTAAAGTCATTTTGTTATTTTTTTGTCTAATTTTGTTTGACTTAGGTGACCTATGTATTACTGCATAGGATATTTAGTTTGATAGCATGTTGTGATCTTTGCATGGATATTACATACATGTTTGCATTTATTCAATACAGTTTATTGTATTTTTACTTGTAGTGCTCCTCATTCATTCATTACTTGGAAATTAAGAAATTAACATATCCTTTATGGTTATGAGATATTCACAAACTTAGTCACTATTGGTTTTCATCAACAAATACTGACTCACAACATTTTTACTCATTCCTAAGGATAACATTACTTCTACTACTTTGACCTGTATATTTGCTATCACAGGGGTCAGCATGCGGATCATATTTGTCTGCAAGGTGGGATCAGACAATTGTTTTGGTTGCTTTTTTCCCGAAAAGAGGATTCTTCCTGAGTTCCTAATATTAGTTAGCAAAGGCTCTGAGGATTAATCAATCCAAGTCCCATGTCATTCTACAAGCAAATTGGATCCATCTGCTTGCAGAACATTTTGGTTATTTTAGGAGCTAAAAAATTTGATTACATTTGGCTGTGAAGATGCAACTAAAATGACCTTCCCCAGTACCGCATATGCCAACCTAAATTAGCAACTAATGAAAGCAGTTTGTATTTAAAGGATTTTAATATAATTTAACTTAATGGTGAGACACTGAAAATAGTACATCCAAATCAGTCTATAATAAGAGGATAACAGATGTTGGTATTTTTATAATTAATTATACATTTCATTAACATATGATTATTGTCAAACATCATTTGATGGTAAAAAAGCTACTCAGTGATTTATACAGATCGTGCGCAACAGATATTATGCACGTCGGTTTTGTTTTCTTCTTTCATTTTGATATACATAAGATAGAGAATGTTTCTAGATTATATTTAAATAACACATGAAAACAAAAAAAAAAAATCATACAAAATCATGAGTGTTCAATTTGTTATTAAAGTACCCAGGGTCAATTTTTTTTTGCCGCTAACCAAAATAGAACAAGGATCTTAAATTTTGCTTTCGTGCTGCAGAATTAAATAGCTTAAATGAGCAACAGATGTTGAGGCAATTTAACATAGCTTTGTCATTTTCTCAAAGGTAAACATATAACTTGACCAGACAATGAATCTTGCTCAGTAAAATAGATGATACTTCATTGTAAAACATACAATGGTTTCTAAACATTTTGTAAAATGCAGCGTTATAACCTTGATAAAATAATACCTTCTGTTTAATGTACGTAGCTTAAGTGAATCTTAACATTTGACCCAAAACACCATGGGTTCTACAAGAAAAAGAGAGTACATTTACAGGTACCCCATTATTTTCCAGGTTGAGGTATTTTTTGGAAAATCAGGTGGGCCAATAGAGGCACAATAAGATGCATGATGGCTGGAAGGGCAACATAATATTTTTTTTTGCCAGGGTTTTGCAGCCTTCGACACAATTTCTGCCTGTGCCCTTTAATGAAATGATGGAGACCAGGGCACCTCATAGAGACAATGTAAAAATTGACAGACTTTGACATAGCCTTGTTTGACGATGGACATTATTATTTTTTCTTTTGTCTTCACCGATCATTGTCACCCACACCGTCCTTCTACACAACTACAACTTGATGTAATTGATTGGCCAACATTGCTGGATCAATGCAGTTAATAAAGAACATTTTAGGCTATTTCACAGGCTTACAAATTATGATTCAATGTCATGTTTGTTTATGTATTTTAATCCTTAGTAGCATACTTTTATATGTCACAATAAACTGAATCACTTTATCTATTTTTAAGGAGATAAATAGTCATATATTTATTTTTATCATTTTCCAAAGCTAGATGCATTCATATTTCAGTGATTTGAAATCATGTTTCCTGTACTTTCTTAGAAAGATGCCATAGTCTTCTTCCATGCATGAAGAGAGACACTGCTCCGAAGCTTCTGCAAACATCAGTGAAATCAAGAGCCTTCACCTACAACTGTCATTTGCAAAACGGATGGATAACAAGGTCTACAAGTTGAATTTATATGTTGTATATGTTCACATTGTAGCAGAGCTGCCTGTACCCCAGCTGAGTATCTATAAGTATAAGATAAGGCCAGAGACTAATGAAAGTATTTAGAAAATTGGGCAGACTAGATGGGCCGAATGGTTCTTATCTGCCATCACATTCTATGTTTCTATGTTTCTATGTTTCTATGTTTCTATGTTTCTATCTCTGCTTCCTAGTTGGAACCGGGGAAAACTGCAACTCTTTTGCCCCAATCGCCGTGGCTTGACTAGGGTCCTCTTGGAGCCTCTCCGTCCTGGAACAGGAAAGGGAATTAGCTATATTATCTCCCAGGGACTGCATGACACACAGTCCTGGCAACTCCAGTGCTTAAAAGGACTTCCTCGCTGAATCCTCCACGTTTTGGAACAAGGTGCTGACACATAGTTCTTGGAGTACAGCTGATTTTAATGAGCCAAACTTGGCCTATTATGCATGGATCCAAGCATGGGGTCTCCATTGCATTCAACACAAGCCTCTCCCAGGAATCTCTGGGCCTGGGAGATAATTGGGTCAACTTTAGGGAGCTCCTGCATCAGAAATACGCGGTTCTCCGTCTGGCTCTCAGGTTGCGTTTGTTCCCCTTAGTCTCAGGCACCTTCCCTCCAAAAAGTGCTCTCCTCCAAAGTGGTTCAAAACCACGGACCAAGATGTCCGGAAATCGTACGATCATCTCATGCCGAAAACAGTTCCATAATGTTCACAACTAAGTCCCGCTGAGGTGACCGTGGACCTCATGCCAAAATTAGTTCCATAGTGTTCGTGGCTAAGTACCACTGAGGACCATTTTTGTGTTTGGTTCATCCGAATGTGAGAAGGGAAAGTGCCGAAGCAGGGGCACCCAGGGTAAGCTGCTAATGTCAGGGTAACTCCCAAATGGTGTCTCAGACCTGGACCATAGTCAGTGGGCAGGAAGCCGGCTTCCACACTCCTCCAGGAGTCCATGGCAAACGTTCGTGGGACGTAGCATTTGTCACACACATGTCACCAGGGAATGCTGTCAGTGGCGGAACTACAAAGGTTGCAATGGTCTATTGCACTATGGCGACTGAGCCATCAAGTTTCACATATCAAAGTAGGGCCCAGACTGGACAGGTACCAGTTGCAAAACTGATATTTAGTATATTATAGATATCACTGTGTTGTCCTCTGAATTTCAGAATCATTGACATTGATGACAGAGAGTTACCATCCATAGTAAAAAGGTAAAAAACAGAAAATAAATTAAATATAGGGTGTCTAAAAGAGTCCCAAATAGTAGGGACTTAGTAAAAGCAAAACTGGCAATCTCTGATAATTAAGAATTTCTGACTTTCTTAATTATCAGAGATTGCCAGTTTTGCTTTTACTAAGTCCCTACTATTTGGGACTCTTTTAGACACCCTATATTTAATTTATTTTCTGTTTTTGATCCTTTTACAATACAATTTTTTTATTGCAGTGTACTGTTGTACTCTTTGAATTCTTATCAAGGCTGTTCATGGCTTGCAATTATGCTGCTCTTCCTCTTCAGTAAATGCTTGCCGACACGTCTTATAGTTCGAATAACTGGCATTATTATGCAGACTATTATTGTTAGACATGTACAATGATGTCCGAATTGCTGAAGTGCTGAATTGCTGCATTTCCGAACCGAACTGAATTGGCTAAGTCCCGAATTGCCGAAGTCCTGAATTTCAAAAGTGCCGTAGTGCTTTGGTTTTCTGAAAAGTGGCAGAACAGGAGAGGGAAGGAAAATGAAGGCAATTATGAGAATAATCTAACCCTAATCCTACTAGTAGGGGAAGGTTAAGGGTAAGGGAATTGCCGAAGTGCAGAACTGAACCGAAGTGCTAAATTGCCAAACTGAACCGAAGTGCCGAATTGCCGAAGTTCCAAATTGCAGAAGTGCCGAACCGAATTTGTTGCCCATGCAGATCCCAAATTATTGTTATTGCCATTTTTTTTTACAATACTTTTTTAACTACATGTTCTTGACACTTGCTATTGTGATATTTAAAACACCCAAAAAATATTCAGTAAGGACATTTACAATCAATACATTTAGTAGCAATTTGTGTTTAACCCCTTAAGGACCAAACTTCTAGAATAAAAGGGAATCATGACATGTCACACATGTCATGTGTCCTTAAGGGGTTAAAGGAGCACTATAGGGTCAGGAACAAAAACATATATTTATGACCCTATATTGTGAAAGCCACCATCTAGCCTCCCTGGCCCTCTCTTCCCTCCCTAAATATAATAAAATCTTACATGTATTCAAGCCTGAAGCTGCTGGCTCTGCCCCTGTCTGCCTCAGACCAGCAAGCTATCTGCTGACATTATCAGAAGTGTTATTCTGAGCCAATCACAATGCTTCCCCATAGGATTGGCTGAGAGTGTAAAGGGGGCAGATCAGGGGCAGAGCCAGCACAAGTCAAACACAGCCCTAGCCAATCAGCATCTCCTCATAGAGATTAATTGAATCAATTAATCTCTATGAGGAAAGTTCAATGTCTACACGCAGAGGGTGGAGATACTGATAGGTTGTGATGCACACTAGGCAAGACTGAGATAGGAAGCAGCTCTAGCAGCCATCTGAGGAATGGCCAGTGACGTTATCACTAGGTTGTAATGTAAACACGGCTTCTTCTCTGAAAAGACAGTGTTTACAGCAAAAAGCCTGAAGGTAATGATTCTACTCACCAGAACAAATGCAATAAACTGTAGTTGTTCTGGTGACTATAGTGTCTCTTTAAAGTGATTCTGTATGCTTTGGGAAAGACCATTACACTTTCAGGGCAAAACCAGGAAGCCCTAGTAATAATAATAAAAGCAAAGCATCTAACCAGGAAATGTACATTCAGATATTCTCTTGTTTCTGTCCTGGGGATACTTATTTTTCCCTACGCCTGAGGGATGTTACTGTTTCCAAATTTAATGGTACTCATTTTATCAACCTCGGAAGGATGATGGACTGAGTCAACCATGCCTGGAATTGAACCTGCAACGATAATTATAGTCATTTTAAAAGTACTTGTCCCATGCAAGTTTGCCAAATTTGGCGACAAATCCGTGTACAGTTCAACACACATGTTTAAAAGTCTGACTTGAATAATTTTACTAATGATTTAATCTCCAAATTCTAAACAGGAAGAGGTAGAGAAAGAGAGAGAGAGAGAGAGAGAGAGAGAGAGAGAGAGAGAGAGAGATAAACTGGGAGGTAGAGGAAGATAGATTGAGACTGACAGATAGAAAGATAGATAGATAGACAGACAGACAGACAGACAGAAAGAAACAGACAGATAGAAAGACAGATAGAAAGACAGACAGACAGACAGAGAGACAGAGAGACAGAGAGAGATAGATAGATAGAGAGACAGACAGACAGACAGGCAGACAGAATTGTCTGCATACATGTATACATGCTAATTTAGAATATACAATGTAGTCTTTGTTGCAGCACTGATCAAATAATTTTTGATCACGTAACCTTATAATTGATTTGGGTGAGCAGCAGAACACCTGTATGCACTCCCCATTCCAACAAACATTTCATTACTTTCTCTTCACTGTGCAGTGAAAGCTAGGAACGATATGGAAAACATCTTAGTATTGAGTAAGTAGTTTTGGGAAATAGGTTCAACAAATGCTGTCTGCATAACATATTTATGGAAAAGCTGGCGCTCTGTAGAAGAATGAATAAGTGCCTTATTTTTGTGAGGAGCGTACATGTTTGTCTGCATTATGATTTCTAGCTAATCCACGGAAAAGAAGGACAAATGAGAGTTTAGCAAGATGGATGAGAGTGATGAGAGAAAGAGAGAGAGAATTGAGGAAGGGGGGCACCAGGGGAATTCTCCTCCAAAGTTCCCACATCTGTATAAATATTGCAGGTTTTTTGGAGCTACTTAACTCGTGGAATCATTTCAGCAGGACTGCATACAAAGGAAAATAATATATCCATATGTCATAATGGACTCCATTATACCCGAAGGAACTGCTCAGAAATCAATTGAAATCTGCTATTTACTTTGACTTAGTTTTTGCTTAAACATCTGCATAGGCTTGGGGATCTGGCTGACAGTTTTGTTGGCATACACCTGTGATTTCATACAGTCTTGATAAAAACAAATGTTATGTCTATATATTTTCTTACAAACACATTGTTGCATTGGAAGACTTATGAAAAACAATAAATATTAATCAATGGAAATTTAAAAAAAAAATGCTTTTGAATAGTTTAAATAATGAGCCTCTATCTGTCATGAGGGTTATTTAACCGTACTAAGGACATGTAGGTCACAATATACTCCTGATTCTATTTTATTTTTGTTACCATTGCTACAGTGGATTCCACAACAAAGTCATACTTTGTTTATTTGGGGTGCAGGTAACTGCAATAATTTAACAAATGTATTCAGCTCTAAAGAATACATTTAAAGAAAACTGAAACAACTGAAACATGAAGCACTACAACCACTGTAAACGGCTTACATTGTTATGGAGGTTGGAGTGTCTGTTTAACTCTTTAAGGAAATACATTGTTCGTCTAGTGAAGTGTTGGCTAACGGGAGCCCTGATAGTTGTATTTTTTTCTGTTTCCATATATGTAAACACGTAGATGTGTGCAACGAGCTGTCAGTTGTGCGCAGGCACAGAGTAATAAAGGACTGATTTGTCCTTCCTATCAGTCTGTCTGGTGTATTCCCTTCTGCATCAATATTCAATGTTCATTATGTGGTTCAAGATAAAGAGCATGGTAATTAACTGTATTCTTATAAACTTGTCTATAGCTTTTTCACTTCTGTAAATTTAGCTGTAAATGTTGATGGTAATCTTTAAAATGTAATTAATCTTAGTTAATGTGATAAATAATTAGATATTTCCTCTAAGCCTTTCATCTCTCTATGTAGGTGGAACCATGACCTTGCACCCACCATGAATGCTTTACCCAGAGAGCATAGATTGTTCCACCTAGTCTGTGACAATGTTAGCTCTTCCTGCCTATAGGACATTCGTCCTGGAAACTCGAATCTTCATCTGTTCACTTGCCCTGAGATACATTGCAGCCCTTGACTTTTCTGCACATTCCACTATGATGCAAAAAGACATTGTCCCTTCATGCATGTTGGCTTGTTGCAACCTTTTTGGGTTATTTATCAACTGATCTTTGTAGCATTTCTAACTTTCAACCTAATGAAAATATTATATCTCTATTTAAACGAACACTATAGGTACCCAGACCACTTTAGCTCATTTAAGTAATCCGGGTGCGAGGTCCCTATTGCACTTAGTGCTGCAATGTAAAACATCGCGGGACAAAGTCAGTCTCCAGTAACTGTAACAGACAGCCACAAAAGGCGCTTAGTGGTTGTTAACAGACTTTTGGTCTGGTAACTGATGCTGGATGTCTTTTCCATCCAGCTTCAGCTATTTCCCTATACAAAAGCATTAATTCAGTGCTTTGCTATAGGGAGGCCTAATGCGCGTGCATGCGAGGAACAAGATCAAGTAAGTAAACAAAGGGTTTTTAACCCTTTATGTACCACAGAGGGGAGGGGAGGGTGTGCGAGGGGGTGTGGGGTGGGGGGAGGGGTGATAGTGCCAGGGATACAGCTTTGTATTCCTGGCACTATAAAATCCCTTTAACAGAGATACATAAAAAAATATTTTGGAATAGAGTTATTAAAATCAGTAACTGTTAGCACTTCATAAAAGAAATATACTAAGAATTTATTTGGTGTACACTTATATACACACTAAACATTCTTATATATGAGTATCTTTGCCCATTACCTTATTATTTACATTGACTTATAGTACAGGACCATAAGTGTTAATAGGCAGCTTCAAATGTTCCTAAAAAAAACTCTTCCAGTCCGTGCTGTTGAAATATACAATAGAATACAGTAATATACATAAATACAGACCATGGCTTAGAGCATATGTGCAGGAAATATCGCTGTGTTTTCTAGAACTTGATACATGCTCTTTTGTATGTCGATCAAATCTTCTAGCGAGTTTGACCAAGTCTTTAGTCAACATTATTCCAGGGCTTTTACTTTCCACCAGCTCTGCATACATAAAATATCACTCGACTTTTTGGCATTGTGGAAACATGTATGGACTGATCCGAACAAACACAAACAGTTTCAGGTGTTTGCTCATTTCCTTCTACCTATATGCCACTTTTTCTAATGTATTTTTTAAAATTTATTTTCAAAGGTCATTTTAAGATTTGTGATCTATCACAGATATTTCATGTGGTTCTTTAAACGAGCACAGCTTTTGGAACTAGAGCTTATGTGAAATATTTACTGTGAAACACTTGTGAATTCTGCCATTTTATGGGAGGAAATTCCTGTGTACAAATACAATATCATATCTGTATACAGCACGCCTTCTCCTCTACTAGCAGAATGAATGTTCCTCTGTAGACCTGACCTCATCTTTGCACTTTTAGCTCGTTTGTTATTTTCACACATTACTTCTTCACTCCTTGCAAATGGGGCCATTTAGTGACGATTTCAACACTTTTTATCTAGCACTGTCCACTGGCTTATTCTCTTTGCTTCACTTGTGGGAAACAGAATCCGTATTGATCCTGTTCATCAAATATTGATAGGACTTGATAACTGTCCAATGACTGTGTTATTCTATTGACAGTGAGAGATGCGAGTTAGCATCATTTTTAAGTAGAGGCTATTTATGATTTGAACACTCATTATCAAAAAGGATGTTACTGATAGTTATTCATATTTACAGATGAGTAAGACTAGAGCTCAATATGATTCAGTGATTAGCACAGGGAATTACGTTGCTTTTTCTTCGATTTTTATCCAGAAGGGTATTTTACAGTATCTGCTATGATTGAATTGAATGTAGAATTGGCTGATACAAAGATGTATTTTAATGCGCGTCATAAAACAATAACTAAAACCACCAGTATATAAAAAAACAAGACACGCAGTTACTATCCCCTTGAGTTTCCGTGTTAATTTTTGGATGTTGCTAAATCTTTGCAAGACTTCAACTCTTGACTGTTGGTGTAATTTGTTATACAGCCATAAAGTAAGAAACAAACTCCCTCGGCACCTGCCCCCCTCCCCCCACCATGAATTACAAGATGGAATTATAGCTCAATGCCATTGTTAAAGGCATGTTCACTGATGTATGTAGTGGAATGCCACGAGGCATATTTTATCTCTTTCTTTTAAATTTCCATCTATATAAAATGTATTTGTTTCTAATATTGAATGTGAATATATCCCCCATAAAAGCAACACAGTAACAGTGGTTGAAAAAATACTCCAAACCATGAAAAATGCTTGTTTCCAATCGGGCAGTCATATATCTTTTTGGATCACCATGCTGTTAATGCCACACATACCATATTTATTCGTATTAATTGTATTTCCTACAGTTGAGTTAATCCAATTAAAAATAGAAAACTATTTAAATGAGTTAGCTAAAATTAATAATCATGTGTAAAACCTCCAGCCATTCATGTGACACTAGCACAAATAAAAAGCATGAGCTATTTGTGGGGGGCAGAGCTTGACTACTGAGCAGACCAGATGTGCTCTACGAAAGCTCCTGAGTCGGGTACCAATAATCAGGGTCTAATCGGTGGCCACTCGACCAATCTGACCACAAACAATACTCACCCTGTTAAGCAGGTATTGGTGCACAAGTGGATAGCTCACACAAGCTTTTCCAGCACTGGATCATCCGGATCAAGTCCTGCGGCCTACCAGAGTTTGGGCTGAGGAGAGGCGGTCACTCTCCCAGTTCTCCGGCCCTCAACGCAACAGCCGTACATAGCTGCCCCCCCCCCCCCGGACTGGTCCCCACTGACTTGCTCCACAAACCTCTACTGATTTTAAGCACTTGCACTGGTACAAGCCTAGGCCGCAGTGAACCCCTTCAAGATGGCGGATGCACAGTCCCTTTATGTGCATGAGCCCCAGAACATCCAACAGAGTGCAGTTGAAGATATACTACGTCTGAATTTGATATTTGAGAGCTTCTGGGCAAAATTGGAGGCTCATCTTCTTGCAGTACTGACTCAACCTCAGGAGAAAGAGCAGCGAGAAGTGGTGCGGGCGGTGAAAGGGCTCCCACCCACTCTCCCCCCTTCCCCCCGGGCGCAACTTTCTTGCAAGCACTAGAGTTTCCATACTTGGGCCAGACGGGATACACTCCCGCCGCATCGACCACCTACGCGGAAGAACCACCACTTCTGGTGGCGAAAGTCCACCAGGAGCTTCTGCCGTTTCCCGAAAGGGATGAACTTGGCCTCACCAATGAGCCCCATAGTTCATGGATCAGTGATGCATGCCCTCATAATAGCTTGGGGCTGGGGGAGTGCTCTGCTTGGCTCCAGTCTCACAGTGCAGTTCACCTACCTCTTCCTGCCTCTAAACGCTGCATCAGCTTATGTGGGACTTAACATCTCGGCCCACTGTTGGAAGCCACCCAATGGCCTACCTGATTGTCTCCTGTATGACAATTCATGTCTTACCGCACTGATGGGCTTATAATCAAAACAGATTGCATTGTTCTTGTTTATATTTTACTTTATCTTTTGATATGCTGTTACTTTACTATGTACCGTCCTGTGCTGAGACAGAGTGGTATTAATATCCTGTATATCTAGCTTTGTGCCCTCAAATACTCTTAATTCCAGTTATTCGTGCTTTAGTTCCCACGTTACCCTGACAATGGCCACTAATAGCACGGTCGTGTAGCCTGTTAACACTATTATAAAATGAGGCTCCCTAGCAAACTGTGTGATATGCCACAAGCTATTCCATAGCATCCTATTGTGTTATATTACTGTACTGTCGATTATTTTCTGTTTACTTGAAAGTGGTGTTGTCGCCACCGTGATGCATGTTTTTTTTTATATATCTTATGCCTTAATAAAATAATGATTGAAAAAAAAAAAAAAAAGCATGAGCTATTTGTGAGTCGTAAACCAAGATGGGCAATCACTGAATAGGTTTTCCTTGGATTTATCTTCATTCAGGTCTCATACAGGTTACATATACACATCCTGGATGAACTTGCAGAAGGCCAAAATAATAACTTTATGAAGATCAAACCTACCAGCAACTTGGCTCTTGATTAAAGAAACACTACTGTCCTAATAATATAAATGAATTAAAAAATTACTGTAGATATATTCCATATAAAAACATGCATGCATTTTATTATACATTTGTGTTCATTAGGGTATATATGAAAACAGTAAAAAATAATAATATACACACTAATAAGAAGTAAAAATACGTATAAGAGTGTGATTCCCTATTTCTTTTCATTTTTTTATTTTAATATATTTTCTCTTATTATTATCTTCATTCACTTTGTTTATTTATTTCATTTATTTATTTTAGGGTGGAACACATGCCGAATTCAGGTGGATTCCATCGCCCATCAATCCCAGCATATTTAAAAAGCATTCCTGGTGAGAAGAATTTATATCCCTGAGGAAGTCCAAGATGTAGGACGAAAGGCGTTGGATATATTGAGGACTAATGTACTCTTATTCTTTTATTTGTTTTTATATGTTGTTTTAGCTTTTTCTGACTTGTATTATTGGAAGACTACCCATAGATGAGCGACATCGTGCAACTACACCTGTGTGTACCCCTGGGAACGTGACGAGCCTGAATTTACTATATGTTTGTGAGTTTTTTTGTATACTTCATATTTTATATTTTATATACAGTATTACACTATGTTGTATTATTGATTTTTATAGATCCCAGTAACTTCTAGGATCTTTCAATATCCTACCTTTTCCAGGTGGTTATATTTATTTTTATACATATTGTTGCTTTCCCTCTTTTTTGTATTTCATGTGGTATATATGAAAACAGCTTTTAAAACCTGAAGATCTGTCTACTGCATTTGCAAGCCCTCCCCTTCTAACCCCTCCCAGACTTTCTGTGGCTGTCCAATCACAGACTTCCCAATGTAGCTCAATGATAAGTCTTTGAAAGACAGGTGCTCTGGGCAATGGCTGCCTCTTGAGGTTAACTCCACAGGACCAGTTGTCAGATTGACAGCTGTGGGAGGGGGTGTAACAAGGTTAATTTATAAAAGTGCCAATTTCTATATGTATTTGTAAAATAAAAAAGAGGACACAATCTAGACACATAAAGTACCTCAGCAAGCCAAAGGGGATTAGGAGTATTGAGTGCTCATATAATGTTCTTGTGGGTTTATCAATCTTGTATGCAGATAGTATGGGTTCACTTTGAGCTAATACATGTTTGAGATCTGATGGGGGACTTGCCGAAAGTTAACTAATCACGTTTTACATATTCTGTGTGATCTCATGAATTGTTGTTTTGTATGCATATTCACAGAAACACCCTACAGGTTATCCAGATAGTACCTCTCACTCATTGTAAATAGGATGGCATCACCCACACTTTGCATATACAGCCCAAACAAGATAAAAATTGTCAGTGGGTATGTTATATCACTCATGCAGGGGGAACCTTTTGGACCAGGTAGAGCACTTGTAGGTGGGATCAAGTTGATATGGAAATTAAACACATTCCCTCTAGAATGGAGCATGTGGGCTGTAACATGCTTATGACCATAGCAGAAAATAACCTACCAGTTAGTTTACCTGTTTTTAGTGTTATAATGAATTTTGTTATTTTGTGGCCAATTTATTTAACATTATGTTACAGACACATTTGATTTTCCAAAGCACAATTACTTTGACTTCCTGTAGAATTTAACTGGTTTAATTTACCTTATCAGATGCTTTGGGAAGTAATATAAATGATACATGTATCTCCCTTGTGTATTCAACAGCAGTATCCCATAATTCACTTTAATCTGACTAAAACCATGTTAATTCTAAGTGTACACAGTAGTGTTCTCTAGACAGAAGAATGCTGTTGGTTCGTAGATCATAGTGATGCCATATACTAGCTCACTCTGCTTTTTACAAAGTGTGTAAGGGCCATGCATTTGAATTCAGTAAGAATTACTGAAGAAGATTTATCACAGGAATGGAAGGATCATCTGTTGTGCATGGATCCAGGACCAGTAAATGATGGAAAGGTCTCTGCCATATGGATGCAGATCCCATGGGGGTGATTGTTAATTATGGGACCTCAGCAACTACTCAAATTTATAATCATCATTTTGGGTTCCCAGACATAATAAATGCTCCACCAATATTGGAATGTTTGCTGAAGATCCAGATTAATCTGATATACGTATATGGTCTAAATGGGCTATTAACAGACTTTGCGAGTTACACTTTAAATATCCCCTTTAAATAAAGTCTACCTCCAAGCTAAGATAGCACCTGAGACCCTGTTAATCATTTATATTCTATTTATGCACATTTTTAAACCTATATCAGCTCCAAATTGGACAATTTGGCCTTTGTACCCACCTCTGGAGCAGCTAATCTACAAGTCCAGATCCATAGGTATGTCCCTTCTTAGTATCTCCGCTCTGCCCGTGACCACCTCCTGTCCGCCATCAGACTCTCCCCTAGTCTTGCATCTTTTAAGAAGTGCCTTAAAACCCATCTCTTTAGGAAAGCTTATGGCCTCCAAGAATAAACCCCTACCTCACATACCTGTCTCTTGCCCTCACCTAAAGGGCAGCCCACCTTATTTGATTGCAAATTCCTGTCCTAATGTGTTTTACACCCCACCTCCTATAGAATGTAAGCTTGATTGAGCAGGGTCCTCTTCAACCTATTGTTCCCGTATGTTTATTTGTAACTGTCCTATTTATAGTTAAATCCCCTCTCATAATATTGTAAAGCGCTACGGAATCTGTTGGCGCTATATAAATGGCGATAATAATAATAATAATAATAAGTGAGTTACCAATACTACCCTTGGCCCCTAGTTGTTTGTAGAGGACATTAATAAAACATAAATAAATTGAGTGCAATAATGCAATGAATTGTTTAACAGTTAAATATGTTTTTATACTATAAAATTTGTATGTAATATATATATATATTATTATTATTATTTTTTCACTGGAACCTGTCCATTGAGGCAACACTTGTTCTTCTAAGAAACATTTGTGCCTTGTAAAGTGACGAGTCAGCGTCACCAGACTCAATTATATGTGAGTGCTTCCATTCACCTAACTATTGCACTGGAATGACAGAGTTATGCTATGAAGCGTCATTTTACCTAACAGTGGTGAGTTGTATTAATTGAGACAGCATCCAAAGAAAAGAGGGATTAGGACTATGATTATAAGTCCAAATACATCTCTCACAAGAGTCAAGTGTATAATAACCCATAACATATATTTCAGTATCTGTTACTCCTGCGCTATTATTTTTTATTTTTTTGTTTTATTTTTTTACATATATTTTTGTGAAAGTTCAACATTTAATGGATACACATTAACACAGTTTACAGTGTGCTCCAAATTTTTCTTTAACATTTTTTTTTGGTAATTTGCATTGGTAATGTTGTAGATCAGTGTTCCCCAATCCAGTCCTCATGAACCACCAACAGTCCAGGTTTTGTCAGTATCATTATTGGAATAAAACAGGAAAACACATAAATCCTGGACTGTTGGTGGTGACTGAGGACTGGGTTAGGGAACACTGTTGTAGATATTTGGTATGTGAAAAAAGAGCATCAGGCTTAGGTGCACATATAGCTATATTGTGCTGTTGTGAAAATGTTCAACCTCCACTCGAACCTTAAAGGGACATGTTGAATTCTCATATCACATGAAACATGTAGTTTTGGTCATTGGAGACCATGATCAACATTCTAAGATTTGTGGTGTTAAAACTTACTACTTTTTATAATTTTTGCCAATGATTAAGAGGCACTGGTGGCTATAACTGAAAGATAAAATAATGTAAACCTGGACTTTAAAAAATAAATAGTCTGGTCATAATTTTTCATCGCATATCTATTTATTAAACAAAGATTATAACGAAGGTGTGTGCCTCCAACTGGCTTCCTACATCTTGCTTGCTTGCAAACACGGGTATAGAAAAATGCAAACAGTAGTGTGAGCAGTATAGGTAATAAAATCCACAATTTATTCTGCAAAACGTCCAATGTTTTGTCTGTCAATCTGCATTGATTACCACCTCCAGCTAGTTTTGCAATGTATTTTATCATGCTTTTCATTCATATAATGAAACAGTTTGATCCCAAAAGTAATTGCAAAGCTAAAATCTATAAACACTAACAATACCACCAATACGTAGTACTACATTTTGGTTTTGGATGGAGTTTTTTCAGCTAACTGCTGATTTTAACATATCTCCCTATATCTATATACAGAAAGGAACAAAATATTGACCTCAATTTCTTAACTAAAGTTCTCTTTTCTCTAAAAATGTTTGTCAATCTTAGTTTTAACAAAATTTCCAAAAGAAGAATATGAAAAAAAATCCATCATGTCAGCAACCCATGAAAAGGAATAATTAAAAAAACAAAAAAACTAATAATAAATAAAATATATAAAAGAGATAATATAATATAGTTTTATTTTGACTTATCTGTGGTTGGTATAAATATGTCTGAATGACATTTTTATTCTTACCTTTCTACTTATTATAGAACAGTTTACTATATTAAAAATAGACGGTATTTGCTCCTTTTTATCTAATGTCTCCAAGAAAATTTGTACAAAATATTTAGATCACATTTGAATTTTTGGGTGGTTTGTCACACGAGCTCCTCATTCTAGTGGTCACCATTTTATACATCAGTGCAGTCAGTAACTCTTGCAAATGTATTACGTTTGTCAGTCAAAGCACTTTTAGATTGTCTCGCCCCAACTTGATTCATTCACTAATCAGAGAATTTTGGATAACTGTCAAGGGAATTGCACTTTTTAAGCTAAAATAGTTGAATTGTAAATGTTTTTTAATCCAACTATTTTTACAATATGGCTCTTTTGTTCTTAACTTTGCAGTTCCCATGACAACTCTTCTCAATTTTTTAATTTAGTAAATAAATGTTTTCATTTATAAATTTTGAACAGTTTCTTCTGACATCAGTTAGCCTCCGAGTGCTATAAAATAAAGGCCTCAGAATGGGAGAATTCTATAGAAACCTCCTTTATTGAAACATGTCCGGCCTGTTAGCAATGGTAGGATTTATTTTGCTGATTTGAGACACTTGGCATAACACACATGAAATTATGTGTTGTTCCCTGACTGATGAATACAAAACTTTTGCAATTAGCTGCATACTGGCAAAGGTTAAACTACGCTAGTCCGAAAGAGCAGAGTTTGATAAATCGTTATCCCCACCACTTCCTCTAATTTTGTATTCCAGCTGTGGAGTGCACACCTGTGGAGACACTAAGACCTGCCAAGAACTGCACACTGAGGAGGTATACACACAAGCTGTTATTAAAGGAATATGTTTCTACAATAACAACTGAATGCAGATGTTTGAACCCACCATGTGTTATTTTTCAAGTTTGCAGTTAACCACTTATTGCGTTTTTTTAAAATTTCTTGTATTTTTAGAGAAACCACCAAAGTACAATTTAATTACTGTTTCTTTATTTAACAGTTCTTAAATTAGGGAGTGTTACAAAATATAGCAATTAATCATAGGTCGTGTTATAGACCAAGGGATATATTATATATAGCTACAAGGCATTTCTAGACAAAATGCTGTGAAAGATTGTGATAGCTTAGAATCTAAAGCAATACTTTGAGGAGTGGAAAAAATGTAGCAAGGAAAATACAGTTA
Organism: Pelobates fuscus; assembly: GCF_036172605.1. Classification (NCBI taxonomy): domain Eukaryota; kingdom Metazoa; phylum Chordata; class Amphibia; order Anura; family Pelobatidae; genus Pelobates; species Pelobates fuscus. Next base: position 331,342,747 of record NC_086319.1, read on the forward strand.
ATAATTAGTACTTTAAAATGAAAGAGCATAAAAGACTTATATCAGATGTGACGAATCGGGTAATTTGTGAGATAGTTAGCAGTTAATTTGTGATTTCAACCAGATGGAACTGTTCCTGTCACTGAATACTTCCTGTCATTTAAAGATTTTGCTTAGAAACGTGTGTGTTAGAGACAGAGAAAAATGATAGTTTTAACAGCTTTATTCACTAAAGTGAGAATTGTTGGGAATTCAAAGTAAAATTAAACTTTAAGCCTAAAATAATCCAACTGGAAATATTTTCCAAGTCAGTTATACTTCTAATTTGGCTATTGTGGCCCTAAATTTAAAGTTAATTTTGAATTCCTGACAATCCTTACTTTAGTGTTGGTGTAGGCAACCTTCGGCACTCCGGACTTTGTGGATTACATTTCCCCTGACATTTTGCCAGCATTACGGCTGTAAGAACAGAATGGTGGATGTATTCCACAACATCTGGAGTGCGAAGGTTGCCTGCCCCGGTTTAGTGCATAACCCTGTTAATGTTTGCAGGTCACAAGAACATAATGGTGATTTTGATGTTGATGCAAAGGAAGGCAAAACCCCCAGATTGAAGCACTTCTAATTTTGCAACAAACTAGGTAAAAATCATTCTTGATCCCAGAATGCCATTTGGATTCATCCTTGGATCAAGAAAGAGACTTCTTGACTCTTTTATTTTTGTTTTTATTTCAAGATGTCCCCATAACATATAAAGAAACCCTATGTACATACCCTATTATCATGCATTAAATGTGCCTGGTTAATGACAAAGATGAGTAGACATCATGCTTTTCACTATATCAATGTAGTAAAAAACAGGTACGTTCTTCTAGGTAAGTATGCAACATTTTTAAACACTACAACGTCCTTGCCAGTTCTGGTTTTATACATGATGAGAGAACGATTAGGGCTAATGACTAGATGAGGTGCAATGGCTGTGAAGGATTTACATTTGACCATGCTTATTAAAAATTCCATGATTAAATTAAAATTCTGCTCTTATTACAGCCTGTGTGTCCGCTCATCTTTTTCCTTCAGACTCATTTACTGACCATTTACTGACCACTACTTAACCTCATTTTACTTCATGGAGAGCAAAAAACAAGGCACAACAGTGTACTGAGAACGGAGAGCAGCTGAAATAGCCTGCCCTTCGATGGGTCCCCGCTCAGATCTCAAGCTGGTTTTAGCTCATCTTGTGCCATTACAGAGAGAACATATCTGAAGCATATCAGACTGGACCCACCCGTATGGGCAGTCCAGATCCGAAATGCCAGCAAGTTCCCTCTGCACGAGAGATACAGCAACCCCAGACGATCGTTTCAGCCTTGTTAGGCATCATCAGTGAGGCATAGCTGATATCTCTCTAGGCATCGTGAGCAAGGGGTCCACGTCTGGATTACTCTTTAACCACTTAAGGACCAAACTTGTGGAATAAAAGGGAATCATGGCATGTCACACATGTCATGTGTCCTCAAGGGGTTAAACGTAACTAATTTTTCTTCATGGCATTAGTGCTGAACAAAAATAATCTGTTCGTTTTAATAAAATAGCAAAATGAACACAACTGTCAGCTGATGTCTATGTCTGCTATCTGTCAAAGTTTGTTCAGAGTACAGCGCCACTGACCTTCCAGCACTATGGAAAATAATTTCAAAATCCAGTTTTGCGTTTACAAATCTGCTTATGATAGAGAAATCATTCTATGCCTCTGATAGCAGAGATGTACTTCCCTGCCCCCTTGCAGCCCTCATTAGCAGTGGCTACTCAGCAAGAGTTATTCTCCCTCCCTTGTATAATTCAGATGTCCAGATTGATCATAGCACACCTAGCAGTTTCGCCAAACATCAGTCGAGGCTTGATGATGGATGAAGACCAGATACCCTTTTTTGTAACACAAACACAGTATTTACACAGTTTCAAATGTGTATAACCCTTCTGGGACTGATTCACAGAACAAAGACACCTCTCATTCTGGACTAAGAGTCAATCCACCTGTGAATCCTCTCCAGATAGGGCATGGGTAAGCAGAACCCTAAACCCAACTTCGCCAACATAGAACTCCACAAACAATATATCCCCAGACAGCTCACCTCCTCAGCTACTTACTGTTTTTATTCCACATACAGAGTCCAATCACCACTGTTTGACCAGCCGCGACTAATTTCCAAACCGGTGTACCATGCATCTGGCTATAACTTCTTCGTCTCTCAATGGTAATTTGCATCCCGGACGCTCGAGTACACTACATCTACTGAGTAAGAGAAAAAAAAACCTCAGGGATGGTGAGAATGATAATTTTTGGCACTTTTCAGGGTTTTCAGTGGTTGAGAACACTGTAAGGAAAAGGCTGACCTCCAAGGCTCTCCACGAACTAGGGGAATAGAGACTTCTGTTACAGTGGCGGAAGGCATCAGTGTGATTTTAATAAAGCCCAGGATTTTATTATTATTGTTAAAATATATTCTTCAGTATTATGCATCTTTTCTATTAAATAACCTTTTTTAGGATTAGGGCCATGGTAAGCACCAGGGCACACGTGTGGCACTCTACCCATGACTGGTAGGAGTTACACCTGATGATGTTTAAACTGTCTCCTCAGCTTCTCTCTCATAATATCATTATAAGAATTGGGCTGACTAAACTATACTGCCCGTCTAAACTTGGGCTGACTGGCAGTACTCTGAGATTAGGGCCCCAATAATGTAAAAAATAATACACAGGTGACAACACCCACCCTGCACTGTGAGGTTTGAAGTCATAATCATAACCCTAAGCCTACATTATACTTGCAATGTGTTAAACAGCAGAAAGTTTAACCCCTTAAGGACCAAACATCTGGAATAAAAGGGAATCATGACATGTCACACATGTCATGTGTCCTTAAGGGGTTAAATAATTGAAAAGCAGCAATCACACTTAGAAAATGTCCTCTCATACAATTGTCAGACATATAAATCAATCTGTCACTGATTACGAAATCATTAGGAATAGGGATATATATGAGCAAAAAGTGAAGATCTCAATACAAATGAACACTTTCATAAATTAACCTGTTTACACCCTCTGGCATTCAAGCTGACAACAGGTCTCTTTTCAGCTATCTAACTATGTAACTATATGTAAGGTCATGTTACTTCCTGGTTTGGTTAGTTCAGTGGAACTAAATTCAGGAGGCAGCAATTGCTCAGACCACCTTCCTTGTAAAGATTTCTCATTGAGCTGCATTGGGTAGTTGTGATTGGACAGCCACAGAAAGTCTGGGCGGGGTTAGAAGGGGAGTGTTTGCAAAAGCTGCAGACAAGAAAACTGTAGGTTCTGCAAGCTGTAAATATATACCGCCAATTGAAAAAGTCATAATTAAATTAATGTATGTTTTCATTGCCTTATATCTACTATACAGTGATTTGTATTTATTTTGTGTTTGGGCAGTGGAGTGTCCCTTGAATTAGTAACTTTTCACCCTATGCTGCCTATGGTGTGGTGAAGCTAGAAGAGAAATAGTGCCTTGATTTTCATTTTTAAAATATATTAATTTTTCAGGATACAATGTGCTCTTATCACACATCAAGAAAGGCAGATATATATTGTTTTATTTTTCTATGGTTAGAAGGAAACCAATTGTGTGATCTTCTGTTAAAACCACTGAGCCTCCAAGATTAAATGGGAACGGTCACTTCTCTGGAATGTACACTGAATGAAGCATTGAAAATCACCTTTAACTTGTGTTATTGTTTTTTTCATTAGATTTGTCAAGACAAGGCAAATCCAGGGCAAATATTGGAAATAAGGATTTGTAAGGAGGAAAAATAGAAATAGTCTGTAAGCTTTCCCTATGCTGACTGCTAGGGACAGAGGGCGGAGTTTGTAAAGACTGACAGGGAGCTAAGACGGAGATGTCCATTTGCAGGATAAAGATCTATAAATGTCTACTTTTATCTCAATTTTTCACATCACACGATACATATTTGTTAAATATGAGGAAAAATAAATGTAGTACAAAAAAATCCAGGGAAATGACAGTTTCCCTTTAAACCAACACATCCTAGCACCCTGCATTGCATAATCGCCCAACAATTAAAAGGCTGATTATTAATACATTTTTCCCCCTGAATTATTTGTATTATTCTTGGATAAGCACAATTGAGGAAACTAGGAAAGAGTGACATTACCGACAGCGATGCTATGTCTTATCAATTTGATTTTATTTGTTTTTGAATGAACGGTGATAATCCACTTTAAGGTGCATATGATACTCCAGTTGTTTGGAATTAATCTGTCTCCCTCCTTTAGCACGACTTCAGTACTGTGTCATATATCTAGACATAATGCACAAATATAGCCTTTAGTTAGCATTAAAGGCCAGACATACTGAGGAACAAAGCCTTGCAACAGATGGTGACAGATCACGGGCTGGATAGCTGATCAGATTATGAAGACTTTTAGTAGTTAACTAAACTATTGCAGCTGCTGCTAAAGCACTGCTTGAAACTCTACTGAAATAGAAAATTGTATTTTTTTTCCTCATCCTATTGATTGGTTTGTTTGAGATGCTGCCTTACTGGATTGATAATCAATATCTTAACCACTGATACCTCATGGAAAACTAGTATTTAGTTAAGCAATAAATAAGCTACATGTGCGCAAAATTCTAATACAAGAGAAATTATTTTTTCACTGAGAACGTTAGCACAGTCAGTGGGTGTATTAAATTGCAATTACGATCATCACAATAGGAAACACGCATGAAGAGATTTTCTATTGCAAGTTCTAAAAGTGAAGAGATCATCAGGTGCATTACATTGTTTTAAAGTGATGGTTTATTCACTTCTAGAACTTTTCCCTAAATTTATTTTTATAATGGTGTGTTTGAGACGCTTCGTTTTCCTCCAACCATTTTTGCTCTTTGATACAGATTTGCCATTTTTGCCATTTATTTGTGATGCTATTTCAAATTACGCAATAAATAAATGGACCTTTGGGTAACTTTGTGTCAGATGAATATATTATTATTTTATTATATATATATCGCCATCAAATTCCATAGCGCTGTACAATGGGTGGACTAACATACATGTAATTGTAACCAGATAAGGAACAGAGGGTTTGAGGGCCCTGCTCTATGAGCTTACATTCTAGAGGGAGTGGGGTAAAGTGAGACAAAGGGTAAAAGTAGGGGTAATGAAGCAAGTTGTTAGAAAATTTCACTGAGGGCTTAGTAGGTAATTTGTGACAGTTGCAGGAGAGGCGTCAGGGTGTGGGGATTAAAGCTGTTAACAGTTTAATTGATACGCTTTCCTGAAGAAGTACGTTTTCAATGATTTTTTGGAGGAATGTAGACTGGGTGAAAGTCTAACGGAGAAGGTAAGGGAGTTCATATATCAACATTAATCAACATATTTTGCACCTTCAAATTGTTAGGTAAAAATGGATTAAAAAAAAAAATCTCAGTGAAATTAATTTTATTTCCTGTTTGTAAAACAACATCATGTAGAAACGTTAATATGTATGCAGGATATTGTGCAAGACATTGTAGACTGATTCATTAAACCTGCTAATAGAAATTGTGATGGTCATCATTAATTGCTGGAATCATTTTATTCAAATACATTTTTTTTTTACATTGCAAACTCTTTTACACTTACAAATTCTCTACACAAACAACCCATGTAATGTTCATCATATATGCAGCTTTGTGGAAAACTCTAAAGAACTATTATTTTTTTCTAGATAAGAATATGCAGTGGGCATACAACATAGAGCATCCTGTAGTGTTTAAAACCATAAAGCACTTTCACAATTTCAGAAGGCATTGTCTTCAATTGTTTTGTTTTGCGATTGGAAATGGTGTCATAAGCCAGAGAGAATTAGATTTCCTATCTCAAACACCCCGAACACAGCACTATGATTATTTACCTTATCTCCATCACTTCACCACCTGTCTCAATTGGTATTTTTGAAATATCTTAACTTCCATTTTTTTTTTACAGTCTTACGTCTCTAATTTACTTTATTATTTTGTTACTTAAATGACATACCAAATCTTTCTGGACTTCAAGATCATGTCAATGAACGTGGCATCATATCCACATGAGTATGGTAAGACAGCAAAAGATATATTTTTTAAATATAACATTTATAAAGGTCAGCATACCTAGGAAGCAATCACAATGACATGGTAAGCATTAAAATATATAACAAACCTATCCAGTTATTTTATTACAGGACAATACAATAGCAGACAATATAAACAATAACAAACAACAAAAACAGAGAGAAGAGAGGATGAGTTGAGATGTGTAAGTAGGAACAAATGTATTAACAATCAAAATTCATGACTGGCAGATTAGGCTGTGTTGGGTCCTTTTGACAAGCTCTCCATAGTAAGTACAAACCATACTTTTGAGAAGAAGATGGCCAATGGCCCTAACAATATCTCATAATGTCAATTTAATCTAGTAGGAAAATCTCACAAAATAGGCCAATCGGCCCCTTTAAAGGCCTTTTCCACCATTGGGGACAGGAGTAATGAGGGAATACAATTGTGTTTGCACCAATTTATTGGCTTAACAGTTCTCTATTATCATGTGCATAGTTACATAGATTGAAAAAAGAATATGTGTCCATCAAGTTCAGCCTTCCTCACATTTATTTTTTGCGGTTGATCCAAAAGAAGGCAAAAACAAAACCCCAGTTTGAAGCACTTCCAATTTTTCAACAAACTAGAAACAAATTCCCTCTTGACCCCAGAATGGCAGTCTGATTAATCCTTGGATCAAGAAGCATTTACCCTACATTGAAAAATTATATCCTTGAATATTCTCTTTTTGCAAGTATGCATCTAGTTGCTGTTTAAACATCTGTACGGACTCTGATAAAACCACTTCTTCCAGCAGAGAATTCCTTATCCTTATTGTTCTTACGGTAAAAAACCCTTTCCTTTGCCTTAGACTAAATCTTCTTTTTTCCAGTCTAAATGAATGACCTCGTGTTCCATGTAAAGTCCTGTTTGTGAATAGATTTCCACACAATGGTGTGTATTGGCCACGAATATATTTGTGTAATGTTATCATATCCCCTCTGAGGTGAAGTTTTTCTAAACTAAAGAGGTTTAAATTTGTTAACCTTTCTTCATAGCAGAAATGTTCCATTCCCTTTATTAATTTTGTAGCCCGCCTCTGCACTTTTTCTACTGCCATAATATTCTTCTTTAGAAAAGGTGCCCCAAATTGGTCTGCATATTCAAGGTGTGCTCTTACCAGCGATTTATAAAGAGGCAAAATTATATTTTCATGCCGAGAATGAATGCCCTTTTTCATGCATGACAATACCTTACTGGTAGAGTTGAGCGAACCCGAACTGCAAAGTTCGGGTTCGTACCAAACATTAAGTTTTTTGGACCGCGGACCCGAACACGGACATATCACTGTATGTTTGGGTTGGAGTTTGGTGTTCGGCGATTTAATGGCGCGTTTTGAAAGGTGGCAGGGCAGCCAATCAACAAGCGTTTGACTCGTGTGCCCTTAGAAGCCATCACAGCCATGCCTACTAATGGCATGGCTGTGATTGGCCAGTGCAGCATGTGACCCAGCCTCTATATAAGCTGGTTACTTAGTAGTATTAAATTATGCCTCTACTCGCTACACAGCATGTGGCTCACTGTTAAAAAAAAAAAAAAAATTCCCCGACCTGCGAGTGGGGGCTTTTAAACGGCCCTCAACCCTGAGCGGTGGGTGGTGGGCCCTAAATAACAATAAGGGGGGACACCTAATGTCCTTCCACCGACCCCCACCAAAAATAAGGGGGGGGACCTACTGTCCCCCCGGCCTCCCACCCCTGAGCGGTGGGTGGGGGCCATAAATAAAAATTGGGGGAGGTCCTACTGTCCTCGCCCCTGGCCCCCACCCCTGAGCGGTGGGTGGGGGCCATAAATAAAAATTGGGGGGGGACCTACTGTCCTCCCCCCGGCCCCCACCCCTGAGCGGTGGGTGGGGGCCATAAATAAAAATTGGGGGGGACCTAATGTCCTCACCTCGGCCCCCACCCCTGAGCAGTGGGTGGGGGCCATAAATAAAAATTGGGGGGGGGACCTAATGTCCTCCCCCCCGGCCCCCACCCCTGGGTGGCGGGTGGGGGCCCTAAATAAAAATGTATCCCCCCCAGGTGACTAGGGGGCCCCAAACCCCTAGTCACGCCCTCCCCCCAAAAAGATAACCCTTACCTAACCCCTTCATCCTAAAAATAATGAGGGGGAACACTTATCTAAATACCTGTAAAAAAAATTAGACTTACCATTTGATGTCTTCTTACTTCTAAAATCTTATTTTTTCAGCCCCAAAAAAGGCCAAATAAAAATCCATAATAACCAACACACTTTAAAAAAAAAAAAAATGAGCGCAAAAAAAAAATCAATTTTCACCCATGGAGGGCTCCGCGCAGACTGAACTCTGCAGGGCGGGGGAAGACTTATAAAGCCTTGCCCCGCCCTGCAATTAGGCTCAGAGCACTCTGATTGGTGGGTTTAAGCCATCCAATCAGAGTGCTCTGACAGGTAAATGAAGAGACTGACAGGTAAGTCTCTACATTTACCTGTCACATCACTCTGATTGGTTGGCTTGAAATCCACCAATCAGAGTGCTCTGTGTCATTTTACACAGTGAGGGAAAGTTCTTTGGAATTTTCCCACGCTGTGTAATTTGACTCATAACACTCTGATTGGTTACTTAATCCACTAAAGAACTTTCCCACACTGTGTAAAATGACATAGAGCACTCTGATTGGTGGATTTTAAGCCAGAGTGCTATTACCCTCATTTTACTTCCTTTTGCAGCCCTCTAGCCCTTTCCAGGACTTTTTTAGAGGCATTTTAGTGCCCAAACGTTTGGGTCCCCATTGACTTCAAAGGGTGTTCGCGTTCGGGGTCAAATTCAGGGTCATGTTCGATCCCGAACCCGGACTTTTTTTCAAAGTTTGTCCGAACCCGCCGGACCTGAACATCCAAGTGTCCACTCAACTCTACTTACTGACCTTAGCCACTGCTGATTGACATTGCACATTGTTGCATAGTTTGTTGTCTACAACAATTCCCAAGTACTTCTCATGTGTGTTTTTTTCTAATTCGCTTCCATTAAGGGTATACGTTGCTTGTGCATTCTTGACGCCGAAGTGCATAACTTGCCATTTTTCTACGTTAAATTTCATCTGTCATTTGAGTGCCCAGTTCCCCAGTCTATCTAAATTATTCTGCAGCAAAGTAATATCTTGCTCACATTGTATTACTTTACATAGTTTTGTGTCATCTGCAAACACTGAAACATGACTTTCAATGCTTTTTTCAAGATCATTTATAAACATGTTAAATAGAAGGTGTCCCAAAATGGAACCCTGAGGGACACCACTTGCCACCTCTGTCCAGCTTGAAAATGTACCATTAATGACAACTCTCTGTACTCTATTTTTAAGCCAGTGTTCTACCCAAGAACAAGAATTGTCATCTAGACTGATTTCTTTGAGTTTGAACACTAATCTATTGTGTGGAACTGTATCAAATGCCTTGGCAAAATCCAAATAGATCACATCCACTGCAACTCCCTGATCTATACTTTGACTTACTTCTTCGTAGAATGCAATCAAGTTAGTTTGACATGACCTGTACTTCATAAAACCATGCTGATAACCATGTTCTTCTCAAAGAATTGTTGAATATTATCCCTTAAGTACCTTTACATATTTATTTAAAATAAATGTAATCAATATCAGTCTACGTTTAATTTAATATATATAAAATTATATATATATATATATATATATTAAAATACACTTAGACAGTGTATGTGTATGTATGTATATATATAAGATCTAAGCATATATAATTTTATTTTAAACAGTTTTAAACTTTATTTTTTTTTTCCAGGCAGCAGGCGGACTACCACCTTTCCTGTTTTATCCTTCCTAAATAGTGTGTTCCAATTTAAGTTAACTGCCCAGTCATGTGCCTCATCCCACCATGTTTCAGTTATGCCTATTATGTCATATTGTTTAGTGTATGCTATTGCCTCAAGTTCCCCCATCTTGTTATTTAGGCTCCTTGCATTAGTAAGCAAACATTTAATATTCTCATGAGTCACTTGCCCTTTTTGTGAATTTTTATCAGTATTACATACTTCCTCTGTTCTGAACTTGACCCCCCCCCTACTACTAGTTTAAAATCTCCTCCAATCTTCTCGCCATCCTGTCCCCCAGCACTTCAGACCCTCTCCCGTTTAGGTACAATCCATCACTTCTATAAAGGTTGTACCCAAGCGCAAAGTCGGCCCAGTGCTCTAAAAACACCAAACCCTCCTTCCTGCACCAAGACTTCAGCCACGCATTGACCTCTCTAATCTACCGCTGCCTTTCCACTGTAGCGCGTGGCACAGGTAATATCTCAAAGAATAACACCTTGGAGGTCCTTTTCTTAAGTTTGCTACCTAATTCCCTGAAATAATTATTTAGGACCTTCCATCTTCCTCTAACATTGTCATTAGTACCAACATGGACTATGACCGCTGGGTCATCCCCAGCCCCTCCCAATAATCCATCCACTTTGTCAGCAATATGCCGGTCCCGAGCACCTGGGAGACAGCAAACTGTCTGGTTGAGCTGATCAGAGTGGCAGATTACCCTATCTACTCTCCTAGTGATAGAGTCCGCTACCACCACAACCTGTCTAGCCTTCCTTACATTTTCATCCCCACCCATACTAGAGGGGCTGTTCCATCGACAGTTAGAAGGAACAGCTTCATCTAGTACAGCTACTCCTGAGATGATGCTCCCAACATCTTCACTCAAACTGGCAAATCTGCTAGGTTGCACAAACTCAGGACTAGCTAGCCCTTTCCTCTTCCCTCCCCCTGCTACCTTGCCCCACTGTCACCCAGCTATGTGCCTGTTCCCCATCTGTCTTATTTCCTTCCACTTCACTACCTGCCCCCACTAAACTCGGCTCAGTGAGCAGCAGACTCCTCTGAAGATTGTCGATCTCCCTCAATGTTGCAATTTGCTTCTCGAGATCTCCAATCTGAGCTACCAGAGAAGCCACTCACATACACCTGTCACAGAGATATGGACCCTGGACGGGTACATCCAGGCATTCATACATGCAACAAGATGTGCAAACCAGCAATCTTGCTAATGCTCATTTTCCCAGAAACAGGACAGTAACACAATTACCTTGCTGTTTTAAACCCCTTGTTAGTTTAAAAACATCTGTGTTTATTTTAACTCCTACTTGAAAGAGTCTGCTTTCAAGCAAATGTGAGCAAGCTCAGTGACTGAGGGATGTGCTTATATGGGAATACAAATCCCACACAGGTGGAAATTGAGGAGCACTCCCCCAATTAACCAAGCAGCAGCACAAAGGAGGGAGAAAAATGTTGTTGTTTTTTTAACCTTTGTCAATTAAGCAGATTAAACAAACTACTTTATCTTATGTATCTTTCCTACTCTTGACTTTCTTTTTCCCGAAGGAGGAGCTTAAGTCAGCTCCATTTCCTGTGTCCACCTTGACACAGGAAATAGAGCGGACTTAAGCTCCTCATTTAGTCAAAGAAAGTCAAGAGTCGGAAAAATACCTAAGACAAAGAAGTCCCTACTTTGTCATATGTTTTAAAGCAAACTAGATCAGAAATAAAGAAAAGAAGAACAGATTCTGAGAGAGGAATAGAAGAGGAAAGAATAGGAGAAATGTAAGGTCGTCATGACAGTGCCATTTTAATCTATGTTATACTGCATTACCCACCACACGAAAAAGGGTTCTCTCCTTATTTATAAGTGAGCAATATAACTGCCTGCAACATTTCAAGGGTAGATTCTGTATTAGTTTGGAATACTTGAAATGGAATAGTTAGATAAGAAAGTATTTTTATTTTTTGTAAATACATTTCCAAGAATCCATCTGGGCCAAGTGCTTTCTTTTTTTTGAGACAGATATAGTGTTGGATATTTCAATATCAGAGACTGATGCATTAAGTATGAATAATTGATCTAAACTGACAAAGTAGGGGTTGTCAGGGACTGTAATATTTGATCATGGGATGTGGAAGCTGGCACTTTTTTGCCATTATACAGTTCCGTATTATATGAAGCAAATGAAGCATTTACCATTGCTTGAGGAGTAGAATGATGTGTGTCACAATTATCAGTAATCTTACACATGACCTGGAATTTACATTAAGCTCCAAATCTTCTAGCCAATATTCTATCAGGTTTTTAATATCAGTCAATAAAATGTTCAATAATGTTCAATAAAATGTTCAGTTCACTGCAAGTTTTATCAAAAATCTTTACTTTTCAGAAAATCATCTATATGCAGGTGATCGAAATTTCAGTGGAAAAAAGACTCACACCCAGTCTCGTAAGACTGATATATCGAAGACCTAATAATTCTCATGTTATATTTGCAGTGACATATGTGAAAAACTTTTAGGGTCCTTAGTTGTAATTTATATAACTTATTAATGGGAATCAGGGAAACTATATATATATATATGGTAATATACATATTTAAAGAGGTAGCCTGTATTTCTTTCATCACAGTTGGAAACACAATACAAATAGTAGAATGTTAAACCATTAGTGCCCAGTTAAAAAAATATTTTGAAATGCATCTGTAAAGGTAATATTCTAAAGTAGAATATAAATCATAGACACCAACAAGAGAGAAAACAGAGTTATAAATAAATATAAATACCAACATTTAGACATAATTATGACATACAAGTGGGGATCCCTTTCCACATAAAATTCATTAATAAGGGAGAAAACAATTCTTCATTAAAACAGATGTGATGTTCTTTTGACAGAATGAACCTAAAATCATTATCTGTGAGATTCGTAGCATCTAGAAAAGTCAATATTTCCCCTAAAATTAATATTTTAAGAAATCTATTTCCAGTTAACGTCAAATGCGGAGCTTTTAAGCACTTCACTTCTGGTTAAATTATGTGCAAAACCATAATTTCTCATTTAATTGGTAAAAAAAAAAAAATGCATGATTTCATCAACTGTAATTGCTTCCTTTTTATTCATGTGCTGTCTTGGCATTGTGGCCAGCAGAACACGAGAGGAACAGAGAGATTTTTAAAGCAGGGAACTACAGAGCACAAACTGAGGATTTTGAAGAAAAGCGATAAACGTAGCATTCTGGGAGACACATAAATAACTGTTGTGTAGTTTTGCTTTTACACATGTTATATTTGGAGAGAAATTGAAGGGAATTTGAAACAGTATATCCATTAAAAGAAGATGATGTTCAGAGGATGGGGTTTTGGAGCAGTGTGATGCCCTTTTGTTGAATTAGCTTTTATTTATATTTTATTTTTTATCAGGGTGACATAAATGTAATATGAAGCATAGATGAAATATAAAATATCATATAATGTAAATATTTCTGTTGCACTTAGCTAATATGACATATCATTAAAATGGTATTTTAAGAAATCTATTAACAAGTTTGAATGAACATGAGCCTCTGTAGGATAATGTAGAAGTTGACGCAAGATTTTTCACCAGTCTGGAATCCACTAAACAGTAAAATATGATGAACCAACTACTGAACTTAAATCTGTGGGCCAAAAGGCTTATTGTAAAAATTAACTTCAGCTATTTTAGATACTCTTCTAATTTGTCCTATTTTTTCAACTCACTGTTTATTAAATGCATCTGTTTCATCTAAAGTCTCTTCTTTGGTTATGATTGCAAAGCCATAGTTTTAGAACAAAGCTTCCAATCATTTTTTAAGGATGTGTCATGTGCGGTGTAAGGATTAATAAAAAGCTCATAATTTCCCTGAAAGGTGTTAGGATAGATCAACTTATTACAGGATTCTATCACTTACGTAATAAGATGTCTGCAGGAAGCCACGGAACGTTCAATTTTCAATGAGCAGCAGAATTGACAGCTCTAAGGGGATTTGACAGACAGCTTCATAAACTGGTGGTTGCTATGATTTAATACCTGGCTCTAGAAGACTACAAAATCATTCCAATTTATAGTACGGAATGGATTTTAAGCTTTGAGAGTCCATTTATTCTTGTCTTCAATATATTCTATTATCGACATGTTGGTTTAACAGGTCTTTGGCAGTAAAAAAAAGGAAGTGGTGACAATACTATGTTTATAATTGTTGACCAAGACATATTCACATATTTCCTTCTGTTAAGCTTTTTTTATTTTAGATTTTCCTGCATTTCAAAAGAGAGTTCTGAAAAACAAAAATGGGTACACTAAGGATGACGTGCCAAACGGCAAATGAATAGGTCAACTAACGCGTCTTTGGTTTTTCTCTCCCTTAAGGTATCATTCTCAGTTTCATATGCTAAAGATTAATAATAAGGAAACTCAATTTGAAAACATGATGAGTCCTATACAGTCTCTTTGGATACAGTATGGAATTAATGTGCATGTTCTTATGTCCCATTTAACGTGTAATCATAAAAATGATGTATATAGCATACTGCAGATGTACCAAGTCTAATGTTCCATGATGTTGAGATCTTGACAATTACTTTTCCAGGCATTGTAGATTAATGATGTTTTTTGAGAATTTAACAGCAAAGAATAACCATAAGGAGTGAGAGAAACTGATATTGTTGTCAGGTCTACTTGAAAGGATGTTTTTTATTCACAGGCTATGTTGTGTAATTTATACATTTAGATATGTAAGAAAATAATGAATATATTTCTAGGCCCAAGTGAATTGCTTATTTCTGGTTTGTTCACCAAGACTAAAAGATCTGTACCCGTGAAGGATTTTATCATTCATTGAATGTGCAATGATTAGCCTTACTCTTTTACATGTGGCACTCACTCTAAACTTACAATACTATTTTGCTATATAAAATCATAATACATTGCCAGCAGGGTTATCTCTCCAAATATTTTCTGTAATCTGAACTTTAGAAATAACATCAGAGTTTTAATTTTAGCAGAATTGCTGCTTCGACTAATGTGTTTGTAAATAGTGAATGTATACTATGGAGATTGGTTCATAGAGGGATGTGAGGTACACACCCACCCAGTTTTTGTAGCCAAAAAAAATAGGAAATCTATTGGTAAGGTGACACCTAATGAGACGTGTGTGTTAGAAAAAGACGTCTCTGTCATAATTACATCTGCGGTTTCCTACACTCTCATTACTATCTATTTATGCTGCAAAGAGACTGAGTAAGCAACCACATTAAGGTATTGGGAGATTATTGAATAAACATCTACCGTTTATAATCCTCTCACTAGATCATGGATGCCCTAAAAGGCAGGCCTCCGTATTGTCCTCACTTCTAGGGTATTGGGTAAAAGCATCAGGGTTGGAGTTGGACCTCTTTAAAGTGGTTACTGTGTCCAAATACTTCTATCTATAGGTTTATGGTGTTGATGAGTTCTTGATATCTTATTGAATCAGGGGTTGAGTATGTGAGGTTAAAGGGACACTATAGTCACCCAGACCACTTCATCTCATTGAAGTGGTCTGGGTGCAATGTCCCTGTCCCCCTTAGTCCTTCAATGTAAAACACTGCAGTTTTTGAGACTTTTTTTGAGAATGTTTACATTGCAACCTGTAGTGGCTGTCTACCAGATAGCCACTAGAACCGTTTCCGGGAGTTTACCGGACTTTAGGTCCCCTAAATGAAGCTGAGGGACATCAGTGCTGTAATTGCATAACTGACTAAAGGGTCTTTACCATTTTATTGGCCATGGGGGGAGGGGCATGAAGGAGGGGGGAGCAGTTGGCACTATAGTGTTTGGAATAAATATTTGTATTCTTTTAAGTCAGAAGATAAACCCTAACATCAAGGCAAGTTTACCAGACTCTAGGTCCCCTAAATGAAGCTGTGAAGCTTTGCATGAGGACTTCCAGCATCAGTGAAATCCCCATAGGAAAGCAATGACTCGCCATGCATGTGCATTAGGTCCCCTCCATTGAATTACGTTGGAGAAGGCGGAGCACCAACACAGTGCTGAGGGACACCAGTGCTGTAATTGCATAACTGACTAAAAGGTCTTTACCCCTTTATTGGCCATGGGGGAGGGGCATGAAGGAGGGGGGAGCAGTTGGCACTATAGTGTTAGGAATACATATTTGTATTTCTTTAAGTCAGAAGATAAACCCTAACATCAAGGCAAACATTTTTATTGGAATCATAAATTATAGAAAATTATTTGATATTAGAAACTACAAATATGTAGTTTATCAAGAAACGGGGCTAGCTAGCACAGAGGCTTCAATGGATTGTAGAGAACAGAAGTTACACCATAAAAACATAGTATAGATGGTGGCATTATCTGTAGAAAGGCAGTAGCTAGAAAGAAAAAGTAAAGTAAATGGTTTCCATTTCCTTCTACACCAGGGGCACTCTTACAGCCATAATGCTGGCAAAGCATTAGGCGACATGTAGTCCACAACATCTGGATTTCCAAAAGGTGTGTACCCATGTTCTAAACAGAGTTGTAAATCCTAGGAAGAGCTTATGAAAGATGTAGATCAGACATATATGGTGGTGGAATTCAAAGCCAAGGCTTGAAGCAGATGCAAGATGCAAGTTGTGTCCTCGTCAAGAAGCAAAGTCATTTTTAATATCTGTGATTTTTTTTTTTTTTAGAATGTGGGCATACAAGATGGTCCATTTGTCTTTTATTAGACATAAAAATCTGTTTCAATGTTTTCCAGTTCAGGTTAATCTGAAAGGGGAAGGTCGATTTCCCAGTTTTCTTTACAAAATAACAAACAGGTGATTTGCCAGAATCCATTATGAGTTAAAAGTTATACATTCAGTTCCTACACAGAAAAATAAAACCCATTAAAAAAAATAAAAAAATTACATAACAAACATAATTGACGTCAAATGCATGAACAGTCAACGGTGTATATTTGATAGTTTCTTATATAAATATATGTATTTTATTTGTGTGTAATGAAGCTAACATGCTATAGTTACTGAATTTTGTGGCTGAAAATAAATGTTCAGATTTAATACAGTTAAACAACAGCTGTGTTTTGGATTATAAAACCCACTGCAGACTTCTTTAGAGATTTTACAGCCATAAATTTACCATTAGACATGGCAAACGGCTAACTTAAAAGGGTTTGAAGTGTTTTTCAGACATATTACTTAATTTATTCTCTCATTTCGCATACAGTATCTTATTGCACTCATTGAGAAATCTGATCTGAACGTACATTAAACAATCATTTCTTTAAGCAGACATAGTTTTTTTTAATAGTGCAAATGCAAACAATTGAAAACATATTCTTCAAAAGTAATCTTTGTTAAGTGAAAATCTTTTTAATTAAAGTTTTCAATTATTTATCATAACAAAATGTTTCCAGAAATTTTATTTTTAGTATGGTAGAATGTTTTCCTACATGTATTTAATCATTTATACCATTAAAATACTGCCTTACCGATGTTGTGTAAAATTATTTTACAGATAAGTGCATTTTTAGTTATTTTTACTGCTACAGTAAAGGTCTTAAACTCTTTGTGTGACTGTGTTTTCAGTTCTTATCTTAAAAGCCCAGAAGGTTAATTCTGCTATCAGCTTTTCTTAGATGTGTTATAAAACATTAGTAAGCAGTGATAAATTCTATTGTAAGTGTGCAAAGATGCTCAGCAGCAGGAGGTAGCAGAAGCAAATCTGTCCAATCAGGGTGAAGCACATATTATCGCCAAACCAAGATGAGGAACCCTCGGACACCTAGGGTAGTAGTATAATTAAACATGTGAAACCTCCCCTTGCAACATAGAATAGAGTGATCTACCTCACTATATTGATCAGTGTGATAAAAAAAAATATTAATGGAAACATGTTTTTATTTAATTTGTATTTTGGGTAATTAATTGTCTAATTTTAGATGGAATTAGGAAGATTTATTCAAACCATTTTCCACACCACCCAATGGTTTGAGAAAAACTAGGGAAGATAAGTTAAATTAATTACATTTATAGGCTCTATCTGATAAAAATCAATAAGACATTGCATCCAGATTGTTACTGTGTTCTGTTCAATAATCCCAGTTTTCTTATTCAAGGTAACATTTGGCCCATTTTTACATTCTCCATAGCATTGGCAGTCCACAACACATAAACATACACATCACATTTCCTTAGGGTGTGCACCCAATATATATATATATATATATATATATATATATATATATATATATATATATATAAAAAATCCAAGAGCCAGGCACTCCTCCTTTACAAAAAACTTTCAAGTGTATATATGGGCCTAGGTGCAATCCCGCGTTATATATAGAGAAACAAGCAATGAAGGGAGCACACTAGGTCTTCGTAATAGTGCAAAGTTATTTACTGCATTCCAAGGAATACATCTCTGTGTTATACAAAACAATCAACGTTTCGACCCTGCTGGGTCTTTATCAAGATCACAGTGACAAATGAAAGTTATTAACAATTTATACATAGTCGTGTAATGAGCTTACCAGTAAGATGATCGGACAGCCGATAGACTGAAAACCCGGAAGTGAGAACCACCACGTGTCGTCGTGCGTGTGACGTGTTACGTGTTACGTATCAAACAGATAGCGTAGTTGCTAGGGAACTACGTTCAGAAAATACAAACATACACCCGGAAAAGGGAAAACCGGAGGAAACAAAGGCTATATCAGTCCACAGACATGTATATACAACAAGAGCTGAGCCCATCTCCCCAGAATCTGCACAAGTACATCTATGTCCGTGCACAGAAAACGTGAAGTGAAAAATTGTGTGGAAAAAAACATCGGAGTGAAAACTTACAGTGTATAAGCAATATACATAGACTATCTGTACATATGGGGATCGGGCTAAAATACAAAGTATTTAGTAAACTATAAAATTGCGTTGTGTTGTGTATACCAACGTCTAATCAATAAGACTAATGATTATTCTTATAGCATGTAGTGGGCCTTAAGCTAGAGGCATAACATAATATTATGGCTAAATCTATTGTGTTCATAAGACAATGTACAATTGTCTCCCACATAAATGTTAACCTTAATGCTTTATGGATCTGGACCTATTTTTATCTCAATTTTACTTACTGTATATTAGAGAATGCTTCTAGGCTTAAATTTAACTATTTCCCGTGTGTGTCACATCGGGGACCATACTGTAGTAGCTAGTGAGCCCATTCCAAAGTGAGCTATCTGGGTTGTACACTTTGAACAGAACAACTTAAGGTTGTATCCTATTCTATAGTATAGAGACAGGGAATTACAAATTGATGGAACCAATCTAGTATAAACAATACTCTAGAGCTACGAACGTTATTTTATGGGTACTGGATTATGTCCTTTAAGACAAGTCCCAATTTACAGCTTGCAGGAGTGCTGGTTTAAAGGAACATGGACAATACAAGGTGTTCATTGAGTCCATTTGGAGTCACGGTGTTCAGATGATGGATCCAGTGGGCCTCGCGTTGTAGGAGCAGTTTGGATCTGTCGCCTCCTCTCGGTTGTACCGGAACATGGTCGATTGCAATAAATCGTAATGTAGGTAGATGGTGTTGGCTGGCCAGAAAGTGTTTCGCGACAGGTTTGTCGGTCCGTTGGTCTCTAAAAGCCGTCATTATTCCCGATCGGTGTCCTCTGATGCGGTCACGCAAGGTCATATCAGTTTTTCCGACGTAGGAGAGTCCACAGGGACATGTAATCATATAGATGACATGTGTAGTCATGCACGTAATATAGTGTTTGATTGCCATTCTTTTGCCACTATGTGGATGGGCAAATGTTGATCCCGTAAGCATGTGGCTGCAGGTGACACATCCACTACATTTAAAACAGCCTTTTTTATGAATAGAGGGTGGTTTAGCATAGCAGTGCCGAGGGTCATTCCGAACCAACAGGTCCCTTAGGTTACGGCCCCGTCTGTAGCTGATCATTGGGCTCTGTTTAAATTTATTTGGAAGACTTTGGTCTGATTGGAAAATGTTCCAATTTTTCTGTATAGATTTTTTAAGCGATGGGGTTACTGTATTATACGTCAAGGGAAGAAAAAGCTTGTCTTTTGTATTGGACTTAGCTATCTTGGTCTGTTTAAATTTACTCCAGGCCTTTTCCTGTGCAGTATCCAGTGTCCTGGGGTGGAATCCCCTTGCTAAGAAGCGGTCACGAACTTCCTGTAATTGCTCTTCACATTTAATTGCGTTGCTATTAAATCTTAGTACTCGCAGAAACTGTGATATGGGTAAAGAGTCTTTGATATGCTGAGGGTGGAAGCTAGTGGCTGATAATAGTGTATTACGGTCGGTTGCCTTCCTGTATAAAGTAAAGCCCAACCGATTTTCTTCTTTGAAAATAGAGACATCCAAGAATTCAATGTTGGTTTTATGCCAACTCAATGTGAGGGTTACTGGAATAGGCAAAGAGTTGATATTTTCCACCATCTCCTCGAGTGTGGTGATGGTTCCTTTCCAAATCATGAAGATATCGTCCACATATCTTAGGTATTTAATAATTTGCTGTTGGTATTTAGGAAGGATATGTGTGTTCTCAAACCAATACATGAATCCATTGGCATATGCCGGTGCCATAGCCGCCCCCATGGCCGTGCCGGAGGTCTGTAGATAGAAGTACTCTTCAAATTTGAAGTAATTACATGTAAGAGCAATCTCTAGCCATTCCATTAAATATGGAATTGGGGGACCTTGGTATGCCACGTCTTGTTGTAGAATTTCACTGATAGCTTCAATGCCTTCTTTTTTTGGTATTATGGTGTAAAGACTTTTGACATCCATGGTTGCTAGAATGATTTCTTCATCGATTAGCTTTATGTTTTCTATCTGGTTGATAAAGTGTTGAGTGTCAAGTAGGCACGTAGGTAATTTTCTTACACTGCGGTTGATATGGAAGTCGATGAATTGGGCAATAGGCTCTAGTAACCCTTCTTTCGCCGATACAATGGGTCGGCCAGGTGGATGCTTAGCATCCTTATGGATTTTTGGTAGGGTGTACATCACCGGGTGCTTAGGATACTTTACAAATAGAAATTCGGCCGTGTGCTCATCCAAATAGCGATGTGCTATTCCTTCTTCAATCAGTAATGTAATTCTTTTCTGAAATTTTTTGACTGGATCGAATGTAAGTTTTAAATAAGTCGATTCATCCTGTAACTGTTGTAGGATTTCGTTCCTGTAGTCTTCGTATGATTGAATTACCACGGCACCGCCTTTATCCGCAGGTCGAACTATAATTTTGGGATCTTGCATTAGATCCTTAAGTGCGGTGTGTTCTTCAGGTGTCAAATTGTCACGATGAGAGGACGGTGTAGTACATACCGATTTAATTTCATGTCTTACGGTTTGCATGAACGTCTTAATTGAGGGATTAGATGTATAGATGTCCTTCTTATTCCGTTTCGGGAATACATATGCTTTATTTGGAGGTCCTTCCTTCATGATCTCATTGCTGTACAGAGTTCTTTGTAGTTTGTATAGGTCAATTGCCATCTCAAATTGTTTTGGATGGGTGACCGGTATAAATGTAAGTCCTTTTTGTAGAACCGAAAGGTGGTTATGGTCCAGTGTCTTTTGTGATAGATTGAATATTGATATTACCTCCGTGGTCTGGGAGGTTTTCCCGTGTTGCCTGTATTTCTTGTGACCCTTTTGTCCACGTCTGGGGTGTCTCTTACATCTCTTCCGTCCCGTCTGTTGGTATTGTATGTCCGTGGGCTCTTGACAAAGGCGACTGGTATCGCCGAAACGCGCGTTGAGCAGAGCAGCTCAAGCAGAGCAGCTCACCATGAGCGGATTCATCTTTACCTTTTAAAATTTCTCTGTTTGGACAATTCTGGGGCTGTGCCATCTCTATGATCCTGAGCACTTTCAAGACCATTTGAATATATATGTATGCGATATGTACAGGATGCTAGGGACTCCTACCCCCAAATCACATTTAGCTGTTTAGGCATCTAAGTACATATTGTTACATTATTCATCTTTATGCTTTTCTATATGATTGAACATGGATGTGCACATACCTTCTGCCTTAATAATTAGGATTTGCTTTTTGAACTGAACTTTATTTATGGCATTTAAAGGTATATTAACAGTTTGAACTGCATTTGTAACCCAATCAGCTCTTAAATTATCTCCAGATATTTTCACATGGTGATATAACATCGATTGTATATTTTAACGAGATATTTAGAGCCTGTCTTTATATCTGTGCAAGGGATAAAAAGCTCTATGGCAAACTAAGGTACAATTATATTGCAATCCACAGCCTTTAAGCCATCCACAGTTTTATATCCTTAATAACTGCACCCTTGTCTTATACAAATAAGTATTATCTAAGACAGTCCACCAAAGATATATACTAAAGTATTATTGTATATATCTTTGGTGTTTTTTGGATATTCTATTGTATTTATATTTTGT
Organism: Pelobates fuscus; assembly: GCF_036172605.1. Classification (NCBI taxonomy): domain Eukaryota; kingdom Metazoa; phylum Chordata; class Amphibia; order Anura; family Pelobatidae; genus Pelobates; species Pelobates fuscus. The sequence continues at coordinate 331,365,193 of NC_086319.1, forward strand.
ATTTTTGGGTATACATCTTTGCAGTTTCCATCATTTTGATACAAAATATAATCAGACGCTTTAGCAACTGTTGCTGCACACTCTGTTACCTTGGTCTTTTTGACACAATTATTCTAAATGGAGTATTCGGCATATGCTTGAAGCCACACTTATATCTCCTTAGTTTTTGTGTTCACTATAAGTAACAGCCAGGCATAGCTAAGACCCGTACCCCACTAGGTCCTTTATTTTAACTTCACACTTGTATATATAATCACGTTTTTGCTTTCTTCCTCAAGAGGGACTATTAAAGAGTTTTTTTGTTTTGGCTAACTGCATGCAAAGACTCCCTTTAGTGGGTACCTGCAGTACAAGCCTTTTTGTAAATTTAAGGATATAAGGTCTATTTGGAGGGCAATCCGTGCTTCGAGTTGCCGACCAGTAGCCTCTTTTTTTCTATATATTTCAAGGGGTTAAGCCCCACTATATCCTATAACCACCACAACATTGGCGGATGGAGTATATCCATTTCCTCCCAGTGGTTGTTCTTTATCCCATTTGAATTCTTGGATGTCTCTATTTTCAAAGAAGAAAATCGGTTGGGCTTTACTTTATACAGGAAGGCAACCGACCGTAATACACTATTATCAGCCACTAGCTTCCACCCTCAGCATATCAAAGACTCTTTACCCATATCACAGTTTCTGCGAGTACTAAGATTTAATAGCAACGCAATTAAATGTGAAGAGCAATTACAGGAAGTTCGTGACCGCTTCTTAGCAAGGGGATTCCACCCCAGGACACTGGATACTGCACAGGAAAAGGCCTGGAGTAAATTTAAACAGACCAAGATAGCTAAGTCCAATACAAAAGACAAGCTTTTTCTTCCCTTGACGTATAATACAGTAACCCCATCGCTTAAAAAATCTATACAGAAAAATTGGAACATTTTCCAATCAGACCAAAGTCTTCCAAATAAATTTAAACAGAGCCCAATGATCAGCTACAGACGGGGCCGTAACCTAAGGGACCTGTTGGTTCGGAATGACCCTCGGCACTGCTATGCTAAACCACCCTCTATTCATAAAAAAGGCTGTTTTAAATGTAGTGGATGTGTCACCTGCAGCCACATGCTTACGGGATCAACATTTGCCCATCCACATAGTGGCAAAAGAATGGCAATCAAACACTATATTACGTGCATGACTACACATGTCATCTATATGATTACATGTCCCTGTGGACTCTCCTACGTCGGAAAAACTGATATGACCTTGCGTGACCGCATCAGAGGACACCGATCGGGAATAATGACGGCTTTTAGAGACCAACGGACCGACAAACCTGTCGCGAAACACTTTCTGGCCAGCCAACACCATCTACCTACATTACGATTTATTGCAATCGACCATGTTCCGGTACAACCGAGAGGAGGCGACAGATCCAAACTGCTCCTACAACGCAAGGCCCACTGGATCCATCATCTGAACACCGTGACTCCAAATGGACTCAATGAACACCTTGTATTGTCCATGTTCCTTTAAACCAGCACTCCTGCAAGCTGTAAATTGGGACTTGTCTTAAAGGACATAATCCAGTACCCATAAAATAACGTTCGTAGCTCTAGAGTATTGTTTATACTAGATTGGTTCCATCAATTTGTAATTCCCTGTCTCTATACTATAGAATAGGATACAACCTTAAGTTGTTCTGTTCAAAGTGTACAACCCAGATAGCTCACTTTGGAATGGGCTCACTAGCTACTACAGTATGGTCCCCGATGTGACACACACGGGAAATAGTTAAATTTAAGCCTAGAAGCATTCTCTAATATACAGTAAGTAAAATTGAGATAAAAATAGGTCCAGATCCATAAAGCATTAAGGTTAACATTTATGTGGGAGACAATTGTACATTGTCTTATGAACACAATAGATTTAGCCATAATATTATGTTATGCCTCTAGCTTAAGGCCCACTACATGCTATAAGAATAATCATTAGTCTTATTGATTAGACGTTGGTATACACAACACAACGCAATTTTATAGTTTACTAAATACTTTGTATTTTAGCCCGATCCCCATATGTACAGATAGTCTATGTATATTGCTTATACACTGTAAGTTTTCCCTCCGATGTTTTTTTCCACACAATTTTTCACTTCACGTTTTCTGTGCACGGACATAGATGTACTTGTGCAGATTCTGGGGAGATGGGCTCAGCTCTTGTTGTATATACATGTCTGTGGACTGATATAGCCTTTGTTTCCTCCGGTTTTCCCTTTTCCGGGTGTATGTTTGTATTTTCTGAACGTAGTTCCCTAGCAACTACGCTATCTGTTTGATACGTAACACGTAACACGTCACACGCACGACGACACGTGGTGGTTCTCACTTCCGGGTTTTCAGTCTATCGGCTGTCCGATCATCTTACTGGTAAGCTCATTACACGACTATGTATAAATTGTTAATAACTTTCATTTGTCACTGTGATCTTGATAAAGACTCAGCAGGGTCGAAACGTTGATTGTTTTGTATAACACAGAGATGTATTCCTTGGAATGCAGTAAATAACTTTGCACTATTACGAAGACCTAGTGTGCTCCCTTCATTGCTTTTTTCTCTCTATATATATATATATATATATATATTTTAGAAAACATGAGCAGCTATTGAATAATCGAACATATACTATGTTATTTTTACTTATTTACCAGTTTTAACATTTTGTTGGTTTACAAGCCATTCTATAGTTAAAATTCAAACTTTTAAAAAAAATGAGCCACAAAGTATGTTTTCTCTATTGTGCTAAAGATTTTAGGTGCATTTTTATGATTTTTATTGTTAACTAAAAAAAGGCCAAAAGTATCCTGAAGTATGAAAGACACTTAAATGGAGGACAGAGAAGACACGTATGAGTGTGCACAATGGTGTCTTAGCATCCCTGGCATACCTCATGATCTGGTGTAGGAATCCTCCCTGAAATTATACCAACATGGTATTTGTCTTTGAGCAGTATGCTAGTAAATTTAGTAGTTACTGCCTAGCACATCCTAGCTAAGGGGTAGGCAACATTCGGCACTCCAGATGTTGTGAACTACATCTTCTCTGATTCTTTGCCAGCATTATGGCTGTAAGAGCATTATTGGCGATGTAGTCAGGACATCTGGATTCCTACGACTTTGCACATTTAAAAAATAAAAAGAGAGAGAGAGATGTTTGTTACAGCCCTACAGCCTCCCTAGAATGCTATGGTTGCCAAAGAGACTTTGGCCACCTATTCACTCAGTTTCCTCACAGATAAAACAGTTTTCCATATGTGGGATGCTTAAAAGAATACATTAAGTAGTTCAAGCTACATTTCATTAGCAATCCCAAGAATGTTCCTTCTGTATTGTATTCCTACCTTTCATCCCAAGCCATGGAAGGACTTTGAAACTACTCACCTTAACCCCTTAACGACGAGTGACGGATGAGGTCCGTCACTCAGGGGATTGCCTTAACGACGAGTGATGGACCTCGTCCGTCACCCGTTAAAATTAACCCCAGATCGCCGCAATCGCGGCGATCGTGGGGTTAATGGTGCTCTGGTCTGCCTCTGCATTAGAGGCAGACCGGGAGCACTGGATCCGGCTGCCCAAGTACATGTGCCCGCTCTGACAGCATGCCAGAGCGGGCACATGTGCTCTCTATACTCACCTCCGCCTCCCTGCACTTCCGGGTTCAGTGTGAAGTGCAGGGAGACGGATCAGTGTTGATCCTGCCCCCTGGTGTTAAAAAAATAAAGTTTAATTAAAATCCCACCCCCCTTTACCCCCCCTTTACCCATTTTAATATAAAATTAACCCCTTCCCTGCCAATTGATCACTGACTACAGTGATCAATTGGCAGGGATTACATTTTACTATGATCTGATTTTTTTTTAACCCCTGAGGGTTAATTATTATTTTTTTTAACCCTCAGGGGTTAAATTTATTTTATTAATTAATTTAAATATTTTAAAGTTATAAATTTAGCTAGCTGGGGAGGGTGGAAGTTAGTGGGGAATTGGGGGATTTAGTATTAGGCTAACTAGGGGTTAACGTTAAAAAAAGTTTCAAAATAAGCTTTAAAAAGTTAAAAAATTAAGTTAAAAAAAGTTTTAATAACGTTTAAGTAAAAAATTTAAAAAAATAAACCCTTTACCCAGTCCAAATAAAAATTAACCCCTTCCCTGCCAGTCGATCACTGCCTACAGTGATCAAAATACAGATCACAGTATTATACTGTGATCTAATTTTTTTTTAACCCCTGACGATTAACTTTTATTTATTTTTTAACCCTCAGGGGTTAAATTTATTTAATTAACTAATTTAAATATTGTATAATTAAATATTTTGCAAGCTGGGGTGGGTGGGAGTTATGGGAAAATTGGGAATTTACTGTTAGTGCTGCTTACTGCTAGTTAGGGGTTAACGTAAAAAAAAAAGCTTAGAAAAATGTTAAATCTGTAAAAAAAAGTTTTACGAAAGTTTAGGAAACTTTAAAAAAAATAATAAGCAAAACAAAAGTTAAAAAAATAGTTTTAAAAAGTAAAAAAAGTTTTAAAAAGTAAAAAAATACATTTAATAACGCTCATTACCACTACACCTGGTACAAGCTAGCGGAAAAATGATCCCACGCTAAGGTTCAAAATATGCCTTTTAAAATACCCTGGGATGTATTCTTTAAGAAATGGTATGGCTTTATGGGGTATTTGGTTTATATAGCCTGGTAAAATACTCTAAAATGGGACATGGGCACAGCATAAAAATGTAAAGTTTGAAAAAAAATGGAATGGCTGTGTCCCAAATGTGCCCCTCCGATGTCCACATATACCTGGCAAAGGTACATACGGGGGTATTTTTGTACTCAGCAGACATAGCTGAGCAACATATGAAGTATTATACAGTGGTAGTACACATAAGGTTTGCAAAATATACTGTGCAAACTCACTTTGTGTGTCAAAAAGGCAGAAAAACGCTTATTACCACTACACCTGGTACAAGCTAGCGGAAAAATGATCCCACGCTAAGGTTCAAATTATGCCTTTTGAAATACCCTGGGATGTCTTCTTTAAGAAATGGTATGGCTTTATGGGGTATTTGGATTATATAGCCTGGTAAAATACTCTAAAATGGGACATGGGCACAGCGTAAAAATTGAAAGTTGGAAAAAAAAATGGAATGGCTGTGTCCCAAATGTGCCCCTCCGTTGTCCACATATACCTGGCAAAGGTACATACGGGGGTATTTTTGTACTCAGCAGACATAGCTGAGCAACATATGAAGTATTATACAGTGGTAGTACACATATGGTTTGCAAAATATACTGTGCAAACTCACTTTGTGTGTCAAAAAGGCAGAAAAAAATGCTTATTACCACTACACCTGGTACACGCTAGCGGAAAAATGATCCCACGCTAAGGTTCAAAATATGCCTTTTGAAATACCCTGGGGTGTCTACTTTAAGAAATGGTAGGCCTTTGTGGGGTAGTTTAAATTTAAAACCTGCGAAGATGCTTGGAAATTGCACTTAGGCCCGGCGTCAAAATTCAAAGTTCAGTAAAAACTGATATGGCTTGGTCTCCTATATGGCACTGTAGCTTCATGAAATAGTGCCATAGAGATACAATGGGGGTGTCCTTTTACTCAGAAGACTTAGCTGAGCATAATTTGGGGGGTTTGAACTTAGTGGCACATATGAAATATACAAAATGCCCAGCAAAAATGCAATCCGTTTGTAAAAAATGCACAAAATTATTTTTTACCACATACTTTGGCATGTAATGGTAAAAAAATGGGGGCATGTTAAGGCACAATATGCACCTTATGAGATACCCTGGGGTGTCTACTTTTACAAATGGTAGGCCTTTGTGGAGTTTTTTTGAACAGTCAAACTGTTATAATACCCCAAATGGAAGCATAGGCTCATTAAATCCGTCTCTCAAAATTCTACTGTGAATACTGAAAAGGACAGGTCTCCTGTATGGCACTGTAGCTTCACGAAATAGTGCCATAGACATACAATGGGGGTGTCCTTTTACTCAGAAGACTTAGCTGAGCATAATTTGGGGGGTTTGAACTTAGTGGCACATATGAAATATACAAAATGCCCAGCAAAAATGCAATCCGTATGTAAAAAATGCACAAAATTATTTTTTACCACATATTTTGGCATGTAATGGTAAAAAAATGGGGCCATGTTAAGGCACAATATGCACCTTATGAGATACCCTGGGGTGTCTACTTTTACAAATGGTAGGCCTTTGTGGGTTTTTTTGAACAGTCAAACTGTTATAATACCCCAAATGGAAGCATAGGCTCATTAAATCCGTCTCTCAAAATTCTACTGTGAATACTGAAAAGGACAGGTCTCCTATATGGCACTGTAGCTTCACGAAATAGTGCCAAAGACATACAATGGGGGTACCGTTGTACTCAGCAGAAGTAACTGAACACATAATAAAACTTTGTACAGGAATAGCACACACCAACTTTACAAAATACACATGAGAAGTTCTTTGTTATAAGTTTGTGTGCGAAAACCCCCAAAAAACACAATTTTACTCCAATATTTAGCAGAGGTTGGCGGTAAAATGGCTACGTAGAAAGTGTCAAAACAACCTTAGGTAAATAGCCTGTGGTGTCTACTTTATATAAATATATACTTTTGTGTGTCAATTTTGTTTTATTTTATGGCTATTAAGCTTACAAGACAAACATACCAAATTCTAAAATCGCTCCATATTAAAAGTTTATTTTACTCCTTGTGCTTTGTGACCTGTAACTACCAAAAAAACCTGAAAATCCCAGACACTTTATATATTCTGTAAATCAGAACAACTAAATGAATTTATTTTTAATTACTTTCCTTAACCTGCACTAATTAGGCACACATTATTATTGCAAAAACTGTAAAAAAAATAAAAAATTTTCATTTTTTTTTTAATTTTTCTGTATTTTTTTATAATAAATAAGCATGTATATATATATATGTTACATCAAATGAAAGCCCTTTCTGTCCTTTAAAAACGGTATATAATATGCGTCGGTGCAATAAATTAGTCAAATGCAAATTGCAGTTGAACGCAAACAGCAAAAAATGCAAAAAATGCCGTTGTCACAAAGTGAAAGACAAGCTTCCGAAGCTCTGTCCTTAAGGGGTTAATCACCTTTATTCTTTAACGAAATTAATAGATGTCCATACACTGTCCTCCACCTATGGCCAGCCCCTAGCCTCACATTTCTCTTACTTACAATTACAGTTGTTCTTAAGACGCAGATGCACTGGTAGCACGACTCCATATATCTATACTGCAGAGATAACAGTTTGAAAATAAATATGCATAAATGCATTTGTCTCAGAATTGTAAGCTGATCTCTATGTGTCATCAACTGCTATCCAATCATATGCCCATTTGAAGATCTACACCTGCCCCGAGGAAACTTGTTAAATCTGCTACGCTTATTGAACAACACCATCCAATACTGTGCAAGTGATACATGGTGCCTACTAAAATTCATGAAATATTTCCTAATTTCTCTCCATTGTGCTTGAGATGCGACCTAGGTAAAGACAACATGTTGCATACGTGGTGGCAATGTACATTGCTCACCACCTTTTGGACCCACGTGCATAAATTGATTTTAGAACTAACAGCTTGCTCAATACCTTTCCAACCCCTTGCAAAACCCCTATTGAGTCTACCAGGAGACATCCCTAAATATTATCAAAAATGTATATATCATATTATTTTTACAGCTCAGTGCTTAAAGGACCACTATAGTGCCAGGAAAACAAACTCGTTTTCCTGGCACTATAGTATTAATAGGTCCCCCCCCCACCCTCATGGCCCCCCTCCCGCCGGGCTCTAGGGGGAGGAAGGGGTTAAAGGCTTACCTTTCTCGAGGCGGGCTACCTCGGCGCTGGGGACTCCCCTCCCTCTTCCACCGAATGCGCATGCATGGCAAGAGCCGCGCGCACATTCAGTCAGTCCATAGGAAAGCATTCTCAATGCTTTCCTATGGACACTGGCGTCTTCTCACTGTGAAAATCACAGTGAGAAGCGCGGAAGCGCCTCTAGCTGCTGTCAATGAGACAGCCACTAGAGGCTGGATTAACCCTAGTGTAAACATACAGCAGGCAGGGTTAACCCTAGAGGGACCTGGCACCCAGACCACTTCATTGAGCTGAAGTGGTCTGGGTGCCTATAGTGGTCCTTTAAGAGGGCTTGGTAGACTCCGACTACCTTCAAATTCCTTAATGAGATTGACAAGCAAAGTATCTATGAACATGGTTTGTGGCATATTTTTTCCCCCTCTCAGGTACCTTTTGATATGTGGGAGAAATCACTTAAGCTCTGTAACTATATTTTCTGTCTCGCTGCTGATTATTGTGAGTTTTCTGTTGGCAGTTTACTCACCAAGGAGGCTTTAAACAGCCTTTGGGCCCTCTATGCCTTCCCTTTACATTGCAACATACTCAGTACTTAACTTGTTCCTTTGAGGGAGCAATGGTTTCTTTGTATGGTAGGTAGACTAGATGTAAGTATGATCCAGTACGCTGAAATAGCTGCAATAGCTGAGGTGACTTTCTCCAGGACAAACAATCACTATATGACAACTATTGATTTTACTCTCTTTTACATATTATTTTACCTTCATTCTAGTTAGTACCATGCAAACCACTTGCCCACAGGGATCGGAGGAGTGATTAGAGCACCCATGCATGATAGGTTCCCCGCAGTTATATGCTGTGTATATCACTGTATACTCATTCGCACACTGAATGAACCATTGTCTTTATATTAGTGTCTTTATTTAATGTTGCTGTGCACCTGTTTTGGTAACCCATGTTTTATTGTATGTAAACAGATTGTATGCCTCCCCCCACCCCCCTCACCCTCCTTCTTTTCTGTAAAAATAATCCTTTAGGGGCAATTAATCACTAATGTATTTTATCAAACTGAAGTGCTTTATGGGATGTGAGTGTCTATTTAAGTTACATTTTCCATGCTTATATATTTTAAAAATAACTGAAAGTGTCCCTTTAAGTTATATTTTCTTCACTCTCCAGTCTCAAAATGTTTTAGCTACCTGAAGGAAATCCCTCACAACAGCACACATATGCAAAACAGGTGTTGTCTCAAGCACACCTGATGCAACTAATCAAAGGGTTTATAAGTTGCACCAGGTGTGCTTGAGCTAGAACAACTGCAATACTTGAACTGGCTAGAGGTTTGTTAAATGTCCCATTAAACTGCATGTTAGAAATATGGATAGGTCAAAAGAATGGTCCACAAAGTTAAGAGAAGAGATCACACCCTTCACAAACAAGGAACAGTATACAAAAACGTAGCAAAGGAACTGAATGTTCCTATAGACACAGTTGGACGCATAGTTTCGCAAGTTCAAAGTTGAAGGAAGCAGAAAAAAGTAAGCTATCAATGGCTACAACTAGATTTCTGGGGGATTACAAAAGACCCTTGAGTGATTACAAAAGACCTGCATCAATAAGTGTTGGCAACTGGCACTGTGGTTTCAGTGAGGACAATAAGGCGCATGATAAATGCAGAAGGTTAACATAGAAACATAGAATGTGACGGCAGATAAGAACCATTCGGCCCATCTAGTCTGCCCAATTTTCTAAATACTTTCATTACTCCCTGGCCTTATCTTATAGCTAGGATAACCTCATGCCTATCCCACGCATGCTTTAACTCATTTAATGTGTTAACCTCTACCACTTCAGCTGGAAGGCTATTCCATGCATCCACTACCCCTTCAGTAAAGTAATACTTCCTGATATTATTTTTAAATCCTCTACTTTAAGACTATGTCCTCTTGTTGTGGTAGTTTTTTTTTTTTTTTTTTAAATATAGTCACCTCCTTTACAGTGTTGATTCCCTTTATGTATTTAAATGTTTCTATCATATTCCCCCTTTCTCAACTTTCCTCCAAGCTATACATGTTAAGTTCCTTTAACTTTTCCTTATAAGTTTTATCATGCAATCCATGAACCAGTTTAGTAGCGGTCTCCAGTACTGCGTACAATACTTCAAATGAGGTCTCGACAGTGTTCTGTACAATGGCATGAGCACTTCCATCTTTATACTGTTAATATCTCTCCCTATACAACCAAGCATGCTGATAGCATTTCCTGCTGCTCTATTACATTGTCTGCCTACCTTTAAGTCATCAGAAATAATCACCCCTAAATCCCTTTTCTCAGATGTTGAGGTTAGGGCTCTATCAAATTTTCTGTACTCTGCCCTTGGGTCTTTACATCCAAGATGCATTATCTTGCACTTCTCCACATTAAATGTCAGCAGCCACAACTTGTCTTGGTATCATCAGCAAAAAGACATACCTTACCATCAAGACCTTCTGCAATATCACTAATAAAATTATTAAAGAGAATGGGTCCAAGTACAGATCCCTGAGGTTACCATGCCAGAACTGCAAAACGTACATCACTGACCAAAAGCAGAAGAAAATACAGATCCAATATGTTCCAAATCATATAAATAGGCTACAGAAGTTTTGGGATTCTGTTCTGTGGAATGATGAAACAAAGATGGAGCTTTTTGGTCCAATGGATCAGGGGTATGTCTGGAGAATGAAGACTGAAGCATACGCTGAAAATAACACTCTGCCTACAGTTAAGCATGGTGGTGGCTCAGTGATGATTCGTGCTGCTTCGCATCCTCTGGCACTGGAAACTTGTAGAGTATCTAAGGCAAGATGGATTCATTGAAGTATCAGGAAATCCTAGAAGAAAAAAACATCTTGTGTCTGTGAGAAAACTGAAGCTGGGGCGTCATTGGACCTTCCAACAAGGCAATGATGCCAAGAATACCTCATATGCCACCAAGGTTTGGTACAGAACAAGTTCTAGAAAATTCAACACTGGCTATCTGTCACGATTCGGAGAACCTAACACGCTAACAGGTCACAGAGAGGAAAAGGTGCAGTACCGGTCCTTAGAATGGCCGGGATAAGCACACCAAGAATAGTCAGGAGACAAGCCGAGTAAGGGGAGCCAGAAAACAGGAGAATGTGAAACAAGCCCAGGTCAAAGGGATGGAGAATACAGGAGAGTCGGAGAAACAAGCCAAATAATCGGTAACCAGAGAGAAACACAAGCAAACAGCAATACAGGTAACCAAAGACCACAACAGGGCACTAAGGGACAGGAAAGGTAAGTATTTAAAACCTGTGGTTAATTCTGATTGGATAACTACCAATCAGAATTAACAATCACACGTGGGAGATATCTATACCTCCCACTGTGATTGTCATACTGTGACTTTAACGCCGGGTCACGTGGCTGACCCCGGCGTTTGCATAATTGCGCGGTCTCCCAGCGTGCAGCATTATACACGCTGTCGTCGGGAGACGAGAAGGAGGATGCGAGCGGCGTCCGAGGCTGTGAGGACGCCGCTCGCCAACAGGCATAGGAAGGGGAGACCGCGGGACCCCTCACAGCCGCTCGCGGGACCCTGACACTATCACAGTCACCTGCCTTGAACCCCATAGAAAATCTCTTTTGGGATTTGAAGAAGGCAGTTGCAACACGCAAACCCAATACTATTACTGACCTGGAGGCCATTGCTCATGAGCAATGGGCAAAGATTTCTCAGAAACGCTGCCAGAGACTGGTGTCTGACTATGCATGACATTTACATCAGGTCCTAACAGCAAATGTGTGCTTGCATTTTCAGTTGAATTTGGAAAAAAAACACTTGAATCATTTGTTTTGTTGAGCTATTTCAATTGCTTATGTTAGATTTGTTCGTTGTAAATAGCTGAAAGCCTGTACGTTTTGAATGTCGATTGAATAATTTTGATTACAAATATATATATAAATATATATATATATAAATATATATGTAGCCTTTACAGTATATACCGTATATACTCGAGTATAAGCCGACCCGAATATAAGGCGAGGCCCCTAATTTTTCCTCAAAAAACTGGGAAAACTTATTGACTCGAGTATAAGAATAGGGTGGGAAATGCAGCAGCTACTGGTAAATTTCTAAATAAAATTAGATCCTAAAAAAAATATATTAATTGAATATTTATTTACAGTGTGTGTATAATGAATGCAGTGTGTGCGTATGAGTGCAGCGTGTGTGCGTATGAGTGCAGCGTGTGTGCGTATGAGTGCAGCGTGTGTGTGTATGAGTGCAGCGTGTGTGTATGAGTGCAGCGTGTGTGTATGAGTGCAGCGTGTGTGTGTATGAGTGCAGCGTGTGTATGAGTGCAGCGTGTGTGTGTATGAATGCAGTGTGTGTGTGTATGAGTGCAGTGTGTGTGTATGAGTGCAGTGTGTGTGTATGAGTGCAGTGTGTGTATGAATGCAGTGTGTGCAGGGCCGGTGCAAGGATATTTGCCCCCCCCATATGTCCTGACCTCCCCTCCTCCTCCCTCAGTGGTCCTTACCTCCCCACCCCCGTGTTCCTTCACCCCCCTCCCCCAGTGGTCCTGACTCACCCCTCCCCTAGTGGTCCTTACTTCCCCCTCCCCTCCCCTAGTGGTCCTTACTTCCCCCTCCCCTCCCCTTCTGGTCCTTATCCCTCCCTCCCCTAGTGGTCCTTATCCCCCCCCTCCCTCCCATAGTGGTCCTTATCCCCCTCCCTCCCATAGTGGTCCTTATCCCCCCCCTCCCTTCCTCCCATAGTGGTCCTTATCCCCCCCTCCCTCCCATAGTGTTCCTTTTCTCCCCCCCTCCCTCCCATAGTGGTCCTTATCCCACCCCCCTGCCTCCGATAGTGGTCCTTATCCCCCCCTCCCTTCCATAGTGGTATAGTGGTCCTTATCCCCCCCCTCCCTCCCATAGTGGTCCTTATCCCCCCCTTCCCTCCCATAGTGGTCCTTATCCCCCCCTTCCCTCCCATAGTGGTCCTTATCCCCCCCTCCCTCCCATAGTGGTCCTTATCCCCCCCCTCCCTCCCATAGTGGTCCTTATCCCCCCCCTCCCTCCCATAGTGGTCCTTATCCCCCCCCCTCCCTCCCATAGCGGTCCTTATACCCCCCTCCCTCCCATAGTGGTCCTTATCCCACCCCGTCCCTCCAATAGTGGTCCTTATCCCCCCCCCTCCCTCCCATAGCGGTCCTTATACCCCCCCTCCCTCCCATAGTGGTCCTTATCCCACCCCCTCCCTCCAATAGTGGTCCTTATACCCCCCCCCCCTCCCACAGTGGTCCTTATACCCACTTTTTTTTTATTATTATTATTTTTTTTTATTATTATTATTTCTTATTTTATTTTTTTTTTCGTCCCCCCTCCCTGCTTGATACATGGCAGGGAGGGGGGCTCTCCTTCCCTGGTGGTCCAGTGGCAGTTCAGTGGGGGGGAGAGGGGGGCTGGCAGAGCTGTACTTACCTGTTCTGCAGCTCCTGTCAGCTCTCTCCTCCTCTGCGCCGTCCGTGCAGCTCCTTCTATCAGCTCACACTGTAAGTCTCGCGAGAGCCGCGGCTCTCGCGAGACTTACACTGGGAGCTGACCGAGGTGCTGAACGGACGGCGCGGAGGAGGAGAGAGCTGACAGGAGCTGCAGAACAGGTAAGTACAGCTCTGCCAGCCCCCCTCTCCCCCCAGTCTGTATTATGGCAATGCAAATTGCCATAATACAGACCTTGACTCGAGTATAAGCCGAGTTGGGGTTTTTCAGCCCAAAAAATGGGCTGAAAAACTCGGCTTATACTCGAGTATATACGGTAAGTGTGAAAAATATAACTTAAAGGAACACTCCTGACCCATAGCTTTATTAGTGATACATGGAACTAACGGTTTAAAGTAGTTCTGTAAGGTTCCCATTTTTACATTGGGGTGGTTAATGTTCTATAGAGGGAAGGGGGGGTAATTGAAAATGTAATCAAAGTAGCCAATTTAAAAAAAAATCTACAATAAAGAAAAATGCTGCAATATTAAACATATTTATTTTATTTATATTCAGAGGTTGGTTATTCTTGGGGCTATAGAAAGGCTTTTTATACACATTAACCACCTGCCTTTGTGTGCTTGGAACTTCTCGGTTGAAAGGCAGAAGGTTGATTTACATAAAAAGCTGTTTTAAAGCTTTGAATAATCAACGTTTGAAGATTAATAGATTAAAGTGGTAAGACTTTAATTTCAATTTAAATATTGTTTTTATGCATATTTTTTTTTATTATTTACAAGTTTGTTTAAACTCTACAGCCACAGTTTTCTATCTGCTCAGAAAACAAAACCAAAAACTTTGGCTTCTGTGAACTTATTATTGGTCTTTTGATGCAGTATTTTTGTCTTACTGGTCAAGTAACATTGTCACATAGTAATGTAGGATGAAAACAGATTAAATCCAACCTTTCACACTTCCTAGGTGCTACTATTGATTAGGAAATATTTAGCAATATCCATGTCTGCCTTGGAAAGGGAAACCATTCTTTCATGACTCCAAATTAGATTTGTCCCAAAACAAACAAAATATAATTCACCTGATGTCAAGGATTTTATAATACCTGGGCTGAGCCTGTACTTTGTTTGGCCTCCTAAACCATTAATTTCTATTTTCTCTTTGAATTACTCACACATGCTGTTCTGTTTTTTTGTTTGCTTGTTTTTTTCCCGCTTTTGTTTCCCAGCAGAACCTCATAATTGAAGAATATAAAAAACAAAATGTGGATAACAAATGCCATGACAAAAAAAAAAACACAAAACAAAATAGTACTGATGCTCGTAGGAAACAAACTTTGGGATAGTACATTTGTCCGCAATTTTCCAAGACTACAGGAAAATAAAATATGGCAATCTGGAAAAAGCTCCAGTATGCTGTCTGTGCTTCAGAAGGTGTAGCTGTTCAGGCACATTATTGTCTGTGGGTTTCTTTTGCTAGTCTGCACATTTAACCGCCATACTAAGCACTAATGCCAGGTACTTTGAGTCGTGTATACACTGGTATTGCAGGATATCCTGCACTGATATTTTGGTTTGTATAGGATATTCTATCTACAGTTGCAAGAAAAAGTATGTGAACCCTTTGGAAGGATATGGATTTCTGCACAAATTGGTCATAAAATGTGATCTGATCATCATCTAAGTCACAACAATAGACAATCACAGTCTGCTTAAACTATTAACACACAAAGAATGAAATGTTGCCATGTTTTTATTGAACACACCATGTAAACATTCACAGTGCAGGTGGAAAAAGTATGTGAAACCCTAGACTAATGACATCTCCAAGAGCTAATTGGAGTGAGATCTCAGTCAACTTGAGTCCAATCAATGATATGAGATTGGAGGTGTTGGTTACAGCTTCCCTGCCCTATAAAAAACACACACCAGTTCTGGGTTTGCTTTTCACAAGAAGCATTGCCTGATGTGAATGATGCCTCGCACAAAAGAGCTCCCAGAAGACCTACGATTAAGAATTGTTGACTTGCAAAAAGCTGGAAAGGGTTATAAAAGTATCTCCAAAAGCCTTGCTGTTCATCAGTCCATGGTAAGACAAATTGTATATAAACGGAGAGAGTTCAGCACTGCTGCTACTCTCCCTTGGAGTGGCCGTCCTGTAAAAATGACTGCAAGAGCACAGCGCAGACTGCTCAATGAGGTGAAGAAAAATCCTAGAGTGTCAGCTAAAGACTTACAAAAGTCACTGGCAAATGCTAACATCCCTGTTAGCGAAACTACAATACGTAAACCACTAAACAAGAATGGATTTCATGGGAGGATACCACAGAGGAAGCCACTGCTGTCCAAACAAAACATTGCTGCACGTTTACAGTTTGCACAAGAGCACCTGGCAAAATATTCTGTGGACAGATGAAACCAAAGTTGAGTTGTTTGGAAGAAACACACAACACTAGGTGTGGTGAAAAAGAGGCACAGCACACCAACATCAAAACCTCATCCCAACTGTGAAGTATGGTGGTGGGGGCATCATGGTTTGGGGCTGCTTTGCTGCGTCAGGGCCTGGACGGATTGCTATCATCAAAGGAAAAATAAATTCCCAAGTTTATCAAGACATTTTGCAGGAGAACTTAAGTCCATCTGTCTACCAGCTGAAGCTCAACAGAATATGGGTGTTGCAACAGGACAATGACCCAAAGCATAGAAGTAAATCAACAACAGAATGGCTTAAACAGAAGAAAATACGCCTTCTGAAGTGGCCCAGTCAGAGTCCTGACCTCAACCCGATTGAGATGCTGTGGCATGACCTCAAAAAAGCGATTCACACCAGACATCCCAAGAATATTGCTGAACTAAAACAGTTCTGTAAAGAGGAATGGTCAATAATTACTCCTGACTAGTGATGTCCCGAACTGTTCGCCAGGAACATAGCTTGTTCGTGGTGAACATAGCTTGTTCGTGGCGAACGCGGCGGGCGAACATATGCGATGGTCGGTCCGCCCCCTATTCGTCATGGAGGTGGGAGGGTCTGGAAGGGAGGGTCTGCTGCTGATTGGCTGGAATGTGTCTGCTGACTGTGAGGTACAGGGTCAAAGTTTACTCAGTGCTGACGAATAGGTGGTGGACCGACCATTGCATATGTTCGCCCACCACGTTCGCCACGAACAAGCTATGTTCGCCGGCGAACGGTTCCTGGCGAACAGTTCGGGACATCACTACTCCTGACCGTTGTGCACGTCTGATCTGCAACTACAGGAAACGTTTGGTTGAAGTTATTGCTGCCAAAGGAGGTTCAACCAGTTATTAAATCCAAGGGTTCACATACTTTTTCCACCTGCACTGTGAATGTTTACATGGTGTGTTCAATAAAAACATGGCAACATTTCATTCTTTGTGTGTTATTAGTTTAAGCAGACTGTGATTGTCTATTGTTGTGACTTAGATGATGATCAGATCACATTTTATGACCAATTTGTGCAGAAATCCATATCATTCCAAAGGGTTCACATACTTTTTCTTGCAACTGGATCTAGTCAACTGGCAATTCTCTACCAGTAACTACTCTACAATGGATGACAAACAGCAATATACCTGAATGCGTCGAGGACATAAACCCTTTTTTGATAAATCACAAATGCACTTTATTCATAAACAACAGTGACCAATCAGGGACATGAGAGGCCCAGGGGAAATTCAAATCAATTATAACATAGTAAATCCCAAACAATAGAGAGCCTTTTTAAAACAGGTCAGTTAATTACAGGTACACCAGGCAACAGATAATGTTATTAAAAATATCACGCTCTAATTAATAGAAGGCATCAGGTACAGGTAATTCCAGACAGAGGGGGGAAGCAATTAATCCCATTAACATATCCCACTCTGTCTCTCTAATTGTGTACAGAGGATGTGCCTCCTCTGCTGTAGGTAACTCATCAGCCATTGTCCATGATTTATTTATTGTGACACAATGCAATCCTGCATTGCCTGCTGTACGTTGGAATTATGTTTTGTACATAAAGCAACAGTGGAACATGGTTAGGGTCCCTGGCATCCTTGGAAAAACAAGGGACAACATATGCCTACGATGATGGCAAACCAGTTACATAACCCTTGTTTTGTTATAGTCCTGTTTGTCACAATCTCCTTTATAAACCTGGTGCAAATTGCTCTTTACATTATAAAATTAAATTTATGAAGGTGCAATAAGATACCATCATGCAACAGACAATGATATAGAATACTACAGTGGAGAGAGGGGAAACCGCTCTTTAAACGATGGTATTTAAGGTCTTCATACGTCACCAGGAGAATTCCTGTTTGATGCCACTTGATTTCATGATGGTAACAGTTGATATGAACAAGTCTCCTGCCTGTTTACATACCCGATAGAATGAGGGACCAGAGGTTACTCCAAGTCCTCTCTGTCTACTGAGGATGGTGGTAAAAGTGGAGGAGAAGACTAAAATAAAACAACTGTAATATGAAATAGTATAATAAAATATAAATTTAGTAGAACACTGTTATTAGATGGTCCTACTGTCACATGTATCTCTAGTTGTGCTAACAATGACACTTTGATGGACACATTTCACGACCTGTTTCTAGTTCTAACCCAAGCAATAACAATCACTGTCTTAATGTCAAGGTTACAATAATGCACCAAACAAGGGATAAAGTCTAGAAAAAGCTATTGGAATGGGTACACAACACATCATAATAATGGAATGTAGGTCCGTGATAGATGACTTATATTTATGCTTGTTTACTCTGGTGAGAATAAAGCATGCAGAGAACCTCCTTCTTTGCATTAACCAGTGTAGTTCACCTTCTATATAAATGTAATACTATTAATTTACTAGAATGAAAATGGTTCAGTGCCTTTACTTGAAACCAGTTGCTTTTAATCTGTTATTTAAAATTATTGGAAAATCTAACATATTTTCCATTTACATTTTACAATCAATTCATTTTTAAAAGTCAATCAATAATTTTTAAAAGTCATATAAAACACATTTAATATAATAATATTACATTTAGTGTAATATATAATGTAAAGAACAAAGATAAGTATTGAATTCTCTAGTGCCCGTTCTTTCTTTGACAAAATTAGTAGTAAGAAACGGTCCTCTAAACATTATAGAATACAACTCCCAAAATTCTCTGCCATCCTACTGCTGGTTAAAAATTCCAGGAATTGTAATTCAATTATTATTATTATTATTATTATGATATTTATAGAGCGCCGTCAAATTCCGCAGCGCTTTACAATGGGTGGACAAACAGACATGTAGTTGTAACCAGACAAGTTGGACACACAGGAACAGAGGGGTTGAGGGCCCTACTCAATGAGCTTACATGCTAGAGGGAGTGGGGTAAAATGACACAAAAGGTAAGGATAGTATTAGACTAGTGACAGTTGCAGAAGAGGAATTCAATCACCTTCAGTGCAAATAATGTTGCTAATCACATTCTGACACCTAGACCTCGATTACAACCCTGTTCTTGTTTTCATTTGATAACAGTTTCTGAACTTCAGCCAGCATGTTTGTTTTCAATATGATCACAATCCCAAAAAATCTTAACCGATTTTTGCCACTAATGCTGCTAAAGTTAGAAATTATTTTCATCTTAAAATGGGGTTTTTGTCATCATCGTTAATCATGCAATCTCAAGATCAATAGGCTGACATTGTAAAGGTTAATGACAAACAAAGTGATGATCTTTCTGGTTTTGCGATTATATCACAGGTGGTAGGATATCAACAGCCAAGTCAAAAAACGCTCTGTAAATGTGTTGATGAATCTTATTTAGAGTAAGTGTAATGGCTTGAGCTTGATTGCTTAATGTTAATTAGAGGGATCTATATTTCTAGATACAATAATAGGAAAGATGTACTTGAGAACATGTCAACATTGTTAATTATTGATAAACAGCCATTAACATTAAAAAAAATATATATAAAATTAAAGAGTACGATTCTGGCCATTGATGGTTAAAATGGCAATATCGAAGCAAATATAGATCATGCTCCAAACATGATGAAACACTTTATTTAAGTAGTTTTATAGTCTGTGGTAAAGAGATCTTAGTGTTCCAATAGTGACATAGTAACAGTGTTATACTAAATCCCATTTCTCAACGCAATATGCAATTTAACTCACGGATGTTACCCTATTCTACCCACTAGCAGAAGACATGAATTTTGCAATGGGATAAGCAACAAATGATTTCTAGGGAGAATCGCACCAAGAGCCTTTCATGTATTGTACATTTCATAAATAAATTACAGAATAATGAAGTATGTATTGGAATCTACAGGAAACAGCTGGGGTAAAGGAAACACTGAAAGGATTTTCTCTGCAAAAGAATAAAAGCAAGCTTAGTATTCATTAGAAGTGAAAGGTCATGTGCAAAGCATTTGTCGTAACGGTTGTAAAATATTGTTCTAAGGGTGATGTGACCAGACTTCCCTTATGAAAAATTCATGTTGCAGGGTTGTGCTTTAAAAAAAAAAAAAAAAAAACAACACAGACCTATAGAATTAATTTTTTATAAGCGACCCTGTAGTGATGAGAGGCAAGTCTGGTAACATTATTTGCGCCTGTTTGACTAAATAGCTGAATTCTTCATTAAAATGTATAGGCTTCTCTGGAGTATATCTCAGAGACACGCAGGGGATATCTATCAAAGGTCACTTAAATGGCAATTCAAATCCAGGTGACATGAAAAGGTAGGTCTTGGAGAATATTTAAAAGAGTTCTCACAGTCTTTCGAAAGGCCGTTCTACATCAGTTGAGACAAATTTACATCTCAATCATGGCAAGGCTCTCCAACCATTGAACTTTTAATCCACCATAAAACAAAAAGCCATAGAGAACCGGAACAAACACCACTGTGTAGCATTATTTTGGTTCTGTTTATTGCGATTCTGGCTAGTTGTTTTTTAAAGGGTATGTGAGGGAGGGGTGGGTCTACACTATTCAAAATAATGTGAGCAACTCAAATTGTTTCAACGTGGTCTTTCTGCTGTAGACAATTATCTTCATTACCTAATGTGAAATGCATTCACAGGGTTAATTTAGATTGAACAGCTAATTACCATGTTTTCGCATTTAACCATTTAGGTAGAAGGGCTTCTAGTATTTAGAGAGTAGTTGACAATACTGATCGCAAGATTTGTGTTACATCATACAAAATGTTCATAAAAGAAGTCCAAAAACAAAACTAAATCAGGAAAATTTCAAATATAATATTTTGTGTAGGTTGAACTTACAATTCCTACAAATAGTATTTTTAGTTCAATGCAGACATTTCTAAGTTAATAGTTTTGGATGCGGAACATTGCACATTCCCATCTGAATAAACTTACATTCCAGTGGTAATTTATTTTAAAAAGAAAAAAAAAATTATAATAATTTGCCTTATTCTTTATGTGAATACGTTTAAAATGAATTCAATTCTTGGGAATGTTTCTTGTTCATTCACATCATGATGAAAACACTAAAATCTGTACCTGGTATAATTTTATTTTCTCAATGTGTTTTATCATCTGATGGTCTAAGGAGCACCGCACTACTCATTTTTAGTGATGTCGTGAACATAAAATTTTCCGTTCGCGAAGGGCGAACGCGAACTTCCGCAAACGGGCGAACTGAGCGAACCGCCAAAGACTTCAAGAGACAGGCAAATTTTAAAACCCACAGGGACTCTTTCTGGCCACACTAGTGATGGAAAAGTTGTTTCAAGGGGACTAACACCTGGACTATGGCATGCCGGAGGGGGATCCATAGCAAAACTCCCATGGAAAATTACATAGTTGATGCAGAGTCTGGTTTTAATCCATAAAGGTTATAAATCACCTAACATTCCTAAATTGTTTGGAATAACGTGCTTTAAAACATCAGGTATGATGTTGTATCAATCAGGTAGTGTAAGGGTTACGCCCGCTTCACAGTGACAGACCAAACTCCCCGTTTAACGCACCGCAAACAACCGCAAACAGTCCATTTGCACAACCGCAAACTCCCCATTTGCACAAGTTGGATACCAAGCTAGCCATGTCCCGTTCCTTGTCCTCACTGATGTCATTGAAGGTATCGTCCTCCACCCAGCCACGTACAACACCAAGGGTCCCCGAAAGGTGACAACAAGCCCCCTGTATTTTTTTTTTAAATGTACACTACTGTTACACCAGATATGAGTTGTGCCCTGGCAGGCCCTGAAACGCACACGTGTGAAGGAAACTGACTGCTATTATTTCACAGTCAACTTTCTAGTTTTTTTTTAATGTACACTACTGTTACACCAGATATGAGTTGCACTGGTGTGACACTGTGCCCTGGCAGGCCCTGAAACGCACACGTGTGAAGGAAACTGACTGCTATTATATTACAGTCAAAAAAGTTTAGTTTTTTTTTAAATGCAAGCTATTGTGACACCAGATATGAGTGGTGGCAATGGGCAAGTGGGCACAGTATACGCTGTGAGCCTGACACACACGCTGGCAGGCAGGCAACTGCAATTAGATTACACAGGAAAAAAAAAAAGCAGACTGATGTTCTAGCCCTAAAAAGGGCTTTTTGGGGTGCTGTCCTTACAGCAGAGATCAGATGAGTCCTTTAGGACTGTAGTGGACACTGAATACACTAGCCTAGCTATCGATTTCCCTATTAAATCAGCAGCAGCTACACTGTCCCTCCTGTCACTTAGATGCAGCTTCCGGGGGGCGGGGCCTAGCTGTCATGGAGGAAAGACACACTTCGTGTGAGCTCCCTCAATATCTCACTTTAAGCAGCTATCAACAAGAGAATTTCACCCCAGAAGGGGATGACCCAGCAATGTTGCTCCTACCTGACCGACCCGACATGCTTAATAGCGGTCAGCAACTCGACAGAGTCTTACTTACCTCCGCGTGGCAAGTGTGGCCTGTGGCTCACCGGGCGGGAGAGACGGCCGATCTCCCGATCCTGGGATGCCCAGGAGCAGCTACTTCCCGGCAGGAACTCCGTTACCCCCCCTCGGACCGGTGTGGGTTATCCTGGTCCACCCCTGAGAGGCTGTCTGGAGCTAAAGGACACACAGAGCACAGCCGCCCGGGCTAACATACTAATCTTCGACTCTCCCAATATGGCGGCAGCCGTGTGTCCTCCTGGTACCAGCAAAGCATGGCAGGATATTGAGTCTAAGCTGGACAGACTCTTTAATCAATTTTGGAAGCAAATAACAAGCAGGAAGCCCCAACAAGCTCCACCACAGCCCCAACAAGCTCCACCACAGCTAAGCGAAGCAGTCCCCATTAAAATCCACCAACGCAAAAGGCGTCGAAGACGGGACCGGAGGCACAAACAGAAATGCAGAGCCTGCCCCACGTCAAGCACTCGCCTCCACCTTAAGCCACCACAATCCCGCACCGGACGTGAAGCACCACCGGGACAGATCCGACCACCCGACAAAACAAGCCGCAAACCCGGTGTCAGGGCTCCGCGGGCAGCGGTGAGGGGAGGCTGCAATCCGCTCGCAGCACTCACCCTCGGTCCGTCGCTGACCGCGGTCCCCCTCCTCTTACCGGTCGGCGAGCGGCGTCCTCTCCTCTTGACACGCCACTCGCGTCCTCTCCTCCTCCTCCCCCCAGCGGCAGCATGTCTAACGCTGCACGCTGGGAGCCGGCACCCATATCAGTACGCCGGGGTCACTCACGTGACCCGGCGTTAAAGCAACAGTACAACAATCACAGTGGGGGGTATAGATACCCCCACGTGTGTTTGTTAATTCTGATTGGAAGTTATCCAATCAGAATTAAGGCAAGGATATTTATACTTACCTTTCCTGTCTCTCAGTGCCCTGTTGTGGTCTTTGCTTTAAAGTATTGATACTGAACGTGTGCTTTCTGGTTACGTACTCCCTGGCTTGTTATACTGACTTTGTGACTTTCTCCTACCCTTTGACCTCGGCTTGTTTCTCGTTATTCTGTTTTCTGGTTCCCCTTACTCGGCTTATCTCCTGACTATTCTGTGTGTGCTTAGCCCGGCCACTCTAAGGTCCGGTATTGCACACTTTCTGTGTGTGTGTCTGTGTGTGTGTTAGCGTGTTGGGTTCCCCGAATCGTGACACCCGGCACTCAGCCAGAGACTTGCCTTTGTTGTTCCAGGTATCAGGGACTCTGCACCAGGGTCTGCACCTGGCGCCCAGAAGGGATTGGATGAGCACAAGCAGTAAACAGCAGCCTGCCAAGCATGTCCCACTATAGCCGATCCTCCACACCATGCCTTTGATCACATGAACTGCTCTCTGCACATTAACTAATTGTAAAGTAGCAAGCGTTTAAACACGTCATTATTTTACCTCCTAAAGAGTTTATTGTCGTAGTTCCTTACATGCCTTTACCTTAACCATTATGAATTATGTTATTCACTAGTCTCATCTCATGGGGCGACTTACACTTGATTTATAACTAGTGGTGGAGCTGCCGATATAAATACACAGTTGATAACGTGCAAGCTACACCCTAAACATGACAGCCATCTTTCACAACAATGTACTGCTATATACTCATACCCTCAGTGCAACTAGCCATGATATACACACGTTCAGTCTAGCATGCTCAAATATAACACACTTCTGTCTTAAAAAAAAAAGAATGCAGCTTCAGAATTAATCTAAATTGTATGCTGTCTAGGAGGTGGGAGGGTCTGGGAGGGAGGGTCTGCTGCTGATTGGCTGGAATGTGTCTGCTGACTGTGAGGTACAGGGACAAAGTTTACTCAAGTATGGGGGCGGACCAAACATTGCATATGTTCGCCATCCGTGGCGAGTGCGAACAAGCTATGTTCGCCAGGAACTATTCGCCAGCGAACCGTTCAGGACATCACTACTCATTTTAGATTTTGGACACCCATGACTACTTCATGAGTCCATAGACCATCTTAAATTTACGGTGACAGTGGAGGACAGAAGGAGAAATTGAGTGCTTATTGTCAAACTCACTTGTTCTGGGAAAAATATTACACATATAGATGTCACCCTTCTTCTGTCCTCCCTTGGCCGTTTTTTTGGAGAATGAGATGCTTACTCATAAAATACATTCATTACACCAGGGCACTGCACCTGCACATTGTATCCCATGTAAAGACATATGCTTGATGGAGTATTTAACTGACATGTGTATACATTCTTTTTTGGTATTAAGTGGTGTCCAGCCCATCTTAAAATAATATGTCGGAAAGAGACAAGTCCTAAATGTTCAGAGAACATAGCGATTCTAACAGAGAAGGATGGCGATTCTACTAGAGATATCAGATAGGATATAGAGCAATAAGACTATATTTTGTGAATTGTATGGTAAATAAAATCTGAACTTTGATTAAACAAAGTCTACTATACAGTTGATGAGTACTGATAAATTGTAATCTTTAAAGCATGGGTAGTTAGGATCTCCTAAGGAAATGTTGGGCTTTTAATTTCATATAAAAGGCAAGGAAAGCATATTCAAGTTATAAGGTTAGCTCTTGAATTAAATGGATTTCCAAACTCAGAATTTATTAGTTGTTCGTTGTGAGAATAAGTCTTATGGAGCATATTTGTAGGTTCATTCCTAAATTCCAAATGCATTTATAACCCGATAGGTTATGGAGTTTCTGCTTAGTATATGCTAGTTGGTGATGAGAAAGAATGAAAGGCAAAAGAGAGAGGGGAGGTTGGTGGCAAATTATTTAGAGATAATTTGTTTTTTTATGGACATGTGACTATAGGTGGAAGGATAATCATGATATAGAAAGAAATAGAAATTGGGGGCAAACCCAGAACATGCATTTCTAAGCAGTGGTTCAGCCGAAAAGACCAAAACATATACAAAATACAGTTAAAGAAACAGTGCACAAACAAACAAAAACACAGTTTTACATATAACAAGGCTACTTGAAATCACCTTTCTTAGCAAATATATATGGGGATTCGGTTCCACTATATGGCCTTATTGTGTTACAGTATAGTCATCAGAACAACTACAGTTTAATGTAATTGTTCTAGTGAGTATAATCATGTTTCCATTACTGGATCTTATTTCCTAAACTGTGAGCATTTGTAGACATGATTCTAAGCTTATC
Source organism: Pelobates fuscus (assembly GCF_036172605.1). Taxonomy (NCBI): domain Eukaryota; kingdom Metazoa; phylum Chordata; class Amphibia; order Anura; family Pelobatidae; genus Pelobates; species Pelobates fuscus. Next base: position 331,390,698 of record NC_086319.1, read on the forward strand.
ATTTTTTAACACATTTGCTACAGGCACTTTCTGTCCCTTTTTTGGGGGGCAATTGGATTAAAGTTTGATGACCCTTTTGCCCCCCGACCCACCCCTTCCTAGTTTAAATACGTCCTAGCAAAACCTCTGAACTGCTGAACATTTGTTCCCCTTTGAGAAAGATGCAGACCATCTTTTTTGTACAGTGTATTTCCATTCCAAACAGAGCTACCATGAGAAATGAAGCCACATCCTTGCTCTTGACACCATTCACCAAGCCACAAGTTAAAATTTCTAATACGTATGTGCCTGTCATTCTGAGTGTTATGCACAGACAGAACTTCAGAGAACGACAGTGTGGAAGCAACCTGCCATATATCATTGGCAAAAACACAAAAAACTTCCTTTCTCTGAAACTTCATTGCAAGCCAAGTCATTTGTCCCTAGATGGAGAAGTACATCCAATTTCCCTTCCTTCTTTGCTACCTTAACAGTATTACAAATACGTCTCCTGTCTCTGTGAGCAGTAGCTCCAGGAAGACATCTCACAAGGCCACTATTGTCCAGCACCACACCTCTTATGATAGAAATCAGTTGTGGCTGGGGGATTCTATCAGACCTCACCTTATCCTTTTTGTCATTGGCTGCAGTCTTGCATAATTTTGACATTGAGGATGGTGGTTCCACAAACTCGGTGCCTGAGCTTGTCTCCATAACACCACTACACTCGGTGCCTGAGCCTGTCTCCATAACACCACTACACTCAGTGCCTGAGCCTGTCCCCACAACACAACTACACTTGGTGCCTGATCGTGTCTTCATAACACCACTACACTCTGAAAGTGCTAATAATGAATTATGTAGAGCAACAGACTGTGCAATATGCCTTTTATCCATAACTCTAAGTCTACCAGATCCTATAGTAATCCATCTGCCATTCCTAGGACGTCTCTGCGGCAGTGGTTTCGCAACAGTCCCAGCCTGAGTTTGTTTAATGGATAATTTACAAATCTCAGGCTTCAAAAATACAATCTCCTGCCGCAATATAGAAAACTGTCTACAGATTAGATAGCATCCAAATCTCCCAAAAGTGGAACGTGAAACAAATGCATGACAACTATTACACTGAACTAAATCTTCAATTTTAATGAGGTGAGTAGCTTAAATCAAACAAATCTTAATTTTTTTTAATCTCCTGTATACCTCAGATTACCTTCAGTTTATCTCTAGAATATCTCCAAGCACAGAATTTGAAGCAGCACTTAGAAGCAGCAACCAAACTATATATTGATAGAGTCCTAACCTCAACATCTGAGGAAATTGATTTAGGGGTATTACTTTACTGGGAGGGTAGTGTATACATGGAATAGCCTTCCAGCTGTAATGGTAGAGGTTATCACAGTGAGAGAGGTTAAGCATGCATGGGATAGGCATAAGGCTATCCTAGCTATAAGATAAGGCCAGTGACTAATGAAAGTATTAGAAAACTGGGCAGACTAGATGGGCTGAATGGTTCTTATCTGCAGTCGCATTCTGTTTCTATGTTTCTATGTAAACAGTAAATTCTGATAGTGCCACCAAAAAGGAGGATCAGGGGCGGGGTCAGTGTTTAGCGGACCTGCACTGGAAATAAGGTGAGTTTCCCCTTTTCTAACGGGGCTAATGGGAGGGGGGGCGGAGAGGGGGCAAGACACCTAAATGGTAGATTAAACACTATAGGGTCAGGAATACATGTTTCTTGACCCTATCGTGTTCCTTTAACCCCTTAAGGACCAAACTTCTGGAATAAAAGGGAATCATGACGTGTCACACATGTCATGTGTCCTTAAGGGGTTAAGCCCACCACTACATCAGTGCATTCTACACTAATTTTAACATGGAAGATTTATATGCTAACTTGCAATACTTACTTGTAGTTTAAACTGCTTCAAGAGACGCCCCAATTTAAACTTTCCCCTCAATTGAAACTTTTCCCCTCTGGAGAGGGACACCTGTAGTGGATGGGTGGGTTGCTCTGCCCATAGGAATCTGGTCTGGATTCCGAATCTACAAAAATGGGAATTGGTGGCACACCCAGACCATGCATTTCTAAGCAGTGGTGCTGCCAAAAGGCTAAATTTTTTTTTAAAAAATAGGTCAAAATGTACTTTTGACCTTCCATTTATCCTCTGTGCTATTGCCAGTGAATACTTATCTCAATAACACTCAATTTGTTGTAAAGATGAACTTATCCTATTGAAATTAGTCTTTTTAAAATTAAGTGCTTTTGTACAGCCCATATAATTTTTTTTAGTTACTCTCAAATAATACCATATTATGGTCACTATTTCCCAATTGCTAATTTGATTTTTTATAAATGAATCAACATTAGTTATGACAAGATCCAAACAATCATGTATTCTAATTGGCACTAAAAGCATCCTTTATGAGGTCAAAAACCTGTTTCCCGAAATTGTACTCCTAGTTCCTCTGGCCTAATCAATGTCTGGATAATCAAAATATCCAATGATTAACAAATTACCCAGTTGTGCATACATATCTATTGGCTTTGATGTCTATGCCAAGTTATCTTTGTAGTGATATGTAAAGTTTCCATACATTTGGCAGGTGCAGAAGCGTCTAATGGAAACAATATCTATATTTAGGCATTATTGAGCCTCATCTGAAATGGTCTGTGTTGTCCAGAGTCGGGTCAGTTTTAGCATTTAAAGTATCCCCTTATATGATGAAACAAAAAGAGAAACAGCAACACACTGGTTGGCAATGTTGGGGCATACATAGTAAGTAAGAATGAAATATCAAAAGCTAAACATTGTCCTTTATCACAACTGCTCATTAGGAACATAATGGCTATTGCCATTAATTATTTTTTTCTGAGCTGTAAGACATTCTTCTTACATGGGGTGTAAATTAGTGATGTCCCGAACAGTTCGCTGGGAACTGTTCGCCACCGAACATAGCTTGTTCGTGGCAAACATGGCGGGCGAACATATGCGATGTTCGGTCCGCCCCCTATTCGTCATGCAGGTGGGAGGGTCTGGGAGGGAGGGTCTGCTGCTGATTGGCTGGAATGTGTCTGCTGACTGTGAGGTACAGGGTCAAAGTTTACTCAATGATGACGATTAGGGGGCGGACCGAACATCGCCCGCTGCGTTCGCTACGAACAAGCTATGTTCGCAGGTGAACAGTTCCCGGCGAACTGTTTGGGACATCACTAGTGGAATATGTCCAGCTTTCCATGAATCTTTCAGGAAGCTTATTCAGTTTTTTTGTAAAAACATGACATTGAAATGTTATTTCTGGTGAATAGTGTTGTCGCGAACCCGAAATTTTCGGTTCGCGAACGGCGAACGCGAACTTCCTCTGATGATCGCGAACCGGCGAACCGCGCAAACCGCCATTGACTTCAATGGGCAGGCGAATTTTAAAACCAACAGGGACTCTTTCTGGCCACAAAAGTGATGGAAAAGTTGTTTCAAGGGGACTAACACCTGGACTGTGGCATGCCGGAGGGGGATCCATGGCAAAACTCCCATGGAAAATTACACAGTTGATGTAGAGTCTGCTTTTAATCCATAAAGGGCAGAAATCACCTAACATTGACACCTGTCCTCAAAGCCCCTGATACACACTGACACAGAGCAGAATAGAGACTGTTCCCCGTCCTCAGAGACCATGATACACACTGACACAGAGCAGAATAGAGACTGTTACCCCTACATAGGGTCACTTGGCAGATATGGCGGGGTCGTTGGAGGGGGAGGATGACTTTCACCTCTTCCCCTGTTAGATTCCCGTTGTGCTGTGACATCACCCTTATACGCTGTGTAAAGCATACTATTTAATTTGATCAGCATGGCCACTTGAGTTTTTATAGTTTTCACGCTGCTTGTAGTTCACAAAAATCAAACAAACGATAAAGTAAACATGTAAGGATTCAGAATATTCTTTCAAACCCTAACACATTGTGTGTACATACTTTTTGTCTTAAGTTTGTGGCTTTAAAGAGGTTCACGTTGTTTCTATGATGTGCATAACATGTTCTTGTAAATGTTTGTTAAATTTTTCCTGGAATTGTAATTTTTGAATCTGAATAAAGATAGTTAAATCCCTGATACACACTGACACAGAGCGGAATAGAGACTGTTCCCCCTACATAGGGTCACTTGGCAGATATGGATTGACACCTGTCCTCAAAACCCCTGATACACACTGACACAGAGCAGAATAGAGACTGTTCCCCCTACATAGGGTCACTTGGCAGATATGGATTGACACCTGTCCTCAGAGACCATGATACACACTGACACAGAGCAGAATAGAGACTGTTCCCCGTCCACAGAGACCATGATACACACTGACACAGAGCAGAATAGAGACTGTCCCCCCTACATAGGGTCACTTGGCAGGTATGGATTGACACCTGTCCTCAAAGCCCCTGATACACACTGACACAGAGCAGAATAGAGACTGTTCCCTGTCCACAGAGACCATGATACACACTGACACAGAGCAGAATAGAGACTGTTCACCGTCCACAGAGACCATGATACACACTGACACAGAGCAGAATAGAGACTGTTCCCCGTCCACAGAGACCATGATACACACTGACACAGAGCAGAATAGGGACTGTTCTCCCTACATAGGGTCACTTGGCAGGTATGGATTGATACCTGTCCTCAAAGCCCATGATACACACTGACACAGAGCAGAATAGAGACTGTTCCCTGTCCACAGAGACCATGATACACACTGACACAGAGCAGAATAGAGACTGTTCACCGTCCACAGAGACCATGATACACACTGACACAGAGCAGAATAGAGACTGTTCCCCGTCCACAGAGACCATGATACACACTGACACAGAGCAGAATAGGGACTGTTCTCCCTACATAGGGTCACTTGGCAGGTATGGATTGACACCTGTCCTCAAAGCCCCTGATACACACTGACACAGAGCAGAATAGAGACTGTTCCCTGTCCACAGAGACCATGATACACACTGACACAGAGCAGAATAGAGACTGTTCACCGTCCACAGAGACCATGATACACACTGACACAGAGCAGAATAGAGACTGTTCCCCATCCACAGAGACCATGATACACACTGACACAGAGCAGAATAGGGACTGTTCCCCCTACATAGGGTCACTTGGCAGTTATGGATTGACACCTGTCAAAGCCCATGATACACACTGGGGGGAACTACTGTCCTCCCCAACCACTGCGCGGTGGGTGGGGGCCATAAATCACAATGGGGGGACCTACTTTCCCCCCCCCCCTCGGCCCCCAACCCTGCGCGGTGGGTGGGGGCCATAAATCACAATGGGGGGGCCTACTTTCCTCCCCCCGGCCCCCATCCCTGCGCGGTGGGTGGGGGGCATAAATCACAATGGGACGGACCTACAGATAGGAGTGGAGTATTGTTCAAATCAGTTTAATACCTTCCGCGTCTCCTATCAGTGGACGTGTATATGGCAGCCATTTTAGGAACCGCACACCTGGGACCCGAGCAAGGTCACCTCTTTCAACAGGCGACATGATTTGGCCCTGTAAAACTATCCTGGATATTCTCTACAAGTTCTATGGATATGGCATTGATTTATGTAACAGGGAGATGGAAGAAGATGCTTGGTCGGTCCTCTTACTTGAAATTTGTGGCACTGCGCGGGCAAGCTAATGTGCCACCAGATAGGAGTGGTGAGTTTAGTATTGTTCATATCAGTTTAATACCTTCCGCGTCTCCTATCAGTGGACGTGTAAATGTTAATTGTTGAATCACCTCCCCTTTTTAGGCCAAGGTGGGAAGATGCTTAGACCACTGGTATATTGGTGCCATCTTGGAGGATTTTTTTTTGGTTTGTTTTTTGAAGCCACAGTGCTGCACCAGTGGGCCTAAAAATTAGGCATGTACACATGCCTGAAAAATTTGGTATTGTTGCAGCCGCTGCTGTAGCAGCGGCCAGAAAAATTGATGTTTGTTTCACAGGCAGAAAGTGCCCTAAAACATGGCGGCTTGAACCCTAGTTGGTGGCGGATAAGTCACGCAAGTCAAACGTCATTCAGAGCTAAAATACAGCAGCGTGTGGACCATTTTTAGCCCAAGGCAGCTCATCTCATCAGGCCTTTTTTAATCGAATGTATCGCCCAATGTCAGTCCCTTCTGGATCCATCCCTCATTCATCTTAATAAAGGTGAGGTAATCTAGACTTTTTTGACCTAGGCGACTTCTCTTCTCAGTGACAATACCTCCTGCTGCACTGAAGGTCCTTTCTGACAGGACACTTGAAGCGGGGCAGGCCAGAAGTTCTATCACAAATTGGGATAGCTCAGGCCACAGGTCAAGCCTGCACACCCAGTAGTCAAGGGGTTCATCGCTCCTCAGAGTGTCGATATCTGCAGTTAAGGCGAGGTAGTCTGCTACCTGTCGGTCGAGTCGCTCTCTGAGGGTGGATCCCGAAGGGCTGTGGCGATGCATAGGACTTAAAAAGGTCCGCATGTCCTCCATCAACAACATGTCTTTAAAGCGTCCTGTCCTTGCCGGCGTGGTCGTGGGAGGAGGAGGAGGATGACTTCCACCTCTCCCCCTGTTAGATTCCCGTTGTGCTGTGACATCACCCTTATACGCTGTGTAAAGCATACTTTTTAATTTATTTTGCAAATGCTGCATCCTTTCCGACTTGTTGTAATTCGGTAACATTTCCGCCACTTTCTGCTTATACCGGGGGTCTAGTAGCGTGGACACCCAGTACAGGTCGTTCTCCTTCAGCCTTTTTATACGAGGGTCCCTCAACAGGCAGGACAGCATGAAAGACCCCATTTGCACAAGGTTGGATGCCGAGCTACTCATTTCCCGTTCCATCTCCTCACTGATGTCATTGAAGGTATGTTCTTCCCCCCAGCCACGTACAACACCACGGGTACCAGATAGGTGACAACGAGCACCCTGGGATGCCTGTTGTGTTTGGTCTTGCTCCTCCTCCTCCTCCTCCTCAAAGCTACATTCCTCCTCTGACTCCTCTTCCTCACAATCCTCTTCCAGCGGTGCCGCAGGTCCAGCAAGCGATGCTGATAAGGCTGTTTCTGGTGGTGATGGTGACCACAACTCTTCCTCTTCCTCTTCACGCTCATCTACAGCCTGATCCAGCACTCTTCGCAGGGCACGCTCCAGGAAGAAAACAAATGGTATGATGTCGCTGATGGTGCCTTCGTTGCGACTGACTAGGTTTGTCACCTCCTCAAAAGGACGCATGAGCCTACAGGCATTGCGCATGAGCGTCCAGTAACGTGGCAAAAAAATTCCCAGCTCCCCAGAGGCTGTCCTAGCACCCCGGTCATACAAATATTCATTAACAGCTTTTTCTTGTTGGAGCAGGCGGTCGAACATTAGGGCTGTCGCAAATCAAGCGCCTCAATGGCATATTGTTTCGCCGCTGAATATCGGCAAAGTGAGCCATGGCCGTGTAGGAATGCCTGAAATGGCCACACACCTTCCTGGCCTGCTTCAGGACGTCCTGTAAGCCTGTGTACTTATGCACAAAGCGTTGTACGATCAGATTACACACATGTGCCATGCACGGCACATGTGTCAACTTGCCCAACTTCAATGCCGCTATCAAATTCTTTCCGTTGTCACACACCACTTTGCCGATATCCAGTTGCTGCGGAGTCAGCCACTTTTCCACCTGTGCGTTCAGGGCGGACAGGAGTGCTTGTCCGGTGTGACTCTCTGCTTTCAAGCAAGTCAAACCCAAGACGGCGTGACACTGCCGTATCCGGGATGTGGAATAGTACCTGGGGAGCTGGGAGGGTGCCGTTGATGTGGAGCAAGACGCAGCAGCACAAGAGGACTCAGCTGAGGAGGTTATGGAAGAGGATGGAGTAGGAGGAGTAGAGGAGGTGGCAGCAGGACTGCCTGCAATTCGTGGCGGTGTAACCAACTCCTCTGCAATGCCACGCATTCCTTGCTTGTCAGCCGTCAGCAGGTTTAACCAATGCGCAGTGTAGGTGATATACCTGCCCTGACCATGCTTTGCAGACCAGGTATCAGTGGTCAGATGGACCCTTGCCCCAACACTGTGTGCCAGACATGCCATGACTTCCTTTTGCACAATCGAGTACAAGTTGGGGATTGCCTTTTGTGAAAAGAAATTCCGTCCGGGTACCTTCCATTGCGGTGTCCCAATAGCTACAAATTTTTTGAACGCCTCAGACTCAACCAGATTGTATGGTAAAAGCTGGCGGGCTAATAGTTCGGAAAAGCCAGCTGTCAGACGCTGGGCAAGGGGGTGACTAGGTGACATTGGCTTCTTACGCTCAAACATGTCCTTGACAGACACATGACTGTGGGCAGATGAGCGGGAACTGCTCAAGGCGGGAGACGGAGTGGCGGATGGTTGAGAGGGGGCAAGAAGGACAGCAGTGGTTGACGTGGCTGAAGATGCTAGACCAGGAGGAGGATGGCGGCTTAGAGTAGGCGTGCTGCTTGTACTCATGTGTTGATCCCATAGGCGTTTGTGATGTGAGATCATGTGCCTACGCAAAGCAGTTGTACCTAGGTGGGTGTTGGACCTCCCACGACTCAGTTTCCTTTGGCACAGGTTGCAAATGGCATCGCTGTTGTCCGAGGCAGACACACACAAAAAATGCCACACTGCTGAGCTCTGCAATGACGGCATTCTGGTGGTGGACACAGCATGCGTTGATTGGCATGCTGTCGGGCTGACCCCGGGTGCCAATGCATGCTGTCTGACTGTGCCACTAGCTCCTTGCGACGACCCCCACTGCTTCCAACTCGTCTCCTCCTCCTCTCTGTCTCCCCATCTGAACTTTCACCCTGTTCTTCTTCTTGCCGAGCGGGCACCGACGTGACATCCATGGACGCATCGTCATCATCAACCGCTTCGCTTGTATCTGACAACTCAAAAAAGGAAGCAGCAGCGGGTACAACATCATCATCATCACACCGTACCTCCATGTGTTTAATGCTGCCTGCCTGATACATATCCCTGTTATCTACATCCTCTATCAATAATGATTGCGCATCACTCATTTCTTCAAACGGGTGTGTGAATAACTCCTCTGACATACCAAGTAAAGCGGCTGTGGTGCTAGTTTTGGTGGTGGCAGCAGGCGGGTGAGTGGTATCTTGAGAGGTGCCTGAAGCTAAGCTGGAGGAGGATGGTGCGTCAAGGTTCCGAGCGGAGGCTGTACAAGATTGGGTGTCCTGTGTTAGCCAGTCAACTATGTCCTCAGAACTTTTCAAGTTCAGGGTACGTGGCTTCTGAAAACTGGGCATTATTCTAGGGCAAAAGGGAATCACAGCACCACGACCACGACGGCCCCTGCGGGGTGGCCTGCCTCTGCCTGTCATTTTTTTGGGGATTAGTGGTACTATAAGTGCAAGCTACTGTGAGACCAGATATGATTGGCAATGTGCACTGGAACAGTTCTGAAGAGCACACACTGTAGGCCTGAGACACCCGCTTGAAGACAACTGATATTCAATCTATAACAGTGAAAAACAAATTTTGGTTTTAAAAGCACGCTATAGAGACACCAGATATGATTAGCAATGTGCACTGGAACAGTTCTGCAGAGCACACACTGTAGGCCTGAGACACCTGCTTGAAGACAAGTAACTGCTATTCAATCTATAACAGTGAAAAACAAATTTTGGTTTTAAAAGCACGCTATAGAGACACCAGATATGATTGGCAATGTGCACTGGAACAGTTCTGCAGAGCACACACTGTAGGCCTGAGACACCCGCTTGAAGACAAGTAACTGCTATTCAATCTATAACAGTGAAAAAAAAATTTTGGTTTTAAAAGCACGCTATAGAGACACCAGATATGATTGGCAATGTGCACTGGAACAGTTCTGCAGAGCACACACTGTAGGCCTGACACACCCGCTTGAAGACAAGTAACTGCTATTCAATCTATAAAAGTGAAAAACTAATTTTGGTTTTAAAAGCACGCTATAGGGACACCAGATATGATTGGCAATTTGCACTTGAACAGTTCTGCAGAGCACACACTGTAGGCCTGAGACACCCGCTTGAAGACAAGTAACTGCTATTCAATCTATAACAGTGAAAAACAAATTTTGGTTTTAAAAGCACGCTATAGAGACACCAGATATGATTGGCAATGTGCACTGGAACAGTTCTGGAGAGCACACGCTGAAGGAAGGACTGACAGAGCCGCTTGAAGGACACTGACTGGCTGCTATTAGCTTACACTAGAAACCTTTTTTCTTTGTAAAAGCACGCTAAAGAGACACCAAATATGATTGGCAACTGTCAAAGCACGCTGGAACAGGTCTACAGAGCACATGCTGAAGTAGGCCTGACACCCAGACGCTTGCAGACAACTAACTGCTCTTCTATTACAGTGAAAAAAAATTATTTCTTTTAAATCTAAAGCTTAAGCTCTTGTAAAAACAGATATGAGTGGTGGCACTGGGCAAGAGGGCACAGTATCCACTGTGAACCTCACACAGAAGCTGGCAGGCAGGCAACTGCTCTTCTATTACAGTGGAAACTAAATTTTGGTTGTAAAAGCACGCTATAGAGACACCAGATATGAGTGGCAACTGTCAAAGTACGCTGGCAGGGTTGTGCAGGGCACACGCTGAAGGAAGGCCTGACAGAGCCGCTTGAAGGACACTGACTGGCTGCTATTAGCTTACACTAGAAACCTTTTTTCTTTGTAAAAGCACGCTAAAGAGACACCAGATATGATTGGCAACTGTCAAAGCACGCTGGCACAGGTCTGCAGAGCACACGCTGAAGTAGGCCTGACACCCAGACGCTTGCAGACAACTAACTGATCTTCTATTACAGTGAAAAAAAATGATTTCTTTAAAATCTAAAGCTTAAGCTATTGTTAAAACAGATATGAGTGGTGGCACTGACTGTGCAAATGGGCAAGGCATCCAACCTGACACAGAAGCTGGCAGGCAGGCAACTGCTCTTCTATTACAGTGAAAAAAAAATGATTTCTTTAAAATCTAAAGCTTAAGCTATTGTTAAAACAGATATGAGTGGTGGCACTGACTGTGCAAATGGGCAAGGCATCCAACCTGACACAGAAGCTGGCAGGCAGGCAACTGCTCTTCTATTACAGTGAAAAAAAATAATTTTTTTAAAATCTAAAGCTTAAGCTATTGTTAAAACAGATATGAGTGGTGGCACTGACTGTGCAAATGGGCAAGGCATCCAACCTGACACAGAAGCTGGCAGGCAGGCAACTGCTCTTCTATTACAGTGAAAAAAAATGATTTCTTTAAAATCTAAAGCTTAAGCTATTGTTAAAAGAGATATGAGTGGTGGCACTGACTGTGCAAATGGGCAAGGCATCCAACCTGACACAGACGCTGGCAGGCAGGCAACTGCTCTTCTATTACAGTGAAAACAAATTATTTATTTTAAATCTAAAGCTTAACCAATTGTTAAAAGAGATATGAGTGGTGGCACTGACTGTGCAAATGGGCAAGGCATCCAACCTGACACAGAAGCTGGCAGGCAGGCAACTGCTCTTCTATTACAGTGAAAAAAAATGATTTCTTTAAAATCTAAAGCTTAAGCTATTGTTAAAACAGATATGAGTGGTGGCACTGACTGTGCAAATGGGCAAGGCATCCAACCTGACACAGACGCTGGCAGGCAGGCAACTGCTCTTCTATTACAGTGAAAAAAAATGATTTCTTTAAAATCTAAAGCTTAAGCTATTGTTAAAAGAGATATGAGTGGTGGCACTGACTGTGCAAATGGGCAAGGCATCCAACCTGACACAGAAGCTGGCAGGCAGGCAACTGCTCTTCTATTACAGTGAAAAAAAATGATTTCTTTAAAATCTAAAGCTTAAGCTATTGTTAAAACAGATATGAGTGGTGGCACTGACTGTGCAAATGGGCAAGGCATCCAACCTGACACAGAAGCTGGCAGGCAGGCAACTTCTCTTCTATTACCGTGAAAAAAAAATGATTTCTTTAAAATCTAAAGCTTAAGCTATTGTTAAAACAGATATGAGTGGTGGCACTGACTGTGCAAATGGGCAAGGCATCCAACCTGACACAGGCGCTGGCAGGCAGGCAACTGCTCTTCTATTACAGTGAAAAAAAATGATTTCTTTAAAATCTAAAGCTTAAGCTATTGTTAAAAGAGATATGAGTGGTGGCACTGACTGTGCAAATGGGCAAGGCATCCAACCTGACACAGAAGCTGGCAGGCAGGCAACTGCTCTTCTATTACAGTGAAAACAAATTATTTATTTTAAATCTAAAGCTTAACCAATTGTTAAAACAGATATGAGTGGTGGCACTGACTGTGCAAATGGGCAAGGCATCCAACCTGACACAGAAGCTGGCAGGCAGGCAACTGCTCTTCTATTACAGTGAAAAAAAAATGATTTCTTTAAAATCTAAAGCTTAAGCTATTGTTAAAACAGATATGAGTGGTGGCACTGACTGTGCAAATGGGCAAGGCATCCAACCTGACACAGAAGCTGGCAGGCAGGCAACTGCTCTTCTATTACAGTGAAAAAAAATGATTTTTTTAAAATCTAAAGCTTAAGCTATTGTTAAAAGAGATATGAGTGGTGGCACTGACTGTGCAAATGGGCAAGGCATCCAACCTGACACAGAAGCTGGCAGGCAGGCAACTGCTCTTCTATTACAGTGAAAAAAAATGATTTCTTTAAAATCTAAAGCTTAAGCTATTGTTAAAAGAGATATGAGTGGTGGCACTGACTGTGCAAATGGGCAAGGCATCCAACCTGACACAGAAGCTGGCAGGCAGGCAACTGCTCTTCTATTACAGTGAAAACAAATTATTTATTTTAAATCTAAAGCTTAACCAATTGTTAAAACAGATATGAGTGGTGGCACTGACTGTGCAAATGGGCAAGGCATCCAACCTGACACAGAAGCTGGCAGGCAGGCAACTGCTCTTCTATTACAGTGAAAAAAAAATGATTTCTTTAAAATCTAAAGCTTAAGCTATTGTTAAAACAGATATGAGTGGTGGCACTGACTGTGCAAATGGGCAAGGCATCCAACCTGACACAGAAGCTGGCAGGCAGGCAACTGCTCTTCTATTACAGTGAAAAAAAATGATTTTTTTAAAATCTAAAGCTTAAGCTATTGTTAAAAGAGATATGAGTGGTGGCACTGACTGTGCAAATGGGCAAGGCATCCAACCTGACACAGAAGCTGGCAGGCAGGCAACTGCTCTTCTATTACAGTGAAAAAAAATGATTTCTTTAAAATCTAAAGCTTAAGCTATTGTTAAAAGAGATATGAGTGGTGGCACTGACTGTGCAAATGGGCAAGGCATCCAACCTGACACAGAAGCTGGCAGGCAGGCAACTGCTCTTCTATTACAGTGAAAACAAATTATTTATTTTAAATCTAAAGCTTAACCAATTGTTAAAACAGATATGAGTGGTGGCACTGGGCAAGTAGGCACAGTATCCAATGTGAACCTCACACAGAAGCTGGCAGGCAGGCACCTGCAATTACATTACACAGGGAAAAAAAAAAAAGCAGCCTGATGTTATAGCCCTAAAAAGGGCTTTTTGGGGTGCTGTCCTTACAGCAGAGATCAGATGAGTCCTTCAGGATTGTAGTGGACACTGAATACCCTAGCCTAGCTATCAATTTCCCTATCTAATCAGCAGCAGCTAAACTTTCCCTCCTCTCACTAAGCATGCAGCTTCAGAATGAATCGAAAATGGATGCTGGGAGGGAGGTTGGAGGGTGTGGAAGGGAGGGAGTGCTGCTGATTGGCTGGAATGTGTCTGCTGACCGAGAGGCACAGGGTCAAAGTTTGCCCAATGATGACGAATAGGGGGCGGATCGAACCGCCCATGTATTTGCCCGCGGCGGCGAACGCGAACACGCTAAGTTCGCCGGGAACTGTTCGCCGGCGGACAGTTCGGTACATCACTACTGGTGAACTTCAGCATTGTTTTTGAATTTTATGGAGCCAATAATAGTTTTGATAGACCATGAAAAATAATAGAAATTTCCATTTTGCAATTAAGGAAATGAAAATACATCAACATCCCAAAACATACCCATATAACATAGTATTAGTAGGATAAAAACATCATATAGCAAATGTTTGTTCAACATACTGGCAACTTCTGCCGATAACAGCAGTAACAGCAAGTACTGTCACTAAATCTACCATTAGGGATCATGTACAATCAAAATGTACAAGGGGAAATAAATAAACGAAAAGAAACAACAGTATTTCCATGGTAAATACTTTAATGTGTAAAAAGTAAAAAATGGAGGTTCCAGATGAAGACTAAACAAAAAACACTGGACATTCAATGCTACAAACAGGCATGGTTATTCGTGTGTGATCTGCATTTACATAGGAGAGCTTGTCCCCCAAAGAACAAGACCATCAACATGGTAAACAGTGTGCACAAAGTCTGTAAAAATCTGCCATGACAGATTCACTTCAAGAGATACCTTACGTAATAATCTCCTTACGTAGTAGGCACACTTGCTAGAAACGTGTCACAGCAGCTATGTGCACATGCTGTGTCTACTATTTGCTAGGGCAGAGAGCAGGAGAACCAACTGCAGCATACTCCCACTTGTCAATCAATTCTCAGCATAGATGTCTACGCCAAGAACTGATTGCATCTATAAAATTAGTTGCGATTCTGCTAGCTTGAGATATAGATTAAATTTGAACTAGAGTAATTTTTTAAACTTGTTTGAACCATGACAGGTACACTTTAACTTACAGCAGTTCATTTGTTGATACATTTGGTGTTGTATTAAAAAGACATTTTCACAAAATATTAAATTCATATTGTTTCAATGCAAATTTGAAAAAGTTACATTTTCTACATCTGGAAAGATAAATGTTTAGTTATTCCTAGTATGGCTGGTTTTGTGGCAGAGTTCTCAAGTTTACGTTGGCCTGTTAGTCATGGGCAACCAATGAGGGAGCAATCTATCTATCCTAATCACATTTTAAGGTGATCGTACAGTTTGAGAGATTTAGGATTCTTGGTAGCCATTGCTGAAACACACCTATGGACGTTAGTTGTGTCTGTTTATGATATACTAATAAAGTGTACATTTTTATGCAACTTCTATTTTCTAGGTCACATAACGTGTCTCTTTAGTACTGAACTGTTTTTGAGATTGGACGTTTTGTAGAGTGCTAATGTTCACTGTGGCATCATTCCAGTTTAAAAGGTATTGCAGTTTATAGATGATATAATTTCAGAAAATCTGACTTCCAAAAGAGACATTAGCATTTTAGTTATCCCAGGGGTCATAGCAGTAGATTGTTGAGAGGTCACGGCTAAAGAGTAGTGTGATAACAGGTGCATGAATAAAAATACAAATAGAGGAGACAAATCTAATTAAGTGGTATAAAAATTTCTGCAGCATGGAAATTATGACATGTGCACAGACGTTATTCGGCATGTGCAAAATTATAAATAAAACACAGACACCGCTTATTCTGTTGGAGTACAACGTCCACAGCTTTATTAATTATAAAATATTTAAATTAACAATTTAGGGTCATTGTCAACAGTAATAACTCCGTTCCTCTCGATCCCAAATACCCCTGACAATGACCCTACCAAAACAATACAAACATAACAATTGATACATAACGAATAATACCTGGCCTACCAAAGAGGCCCCCAACATTTGTTTACCTGCAGGAGTGTACCCAGACACCCCTACACCCCTAGGTTCGTCGCCACCTACGGGCTAGAACCTACCAAACACTTTAACTTCCGTCCTACTCCAGCCTAGAACTTGGCATAACACATTCATAACCCCCAAATAGCCAGTTTACCCAAGCCCTATTTCCCGCCGCTGTGACCAAACGGGAACTACCACAAAAACCTAACATAAAGGGAGGGTGGGAGGGACAATTCACAGGTAAGGGCAGCTCAGATTAAGATGGCCTCAACCTAAAATGGCCGCTATTTAAACTACCCCTCTCCTCCCCACACTAGCTAGGCCCACCCCCTGACCTCCAATTCACCTGCCAACTTCTGGCCCTGTCAAGGCCCACTCCCCCCCTGCGTTGCTCCGTGGGCTACATGACATGTGCACAGACGTTATTCGGCATGTGCAAAATTATAAATAAAACACAGACACCGCTTATTCTGTTGGAGTACAACGTCCACAGCTTTATTAATTATAAAATATTTAAATTAACAATTTAGGGTCATTGTCAACAGTAATAACTCCGTTCCTCTCGATCCCAAATACCCCTGACAATTACCCTACCAAAACAATACAAACATAACAATTGATACATAACGAATAATACCTGGCCTACCAAAGAGGCCCCCAACATTTGTTTACCTGCAGGGGTGTACCCAGACACCCCTACACCCCTAGGTTCGTCGCCACCTACGGGCTAGAACCTACCAAACACTTTAACTTCCGTCCTACTCCAGCCTAGAACTTGGCATAACACATTCATAACCCCCAAATAGCCAGTTTACCCAAGCCCTATTTCCGCCACAGCACATGGCTTGACCCCTTAAGCTCCTGTGCGACCCCCACCACACATAAATAGGGCCTGCGCAATCCCCTCTTGCAAGCCTAAGTTGAATAAGTCACAACCTACATCAGAAAGGTGAACACCGTCCGACCTAAAGTAACCAGGTAACATCTCCTCCAGTTCCCTGTGTCGTACCACTACGCCCCCCACTCTCCGAACAAAACTAGCCATGATCTTATTGATCTTACCCCTGGATCGTGCGACCGCAGCCATGTCCCTGGCGTGTCTCCACCTGCACCGAGGCACCATCTCCGACCACACCACTGTCACGCCAGGGACCAGGTCCCTCAGCCGATCCACATCCCGCTTCATCTGCCTTACCAAGCCGCGCAGCGGCACCAAACCCAGGTCATTACCCCCGCCGTGGATCACCACCACGTCTGGCAATGCCCATCCCGTCACCTTGCGAAAAAGTTCCCCACTGATGCTCCGCCAGTCAAAGCCCCGATAACCAAACCAGTATATCTCCACTTGCTCCAAAGGAAAGCCCAGCTGTATCCCATTCTTTCGAACTGCAGCTCTCTTCTGAGCCCAATAGACGTAAGAATGACCAATTATCCATGCCGTCCAACCTAGGAGAAACAAAAAACAAAAGGTAAGCATCACCCCTGCAGCCCGGCTGCACCCCCACATTGATATGTTCACACCAACCTGTCTGGGCGTACATACGAGCGAAACCGCATTGATTCCCAACGACCGATGCGCTTGATCCGCTCGTTCCCCAAACCCAGCCGTGCGGCTTCCGTGGCCGCCCCAATGCGGAAGGAGTGCGTTCCGAATTGCAGGGGATCTAGCCCCATCCCCTTTAACCCCAACCGAAAAATCTTAGTAAATTGGAAGCGCGACAGCGCTGAACCATCCGCATGCACTAAGAAGCAACCCTTGACTTCCGGCCTTAACTCCAGGAACCTGGCCCCGCAGGCCACTGGGCACACACCCGATCCCGGCAACGCACCCAGCGTAACCGCACAACCTTTCCCAAAGACATCCGTCTTGGAACGGGCCAACCGTATCTGCACCCTGTCCGAACACACCGCTACGTCCTCCAATCTCAGTCCCCCATTACCCGCCTTGCTTGCACTGACCAATTCCCCAATCCTAAAAGCCCCGAAAAAAGGCCCACACAAACGCCGTTGAAAACAGAGCCACCTCGTGCCCAGAAGAACATATGTCTGTTAACCGCTCCACCAAACCCTGTAGAACCTGAAAGGAAACCGGCCTCCTTTCATCCCGAACCTTCTTACCTTTTCGAAAGCCCCGCACCGCCTGTCTTACCAGGAAATGTTTCGTCACATCCACCCAACCATTAAATTTAAAGAGAAATGCCAGGGCCGCGAGGTGCCTATCCACCATGGAGGGGGAGGAATGCTCAGCAAACAAACGGCACAGAATCCATAACAATACCTCCAACCGGCTAGATGCAGAGACATCCGAGCCTAACAGAAGCACAGTCTCATCCCAAACCCGCCAAACCTTAGCGTAAGAAGACCATGTGCCCGGGGCCAGCGAATGTTTTATGTACTCCCCAAGCAGGATGTCGCGAGCTGCCACATCTCCTCCGGGCAAGCGTGTCCCGTGTCCTGCGCCTCCGGTGCTGCCTCCCGAAAACGTTCCCACTGAAAACGAGACAACGCGTCAGCCACAACGTTTTCCAAACCCGGAATATGCTTAGCCCTGAACACAATGTTAAATGACATGCATAACAACACCAACTGTCTCAGCAATCGAACAACCGGCAACGAGGACGCACACAAGCCATTAATGGCCTGCACCACTGCCATATTATCCGAGTAAAATACTACCTTCTTGTCAGAAAGGTCCCCACCCCACAATGTCACCGCAACTACCACCGGAAAGAACTCCAGGAATGCCAGGTTCCTAATCAGCGGGCTCGACCTCCAAGCCACCGGCCACTCCTCCGCGCACCACCGACCCGCGAAAAAGGCCCCAAACCCTACGCTACCCGAAGCGTCCGTGAACAGTCTCAAATCCTCCGAGGACCCCACCGGCACCCGGAAAAATACCCGACCATTAAAATCCCGCAGAAAGCGCGCCCACACCCTTAAGTCAGCCCGCATCTCTGCTGAAACTCTCACGTAGTGCGACGGCCGCTTCACCCCGCTCGTTGCGTGAGCCAGCAGCCGGCAAAAAACTCTCCCCATGGGAATCACCCGACAAGCGAAGTTAAGGCTCCCTATCAACGACTGCAAACCCCTCAACGTCACCTTCCTCGCCTTCGCCACCGCATCCACCGATTCCCGCAGGGCGTGCAGTTTGTCAAGCGGCAACCTGCACTCCCCTCGCACTGAGTCAATTTCCAGCCCTAGGAAACTGAGGCACGTTACCGGCCCCACCGTTTTATCTGCCGCCAACGGCACCCCAAACTTATGTGCTATCCACTGGAACACTTTCAGTATCTGCCCACAACGCCCCGTCCCCGCCGGGCCGACACACAAGAAGTCGTCCAGGTAGTGTACCACCGCACCCCCGGCCGACTCCTTCCGGACCACCCACTCCAGGAACGTGCTGAACTTTTCAAAATATGCGCAAGATATAGCGCAACCCATAGGCAAACAGAGATCCACAAAGAACTCCCCGTCGAAGTAGCAACCAAGTAAATGATGACAATCCGGGTGAATGGGAAGCAATCTAAACGCCGCCTCCACATCCACCTTAGCCATCAATGCCCCGCGCCCCGCCCTCCGCACCAACTCGACAGCATTGTCAAATGATGTATAGGAGACTGAGCACAAGGTCGCGTCGATATCATCATTCACCGACGCCCCAGCCGGGTACGATAAGTGATGTATCAAATGGAACTTACCCACTTCCTTCTTAGGGACCACCCCTAGCGGTGACACCCGCAAACCCGGCATGGGCGAAGCCGCAAACGGGCCAGCCATCCTCCCCAAACTCACCTCCTTCTGCAATTTCTCCCTAACCACCCCCGGATGAGCCAGCACCGATTTGAGATTCCCGCAAAGCACACCCGGACCCCTGTCCTGGAACGTAATCACGAACCCGTTCGTGAAACCGTCCCACAAAAAACTGGCTACTTCCCGGTTAGCGTATTGCCTTAGCCACGGCAACATCGCGTCTACCTTCACCGGAGATGCCCCCCGCTGCAGAAACGGGGGCTGCCGCGCCAGTGCCCCCCCCTCCAGTGCCAGCTTTCCCTTTCTTGAAGCATCTGGAGAGGCCATGATTGCCGCCACAGCCGGAGCACTCATGTTTGAATTTACAGGACGCTCCCCACTTGCACTGCCCCTCATTGAAGAGCCAGCACAAACCCTTCTTCTGTCCCGCCGACGCGCCACCACTTGGGCCCGCGCCGGCTGTCCCGAGAAAGGGAGCACTCTTTTGGGCCATCATCAACCTCATCCACAAAGGCAGGTCCATCTGGTCCCACCGCATGGCCGGATTCGCCGCTAGGCGCTGCCTAAACTGCTCATCATACCTCCACCAAGCGAGTCCCCCGTAGGTCCTGTATGCATCCCCAATGCCGTCCAGATAGCAAAAAAGCTGTGAGCATCGCTCCGGGTTCTTTTCCCCGATCACGCTCTCCAGTATGCAGAAGGCAGTTACCGAATGTCTTAGGTATCTTACGATACTTACGCCTTTTCTCCTCTTCCTCCTTTTTTGCGTCCTTCTTGTCTTCCTCTTTCAAATCTAAAAACTCCTCTAAGGGAAGAAGAGAAAATATTTCGACAAATTCCCCCTTACCTATCCTCTCCTTAACTTCAGCCTTCAAATGACAGCCCAATGGTCCCGCGAAGGACACGTGTACGTTCTGTCTAGCCGCCTCCGAAATATCACCGCGGTCCTCCAAAGCACCCGCACAGTCGACCTTCCCAGTATCCGCATCCGCGGCGCCCCCTCTCGCGCCCCCCGCCGGTGTCGGCACGGGACCCCCTCCTACACCTAAGTCGCTATCCGCTGCCCACACCTTCCCGAAGTGCCCAGGGGACCCAGCCTCCCCGACCATGACCCCAAAAGTGATTGCAAGCAACCTAACAAGCTCCCAGAATGAGGTGTAGATGTCAACTCACCACCCACTCCCCGGACCTCGGATGGCCGCGGGGGTACCGTCCTTTCGACCGCCTCGACTGGCTCCGAAGCGTCCAGGGGACGTCGTTTCCTGCCCGCCCTGCTGCGATCCATTCTTGTAGGCGACACACTTCGTGACCTGTAATGAGAAGGTGACCTGGGTAGTCTGTTCATATTGAGCCTCACCCGTCCGTCACATTTGTCTCCTGTCCCGTCAAGACCAGACCCCGTCCCCCGCTTGGCCTGAGACCCACGGTCGCTCCTAGTCCCGCTCCGCCTGGAAACAACACTGTCTTTCGACCCTGACTCGCTGCGCCGGTACCTCCTCCATCCGTCCCTAGTAGTGGACCTCCTCCTCCTATCCCTACTCCTCGAAGGGCTCCTGTCCTTGGACCTGCCTCGCTCCGAAGATCGTCCTGAGCTGCCATATCCATCCCGCCCGCTGCCTGGCGTGGCTCTATCTGCCCCCCTCGTGGGGCCTGCCCAGCGCCGTTGAACCTGGGAGCGACCTGAGAAGGCCTCCCGCGCATCACACCCCCGGGGTTCCCCGTCTGCATGGCCCCTCCTCTGGCTCCGACTATCCTGCCTCGCGCTGTCCTTCCCGGTCACCATCTCCCTTACTCTCCTTCCACCACTCCGCTCCTGGCTGTAGTCCCTCTGCACCTCTGACCTGCCGCTGGGCTGGGGCACACTCCCACTCCTCTGGCTCCCTTCATCCCCGGAATCCACTGCTGAGGACCTTACCCCTGACAGGGCTGACTTGCTTGTCGAGCTGCCCGCCTGGACCCCACCACCTCCATGTGAGCCCGCTGTCATGGTGCTCCCCGATCCCCTGACACCCCCCTGCCCCTCAGTGTTGCCCCCAGGGGGCGACTCACCGGGACGCTGGGACACCAGCACTGCTCCTCCTCCGATCCTCTGCTCAGCCTCCTTGCCCTGGGCTCCAGCAACAGCCAGGGGTGTCCTTTCTTCCGCCCGCCGGCAGAGGGCGCTCTGGGCTAGAGGCCCCTTCCTGGCCTTCCGTCGCACCTGACCGGCACCGTGACGACCAGGCAGCACCAGCCGCCGTTCCGAGCCTCCCCGGCTTCCAGACCCACCAGCCACCTCGTTCTCCATGACTGCAGGGCTCTTCTTCCTCCGCGCCGCCGGCACCGCACCCGGACTGAGCCGCTGGGGCGGTCTCGCCCGCCTGACAGGCCTCTTCTCCGCCGCACCGACGGGGGGAGCAGACGTGCTCGGAACCCCCAGCTGCTCCTGTAACCATCCGAAGCCTCTCTCCTGCACCAACGATCGGACTCCAGCCAGGATTTCTTCGGCGGACGCCATGACCTGCAGCAAAAGAAAAGAAGAAGAGCTACTCTGACCTGTAACAATTCACAGGTAAGGGCAGCTCAGATTAAGATGGCCTCAACCTAAAATGGCCGCTATTTAAACTACCCCTCTCCTCCCCACACTAGCTAGGCCCACCCCCTGACCTCCAATTCACCTGCCAACTTTCTGGCCCTGTCAAGGCCCACTCCCCCCCTGCGTTGCTCCGTGGGCTACATGAATTGTAACAAAATGCTTGCATACCCCAGATCTATATAGGCAAGGTTAACACATGTGATTATTATTTTGTAACATCAGTCCAGAAGGGTTACTAGCCAGACAGTGGTGCCCTAGTAGGTAACCTAAATAAGTAAGTAATTGCCCTTCTGAGACTGTGGTAGATATCATACTGAGCATATAAGAGAAGCATTGATAGCAACGAAGACGCATTTTACATTAAAGTATTATAAATAAATTCAATACTGTGACTTGACAATAACTAATCATATATAATAATTATATGATCTTGGGAAAGACCTGCATAGGTTGAAACGTCGATCCTCATGTGTTTTGCACAATAAACCAGTTACACATTTTTCAAGTCCAGGAGTACACCTTCATTGATTATTGTATATATACCGCGGGTTTGCACCCTGGCAGAGTATATTTTTTCTATGTAAATGGGCAGAGTGACAAACTTGCTATATATATATATATATATATATATGTGTTTTTTTTTTTTTCTAGTTACAGCATGGGATCACCACTTGCATAAGCCTGTCACAATACCAATGTACCCGATTTTTGGCAGGTAATATCCTATCATATCCTAGCAAAATAGAGCTTGCTCTTATGAGATTAACTCACTTATTGGGAATTCCTTCCTACTGGGGCTCTCTGCTGGGCAAGGTTAAATAGGGCCTTGGAAAAAGGAACATTTTACAGAAAATTGTGCAAAAACCTAGCTTAAATTTTTTTCCAAGTAATTTAGTCATCTTTTTTTTCACTGCACTAGTATTGTTATTTGGTACATTTCTGGATGAGCACGTTTGCTGGATCTCTGGCTACTTTTCAACCAAACCATATTTTACCAATCTTTAACTGAAAGAACTCTAAACTCTATTGTCCCTGGAGTTCACCTTTCTACAAAGTACATGAACTACTGTTCTTACAGAAGTATCTAAATTACTTCTGGAACAGCCTGCAACTACAGAAACCTATAACTCGAAATGTTTTTGAAAGTTTTGCACACAATTAATATAACACAAAAAAAAATATTTTGGCACCGTATAGCCTTCAGTAAAGTAGTTTAGTTGAATAAATATATTTTGAACCAGACTCCTCCCCCATCCCACACCAAAAAAATAAAGAATATTATATGCTGTTGTATAATTCTACATGAAACATTTTCTAAAATCCGGAGCTTGTATTTTTAAAACATGGCATTAAATGAAATACAACAGACATCTATATTAATTAGCATCTTGGAACTTCTACCAGCTTAGAAGTGTTTGACCTTTAAAACCTAGCATGCTGTATAAAAGTACCGTCTTCGTCTTTAAAATTAGACAAATATAATATATTTAGGTTTTTCAGTTTTTTTGAAGTCAAGATTCTGTAGATAATTAGAACTGGGTTTAAAAGCTCTGCTGGATTCATTTAACATTCAGGTATTGTTTGTTACTAGCTAGTCATAATAATTGAGGCGCTTAGAATGTTAGGCAATATGTTTGATATTTAGAACCTATGAGCTGCTTTGTTCTGCTGACAGACTGCGAGGATGAATAAGAGGTATGTTGTAAAGCATTTTGTGTAGAGCAGGCTTTTTTGTAACCTTCAGGAAAGGCCAGTAAAATATTATAGATGAACAACATCAACAACTAGAGGTCAGTGGTTGGAAACCTCTATTCTTGATGATATAACAATATCAGTTTAGAAGTCTATATACTAAAAGGAGACCTAATCTTTGCTACCCTTTGGCATACATTTCCAAGCTGACTATTGTCAAGTTAGTTGCACAGTCACAATCATATTATTATTAACTAGGTCAATTCAAGTCTTGATAGAGTTTGAAAAATAATTGAGATAGTAGTCGGCATGCTATTCAAGTGTGTGTATATACATATATATATATATATATATATATATATATATATATATATATATATATATATATATATATATATATATATACACACACACACACACTCACTATACAAAATTATAAATGCAACACTTTTGTTTTTGCCCCCATTTTTCATGAGCTGAACTCAAAGATCTAAGACTTTTTCTATGTACACAAAAGGCCTATTTCTCTGAAATATTGTTCACAAATCTGTCTAAATCTGTGTTAGTGAGCACTGCTCCTTTGCTGAGATAATACATCCACCTCACAGGTGTGGCATATCAAGATGCTGATTAGACAGCATGATTATTGCACAGGTGTGCCATCAGTTGTTAGACATTCTTTACAACACATGTTTAGAACTAATGAAAACAGATGCTTGAAAGTTGGCATCACAAACACTGGAGGGCCAGGTATATTATTGACTGGCATGGCTGTAGGTGCACTGCACAGCAGCTGGTAGATGAATATATGCCTATCTTTGTAACAGCTAATCTGCAGTATGCTTGCTCCCATTTTACCTATTTGTAACATACCATGCACTTATTGATACACAGTTGTATCTCGTATACAGAGCACAGTATCGTCACATAAATAAAAAAAGGTTTGCTTCTTGCTTTTATATATCCACTGAAATGACAACCCAGAGAAAAACCTTAATTTCTTCATTTGAAGATTTAATAGGATTTTTTTTATTCTCTAATCCATAATCCCCAGCACATGGTATCTGTGTCTTCAAGGAATTAAACTGTGGCAAGTGGAAAACCTACAAATCTAGTAATAACTTCACTGCATTAAATGGGATCCTGCAAGGAAGCTTAGACCCTTATAAAGTAAGTTATATATCCTGGTTAATTGGATAAATATTTACCATTGGGTTAAAAAAATATTCGTAATAATGGCTGCATGGGTATTAGGAGAGCTCCCATGTAAAAAAAATATATATTTTTCTTTCAATGTTAAATCGACTCAATAGATTTCAACTGTCAACCTCTTGGCAGACGAATTTTAGTTCTGAGCTAATCATATTTATCATTTTCCCTAAGTTAAATAAAAAAAGACGCTTCCAATAACATTTTCTAATCTAAAGCAGCTTTACTCATTGAAAAGCATTAATCCAAACAGATGCACTACTCTGTGGTTTAGAAAGATAACGTGAGTGGTAAAGAATAGCGTTTTCCGAAAGCTTTTTAAAAATATATATATATTTAGTGTATTATAAGGGACTGATATTTTGCATTCTCCTTACAATGAGTATTCCTTAAACTGGAGAGGATAACTTGTAGTTGCTCTGACTATTTTTGATCCCTTAACTCATTAATTCCATGAACTGCTTATCTATTGCCCCGTTAGACCATCATGAGGCATTATTGTCCCTGTACTCCGCAATGGACCAGACAAAGGAGGGTCTCTGTATTTATACTGTTCTTCATCTGACATCACCATTATATGATTTTCTTTTTGTCCGATATGATTTATTACTGCGGTCATATTAAGTCACAGGAAGGAATTGCTTTGCACACCCTATAACAACATTTCTTTGGTGATTTTGCAGAGTCACAGGAGAACCTGGTGCCGTATTTCTGATGTTTCCATGCCTTTTTCCATGGGTGATATGGACAGTCTCAAAATTCGACTGCTCTCAACTTAATTTCAAGCAAAGCTTTGTTTATGCACACATCATCAGCCATTAACCCCCTGGTGCTGTATCATTGCTTACCTTCCCTTACCTGACACACAACTCAGATTTTTGTGTTTGTAAGTCTTTTTTATTGGCTTCCTGTAGACTTTAACATTCAATTTAAAATCTAGTTTCCACGTAAAAAAAAGCTTTTCCCAGCTGTACTTTCAGCTACATATCACCTCTAATTAGCAGCTTGATTCCACACTTCCTGACAAAAAAAAACCTTTTGATTGTCCTGTGTTCGCACCACTGATTTCAGTTACAGGACTTCTCTAGAGATGGCTCAGTTTTATTGAATACCCTTCCTCACTGCACCAAGCTTTGCCCTAATTTTCAATAATTTAAAAAAAAATCCATTAAACTCTACCTTTTTTTGTGGAAGCATTGTAAATAAGTCAGTAATTCCTCTACCTACATCAGTTTTCTTCTGTTTTACCTCACATGGCTTGCCACCCTACTATTACTACCTCATTTGTGGGTTAATACACACATCCAAGCACACTTTCAGGTCTTATAAACAGCTCATCCAAGTTAATGCCCAGACAATTTAGGCTACATTCTTCACAATAATAGCAATGGCAAATAGGGTAGGGGCAATTGCCCCCTAGGTCACTAGCAGATAGAGATTGCAGGCTGCAGTCTCACACCATTGTGCTGCAGAATAAAATAACAGTAGGATGTCTGTTGGTAGAGCACTGCAGGATTGGACAACAGGCAGGAAATGTGCAGGGCCTTTGCTAGCTCTGCATTATATGGGAACACAGGCTGGAGGCACGCAATACTCTAGGCCCGGACTGATCCACTGGTATACACTGATCAGCGACAACATTAAAAACACTGACAATTGAAATTAATAACATTGATTGCATTGTTACAATGGCACCTGTCAATCGGTGGAATATATTAGGCATCAAGTGAACAGTCAGTTCTTGAATTTCATGCATTTAAAGCGGGAAAAATGAGCAATCGAAAAGATTTGAGTGACTTTGACAAGGACCAAATAGTGATGACTAGATCAATGTGTCAGAGCATCTCTAAAACAAAAAGTTTTGTTGGGTGTTTCTGGTATTCAGTGGTTAGTACCTACCAATGGTGGTGCAAGGAGAACTAATGTAGAGAGGGCCCTTGTGCAAAAAATTTTTAGGCCCCCTTCTATTGCAAGAGTGGCCAAAAGGTGGCTCCCCATCGGTTTAACTGCAACAATGCTATGCCTGCTGGAGATTTACCATTTGCCCATCCTTGCAGGGTGGTATTTGTGAGCAGTGTTTGTGCATTTGAATGTAAACATGTTTTTGTATAGATAAATGTGTGCAAGTATACACGCCATTGGAATGCAGTGGTATACTTGTGTGTAGTGTTTGCATTTGATTGCAGGGGTGTGTCTGCATGTAGTATTGGCTTTTAAATGTAGGTGTACCTTTGTGTGTAGTGTTGGTGTTTGATTGAAGGGGTGCTTGTATAAAAATGTAGTGTTTTAATACAGGGGTGTGTTTGTATGTAATGTTTGCATTTGATTGCTGTGGTGTGTTTGGCTCTAATGTTGACTTTTAAATTTGGATGTACATTTGTGTGTAGTACTGTTGTTTAAGTGAATGAGTGTGCTAATATATATAATTTTGGAGTTTAAATGCAGTAGTGTGTTTGTATGTAATGTGTTAGATTCCAGGAGTGTATTTGCATGTTGTGTTGGTGTTTGATTACTTGGATGCATGCACATACACACATACACTATAACACACATACACAGACATACATACACATTAACACAGAGATACATAAAAATACACTGACGCATACACACAAATTCATATGCACACTGACACGTGCATACACCAACATACACACACAGACACACACACAGATGCCCACCCTGACACACAGATGCACACACACACAGATACACACCCTGATATACGCACACCTTGACACTGTCACAAACTTACCTTTACCCTGCACCTGCGCCTCTCCTCTCTTCCGGCCATGTGGGCAGAATGCACGGTGTGGCCGCATTGCCTCAGTTCTCAGGCCACGGGGCCCGAATGCTTCATGCGGCTGTGCGGCCTGAATAATATACTTACCTTCAGTCCTGCGAGGACGAACTGCAACCCCTATAAATAAAAGATAAATCCATGATGTCATTACCTTAACCCCTTAAGGACCAAACTTCTGGAATAAAAGGGAATCATGACGTGTCACACACGTCATGTGTCCTTAAGGGGTTAACCCCTTAAGGACCAAACTTCTGGAATAAAAGGGGATCATGACGTGTCACACATGTCATGTGTCCTTAAGGGGTTAAAGGGACCACGTCATCTAGACGACCCAAAGTTGTTTGGGCTCGCAGAGATGACGTGGACCAATGGGAACTCTTTTGAGCCTATTTAAGGCTTGTTTTAGCCTCCATTTTTTGCCCTATCATGGTTTCTGTTTAGATCCTTGTTTAGTGCTCCTGGCTATCCCTTTTGATTTCCTGCGTTTGACCTCGGCTTTATATTTGACTTCTGATTTCTGGAATCCTGATCCTGGCACTGTATTTGACTCGTGATTTCTGGTATCGTGACCCCGGCATTGTCTTGACTCTGAGTATTTCTGTTATTCCTGTCCTTGATTTATCTTAAACCCTGTTTCTTGTTGTATTTATACGTTAAGTCCGACTATTCCATGGTTCGGTAATACGCCTTTCGGATCCACCTTTTGTGGGTTTCCTCTTTCCTGTGTGTTGGTGTGTGACTCCCATGACAGACACAGACACACACACACACACAATCTGACATACACATAAACACATACACGTGATACATTTTAGTTTACCTTTTGTGTCCAGAAGTGAGGGGTCTGGAGCAGCTCACTCTTCGTGCTTCTATCCCCTCATGCTGCCTCTGCAGCTGTCTCCTACCTCCCGCACAGGATATCTGGATCTTTGCACTTCCTCCCAGCTGGCTGAAACTACAGGGGCTCGGTCTGGCTCTTAAATGGCCGCATCACCAGACTGGGCCCCTGTTCAGAGATAAGTCCATAGGCCATCCGATGGGCCCCCTGAGTGTGCGGGCACCAGCTGCCCCTACGGTAGTTCCGCTACTGATGACTCCTGTCTACCGTATAAACTGACTTCAAAGGAGATGTAATCATCAGAATTGAACCATGGAGCAGTGGAAGAAGGCTGCCTCACCTGATGAATCATGTTTTCTTTTAGATCAAGTAGATGGCCGGGTGCGTGTGCATTGTGGGAAGAGATGGCAGCAGGATGCTTCCTGTGTCGAGATTAAAAGTTGTGTTTTCACATCCAATCCCTATGCAAAGTATAGTATTTGAAAGATTCACAAAGTACCGACTCAACACAAATTCGGATCTGATGGCATTATGCACATTCACAAATTATCGTTTACTTGCAAGTGAACAATAATTTGAAGTACTCTTTGCCTGCTAGCAGCACTAGCAGCAAACGGGTTAATTATGTGGTACCTCCCTATACTCCCATCTGCCACATGGCAGGTGTGAGCAGATTAGTTTAAAGTTGAATGTATCTCTTTTGCATTCAGAGATATCTTTTAATGCTCTGTGACACTGTGCAAATCATACTGATTGGTGGAACTTAATGCACATGCGCAGCAAGTCCTGCAAGTACATTAGGCCGTTGACTCAATGCTTTCCTATGGGGATTTTCAAGACGCCGGCCGTCCTCTTGCAATATGTGAGGATGTCCTGAGCCGTTTCATAAAGTCAAACTCAGTGAGACTCAAGGGAGCACCACTAATGGTGCAGGGACACTGCACCCAGGCCACTTCAATGAGGTGAAGTGGTCTGGCTGTCAGTAGTGTCACTTGAAGTGAACATGAGTCTGACAGGTCACTATTATTTGACATACTCGTGGTGATGCATGTAGAAGTTGGATGTTTGGTGCCACGATTGTTTGAGTTCATGTTGACATACATGGAAGGTGAGCTGTTGATTCCACATTGCCATCATTTTACCTGTGCAGCCGCAATCTAGGAGTGAACATGAGTCCTTCAAAAATTGTCATACCCACCTAATTATAAATAAATACAATAGTTTTTATATCAATCTTGGCCTTTGACATGGGATGTGGTGATCTCACAATTTTTTAATTTGTCCCAATCAGAATATACTAGTTGTGTAGATTGTGCAGCAGAGCCAAAATGATTATTATATTCTAATGAATAAGTAATTAACAACACATTCACTTACATAATGAGCAAGGGGCAAGGTAACTGTTATATCGTGCTGACTCTGTCATTCTCCCACTGTGTGTTTGAGTCACTAGTTGGCCGTTCATAACTCTGTTTGCTTGTAGGTTGTCACATTTCTGTAACTTACTGTGTATCTGTATGGCTGTCTATTGGTCAAGTATTCTGGGTAATTAATACAAAATAGTACAAAGTACAGGGTTCTTTGTACTATTTTGTATTATTTTATGTTTTATGCATTTTCACATTTATTACTAGTGCCAATCCACCCAAATTCCATTGTGTTTAACTTTGTTTTTTTTTACATTCTTGGTAATTAATTTATGCAAAAAGTGTGTGAACGATGTATGACTTATTGTCCAATTTCATTATTTAGATTCTTGTTTGTTCTGTACATGCACATCACTCACAGTTTCTGTGTGTTTGTCTCACCTACGGTATGTATACGAGACCTCCTGCATATGTAACAATTAAACTTGTTAAAGACACTTGTTAACAAACACTAATTAAATGGATTTTGGAAATACATTGTCTTGTGTACCTGCAAGAGCGATGTCAATTTAACAGCTCAATAAAAAATGCAAACATTGCCAGAAGTAGTTCAAATGGTTATTAGAAGCTAGTATAAAAATAATGAGCAATTTAATAAATCACAAGTTGCTGTTTTATTAATAGAACATTATGTTTTACCCAACCACCTAAATGTCATTAGAAAATGCAGTTTGCTAATCCTGTGACATAGTTACATAGTTAGCTGAAAAGAGACTTGCGTCCATCAAGTTCAGGCTTCCTCACATTTGTTTTTTGCTGCTGATCCAAAAGGCAAAGCCTCCCCCCTCCCCCCCAGGTGTGAAGCGCTTCAAGTTTTGCAACAAACTAGGTGGGAAAAATTCTTCTTGATTGACCCCAGAATGGCAGTCAGATTAATCCTTGGATCAAGAAGCTATTACCCTACATTGAAAAATTATATGCTTGAATATTCTGTTTTTGCAAGTGTGCATCTAGTTTCTGTTTGAACATCTCTATGGACTCTAATAAAACCACTTCTTCAGGCAGATAATTCTACATCCTTATTGTTCTTACAGTACAAAATCTTTTTCTTTGCATGTGACAAAATCTTCTTTCTTCCAGTCTAAACGCATGACCTCTTGTCCTATGTAAAGTCCTGTTTGTGATTAGATTTCCACACAATGATTTGTATTGGCCCCTGATATATTTATATAATGTTATGATATCCCCTCTGAGACAACGTTTTTCTAAACTAAATAGGTTAAAATTTGCTAACCTTTCTTCATAGCTGATATGTTCTATTCCTTTTATTAATCTTGTAGCCCGCCTCTGCACCCTCTCCAGTGCCATAATATCCCTCTTTAGTACAGGTGCCCAAAATTGCACAGCATATTCAAGATGTGGTCTTACCAGTGATTTATAAAGAGGCAAAATTATATTCTCATCCCGAGAATGAATGCCATTTTTCATTCATGACAATACCTTACTGGCCTTAGCCACTGCTGTTTGACATTGCACATTGTTGCATAGTTTGTTGTCTATAACAATTCCCAAGTCCTTTTCGTGTGCGGTTATCCCTGATTTGCTTCCATTAAGGGTATATGTTGCTTGTGCATTCTTTACGCCAAAGTGCATAACTTTGCCTTTTTCAACACACCAGATTGCACTGATGACTGATACACAGCCTATGTAAACTGCGACAGGACCGGATTACCCACACTTCTGAGGAAGCCAGGCTGGGTGAAATGTGTCAAGTGTGGTACTGGAAGGATTTTGACCCATTTATTACTGTTTTCTATATATACATTATACTATATATTTTATAACAATATACTAATAAAGTACTTTTTAATTATTATTTGTGACAAACTGCTGTCACGGAGTATCATGCCCACATATGCCCCTTGCTTGCCTGCTATTGTTTTCAGGTCATCACGCTGGGATCTGTGTGGTCCTCTTGTTCACAACTCATGTTTGGGCTGATTAGAAGATTGTGCTCGTAATAGAAATGAGGCTTAGTTATTAATCTGTAGGTAAGTGTTAGTGTCTCGTTGGGATATGCTACTGGAACTCACATGCTTTCTGAAGGCTAAGGATCATTAACATATCAAAGGACTTCCTGTCTAAGAGACAGTCAAGACATATGGCAAGTGAGAGAGTTGGTTTATACTAAACCCAGACTTCCAGGTCACTTATGTGTGACTTCTCACACCTTACAGAATACCTATGTTGGGGTCCCAGCTTCAAAGAGGAACTTAAGTTGTAAGCTCTGGCCTTCTATGGATCTGAGGAAGCCACCCAGGTGAAACGCGTCATTACGCAACAAGACGCACAACGTCAGTACGTACTTCACGAATCTCTATTTCCCGCCAGTGAAATGTTACCACCTTAGGACCGCAAGTGCTAGCCGCGAGCCAGAAGGTGGGAGGAGTATCACTTATGTATCAATAAAGGATTTACTCTGTTTAAAGTTGCCGTCCTGACTGCTACATTCCACCATACCATCCTTTCTTTTAAATGTTATATTATCTGCACAGAGTTACACTATAATTTTTTTCCCTTGTCTCCCCTTTTTTTCCTATTTATGTTTTGATCTAATTTGAAAACCATACTGCCTCAACTCCTTTTTCTACACACTGAGGAGTAAGTGTTTTATTTCTACCAATTTCATCACTAAGTACACTAGAGCCACCAAAAGTGTGTGCAAATACTGTGTATAAATTAGCATTTATCACAAAATGCACAAATTTCAAAATAAGTGTGTGCAAATACTTAAATCTATCTGTATCAATAGATCACTTGAGCCAGTGCACGGTTTTGCACTTTCACAGTTTTTTCACTGTGTATATATATATATATATATATATATATCTTTTGAAGTATTTAAAGGCACGGTGCACTATTCTTCCACTACATTTTAAGTGTTTCTCGAGCTATTTTCACTTTCATATGTGCTTGCTTGCCTTTTTAAATACTCTATAAAGGTCAGACTAGTTTGTCTTTTTATGGTAAATCATTCTTAGCACCTTTTTTACTTGATTTTTTTTTTTTGTATTTTGTGTCTTCCATGCAATGAATTAACCCCTTTTGAAATATTAAAATGTGTTTGTGGGGAGTTTGGATATATTGTAGATTTTTCTGTACTTAAGGGATAATTTAAAGGGGTTTTCTCACGCAATTATCTCTCAGGCACAGATGATCTTGGGAGGGAAACTTCTGTAATGTTGTATGAGACACCCCTTGTAGGGGTCTGTGCATAAAAGCCATGTGTAACCATATAAATATATATTCCTTTTGTACCCTTCATCAAGTCTTGACGGATGTTTGGGTAACCAAGGGCTCTGATCACTGTTTCACTTGGGATTTGGGAGACTTACAATGGATGTACTCAGTCAGAGTATAGGGGATCCATTACATTAAGTCCCCTTTTTATTGTTTTACTATCTTATACCTATCATTATATTTCCTCGTTCATCCTACATATTCCAGGTGGGGATAATACCACCAACACTGTTCTAACCAGAGCAAGTCATTGCTCTGGAAATTGTAAGTAGGATACCATCTATTTATTACCTACTATTTGTACAAATATACTACACCATAAGTTTTTTTCCTATTTGTTTTGTTTCTATGTATATATTGGACATCAATTACAACAAAGCTCCCCATATCCTAAGACGGGGATTGTACTGTCCAGGCGATATACAGCAGAGCTCTCAGTAGCTCAGTAAATTGTGAGTTAGTCCTCTATACACCTTATACAAAGCACGGCATATATAAATTACATATTGCACTATTTGTTGTTCTTTACCTTTTTTCTTTCAGGTTCTAAACTCGATTATCACCGGTACATACCGACCTCAACAAAGTATATGTAAATATATGCATTTATAGTGACACAAGGGTGCTGAATATTTACCCTACATCTTCTGGGCATGGTTTGTCACTTTATTTGTTACAGCTTGTATTGTTTTTTTAGGTTTTGGGAATCCTCGTCGATTTACCGCGGCTTATTTTTGTACTATTATACCGAGCACCTATCTCTGTTTTTCTATATAACTTTATATATTTCACCCTGAGGACACTGGGATTATCGGATAGGTTGAGTATTCAAAGAAAAATAGTATTTTTTTCTTTCCAAAAATTCTGCACTCTTGACATCTTTTGAATGGTGTTTTATTTTAATTGAAATTATTTTTGGCATTTTAATACTTGTCATTTCTTCGATAATGGAGATACTAAGAGGAATGCATCAATACAGCATTGATAATTGATGTCTGCACCGTCTGTCGTGTTGTGTAGAAGTCGATTTTTCATGTAGGTGTCATCATCACTACAAATGTATACATTTTGTTTCATGGAATAATATACACACTGCACGTCTTCTCTCTCCCTTGCACTACTCAATAAACTCAAGGTATTATTACCCAGTCCTCAAATCAACAGTGTGATGAGGCATTATGAATGGTTCTGATTGTTTCAACCTCTCTGATCAGCTTGGGACTAGCAAAGTGTATAAAACCATTAATTTAGTAATTATGTATGTCACAACACACAGCTATGCAACACCCATGATAGTAAAAGCCTTCTACATTTTATTTAATGCAAGATTTAGCATTTGATGGTTAAACTGTGCTTACCACTAAATAGGTATTAATTAAATATAAGGCAATCCTAGGCAGCTGCCTAGGGCCCAAAGGCAGCAGAGAGGCCCTCAGAAGCCTGCTTTTGTTGGCTCTATTAACCATCGCTATGTGAAGAATGAAAGGGTGGTCCCAAACTGGTAACCTACCTAAAACCCCATGGGATCGTAATCCTTCTTTGGTTTTTATACCAGACAATTTAGGGGCCCATGGCCCAATAAATTAGGGGCCCATTGCCCATTGCCCATTGACCTAGGGTAAATTTTTTACTTTTATGTTTTCTGTATTAATCTTTATCAAAATCAATACTGTTTATTTTTATGTTTTCGTTTTTATGTTTATCCAGAGATAGACTTAGCTACTAACATAATAGTAATATGAAAGCTATTTTCATCTGTAGAATTACACATTAAGAAAAATGTTAAATACAAGACTCTCATGTTACCTCCTTTACTAAATGGGAACGAGATATTGGGGAATCCTTTCCACTTCTGGAATGGACTAAAGCTACACTCCTAGTTAAGCGCTGTATACATAGCGTCGCTCTATATGAAACACATCTAAAGATAATATCTAGATGGTATATGGTTACGGCTAGACTCTATAAAAAATCATCTGTATATTCTAGGAATTGTTGGAGATGTGGAAATGAGGAGGGCATTATTTACCATATATGGTGGGAGTGACAGGGTCTTAATAACATAAAAACTCAAATGCTTGGTCTTGTTCATTCTATTTTCAAGGAGATAAAAGAAATTAGCCCTAAACTTTTCCTCTTTAACATTGGTTTTCCTTCACAAGATAAATATCAAAAATATATTTTGACCCACTTATTTTTTGCCATTAAAATATGTATAGCTAGGGCTTGGAAATCTTCTATCCCATTAATATGGCATAATATTATGGAGCAAATAGATTATCAGCACAGGATGGAATCAAACCCCTTCTTTGGCACTAGGGATTTGGTCAAACTATGGTTACCCTGGACAAATAGACAGTATATAAGACAATAAAGACTGTGATTCCTTTTGACCCCTATGTTGAGTCTCAGAAATTTAATTTATTTCTATTATAATTTTTTCTTTTTTTTTTAATTATGTTTATCAATGTGACAGCTATACCATGGAAATCTTTGGTGTGAACTATTTTGATAGTGGTTGGCATTGGACAAATGTAGCGTGATTGAAGGATACACCGTGTGTACGATGGTTTTCACTGAACGTTGTATTCTATGTGGAAACTTTCGGTGTTTAACGCTATACAATGCCTATATTATAATACATTGCCAGTATGCTCTTGCTTAAAGCAGTTATATTGATGTGTATTTTTTATTTTTTTTGGTCTATATTATTATATTTTTTTTTATTTTCTTTAAGTTAATGATATAAATTAGAATTTTTTTTTGTTTGTTTTAACATATGTTTAATTGTTTTAACGCGTTGGAGAATTGCCTTTGGGGTACCTCACACGCGAATGTTATAAACTTTCACATAATAAAATAAAGAAATTATAAAAAAAGAAAAACGTTAAATACAACAAATGACAACTTAATACACTTAATTTTTTTTTTCAGCAAGTTCTAATAAAGAGTTTCAGTTTAAACGTGATGCGCGCCATGTCAAAGAATTTGCAGATCATCCGTATAAAGTAACTGTAATCTGTAAAGTTATA
Organism: Pelobates fuscus; assembly: GCF_036172605.1. Taxonomy (NCBI): domain Eukaryota; kingdom Metazoa; phylum Chordata; class Amphibia; order Anura; family Pelobatidae; genus Pelobates; species Pelobates fuscus. Next base: position 331,426,945 of record NC_086319.1, read on the forward strand.
TGAGAGTCTGTGTAAACCTGTTGTTCCTTTTAACTTGAAGGATTGTCTTTGTTGAAGGTGGTAGACAAAGACCCTTGTCATGTGATCTGGCTTCAGAGGATAGATTCTCTTACTTTATAAAAGGATTAATCAGAGTGGAAAACTAAAGACAAAACCTGTCTTTCTTTCTCCAAAGATCTGAGTATCCGGGCTCCACTTTTCATTTTCTTTATCTAGATTTTCCGTCAAGGAACACAAGGAAGAGAACAAGCATTGTAATACACTTCAGAGGGCCTGAATAATGAAGCAAAAACGGAGACAAAATTTGGTGTTTGTCAGCAGGAAAACATACATTTTGTAAATTTATTTTGCTTCTGGGAAAAACTAGTGTCAATAAATATTAAATCAACACTTTGCTTTTTAGTATGATGGATTTCCAATTATGTGCTTTAAAAAAACAAGACTAAAAATAGAAAAATGGAGTGATAGAGTCTGAATTAGCTTTGCATTAGTGTCATAATCTATCATAGACAAATAAGCACTTTAATGATGCAATACAATGATCTAATTTCATTAGACACTCTAGGCATTTTAACAGCTTCATTTTATTGAAGTTGTTATAGTGCCTGCAGTCTTGCCCCTTCTCCTATGCCCCCCCCCCTCCCAAAAGCCTTTAGTTCACTAATTAGAGGGCCAGAAGCACTGATTCAAGCCACACCTCCAAGCCCTTTGGGTATAAGAATCTTACTTCACTACTCTCAAACCATAACATACCGTGTTGTCACTCGCGCATGCACATTCTCTTTGCACTCTATGTCAGAATAGTGGAACTTCTCCAGGATGACACAACCCAAGGAAGAGGTCACGGTAGTGTTGAGGGAGAAAAGGTAAGTAATTAGTTGTTTTTATTTTTTAAATTTGCTATTTTTCTTTTCAATGGGGGAGACCTAATTGATTAGGGGCATCGGGGCTAGAGCATTAGGAAAACAGATATATAGTTTAAACAAAATGGAGATAAAAGTTACAATTTAGATAAGGCCTTTTTCATTTTTTCTTTTGACACATTTTATTCGTACAATTAAATCTGAGCATCACAAAGAATTATTTTGTTCTATCTGATACATCAATTTTCTCCACAGAGACATGTTAATACCAACACTTTGATTCTGTCAGGAGAAATGTTAAGAACTGGATCTATAACTAAGACAATAACCCACAGTAAAACAGTAAATTGTGTTGGACTGAAAACCGAATTTCAAAAAGTAGGTCAAGATAGAAAGCTGTTAACTTAGCTAAATTCTAGACTGTACCCAGACTTGGCTGTTTACAAAACTAAGCAAGTTGGGTCTAGATACACTTGCCAGGCCATTTTAGTGACTAAACCTCTATGTTTAAAAACACTCTTTATATATTTAATGAGGTTTATTGAAATATGCACGTCCAATGATTAATGAATCTCCCCATTCCTAGTCTCACCAAATGTTAGACATTTCCCACATTGAGAACAACCACCCAATAAGTAAAGAAAATGCACCCTTAACAACCACAACAAGCATTCACATGATTCTATCCTTGTATTAACTTGCTTTTGGATGATTAATGAGAATCTGCCTGTTACTCAGTCTCAACAACAATAAAGGGAATCTCTCATGTAGTAGCAACCAGTAGTGTCATTAATAATGGTAATCTATCTACATATCCATTAGGACTTAGAGCAGAAATAAAAGGTTTCCCATATTTAAGCCTGTACTACGGTTCCTTCATTTATCACTTGAAGGAACACTCCACTGCCCAAATTTAAAACAAACAGTGTTTAGTTCATATTCCCCAAATAAAAACATGTAAGCATTTAATTTTTTTTTTTCATTGGGGTTATATCTAAAAACAGCTCGCACATGTTTGTTTGCCATCTATCCCTGCACCGACTTTCGGTGGCTGTCCAATCATAGAGTTTCCAATACAGCTCAATGAGAAGTCTTTGCAAGGCAGACACTCTGAGCATTTGACTGTCTCTGGATTTTAGCTCCACTGAGCTAACCAGACAAGGAACAGGACCTGTTGAATCACGGGGGGAGGTTGTGGGGGGTAACAAGTTTCATTTATACTTTCTATTGAAATCTGCACTTTTTGTAAAATTAAAAATAAGGTCACACTCTTGACACCTAAAACATTTCAGCAAGCTTAAGTGCTTTATGGTTCCAGAGTGTGCCTTTTATTTCCCAAAATGTAAACATTAAAGTTACACTCAAAAGCACCATAACCTCTACATTTTAATTGATATATATATAATATATTTTCATTTCATTTTTAAACAGTTTTTAAGCATTTTCCCTAAAAACATGGGTCACACCGGCACTCAAATCTCACCTCTTTATGCCTACCAAAATATTCGTATGGTTTAGGATTTGGCAATGCTGAACTAAGGCAGACTTCCTGTGTGACAGTGTTTTTAAAACAGTAATGTAAAAATTAGAGACTGCATCCAAAGCTTACTTGCACCATGCTTGATGTGTCTCTCTAAAGGGACACTATAGACAAGAAAACAACTTTAGCATAATGAAGCAGTTTTGGTGTATAGATCATGGCCCTCCAAATGCACTCAGGGCAGCCATCAGGGGGTGATAATCATGACGCTTGTCACGGGCCCAGCGGCCCTGGGAGGCCCAGCCACCCGGGCCTCACATGTAGCAGCGGAACTGCCGTCGGTGCAGTTGCACCGGGCCCGCATGCTGTTGGAGCCTATCGGCCACCTGATGGGCCCTATATCTTCAGGGGCCCGGTCAGCGCTGCGGCCGTGCAATAGCGCGACCGGGCCCCTTTAAACAAATTGCAGCCGCAAAGTACTGCTTGGAGGAAGTGGCCGTCACTTCCTCCCAGCTCCCTTCCCTCCGCGCCGCGTCCCATCAGCCGCAGCCTTCCACCTGCAAAAAAAGGTAAGCAAAATTAGCTGTATTTGTGTATGTTAGTATGTGTGTATGTCAGTATGTATCTGTATGTATGTCAGTATGTATGTGTATATGTCAGTATGTCAGTATGCATATGTGTGTATGTATGTGTGTATGTCAGTATGTATCTATGTATCTATGTATGTGTGTCAGTATGTATGTATGTTAGTATGTGTGTATGTATGTGTCAGTATGTCAGTATGTATGTATGTATGTATGTATGTATGTATGTCAGTATGTATGTGTGTATGTATGTGTCAGTATGCATGTATGTATGTCAGTATATATGTCTGTGTGTGTAAGTCAGTATGTATTTCAATATGTATGTATATGTCTGTGTCTGTCTGTTTATATATGTATGTATGTCAGTATGTGTGTGTGTGTGTATTTATGTATTTAAGCGTGTATGTGCATTGTGCATAGGAATTCGTTCATATTGTTTATTGTCCGGCCCCCAACAGTGTCTGAGGGACCGTGAACTGGCCCCCTGTTTAAAAAGTTTGAGGACCCCTGTCATTATGTATGTATTGTGACCAAAAGCAAGGAATTGTGCTGGAGGGAATCTATATACCTCCCCAGATTTTGCAAGGTTCCTACTTTGTGTAATTAGCCCCAGGGAAATGTGTTATGTTAAAATGAATATTGCACTTTAAATATGTGTATATTTGTGCCCTGGAGTGGAGCACTTGGAGAGTAGGGTGGGCCAGCGCTCCACTCCACATTTTGGAAGCTGCTTGTAACCTACAGGTGAGAAGTCCAGTTCCAGAGTTTGAATCCTAATTTAACTCACCTGAAAAGGATTGTCAATTACCGGTGCTATTAAGTACTCCCCTGCCAAGGGAGGAGGGTGATTGTGTTTGATTTCTGTGAGTGGAAACCATAGGCGTGCGCACTGGCTCTCTCACCTCCGTGCTGCACTGCCGTCTGCCGCCCGAGTTTGTCTCCTAATCCGATCCTTCACTATGCGAGCGGAAGCGCCGCATAGTGAAGGACGGGCTTGCTCCTCCCTCAGACCTCCCCAGTAATGTACGCGTTCGCGTACACTCGTTCTGTGACGTCACGCAGAGGCGGAGTCACGGCAACGCAAGGGTGAGGCCCAGCCGCAGTGCCAGAGGAGAGGGTGCAGAGCACAGGCACAGCATTTTTTTCCCAGGATGGGGTTCCGGGGCGGGCGGCTGGCTGGTAAAGTAAGTTTAAATTTGATTGATTTCTTCATGAGGCTGCAGGTTTGATTTTAGCGAGGTCCGGCTATGTTATTTATAGTTCTGAGATTCAGAATGAAATAGATATAATTGACGCCTGCATTTGAGAACATACCGTATATACTCGAGTATAAGCCGAGTTTTTCAGCACATTTACTCGAGTCAATAGTCTGTATTATGGCAATTTGCATTGCCATAATACAGACTGGGGCTGTGGGGGCTGCAGAGAGCGTTACTTACCTCTCCTGCAGCTCCTGTCAGCTCTCTCCTCCTGCGCGCCGTCCGTTCAGCACCTCGGTCAGCTCCCAGTGTAAATCGCGGCTCTCGCGAGACTTACACTGTGAGCTGGCAGAAGAGCTGAACGGACGGCGCAGAGGAGGAGAGAGCTGACAGGAGCTGCAGGAGAGGTAAGTAACGCTCTCTCACAGCCCCCACAGCCCCCCACTTTTTTTTTGCAGTGCAAATGAGGATAACATACAAGCACGTGGTACCCCAAAGGCATTCCACTTGCGCAGGTCAATACATAGGTAACGATGGGATATGTAGGAACAGTGCACAATTTTATATTTTAAGTACAAGAGGATCGTGCTGAGTAGGTAAGTATATAAGTCTCGAGTTTGCATATAGAGAACAAGCTAGTCAAGTCAAGTTAGTCGAACTGTGAGAAACTGGCTAAGCTGTAAGGTAGGATAAAACATCGTGTAGGCAACGTCAGCACCGCTTAGGCTGTAAAGTATATGGATGATGGTCGCTCGTTACAGGCTAGGTCTTATGTTGCATCATGCAAAATACGGGCTTTAGGTGTTGTGGGTACTAGTTTCCCTATAATGTGAGATATCCGCGTAAAGCATAGGCTTAAGCTGAACGCCAGGATAGTTATCTATTATCACGGGCCGCTAGGTGTCGCAGAGCATGTTGGCTGTGTATGTCAATTGGGGAATATACATGTTGCTAAGTGGGTGTCTCAATTTGCAAGCACAGTACATTGCCAAGTAAAGTGTAAGTTGCATGACTACTGCATTGGTATAGCCTGTGTGTAAGGTTGCAAAGCATTGAAAAAGCTTAATTCAGGCTAGCTTGGTGTGTATCTGCTGTAACGGGTCACCATGGGTTAATCTAGCTTGAAACAGTAAATAAACGGGAAAATAGGTCAGGTGAAGAGTCTTTTGCTAGACATTAAGTCCCAATGCTGTGTGGTTCATCCGATGCCTTGTATGGGCTCTCCCTGCGTTGTCGGCTGCGGCTGTGTTGCGGTCTGTGTGTCACCCGGTCCAGCAGTGCGTGGGTAGGGTGTGTGAGCGTGGGCTAGCATCTGCTGTGGCAGGTAGGAGTTCTTGGTGTCAGCTGTCAGCCAGGGGCATGCCGGTGTCACCTTCCTGCTCCGGGCTTGTGGCAGGGCCAGCTTTGTTTCCCCACTGGCTCGGGGGATTGAAGAGGCTGGGTGTATCCCTATTGGGGTAGGGCCCAGGTCTGTGGTGGTGTGTCGCCGCGTGCCGTGCGCAGGCCTCCGCCTCTGCTTGCGTGGGGGATGCGTCTGGGCTTTGCCCCTTGGGGCCCTTACCCCGGGTTGGCTCTTGAGACGGGTCGTGGGTTGAGTCGTCGGGCTTATGCCTTGGAGCTTCCTTGTGTCCCTCTGGCTGTTGCTCACTTGGGTCCTCGGCGTGTTCCCTCCTGCCTGCGGCTGCTGCTGTGTAGCTGTGTTTCTAGCTTCCACCTTTGCCCAGAAGTTTGCCATCAGCCTGTTCAAGCGGGTTTCCAGGTCGCCAGTTAGCTGTGTGGGCTCACAGGGTGCGAGTGGTTGGACCGGGTTAAACCCCACCGGTCCTGAGGGGGGAGGGGAAGCCCGATACTTCAGGTGCCGCATGCTTTGAAGGGCTGTAATAAAATAATGAAATTAAATAAAAAAATAATAATAAGAAATAATAAAAAAATATTAACATAATTAAAAAAATAATAATAAAATTGCCTACCCCCCACCAAGGCTCTGCATCACACACACACACACACCGCATTCATACACACACACTGCATCCATACACACACACTGCATTCATACACACACTGCACTCATACACACACACACTGCACTCATACACACACACTGCACTCATACACACACACACACTGCACTCATACACACACACTGCACTCATATACACACACACTGCACTCATACACACACTGCACACATACACATACTGCACTCATACACACACACTGCATTCATACACACACACACTGCACACATACACATACACACACTGCACTCATACACACTGCACACATACACACACTGCACTCATACACACACTGCATTCATACACACACACTGCATTCATACACACACACTGCACTCATACACACACACTGCACTCATGCACACTGCACTCATACACACTGCACCCATACACACTGCATTCATACACACACTGCATTCATACACACACTGCATTCATACACACACTGCATTCATACACACACTGCATTCATACACACACTGCATTCATACACACACACTGCATTCATACACACTGCACTCATACACACACTGCACACATATACGCTGCACTCATACACACACGCTGCATTCATACACACACTGCATTCATACACACACACTGCACTCATACACACACACTGCACTCATACACACACACACACTGCACTCATACACACACACTGCACTCATACACACACACTGCACTCATACACACACTGCACACATACACATACTGCACTCATACACACACACTGCATTCATACACACACACACTGCACACATACACATACACACACTGCACTCATACACACTGCACACATACACACACTGCACTCATACACACACTGCATTCATACACACACACTGCATTCATACACACACACTGCACTCATACACACACACTGCACTCATGCACACTGCACTCATACACACTGCACCCATACACACTGCATTCATACACACACTGCATTCATACACACACTGCATTCATACACACACACTGCATTCATACACACACTGCATTCACACACACACACTGCATTCATACACACTGCACTCATACACACACTGCACACATATACGCTGCACTCATACACACACGCTGCACTCATACACACACGCTGCACTCATACACACACGCTGCACTCATTATACACACACTGCATTCATTATACACACACTGTAAATAAATATTCAATTAATATATTTTTTTTATGATCTCATTTTATTTAGAAATTTACCAGTAGCTGCAGCATTTCCCACCCTAGTCTTATACTCGAGTAAATACGTTTTCCCAGTTTTTTGGGGTAAAATTAGGGGCCTCGGCTTATATTCGGGTCGGCTTATACTCGAGTATATACGGTACTTGAGAATTGAAGGAATCCACATTTATTTCTTAATAAATATTATGCCATTTATCATTATTCTGGAATGTTACAGCTCCATACTCTGACATATAAAATACTTGCAAGTTGCAATATACATGGCAGTTCGGAATTATTGCACTTCCAAAACACTAAGTGCATTTGATTGATTTTGCTCAATTTACTGGTGGATGTGTTATTGTATAGTGTAGTTTTACTTGTATAATGTCCTTCACAATGCAAGTGCACAATGCCTATATATAATAGACAACACATGTGCTAAAACAGTTTCCTTCAAAGCACTGGCATTAACTACTATACAGCCAGGATTCTCCATTCTCATGTATGCTTCTTCAATCCTAGAAGAAAAAATGGCCAATAGTTAAAATAGCAAAATAGTAAATAGAAAAATAATTTAAAAAAAGTTAGTGTGTTCAATTGTCCTAACTTGTATCCAGATTCAAAAATGTCTAAATACATAACAGCCATGTGTAAAAGCATGGCTGTGAGTGACTGACTAAATATTACATAATTTAATGAAATATTACATAATTATATGAATGCGGGTCTGTATGTATGTATGCAGAGTGCATTTGTGTATGTGTGTGTGTGTATAGATATATATATATATATATATATATATATATATATATATATATATATACACACACACACGTGTGCGGCGTGTGTGTTTGTGCTTTAGGGTGCACACCCTAATGCAATAGGCTGCACACGCCTATGGTGGAAACAGAATGCTGAAAACCCTGAAACAGTAAGGTTGTTTATGTTGGGAAATGGACAAGCCATCCAACCCAGTTAGCTAATTATTTTGTTTAGTTAGTGCTCAGAAGAGCAAGGATTTTGTTTTATATATTTTGTTACCTTTTATACCTTACTGTGCATTTATTTTGGAACCACAATAAAAGAGCAAGTCCTTTTACCTCATCCAGCGTGTGAAGTGTCTCTAAAGCCTGAAAAGACTGTGTGTAACACCCCAATCCCAGGACAAGGTACCAAGGGAAAGGAGTACTTTTATCACAGTATGTATGTATATATTTATGTATCTCATTATGAATGTATGTCTGTATGCATGTATGTCAATATGAATTTGTGTATGTGTATGGATATCTGTATATATGCATGTATGCCAGTATGAATGTATGCCATTATGAATGTATGTCTGTCTGTGTATGTATGTATGTATGGATGTCAGTGTCTGTCTGTATGTATATATGTATGGATGCCAGTATGAATGAATGTATGTGTGTATGCATGTCGGTGTATATATGTGTATGTCCTCATGCATGTGTGTCTGTATGTATGTTAGTATGTGTCTATCTGTCACTATGTATGCCTGTGTCTGTATGTGTGTCTGTTAGTATGTATCAGTGTGTGTATTCCTGTGGGTGGGATTTGGAGGCGGACCCTGTGGGTGCGATTGGAGGCGGGCCCCAGGAGGCCCAGATCCGGAGCTTAGTTAGGGGCCCCAAAATTTCTGGTGGCGGCCCTGAATGCACTACTCACTTCTCTGCCATTTAGAGTTACATCTCTAGTAACACTTCCCTGCCTGTGACTTGCACAGCCTTCCTAAATACTTCCTGAAAAGAAACCTAGACATTCTAGGTTTCTTTATTGCACTGCCTGTTTCTTATCTCCAGCTTTGTTAAAAGCAGTTTAAAGCCTGCAAGGGTCCTCCTTGACTGGGATTAAAGTTCAATGTACAGAGCAGGAGATAAAAACTTCTAAAGCAAGCTAAGATGTGATTTGGGAAAAAAATTGTAGGCTGTGTCAGTCACAGGCAAGGGAGGTGCTGTTAGGGCTGCATAAAGAAAAACAAATGTGATTTAACTTCTAAATGGCAGATAATTGAGCAATGAGACTGCAGAGGCATGATATACACAGATGATATTTACAAGGTTTGGTAAGGTTAAATTGTTTTGATGCCTATAGTATCCATTTAAACATGCACTGGGATCATTTTGTTATTGAAATCTTCTATACATTCACTGCTTTTTCCAATAACAAGCTGGAGCATGTCTATCAGTTGATATGTATCTATACAAGTATATTTTTCCTCATATTTACTGAATCTATTGTAAAGCTTTTCATTATTGTGTTGATTTCAATAACATATGTCTTTATCAATAGAGTACTGATTAGATGTAATAACCTGTATTCCTGCAAACAATGACGATCAATGTTTGAATCACTTGGTTGGTGGTATATTTAAAGGATTGTATCCAGATATGAAATGTCAACTTTTGGCAGCCAGCATTGCTCACATTACTCACAGACACAACTTCTGGAATAAAAGGGAATCATGACGGAATATTTCCGTCATGTGTCCTTAAGGGGTTAATAGGCATTTATCATCTATCAAAACATAGAAACATAGAATGTGACAGCAGATAAGAACCATTCGGCCCATCTAGTCTGCTCAATTTTTTAAATAATTTCATTAGTCCCTGGCCTGATTTTATATCTAGGATAGCCTTATGCCTATCCCACACATGCTTAAACCTATTCACGGTGTTAACCTCTACCACTTCAGCTGGAAGGTGATTCCGTGCATCCACTACCTTCTCAGTAAAGCAATAATTCCTGATATTATTTTTGAACCTATGCCCCTCTAATTTAAGATTTTGTCCTCTTGTTGTGGTAGTTTTTCTTTTTTTAAATATAGTCTCCAAGTTATACATGAATAATGCTTTCCTATGGGAAAGCCGCGCATGCGTATTAGGTCTCCCCCGCCGGCTGACGTCAGCCTGACCCAGCACCGAGGGACATCGGCGCTGGATTCAGATAAGTCACTGAAGGGGTTTTAACCCCTTTAGCCAAATGGGATGTGGGGTGATAGGGAGGGGGGCACTGCAGGATCCAGCAGTGCCAGGAAAACAGGTTTGTTTTCCTGGCACTGGAGTCTCTTTAAACAGGAACAGGCTGATTAAATAAAAATGAGACACAGAACTTTATTACATGTGACAGACAAAATGGCTGCATAACAAGAGAGGCAGAGAGATAGGAAGTGAGGCAAGACAAGATATCAACACACTTCAACTCCAGCATCACAGTGACCATAAAAGCCATTCAGTAAAATGTATCCAGCAGCAGTAAATCCTCCAAAATATTCATATCAGACACTAGCAATTATTATTAACAATTCCCTTCTCAATGGTGCCTAATCTGAAACTACTAAAGTTACCTTCAAGCACAGTTTTTCTAAAACAGTGATGGCGAACATTTTTGAGCACGAGTGCCCAAACCGCAATGCAAACCAACTTTTTTTTCTTGAGGTTTCAGTTTAAAAAAATAACTAGGGGTGTAGTGTGTGCAATGGGGTGCAGTGGGAACACTGTGTGTATGGGGCTAGTGTGTGTATGATGAGGGTGTAGTGGGTAGTCCAGCTGATAAGACGATTCCCATATTAGAACACATGGACACTTATAGATTTATGATCTGATTTTTCTCCAGTCAAATCTGCATCTGTATATCCTACAGCAGGGGTGCCCAAAAGGTAGATCCGAAACTGTTTTAAAATTACAGCTTCCACGATGCTTTGCCATTCTAAAGGCATGCAACGCTTAATGGAAGTTCTAGTTCTACAACATCTGGTGATCTACCTTTCGGGCACCCGTCCTACAGTCTGGAATCTCTGACACCTAAAAACTTTAGTCTAAGATGAGCAGATCTTTGAGATATTTTACTACTCTCTTGAGTGCAATTCATACTCTTTCATCAGACTCTTTGAGGAAGTTCCTACACATGGGTGTAGCTAGAGCATGAGCTTCCTTGAGATCTGTAAGATCTTTTGGTGTCTTGATTGAGTAGATAGCTACCATTGTCAGTTCTTTCTACTTGCATGCCAAGATAAGAGGCTAAGATTCCTGTTCTTTTGACTCCTACGTCTTTGTTCAATTATGTAACAATCTCTGTAGAGTCATGTTGTCTTTCACTGCACAATATCATGTCATCTGCATAAACCAGTAGATAAATCCATTTTCCATTTCTTTGTCTTTTATATAGACTTGGGTCTGCTTTACTCTGAATTAACTTGTTCTATGAGCATTTCACTCATAGAACAAGCATGACAATTACACACTAATTCACAATGACACTCATAGAGACACTTATGCACTAACATTCACACACTGATTTGCAACTCATACATACACTCATAAAACACTTTAATATGTATTCCTCTCTGTAACAAATCCCTAATACTCCAGCTGAGTGAAATCGTTGTAAATCTCCAAGTCCCAAGTGATGCAGTGATTATAGCCCCCCCCCCCCAGCCTAGACTTGATGAAGGGGTAAAACAAATATGTTTAATCATGGCCAAATGGCTCACTTATATACAATACAGAGACACAGTAAACATGCCCATGACACTCCCATAAGCACACACAAATATGTTGCCAAAATGCAATGTCACATGAGCCAGCAATAAATGACAAAATATGAAAAGCACCCAAAATTACCTATTTCCCAACTACTAACCCCCATAGGTTATACATCCCTGGATAGCCTGGATCTGAGCACCTAACATATCTGAAAAAAGCTCAGATCTAACTAACACAGCCGAAACGCCACCGGGGTAAAGTTCTGACCAGCTGCACACATGGTCCTATGCCCAAAACAGTTTTAAGGCGTTTTGTGCTTTTGCCGGTCAGCTTTGGGAGTTCCATGTGAAAGAAATACCGAACACATACTCTGGCTTATTGGTAGCGTTTGTTCGTACAAACCAGATGAACAAACCTAACGAATGGTGTTCTCCTGACGTGTGGGGAAGAAGCAGGCGTTCGTCAAAGTTCAGCAGTGTTCGGGAGTTTCAGTGTTTTTTTTTTTTTTTTTTAGTTCCACGCGATCGATGCCCAAACACCGCTGCCTGCATTCTTGCAAACAAGATGGCCGCCAACACAGTTCCCATGCGTTCGTACATACGAACTTCAGCCACCCAGCCGCACAATTAGAACCCACACTGATTGTAGTGTCAGGAAAGGTTAACAAGGATCAATAAGCTCAGAGGTGGTCGTCAGTTCGTGGGTTGGTTCGGTTCCTGAACAGTCCAAGGGAATTCCATGTATCAAATCTTTTAATAGCCTTTTAGCATGGCCCATAGTCAGTGGGCAGGAGGCTAGCCTCTACACTCCTCCAGGAGCACGTGGGGGAATAACCAGGCAAAGGGTTGTTCGTCAAACTCTCCTCTTGCTTACCTGCTCTCTGAGGAAGGAGGGAGTTAGTAGAGGGCCTTACAGAGCCCTTTTTCCAGGTCTGGGTAATGTTGAGTAAACACATCACTGCAGAACTAGGGATATTGGAACAAAAGGGAAAAAAATAGAAATCCACCACCCTCAAAGAAACCAGCCTGTGACACAGTTACATATTAATATGATACATAGCACCACACACACTCGTCCGTCTCCAAAAATCTCTGAAATGTAATGGAAAAACGTAACAGTTCAACATTTCAAATGAAAAGAGAGATCAAAGTTGGTCAGTGTCTTGGAACTGATAAGCAAGAATGATGTGTATAATATTTTTTATTTTAAAGAGTTCTGTTTTAGTAACTTCAAGTGTGTCTCTTCCAAGCCTTCTAACTATTAAATAAAATAACTTAATTTAAATTAAGCTGTTACAGTGAATACAGTGCTTCTATAAAGGAATACTATAGTGTCAGGAATACAAAGCTGTATTCCTGCCACTATAGCTCCCTCTGCTTCCCCTCTCCCTCGCGCTGATGTCCCTCGGCGCTGGGTCGCTGCTCTGACTCCTCTGTAATTGTAATCCGTTTTTGAATCATTTGGAAAGCTTACTTTAGTTGTCAAGTGAAACGGTTACATGGAACTTGTGATTTCTTTTATGGTTTGAGTTGTAGTAACTATTTTCCCAATGTTATTGTAAAAGGCTCTTTTGTACAAAATATGTTGCTTTATACTCTTGTCTTTGTTCTTTTTCTGCAACCAAAGATAGTAATTATTATATATAGTTAAAATAGTGAAAATGTTGTTGTATTCTGCGGCGGCATTGAGGTTAAGTCTTTTTCTATATAGCTAAGGCAGGGATAGAATTATAGAGTTTAGAGTTTATCTAAAGGACCTCCATTCATTATAAAAGAAAAGTAGTTTATTCATGCCTCATCCCACATTTTCTTTTTAATGTTTCCGATATTGTTCCGTAGGTTTGTCTCCTTCAGCTATAATGTAAGTAATTAGGGATAAATTGTTAGTTCTTATGTGCGTGTTTTTCTTTTGTTCGACTATAATTTTGTCTAAATATAATAACCATATTATAAAGCACTACAACATTGCTTAACTCTATAGAATATATGAAATTACACAACTAAATCTGTTAATAAACTCTGTGCTGCTACTTTATGTAAACTGAAAGATTATTAACATTTTAGCTTCCACTTAGCAAAGCAGTGTACAGTATATATTATCTGATTTGTACAGTATTGTTGACTGTAGTGAGAGGCACATGCATAGGGTGTGCCAAGTGCACGCAGACAAACTCAAGTATGGGTATGATTAGTCAGTCCTATCTCCAATTTATGCCTCTAAGTGACTTGTACAGTACTGTGGACTGTAGTCATAGCCATACGCAGATGGTGTGCCAAATATATTCAGGCGCACCATTGTACGGGCCTGATTAGTCATCCCTATTTCCAATTTATATCCGTAGTTGCCTTTGAGTTAATTTTGGTGCCTTACGATTGGACTGATCTGGTAATTAATTTAACTTTGTTTAAATAAAGTGTATTATTCATTATGATGAAATAATCAATAATCTATCATATACCTTTTATGAGAAAAAACAAATATCCCTTCTGAATAGGCAAATGACTTGCATTGCAGGCACTAATCCTTTTCTTATTCATTTCATTTGACCACTAAAATAAAAAAAAAATATGAATTAGAAAGAAAAACATTATTATCAAGCTCACCAGGAAATTTCGTAATGCACCTGAGTTATAGTTAATTCAATCAGTGCCTTAAAATATGCATCCCTCTGTATTTTGTAGCTAAGACCTGTGATTCTATCTAGATTTAATGAATTCAGTTCTTTAAATCTCAGTCTACAAAGAGGTAAAATAACCCCAGGACTTTATTTTATTCACATGCTCACAATGTGCTGTTAGGTTAACCTTTGATAGAGACTAGAAACCATTTAAATCATTTCTTTTCCTTTTTCTTTTATCTATGCCACACTTCCCAGTTATGTTTCTTTATTTATGAGCTTTTTAACTTTAATCACAATTCCTGTAAGATTAAACATTGTCCGCATAGTAATCAGATGATAAAAGCTATTAAGACCACACAAAGGCTTAAGATTGTCTCTTGGAGTAGTCCGGAGTGACACTGTTCTGTCTCTTTTCAGGAAGTAAGGTCATGTCAACCTTTCCATGATCCGTTAGGTGCTGAGTCCTAAGTTTAATTATTCATTGCATAGATATATCCTGGGAGATTAGTATGCATCTCAGTGAGTTGTCACAATGCTGTCTAGGCAAAATTTACTACAATAGTCAAAGCAGTTACAGTCAAACAGAATGTTTGTGACATACCATATGGCTTTGGTCTATAGGAGTGCAATGTAGCATTTTACACTTTTTGATAGCCTAAATAGATAGGAAAGTAAGTACCAGGTGTTCGATCCATGTTCTCGTTTTTCTGTCCGTAAAATCCATTTTACATAGTTGAATAAATATTACGCAAAAAAAAAAAAAAAAAAGCTCATTTTGCTCAACCTTTGGTCCATAATCATAAACATATTCTTTCTGAACTCTCTTATAGTCCACTTTAAGCCTGTAAGTTTGCATGAAGTAGAACATTATTTTATTACCAGTATATTTCTTTGATTTTATTTTCATTCTTTAGCATTGATTCCATATGTATAAGCAGCATCTTAAAACAGATAGTATCATGAAAATAAAATAATAATTTGTATGCCTACCTAAGATATTGTGGGATTCTTTTTTTAAACAGAGATAAATGACTGACAAATTATGAGATATAGGTAGCTATTAATAAATTGTCCGATAAACTAAAAGAAAATGCATTGAGTTAAAGGAGCACTATAGTGCCAGTAAAACAAACCCGTTTTACTGGCACTATAGGGTTATTAGGTGCTCCCCTCCCTCATGGCCCCCCTCCCGCTGGGCTGAAGGGGTTAAAACCCTTTCAGCCACTTATCTTAATCCAGCGCCGGGCTCCCTCGGCGCTGGTGATCTCTCCTCCCCCTGCCGATGTCAGCTCCTGAGTGGAGCTGAATGTGCATGCGAGGCCAGAGCCGTGTGCGCATGCAAACTGCCCATAGGAAAGCATTACTCAATGCTTTCCTATTGGGATCTGAACTCACACTGCATGAGTACAATGCGATTTTCACACTGAGAATCGCAGAAGTGCCTCTAGTGGCTGTCATGGAGACAGCCACTAGAGCCTGGATTAACCCTGCAGTGTAAATAAAGCAGTTTCTCTGCCCGCTTCCTCAACTCCAACTCTCTCCTTGACCCTCTTCAGTCAGGCTTCTGCCCCCTCCACTCTACTGAGACTGCCCTTATCAAAGACACTAACAACATTATCACAGCTAAATCCAAATGTCACTACTCCATACTAATTTTTGACCTCTCTGCTGCCTTTGACACCGTTGATCGTGTTCTCCTTCTCCAAACTCTTCAATCACTGTCTCTCTGACTCTGTCCTCTCATGGTTTTCCTCTTACCTCTCTCCCAACGCTCATTCAGTGTCTCCTTTTCTAATGATACCTCCACCATTCGTCCTGTCTCAGTTGGAGTCCCCCAAGGCTCTGTCCTTGGTCCCCTTCTATTTTATCTTTACACTGCCTCTCTTGGCAAACTTATTACCTCATTTCGATTCCAATACCACCTGTACGCTGATGACACCCATATATATCTCTCCTCCCTGCACCTCTCCCCTGATGTCCTGCAATGTGTCACCTCTTGCCTTTCTTCTATCTCTGATTGGATGTCCTCCTGCTTTCTGAAACTGAATCTTTCCAAAACAGAACTTTTTGTCTTTCCTCCTCCTAATATTAATCCTCCTCTCTCGCTCTCCCTTTAGATTGGTGGTAACCATATCAGCCCATCCTTACAAGCACGTTGTCTTGGTGTTACTTTTGATTCTTTCCTCCCCTTTGAGCCTCACATCCGGTCTGTTGTCAAATCATGCCAATTCCACCTTAAAAACATCGCCCACATCTACCCCTTTCTTACACAAGATGCTACTAAAGAGCTTGTCCATTCTCTAGTAATCTCTCGCATGGACTATTGTAACTCTCTAATAATTGGTCTGTAATGAACGCTGCTGCCAGACTGATTTTCCTCTCTAGTCTGTCCTCTCATACCTCACCCCTCTGTCAGTCCTTACATTGGCTTCCTGTATGCAATAGGAGTCAATTCAAATTGCTAACCCATACCTCTCTTCACAGATCCATAGGTATGCCCCTTCTCGGTCTATTCGCTCTGCCCGTGACCTTCTTCTGTCTGCTGCTTGCACCCTTACGGCCAACTTGCGCTTGCAGGCCTGCTCGCGGGCGGCTCCCTTCCAATGGAATAGCCTGCCTACCGCCATCAGTCTCTCCCCTAGTCTTCAATCATTTAATAAGTGCCTTAAAATCCATATCTTTAGGAAAGCCTATGGCCTCCCAGACTAACCTCTACCTCACATACCCGTCTCTTGCTCTCTCCTAAGGGGCAGCACTTTACTCTCTCCTCCAGCTCTGCTTCACTCCTACTTAAGTAGACTGCTATTTCCTGCCCTAAGGTGTTTTATACCCCACCTCCTATAGACTGTAAGTTCATTTGAGCAGGGCCCCTATTGTTTCTGTAAGTTTTCTTTTTATTGACCTATTTATAGTTAAATCCCCCCTCTAATAATATTGTAAAGTGCTACGGAATCTGTTGGCGCTATATAAATGGTGATAATAACTGCTATGTTTACAGCTGCAGGGTTAAAACTAGGGGAACTTGGCACCCAGACCACTTCATTGAGCTGAAGTGGTCTGGGTGCCTATAGTGGTCTTTTAACTACCCAATGCCGGACTATCTCGGTATATCTCCATTTCCAGTCCAGGTAGTGGTTTTGTGACAAAGGAAAATGTCTGCTTTTCATTATCTGTTTGCACTTTAAAAAAAGGCAAATATAATATTAAATTTTCCAATTGTTTTGTATGTTTCTTATTCACAGAATACAAGTTCCGTTATATAGCTTTCTAGTAACGAATTGTTAGTTTCCTACACATTTTCTTCATTAATCTTAGTCTGGAAGATAAACACACTAAGGGCAAAACGTCATGCTTGAACTGCTTCTAAAGGTTTTTCTTAAAATTATGCTTGGCTTTGTTCACATTGGGGTACATTGATTTAACTGATAAGCTTAAAGATGGTATGGCCATATGGTGTGACTAAATCTCCATATTTATCTGCTACAGATGATATTAAAGAGTTATTCCAAGCACTATGACCACTTCAGTGATATAGCCGCTTATTAGCTGAGGTTTAATTCAACCTCTCGGAGCAGAATTAGCTAGCCAAGAACTAGAGTTCCTACCTGACTGGTTTAAATCTGTGCATGTTGGGTGTCTGTCATCAGCATGCATATCACACTGATGATAGTTGACCAATGGTGGCATGTCTACCCCTTCTCCTCATCCCATCCTTCAGGACATCCCAGTCCATTGCAGTCAGGTGGAACCACCAGAGGAAGCTCAGGCTGCAGGGAGAACGTGGTCTCAGCATGAGATAATAAAAAAGTGATTTATTTATCTTTTCTTTCTTTCCCTCTTTTCCTCCGTAAATTAAATTCATTGTTTGTGTGGACCAGGGTATACTGGAAAAGGGGAGAGATCGCGTTTTCTTCTTGGTAAACACTTTTCTAATAAATAAATATATTCTATTGCAGTTTACCATTATAACATGTGTTTCTTAGAACTTGCACTGCTCCTCTTTACTAGAAAGTGTACTACAGAAATGGTTTTACCATCTTGACAGCATAAGTAGATGGAAATATAAAATTAAATGATTATAACATTAGTTATTTTATTTCCTTGTTGCATCACATAATACAGAATCTTCTGGAGGACTCTGATAAAGAAGGGCAGTCTCTATTTTATATAATCTCACTAATTAGATTTTTTCCTGCAGTAGGCAGACTGGTTTGAGACCTAAAACCATAACATAACACAGTGGGGGAGGCAGATAGAACTGTGAGCATTTGCATGCATCTTTACTGGATCCTGCTGCGGAGAGACGGTTTATAAAGATTTTTAAAAGTTCATCTTTTCCAATTATCACAGACACTCCAATTTCCTAAACATTGGTTCATCTCAGTGCCGACATACATGCATAGTTATTGAATGATAATTGTTGAGCCACTTGTGCATGCAATTATAAGTGTGAAATATTGCAGTTATTGAAGGAAGAAAAAAAATCTATGTAACAGCAGTAATTGAACGTAAGTTGGCATTTATAACAACTTCTGCATAAATATACCTCTTCTGTTTGTTACTTAAACCTATCAGCAGATCATTTGTGAAGAGTCACGGAATAGAATAAATCAAATAAGGCTTGTTAAAGTTTGTAAGTAATCACAGACAAGAAATGGAATGTGAATTAAACTAGCATTCACAAATGTCAAAACAAGATAAATACCAGTCTTACTGCAAGTATTCAGTAAGATGAGAAACAAATATTGCATTACTATGATTTGTAGTAGTATTAAATAGATAAATGTACATTTGTGACAAGGGGGGCCTTCTCTCTCCATAGAACTAAGGTTAAACGTTTCATTTCAGATCTAAAAGTAAAAAAAATTCTAAAAGTATTAGCTTGTTTGTGGGATGTAATATGTGTATACAGTGGCGTACACACAATCAATGGGGCCCCACCCTCCGGTGCGAAACTGATCCATGGGCCCCACCCTCCCTCCATCCCCCCCGACAGGCACATACATACATACATACATACATACACATACAAACACATACAAACGGAAACACACATAGACACATAGACACATACAGACACATACTAACGGAAACACACACATAGACACATAGACACAGACAGACACACAGACACACAGACACACACATACAAAGACACATACATGAAAGTAGAAAATAATCCAGGCACTCCAAGGTATTCCAACAAATAGGCAATTTTATTGGACCCAAGCACCAAAGAACAACGTTTCGACCCCTTAGGGCCTTTGTGAAGCTTGATACACACACAAGACACACATACATACAAAGACGCACACATACAGACAGACAGACACACTTACATACATACAAACAAACACACACATATACAAAATATTTTAGTCACCCTCCTGTTTCCTACCTTTTAGGTGACATTCCCTGGGGTCCAGTGGTGGCTCAGGCTGGTGGGAGTCAGAGTTCCCAATCTGATTCCCTGTCCTTCCTCCTGTGTGGGCTCTCTCTGATAGCTGGGAGGAGTGATGGGCAGTCACTTCCTCCCAGCAGTGATGTCTTCACAGGGGACCCGGTCGCACTGTTAAAGCGCCCAGCATTGACCGGGCCCCCTGAAAATCCATCTCCATCGGGTAGCCCTTACAGCATGGCCCCAGTGGTTTGCCGCCGGGGCCGCAAAACATGGCGGCTGGTATAGAAGTGATGGGCCCGGTCACAACTGCGACCCCTATATGTACGCCAGTGTGTGCATAGGTGCATACAATAAATTGTTCACATTTATAAGAAACCTCATACAATTTCACTAATTCTGGAACATCACTACTACCAGAATGTGTCAGTAAAATGTTATTTTTTTATTTTTTTTTAATACAGTCGTGATGCCTTCATATTACAATAAGTTATATAGCACCAGCATATTCTGTACGCTAGATAAACAGGAAAACCAATTGTAACAAACTGTGAACCGACGGGAACAGTCGGTAAAGTGGGCCCTGACACAAACAAGCATACAATGCAAATCATGGTACATTTTATTAATTTCTAGTTTGTAATAAACAGGACAACGCAAGCTGCAGTGCAAACTGGAAAGGAAGCCCTGTTGTGTCCTCAGTTTGCTCAGAGCCCTCCATCCTATACCCTTCCTGGCTGCTACAATACACCCCATGAATAGAGTGGTGCACTGACAGAGAAATGTCTTTCTCTGCAGGAAGAGAATTAGATCTGGATTAATGGAGAAATTAAATGGAGCTATATGAATACACTTTATCAACAACTGTTGATCTGCAGCTCCCATGATCCTCAGAGACCCACTTGAGATCTATCTTCTGGCTGCAACATAACCAGAGGAAAAACACACAAGTACATTTTCCATACATCCGTCTCTGTGCTCAGTTCTATGTTATCACAAGCTTTTTGGTTTTCTTACTAAGATATCACTGCAAATATGTTTCCGTTTACTACGCAGCCTTATACAATTAATCATGCCTGCTGGGATAAATATATGAAACAGGTCCAGTTGTAAACTAGGAGGGGATTTATTCTTACTTGCTATTTAGATCACAGGGTTCTGTTGTCGCTTTAAATGTATGTCTTTCCAAGGGTATAAAGTCAACTGAAACACAACACTTTGTCCAGGTGAACAATGAAGACCACAGTAAGGAGGGGACAGATGACATTTGAAAAGACAAGGGACAGATGTTTAATAATTATAGCTGTGTAACTATTATGTTAGATTATAGAGTCTACCAAATCTAAATGTATAAATATAGCATGTGAAAGCAATACAGCTATTTGTGTTTATATAATAGACATTTGGGCATTTGTTTTTGTCTGAAATTCGGCTAGTCATCTATTTGTCCGAAAGTCTAATGAACAAATGAAAATTAAAATGAATGAAACAAAGACCAAATTGATTGTCGGAGGAAATTTCGTCCTGAAATTTGTTCTTCGGTGTCGCAAGTAGGGGCATGTCTACTAACAAGCAAGCAGTCAGTGGTTTCTCGCTGTAAGAAGAAAATACGAGTAACTGGTAGCTTTTGCTGCTGAGTTACTAATCGAGCAAAAGTAGACCTGGCACAGGTCCCCCATGCCCCCCATCCTGGAACACCTACTATAATAATTAAGTGGGGGGGGGCATAGTGTCATAGTGTCATGAGTTTGGGCCATTAAAATGATTAGGGGCCTCCAGCCCCCACTCTCAGTCACAAATGGGGGCTTTTAATAGTTGAGATACTATGGATTTTTATGTTGGCCTTTTTTGGGGATGAAGAAAAGAATATTATAAAAAAAAGACATCCAATGGTAAATATTATTTTTCACAGCTATTTAGTTTACTGGCCACCCCTCACTATTAGAGTGAGGGAGGTGTGGAAGATACGTTTTATTGGGGGTTGACTAGAGACTTGGGGTTCCTTAGTCTCCGGGGGTGGGAGAAGATAATTTTTAGGGGCCTGGGAACCTCTAGTCACAGGGTGAGATAATTGTTATGGGTAAGATAATAGGTCTATGCCCCTTATTATTTAGGGCACTCACCTGCTGCCAATGGGTACGGGCTGGGAGGGACAATGGTCCCCCCACCCAATTTATAATATATGGCCCCTATCTGCTAACAACGGTTGGGAGCTGGGCAGGGGGGACAATAGATCCTCTAGCTTGCTATTTAAAGGTTGATCCATTGCCAATGAATGGGGCTGCGGGCACACTATGTCTTCATTATTATTTTTAGAGCCCCCAACCATTGCCAATGGATGGGGGTTGGAGGGGGCCTCTATGTTCCCCCCATTTATTTAGCCCCATTCACGAGGCACAGGGGAGACACTATGTCCCCCCCAAGTTAATTGTTTTAGTAGGTGCTCCACCTATGCTAGGTCCCTTTCAATGGATTAGCGGCTGAGCTCCAATAGCTGCCCAGTCTCTAGTCTTTTCTTATGACAATGAGCAGCAACTGGCTGCTCGCTGTGTAGCAGACATGTCCCTACTAGCAGCACAATGGGTAGGAGGAAGAATTTAACCTCCCTTGTTTACTAATACCAAGTATTCTTTAGTATTAATAAAGTTGTCTGAAACACCAAAATTACAACATTTCAGGAATATTGATCTTTCAGCTTTTTTGTAAATAGCTCCCTAATCCTTGCCAGAAGAATACCACAAAGTAGCTATCTACTAAACAGCTCCTTAATTTTATGCC
Source organism: Pelobates fuscus (assembly GCF_036172605.1). Taxonomy (NCBI): domain Eukaryota; kingdom Metazoa; phylum Chordata; class Amphibia; order Anura; family Pelobatidae; genus Pelobates; species Pelobates fuscus. The sequence goes on from NC_086319.1 coordinate 331,449,570, forward strand.
CTTAAATATGGCAATCCTACAAGGGTAACAGTTTAGGGAATTACCTGCTAAATGGCTTCAAGATGCAGCTGCTGCTCACGGCACAGATCGGGATTTAATTTATCTAAATTAAATTCCGAAAAGAAAATAACGACGCATTTCATCCAAAAGCGAATAAACAAACTGACGAATTTCAGTCCAGATGAAACCACATTTTTTTTTTTGTCCGAAATAAAAATGTTAGTGGTGCCCAAATCTATTATATAACAGGCAGACTGTAATAATGCCCAAATAAGTAGCATATAATGGTTACACACAGTTGTGCTCAAAAGTTTGCATACCGTCGGAGAATTGGTAATATATGTACCATTTTTAAAGAAAACATGAGTGATCAGGCAAAACACATTTATTTTTATTTCTTATGGGATTCACATTCAACTATAGGTTAAAACAGAATAGCACAATCATAAAAAAAACATGATAAAGAAAAGAAGGAAATTACCCTGTTTGAAAAGTCTGCATACCCTTAGTTCCTAATACTGGGTATTGCCCCCTTTAGCATCAATGACAGCATGCAGTATTTTGTAATAGTTGTCTATGAGGCCCCTAATTGTTGCTGGTAATATAGCTGCCCATTCGTCTTGGCAAAATACCTCCATGTCATGCAAAGTCTTTGGTTCTCTTGCATGAACCACACGTTTAAGATATTCCCAGAGTGGCTTGAAGATATTAAGGTCAGGAGGCTGTCAAGGACCTTCGCCTTTTTCTGCTGTAACCACTGGATGGTCACCTTGGCCTTGTGCTTATTTTCATTCTCATGCTAGAAAGTCCAAGAGCATCTCATTCACAGCCTTTGTGCAGAAGAATGCAAATTGTCTGCCAGTATTTTCTGAACATGCTGCATTCATCTTGCCATCAATTTTCACAAGATTCCCTATGCCTTTTTGAGCTTCCCCACCCCCCTCCCCCAAAACGTGAGCCACCACCATACTTCACAGTGGGGATGGTATTCTTTTCACTATAGGCCTTGTTGACCCCTTTCCAAACATAATGCTTATAGTTGTGACTATAAAGCTCTATTTTGTCTCGTCACTCCAAATTACAGTGTGCCAGAAGCTGTAAGGGATGTCAAGGTGTTGTTGGGCATATTGTAACCGGGCTTCTTTATGGCATTGGTGCAGTAAAGGTTCCTTTCTGGCAACTCGACCATGCAGCTCATTTTTGTTTAAGTATCATCGTATTGTGCTTCTTGAAACAACCACACTGTCTTTTTCCAGAGCAGTCTGTAAATGTGTCTGTAACAAGGCCAAACATTCAAGAGTCTCTAAACTTTTGATAAGGGTCATTTGGGTGATTGCTATCATTATGATTTAAAAAGGAGCCAAACAACTACTTTTTTTGCATGATCAGTCGTATTTTCAAAATCAATGCCAAAATTTTACAGTTTCTGTCAGGGTATGCACACTTTTGAGCAGAATTGTACATGTATTAGTCACTTTGGTGACACGCTAGAGTGAGCTTATGATATGTAAATGCACTACTGAATTTATTTTGTAATTTCTCAAAACCATATTTATATGACAAACATAGTAAGATATGATTTAAATATGCACCACAAATAAGCCACATGCTATGAACACGGTATAAGTACTGCTGGCAAACGGAAACCTTTTATGTTTGTGTGTTTATATACAGCACTGTATAACCTGGGCATGTGTATGTAAGAGGTCTGCCCAGAGAAAGTCCAGCCATTGTTAATTGTTAATAATGAGTGGTTTGCACAAGATTACTGTAACCTGGAAGCCAAAGAGAGTGGACTGGAATGCACATGCGTGAACAATGACGACTTCACTGTATTAGTCAATGGGTGCCCTAGACAGCATTGAGTGAGCATGTGTACTGTGTGGCCGTCTCACTCAAAATGACTGAGCAAGTATAGCAATAATTATGCATCTTATTTTGCGTGAAGCTTAAACGTTTATCCACGGAAACTTTAGATGATTCTGAAGGCTTTGGGGGGCAATGCAATGAGTGCAGATGGTCGAGAATATGTTAATTTGGCACCCTGCAACTTCTGGCTTTTCCCAAAACTAAAACCACCTTTGATAGGGAGAGATTTCACACCATCAATGAGATTCAGGCCTATACGATGAGGCAGCTAATGGATCTGCAGGAATTTATTACTTCTCTACTACCAAAGGTCATCATGAAGGTTCCAAAAGAGGACAGATTCTTGGAGTTCTACTCTTACCTATTTCTAACAAAGAAGGCCTCAGAATGCTGAAGATCGATTTACAATTTTTACAAATTGAATGGATTCCTGGGAATAGGAAAATTCAAGATGAAATCTCTGCTGTCCATTCTGAAGATAGTGTTCCCAGGCTAATAGACGATGCTGATAGATCTACAAGACGCCTATTTTTATATTCTGATAGCTTCTCAATATCAAAGATTCCTAATATTTGCTTTGTAAGGAGGTAATTTCCAGTTCACTACAAATCCTTTTGGATTATCTGATTAGCAACGCTCCCTGCATGGTCCTGAAGGCTGAGGGAAAGGCAGGTCTGTCCATTATGGGCATTGTTAGTGAAGTGAGTCATGCCACTGATTCTGCCGCCTAGGCTTCACCAACCACTATCTGATTGCCCCATCCCAATTGTTTGGGATGGGGCAATCAGTGGGAAATGTATTTTTGTTATTGTATTTATACCTGTATTCAGTGTTGTTGAATTTGTAAGCATTGTATAAATACTGGTAAAGCAAAACAGAACTAAAAAGCCATATTATTCCTCAAAGCAAATTTACGTTGGTAATTTGTATGTGAAAAACTGTACCATACTTGGACATACATTGTTGCGAAGCTAAAAAGACTTGGCAATCCTTACTTTTCCTCTATTATCCCATCAAATCATTTTAAATAACTATATACATGGATTTAATTACTGCCTATATGTGTCATGCCTCTATAGTGTACACTTAACTACACTTACACCTGGCCTAATAGTGACATGCAACTCTTCTTTAAATGGATACTCTAAGCACTATAACAGCCTTAGTTTGATGCAGATTTGGTGTCTATATCATGCCTATACTGTATCACTGCTCAATTGTTTTCTTTTTAGGTGTGATAGAGACACCCGAGTAAAATAAAGAAATAACTCATGCCCCCCATACGGCTTATAAAACCTCCAACCTTCTTGCCTTACCTGCAACACTATTCTCGAAATGGCCCTCCCACCTCTTCCCTTTACAAAAATCAATTATAACTGGCGGGCCTTCTTTATTACAGGCCTGACCTCTCATCTGTTTTGGCGCACCACAACCGACTTGTTCATACAATGGTTTCCTATTACAGAACATGTTACATTCTATACGGCTATAATGTTACCGGACATAAATATATATAAAGGCTGGGCCTGTAGTTGTGGGAGTGGCTTAAGTCCCCCTTCAAGGGACTCCTTTCCTGTCTCCCACACAGTTACCTGGTCTGGCGATTTGCATGTCCCTTCCAGCACTCCCTCTATTCACATCATTCAATTATTAGTAATCCTAGGGTGGGCCCTATTTATTACAGGCCTACAGCATCTTCGGTTCCGGCACACATATTATGTGTTACTTCTATACTATGTCAATCACATTCGCTCATTATGGCATTATGCCCGAACACAAATATATACATATATATATATATATATATAAATAATTGTAGCTCTGTAAAATAGGTCTCAGAAAATTGTTATTTAAATTCAATACTACTTTGATTTTATTCATGAACTGTATAAACGGCATTGTAATGCATATAATTTAAATGTTTATTTTCTTAATGTTCTAAAAACTCTTTTTTATACAGATTCTTCGCTCTTTCCTTTAAACATACAGTTCTGGAAACGAATATTGCTCTTGCAGTTGCAATTAAACTATACATGGCTTTTATCTCATCTGTATGATTGTAAATGTAGTTTTTTTTACAGTAGAAGCAAAACACATGATTTGCCAATGTTCACGTGAAATGCTTTCATTTTTACAATGTGTTTTTTTGAATGAAAACAACTATTATGTTTTATTCTAATTAGAGCAATGAACTGACATTGCTCCAACTGTGAGTACATTATGAGATAATCTGTTGGTAACTTTAGTAATTGTAAGTTTTATGTCTTCTTGGCTTCTGCAGAACTATATGCATTTTCCAAAATTGTTTTAGCTGCCGGAGGTCTGCTTTTTCTCCCGAAATGGAAAAGAAAATGTGTGCATTGGTCAACAATGTTGTTTCTTCACGGCTTACTGTAAATCCAATATTGCATAATAAAAATGGTGAGGCAGTATAAAGGGAAAAAAAAAGGTAAAATGCCTACCTGGGGATGGAGATTAGCTTTTCCTACATGCAGTGCTACCCAAATCTCAGAATTTTTTGATCGCTCCCATATTAGATTATAAAACAAATAATATAAAACAAATTCTAGTCTAGAGAGACAGTAATGATTCTGGCATGGTGTTATTTGAGTTTTAACTTTCATATTGGTATGAATGAGTACATATTAGAATGTTTTGTCATCAATGTAACAAAGTTCTTTCCTTCATTCTGCATGTCAACAGACTTGTGCCCTCGCTTTCAAAAGAATTGCATTTTGTCAGAGTTTTAGGCAATAAGCAAACTCTGTATCGCCATATGGATGGATGATGAAACAAATGCTTTTGTTTGAATCATGATTTGGAGCTCTGCCATTGTTGGGGAAAACGAGATATGATTGATAGGAAAGATGTTCATTGATGGTCAGAGGACAGCCACTAAATGCTGATTTTATTCATAGTGAGAAGTTACCAATAGAGGTACAAAGGAGGAACAGTGAAAAATAAATGTATACTTATACATTGCTCAAAAAAATAAAGGGAACACAAAAATAACACATCCTATGAATTAAATATTCTTCTGAAATACTTTGTTCTTTACATATTTGAATGTGCTGACAACAAAATCACACAAAAATAAAAAAAGTGGAAATCAAATTTTTCAACCCATGGAGGTCTGGATTTGGAGTCACACTGAAAATTAAAGTGGAAAAACACACTACAGGCTGATCCAACTTTGATGTAATGTCCTTAAAACAAGTCAAAATTAGCTTCAGTAGTGTGTGTGGCCTTCACGTGCCTGTATGACTTCCCTACAATGCCTGTGCATGCTCCTGATGAGGTGGCTGGTGGTCTCCTGGGGGATCTCCTCCCAAACCTGGACTAAAGCATCTGCCAACTCCTGGACAGTCTGTGGTGCAATGTGATGTTGATGGATGGAGCGAGACATGATGTCCCAGATGTGCTCAATTGGATTTAGGTCAGGGGAACGGGCGGGCCAATCCATAGCATCAATGCCTTCATCTTGCAGGAATTGCTGACACACTCCAGCCACATGAGGTCTAGCATTGTCTTGCATTAGAAGGAACCCAGGGCCATCCGCACCAGCATATGGTCTCACAAGGGGTCTGAGGATCTCATCTCGGGTACCTAATGGCAGTCAAGCCACCTCTGGTGAGCACATGGGGGACTGTGTGGCCCACCCAAAGAAATGCCACCCCACACTATTACAGACCCACTGCCAAACCGTCATGCTGGAGGATGTTGCAGGCAGCTGAATGTTCTCCACGGCGTCTCCAGACTCTGTCACGTCTGTCACATGTGCTCAGTGTGAACCTGCTTTCATCTGTGAAGAGCACAGGGCACCAGTGGCGAATTTGCCAATCTTGGTGTTCTCTAGCAAATGCCAAACGACCTGCACGGTGTTGGGCTGTAAGCACAACCCCCACCTGTGGACGTCGGGCCCTCATACCACCCTCATGGAGTCTGTTTCTGACCGTTTGAGCAGACACATGGAGGGGGTCATTTTGCAGGGCTCTGGCAGTGCTCCTCCTGTTCCTCCTTGGACAAAGGCAGAGTTAGCGGTCCTGCTACTGGGTTGTTGCCCTCCTACGGCCTCCTCCACCGCTCCTGATGTACTGGCGTGTCTCTTGGTAGCGCCTGCATGCTCTGGACACTACGCTGACAGACACAGCAAACCTTCTTGCCACAGCTCGCATTGATGTGCCATCCTGGATGAGCTGCACTACCTGAGCAACTTGTGTGGGTTGTAGACTCCGTCTCATGCTACCACTAGAGTGAAAGCACTGCCAGCATTCAAAAGTGATCAAAACATCAGCCAGGAAGCATAGGAAATGAGAAGTGGTCTGTGGTCACCACCTGCAGAACCACTGCTTTATTGGTGGTGTCTTGCTAATTGCCTATAATTTCCACCTGTTGTCTATCCCATTTGCACAACAGCATGTGAAATTGATTGTCACTCAGTGTTGCTTTCTAAGGCGACAGTTTGATTTCACAGAAGTGTGATTGACTTGGAGTTACATTGTGTTGTTTAAGTGTTCCCTTTATTTTTTTGAGCACTTTATATTTAATCACTCTCCCCAAATCTTCAACTGTTTAAACAGTCCCTCAAAACACATCTGTTCAGAAATGCTTATGGACTCCCAGAGTAACTTATCTATAACTATCCATATCTGTATTTTGTTCTCCTAAAGAGCCACACTCCATTCTCACCTCCAGTTATGCTACTTTTCCACCTTGTTTGGTGGCTGTCACCCTTGCTGCCCTGTTGTGTTTTTGTGTACGCTCATTTGAGCAGGGCCCTCATCTACCTATTGTTCCTGTGTCCATGTGTAATTGTCTCATTTATTGTAAATTTTCCCCCCTTTCATAATATTGTAAAGCACTGCGGAATTAGTTGGAGCTATATAAATACCAATAATAATAATAATCATTTAATATATGTATATAGACATAGTTTACTGCTCCTCCTTTTTCACTCTGTTTATTATTTCTTCTCACTTGATCTGTGAGACAAATGGCAGGAACATGTGCCTATATATAATATTTATATCATGTTTATATGTTGCAGTACACAGATACATGTCTGTACTCTTTTGATTTTCCTGAAAAAAACTAATAGTTGAAATTCAGCCAAATTAAAATGCCAAATTTACAAATTTCCGTCCACTCAAAGAAAAAAATTGGACACTTTAAGACAAGAAGCAAGTCTTGATAGACTAAAAGTGGACAGATTGAAATGAGATTTCCCCACTTTAAAAGTATTCAGGGATGTAATAAGAAAAGAATGAGCAGGTTGAAATGAGCAGGTAGTTGGGGTTAAGTACTACTTACTCTAAGAGAAGCTTGAGCTTAAAGGGACACTATAGTCATCAAAACAACTTTAGCCTAATTAAGCATGCCCCTGAGTTTCACCTGTGAATTCTCTGCCATTAAGGAGTTAAATCACTTTGTTTATGCAGCCCTAACGACACCTCCCTGCATGTGACTTACACAGCCTTTCCAAACACTCCCTGTAAAGAGTCAGCTAATGTTTACATGTCCTTTATTGCAAATTCTGTTTACTTTAGAATTTCTTAACTCCTGTTCTATTAACCCCTTAAGACATGCAGTCCCTATTTTGATGGCTCTTAACGCAACCCTGCGATCTTATGTACTTACCCGGTTGTCGCCGATCCCACGCCGGCAATCACGGTATGGGGACTTACCTGTGAGCCCAGGGAGTCCTCTTCCATCCTCTGGGCCATGTGATCGCGAGGACCTCCAATCAGACGTCCAAGGCATTGCCAGCAGGGGGAGTGCCTGTAATGACAGGTACTCCCCCTGCTGTCTGAAAATGAAATAAAATAAGTTAAAACAGTGTATAAATAAATAATAAATACTTAGATCATATATATATAGTTATTATATACACACATATACATAACTTCTAGATTGCTAGATTCTGTAATAGCCTCCTGTATGTAAATAAAGTTCAATTTACAGATCAGGAGATAAAACCTTTTAAAGTAAGTTACATCTGATTGAACATGAAACCATGTAGCCCTATGCAGCCACACCATTAAGGGGAGGTGTGGTTAGGGTTGCATAAACAGAAACAAAAGTGATATAACTCCTAAATGGCAGTGAATTGAACAGAGAAACTTCAAAGGTATGACCTTGTGATGAGACCAATCTCGTCACTGTGCCTTGGAGGAGCCTGGTTGCCCGCCTGATGCCTTTAGACTATGGCCCCATGTTGAAATGCTTGATTTTTCCTTGCAAAGACACGAAAGCCGGGTCATTCGGTGCTTGCCCTGTTTGAGCGGTGATACCCCAGATAGCTATGCCATGGAGCCCATTCGTATAATGAAAGACTATGGGAAAGACTTTGGCTCCATGGCAATTGAACTGTATGTGTGTGATCTGAGCGCCATTCAGTATTAATGTGCGCTCAGATCTGAGCTATCTGGGGATATTTTGAATGTACCTGTTTTATGCAATGGCTGCACAGTTATATATTTTTATGTATTTGATTGTCTTTTGCTGCCATGTGTTCAATGGAGTTTTGCCTCTGTCCTTGGAGATAATTTGATTACTTCCCAATTATCTCCAGGATAGAAGACTCTGTGGAACTGGTTTTGGGCAGAAAAGCCATGCTTCATTTGGACACAAAGGACTACGATCTATCTTTTGAACCACTGGACCAATTTGTATGATTTTGACATATGTTTGTATTTGGAGTATGCTGATTGTGATATGTGAATGTGATGCATACTTTTAAAGTTATGAATAATGTGGAAAAACTGTGTTTCTCTGCCTGTTATAATTACATTACCCATTGTGTAAGGTAATTGCATCACAGGCAGAGGGGAGGATTTTGTGTTGGAGTGTCTGAGTGTATTGTACGTGTTTATTGGTTGTTTTGGTTGTTTTCCAAAACCCTGTGGGTGGTACTAATGTGTGTGTATATAAGAACAATAAACCCACAGCTGTCTGTTCCTGCTTGTCCCTCAAAACAGAGCCTTGTCTCGTTCTTGGGGGGATTTATTGTATGCTGTTCCAGTTTGACTGCTAGGAGTGTAAACCAATTCGTATGTTTTTTCCTATTCAGCTGTTTACAGCATTCGTATGTTTGAGAGCATTCATATGCTTCTCTGATTCGGTGTATTGGTGTCTACAGTAGCTGTGCCTGTGTCTCTGGAAGGGAAGATCTACTAAATGGTGGTTTAACCCTTTTATGCCCGGGGGTGCCGTTACAGACCTATTCACAAAAACTGCATAATTAAACAAAACTTGTTTTGGTGACTATAGTGTTCCTTTAAGTTGCCAGACTCAATCAAATCAGGCATGTTTTCAAATAAAATAATAATTTGCTTGTTATATTTTCTAAAGCAATCAAAATGTGTTGTGACATATTTCCCAAAAACAGTCACAACCCATTTTTGGTTCTCAAGGATTTTTGTAAGACTTGCATTACAAACTTATAGTACAAATTGTCAAACTCCAGATCTTAAAGAGCTTCTCATTCCCTGGCTTTAAGAATATTGCTTAGTACATTTCTTTGGATTGTAGAATTGTAAAAACTTAAAGGATCACTATAGGGTGAGGAAAACAAACATTTATTTTCCTGACACTATATTATCCTTAGATCCCCTCCTCCATTTAGGGCCCCCCTCCCGCTGGGGTTAAAACCCCTTCAGTCACTTACCTTTATCCAGCGCTTGGCTCCCTCGGTGCTGGTGACCTCTCCTCCCCCTCCGACGTCACCTCCCGAGTGGAGCCGAACACGCATGCGCGGCCAGAGCCACGTGCATTAAAAACGCCCATAGGAAAGCATTTCTCAATGTTTTCCTATGGACGTTCTGCGTGCTCAACACTATTTTCACATTGAACAGCGGGGAAGCTCCTCTAGCGACTGTCAGGAAGACAGCCACTAGAGGCTGGATTAACTCTGCAATGTAAACATAGCAGTTTCTCTGAAACTGCTATGTTTACAGCTGCAGGGTTAAAACCTGGGGGACCTGGCACCCAGACCACTTCATTGAGCTGAAGTGGTCTGGGTAACTATAGCGGTCCTTTAAATGTAAGTTTAAAAATCCAAACCCTGTGACAAAGGTGTTGTTCACCTTAGAGTACACCGTACTGAAAAAGGTGTAGCATACATACAATTTGACAAAATAAAACATTAAATGAAAAATATCAACTTTTCAATGAGACATGCATTTATAAAGTAATAGAGGTCCAGGCACTCCTTGGTTCAAGACAGGTACTTTATTAGGAACCACAACAGCACAACAACTGCTGTTGTGGGTCCTAATAAAGTACCTGTCTTGAACCAAGGAGTGCCTGGACCTCTATTACTTTATTAATTTTTGGAAATCTGGTGTTTGATTCAGCAAGCACCCTGGCTCAGATTTATGGGAGTGAGTGCAGTTCCACACACACTACTCAAGACATGCATTTGGCCTAATGGCCTTAGCACCTACTATCTCCCTAATAGGAACCCTAAAATGATGCATAGCACCATAAGTTGAAAAGAACAAACCCTCCCATTGAAGTGTCCCAATGTGTCTATACAAGTGAATCATACTTAAATAATGCTTGTTTTCTTTTGTATTGTGTATGATGCCACTGTACACCATTTGGGAATAAGTTGGGTCTATAAAAATAAAGAAATAATTACAAACTTAAAACCATATTTAATTAAGGAAATCTATTTAAATGATTATGATGCACAGCAGTTTCCAAGATGATACTGTGAATATAAACATATTCACAATAAATGTTAGAGGCTAGCAGATGGGATTTTTCCATATAGACAATTACTGCTTCATGTTTCCTCTGCTTATCCACAGGTGACCTTCCAACGTAAACTTTATGAAAGAATAACATCTGTTGAGGGATGAAGCAATTGACTGTCCCAGCATCATGTTGTATTAAACAGTGCATGTTGTAGGCTAATGTATTGGAGTTTTGGAAAAGGGATTTAGAAACTGAAAGTGACCTCACAGTGATCATTGTCAAACCATATCCAACGTCTTTTGTGTCTACTGTATTGTACGCTGTGTGGCATTTGCACATCTGGGACAAGCAACCATTGTGCATGTAGCATATCAATGAGCTCAGAACACTGTACTGCTCTTTGCTCTCAGTCAGCAAACTGTTGTGTATTTATGTTTAATTACGATCATACATTTGAACACAAAGCAACACACATCTGCTGTAGTTACAAGGATTCCAAAGCTTCCATATTTAGCAGAGGGCACGAAGGAACATTAAAATTTGCTAGTCTAATACATTTGTGTTTTATGGTGGTAATGTAAAATAAAATATTCTAAGTTGAACCTACCGTATATGTTTTGTTAATCAATTGCATGTTATTTTACAGAAAAAAAGTTGTAAGCTGAACACATATATATCACCTTCTTTTAGTCAATTCTTTGTTGAATCCTGAATACGATAGTTAAGACAGGCCACTTAGGCACCAAAATTATGCCATTGGTTGTGGCTACAAATTGACATTAACCCATGATAAAGGAATCCCTCCTCCAAAATATAAACTAAAATGGAAATGTGATGTCCCCTTACTGAGAGTATATACATTTACTGGCCAAATTGGAATGCCTTTAACAGGAAGGTTGAAAATTGAATTATATCTTCCAGTGTATAACTGACATATTTTCTGTCTTTGCGTGTGCCCACAATAATGTGTTTGGTTCTGTTTTTCTACTTTAAATTTTGCAGTAAAGCTTTAATGTTTTTAAAAAGAAAGAATGAACTAATGTTTTTAAGTAACCTGGTCCTGGTTTTTATCATTTGTAAATGTATTATGTATCACAAACATAAATCACAGTTCTCAATAAAAAAATATACAAGAATTATTTGCCAAAATGGATGCTATATATTTCAGTTATTCCATTGAATTTTTTTTCCGACTTCTTAAAATGTCAAAGTTCTAAAAGCTATTTAGAGATAATAGCCAGTACTTTAAGATATATTTAGGTTTTTCATCTCTCTTAAATGGTAAACCATACAGTCATAATAGCTGTAACACCGCCAAACCTGCTGTGAATTATAGACCTTGCAGAGTTGCCACAAAACCTAACCAACATTTTGCCCTTGCAACCCTCTATATTTTTCAGTTTTATTTCCTGTATTTGAAGAAGCATAAATGCATTAGAACCTGTACTCTGTAGTGGCATTTATTCAGTGAATGGTAGTGTGCACGCCAAGTTTTGGTGAACTGAGAAATGTCATCCCACTTTATTATTATCCATTTAGCCAACCATAATATCAAGAGAATCTTGCGAGAGCTGGTATTTCATATATATGTAATGAGTTTATATTTTTACATTCAAATTACCTTATTCTCAAGCCATGATTTAGTAAACATATCCCAGGGTGGTGCACCACTGATATGTAAACAAAAACACCTTAACATGGAGGACATGTTTTTTTGCTATATCATATGTATGCTGAGCCCAGGACTACACAAGATGAGATTGCACACTTTAAGGGTTAATATTCATGAATGGGGAATCATTGGAAATCCCACAACTCTCAGACACCTGCTGGCAAAACACCATCAGTAAAAACAAGCTCCCTTACTAAATATATTAGGAATTCCGCTGACAGACTCACTAAAGCAGATGACACCAATATGGCACCCGTGACTTCACAAGAGGGGACTGACACTACTTAGCCCAGCAGCATCCGTTGGCACCTAAGATACTGAGATCCATGACCTCCTCAATACACTAACTTTTAACTGGGACCTTACCCACATGCTGGGGAAATTAGAAAACATATTGCAGCAAAAGTTGGAAACCAGTGGCTAGAATATTAAGAAAATTGGTGCCATAGTGTGTGAACTATAGGATGATAGTGACCTTGTGGTCACCCAAATACAGAAGCTGACATCTGCTCTGAGCATGCATTACAATTACCTGGACTCTCTTCATCGCTACATTGGACATCTTCATAACCGATGCCTACCCAGGCCTGTGGTTCCCACTGAAAACATGCAGAGACTCTTCAATGGCAAAAATGTTAGCAGTGATTTAAAAAGAGATGTAGTACCCCAGAGGACACAGGGCATCCATCAAGCTTTCCAAGAGGATCATCTACATGATCCTGGGGATCCCTTTATAACACTCTATTTTACATTTCTCTGACTTCGACTATGCTATCCTATTAAAAAATGTTTTGTCTGGTACTAATTATCATCCCCTTTAGGGGTTATTGGCTCTTTTACAGTTGGCAATGAGCTTAATGTTGGCAGAGCCAAAAGCACACCTATATATTTCTCAGCAAGTTTATTTTGTCATGTATATACTTTAATTGCTTAATATATTTTTATTATATTTGATTGTTCTTTCTTCTTATGGGAACTATGGGAGAGATTCTACCTGTACCTATCGCAATCATTTCTGTAAAGTTATCGACTTACGGTTTGGTAAACCACGATAATGAGGTCTAATCTCCTGGATCCTACTCCGTTTCTAGCATTCTTGTACTATATGCTCACAGAGTCAACATGTAAGTTGGGTTGACCACCCAGTACACACTGTATGTGAACAGGCTTTATTTTCCAACAGACATCACGTGGGTCCAGCTATATTATTATCTATTTTTATAATGTGATCCTGGGATATTAAACTTCTTAGTTCAGGCCCCCCTTCAAACTATGCAGTATATATGCATTTTATCTCATGTGGATTATTCCATATAGGGATGTACACTAGCATTGTAATTCAACCACAGGAGGGTCAATTTGCTATCTTTTAGTAATAATAAATACCTCTTTTTCCCCCCAGTTATTGTTCTTTATTATTTTTTTCGCCTGCACTCATGAGATCACCAGTCTTTTTATTGTTTCTCCACACTTCTCATACACTATATGGTCAAGCTCTGTGTGGTCATCTTTAATGTTAAGGGTTTAAATAATCTCAAACGTGTACAATGGGCTTGACAGACTTCCACCACCTTAAAGCCGAGGTGTTCTATGTTCAAGAAACTCACTTTAAATCTAATTCAACCCCATCTTTTAAAAGTCACAGATACCCAATTGGATTTTTTAGAAAATATGTGAAGTCTAAATCTCACTGTGTAACCATATTATTGACATCTCATCTTCCTTTTGCATACAAAGACTAATTATCTGAGGATCAGGGTAGGTTCATTTTTGTTAAGAGTCTCATACTGTAATCACATTTGCTAATCTTTATCTGCCCAATAAAAAGTGTTTTTTTTTTCCCTTAAGACTTTATGTAAACATGAACACTTCAGTGAAGTTTTTGCTTTATGATGGGAGACCTCAAACTCACCTTGGATGCTTCCCTTGATTACTTATCAAACTCTAGTTCATTCTATTTCCACACCAGGGCCGGACTGGGATAAAAATTAGGCCCGGGCATTTTTTTAGCACAGTGGCCCACTAAGAAGGGGGCTGGGCAGAGAGGGTGTGTTTCGTCATCACCAATGACAAACACGCCCCCTCTCAAAGTGAGCGTTGGGTCAATCATCTTCCAGGGCAAAGCTCTGCTAAAGAGCTCTAGCACGAGAAAAAAAAAAACTGTATTTGTTCGGCACAGTGCAAGCAAATTTGCACTGTGTTTCTTTGCAACTTGTCGCCGGTGTCTCTATAAATGGATACCAGGAGATAAAAGGGCCAGGAAAGAGTATTGTGCATGTGTTTGGAGCCTGCTTGTGGGATTGTGTGTGTGTAGAGTGAGTTGATTGTGGTGTGGTATTGTGTAATAAGGTCGGTTTTAGTCGTGTTGTGTTTGTGGTGTAATGTAATGCATATGTGGCTAGGGGCTGTAGAGAATGTGTGTATAGGGGATGTAGTAAGTGTGTGCATACAGGCTATAGTGTGTGTGTGTGTAGGTGATGTAGTGGTTGTAGAGAGTGTGTGTTTAGGGGTGTAGCATGTGTTTGTTTACAAGGAATCTAGTGTGTGTATAAGGGATCCAGAGTGTGTATGTTAGGAATGTAGTGTGTGTGTAGGTGGTGCAGTGTGTGTGTGTGTGTGTGTGTGTATACAGGAGTCTAGTGTGTGTTTGAAGGACCCAGAATGTGTAGGAGATCTAGTGAATGTGTGTATATAACGGAATCATAGTGTATATAGGGATCTAGTGTGTGTATATGATCCAGAGTTGGGTAAGGGATCTAGTGTGTGTCTGGAATGTAATGTGTTTAGGGGTGCAATATGTGTGTGAGGGGTGCTGTAGTGTGTGTATATATATATATATATATATATATATAATATATAAATATGTTTGAAAGTATTGTGTGTGTGTTTGATGCAGTGTGTTGGGGTTCTGTGTGTATGTGTGAGAGGTGCAATGAGTGTCTGTGAGGGGTGTGGTGTGTACGTGAAGGGTGCAGTATGTGTTTGTGATGGATGCTGTGTTTGAGGGTGCTGTGTTTGAGGGGTGCTGTGTGTGATGATGCTGTGTATGTGTGTGAGGGTGCCGTGTATCTGTATGTGTGTGAGGATGCTGTGTGTGATGTGTTTAAGGGTGCTGTGTGTGAGGGTGTTGTGTTTGAGGGTGTTGTGTTTAAGGGTGCTGTGTGCAGGGCCGGATTAACATAGGGGCTGATGGAGCTGCAGCTCCAGGCCCAGGCCCATGGAATAGGCCCAGGCCCATGGAATAGGCCCATTGATTTAAAAAAAAAAAATAAAAAAAATTTTTGTAACTTTTTTTTTTTTCACACACTTCTCTTAGGGATTCCACCTGGCTTTTATTTTATTGGTACAGCCAGTATTTGAGGCTGACTGGCTGGTGCCAATATTGCAGTGATACTGGCAATACAAATGCTGGTATTTTTCTCAGTTTAAACAAGATATTACTATGCAATACCAGCACTGGCCAGTAGGGGTCGCTGTGTGTGGAGACAGGCAGGAATAGGAAGTTCCAGCATATCTCTCCCTGCCTATCTCTACTCCCTGATCTGCAGGGGTGCAGCTACAGAGAGTCCAGACAGCAACACCCACCCTGCAGAGACAGCCTACAGCTCAGCGAAGTAAGGAATGGGGGGAAAGGCTGCAAGGAGACATACACTGAGACACTAAGGGACATTGGGAGACATTATGACACAGACACATGGGGACACAGTGTCCCCATGTCTCCCAGTCAGTGTTCCTGGTGTCTCAGTGCCCCCTAGTCTCCCAGTGCCCCCAGTCTGCCAGTGTCTCACTGTCCCCATGTCTCCAAGCTAGTGTCCCTAGTGTCTGTGGCCCTGGTGTCTCAGTGCCCCCATGTCTCAATGCCCCCATGTCCCCCAGCCTCTCTAGTGTCTGTGTCCCTGGTGTCTGTGTCCCCATGTCTTCAAGTGTCCCCTATTTTCCCAGTGTCCCAGCCAGTGTCCCCTAGTCTCCCAGTGTCACTGGTGTCTCCGTGTCCCTAGGTCTCCCCGTGTCCCCAGGTCTCCCCGTCTTCCTAGTGTCCTAGTGACATGAGACCCTGGGATACATGGGGACACAGGGAGACATGGGGCATTGAGACACTGTGATACATAGGATCACTGGGAGAACTAGGGACACGACACTGGGGGACACTGGGAGACATGGGGCATTGAGACACTGATACATAGGAACACTGAGACCTGGAGTAATCGACACATGGGGGCACTGGGAGGAATCCATCTATACAGCAGAATCAAGCTAAGTAGTTTTTTGGTGATTTTACAGCATTTTCTCTTATGTCACTCCTTGTGATTTACATCATGTGATGTCACCCATACATATTTAGTTATTCAAATTAGCAAGGCCGGTATGTTTTTCCAAGAAAGGTGGCAACCCTAACTACTTTTCACATACTCTTACTTAAGTATGGAAACTTAAGAGGGATGTATGGGAGCAAAACTTGTGTGGATTGGTTGACAATGAATATAGTTAAAGGGACACTGTAGTCACCAGAACAACTACAGCTTATTGAATTTGTTCTGGTGAGTAGAATCATTACCGTCAGGCTTTTTGCTGTAAACACTGTCTTTTCAGAGAAAATGCAGTGTTTACATTACAGCCTAGTGATAACTTCACTGGCCACTCCTTAGATGGCTGTTAGAGATCCTTCCTGGGTCATGGCTGCCTAAAATGCATCCAAACATTCAGTATCTCCTCCCTCTGCATGCAGACACTGAACTTTCCTCATAGAGATTCATTGATTCAATTCATCTCTATGAGGAGATGCTGATTGGCCAGGGCTGTGTTTGAATCATGTTGGCTCTGCCCCTGACCTGCCTCTTTGTCAGTCTCAGCCAATCCTATGGGGAAGCACTGTGATTGGATCAGGCCACCACTTCTAATGATGTCAGCAGACTGCTTGTTTTTCTGAGTCTAACAGCATGCAGAGTTACAGCTTCAGGCTTGAATACAGTAAGATTTCGCTATATTTATGGAGGCATGAGGGGCCCAGGGGGGCTAGATGGTGGTGTTAACACTATAGGGTCATGAATTCATGTTTGTGTTCCTGACCCTATAGTGATCATTTAACCCCTTAAGGACACATGACATGTGTGACATGTCATGATTCCCATTTATTCCAGAAGTTTGGTCCTTAAGGGGTTAAGGTAATGCAGACGTTGGTCTCTCTAACACTGTGGCATGTTCCCTTTCTTCTACACTCACTACATACAGTTTTTCTCTGTCCCAGACTATATACCAGGAGCTTCTGCCTGCTAGTAAGAAGGGTAGGAGAGAAGTGGACCGTCGAGTGCTAGGGGACAGTCCTTAGAAAGCGTTGAGCGAGCGCATCATTAGATGCATTTATGCCAAGCTCAGGGTGCTGTCTGCATAGTATGCCCTTAGTTGGCCAGCTGCATGATTGGCAGGCAGCCTGACATGCATTCATGCCAGGCTGGCCTTCTAATTCTTTGGGCAGACATGTCCTCTTTTTGGGCCCCTTTTGGCAGGTTACGTGATTTGTGTCAGTGGCACACCCTTTTACCGTGCCCATTGACTTCCTGCTTGACTGGACACTGCTGTTAGGGGTTATGGATTTGCTTGAAAGATGAAAACATATATTAGAGAGAGATTAGCCTAGGGTATGTGTTTTCTTATAGCTTCTGTTTTCTTTCTCTCCAGCACCATCTCCCTCAGATACATGACGCTTGGGAGTGTTTTACTGTTTTTGGTCGATATGATTCTGTAATAAGGCCCATCATAATTGTCAGCACCAGGCCCACTGGGCTCTTAATCTGGCCCTGGCTGTGTGTGTGAGGGTCCTATGTGTGATTTGTGAGGGTGCTGTGTGTGTGTTTTGTGTGTGAGGGTGCTGTGTGATTTGTGGGGGTGCTGTGTGTGATTTGTGTGTGTGGGTGATGTGTGAGAGTGTGCTGTGTGTGAGGTGTGTGTGGGTGCTGTGTGTGATTTGTGTGACGGTGCCGAGTGTGATGTGTGTGATAGTGCTGCGAGTGATGTGTGTGAGAGTGATGTGTGTGAGGGTGCTGAGCGTGATGTGGGTGAGAGTGCTGAGAGTGATGTGTGTGAGGGTGCTGAGTGTGATGTGTGTGAGGGTGCTGAGTGTGATGTGTGTGACGGTGCTGAGTGTGATGTGTGTGACGGTGCTGAGTGTGCTGTGTGTGAGAGTGCTGTGTGTGAGAGTGCTGTGTGTGAGAGTGCTGTGTGTGATAGTGCTGCGAGTGATGTGTGTGAGAGTGATGTGTGTGAGGGTGCTGAGAGTGATGTGTGTGAGGGTGCTGAGTGTGATGTGTGTGACGGTGCTGAGTGTGATGTGTGTGACGGTGCTGAGTGTGATGTGTGTGAGAGTGCTGTGTGTGAGAGTGCTGTGTGTGAGAGTGCTGTGTGTGATAGTGCTGCGAGTGATGTGTGTGAGAGTGATGTGTGTGATGTGTGTGAGGGTGCTGAGTGTGATGTGGGTGAGAGTGCTGAGAGTGATGTGGGTGAGAGTGCTGAGTGTGATGTGTGTGAGGGTGCTGAGTGTGATGTGTGTGAGGGTGCTGAGTGTGATGTGTGTGAGGGTGCTGAGTGTGATGTGGGTGAGGGTGCTGAGTGTGAGGGTGCTGAGTGTGATGGTGCTGAGTGTGATGTGTGTGATGTGGGTGAGGGTGCTGAGTGTGATGTGGGTGAGAGTGCTGAGTGTGATGTGTGTGAGGGTGCTGAGAGTGATGTGTGTGAGGGTGCTGAGTGTGATGTGTGTGAGGGTGCTGAGTGTGATGTGGGTGAGAGTGCTGAGAGTGATGTGTGTGAGGGTGCTGAGAGTGAATGTTAAAAGGGATTTTGTGTTGGGAAAAAATAAAAAAATCTAATAAGCATGCATTATACTCCCCCCCCTCCCTTCTTACCTTTAGCCTGGGAGGGGAGGGGGGGTCCGGCACGGTGGTGAGTGGGAGGGGGGACCGGCACGGTGACACTTTCCCTGGTGGTCCAGTGGGTGAGTGAACTCTCGCGAGATCCGGTCGTTGCCATGGCAACGCACCGGATCTCGCGAGAGGAACCCGGCGGAGCTGCAAGATAGAGCTCCGCCGGGTCCTCTCCCTCCCTCCCCAGCCGCATGTGCCGCAGGTCTATTTAAGTGGGCCGGTGAGGGAGATCTTTGATCTCCCCACCGGCCGGTCATGACACACAGCGGGGCCGGCGCTCGCATAGTGCTGGCCCTGCATAGACCGGCAGGGGAGATCCTGGGACCTCCCCTGCCGGCCTAGGCCCCTGGCCACCGCGGCCCACCGGGCATTTGCCCGGTGTGCCCGATGGCCAGTCCGGGCCTGTTCCACACAATAACAAAGTAGTCACTTGCTACATCAAGCTCAAATTTTAATTGTCGCTAAGACATTTTCTAGGTTAGATGTATTTTTCTTCCCTCACCGATTGCTGTACCCCCTTTTGTCTACTGTATATAGCCACATAACTGTATGCTCCCCTTTCTGTCTCTGTTCCTTCCTTTCCCCCTAAGCATCTACAATGGAAATTACATGATCAGTTGTTAAATTATAAAAAACTATTCTTTCTCAAATTCAGGCCTCCATTGAACAATACTTTGTGGATAGTTCCTCTCTGGAATCTCCTTTTCTTAGAACTACATAAATGTGTAATTGGGAGGGGGTTATGGTTAGTTTAGTGACTAAATATAAGAAACTGTGAATGCAACAGATGTGAGATATTCTGCAGAAACTTAGAGGCTGCCCACAAGTCTGACTTCTCCTTTGCCTTTTCCACGAAAATAGTAGTTAAGTGGTCAGAACTACAAACACTACTTAATTTACAATCTGAACGTCAATTTCTACTAACTAATAGCACTTATTATGCTTAAGGTGGCAAGTGTGGGCACCTCTTGGGTCAGGCTCTCCAACAGGCCATGTTCTCTCATCATCAGGTATTAAACCATTAGATAATATTCTGTATAATTTCCCTCCCTCCGTTATGATACCTGGTACATGACTGTATCTCCATACTATTTTCTTCCCATCTGCAAGACCCTTGTCAGTCTCTAGCAACTTTTGACTAACCTCCGATGTATATGGAATATTTTGATATCTCACTGTTACTATGAGTAAAGCTACACTTATTAATGACAACATATGCCTTAAGTATACTGTACCGTGATACTTTTATTTTTTCTATCAACATTGAAAATTATTATAACAATTAAATTTCCCCATTAAAAGTAAGGAAAAAATCCCCAAAACATTAGACTTGAGCACAAATCCTTTACAACTGCTGCAAACAAATGACATTTTTGTTAATCTAGGCATTAATGAACCAATATGTTTAGGAATTACGTTGTAGATTAATTTGTACTGGTGTAGATTAACATAAATGTAATTCGTTCGTATGAGGTGAAAGATTTGTGCAAAAGTCTACTAAACCTTAATATGTTACAGCAACCCTTGGTAAAATAGATTATCTAATGAGTCATAGATTATCATGACATGGGAAGAAACAGAACCCTGTAACACCCTCCACAACATTATTTTGGAAGGTCCATTGTTATCCATAGTAATGACACCCATTAGCATTTTACTGAACTGTATGCATTTGTACAGCAAAATAATAAATATCATGGGTCTTTAAACTAACTTTCAAGCACAGCTCATTTTAGAAGCTACAACAGTTTCTCAACCATCTAGTAAATTGAGCTGATAGTGTTTAATTGGTCTATTCATTTATATGATGAGAGTGGCATATTAATTATACCATTTACATATATTTAATTCCTTCACTTTCAAGTTTCCTTCATTTAAAAATAGTCTAAAATCCATTTAAACCTTGGGGTGCATAGCTAGCATATAAATGTATGACAAAACATTAGTTTTGTTTACAAACTGTTACATAGTTACATAGGCTGAAAAGAGACACGTGTCATGTTCAGCCTTCCTCACATTTGTTTTTTTGCGGTTGATCCAAAAGAAGGCAAAAAAAAAAACCCAGTTTGAAGCACTTCTAATATTGCAACAGACTAGGAAAAAAAAATCCCTCTTGACCCCAAAATGGCAGTCAGCTTTATCCTTGGATCATGAAGTTATTACCCTACAGTTGAAAAATGATATCATTAAATATTCTGTTTTTGCAAGTATGCATCTAGTTGCTGTTTAAACATCTGTACGAATTCTAATAAAACCACTTCTTCAGGCAGGTAATTCCACATCCTTATTGTTCTTACAGTAAAAAAAAAACTTTCCTTTGCCTTAGACAAAATCTTCTTTCTTCCAGTCCAAATGCATGAGCTTATGTCCTATGTAAAGTCAGTTTTGTGAATAGATTTCCACACAATGGTTTGTATTGGCCCCGGGTATATTTGTATAATGTTATCATATTCCCTCAAGGGCGAAATTTTTCTAAACTACATAGTTACATAGCTGAGAAGAGACTTGCATTCATCAAGATCAGCCTTCCTCACATTTGTTTTTTGCTGTTGATCCAAAAGAAGGCAAAAAAAAAAAACAGTTTGAAGCACTTCCAATTCTGCAACAAACTAGAATAAAAATTCCTTCTTGACCCCAGAATGGCAGTCAGATTAATCTTTGGATCAAGAAGATATTACCCTACATTGAAAAATGATATCCTTGAATATTCTGTTTTTCTTAAAACTAAAGAGGTTTAAATTTGTTAACCTTTCTTCATAACTAAAATGTTTTCCTTTTATTAATTTTGTAGCTCGCCTCTGCACTTTTTCTAGTGCTGTAATATTCTTCTTTAGAACATGTGCCCAAAATTTCACAGCATATTCAAGATGTGGCTTATGCAGAGGCAAAATGATATTCTCATCCCGAGAATGAATGCCCTTTTTCATGCATGACAATACCTTACTGGCCTTAGCCACTGCTGATTGACATTGCACATTGTTGCATAGTTTGTTGTCTATAACAATTCCCAAGTCCTTCTCGTGTGTTGTTATTCCTAATTCGCTTCCATTAAGGGTATAAGTTGCTTGTGCATTCTTTACGCTGAAGTGCATAACTTTGCATTTTTCAACATTACATTTCATCTGTCATTTAAGTGCTCAGTCCCCCAGATTATTTAAATCGCTCTGCAGCAGAGTAATATCTTGCTCACATTGTATTTCTTTACTGAGTTTTGTGTCATCTGCAAAGACTGAAACATTACTTTCAATGCTTTTTTCAAAATCATTTATAAACATGTCAAATAAAAAGGGTCCTAGTACAGAACCCTGAGGAACACCATTTGCCACCACTGTCCAGCTTGAAAATTTACCATTAATGACAACTCTTTGTACTCTATTTTTATGCCAGTGTTCTACCCAAGAACAAGAATTTTCATCTAGACAGATTTCCTTGAGTTTGAACACTAATCTATTGTGTGGAACTGTATCAAACGCCTTGGCAAAATCTAGATAGATCACATCCACTACAACACCCTGATCTATACTTCTACTTACTTCTTTGTAGAATGCAATCAAGTTAGTTTGACATGACCTGTGCTTCATAAAGCCATGCTGATTTTTGCTGATAACCACGTTCTTGAATTCTTGAATATTATCCCTTAATAACCTTTCAAATACTTTCCCAGCCACAGAAGTTAAGCTCACAGATCTATAATTTCCAGGCAAGGATTTTGAACCCTTTTTGAATATAGGAACCACATCTGCCTTCCTTCAAACCTCCAATCCTCCGGAACAATTCCTGAAAGAAAAGAATCTAGAAAGATTAAAAACAGAGGTTCACTTATTTCTACACTTAGTTCCTTAAGTACTCGTGGATGAATACCGTCAGGCCCTGGAGCTTTGTTTATATTAGCTTTCTTTAGTTGCTGCAGCACCTAGTCTTGAGTTAGCCAATTGCAATTTTTCTGCAAGTTTTTTTGCAGCCATCATGTGCTTATCTATTACCATAGGTTCTTCCTTAATATATACGGAGGAGAAATAGTTATTTAAAATTTGTGCCTTTTCCTGGTCTTCATTAACTAACACCCCCATCCCAGTGTTTAGTGTACCTACACTTTCATTTTTTTTTTTTTTAGAATTTATGTACTTAAAAAATTGCTTTGGGTTTGGTTTTGCTCTCTTTGGCTATCATTTTTTTTAATTTTGAAGTTTAGTAAATCTAATCGCCTTTTTGCATGCATTATTTTATTGGCTTCCTTATATATTTCATAGGATGCCTCTGATTTATCAGACTTAAAGATTTTGAATGCCATTTTCTTAGTTTTAATTGCTATATTAACTTTCCCGCTAAGCCACATTGGTTTCAATTAGTTTCTTTTATATGTATTACCCAGTGGCACATACTGAGAAATGCACCTTTCTAATATTTGTTGGAAGGTGTTCCATTTATCCTCAGGGTTCTTTTCAGTAAATAGATGATGCCAGTCAATATATTGTAAAGCTGTCCTTAACTTATTAAAATTGGCCTTTTTAAAATTACATGTTTTAGTATACCCCATGTGTTTTGGTTTTATTGAGTTTATTTCAAAGGACACTATATTGTGATCACTATTTCCTAAGTGCTCACTTACAGGAATGTTGGCATGTTAGAACCAGGTCGAGGCAAGCATCCTTTCTAGTTGGTGCTTGTACGAGTTGTGACATGAAGGTGTCATTTAACAAGTTCAAAAACCTAATTCCCTTTGCTGAACTACTAGTCCCTATGTCCGGGTAAGTAAAATCTCAATCAATAATTAACATATTACCCATAAAGCTTCCACATTTTCCTCATCACATTTCACTAGCTTGAGATTTGGCTTTAATTCATGGTTGACATACAAACATAGCCCACCACCTTTCCTGTTTTTTCTATCCTTCCTAAATAGTATGTATCCATTTAAGTCCAGTCATGTGTCTCATCCCACCATGTTTCAGTTATACCTACTATGTCATATTGTTTAGGGAATGCTATTGCTTCTAGTTCCCCCATTTTGCTATTTAGACTCCTTGCATTGGTAAGCAGTGTTGTTCAAGAATAACTTGATAATCAAAAGTATGTAAATTTACAATGTTTAATTGTTTTTCATGTATTCATTAATCTTGTATATATACTGGTGAGTAAGAAGATTTAGAAATGATGTGTGTAGTTTATATCAAATTTTTACATATACTGTATGTATTAGCCTAAAGGTAGAAACAGTGCTTTAATGTAAGTAATCTGAAAAAAATTAATTGTAAAGAAAGAACTGGCATGTTTATGAATGCCACCCTAAATTAAAAGTAATGTCTGCATGTGGGCCTAATTCCCATACACTGTAGGGACAGTTAGGTTGCTAAGCACATTCACCACACAAGTCATTGCGGACTGCTATTGCAGCATGGACAAAAATATCACTTCTTTCCTCCTCTCCAGTCTCAGGCGATTAGATTGGTCTTTACTTGAGCTGAGTGTAGCAATAAAAAAATTAAAGTGTATACAATCACAGAGTTGAGAGGGAAGTTAAGTATTTTGGCCTAGGTTAACTAGGCATCAGTGAATTTAAGGGACACTAGGAACCATAACGGCATTATCTTTTTGAAGTGGTTATAGTCTCTCAAGACATGTGACACCATCCTTCCATTCAGTGTCAAATGCTTTTCAATTTCTTATTGCTAAACGAGAATCCCCAGCAGCCTATCCCATCTGTGCTGCTTGGATAATGAGGAAGCTTTATCCTAAGCAACACAAATATGGCCGCTGTCTAATATATTACCCATGCTGTCACGCCACTTTACTTATTTTACTTATACTAGCCTCTAAACCCTTCGTTTTTAACTTATTTTATTACAAAAAGTATTTAATTTAAGTAATAAATTTAAAAATATGTATTTCTTTCTTCTTTTATGTCGTCTATGTATATGTTAATTTCTAATTGGCAAACCTAAGTTTGGCGCCAATTTTAACCATTTTAGCCCTATATAAACTCCAACTGCCAGGTTGTATACTACTCTATCCACTTGAAGAAGCCCTAGGCGAAACTCGTTTGGAGATTTTATATTATGTATTAATGAAAGGTTTTTGGTCACTACCCTGTGCCAATTATCTCTTTCTTTTACACTGATTTTACGTCCTGGCATTTTACTTTTCCTCTACCCCAAGCAGTACTAGGTGGGGGTCATAGCCTGCTCTATCCTTCTAAGTACATTTTTATTCATTTTATCTATTTATATTTTCATATTGAGAGCACTATTAGTTGTCTTTCTATCCCTTTCCTGAGTTTTGGATATCGCTCCTGAGGTGGACAGTTGCTGCATATCCTATAAGTGGGGATTATACCACTGTACACCTATTACACTAGAGTTGGCTATAGCTTGCATAAATGTGAGTGTACTACCATTATTTCTACTTATAACATATCTCTAATCACACACTGACATGCACAGAAATACAAACACTACAAACATACTGGCACCCAAAACACACATACGGGAAAAAAAATGCAACCCTCCAGTTTCCTACCTTTTATGAGCAGGATTGTGGCTTCTTCTGGCAGGGAGTTGGGGGTTTGCTCTTCTCCCAGTACACTCCCCCTGCTGGCTCACATGTCAGCTGGGAGGAGGTGACAGCCTCTCTCACTTCCTCCCAGTATTCACCGCCGCCATTACTGTTTTTTATTTTTTCACCCTAGGCAGTGTGTGCTGGGTTGTACAATCATGTACTGGTATGCTCTACCTGTTACAGTGCAACCCACAGTGTAAGCAAGAAGGAGACTGTGTCTTTGTATGTATGTGACTGTTTGTCAGTGCGTGTAGGTAACAACTATAAAGAAAAGTTGAATTTTATTGGACAAATATGCCATGTTTGGTCACTATGCCAATGGATTTCAGAAATTAGTATCATATATATGTAAATGTATATGCTTTCCTTAGTTTGGATTCTCTGTAAAAAGAAAAGGAAGGTCATTATTACATTGTATTCTCTGTTATCAGATAACAGAAGAAAAATAAAATGCTTCTCAAGGGAGTTCTGTTTGTCCAGACAAAAATCTGTAATTCTTTTTTATAGAGAAACACATGAGAGCTTGTTGATCATATCCTGATTGTATTTTTTTTTCAATGTAAAGCACTTTAGAAAACAGAATTGCCTTTTCTATTTTATTTTCAGTCTACAGATACCATGATCTGGTACACAATATTCTACAGCATTATTCTTTAACCTAAGCTTTTTTTGTTTTTCTCAGCTCTTACATCTATAAACAGAATTTACAATTTATAGATATATTTGTCAGTAAAACATGTTTAGTAACATAATTAAATGGACACAATACGCATCCAGACCACTTAATCTCCTTGGAGTGTCTGGGTGCCATGCACTTTTCATTTAAACCCTGCAAAGAAAAATATTGCTATTTTGCAGAAAGAGCAATATTTTTTTTTTTTAATTTTAGTAGGTTTAACATGCCTCTAGTGCCTATTCCACTGACAGATACTAGAGGCACTTCTGCCAAAATAAACAAGTTAAACTCAGGTATTGAGTTAGATGTCTCATAAAGACTATTTGGTTGAGACTGAATGGTGTTTTACTGCGCATGCACACTAACCTCCAAAAAGTTTCCAATGGGAAAGCATTCGATTGGCTGAGGTCATCAAGATCAATGTAAGTGAACTAGATTTTCCTTCACAATGCTATTGAGCAGGTCCCTATAGCTTTAGGAATGCCTATATGCAAGCAATACCAGGATACTCTTTATATAGAAAAGACAGAGAAGGAAAGAAAGGAGAAAGATGGGGTAGCCAACTTGTAAGGATGCCATACTAGATTTAGTGTTAACAAATGGAGATTTGGTATCAGATATTACTGTAGGTGAGTTTAGGATCAAGTGATCATCGGTCAGTGTGGTTAAATATAAGAACAGTGACTGAGTCACACCACACAAACAAAAGTTTTAGACTTTAGAAAAACAGACTTTTCTAAATTAGATTATGTGTAAAGGAGTCATTATCAGACTGGAGAAGTTTTAATGGAGTCCAAGAGAAATGGGATTATTTAAAAGTTGCACTGCTGAAGGCAACAGAAAATTTCATTAGGCTTGTCAGTAAGTGCAAAAAATTAAAGAAACCACTATGTTACTCAAATTATTTTTGTTCATGAAAATGAAGGAAAGGGACCTCAGTTAGGAAAAATGACACATTAGTCTTACAGAGGAAGAGGTTCTATTTCAACTGTCAAAAGTAGAGACAAATACACCTGAAGGTATTAAAAGAGCTTAGTGGTGTACTAGCAAAACCATTAACATTTTATTTGATATGATTTATTTAACCAATCATTGTTAACAGGAATAGTTCCAGAAGATTGGAAATTAGCAAATGTTGTGTCCATTCGCAAGAAAGGTAGTAGGGAGGAGTCATCAACTATAGGCCAGTAAGTCTTACTTCAGTAATGGGGAAAGTAATGGAAACCATGTTAAAAGATAGGATTGTTGAACAACTAAAATCACATGGATTTCAAGATCAGAGACAACATGGGTTTACTTCAGGGAGATCATGCCAAACTAATCTTATTGATTTTTTTGATTGGGTAACTAAAATTATAGATCAGGGTGGTGCAGCAGACATTGCTTACCTAGATGTCAGTAAGGTTTTTGACACTGCACATAGAAGGCTCATCAATAAACTGCAATCTTTACATTTGGATTCCAATATTGTTGAATGGGTAAGGCAGTGGCTGAGTGACAGGCAACAGAGGGTTGTAGTCAATGGAGTATATTCGAAGCATGGGCTTGTCAACAGTGGGGTACCTCAGGGATCTGTACTTGGACCCATTCTCTTTAATATTTTTGTTTTACTTTTATAATTCTTTATTTTCAAGATGATTTGATTTAACACAAGTAGTATGAGTGGTAGGCATATGGTAAAAGCATATGAGTTACTTAAAAACAGGGAGTGAATGAACACTTTAAAAACATGCATTGCAGTAGTTATTAAATGCATCAATTTTTATTTTTGATCCAAGCATTTGACATTTGTTTGGGGACAACGGGAATGAGTCAGCTCGGGTATGAGCCCTAATACGGTTATTAAGCTTGTCGTGGTACCTAAGCGTTGTACCATTAATGTGTTCCCTAAGGTGATTTAGGCATATATGTGGAGGCGCGGACTAAGGGTACAGTGTCATATATGAGATATCATGCTAGCATCAGGCTAAGGAGGTGGGTGCATATCGCGCTAGGTGTGAGATTACGTGCTCCAGATAATTAGTGGGTGGATTAGGGGGATATGCATCCATGCTGAGAACCCCTGACCAAAGGGGGCAGCAGGGAGGGAGGTGGTACGCCATATGGTGAGAGCTATGTATGTGCCAGCCTAATCAGCCCTCGCTTTTGCAGGGCTTGTGCCTGTGAGGGTAGTGTGAGGTGTTGCCAGCAGTGAACAAAACGCAATATACAAAGTTTAACCAACTATGAACACAAACTAAGTCAGGGCTTTTCTCAGGGGGTGTCCCACATGAATGTTCCCCATGCAGTCATGGTATCGCATGCTGTGAGCTCGTAGCTCTTGGGACAAAGGGTGTTATTGAAGCAAGGTCCCCGGAATCTGCCGGTACACTTGAGGTTGAGGGTGCGTTCGGGTGTAACAGTCCCAATGTTCTCAGGAAAGTCTGGGCTTATCCCATAGAGGGTAATACATGTACAGCTAATGAGCCATTCACTCCCCAGTAGTAGGCAATTCCTGCGGCTCTCAGCTGTGTCGTGACCACCCGGTCTAAAGGATTTGCGCATCAGGAGGGTGGCCTTCATGAGATCCTAGTAGAATATAAGAGTTGAGTTCTTTAAAGGTGAGAGATGCCTTGCCTTTCAGAGCCAACATAATTTGGAGTTTGTCCGGCATGGTGATACATCTGAGAATGACGTCCCGTATCATAGTGGTTGTGCGGTGAGTAGGGCTTGGAAGACTATATACACTGTCAATATTCATTTTCTTGGCCACTGTATGAGGCAGGATAGTAGCCAGCATTCTTCTGTTCTAGTGTGGCAGTTCTTCCGCAGTGACCACTGAGGGTCTCCCCTTATCTTAATATGCGTGCGTCTCTGACTGTCTTCGAGTGGTGAGTCGGAGTGGCAGGGTTTGGTTTTGAGCTTGGAGCACTTGCATGGAGTTATCCACATTGGTTAGGTGATTTTGTACTGCCATCATGTCTTCCTCAGCAACTCTGACTCTCTGTGATGCTTGTACCTCCGTTTTAAGAAGTGCGGGGTCCGCCACCAGTAGTTTATGGATGTCCGCCTATAGGAGTTTTAAGTCCCGCTTAGTGGTAGGTGCGGAGTCATCAGACAGCTCTCGTGGCTCAGCTTGAGGGATTGGTGAGTGCTGCGAGCCTTCTGGCCTGTCCCCGGCATGCAAATCTTCTGTGGTGGTGAGTCTGGGTTGAGCGGGCCTTTGCAGCATTGCCACTGTATCCCGTTCCTTTGACATGTTTTGGGTTTTTTGAGAGCACCAACCAATGCCTGGCATATGTGCTGGTGAAGCTGGCGGTGTTGGGGCATGTGGGATCTCAAAACGTTTGCGGCAATGCCTCCCAGGAGATTTTCCAGGCCTTGAAGTGTGTGGTAGGCCCCAGGCACGTACTTTCTTCGGGATGGCATTGGCGCCAGAAAGAAAGGCATCATGCAATTCCACTTGCCTTCCTGAACCTGGCTGCATAGGTATGGTGGCTGGAATGTGCTCAGGTTTGCAGATATCAGCAGGCTCAGATAAGAAATTGAGGAGATGTTGGAAATGGAGTCTTATCAGGCCAGTGGATAAGCTCTGCCCCCTCTTTCATATTTTTATTAGTCCTATTGCAGAAGGCTAAGGTATATATTTTTGCTGTTGATACCAAGATGTGTTTATGTTCCAGGAGGGATAAGTCAAATGGCAAATAATTTAGGTGAACTAGAAAAATGGTCAGAGTTGTGGCAACAGACATTTAATGTGGATAAGTGCAAGATAATGCATCTTGGATGTAAAAACCCAAGGGCAGAGAATAGAATATTTGATAAAGTCCTCACCTCAACATCTGAGGAAAGAGATTTAGGGCAAATTCATTCAGGTGACGTAAAGGTAGTCAGACAATGTAATAAAGCAACAGGAAATGCTAGCAGAATGTTTGGTTGTATAGGGAGAGGTATTAGCACTAAAAAGAGGGAAGTGCTGGTGCCATTGTACAGAAAATAGGTGAGACCTCACTTGGAGCATTGTATGAGGTACTGGAGACCATATCTTCAGAAGGATATTGATACTTTGGAGAGAGTTCATAGAATGTCTACTAAACTGGCTCATGGATTACAGGATAAAACTCACCAGGAAAGGTTAAAGGATCTTAACATGTTTAGCTTGGAGGAAAGACGAGACAAGGGGGAAATGATAGAAACCTTTGAATACATAAAGGGAATCAACACAGTAAAGGAAGAGACTACATTTAAAAGAATAAAAACTACCACAACAAGAGGACATAAAGTAGAGGGGCAAAGGTTTACTTTACTGAGTTTTACTTTACTGAGAGGGCAGTGGATGCATGGAATAGCCTTCCAGCTGAAGTGGTAGAGGTTAACACAGTGAGGGAGGTTAAGCATGTGTGGGATAGGCATGAGGCTATCCTAGCTACAGGGCCTGCACTACCCTAAAGCGGCACATGTGGCTACCTTAGGGCGCACCAGCTCGGGGGTGCAAATATCTGGGTGACCGGCAGGAGGGAAGTACAGCCTCCTCTCCTCCCGATCTGTTCATGTAGCGGCCTAGTGCAGGAGGAGGGCATCAGCTAAGGAGCACCGCTCTATGTACACATTTCCTGTAAAGCTCCCTCACATGCCCTGTAGAGGTCCTGGGAGCTGGAATGTGACCTCATATTCCAACTCCCAGGCACTACTGTGGGGAGCATAATGGAGCTATTCAGGAAATGCAGAAATAGAGCGGAGTTCCATCAGAGGCAGCCCACTGGACCCAAGTTCTCCAGAAGGTAGGGAGAGGGAAAGAGTGTGTGTGTGTCTAAGCCCCACTCCTCCACAATACATTTAACCCCTTAAGGACCAAACTTCTGGAATAAAATGGAATCATGACATGTCACACATGTCGTGTGTCCTTAAGGGGTTAAAAGAGAGGTTACAAGGCACACAGGTGAAGATACATTTTTTTTTGAGGCGGAAGGGTTCTTATCTGCCGTCACATTCTGTTTCTATAATGTTATAGTGTTCCTTTAACAATGAAATTATTTACATAAAAATTGGAAAACAAAAAAGTACTCTCAGTGCAATCCCCAAGTTCCACCCCTTTCCAAAATCCAGAGTCACCACAATTATAGGTTTAGAGATATAAACCTACAATTATAACACATGTTTATATGTATTCCAAGTCACATGTTAGTAAAAAGGCCCCTATGGTTAAGGAACATATCATAAACCTATGTCAGCCCTATCTAATTTACACATTTATTTTCCTTTTAGCACAAGCATAAACATAATCAGGACTTTTGCTGGAAGCGTTTGAATAGTTGATATCTTTTTGCCCATCTACACCAAGAATGTGTTAAATGAATTTCAGGTTGAAATGTAAAGCTAGTATCTGGTGATCATCAGCAGGCAGTGTGTTAAAACACTTTTATCAGACTACTTTTAGTTTTTACCAGAGGCAATTGCGATACCTTGAAGAGGTCAGTAACCCCTGTCCATTGCCCACTGCCCACTGCTAGCTGTGTGTGATAGATTTTCATATCTACTACTTAAGCCCACAGCAAATAAATTGTTTAGAAGTCATGGCAAGCCTGCAGTGATAGGAAATGTATTACAAAAGAGATTAGAGAAGAAGTTAAAATGTATGTCTTCTGTGACTCTAAAACCAGTATTTGATATCATTTCAAAGCAAAACGCTAAATGAAAAGGATGAGTACATGGAATAAAATATTTATAGCAATGGTAGCAATAGGTGAAAACACTAGGAATGCTTGCTTGTGGATACTTCATGTACATTACGCATTGGAGTCAGGTACTGCCATGTTCAATAAACAGAAACGAAACATGGCACACTCTGGCAAACATGGACTGCAAGGTGACACCTGTACAGTGCTGTGTCAGGTCACATCGGATTTCATTTGTGTAGTCGAACGCAATGAGAACAGACACAACCAGATGCAAAATAAACAATGTGTCACGTAACATCCCATGCATGTTTGTTTTATCTAAAAATGATGAAGGGTTACAAAATAGTACAGATACCCCAAGGATATGTGTAGTTTGATTTAAGTCAGCAAGGTTCTAAGATAGAATGTTTTGGACATCTTGAAATGTTTCTTATATTATAAAGCAGGGAAGAAGAATATATATTTGTCAAAGTATAAATGGTCCACAAATCCTGTTTTGTTAAATGAACATATTTATTAGCTATTGAAATGGGTATCTTGGAGAGGGGTGGAGGTAACTTAAAGGAACAGGAAGGGAAAGTCTGATCTTCATTTAACAGCTCCACTTAGCAGTGCATATGTAATGTGCTAGCAGCTGTAACACCATTAATATTACTTGACTTTATTTATAAAGAGCTAACATATTCTTTTGTACTGCACAATACAATAGCTTCAACTAAAGTGTCGTCAGTTTGAGGATGGAACTTGGATCTCTGTATCTGTTTTGAGAGATGACCTGATCACTAGCAGAAATTGCCGTATGGACGGGTCACAATTAGATCAAACTGAAGTCCTAGCTGTAGGGTTGTAATGCTTGGTAATTGTATGGCAAGATTAGTATGATATTATTGAGATTCCTCTTCTAAATGGTATTAAGCCAACTCATGAACATTTATGGTTTCAGATGCTGTTAAGTTTTCTTTTTGTGCAGAGAGAACTTGCTGGCATAGCAGTTCTAGACTGCCCTTATGGGTGGGATCCGTGTGATATGCAAATGGTACAGGTTCTCTTTGTAATGGAGCAAGCGAGCAAAAAACAAATTGAGATCTGAGTGGAGATGAACTAAAGGGTAAGCTATTGAGTTTCTCTAGGCTTTTGCCTCTTCTCAGAGTTCTCATATTCTCTGTTTTTGTCGCTGTAGCGGAGTAGAGGTATTATCCAAGGTATCTCCGCTGGTAGACAGGAAAGGTAATCCAAGACAGGCACAAGACAGGTAGCGTAGTTACAATCCCTTCCCTCCAAGAACTAGATGACACATAGCTTGGAGGTCAACTGACAATTTTTATTCACGGCTCCAGGAGTTAACTGCCAACTGTCAACTGTCAACTTTTAAATGTTCTGCAATGCAGTAATAGCAAGACGCCATAGACCTGCAATACATTACACACGCATACCCTTGGTTCTTAAAGTGGTACATACATATTAACGAAAATACAGTTTTAAAGATGGCTGCTGCTGCCACAGTCGCAAATCAGGTTTTTCTTACCTTACAACCTCAAGAAGACTATGGTCTTTTTTGGCATAACCAGGTCTGAAATCGTGGACTATTTCTAAATGTGCCTAAACTATGAGAGTGATCTTTTTATAGAGGATAAAAAGTATTTGTGAAGAAATTTCATCTTTTGTTGAACTTCAATGATAAGGCAAGTTAGACTTCAGGCATATAAGACCAGTTCTGCGAGATTCCAAATTGAGATTTGTCCGATTCCAGGTTGGTCTGGTCATTGACTTTTTGAACCTAAATATCTTCACTCAATTCTGACAGGCTGAAATGTCTTGTGTGCTGCTTGCAGTACCTGGAATTCTCTACCTGTAACTTTTTTTTCCACTGCCATGTGAAATAAAGTATTTAGCAAATGATTCTTTATCTCCTCGTTTTCTTTTGTTATTGCGCTATTGTGATAGAACGGCAATACTGTAAGAAGTTTAATTATTTTGCAAGATGCTCTCATGCGCCTTTGATGAGTTACATGGTAACTTCTAGCCGAGTTAGACATTTGTATAGATAATGACGATGGCTGAGATGAAAGGCAACCTTCTCGCTTTTGTCCCTGAAAGAAAATAAACAGACAAGTCTCTGTCTGCGATAATTTCTTTATAATTCTCTACTTCACACAACTGCTTAATGCAGCATAAACAATGACATGGTATGAACATATCTAACTGACCATGGACACTTTGAAACAATCAGTTTCAATACCTGTTACTTACTATGTAATCATTCTCAGAGTACTTTGTATTTAAATTAACCCCTTAAGGTCAAAGGCTCTTTTGAGAGGCCGCATATATACATATTAGCTTGAGGTTGAGGTGGCAGTGGTGCATTCAAGAGTCCTTAGTTGTAGTGATACAAAATTACTATGAAAAAGACCACTTTTTTGTTGAAACGTGTAAGGGTGGATTACTTTTTACGCTGTTTTAGGAGTTTTAAGAGTATTTAATAAAACATCATATTATCTTTTTATCTCCTGGAGCTTCATTTTATAATCTGTGGCATCCTTGATAGAAAGAAATCACCAAGTGCTGTGGACTGAGCTACCCAGTTTGCTCATTATCCTACACTGTCTGATGATAGTAAGAGCACCATGGAAACAAATATCTTTAAGTGGAGATTCAACCACTTCATGCTGATTATAAGGAGCCATTTTGGGGCTCATTCACATGTGAATGCAAATTTGTAAATATACTCACTTTTACTAAACAGTAAACACTTTAAAATACTTTACCTAAGGACTCTCGAGGCTCCACTCCAGCCTTGATCCTTGCCCTTAAGCTTATCACTATCAGTCAGAAAAAAGACATCTCTGGCCAAGTTGTTCTACCAGTGTGCTTCTTCAGAATGCTACACCCATACATATTTTCTTTTAAATTAAATAGGGCTTTCATGTGATACCCTATGTGTATTCATAACATTAAAACATAATACAATATTAAGAAGTGAAAAAAAATGGAAAATAAAAATACACCTTTTTCAGCTTTGCATTTAATAATTTCTACATTGCAAGTGCAACAAAAAAAAATCCTTGAAATAGATTCACTAGTTAGTTCTTGTTGCTAAAGTGCCCAACATATGTTCGACTTTAATTTTTAGAAGTTAGAAAACAAATATTGCAAGGAGTGAATTACTGTCGGAACACTAACCCTTTACAAAATTTGGCATGCTGAGATTACAACTTTAACAGTAGTCACACAATCCAAAATTGATACATACAATTATATATCAGTCAAATCAGATCTCCAAGGTTATTGAACTAAGAGAATTTAGACACTTTTCATTGAATAATTTGATCCAAAACTTTGCTCAAATCTCCTGGTCATATTTATTATTTTTGTGTGTTCTTACACATAAGTGCATCCATACATTTGAGCTTGAGTTAGAGTGGTGTTTTATTTTCATGGAGAATTTGATACCTAACATGTATACCCTTTGCCACGAGTTTGAGGGACTGTAGGGTCAAATAACAGACATGTACTAACTTTGACATGCCTCTTTGCTTACTTAGGAATATGAGTTGGTAAAGTGACACTACCTGTGTCACAGTAGTGAACAGCATAAAACATTGGCGATAATTTTAAATAAAACTCTACTCTTAATCCTAAACCTCAATCAAATCTTACCCTAACCCTATTTCAGAGAGATTTTCCAGCTCACACAGTACTGAGCATTCTGTGAGCACCCTCTACTATGTGATGACAGCATGAGAGGGAGATAGCATAGTAATATACAGTAATCTGTTCTAGGCAGCTTGCAAAGTCCAGCGCCGATCACGGCCGGCAGGGAGGCATGCAGGGATAAATGACCCTCCCCAGAGTATAAAAAGACACAGGAAGTATCTCTTCATACTCTGCAGGGTTAGTGGTCACTCTGTTCCCTGATAGATCTAAAACCTCTGGCATTCCTAGCTATTTATTGCAGCTGAGCATAATCACTCTGCAGCAATGTTTTTAAGGTTGGCTTTGTGCCAAGGTCACTTTGAAAGCTGCACGCAGCTCATAATGTTAGTCTACGGCCACTTATTGTTACCCAAGCTGACAGAGAAGATTCTTCTGTATCAAATGGTACCTCAGGTTCCCTGGGGTCTAGCCCTGATGGTGTTGTGAATGCATGACAGTGTTTGCCATCACCAAGTTTTATATCCCTCCACTGCATTACTGTGGTATACACTCTCTTGAAGTCTTTAAAGAGTAAATATAGCACTAAAGCATTGGGAATACAAACCTGAATTCCTAACTCTTTGGTGTCCATGTCCCTAGTTATATAGATAAAAGCAATAAAATCAATTATTTTGCTTAACATTTTCTAGTGCCAAGGCACCCTCAGCGCAGCTCTCCTCTCCATCTCTCCACCTCTCACAATATCATGGAGGAGGCATTGCCTCCTCTGATATGGTCCAATTCAATGCTCCTCATAGAGGCACTTCACGTGCATCCAGAGAATCAGTGCTTTCCTATGTGGTCTTCCATATCATGTGACTATGTTTTACTGGATTGATGTAGGTGTGCCTCTAGAGGCTGTCAAGAAGACAGCCACTAGAGGTGGATTTATCTTGGCCAGGTTTGAAGCAGATTTCAGCCATCTTGCAACATTCATTCTGGCAGAAATCAATCAGATTTTTGTATTTAAAATCCAGACATTGTTAAATAGTCCAGTTTTGCAGTCAAATGGTCATGTACAACGTTGTGAATGATATTTCCCTTTTTGTTACAGCCATTCGGACTTAAGTGAATAACTAAGATCAGTGGATTAGCAATACAGACACCCCTATTAGAAAGATATTGCAACATTATGCCTGAGGTTTGGAAATAGGCATCAATAAAATAGTTGTGTAACTACTTGTAATTCATTCTTTCTTTTTTTTTTTCAATACAGTGAAAATAAAATAAAATAAGAATAATGTAAATCCTAATTACTTTATACAATCCCAATGTTTCTGCAATGGATGATTAAACAAATGAAAATTTCAATTATTTACAGAAAAATAATTTACAAGTTGTTCTTCACATGCTTGCTTTAACTATACAACCTATATTTAAAATATATCTTACGTTTTATTTTCCATAGAACTATGAAATGCAGATTCTTTTTTTTCTCTGTTAACAAAATGGTCAATAGAGGAAGAGATGCTATATTAACCACTTAAGGACCACACAACCATGCTGTCATGCAGTACAGCGCTTTAATGTCCAGTTAAGGCATACACTGTTATGCAGTAAAGGGACCAGCAGGGATTAAAACCTGATATATTTTTATGCGTGGTGGTTCCCTATGTCAGCCACAGTTAGTGGCCCCAGACTGACAGCTGAGCAGCTCTCAAAGTGAGCACAACTCATAGTCCTTTAAATGCCGGGGTAGTGTGACCTATGTAGGGTTTCCAGAGAAAGCCCTTGTACTCCT
The DNA here is from genome assembly GCF_036172605.1 of Pelobates fuscus. Lineage (NCBI taxonomy): Eukaryota > Metazoa > Chordata > Amphibia > Anura > Pelobatidae > Pelobates > Pelobates fuscus. The sequence goes on from NC_086319.1 coordinate 331,487,047, forward strand.
TTAGATAATGATATATTGGTGCACTTAAACAGAAAGGGGGGAATTGTGGTGGAATTAAATTACCGTATATACTCGAGTATAAGCCGAGTTTTTCAGCCCATTTTTGGGGCTGAAAAACCCCAACTCGGCTTATACTCGAGTCAATAGTCTGTATTATGGCAATTTACATTGCCATAATTCAGACTGGGGAGAGAGGGGGGCTGGCAGAGCTGTAACTTACCTGTTCTGCAGCTCCTGTCAGCTCTCTCCTCCTCTGCCGGTCCGTTCAGCACCTCGGTCAGCTCCCAGTGTAAATCTCGCGAGAGCCAGTGTGAGCTGATAGAAGGAGCTGCACGGACGGCGCGGAGGAGGAGAGAGCTGACAGGAGCTGCAGAACAGGTAAGTTACAGCTCTGCCAGCCCCCCTCTCCCCCCCACTGAACTGCCACTGGACCACCAGGGAAGGAGAGCCCCCCTCCCTGCCATATATCAAGCAGGGAGGGGGGACGAAAAAAAAAATATAAATAAAATAATGATAAAAAAAAAAATTAATAACAAAAAAAAGGGGTATAAGGACCACTATGGGAGGGGGGGGGGGGTATAAGGACCACTATGGGAGGGGGGGGGGTATAAGGACCACTATGGGAGGGGGGGGGTATAAGGACCACTATGGGAGGGAGGGGGGTATAAGGACCGCTATGGGAGGGAGGGGGGGTATAAGGACCACTATGGGAGGGAGGGGGGGATAAGGACCACTATGGGAGGGAGGGGGGGATAAGGACCACTATGGGAGGGAGGGGGGTATAAGGACCACTATGGGAGGGGGGGGTATAAGGACCACTATGGGAGGGAGGGGGGTATAAGGACCACTATGGGAGGGGGGGGTATAAGGACCACTATGGGAGGGGGGGGGTACAAGGACCACTATGGGAGGGGGGGTATAAGGACCACTATGGGAGGGAGGGGGTATAAGGACCGCTATGGGAGGGAGGGGGGGTATAAGGACCACTATGGGAGGGAGGGGGGGATAAGGACCACTATGGGAGGGAGGGGGGTATAAGGACCACTATGGGAGGGAGGGGGGGGATAAGGACCACTATGGGAGGGAGGGGGGTATAAGGACCACTATGGGAGGGAGGGGGGGGGATAAGGACCACTATAGGAGGGAGGGGGGGATAAGGACCACTATTGGAGGGAGGGGGGTATAAGGACCACTATGGGAGGGAGGGGGGGTATAAGGACCACTATGGGAGGGGGTGGGATAAGGACCACTATGGGAGGGAGGGGGGGTATAAGGACCACTATGGGAGGGAGGTGGGGGTATATGGACCACTATGGGAGGGATGGGGGGGGATAAGGAACACTATGGGAGGGAGAAGGGGGATAAGGACCACTATGAGAGGGAGGGGGTGGGATAAGGACCACTATGGGAGGGGAGGGGGAAGTAAGGACCACTAGGGGAGGGGAGGGTAAGGACCACTAGGGGAGGGGTGAGTCAGGACCACTGGGGGGGGGGTGAAGGAACACGGGGGTGGGGAGGTAAGGACCACTGAGGGAGGAGGAGGGGAAGTCAGGACATATGGGGGGGGGGGAGGGGGCGGCAACATTTTTTTTGCCTACGGCGGCAAATATCCTTGCACCGGCCCTGCACACACTGCATTCACACACTGCATTCATACACACACACACACTGCATTCATGCACACACACACTGCATTCATGCACACACACACTGCATTCATGCACACACACACTGCATTCATGCACACACACTGCACTCATACACACACGCTGCACTCATACACACACGCTGCACTCATACACACACGCTGCACTCATACACACACACATACGCACACACTGCATTCATTATACACACACTGTAAATAAATATTCAATTAATATATTTTTTTTAGGATCTAATTTTATTTAGAAATTTACCAGTAGCTGCTGCATTTCCCACCCTAGTCTTATACTCGAGTCAATAAGTTTTCCCAGTTTTTTTGGATAAAATTAGGGGCCTCGGCTTATATTCGGGTCGGCTTATACTCGAGTATATACGGTATGTGAAAAAGGCCTTTGTCACAAATGCATTGTATCTTAAAATTGCCTTAAGGGGTTAAACATTGTTTCACACGGCGCCTGATGTTCCCTTCCCAGATTATACATTTCTGTGCTGATAGATTTAAAAAAGCATGCACATTTGGTTTATTTAGAATATTAAGAAATCACTCAATTTCATTCACAACTGTGTGATAGATTCCTACCTTTCATATTATTTGACAACACAGTTTTTGTCAAGGACATTCCAATATGCTTCAGTTTGGCAATAAAACAATACTAATGTGGCCAAGAGAATCGGGACAAGAACAAAATCCTTAGTCTGTCATCTTACAGAGACTGGGGAACTGCAAGTGCATGAAATCTTTCGGCTAAAGGTCCATCTCCGTAATGTATAATCCATAAAGGAGAAAAATCTTGGCTGTAATTTTGCCTCCTTAATTGTAAGTTGTGAAAGAAACAAAACTGTAGAACTTCATGCTCACTCGGTCACCCTTAATTAAGCCCAACTAGAAGCACATTCCCTTCATTAGCTGAAGGGGGAGGTTGTTGTATGCTTTGAATATTCAAAATGAAAAACAATAGGAAAAAAAACAAAAAAACCTTCCAACATTTATACTGTGGAGGAGACAGAATCAGATAATCATGTTTATAGAAAAAGAACTTGCAAATATATGCAAGACTGAATATTTTATAGCCTTTAATTCTGTTTGCACAAGGGAAGGGTGATGGATTAATTGAAATTTGCAAAGCCTCCAATATTTCCACCACCTTCTCACTCACACCCTTTAACAATGCACATCTGCACTCATGTTAATTGAATTCCGACAAATTATCGAGCACCGTCGAAAGAAGCAGATACTAGACCTAACTATCTCGAATGTTTCTTGCAAACTGCACGGCAGTAATTGGTCTTTAACAAGGAAGTAAATGCAGGATTGAACATGAAAACATTCACTGATTTGGGTAACAAAATAGATAGCTTAGAATCTAATATAGGAAGTGAGGAGAAAGTAAGCTTTGATGACAATATCAGTATTCTTTGATGAGGGCAACATAAAGTCATTGGTTCATCTATTCTAAAAATTGGAATCTAGTCTGATTAGACGGCATTTGGCATTTTGCCTTGCATTAGTCAGTTAATGCTGTGCTTATTCTTGCTGTACTTAATGAAGCTAGCATGCGTGCCTTGATTTTTAAGCAAAGGCTTACCCATAGCCTGTTCGTGATTTTATAAGCTATATGTTTAAAACTAATTGTCTTGATCTTTCTTTAAAGTATGGAAATTGGATGAAAGGACCTTTTGAAGTATATTACGTACATTTTATAGATCTTTTACTTTTTAAATTACAGCTTGCCAACATTTAGATACTTTGATTATTAAGATACATGATGCTGAAGTGAATTTATAAGTATAATTGCTCTAAGGCATAATGGTATAATTGTATCTGTGTGTCTCTATTGTTTAACACTCTATGTTCAGGTTCTGACCTTCTTTTACAGAACACTTTGCAAGACAGCAACAACAACAAAAAAGAGCAGGTTTAATTGTATCATAGAAAGAAAGAAATATATTTATTTCAATTAAAAACAGCTAGCTTATGAAATAATTTCAAATAGTGATTTTGTGCAAAAAATTTTGTTCACGGAAGCCTAATAATTAAAATTAGGTTTATTTACCGAAATCTACATGTGCAATCTATGTTAATTAGCATAATAATTTCAGAAATGTGGAGGGCAGAATATGTTTATTACTAAATCTATTCATTGGCTTTAAAACACATGCTGTAAATACACAGGAGCTGTGCAGCATATACACTGATTAGCGTCAATATTAAAACCACTTACAGGTGAAGTGAATAACATTGATTATATCATTACATTGGCACCTGTGTATGAGGCGGCGTAGCTGATCAGAGTGCCCATGATTGACCATGTCCAATGCCAAAATCGCCTTCCATGGGGATGTGAGTGCCAGAACAGAACTATGGATCAATGGAAAAATATTGCCAGGTCTGATGAATCATGTTTTCTTTTAGATCAGGTGGATGGACGGATGTGTGTTAGTCGTTTACCTGGGAAAAAGATGGTAGTAGGATGCACTATGGGAAGAAGGCTGGCCAGCAGAGGCAGTGTTATGCTCTAGACAATGTTCATCTGGGAAACCTTGGGACCAGGCATTCATGTGGATGTGACACTTACCAGCTACCTCAAGATTTTTGCAGACATATACACCCCTTCATGGCAATGATCTTTCTTGGTGACAGTCGCCACTTTCAGCAGGGTAATGCACCCTGCCACACCTCAAAAATTGTTCAGGAATGGTTTGAGGAACATGACAAACAGTTTAAGGTGTTGACTTGGCTTGAAAATTCTCCAGATCTAAATCCCATTGAGCATCTGTAGTGCTGTAGCAACAAATATGATCCATGGAGACCCCAAACCACAATGTGCAGGGTTTAAAGTATCTGCTCTTAATATCTTGGTTACAGATTCTATAGGACACGATCAGAGGTCTTGAGGAGTCTATGTCTTGATACATTGGAGCTGTTTTGGTAGCACAAGGTTTTTTTTTTCTGATATTAGGCATGTGGTTTAAATGTGGCTGATCAGTGTATATGTACAGGCTAACATGTCACTCAAAACACTTGCCTAAAAATTTGTGCAAGAATTTGCCATCTCTCCCTTCCCAATATATTTATCTCCTAATGCTGTTATGCTAATAGGGTTTACTAAACCTGTGGCAAAACCGAGGCAAAACAACTAAAAGTTGTGACCATGGCTGAATTGGAGAAATTTGACAGTTAATTTTGTCTAGTTTGGGTAATTTGGCCTATTTCCATTGAATATTTTAGTGAATTTTGGCCCAATTTTTAACAATTGATTTTTAGGTAGATTTACAATATTTAAGCCAAAATAACCAAAAACTAAACAATCGTTAAATCAATAATTTTGTCACATTTACATTTTTGGCTTATATTCAATTATTACCAGTTCACTACAATTCACTGTTTAGTAAATGTGGTCAAGAAGTAAAATAAAAAATAAAAAAATCTCCTAGATGTGAAATCCTTTGCCCTAAGCAATTTACAGGCTAAGTGTAATATCCTCTCTTTTTTACTGAAAGGATTTATTTGACAATATGTAAATGAAAATGAAATTTATATTAATGTTAGCAGATTATGAAAAAATAGCCCAGTGATCGCTTCAGGCTAAAGTAATTCATGCTATTAAAAGTGTTCTGATTTTATATGAGACTGCATATGGCATTAATTAGAATTTAAAATTAAAAATTCCCCAAAAAGACAGAAAAAAGGTCCTGCAATTTTACATTAATATTTATACACCATGCACTAAACAACTAAAATAAAATAAATATATATTTGGCTTTTGATGATCACAAATATCAATAGTGTATACATTTGTTATTAATACTAGTAAAATAGCATTTCAAAGTGCAATTTAGATGTAATCACTAAGACCTGTTACACATTATACTTTCACAAAAATCTTTGCTTTGAGTCTAGGTATAAGAAGAGGACTATAGACCTTTTTTTTTTTTTTTTTTTAATCCATTGCTTTCATATTATAATAGAGTACTGCAAAATGTGTAACAGTTGTGAGCGTTATTACAAAATTTGTTTCCGTATGAAAAGTTATGTTAATGTTCAGCTCAATTTTCAGAGCCTTTACAAATTTGAATAATGTGAATTAGCCACTACATGGCTACCTCCATCCTATTCCCCCTCATTACTGGCAGGCAGTTCTCCGATGCCTCTGTGTCATGACTCCCACAATGCCTTGGAATAGCCCACACCATTGTAAATTTGCCAATTATTTAACATCCAATGACACAGATACAGGGAGTGCAGAATTATTAGGCAAGTTGTATTTTTGAGGATTAATTTTATTATTGAACAACAACCATGTTCTCAATGAAGCCAAAAAACTCATTAATATCAAAGCTGAATATTTTTGGAAGTAGTTTTTAGTTTGTTTTTAGTTATAGCTATTTTAGGGGGATATCTGTGTGTGCAGGTGACTATTACTGTGCATAATTATTAGGCAACTTAACAAAAAACAAATATATACCCATTTCAATTATTTATTTTTACCAGTGAAACCAATATAACATCTCAACATTCACAAATATACATTTCTGACATTCAAAAACATAACAAAAACAAATCAGTGACCAATATAGCCACCTTTCTTTGCAAGGACACTCAAAAGCCTGCCATCCATGGATTCTGTCAGTGTTTTGATCTGTTCACCATCAACATTGCGTGCAGCAGCAACCACAGCCTCCCAGACACTGTTCAGAGAGGTGTACTGTTTTCCCTCCTTGTAAATCTCACATTTGATGATGGACCACAGGTTCTCAATGGGGTTCAGATCAGGTGAACAAGGAGGCCATGTCATTAGATTTTCTTCTTTTATACCCTTTCTTGCCAGCCACGCTGTGGAGTACTTGGACGCGTGTGATGGAGCATTGTCCTGCATGAAAATCATGTTTTTCTTGAAGGATGCAGACTTCTTCCTGTACCACTGCTTGAAGAAGGTGTCTTCCAGAAACTGGCAGTAGGACTGGGAGTTGAGCTTGACTCCATCCTCAACCCGAAAAGGCCCCACAAGCTCATCTTTGATGATACCAGCCCAAACCAGTACTCCACCTCCACCTTGCTGGCGTCTGAGTCGGACTGGAGCTCTCTGCCCTTTACCAATCCAGCCATCTGGCCCATCAAGACTCACTCTCATTTCATCAGTCCATAAAACCTTAGAAAAATCAGTCTTGAGATATTTCTTGGCCCAGTCTTGACGTTTCAGCTTGTGTGTCTTGTTCAGTGGTGGTCGTCTTTCAGCCTTTCTTACCTTGGCCATGTCTCTGAGTATTGCACGCCTTGTGCTTTTGGGCACTCCAGTGATGTTGCAGCTCTGAAATATGGCCAAACTGGTGGCAAGTGGCATCTTGGCAGCTGCACGCTTGACTTTTCTCAGTTCATGGGCAGTTATTTTGCGCCTTGGTTTCTCCACACGCTTCTTGCGACCCTGTTGACTATTTTGAATGAAACGCTTGATTGTTCGATGATCACGCTTCAGAAGCTTTGCAATTTTAAGAGTGCTGCATCCCTCTGCAAGATATCTCACTATTTTTGACTTTTCTGAGCCTGTCAAGTCCTTCTTTTGACCCATTTTGCCAAAGGAAAGGAAGTTGCCTAATAATTATGCACACCTGATATAGGGTGTTGATGTCATTAGACCACACCCCTTCTCATTACAGAGATACACATCACCTAATATGCTTAATTGGTAGTAGGCTTTCGAGCCTATACAGCTTGGAGTAAGACAACATGCATAAAGAGGATGATGTGGTCAAAATACTCATTTGCCTAATAATTCTGCACTCCCTGTATTGATGTAACCAGAGGAACATGGTCAGGATTAGGTCAGGAAGCGAAGTCAATGTGTTCGAGGAGCACCACTGACGAAGATAATCCCAGTCTGACACTCCATAGTCACTGAGGTCCCCTGTTGCAAGATTGTCTATTTCCTGGTTGTGGATCACGAGGGTTAGTGGTCTTGGAGTTGTAAGCAAAACTGGGTCTGCCACGTTGTAGTTTTAATAAGTTTTAATTACACAAAAGGAATTAAAGTTAATTCCAGTCCTAAAGAGAAGATGACACCTCTTTATAAGCATAATCATGATGCTATGGTATATTCTTCCGAATAGATATATACAAATGTTTCCATGTTGTGCAATTTACTCTTATGGTAAGCTAATTTTTTTTCAAGGCAAAACTTTAGAATTTTTTTTATCTAAATTGCTAAATATGCATTTTATAATTGCTCCATATTAGGCACATTGTTCAGAATTTCTCTGGTTTTGACTGAAGTATGATGTGTATGAAGTATATGACATGCAAATGATAAGTTATCAATGTTTTCAAACAACTTTCTTGACGGAATAGTGAAAAATATGCCTCAGTCAGTTAAGTTCAGAAAAACGGGGGGAAAAAAATCCTAACATGTAGGACCAGAATGGACTGAAGACAGGATAAATAAGACTTATAACTTATATAATCTTAGACGTATAATTTATATAATCTTATATAATCCTATAATTTATAATCTTAGACTACTCTTTCCACCTTCCGGATTTTATTTTGTATTTTTTACTTTCATCTAATTTTACCTCATTCATTCTACTAAGCAAGCTCCTGGATAAATGCTACTTTCTTGTATAGTTAGTATCTACAATCTATTTATTTTCTCTCATAGGTTCTTGGTGAATCCCTATACCCTTCCAGTTTCAGAGCTTCTGTCTAATAGTCTGACTCCCTCTTTTCTGTTTACTATTATAGTTAGCAGTTTAGTTTTTATTACAGTGTGTCTTATGTGTTTATTGTGCAATGTGATTGTGGGCATTTATTGTAAGTGAAATTGCTTTATACCCAGCTTTGTGAAAAACTCTGGACAATAGATATTTTTCACCCTTGGATGGAGCTTAATCTGGCCCTGATTGCCTTTGATACATGTTAGAACTGTGACATTTGTGTCCATTCTGTGTCTGACACCTTAAACAAATCAAAGATAGAGCTAAGAATCAATGCAGGTAAAAAAAAAATGAACATTTTATTACAACAAATAAATAAAAACCTCACTGACCACGATATAGGGATTTAAACTGCAAAAAAAAAACGCGGACAAAGTAAAACTGAATAAACAAGCATATTGAATGGTGTATGTTGGTGATATGAATGCCCAGGATTTGCCTTATAATTATGGCACCTTAGCATATACCTGGAAGTTGTATGAGTGACTCAGTCTGACATATAATGTTCCAAAGAGGATCTACTAGTGGCTTTGGTAATAGGATTTGGTGCACTGCCAGCGGATGGACTCTTGATCTGGTGAAAGGATTTAGGCTTGATATTTTTTATGACGTGCTCTCTACATTCTAATTTTTACTTATTTATTTAGTTTTACTTTGTCTGTATTTTCAATGCCCCTCTCTAATGTCGTGTGGTTTTTATGTATTTCTTGTTCTAAAATGTTTTTTTTTTTTTTTTTGGAGCGCAGTGTTAAGTACGTGTTCCAGATATGACATGAGGCAGGTGACATGAAATATAACCACAAAGATATGCATATATGAGCAATATGTGCTGATATTTTTTTTTATTTATTTTTTTTTTGTGAAAGAAAAAGAAGCTTATAAACAGGTCTGGTCAGATGAGTGTACAACCTTAAAAAATAATAAACTTTCCAGACAAGCAAATGATAAATATAGCTATTTCAGTGACTCAATAGTACAATTTAGCTTTGCTATAGAACTGCTGGGCATCAATGACAAATACATGTGCAAACATAGAGCTCTAGAGGATGCCATTCTTAGTTGAAGGATCCACTCAGTTTTATTAGCCTATACCACTAAGAGTCCAGTGTAGGTAGAACAGATCCGAGCCAGGCTTTTAGTGTTAAACATGCTAAAATAAGTAAAAATAAAAATGAACTTACAGTTAGGTCCATAAATATTGGGACAACGACACAATTCTAATCTTTTTGGCTCTATACACCAACACAATGGGTTTGAAATGAAACAAACAAGATGTACTTTAACTGCAGACTTTCAGCTTTATTTTGTCAATCTTTATTTTATTGAGGCAAGTGGTTATGGTGGTACAGAATGAAGAGAGGGAGATTTGCAGGGGTCATACAGGTGAGAAACATCATGACTAATTACAAAATCTCGTAGGAGTATCAGCCTCATTTTATATTATATAAACACGCTGGAAAACAAATTATATAAACACGCTGGAAAACAATAAGTTGCGTCACATTAACATGGTTTCATGCTAGGTTAATTAGGCATTGAACTTCGGGTAACAGGAGGAGGTACATTTATGCTTATAATGCAGTTTGCAATCCTATGTTACGTCGATAGGTAGGGAATAAGATTAACACAATTTACTCACAGGTTACAGACTGAGGGTGCAGACCCAGAAGAGAATTATATACTACTGATACATTAGTTTGCAAGTTAAGTAGATGTCGGTTATGACAGGTAATTTAGGCCGGTCTAGGGAGACTTTCAGCTTTAATTTAAGGGTATTTACATCCAAATCAGGTGAACGGTGTAGGAATTACAACAGTTTGTATATGTGCCTCCCACTTTTTAAGGGACCAAAAGTAATGGGACAGATTAACAGTCATAAATCAAGCTTTCACTTTTTAATACTTAGTTGCAAATCCTTTGCAGTCAATTACAGCCTGAAGTCTGGAACGCATAGACATCACCAGACGCTGGGTTTCATCCCTGGTGCTGCTCTGCCAGCCTCTACTGCAACTGTCTTCAGTTCCTGCTTGTTCTTGGGGCATTTTCCCTTCAGTTTTGTCTTCATCAGGTGAAATGCATGCTCAATCGGATTCAGGTCTGGTAATTGACTTGGCCATTGCATAACATTCCACTTCTTTCCCTTAAAAAACTCTTTGGTTGCTTTTGCAGTATGCTTTGGGTCATTGTCCATCTGCACTGTGAAGCACCGTCCAATGAGTTCTGAAGAATTTGGCTGAATATGAGCAGATAATATTGCCTGAAACACTTCAGAATTCATCCTGCTGCTTTTGACAGCAGTCACATCAATAAATACAAGAGAACCAGTTCCATTGGCAGCCATACATGCCCACGCCATGACACGACCAGCACCAGGGCCGGACTGGGAGAAAAATTCTGCCCGGGCATTTTTTTATCACAGCGGCCCACTAAGAAGGGGGCGGGGCAGAGAGGGTGTGTTTCGTCATCACTAATGACAAACACGCCCCCTCTCAAAGTGAGCATGTTGGTTCAATGCTCTTCCAGGGCAGACCATGCGCAGAACTCTGCTAAAGAGCTCTAGCATGAGAAAAAAAGCCCTGTATTTGTTCTGCACAGTGCAAGCAAATTTAATAAAATGCTTGCACTGTGTTTCCTTGCAACTTGTCTCTGGTGTCTCTATAAATGGATACCAGGAGACAAAAGGAAAGAGTATTGTGCATGTGTTTGGAACCTGCTTGTGGGATTGTGTGTGTGTAGAGTGAGCTGATTGTGGTGTGGTATTGTGTAATAAGGTCGGTTTTAGTCGTGTTGTGTTTTTGGTGTAATGTAGTGCCATATGTGGCATGGGGCTGTAGAGAATGTGTGTATAGGGGATGTAGTAAGTGTGTGCATACAGGCTATAGTGTGTGTGTGTGTGTGTGTGTGTGTGTATAGGTGATGTAGTATTTGTAGGGATTGTAGAGAGTGTGTGTTTAGGGGTGTATTATGTGTTTGCTTACAATGAATCTAGTGTGTTTATAAGGGACCCAGAGTGTGTATTTTAAGAATGTAGTGTGTGTGTGTGTGTATACAGGAGTCTAGTGTGTGTTTGAAGGACCCAAAATGTGTAGGAAATCTAGTGAGTGTGTGTATATAACGGATTCAGAGTGTATAAAGGGATCTAGTGTGTGTGTATATGATCCAGAGTTGGGTAAGGGATCTAGTGTGTGTCTGGAACGTAATGTGTTTAGGAGTGCAGTATGTGCTGTTGTGTGTATGTATATATATATATATATATATATATATATATATATATATATATATATATATATATATATATATATATATATACAGGGAGTGCAGAATTATTAGGCAAGTTGTATTTTTGAGGATTAATTTTATTATTGAACAACAACCATGTTCTCAATGAACCCAAAACACTCATTAATATCAAAGCTGAATATTTTTGGAAGTAGTTTTTAGTTTGTTTTTAGTTATAGCTATTTTAGGGGGATATCTGTGTGTGCAGGTGACTATTACTGTGCATAATTATTAGGCAACTTAACAAAAAACAAATATATACCCATTTCAATTATTTATTTTTACCAGTGAAACCAATATAACATCTTAACATTCACAAATATACATTTCTGACATTCAAAAACATAACAAAAACAAATCAGTGACCAATATAGCCACCTTTCTTTGCAAGGACATTCAAAAGCCTGCCATCCATGGATTCTGTCAGTGTTTTGATCTGTTCACCATCAACATTGCGTGCAGCAGCAACCACAGCCTCCCAGACACTGTTCAGAGAGGTGTACTGTTTTCCCTCCTTGTAAATCTCACATTTGATGATGGACCACAGGTTCTCAATGGGGTTCAGATCAGGTGAACAAGGAGGCCATGTCATTAGATTTTCTTCTTTTATACCCTTTCTTGCCAGCCACGCTGTGGAGTACTTAGACGCGTGTGATGGAGCATTGTCCTGCATGAAAATCATGTTTTTCTTGAAGGATGCAGACTTCTTCCTGTACCACTGCTTGAAGAAGGTGTCTTCCAGAAACTGGCAGTAGGACTGGGAGTTGAGCTTGACTCCATCCTCAACCCGAAAAGGCCCCACAAGCTCATCTTTGATGATACCAGCCCAAACCAGTACTCCACCTCCACCTTGCTGGCGTCTGAGTCGGACTGGAGCTCTCTGCCCTTTACCAATCCATCCATCTGGCCCATCAAGACTCACTCTCATTTCATCAGTCCATAAAACCTTAGAAAAATCAGTCTTGAGATATTTCTTGGCCCAGTCTTGACGTTTAAGCTTGTGTGTCTTGTTCAGTGGTGGTCGTCTTTCAGCCTTTCTTACCTTGGCCATGTTTCTGAGTATTGCACACCTTGTGCTTTTGGGCACTCCAGTGATGTTGCAGCTCTGAAATATGGCCAAACTGGTGGCAAGTGGCATCTTGGCAGCTGCACGCTTGACTTTTCTCAGTTCATGGGCAGTTATTTTGCGCCTTGGTTTCTCCACACGCTTCTTGCGACCCTGTTGACTATTTTGAATGAAACGCTTGATTGTTCGATGATCACGCTTCAGAAGCTTTGCAATTTTAAGAGTGCTGCATCCCTCTGCAAGATATCTCACTATTTTTGACTTTTCTGAGCCTGTCAAGTCCTTCTTTTGACCCATTTTGCCAAAGGAAAGGAAGTTGTCTAATAATTATGCACACCTGATATAGGGTGTTGATGTCATTAGACCACACCCCTTCTCATTACAGAGATGCACATCACCTAATATGCTTAATTGGTAGTAGGCTTTCGAGCCTATACAGCTTGGAGTAAGACAACATGCATAAAGAGGATGATGTGGTCAAAATACTCATTTGCCTAATAATTCTGCACTCCCTGTATATATATATATATATATATATATATATATATATATATATATATATATATATAAATATACAAAGTCAGGACGGCTGCACTCGCCTAAACATGCATATATTACAGGGTGCTACTGGGACCAAAATACAAAAAAATATACAAACCAGTGCACACGCTTATTAACTAAACAGAGATTTCAAATCCTAAATAGTACTATTTAAAAACACCTCACCTAGGTAGAAAATACTATTTAGGATTTGAAATCTCTGTTTAGTTAATAAGCGAGTGCACTGGTTTGTATATTTTTTTGTATTTTGGTCCCAGTAGCACCCTGTAATATATGCATGTTTAGGCGAGTGCAGCCCTCCTGACTTTGTTTATAATTGTGGGGGTCTAGGCCAGCCCCCGGGTTTTGCACCCCTCCCTGTCACAGGTGTCTCATTCCAGGACCCTATTTAGCCTTGACTTGCAGAGAGTCCCAGTAAGGAAGCATTTCCCAAGTAAGTGGATTAATCTCATAAGAGCAAGCATTAGGCTGCTAGAGTAGGACCTGCCAAGAATGGGGTACTTTGATGCAGTTGGCAGGCTTATGCAATGTATGATCATATAATGTAACCAAACCCCCATTATTTTCTACCTAGGTGAGGTGTTTTTAAATAGTACTATTTAGGATTTGAAATCTCTGTTTAGTTAATAAGCGAGTGCACTGGTTTGTATATTTTTTTATATATATATATATATAATATAAATATGTTCGGAAGTATTGTGTGTGTGTTTGGTGCAGTGTGTATGTGTGAGGGGTGCAGTGGGTGTCTGTGAGGGATGTAGTGTGTATGTGAAGGGTGCAGTATGTGTGTGTGATGGATGCTGTGTTTGAGGGGTGCTGTGTGTGAGGGTGCTGTTTATTATGTGTGTGAGGGTGCTGTGTGTGATGTGTGTGAGGGTGCTGTGTGTGATGTGTGTAAGGTTGCTGTGTGTGTGATGGGTGTGAGAGTGCTGTGTGCGATGGGTGTGAGAGTGCTATGTGTGAGAGTGTTATGTGTGAGAGGGCTGTGTGTGATGTGTGTGAGAGGGCTGTGTTGTGTGATGGGTATGAGAGGGCTGTGTTGTGTGTGATGGGGATGAGAGTGCTGTGTGTGAGAGTGCTGTGTTGTGTGAAAGTGCTGTGTTGTGTGAAAGTGCTGTGTTGTGTGAAAGTGCTGTGTTGTGTGAAAGTGCTGTGTGTGATGGGTGTGAGAGTGCTGTGTGTGAAAGTGCTGTGTGTGATGTGTGTGAAAGTGCTGTGTGTGATGGGTGTGAGAGGGCTATGTGTGATGTGTGTGAAAGTGCTGTGTGTGATGGGCGTGAGAGGGCTGTATGTGATGTGTGTGAAAGTGCTGTGTGTGATATGTTGTGTGAAAGTGCTGTGTGTGATGTGTGTGAGTGATGTGTTGTGTGAAAGTGCTGTTTGTGATGTGTGTGAGAGTGCTGTGTGTGAGAGGGCTGTGTGTGAGAGGGCTGTGTGTGAGAGGGCTGTGTGTGATGTGTGTGAGAGTGCTATATGTGATGGTGTGAAAGTGCTGCGTTGTGTGAAAGTGCTGCATTGTGTGAAAGTGCTGCGTTGTGTGAAAGTGCTGTGTGTGATGTGTGTGAAAGTGTTCTGTTGTGTGAAAGTGCTGTGTGTGATGGGTGTGAGAGTGCTGTGTGTGAGAGGGCTGTGTGTGATGTGTGTGAGAGTGCTATGTGTGATGGGTGTGAGAGTGCTGTGTGTGATGTGTGTGAGAGTGCTATGTGTGATGTGTGTGAGAGTGCTATGTGTGATGGGTGTGAGAGTGCTGTGTGTGAGAGGGGTGTGTGTGATGTGTGTGAGAGTGCTGTGTGTGAGAGGGCTGTGGTGTGTGCTAGTGCTGTGTGTGATGTGTGTGAGTGCTGTGTTGTGTGAAAGTGCTGTTTGTGATGTGTGAGTGCTGTGTGTGATAGGTGTGAGAGTGCTGTGTTGTGTGAAAGTGCTGTGTGTGTGATGGGTGTGATGGTGCTGTGTGTGAGAGGGCTGTGTGTGATGTGTGTGAGAGTGCTATGTGTGATGGGTGTGAGAGTGCTTTGTGTGAGAGTGCTTTGTGTGAGAGTGCTATGTGTGAGAGTGCTGTGTGTGAGAGGGGTGTGTGTGATGTGTGTGAGAGTGCTATGTGTGATGGGTGTGAGAGTGCTGTGTGTGAGAGGGCTGTGTGTGATGGGTGTGAGAGTGCTATGTGTGAGAGTGCTGTGTGTGAGAGTGCTGTGTGTGAGAGGGCTGTGTGTGATGGGTGAGAGAGTGCTGTGTTGTGGGACAGTGCTGTGTGTTAAAGGGCTGTGTGTGCTGTGTGTGATGGGTGTGAGAGGGCTGTGTGTGATGTGTGTGAAAGTGCTGTGTGTGAAAGTGCTGTGTGGGCTGTGTGTGAAAAAGAAAAAAAAGTAGGCATTATGTCCCCCCCTCCCTTCTTACCTTTAGCCTGGGAGGGGGGGTCCGGCAAGCTGGTACCTGGGAGAGGGGGGGGGGGGGGGCGGCAGAATCACAGAATCCCTGGTGGTCCAGTGGGTGAGTGAACTCTAGCCTGTTGTTCCAGAACTGTGAAGGATTTTTTAGATGTTGTTTGGCAAACTCTAATCTGGCCTTCCTGTTTTTGAGGCTCACCAATGGTTTACATCTTGTGGTGAACCCTCTGTATTCACTCTGGTGAAGTCTTCTCTTGATTGTTGACTTTGACACACATACACCTACCTCCTGGAGAGTGTTCTTGATCTGGCCAACTGTTGTGAAGGTTGTTTTCTTCACCAGGGAAAGAATTCTTCGGTTATCCACCACAGTTGTTTTCCATGGTCTTCCGGGTCTTTTGGTGTTGCTGAGCTCACCGGTGCATTCTTTCTTTTTAAGGATGTTCCAAACAGTTGATTTGGCCAAACCTAATGTTTTTGCTATCTCTCTGATGGGTTTGTTTTGTTTTTTCAGCCTAATGATGGCTTGCTTCACTGATAGTGACAGCTCTTTGGATCTCATATTGAGAGTTGACATCAACAGATTCCAAATGCAAATAGCACACTTGAAATTAACTCTGGACCTTTTATCTGCTCCTTGTAAATGGGATAATGAGGGAATAACACACACCTGGCCATGGAACAGCTGAGCAGCCAATTGTCCCATTACTTTTGGTCCCTTGAAAAGTGGGAGGCACATATACAAACTGTTGTAATTCCTTCACTGTTCACCTGATTTGGATGTAAATACCCTCAAATTAAAGCTGAAAGTCTGCAGTTAAAACACATCTTGTTCATTTCATTTCAAATCCATTGTGGTGGTGTATAGAGCCAAAAAGATTAGAATTGTGTCGATGTCCAAATATTTATGGACCTGACCGTATATCATCAGGATAAAACAAAGAGTACATAAAATACAGGAGTCAACCGCTTGATAAACTAACCAGAGTGAGACATATGCTGGCAGGATCGCCTCTTTGAGCTTCGTGCCTCTTCACCCGGTTCCTGATTTGATGAAACTGCTGGACATTTGAATGTTGATGCCCCATGGGGAGGCAAGCGTTGCGTGAGTTCCCAGATGAGGAGCCTGGGGGTCTATGCCACCATAGATCTCCGGTGCAGTAGGTGCCATTTTGAGGGGTTACATGAGCACTGGCTAGGCCCCAATCGGCTGCAGGCTTTGCTTCCAGACCCTTGAGCTTAGTAGAACCTTGTTCCCTCGGCATCCGCCGTGCAGGGAGAGGGGTTTCCCGATCAGTCAGGTTTCCTTGAAGTTTGGAGGATGAGATGGGTTGATGCATGTGAGGTGCTGGTGTTAGTGCATCTGAGGTATGTGAGTAAGTCAGCAAAACACGCTTATGCCTAGACTCTATTTTCGACCAGAATTTGGTAAAAATGCATTCCAGCTTACTCAGAGTCATTGCAAGGTAGGCCTATGCTGAACCTCCGGCTATGATCACCGCCATTTTTTTAACTGCATAGGTTGTTAGTGCTACCTTGATTTCCTTAGGTTTTAAATGATTTAGGGAGTCACTCCCAACTTTTCTTCTTTTATTTTTATATTCATTTTTGTATATTTACATTCTGTGTCTGATAATGTTTTCCTTTCAACATACTCCAGTCTTTCTAAACGTAAACCACACAAAAACAGAGCTATACATAATACATTAATAACTTAAGGTATAGCACCTTTTATGTACTGAATTAATAAGACTCAAATTAACCTACACTTAATTTTCTCCTATAGCGCTTAATATGGCTTATGAGACATTCATCCCTCGGGCATATACCTACTTTTATTTTTTTGCCCATTTCTTATCAAGCTAGGCTTAGGTCTGTCTAAAAATAATTGCACATCATTAATATTCATTTCACAATTTCCATATTAAAAATATAATCAGGTCACTTAGGTATGCATAAAATTAATCACACAACATATTAACATCTTGAAATCTTAAAATACATTTATTTTTTAATTAGGACATTTACGAGGAAATTTGATCATATAGAAACATTCAATCTATTCACCGTTATGAATGAAGAGCTGTTTCAGTCATCTTCACGCACCCCTTTTCACAAGGCCTTAGGTTCTAACACATGTCATGATTAAGTTGTACGCCAATACACTTACTAGTCTGTAACATCACAAGTTCCCTGCAGAGTTAATTTCCTGTGTTGTATCATTTCAAGTGTTGTGGCGTCCTAGGTCCTTGAGAAAACATCAGAGCGTTTATCGTCCTACTCATAAAGAGAGCACAATGATTCATTCGCTGATAATGAGTCTTTTCTTAATTATTTTTCTTTAATGTTCTGTCTGCTGTGTTGGGGAAGAATAAGAATTTGTTGGGTGATCAAACATTTAGAGTAGGTGGGGATAGTGAAAGAGTCATTGTCCTGCAATTTCTGTCTCAAAACGAGCTGCTGGGTCTCAATTTACATTTGGTTAACTATTTTTACCTTATTTTTTCACCCATAGTAATAGAATGACACATATGTTTGGATAAAAACAGAATTTCAAATGATAGATATAAAGTATATATGCAGTTTCTTCCATTATGTAAAATCTCGTAATATCACTTTCTCCAACTACCTCCACAGTAGAAAAACAAAACAAAAAAAACATGTTTAAAAAAAAAAAAAAAAAAAAGGATACCGTTTTTACATTCTGGAGTTTACATAATATATAACACTCATAAAAAACAAAAAGCTTTTTTACGGCTAGTTAAAATATGAGCTTGAAAAGTAGTACAATAGTAAAAAAACATACCCCCAAGGAATAAAAGACATGACAAATACTTGAAGCCTCAGAACTTTACAGGAGCCTTGTAAAGCTATTCCACAGACTCAAAAAAATCCCATTGTTTAGTACTTTGTTTTCGTTTGAATGCTGAGACCATACATGATGGATTTCCCAATGACACAGGCTTTGTTGGTAAATGTTTTGTACCATAGCTAGAGTCATATGGGATTTATGTTCTTGGTATGTTGAGTTGTCTTCATTTTGTTTGGCCATGGATAATGAATTGACTCTACAAGAAGACTTGGAGCTCAGTTTCCAGAATGAAATTATAAAGTATTCTAGGTACGCATACCACGTACTAATTGTGCACAAATAGTCACTTTTGCTTTGCTAATACATAAAAATATTACTTTAAAGGAACACTATAGGGTCAAGAACACAAACATGTATTCCTGACCCTATAGTGTTTAACCCACCATTTAGGTGGCTTGTCCCCCCTTAGTTTTAAACCCACCTTATTTCCAGCGCAGCGCGGGTCCACCGGTGCTGACTCCGTCCCCTTTGTGGCGTCATCAAAATGGCTGATTTTCAAGCCAATCCAAGGCATTCCCATAGGGCTAAAATTGGCACGGGAGCGAGCCAAATGCTGTTTTGGCCAATCAGGACCTCTTCATAGAGATGCATTGAATCAATGCATCTCTATGAGGAAAATTCAGCATCTCCATGAAGAGCGTGGGGACACTGAATGTCTGGGCTGCTTTTTCGGCAGCACTTACCCAGGAAGCACCTCCAGTGGCCACCTAAGGAGTGGTCACTTGGAGGTGTCCATAGAGGTAATGTAAACACTGCCTTTTCTCTGAAAAGGCCATGTTTGCATGAAAAAAGCCTGAAGGGAGCTACTATACTCACCAGAACAACTACATTAAGCTGTAGTTGTTCTGGTGACTATAGTGTCCCTTTTAAGACTGATTGGTTTGAACAACATTTCAAATAACAGCCATACAATAATTATAAATATTTAATTAATATTTGGGGATCACCTGGATTCTAGACTGGTTTGAAGAGGGCCAATTCACTTCGTTCCACTTCACATTCGTCTTTAGTTGTCTGCAATTGTATATGCTGGCATAAAAAACTGTAAAGTGCTGCAAAATATGTGGACACTTTCTGAATAATAATAATGCACCAAAAGGATAAATGCTAATAATCAAGCTCCTTCACTAATCGTATGGCATGATAAATACATATATTTTGCAAGATAGCTAGCTTTTTTTTTAAATTGTAATTTTTATTGAGTTTTCAAAGATAAGAAAGACATGATATGTGTGAAGAAAGTGAAGAGTTATGAGAAAACAATATTGTTTGGAAGGTTACAGAGGCTTGCAGGACTCCCAACATTTGGCAATAGTATAGACCACGCAGGGTCTCCGATCAATTCGCTATCTACATAACATATTAATATGGGGGAGCAAATAAGTAGTATGCGCCACAGGTACCCATATACCTTCTATTTACAAAATTACTAAGAAAATGGGAGACTCCAACCAGGTCTGTAAACATGTAAGCTGTGAATGAAGAGCCATGCAACATGGCATAGTTTAGGATTGGTCTGAATCCAATATATTATATGAGTCTATTAGTGTAAGTTACAGTTGTATCAGTGCTTTAGTCAGGGAGAGGAGCTTCCTTTATGGCACTGTCCCTGACATGGGGCCGTCTGTTACATCTCGAACAGTTAAGTAGTGAGTTATACCCACTTTGAGTTTGTGTTCCCTGTGCCAGAGCCCACATCCAGGCCATATCAGGAGTGACAGCCCAACTAGGTAAGAGACAGAGATTAAGCAGAATGAGATGTAAAAAGAGAGGCAGTGTGTGTAGTGTGCTCGTGGATTCCTCTGTCCCACCTCAGCTAGAAGCTCGCGCACTACCCCCAGTCTCTGCATGCGCCAGGTAGGTATAGCATAAGTACCAGTGCTCTGCATGTTTGTCGCCTTGGCCCAAAAGCTCTGCCTGTATGGCTTCTGCAAAGTGAATCTCTGACCTGTAGCAACCATTGGTCGATAGTTGGGGGTCTGGTTTGTTTCCAGAAGGCAGGCACGAGTGATTTGGCGGCATTGACCAGGTGTCTCAGAATTGATTATTTCAATTGAGAAAGGGGCAGTACAGTTGGGTGTAGGACGCCATTCTCAATGCAGAAGTTTGGGGAATCTGTCACTATTCTGTTGACCTCCTTTCAGAAAGGTATTATCTTGGGACAAGCCCACCAAATATGTTGTACGGAACCGACCGCAGAATTGCATCTCTGGCAATTCTCAGGGATCACAGGGAAAATTCGGTGGGGAAGAGCTGGAGTACGATACTAGTGTGAGATTAGTTTAAAATGTACCTGTTGGTATTTGGAGCTTATCAAGCTTTTATGTTGTAAAATGAGGATCTTCTCCCATTGGGCGTCGGAGAAGATCTGAGATGTCAGATTCTCCCACTGTCTCTTAAAGGAGTCCTGTCAGGGTACCTGTAGTCTCTACCTCAGAGGAGGTGAGAGACTTAGACGTTTATCCTCCCAGAGGGGTTGTTTCTTCCGTTCCTCGCGGTCCTCTCGGCCATTTACAAGCCGACCGCGAGGGATCCACTTCCTTATATGACGCGACGCTCAGTAGTCGACGTCATGACGCCAACCCGGGTCGACCTGTCCGTCAAGTCCCGAGCACTAATCAGGACTCGTCGGGGGCGTGATTACCCTCTAGAATCAAGGTATAAAGTAAGGCTTTCGGCATCTGCTCATTGCCCTGTCGTGGTTCTAGCCTGTCTAGTCACTCAGTGCTCTTGTATTCTAGTTGTCTCTTTGGTTCTGACCCGGCTTGTTTGAACTACCCTGTTTACCTCTGTTACCCTTTGACTCGGCTTGTCTCTCGCTTACCTGTCCTCTCGTTCCCTCGACCTCGGCTTGTTCTTAGACCATTCTCTACTTACTCCTTACGTTAAGTCCGGCCATTCTAAGGTCCGGTATACGTACCTACCACCTGTTTGTACTCTGTGTGTTGGATCCCTGTCCCGATCCTGACATTACGACAGGGCCAATGGATCCTGCAGGTACAAACACTCAGGTTGGTCCTTCTGACTCTAGGTTCGACGCCATGGATCACAGAATGGACCAGATGGCTCTAGCACTACAGGCGTTACTATCTCGTTCTAGTAATCAACCAGAGGAGATGCGTAATACTTCTATCTCTCCTGTGAGTTCAGGTCTAGAGGTAGCCACTGTAGGTGCTTCTTCCCGTATCACTCCACCTGTACGTTATGGTGGTTCTCCAGAGAAGTGTTGTGGTTTCTTAAACCAAATAGGTATCCATTTCGAATTACAACCCCACTCCTATCCTACAGATAGGGCGAAGGTTGGATTTATTATCACATTACTTGTTGAGAAAGCTTTGAGATGGGCCAATCCATTGTGGGAAAATGATAATCCGTTAGTATATAATTATAATGCCTTTGTAGCTGCTTTCAGAAGAACTTTTGACCCTCCAGGTAGAAAGGTCAATGCAGCTAGATTACTGTTGCGCCTTAGACAAGATAACCGAACACTTGTGGATTATGCACTAGAGTTCAGGTCTTTGGCGGCAGAGGTTAAGTGGAATGAACAGGCTTATATAGATGTATTTTTAAATGTGTTATCAGACATAATCCTTGATGAGGTTGCTACTAGAGAGCTTCCTGAAAATTTGGAGGATTTAATTTCTTTTATTTCTCGCATTGACGAGCGTTTAAGAGAGAGGCAGAACACTCGAGAGAGAAACCGTAGACCTTCCTTTAAACTAGCTCCTTCATTTCAAAGTTCTGAATCCACAACCTCACTTTTTCCAGAACCTATGCAGATAGGCAATACTCGCCTCTCAGAAGAGGAGAGACAGTACAGGAGAAGGGAGGGGTTGTGTATGTACTGTGGAGTCAGAGGTCATTTACGCCTAAATTGTCCTAATCGCTCGGGAAACGCTCGCACCTAAGTTTCTCTAGAGGACAGGCCTTGGGTGTTTCTATTTTGTCCTCTAATCTTAATTATAAAGATCACAGGCTTCTGCTACCCGTTTCTTTAACTTGGGAGAAGGGAGTACTAGAAACTATGGCATTTATTGATTCCGGAGCTGCTGAGAGCTTTATCGACCAAGTTTTTGTTACCAAACACGCTATCCCATCCCAGTTAAGGGAGACACCCTTGGCCGTTGAGGCCATAGATGGTAGACCTTTAGTTGAGCCTGTTATTTTCCGTGAAACCATACCTGTTAAATTAACTGTTGGTATCTTACACGAGGAAGACATATCTTTATTGCTTATTTCTTCTCCTTCTGTTCCCATACTCATGGGGTATCCTTGGTTAAAAAAACATAACCCTATTATTGATTGGGAATTAGGGGAGATAATCTCATAGGGTCAGGGTTGTCAGGACAGGTGCTTACGGACAGTGTCACCGCTTTGCGCAGTTAACACACCGATTAATTCTACCTACTCTACAGAGGTACAAATACCGCCCCTGTACCTGGATTTAAAGGCAGTATTTGACAAAAAGAATGCTGATACTTTACCTCCACACAGGTCTTTTGATTGTAAGATTAATCTACTACCTGGTACTATGCCCCCCAGGGGTAATGTATATCCTTTGTCCACTAAAGAGAACTTAGTCTTAGAGGAGTATATTCGTGAGAACCTTGAAAAAGGATTCATTAGGAGATCCTCCTCTCCTGCCGGAGCTGGGTTTTTTTTTTTGTTAAAAAGAAGGATGGTACACTAAGACCTTGCATTGATTATCGAGGTTTGAACAAAATAACCATTAGAAATGCCTACCCAATTCCTTTGATTACCGAGCTCTTTGATCGTCTAAAAGGCTCCAAGATTTTCACCAAGTTAGATCTCAGAGGGGCGTATAACTTGGTGAGAATTCAGCAGGGACACGAGTGGATGACGGCGTTCAATACCCGTTATGGGCACTATGAATACACAGTAATGCCTTTTGGTCTCTGTAATGCTCCGGCAGTATTTCAGGACCTGATCAATGAAGTTCTTAGAGAATTTCAACATGACTGCGTTATTGTATATCTGGATGATATACTTATACACTCTAGAGAGATTGAGACTCACCACAGACAAGTCAGAAGGGTATTGCGCAAGCTTCTTCAACATGGCCTGTACTGCAAATTGGAGAAATGCAGCTTTGACCAATCCCAGATAAACTTTCTTGGTTATGTGATTTCTGGGGAAGGGTTTAAGATGGACCCGGATAAGCTCCAGTCCATTTTGGATTGGCCTTTACCCAGGGGTCTCAAGGCCATTCAGAGGTTTATTGGATTCTCCAACTATTATAGGCGCTTCATTAAGAGTTACTCTTCAATTATAGCTCCTATTACCAATTTGACCAGACAGGGGGCTGACACTAAGAACTGGTCTACTGAAGCCCTTCTTGCCTTCAAAACACTCAAGGAACTGTTTGCTTCTGCACCAATTTTAGTTCACCCTGATACGACTCTGCCTTTCCTACTCGAGGTAGACGCCTCAGAGACAGGTATAGGTGCTATCCTGTCCCAAAGGTTAGGTGTGGATAAGCCCTTACATCCATGTAGTTTTTTTTTCCAAGAAACTATCAGGTCCTGAGAGCAGATATGACATTGGTGACAGGGAACTACTAGCAGTTATCATGGCTTTAAAGGAGTGGAGACATTTATTGGAGGGCACCTTACATCCTGTTACTATTTTGACAGACCACAAGAACCTGTCCTATATTGGGGAGGCCAAGCGCTTGTCCTCCAGGCAAGCTCGTTGGTCTTTATTCCTCACGCATTTCAATTACGTGCTCACTTATAGACCTGGTTCTAAGAATTCTAAAGCCGATGCTTTGTCTCGACAATATGAACCTTCTGCGATATCGGAGCCGGTTTTGTCTACTATAGTACCCAGGTGCAATATTATCGCCAACACGAGTCTTAAGATTCACTCTCCGTTGCTTGGTCAGATCATGAAGTTGCAGCATCTGGCCCCTAGACAGACTCCTGGGGCAAGGCATTTCGTTCCTCCTGAACTCCAACTGGAACTCTTACAGTGTTTTCACAACAGTAAGGCGGCTGGGCATCCGGGTATTCGCAAGACATGTTCCTTGATCTCTAAAGATTTCTGGTGGCCTTCTTTACGGAAGGATATTAGGGATTTCATCGGAGCATGTGAGGTCTGTATGAAGACTAAGCAACCTCATACGCTTCCATGTGGGTTGTTACATCCCTTGAACATTCCAGAGAGACCATGGTCCTGTTTGGCTATGGACTTCATTGTAGATTTGCCTGTTTCTAAAAAACAGACTGTGATCCTCACGGTGGTTGATAGGTTTACTAAGATGGCTCATTTCGTGCCCTTAACTAAACTCCCGACTTCTCCTGAATTGGCGGAGATATTCGCGAGAGAGATTTTTCGCTTACATGGGATACCTTCCGAAATTGTTTCCGATAGAGGTTCCCAATTTGTTTCACGTTTTTGGAGATCCTTCTGTTCTCAACTAGGCATCAAATTGAATTTTTCTTCTGCCTATCACCCTCAGTCTAACGGAGCTGCTGAACGTACCAATCAAAAGATTGAACAATATTTGCGTTGTTTTGTTTCTGAACACCAGGACGATTGGGTCGGTTTGATTCCTTGGGCGGAGTTTGCACACAATAATCTTGTTTGTGATTCTACTCGTTCCAGCCCCTTCTTCATTAATTATGGCTTTCATCCTTCCATTCTTCCCTCGGTTTCTCCTTCCCAAGGGGTACCGTCGGTTGATGTTCATGTTGCAAATTTGAGGAAGTTGTGGGATCAGACTCGACAAATTCTCCTACATAATTCCATGTTGTTCAAGAAACACGCTGATAAGCACAGAAGGGCGGCTCCGGTTTTTGTTCCAGGTGATAGGGTATGGTTGAGTACAAGAAACATTCGTTTAAAGGTTCCTTCTATGAAATTCGCTCCTCGTTACATTGGCCCTTACAGGGTTCTGACTCGAATTAACCCAGTTGCGTATCGCCTAGCTCTTCCAGCTGCCTTACGCATTCCTAACTCCTTTCATGTTTCCTTACTGAAACCGTTAGTCTGTAACAGATTTTCCTCCACTATATCCTCTCCTCGCTCTGTTCAGGTTGAGGGTCAGGAGGAGTATGAAATCAACTCCATCATCGATTCTCGAATCTCCCGGGGGAAGTTACAATATCTTATTGACTGGAAGGGATATGGCCCTGAGGAGAGGACTTGGGTACCTCAGGAGGATGTACATGCTCCTCGCCTCCGCAGGGCTTTTCACTCCCGTTTTCCATCTCGTCCCGGTTCCTTCCGCCCGGTGGGCGTTTCTGAGAGGGGGGGTACTGTCAGGGTACCTGTAGTCTCTACCTCAGAGGAGGTGAGAGACTTAGACGTTTATCCTCCCAGAGGGGTTGTTTCTTCCGTTCCTCGCGGTCCTCTCGGCCATTTACAAGCCGACCGCGAGGGATCCACTTCCTTATATGACGCGACGCTCAGTAGTCGACGTCATGACGCCAACCCGGGTCGACCTGTCCGTCAAGTCCCGAGCACTAATCAGGACTCGTCGGGGGCGTGATTACCCTCTAGAATCAAGGTATAAAGTAAGGCTTTCGGCATCTGCTCATTGCCCTGTCGTGGTTCTAGCCTGTCTAGTCACTCAGTGCTCTTGTATTCTAGTTGTCTCTTTGGTTCTGACCCGGCTTGTTTGTACTACCCTGTTTACCTCTGCTACCCTTTGACTCGGCTTGTCTCTCGCTTACCTGTCCTCTCGTTCCCTCGACCTCGGCTTGTTCTTAGACCATTCTCTACTTACTCCTTACGTTAAGTCCGGCCATTCTAAGGTCCAGTATACGTACCTACCACCTGTTTGTACTCTGTGTGTTGGATCCCTGTCCCTATCCTGACAAGTCCTTGCATTTTAAGTTACCCACTAGTAATTGTTGATAAAGGGTTGATACCCAACATTCCAAATGCACCGTGCCCATACAAAACTCTTCAAACTATGGTAAGTCTCAATGAACTTTGGATTTGTTTGGCAAATTAAAATCAAAATGCTTCACTTGGGAGTACCGCAATTGTAGCATCGGGGTAGAAGCCACCCCACCATCAGGTGCCAGAAATCTGTCACTCCCGCATTGTCGAGTACAGTTTTCAATGGTAAAAATTATGCACATTTCTTGAACGTCAACGCACTGGGAGTGGCTAGCCCCCCACCCAGCCCCTTGTTATATGTCAACGGGATCAGTGGACTCAGCCTCGGAGATAAGTGTTGTTCATTCCTGATAGTGCTCCAAACCTTCAATATCTGCGAGATGGGTGAGTCATTATTCAGAGAGGATGTTGTATCTAATTCCCTATGCCACACAGAGATAAATAAGGTTATATCAGAACTAGCTTTCTCTAAGAATACACACTATTCATGCACCGGGGCTATGTGCTATTCCCTAATTCATTGAAGAACTGTTGCCTGGTGATACTTACAAAAGTCAGGTAGTGCAAGTCCACCCCACACTCTCGTTTTTATGTCAAAGTCTTGACCTCTTGCCCTTCCAGACGTATAGGAGTACTGCTGCATAACGTGGTGATGACACACGTTGGAACTTTAGACACATGGAGTTAAAGATGCTGGAAAATTAAGTAATTACATGATAAATTTTAATTCCTGCATTTTCTGAAAACTTTACAATTTTACTCCCCTATCTATTTCTTTTATTAAATTTACCCTAAATTATGTAAATAGTGTAACAAAACAAGATGGGAAAGGATGAGTGATTCAATGAGGTCTATAAAGATATACTGCAGATAAAATGGACTTTACACATACAGGATAGCCAGCCAAGGCCATCAGGGAGAGGAAGAAAAAGTGATCGTAACCCAAGAGAAAAAATAGTAAATTCAGTATCCATCATACAGTCAACGAAGAATCGGGAGGATGCAGAGGTCCAGATCTAAGAGTTCAGAAGACATCCAAGCACCAAAATTAGTCCCAATAAAACCAGGAAATGTAACGCTGCTTGTTCTGTCCTACAAGATTGGCTCCATTCAGCAAAAGCAGGGCAAAAGACTTAAGGCTATGCATTGAGCGAATATTAGATATTAAATGTCTTAAGTTGAATGAGTATGTAGTATTAAATGATTGAGGCATGTGTGTAGGAGCCACCAGATATCTGATCAATTTCTGACAAGGTTGCTGCTTGCCAGAAAGCCTGCAAATCCAGACACTAAAGCCATATGTAAAGAAAAATGGCAGAGACAGAAGTGCATCACCAACAACTATCTACTACAATGGGAAAAATAGAATGAAAGATGTGAAGACCAACTGTTTAAAATAAGATGTGTGTGATTTTCAGTTAATGGAGGTTTTGTGAGTTATAGTAGCCAAGAAAAGTCTTCAGAGTTTGTAGGAAGAACAAGCACTGCATGTGCAAGATTCCGTCAGAACTTCAGTAATGACTACTGAAAGGTCCCAAGGAGAAGAAGTAGATTCTTTCAGACGTCTGTCTGACAGCTTTGATGAATCTGTGGATGACATGACATGAAATATATGATCCAAAGACCATCTCTTGTTGGTGCAGATAAAGCAAGGACTTTAACTTTCAATTTTCTAAGATTAAATGAATTAACCATTTTTTGGAGAAAAAAAAGACAATCTCTGATGACTTGAATATTCTTCTTGGTCGTCACCAGGTTTGTATCTCTTTAACCCCTTAAGGACCAAACTTCTGGAATAAAATGGAATCATGACATGTCACACATGTCATGTGTCCTTAAGGGGTTAAACGTGTTCTAAGCACCACATGTTAGAAAAAGAAATTAAAACAGTGCTGTTTGCATGAGTTTGATGAGAATCAATATTGCATTAAATAAATCCTGTTAAAGCACAGGCAAAACTAGTAGTGCCACCCCCACTCTGATGCTACAATGATAGTTTCATGCTGAGGGTGATGTCAGTTTGACATTCTTTCTTCGTAGCTGAAAATGAAATGACGGTGTCATGCTAAAAGTATACTAGAAACCTGACGTACTGTGACACTTCTTGCTGTTTTTAATACTTTTATGTGGGTCTGTTTATTTAGTTGACATAATTTTATGAAATAGTTTTTATGTAATATTTTAACTCTTTTTAACTCTTTGAATTCTCCGTGCTTTTTTATTAACTTTATAATTTTATAAAGTTATAAATGTTTCTGGTGTAATTTTGTTTTGCTTTATTTGGGATTTTTTGGTACCAAATTAATTTAAAGCGACACAATAGTCACCAGGACAACAATAGCTTAATGTAGTTGTTCTGGTGTCTACTCATTGCCTTTTCATAGAAATTAGGTGTTTACAATACTGTCTAGGGACACCTCCTAGTGGCTTTCACTTAGAATGTCACTAGAGATGTTTCCTGGATCAGTGCTGCACAACGTGCACCACTGAGGTTCAGCACCTCCATGGAGGTGCTGAACTTTCCCTATAGAGATGCATTGATTTAATGCATCTCTATGAGTGAAGGCTGATTGGCCAGCACAGTGTTTTTGTTGCGTGTGTACATTAGTCTTCCCATGCTTTCAGATTGGAGTTTGTCAATTCTGATATCAGCCGAGGAGGTGGATTGGGGGCTGGGCCAGCATTAACATAGAAACAAAGAAGCATAGAATGTGACGGCAGATAAGAACCATTCGGCCCATCTAGTCTGCCCAATTTTCTAAAAACTTTCATTAGTCTCTGGCCTTATCTTATAGTTAGGATAGCCTTATGCCTATCCCACACATGCTTAAACTCCTTTACTGTGTTAACCTCTACCACTTCAGCTGGAAGGCTATTCCATGCATCCACTACCCTCTCAGTAAAGTAATACTTTCTGGTATTATTTTTAAACCTTTGTCCCTCTAATTTAAGACTATGTCCTCTTGTTGGTAGTTTTTCTTCTTTTAAATATAGTCTCCTCCTTTACTGTGTTGATTCCCTTTATGTATTTAAATGTTTCTATCATATCCCCCCTGTCTCGTCTTTCCTCCAAGCTATACATGTTAAGATCCTTTAACCTTTCCTGGTAAGTTTTATCCTGCAATCCATGAACCAGTTTAGTAGCCCTTCTCTGAACTCTCTCTAAGGTATCAATATCCTTCTGAAGATACGGTCTCCAGTACTGCATACAATACTCCAAGTGAGGTCTCACCAGTGTTCTGTACAATGGCATGAGCACTTCCCTCTTTCTACTGCTAATACCTCTCCCTATACAACCAAGCATTCTGCTAGCATTTCCTGCTGCTCTGTTACATTGTCTGCCTACCTTTAAGTCATCAGAAATAATCACCCCTAAATCCCTTTCCTCAGATGTTGAGGTTAGGACTCTATCAAATATTCTGTACTCTGCCCTTGGGTTTTTACGTCCAAGATGCATTATCTTGCACTTATCCACATTAAATGTCAGTTGCCACAACTCTGACCATTTTTCTAGTTTACCTAAATCATTAGCCATTTGGCTTATCCCTCCTGGAACATCAACCCTGTTACATATCTTAGTATCATCAGCAAAAAGACATACCTTACCATCAAGACCTTCTGCAATATCACTAATAAAAATATTAAAGAGAATAGGTCCAAGTACAGATCCCTAAGTCTAAAACTTTTGTTGTTGTGTGGTGTGACTCAGTCACTGTTCTTATATTAAACCACACTGACTGATGATCACTGGATCCTAAACATTCACCTTCAGTAATATCGGATACCAAATCTCAATTTGTTAACACTAAATCTAGTATGGCTGCTTTACGAGTTGGCTCCTCAACGACTTGTTTTAGAGACAATCCCAGTAGGGAGTTTAGAATATGTGTGCTCCTGGCACAAGCAGCTATTTTTGTTTTCCAATTCACATTAGGAAAATTAAAGTCACCCATGATGATAACTTCCCCCTTCATTGTCATTTTAGCTATTTCCTCAACTAGTGGATTATCTAACTCTTCAATTTGTCCTGGGGGCCTATAAATCACACCTACACGAATTACTGTGTGATTACCAAATTCTAACGTAACCCAAACGGACTCTATGTTCACCTCACTAACTTTTATTAGGCTAGATTTTATGCTATCCTTCACATACAGGGCCACTCCTCCCCATTTCCTGCCTTCCCTGTCTTTTCTATATAAAGGGTACCCTGGTATTGCTATGTCCCAGTCATTTTTCTCATTATACCATGTCTCAGTAACAGCGACTAAATCTACACTATCAGTTGCCATTATTGCCACAAGTTCATGGATCTTATTCCCTAAACTGTGAGCCTTTGTAGACATGACTCTAAGCTTATCATTTTTTAACCTACTTGCTACAGGCACCTTCTGTCCTTGTTTTGGGGGACAATTGGATTGATGCTTTATCACCCTTTTGCCCCCCCCCCCCTCCTAGTTTAAATACATCCTAGCAAAACCTCTGAACTGCTCACTGAGAACATTTGTTCCCTTTTGAGAAAGATGCAAACCATCTTTTTTGTACAGTTTATTTCCATTCCAAACAGCTACCATGAGAAATAAAGCCAAATCCTGTCTCCCGACACCATTCACCAAGCCACAAGTTAAAGTCCCTAATACGCATCCGCCTGTCGTTCTGAGTGTTATGCACAGGCAGAACTTCAGAGAATGACAGTGTGGAAGCAACCTGCCGTATATCATTGGCAAAAACACTAAAAACCTCCTTAACCTCTGAAACCTCATTGCAAGCCAAGTCATTTGTCCCTAGATGGACAAGTACATCCAATTCCCCTTCCTGCTTTGCTCGCTTAACAATATTGCAGATACGTCTCCTGTCTCTGTGAGCAGTAGCTCCGGGAAGACACCTCACAAGACCACCATTGTCCATCTCCACACCTCTTATGATGGAATCCCCCAACAACAACTGCTTTCTATTAGGCCTCACCATAGTCTCCACAACACCACTAGCCTCAGTGCCTCTCTCCACAACACCACTAGCCTCAGTGCCTCTCTCCACAACACCACTAGCCTCAGTGCCTCTCTCCATAACACCACTAGCCTTAGTTCCTCTCTCCACAACACCACTAGCCTCAGTTCCTCTCTCCACAACACCACTAGCCTCAGTGCCTGTCTCCATAACATACAATGTGCTTACCTTGTGTTAGGGATATAGCAGGAATATACACCATATAAATAAAATTAAACAAAGAGAAACATACATAGTGTATAAGGGTTATGGTAAGAAATCCAGATGATAAGAAATAATTATAGCCACTCACATGAATCTTAGCCTGGAAATACTGGCTCAATAAGTAGTACCTTTATGCTTTTAAGGTAGCATCACACCTTCAAATGGATAGAACTCCAAGCTTGAATTAAGGATAAGAAAGAAAAACTCCAATAGTGTAATATGTCTAATCTGTTTAACTTAATAGTTAAAATATGAATTGAGCTCACCTTATGTATAGACTGAGGATCCTGGTTCTAGCTTAAACCCACCTGATGATCCCTGGAACCGATGATTAGGCTGGACAGTGAATCAGCAGGGTGTATTTCGACTAATCCCACTAGGACTTTGTGCCCTCTTTCACATGTGTCCACAATCGTGTAACAGATGCCCCCTCCCCATGACTTTATTCTGGTGCTATGCCTATTCCTCTCTCTGTGCCAGTTTCTTATTACGCTCACAATCGAGAATAATGGAAATGATGCAGCACTATTGAGACACGTCACATCGGGGGATCATCACAAAGGGAAAAAGAAATGGCATAAAAGGGAAGATCAAAGGGAAGAATAAATGCATTATATATATTCTAGCTATTTACAAATATCAAGTCTAAACAACCTATTGTATATATATTTTATACATTAATTCCAAATGAGTGTTTAAAATGGTAATAAAAATGATATATTAGTAAAATAAAAATAAAAAAAATCTAAAAGTCAAACAATATTTATTTAATCTAACTTTAAACATTTAAAAAAAAAAAAAAAAAGTCCAAATATATATTCTCCTTTGGAATATACTGGTAATGTATATCACTTAAAATACACAAACTTTTAAATAAATTATATAAATGATATAAAATAATTTTAATTAAAAATAATGAAGAACATATGATTACAAGAAGTGGTGTTATTCAAAATCAATATTTAGATACATGGGTTGCAGAATTCCTAAACAAAAATTCTATCTCATTTTTGATTGACCAAGACTCCCCATAACATCTCCTCCTCACCAATTTCCTAAAACTCTTTGGTTACCCATGAATGGTGGTCCTTTTGGGTCCCCATTATGTTTAGTTTTGAAGTGGTGGGATACACTGTGTCCCTCAACTTCTTTTTAATGTTTAATGTTTCTTTTTAATGTTTGAATGTGTTCCTCTATTTGTGTATGTAAACAGGGCTTTGTTTTTCCTACATATTTGAACTTCATTTATTTAATTAATTAGAAGGCTTGGGAAGTGCGGCTTAAAGTAAAGCCTCCTAGCCCTCTGATTACGAGAGCAGGGGATCTTACTTCCTGACTCTCATACCATAACATACCATGACTTCACTCGCGCATGCGAATTGTGGTCACAGTCTTCATTAGAATCATTGAGTATAATGATTCTCTATAAAGGATTTGTAGGCGCATAGTGGTAAGTGTCGTGCATGTGCCTTTATATCCCAATGCTCCTCTAAGAGGCCTGTCATTGTGGAATCAGACCTCCAGGATGACGCAACCTAAAGAGGAGATCACAACAGCAGCAAGGGAGACTTGGCGCTATAGAAATGGGGAGTGATTTGTTCATTTTAATTTATTTCATTTTTTCTTTTTTAAACAGTTGAGGGGGGGTAATAGTCAAAGGTTAACAGGACTGTGTATTCCTAAAGCTACAATATTTATTTGTTTGCACATAGGTTTTGTTTACTTTGACTATCTCTAAACATAAATCTTAAAAATACAATAGAAGTCAAAAATGCAGAAATACATATTTCAGCTTTGGATGCAGATTGATTGGTTAATACGTGTTTCTCTGCACAATACTGCTTTAGGATTTGACTTTCCTTCCCCCCCTCTTTGGTCAATTAACCATATAAATCCTGAATGGCACCCAGGAGGAAAACACAAATATGTGTTTTCCTATTGTTTATCACATTTCATTTCTAACTTAACAACTAGCTTCTGGCTTGAAAAATGGAACCAGCTACGGTTATGCATGGCTCTGATTGGTTCCAACAACAAAATGGTTTATTTTACTTTTTTTTAATTTGTTTGCTGGAGACATTGCAAAAAAATAACCTCAAAGCTGTTTATGAAATAACATAAATCACACAGTCCTGAGTGAGTTTCCCATTTGTTCAACATGTCTTTTTAATTACCAATTCATAAAGTCCTTTCCACGGCTTATGTCTCTCTTCCCCTTTCCTCTTTGTAATACTTGCTGAGTATGCATCACGCTGCAGACTGACAAGGCGAGTGTCAGTGCTGTGCTGCCTCGTACAAAGACAGCAGCTGCCTCCGTCCCTCATTCACTTTTCATGCATATAATCTAAAAGCAGTTTATCATCATCAAGAGTATTTCTTTTCTATCTTCTTGTACTCTTGTTTTTGGTTTTCTTGCCGTTTGGAAAAAAAAAACATCTTTTATTCAAGCCTTAAAGCATTGATGCTCTCATTTTATTCAATACACGTTTTCTCTCAGAGTAATATGAACGAAAGGAAATAATTTCAGTGAAGTTTGCTCATTTTAACATTACTGAACAGTGGGTTCTATTTTTGGAAGTTCTACTAAGCAGTGAAAAGCAGGATAATACAACTGTTTTTTATGATAACAAGGGCTGGCTAGATATCTTTAATTAAAAAATATTTTCGCCTGTCTCGTGCCTCGTATGTTCCATTTTGGAAGTAATCCAGATGGGATCACTCATGATTACCTTCCTAAAACAACAGATCAGATGAGGGAAGATCAGATTACTGCAGATCATCTTTGCACAAAAAAAAAGCAGATCAGGACTAATTACTGAAGACGACAGGCTAGACTAGAAAGAAGAAGGCTAGAATCAGGTGACCCGTTACAATTAATACATATATACAGGTTCAGATAGCAGTTTGCACCGGTTGAAAAAGTCATGCAGTATGAAAGTGTTAATGCAGCATAAATCTGTGAAGATGTTTGGACTTACAATCAGGGAAGACTGGAAATAAAAAAACAGCCATGGATATAATTTATACCATCCCTGTAATGCATTGCTTCAATACAATGCAAAGATATTCAGGTGGGAAGGAACACTTACAATTGTAAATTATTCCTCCAGCATGGAGTGCAGCCAATATTTGAAACCTATTACCTTAACGCGTTGAGAAAAGTCAGGTAATATACTGAGATATAAACAGAATGTTGATACATGACAACTTACACCTATTTACATTTTTAAATTGTCATCTTAAGGGAAAAAACCAAAAACACACATACACATACACATTATCTTTCTCTCTCTGAAACACACACACACACACACATACACACACACACACACACACTTAATTTCTGTAAGTAATGCAAGTCCACTTCCACCACATGAAACTACAAAATGCATTTAGGAAATTGGATGTATGTCAGGTAAAAGTTGCTTTGTGATCGTCTGTGCAAGTTGAACTTGGTGTTTGCATATACCCGACATGCCAAATTGCTAAGGTTTTTTGAAAACTACACACAGCTAGGACAGTCACCATTACAAAACAAAGCCACTGGGGGAATGATCAGCATGTGATATGCTGTCAGCTGAAATCTCTGGAACTCCTGAGAAAATCTATTTTGTTTTTTAAATTATGAAAATACATTTGCAGAAAAAAAACTGTGTTTAGACACTATTAGTCCAGCCTTCTATATGACAGCAAATCTACAATTTTCGAATATCTAGGAGTAAGGTCTCTTTCTTCATAAATTGTAAATTGTAAAACTGTTTGAGTATAGTTTGACTTCTTACCTGGGGCACACTGAGCATCACTACTATAGCGAGCCAGACACTCCTAAGCACTACTTTATGTTGGCTCTCCTGAGCTAAGTCCCATAGTATAGGGCTATCTCAAAAGCTGAGCGCATCGGCTGATCATTCCCAGTCAACAAGTTAAGCACTGCACCACTGGGCTTAGCTTAGACAGTGAGCTTCGGGCACTCACAGTGGTGGATGTTGGGACATCAACCATAACGCGGGGCAAACGGGGCAGCTGAAAGTAAATATAATATATACAGTGAAGGAAATGTGAGTGTGATATAACACCTGAGTGGAAAACCCCTTATACCACTCTAAAACATACAAAAATGCAATACATACAGTAGGTGAATCACACTCCTTGAAGCATCTACAAAAAATATAAAACAATATAGTGTAATATAGTCAGTAGATATGTAAAAAAAGATGATAAAGGGAATCAGGTACTCACAAACCAGGAGCCAAATATAAACATGTGGCTCTCATGGGAACAACATTGGGACCATTGTATAGGATGTCCCTCTCCTTCTTTAGGATCTTCTTATAGTGGGTCTGGTGCAGTGGGATAAAATGCAGCTTGCCACACTTACTTTCTTTGTAAAGTATTTATTGATCCAGTGATAAAATAAATAACATAAAAAAGGAGAGTAGGCTGCAACAAACAATAAGTCCACAGTCTATTCTAATCCAATATTTGGAAGTGTCTGTTAAAATCCGAAACGCGTTTCGCCCCGTACCAGGGGCTTCCTCAGTCGGCAGTAGGTGTTCAAACTTCCTCGGCGTCTTTTTATATCCATTAGTGTGGGTATTTCCGGGTTTCGCTATCTTCCGTGGAACGCATGATACATTCAGTTCCCGGCGCCATCGAGTTTCTCTTCCGAGTTGTGAATACCACATGGGCGCGAAACAGATGCAATTGGAACGCACAACGTGTAACGTGTGCGTTCCACCTTGGAAGTTCTTTCAAGTCCGATATATCAATATACTACACAAAGTCCTACAACAGGGATACATTTTTGCCCAAAAAGATACATACAGATACAAAATAATTAATCACAAAATATGATAAGTGCAATTTTAAAAGTGCCTGTGCATGACATAATAAAAGGGTGCTAAAAAGTACAAGTACAAGGTTGTCTCTATAAATACTAAAGTGCTATTACTTTTATTGTGGGCTCTTCAAATTAAGAAGTGGTGCACCAGCTGAACTTTTCTGTACATTGTACATGCAAAAACAACAGGAAAGTGCAGCAATACTTTTACACCAATCCTCAAAGTGAATAGGCTTCTTGAACGTCGTAAGAAAAATAAATGGGAATAAACATAAGCAGATGATAAAATATAGGGTCCAAGGGGCCCAAGCAAATGCTTTTTTCCCCCCAGGGTCCAATCAATACTAAATACAGCCCTGAAACCATTCTAAAATGGTTTAAATGCGTATTTATTATCATGAACTTATAATTGAATAAATAAAAGATTTTAAACACAACTGTGGAACTGTCACCTGTTTGCGAGCACAGTTTAGTAATTTTGCCCCTATCTTTTCCCCAAAAAGAGGGACATGCAATGTTAAATACTTAATAACTTGGGAAACATGCATAACATTTAGGGTACAATATCCTTTTTTTCCCACATATATATCTTGCTTTTTCACATAGTATCCGTATCGTCATGATTTTTCCTTTGTATGTGCTCGTTAAAGACCTGTGAAGTGGTTAAGGTTCCGGATGCATCTATTTGACACGTCTTCTTTTGACTCAGAGATCTATTCACATCTTGGTTACCTTCCACTGACAGTTATAACTTCTTGTCTCTATTTTTATCAAAGCAGCTAAATCTCCCGGGCTGGATTCGTCTGACTCAGCTACTAGTCACTTGTCACTTAGCTTGTAGTTACTTCTTCTTTCTTTTTTTTCAACTGCCATGATAATTCCAGCTTTTGTTAAGTTTTTTTTTTTTTTACTTTACTTTAAACTTTCAATAATGTGATTTGGTGTAGCAGGAGGACTTTAGATAATTCATTCAGGGCACACAGTCGTTCTAGATAGTGAGCAGCCAAGAGAAAGCAAACTGCATGCAAATTACCTACACTCACTGTAGAATGGTTATGTCAGAGTATAGCCTTTGGGCACAAAGTTTGGAATATTTTTGAGAAAAGAGCTGTCTGTGTCACTGGGTAGAAGGTAACAGATGGTGGCTTGGAAATAGGACCGGAGTATGGCTGGTACTACATGAATGAAAATAAGCAGCTTGCTCAGAATATTTAAAGGGCAAACGAAAGTCAGATGATATATTTGGATGACAAATCAAAGTGAAATTATAATCCAGAAATAGTTAAACTATTTTTAAAGGGCTGGGACACAATATATATTGGGAACATATATAACAAATACACAAACATAATATAAAAACGGCTCTGCTGTAGTTCTTAAGATGTTCAGCTGCTGCAGTAATGCTACCTACCCAGACTATGCAGTGACTTTCAGGAAGTCTTTTCACTTTGATTATGTCAACGGGATAGAAGTACATATCCACAAAACCTCTTCTTATATGGAGCTTATGGAATATGTAGTCTGTTGGTTTCATTCATAGAAAAACATAATGCAGGTAGTAACTGGGGCTGACTTCTGTCAGTTTACTGATTCTTTTTCAAGAATGGAGCTGGAGATGATACTGCACATGTGCCCCAGAATTTGCATCATTCCTATGAAGGAGTCAACTGGAGGAAAAAGATCAGAGTTGCAATCAATCAGTAACCACCAAATGAGTGGCCAAAGATACCTTCCTATTAGAGCACATGGCCAGGTACATTAAGGATATGGAAAACAAAGGGAGCCATAACAACATCAGATTCATGCCAGAATCTGAGAGTGGCCCTGAGGATCTCCAGAATTCCATCACCTATTTATTTAACCTACTGCTGGGCAGAGGTACGTCCAAGAACATAGAATATAAGAGACTACCAGAGTCAGGTGGCCTCCTAATAGCCCACCGAGAGACTTAATATGCTGTCTTTAAAACATGAGTTAAAGGAATATATGATGAGCCTCCAATTGGATTAAATTCCAGAAGGCGACTATATCCCTGCTCCAGAATGTCTCCCCACTTATATTGCATAGAGGAGACTGCTTAGGCCTCTCACCTGGGCCTTGCACAGCAAGGGACTGACATACTGGTGGATTCATCCACGTGCACAGTGCATAAGAACAGATCATGGACTAATTAACATTTGCTCAGAAGCCGAACTGATGGCGGCTTTATTGCAACTAAACTTGGCACAAGACACTCTGCAGGGATGACCTGACCTATCAGGATACCTACTGACAACACCAAGAGAACAGGGGCAGTCATGCATCTGGAAGCAACATCTCACAGGCTGACCTGACTTAGGATGGCTCTACCACCTTCACACAAGTTATATCTGTTTACCTTAATTTTAAATGTCAATTTAAGATATATTTTTGCCTAATCTTGGAGGTGCTGGATATGTGAGTATTTAAATTGGGTACATGTATAACTAACATACTACTTTAACTCCTTAATTAATATATAGCCCCCATTAGGGACTTATAGATAACAAATCCACAACCAAAAACTGGTATGTGTACTTTATTGTATTCTGCTATTTCTAAGTGGGAAAGGGAGGAAGTTCAGGGTCTTTCTATTTTTTATCTTTGCTTTCACCAAATATAGTTGTCTATAGTTTATCCTTGTCATATATAGATTTCTGAATATGGGTTGCAAACATTAACTTTTTCAAAGAGGCACAATTTGGCTTACTTCCAGGGCCGCCACTTGAAATTTTGGGGCCCCTGACAAAGCACAAGGTCTGGGCCCCGCACGCCCCCCCCTCCCGCGCCCCCCTCCCTGCACCCCCACCCTGCCCCTCCACCCCCGCGCGTGCCCGGCTGGCCTCCCCCCGCAATGAATGCAGTGTGTGTTAGTGTAATAATTGCAGTGTGTGTGTTAGTGTAATGAATGCAGTGTGTGTGTCAGTGTAGTGAATGCAGTGTGTGTTTTTGTCAGTGTAGTGGATTCAGTGTGTGTTAGTGTTGTGGATGCAGTGTGTGTTAGTGTAGTGGATGCAGAGTGTGTGTTAGTGTTGTGAAAGCAGTGTGTGTTAGTGTTGTGGATGCAGTGTATGTGTTAGTGTTGTGGATGCAGTGTATGTGTTAGTGTTGTGGATGCAGTGTGTGTTAGTGTTGTGGATGCAGAGTGTGTGTTAGTGTTGTGGATGCAGTGTGTGTGTTAGTGTTGTGGATGCAGTGTGTGTTAGTGTAGTGGATGCAGTGTGTGTGTTAGTGTAGTGGATGCAGAGTGTGTGTTAGTGTAGTGGATGCAGAGTGTGTGTTAGTGTTGTGGATGCAGTGTGTGTTAGTGTAGTGGATGCAGTGTGTGTTAGTGTTGTGGATGCAGTGTATGTGTTAGTGTTGTGGATGCAGTGTGTGTGTTAGTGTTGTGGATGCAGTGTATGTGTTAGTGTTGTGGATGCAGTGTATGTGTTAGTGTTGTGGATGCAGTGTATGTGTTAGTGTTGTGGATGCAGTGTATGTGTTAGTGTTGTGGATGCAGTGTGTGTTAGTGTTGTGGATGCAGTGTATGTGTTAGTGTTGTGGATGCAGTGTGTGTTAGTGTTGTGGATGCAGTGTATGTGTTAGTGTTGTGGATGCAGTGTATGTGTTAGTGTTGTGGATGCAGTGTATGTATTAGTGTTGTGGATGCAGTGTATGTGTTAGTGTTGTGGATTCAGTGTGTGCTAGTGTTGTGGATGCAGAGTGTGTGTTAGTGTTGTGGATGCAGTGTGTGTTAGTGTTGTGGATGCAGTGTGTGTGTTAGTGTTGTGGATGCAGTGTGTGTTAGTGTAGTGGTGGTCCGGTGCCATTGTGGGGCCCCCTCCAGCTATACTTTCCAGCATTTCCTCGCTGTAACTCCCGCGAGACGTGGTGTGCGCGGCGCGCGGAGCGTTGCCATGGTAACCCATGGCAACACTCTAACGGCCGCACGTCTCGCGGGAGTTA
This sequence comes from Pelobates fuscus, assembly GCF_036172605.1. NCBI lineage: Eukaryota > Metazoa > Chordata > Amphibia > Anura > Pelobatidae > Pelobates > Pelobates fuscus. Next base: position 331,527,468 of record NC_086319.1, read on the forward strand.
GAGCGAGGAAATGCGGGAAAGTATAGCTGCAGCTCACTGGGCCCCCTCTGCAGATACAGGGAGCCGGGGGGCCCGCGGCTGCACCTATATATAGCGATCATCGCTATATATAGGTGCAGAGAGTAATTGTGGGGCCCTGGACTGGACCTAGATAATTGGTTCTGATTGTTCGTACCCCCCACACTTCCCCGTTTGTAACTTTCCTATGCTACTCAACTATATGGTCTTTTAAAAGGGGGGGGTGGGGGAGAATAAACCAAACCCCCCAAAAAAACTAATACACATATATACTAACCTAACAATATTTTGCAGCAAATTATTCCTCGGACATTTTTCCTCTTTTGGTGTGGGAGGCTCACAAGGTTGTTATGCGGAAATATCCACAAGGAGCTAGGCAAAAGAACAAGAGTCCCAGACACAGATAGAGAACCTAAATACTAAGATTGGTGACATGGAAAGGATTACACACAGTTTTTACACAATCATACGCAACACAAAAAAATGGAATGGAGTGGAAAACTATCGATGAAAAAAATAGAGAAGGCAAGACCCCTCTCCTATGTCCAGAGACTCAAACTGCCAAATTGCTGTCACATACAAACACTGGAGGAAATACTCTTGATGTTTTGTGAACTACTACTACTCCTCACTGACTCAGAAGCTCACCAATGCAATATAAACACTAGCAAAATACCTGACCTCAACCCTCACACCTGGAGACAGGGAGACTCAAGAGATTGAAATCACCTTAGAGTAAATGAAAGATTCCCCTAAAACCAAGTTAATAGTTAAAGGGAAACTATAGTGCCTGGAAAACAAAGTTTTTTTCCTGGCACTATAGCTCAATATAGCGTCCCCCTCTCTCCTTGCTGGTGCAGAAGGGGTTAAAAACCCCTTCGGTCACTAACCAGAGTCCAGCTGGTGGGGAAGACTTAATGTGCATGCGCAGCAATGGCCACACTCGGATTAGGACATCCCCCTAGCAAAGCATTATACAATGCTTTCCTATAGGATTTCGGGTGACGCTGGAAGTCCTCATGCACGTCCAGTGTCAGGTGACTAAAGTTGCTTAAAAAAATTTGAAGTCCTTTTAGTGGTTGTCTGGTAATAGAGGTGTAGTTAACTCACAAAAGTAATTATTGCTGTTTATTAAAAAACTGTATTAATTACCTTTACAGGGTCAAGGGACCTGGGAATATGCATCCAGACAACTTCAGTGAGCAGAAGTGAGGTCTGGGTGCTTATAGTGCCCCTTTAAAGTCCCAGTATCAGATGGTCTGATGATATTACAAGAACATTCTAGATTCACTTGCTTCCTACTTATTAAAATCATACAATGCATTTAAAAACATAGCCCTCCAACATCCACATAATTTAGTAGCAACTATCACTGACCTCCTGAAACCAGATAAAAAACCTGGAACTCTGTTACAGCTACCGGCCAATATTTCTGCTAAAAGCTGACCTAAAACTGTTGGCAAAAATCTTAGCTAACTGTCTGAAGCAACACAAATCCCACCTTGTAGGCCCGGGCCAATTTGTCTTTGTGCCAGGCAGAGAGTCACGAGATGGCACTACCAGAGTAGTTAACCTCATGAAAGGAGCTAGACCAGGGGTAGGCAACCTACGGCACTAGTGCCATGCACGGCACTCGAGGTGTCTTTGCACGGCACTCAAGGCTGTTAGAGCCAAACAGGCTCTGGTCTATCAGGAGTCTCAGTAAAACTTCAGATATCTGCTAATACAAAGAGGTAGTGAAGGACAATCCTCAATGTATGCATTGCAAAACGTAGAGGAAGTGATCTCAGATCAGTTCCTCCCAGCACTTGTGAATGGGAATCCACACTGTAGTAGAGCAGCCTGCAGCTACTGTTGCAGCTCCTGTCCTTGACTTGTACCTGGCCAGCCTGATCCCCACTAGAACCCAGGGAAGCCACCCACACTGCTAGATATACACAGACCTGCAGAATATGCCTCCCCTCATACAAATAATACGAACAGCCTACACACAATCCCCACAAACGCAACACCACTAACAATCTACATACATGCACACAATCCCACATGCAATACCCCAAACAGCCCCCACACATACACACACTACCAAACACACAATGTGACATATCCATCCACGCACAATTCCACAAGCAGCCCTCATACACAGCCCACATTCATATGTATCATACACGATAACATAAACTACTAATGAACATATAGAATATAATAGCTCATATACGCACAAATACAACAATACAAAGCAATTACAGTAAAAATAACACGAGCGAATACGGCAGAATACACACCTCAATTTAAAAAAATAGGATTGGCACGCTATGGGACATCACAATCTTATATCGGCACAGTGCTGCTAAAAGGTTGCCTACCCCTGAGCTAGACTGTCAATGCTTCTCCTTTCCACAGATTCAGAGAGGCAAGCTCCAATCCGTGGTTTTGTAATTCACTGATCCACCAAAGACCTATTTCAACAAAGTCAACCCCTATGTTTGCAAGAGACAATCTCACTATATAGTATCTAACACATGCTACCTGCCTAGGGTGCCTAAGCTTAATTAAAATTAATATCCTACACCAACTGTTATATCTTTTCCAAACTACCCGTACACAACCATGCCTCGTACTTTGCAACCCTGCGGTCAGTGTTTACCATATTTTTATGGTGTAATAAACCCCCTAGACTGAAATTTCACATGTTCACCAGGACCCATAGAAGTGGCAAACATGCCTTACCAGACCTTTACAACTTCTACAGGACATCACACCTTCCGTGTCTTGTGGAATGGAGAGCTGTTGTAGAACAGCTGGTTTCATTGCCATGGCTTCCCACAGCATTGACCTGTACACGTTTCCAGCCCTCTGATACTAATCACAGATTCGCAAAGATACCTCTTTGATGGTGGACCCGCTTCGCCTCCACCAGAAGCACTGCTCTTATACCACATGACAGAACAAATTGGTACTTATAGGACCTCACTAACAATACACCTACTCAGTGCTGCTTTGTCTCTGATCCGAGACACTGAAAAAAACCACGGTGCTCACATTCAACAAACGGCTAAACATTGTTGAACACATACAGAGCATGGGAGAACTCATTCACGTCACAGGGAATTCTGGAATGACACAGGAGAAGATGGGCGGACTGGGCTAAGTAAATAGCTACCTCACAAACGGGGGATGCTGACACAAAAAAGGTTAAAGAAAAGTATATGTGGGGCTTAGGGGCATTTGAGCTAACTAGGAGGACAATTGGATGCAGTGGAATTGGGAGGGAGGTTTAAAAAAAAGTATGCGGCCATGACAGGGCCGCTTTATTTTTGATTTTTTTTCATATTCTTTATTAAACATTTTAGTTTATATACAACGTATAACAAACTGTAACAATATGCGACCTCTAATATTTAAGCAAATACGCAGTACATGTTGTGATATTTATATATTATCTAAGAAAAGAAAATGCAACCGCAGTGAGTTGCACTTCATATCCAAATTTACAATTTAGATTAGGATGAATATGGGCCGTCAAATGTATTAACAAACATACACATAGACAATACCACCACTAACATAAAACAAGACAATACAGACTGCTTATCTCTGAAATGCCAAAGGGGAGAGGGGATTTACCTTGTGTAGGATTTTTAGATTGTCTGGTATTTTAGGACTGCCCATTTCAATTATGTTGTTTCTTATCCTTTCCGTGGATATGAACAATTTAAAAGAGATTTATATTTTTTACAAGAATATGCTTGTCGCTACCATTTGGGCTATTTTATTAGGTTTTTTTTATTGACTTGGTAAACTTTTTCCTTTCTCTTCCCTTTTCTTTCCTCTTTTTCTTCTTCTTTCTCTCTCCTTCTCCTTGTTCCTTTGTTTTTTTACTTTTTAAGTACAATCTTTGTTGTATAGATTAATTCCCAACATATGTCCCAAAGAGATGACTTCTTACTGATATTTTGTATACTAAACATTTGATCTGAAATTTAAGACAGGGCAGTTTATGACAGGGCTGCTTTAATGCACTTCAGAACATGATACTCCTAACACTCAATGAATATACCTGAAATAACACAAGTTGCTGCTGTACAATGAACATATATATATATAAAAAAAAAATGAAATAAAGTGTCTCACCAACACCTAACATATATGTAAACTCAAAATGAATATACAATAGTGTATAACAAAATCAGAGAACTCTACATATAATAATAACAGAACACACCAAACGTGTATATGTAAAAATACAACCTGAAAAGGTATTCTAAATAGAATCTAAAAGAAAAAAAATCATAATAGTCCCTAAGTGCTGTACTTTACCTTACTTTATAATGTATTATCTGTCATGTACCAGTATGCCTCAATAAATAGCAAATACATAAAAAAAAAATAAGTATTTACTTATTAACATATACAGGCTGAACATGTCTCACTCTCAGTGTTCATTTCAATGTACTACCTTTCATAAAAAGAGCCTGCTTTAAAAGGCCTTGCAGTACAAGTGAATATTGCATGTTCAGTTTCTGTCCAACCACCAAATAGTATTACGTGCCTTATAATATGAGATCCATTTACAATGATTTGTGGTAATTTACAATCTAGTAAGAAATTTAGAAAATATTGTTTGTTTGTTTCTAGGTGACTTATGCAGCAAAGCTGTTTTTTTTTAAAAAAGGAGCATTTTCTTAATGGTTAGTTGCCTAATTGATTGATTTGCTGAATAATGGATGCCATGACTCACAAATGCATGAGTCTATATTGATTTAAAGAAAGAGTGACCTTGTATCCAAGGAACCGGTCAAAAGAAAGAAATTATAGGGAGGCAGTTTGGGTGGGATTAAGGGCCCTAAGGGAGCTGGAACTCCTGTTTTGTGTTAATAAGCCCAATGGTGACATCGGGCACTTAGGCTGGGGAATATCCACCAGGGACATTTTAGAAATTAAATTTTAGTGACAGTGGATCTATACAGTACATATACAAAATTACTTTCAGAAAAAATGGCACACTAGAGCATCGTGAACATTATGTAAATAATGGACATTAATGGCAAAGTCAGCAAAATGGTAAAATCCATCATCTCATTAAACTGTTATAAATATTCATCATTATGTTTACATTTTATGATATACATGTTCGAGACTGCCACATAAAATAATGCATTAAAAACATACCTATTAGAAGGGAACACGTATTTATATACAGTATATCACAAAAGTGAGTACATCCCTCACATTTTTGTAATTATTTTATTATATCTTTTCATGTGACAACACTGAAGAAAGTACACTGTGCTACAATTACCCCTACTTATACCTTTTGTGTCACTATACCCTACTCCCTCTAGCACAGGCTTTCACAAACCCCGTCCCTCCAGATGTTGCTGAACTACAACTTCCATGATTCTCAGCCTATCTATTTCATTCATAGAATCATGGAGTTGTAGTTCAGCAACATCTGGAGGGCCGGAGTTTGAGGAAGCCTGCTTCTAGCATGTAAGCTCATTGAGCAGGGCCCTCAACCCCTCTGTTCCTGTGTGTCCAACTTTTCTGGTTACAATTCCGTGTCTGTTAGTCCACCCATTATACAGAGCTACGAAATTTGCTTGCGCTATGTTATTATTATTATTGTTATTTATATAGCACCATCAAATTCCACAGCGCTTTACAATGGGTGGACGAACAGACATGTAGTTGTAACCAGACAAGTTGGACACACAGGAACAGAGGGGAGCCCTGCTCAATGAGCTTACATGCTAAAGGGAGTGGAGTAAAATAACACAACAAGGTAAGGATAGTATTAGACTAGTGACAGTTGCAGAAGAGGAATCAGTCGGGAGCTATTAACAGTTCAATTGATACGTTTTTATGAAGAAGTGGGTTTTTAAACATTTTTTTTGAAGGAGTGGAGACTGGCTGAGCATCTAATGAAGGAGGGAAGTGAGTTCGACAGGAACGGTGCAGCCCTCGAGAAATCTTGAAGACGAGCATCAGCGTTGGGAGTACGGACAGAAGATAGACGTAAGTCTTCAGCAGATCGTAAGGGCCTAGACGGGACATACTTGTGTATAAGGGAGGATAGATAGGTGGGAGCAACATTATGTAGAGATTTGAAAGCAAGAACCAGAATTTTAAATTCAGCTCTGTATCTTATAGAAAGTCAATGTAGGGACTGACAGAAGGGTGAGGCGTGGGAGGTGCGGGCGGACAGGAAGATGAGCCTCGCCCCTGCATTCATTATGGACTGTAACGGCGCAAGTTGGGAGCACGTAAGACCACTGAGAGGCGGATTACAGTAGTCAAGGCGAGAAAGGACAGTGGAATGGACCAGCACCTTAGTCGCACCAGGCGTTAAGTAGGGGTGGATGCGCGCAATGTTTTATAAAATAATAATAATAATGTAAAGTAGTAAGTCTACAGCCTGTATAACAGTGTAAATTTGCAGTCCACTCAAAATAACTCAACACACAGCCATTAACTCAACACACAGCCATTAATGTCATTAACTGTGTATAGTATCACTTGGATTATAAAAAAAAAAGGAAAAATTCGCAATTCTCATTTTCACATATTCTACAGATTAGTCTAAGCTCAAAATAATACAGCAATACAGCATAGAATCCCCACTTGTGGATATAGAGCCGGTGAATAGCTGTAGATAGGTTTATGAGAGTAACACAAACACAAAGAAGGAAATCTTTCGGAGCAGTACCGCAAGGTGACAGTAATTGAAAATAGCAAAAAAAATGGTTGCACAAATATAGAGCTTCTTATGAGCTCAAGGAAGTCCACACATAGAGCTCCATAAAATCTCATGCACTGTGTTTGTTTTCCTCTACCTGCATGAACCTGCCTATGGTTATTGAAGATATTCACAGTCTGCATATCCTCAGGCAGGGATTGTACCACCTTATGCTGTATTAATTTGAGCTTATTTAAAGTCCTACTAAATGTGAGTTTACAATTTTATTAATTTATGGGCTGAGTTATTTTTAACATAATACACATAGGTCTTTAAATAGAAGATTAAGTGAAGACTTTATATCAAGCTCTTTACTAGGACTGTTGTTTCCGCTTAATATTATTTCTATTTGTCTTAGATGATATTTATATTTATTACATTTTTGAACACATTCTTTTCTTTTCTCCTTTTGTTCATTTGCATATGATTGTGTGTTGTCTGTATGTTATCTATTTCAGTGGCTATTTTGGGATTGCCCTTTTTTGGTATTTAGTTATGACATGTCTTTTCTTCACTGAAAAAAAGAAAAATAACCATACTCATCCAGTGGAGCCACAGCCTGCTTAACTGAGCTAGAACCACCCTTGCACATAGTTGCACGTTCAGAAGTTGCTGCAAGCACTCGATATTAAGCAGATTTATTGGGCCATCACATATACAACAAAATTTCAATCTATGCAAAGGTCTTTGTCAAGCTTTGTGTAGGTCAAAAAATTGCTGTATAGATGTTGGTCCAATAAATCTATTTAATAATGAGCCTGAAGCCTCTTTTGGATATACTATCTTTTTTTAACTGGCCCAACCTCCTTTTTCTGGCAAGAACCTTTTTTTTTCTTTTACTTTTGCTGTATTTGTGGAGTCAGAGGGATCCCCATTTTCCAAGTGCTTTACTTAAAACACTTAATATATTCTTTATGTTTATTACAATCACCAATAATATGTGCCTGATGGTTCACATGTGTTTCTATGATAACACCCCCCAAGAACTGTTTAAAATATTTTATATATATATATATATATATATATATATATATATATATATATATATATATATATGTATAATATAGTTTTATTAGTGAGACTTTTCCTTTAACCATTTTATCAGTAACCCAAGCCCACACTGTAGGTTATATTTTTGTTTTTGACACCATTTCTGTGATGAATTTCAACATATAGTGTGTCGCTCTACTGCAAATACTTTTGATGTATATTCTGCTGCTGCAGAAAAGCAATACCCCATATGTAGACCGTTGCCAGATATTTAAAACATTACATAGCCAGGTTACTATACTTGTACATTCTATTTTGGACAAATTGTGATTCTGTAACACTGAAACACCATACGGACATGTAACTGAGCAAATGTCTAGTGTGATGGATTTTTTTTTACTGCGCCTCCATTTTTTCTGTCTGTTGGTCTGTTGGTGACTTTTTCCTTACTTAATCTGTGAACCAAATAGCGGGAAAATGTTATATCCCTGTTCCAGCTGAACTGAAATTTCCTGCTGTGACATGATAATTCCAATATTCAGACAATTGATTTATATGGCCCTAGTCACCCATGGCACTAAATAGCACTTTATAGCCATCTTAGCATAGCATATTCAGAAGAAGTAAACTATTTATGTGGTACATTTTGAGTATTTTAATATAACTAACAAATATTTTAACATACATTTTTTAAAAAATATTTCAATTTGTACAAACATATTAAAATTTGATTCTGAATTTCAAAGGTAATGTGGGTCCCATTACTTTGAAGACCCCAGATATGTATGTTGTTGTATCTTCTGAGTGCAATAATAACCACATGGATACAGGTTTTGGGAACTTTTAGGGTCAAATTAGAAACATTTTCCAATTTTGACATGCCTGTTTACTTGCTGAAGTTAGTAGCACTGTGACAAAATCATCCTTGATTTTTGTAATTATGCTTTATAGAGTTGACCAGGAATCAGCAAAATAGGAGGATTCTACCTCGGTGTCAGGTTGCCAAAAACGTTATCTCTGTCTTCATAATAAGCAGTGGCCAGTTCCCTTTTTAAAATTGTATTGAGAAGCACTACATCACATCACAGGTTTCCTATGGACACCATTGTATTGCTGTGTCATGTTCTTAAACCTGCTCCTATATCAGCCAATCACACAATAGCAGGAAGTGTTACATTATTGTCAAATGGTACAGGCAGCTAGTTAGGCATGCATGTTTCTTAAAAAGTACAAGTTATTTTATCATCAAATCATAAAATATTGACACTTTTAAATGCAAACTCCAAAAACACAACAGAAAATGGTTTTAACAAGCTACCCATGAAACTGGTAGCTCTCTGTACTAATCAATGTCCAGCCCCGGTTTTACCTAATTGATTGTACCCCCCCCCCCCTTCATTTTTCAATAAAGGATGGTACATCAAGTTAAGCAAACATGTCCCCTGTTCACCCAATGTGCTCCATGCAGCTGCCTAAGGTTGCCTTATGGTTAATCTTGCTCTGATTCCGTTCAACATTTTTAAAGGGACACTATAGACACCTAGACCACTTCATCTCATTGATATGATCTGGGTGCACTGTCCTTGTCCCCTTAACCCTGCAATGTTAATTATTGCACTTATTGATAAACTGCAATAATTACCTTGAAGGGTCAACTCCACCTCCAATGGCTGTCTACCCTACAGCCACTATAGGCGCTTCAGGGATCTTAGCAGACTTTTGGTCTGCTAAATGATGCTGGACATCCTCACGTTTTGCATGAAAATATCCAGTGTCAGCTAAAACACTATAGGAAGGCATTAATGCAATGCTTTCCTATGGGGTATTCCTAATGCGACTGCGGCACTTGCCAGAGGAGGACTGGAGGCAGAGCCTGACCCAGCACTGAGGGACATTCTTTAACCCTTTCAGCACCAATGGGGGGTGGTCTATAGGGCTCAAAAGTGCTAGGAATGCAACTTTGTAATCCTAGCACTATAGTTTTCCCTTAAGTCCCTTGCTGGTCATTAATGTTGTGTATTTTCAGGTTTAACCAATGTTTTACCTATTTCACTATAGACAGGGTCAAATCACAGCACTAATAACTGTTTCTGTGTGATACTTGTGTCTGTCTGTGAACAGGTCATTCTGTGCAAATCCATATGTAATTAGTACTTATTATCTTGTGAATGATTTTGTTAGTGTTTTGGATACACCTCTCATAACGTATTGAGAAAAATGATGGACAGACATCTATAGTTAATTAATGTATTGATTTCTCAAGTTTTTGTGCAACCTCTTTAGATATCCATTAAGATTTACTTTTACTGTCCATTACCCACTGACCTCTTTTTTCTAATCTTCCTATACCACCCTATTATTTCTTAATTTTCCTCCTTTTATATGTTTTTCAGTAGTATTGGTCTCTCTGATGTTGTTATTTAGTGCACTGATTTCCTGCTGAGCACCGCTGGCCGTCCAGGGACCTCCATAACACCGCCACCGTGTGGCGGCTATGTGTAACCGCGACCACCCAGTAACAATCAATTAAGCTGCGGTTAACAGCAGCTACTGGGTGGTCAATTGACGGCACATGCTAGCTGCAGGGAGATCAATTAGAGGCACACGCCAGCTTCCCAGGTGGTCGCGCCTTCGTGCGGCTTTCGATAGTTTAACAGGGGAACACATAGTGACTGTACAGGCAGGGAAATAAACCGAACAAACAGACGAATGGATGGAAAATAATTGTAATCCATATACAGACAGTTATGTTACACACGGTATCTCCTGATTCATAGCATTATATTATTTCACAACATTTTTTATTTAAAAAGAGAGATTTATTTTAAAAAAGTCATTTTTCTTTTAAAACTCCACCCATTCTGAAAGATTCTTACTAAGAAACCCGTTAATGGAAAAAATGACTTGGTTGGTAACGTTTGAACTTCTTGGTGTTGGTAAAAAATAGTCTTGTATTGTTTTTATTGGTTATAGATTAACTCTCATTGCCAACCAGAATCCCTCCCAGTAGACCACAAATCATCAACTAAGCAAGGGTCTTCAAGAACTAGCAGAAGAAAACTCCCTGAACAATCACACACAGGAGTCAAGATCAGACAGAGTATGTCAATATATGTAAGACACACAAAACACCAGTGAGAAAGTGTGTGTAGGGATTGTAATAAATTTACCCTTTTACACTGCAATGTAGCTATATCAAGATTCCACTAATCTTCATAAATAAAACCACAAAAATATCTACAAATATAAGACAAACAGAACATAGAGTAGTATTGCACATACATCAATATATATCCTGTGGTTTATTCCAGTCACAAAAGTAATTTGCTTGTAGGCATATACCCAAATTGGATATATACATTTTTCATTATACTTCTAATGAATTGTGCACATAAAACTATAAAAGAGGCAAACACATAGTGCAGAATTGCCAAATACAAAACACTATTTAATATATATTGTGCTTGCAGAATTACAAATGAATAGAGGCACATCGCAGTACTAAGGAACCAAAAAGTACCACCCCAAAGTCTAGGAAAACCGGGTTCATGAGATACACTTTTAACTCCAGGAAAAAGTACAGTGATGCACCAAATAAACATATAAAAACAAGTAAAATAAATGAAAAATCTGTCCAGGCCAAAGCATTTGGTCCAATTTGCTCGGGGATTTCTGAAAGTGCAATTTATATTAAAGAGTGTTTTGTATTTGGCAGTGCTGCACTATGTCTTTTGCCTCTTTTCTAGGTTTATATGCACAATTCATTGGAAGAAGGCTGAAGAATTTATATACCCAGTTTTGGGAGATATACTTACCAGCAACTTATGTAAGTGAAATAATCCACAGGATATATTGGTGTATATGCAATATTACTAAATTATCTATTTGTCTTCAATTTGTAGATATTTCTTGTGGTAAGACCAGACAGATGTCTGATAAATTGTTCTTGATACTTAGCTCTATCTATAATTTAAAATAATTATTCACTAAACTCTGAATCGTAGCAGACTGTCAAATAAAAAAATTGGGGCTTAAATAACTGATCTGTGAAAATCCTCCAGCACAGCTAAAGTCACTGTTTGGCATAATAATTTAAATGGTTGATGACCAAATGTATATTAGAGATTAAATATGTTTATTTTTTTCTCTTTTCTCTCTGTTAGATCTAGATATCTATTTTTCTAACTTAATTTAACTATATTTTTTTATTTTTCTTATTAAATCCTCAAGTGACATAATGGTATAGCAAGAACGATTGAGGTGGAGGTGAAGGCTTTATTATCTACGTAGAAAAAAAACAAACATGTCAAGCATAAGGTCTAAAACATTAGTACCACTGAAAGAGGAGGAAACCCCCAGAAAGATAAATACTACTACTAAGATTTTACCAAGAGCTGCTATCCACCTTGGGTACATTAGCCAGATGCCTATTTAACAATGGTAAATAGTAGAAGTTGGGGGAAGTACCAAGTTTCCTCAATGTCACTAAAAAATAAAATCTTAAAAAAATAAACACGTAAGAAAAGATAACTGTCTGATGAAAACATTATTTATAATCAAACTATACAGTATCCTTAAGGCTTGTTTCTTAGACAAAAAGTGTGGTTGATATGTATGTATGCAATCTTTGAATAATTCATATATGAATGTGAAGATCAGATACATCAGAAAGCCACTCCTGACTTTAGACCAGTCGAACTCCAGCTTCCCAGATGTTGCTGAACTACAACTCCCATGGTTCTTTGGCCAACTAATTGCATTCAAAGTCTTCTTGGAGTTTTAGGCCATGAACTTCTGGAAGGCTAGAATTTAAGAAACAAATTAAATTAAGAAATTTGTTTTACTAGTTTTCGAAATATATTTTTTAGTATATACCTTTTATTTAAAAGAGGACTAAAATAAAGATCTTTATAAATAACCACACTAGCTAGTCGAGGTCATCCAAATATGTTTCCAAAACCAGACCTTCCATGCCCGTGAGAAAAGTTACTTTACTTAGCTGCTTACTAGATTTCCAGGAAGGTCATTCCATCACCGAGAGACTTTCCTCTCTATTTCCTGTGCTCTGTTTGTTTTGCTGAGTAAATATACCAAAATATATATTTTGTATTTTAAAACAGTACATTTTACCACTTGTTATAGAAACTTCTGTAAAGAGATTGCCATACCTTTTATAATTATATATGCAATATAATTTTATAATTGTACTTATGTCTCAGATTTTTGGCATGTGATATGCTTTCAAAGGAGAAAACGAACTATGATTAAGAAAACAGTAGAAAGATAATTTGTCTGGCACTTTGTGTAGAAAACACAAATTATTGCAATTTCCATGCTCAATATATGCTTTGCAAATGATATTTTGAAACTATTAATTTATGACATGCAATTATAGCAAGTAGTAATTTACCTTGATAGGTCAACTTTCAAAATATTATTTGTTTAAACTCTGAGATCTTTTTTAATAAATTCATTATAGATTTAATTAAAAAAAAAAAAAAAACATTATTTTCCAAGTATCTCTACAGAGATCTCAAAATACAGCCGGCAATTGTCAAAATACACTGTAGATATTTTTTTTCCTATTGGCAGACTTTCTGTGAGGACAGGAAATAAAACAATCTGAAATTAGAAGCACATGCAACAATCTTCACACTCTCAGGAAGCCATCAAGACACTTACAGATTTTTTTTTTTTTTGCTTTTTAAGGGCCAATCTAAGGGCATATTAAAAATGCATAAGATGTCTGACTTGCTTCTATTATTTCCATTGGTAATAACTCTTGAATATACATGTTGTGAAACAACTTCATTAAGAATTACAAACTAAAATGAGAATGATACATTTCAAGGTCATTTGTTTTTTAAATTAAACATTATGCTTTCATTTTCTGTATCCATCAAAGCTAATAATAAAAAATATGGCAAAAAATACATTTATTTTATGTAGTAATAACAGAAGCTGGGTGTTCATTTTCAGTACAGATTAATTAAGTTTTGGAAAATGAATACAACTGGGAGATGGGCAATCTTGGTTCCCAGTAAAATATAATAAAAAAAACAGAAAAAAAATAGACATTAATTTTAAGAGTACTCGTGTCAATGGATATTATACAGATCAGTGCAGTAAATATTTTTTTCTGTAGAAATTATCAAATGTTGGGCCTTCTGAGCATCTGAAGTGTACATAAGAGCCCACCAGCCTGATATTATCTTTCTTCATTCATCATTTGGAGAATTCATTTTTGAGAATTGAATATCATGAATGGACACATTTTATAATTTCTTCAATATTATTAATTCAACTCTTTAACCCCTTAAGGACCAAACTTCTGGAATAAAAGGGAATCATGACATGTCACACACGTCATGTGTCCTTAAGGGGTTAAAGGGAGGGGGCCATAGACAAATTAGGTAACCGTTTCTTTTAATCCTGGAGGATGATCTATGTTATCCTAACAACATTTCAGGTCCTTAATCTCTTAAAACAAAATGTTACACATTACTATCATTACAATCTGATCATCTAAAGACCGTTTGTGAGCCTGGGATGTTTTGTTTATTTAGCTCTGTCACTTATATACAGCCCAGCAGTCATTTCATAAGTGCATCATTCCTTTATGGCATAGGATCCTTAAAGTCTCTGGATAGTTATGATGGCAAAATCCATCGCTTTTCCACTGTTCCTTAATGGGTTACATATGTAATTCCAAAATAGAATGTCTTGCTCATCCAGCAGCAGAACAAATGTATTGAGCTCCCAGTGGTAATTATGATTTTGTGTTAGCATAAGATCTTTATGGACCAGAGTCTTATGATGGCATAAAATGGAATTGGTTCTGAATGCATTAAAGGGGGACTCTAATGACTATGACCCCTAAAGCGAACTGTAGTAGTTATGTTGTCTAGAGTTTCAAGCTATTTAACCCCTTAAGGACACATGACGTGTGTGACATGTCATGATTCCCTTTTATTCCAGAAGTTTGGTCCTTAAGGGGTTAAGTCAAAATATTTGTATAAACTGGGGCAGTTCCCATTGCCCAGAGACTGCCCCTTCTCAGCCACATTGATAATGCAGACTTAAAGGAACACTATAGAGTCAGGAATACGAACATGTATTCCTGCCACTATAGTGCTAAAAACATAATTTAAGTGGCCGGCCACTCCCTTGTCCCCCTTAAAAATGTAATAAAGTTAGCTTTATTCAAGTGCCACGTGGAACTGCCAGCGCTGGCTCTGCTCCCGAGTCACCTCCTTGGCTTCATGTCAGAATTGACCATTTCAGCCAATCCAATGCTTTCCCATAGGAAAGCACTGGGAAGTGATTGTGCATGCAGCATTTCGACAATCAGTATCTCCTCATAGAGATACATTGACTCAATGTATCTGTACGGGGAAAGTTCAGTGCATCCATGCAAAGAGTTTAGAAGCTGAATGTCAGTGCTGCATATTGTGCAGCACTGACCCAAAAAGCACCGCTAGTGGTCGTCTGAGTAACTGCTACTTGACGTGTCCCTAGGCCGTAATGTAAACACTTTCTTTTCTCTGAAAAGGAAGTGTTTACATTAAAAAACCTGAGGGGACAGGGGTTTATTCTCAAAATTCCCTAAAGCAGAATGCAGACTAGAAATTGCTAAGCAAACATTTTGCCATTTAGATTTACATTTTTATAAAATGTATGGTTACATTCGAATCAATGGAAGTTTCTTTACATTCATGCACAAGCTGTTTTGCCCATGATGCATGTCTAGTGTTGCTTATCTCATATTTCAATTAGAGATCTGTGACATGTATGTGACATTTCTGAATTTTATACAAAGATATGCATCTTACGTAATTAAAAAAACTAGAGAACACAGGGAAAGGCAATCTTGATTTTCTGATTTGATAAATCAAATTGTGAACTGGTATCATTGTCTTCACCCTGCATAGTTCCTTCTGATGGAGAGTGCTAGACCACGTCATTCTATGCTTCATCTAGCATAGTCTTTATCGAAAACCCTACAGATCAAAGGAACAGAAATAATTTAATTTGTTTATTTACTGCATTATTTAGCCACTGACACATTCTCTGTAAAGAATGGTACTTATGAACTGGAGTTTTTGGATGGTTCTGGAGTACAGCAATAAAACTGAAAATAGGATGTGATCACCCTACTTTACACAAGGGAAAGAAAGTTTAGAGAGTTATTGGAAGAGATAACGAGTACAATAAAGTGTAGGTCTTTGAAAGATCTAAATATTTGGATAGGTTGGAGACAGGTTGGAGAAGAGAAACAGCACCATGAAGAGGTTGAGAAGTAAAGATAATAGGCTGGAATGAATATTTATTTTTTTAACCCCTTCAGGACTGGACTGTTTTGGCCATGGTATACGTTAAGGACCAGGGCTGTTTTAACACTTTTGTGGTGTTTGTGTTTAGCTGTAATTTACTTTTCTCTAATTTACTGTTCCCATACAAATTATATATTGGGTTTTTTTCAGGACAAGAAGGGCTTTCTTTACATACCATTATTTCTATCATGTCATATAATTTTATTAAAAAAAAAAAAAAAAAACTTTTACTTGAAAAATCTTTTACTCATCTACAAAAGCTAATGAAAAAAACTGTTAAATAGATTAAAATTTTCGTCCTGAGTTTACAAACACCCAGTGTTTACATGCTTGTTGGCTTTTTTTTTTTTGCAAGTTATAGGGCTAAAAGTACAAGTAGGACATTGCAGTTTCAAAATATACTTATTTAAAATGTATCAATAGTGACATTGTAACACTATTATCTGTCATAAATCTTTGAAAAACACCCCACATGTACATATTTTTTTTTAAAGTAGACAACCGAGGGTATTCATCTAAGGATTTTTTGACACTTTCTATGTAGCCATTTTATCAGCAATCTTTGCCAAACTTCGCATAGGTAATTTATTTTTTTATTTTTGTCACATACATTGCAATTCAGGTATAAATTCACAGATCCTGTTATGGCTTGCTTCCAAAAACACACTAATATGTGTTCAGCAACGTCTCCTGAGTACAGTGATACCATCCATGCATAGGCTTATGAGGTTGTTAGGGGGCTAAAAGGCCACATTTGGCAGGTGCGTATATCTGTTTTCCAACTTGGAATTTTGACATGTAGTCAACCAGCGCCCATGTCCTATTTGGGCCATTTTACCCCCATCAAACCATATATTTTTGAAAAGTAGACAACCCAAGGTATTTTAAATGGTGGCATTTCAACACTTTTCATGCACTAAATTTACCACCAGCCTTTGTAAAACGTTTGGGTAGTCATTTTTTGTGTTATTTTTTTTTTTACACACATTGTACTTTAGATATGAATTAACAGATCCTGTTATGTGTCACTGCCAAACAACACCCCAATATGTGTTCAGCACATACATCTCCTGAGTACAGTGATACCACTCATGCATAGGTTTGCTGGGTTGTTTGGGGGCTTAAAGGCAACGATAGAGACTTGTGCATGTCAGTTTTTCAACTTGATATATAGGTATGCTTGGCCTATCTTTAGTTTGATGTCCCCCAGTTAATGTTACCATCATGAAAGTATATATTTTTATAAAGTAGACATGACAGGGTATTGTATATGGGGTGTTTTACCATCCTTTGCTCAACCATTGTGCTAAAAAAAATTCAGAGATCATGCATGATGGTAATTTTTTTAATTCTGCCTTTTGCTGGTTATATGTAACTGCCAGAAAACACACAGTTTTTTTCTTCAAAGTCCCCTGAGTACACCTATGCCCCTCATGCAATGGTTTGCCACAATTTTACAGTAACACATTTTGGCATTTGGCATTTTTTTCTCACAGTGCTGCAGGCCAGTGTCTGCAAACCATAAAGAGTTTGAAACAAACAGACACTGCTATAACAATTGTCCACATAAAGGTGGTAACCTTTATTGAACAAGGGGATCAGTAGGTCCCAAACAATTTTCCCACTTGTCCCCAGAAAGTCAGGACAGCCAGGAGGGTCAGTTGACCATCTTTCCCCTCATATACACAAAAGGCAAATGTATAGACACTTTTGCTCTCGAACAGTTTTTAGAATTTTACGTCATACCTACAGCGCTTTGAGGGGATGCATTGTCTGAATCATAATCTCCCTTTATATTTCAATAAGGATTCATCAATAGAAATTTTGTTGGGGAGTATAAACTTCAGAAAATTTGTGCTGAAAATGGTCTATTAGTGGGCGTATTTTATGAAGCCTGTCATATTGGGGGTGATCTCTGGGGTGACGGAGGGTATTGTCATCAAAATGTAAATATCTCAGCAGCAACTCATATCTTGCTCTAGACATGGTTTGGGAGTACACTGGACTAGAATAGATAGGGTTGGTGCTACAGTAAGAGCGAATTGTTGGCTTCTTTATAATCCCCATGAGCATTGTAAGAGCCCAGACATTTTTAAGTTCAGGGACATCTGTGGGATACCAAGCATGCACCCTGACTGTATAGCTACCTGGATTGGTATCATTACCTCCTCCCAGATGGTATTCCCTAAAAATAGCTCCATATATTGCATAGGGGAGAAGTCATCCACATTGACATTAATGCATGCGTTCGCACTAAAAGGGGGGATGTTGGTCTCAGCTAACTATGGAGGTATTCAGTCCTCCTCCACATTCAGCATAACAGGGAAAGACCAGCTTCTTTTTGCAGCCGGCTCACACACATATAACTTGTCACTAGACATTTTAGAAAACTGACCTGGGTCAAAATTGGATGCAGTGTCAGTGGCATCAGAGTCTGAAACCAAGAAGGCATATGCCTCCTCCAAACTGTAGATGCACTGCATATTTCACCAACACACTAACTAACTGACTAAAAGAACAAATTACTAACACATAATTTTTTTTTTACATTTTTTTACTAAAACAGATAATAACTGATTAAAACAGACTAAATGAGACTAAAACTTCCTTTAGCAGCATTCCCTAAACTAACTCCTGCAAAAAGAATCTAATGGAGATTTGGGGGAAGGAAACTTACTGACTAAAACAAACTAAGACAGACTAAAACAGACTAAAATACAGCTTTTTAACACAAATTTAACCCTTATGGGCAAAAATAATAATACAGACAGTACAAATGCACTACTGTAACAGATTTGGCAGGGAAGGGGTTATCGAACTTTTATTACGTTTTGATAATTTTTACAGATAGAAACCGCGGGATTTCGGTGAAAGCGATCTCCCTGATCGCTCCCGTCACTTGTTGTTAATTATGACGGTTCAGGACCATCACCGGTCCTCAAGGGTATGTTTCCGGTGACGGTCAGTGTTCCGTAATGGGTTAAAGGGGAGGACCGTCAGCGGTCCTTAAGTGGTTAAAGGGGAGGAAAAAGGCATTCAAATGTACGTCTGTTGAGAAGACCAGATATTTACATATCAACAGAATAAAAAAAATACTTCCAAATGTAATGTTCTCCTGGGTAAAATTGTTTCCAAATTTGGAATGTAATTTATCCCTTGATTAGGCTACAATTGATCCTCTGATAAAAAGCCTACTGATAAATTGAACAGTATAAAAATATAATGAAACAGTATAAAAAGTTCTAAATCTATCTAGCATATCTCTTAGGTGACGTTTCTATGGTGCATATCAAATATCTTAACTACAGCTTTTATTCAGATCAGTCACCGTTGAAAGATACATAATCAATACTAATTTTGCCCTTCCATTTTTCTATTATTCCAAAATGCTTTCCTCCTCCTTTATACCCCACCGTTAAACACAAAAGCAAATACTGAATGAGAAATATTGTTTTCTGTGGGCAGGTCACATCCTGAGAAATTACATCCTAATTAGACTATGCAAATTACTGCGTGCATTTTGGTTTCCATGAATAAAATGCCACGGATATTGCCGTGTGATAGCTGGCGTCTCATTTTGATTTTTACAATCTTATCACTTCTGTGTGTGACTACAGTCATAAATTAGAATTACTTGTTCAGCCATAATTGGCTTTTCTTCAACTCCTATTTCTGATATAGTGAGGAGAACATATTATCCCTCAGCACACTGTCTGCTGTTGTAACAGAAGGAACTAATATAATCCCCTTTCCTCTAGTGTTAGAGAGACGGGTGGCCTTGGCTGTATTTTGTCATTGGATAAGGATAATGGCTGAATCTGCAAAGCACTATAAGAAGAGATATTTACATTGTCTTTTCAAAAGGTCCTTATTACAATACAACTGATTATTGAATAAATGAAAATGCTACATTTGTTACATCATTCTACACAAATATCTATACATTTGGAGGCAGGTCAACTAGTTTTTTTTTTTAAAAAAAAAAAAAACAAAACAAATACAAATATAAAAAAATATATTCAAATTTTTTTTTACAAAAAAATATAAAAAAAAATATTAAATTCTAAAAATAAATACTAGAAAAGGGAAATAGTTTAAATGCTTTCATGGAAATTTCTTTACTTTAAGTCCACTTAAATGATGAATAGATTCAAATAAGAAATGCATTGATTTAGACAGCACCCAGGGAACAGCTTTTGTGGGTGACAGGCAGAGGGGCGGGGTTCTCAACGACAAAATGGCCACATGCATGAATGGAGAAATTACTAATCATTTTTTAAAAGTAAGCCATCTAGCACAAAAACAAAATGAACCATTTGGTTACTTTGGAATGCAGTTAGCGTAGATTGCATTCCAGCTGGTGATATGCATTAACTGCTAAGAACTATAGTGGCAGTTACATCTCAACAACGTACAGAAGCTTTAAAGTCTCACAGGGTGAGACTTGTCGAACACATTTCCATTGAGACCAGGTATGGTAAACTTTGTAACCAGAGCAAGCGGTTTTGGTTAAGTATAGCACAATAGCTGTTATAAACCTCTATTGAGTGCAGAAATCACAAAATTTTCTGATTTTTGTAGCCAGAAACAACCATTATAAACAATCATTTCATGATACTATATCACTTGGATGCATTATGTATTTTAGTTGTAGATAACAAATCAGTTATATCCTGGATCCAATGGAACTGACACAATGTATGACTCTTGTTCTGCCATCCTGGGTTGCTTCTTTGGTTTTCCTCATCTCTGACACACTGCAAAAAAAAAAAAAAAAAAGAAGAAGCCACAACATCTCAAAGGTTCTAGCAGTTCCACAACATGTGTTGCAAACTAATTCTAAACTTCATGATATCTTGATGATCTAAACTTAAAATCATTAAAATAATTGTCATCAAATGATTAAATCTGGTATAAACAACAACAACAGCAAAAAAAGAAAGACAAAGTCAACATTTGCTAATTCTGGCTATTCTCAAAAAAATACATACATATGGTGGCAGTTGTTCATTTTGTTGACCCATCAATTCGTGTCTTTCATTTTGGAACAGACTGTCAAGTACTTTAAAGCCAGTAACAGTTTGAAACATTTTCTAACTCAATCTGTTCTTTTTATGTTTTGTCACATTGGTGCATGCTTCAGTGCCTGTGTGACGTGACATTATAGACAATCAACTTCACAATGTATGAAACAGCAAAGCAAAGTACACTTCAAAAGAAACAGAACATTCTTTACCTGATCTCCAACTGGACATTACCACAGCTAGAAGCCACTGCCAGCTGTTATATTACTGTTTCTTTAACATGGGCAGAAATCAAACATAGATTCTTGTTAATTTTAAATGGAGTGTAAAATGTTTAAATCACTGACTTGTGAAATTGTTAAGTCCTTAGTTAAAGTGGCATTGTCATGTCGAACTTGCCTTTCTTTAATCCCCCTCTGTCAGGATCTGTTCTTCATTTCTTCCTGTCTGCGCTAGCTTTCTTGAAAAAATAAGACAAAGTAGGGACTACTTTGTCTTATGGAGGTTTTCTACTCCTGACCATCTCTGACCAGCAGAGGAGCAAAGTGTGCTTAATTTCCTGTGGTCAGAGACTTTTTCCCACAATTCTTACCTTTCCTCCGTGATCTTGCGATGCTTCCTGTCAGTATTTCCGAATGTCCTGTCATTTAGACAGAATGCTGGCGAAACTACCAAATTTCGTCCTAACAGAATGAGTTTGTTAATTTATGTTAGGACTCAATTCAGGACTTTGTTCGGATCAGAAATTCAATCGAATGAAAGAAACTCCGATCCTATTTGTGCCTCAGCTGCATCTTGCAGCTGTATAGTAGATAGCTCCCTAATTCCCATGGTAAAGATTACTTAGTATTATTAAATTATTAAATTCTGATATATCTCAAGTAGGAGTATGTCTAGTAAACAGTGAGCAGCCATGGGCAACGGGTGGGGGCTAAGTGTACAAATACACCCCCCCCCCGGTGACTAGGGGACCCAAAGCCCCTAGTCACACCCACTCAAATAACATTAAATCAATCACTGCTTACCCCCCTCACCCTAAAAATAATGAGTGGGGAGACAATAAAACTACATAACTGAATAAAAAATCTGACTTACCATTAGAAGTCATTCTTTTTCTAAAACCTTCTTTCTTCAGTCTCAAAAAAAGCCAAATAAAAAAGCCATAATACCCGTGGAACTTATGAAAAAAAAAATTCCAGCGGCAAAAAAAAAACCTGATTCTAAAAACGAATCCATCTTCACCAAGCGAGGGCACGGTTCATACTGAGCTCCACAGAGCGAGGAAAGGCTTATAAAGCCTTCCAATGCCCTGCAATTTGACTCAGAGCACTCTTATTGGTTGGCTTGGAAGCCAACCAATCAGAGTGCTAGTCACTTTACACAGGGTGGGAAAGTTATTTGGAATTTTTCATACGCTGTGTAAAATGACTCAGAGCAATCTGATAGGTTGGCTTGGAATCCAACTAATCAGAGTGCTAGTCATTTTACACAGCATGGGAAAGTTCTTTGGAGGTACTCATGTTTGGCATGAGTAGGTAGCATGTGCTGTTCCCTGGTACCCGGCAGCTGGCCTTGGGTCAGTAGGTGCTTGATTTGGTTGGCATTTGGCAAAAAACACCACCCGGAGCAGGAGCTGCGGTAACGTGCGACTGCTCTGCTCCGAGGTCAGGCCCGCCCCAGTATATATACTTTTTAATGGTTATATTTTTATATATTTTGTATCAGTACTCTATCTTGTCATATGACACAGTGTTTACTATATCACTATGGTAACTTGGTTGTCATATGATACGTCAGGAAAACCTATTCCGCTAACAAATCAATGATATAGCATGATGTGAATGTGATCAGAACTGTATGTGGGAAAACTTGATAAAGACCAATCTGGTCAAAATGTTGTCAATGTTGATGTGAATCTAAAATTAAGAGTTTGCTTTCAGAGATTTTTGGAGTGCCAGACATGTGTTTTACTGCTATACTAGGACCCATTGGCATAGGAACCTTAAATGATCTGAGATCTATGGCCTTTTATAAAACAATAAGGAAACCTGGAACCAATTAGAGAGAATAATTCAAGCCCTTCAATCTCTTTATATGGGCAAAAAGGATAAAGGTTGGTAAAGGACTGCAATACTTTTTGTGCTTGAGTGTACCAGGTTTGAGAATAGTTTTTCTGTATTTTCATAATTAGTATCATGGATATTTGAAAAGCAAGAATGAGTTATCAATTTTTTTTCCTTTAGCTACTTGAACTCACATTTTAATGTATATAAGTATGCATTTTCTCTCACCACAAAATTCATTCTGATGATTAAAAAAGAAAGATATTAATAAAATGTATGTGATCTTTTTCAGTTTTTCTATTCAGTTCCCTTTCTTTTAGAAAGGGATTTTTTTTTAAGTCTTGTGAAACAGACACACAACTACCACGTCCATTTATGAACTCACTTCACTGACAAGATCTCTACAATCAGGAAAGAGATCTCTCATCTTTCTTCTTCCCCTTACAATACTTGCCTCACTCCCTCTGCTGTTCTCTGTTTATTCGCAACCGCTACAGCGGAAGACGTTTCTGCTCAGCTCCAGTCCTCCAGCCCCACCAACTTCTCCCTAGATCCAATTCCTTCGCATTTCATCCATATTTTGTCTTTCTCTACCTCTCACTAAAATTCTCAATCTCTCTCCTCTGACATATTTCCAACGCCCTTCAAACATGCAACTGTAACCCCAATTCTAAAGAAGCCCAACCTTGACCCTAACTCCCCTTCCAACTACCGTCCTATCTCGCTACTGCCTTTTGCGTCCAAGATCCTTGAAAGAGTTGTGTATGTGAGATTGAAAGACTTCATTGAGTCCAACTCTCTGCTAGACCCGCCTCAGTCTGGTTTCCGCACTAAGCACTCTGTGGAAACGGCACTAACCAAAGTATTCAATGATCTAATCGCTGCAAAATCTCGTGGTGACTACTCTATCAACAAAAACAAAAGAAGGAAGGTATGTAGAAGAGGATAAAGGTCTAGCTGACTGCCTCAATTAATATTTGTGTTCAGTATTTACAGATGGAAATGAAGGAAAGGCGCCTCATTTAGGAAAAAGGACAAATGAGTCATTTGTTACATGTAAGTTTACAGAGGAAGAGGTTCTATTTCAACTGTCAAAAGTAACGACAAATAAGTAAATGGGACCGGATGGAATACACCCAAAGTTATTAAAAGAGCTTAGTGGTGTACAAGCAAAACCAACATATTTATTTAACCAATCCCTGTTAACAGGAGTAGTCCCAGAAGATTGGATGTTAGCGAATGTTGTGCCCATTCACAAGAAAGGTAGTAGGGAGGAGTCGGGCAACTATAGACCAGTAAGCCTTACTTCAGTAGTGGGGAAAGTAATGGAAACCATGTTAAAGGATCAGATTGTTGAACATCTAAAAACACATGGATTTCATAATCAGAGACAACATGGGTTTACTTCAGGGATATCATGCTAAACTAATATTATTGATTTTTTTGATTGGGTAACTAAAATAATAGATCAGGGTGGTGCAGTAGACATTGCTTACCTAGATTCAGTAAGGCTTTTGACACTGTTGCAAATAGAAGGCTTATCAATAAACTGCAATCTTTACATTTGGATTCCAATATTGTTGAATGGGTAAGGCAGTTGCTGAGTGACAGGCAACATAGGGTTGTAGTCAATGGAGTATATTCGAAGCATGGGCTTGTCACCAGTGGGGTACCTCAGGGATCTGTACTTGGACCCATTCTTTTTAATGTTTTTATTAGTGATATTGTGGAAGGTCTTGATAGTAAGGTATGTCTTTTTGCTGATGATACTAAGATATGTAACAGGGTTGATGTTCCAGGAGGGATAAGCCAAATGGCAAATGATTTAGGTAAACTAGAAAAATGGTCAGAGTTGTGGCAACTGACATTTAATGTGGATAAGTGCAAGATAATGCATCTTGGATGTAAAAACCCAAGGGCAGAGTACAGAATATTTGATAGAATCCTAACCTCAACATCTGAGGAAAGGGATTTAGGGGTTGTAACGGATCACCTGGCACCCCGACTGGATACCTCCGTAGAAGGATGCTCCTAGCACTTCCTGAGGATTCCAAGCACTCCAGCAGACACCATAACCAGCGTAGACTCCTTCAGGTAGCAAAACAGGAACAAACTCTTATAAGAGCTTAGTGATTATAGCAAGAGAGTATGACAAGCATAGCAATCCCTTGTAGCAGATTGCCCCAATAAGAGACAGGACTCTAAATTGAGGGTGAAGTAGAACTGAAGTTTAATGACACATACTCTGCTTTTATGCAATTCTCCCATGCAAGTGAGACACCCACGGACAATCAGTAACCGTCCAATTGCTAACTGGTTACATCCCACATATCCCCTCCCCTTAGCCTGAGAGCTAACACAATTAACCGTACAGTTTAAGCACATATTTTTACCCAATTTCTATAACTTTAAAACTACTCATCACATTTGCATACAGAGGGAACAAACATATCCAAAAATCATTTGAATCTGTTCAGCTGTTCGGGAGTTAGCTGGAAGTCATATTTTGACTGCACATTTGCATGCCCAAAACAGTTCCAGAGATTTGAGCTGTGCGGCCGGTATATTTCCCATATTAAAGTCAGTTCAAATAGACGAACGACAGCCGTTCGAATTGTTGAACAAACTGTCGAACGGCGTTCGACTTGTCGAATGCCGTTCGAATTGTCTAATCAATTAGTTCCAGGGAAGGTAAACTTTCAGGGGTGTTCGTGCCGTCCAGTAGCCGATTTTAGTTCCATGAACTCGACGGCAAAACACCGCTGACCATGTTCAAATGAATTAAAATGGCCGCCACCACGTGTTCGGTTTTCGAATGGCGGCCACATCGACTACTTCGGCACTTCAGCTGCATCCGAAGTGCAAGTTTAAAAGTACAGATCCTTTTCTTAGGAGTTAAAGGGCCAGCAGCAGCACAATAAAAATGATCAAATTTGTTTCTTAAAGGGCACTACATCCCCGGGCCATAGTCACAGGGCAGGAGGCGGGCAAGCAGCCCCTTCCAAAAACTCATGGCAAACTCTCTTAAAGGGGTGAGTTTGCTACAGGGGTGATTATTTTAGATGACTTGAAGGTAGGAAGACAATGTAATAGAGCAGCAGGAAATGCTAGCAGAATGCTTGGTTGTATAGGGAGAGGTATTAGAAGTAGAAAGAGGAAGTGCTCATGGCATTGTACAGAACACTGGTGAGACCTCACTTGGAGTATTGTACGCAGTACTAGAGACCGTATCTCCAGAAGGATATTGATACTTTAGAAAGAGTTCAGAGAAGGGCTACTAAACTGGTTCATGGATTGCAGGATAAAACTTACAAGGAAAGGTTAAAGGAACTTAACATGTATAGCTTGGAGGAAAGACGAGACAGGGGGGATATGATAGAAACATTTAAATACATAAAGGGAATCAATACAGTAAAGGAGGAGACTATATTTAGAAGAAAGAAAGAAGAAAAACTACCACAACAAGAGGACATAGTCTTAAATTAGAGGGGCAGAGGTTTAAAAATAATATCCAGAAGTATTACTTTACAGAGAGGGTAGTGGATGCGTGGAATGGGCTTCCAGCTGAAGTGGTAGAGGTTAACACAGTAAAGGAGTTTAAGCATGCGTGGGAAATGCATAAGGCTATCCTAACTGTACGATAAGGCCAGGGACTAATGAAAGTATTTAAAAAATTGGGCAGACTAGATGGGACGAATGGTTCTTATCTGCCTTCACATTCTAAGTTTCTATGTTTCTATCCTAATTCTCCTTGACCTTTCTGCGGCTTTTGACACTGTTGATCATCAACAGCTTCTTCTCATCCTCCTACAAGATATTGCTCTCTCCTGGTTCTCCTCCTACCTCTCCCAGCGCTCTTTCAGTGTTTTTTTCCATGGCTCTGCTTCTTCTCCCCAACTCCTCTCTTTTGGTGTCCCCCAAGGTTCAGTCCTTGGTCCCCAAATGTTCTCTATCTATACTGCCTCCCTTGGTAAATTCATTAGCTCCTTTGACTTCCAATATCATTTCTATGCGGATGACATGCAAATCTATCTATCCTCTCCTGATCTCTCCCCATCCCTCTTGACTAGTGTCTCTGACTGCCTCTCTGTGTCAGGATTACAAGTTGATCCAGCACACATTACTGTGTCACACCTAGGACTAATGATAATGTATGACCGGACCTTGGAATAGTCAAAATACTTGCTGGGGTCAGGGACACAGAATCAGAGACAAAGATGAGGGAAAGCCAAAAGTCAAGGATACCAGATATCAGGAAAGTCAAAACAAAGCTAAAGTCAAATACCAGAAAATCAAGATCAGGAACACACTCTCAGATAACCATAGGCATAAAACCACGACAGGGCAATGAGCAAGAGGAGAATTGGGTTTAAATATCCCTTCTGTGGATCCAATTGGCTGTAACTGGTCTTTGACCCCAAAGCAATTACCAGGTTTCCATGTGCATGATTGCTGCTTGGCACAACGTTTCCTGTCAGGACGGTAATGTTGCTTGGCAAAACTTTTCCTGTCAGGACAGTAAATGCCATTAACCACATTTTTATGTGCGGATGAAGACGTGACACTCTTCTATTTCTAACTGAATGGCTGCCCACTTCCTTAAACGCAACTTGACCAAAACTGAAATTCTGGTCTTTCTTCCCTCACGTGTTGCTACTCATGTGTCTCCCTCCCTCCAAGTCAACGGTGCTACCATCAGCTCCACCATGCAGGCTCGCTGCCTAGGTGTTCTCTTTGACTCTGACCTCTCCTTCACACCTCATGTTCAGTCTATCGCCAAATACAGCCGATTCCATCTCAAAACCATTGCACGCATCCAACCCTACTTATCGCCAGATGCGACTAAGGTGCTGGTCCATTCCACTGTCCTTTCTCGTCTTGCACCGTTACATTCCATAATGAATGTGGCAGTGAGGCTCATCTTCCTGTCCGCCTGCACCAGAAAAATGTGTGCAATATGTATGGAGCAGACATAAATCTGTCCATCCCATATCAAATACAAATGTGTATATGCGGTTCAAGAACTACCTTTGACACTTTGTGTGTTACAGACAAAGTTTCCCATGTTGATGAACCATGCAGGTTGATGAACCATGTAGGTTATCTGTGCTGCACTGTCCACACTCTATGAATATAACACTGAATACTTCAGATCAGCAGCAGACCACATAGAATAATTAGAAATAAAAAAAAATTCAAGAAGCTCCATTAGCCCTTACATTTATCTGGTCCTGGAGATTCTGGATCAGAAAATAAATTGTGTAAATCGTGTATTTAAAACTTAGGATGCATAGCTGGCACAAATAATTTGGACCAAACCGCAATTTTGTGTACACATTGCTTCTCGAAGAATACATAAACGATTAATATAATTTAAATTTACAGATTTGTACTTATTTTTCAAGTTTACTTAAATATTAGGAAGAGAAAGTATTAGAGATCTATTATCTATGATCACTTATCTATTATCTGAAAACATCCAAAAACTTTAAAATAAAATGACAAATAACACTTCTTTAAAGACTCTACGTCAACAACTATTTGATAAACTGAAATATAAACAATTATATACTTGGCTCCTGGGTATTTGTAAGGACTCCTTCCTATGTTTGGGGTATTCAGACTCCTAAAATACCAACAGAATATAAATAAATAAGACTGCATGATAAAATACTGTAAAAAGAGTTGTCTATATAAAACATGACATCTATATGTCAAATGGCATTGTAACCTTAAATATACCCCCATATAAACACAAAGCCTGTTTCAAACGTCTTCTCCCATGTTTTTTATTAAGTAGAACTGCATGCATTGAGGTATATTTACTGAATGCCAAATGGCAACCGAATGGCAGCAAAATACCACATTAGTCACAATTTCATATTTGTAACTGACTGAAACCCATTAGGTTATTCATAAAGGGCATATTCAGCTATTACAATTCACAGCAATCATATTTTCTTTGGTCGATCAAGTTCCTCTGATACAGAGTAAAAGTATCTCACTGATATTTCTAAGCTCTCCCTAAACCTAAGTCAACTTAATGCGACCTCCAATGCCACGTAACTGTATAATGATATCCCAAGCTTAAACATGTTTTATTTTGTTTCTTGTAGCAGGAACATTTGTCTGCCATTCGGGAGACATTTGGTTGAGATATTTTTAAATGAATCTCACTGCAGCAATGATATTCATTTAAAAA
Organism: Pelobates fuscus; assembly: GCF_036172605.1. Lineage (NCBI taxonomy): Eukaryota > Metazoa > Chordata > Amphibia > Anura > Pelobatidae > Pelobates > Pelobates fuscus. The sequence continues at coordinate 331,556,837 of NC_086319.1, forward strand.
ATAACAGGAATAGATTCAGCTGAATTGTTAGAATTTAGTTAGTAGTGAATACACAAAGGAAATAATATTTTTATTATTGCCATTTATATAGTGCCAACAGATTCTGTAGCGCTTTACAATATTATGAGAGGGGGATTTAACAATAAATAGGACAATTACAAGAAAACTTACAGGAACGATAGGTGGAAGAGGACCCTGCTCAAACGAGCTTACAGTCTATAGGAGATGGGGTATAAAATACATTAGGACAGGAAATGGCAATCAAATAAGGTGGGAGTGAAGCTGAGCTGGAGGAGAGAGTAGAGTGCTGCCCTTTAGGAGAGAGCAAGAGACAGGTATGTGAGGTAGAGGTTACTCTGGGAGGCCATAAGCTTTCCTAAAGAGATGGGTTTTAAGGTACTTCTTAAATGATTGAAGACTAGGGGAGAGTCTGATGGCGGTAGTCAGGCTATTCCATTGCAAGGGAGCCGCCCGCGAGAAGTCATGCATGCGTGCGTTGGCCGTACGTGTGCAAGCAGCGGACAGGAGAAGGTCATGGGCAGAGTGCTTTCAATCGTTTGTTAAAGAAGAGAGACAAATTAAAGCTACAGCAACTTTAGAAAAATCGCTTTTTTGTAAATAGACCCAAATTTCCATGCGCTAGACAGAAAAATTGACCTATGAAAGGATTTGTAAAATTAGACTAAGCTTGAGAATAAATGAGGTTGGTTGTACAGTATAGAGATTATCAGCCTATCAGTGAGCTGTAGTGGTTATAGTGATTGGCATGTTACTTTAATGACAATTGGTTGGATGAACTTGCCAAAGGGGTTGCATTATGATGACAGCAAGAGTGCCATTTGGGATTAATGTGTTAATGGGACACTATAGTCACCAAAACAATTTTAGCTTAATGAAGCAGTTTTTGTGTATAGATCATGGCTCTGAAGTTCACTACTCAATTCTATGCCATTTAGGAGTTATATCACTTTTGTTCCTGTCCATGCAGCCCTAACCACACCCTGGCTCACACTGCCTGCATGAAAACAAAATGATTTAATTGTTAATCAGATGTAACTTACTTTAAAAGTGTTTTATCTCCTGCTCTGTAAATTTTACTTTAATTAGATACAGTAGGATACTGCAGGTTCTAGCAAGCTATCAACAGAGCAGGAGATTCAAAATTAAACATAATTTGCAATCAAGGAAGTGTAAACATTAGATAACTATTTAGGAAGTGTTTAGGAAGGCTGTGTAAGTTACATGCAGTGAGGTGTGACTAGTGCTTAGTGATATACCGAACTGTTCGCTGGCGAATAGTTCCTGGCGAACATAGCGTGTTCGCGTTCGCCACGACGGGCGAACACATGCGCGGTTCTATCCGCCCCTATTCATCATCATTGACTAAAATATGACCCTGTGCTCACCGTCAGCAGACACATTCCAGCCAATCAGCAGCAAACCCTCCCTTCCAGACCCTCCCACCTCCTGTACAGCATCCATTTTAGATTCATTCTGAAGCTGCATTCTTAGATAGAGGAGGGAGAGTGTAGCTGCTGCTCATTTGATAGGGAAATGTATAGCTAGGCTAGTGTATTCAGTGTCCACTACAGTCCTGAAGGACTCATCTGAACTCTGCTGTAAGGACAACACCCCAAAAAGCCCTTTTTAGGGCTAGAACATCAGTCTGCTTTTTTTTTTTTTGTATAATCTAATTGCAGTTGCCTGTATGCCTGCCAGCTTCTGTGTCAGGCTCACAGTGGATACTGTGCCTACTTGCCCAGCGCCACCACTCATATCTGGTGTCACAATAGCTTGCATTTAAAAACAAAAAAAAGTTTTCACTGTAATAGATTGAATAGCAGTTAGTTGTCTGCAAGCGTCTGTGTCAGGCCTGTGTCAGCGTGTACTCTGCCAACCTCTGCAAGTGCACATTGCCACTCATATCTGGTCTCACAGTAGCTTGCACGCATAGTACCACAAATCCCCACAAATCCCCCAAAAAATGACAGGCAGAGGCAGGCCACTCCGCAGGGGCCGTCGTGGTCGTGGTGCTGTGATTCCATTTAGCCCTAGAATAATGCCCAATTTTCAGAGGCCACGTACCCTGAACTTGAATAGGACATAGTTGACTGGCTAACACAGGACACCTAATCTTCTACAGCTTCCGCTCAGAACCTTGATGCACCATCCTCCTCCAGCTTAGCTTCGGGCACCTCTCAAGATACCACTCACCCGCCTGCCGCCACCACCAACACTAGCACCACAGCCGCTTCACTTTATCTGTCAGAGGAGTTATTTACACATCCGTTTGAAGAAATGAGTGAAGCGCAATCATTATTGCCAGAGGATGTAGATAAAAGGGATATGTCTCAGTCAGGCAGCATTACACACATGGACGTACGGTGTGATGATGATGATGTTGTACTCGCTGCTGCTTCCTTTGCTGAGTTGTCAGATACAAGTGAAGCGGTTGATGATGACGATGCGTCCATGGATGTCACGTGGGTGCCCGCTCGGCAAGAAGAAGAACAGGGCGAAAGTTCAGATGGGGAGACAGAGAGGAGGAGGAGACGAGTTGGAAGCAGGGGGAGGTCGTAAGGAGTTAGTGGCACAGTCAGACACCATGCATCGGCACCCGGGGTCAGCTCGACAGCACGCCAATCAACGCATGCTGTGTCTACCACCAGAATGCCGTCATTACAGAGCTCAGCAGTGTGGCATTTTTTTTGTGTGTCTGCCTCTGACAACAGCGATGCCATTTGCAACCTGTGCCAAAAGAAACTGAGTCGTGGGAAGTCCAACACCCACCTAGGTACAACTGCTTTGCGTAGGCACATGATCGCACATCACAAATGCCTATGGGATCAACACATGAGTACAAGCAGCACACAAACTCAAAGCCGCCATCCTCCTCCTGGTCCAGCATCTTCAGCCACGTCAACCACTGCTGTCCTCCTTGCCCCCTCTCAACCATCCGCCACTCCGTCTCTCGCCTTGAGCAGTTCCCGCTCATCTGCCCACAGTCAGGTGTCTGTCAAGGACATGTTTGAGCGTAAGAAGCCAATGTCAGAAAGTCACCCCCTTGCCCAGCGTCTGACAGCTGGCTTTTCTGAACTATTAGCCCACCAGCTTTTACCATACAAGCTGGTGGAGTCTGAGGCATTCAAAATATTTGTGGCTATTGGGACACCGCAGTGGAAGGTACTCGGACGAAATTTATTTTCACAAAAGGCAATCCCCAACCTGTACTCGATTGTGCAAAAGGAAGTAATGGCATGTCTGGCACACAGTGTTGGGGCAATGGTCCATCTGACCACTGATACCTGGTCTGCAAAGCATGGTCAGGGCAGGTATATCATCTACACTGCGCATTGGGTAAACCTGCTGACGGCTGCCAAGCATGGAATGAGTGGCTCTGCAGAGGAGTTGGTGACACCGCCACGACTTGCAGGCAGGCCTGCTGCCACCTCCTCTACTCCTCCTACTCCATCCTCTTCCATAACCTCCTCGGCTGAGTCCTCTTCTGCTGCTGCGTCTTGCTCCACATCAACGGCACCCCCCAGCTCCCCAGGTACTATTCCACATCCCGGATACGGCAGTGTCACGCCGTCTTGGGTTTGACTTGCTTGAAAGCAGAAAGTCACACTGGACAAGCAATCCTGTCCGCCCTGAACGCACAGGTGGAAAAGTGGCTGACTCTGCAGCAACTGGATATCGGCAAAGTGGTTTGTGACAACGGAACAAATTTGTTGGCAGCATTGAAGTTGGGCAAGTTGACACATGTGCCGTGCATGGCACATGTGTGTAATCTGATCGTACAACGCTTTGTGCATAAGTACACAGGCTTACAGGATGTCCTGAAGCAGGCCAGGAAGGTGTGTGGCCATTTCAGGCGTTCCTACACGGCCATGGCGCACTTTGCAGATATCCAGCGGCGAAACAACATGCCAGTGAGGCGCTTGATTTGCGACAGCCCGACACATTGGAATTCAACACTCCTAATGTTCGACCGCCTGCTCCAACAAGAAAAAGCCGTTAATGAATATTTGTATGACCGGGGTGCTAGGACAGCCTCTGGGGAGCTGGGAATTTTTTTGCCACGTTACTGGACGCTCATGCGCAATGCCTGTAGGCTCATGCGTCCTTTTGAGGAGGTGACAAACCTAGTCAGTCGCACCGAAGGCACCATCAGCGACATCATACCATTTGTTTTCTTCCTGAAGCGTGCCCTGGAAAAAGTGCTGGATCAAGCCGTAGATGAGCGGCTGAAGAGGAGGAGGAAGAGGAAGAGTTGTGGTCACCATCACCACCAGAAACAGCCTTATCAGCATCGCTTGCTGGACCTGCAGCAATGCTGGAAGAGGATAATGAGGAAGAGGAGTCAGAGGAGGAATGTGGCTTTGAGGAGGAGGAGGAAGTCCAACCACAACAGGCATCCCAGGGTGCTCGTTGTCACCTATCTGGTACTCGTGGTGTTGTACGTGGCTGGGGGGAAGAACATACCTTCATTGAGATCACTGAGGAGGAGGAACGGGAAATGAGTAGCTCGGCATCCAACCTTGCAAATGGGGTCTTTCATGTTGTCATGCCTGTTGAGGGACCCTCCTATAAAAAGGCTGAAGGAGAACGACCTGTACTGGGTGTCCACGCTACTAGACCCCTGGTATAAGCAGAAAGTGGCTGAAATGTTACCAAATTAGAACAAGTCAGAAAGGATGCAGCATTTGCAAAATAAATTAAAAAATATTCTTTACACAGCGTATAAGGGTGATGTCAGAGCACAACGGGAATCTAACAGGGGAAGAGGTGAAAGTAATCCTCCTCCTCCTCCCACGACCACACCGGCAAGGACAGGACACTTATAAGACGTGTTGTTGATGGAGGACATGCGGAGATTTTTAAGTCCTACGCATCGCCACAGCCCTTTGGGATCCACCTTCGAGAACGACTCGACCGACAGGTAGCAGACTACCTCGCCTTAACTGCAGATATCGACACTCTGAGGAGCGATGAACCTCTTGACTACTGGGTGTGCAGGCTTGACCTGTGGCCTGAGCTATCCCAATTTGCGATAGAACTTCTGGCCTGCCCCGCTTCAAGTGTCCTGTCAGAAAGGACCTTCAGTGCAGCAGGAGGTATTGTCACTGAGTAGAGAAGTCGCCTAGGACAAAAAAGTCTAGATTACCTCACCTTTATTAAAATGAATGAGGGATGGATCCCGAAGGGACTGACAGTGGGCGATACATTCGACTAAAAAAGGCCTGATGAGATGAGCTGCCTTGGGCTAAAAATGGTGACCCTATCTGGGAGGAACAGTCCCTATTCTGCTCTGTGTCAGTGTGTCTCAGGGTTCCTTAGGTTAGGTGTCAATCCATATCTGCCAAGTGACCCTATGTAGGGGGAACAGACCTTATTCTGCTCTGTGTCAGTGTGTATCAGGGTTCCTAAGGACAAGTGTCAATCCATATCTGCCAAGTGACCCTGTGTAGGGGGAACAGTCCCTATTCTGCTCTGTGTCAGTGTGTATCAGGGTCCCTGAGGACAGGTGTCAATCCATATCTGCCATGTGACCCTGTGTAGGGTGAACAGTCCCTATTCTGCTCTGTGTCAGTGTGTATCAGGGATCCTTAGGTTAAGTGTCAATCCATATCTGCCAAGTGACCCTATGTAGGAGGAACAGTACGTATTCTGCTCTGTGTCAGTGTGTATCAGGGTCCCTGAGGACAGGTGTCAATCCATATCTGCCAAGTGACCCTATGTAGGGGGAGCAGTCCCTATTCTGCTCTGTGTCAGTGTGTATCAGGGTCCCTGAGGACAGGTGTCAATCCATATCTGCCAAGTGACCCTATGTAGGGGGAACAGTCCCTATTCTGCTCTGTGTCAGTGTGTATCAGGGTCCCTGAGGACAGGTGTCAATCCATATCTGCCAAGTGACCCTATGTAGGGGGAACAGTCCCTATTCTGCTCTGTGTCAGTGTGTATCAGGGTCTCTGAGGACAGGTGTCAATCCATATGTCAAGGTGTGAATATGTCATATGTCAGGTGTCAATCCATATCCATTGTGATTTAGGAATGTTAGGTGATTTATGCCCTTTATGGATTAAAACCAGACTCTGCATCAACTGTGTAATTTTACATGGGGGTTTTGCCATGGATCCCCATCCGGCATACCACAGTCCAGGTGTTAGTCCCCTTGAAACAACTTTTCCATCACTATTGTGGCCAGAAAGAGTCCCTGTGGGTTTTAAAATTCGCCGTCCCATTGAAGTCTATGGCGGTTCGCCCGGTTCGCCAGTTTGCGAACGTTTGCGGAAGTTCACGTTCGCCGTTCGCGAACCGAAAATTTTATGTTCGTAACATCACTACTAGTGATTTAACTCCTAAATGGCAGATAATTGAGCAGTGATATTGTAGGGGCTTGATCTATACACCAAAATTGTTTCATTAAGCTAAAGTTGTTTTGGTGACTATAGTGTCCCTTTACGGGGTAGGACAAAGAGGTCTATTATCTAAAATAATGGAAATTTGAACTAAAATCAAGGTTTACCCCAACAGTATATTCTAAAAGCAGAGCTATATTAAAGTTTTAGGAATGCAAAAGGTTAACAGGCTTTTAAGAATTGTGGATGTGTTGGCAATTCCTATGAATATTGAAGCTATATTGGATCTTGCAGTCAATACCAGGTCCTTGTATATTTTAAATTTAGAGTGGGATATTTCATATTATTATTGATCGTGCTTTGTCCACACAGCTGCAGATGTTATTATATCCCTACAGTAATAGCATAAACCTCGATTTTGACAATCATGTTGCCTTCTTCTGTATAAGGCAATCTAAGCATTTTTCTTTAATTTAACTATAGTGCCATTTTTTTTAATTTTTTGCTATATACAATTTCACTTTTCTCATTTATTTATTTAACATTTTTTTATAGCACCCTTATTCCGAGGTCTTTTCATATTTTGTATATTTTGTGAACAGTTTTACAAAGGTAATATTTTTGTGGCGTTTAGCCCCTTAACTATGGGACTCATGCAGTGGCGTACATACCGCGGTCGCAGGGGTCGCGGCTGTGACCAGGCCCGGCCCGGCCCACCAGGGGGCCCGGCCACCATGCGACCCGGTATGTACGCCAGTGTGGCCAGCCTCTTCTCCAGGGCGGCCCAGTAGCTGGCCACCTCAGGGCCCCTGAGGCTGGCCCTGGTGTCACCTTGCGGCCGTGCGAGGGAGCACTCTCCCCTGAGCGCTCTCTGCCCAGCTCCCTCGCACACCGCACTGATGGCAGAGTCGGAATATGACGTCATATTCCGGCTCCGGCATCAGTAAGCGGCGCGCGAGGGAGCTGGGTAGAGAGCGCTCAGGGGCGATTGTGGCAATTCTAGTTAAAGGACCACTATAGTGCCAGGAAAACATACTAGTTTTCCTGGCACTATAGTGCCCTGAGGGTGCCCCCACCCTCAGGGTCCCCCTCCAGCTGGACTGGATGGAGAGGAAGGGGTTAAACTTACCTCTTTCTCCAGCGCCGGGCGGGGATATCTCCTCCTCCTCTCCGCCTCCTCTCCTCCTCGGCTTAATGCGCATGTGCGGCATTCACAATGCTTTGCTATGGACGCTGGCGTCTTCTCACTGTGATTTTCACAGTGAGAAGCACGCAAGCGCCTCTAGCAGCTGTCAATGAGACAGCCACCAGAGGCTGGTTTAACCCTAATATAAACATAGAAAAAAGGGTTAAACCTAGCTGGACCTGGCACCCAGACTACTTCATTAAGCTGAAGTGGTCTGGGTGCCTATAGTGGTCCTTTAATATTTTGTAAGGTTAATGGTAACCGTATAGTTTAAAATATTTTTGCTCCAACCAGTGTAAAGGGTACAGTGTCATATGTGTTTAACCCCTTCCCTATGTTAGAACATTCCATGCCATCCTACACTAAGTGGTCTTTAATGCCGTTAGGATGGCTGAAATGCCGCACAGTTTTGATGTGAGCAGGGTTAAATCCCTGCATACACTGGGGACCCCAGGTGCATATCGATTTTTGTGGCTCCCCTGTCAGCTGGACGTTTTTTGATGAGCTGCATAAAGTGCTGAAAGTCAGCGCCTCAAGCAGTTTCTTATATAGACATTTAAATACTTTTAAATAGAATGTGATGTGGGGAGGGTTAAATCCATGCTCACACCAGGACGTCCATGTATTAATAGATACCTGGGCATCCTCTCTCATCTGGGGTCATTTTTTTGGGGCTTCGGAATAACTGATGCACTCTATGCAGCACTGGAAATCAGCGCTTCCATTCATAACCCCAGCTATGATGTTTCTGTGCAGCGCGCTTATTAAGGGAGAACCACCATGGTCTGATAGACCTTCTACCCGCTTGTCCCCAGCCAAATGTGAATAGTCCTGAGCTTGCTTTTTTTATTTTTTTTGCCTTTTACCCTTTTTAACATTTTAGTCACAAGCAATTCTGTGTCTTTTTTTTATATGAAACACAATATATCATATGTATGGGGGCAATGAAAGAGAAGCCCTTAAATTAAGGTGGACCATACACATTCTAGGTTATGTTTTAGTTCAGAACATGGACAATTACCTCCACACTTAAGGAATTTATTTTGATTTTATAATCAATTGGCTGATAAAGTGATAATTTTGTTATTTTTTTAAGGCAGGAATAGATCCTATGGTACATTTGAAAGCACTCTCTGCCCTTTGACGTGATCTACATCACTGTATTTTTTCGTTCCAAAGCTGTGCATTTTCAGTGTATCAGCAGTCTCTGTAACACAGAAAAACTGTAAAATAAGTTAAATCTGTGCCCCACTACATATATGTATGTATTCTGTTTTACAGTATGTGATCAGAAGTAGAATAAGCTGTGGTGGCTTTACAGTTTTTGTTTGTGTGATCTAAATATAAAACATAAAAATATACCCTACAGTACGCAATCTGCTTTCACAGCAACTATATGTCAGCACATACTACCCCAGAGTGCTGATACCTAGAGTCGCATATCTTTTAACCTGTGTAAAAAGACTAGTGCGTATGTATGGGATTTTTCTTCGTTTTGAGACAGAAGCCCCCTTTTGGTTTATAAGAAAGCTATCTCAAGGGCTAACAGATTATACACTTTCCTAAAATGAAACAGAAGTATAAGTATAATTATTCATAGTTATATTGCTTTTAATTACTCTGACTCTAAAACTATTACTTTCATATCTGAAAGCCATCTACCATTACCTAATTTAATTAGAATTATATACTTGAATGCCATTGCATTAGAAAGTGGGTATGAATAGGTCTTAAGAGCTCTTCAAAAGCTTTAAGCGTTTTCAAATTGCTGCATAAACTACCACTTGTCGTTTTGCTCTTTTTTTACTGTAGAAGCAAAAGGGCTTTTGTCTATATCAAACCATTTGGGCTGGTGACAAATTGCATTTAATCCATAACAAACTGTACATTGTGCCTATCAGCCCCAATACTGCAAACATCAAAGCATTTTTCTTCATTAGGTGTAACTTGTAGATGTGTCTGGGCTGGGGGTGTAAGAAGTGTGGGGATGGTCAGACAAATATCCCCCTGAAAATCTAGTGAGGAGAATGAGAGGGGCAAGACCCACCCCTTCATGATGGTGTAGGTGTATGAACCAAGTGCTTATTTTCATTAAAGATGAAAAAAATAAAATATATTTTAAAAGGAGTTGGATATCTTCTGCCGATAGCTTTTAACAATTACATTTCATCAAAAAGATGCAAAAATATCTATGGAAGAATCGTTACTGGATTTTTTAATATTTTCATAAATTGCATATTTAAATATATAAAAAGGTGAGGTCAAGTATCTTAATAATGTCTATATTAATTCTAATAGACCTACCTGCTGATAGTGTATCATAGTGTAGAAAATAACATGGTTTAACATGATCATATGTTTCTTAAGTGTTTAACGTTTGTTATGAAAGGCTGTTTAATCCAGATTTTCTTTGGTTCCTACTCCAATGGTCTGCTGCACAACCTGAAACTAAACCAGCCATTTCTCAACTCGCTGGATAAAGTAGCATCATAGGACCCCCGATCTCTATATTAACCTTAACTGTATATTAAAAAAAAAGAGAGAGAGAACAAAGTTGGAAACTTTATCCTGACAATTACAGGATTCTTCTAGGAACATCTCTTATTATCAATGTTCTATACCAACTGAGAGATAGGAGAAGGGGGATGGGATAAGCCACAGTCCTTTCTATGTGAACATTGAAATAATAGACAATCATTTCTGGAATTGCCCACGCTCTGCAGCCTTATATTCTCTGCATTTTCCCAAGAGAGTTTTCTTTAATATCTACAAGCAATATCATATCTCCTACATATGTAATCTTTCAGAGACTAGTCATTGACTAATAACATTGTGGTATCACTAAATCTGCAATAAACAATGATTAGAGTTTATTGCTAGAGTGTTATGACTCCAGATCCCTTGTTGCAGGAGATCTACATATTATTGACTTAATTTGGCATTGTAATGTAATAAAAAAGACACATGTATTGCATGTTGTGGAATATCGCACAAAACAGTTGGACGCTTTCAATATTTTTCAATGTCCTGATCATTTCATTTCTGTGCTCGTTACATTTACTGGCAGTTGTAAAACTGTAGAAAAGTTAAATATGCTTACTCTTCAGAAAAGATGGATTCCCTCCCCGTCCCATAAAATCGCTGTTTAAAGCTATGTTACGAAGCAGGCATTTCAAGATTCAGCAGATTTTCAAGAACACTATGCAAACATTAAACCAGCATTGAGACAAAATAGCTGAGTGAAAGCATGAATTAAATTCAAGGGTCTGAAAAAGCACACAGATATTGATATTACTTTGACAAATGATAATGGTTTACTCACTTAATATTGGTTTCTGGCAAGCTGATATTATAAGTACACTACAGGCACCCAGACAACTTCATATCATTGAAGTGGTCTGGGTGCAGTGTCCCTGTTCCCTTAACCCTGCAGTAAAAAACATTGACGTTTTAGAGAAACTGCAATGTTTACATTGCAATATTTGCCTCTCTTGGCCTCTAGAGGCACTTCTTGTAGTTTCACAGAGTTTGTGAAACGATGCTGGAAGTCCTGATGCCCTGCATAAAGACATCCAGCGTCAAGCAAACCCCATAGGAAAGCACTGAGTCAATAATTTTTATGGTGAAGGCCTAATGCATGTACATTAGGCTGACATCCGTGGAGGAGACCAGGTGGGACATCGGGGTCAGAGGGGTGCTATAGTGAGGAATACCTTGTTGTATTAATAACACTAAGTTTAAAGTGTTCTTTTAAACTTTCAGATTTACAAACTGTAGTAAACTAAAATCTGAATATCAAAATTCAGACTAATGCATCTAAACTCCGACTACAGCTGAGTTGTAGAATATATGCAGATCAGTTTTTTTTAGCCTGCATTTTGCAATTTGGATTTTTTACTCACTACAATAAACCCGAAATGTGACTTGTCATAAATTCACAGTGAATTCTAATTGGATTATTCACTGAGAGCAATTGTAGTGAATTCAAAAATAGATACAAATTTGAAAGCAAAATGACTGGAAACAAATCTGCCATGTTTACAGTTAATTTATTTGTTTCCTAAATTTGAAATCCCCTTTGCATTTACTGTAAGTTAGTGTCAATTCAAACTTTAGTGAATAATCCTGTATTTCTGATTAAAGGAACACTCGATTATTTGCATTTATTTTTAACCTTAGCATGTTCCTTTATGCATTTGGAGTATACTTATTTTTTTCTCATTCTGCAACTAATTGCAGTTAAGAATTAGTTCAGCCTTAATTTACCCCTTAGTGACCAGACCGTTTTTCAATTTTCTTACCATTAAGGACCAGGGCTCCTTTTACATTTCTGCGGTGTTTGTGTTTAGCTGTAATTTTCCTCTTACTCATTTAGTGTACTCACACATATTATATACCGTTTGTCTCGCCATTAAATGGTCTTTCTAAAGATACCATTATTTTCATCATATCATATAATTTACTATAAAATAAATTCTAAAATATGATGAAAAAATTTAAAGAAAACACACTTTTTCTAAATTTTGACCCACAAAATCTGTTATGCATCTACAACCGCAAAAAAACACCCATGCTAAATAGTTTCAAAATGTTGTCCTGAGTTTAGAAATACCCAATGTTAACATGTTCTTAGCGTTTTCTTGCAAGTTATAGGGCAATAAGTACAAGTAGCCCTTTGCTATTTCCAAACCATTTTTCTCAAAATTAAGGAAAGTTACATTGTAACACTGATATCTATCAGGAATCCCTGAATAATCCTTCAAATGTATATATTTTTTTTAAAAAGAAGACAACCTAAGGTATTAAACTTGAGGTATTTTGACTCTTTCCATGCAACCATTTTACCACCAATCTATGCCAAATAATAAATAAATAAATTATTGCTAGCACAGTTAGATCAACTATGTCCCTATATTCTTGAAGCGATATACCTTACCCCAGCTTGCATGTTACTCTAGAAAATGATCTAGCCTGTTCACATAACTAGTAACACTTGACCAATTTCATGTTTGTCATTGCATATATACTGTTTTAAACTGTTGACAACACCAAATGTGCCAAGACAATCTCATAAGACCTAGCTTGAATGTCACTATATGTTTTAATAGTGTTAATAGTTTTAATAGCTCTAGTCTGTCTTATATAGTTTGTTATCTTCATAAAAAACAAAAACTGCGCTGTTTAACCTGTCACGATTTGAAATGTATATGAATCCGCTTGCAGCAGCTGTCGTGGCGCTGCACGCTTGCTGTCATTCCATGCGCAAATAAAATAAAGAATTAAAAAAAAAAAAAATAAATAAAAATTGGTGATTTTTTTGACATGCACAGCAATTTAAGAATACATGTACTGGCCAAAATTAGTATTTATATTTGTTTTTTGCATTTTTTTTACACAAAAACTGCACTTTTACTGGTGATTTTATTGTCGTGATATGTTTTACTGTTTAAACACTCATATTTTTGTTCAGCGAAGTCTCCCGAGTATAACAATACCCCTTATGTACAGGTTTTATGGTGTTTTGGAAGGTTACAGGGTCAATATAGGGTATTTCCATTTTTCACACATAAACTGCCATTTCACTGATGATAGTATCAGTATATTACATTTTACTGCTCTAAAAAACTCATATTTGTATAGAGTAATGTCTCACGAGTAAAACAGTACCCCTCAAGTACATGTTTTATGCTGATTTGGAAAGCTACAGGGTCAAACACAAGATTTGCCAATTTCTGTTTTTGTAAATTGCTATTTGCCAGATTGGCTATGTTGCCTTTAAAACAGTGTGGCAGCCCAGAAATGAAAATTAACCCCACCAAGACATACCATTTGAAAACGTAGACAACCCAGGGTATTCAAAATGGGGTATGTCCAGTCTTTTGTAGTAGCCACTTAGCACAAACGCTTGCCAAAGTTAGCGTTCATATTTGTTTTTTGCATTTTTTTACACAAAAACTGCACTTTTACTGGTGATTTTATCGTAGTGATAAGTTTTACTTATTAAAACACTTATATTTGTGTTCAGCGAAGTCTCCCGAGTATAACAATACCCTGCATGTAAAGGTTTTATGGTGTTTTGGAAAGTTACGGGGTTAAATATAGGGCTTGCCAATTAAATTCTCTGGACTGTCTGCCTGGGTTGACAGGCAGGTCCCTCAAATTATAATTAATAAAATTATGTAGTTAATAGTGAAATATATATGTACAATGTGTGTTTTATATATAAATATAAAAATAAATAAAATATTTTTTATTTTAAATTATATTATACATATATATATATAAGAAATCCAAAGAGGTAGCAGCACTCACGGTCCAGAGAAAAAATCCAAATTTTATTAAAGCATATTTAAAATGATCGACGTTTCAGTCCACTGGTTAGAACTGTTGATCTTGAAGAAAGTCCCGTGTAGTGGACTGAAACATTGATCATTTTAAATATGCTTTAATAAAATTTGGATTTTTTCTCTGGACCGTGAGTGCTGCTACCTCTTTGGATTTCTTGGATATTTAATGCCTTGGCTTAGCACCCGGCACACAAGGGACATTTAAAGCGTGAGTGCAAGAGCATTTTTTCATTTATATATATATATATATATATATATATATATATATATATATATATATATATATATATATATATATATATATATATGAAACTTTCCACGTGTCCCGCACTCACTGCTCCCGGTCTTGTTAATGCCTCGGTGCAAACTCCGACCATAAGTATATATAAGTTCTTGTTGAAGTGCACTCACAGGACTCAATAATATTTCTAATCATGCTGTTTATTCAAGCATCAAGTAATACAAAGAAGTGTCGACGTTTCAGTACTTGACGAACTTTTTTCAAGACACGTGTATATATATATATATAAGAGTATAGAAATACCGGCACTCCAAGGATTTCAATCTATAATTCTTCTTTATTCCATAAATCAATGTTTCAGCTCCTCAACGGAGCTTTCATCAGGACACATAAAACACAAATAATAGAGTGAATTAATTGATAGAGAAAGGGATTCTGCACGCTCGCACCCTCTACTTATACAAAAATGATGCTTGTCATAATTTCCTGCTTTGACAGTGCCACGTCATCATGAAAACCTCGTTCCCACACTTTTTGGAATTGTAAGGGTGACATGAGCCAATCAGTGTCCACCTCATTGTTTAAAGAAAAAAAATATCCCTATTGTCATTGCCCTGACATGGTTTCCTCTTTGTTGCTTGTTATATATTCCCTGACAACAGGGCCACCAACTACAATGCTGAAAAAAAAACACAGTCAGAAAGGAGTCATGATGGCTGCCAGAACCGCGATACATGCAAATCCCAAAAGTGGTTGGAGAAGTTGCTGCCCAAATTAACACAAGACCCCCACAGTAATTTTAATGCAACAACCCTTGTGAATTCCTGGCTCAGCACTAAATTGTGTCAAAACTAAAAGGAAAGAAGGCAGAAGGTGGAAAAAATTGGCTGTTGAACCCTGGGCCAAATCGTGTTATGCGAACTGCGGCCCATTTGGTTGGCGCGCTCTGCAAAAAATGTGAAGTTCTAAGCTACAGGTAGGGAAACATAAGTAACAGTGAGAAGAAGGGTGGCAGAAGAAATCCCAAAGGTATGAAGATTAGTCCCCAGAAGGCAAACTTCCTGTCATGTGACCATTTATTACTATAACATGTTTTTGATTGGTTCTTATTTTTACTAAGGTGGTTTTGCTGCTATGGAAACTAGTAAAGAGAGTTTAAGCAAAATATGAAACCTCATGTCATGTGGTAAAATTCAGCTTTATTAACCCCTTAAGGACCAAACTTCTGGAATAAAAGGGAATCATGACGTGTCTCACACGTCATGTGTCCTTAAGGGGTTAAATATCAACATGATTTATAAAACAATTTCTTCATGTGGACATAACACTGCCATACAGGTGCAGTTAAAAATAACTGGTGTAATATATAAGGCTTTGTAAGATATTAGAGCATGTTAAAAATAATCCATGTTTTCCTTGTCATTGGCCCTCATTTCCTTTTCTTCCCCCTGTTTCTTAGAATGCATTGATTAAGTGTTTCTCTGTCAATATGCTTAATGTGTGGAAAAGATGGGTTTACCCTTTCAAGTCCTCTGTTAGAAATGTACAGAGCCACAATGTAGCATTGGTAGATACATTTGCTTTTCTAAAAGTTGGAAATAAAATTCTAGACCAAAGGGAAAGATAGGTGGTGCTCAAATTGGAAAACTTCAATTTTACATGTATCATTTTGATAATGAAGAGGTAGTAGTATTGAAATCCTCAATTGCAGCCTGTAATCAAATATGCAATTAAATATTTTGACCAGTTGCAAAATATGCAAAAATATTAAACTTTGGCAAGCATCCTCGACTTCAAGCCTTGGTCTCTTGTTTGCATAAGCAATTTGTCCTCTAGTATTACTTTGCAATTATGCCCATTGGATTTCCTAGATCAGTTTCCCACTTGTCTACCAAAAATATATATATAAAAACACACTGCATGATATCTGGCTATTAATCAATCACAGAGATTTGCACTAAAACCATCAGACCCTCAAAGAAAACTTTTTATGTATTTGCTCCCATAGGCCCCAAATGTTTTCCTCTCATTCGCTCACATAACAATATTTAAAGGGCAACTGTCACCTCAGAACTACTTTTAATATAATAATCATTTAACCAAGCATTGAAAGGAAATAGATTTTTTTTTTTAAATGAAGTATATGTAAAAAAAAAAAAGAGAATTTTTTTTAGTATATGACAGGATCCTTCAGCCATATAGAATCAGCTTGGCTCAGTCGATGATTGAGAACCAACAGTTAGTCTCTATGTTTATGGTCTTCCCCCCTTCTGTGTAGTGAGTGAAGCTACACATGTCCCAAATAATTTGATATTACTTATCAGCAATGATTTTTATTTCACCACTCTTTGGTCTAAACAAGCTTTGAAGCCAGATTAAAGTTACCCAATGGAAAGTTTCTTCTATGTCATCTGATTTATCCTGCTCTTTCTATATTACTATTGGTCACTCTGTTGCCTCCTTAAATGTTTGCTAGTTTTTGGTGGATAATCTTCGCTAGTAATGTGCTATATGCTTTCAGCATCTTAACAATTCATTTAATAATATTTATGGAGATGTCCACATTTTTCAATATTTGTGTTTATCAACTATTTAGGAAATTAATGTTTCTGTTCAACTTTATGCAGATGATGGTTTAACAAAACATAGGTTTCCATTTTGCCTTGGTGCTCATAATTAAATGAGTTGCTTGTTTTTTTTTTTTTTTTAAGTATTTAACAGAAAAGGAGTAAATATATGAGCACATATTTTCCTCTTGCATTTGCTGTTGAGGATTGCCTTTGGTACATTAGTTACAGCAAGTCTAAATTAAAACCCATTTTAATTCTGTAACACAAAAGATTGTAAAACAATAAAATGTGAAAACGTTCGATGAGATAAATTGTTACACGAGATATTACATAGATTTCTTAAAACTGAGTGATTACCAAGCAAGGTATAATCATGGTATGCAGACAAATATTGTGAACAGATGAGGAAATATCTGCCATATGGTCTCTGTATTACATAGAATTAATTGTTTCATGAAAGGTACTACAATAATTTTGTAACTGTTATAAACCCCAAGGACCCCTTCTCTATTCAACACGATTTGCACCATTAAGATATAAAATGAATAGTTATATAAATAACAATCTGTTTAAATTTTATTGTTTCAACACACGCATGTTCTAATGATATTCACACCTCTTGTATAACCTCCAAAACCACCATGGAAGAAACTGGGCATTGCATGTAGTTAATAAACCATTAAGACGTTTCTGGTGAAAGGACACAGCAATATAAAACGGACAATTTATGCAAAAATATACACATATATGCATATATGTGAAAATAGAATTTAAAAAATGGTGCATGCTTAGTATGCTTAGTAAAGGTCCAACAGCTTTTGGCTGGACAAAGGTAAGTTGCAATTGCTATTAAAAAAAATTAACATCCATTATGTAATCCTTCATTACTTAATACATTCTACTGAATAATGAGAAACAGTATTATATTTCTCTTATGCGGATTCCATTTACTATCACTCCTTTGTACAACTCTTCCTTGTGCGAGTTAGTTCACATTAGTTTATTGCTCAGAAACATCCTCGACTATGCAAATATGTTGATTCTGTAACTCTGCAATTTGATTGCTTGGAAGACACAGTGCAGACATGTAAATGTATTCAGAATTGTCCTTCTAAAGTCCTAGTGACCTACTTCCATCTGTTCTGTGGGAAAGATAGGTCAAGTATAATTATGTACAAAGGGCAAGAATTATTAAGATGTAAAACTCTGAGCACAGCTTAACAGATAGTGGAGTTCTTCAAAAACATCGACTACAGTCTTTCCTCTTCTAAAGGTCTCTTCAGGCATGCATTGAATAGCATTTATTTAAAGCTTAATGAAAATCAAAACTAAATATAATTGGATAAACAACCCTGCTCTTGATTCATTTTGTTTTTCTTCTTTATTTTTTTATATAATATAACATTTTCTTAGAGCTAAATGTTTTTTGACCATATGCCTTTTGCATTAACTATCAGTGAGCTGGCACTATAATAATCTGTCACTTAGTAGGTTACACCTTTCTATTACTAGCTAGAACTCACCTTGCTCCCATAACTGTATGAATTGTTTGTGTTTATGGTACAGATTTAACATTCTCTGAGATTCTGGCCCAAGTTGACATGATAACTGCACAATTACCAGAGATATATCAGCTCCCAAACATGCTCTATATTCTAGATGTGGCAATGTAAAAAAGATCTTAAAGGTGCTTTATTGCAAGGGTAGGCAACCTTCGGCATTCCAGATGATGTGGGCTACATCTCCTATAATGCTCTTACAGCCATAATGCTTGCATCAGGGGAGATGTAATCCACAACATCTGGAGTTTGCCTGAAGGTTGCTTGAAGGTTGCCTACCTCTGATCTGTTGGATTGTGACCTGTTGATAGTGGAGGGGTACACTGAACTTATTGCTTGAGATGACTTGTTTGGAGACATTGTGTGATTGTGGAGGGATACACTGAGCTTATTTCTTGAGATGACTTGCTTTGAGGCATTGTGTGATTGTGGAGCGATACACTAAAATTATTGTATGAGATTACTTGCTTTGAGATATTGTGTGTTTTCCTGCTGGAAGTAGCCATTAGAAGATGGGTAATCTGTTGCCTTAAGGCAATGCACATAGTCAGCAACACTGCTTAAGTAGGCTGAGGCATTTAAATAATGGTCATTTGGTCTTAACGGGCCTAATGTATGCCAGGAAATTATGTCCTTGACTTTTATACCACTATGACCCACATGAATTGTTTACACAAGGTAAGAAGATACAAATACAAAAAGAGAAGTCCTGCGCTTAAGCAGCAAGGACTACAACACACATCAGCCCCAATATATAGTAAGAAACAAAGAAAAGAAAATGTTACTTGCGCTTTCTCCTTAATCCCTATGTATATTTAGACAAATGGAGGTCATTTAGTTGCTCCAATGGCCATTGGAGGACGTTGGCAGGCGGGCATCCCTCCAATGGCCATTGGAGCAACTAAATGACCTCCATTTGTCTAAATATACATAGGGATTAAGGAGAAAGCGCAAGTAACAAGGTAAGAAGAATCTATGAATTCCTATCCATGTCGAATCCTAACCCTATTATCTTTGTAATGCAGCATAAACTGATATCCGTTTGAAAATGCAATCGTTTTTCAATATTCTAATGGAAGCAGCAGTATAAAGGTCCAAGATAAAAAAAAAGTACTTTATAAACAAAACCAATAAATAAAAAAATAAAATAAAAGCAAAGTTCAAAATTACGCTAACGTATTCTACCATGAAGTGGGTTTATCAAAGTGTATGGATTACAGTAATGGATATCACCATGCAGTGGGCTTTATCACAGTGTATGAATAAAGCCCACACACCCTTACTGTGCAAAATTATTTACTCTAAATATTGTACAGTGAGTTGGACAGTGAGTTTGTCGCAAATGATTTTATTGGAGGTGCTATTTTTATTTCAGTGTTACATGGGAGTTGCAATTTATAATGAAATAGTGCCTTAATATGAGCAGGGACTTTTCAGGACAGCACTCGGAGCTGCATCTCAAATCATAGTATTACCTGATCGTGGTTGTTGGAGTATCCCTTTAACCCATTAAGGATGGAGGCAATTGTACGCATTGCAAGTTCTGACCAAAACAAAACCTAGAATTTGTGCTATATATTTGTTCAACCATAATTTACCTCTTTCATATTAAGTGCACCCACATTTAGTTTTATGGTGTTTTGTAAAGTTACAGGGTGAAATATAGGGCTTTCCCCTTTTCAGTTTGTACACATTTGTCAGATTGGTTTGCTGGGCCTATGTTGCCTTTGAGACCATATGACAGCTCAGGAATGAAAATTTACCCAGGGTATTTACAATAGGGTATGTCATAGAATGAGACATAGAAACATAGAATGAGACGGCAGATAAGAACCATTTGGCCCATCTAGTCTGCCCAATTTTCAAAATACTTTTAATTAATCCCTGGCCTTATGTTAAGTCTAGGATAGCCTTATGCCTATCCCATGCATGCTTAAACTCCCTCACTGTGTTAACATCTACCACTTCAGCTGGAAGGATATTCAATGCCTCCACTAACCTCTCTGTAAAGTAATACTTCCTGAAATTATTTTTAAACCTTTGCCCCTCTAATTTAAAACTATGTTGTCCTCTTGTAGTGGTAGTTTTTCTTCTTTTAAATATAGTCTCCTCCTTTACTGTGAATACCAATCAAATGTTGCCTCTTGTTACGGAGGAATGTGTGTAACATAGTGCTTAAAAGATGAAAGTGATTTACAGGCAGCTCTATACACTTGTGTAGAAATATCCTCTATTCCACTAAACAAATTTGTAGATTTTAGTGCGGTGTAAGTGACAGAGACCTACACCTGTAAGTGATAAGCTATATAGGTGTTTGAGCGCTCCACTTACAGGTGTAGGTCTCTGTCACTTACACCGCACTAAAATCCTCCTTTACTGTGTTGATTCCCTTTATGTATTTAAAATGTATTTAATATACAGTTGCAAGAAAAATTATGTGAACCCTTTGGAATGATATGGATTTCTGCACAAATTGGTCATAAAATGTGATCTGATCATCTTCTAAGTCACAACAATAGACAATCACAGTCTGCTTAAACTAATAACACACAAAGAATGAAATGTTGCCATATTTTTATTGAACACACCATGTAAACATTCACAGTGTAGGTGGAAAAAGTATGTGGACCCCTAGACTAATGACATCTCCAAGAGCTAATTGGAGTGAGATATCAGCCAACTGGAGTCCAATCAATGAGATGAGATTGGAGGTGTTGGTTACAGCTGCCCTGCCCTATAAAAAACACACACCAGTTCTGGGTTTGCTTTTCACAAGAAGCATTGCCTGATGTGAATGATGCCTCGCACAAAAGAGCTCTCAGAAGACCTACGATTAAGAATTGTTGACTTGCATAAAGCTGGAAAGGGATATAAAAGTCTCTCCAAAAGCCTTGCTGTTCATCAGCCCATGGTAAGACAAATTGTCTATAAATGGAGAAAGTTCAGCACTGCTGCTACTCTCCCTAGGAGTGGCCGTCCTGTAAAGATGACTGCAAGAGCACAGCGCAGACTGCTCAATGAGGTGAAGAAGAATCCTAGAGTGTCAGCTAAAGACTTACAAAAGTCACTAGCAAATGCTAACATCCCTGTTAGCAAATCTACAATACTTAAAACACTAAACAAGAATGGATTTCATGGGAGGATTCCACAGAGGAAGCCACTGCTGTCCAAACAAAACATTACTGCACATTTACAGTTTGCACAAGAGCACCTGGATGTACTACAGCAGTACTGACACAATATTATGTGGACAGATGATACCAAAGTTGAGTTGTTTGGAAGAAACACACAACACTATGTGTGGACAAAAAGAGGCACAGCACACCAACATCAAAACCTCATCCCAACTGTGAAGTATGGTGGTGGGGGCATCATGGTTTGGGGCTGCTTTGCTGCATCAGGGCCTGGACGGATTGCTATCATCGAAGGAAAAATGAATTCCCAAGTTTATCAAGACATTTTGCAGGAGAACTTAAGGCCATCTGGTGTTGCAACAGGTCAATGACCCAAAGCATAGAAGTAAATCAACAACAGAATGGCTTAAACAGAAGAAATTACGCCTTCTGAAGTGGCCCAGTCAGAGTCCTGACCTCAACCCGATTGAGATGCTGTGGCATGGCCTCAAGAAAGTGATTCACACCAGAAATCCCAAGAATATTGCTGAACTGAAACAGTTCTGTAAAGTGGAATGGTCAAGAATTACTCCTGACCATTGTGCACATCTGATCTGCAACTACAGGAAAGTTTAGTTGACGTTATTGCTGCCAAAGGAGGTTCAACCAGTTATTAAATGCAAAGGTTCACATACTTTTTCCACCTGCACTGTGAATGTTTACATGGTGTGTTCAATAAAAACATGGCAACATTCCATTCTTTGTGTGTTATTAGTTTAAGCAGACTGTGATTGTCTATTCATGCAAACAAAAACAACAATATATGTGAACACAACCCAGTGAAGAAAATATATGGTTTAAAGCAAACCAGGACTTCCCTTAATGTTTTAGGTGAAGTATCCCGGTAACTCCCCGAAGACTTCCTCTTGTCTTCAATAGATATATGCACATAGGGTGGGGGATAATCTGCTAAATATAGATACAATAAAGAAACAGAGCGTTTAACTGTGTGGGGACTGACACTGGTATGTAATCACAATTGGTCACTCACAAATTTGCAGAATTAAAACAGCCTTGAGTGGTATCTTTTCTTTCAGTGTCCAGTGTATTGTCCCTCCTCACATGTTCATCATAAAGCAGATGTATGTATCTCAAAAGAGAAAAATATATACAAAAATGTAGTACACTTCCAGAGTTAGGTAAAAAAAGTATTTAATGACTTACATTTAAATATAAAACAAACAGCTTGTCACCATGCACGTCCTACGCGTTTCGTCCTAGGTGTGGACTTCCTCAGGGACTTGGTGCAGTAAAGTGCAATGAAGAATGATAGCAGCATTATAAACATCCCCCCCCCCAGTCCTTATATACATCCCCTTTGAGTATTAAACGTCCATCAGCTGGCTTTCGATTTTCATTTTCGCGGCATAAAGCCCGGTGACGTCATCGCGTACGTAGCGGTGTTTAGCCTGGTGACGTCATTGCGTCCGTCGTGTGCGTTTCATCTTGCGTTTCACAGACCCGGAAGTGGGCCGCGGCCATTGATTTGTCTCTCTTATTCTATTATGTTGGCTCAAAACGTATGTAAGTGGGTAGAAGAAACCGGAGGGGGGGAACGGAAAACAATTAAAAAACTCTGGATGGCACTACTTTCAAAGGATAAAACAAAGTCAGAAAGAACGAAATAAACAGAGTCGAAAAACAGTGAACGAAATGTACTAAGAAAACATAAATCCCACGATTCAGTACTGATAGTATAAAAGACATGAATCCCATCATCAACTACCGGCAATACAAAATACCAGACACGTCCCCCAACTCCCTCAGACCTCACCCCGACTACAAATCTAGCCCAGGCGACCAGACAATAAAGCAGAAATTCAATCAAAGCAATCCATCCAAACAAGGGGGGAAAAACAAAACTGGGGGGAAATATTCGCCTCCTGTCATTAATAAAATTAAGATTATAGTTACACTAAAGCTAGTATAATCTACAATTTTATAGCATGACAGGAGGCTTCATATTTGCTGTTTTAACGCTCCGACAGCAAAGCAAAAGAAGCATGGTCCGACGGTCTAAAGTAGAATTGGCGAAAAGTATCTTCACGGGACCAGTCGGCCGAACGCAAAATGTCCTGAAGGGAAGCGCCTGCCATGAAAGCTCCGGAAGCTGCGGCGCCTCTAAACGAATGCGCTCCGAAGGGTGCATTCACACCCGCCAGCGTCAATAGCCATCTTATCCATCGAGCCAAGGTAGGGGACGAGACCGACTTGTGGGGTCTGACATACGAAATCAACAACTGTCCAGAATGAGAAGAGCGAAATGGAGCGGTAACCGCTACATAGCGAGCCAGTGCTTTTGCCACACAAAGTTTAGGCGAATCCCTGAAGTAAGGATACAACACCACCGTCGAATCCGACTTGGTACATCTAACCACCTTGAAGGAGATCCCCTCTGGAGATAAAGTGAAAGCGTCGACATCGAAGGCCCGGACATCCGAAACACGTCTGAATGAGACCAGACACAACAAGGGCGAACTTCGCCAAAAGCTGGCGAAGGGAAAGGTCCTGATTATCTGGCCATTCCCAAAGGAACGCTAAAACCATACGTACGTTCCAGAGGGAAGAGTACTTAGGCGCCGGAGGACGCGCCAGCCTCATCCCAGGCAGAAGTCTGCAGACCAACGGATCCTGGCCAATGGGAAAACCTCTAAGCGGGACATGTGCCGCCGAGATAGCTCACCTAGTCACGTTAACCGAGCGGTAGGACTGACCCAGGTCAAATAGGTGAGACAAGAAATTCAACACGCAAGTTACAGGGCTTGTAAAGGGATCGGTATCCCGTTCCAAGCACCAGCGACACCAGGAACTCCATGCTGAGAGGTAGCACCTCCTCGTCCCGGGGGCCCAGGAATCCCAGAAAAAGGTCTCTAGCCGATTGCGATAATGCCTCGACATTCCAGGTAACCCTGAAAGAGTCCATGCCACCAAGTGCAGGTGGCCGTCCCTCACTAGGGGGTGAGGGTTGCCCCGGGAGTCTGAGAGGAGCATTCGTAAGAGAAGAGGATCCCGATAGGAGAGATCCAGGAGCTCCAGAAACCATGCTTGACCCCGCCACAGCGGAGTCAGCAACACCAAGGACACACGCTGACGTCGAACTTGAAGCAAATACCCTGGGAATCATAGCGAACGGAGGAAACGCTCCCTGTGAAGGCCACCCCTGGAGAAAAGCGTCCACCGCTGCGCACTCTGGATCCGGGAGCCAACTGAAGTACGTCTGAGTCTGGTGATTTGTCCTGGAGGCGAATAGATCCACTGTGAATGGACCCCTCTGATTCTCGAGTTCGAGGAAGATGGTCTGAAGGAGTTTCCAGTCGCTGGCATCCCTCCAATGTCTGGAGAACCAGTCCGCCGTCAGGTTCGACTCCCCCGGAAGATATTCCGCCTGTAAGGTGATGTTGCATTGGAAACAGAAGCTGTAAACCTCCTTCGTCACCTCAGATAGTGCTTGAGACCGAGCGCCCCCCAGGCGGTTGATGTATTGTACCGCTGAGACATTGTCCATCCGAAGGAGGACGCAGCAGTCCGACAGATGATTTGCCAGGCTCCGAATCGCAAATGAACCCACAATCAACTCCTGTCAATTGATGTGGAATTTCGATTCCTTGTCCGACCACGTGGCGTCCCAGCCCTAAAGACTCGCATCCGATTCCAGCACGAAATCCGGGGTTGGTCCGAATATCGCCTTGCCGTTCCAGGCGTACATATGCAGGAGCCACCAGCGCAGTTCGGTCTTCACGTCCGGAGACAGGGAGATCATCTAGTCGTAAAAGGGTTTCTTGCGTAGAAAATGAGCCTTCAGCCGTTGCATGGCCCTGTAATGTAGTGGGCCCAGGTAGATCGCCTGTATCGAGGCCGAGAGGAGACCCACCACGCAAGCTAACATTCGAAGGGGGATCCGGTCTTGCCGTAATGTCCGTCTTATCTCCTTCTAAATGGTCGCTATCTTTGCAATAGGCAGGCGGAGAACGCATTCTTTCGCATCGACTTCGAAACCCAAGAATTCCACCATCTGGGAAGGCTCCAAGGCCGATTTCTTCAGATTGACTACGAACCCTAGGTATTCCAACAAGGAGATCACAGAGTGTGTCTGATATCTGAGCCTGGAGGAGTCCTCACAAAAGATCAGCAAGTCATCCAGATATATTATGCAGCGGACGCCCTCTGACCTGAATCGGGCGACCACCGGCTTCAGGAGCTTGGTGAAGCACCAAGGAGCTGAGCTGAGGCTGAAGGGAAGGCATGTGAATTGGCATGGAACGCCTTTCCAGATGAAGCGGAGGAATCTGCGACAGTCCTCGTCCACTGGGACGGAAAGCTAAGCGTCCTTCAGGTCCAGTCTTGTGAACCAGTCTCTCGGCCGGAGAAGGTCCCGAAGAAGATGAATGCCCTCCATCTTGAAGTGGTTGTAGACCACGAAGGTGGTCAATTCCCGTAAATTGATCACTGGACGGAATTCCCCGGATTTCTTCCTCACTAGGAAAATCGAGCTGAAGAAGCCCCCCAAATCCGGGGCCCGTTGGACCGCACCTTTGGCGAACAAAGTTCGAACTTCCGTATCTATCAAGGACTGTTGTTCTCTTGCGATGATGGGGATTCTTGGAGGTCCAACCTGTGTTGGGGGAGAATGGAAGTCTATGACATAACCCCGTTCCGTCCGAAGGACCCATACATCTGAAGATACCTCCCGCTACCTGTCCCTGCAGTGAAACAGTCTGCCCACATGCAATAGAGGGAGATCGAAAGTGGCAGGAGCTGGACTCACCTGTAGGGAATCTTGCCCGTCCCCTGGCACGGTACCCCCAACTTCTATACACCCTCTGAGTGTAGGGGTGTCTGGATTGGTACGATGGTTAGAAGGATGGACCACGGGATCTTTGACGGCCCGAAGACCAGCCGCGGCTGGAGACACGACCCCTCTGTCGTCCAGCCCGTCCAAAAACCCGGGATGACTGTGGGCGGAATACCTTCTTTATTGAGGACTGCGCTTTATCCAGGGAGGAAAACAGATTGACGTGTTTATTCAGTTCCTTAATGAAAGGTTCCCCGAACAGCAGGTCTTTAGCCTGGGGCCCAATTCTTTGGATCCCAGTTCGGACAGCTTGTTGTCCATACGGAACAGAGCTGTCTTCCTGCGCTCCATGCAAAGGGCCACATTGGCATTGCCCAGCAGGCAAATGGAACGAAGCGCCCAGTCCCTCATGGTGGCCGGGTCCAGTTTCGTACCCTCTGTGTAGGCCTCGTCTGCTTGGGCTAACATCCGGCACAAAGGGCCCAGAATATTTAGCAGTTTGTCCTGCGCTGAATGGAGGCTATGCTCCACCCCTTTCTTGGGGTCCCGACCCGTACGGGTCAAATACGTGGCCACCAGGGGGTCAAAATCCGGAATAGCTGCCACCTTGTCCTGCAGGACGGGTCTGGGGCATTCCACCCGCAGCTTCTTGCGGACATCCCCTTCAAGGGGTCTGCGGACCCAGTAGTGCACAAATTGTGCCAAGTGGTCAGGCAGTGACCATTCCGAGGATCTGGGGTGTCGGATAGACCGAGGGTCAAATAGAGGCTCTCCTGTAGCGTCCAAAAAGGTATCGTCCCCCAGCATCGCCGTGGGGGCCTCTGTTGCTGGCGCATCTTCATCCTCCCAGCGCCAACCGGGACCCTCCCCGCGGTCCTCATCCCAATCATCTTCCTCTTCTGAGGGAGACTGGTCTGCCCGCCACTCATCCAGCACGGCCATGGTGGGGGGGGGGTAAGGAGGCGGCGGTGCCTGGCCGGCGAGGTCGATAACCTCGAACCATGTCGCTTCGCCGGAGCTTTGCCCTCCGGGAGTGTGGTTCACGGCCTTCACCCTTCCAATAGTGCATTTGCGCACTTGCCTGCTCTCTCTCTCTGGAGAGTCTGACTCAGCCGAGTCGTCTGCCAAATGGGGTTTCCTCTCGCACCCCTGTCCGCTTGTGGTTAAGGGAGGACCCTAGGCAGGGCTTTCTCCAAAGAGGCGGTCACAGCCGCATTAATCAATGCCTGCAAATTCTGCTCCTGTGCAGAGGCTTCCATAACATCTGAGCTGATGGTACGTGATACCTAAGGAGATAGAGAACAGGTATCACTAGCAGGCAGTAGGGGCAGCACCCCTAGTATTGGCAGAGGCAAGTAGTAAACGCATGCAGGCTCAACAAGCATGAGTCCAGGGTATGGAGCCACCAGGCCAGTAGCATGCGTAATATGGCACAGACAGAGCAGGCCTAAATCATGGGGCACAGACAAAGCAGGCCAATCAAGGGGCATAGACAAAGCAGGCCAGTATATGGGCACGGGTAGCACCAGCCCAGTGGTATATGAGGCAGGAACGTAGATCCTTATGGTAGACATGCAGGTATATCTTGACATATAGGGCGTGCAGGGTAGAGGTGTAACCGGGTCCCCAGACCAGTCCTTGGTCAATGAGAGGGCAGTGATGCCAAGCGGGTCCCATGCAGAAGGCATGCAGTGAAATGCATAGAGCCACTTATAGCCCAGGAAACATGCAATAAGAATGTCCACAGAAAAATCATGCAAAGCTATATAAAAACATGCACTGAGAAAAAAAACAAAAAACTGCAGGCAGTAGCAGTGAACCCCAAAACATGCCCAGAGAAACACTGTTAACATGTAGAAATGACCCCCCACACAGTGAGAACTGAGCAGCAAGCCGAGCAGCCAAGAAAAGAAAAATGGGCACTGTGCCCTTAAGAAATAAATGACACGCGCGGCAGACTCAGGTAAGAGCCGCGCACCCCCGTGTCCGACCACGCGGTCGCGGGGGGAAGGGCGCTCAGGAGGGGAGGCTCCCGCGGTAATAGTCTAGCACCCTGCTCCATCCTCACGCCGCTCGGGTAACAGCCAACAAGCGACCAGGGACGCGGGTAGGGCAGGGAGAAGATTCCCGCTCGGCGGACGAAGCTGGCGGGTGGGAATCAATACAAAGAACACGTGGGGCACGTGGGTCTTACTCCGCGGTCCCGACGGTCGCCACGGGAAGCGGTCGGAAGACCGCTTCTCGGCGACCGCAAACAGACAACGAGCCCAAGGAATAAAAATAATTAAAATAATTAAAATAATAAAAATTATTAAAAATAAAGGAAAAAAGCAAATAACAGATTAGCAAATCAATGCCTAAATCACAGAACAACAACAGAAATAAAGACAGCAATACTGAAAACTCAATACACGAGTATAAAATCACAAATTACATATAATAAGACACACAGCCACCCATATAAAACAGGAGGCAGTGGTACTCTGACCTGTACTGTCTGCGGAGCAGCAAAGAAAGAGGAAATGGTGGCGGTGGGAAGAGTCTTTTATAGATGCCTATGTTTTTGTCTTTGGTGTTTTCTCTCTGTTAATGTGCTGCTGTGGAGTTCTAGTAAAGAGAGACTTAAGCAAATATGAAGCCTCCTGTCATGCTATAAAATTGCATGCAAAGTAGAGTACAATCCTGTCTTCTTACCCTTATTACAAGGTCGTGAAATTATCAATCTCATTGCCAACTGAGGAAGCAGCATCTAGCGAAACACGTTTTGGCATTTGAAGGACTGTGCTACCAGGACTGATAAGTGTGCATTTATATTGTGTTTTTTTTTTATATAGTGTTTTTATACTTTGGTTGTTTAAAAAATATTTGGCCTTAGCACTGTGTGGTAGTCCTTCTGCTCAAGGTCCCAGATCACTGTTTGACACAAAGTGTTTTCACCTTAGAGCCAAGGATAAAGATGCCTCTCGGAAAGGTGAGGGTATATATACGCTGAACGAAATTATAAATGCAACACTTTTGTTTTTGCCCCCATTTTCCATGAGCTGAACTCAAAGATCTAAGACTGTTTCTATGTACACAAAAGGCCTATTTCTCTAAAATATTGTTACAAAATCTGTCTAAATCTGTGTTAGTGAGCACTTCTCCTTTGCCGAGAGAATCCATTAACCTCACAGGTGTGGCATATCAAGATGCTGATTAGACAGCATGATTATTGCACAGGTGTGCATTAGGCAGGCCACAATAAAAGGCCACTCTAAAATGTGCAGTTTTACTGTATTGGGGTGGAGTCCGAAAACCACTCAGTATCTGGTGTGACTACCATTTGCCTCACGCAGTGCAACACATCTCCTTCACATAGAGTTGATCAGGTTGTTGATTGTGGCCTGTGGAATGTTGGTCCACTCCTCTTCAATGGCTGTGCGAAGTTGCTGGATATTGGCAGGACCTGGAACACACTGTCGTATATGCCGGTCCAGAGCATCCCAAACATGCTTAATGGGTAACATGTCCGTTGAGTATGCTGGCCATGCAAGAACTGGGATGTTTTCAGCTTTCAGGAATTGTGTACATATCCTTGCAACATGGGGCCATGCATTATCATGCTGCAACATGGGGCCGTGCATTATCATGCTGCAACATGAGGTGATGGTCGTGGATGAATGGCACAACAATGGGCCTCAGTATCTCGTCACGGTATGTCTTTGCATTCAAAATGCCATCAATAAAATGCACCTATGTTTGTTGTCCATAACATACGCCTGCCCATACCATAACCCCACTGCCACAACGTTGACATCAGCAAACCGCTCACCCACACGACGCCATACATGCTGTCTGCCATCTGCCCTGTACAGTGAAAACCAAGATTCATCCGTAAAGAAACACCTCTCCAAAGTGACAGACTAATGTGAGCGTTTGCCCACTCAAGTCAGTTATGATGACAACCTGCAGTCAGGTCGAGACCCTGATGTGGACGACGAGCTATGCAGATGAGCTTCACTGAGACGGTTTCTGACTGTTTGTGCAGAAATTCTTTGGTTATGCAAACCGATTGTTGCAGCAGCTGTTCGGGTGCCTGGTCTCAGACGATCTTGGAGGAGAAGATGCTGGATGTGGAGGTCCTGGCTACAGGGCCGGTGCTAGGATTTTTTTTTTTTTTTTTTTAATTTGTAAGTTTTTTATTCTTTTATAAGCATACATTATACAAGAAATCATTAGTTTCATAAAACAAAGTTTCACTGTATCAAAGAAATTATAATCCATTACAACATAGTACATGTTTTACAAAATGCATTGATGACAAGTGATTACATTTTGTGGTTTCACGTTAAACAAAGATAAATTGTAAACAAAATAATTCTAACTGTAAATTTTTTCTAACAAGCAACATTTCTTAGTGTGCCACCTCGTAGGCTATTATGATAAAGTAGTTAGAGTCATTGTAATCTGTCTACAAGGTGATGAAGTGTCATATGAAGTGAGTGATTAACGTGGACTCAAGGGCGGTATGAGCGAGTTCCCTAAGAAGTGTGTTTGTTGAGAGAGGGGAGAGAAGGGGTTGAATGACTGGAAGTTGGTGCACTAGTTAAAACCATGAATCGTGTCCAAGGTTCCCAGGTGGCGGTGAATGTTTTGAATTCTTTCGAAATGGCATATGTTATTAGTTCCATTTGTTTGATATTTTCTACTCTTCTGATCCATTCCCTAATCGTGGGAGCTTGGGGTTGGTTCCAATATTTAGGGATCAGTTGAGCTGCTGTCATGGTCAAAAGTTTGAATAATGTGCGCTGTGGTTTATTTAGAATGAGGTTTGGGGGAGATTCTTGGAAGAGGAACTGTAGCGGGGCTAGTGGGAAAGTAATGTTCATTAAGGATTGGATAAGAGTGTGTATTCTACTCCAATATTTGTGTATAACTGGGCATTGCCACCAGACGTGGGCATGATGTGCCGTGATATTGTCACATCTCCAGCATTTAACTTTCTCAGTACCGTGTATTTGGTGGATTTTCTCTGGAGTGTAATGCCACCTAGAGATACGTTTGTAATTACTTTCTTGTGTTAGTAGAGAAGTAGAAGTTCTATGCGTTGAAGTGAAAATAGCTTGCCACTGTTTGGGGGAAATCTCTATTTGTAGTTCTTGCGACCATTTTTGCGTACATTTTGGGAGTTCTAGTGGTTGTGAGTCCCTGATTGTTTGGTAAAGAGAGGATAATAGCTTTTTTGTGATTTTGTGGTTCTCACAGATGTTTTCAAACTCAGTCAAAGAGCGATTACCAACTGGTAGAAGGTTATTGGAGGTAATAAATTGTTTTAGTTGAGTATAGTGTAGTATTTGGTTACCGGTCGGGGGAGTGGAGGGGAAAAACTGCTGTAGTGATTTCAGTGCATTATTAGTGACCACATCCCGTAGCCTTAGCATGGAACCGCTGTGATAGTTAGCATAGGCCCCCCCTGAATGGCCTCCCTGGAAATTCGGGTTATTGGTGAGTGGGTATAAAGGCGAGGGATAGGGGGATATCCCGGTAGTACGCGTCAGTTTGTACCATAGTTGTAACGTAGGTGTGATGGTAGGGTGGGGACCATTGAGTGTTCCGAATTGGGCTGGTGAATTCGCTAGCCAAGTACGGTCTTTTAAGGGAATGACTGAGAATTCGTTCTCTATCTGCACCCAATGGTGGGCAGGCACAGGCCTTGTCCATTCATAGATCCTGCTTAAGTGGACAGCTTTGTGATACGAGATAATATCTGGAAAGTTCAACCCTCCCTTGTCTTTGCTTTTTATAAGTGTTTCGTATGCAATTCTAGGTTGTGAGTTTGACCATATGAAGCTAGTAAATGTCTTCCTAATTTTGGAGAAGAAATTGGCATTTAATTGGATTGGAAGGGCTTGAAGAGTGTAGAGTAGGCGTGGGAGAACGTTCATTTTGATGATGTTGATCCTACAGAACCAACCGAAGCATGGTTTATGCCAATTATGTAGGTCAGTGGTGATGTTGTCTAGTAATTTGAGAAAGTTGAGGCTGAAGATAAGTTTACGTGTTTGTGGTATTGTTATGGTACTTTTTAGCAGTAAACCAAAATGTTTAAATGTCTATCTGTTCCTGTCCAAATTAATAAAATTTAATTGCGTATATACGCTGAAGTAATTAAGTCTGACACACAAGGTTCAGGTTAAAATAACTTCGAGAAAATTTATTGGCAAGTGATTAAAAAGCGGGCGCGCAGGCCCTTTTAAGAGGCATTTTACGTCATCATTGATTATTAGAATATCAGCAAATAAACATCATTAATTGGATTAATTGTTAAGTGTCGGGATTAGTGTCCTCCTATCAATATTATTAATTGGCTCAAAAACTAAGTGGTTAGTCCCGTGCCCACCCACCAAGAGGTGGGATTGTTCTGGACACGGGTGGGGACAAGGGGGTCTTGAGCGTCATTTTACACAGTCGGTGATCTCAGGCCTCGTGGCCAGGTGCAAGGTCTCTTATGAATAGAACATTTCATTACTACTGTGTTCTCATGGCCTTCAAATTATACTATGTTGCAAGTTTAAGGAAAAGTCAGCAATTCCTGTGTTAATCATGTCTTTATAGAAAATACAGTCTTTGTCTATTGTATTAGATGTGCTGGGAAATTCTGTCATGTAAGGTAGTTTTAAAATGAACAAGTTAGGTTATGAGGACAAAATGGAGGATTGAAGAAGTCAGGTTAGGAGGACAAAATGGAGGATTGTCACAGTATAAAGTTAAAATGGAGTTAGTGCAATAATTCAATACAAGTACAATAAAGATTTTTAATAATCCCACATCAGTCCCCCCTATGAAATGTTAGATTCTAAGAGATAAAACTTTATTAAGTTAGTACCAGGAAGACGTGTTAACCCAAAGGCACAGAAACCCCGTGGCCGCTAGCTAGGTGTTAATGCAAAGTGCAAGACTGTCCCTAGATCTGACCCTGATAGGCTAACTCATCCGTCAGTATGGCTCTCGAACACTTCACACCCATGGGTGTCCCATGGCAGCTAACCCACCACTTCTCCACACGGGGCCTTTACCATTCACTGACAGATGCTGTCCCTAAGCTAGTCCCTTCCTAGAATTCCTGCACTTTATCAACAAAAGGGATTGTTTGCAGCGGCAGACAGGGTGAGTTGATGTCTTGGAAATCTTGGTCATCAACTTCGAGATGGGTGAAAGTGGGTGCCGCTTGGTCAACAGTCTTCATGAGGGATTTTCTCAGACATGGGAGGATACAACAAAAGAGAAGAGCAAAGATAAAAAGAAAAATTAGTATAGCCATACCAATATGCATTAAAGCCTTTTGCCATCCTGTCATCCAACCAAACCATCTTTCCCAGGGATCTTTTATCCCAGAATTCCTTTTTAACTCTTCAGACAGGTCATTTAATTTCTCTATGGCTAATGTAACTTTACCATTAGGGCCTGTGTTTTCTGGGATATAGGTACAACATGTCATGGTGTCGGGCAAAATTTTACAAACCCCTCCTTTTTCGGCTAAGATCATATCTAGGGCCATTCTATTCTGGAAAGCCATTTGGGATGTGGCCTGCAACTGTTCGGCCAACCCCTGGAGGGCGTCTCTGGTATAATTAACAAAACGCTGTTGATTATAATAAATGTAATTTATCCAATTTAAATTCTTGTTTGTGGTAACTATGGCAAAAAGTGATTCAAATCCTGCAGCAACTTCATCTCTTGCTTTAAACTCATTGGGCACCCCCCTAGGCACTCCAATGGCATCAATATACACATGAGGATCAAAACTTCCTTTCACTGGGGCGTCACGCTTAACCTTAGTGTGCCTGGACTCATGGGTGACGAGGTGTGTGTCAGAGATGATATGTATAGGCATAATGGTTTTAGCCAGAGTACACTCCCCCCACCACTCTTTGTCCATTCTGGATCTTAGCTGTAAATCCCCACACAACCAGTAAATATCCCCTAATGACCTGGTGTGAAACTGCAACAAGTTCATAGAGACATTTTTGTAGGTAGCACAATACCCCTTAGAGAAGTTACCTAAGAATTTACCAATTCCATCATAATTAGCATAACAAGTGTAATTACCTTTATACACGGTAATACCATCTGGGGGTTTGACATCCTTGGTTAGGAGAGGATACTCCTTTGTCCATGCAATACATATGGACCTGTTAAAATTATAGTGATAGGCAAAAAGGCTTAAAACACATTCCTCTACATCTACTGGCAGGATTAGAGGTACAGTACCCAGGTGAGGCCGGGCACCACCACACACATAGCATGCGGTCTTATTATGCTTATTAGCATTATATTTCATCCATTCTAACCATAAATTTACATCATTAAAACCTGTTTCAGCGGCCATGGTATCTTCAAAGGTGGGGTTAGCAATGGCCATCATGTCTTGAAAGGTCTGGATATGAGGTTTTAATGGGTTAGGGACCATATGGGTAGCCCCTTGCCACTCAGAAGAGTTACACATATCTTTGAGGTAGAAATGCCCTAATTTACGGTAGGAACCCTTTTTCCAATACATTCCCATCACATACTGGTCTGCATCTGTTGGGCTTGGATGCTCAATGTTAAGGAT
Organism: Pelobates fuscus; assembly: GCF_036172605.1. Taxonomy (NCBI): domain Eukaryota; kingdom Metazoa; phylum Chordata; class Amphibia; order Anura; family Pelobatidae; genus Pelobates; species Pelobates fuscus. Next base: position 331,591,660 of record NC_086319.1, read on the forward strand.
TAATTTCATTGGTGTACCCCCCCCAGGCTTTCTCAAAGTCATTCTCTGGAGAAGGGATCTACCATGATCATCTACTTTAGATAAGGCACTTTTTGGTTTGTAACCCCAGGCAGGCCCGGCATTCCATCCCGCCGCCCCCCAATGGTTACAATTGTGCCCCCATTGCTTGTCAACTACACAAACATATGGGTCTTTTGAATGAGGGATATCTCTATAGATACTCTGGATTTGTGATGTGGGAAATGGGCATTCTACAATATCACAGTAGTCAAAGGTGTAAGTAGCCACATGGGTGCATGATGAATTGTACCAGAAGGTATACCCACTAATATCTTTGGTGATGGCTACTTGCTGGGCCTTTATGAGGCTAATTAAGGAGAAGGTGTACCAGAGGTACATGTTTGTGCGATATCTGCTTCCTCGGGGGCAGGAGATTTCTTGCAGTGGGAAGCGTGGATCCAATTTGGCCTACCGGCCAGTTTGACGGAGGTTGCGGTGATCAGGAGAACTTGGAATGGACCGTCAAATCTTGGTTCCAGGGTATTTTTCCGCACAAACTTCTTGACCAGAACCCAATCTCCGGGAAGCAGGTTATGGGTACCTGTATCCAATTCGGGATCTGGAATTGAAGAGAAAACTTGGGCATGTATTTTGTTTAAGGCACTTGAAAGTTCAGTTACATAGTCTACTAAAACATCTGATTGGAGCTGTAACTGCTGCAGATAATAACAACCTAGTCTGGGTGCTGTCCCAAATAGAATCTCATATGGGGACAGTGAATGCTTCCCTCTAGGTGTGTGCCTAACACTAAATAAAGCTATTGACAGGCTTTCTGGCCAGGGCATTTTTGTTTCTTGTGACATTTTTAACATTCTGGCTTTTAGAGTGCCATTCATGCGCTCTACTTTACCACTACTTTGTGGGTGGTAAGGGGTGTGGAAGGCTAGAGTCACCCCTAGAGCAGTCCAAATTTCTTTAGTCACTGTTGCTGTAAAAGCTGGGCCTTGATCACTTTCAATGACTAAAGAAAGCATGGCCCGTCACCTCAGTACAGATCTGCTTTCCAGTGATGTTGATTACCCCTCCGGGGTAACCTTTTGCACCCAATTAAGAGAATGGGCTAAGGACAAACTTGCAGATCAGGCCGCTGGCCTTACTGATGTTATTCAAGATAAAGGAGAATCAGTGGAAAGGTTTCATGCAAGACTGTATCAAATGTTTACAGATTTGGGGTTTGATCTTACTGACAAGATTCATTCACAAATGCTGTCAGGTGCGTTTGTCCAAGGTGTTAAAGACTCTATACGCAATGGAATCATTGCTGCACGCCCTGAATATAAGGTTGTTCCCCTGGATACCCTGCTTTTAGTTGCTAGGGGCCTAGAATCTGCCCAGACCCCCAGAAGGCCAAGCTCTGCCCCTCTTATGGTATCACGCAGTACCCCTGTTCCCAGGGGCACCAGACCAGAGGATGGTTTCTGCTTTAATTGCAAGGCTAAAGGGCATTTTAAAAGTGATTGCCCGGAACCCAAAAGAGAGCCAAGAAAGCCATCCAGGCCTGCCCCGGCCACTAAGGCCGAAAAAGAGGTTCCAATAGTTGAGGAACCCGATGAATAGGAAGTTGGCAAGCCTGTGTCCGTAACCCCTGTCATGGCAGTGTCTACAGGGGATAAGGGGGGGCCACTTGCCACAGTGACTTTGCCCATTGAAGGCCACCCTACCACATTTCTAGTTGACACAGGTGCAGCCCGTAGTGTTCTGCGAGAACAAGACCTGCCAGACCCATCCTTCCTGTCAAATATTGATGTCTCTTGTGTTGGAGTGGATGGCCAGCCAAGACATAGCCCTTTAACAACTCCACTACGAGTTGGCTCTAGCCTGCTTGCTCGCTTTGTGGTATCCTCCACATGCCCAATTAACCTGTTAGGTGCTGATGTTCTCTCACGCCTGCAAGCATCCATCACCTTCACCCCGGATGGGCAGGTAGAAATGTCCACACCTCTATCTGAATCAGACACCTCAGCCTTGTGCTCCTTGCCTCTAATGCTGCATTTAGAAAAGCCCCGTGAGAAAGCAGCAGAATTAAGGTCCAATTTCCCAGAGGTATTAAAAACACAGGTGCCCGCCAAGTTATGGTCCTCAGGCCCAGAGGACATAGGTCACCTAAATGTTCCCCCTGTGGTGGTAAAGCTTATTCCAGGAGCTAAGTTACCAAGAAAGCCACAATATCCATTAAAACCAGCACAGGCTGCTGCCATTTCTATCCACATCAAGGCACTCTTGGAGAAGGGTGCCCTGGTAAAATGTAAATCTGAATGCAACACCCCATTATTCCCTGTGAAAAAGAAAACTCCAAAAGGTGAGCCAGAGAAGTACAGGATGGTTCAGGATCTCCGTGCTGTCAATGAAGCTACCGTCCTGGACACCCCTCTTGTACCAAATCCCCATACTCTGCTCTCTGGAGTCCCACCATCTGCAAAATTTTTCACAGTCATAGACCTGGCCAATGCCTTTTTCAGTGTCCCACTGGACCCATCTTGTCAATACCTGTTTGCCTTCACCCATGAAATGCAACAGTATACCTGGACTGTCATGCCCCAAGGGGCACAAAATTCTCCAACTCAATTTGCAAAGGCCATGGCCACCATCCTTGACCCATGGCAAGCCGAGCACCCAGAAGTTGTTCTGCTCCAGTATGTGGATGATTTGTTGCTTTGTGGAGATGATATACCCACTACTGAAAATTGCTCAATTAGTCTCCTTTGCTATTTGGCAGAACAAGGATGCAAAGCTTCGCTCATCAAGCTCCAATTCTGCCAACCTTCAGTAATTTTCCTTGGACATTGCCTATCTCAAGGCACCAGACATCTTACTCGGGACCGGGTAAGAGCTGTACTGGACATTCCACCTCCAAGGACTTCAAAGTCTCTTCATGCCTTCCTAGGCCTCATTTCCTACTGCAGAGCATGGATCCCAGAAGCCTCTCTGCTTATGCAACCTCTCTATGATGCACTTAAGTCTGACCCATTCTGTTTGACTAATGAAGCTCTGGACAATTTCAATGCTCTCAAACGTGCCATTGCTTCTGCTCCTGCCTTGGGCCTACCTGACTACTCCAAACCTTTCAAATTATTTGTCTCTGAAAGACAAGGCCATGCAACAGGAGTTCTCACCCAAACTAATGACTTAAGAGGCCGCCAGAGGCCTATTGGATATTTCTCATGTCAACTGGACATTGTGGCCAGAGGGACTCCTTCCTGTCTCAGGGCTGTTTTTGCTGCAAGAGAGCTCATAGAAAGAACCTCAGACCTGGTCCTTGGCCACCCTCTGGTTGTTTTGGCCCCTCATGACATTTCTGCCATCATCAACCAAGTCCAACTCAAGCACGTGTCTCCAGCCAGACACCTACGCCTACAGTGCCATCTTCTTCTGCCTGACAACATTTCCATCCAAAGATGTCAAGTTCTTAACCCATCCACTCTTCTTCCACTCCCTGAGGGGGGTATCTATTATGGATTTATCACGGATGAAACCTACATTTACTTGCTCTGTGGATGTATCAAGAAAGTCATGCATCCACATTTGACATTTTATGAAGATGAGACACCTCTTTGTGAAGGCCCAGATTACGCCTTCTGTACCATGTGGTACAAGCCGAACATTACTCCTGAACCTTCCTATGAAGATGAGCTTTACCACTGGACTGATGTAAAGCTCACTGCTCAAGATTTCTATTGTGACTCTGAAGGCAATAGCATGGTCTTGGTCCAACTACCTCAACAACTTAACTACCTCTACCGCCATTGGGATACTGCTATCCCACATATTCCTGTTACCAAATTGAAGACAAGGTCATGGAATGATCTTGGGCCCATGGCAAAGCTATGGGCCACCATGGATGAAGAACAGCTACAGGAAAATGGTATTGTCAAATACCCAACAACTGACCTTCTGGAAGCATGGCCACGCCACTTCCTAGAAAAAGAATTTCAAGATCTGGTCATAGTGAATGATTATGACCCTGAAACACCTCATGACTGTTTTGAACAGATGAAAATGGAGACAGTGCACCTACCAACTGTGCATGAGAATCCGTTACCAGATCCAGATTTTACCCTGTTTGTGGACGGTTCAAGATATGCTGATGAAGAAGGAAGATATCATACAGGATATGCCGTAACCACAACAGATGAAGTTATCAAAACATCACCCTTACCGCCAGCAATGTCTGCGCAAGAAGCTGAATTACAGGCTCTGACTTCAGCATGCAAAATTTCAGAAGGAAAACGTGCCAACATCTATACAGATTCAAGATATGCTCTGGGCGTGGCACATGACTTCGGCCTAATTTGGAAGACAAGAGGATTTCTTACCACCGCCGGTACACCAGTCAAGCATAGTACTGCAATCAAGGAGCTAATGGATGCCCTCCTACTCCCTAAAGAAGTGGCCGTTTTGAAGGTAAAGGCCCATGGGAAATTGGATACAGATGAAGCAAAGGGCAACCATTTGGCTGATCAGGCTGCTAAGCTAGCAGCCAGGGATCTGCAGGAAGTGGATGAAGAAGTGTCCGGACAAGAAGAAGAAGAAGTCTCTATTTTTGCTTTGCAAACTCTTCCTACTGATTTGCGAATTTTGCGAGAACAGCAAGCTGCAGTCACTCCTGAAGAAACCCAGAAATGGAAAAAGAAAGGAGCTGTCCAAAAGGACGGAGTATATTACAACAACTTTAAATTTTGTCTTCCCAAAAATTTATATCCAGCAGTTGTCCAATGGGCACATGGACCTGCACACCTGTCAAAGGAATTGATGGCCGCCCTCATACAGAAGTATTATGAAGCACCCGGAATCACAACATTGATCAGCAGCTTCTGTAAGGCCTGTGTCATTTGTGCAAAATGCAATCCAGGAAGACCGATCAAGGTGCCTGCAAAACACCTGGCAAAGCCCATGTACCCCTTCCAGCGAATTCAAATTGACCACATCCAAATGCCCAAGAGTGGGCCCCATGAATATGCACTAGTCATAGTGGACATGTTCTCAGGATGGCCAGAGGCCTACCCAGTGGCCAATATCACTGCAAAAACAACCGCAAGACGCCTACTTACAGAGATAGTATGTAGGTTCGGACTCCCAGAAGTCATTGAAAGTGATCAAGGCCCAGCTTTTACAGCAACAGTGACTAAAGAAATTTGGACTGCTCTAGGGGTGACTCTAGCCTTCCACACCCCTTACCACCCACAAAGTAGTGGTAAAGTAGAGCGCATGAATGGCACTCTAAAAGCCAGAATGTTAAAAATGTCACAAGAAACAAAAATGCCCTGGCCAGAAAGCCTGTCAATAGCTTTATTTAGTGTTAGGCACACACCTAGAGGGAAGCATTCACTGTCCCCATATGAGATTCTATTTGGGACAGCACCCAGACTAGGTTGTTATTATCCGCAGCAGTTACAGCTCCAATCAGATGTTTTAGTAGACTATGTAACTGAACTTTCAAGTGCCTTAACCCCTTAAGGACACATGACGTGTGTGACACGTCATGATTCCATTTTATTCCAGAAGTTTGGTCCTTAAGGGGTTAAACAAAATACATGCCCAAGTTTTCTCTTCAATTCCAGATCCCGAATTGGATACAGGTACCCATAACCTGCTTCCCGGAGATTGGGTTCTGGTCAAGAAGTTTGTGCGGAAAAATACCCTGGAACCAAGATTTGACGGTCCATTCCAAGTTCTCCTGATCACCGCAACCTCCGTCAAACTGGCCGGTAGGCCAAATTGGATCCACGCTTCCCACTGCAAGAAATCTCCTGCCCCCGAGGAAGCAGATATCGCACAAACATGTACCTCTGGTACACCTTCTCCTTAATTAGCCTCATAAAGGCCCAGCAAGTAGCCATCACCAAAGATATTAGTGGGTATACCTTCTGGTACAATTCATCATGCACCCATGTGGCTACTTACACCTTTGACTACTGTGATATTGTAGAATGCCCATTTCCCACATCACAAATCCAGAGTATCTATAGAGATATCCCTCATTCAAAAGACCCATATGTTTGTGTAGTTGACAAGCAATGGGGGCACAATTGTAACCATTGGGGGGCGGCGGGATGGAATGCCGGGCCTGCCTGGGGTTACAAACCAAAAAGTGCCTTATCTAAAGTAGATGATCATGGTAGATCCCTTCTCCAGAGAATGACTTTGAGAAAGCCTGGGGGGGGGTACACCAATGAAATTAATCCTTAACATTGAGCATCCAAGCCCAACAGATGCAGACCAGTATGTGATGGGAATGTATTGGAAAAAGGGTTCCTACCGTAAATTAGGGCATTTCTACCTCAAAGATATGTGTAACTCTTCTGAGTGGCAAGGGGCTACCCATATGGTCCCTAACCCATTAAAACCTCATATCCAGACCTTTCAAGACATGATGGCCATTGCTAACCCCACCTTTGAAGATACCATGGCCGCTGAAACAGGTTTTAATGATGTAAATTTATGGTTAGAATGGATGAAATATAATGCTAATAAGCATAATAAGACCGCATGCTATGTGTGTGGTGGTGCCCGGCCTCACCTGGGTACTGTACCTCTAATCCTGCCAGTAGATGTAGAGGAATGTGTTTTAAGCCTTTTTGCCTATCACTATAATTTTAACAGGTCCATATGTATTGCATGGACAAAGGAGTATCCTCTCCTAACCAAGGATGTCAAACCCCCAGATGGTATTACCATGTATAAAGGTAATTACACTTGTTATGCTAATTATGATGGAATTGGTAAATTCTTAGGTAACTTCTCTAAGGGGTATTGTGCTACCTACAGAAATGTCTCTATGAACTTGTTGCAGTTTCACACCAGGTCATTAGGGGATATTTACTGGTTGTGTGGGGATTTACAGCTAAGATCCAGAATGGACAAAGAGTGGTGGGGGGAGTGTACTCTGGCTAAAGCCATTATGCCTATACATATCATCTCTGACACACACCTCGTCACCCATGAGTCCAGGCACACTAAGGTTAAGCGTGACGCCCCAGTGAAAGGAAGTTTTGATCCTCATGTGTATATTGATGCCATTGGAGTGCCTAGGGGGGTGCCCAATGAGTTTAAAGCAAGAGATGAAGTTGCTGCAGGATTTGAATCACTTTTTGCCATAGTTACCACAAACAAGAATTTAAATTGGATAAATTACATTTATTATAATCAACAGCGTTTTGTTAATTATACCAGAGACGCCCTCCAGGGGTTGGCCGAACAGTTGCAGGCCACATCCCAAATGGCTTTCCAGAATAGAATGGCCCTAGATATGATCTTAGCCGAAAAAGGAGGGGTTTGTAAAATTTTGCCCGACACCATGACATGTTGTACCTATATCCCAGAAAACACAGGCCCTAATGGTAAAGTTACATTAGCCATAGAGAAATTAAATGACCTGTCTGAAGAGTTAAAAAGGAATTCTGGGATAAAAGATCCCTGGGAAAGATGGTTTGGTTGGATGACAGGATGGCAAAAGGCTTTAATGCATATTGGTATGGCTATACTAATTTTTCTTTTTATCTTTGCTCTTCTCTTTTGTTGTATCCTCCCATGTCTGAGAAAATCCCTCATGAAGACTGTTGACCAAGCGGCACCCACTTTCACCCATCTCGAAGTTGATGACCAAGATTTCCAAGACATCAACTCACCCTGTCTGCCGCTGCAAACAATCCCTTTTGTTGATAAAGTGCAGGAATTCTAGGAAGGGACTAGCTTAGGGACAGCATCTGTCAGTGAATGGTAAAGGCCCCGTGTGGAGAAGTGGTGGGTTAGCTGCCATGGGACACCCATGGGTGTGAAGTGTTCGAGAGCCATACTGACGGATGAGTTAGCCTATCAGGGTCAGATCTAGGGACAGTCTTGCACTTTGCATTAACACCTAGCTAGCGGCCACGGGGTTTCTGTGCCTTTGGGTTAACACGTCTTCCTGGTACTAACTTAATAAAGTTTTATCTCTTAGAATCTAACATTTCATAGGGGGGACTGATGTGGGATTATTAAAAATCTTTATTGTACTTGTATTGAATTATTGCACTAACTCCATTTTAACTTTATACTGTGACAATCCTCCATTTTGTCCTCCTAACCTGACTTCTTCAATCCTCCATTTTGTCCTCATAACCTAACTTGTTCATTTTAAAACTACCTTACATGACAGAATTTCCCAGCACATCTAATACAATAGACAAAGACTGTATTTTCTTTAAAGACATGATTAACACAGGAATTGCTGACTTTTCCTTAAACTTGCAACATAGTATAATTTGAAGGCCATGAGAACACAGTAGTAATGAAATGTTCTATTCATAAGAGACCTTGCACCTGGCCACGAGGCCTGAGATCACCGACTGTGTAAAATGACGCTCAAGACCCCCTTGTCCCCACCCGTGTCCAGAACAATCCCACCTCTTGGTGGGTGGGCACGGGACTAACCACTTAGTTTTTGAGCCAATTAATAATATTGATAGGAGGACACTAATCCCGACACTTAACAATTAATCCAATTAATGATGTTTATTTGCTGATATTCTAATAATCAATGATGACGTAAAATGCCTCTTAAAAGGGCCTGCGCGCCCGCTTTTTAATCACTTGCCAATAAATTTTCTCGAAGTTATTTTAACCTGAACCTTGTGTGTCAGACTTAATTACTTCAGCGTATATACGCAATTCAATTTTATTAATTTGGACAGGAACAGATAGACATTTAAACATTTTGGTTTACTGCTAAAAAGTACCATAACAACTTGGCGCCCAACGTGGGGCGCCAAATTGATGTCATTTTGCATTTAAAAAGGCCTGCATAACTGTTTTCCAACCAGATGGCATTAAAATTTCTGAAGTGCTTTTAACCTGAACTCCATGTGTCAGTGTGAGCTTACTTCTGCGTATACGCAATTTAATCATCTCAGATTTGGACAGGAACAGATAGACATTTAAACATATTTGTTTATTTCTAAATTAATCTACATCAGTATGTGTACTCCCAAATATTTGATAGAAATGGGTTGCCAAGTGAAATGAAACCTGTTCTTGAGTTGAGTGTTCAGGTATTTGGTAGAGTGGATGGGCATCAAATCACATTTGGATATGTTCGCTTGAAAGTTGGAGATTTTGCCGTATAGTTCCATTTCTGAGATGATATTTGGTATGGAGGTTAGCGGGTTTGCTATTGTAAAAAGGAGGTCGTCAGCAAATGCCATGACTTTATATTCATGGTTATTCACTTGAAGGCCTCTAATGTTTGAGTTGTCTCTTATCCCTTGGAGAAATGGCTCTAGTACTAGTATGAATAGGAGGGGTGAAATTGGGCATCCTTGCCTCGTCCCGTTGGTAATTGGGACCTGCTGTGATAGTTGGCCATTTATACGTATGCGTGCCATTGGTCTGGAATAGATTGCTGCCAACCATTCCATCCATCGTGGGCCAAAGCCCAGGGCTTGCATCGTATGTGTAATGAGAGACCAGTTGACCCTATCAAATGCCTTTTCGGCATCTATTGCAAGGATTGTGCTGTGGATTTTGTGTGATTGGGCCCAGTGAATCAGGTTAACGATTTTCGTTGTGTTATTTTTTGCTTCCCTACCAGGCACGAATCCCGCCTGATCGGTATGTATTAGGTTCGGGAGGAAAGCTTTAAGTCTATTTGCCATGATCTTCGTTAAAATCTTAAGATCTATATTTATCAAAGATATTGGTCTATAATTTCCACACCCAGTTGGGTCTTTACCCGGCTTTGGGATGAGTGTGATGGTCGCCTCCAGTGCATAATTAGGGATTTGGTCTGATAGTTTTTGTGTGTTATATGCCTCGATGAATGGTCGTGCTAGAATTGATGAAAAAGTTTTATAATATTTCCCCGTATAGCCGTCTGGCCCCGGGCTTTTACCTGAAGGCAGTGACCGGACTACACTATGGAACTCTTCTATTGAGATGGGTTCATCTAAAAATGCTAATTCGTTAGGTGGGATTGTTCTTTGAATTCTCGGTTGTAGGTATGTGAGTATCTGTTCATTAGTTGGTTGTACTTTTGAGATGTTGTAAAGACTAGTGAAGAATTTATGGAATTCGCTGCTAATTTCAGGCATGTTTTTTGTCAATTTCCCAGAGGCTGTCTTAATTTCTGAGATGAATGTGGTTTGTTTATCTGGTTTTAACGCTTGCGCAAGCAGTCTCCCCGCCTTACCCCCCCTGGTATAGTGGAGGTGTTTTGTCATAGTGACCTTGCGTCTAGCATGGAGATGTAGAGTTGTCGTGAGTTCAGCTCTTTTTGATAGAATTAGTTTGTATGTGTCGAGGGTTGGGTCATGGTCATGATGTGTAGATTCTAGTGATTTTAGTTCCCTCGTTAGTTGGGCCACTCTTTGTTCTCTACTTCTTTTAACGGAGGAGGCAATTCTGATGAATTCCCCTCTCATGACTGCTTTGTGAGCTTCCCATAAGAGAGGTAGTGTAGTTTCCGGTTTTGTGTTCTCCTCAAAGTAGGTATTTATTGCTTTGTCTATATGTGATATGGTGTCTGCGTCATTGAGGAGTAGGTCATTTAATTTCCACTGAGTGGAAGGGTGTGGCAGATGTGGTATATTTAGTGTCAATGTCATTGCGGCATGGTCAGACCAGGTAATCGGACCGTAAGCGGCCGCTGTCACTAGAGACAGGTACCTGTGTTGAAGAAACATTGAGTCGATTCGGGAATATGTGCCTGTTGGCAAAGAGTAAAAAGAAAAATCTCTACGAGAAGGATGTAGCAACCTCCAGCAATCAAACAATTGTGCGTCGTATAGGGTAGAATTTATCTTTTTTCTGATTTGTGTCAAGTGTGGTTGTAATTTAGCTGTGGAATCTAGTTTTCCATCTAAGGAGATGTTCATGTCTCCCCCTAGTATTAGGATACCTTCCTGAAACTCTGAAAGCTTCTGTAAAACTTTGTTCAAAAATTGGTTTTGTTTTTTGTTAGGTACATATAGGTTGGCCAGCGTTACCATAGTTGTGCCTAACGTCCCTTTCACAAACAAAAATCTACCTGAATCATCGGTAAGATGTTCTCGAATAGTGAATGGGGAATGTCTCCCTATCAATATCGCCACCCCTCTAGATTTGGATTCTGAGAAATGGCCATAGTATCCCTGTGGATAATCTTTATTGCGTAATTTTACATTTGTACCTTTGCGGAGGTGTGTCTCTTGAACAAAAACTATGTCCGCTTTCTGTCTGCGGAAGTCAGATAGAGCTAGTGATCTTTTCTCAGGGGTGTTTAGGCCTTTGGCGTTTTGTGTTAATAACGTTAGTGTTGTCATTATTAGGTGTGTGCGCTGAAATGGTGTCTGATATAAAGTGATGGGTTGAGCTTCCTTATCTTGTGGTGATATGTATACACTTCAACAAATGTCTAGGTGAGATACACGTCCACGTGCAGATGTAACAATCAGATTTGCAAGATGTTATGTAATCACTCGTTAACAGAAACGAAAAAAGAAAAATGAAAAGTGGAAAGGCAAATAAAAATTTAACAAGTTAAAGGATAAACAGTGGTAATATATGTAAAAATAGCTACCTTGTCGTACAGTAATTGGAAAATAAGTTTAGAAAGTAATCTAGTTTACAGGGCTACTTTAGGAGCGCTGGTGTTCCGTGCGGTTGTAGCCGGATCGGTAACACCAGGGCTCAGAACCCACAGTCCAGCAGCCAGGCGGTAGTTTAGCCTGAGCGGGGTTCTGTATTGAATAAACGTACCTTACCCCTTACAAGAGGGGTTTACTCTCAAATATTGAGAGAATGGGTAATCTATCTAGGCGCAACCGATAGATACCCTTTTATAACTGGGGAGATCCGTGGTGTGACTAAGGATCCCGGGTGGAGCAATCCTTTGTTATGAACAATTATTTATTTATCTAGAGAGACATGAAAAGAGGTCAGATACCAGAGACCTTATGAAGCGGATAAATAGGGGTCTAATTAGCGAATCTGGAAGGGGGAGGGAGGGGGGGGAGAACAAGAAGGAAGATGGTGGGGGCGGAAGAGAAGGAAGGAAAGTGGGTAATTAGGGGGGGGGGGAGGACATAGTTATTCAAACAACTACATACAAGTTATTAGAGGTGTGGGGACAATACTTGTACTTATTGTTTCGTTTGTGATAACGGCCTCGAATAAGCAGGTCTCACTTGTAATGTGAATTGACATATCTTGCATAAAACACATACTTTACAGTTCATAGTATCTTGGATACGACCTGTGTTTTGAGCAGGCAGACAGATTTGACCTGATGAGAGAAGGTGGAGGGTACTTGTTGAAGCCGGTTGTACCCGCTGATAGTCCAGGCTTCTCTCTCATACGATCTGCTTTACCTTCATAGGCGTGCGCACGGGGTGTGCCGGGTGTGCCTGGGCACACCCTAATCCCCGTGGCACGCCTATGTATTGAGTCCTGCAGGAACAGCGTTCCTGCACTTTTATTTGAGCAGGAACGCTGTTCCTGCAGGCACTCAGCTCCCCATTCCTCCCCCTATGTTCCCCCTGTCAGGGGGGGGGGGGGGCAGGTGGTGAAGGACCCCCACCCCCGGTCAAGCGCCGGTCTCCACTCAGCCGCGGCGAGGGAGCTGTGTGCTCTCTGCTTCCTCTCGCCGCGCGCTGTTTGCTTATGCCGGGAGCCGGAATATGACGTCATATTCCGGCTCCCAGCTACAGCAGACAGCCCACGCGGCGAGAGGAAGCAGAGAGCACACAGCTCCCTCGCCGCGGCTGAGTGGAGACCGGCGCTTGACCGACCCACTGGACCCCAGGGACAAGTCCACGCCAGCACTCCAGGTAGGGAGGCTGGGTGGACATTTTTTTATTACAAAAAATAATAATTTGTATGTATGTGTCTGTGAGTGATTGTGTCTGTGAATGTATGTGTGTGTGTGTCTGTGTGTATGTGTCTGTGAGTGAGTGTGTCTGAGTGATTGTGTCTGTGAATGTGTGTATGTGTCTGTGTGTATATGTCTGTGAGTGATTGTGTCTGTGAATGTGTGTATGTGTGTGTGTGTCTGTGTGTATATGTCTGTGAGTGAGTGTGTCTGTGAATGTGTGTGTGTGTGTCTGTGTGTATGTGTCTGTGAGTGAGTGTCTTTGAATGTATGTATGTGTGTGTGTCTGTGAGTGAGTGTGTCTGTGAATGTATGTATGTGTGTCTGTAAGTGTGTCTGTGAATGTAGGTGTGTGTCTGAGTGTGTGTGTCTGTGAGTGTGTGTGTGTATGGGTGTGTGTCTGTAGGTGTGTGGGTGTCTGTGAATGTGTGTGTGTGCACGCGTATATATGTGTGTCTGTGTATGTGTCAGTCTGTGTGTGCACGCATATTTATATATATATATACACACACACACACACACACACACGTGTATATTATTTTTTTTGGGAGGTGGGAAAAGAGTTCCCACACTTTATTCCCCAGGACTTCACCGGAGATCTCCGGATCTCCCCTGTCGGCTCACGCAGAGTCGGCGCTATCTGAGTGCCGGCTCTGCTCTAAGCCTCCATGGGCTGGCGGGGAGATCAAAGATCTACCTCACCAGCCCACAGCAACATGGAGGGAGGCAGTAGAGGACCCGGGGAGCTCTAGACAGCAGCTCCGCCAGGTTCCTCTCACGAGATCTGAGCATTGCCACGGCAACACTCAGATCTCGCGAGAGTTAACTCTAGCCCCGCAGGCTAGAGTTCACTCTCCACTGGACCACCAGGGATGGCACATGGCAGCAAGGATCCCCCCTCCCTATATAAGGTAGGGAGGGGGGATATTTACTAATCTGCCCCCACCTCCACAATCCCTCCAAACATACAGCCCGCACGCTCACACACACAGTACACTAACCGCACCCTCACAAACACACAACACCCTCACACACAGCACACTAACAGCACCCTCACAAACACACACAAACAGCACCCTCACAAATACACGACACCCACACACATCACACAAACGGCACCATCACATGCACACATCACACAAACAGCACCCTCACACACACAGCACCCTCACACAGCACAGTAACAGGACCCTAACAAACACACACACAAACACCCTCACCCACATAGCACACTACCAGCACCCTCACACAGCACACGAGCAGCACACACATACACAGCAGTGTATGTGTGTGTGTATATGTGTGTATGTATGTATGTATGTATATATATATATATATATATATATATATATATATAAATATATATTACATATATACACATGCGCCGTGTGTTTGTGCTTTAGGGTGCACACCCTAATGCAATAGGCTGCGCACGCCTATGTTTACCTTCATCGATCTCGGAAGTCCAAAATTGTCCTCTGAAGAAGAGCTAAAGAAAAATAAACTGTTAATTAAGAGAGTTTGGTTCCGCTTTGAAGGGGTATAGGATTAGGGAGTATAGGGTGGAATGGAGTATTCAGTATCCGCTTCTAGAAGAGGCTTGAATAGCATGGAGTTATCGTCATCTGGTTGATCACTAAATAATATGGGTCGTGAGTCATAAAATATTGAGTCTTGTTGAGGGTGAAAAAGATCTCTTATTCTGGAGATTGTAGGTTCCTGCGGATTATATTGTCCGTTGGTAACTTTGATCTTTGTGGCGGCGAAATAAATCGTTGGTCATTTCTTCTCTTTTTAGCAGGCGTAATCCAGCGTTGTCTCTGGGGAAGGCTTGCTGTATCTTGCTGAGGTTGCTGCCCGTTCCAGTCTAAGACTGTGGTATTCGGTAAGTCTAGCGCCTGGAGGAATGGAGGGACGTCTAAGATGGAGGATATCGTTAGAAACGTACCTTTGTGGTTAACAATTAGGGCGAAAGGGAATCCCCAGCGATACCTGATATTTCTGTTCCTTAAATGCTCGGTAATGGGTTTTAAGGCCCTGCGTGCCTGAAGAGTGTAACGAGAAAGGTCCGGGTAAATCTGTATGGGGTGGCCGTGAAAGAGGAGGGGTTGGGAAGTATCCCTGAGTGATTTGAGGATATTCTCCTTGATTGAGAAATAATGTATTCTGCAAATTACGTCTCTAGGGGTATCAGGAGTCAGGCCTCTGGGGCGTAGTGAGCGGTGAGCTCTGTCAAGCAAGATTACGTTATCGCTTTGTTCCCCCAGAATGAGATTGAAAAACTCAGACAAGATAGAATCCAAGCTCTCACCTTGGGATTCTGGCAGACCTCCAATCCGCAGATTGTTCCTCCTCCCGCGGTTATCTAGATCGTCGATGTGTCTTTGTGTGGCTGCCATGTTAAAAGCATAAGAGTTTAATGTTGTCGATATATTCGTCAGTTGGGCTTGAGTTATATCCCTCTCCTCCTCCAGGTCCACCACTCTGAGGTTCAGCTGCCGAACTTCCGTTCCTATCGCTTCCATTTTCTTGTGGAATGAAGCTTCCAATTTATCAATCGAGCTCTGAAGATCGCTTTTCATGCTGTGTAAATCGTTTTTGGAAGGTAAATTCCTTAGTATTGATTTTAAATCTGCATCGATTGTTATTTCCGTCGAGGTTTGTGAGATTTCTGAGGCAGATGGGCTAGTTGGATGCGGATCTGTATCCGCCATTACGCTAGCTATGTTTGCGGCCTCCTCCTCGCGGTTCG
Organism: Pelobates fuscus; assembly: GCF_036172605.1. Taxonomy (NCBI): domain Eukaryota; kingdom Metazoa; phylum Chordata; class Amphibia; order Anura; family Pelobatidae; genus Pelobates; species Pelobates fuscus. Next base: position 331,607,292 of record NC_086319.1, read on the forward strand.
AGTTTTCTTTGAAATAACGGGTCAGGGCTCCCGGTTTTGTTGAGGGAGTCTTCCCCGAGTGTCCTTGTGTCGAACCCTGCTTCTTGTGATTGCCCATGTCTTATGAAAGTCTCCGATTATAATGGATTGAGCCCGGTTCCTCAGGAGCTAAGTCAGTGTGTGTCCATGTAGCTCCGTGGTCGGCCACGCCCCCCGTCGGTGCTAGGATTTTTAGTTACACAGACGAAGATGCATTTTGGCGCCCTTACCCTCCTTTAAAAAAAAATAAAAATAATGCATCTTGACCTGTGTGTATTTCCTCCCAAGCCACAGCCATCATTTTTCAGTCACACAGTCAAAGTCATACAGGTACACTGTCATACAAACACAGAAATAATCATACAGAGACATACAGACACAGAGACATACAGGCAAAGACATACATGCATACAGAGACATGAAGGCATATAAAGACATGCATACATACAGAGGCATACCGTCATACAGACACATACAGACATACAGAAACATGCATACAAAGACATACAGAAAAATACAGGCACATACATACATACATACATACATACAGAGACATACAGGCATACAGAAACATACAGGCATGCAGGCATACATACATACAGGCATACAAAGACATGCATGCATACAGAGACATACCGCCATGCAGACACATACATATATACAGGCATACAGATACATACAGGCATACAGAAACATACATACAAAGACATACAGGCATACGGACACATACATACATACATACAGAGGAAAACCATCATACAGACACATACATACATACAGAAACATGGATACAAAGACATACAGAGACACACAGACACATACATACATCCGTACATACAGAGACATAAAGGCACGCAGTTACACACATGCATACAGACATATAAACAGACATTCAGAGACAAACATGCATACAGATAGATACATACATACATACATGGATACAGAGACATACATACATACAGAGACATACATACATACAGAGACATACATACATACAGAGACATACATACATACATACATACATACATAGACATACATACAGAGGCATACAGACACAGACATCCATACATACAGAGACAGACACACAAAGACATACAGAGACAGACATACATAGACATACAGAGACATACATACATACATGCATAGACATACATACATACAGAGACAGACATCCATACATACAGAGACAGACATCCATACATACAGAGACATACATACATAGACATACATAATTTCATACTTTCATCAGTTCAATCTGATCCCTGGGGTGCATGCTCTCTGGCTCTGTGGAGTCCCGTCCTCCAGCCCAGCCCCATCACTGGGCGCCAGCCACGCTGTGTGGTACACAGGGAGCAGGGATATGATGTCATTCATATCCCCGCCCCCTCCACACAGCCTGCGGCAGTCGGCAGACACCAGTGTAGGAGGTGGGCAGGCCGAGGCTGGGCTCTGCGGGCGGGAATCTCTGGGATGCGCTCAGCCACGCTACAAATAGTAATCGGCTGGAGGGGAGCGCAGTGCGCTTCCCTCCTTACGGTCAGCCTGATGTTGCGCCCCCAGGGCTGGTGCGCCCTAAGGCGGCCGCCTGGGCCGCCTTATGGTAGCGCCGGCCCTGCCTGGCTGGTGTGGTTACACGTGGTCTGCAGTTGTGAGGCCAGTTGGATGTACTGCCAAATTCTCTTTGGAGATAGCTTATGGTAGAGAAATGAACATTCAATTCACGGGCAACAGCTCTGGTGGACATTCCTGCAGTCAGCATGCCAATTGCACGCTCCCTCAAAACTTGCGACTTCTCTGGCATTGTGCTGTGTGATAAAACTGCACATTTTAGAGTGGCCTTTTATTTTCGCCCGCCAAAGGCACACCTGTGCAATAATCATGCTGTCTAATTAGCATCTTGAAATGCCACATCTGTGAGGTGGATGGATTATCTCGGCAAAAGAGAAGTGCTCACTAACACAGATTTAGACAGATTTGTGAACAATATTTGAGAGAAATAGGCCTTTTGTGTACATAGAAAAAGTCTTGGAAAAAAATGGATGCAAAAACACAAGTGTTGCATTTATAAATTTATTTAGTGTATATTGACTAATACCTAACCATTTGGATGTGGATATACTACACAATGTTTTGCTGTTTTTTCTCTGCTTGCTTTTGTGAGTCATATCTATTTGAAGAAGGTGGGGTGCTGCCTATAACAGCACATCTCCACAATTTTTTAGCCTTAGCCATTCAGGCTCTAATTTCACAACCTTATAATAAGGGCAAGAAGATAATATATTAATCTACTTTGCATGCACTTACCAAGTGCTCCACTATCTAGTTTATAAGATATACACTTGTAGTGCTTCTGTATTTATTGAAGGTGAAGGTTGGAAGGTATTCCTTCACGTGTGTTTTTAGAGCTGCTGGTTTTACTTTCTGTTTCGAAGTGCTTTAATCACGCCTCTGGGAAAGACTGTAATTTATCACTACAATTTGATATAACTTGATTTGTCTTTATGACACAATCTACGTGTCATTGCACATACCTTTTGATATATGATTTATGCTTTCTATGTCCTGGGAGTCCGTGGTAAACCTGGCACATCCGTCACATTATTGAATAAAATATTACAGGCTACCCTATAGCCTCAATGTAGATACTGTTGCTTGCCTTTGTAAATACATTTTATTTACTCTACCGACCTTGATAAACATGACTTAACACCCTTGCCAAACATCATCCCTTACCCTCTGCCTCTAGTCCTTCCTAAAGCTTGATTTCCCAATACAAGTTTCCCATCTCTTACCCCACAGTTTATACTGTATGTATAATTAATCAGACCTTCTAATTTGCCCCTACTGGCTTAGATAATTTTATTGTAAAAAACAATGCTATTATTGAATGCAGTTGATCATGCTCAGGCTGATTTACTCAATTTATCACATTCCTAGAGGCCACTAGGTAAACATCGATAATATTGAACACATTGGCCCAGTACTTTACAGTGCCTTCCAGACCAATTGCATTTGAGACCTAGTGGTTTCCCCAGAGTCCTACAGCTCACCTACAGCTCCAACAGAGTACATACATACATACATACATAGTATCGACTGATATGTTTACATACTCTTTATGCACCCATTTTTGGATATCTTATCTAAGAATAGTTGCACTGAATTCCCGAGCCACCTACCAATGATATAATTTGAAATATTACATGTTACTAGTACACAAAAATTTACCTCGGCTCTCCATGCCATTATATTTATATATATTCTTCTCCTCCCTCCTACACAGACTCTGCTGAATAAATATTGCTGAATACAGGTTGATCATACCCAATCTAATGAAGTACATTGTTTATGCATAAGCTCAGTAATATCTCAACTACATCAGCCATATGCCTCTTATGTCCATGATTTTTATCACACACCAGGCACTCTACTATCGCCTTAGACCAAGCACAAGGACACTAGCCTTGTCTTATGTTTCCTTTTGGATGCTCAGAGTCTGGGCCACAGATAAATATGATTCACACACAAGAACTACCATCACCCATACCCCCTTTTTTATTTTTTATTTAATTTTTTACTTCTCCACCCCTTCACTACCTTATACAGACTTAGAAAAATATAAAACAGCTATTGATCAAAGCCAGGTGATATGAGGAAGATTCCATTTTATAAACTCTGAGGCAGTTTTTACTAACAGTGAACATATTCTGTCCACAGACTGGGTCAAGTTGACTAGATATTTAATAGCACTCTTGCCTTCTGGGGAGTCAGATCTGCCAGGACTGATAAGTAGGCTGTTTAGACTTACTGAAATTAATTTTAAGGTTTATTTCTATAGGCTCTATCTCTACACAGATTAGTTTTTATATACAAATATAAGGATCTCTCTCTCTCTCTCTATATATATATATATATATATATTTATATATATATATATATATATATATTTATATATATATATATATATATATATATATATATATATATATATTTATCTAATACGTAATGGAATGTAGAAGGAGAAGCAAAGTTGGTTGAGGTGTGCCGAAACCAACGTACGAGTAGGCCTGTAAAAGAGGGCCCACAAAGGTGAATTGTTAATATAGATGGGTGTAGGTGGGTGGGGACAAACAGCTTGCACAACAAAGGTAAGTAGGGGGCGTAGGGTTTATAGAGGATCATAACTCCTCCCACAAATTCAGGCCAAATGGCCTTCCAACTTGTGCTCGGAATTTATCTAATACGTAATAGAATGTAGAAGGAGAAGCAAAGTTGGTTGAGGTGTGCTGAAACCAACGTACGAGTGGGCCTGTAAAAGAGGGCAAAAAGAGGATTCAAAGAAAACACACTTTATTGCAAGTTTATACAGCTTGTGTACTGAAAGCTAGTAAGGAGCTTTTACTCTGATTGAGGTATATATGTAACTAAGCTGAGGATTACCTCTGGCCCCATCACCTAGTGATGTGTACTGGGTTGTAAGAGCTTGGAACCGCTGATGCAGCGCTTCTGCAAAAAAGAGACCAGCGAAGGAATTATATCACTCTTTTCACTCATTCTGCAGTCTTTAAAAAATATAGGCAATCCAATACTTACAAACTAGGGGGTTCTTAAAGCGACATTGTAGGCACCCAGACCACTTCAGCTTATTGAGGTGGTCTGGGTGCTGTGTCCCTTTTGCACTTAGTGCTGCAATGTTAAACATTGCAGTTCCAGAGGAACTGTAATGTTTACATTGCAGTACTAACTCTGCCCTCAGTGGCTGTCTACCACTGAGGGCACTTCTGGAATCCAAACAGACTTTTGGTCTTTTGGTCTTATGCTCTGCATGAGGACCTCCAGCATCAGATTCTTCCCCATATGAAAGCATTGATTCAATGCTTTCTTATGGGAGGTCTAATGCCGCGCATGCGCAAGAGACCCCGCTCATCACGGTACAGAGGAGGAGGCAGAGCTTCGACCCAGCGCCGATGTTCCTCAGGTAACTAAATAAAGGCGTTTTAACCCTTTATTTACCAGGTGGGAGGGGCAGGCGGGAGGGGGGAGGCAGAGGAATCGATAGTACCAGGAATACAGCTTTGTATTCCTGCCACTACAGTATCGCTTTAATGCCTTAATGCGATAGAGTGACCATAAATCTTAAAAAGACCAGAAAAAGACCAGTGAAAAGTATCCAGAACAGCGTATGTCTACTTAAACAGAATTGCTCACTAATCAGGGTCCAGTAGTGAATTCTGGCCAGTAATAATTTTTTATGCTCAATCATATATTGCTTAGGTGGTATCCTCCCCACCTACGTATCCAAAGTATGAATCCTGCAGGTAACAATCTTCAGCGATAAAAACAGTAAGGATCAAATTTGATAAAAAAAATAGTTTTACTTATAACCAAAATAATAAAACCAAAAGATGCTGCTGACTGACCTAAGGATACCTTTCCACATAAGATTAAGACAGAGACCAAGATCAGAACATCCACAGATCGTCCAAGTGCATATATTTGGAGCTAATTTCAAGCTGCAGAAGATTGTAAGAGCATTTCCTTTTTTTTTTTATATAATCGCTAGCATCAGAAATACTACACCCCATTCTGTTTTATTTGTCCTCTTGTTTTGCATAGCTCTCCATCTTTATTTGAGTTGAGGACACCTATGTAGGTCCTGCTTTCCTGCATTCCTATTCTATATCTACCTACGGCCAGAAGGGAGAGACTCTGCTTTGGGAAGTCTGAGCTGCCACATAGACTTTGAACAAGCGCTAGAAATCCCATCTTTCTATTTATTGGAAGACAGGTATGCCTACAAGAGATGGAATGATTTCCTACAATAATTAGGAAAAAAGTATCACAGAAAATAGCATAGCTGTTAAATACATGTCCTGTACAGTCCTGTAATCCATTTATTTTCTCTCTATCACTTTTTTTATTCTATGTATCTGCTTGAGCATCTTAAGTTATACCGAGACAAGAAGAGTGCGTCAGAGAAGGTACAGGGATAAAAATGAATAATGTATGTTTGTACCTGGGAAATACACAAATTCTGCTTCTGAACTTACTTGCTTTACTCTTCTAAAACACTGATTTATATAGTTGCTGGAGTTTGTGAGCACAGAATCCATTCATTCACCTGGATTGTCCTTAGGGATGAATTAAAGAAAAAGTGGGGGTCTCGCTTGCTCTATATGTCATTCATATACATTTGCACATTCATATTCCATAAACATTCATAGTTACACCTACTAACATTCATGAACATACATGTGTACACATGCACAAAGACAGATACATTCATATACATACATATCGACAAATATACACAGAGACATACATTCATATACACACATATGACAGTGCCATCTTAACAGCATTATGGGCCCCAGGGCAAAGCAGTGCACTGGGGCCCTGCCTACACAACAACCAACAAGAATTAAAATGTTTATTATCACTAAAATTAAGCTTATATGTATTAATCATTTCAACAAATGAAATAAATACATACACACAGACTGCTGAACACATTCACACACAGACTGCTGAATACACACACACAGACTGCTGAGTACACACACAAACTGCTAAATACATACACAGTCCACTGAATACACCACACACACACACACACACACAGACTGCGGAATACACACACACACACACACACACACACAGACTGCTGAATACACACAGGCTGCTGAATTCACACAGACTACAGTGAGGGGTGCAGTGTATGTGTTTGTGTGTGAGGGGTGCTGTGTGTGAGGGGTGCTGTGTGTGAGAGGTGCTGTGTGTGTGTGTGTGAGGGTTGCTGTCTGTGTGAGAGATGCTGTGTGTGTGAGGAGTGCTGTGTGTGTGAGGGGTGCTGTGTGTGTGAGAGAGGTGCTGTGTGTGAGGGAGGGGCTGTGTGTGTGGAGGGTGCTGTCTGTGTGTGTGGTGCTGTATGTGTGTGTGTGGGGGGTCCTGTGTGTGTGGAGGTGCTGTGTATGTGTGTGTGTGTGTGTGTGTGTGTGTTGCAGAGTGTGAGGGGTGTATGGAGCAAATGTTGTCTTGTTTTGTTTTTTTGTAGAAATAAATATACAGTAAATTAATTAAATCTACATGTCCTCCCCAACCTCTCTTCTTACCTTTTGTGAAGAAGGGAGGACACTGCCCTGGTAGTCCAGTGGTGGTGATCTATAGCCTGCAGCTCCTCTGGCTGCAGGCTATCTTCACTCCTCCTGAGCTGAGCACTGTTTGGAGTGTTACCATGGCAACGCGCAGCAATGCTGCACACAGAATGCTCGTGGGAGGAGAAATCTCCTCCCAGGTCCTTCCCTTCCTCCCAATCATACAGGTCCTCCAGCCCTCTCTCTCCTCTAATGAAGGGCCTCTGGGCCAGTGAGGGAGATCTTTGATCTCCCCACTGGCCTAAGAGGGCCCACTGAAAGAGAGCAGTGCCGGCTTTCCATTGGCCGCAGGGGAGATCAAAGGATTTTTCATGTTGGCAGGGCATTGCACTGGGGCCCCCATTCTTGTGGGGCCCCCGGGCAACTGCCCAGCATGCCCATGGGGAAAGATGATTAAGATTAAGTGGGATTGTTGTTGTGTCTTAACTTTGTTAGTGTTTCATTGGTAGACATTAACGGGTTGAAAAATAACAAATATACAATTGTTAACTCAGGTCACCTTGGCACTTAGTAATATATAAGATAAGATATACTGTGCATACAGATACATTTTTCTTTTCTGGACTATAGATTATGGAGTAGTATGAAAAATATAAGCAATTTTTTGGCCTACTGTCCCAGTATATGAATCATGTTTTGTTGGAATTTAGTGTTTGTTTTGTTTACCTATTGTACAGCACTGAGGAATATGTTCGTTCTACATCAATAATTGAAATAGAAATAATTGTAATTGTAATTGTAGACTAATTTGTCATTGTATTTGCAATGTTATAATGTGTTGTAAGTGAAGATACTAGGAAATCCTATAGCTTCATTTACTTGGGTTAATTACTTGAACACCAGGACCTTGACTGGCTTAATGGTTAAAATGTTTTTAATAAGCTTAGAAGACAGATTTAAATTTATAGAAACATCTCCATTGATGTGCACTTATGCCTTGTAGTAAAGTTTACCATCTGCTTTAATTCTACTGTTGAAGTAATTTTCAGTCTATAAATATCATGGCATACACTGCACATATTTGGGCATTAAATGTAACATTCTCATTCGAACAAAAAAAACGACCATCTCTCTTACACAAGGAATGCTCAATATACATGTTTTTACTGATTTATGGGTCGCAAGTTAAAAATGAAGTTGGAAAAAAACGAAATACATTACACAGCATAAAATTGAAAGGAGAGTATAAAATATGCATAGGAATTTTATATTTTCCAGATTGCTATGTTTCGTGTGGGCATTTTAATCATTCTATCAATGAGTATATGATGAATACATTGGAGAGTGTGGTCAATTAGTTTCTCTCTCAAGTAATAATGTATCGGGTGCTAAATTGTTTATGATACATTTTTAACTCCTCCCATGCATCTGAATCCCCCAACCCACATAAAGGAAGGAATTTTCCATACCATTGCTGGATTGGCATTGACAGCTATATCCACTCCATCTTGCTGTCCTATCACTTTCTGCTCCCTCAAATTACTCTACGTCAGGGTAGGAGGTAAAACACAAATAAAATATTTTTTACATATCAAAGAAAATGACCTTCATAGGGTTTTCAATGACATGATAGGTTGAAGGTAATGGAGAGCCACTTGCATTGATGCTCTAAAAGTTAAGAGGAGTTTCACTATATGGACATTGCAGTGTATGTGTGTCTTTTTTAAGGTACATCTAATCTAAATGAAAATGTCAGATATTTAAGATATTTTGCACACATTTATCACATTATCGATTTTGCTAGTATATTTTAGCTTGCAAGCTTATTCGCTCTTCATTTGATTTAACTAATAATGAAGAATCATGCTTGTACACATCATCAAGTCAGTAGGGAGATGTGTCTATGGTGTTTGTTCTGTATGTACAAAAGTGTTTTTTTTGGGGGGTTTTTTTAGCAGAATTGTGATCAACTTAAACTTAAGTATTTAATTTAATGGGACATTAGAGTCACCAGAACAATTACAGCTTAATGTATTTGTTTTGGTCAGTATAGTTAGTCCCTGCAGGCTTTTTGCAGTAAACACTGTCTTTTCACAGAAAAGGCAGTATTTACATTACAGTCTAGGGACACCTCCAGTGGCCACTCCTCAGATGGCTACTAGAGGTGCTTTTTGGGGCAGCACTGCCATTCAGTGTCTCCACCCTCTTCATGTAAACACTGAACTTTCCTCATTGAGATGCATTGATTAATTATATTGAGATGCTGAGTGGCCTAAGGGTAAGCATTGTGATTCACTCAGATTATCACTGAGCCAAGGAGGCAGATCAGGGGCAGAGCCAGCACTAACAGACTGGAATAAAGGTAAGATTTTACAATATTTAGGGTTCACAAGGACTAGATAGTGTTTTAAAGTATAGGGCCCATTTTTACTGATCTCACAAATGTACAATTGGTGTCAGAAAGTATTAGAACTGTGGGATTGTGATGAAATCATAAATGGCCATTCATCAGACATTAACGTGTTGACTGGTATATCTACTGAAATAATTAAGTTTAAACATGAAACAGTTAATGCCACTAGTTCTCTTCTTTTTTCTCTCTCTTTTTCTCCACATAGTAAAATACAGAGCCATATAAACCTGAGAGCACAATGCATTATGGTACCTTAAAGCAATACTAAAGGTCGATATATATGAATTGGAATGAGAGCAGCCACTACTTGTTACAAATTTGCATAATTGTTCCTGTCCATTAAGTTGTTCTTTTCTGATGGAGGTTTTGGAGGGAGGTAAGTTATAAAATTACCAAGGCTGAAAAAAAGGCATAAAACCCATCAAGGTCAAACTTTCCAAGGTAACATCCTCATAGAGCAAGCTCACTTTTTCCTTTGATTTATTTTCAATGTAGTAAGAAAAAAATCTTACCTTTCAAAATTAAATACTTGAGAATTGTCCTTAAAACCAATATAAACAATAAAAATAAATGAATGTATATATCAAACTGCTCCACCCTGATCCAAGCAACTCCATACTTCAAGAGTTATCACAGTGAAAATATACATAAAGAGAAGAAGGAATCCACACAGAAAAATAGAGAAATATAAAAATGTTAAATCAGAATTGTTTCAGTTTTTTCATATATGCAATAAACTTTAAAAAACAAAGAAAAAAATAAATAAAGAATGCTATAGTAGGGAATACCAAAGTGGGTGAATCTAATACAGTAATAGGTAATATTGTACAGCTGATGCCAATCATTGATTATGGGGATGTAGTATATGCATCTGCATCGCAATCCCACATTAATAAACTCAACACATTGTATAACTCGTTCTGCCGATTTGTGCTACAATGTAATTACAGGACCCACCATTGTGACATGCGAAAAGAACTAAACTGGCTGTTGCTGGAATCCAGACGCACCCTTCATCTTTCCAGCCTTGTGTTTAAGAGCTTTTCTGGGGAACTCACACCCTACCTGAACACAATGCTTTCCCCGGCTGTTCCCACTTCCTATAACCTCCGATCCAGTACCAACACTTTACTTAGTCTACCTCAATACAAAAAGAAAGCAGCCCGATCATCCATCTCCTACAGAGCACCGCAATTATGGAACGACCTCCCACACAATTTAAAATCTTCCCTAAGCCTAAAGTCCTTTAAGAGATCCCTCTCTACATACCTCAAAACAGAATGCACCTGTCATGGTTGATTATATAATTCCTACCTGTTCTATGTTAAATTTTGTATTTATTGTGTATAAATATTGTTTTTGTATTTTATTGTACCCTAATTGTAACAATGCAATGATTTGTGGACCCAGGACATACTTGAAAACGAGAGAAATCTCAATGTATCTTTCCTGGTAAAATATTTTACAAATAAATAAATAATATAACAAACAGTAATGTTAAAGGGACACTATAGTCTCCAGAACAACTACAGCTTATTGCATTTGTTCTGCTGAGTATAATAGCTCCCTTCAGGCTTTTTTCATGCAAACATGGCCTTTTCAGAGAAAAGACAGTGTTTACATTACCTCTAGGGACACCTCCAAGTGACCACTCCTTAGGTGGCCACTGGAGGTTGTTCCTGGGTAAGTGCTGCCGAAAAAACATCCCTGACATTCAGTGTCCCCACGCTCTGCATGGAGATGCTGAATTTTCCTCATAGAGAGGGATTGATTTAATGCATCTCTATGAGGAGGTCCTGATTGGCCAAAACAGCATTTGGCCCGCCCCCGTGCCAATTTTAGCCCTATGTGAAAGCATTGGATTGGCTCAAAATCGGCAATTTTGATGATGTCACAAAGGGGGCGGAGCCAGCACGGCGGACCCGCGCTGCGCTGGAAATACGGTGAGTTTAAAACTTTTAGAGGGGGACTAAGTGTGGCAAGCCACCTAAATGGTGGGTTAAACACTATACACTTTTGGCTTTTTGCTGTAAACATTGTCTTTTCAGAGAAAATGCAGTGTTTACATTACAGCCTAGTGATAACTCCACTGGCCACTCTTTTGAAAGCTGCTAGAGGGGCTTCCTGGGGGCAGTGCTGCCGAGTACCCAGCACTGCCATACAGTGTCTCCATTCTGTGCATGCAGACACTAAACTATCCTCATTGAGAATCATTGATTCAATTAATCTCTATGAGGAGATGCTGATTGGACAGGGCTGTGTTTGACTTGTGCTGGCTCTGCCCCGATCTGCCTCCTTGAAAGACTCAGCCAATTCTATGGGGAAGCATTGTGATTGGCTTATACCACCACTTCTGATGATGTCAGCAGACAGAGGCAGTTCAGAGACAGACAGGGGCAAAGCCAGCAGCTGCAGACTTGAATACAAGTAAGATTTTACTATGTTTAGAGAGGTCCAGGCGGTGCTAGATGGTGGTTTTAACATAATAGGGTCAGGAATACATGTTTGTGTTCCTGACCCTATAGTGTTCCTTTAAATCTACAGTATGAGGTATAATTTGGCAATCATGATAACACAAAAGCTTTTCAAAATTAAGGAAGTGGGGAATTTAAACAAATACCGTTGAAAGATGTTGTATATAAAATAGCCACAGCAAGTAAATATCACCTCAGTCTCTCCAAAATAAAAACAAGTTTTGTTGTAAGATAAAACTGTACAAAACATTTCTGATGGAAGCCTTGTGTGCAAATGTCCATCAATATTGAGAAAAGAAGCCTCTTTGTTTAATATATATATATATATATATATATATATATATATATATAAATATAAAACAAAAATTGAGAAAAGCCAAAAATTCCAAAAAAAGATGGGCATTATCATACCAGTTAGCCATATATATATATATATATATATATATATATATATATATATATATATATATAAAAAATTAAAAACAAAATCATTAAGAATAAAATATGTATAGGTCTTATGAGGCATTCATGGAGACTCCACTGGTTTCATAGAAACATAGAATGTGACAGCAGATAAGAACCATTCGGCCCATCTAGTCTGCCCAATTTTCTAAATACTTTTAATTAGTCCCTGGCCTTATCTTAAAGCGGCACTGTCATGCCGAACTTACCTTTCCTCAATCTCTTCCTCTTCTCCCCCTCTCTCGGGATCTGTTATTCGTTTCTTCCTATCTTCTTTAGTTTTCTTTAAAATCATAAGACAAAGTAGGGACTCTTTGTCTTATGGAGGATTCCTCCGCTTGACCAGCTCTGACCAGCGGAGGAGCAAAGTGTGCTTCATTTCCGCTGGTCAGAGCAATTTTCCCATGATCCCTAGCGTTCCTCCCAGTTCCCACAATGCTTCCTGTCAGTATTGCCGAACGTCCTGTCACTTAGACAGAATGCCGGCAAAACTGCCGAATTGCATCCTAACAGAATGAGAAGAGTTTCTCCATTGGTGTTATGATGCAATTCGGTACTTTGATCGTATCGGAATTTCATTCTAATGAATAAAACTCCGATCCTATTCATTGCTGTGGCTGCATCTTGCAGCCGCTTAGTAGATAACTCCCTAATTCTCACGGTATTAGGGAGCTATCTACTAAAAGGCTGAAAGACCTAAATTGGTCTTTCAGCCAAATTTACTAACACTAAGTAAAAATGACTTGGTATTAGTAAATAATATGCCCCTACTCGCTATACCGCGAGTAGGGGCATGTCTAGTAAGCAGTGAGCAGCCTGTGGCTGCTCACTGTAAAAAAAAAAAAAAATATTGCCCCCCACCCCTAAACGACGGGTGGGGGCCGTAAAGTAAAATAAGGGAGGGAGACCTATTGTCCCCCCCCCGGCCCTCACCCCTGAGCGGTGGGTGGGGGCCATAAAGATAATGAGGGGGGGGACCTACTGTCCTCCCCCCCCCGGCCCCCACCCCTGGGCGGCGGGTGGGGGCCATAATAGTAGTAGGGGGGGGACCTACTGTCCTCCCCCCGGCCCCCACCCCTGGCCGGCGGGTTGGGGCCATAATGGTAATAAGAGGGGGGGGGACCTACTGTCCTCCCCCCCGGACCCCACCCCTAGCCGGCGGGTGGGGGCCATAATGGTAATAAGAGGGGGGGACCTACTGTCCTCCACCCCCCGGCCCCCACCCCTGGGCGGCGGGTGGGGGCCATAATAGTAGTGGGGGGGGACCTACTGTCCTCCCCCCCGCCCCCACCCCTGGCCGGCGGGTGGGGGCCATAATGGTAATAAGAGGGGGGGGACCTACTGTCCTCCCCCCCCGGCCCCCACCCCTGGGCGGCGGGTGGGGGCTATAATAGTAGTAGGGAGGGAGGGGGGGGACCTACTGTCCTCCCCCCGGCCCCCACCCCTGGCCGGCGGGTGGGGGCCATAATGGTAATAAGAGGGGGGGGACCTACTGTCCTCCCCCCCCCGGCCCCCACCCCTTATAAAGCCTTGCCCCGCCCTGCAATTAGCCGAAGAACACTCTGATTGGTGGGTTTAAGCCAATCAGAGTGCTCTTTGTCATTTTACAAGCGTGGGAAAGTTCTTTGGAATTTTCCCATGCTTGTAAAATGACACAGAGCACTTTGATTGGATGGCTTGAAATCCATCCAATCACAGTGATCTGTGTCATTTTACAAGCGTGGGAAAGTTCTTTGGAATTTTCCCACGCTTGTAAAATGACACAGAGCACTGTGATTGGATGGCTTGAAATCCATCCAATCACAGTGCTCTGTGTCATTTTACAAGCGTGGGAAAGTTCTTTGGAATTTTCCCACGCTTGTAAAATGACACAGAGCACTGTGATTGGATGGATTTCAAGCCATCCAATCACAGTGCTCTATGTCATTTTACAAGCTTGGGAAAGTTCTTTGGAATTTTCCCACGCTTGTAAAATGACACAGAGCACTGTGATTGGATGGATTTCAAGCCATCCAATCACAGTGCTCTGTGTCATTTTACAAGCGTGGGAAAGTTCTTTGGAATTTTCCCACGCTTGTAAAATGACACAGAGCACTGTGATTGGATGGATTTCAAGCCATCCAATCACAGCCCTCTGTGTCATTTTACAACTGTGGGGAAGTTCTTTGGAATTTTCCCACGCTTGTAAAATGACACAGAGCACTGTGATTGGATGGAGCCATCCAATCACAGTGCTCTGTGTCATTTTACAAGCATGGGAAAATTCCAAAGAACTTTCCCACGCTTGTAAAATGACACAGAGCACTGTGATTGGATGGCTTGAAATCCATCCAATCACAGTGCTCTGTGTCATTTTACAAGCGTGGGAAAATTCCAAAGAAATTTCCCACGCTTGTAAAATGACAAAGAGCACTCTGATTGGCTTAAACCCACCAATCAGAGTGTTCTTAGCCTAATTGCAGGGCGGGGCAAGGCTTTATAAGCCTTGCCCCGCCCTGCGGAGCTCAGTCTGCGCGGAGCCCTCCATGGGTGAAGATGGATTATTTTTTTTGCGCTCGGGTTTTTTCTTTTTCGTCTGGTTTTTTTTTGCGCTCGGGTTTTTTATTTTATTTTTAGTTCGACGGCTATGATGGTTTTTTATTTGGCCTTTTTTGGGGCTGAAAAATGAAGATTTTAGAAAAAAGAAGACGTCGAATGGTAAGTTTAATTTTACTTTACAGGTTAGCAATTTTATTCCCCCCTCACTATTTTTTAGGGTGAGGGAGGTAGGTAGGGGCATTTTTATTTGGGTGGGGGGTGGGTGACTAGGGGCTTGGGCACCAAAAAAACGGAATTCGGCATGACAGTGCCGCTTTAAGTCTAGGATAGCCTTATGTCTATCTCACGCATGCTTAAACTCCCTCACTGTGTTAACCTCTACCACTTCAGCTGAAAGGCTATTCCATGCATCCACTACCCTCTCAGCAAAGTAATGCTCCCGGATATTATTTTTAAATCTTTGCCCCTCTAATTTAAGACTATGTCTTCTTGTTGTGGTAGTTTTTCTTCTTTTAAATATGTCTCCTCCTTTACTGTGTTGATTCCCTTTATGTATTTAAACGTTTCTATCATATTCCCCCTGTCTCATCTTTCCTCCAAGCTATACATGTTAAGATCCTTTAACCTTTCCTGGTAAGTTTTATCCTGCAATCCATGAACCAGTTTAGTAGCCCTTCTCTGAACTCTCTATAAAGTATCAATATCTTTCTGGAGATACGGTCTCCAGTACTGCGTACAATACTCCAAGTAAGATCTCTTTCTACTGCCAGGGCCGGACTGGGGATACAGAGCAGCCCTGGAAAAAAAATCTATGCCAGCCCCATAAAGATACGGTCTCCAGTACAATACAAGGTCTCACCAGTGTTCTGTACAATGGCATGAGCACTTCTCTCTTTCTATTGCTAATGCCTCTCCATATACAACCAAGCATTTTGCTAGCATTTCCTGCTGCTCTATTACATTGTCTTCCTACCTTTAAGTCATCTGAAATAATTACTCCTAAATCCCTTTCCTCCGATGTTGAGGCTAGTAGGGTATCAAATATTCTATACTCTGCCCTTGGGTTTTTACACCCAAAATTAATTATCTTGTACTTATTCACATTAAATATCAGTTGCCACAGTTCTGACCATTTTTCTAGTTTACCTAAATCATTTGCCATTTGGAGTATCCCTCCTGGATAAGCCTCCTGGCTTATGCCTCCTGGTAAGACATACCTTACCATCAAGACCTTTTGCAATATCACTAATACAAATATTAAATAGAATGGGTCCAAGTACAGATCCCTGAGGTACCATACTGGTAGCTAGACCTTGCTTTGAATATACTCCATTGACTACAGCCCTCGGTTGACTGTCATTTAGCCACTGTCTAAACAATTGAACAATATTGGAATCCAAATTTAAAGATTGCAGTTTATTGATGAGCCTTCTATGTTGAACAGTGTCAAAAGCCTTACTGAAATCTAGGTAAGCAAAGTCCACTGTACCACCGTGACCTAATATTTTAGTTATCCAATCAAAAAAATCAACAAGATTAGTTTGGCATGATTTCCCTGAAGTAAACCCATGTTGTCTCTGATCTTGAAATCCATGTGATTTTATATGTTTAACAATACTCTCCTTTAACATGGTTTCCATCACTTTCCCCACTACTGAAGTAAGGCTTACTGGCCTATAGTTGCCCGACTCCTCCCTACTACCTTTCTTGTGAATGGGTACAACATTCGCTAATTTCCAATCTTCTGGGACTACACCTGTTAACAATGATTGGTTAAATAAATCCGATAATTGTTTTGCTAGTACACCACTAATTTATTTTAATAACTTTGGATGTGTTGCATCAGGCCTCATCGACTTATGCATCTTTACTTTTCACAGTTGAAATATAACCTCTTCCTCTGTAAACTCACATGTAACTAATGACCCATTTGTCCTTTTTCTTAACTAAAGTCCCTCTCCTTGTCAGGGCTCCGCGGGCAGCGGTGAGGGGAGGCTGCAATCCGCTCGCAGCTCTCACCCTCGGTCCGTCGCTGCCCGCAGTCCCCCCTCCTCTTACCGTTCGGCGAGCGGCGTCCTCTCCTCTTGACACGCCGCTCACGTCCTCTCCTCCTCCTCCCCCCAGCGGCAGCATGTCTAACGCTGCACGCTGGGAGCCGGCACCCATATCAGTACGCCGGGGTCACTCACGTGACCCGGCGTTAAAGCGACAGTACAAAAATCACAGTGGGGGGTATAGATACCCCCCACGTGTGTTTGTTAATTCTGATTGGAAGTTATCCAATCAGAATTAAGGCTAGGATATTTATACTTACCTTTCCTGCCTCTCAGTGCCCTGTTGTGGTCTTTGCTTTATGTATTGATACTGAACGTGTGCTTTCTGGTTACGTACTCTCTGGCTTGTTATACTGACTTTGTGACTTTCTCCTACCCTTTGACCTCGGCTTGTTTATCGTTATTCTGTTTTCTGGTTCCCCTTACTCGGCTTATCTCCTGACTATTCTGTGTGTGCTTAGCCCGGCCACTCTAAGGTCCGGTACTGCACACTTTCTGTGTGTGTGTCTGTGTGTGTGTTAGCGTGTTGGGTTCCCCGAATCGTGACACTCCTTCATTTTCATCTGTAAATACTGAACAAAAATATTCATTGAGGCAGTCAGCTAGACCTTTATCCTCTTCTACATACCTTCCTTCTTTTGTTTTTAATCTAACTAATCCATGTTTTACTTTCCTTTTCTCATTTATGTATCTAAAAATGTTTTATCTCCTTTTTACTGACTGTGCTATTTTCTCTTCTGTGTGTGCTTTGGATGCACTTATAACTTGCTTAGCCTCTTTCTGCCTAATCTTAAAGATCTATCTGTCTTCCTCACTCTGTTTTTTTGTATAATTACGAAATGCTAACTTTTAGATTTTTACTATTTTGGCCACTTTTGCCGAGTACCACAGTGGTTTCTTAATTTTTCTGTTCTTCCTGACAAGCCTAAGTGAATTTTCTGTTGCTTTCAGTAGTACAACTTTGAATTAATCCAGTTTCTCCTGAACTCCATTTAAACTGCTCCAGTCTAACAAGGACTCCTTTACGCATATTCTAATTTTAGAAAAGTCTGTTTTTCTAAAATCTAAAACTTTTGTTTTTGTTTTGTGTGACTCAGTCACTGATTTTATATTAAACCACACTGACTGATGATCACTGGATCCTAAACTTTCACCTACAGTAATATCGGATACCAAATCTCCATTTGTTAACACTAAATCTAGTATGGCCTCCTTACGAGTTGGTTCCTCAACAACTTGTTTTAGAGACAATCCCAGTAGGGAGTTTAGAATATGTGTGCTCCTGGCACAAGCAGCTATTTTTGTTTTCCAATTCACATCCGGAAGATTAAAGTCACCCATGATAATAACTTTGCCCTTTATTGTCATTTTATCCATTTCCTCAACTCATAGATTATCTAACTCTTCTCTTTGTCATGGAGGCCTGTAAATCACTCTTACATGAGTTACTGTGTGATTTCCAAATTCTAATGTAACCCAAATGGACTCTATGTTCACCTCACTAACTTTTATTAGGCTAGATTTTATGCTATCCTTCACATACAGGGCCACCCCTTCTATGTCTTTTCTATATAAGGAGTACCCTGGTATTGCTATATACCAGTCATTTTTCTCATTATACCATGTCTCTGGAACAGAAACTAAATCTACATTCTCAGTTGCCATTATTGCCACAAGTTCATGGATCTTATTCCCTAAACTGCGAGCATTTGTAGAGATGACTCTAAGCTTATCATTTTCTAACACACTCGTTACAGTTACTTTCTGTCCTTGTTTTGGGGGGCAATTGGATCGATGTTTTATCACCCTTTTTCATTGGCTATTAGGCTTACAAGACAAACATACCAAATTCTAAAATCGCTCCACATAAAAAGTTTATTTTACTCCTTGTGCTTTGTGACCTGTAACTACCAAAAAAAACTTAAAATCCCAGACACATTATATATTCTGTAATTCAGAACAACTAAATGAATTTATTTTTAATTACTTTCCTTAACCTGCACTAATTATGTACACATTATTATTGCAAAAACTGTAAAAAAAACACACAAAAATTCATTTTTTTGCATATTTCTGTATTTTTTTTATAATAAATAAGCATTTATATATATATGTGTTACATCAAATTAAAGCCCTTTCTGTCCTTTAAAAAACGGTATATAATATGTGTCGGTGCAATAAATTAGTAAAATGCAAATTGCAGTTGAACGCAAATAGCAAAAAATGCAAAAAATGCCGTTGTCATTAAGTGAAAGACAAGCTTCTGAAACTCTGTCCTTAAGGGGTTAACATGGTGGCGTTTCCCCTACACTGCATGGATCTGTGCGCTATTTGGAGAACTTGGGCGCTCAGATCAAGGCTATTTGGGGATGTATTATTTGTGGGGTTATTGTATATTTGTATGTTGTTTTGGGGTATTTTTATGTTTTTGTGTTTGCCTTTCTGTTATTCAAAAATGTCTCACTTATTGAGACATTTACAAACTTTTTTTTACAAAACTGTGTTGGTGGGACTTAGAGTTGAGGATTCGATGTGTTTAGCTAAATTAACTTAATTATAAACTTGCATGTATACCTTTTATATTGCATGTTACTGGAGAACTTGCTAGTGTTTAAAAAAATATAGTAATATTCAGGGCCGGCCTTAGGCATTTGGGCGAAAAATCTTCACAGCGCCCCCCCTTCCCCTCCCACTCACCCCCACTCCTTCCCCCTTCCTACACACCCTGTCACACACACACACACACACACACAGGCAGACAGCCATATACACACACATACACAAACACACTTGGCAGTCATACACAGACAGCCACACACAAACACACACACACAGACATAGAATGTGACGGCAGATAAGAACCATTCGGCCCATCTAGTCTGCCCAGACAGTCATACCTAGGCAGTCACACACACAAACACACACACAAACACAGGCAGACAGCCACACACACAGGCCGGCAGTCACACACAAACACACAGGCAGACAGCCTCACACACACAGGCAGACAGCCACACACACAGAGGCAAACAGCCACACACACACACACACACACACAGACAAACACACACTGACAGACAGCCACACACACACAGGCAGACAGCCACACACAGACAGACAGTCACACACACACAGAGACAGACAGTCACACACGCAGACACATAGGCAAACAGTCAGACACACACACACACACTCACAGGCAAACACTAACAGAAACACACACTAACAGACACAGACACACACTAACAGACACAGACACACACACACTCACCCACATTAACACATTTTTAAAGATTGATTTAAACACCCCCCCCCCCCCAGCCTCCTTACCTTTGGGAATGCTGGGGGGGGGTGTCTACTCCTCCCTGGTGGTCCAGTGGCTGCTGGGCGAGCGGTGCTGGCTGGCTGGAGGGCGGCTGGCGAGGGAGCACTTCCTCTGAGCTGTCTGCTCAGCTCCCTCACGCGCCTCAGAGTGAGGCTGGGAGTCGGAATATGACGTCATATTCCGGCTCCCAGCCTCACTCTGCGGCGCGCGAGGGAGCTGAGCAGACAGCTCAGGGGAAGTGCTCCCTCGCCAGCCTGCCCACCAGCGCCGCCCGACCGCCCAGCAGCCCGCCGGCATGTCTGTGAGCCGCAAGGCTAACAAGACATTTGCCTTGGGCGTTTGGGGGCGGCTTTTTTTGCTGCCCCCTGGAAAATGCCGCCCAAGGCAAATGCCTTGTTTGCCTCGCGGCTAATACACCCCTGCCGTGTGAGCTATGCGGCCGCAGGGCGCCCCCTGCTCCATGGCACCCTGTGCGGCCGCACAGCTCGCACACCCCTAAGGCCGGCCCTGGTAATATTGTAAGTCTTCTCTAATAGTATGTTTTTATAAAGAGATAAAAAATAGATTAAATAGAATACAAATAATTTAGATTTGGTGTTTTTTTGTGGTATAAATAGAAATATAAGTAATTAAAGGAAGACTATTGGATCAGGAACACAAATGTGTATTCTTGATACTATAGTGTTAAACCCACTATTTAGGTCCCCTGCCCCCCTGTCATAGCAGCGAAAAGGTGTTTAAACTCACTTTTTCTTACACGCTGTGCCGATCTCACTGCAGAGGGCGCTGCCTGGCTCTTCCTCCATGACTGAGATCATCAAACTTGATGGTAATTAGCCAATCCATAGGAAAGCATTGCGAGGCTATTACACAGCAAAGCACTGCTCTGTGGCCATCAGTATCTCCTCATAGAGATGCATTGACTCAATGCATCTTTCCGGGGAATGTTCAGTGCATCCATGCAGAGAGTGGAGATGTTGAATGCCAATAGTGACTGCCACTAGAGGTGTTACCAGGTGTTACTAAGCAGTAATGTTAACACTGTCTTTTCCCCAAAATATTAACATTAAAAAGCCTGCAGGGACATGCTAGATACACCAGAACTCTACATTAAGCTGTAGTTTTTCTGGTGTCTATAATGTCCCTTTAATACACATAGGCATACTTATTGTTCACAACATGACCTCTTGTTTAACTTTATCAGTTTGTTTCCTACACATTCTCACCCTTCATTAAACTCAGTTATAGATAGGGTCACTGAGGCTTTGGTAATAGTACAGACAGGGCTGGATTAAGAGCCCAGTGGGCCTGGTGCTGACAATTATGATGGGCCTAATTACGGAATCTTATCGACCAAAAACACTAAAACAGTCATACCTCCCAAGCGTCATGTATCTGATGGAGATGGTGTTGGAGGGAAAATCATAGGATGCAGCTATAAGAAAACACATACTCTATGCCAGTGTTTCCCAACCCAGTCCTCAAGGCATACCTACCAGTCCAGGATTTAAGGATTACCCAGTTTTGTCTAAGGTGTTTTTAGAAAAAAAAAAGAAAAAAACACCTTATACACAACTGGGTCACCCCTAAATCCTGGACTGGTAGGTGTGCCTTGAGGACTGGGTTGGGAAACACTGCTCTATGCTAATCTCTCTCTAATTTATGCTTTCATCTTTCAAGTAAATCCATAACCCCTAACAGCAGTGTCCAGTGAAGCAGGAAGTCAAAGGGTGGGGTAAAAGGGTGTGCCACTGGTGCGAATCATGTGACCAGACCTGCCAAAAGGGGGTGAACATGCCCAAAAAGGGGGCATGTTTATCCAAAGAATTGGAAGGTCAGCCTGGCATGAATGCATGTCAGGCTGCCTACCAATCCTGCAGGCTGTCCAACTAACGGCATACTATGCAGGCAGCACCCTGAGCTTGACATAAATGCATCTAATGATGCACTCACTCCATGCTTTCTAAGGACTTTACCCTAGCACCCGCTGGTCCACTTGGCTCCTTACCTTCTTACTAGCAGGCAGAAGTTCCTGGTATATAGTCTGAGACAGAGAAAAGGTGTATGTAGTGAGTATAGAAGAAAGAAAACATGCCACAGTGTTAGAAAGACCAACGTCTGCATTACTTAAACTAATTTTATTGTCAGCCAGTCCACACAAGTTTGTTCCCATACATCCCTCTTAAGCTTCCAAACTTAAAGGGACACTATAGTCACCAGAACAACTGCAGCTTATTGTATTTGTTCTGGTAAGTAGAATCATTCCATTCAGGCTTTTTGCAGTAAACACTGTCTTTTCAGAGAAAATAACTCCTTTGGCCGCTCCTTAAATGGCTGCTAGAGGTTATTCCTGGGGAAGTACTGCCTAGTGTGCAGCACTGCCATTCAGTGTCTCCACCCTCTGCATGCAGACACTGCACTTTCCTCATAGAGATGCATTGATTCAATTTATCTTTATGAGGAGATGCTGATTGGCCAGGGCTATGTTGGACTTGTGCTGGCTCTGCCCCTGATCTGCCTAGTTGACAGTCTCAGCCAATCCTATGGGGAAGTATTGTAATTTGCTCAGACCACCACTTCTGATGATGTCAGCAGACAGTCAGTTCAGAGGCAGAGCCAGGAGCTGCAGACTTGAATACAAGTAAGATTTTACTATATTTAGGGAGGCAAGAAGGGGCCAGGGTGATGGTTTTAACATAATAGGGTCAGAAATACATGATTGTGTTCCTGACCCTATAGTGCTCCTTTAAGAACGAGTATGTGAAGAGTAGTTAAGGTTGCCACCTTTCTTGGAAAAAAATACCAGCCTTAATCATTTGTATAATTAATTAGTTAAGCGTGACATCACATGATGTAAATCACAAGGAGTGACATCAGAGAAAATTCTGTAAAATCACCAACAAACTACTCAGTTTGATTCTGCTGTATAGATGGATTGCTCCCAGTGTCTCCCTGTCTCACAGTGTCTCAGTCTTGCAAGTCACCCAGTGTCTCAGTGTCCCTATGTATCACAGCGTCAGTGTCCCCATGTCGCCCAGTCCCCTAGTCCCCTAGTCCATTTTTCCCAGTGTCTCAATGTGTCCCCATGTCACTAGGATACTGGGGACACTGAGAGACATGGGGACACTGAGACATTTAGGGAAACTGGGAGAAATGGGGACACTGAGACACTAGGGACACAGGCACTGGGAGACATGGGGACACTGAAACATTTGAGGACACTAGGGACACAGAGACATGGGAACACAGTAGTGTTCCCATGTCTCTGTGTCCCTAGCCAGTAGGGTAGGGGACACTGTCTGGGAGACAGACACTTGGGGACACTGGGAGACATGGGGAAAGTTGTGGACATAGACATGGGGACACTGGGACATATAGGGACACTGAGAGACATGGGACACAGACACTGGGAGACTTGGGCACACTAGGGACACTGGCTGGGGGACATGGGGACACTGGGAGACAATGTCTCAGTGTCTCCCAATGTCCCTATGTCTCACAGCATCCCCATGTGTCTCAGCATCCCCATGTGTCTCAGCATCCCCATGTTTTCCAGTGTCTCAGTGTTCCCAGGTCTCCCAGTGTCTGTGTCCCCATGTGTCCTAGTGTCTCAGTTTCCCCTAGTGTCTGTGTCCCCTAGTGTCTGTGTCCCCTAGTGTCTGTGTCCTCTAGTGTCTAAGTGTCCCCATGTGTCCCTGCTGCCTTCCCCCCCCCCCCACCCCTCACTTACCTGAGCTGTAGAGCTGCTGTCTGGACTCTGTGCTGTGTTGCTGCTCCCCCACAGATCAGTAAGTAGTAGAGAGAGGCAGGGATATGCTGTAACTTCCTATCCCTGCCTCTCTCCACAGACAGTGACCCCTACTGGCTGGTGCTGGTATTACAGAGTAATCTCCATTTATTCTGAGAAAAATACCTGCATTTGTACTATAGCCGGTATTACTGCAATACCAGCATGGCTAGGCAGCATCAAATACCGGCTGTGCCAGTAAAATACCAGTCAGGTGGCAAACCTAAGAGTAGTGTGTGTAAAAAAAAAAAAAAAAGTTTTTTTTTTTTTTTAAATGGGCCTATTCCATGGGCCTGGGCCTGGAGCTGCAGCTCCATCAGCCCCTATGTTAATCCGGCCCTGAGTACAGACTATCTGATGCTATTAGGAAGATTGTAGGTTCGTCTTTTTCTTTTTATTTTGTTAAATCAACTTCATTGTTCGCAACCTTGCAATATATTACCTAGAGAAGACATCTATGTATCTTGTAAGGCTATATAGAACATTGTGTTCAATTTAATCTGTATTCCAATTTCTATTGTTAATAAAATAAATTATATGTTAGAGTAATAGAAAAGCACTATTACAAGACAATGAAGCCATCATATTTCCAATTGTTTTCTTACTAAATATCTTGATGTGTTTTAGTGTTAGACACATGTTTGACTTTAGTTTTAAACTTCAGAAAAGTGTTCATTAGGTACTAAAGTATAGGTCAGGGGCATGTGGGTTACCTTTACAAGGCACGCAAGGTTGCCAACCCAAATGTGTCTGTGCCCCAGCTGTCCCAGAGTGTCTCAGCACTTAGTAAGCAGATGCAGTCAACACAGGGCACTATACCATTGCAATACTGTGACTTACTTATAAAGAGCTAGAATGTAGTAAATGGGACTGCATCCATGGGAGATGTCCCTGTATCAGACCAAAGGTAGGTCAGAGGAATGGTGGCAAAAACTATCTGGTCACATACACAATACCACATACAGCCCACAACACACACAAAAAGATCAAACGCAACCCACCTACACACTAGACATGTGCAATTCGTTTCAGGCCGAATATGAATTCTGACGAATTTTGGGAAATTCTGACATTCGGGTACTTCCGAAAGGCTGAATTGCCGAAGTGCCGAATTACCGAAGTGCCGAATTACCGAGGTTCCGAAATTACCGAATTAGTAAATTATGCCCCTACTCGCTATATAAAAAGCCATAATAACGCTGTGTAAAATGACACAGAGCACTCTGATTGGTGAATTTCAAACCAACCAATCAGAGTGCTGTGACAGGTAAATGTAGAGTGCACATCAGCTGGTTTCCTTAACACACCAATCAAGTTACCAAACCTCTCCTCACCTGAATTCATTTAACACACTGCATACTTACACTGGTTTAAACACTCATTGATATTTGTGTGTGTTTGTATATATGATCTACATATCTATATAATACACATTTTCTCTAATGTTCTCCCTTCTATTTTTCACTTTAACACTAACGTCTCTGATCACTAAAATATCCCTATCCTTTCACTCACCTGTCCCTGGCAACACAAACCTCATTACTTCCACCTTACTCCCCTCCCCTCTCTATTCATCCCATGCACTCTACACATACCTTTCCAGCCTATCTCCACCAACTCCTCCCAAATCCTCTACATACATACCCTCCTACAAAACTTTCAAATCCTACTCCCACCTTCACTTCCTTTCTATCCTTCTGCTCCTAGCAGCTGGTGATGTATCTCCAAACCCCGGTCCCCTCTCAACAAACACAGCACATACTAACCCAAGGACCCACACTAATCTCATACCCATCTCATGTTCCTCTAGATCCTCCTTCAATACTGCCCTCTGGAACGCACGCTCTGTTTGCAATATAACTAAATCCACTGCTGTCCATGACTTCTTTATCTCTCATTCAATAGATTTACTAGCCTTAACAGAAACCTGGCTCTCCCCCTCTGACACTGCCACCCCTGCATCTTTGTCATTCGGTGGTCTCCAACTTACCCACAACCCAAGAAACTCTGAATGTAAAGGTGGTGGTGTTGGGTTTCTACTCTCCCCTCACTGCTCTTTTAAACCTCTTCCCACCCCCCCTTCCCTCTCTTTCCCGTCATTTGAAATACACTCAATTCGCCTTTTCAAACCCTTCTCCGCTAACATTGCTGTTATTTACCGTCCCCCTGGTTCCCCTCTTCTCTTCCTTGACCACTTTGCTGCCTGGCTACCCTATTTCCTCTCTTCTAACATTCCATCCCTAATTCTCGGGGACTTCAATATTCCTATAAACCCACCTTTGACCTCTGCAGCCACTAAACTACTTTCAATGACTTCCTCCCTCGGGCTATCGCAGTGGGCAAATTCTCCCACCCATGTAGCTGGCAATACCCTTGACCTAATCTTCACTTATGCATGTACAGTAACTAATATCTGCAACACTCCATATCCACTCTCTGATCACCACCTCTTATCATTTGCTCTTGCATACCCCCTCATCCAACAACCTCAGGTTAACCCCCCTCAACTCAGGAGGGACCTTAATTCTCTGGATCTCCAACAGTTGTCAGCTGACATTGATTCACAACTGCTGTCCATCCCTTCCCTCTCCTGTCCTTCACTGGCCATCTCCATATATAACTCTACTCTTACATCTGCCTTGAACACTGCAGCGCCACTCCAAACAAGCACCTCAAGGAGGACCCGCCCCCAACCATGGCATACTAAATCAACGCGCTACCTGCAAAGATGCTCCCGTTGTGCTGAACGCTCCTGGAGGAAGTCTCGTACCCAATCAGACTTTCTCCATTATAGATTCATATTGTGTTCATACAGTGCAGCCCTTGCCCTTGCCAAACAGTCCTATTTTTCTTCTCTCATTAGTTCATGTTCCCGCAACCCCAGGCGTCTCTTTGACACCTTTAATTCTCTTCTTCGCCCTGCTGTGGCCACCCCCAAAACTAACCTTACTTCTGATAACTTTGCATGCTACTTCACTGACAAGATTGAACAGCTAAGGAAAGAATTCTCCCCTCCTTGCCTTTCTGTTTCTCAATCACACATAGATCATGCCATTCCTACCCTTCAGACATTCTCCCCAGCTACTGACCAAGAGGTGGCTGCTCTTCTTTGCTCCTCTCGCCCCACCACTTGCCCGCTCGATCCTGTCCCATCTCACCTTATCAGATCTCTCTCCACTTGTCTCGTGCCTTCTCTAACACACATCTTCAACTGCTCGCTCTCTTCTGGCATCGTCCCTGCTGACCTTAAACATGCCACTGTAGTACCTATACTAAAAAAAACATCCCTCAACTCATCCACCCTCTCTAACTACCGTCCCATATCCCTGCTCCCTTTTTCCTCAAAGCTTCTGGAAAGGCTTGTCTTTACCAGTGTGTCTCATTTCCTCAATTCCAACTCTCTCCTTGACCCCCTTCAATCTGGCTTCCGCCCTCTCCATTCTAAAGAGACTGCCCTTATCAAAGTCACTAACGACCTAATCGCAGCTAAATCCAAAGGCTACTACTCCATACTAATTCTTCTTGACCTCTCAGCGGCCTTTGACACCGTTGATCATGCTCTCCTTCTTCAAACTCTTCAATCGCTTGGTCTCTGTGACTCTGTCCTCTCATGGTTTTCCTCTTATCTCTCCCAACGCTCATTCAGTGTCTCCTTTTCTAATGATACCTCCTCCCCTCGCCCTGTCTCGGTTGGAGTCCCCCAAGGCTCCGTCCTTGGTCCCCTTCTATTTTCTCTTTATACTGCCTCTCTTGGCAAACTTATTACCTCTTTTGGATTCCACTACCACCTGTACGCTGATGACACCCAGCTATATCTCTCCTCCCCGGACCTCTCCCCTGCCATCCTGCAACGTGTCACTGCTTGCCTTTCTTCCATCTCTGACTGGATGTCCTCCCGCTTTCTGAAACTCAATCTCTCAAAAACTGAGCTCCTTGTCTTTCCTCCTCCTAATACTGATCCTCCTCTTTCGCTCTCCCTTCAAGTTTGTGGTACCAACATCAGTCCATCTTTGCAAGCGCGCTGTCTTGGCGTCATACTTGACTCTGGTCTCACCTTTGAGCCTCACATCCAGCATGTTGCCAAATCCTGTAGATTCCATCTTAAAAACATAGCCCGCATCCGCCCCTTTCTTGCACCAGATACTACCAAGGAGCTTGTCCATGCTCTGGTAATTTCCCGCATGGATTACTGTAACCCTCTCCTGATTGGTCTTCCCAAAAGCCGTACTGCACCCCTACAGTCCGTAATGAATGCTGCTGCTAGACTGATTTTCCTCTCTAGTCGTTTCTCTCACACCTCACCCTTCTGCCAGTCCTTACATTGGCTTCCTGTATGCTATAGGAGTCAATTCAAGGTACTAACTCACACCTATAAAGCACTGAACAACTCTAGCCCCTCTTATATCTCCTCACAGATCCATAGGTATGTCCCTTCTCGGTCTCTCCGCTCTGCCCGTGACCACCTCCTGTCCGTTGTCCGCACTCGTACGGCCAACTCACGCTTGCAGGACTTCTCGCGGGCGGCTCCCTTCCTATGCAATAGCCTGCCTACCGCCATCAGACTCTCCCCTAGTCTTGCATCTTTTAAGAAGTGCCTTAAAACCCATCTCTTTAGGAAAGCATATGGCCTCCAAGACTAACCTTTACCTCACATACCTGTCTCTTGCCCTCTCCTAAAGGGCAGTCCACCTTATTTGATTGCAAATTCCTGTCCTAATGTGTTTTACACCCACCTCCTATAGAATGTAAGCTCAATCGAGCAGGGTCCTCTTCAACCTATTGTTCCTGTAAGTTAATTTGTAATTGTCCTATTTATAGTTAAATCCCTTCTCATAATATTGTAAAGCGCTACGGAATCTGTTGGCGCTATATAAATTGCTATAATAATAATAATAATAATAGAGACTTACCTGTCAGTCTCTTCATTTACCTGTCAGAGCACTCTGATTGGATGGCTTAAACCCACCAATCAGAGTGATCTGAGCTTAATTGCAGGGTGGGGCAAGGCTTTATAAGCCTTCCCCCACCCTGCAGAGTTCAGTCTGCGCGGAGCCCTTGCCGGGTGAAGAAGGATTTTTTTTTTTTAAGTGCGTCGGTTATTATGGCTTTTTATTTGGCCTTTTTTGGCCTTTTTTGGGCTGAAAAAAGAAGATTTTAGAAGAAAGAAAACATCAAATGGTAAGTTTTTTTTCAGGTACTTAGTTAAATGGCCCCCCTCATTATTTTTAGGGTGAGGGGGGTAGGTAGGGGCTAATTTTGGGGGGAGGGGTGTGACTAGGGGTTTGGGGACCCCTAGTCACCCGGGGAGGGGGGGTTATTTTTTTTTTTATTTAGGGCCCCCTCCCTCTGTTCAGGGGTGGGGGCCAGGTGGGAGGACATTAGGTCCCACCCTGAATTAGTATTTTAGAGCCCCCATCCACCGCTCAGGGGTGGGGGCCAGGGGGGAGGACATTAGGTCCCCCCCCAATTAGTATTTTAGGGGCCCCCACCCACCGCTCAGGGGTGGGGGCCAGGTGGGAGGACATTAGGTCCCCCCTAATTAGTATTTTAGGGCCCCCACCCACCACTCAGGGGTGGGGGCCAGGGGGGAGGACATTAGGTCCCCCTCATAATTAGTATTTTAGGGGCCCCCACCCACCGCTCAGGGGTGGGGGCCAGAGGGGAGGACATTAGGTCCTCCCCCTTATTCTAATTTAGGGCCCCCACCCACCGCACAGGGGTGGGGGCCAGGGGTGGAGGACATTAGGTCCCCCTAGGTCCCCCCCACTGGCTGCTAACTGTTTAATAGACATGCCCCTACTCGTGGTATAGCGAGTAGGGGCACAATTTACTAATACTAAGTAATTTTTACTTAGTATTAGTAAATTTGGCTGAAAGACCAATTTAGGTCTTTCAGCCTTTTGGTAGATAACTCCCTAATACTGTGGGAATTAGTGAGTTATCTACCAAGCGGCTGCAAGAGAAGTTCCGAAATGCCGAAGTGCCGAATTGTCGAAGTGCCGAATTGCCGAGGTCCCGAAGTTCCGAAATTATCGAAGTGCCGAAATTGCCGAAGTCCCGAATTGTTGAAGTCCCGAATTTCGGAATGCCGAACCGAAACAAAACAAAAGTTTTTCCCATGTACATGCCTACTACACACACCTAATTTCACAGACAGCACACATACAAAACCTCAGACAGTTTACAGCCCACATACACATGCAACACCTCAGACAGTACTCACTACACACACATACTGCAACCAACTCACATACACACACTTATAAGAGAGATTACAACTTTACACATTAGGCAGCCCACATCCACACTCATATAAACGCTAATTCCATAAACAGTACACATACACATGCCTAATTTCACCGACAGCCACACACAGATACATACCACCACAAACAGGGTACATACATATATAACACAAATGGCAGCCTACACACAATACTGCAAGCAACCCATACATACTCAACTCCAAACAACTCCCACTACACACACACGCACATAATGCCACACACAGCCTACATTCACACACAAAATTATATGAGCCAACCCCTATACACACACACTCAAACACACACACACACACACACACACACAACATTACAAACAACAATGCATACACAAACTACTTGCAGCCCTTATATGTACTCACATAACACCTCAAAGGTCCCACACACTTGCATAACACACACAACATATAGCCCACACACATAAACAGCCTTACAAAGCATCTGACACATCAATACATAACACAGGCCAAATTCTTCAACATACCTGAACGCTTTTTCGAAAAAAAAATTGAGTCAATACCCTTGGGTACTTTAACCCCGTAAGGACACGACATGTGTGACATGTCATGATTCCCTTTTATTCCAGAAGTTTGGTCCTTAAGGGATTAAACTTTTACTTCAGCATAGCACAACCAAAAGTTTCCTACTCCGGTATTGAACACTATTATCATGCCAATGTATGTCATTGGCTCCTATACCATAGAATTATTATTATTATTATTATTATTATTATTATTATTATTATTATTTATAAAGTGCCAACAAGTTGCGCAGCGGGAATTCATACTAATAAAGAAAACGGAAAGCACTTTGGAAATAAATTCTTTTGTCTCTTATTTTTGGGATGCTATGAAAATTGTGGAGAGTTATTTTTGGCACGTACAACAAAATGGCTCAACACTACAGGTTGTCAAAATAAAATCTTGAGTGAGACAAAATAGTCATTAACTTTTCCAGGAATTTTAAGGAACACTCCAATCATTTAAAGCACTTGTATGCTAAAGTACTTTATGTGTGAAGAGAGTGTCCTCTTTTTTCATTGAACAAAAAGTGCTGATTTCAAAAGAAATTGTCAATAGAAATGAGCACTTTGATAAATTAACTTTGTTATTCATCCTTTGCTGTAGTTTAGCTGGAATCACCCTGTTACTTTCTGGTAGTTTAGCTCAGTGGAGGTAAATTCAAGAGGCAGCAATTGCCAAGAGCATCTGCCTTGCAATGATGTCTCAGTGAACTGCATTGGCAAGGCTGTGATTGGACAGACACAGGAAGTCTGGGTGGTGGAAGAAGGGCAAGAGACTTTAGACTCTAGATGTCATCTGGTGTTGTTTGTCTGCAGTTCCCAACAGTATAATGTTCTTGTCATTAGTCCATGGCCATAGGTTGGTGGTTACTGGTTTGAGTTTCTACCATAATAGAGTGAAAGGTTCAATTTTATGGATGTAGGTCTGTTTTTTAAATTACATTACTGACTGTAACTACCATGTTACTATATTATACATGAATAAATCTATTGAACCAGTAAAATACTAGTTAACTAATGGCTTTATTTATAATAGGAAACACTGAGTCCCGGCTTCATCTGCTCTTTACACATTGCACTCACCTGCCTCTCTGTCATGTTTAAGATAATATTTAAAATATAAAATGTCTGAAAATTGATAGTTTAAAACAAAAAGATCTATACCATATTGATATTTTACATAACTAATGAAAACAAGCCATTTGAAACGAGTTGTGACCAGAATATTATGTACAATCTTCAAAGAGAAATGTATTATGTCAGCCGTTCACTGGAAGGTCTGCTTTTCTATGATTTGGACTTTATTCTGACTGCAGGCCATGGGCTTATTGAATCCACATTTGCTGCCAGTGAAGCAACAGTTCAGTTCATATTGAATAACTGCTGCAGATTTGATGATAAATGCTGGTTCTTCTCTTTCTGGTGAACTCTTTGTAAGGGGATAAAAGCAAATACAAGGATTCAAGGGATTTGATTGGGTCGTCATCCAGCTGACATTATAAAGGAAATGTGCTGTGCAGGCCAGTACCCTTTGCACGCTAAGCTTCATCTTATGCTCTTTGTTTGTTTTTTTCTTCTGTAAATATGTATTTTATGACTAAGCAGCCATACTGCAGCCATTCCTCTGGATGTAAATGGAATAGTGATAAGGCCAGATAAAGGGTTAGACTTAATCTGAGAGTTCTATAGGACAGACATCATCGACTTGGCTTTGCTCTCATTTCTTACATATTTACTATCTTCCTTTTTATTACAATAAAGGGCACCTTTCATGAAACATTGACATAATGCTGCTTAGTGGAAAAGAGAAGGTCATGTATACTTTGTATTATACAGCTTTCTATGCAATCCATAGATCTAATTTTATTAAGTTGTTTTTGTATTCCGATCGTTGACATGAAAGCGACGACTGCAAATATTGCCATAATTTGTAATAGTGACATTGCAAAATTTGGCGATTGCTATTTGCAACTATCCTATTAATTTATAGTTATCCTCTTGGAAGAGGAGATACTCTGTAGTTAACACTATAAAAAACATGAATTCCTGACCCTATAGTATTAAAAATCTAGCCCCTAAGCTGTAGTTGTTCTGATAACTATAGTTTACCTTTAAGTATATTTTAGTTAATATATTGGCTTGCAATTTTATCAACAAAATGTATGCATTGAATGTTTAACGTCCTAGAAATGGCGTTGTCATCTAAATGTTTTTAGGATAATATAGCCACCTTAAGTAGTGAAATCTTGGTACTGTAGATGTATCACTAGTGTTTATATGCAATATGTGCTTTTTTATACCATAAACATTTGGCCTAAATAGTTTATCCTCTGAGGGTGTGCAGTAGGTTCTAAATCTGCATCATTTAGCACAAGGTTCCCTAATTTGGTTCCCCTAAATCAATTAATCTGGAAAAAAAATGGTTTCTGGAGTTTCAGGTTTCACCTTTATGGCATTTTGGTCTGTGTGAATTTTGTCATTTCAGGAAAAATCATTTAGACAAACAAAAACATTGCAAAAATGCACCTCTTAGAGTACTGCAAAATATATACATAACATAAATATTATGTATATATTTTGGAGTAAATAAACCTCGAAAGAATACAGAATTAATTCCGGAGTCCAGCCAGACTCAAAAAAGCCCCAATAAGTCTATTATATGGTTATATTTATTAAGGTAACAAGCTCCAGAACCAGACTATCAGCTTCACAGAATGCAAGATGACATTTAGATATAGTCTGGTTTTCTACATTAGATTCCTATTGTAAGCTTTTATGCAAGGCTACTGTCACGGTTCTCACCATGCAATCCAGACAGCCAGGCGTTGATCACTCCACAAGGACCAGAAAGAGGATTTGAACTTGAGACCTTCTGCATCCTAAGTCTGCATTCCTGCCTCTGAGTCACTTCAGTACTTGTGAAGCTAGCCTTGTTTATCCGGCATTGCCTGCAGCACTAGGGGGCTGGACTTCACCAGTGGCTCCCACCTGTCAATCTAAGTCCACCTGATGCAGATGGATCATTATCCTAGGTATATAACACTGCCTCTCCTAAGGGCAGTGTCAGTTTGTTGTTTCTTATTGCCCAAGACTGACTTGGCTTGTAACTTCTGCTTGTGGAATCTACGTTATTGCCTGTTTGCCGCCTGCCCTGACCTTTTTGATACCATGTCTGACTACTCTTCTGGATTTGCCTTTGTCTGTTACCTCGTACACGGTTATTATTCCTGTCTAGCCCACGTGCACAGATTCACAGCCCTGGTAGCTTCTTACCTGGTTAGTACAGACTGTGTTTATCTGCAAGGGTGAGCATACATCTCTGCACTTCGGACTCCAACCAAGGTAAGCCGTGACATAATGAACTGACCCTCATGGAGTCTGCAGAGATGTGCAAGCTGCTTACCCAACAATTGTCCAGCCTGGCCCAGACTGTTTCGGAGCTGCAGCGAGAAGTTACATTTCTTAAAGGAACAGTACTCCCAGCCCCGGAACCTACTTATTCTGAGCCATTCATTGTTATGCCTGAGAGATTTGACGGTAGCCATACATCCTTCCAGTACTTCAAGGTGGATTGTGAGTTGCTGTTTGCCTTAAAGCCTCTGACATATGTCACTGACTTCATCATGGTCTGAGCTGCTATCAACCTGCATTCTGGACGGATGAAAACATGGGCACACCAGATGTTGCAGGCTAAGAGTCCTGTCCTTGACAGTTGGGGATCCTTCATGACTGCAATGGACTCGTAGTGCAAGACCTCTAGTAAAACCACTGCATCAAGGCCTGCTCCACGTTCCAGAGAATCCCAGAAACGCGAAACCTCCTTGTTGCCTTCATATGATCCAGTTCCTAGGAAGACTCTAGAGGTATCATGTGTTCCTCTTGACTCCGAGGAACCTATGGAAATAGGACTCGTCCAACTCAAAATGACTCATGGAGAAAGAGAGCAGAGGAGAAGCCATGGCCTATGTTTTCACTGTGGAGAAAGTGGACACTTCATCTCTCATTGCCCTGTTCGTCCACCTACGCCTTCAGCTCTCTGACTGGCTACCACCTTTCTTCGTCCTATGAGCTCTGCAGGCCATCCTGTAAAACATCAAAGATGCTGTCATGCCTGTCCGTGCTTTGCCTCCCTGAGTAAATTTCCATCTCTTGCTCCAAAGACATCTGCACCTCCTCCTGAAAACACATCTGTTAAAGCCAGTACTATCACCACTTCCTCTCTGCTCAAAGAAGACCTACCTGTGGATTGTACATACGCCTCAAATGGTGCTAAAGTCCGCATAAAGGATTTGGAAATGTTCTAAAAGGCATTGCAAGCCGCAAACTCCTTTTCTGTTGATTTACCAAAGGCAAAAAGTTCAGAGGATGTGCCTTCTGGAATCAAAGTACTTACCACCTGCACTGGTATCCTCAAAGACCATGACGACTCTCCAGTGGTACCAGAAGCTGGTACTATGGGGCTCCTTACTGTGAAGGAACTCCTCTCTGGGGACTCTGATATCGAGGGATGTTATTCTACGAATAACCTGTTCTTAAAGGGGGTGTTAATGAATATTTCCTGCATCAGGAATTTTCCTTTGTCATGCCATGGACTTCTAAGAAATTTGGAACACTCTGTATTTCTCCTTGTCCTCAAACCAGCTGGTGAGGAGCCCCAATGAATGAGACAAGACAATGTAAGGTTCAAGGGGACTTCTAACGTTTAATGGACTGTGAAACAGGTTATATTCAAGAGGAAGCAGGGGTGGTCTTACAAGCATTATCCAATAATAGCATAATTCATCAATCTTATCTCAACATATCTTATCCTATAGCTATCTTTCAGGTGTAATGGGGGAGTACTAATTACAGTTTCAGTTTAACTACGCAGCTGAAATAAAAAGTTACTACGCACTCATAAATTGATATGTTACTACGCAGTTAGAATTACAGAAATAGAAGACAGGAAATAAGACCAATGCTTTGAGACAGGAAAGCTTATAGCTCTGTCTAGGGGTATATTCACTAAGCAATGTATATAGACAAAGTATTATTTCCAATAGCTGACATGTGCCAAGTTAGACAATTTTAAACGGACTGGGCATCCGGTCATCTGTAGCTTGAGCCTTGGGTCACTAAGCATTGTATATAGGCAAATTGTACTATTCCCAACAGGGGGTGGGTGGGGTGGGTACTGTTATGGTTCTCACCATGCCATCCAGATGGCCAGGTGTGGTCACCCTACAGGTGCCAGACAGGTGATTTGAACCTGGGCCCTTCTGCATCCTAAGCCTGCTTTCCTGCCCCTGAGCCTCTTCAGTATGTGTGGACCTAGCCTTGTTTATCCAGCACTACCTGCAGCCCTAGGGGGTTGGACTTCACCAGTGGCTCCCACCTTTCAATCTAAGTCCACCTGAGGCAGATGGATCATTATCCCAGGTATATAACACTGCCTCTCCCTAAGGGCAGTGTCAGTTTGTTGTTTCTTGTTGCCTAAGACTGACTTGGCTTGCGATTCATGCTTGTGGAATCTACGTTATTGCCTGTTTGCTGCCTGATCTGACATTTTTGATACTGTACCTGACTACTGTTCTGGATTTTCCCTTGTCTGTTACCTCGTAGCTGGTTATTGTTCCTGTCTAGCCCCCGTGCACAGATTCACAGTCCAGGTAGCTTCTTACCTGTTTACCATGGGCTATGTTAATCTGCAAGGGTGAGCATACATCTCTGCACTTCAGATTTCAACCAAGGTAAGCCATGAAAGCTACGAATGTTGAGTTCTTTGCTATTAAACACAATTTTCCCTATAGGTGTATTACAATCCAGAGAGGAGTTATAGTCTGCATTACATAGATGGCTATATTCTCATATAAATTAATGTGGTCACTTTGTCCATCAGGAGTGTGAAATTGTTGCCCCCTCAAACCTATGAACCATCACGCTGCTATGCAAAAAGTGAAATCATGATCAGGACGGTTCCCCCCCTGTCTAGTTAATATAAGGTCCTGAGAATGTCCTCCAGATTTGTTAAATGTTCAGTGGGATTTGGTCTAGTGTGCAGGTAACATTTTTCAGTTTTATTATTGTTTTTTTTTCTACCCATCTGCCTATGTGTGAAACTACATATTTTTATTATTTTTACAAAATGTAAAATCTGTATGAAGGCTAATAAATTGCTATGCATGTTGATCATATAGTTAAATATGGCAACTAAGGAAGCAGATGTTAATGGCCATTGGTTTACTATGGCACTTTTTTCTGTTAATTAAATCACTTATTGTTAGTGCATGTTAAATATAATACACCTCGCATGTCTAGAAAAATTCATAAATACTCACAGAATTACTTTGTTTCAATTAACATTGTGAGCTCATTTTGGAGGGACCTACATTTGCTGTATGTCATATATGTTTTCTTAGAATTAAATGTTTGTCTTCCTATTGTACAGTGCCATGGAATATGTTTGCGCTATGTAAATAATCGTAATTGGAATTATACCATTATTTAACACTTTTTTCATAGTGCAAACTATAACTGAAATTAAACTGGCTTATATTACTAACATATCATTGGAAATGCAATTCAGCTGCAATCTGCTGTAAAATCTTCTCCAAGCAACAATTTTATTAATTTTATTCATATAGATGGCCAGAGGCAACACATGCTGTACATGATTTAAACGAAATTATAACACACTTGTATGTTTGAATATAATTTCCTTTTAGTTATGGATCATCTTCCACGGAGCAAAATATTCTGGATAAAATCTGAAAACACATATTAGCAAAGTTCGTAGAGACTCTATGGCACTCCGTTTGTAAAATTTTGCACGTTGCAAATAAAACATTTCGTTCACATAGCCAGAAAACTACATGGAAAATAAAAAGGGTGGGAATTGTAAGAAGTGAAAAAGAACATTTATTTGCACTGAAAGGAATATTTAAGAGCCATATAAATACTTTACATTTTTCTTGAAATATGCTCCTTCATAGCCAGGTTTATGATAGTTATATAAAAAAAAAAAGGGAAATAAAATATATGAATAGAAGGAAACAAAAAAAATGAAGTCACTCAAACCACAACAAAGTGGGGAGCGAAAGCTGGATAGTAGGTACGTATCTTGTTTAAATAACTGTTAAGTTTAGCTGGACCAGCACTAAATGTACATATATACACACATGTGTCTCAAAACTAGAAACAAAGTAAGAAAATGACTAGCCTTATAAGGCTTCTCCACTAACTCATAATTGGAGTATAGGGTCATCCAGTAAATTGCTTAAACTAATGGTAGCTTTATGAGACTGCTTGTTTTAGCCCAGGATTTGCCTTGTCCCCAATCTAGATTAACATAAATATACCATATATCTACTGCTTTATGACACATGTTTATACTTATAAGAATAGGTGGAAGAACGTGAGATGTTTACATATTTCTTCCATTATTTGTGTAAATATTCCAATGTAGAATTTAGAATCCATATGTATAATTTACATCTATTAAATGTTTGTGACTGATTGTAACCATCTTGAATAAACCTATACTTTCAGTAGTGACGGTGTTACCTTTAGACTGAATGTTTGATATATAGGCTGTCACAACCTTAGTTTATTCAAATCCCAAACCAGTTTTTCTTCTTTTTTTTTCTTTAAAAAAAAGGGGAAACATTTCAGGCTGGAAAGGAATGATTACATCATCCTAACTTAGCACGCCCATCTACCGCTGCCCTAACTGCTGAACGGCTGGGCAATTAATCTACCAAGTGAGTCTCTCCCTATATAAGGAGGGCCACACACAGTGCCTCTTTTTCCCCTGACGAAGGTGCACACGCTTGTGCACCGAAACGCGTGTCAGGCATTATGTTCTGAGTGGATGTTGGGCACCTATCACCTATGCTCTTGGGATGTCTATTTAATATAGACATACAGCGTTTTCACTGATTTACTTATTCTCACTCTTTTTATTCTGTCTCTACTAACTATCTAGCCAGCTTACCAGGGAGAGAGGCTTTTTATCTTACTATACTATAAACTTTCTAATTAACCTTTTGTTAGGACTGTATTACTCCTTTAGATATTGTGTCTATTGGTCTCGGACACCTCCACCAATAAGGTATTTACATCAATCTAGATTGGGGACATGGCAAATCCTGTTAAACTGTTTAGAAGATATACACCAAACAAAAAGATGTGTGCATTTAATTAAGCATTTTTCCATTGGGGGTATAGCTAAAACAAATACTAAAAGCATCACTTTGTTTGTCTGCTGCCTTTGAAAGCCCTTACCTTGTAACCCTGCCAAAACTTTTTGTGACTGTCCAATCACAGACTTCCCAATGCAGCTTAATAAGAAGTCTTGGCAAGGCAGGCGCTCTGGGCAATTGGCTGCCTCTTGAGTTTAGCTCCACTGAACTAACCAAACCAAGAAGTTAAAGGACCATTTGTCTGACAGCCAAAGGTGTCTAAGAAGGTCAACTTTATACTGAAATCTGCACTTTTTGTAAATTAAAAAAAGGACACACTCTTCACACATAAAGCACTTCAGCAAGCTGAAGTACTTTAGGGGTCCATACTATTCCTTTAAGTTAATGTGTCTTCTGAATACATGCTAAATAAATTTGAGCAGAGTCAATAAGTTACATGTAATATATAAAAAAGAAACCGGTAATAATAAAATCCTTAATATAGAACAAGTTACTGATGGCAAAGGAAAGAAAACAGAATATGTTAATTAACAATTGTTATCTGGTGCTTTTCAGTTGTTTTGAGCTCAAATTCTTTCTGTATGCAGCCTAAGACAGTAGAAATGGTAAT
This sequence comes from Pelobates fuscus, assembly GCF_036172605.1. Lineage (NCBI taxonomy): Eukaryota > Metazoa > Chordata > Amphibia > Anura > Pelobatidae > Pelobates > Pelobates fuscus. The sequence continues at coordinate 331,647,054 of NC_086319.1, forward strand.
TTAGAGAACACAGTAGTACATTATTTTTAGGAGATAGAAATAACAAAAATGAGAACAACTGAAAAACAATATATTTATTTTTCTCTTAGCATAACGTTCTAAAACAATGGCATATCAAACTGTGTTTATTTTTTTTTAAAATTAAATCAAAAATACAATAATAATTTAAAAAATATATCACAAATTCATCTCTCCTTATCGAAGGTGAGCGTGATTCAAGTGAAGCATAAAAAAGTGTGTCTTTTTTTCTATTCCAGTTGACTTTGGTTGGGTCACAGTGATAGATCTTAATTCTGTTTGATGTCTCACAGCTGATAGCTCAGACTGAAAGATCTCCTCATATCAAACAGAATTACAACATAGCCCTATTATCTCATTAGAGTCATTTTGAGGCTTAACCCACCCCTTGATGATTAGAAGAAAAAAATGACAGAGTAGATTAAGACATATTTTACCAGTCAATTCCTTGTGAAACATTAAAATTTGCTATAAATCACACCATGAATTGCAAATTTCAAGATTATGCAGTACACTATAATTTTGTTACACATAAGCTACAAGCATGATCGGATCTGAATGTTATGGATAATTAAGTCATAAACCTTAGTTAAAACCAATATTTTAACATATTTCATTAAGATGCATCAGCCTTTTTTCATTCATAAACCATTACATCTGAAACTATTTATTTATACACTTAAGGGTTTATTTTACTAAATATATATATATAAAAAAACTATGTAGCATGGGAAATTAGTTTGCAAGTTAAAGAAAAAAAGGTGTATTACAATAAGATCAAAAATAGGTGCACTGTGTCTTTAAGACCAAAAGTTATTCAAAGTGCATAAACAAATTTTAACAGTGCAATATAAAGTACACCATACAATAAAGTTCATAAACAAATATGTGCAGTGTTTCACTTGTGTACTTTAACCTTAATGTGTGACAATCAAGTACACACAATAAATACAGACATTTAATAATTCTGTGCAGTATTTAACTTGTGCAAATAACGCTGTGCAATGTGTGACAAAAAAGTACACTCACTTACAATATATAACAAAAGAAAAAACAAACGAAAAAACAAAAAAGGCTGCGCCAGGGGAAATCAATATATAAACGACAATTAGTCCAAGTAAAAAGAGAAAGTCTTATCTAGAATATGCTCCTATGGAGAATGGGAAGTCTGTAGATCCACGGTCAGGGGAAAATTCCTCGTTGATCTCCTTCTTAGGAATGCACTCGTATGTGGAAAAAACAGATACAAAACAGGATAGTGCAATACGTCTGATAGTGAGGTAGATAGGAAATTAAAAGCTGGTATAAAACTCACATTTATAAGAGCTATAACTCGCTCTAGTGTTGAAGGCGTACAGCGGTACAATCCCCGCTTATGGGATATAGGGAAAATTTCCTCCGTCAGTGATATGTTCCACGCTCAAAGGTAAAAGTGAAACAACCAATAGTGCTCACTGGGTAAAATAGTGATAAAAAATATTTTTGTATAAAATGGTACTCACAAGGGAGGAGCAGACCGACTGCTCCTTGAAGATAGCGTTGGTGGTATGATCCCCACCTCGGATTACTTGGAGTCCAGGAAAATAAAATAAAATAAAAATGCCAGATAACAAGTTAATATACAGTGTAAAAAAGATAAATGGCACTAAATAAAAAGTGTCCAAAAAATCTTTAATATTAAAATACACAGTAAAATTCCATAAACGCGTTTCGCCAATGTGGCTTTATCAATATGGATTAAGAACCTGATACCTGGCAGAAAGAGGTTTAAATAACACATAAAAACTTAAAATTGGCGCCAAAGTAGGGGACAGCCAATCAGAATACAAGTTATGAACAGATAAAAGTATGCTTTTAAAATTAGAATAATAATAATAAATACACAATTGGATTCACTTATTATGGCTCCTTGCACTGAAAAGAATTTAAAACGAGGTGTGTTTGATGTAAAATTTACAATGATGATGCGGTCACGTGACCGGCAATCTAACCGCATGGGATCCTGGGATGTGTAGTTAGACGTCGGCGCGCACTGCGCAGCCGCCGACGTCTAAGGGAAGGGGGACGTCGGCTCGCATATGATTGCGGCCGACGAGGATACAGGAGGGGCGGAGTAAGCCATGACGACGGCTCGCGCAAGAGCCGCGGTCGTCATCATGGAAACCAGCTTTACACAGGAACGACGGCCAGCACAAGGCTGCGGCCGTCGTCAGGGTAACGAAAGTGAACGTCGGAGCACACACTCAGTGTGACCGACGGAGGGATGCAATCTGACTATGCCTGATACACTGAAAAGTGTCATCAGGCATAGTCAGAAGCACAAATAATCCAAGTAAAATGAATCCCCAGAATGAAAACAGGGGGGTGAGAGTGTAAAAATACATAGGGAGGGAACATATTAATACAGATAAATAATAAATAAAACAAAGTGAAATACACAATACATAAGAACACAGTGGATAAAAACATGTGAGGAATACATATTAGAAGTGAATTGGGTGACTTTATGAGGAACAGTAAGATCAGTACTTCTACAAACAATACACATCTTACATTTGCAAAAACCTTTGATTTGTGGGAAAAAGGATAGCGGGGCTGCATTGGTTGTTTCTTTAGTAAAATTCTTAGTTAATATTGATTTAAAATTGGGTGCTCCCCTGAAGACTATGTTGGGACGTTCTGGTATGATTTTATTGAGAATTTCGTCTTGCTTTAAAATATGCCAGTGTTTTTTTATAACTTTTTTTACATTGTTACTTTTATTATTATAATTAAAAATGATAGGCAAAGGCATAGGATTATCAGTATTTTTCTGCTTGTATTCTAAAAGTTCATTTCTATCTTTTATTTGGGTATTTTCAATAGTGTCCCTAAGTGCTGTTTCGGAATAATTTTTCTCAATAAATTTGTTTTTTAAAAAATTGGCTTGTTGGTTAAAATCACTTATTTCGGAACAGTTTCGCCGAAGTCTTAACATTTGGCTTTTTGGAGCGCTATCGAGCCAGGGTTGATAATGGCAGCTAGTTTTGTCTATGGCAGTGTTCACGCAAACTTTTTAAAAAAACGTCTTAGTATATATTTTCCCATTTTTTATAAAAATATTAAGATCTAAAAAATTAATTTGCTCCCTGCTATATTCGTAAGTTAAAAATATACCTCTATTGTTTATATTAAGATTATTCATAAAAGAGATAAGTTCATCTTCAGTGCCCTCCCAGATAAAAAAAAAGGTCATCAATATATCTAAAAAATGAGACTAAGTTCGCTCTCCACTGATGGTCGTTAAAAATAGCTTTGGATTCCCAATCCGCCATAAATAAGTTGGCGTAGCTGGGAGCGAACCTAGTCCCCATCGCAGTGCCTCTTTTCTGCAAATATATAACACCCTCTTGTTGGTTCACCTCAAATAAATTGCAATGAAGCAGAAAAAGAACGGGGGAGAGAAAAGGACAAAATAGTGTAATACTGCAAAATATATTATAACAGGTAAGCACATAGATCTTTCACTCATAAGCCAAGAACAGTATAAGTCTGCTTAAACTGTACACCTCTGATAGAAAGGGATTCAGATCAGCAGCATTCTAGGCAGACTTTGTAGCAATCAGGTTCCGAACTGTATTTAACGTATAATATTCTAAAAATAACCATACACCCTTCGTGGTATACTCTGTCCTAATGAAGGTGCATGATAAACAACTAGAGTAATCACCGGCTGTCTCTAGGTCCGGTTCTCAGGCGCACTTTGAAGTTCTTTGTACGAAGAAATTTGGTCAAGTTTTGGGCTCTGTGAGTAGTAATCCAAATACATACTCAATATGAAATAACTAGAACTGATAAGATAGATCCATCTTCCTCTTGCTTGGAGTTGTAACCAAATGGACTCTCTGGATGACTCAAATGTTATAGTTGAATTCTGCAACTGAATGTTTATACATATTGTGCTATTTTTTTTAATTATTATTATTATTATTGACAACTCGTTTGGAGCATTATGACTGCTTATTTGATGTTATTAATTTGTCAATGAATAAAGTATGTAATAAAGACTTTTAAAAAAAAAATTAAAAAAAAAAAGTGATGTGCTTCATATATGTTGGCTTCATCAGTTCTGCCGATCACTTCTAATTCTGCCTTTTTAAGTCTGCATGAAGGGGCATTCATATTAAAGGAAGTCCGATAGTTCTATCTTCTTACTGGCTATCCTCCAACCACGGTAATCTACATAGTTCCATCATAAAGTTCTTCAAAACAACTTGAATAAGAGTGAGCCGCAAAAAAAAATGAAGTCCTTCTATAATTCTCCCAAAGGATAAAATGTCAGAGACAGTAATGAAAAAGCAAAAACAGGATAAGCAATAGGAAGATAGTACTATAACATTTAAGAAATCCACGTACATAATACTGTGTTGGTGGGAGTGCACTCTCCACTACCAGAGAAAATCAGTATGTTCCTAGCAATATATATATACAAATCTCTAAAACACTATAGCCTAATATACTGATGATAATCCATCTCCTACCATTCCAGTGCTGATCTCCATGCTTACATGCTCATTGTAGTCTAATAGTTCATCTTTAAATCAATAATTCTTAAAAGCTCAACTAGACAAAGTCTGATGTGTGATAAACCTAACTTTTCTTAATTTCTCTTTTATTACCTTTAGTTGTATACATTTTCTATGTAATTATTTATTGTATTTCTAACTTCCAGCTATTTTGGCCTATTTCCCAGACTTTTTTGTTATGTTGTAAAACAAAGCAAAGGAGCACAAAAGAGTACAAGATTCCCTGAATTTGCGGAATCTAAAGTGTGTCCATAGAACTCCACTAGGGGATAACCCTTGTATGTATACAGAGACACTTAAGAAAAGGTGATCCCTAGCCAAATAGGTTTGAGAAACACCAGAAAAGGAGTTCTATGAATGCAGTACTATGTATATGCATTAAAAAAAATTTTTATTGTAGGGCATAAACTGGCCCCAGAGAAAAAAGGAAACTTAAAAGACCATCACAACTATAAGCACACAGGGGAGACTGTATATATTACGGCAGAACCAATGGTGTAGATAGGTAGAAAATCCTGTGGTCTGAATCTTTCCATAATCTATATTAACACCATAAAATAGAGCCTTCAATAAAGGATAGTAATTAGGGTTTATCCTAAAATAGAAAAATAAGATAAGACTCAGGATATGAGTGTCAGACAACCTCACAGTTAAAAGTAAACTTCCCAGTAAATGGCTTGGAATAATAGTGATCTTTAGGTACTGATCTCTGTGGAGTAAAAATAAAATTAAAGAGGACCCACAATAATGGATAAAAAGTATCCCTTGCTAGGATCACTCAAAATGTAACAACTCCAATGAAACTTCAATTGTAGAGAAATGTAACCTAAGTAACTTGAGCTATCTAAAGATACTGTGGTATAGATTCTACACTCAAACGAAATAAAATCTGCTCAAATATAGATTCCTAGCTCCTAAGTATTATATAGGCTAAATTCCCAGTAGGATCCATCTCCCCCACTGAGTGAACACATCAAGTAGTGCTGACAAAGGCGCTTTAGTAGCGCCGAAACGTGGGTTAGGTCGTATGCTTTTTTGTTTTTAAACCACAGCACTACTTGATGTGTTCACTGGGTGGGGGAGATGGATCCTACTGGGAATTTAGCCTATGCTATACTTAGGAGCTAGGAATCTATATTTGAGCAGATTTTTTTTGTTTGAGTGTAGAATCTATACCACAGTATCTTTAGATAGCTCAAGTTACTTAGGTTACGTTTCTCTACAATTGAAGTTTCATTGGAGTTGTTACATTTTGAGTGATCCTAGCAAGGGATACTTTTTATCCATTATTGTAGGTCCTCTTTAATTTTATTTTTACTCCACAGAGATCAGTACCTAAAGATCACTATTATTCCAAGCTATTTACTGGGAAGATTACTTTTAACTGTGAGGTTGTCTGACACTCATATCCTGAGTCTTATCTTATTTTTCTATTTTAGGATAAACCCTAATTACTATCCTTTATTGAAGGCTCTATTTTATAGTGTTGATATAGATTATGGAAAGATTCAGACCATAAGATTTTCTACCTATCTACACCATTGGTTCTGCCGTAATATATACAGTCTCCCCTGTGTGCTTATAGTTGTGATGGTCTTTTAAGTTTCCTTTTTTCTCTGGGGCCAGTTAATGCCTACAATAAAATGTTTTTTTTTAATGCATATACATAGTACTGCATTCATAGAACTCCCTTTCTGGTGTTTCTCAAGCCTATTTGGCTAGGGATCACCTTTTCTTTAAGTATGTTGTAAAACATTCAAATGGTTTGGATTAAAAGCTAGTGACAAGATTAAAAAGAGGTTTAATGGTTCTGTGTTTAATGAACACTGGATCAATTCATCCAGTTCTACAAGAGGTTAACTGGACTGTTACGGCTGTAACTCCAAGCTCTGAGAATGGAATTTAAGACGGAAGAGGCCGCATTATTCACTTGCGAAGGCTGATGAATATCCCTGGCTATCTTATTTAAACATGCATTAACTTTGGTTATGCTGCTTAGCAAATCACGGTCTTTGTACTTTCCATGAGAAAGGCTAAACTGTACGTTCAGGCCCTCAATCTCCAATTAAACATCTAGGAAAGTACTGATTAAATACCAAATCTCGAACGCAGATGGGCAGTCAAACTGATTAAAAAATGGAACTGAGTCTTTAGGAAATATTAAAGTTAATTGAGAAAAGTCTATACTTCTTTTTTTGTATGGTGTTTTTTATTTTTAGAACTTATATGTGACACTATATTGCTGTGACTTTATTTCAAGTAATATGTAAGACAGAGAAAAAAAACAACAAAATTAATTAGCAAAGTTTTATATAGTAAGATTTACACACTCATTATATACATTTACCTTAACATCCTACGAGAGATTGAGTTTATAATTATCAAATCCACCCACAGTCCTTCTTCCTGTTTATTCTGTATTCCTTTTATTGTAGAATAAGCACTGCATGGCTTTGATAATATTCCAATTAGCAGATTCTAAAAGGAAAGCTACATTCATATGATCTTTGTATTCCAGAAACCAATCTATTCACCAGTTTAACAAGAAATATTACTAAGCACCACAGCAGTACAGTAAGTGCTTCATGAGAGAGAGTAGGAGGTCCGGATGGACAGAGACAGCAACACCAAACACTGGTTAAGAGCCCTCAATGCCTTGCTGTACACTATAGGGATGGGTCTACTTATTTATAATTACTAAATACTTATCTTTTTAAAATAGAAATTCTACCTTTTAAAGTACAAAAATTGTTTATATACCTAGATTCCAGACTTAGATAAAAATAGACATGGGCATTTCATGGCAGAGTAGCTCACTTTCAAATCTTGGATCCACAAATAAAACATTTCCAAATAGTCTAATAAGAAGACCTATAATCATACACACGCAAACACATATGGACACTGCGAACAGTCACACAGAGGAATTTATTCACAGAGGCACACAGTAGTATTGTACAACATTTGAGTAGTGCCCACGATGAATAAGGGAGCATTCTGACTGGGGGGCTCCAGGAAGGGAGGGCAAACACCAAAGCCACAGTGGTAAATTAAAAAGAAGTCCAGGCACTCCCAGTAGTTTCCTGAAGCAGAAAGTATTTTATTTAGGAACAGCATACAGCAATGTTTCAGCCCTTTGTCAAGACTGCCTGCTTGAAAAAACTACTGGGTGCGCCTGGACATCTTTTTTAATTTCACAGATGCGCACAGATATTCATTCACACATACAGATGTACACACAAATACACACTCATCATTGCACGTGCAAATACACAAATACATACTCACAGTCACACAAACAGGCATACAGATTGACATAAGGAAAGAGAGAAAGGTGGCGCCACAGAGATAATATATAAAATGAAATATAAGCAAGTAGTAATATAGAAATAAACAATGACCTATAATACAGAGAGAGAACAATAAAAATAATAGGTGTGTATATACACAAAATAATACTAATAAAAAAAAAATATATATATACATAGTCCAAAAAGAGTCCAGTAAAACCTTTGGATGAGAGAAGAATCACGGTTCTATCTGAGGTAGAGACATCTATGGAGTAGTGGGATCCGTATGAAAGAGAAAATAAAATCTAATAGTGCAATGAAACTCAAATAGGTAGCAGCCGATAAAAGAGGTCTATATGGTCCTACTCACATTTTTGAGAGCTAAAAACTAGCTCTACTATAAACAGAGTACAGTGGTATAATCCCTACTTATGGGATATGTGAGGGAGTGATTTACAACACTCCCTCACGTATCCCATAAGTGGGGATTATACCACTGTACGCTGTTTATACTTCAAGCATCTCTGTGAGTTGCAAAGACAGAATGAGTTACAGAAGAGAGGCACCAGCACTGCAGCATTCCGTGTGGGTTCTATAGTGTCTCACTGTCATTGAGGCAGGATAAGATGATGCTCTGGCCAGCAACCTAACACTTTGCCAGGTAGGGACCTCGGTATGAAGTCATACCTACTTAGGGGCCCTCAATGCACCAGGCATTTGTCTAGTGAGCCCTGTGTCCAGTCTGACATGTATATATCTCAATGATAGCTTATTTTTATATATATTTTAAATATATAACAGTGCATTGATTGTAGCACGGGAGATAAGCTAAAGAATTGTAGATCAACCATTCCCTAAAACAAGAATTTCAGATCACTACAGCATTAAACAGTATTTTTTTTTTTTTTTTTAACAAAATGATGAATTATGGTGAGTTATAAAAAAAAAAATATGCATATAAATAGCTGAGCAAAGCAATGGATGGTTTAGTGAATCGTCCCTTTAGTTATTTAATCTAATTATGCATCAGGAAGTATCAACTAGACATAGAAACCTTCAATTAAACATGTATACTCTCTGTAAAGTGCCTTTACCGTATTATCTTACACATTTTGTTACACCCAGGACTTTTAATGTAGTGTAAGAAAAAATAGACCTTGGTGCTAAAAACAAGCAGATGAATATTTCACTTATATGACAAATTCAGATATCAAACAGCGGGGCTGACAGGGACAACATACAACCCAGACAAGCTTGCTCAAAGAATAATTCAAAACTGTACAGAGCTTCAATGAAGCTGTTTGAACTTCCCTTTAACAACACAGGAATTGTCAGAAGTTGGCAAGCTCGCGTGCGCACCATCTGAAGGATCACTGAGCAGCCATCTTAAAATCACTAAGAGAATGATTTCTATTGATTCCTGCTCCCATTCTCAAAACAATTATCACCAAGAGAATTGATTCACGTTGAGCAAGCTCTTGTTCTCCTTAAATTTGCTATCATGAATTTTAATGACACAGGCGTATGACCTTTCAAATAGACTATATTTCGATTGGCTTTTGGTCTTCATGTCATTCTCACAGTTTGCTGAAGCTGTAAACTCGGGAGAACAGAATTTGCCAAGAAATCAATCTACGAAATCCGAAAAAGGTCAAGGCAGAATGCAGTGTACTAATACATTTCATCAAACAGAAATGCTTACGCTCTCGTCTCATATTTAATAAAACCTGATAAGATTCAGTTTAGTAATTGTGTTAGCATTACCACTGTATAGAAGCCATGGGGTTAATGTAATATCTATTCTGTTGAATGAGAAAAAAGGAAGGAATCAAAGGAAAAGAAATTCAATTATATTATTCCAATTTCTCAAATCTGAATGAACATGTTGATCATTCACAATCAGCTCTAAGATACAGGGGATGAATAAGGAAATAAAACAGAAACACTTAGAAATATATTACATTAATGAACTGATTAATAGAAAGTATTGTATATGGAGCAGCAACATTTTGTTGGAACACTCCCACGGGAGGTATCTGCTCTGCCATACTGACACCATAAAATCTGCAGATATTTTGGTCTAATATATAAATCTTAGCACTTATGTCTGCCTAAACAAATCCATTTCAATATAACCTACCACTGTTTAGTGATCCCTGCTGTGCTCTCAACAAGCTGCTCCAGAGCAATAAGATAGTTAGCAGCAAAAAAAAATCAGCACATCAAACACAAGCTCTACAGAGCTTTCAGCAAACAAACAATGGTGTGTTCAAATCGGAAATTTTGCTTTATTGTTGTATATGAGAATTTTAAAGTTGGGAGACTAAACATAGTGTGACGTAGAACACCTCCACCTTTTTGTGATTCCTACAAAATAGTGGAGTCACTTGGATGCCTCACAAATAAGTTTTGTTCCTTTTTATCATGTTAAAAGGAAGACTATACGGTCAGGAAAACAAACATGTACTCCTGACCCTATAGTGTTAAAACCACCATTTAAGTGGCTTTCCCCCCCTTAACCTCCTATAAAAGTTTAAAACTCACCTTATTTCCAGTGCTGTGCAGGTCCGCCTCTATGGTTGAAATCATTAGAATTGATGATCTCAGCCAATCTAATGGGAAAGCATTGGATTGATTGATATTGCCCAGGAGGAGGTATGGAAGCGGAGTCAAACGCAGGCCAGGCCAATCAGCATCTTCTCATAGAGATGCATTGAATCAATGCATCTCTATAGGGAAAGTACAGTGTCTGCATGCAGAGTGTGGAGACACTGAATGGCAGTGCTGCACAGTGTACAGCACTAACTCAGGAAGCACCTCCAATGGCCATAGTCTGAGGAGTGCCCCTAGGCTTTAACGTAAACACTAACTTTTCTCTGAAAAGACAGTGTTTGCATGAAAATGCCTAGAGGGACTGTCTATACTTACCAGAACAACTACAATGAGCTGTAGTTCTGCTGACTATAGTGTCCCTTTAATGTCTTTATGAATGTTGTCTCTATTAGGTGTTTGGGGTTGTATTTGAGTTTAGGGATAGTTTTAAGGGTATAGATTGGGGATATAAGTTAATGTTGTGCTCATATTTATTGTTAGCTGCTGGAATTATGTTCTAAAGCAATAGGGTTGTGGTCTGCATTAATGAAGAACTAAAACTGATACAGCACTGTGTTTGGCTTGCAATGTTTAAGTGATGCCATTTTAGATCAATTAAACCAGGAGTTGTGAGTTACGCCACCATTTCATTGGGGGATGAGGGCTATGGAAACTTTTTTAAACACTCTGTGATCCAGGACTTCCCTTAAAGGACCACTCTAGGCACCCAGACCACTTCAGCTTAATGAAGTGGTCTGGGTGCCAGGTCCAGCTAGGGTTAACCCAATTTTTTTATAAACATAGCAGTTTCAGAAAAACTGCTATGTTTATAAATTGGTTAAGCCTTCCCCCTAATCATCTAGTGGCTGTCTCATTGACAGCCGCTAGAGGCGTTTGCATGATTCTCACTGTGAAAATCACAGTGAGAGCACGCAAGCGTCCATAGGAAAGCATTGTAAATGCTTTCCTATGCGACCGGCTGAATGCGCGCGCAGCTCTTGCCGCGCGTGCGCATTCAGCCGACGGGGCGGAGAGGTGGCGGAGAGGAGGAGGAGAGCTCCCAGCCCAGCGCTGGAAAAAGGTAAGTTTTACCCCTTTTCCCCTTTCCAGAGCCGGGCGGGAGGGGGACCCTGAGGGTGGGGGCACCCTCTGGGCACTCTAGTGCCAGGAAAACGAGTATGTTTTCCTGGCACTAGAGTGGTCCTTTAATGGATTGATGATATTTTGATCTGGTGATTGAATTAATAATTACATAGAAGGTATTTCAGTTCATCCTAGTGTTCTTAAATCCACTGCCGAATTTATTTAGCTGCTTATTGAGTATTATCTCGTAATATAGGATTCCTGTAAAATTGCTTTATATTTATTTTCTATTATTTGAGTGTGCATGGCAATGATCAAACCTAATTATGCCCATAATATGCTCATTAATGCTCATACAATTACTGGTTCCTTGTTGTGTTTATTAGATTGAATCAGATAGTGTGCGTTGAAAGTCTCCTGTTATTTTCTAAATACAAATTCATATATATAAGGCTGCATTCTCTGCATAGCAATTTCTCCATTGATGTCTACAGGAAAATTGACATTCATTAAATGTATACTCTAAGCACCAAACCAAGTTAAGCTTAGTGTGGCAGTCTTTATAGATCATGAAAAAAATAGTTGCGGCGCACTCAGACTACAAAAAAAAATTAAACACAAAGAAGGCTTCTAAATTGCCTATCTAAGAATAAATATGGGGCTTTAGTTCCACCATATGGCCATATGATGTTAAGCCCACCACTGCTTTCAAAGTACCCCAATGTTGGTGGGTCCTACGCTAAAATGTGGGGGACAAATTAAATAGTACTAGTGTTAAAAATAAAGTGTATTATTAAATCCTGTAAGAGCAAAGTGAGTATACAAAAATAAAGTGATGAAAGCAATTAAAAACAAGGTTAAAACTAAACAATTAGAGTGTTAGTGCTAGAATGAATATACTCACTATTGTAGATGATATCTGTGTTGAATGGAGAAAATAATAAAAGCGACTTGACTATTGAAAACTCCTCCTATATATATACACACCTCTGGCCACCTCTAAATGGGCCTTTATAGATCATGTCCTTGCAATCTTACTGCACAATTCTCTGTTATTTAGGAGTTAAATCACTTTGTTTATTCAGGGATGTGTAAAGAACGTGATTTAACAAATTTAACTTAAATTGCAGAAAATTGTGCAGTGACATTGAAGGGACATGAGCTATACACCAAAACGGCTTCATTAAGCTAAAGTTGTTCTGCTGCTTGGCATGTCCATGTAAGCAGAGTTAACCCTCACTCTGGTAAGAGGATACATGACATGTGCACAGTCGCCTTGTCGGCATATGCACTAAAACCCCCCACCAAATACTTATTACTATAAATGACACTGACACCAGGGTTTTGGCAAAAATATATCACAGCTTTTATTTATTAATTAATTAACATAAATTATAAAGGTCATTGTCCACATCAGGCCCACGTTGGCCTGCACAGTTTACCACATCAGTTTACAATTTAACCCCGGGACAATGACCCACCCCAACGTAACATAATAAACATAATACCCCAACATTGAAACATATTAGATTTAACATAGAAACCTGACCATTGCCACCGAAGGGCATCAACCATTGCCACCAAGGGCACCATCCATTGCCACCAAAGGGCACCACCATTGTAGGGGCATACCGAGACACCCCTACACACCCTGGTTCGGAGCTACCTATGAGCTCGAACCTACCAAACCAGTCCAAAGGCCTACCTATTAGCCCTGAACTCCAAACTTTCCCCCCATCTCACTCTTTCCTCCCCCCAACTTTACTCTCCATCCCCCGCCGCCGTGACCAAACGGGAAACACCTGAAAGCAAAGGGAGGGTGGGTGGGACAACAAACAGGTAAGTGTAACTTTGGATTAAAAGTGACCGTTAGACTTAAAATGGCCGCTACTTATACTCCCCTAATAACTCCACCCCACTCCAACCTTAATCCAGCCCCCAACCGCTGACAGCTAGCTGGCCTGTCTCCTGGCAATGTCAAGGCCCATTCCCCTTAGCTACGCTGCTCCATGGGCTACATGACATGTGCACAGTCGCCTTGTCGGCATATGCACAAAACCCCCCCCCCCACCAAATACTTATTACAATAAATGACACTGACACCAGGGTTTTGGCAAAAATATATCACAGCTTTTATTTATTAATGAATTAACATAAATCATAAAGGTCATTGTCCACATCAGGCCCACGTTGGCCTGCACAGTTTACCACATCAGTTTACAATTTAACGCCGGGACAATGACCCACCCCAACGTAACATAATAAACATAATACCCCAACATTGAAACATATTAGTTTTAACATAGAAACCTGACCATTGCCACCGAAGGGCATCAACCATTGCCACCAAGGGCACCATCCATTGCCACCAAAGGGCACCACCAGTGTAGGGGCATACCGAGACACCCTTACACACCCTGGTTTGGAGCTACCTATGAGCTAGAACCTACCAAACCAGTCCAAAGGCTTACCTATTAGCCCTGAACTCCAAACTTTCCCCCCATCTCACTCTTTCCTCCCCCCAACTTTACTCTCCATCCCCCGCCACAGCTCAGAGCTCGACTCCTCGAGTTCCTGAGCGACACCCCCCCCAAGGGAAAAGATCGCCCTCTGGAGGCCCTCCTGGAAACCCAGCAGTAGAAAATCTAAGCCCACTTCTGAGAGGTGAACCCCGTCCCGCCTGTAATAGCCCGGATGCATATCCTCCAACTCTCTGTGCCTAATCACCACCCCCCCGCACGCTTCACATACGCTGCCATGAGTTTGTTAACCTTCCCCTTAATTTTCGCCACCGCGAAGGAGTTCCGCGCGTGCCGCCAGTAAAACCTCGGAACCATTTCCGACCACACTACTATAACCCCTGGCACTAACTCCTTCAACCTGTCCACATCCCTCTTCATACTTTCAATTAATACCTTCTGCGGCAATGACCCCACGTCATTGCCTCCTGCATGCAAAACCGGAGCTGCACCACGGAACTTGGAAAGCCCAGCTGTAGACCCCGATGTCGAACTGCAGCTCTCTGATGTGCCCAGTAAATATATGAGTGGCTGACCACCCATGCCGTCCAACCTGTAAGACATAAAGTACAATGCCAACCACAACACAACATTAACATAACAATCCCTTTGAACCACCCATAGGCCTCACACCAACTTGTCTGGCCTAACGTAAGACCTGAACCTCAGGGATTCCCACCTGCCGATCTTTTTCACCCGATCCTCACCCAAACCCAGCCTCGCCGCTTCCGTAGCCGCGCCAATCCGAAAGGAATGCGTCCCAAACTGTCTTGGGTCCACACCCAACGTGCCCAAAGCCTTCCGCATAACCTTGAGGAACTGGAACTTCGACAGTGAAGAACCGTCCTCGTGCCGAAAATATGAACCACCGGCCGTCGCCCGGACCACCTGAAAGGCCGTGGCGCACGTAACTGGGCAAGTGGCGCCGCCCGGGAGCACCCCCAGCGTAACCAAGGTCCCCTTCCCCATTGTGTCTGTTTTGGACCGCCTCAGATTAATCACCACCTTGTCACTCCACACCTCCACATCCGCTGCCTGAAGCCCCCCCGCCCCATGGCGGTTGCTGCTGACCAGCTCACTGACCCGAAAGCGCCGAAAAAGGCGAAACTAAAAACCACCGAGAACAACTTAACTTCGTAACCTGAAAAACACACCCCGGGCAGGACCCCAACTATCCGCTGCAGCAACTCAAACGACACCGGCCTACTAGAATCCACTGACACTTTCCCCCTCCTCAGACCCTTTAGCGCCTGCCTCACCAGAAAGTGTTTTGTGCGTCTTCCCATCCATTAAATTTGAACAAGAAAGCTAGCGCTGCCAGCTTCCGACCTATCACCGCTGCTGAAGCCCCTGTGGTAACCGACCTACACACGAGCCACAACAGCGTGTCCAACCGGGCCTCCCGCGAGGAGCAGCCCCCCGATTGTCGCACTAGCTCTTCCCATTCCCCCCACACCTTACTGTAAGCCGTCCATGTAGCGGGTGCCAGGGAGTCCCTGACCAGTCCGCCAAGCATGATGTCCCGAGCCGCCACATCTCGTCCGGGCAAGACATCCCTTCCGCCTGCGCGCCAGGGGCCGCCTTCCGAAACCTCTCCCACTGCGAACGAGAACGCATCGGCAATAACATTCAACAGTCCGGGCACGTGCCGTGCCTGAAAAACAATATTAAAACACATACACAACAATACAAAACGGCGGAGAAGCCGTACCACCGGGATAGAGGACGCTGACAGCCCATTCACTGCATCAACTACTGCCATATTGTCAGAAAAGAATACAACCTTCTTGTCCCGCAACTGCGGACCCCACAGTGACAGTGCTACGACTAACGGGAATAACTCCAGGAACGCCAAGTTGCGGATCAGCGGGCTGACCCTCCACTCCTCTGGCCAGGTCCCCGCGCACCATTGCCCGGAGAAATAGGCCCCGAACCCGACGCTACCTGAAGCGTCCGTGAAAAGCTCCAGCTCCTGTGACAAAGCTGCCGGCTCACGAAAGAACACCTTCCCATTAAACTACCGTAAGAATTCCTCCCAGACCTCTAGATCGGCCTTCATAGCCGCCGAGACCCGAATAAGGTGGTGCGGGAACACCACTCCCCCCGTCGCCCGGGCTAGTAACCTGTTAAAGACCCTGCCGACTGGGATCACCCGACAGGCGAAGTTGAGCCGGCCTAGCAGTGACTGCAGCGCCCAGAGCGTGACCTTCTTAGCTTCTCGTACCTCCACCACTGCCTGCCGCAGCGCCACCAACTTATCCTGCGGCAGCCTACACTCCCCTTTGATCGAGTCGATCTCCAGGCCCAAGAAGCTCAAGCACGTCGTAGGACCCACCGTTTTGTCACCCGCCAGGGGGACTCCAATAACGTGCGCCACCCACTCCAAAGTCCTCAATCCCCTCCTGCACTCCTCCGATCCGGGAGGCCCTACACATAGGAAGTCATCCAGGTAATGGACTACCATCCTAGTGCCCGCTTCCAACTTCACCACCCATTCCAGAAACATGCTAAACTTCTCAAAGTATGCGCACGATACCCATGGGTAAACATAAGTCCACATAGTATTCCCCTTCAAAGTGACAACCCAGTAAGTGATGGCACTGCAGATGGATCGGTAAGAGGCGAAAAGCCGCCTCAACGTCCACCTTAGCCAACAATGCCCCCCGGCCCGCTCGCTGCACCAGACTCACTGCCTGGTCGAACGAAGCGTATGAAACCGAACAAAGGGCCTTGTCGATGTCATCGTTAACCGACGACCCCCTAGGGTAGGACAGGTGATGTATCAGGCGGTACATGCCGGGCTCCTTCTTAGGAACCACCCCCAACGGTGATACCCTTAGGTTAGGCAAGGGGGGCTCACTGAACGGCCCCGCCACCCTGCCCAACTGTACCTCCTTAAGCAACTTTTCCCTAACCACCCCTGGAAATTCCCCGGCCGACTTCAGGTTGCGAAGCCGCTGTACCACCTCCCGATCCCGAAACGGTATGACAAACCCCTTGGAAAACCCCTCCTCCAGCAACCCAGCATCCTCCCTGTTAGCGTACTGCTTTAGCCAGGGCAGCATCGCGCCGACCTTCACTGGCGTTGCTCCCAGTGGCAGGGGACGTGGCCGAACCTCCGCCCGCTGCAGAGGCTGACTTCCCCTTCTTAAAGCACCTGTGCAGACCGTGAGTGCCTCCACACCCGGAGCACTCGTGCTTGAAGCGACAGGTGGTCCCCCACTTGCACTGCCCCTCATTGTATAACCAACAGTAGCCCCTTTTCTGGTTGGCCGACACGGCGGTAGAAGCGCCCGTGCCGGCCCCCGCCTGAAAGGGGGACGCTTTTTGTGCCATCATCAGTTTTATCCAGAGCGGTAGGTCCATCTGGTCCCACCACATCCCCGGATTAGCGGCCAGTCGCTGACGAAATTGTTTGTCATACCGCCACCATGCTAAGCCCCCGTATGTCCTATACGCTTCCCAAACCCCGTCCAGGTAACAGAAGAGCTGTGAACAGCGCTCCGCTGCCTTCTCGCCCATCACGCTGGCCAAGATGCAAAAGGCCCTGAGCCAGTTCCCAAACGTTTTGGGGATCTTCCTGTACCGCCGTTTCTTTTCCTCCTCCTCCTTTTTCGCGTCTTTTTTATCCTCCTCCTTGAGGTCAATGTATTCCTCAAGGGGGAGAAGCGAAAAGAGCTCCACGAACTCCCCTTTCCAGATCCTCTCCTTCACCTCGGACTTGAGGTGACAGCCTAAAGGTCCTGCGAACGAAACGTGAACGTTCTGTCTCGCAGCCTCCGGGACCCCCCCAAGCAAATTCTCCCTCTCGGTCGCTACCCCGGGAGACTCCACGACGGGGGTCATATCCCCGTCCCCGTCTATGCCGCCCCCGGCCCCGGAAACCCCTACTAAACCAGACCCGGAGACCGTCCCTGGTAGAGCCCAAACCTGACTACAGTCCCCGTCCCTCCTTTTACCCTCACCCCATGAATCAATTAACTGTCTAATGCCTGCTAACAGCTCCCCCGACTGTTGAAATGACAGAGCCTCACCTTCCGAACCCCGTACCGCCGAAGGCCGCGGGGTTTCCGTCCGGCTGTGTATGTCCTGCCCCAAGCGTTCTGCTGCTCCGGGCCGTAGACCTGTGGCGCTGGGTCTCACCCGGTCCGCGGGCGACCTTGACGACTCCTTTCCCACAGCCCGGTCCGCCTCGCCTGCCGGCGACCGTCTGGATGTCCTCGCTGCGTGGGGTCGCGCCCCTTTGGCGGGTGACCGTCTGCGATACCTGCAAGGAGAAGACATTTTGGGTAGGCTGGCTGTAGAAACCCTGCCCTGCCCTCCCTCGTCCTGGGACCAGTCACTCAACTCCCCTCTAGTCGTCCGCCCTCGAGGGGTAAGAGCCTGCGCCGCAGTCCGCAATCCCTCCGAGGAGCTCCCGCTCATGGAACTATGCCCTGACAGGGGGCACCCTACGCCGCCCCCGGGTGTGGACCTCCCCGCAGGGGTCCCTGCCGTCTCCCTCCGTCCCCTTCCGGTGGCCGCTCCGAGACCTGTGTTTCCTAGCACCTTGCGCACCCTTCGCTCCGGCCTTGCGCTCCAGCCCCTTGGCGGGCGCCAATCTCCAGCGCTGTCCCTCGCTGGCTCTCCCCTCGGACATGTCCCCGACTTCCTGACCAGCCTGTCTACGCCCCCGGCCTAGTCGCATGGGAGACCCTGGAGAAGCGCTGCGCTCCCGCCCGCTGACTGGGGGCCCTCTATGGTGTCTCGCAGTGCTGAACCCGTCCAGTCCCCTCCGTGCCCTAGCAGTCCCCTGCTGACCACCTGCCACCCTGCCGTCACTAACCATGCCAGTACCGGGACCCACCCCTGGGGCAACCCGTGGGCTAGCAACGGAAGGAGCAGTAGCATTGGAGGGCGACTCACCCAGGCAGTGTGCAGCCGTTGCTCCTGTTCGTCCAACAGCACCTCCAGCGCTCCCAGAACCTGCTGCCAAGCCTGCTGTACCGCTCCTCTTCCGTCCGCCGGCCCGTGCCTGGAATGGCCGTTTTCTTGGACTCCTGGCACCATCAGGCACTTCTCCTTCACTTCCTATAAAAGAGGACACAAGAACCGTACGTTCGGCAGTTTTGCTGCCTCCACGTTCGGCAGCCGAACGGCCGGCAGTAGAGCTACCACCTCGCTCAACTCCCGAACGTTCAGCAGTATATTTACCTCCCCGTCCGGGAAACGAACGTTCGGCAGTAGTAGCACCTCTACATTTGTCTCCCGAACGTTCGGCAGTTTCGGCCCATTCGCCAGATCTCCTACCTCCACGTTCATCTCCTGAACATTCGGCAGTTTCCATCCGATCACCGGCACTCCTACCTCCACGTTCGCTCCCCGAACGTTCGGCAGTCTCCGATTCGGTTCCCGAACCCGCGGCCTGCTTCTCCAGACTCGCCTGACGGCCGGTTTGTGCGGCCACACTGCGACGACGCCCGCGACCATTTCCACTTGCGGCCTTCCCGCCAATCGCCTCACTGCCGCCCAGACGACCTCCAGAGGGGCTCCTCGGACGCCGGGAAGCGGGAACCACGCTGGGGCTCAGTCTCTGCGGGGGCCTCGTCCTCCGGACCGGCCTCTGACCCTGGGAGCTTCCAGATCCGGACGGCAGAGCATCTCCAAGACGGTCCCTCAGCCACTCGAGACCCCTCTCCTGCACAGCAGCCCTGACTCCTTCCAGCCAATCTTCCATCTTCCTGACAACCTGCAGAGGAGACAAAAGAAAAACAAAGCCACACAAATCCTGCACAACAAACAGGTAAGTGTAACTTTGGATTAAAAGTGACCGTTAGACTTAAAATGGCCGCTACTTATACTCCCCTAATAACTCCACCCGACTCCAACCTTAATCCAGCCCCCAACCACTGACAGCTAGCTGGCCTGTCTCCTGGCAATGTCAAGGCCCATTCCCCTTAGCTACGCTGCTCCATGGGCTACAGTCTATAGAAAATAAAGTGAGAGGTGACTCATGACTCATTTTATTTTTTGCATTAGGAGTTTGTTAAGACAGTAAGCTAAACACTAATAACTGGATCTACTACTGTGTGAGCAAAGCAACATAAAATAAAATTACTTATGCCGTTATTTCTTAAAGTTCCATGCAATTTACCAGTCTTACTTCAGGTTAAAGAAAAAAGTTGTGAAACAACAGAATAAGAAATGTTCAGGTATATTGTATTCAAACTCTGCAAATGAGATGTGCCTATGCTAATTGTTGCAATTCTGCCTAATCAAAGGAAAATCACCAATTGTAAGTAGAAAATTCCAAATGTATTGGCACTCTCATATCTATGGTGGTGCTGGTATCAAGGTCGCCCCCCAAAAAATCCATTTAGATATGTGATACCGCACTCAAGTATAATTCAAAAGATTTATTGCATTTATTTTCACGTATTTCTCATTTGATAGAAGTATTATAATAGCCTGTTCTTTCACAGTCTATACTTCAGTAGAGACACAAATGCATAAACAAAACTATCTGGAAGGCTATTCCATGCATCCACTACACTCTCAGTAAAGTAATACTTCCTGATATTATTTTTAAACCTTTGTCCTCTTGTTGTGGTAGTTTTTCTTCTTTTAAATATAGTCTCCTCCTTTACTGTGTTGATTTCCTTTATGTATTTAAATGTTTCTATCATATCCCCACTGTCTCGTCTTTCCTCCAAGCTATACATGTTAAGTTCCTTTAACCTTCCCTTGTAAGTTTTATCCTTAAATCTATGAACCAGTTTAGTAGCCCTTCTCTAAACTCTCTCTAAAGTATCAATATCCTTCGTACTCTTACAATACTCCAAGTGAGGTCTCACCAGTGTTCTGTACAATGGCATTTCTCTCGTTCCACTGCTAATACCTCTCCCTATACAACCAAGCATTCTGCTAGCATTTCCTGCTGTTCTATTACACTGTCTGCCTACCTTTAAGTCATCAGAAATAATCAACCCTAAATCCCTTTCCTCAGATGTTGAGGTTAGGACTCTATCAAATATTCTGTACTCTACCCTTGAGTTTTTACGTCCAAGATGCATTATCTTGCACTTACCCACATTAAATGTCAGTTGCCACAACTCTGACCATTTTTCTAGTTTACCTAAATCATTTGCCATTTGGCTTATCCCTCCTGGAACATCACGCCTTTTACATATCTTAGTATCATCAGCAAAAAGACATACCTTACTGCAACACCCCTCACTCTTATTGTAATTATAAAGGGTATGATTTACTTGACGTTGTTGTCAAGTCAATTTTAAACCGTGTAAATCACTGGCAAGTAGTTTATTCACTAAGCTCTGATTTGGTGTGAATAGAAAGTTATTTACAAGATCAAGGCCAATGTCAGAAAGCTATAGTCACAGCCTGGCTGTTGTAACCTAAATGTTGCTTCTGGTATTGTTTAGTGAATACATTCCATACCTTGGGGTTGTAGATAACATTTATAATACGTATTTGGCACAATTTTTAAGTATTAAGACTTTTTTTGCTTTAATAATTGTTTGAGACCTGCTATACAAAAGATTAAGTGGACTTACAGAATTCTAAGCCTGCCTAGAGCAGGTATAGGATTTACAGTGTAATTGTTTTGTTTTTACTCATGTATGTGTCTAAGTTCATTGATTAAATACCAACTGGCATGGCAAGTTCATTTAATCTCTATGGGAGATTTTGCTAGTCACTCAGATCGATACACAGATCAATTTTGTATAACGTTTCTCAAACAATGATTTTTTTAATATGGCGGACTCTACAAATTGAGCCATGAAAATGGAAATCTGATACCCATGTACACAATATGTGAGCAAGGCAGTTATCCTATAGATAAACTTTGGGAAATTGGTTTGTGTGTTAATTTTATGCTATTGCAGTATTCTTCTTGACAAACTGTTGTTCACCCATTATGCCTGGTAATTATTTTGTTGATAGCATACTACATCTGGAAAACTGTTTACAGTTCTACCCTGTGCCTTCTCTTCTTGGTTTCTGGATTTAAATAAGTGCAGGATAAAATTTACATAAAAAAATAACCAAAATGTTTATCACTTGAGAAAGCCTATAGTGAAACGCGTTGTGATTGTATAGAATTACTTTTTTAAAATCTGTTTTTATTATGTTTATATATTATGTATTTTTTATCCTGCATTTTCTTTTTTAATCTAAAAGAACCTCCACATCTACCTACATATATCCTTGGTGACGTTCATACCACCCATACAGTGGTTTTGTTTCTGTCTCTGGTGTTTCATTTCTGGTGGCACCAAAGAAATACAACATAAATAAAAGTGTGAATTTGCCAGCAAGACAACCGCTGGACTTTTCTGCCCATACAAAAGAACTTTCATGACTGGCAGCTTTGTGTGTCTGGTCAGCATACATGTGTTTGGTGCTAACTCAAACCTGTTATTCATTGCATCACCTTCGGGGTGTCACATGCTCGTGTGGTGACACTGATATATGCCCTTTGGGGCCATATCTAGTCTTACTGTCATCCCTTCCAGTCTTAGCAGGCATACTAAATAAGGGAACAAAGGTTCACTACACAAAAGTCAATGTTGCTTTACAAATGTTACTGTATTTGTGTGAGATTATATTGATTTAGATAACCATTTATTATTCCTGGAAGTCAGGGCTCGAGTCCTGCAGGAACGCGTGGGAACGGCGTTCCTGCACTTTTTCCACAGCAGGAACGCCGTTCCCATTACTAGTCCTGCAGGACCCAGGGCTGGCACAAGCGGCTGCGAGAGCAGGGGGAGCACAAATCCGAATCCCCTGCCTCTGACTGGGGACTCGGATTTCTAAACTCACCTCTCCCCCTGCAGTCAGTGGAGTCGTCCGGCCTCTCCTAATGATGTCAGTAGGAGGGGGCGTGACTTTCTCTGCTCTTCTCACAGGACCGCTGGGGAGCAGAGGAAGCCACGCCCCCTCCTCCTGACATCATCACTGACTGCAGGCTGCAGGTTCCAGATCCTGTCCCACCCCTCCTGGCCCAAGGTAAGCCTCAGGGAGGGGGGAAGGCACTTTAGTTTTTTTTTTTTTTTTTATCCCTTTCCCCAGTCCCTGCCTCCCTCCTCAGTTCCTGCCCCCCTCCTTAGTCCCTTTCCCCAGTCCCTGTCCCCCTCCTCAGGCCTGTCCCCCTATTTAAGGCCCTGTCCCCCTTCCTCAGGCCTGTCCCTGTCCCCCTCCTCAGTCCCTGTCCCCCTATTTAAGGCCCTGCCCCCCCTCCTCAGTCCCTGTCCCCCTATTTAAGGCCCTGCCCCCCCTCCTCAGTCCCTGTCCCCCTATTTAAGGCCCTGCCCCCCCTCCTCAGTCCCTGTCCCCATATTTAAGGCCCTGTCCCCCCTCCTCATTCCCTGTCCCCCATCTCAGTTCCTGCCCCCCTCCTCAGTCCCTGTCTCCCTCCTCAGTCCCTGTCCCCCTCCTAAGTCCCTTTCTCGAGGCCCTGTCTCCCTCCTCAGTCCCTGTCTCCCTCCTCAGTCCCTGTCCCCCTCCTCAGTCCCTGTCCCCCTCCTCAGTCCCTGTCCCCCTCCTCAGTCCATGCTCCCCTCCTCAGTCCATGCTCCCCTCCTCAAGTCATGTCCCCTTACTCAGTGCCTGCCCCCCTCCTCAGTCCCTGCCCCCCTCCTCAAGCCCTGTCCCCTTACTCAGTCCCTGTCTCCCTCCTCAGTCCCTTCCCCCCTCCTCAAGCCCTGTCTCCCTCCTCAGTCCTTGCCCCCCTCCTCAGTCCCTGTCCCTTTCCTCAGTCTCTGTCCCCCTCCTCAAGCCCTGTCTCCCTCCTCAGTCCCTGTCTCCCTCCTCAGTCCCTGTCTCCCTCCTCAGTCCCTGTCTCCCTCCTCAGTCCCTGTCCCCCTCCTCAGTCCCTGTCCCTTTCCTCAGTCCATGCCCCCTCCTCAAGTCATGTCCCCTTACTCAGTGCCTGCCCCCCTCCTCAGTCCCTGCCCCCCTCCTCAGTCCCTGCCCCCCTCCTCAAGCCCTGTCCCCTTACTCAGTCCCTGTCTCCCTCCTCAGTCCCTTCCCCCCTCCTCAAGCCCTGTCTCCCTCCTCAGTCCTTGCCCCCCTCCTCAGTCCCTGTCCCTTTCCTCAGTCTCTGTCCCCCTCCTCAAGCCCTGTCCCCTTACTCAGTCCCTGTCTCCCTCCTCAGTCCCTGTCCCCCTCCTAAGTCCATTTCTCGAGGCCCTGTCTCCCTCCTCAGTCCCTGTCCCCCTCCTCAGTCCCTGTCCCCCTCCTCAGTCCCTGTCCCCCTCCTCAGTCCCTGTCCCTTTCCTCAGTCCATGCTCCCCTCCTCAAGTCATGTCCCCTTACTCAGTGCCTGCCCCCCTCCTCAGTCCCTGCCCCCCTCCTCAAGCCCTGTCCCCTTACTCAGTCCCTGTCTCCCTCCTCAGTCCCTTCCCCCCTCCTCAAGCCCTGTCTCCCTCCTCAGTCCTTGCCCCCCTCCTCAGTCCCTGTCCCTTTCCTCAGTCTCTGTCCCCCTCCTCAAGCCCTGTCTCCCTCCTCAGTCCCTGTCTCCCTCCTCAGTCCCTGTCCCCGTCCCTGTCCCTTTCCTCAGTCCATGCCCCCCTCCTCAAGTCATGTCCCCTTACTCAGTGCCTGCCCCCCTCCTCAGTCCCTGCCCCCCTCCTCAGTCCCTGCCCCCCTCCTCAAGCCCTGTCCCCTTACTCAGTCCCTGTCTCCCTCCTCAGTCCCTTCCCCCCTCCTCAAGCCCTGTCTCCCTCCTCAGTCCTTGCCCCCCTCCTCAGTCCCTGTCCCTTTCCTCAGTCTCTGTCCCCCTCCTCAAGCCCTGTCCCCTTACTCAGTCCCTGTCTCCCTCCTCAGTCCCTGTCTTCTTACTCAGCCCCTGCTCCCTTCATCAGCCCCTGCTCCCTTCATCAGCCCCTGCGCCCCTCCTCAGCCTCTGTCCCCCTCCTCAGCCTCTGTCCCCCTCCTCAGCCTCTGTCCCCCTCCTCAGCCTCTGTCCCCCTCCTCAGCCTCTGTCCCCCTCCTCAGCCTCTGTCCCCTTCCTTAGCCCATGGCCCCTTCCTCAGCCCATGCCCCCCTCCTCCTAAGCTCCTGTCCCTATTCCTCAGCCCTGCCACCTTACTCAGCCCATGGCCCCTTCCTCAACCCATGCCCCCCCCTCCTCCTAAGCTCCTGTCCCTTTTCCACAGCACTGTCACCTTACTTAGCCCCTGTCCCCCTCCTCAGCCCTTGTCCCCCTCCTCAGCCCCTGTCCACCTTACTCAGCCCCTGTCCACCTTACTCAGTCCCTGTCCACCTTACTCAGCCCCTGTCCACCTTACTCAGCCCCTGTCCACCTTACTCAGCCCAGTGCTCTTACTCAGCCCCTGCATACGAGCATCAGCCCCTGTCCCCCTCCTCAGCCCCTGTCCCCCTCCTCAGCCCCTGTCCCTCTTCCTCAGCCCCTGTCCCTCTTCCTCAGCCCCTGTCCCTCTTCCTCAGCCCCTGTCCCTTTTCCTCAGCCCCTGTCCCCCTGTCCCCCTTCCTCAGCCCCTGTCCCCCTTCCTCAGCCCCTATCCCTCTTCTCAGCCCATGCCCCCCTCCTCAGCCCCTGCCCCCTTCGTCAGCCCCTGCCCCCCTCCTCAGCCCCTCAGTTCCTGTCCCTTTCCTCAGCCCCTCAGTTCCTGTCCCTTTCCTCAGCCCCTCAGTTCCTGTCCCTTTCCTCAGCCCCCATCCCTTACCTCAGCCCATGTCCCCTTCCTCAGCCCATGCCCCCCACCCCTCCTAAGCTCCTGTCCCTCTGCCTCAGCTCCTGCCCCCCTATTCAGCCCCGTGCCCTTACACAGCCCCTGCATACAAGCGTATCATTTTTTTGTGGTGTGAGGGGGGGGAAGGGGGCGGGGAGTGGGTCTTGGGTGAGTTCCTGCACTTTTTTACCCAGGACTTGACCCCTGCTGGAAGTGTATGCAGAAACATGAGCAAATATAGCAAATATAGACTGACCTATCTATGTTAAGCCTGCTCTTTTCTTTTGTCTGCTTCCATTAAAACTTCCTTTACTGTTTGGAAACAAGGGGTGAGATACATTTTCAGCAAATAAAACACACACCATTATACCCAACAAATAGCAGCACCAGTGACAGAATGAGAAATATAGTAATAAGGGGGTGAAAATACTTAAAGGACCCCTATAGGCACCCAGACCACTTCAGCTCAATAAAGTGGTCTGGGTGCCAGGTCCAGCTAGGTTTAACCCTTTTTGCAGTAAACATAGCAACTTCAGAGAAACTGCTATGTTTACTTATGGGTTAATCAAGCCTCTAGTGGCTGTCTCATTGACAGCCACCAGAGGCGCTTCCGCGCTTCTCACTTTGATTTTCACAGTGAGAAGACGCCAGCGTCCATAGGAAAGCATTGAGAATGCTTTCCTATGGACTGGCTGAATGCGCGCGCGGCTCTTGCCGCACATGCGCATTCAGCCGATGACGGTAGAAGAGGGAGGAGAGTCCCAGCGCCAAGGGAGCCCGGCACTGGAAAAAAGGTAAGGGATTAACCCCTTCCTCCCCCTTCAGTGCCACGGGAGTGGGGCCCTGAGGGTGGGGGCACCCTCAGGGCACTATAGTGCCAGAAAAACCAGTATGTTTTCCTGGCACTACAGTGGTCCTTTAAATTGCCCTAATTTCTTCCTTAGATTGGTACCAAAAAGACTCCACTCCATATTTTACTGCAATTATAAGATTAAAACGTATTAGATCATATGACCAAACTCCACTGGTTCCTTAAGCAATCCGGATTCCAAGTGGGGGTGGTGGTGGTGACAGCTGTGACAATATCCATATTTCTCCCTTGAAGTCCATGCATATGGAGGAAACGCATAGGGCAAACTTTTACTAATTTTATATAGTGAAATACGAATTGTTTAAGGAACCAGTGGAGTTTGGTGATATGCTCTAATACATTTTCAGCAAACTTGGAGGCATTATATCAGTGACTAGTGTCTTTTGGGAGAGTAAAGTCATGTCCTCTATTGGCTGGTGATCATAAATAAAGGGTGAGTGAGACTTAAAAATTAAAAGCATTTATACTTGATCCAGGGAGTGAGGTGGTTAAGCTAGGGGTTAAGGGAGATAGGGTAGGACATTGTGAATATATAAAGAATTATGAGAGTAAAGGTTAGGGGATATGATTAAAAGTATACCCTTAACACCATACCCAAGCTTATTGCTTGACCACTTTGGCTCCTTTCCTCCGTATTTTGGTCCATCGATCTTCCCCTTCGGCAGTTGCATTCATAATAATTTTATTTTCCCAAGTTCTTGCGTGCAAAGTTCTTATGTCCTCATAAGTAAGCATCTCAGGTTCTTCAGCCTGCATGGGTTTGGTCAACAGACGCAATTGCAAAATAGTTAGTAGAGGGTTAGCCAGAGAGATTGGTAAGCAGTTCCCAAGAATGTGGTGGCACAAACATTCCAGGAAGCTCTCTACAATCATACAAACACAAGGATTAATACAACATGCACAATTCCTAAAAGTATATGTTTATCATTATCAATTAATCATTTACCTAGGCTAAAAGTCAAATCAAAGCCTAACCCTGAATTGGTGTATCGTGTACTTCTCTCAGCTTAGCTTGTATTTCATGAAATTTGTCTATTACAACATTTTACATAATTTCCCTTTGGAATGCTTTTGTACAGATGATTTTACTGCAATTATAAGATTAAAACGTATTAGATCATATGACCAAACTCCACTGGTTCCTTAAGCAATCCGGATTCCAAGTGGGGGTGGTGGTGGTGACAGCTGTGACAATATCCATATTTCTCCCTTGAAGTCCATGCATATGGAGGAAACGCATAGGGCAAACTTTTACTAATTTTATATAGTGAAATACGAATTGTTTAAGGAACCAGTGGAGTTTGGTGATATGCTCTAATACATTTTCAGCAAACTTGGAGGCATTATATCAGTGACTAGTGTCTTTTGGGAGAGTAAAGTCATGTCCTCTATTGGCTGGTGATCATAAATAAAGGGTGAGTGAGACTTAAAAATTAAAAGCATTTATACTTGATCTAGGGAGTGAGGTGGTTAAGCTAGGGGTTAAGGGAGATAGGGTAGGACATTGTGAATATATAAAGAATTATGAGAGTAAAGGTTAGGGGATATGATTAAAAGTATACCCTTAACACCATACCCAAGCTTATTGCTTGACCACTTTGGCTCCTTTCCTCCGTATTTTGGTCCATCGATCTTCCCCTTCGGCAGTTGCATTCATAATAATTTTATTTTCCCAAGTTCTTGCGTGCAAAGTTCTTATGTCCTCATAAGTAAGCATCTCAGGTTCTTCAGCCTGCATGGGTTTGGTCAACAGACGCAATTGCAAAATAGTTAGTAGAGGGTTAGCCAGAGAGATTGGTAAGCAGTTCCCAAGAATGTGGTGGCACAAACATTCCAGGAAGCTCTCTACAATCATACAAACACAAGGATTAATACAACATGCACAATTCCTAAAAGTATATGTTTATCATTATCAATTAATCATTTACCTAGGCTAAAAGTCAAATCAAAGCCTAACCCTGAATTGGTGTATCGTGTACTTCTCACAGCTTAGCTTGTATTTCATGAAATTTGTCTATTACAACATTTTACATAATTTCCCTTTGGAATGCTTTTGTACAGATGAGAGAAGCATTAACTCAACATAAACGCTTGTACAAGATGAGTACTAAAACACTTTCTCAAGCAAGTGACTATTTGACAAAGTCTGTACATAATCTTAACACATACTTATTGGGATAATTCCTGATAAAACTATATTCCTAAACCAAAACATCAATTTGATAAACCCAATTAATTACTTTAATAATCCCAAGAAAATCAATACTCTTGGATTAACACCCAAAATTATATATAAATTGTTAAAAACATAAAACAGCTAATTAAGAAATCCTTCAACAATTTATTAATCTCTTACTACAAAATCCTAACTTCTGACCTTGGTTCCCAATAATGAACAGTACTAATGTGAGATTACTAAACAACACACACTCTTCTTGTGTACCACACATACAAGGAGTGCAGAATTATTAGGCAAGTTGTATTTTTGAGGATTAATTTTATTATTGAACAACAACCATGTTCTCAATGAACCCAAAAAACTCATTAATATCAAAGCTGAATATTTTTGGAAGTAGTTTTTAGTTTGTTTTTAGTTTTAGCTATTTTAGGGTGATATCTGTGTGTGCAGGTGACTATTACTGTGCATAATTATTAGGCAACTTAACAAAAACCAAATATATAGCAATTTCAATTATTTATTTTTACCAGTGAAACCAATATAACATCTCAACATTCACAAATATACATTTCTGACATTCAAAAACAAAACAAAAACAAATCAGTGACCAATATAGCCACCTTTCTTTGCAAGGACACTCAAAAGCCTGCCATCCATGGATTCTGTCAGTGTTTTGATCTGTTCACCATCAACATTGCGTGCAGAAGCAACCACAGCCTCCCAGACACTGTTCGGAGAGGTGTACTGTTTTCCCTCCTTGTAAATCTCACATTTGATGATGGACCACAGGTTCTCAATGGGGTTCAGATCAGGTGAACAAGGAGGCCATGTCATTAGATTTTCTTCCTTTATACCCTTTCTTGCCAGCCACGCTGTGGAGTACTTGGACGCGTGTGATGGAGCATTGTCCTGCATGAAAATCATGTTTTTCTTGAAGGATGCAGACTTCTTCCTGTACCACTGCTTGAAGAAGGTGTCTTCCAGAAACTGGCAGTAGGACTGGGAGTTGAGCTTGACTCCATCCTCAACCCGAAAATGCCCCACAAGCTCATCTTTGATGATACCAGCCCAAACCAGTACTCCACCTCCACCTTGCTGGTGTCTGAGTCGGACTGGAGCTCTCTGCCCTTTACCAATCCAGCCATGGGCCCATCCATCTGGCCCAGCAAGACTCACTCTCATTTCATCAGTCCATAAAACCTTAGAAAAATCAGTCTTGAGATATTTCTTGGCCCAGTCTTGACGTTTCAGCTTGTGTGTCTTGTTCAGTGGTGGTCGTCTTTCAGCCTTTCTTACCTTGGCCATGTCTCTGAGTATTGCACACCTTGTGCTTTTGGGCACTCCAGTGATGTTGCAGCTCTGAAATATGGCCAAACTGGTGGCAAGTGGCATCTTGGCAGCTGCACGCTTGACTTTTCTCAGTTCATGGGCAGTTATTTTGCGCCTTGGTTTTTCCACACGCTTCTTGCGACCCTGTTGACTATTTTGAATGAAACGCTTGATTGTTCGATGATCACGCTTCAGAAGCTTTGCAATTTTAAGAGTGCTGCATCCCTCTGCAAGATATCTCACTATTTTTGACTTTTCTGAGCCTGTCAAGTCCTTCTTTTGACCCATTTTGCCAAAGGAAAGGAAGTTGCCTAATAATTATGCACACCTGATATAGGGTGTTGATGTCATTAGACCACACCCCTTCTCATTACAGAGATGCACATCACCTAATATGCTTAATTGGTAGTAGGCTTTCGAGCCTATACAGCTTGGAGTAAGACAACATGCATAAAGAGGATGATGTGGTCAAAATACTCATTTGCCTAATAATTCTGCACTCCCTGTATGTAGTATCAATAGGCATTCAAAGGTTTAAATTACAGAGTGAGTAAGCACTAAATAACACAATAGGCAGCAACCCTAAAAAAGAGGAAATCCCTCAAAACCCTTTAGAATGTTAGGAGAAATACAAAAATGGAGGAACAAGGGCTGCGCCAAGTAAGACAATGGTGGTGAGACAATGTCTAGATTAAAGGATAAAACGGCAAAAGGGTAGAACTATGTTCAAATTTCCACAACGTAAGAAGATAGGAATAGTCCAGATATGACAACCTCGCTTTGTTTATTGTGTTTATTGCAGAGGGCGTGTCCTCGCGTGGCTGTACAGTAATTTTGTTTATATGAAAGACAGAGGAGAGAGGCAGCCAATAGTGCAATATGCCTGGTCCAGTGGGTAACTAGTATATAATAGATAATATTAAACTCACATTTGTGAGAGCTATGACCAGCTCTGGTGTGAAGGGCGTACAGCGGTATGATCCCCGCTTATGGGATATAGTGGGTTTCTTCCTTCAGGTGATGTATCCAGCACTCAGAAAGGGGATAAAAAGAAACAACTGATAGTGCTTGCTGGGATAAAATATCAGTAGGAACTAGTGTAAAATAATAAACTCACATTTGCATGAGATATGACCAGCTCTGGCATGAAGGGCATACAGCGGTATGATCCCTGCTTATGGGATATTGTGGGTCTCTTCCATCTGTGGTGTGTCCGTCATTCAGGAAGGGGATGAAAAGAAACAACTGATAGTGCTCACAGGTATAAAATATCAGTGGTAGGTAATATAAAAATAGTACTCACAAGTGTAGAGCAGACACACTGCTCTATGATGTCAGCGTTGGTGGTATGATCCCCACCTAGGATTTCTTGGAGTACAGAGAGTTAAAAAGCCAGGTATAACAATAAAAGTATATAAAGTGAATAAAAGATGATTGGCACAAAAAAGGTGACCTTAAAATCTTTAATAGAATAAAATACACAATACAAAATTTCTATAACGCGTTTCATCCAAAAATAGACTTTTTCAAATGGAATAAAGCATGTTACCTGGCTGGTAACAAAGTATGCCAGCCAGGTAACATAGACTTTTTCAAATGGAATAAAGCATGTTACCTGGCTGTCTCCGGACAGCCACTACAGGCGCATCTGCGACGCTGGAGGCATATTATGCCTCCATCACGCAGAGCATACATAGGAAAGCATTGAGAAAGAGGCAGGGGGAGCTGACGTCGGCGAGGGAGGAGAGGTCACCAGCGCCGAGGGAGTCCGGCGCTGGAATAAGGTAAGTGACTGAAGGGGTTTTAACCCCTTCAGCGCCACAGGAGGGGGCACCTGTGGGTTGGGGCACCCTCAGGGCAATATAGTGTCAGGAAAACCGCTTTGTTTTCCTGACACTATAGTGATCCTTTAAGTCAGTTAAAGGATTCACCAACAATAAAATAGGATTAATCTTGTAAATGCACTTGGAACTATCTTGTCCCATCTTAATAGATATTAAAGAATACCCATCAAGATACATATAGTAATCATAACAATAATACAACTAATTAAGAAACAGTAATACTTGGAATGGACATCCTGTAGCAAGGAAAAGTTAGCTTACGGCGTATTATTAAGCTCGTGTTGGACCGCTGAAAAAGTGGAATTATCTAATGACTCTAGTCTATATACATACGTATATGTACAGTATGGATCCTTCACAACAAACGTACAGTCCAGGGAAGATGTGGTGTTTAGTTTACTTTACAGTTAATCCATTATGGGGCCTTAACTCCTAGACACTGATGAGGTGAGTATTGTCTGAGTAGGAATATACTGAGCTCATCATGCAAACCCTGCAACACATACACACTATTCCACTCTCATAGAAAGTTTAGTGGGCTTATGATATAGAAGTAGCAATCATACCAGTCATATGAATCCCATTCAATAATATATGCAATATAATACAATGCAAAACTTAAAACTGTATAAAATAGTAAACTATAGGCAAAAGAAATAGGCAAAGATAGAATGGTAAAGAGAATTCAGGGGCTATACCTTTGCAGTCCATACATCCCTAATAAGGAAATATGTATTACCCACAACCCACACCTAGGTCGTCAATATATATATCTACCTATATATGTTGGGAAAGTAAGTACAATATTTAGCAATTTATCTATTTTACTGGAGATTTCTCCCTTCTTTGCCAGAGGCTTCTCCTTTCTCAAAAACATCTGTAGACCCACAGCCGGGTGTCTCTGGAACAAACTTCTCTTACACCGTAGACTTCAACTGACCCGATACCCTCTCCTACACTGGAGACATCTCCTTTATCAGAGACTTCAGTAGACCCACAGCTGGGTGTCTCTGAAATTATCACTTCACTTCTAGGTCCAGGATCGAAGAGAGAGATAGTTGGGAGTCAGAATTCAAATGTCATGTACGCACCAATTTTTCTCCTTCGATCCCGGACGAGCCCCCATCTGTTAGCTTGTGAAGAATATCTGGGTCAGCAATATTACGCTCTCATGCCATGGACTTTCATCAATTTAGAACTCTCTGTATTTCTCCTCATCCCCAACCAGCTGGTGAGGAGCCCCAATGAACGAGACAACACAGTGTAAGGTTCAAAGTGCTTCTGACGTTTAATAGGGGGTACAACAGAATATATTCAAGTGAAAACATGGGTGGTCTTATGAGCATCATCCAACAATAGCAATTTGTCTATCTTATTTAAACATATCTTAGCCTATAGCTAGCTTGCAGGTGTAATGGAGGAGTAATCTTGCCTTGCACTAGACAGTTAAAAATAGAGAAGTAACTACAAACTTACAAATAGATATGTTACTAATCAATTAGAAATACAGAAGTAGAAAACAAGAAATAAGTCAAACAGGAAATAAGACCAACGCCCTGAGACAGGAAAGTAAATAGCTCTGTGTCTAGGGGTATATTCACTAAGCGTATAGATAAAGTGTATTTATTCCCATCACCATGTTTGGTATCAAATTAATTGTCTAGATTCCCAGAAGTGACTAAAAGTGGTTACACCTACATAAAATGATATTGTTGTATTTCTTTTTCATTCAGGTCTGAGAGTCATTTATTCTTGCACCTCATAAAACTGGAATGTCAACATCCCCTCTACTTGCCTGTAGCAGGCCAGACTGAGCAACCTGACATTAACCTAAACTGTATATAAAAACTAATGATGCCTAATAAGAAATTTGTATTTCGATTTGAAAGACTATATGGAGTTGCATTGTATTATCACTTCCTTTACCAAAAGTTTTTTTTGGACAGAAAATACTTTTACTTTGTAATGAAAAAGTGAGTACTAAGGCTTTCTGTTAATTGCTACCTTTAATTTAATTGCTTTTCATTTTGCTTGATGTAATGTGTAATATCTTTTTAAATGGCTAGTTTTGTGTGGTATGAGGATCATGTCACAGAAAAGACATATATAAGAGTATTGTGTATTTATATTGCTAACTGCTAAATTGTGTTTTGTTTTTTTTATCTAATTTGGCAGGGCTCCCCTTTGTTAAATTATCCTAGTGCTGGCAGCTTTTATATCATAATATTTGTGGATGGCAATAACAGGGGTGAGTTTCGCCATTCTACTACAGACACAAAGATACTTTTAACCCTTGCATGCCTGGAATGGCCTTCATGACAGACCGTATGTGGAAATAGAGCTGAAACCACCAGTTTTATACAAACAGAGCAGAACTAACCATAACACACCTTAGGTTACCTAGGGCTCTGGGGCTGGACAGAGGCCTTGGAACCATGAATTTATCCAGCTGCATTCACCATCCCTACTTGAAGAATATAGCAGAGGCTCCAACAGGTAACTTATTGTCATGTTTATTCACATTGGAGACTGTCAGCAAATGGGGAGGGAATCTCTCCACAATCCCAGGCTTCTCCTCAAAAGTACTGAAGCTGTAACCCTGCCCTCTTTTATGACACAGGGTGCGTGTGCCAACGTAATGATGCTGACATGGATGTAGCACATGCGTGCTTGCGTCATGTCACTGATGATGTCATGGCTGCCAAACCGTCCGAATTCGAACATTTTGGTGGCGTGGCTTCAAATTTAAAGAATCAGATTATAAAAAGTTGTTTCAACCTTAGGATATTGCCCTGTTGTGGTTCTAACTATGGTTCCCAATAATGCTGTATATTTTATGTGATTCTGGTGTATTGATATTGGCTGTCTGACTATTCTACGTTCTATTGTCCCTGACTCTGCTATTGTACCTTGCTTAACTTAAATCTGGCTCCCCTGACTCTGGCTTGTTCCTGACCATTCTGTTTTTTTTTTTTTTTATGTAAAGTCCAGCCACTCTAAGGCCCAGTATATGTCATTCTTTTACATCCTGCGTATTGGGTCTCTCCGGAATCCTGACGCCTACCTAGGACCCTGTGGGATTTTAAAGGGACACTGTAGGCACCCAGACCACTTCAGCTCATTGAAGTGGTCTGGGTGCAATGTCCAACGTGCCTTAACCCTGCCATAGTAATTATTGCAGTTTTTAAGAAACTGCAATACTTACTATCCAGGGTTAACGTCACCTCTAGTGGCTGTCTACTAGGCACTTTATTTTCCTGGCACTATAGAATCCCTTTAAAGCTTCTCTAAATCAACTAGGTATGATTCCATGGATCTTAAACTTTGTATGAGTCAGTGATGGTGTAATTCAACATAATGACTCTTAAAAATATAACATTTCAGAAAAATCTGTAATGAAAGCTATCAATTTGCTAGCTCTGATCATCTGTTCAAATCTAAATGTATAATAATATTCTGCTGATGATATGGTAGATGCAGGTGGCTCTTTGTGCGATTGTAACATTGCTTTAATTATATGATAAGTATGCGGTTCAGTTTCAGTTCATGATAAATATAATGGTATGCTTCTTTCCAAGATGTTGACTGGTATTGACAAAAGAGAGAATTATTTTGTGTTAAAATACACTGTGCTGGAAAGGTTTTTTTTTCTTCTTTTATTGGGAAAAAAACAATACACAGTAATACATGACACACAGTTGTACATGATGCATTCAATTCAGAATTAAATGTAAATAAGATGGCATCAATTTGAATTGAGGTAATTTCCTCGAGATGTAGATAATGCAGTATATAGGGCACTGAGTTGAGGGTTGTATGAACCAAGGAAAACTCTTATTTGTAACAAAGAACCACATATGAGTAGCAAGAACATATAAAACCGTGTTGTTTATTTTGTTTTTTTCTTTAAAGAACAGAATAATATGTATTGGTGGAGAAGTAATGATAATGAAGAATACAGCAAAATAATGCAATTCAGAGAAAGATAGACAGTGTGACCTCGAGCACAGATATGACCGCAGCTGGCAGGATGGGGTGGATGTTGAAGAGGTTATAGGTTTTAGCAGTTATACCCAAAATATCCTTGTTTGAGAGCGAGCTGTAGTGATTTTGGGCACCGTGTTAACTGTGTCAGTAAAATCACCACCTCGCAGGATTGAGGTATCTCTACCACCTGTTATCTGTTATATATAGTTCCCAACATTCCAAATGGACCTGCTGCAAATTAGATGCAGAGCCAGACACCAGCTTCTGGCAGCATTCATGAGGAGTCTAAGCCCATTGCTCATCAGTAATATTCTGCAACTACCTTCTTCAAATTCCACCAGATATTTTCTATGAGGTTCAAGTCAGGTGACTGTGATGCCCACTGTAGAATTTACCAGGACTTCTTCTGTAACCAAGCCTTAGTGGAATTGGAGGTATGTTTGGGATCATTATCTTGAGTGAAGATCCTATAACGCCCAAGCTTCAGCTTCCTCAAAGATGGTATCATGTTTTCTTATAGGATTTCCTAATACTTCAATTAATCCATCTTGCCTTCCACAAGCTGCAGGTTGCCAGTGCAAGAGGATGCAAAGCAGCCCTAGCCCATCACCAAGCCTCCACCATGCTTAACTGTAGGCAGAGTATGCTTTTCAGCATATGCGTCATTCTTCTTCCTCTAGACATACCGCTGATTCATTGGGCTGAAAAGTTCCAATTTTGTTTCATCGCTTCACAGAACAGAATCCAAAAACGTCTGTGGCTTATTTATATGAATTTGAACATAATGGAGCCGACTTTTCTAGTGCTTTTTGGTCAGTAGTGGTGTATGTCTTGGAGTTCTCTCATGGAAACCTTCTGTGTTTAGTACACGCTTACTGTGCTCACTGAAACCTCAGTGCCTGTTGCCACCAAGTCTTGATGCAGGTATTTTGCAGTCACTCAAGGGTTTTTCACAACCTGCCTTCTCAGAAAACTGGTTGCAGCCGTTGATAGCTTACTTTTTCTGCCCTGTCCAGGTAGTGTAACCACTGTTTCTTCAACTTTGAACTTGGGAACTGTGCTTCCAACGGTGTCTCATGGGAACATTCAGTTTATCCGCTATAATTTTGTATCCCGTTCCTTGTTTGTGAAGGGCAACGATCTCCTCTCTTAACTTTGTGGACAATTCTCTTGACATTATACATGCAGTCAAATATGACACTCAACAAACCCCTAGCCAGTTAAATTCCAAGTGTAACAGCTCAAGTACATTTGCTGCAACTAAGGAAGCCCTTGATTAGTTGCATCAAGTGTTCATGAGACAACACCTGTTTTGAATATTTGTGCTGTTGTGAGGGATTTTATTCAGGGCATTGAATAATTTTGAAACTGGAGAAGTCATTAGTTGTATTTTCAGTTGAATTTGGTAAAACCACTTGAAACATTCATTGTGTTGAGCTATTTTGATTGCTTTTGTTTGATTTGTTCATTGCAAACAGCTGAAAGTCTGCAAATTTTGACAGTAAATCTGCTTTTCAATTGGGGTTGAATGTTAGCTTACAACTGTATGGGTAGTACCATTACTATTAATACACTACAATTGCAATGTAATAAAGGATTTCAGGCTTTAATTTGTGTTGTACTTGTCATCACATTAGTTTATCAATTTGACTCAAAAAGGGATAAAACATTATTTGTTTATCAATGTATTCTGTTTAGCAAAAAGGTGCAGCACTGCTTCTGAACAAGTGGAGACCCACTCTTTGTTTAAAATTATTTACCAAGCAGGTGAAGCTATTTCACTAAACAGCCTTGGGCAGATTGCTTTTGTAAAATCATAATGCCTTTTACACAATATTTGACTTTGAATAAAAACTATACACTTTTCTAAAATGGAAAATATAAATCATGTTCAATTTTAAACTGTGACCGTTTCAGTCTTAAAAACTTTCATTATTTTTTTGTCCACCGAGCAGGTCAGTGCACATGACTTAATACTAGAGGGGTTATAAAGTGAACTATGATTGTGAGGAGAAAGTTTAGACCAAAATAAAGAAACATTTTCAGCTTGGCTATTCTGTTCCAATACGTGCAGAACAATCACATGCCTGTCTATCTATGAATGAACAAATAGTATTGTCAGGTAGATGTGAATGAGTTGATTCATAAACATACTTTTTATGTGCAGGAAGGTGAATTCAATGGTTCCTGCTGGCTAAGAATTATAGGAGTATGTGTCTGGTTGGAGCTGGGTCTCTCCTTGCTCTACACCCTCCTGTAGTTCCTCCTCCTAGCTGGGAGGAAGTTATCAGCTCTCACATCCTCCTAGTCTGCCAATATTACAGGGGCCCTGTCATGCTGTTAAAGGTCCTCAGCGCATGAATGGCCCCTGATTAGCAATGCCCATTGGGTGGCCCTAAGTGCATGGACTACCCGATGGGCTCCCCAAGCATTTCAGCTTTGGGCCCTGGTGCAGCCGCACCAGCGGTAGTTCCATTGCTGGATTCGATGGTCAACAGATTGACAGTCATTTGATTTAAGTACACACCTTATGTGCAATTCAATGGTGTATTCTCAAATTTTGTGGACACTACAAATGAAGATTATTAAACTCCCTAACAAATAGAATTCCTTACTATGTTCAAAAATATGCACAAGGCCATTTCAAGCAGAAAATATGTAAAACTGAAAACGGATTTGCTCATTTTAGGCCAAAAAACCCTAATACCTGCAATCATAAATGGACAAAATACTTTTTAGAAGCTGCAATCTTTATATTGCAGGGTTAAGTCCACCTCTAGTGGCTGTCATACTGACAACCACTAGAGAATCTCCAGTTGCACTGTCCAAGTAAACATCATTATGTGACTCTGGAGCATAAAGGATGAATTGGGAGTCTATAGGAAGAATTGAATACAATGAATGTCTATGCAGCACTCAACAATCATGCGTGTTACATCCACAGTGCTCCTCTATGAGAAGCATTGGATTGGACCATTGCAGAGGATACCATGCCTCCTCTATGATGTCACAGAAAGGGAAGAAAATCATTTATGTTTTTAATTTTAATGCCAATGAGTGGAACACCCCACATAAGATGAAACTATTGATTGGGTTAACCTCTTTTTTTATTCAGAGGACTTATAATATTCATTCACCATTCAATATAATTTATTTCCTATTTAATGAGATAATATGCTTTAACATTATCCAGAATTCCTCATATAAGATCGAATCAAATGCAAGGTCACTTGCTCATTATGGATGAGCATTACAGCAACTTCCTCAAATTCCACCTTCACCTGGCTGTATTTCATACCTCTAAAAAATAGAAATCACACATACCGGTCATAATTAGGTGCCCGTTATACTAGTCTATTCACTGGTTTACTATTTTCTACAGATTAACATTCAAATTCCAAATAAAAACCCATACTAACCAAATACTCTCCAAAAT
The DNA here is from genome assembly GCF_036172605.1 of Pelobates fuscus. NCBI lineage: Eukaryota > Metazoa > Chordata > Amphibia > Anura > Pelobatidae > Pelobates > Pelobates fuscus. The sequence continues at coordinate 331,686,463 of NC_086319.1, forward strand.
GCCTATTAGACCTGAATTCAGTTATTTTATGACATAATTTGTCTGCTCCCCAACAGTCAGCTATTAACTCCTTCACTACCAAATCAATTATACAGTTTTTATTTTCTTATATTTTGCAGTATGAAATGTAGTCCATTAAGTCTCACTTACTCTCATGAATAATGTAGAAATGATTACCAGCCATTCGAAAAATTAATGTCTCTGCTAGAAGCCACTAGTCATTGATATAATTCATGCAAGGTTACTGAAAATGTAAGATCACCCCTTGCTTCCAAACTCTACAGGAAGTTTCAATGGATCATATCTTTCCTACAGCCAGGAAGGGGGGATGAGTGAATAGACTATATCATTTCACTGTTAACATTACATCAGTATCCCAGAGATTGATACTGTGGCGAAACCAACTTCGCCACTGTGGGCTGGAGAAGCCTGGCTGCTAGCCTCCTACCCGCTGACTATGGCCCCTGGACATATTGCACTCTAAAGACTATATTTGGGCATGTACTAATTTATATTGCTGCTACTGGCCCTTTAAAATCAGCAATGGACATTTTGGGACTACTGTCCCTTTAAGACTGTGAAGCCTATCCCATTGTACTGCCTGTATATTGTATATGTATTTATGTATGCAGTTAACCTGGGTTATATATATATGCAGCCTTCATCTGATTATTCGGTAGAATCCCTCCATTCCTTGTATTGAGGAAACTACCGAACAACCAGACCACCCAGGACTAAGTGTGCCTCCAATTACCGTTTGCAACAATGTTGCAAACGGGTAATTGGAAATTAGTGCAGTGTGGTCTTTGTCCTCTGGGTGGCCGCCATTCAGGAAACCAACACGTGGCGGCGGCCATCTTTAACTACCGAACAGCGGTGTTTTGCCGTCGAGTGTCTGGAACTGAAATCGGACACTTGACTAGGCAAACACCGCTGAGACCTCCATACTTCCAGAAATTCGTATGGAAACTACCGAATGACCCCCCGTTCGGTAGAAAGAACCCCACAAACAAGGGAATTCATTCAAACCCTCTCCAGGCTCTATAACACAGGCAATTCGTCTGTTTTCATTCCCTTGTTTGTGACCGACCGCAGGGCCAAAATGCATGGAACTGATTTCGGATACTTTACCCATGCGGTCGGTCAATACTTTAAAGTTCCATAACTCCTGAACCATTTATCCGAATGGGCTGATTCTTGCATATGTTGTCCCCCTGAATAAGGGCTATCAGGGGATACCTGTTTTGGAGGTGTAGCATATGTATTTGGGGTACATCCAGGAATTGGGGAAAAAGGTGTACAGTATAATTGTGTTAAGTGTTAATCTAAGGGGAGGAAATGTGTGGGAGGTACATCCATGTGATTGGTTAATTTCATCCTCCCCCTGGGAGTGTCCTGTATGTACTTGTTGGTAATAAAAGCCAGACTGGGTGTCCCAGTCTTGAGTTCCTGCTTAACCCTCAAAATGAAGTGTTGTCTCGTTCTTGGGGGGGATTGGATTGTAAGCTGACTGCCAAGAGTGTAAGCCGATTGTATGCTTTTCTTGTTCAGCTGTTCCAGTTCGGAGTGTTATTTCGTATCCAGATCGGGAGTGTGGTGTTCTGCAGTAGCTGTGCCTGTATCCAGAAAAGGGGATTATCGCCTAAACTGGGTTTTATCCTCTTGTATGCTGAAACGGTCCGTTACAGATACAGATTGCTATAGCAGATTTAAATACCTTTGTTTAGAAATGTGTGATTTAATTATATTTAATGTATGTGGGCATAATGTATAAATGTAAACATTATTTTTACATTCTGTTGCTATTTTAAGTAATCTGCACTGGTAGTAATGCCTTAAGTGTTTTTACCATTTTTATTTATCTGGCTTTGTCACACCTACTGTGGGTGAGAAAATTGTTATTTTTGCCTTCATAGTAACATTTCAGACCCTGTATGAAATATTGCAAGATAAAAGACACTGTATACTGTCTAAAGCTTTTTATTTCCCAAACATTTTTGTAAAGGCTGAACAAATAAGTGAAAAAAATAGTAAATACATATAATTAAAATTTTTAGGTATGTCTGTAAAGCAATATATGCGTTATATTGTTGCATCCCTTGTTTCAAATAAATGTTATGCTATGTTTTTTCAATCAAAAAGTGCTCTATAGTGCAAGGGATAAGCAATTATGATTAACAGTGGAAAATATAGAGAGGGTCCAAGACATTTTTGATGCCCCCCTATTGTAAGGTTTGCCAAAAGGTAGATCCTCATCTGTCGTACAACTCCCACAATTCTTTGCCAGCTATGGATCTATCCATTTGCACATACTTGCAGGGTTGTATTTAGCACTGAGCAGTGTATGTGTGTTTGAATGTATGTCTTTGTATGGAGTATGTGTCAGTGAATATAGGGTTGTTTTTGTATGTAGTATTGGCATTTTAATGCAGATGTGCATTTGTATGTAGTGTTAGAATCTGATGCAATGGTATGTTTATATATCAAGTTGGAGTTTTAATACAGGGGTGTGTTTGTATATAATGTTGACGTTTAAATGCATTGATGACATTTAAATGCAGGGATGTATTTGTGTATAGTGTTGGTGTTTGGATGCTAAAAAGTATGCACATATACACATATACTGCCACACACACTGATACACATACACACACATGCAGATAAACAGACACACAGATATGCACACTGACACACATGCAGATACACAGACACACAGATACAGCACTGACACACATACAAATACACAGATGCAAACACTGACACACATACATATACAGACGCAGACACATAGGCATACAGACAATGACACACACAGACACACAGATACAATCACTGACAAACATACAGATACATGACACACTGATAGACACACTGACACACATGCAGATACACAGGTAAAAAACTCTGACACACATACAGATACACAGGCACACATACAAACACTGCCAATCACACAGATAAAAGACACACTGATATACACACTGACACACATGCAGTTACACAAATTCAAACACTCACACTAATGCAGATGCACAGACACGAACATTGACACACATGCAGATACAAGACACACTGATATACACACTGACACATACAGATACAAGACACACTGATATACACACTGACACAAATGCAGATACACATATAAAAACATTGACACAAATGCAGATGCACAGACACACAGATACACATACTGACACATAAACATGTACCCACACTGGCACGCATACAGATGCACTGCCAAACTGATAAAAGCAGTATCACACACACAGTTACACAAACAACAACAGGATCTCACTTCCACCCAGCTAACACAATATTACAGTTAAAGTAGTGCTGTTAAAGGGATGCAGTACACAACAGGGCTCTGAAGACACATGTGCATGGTCCACCAGCAGACGTTCCACCACTGTTGATTAACACTGCACTGAGATTGTTATTAGCATCAGGTAAAGATGGTTCAAACTTGCTATATTTCAAGTCAGTTCAGGGCAGCAATTTGTTTTCCATGCTAGGCTACCAGTAACTTCTGAGAGTATCTGCTAGCATGAAGCAGCTGGTATGAACCTTTTCCAATAGTTAGGTGAAAAGTCTGATAATTATGATATATATATATCACCTCACAGGTTTATATCTTAGAAAATGTAGAACTGTAAATTAATGAGAGTGACAAGTATGAAATTATATCAAACATCTTATGTGTTCACGAGTAAATTTAAACACTGTGGCCTGAGTCTTAAAGCTGAATTACATTAATGTCCCTTGCTTTACGTTTATATATTTTTTTACTCCTAACTTTTCCCCAGACCTTTTTTACTGGGTCTGGAGTAGAAAGTGCATACATCAGTTGTCAGGAAGACAGCCATAAGAGGTGGATTTAACCCTGTAATGTAATCATTGCAGTTTCTAAAAATCTACAATGTTCTATATTGTACCCAGACCAATTCATTGAAATAAAGTGGTCTGCGTGACTAAAGTGTTCCTTTAAGATAGAATAAACTTTGAGAAATGGAATGTGGAGTACCATCACTGATGCAAAAATCACAAGTTGTTACGATGCCTGTCGAATCCCTTACAACTTAACATTCAAAAGTGCCAGAATTTCATTGCATGCTCAGACACAACTTTGCAATTTCACATTTCCTGGCAGCCATACCTAATTACTAACAGTGAACACATATTTCTAGTAAATGATAGTCCAATAGGGATTCATATTTATGTGTATTTATTAATTCTAGAGTCTTTGTAAATATGGCGTTGAACTAGATCCCAGTGCTGACTAATATATAAGCTTTAACATAATGGCTATTATACATGCCACTCCTGGCTAATATTATTTACAATACAAGGTGTGCAACTACAAAGGTGCAAAGTTTTACAAGTCTGTACAATGGTACACATCTTCCTTTATAAATGTGATGCTGCTGAGCTTTAATATTTTGTTCTTCCTTATTCTTTTTCAGCACTCGTATGATTGATGTGGCTGACACCCTTGCCTTATCTCGGCATTTCTTTCTTTCACTGGTGATACTTTATTTGTGTAATGCAGCTGTCACATGCGGAGATTCGGGACTATATACCCAGAAAATTTCAATGTTCATTTCTGTTTTCATAGATTGTTTGAAGATTTAGTTTTCTTTTTGCCACCTATAACTAAATGCAACGCTCTTTGTTACATAAGCTAGCAATGTAACGTACTATCATTTGCAAAGTGCATTTTTTTTCCTTTTAGTTAATACACTATATGTTTCAGCACACCTTTATTTCTCATGTTTAATTTATTGTCACACTCAGAAAGCCTTCATTTTGAAGCATGATCACTCTTTGGGATTGTATTCCAGACCTGACAACTTTTAGGTAGGTAAATAGATAGATCGACAGATAGATAGATAAGCACAACACATATTAAAGCACATACGGTGTACATCTATACATTGTTGACTACCCATCCAGTCAATACTTACATGCAAAAAAAAGACCAGTGGAAGTGGTCTTGCATGTGCGGACCACCCTAAGCTGAATAATTTTAATACGCAATGTCAATCTGCAATTGCTAAGGCCAGTAAGGTTTTGTCGTGTATAAATAGGGGCATAAATTCTCGGGATGAAAATATAATTTTGCCTCTTCATAAATCACTAGTAAGACCACACCTTGAATATGCTGTTCAATTTTGGGCACCTGTTCTAAAGAAAGATATCATGGCACTAGAAAAAGTGCAAAGACAAGCTACAAAATTGATGAAAGGAATGGAACATTTTAGTTAGAAAGAAAGGATAAAAAATGTAAATCTCTTTAGTTTTGAAAAACAGCACCTCAGAGGGGATATGGTAACATTATACAAATATATTTGGGGCCAGTACAAAACATTATCTGGAAATCTATTCATAAACAGGGCTATACACAGGACACAAGTTCACACATTTAGGCTGGAAGAAAGGTGATTTAATCTAAGGCAAAGAAAATGATTTTTTATAGTAAGAACTATAAGGATATGGAATTCTTTGCCTGAAGAGGTGGTTTTGTCAGAGTCTATACAGATGTTTAAACCGCAATTGGATAAATACTTGCAAAAACATAACATACAGGGATATCATTTCTAATTAGTGGGGTAATAGCTGCTTGATCCAAGGAGATATCTGACTGCCATTTTGGGGTCAAGAAGGAATTTTTTCCTTGTTTGTTGCAAAATTGGAAGTGCTTCAGACTTGTTTTTTTGCCTTCTTTTTGATCAACAGTAAAGACATATGTGAGGAAGGCTGAACTTGATGGACACAAGTCTCTTTTCAACTATGTAACTATGTACCTATGTAACTTCCCTGGAAATGACACTATTGAAAATCACCTCTAGATTATGTTTTTGTGATGCTCTGATTTCTTTTAAAATGTATATTTAAAGTTCAGAAAGTGACATCACAATCCAGTTTAGCCCAGGGCACATAATGCAAACGAGGAGGAGAACAGAAAGGTTGGGGGTTATTTGCCAAAGTGCTCTGCTCAAAAAAATGGTCCACAGTACTGAATATGGGGCAATCACTATGAAAAACCAGAAGATACATTTTATCAGCGACTCCTTCCATTTTTCACCTTTCACCTTTGAACTTTGATAGATACCCCGATTTTTTCAGTTTCTTCTCTTTCGCTAACTGTGTTCATTAGAAAAAGAGGGCAACAAAAGACAATGAAGATTGGTAGGAAGCCAAGATGGAGTCAGCCGTTTCCAGAATAGATGTGTTAATGTATATATTTAATTTAATATTTTGGACCTTACAATAAAACATTAATTTAATATAAGGAATATGTAAATAGAATATTAAAAGACCTGGTTAGTTACATTCCCCCTTTAAGATATATTTACTAAGGCATTTGTAAACTAATTACTGTGATTGCAGTCAGATTCTGCTTAACCCTCAAAACGAAGTGTTGTCTCGTTATTGGGGGAATTGGATTGTATGCTGACTGCCAGGAGTGTAACCCTTTTGTATGGTTTTCCTGTTCGGATATTTCCAGGGTTCATGTGTTTTCAGTTCGGGAGATTGGTGCTTACAGTAGCTGTCGGTGTATCTGGAAAGGGGAATATCGCCGGTTTTTAACCTCTGGTGAGCAAAACGGTCCGTTACAGCATTGTTTAGTTTTTGACTTTGTAATCCGTCTTGCTTGTGTTTCACCACATGTTTTTCAATTTATATTTATAGTTTGCTCTATCAATTACATTCTTAATACATTTGGTTTAATTTCGTCTTCTGACGTGCTCCAGTGGTATTTGCTGCAGGCATCCCAGTAGCATTCACTTATTTTCCATCTTTTAACAAAAAGCTATAAGAGTTATCCATGTTTCATAAAAAATAGGAACAGTGTTGTTGTTGTTTTTTTTTTGTTTTAGGGGGGGAGGGGGGCTGGGAGGTTGTATTTATTTTTCCAAAACCATTCTTCTGGTATCATGCAAGGAAATCTGAATATTCTGTGTGATGATGTATTGGGTATCGGATACATTCCTGCACTTACAGTACATGATAACCATGTTTTTTTAATAATTGCATGAATGAATACATAAGTTCTTATAGCTTACTGGATGCATCAATGGTCTACTAATAATGTATTCCTTCTAATTTAGATAGTCTTTTATATGCATGTAACAAGGATAAGTCATTTGGGTTTTTTAATTTATTTTTCTATGATTATGTGTAGAGGTTCATAAGGAATTCAGAAGGGTTTAACTAGGTTTATTTAATTTAAATATATAATTTGTAACCGCTGTAGAAATCTAAGAAGTCTAGAATGTCTGGGCATGACTGACATGCAGTCTAGAAGACTGGAGATGTTGAATATGTGAAGACTAAAAACAGAGAGCGATGTTCCTTTCACTATCTTGCAAGAGTATAGGGTGAAAATAGCTTGTAGACATTGGTTGGTTGAATCAGACAAATACATCATCTTAGAGCATAACAGAGGCAAGAAATCCTGCAAATTAAAGTATAAAAATGTTGGAATCCATACTTCGATTGACTGAGCTTTATTGTATAAAGAGAACACGTGCTAATAGCTCTCCAGAACTAGCTTGTTGGCAGTTTAAAGAGTAATGTTATAGTTCTGATTGCATCAAGTAGTCTCTAACGTTATTGTATCAGTGAGCACAATTGAGCGCCATTTACAGAGAAAGAGAGGATAAAAGCCAATGTCTCAGACAGATAAGTTGTGATTACTGAACGATAGGTTTGTGTGTTCTGCAAAGTTGCTAAAGCTTTTTAATAAACCTTTTATTTAAAATGTCTGATGCAAAGTACCTGAATGGAGAACAACTTCTACTCCAAAACGTACACCGTAGGAACCCATTAAAAAAATGCTATAAAAAAAAAAAATAAAGCATTTTTAAATAAAATTAATTATCAAATGCTTTATTATAATTGAATTTCACCTACAGAAAAGCAAATTGCATTCAAAATATTTCTCCACCAGCCAATGTTCCAGATCTGGTTGGACCACCGCAGTTTGCATGTAGAGTCCTGCCATCCTAAGCTAGGTATTTATTGTGCATGGATGTGGAACTGCCAGTTTTAAATATCCATGTATACACAAGAACTTTAAGAGTGTTTTGTGTTTGTGGGATTAAGTTTTATAATACTACGTGCAAGATGACTGCCCTGTTGGCAAATTCTCCCTACCTGTCCCAAATTGACCAAATTGGGACTCTCACAACTTGGAATATTTGATATTTTGATTATAAAGAGAACTAACCATCTGCAAACATAGATTAACAACTCGCAAACACAGCTACTGTTCCGGTTTAAGAAATTGAGAAAATTATGATTTTCAGTATTTTAGTAGGAAAATTAAGTTTTACAAGTACCAAGTAACTTGCCAACATGCTGTACGGTGTTGCATTTTAATTAACCAAGTTGCTGTTCCCATTTTCAGTTTTTATCTTTTTGCTACTGTACCGATCATCATTGTGGCTGCTGCTTTTTACTGCAGTGATAATGTTCAACTAATAGTGATTACTCTCAGCTGTCAGCTAAAGTCATCTTGCAAATAACTTATATAGCTGAAGTACTCTTCCACAAACAAATCTATGTGATTCATCGAATTCAGTTTTCTCATCTAGCACATAACACTGCTACTGTTCACTAGCCCCGGCCATTTTTCACAGACTTTAACATTTGCAGATATTCCTTTATTGCAAGCCAAATGTTACCGATAAATCCTCCAGCCGCAGACAAGCATCATTGGGAGCTTAGTGGACCTCTTTGTTGTGTTCCTGTGCAAAGTGATAATTCTTGCCATTCTGACCTCAAAATCTAACAAATCTATGTTTCCATGTCTTAATTACATAATGCATTTTAAACGATTTAAATATTCACAATTTCACTACTGCTGCGTTAACTAGCATTTCTAAAATGAAAGCATTACAAATGTCAGTTTAGCAATCAATAAAAAATAATTCAATCCAATCTATTGATCTAATAAAAAGCAAAGAACAATTTATTCTAAAATACAAAGTGAGTTCATTTTTTTTTATAAAATAATATAACCTCATTTGGTGCAGTTACAATATGTTTTTACTATAGGGTTGTCTAGTTAGTGATCAGCAAAACATGTGGCGAGTACTAAGGGATACCTATTGACTTTAGCTCTCCATAGGCCTTAAATTATTGTTCTTGAATAATCAAGGAAAATTATTTAAGACCTATGGAGAGCTTAAGCCAGTAGGTATTCCCTAGAACAGTGTTTCCCAACCCAGTCCTCAAGGCACACCTACCAGTCCAGGATTTAAGGATTACCCAGTTTTGTCTAAGGTGTTTTTTCTTTTTTTCTGAAAACACCTTAGACAAAACTGGGTAATCCTTAAATCCTGGACTGGTAGGTGTGCCTTGAGGACTGGGTTGGGAAACACTGCCCTAGAACACCTGGATCCAGAGGGGAGCAGCACAGAGCACAGCAACTTCAATCAGCAGCTCCCAGCCTCCAGATCATTTTTTACTTGGAAAATTCAAGTTTCCAGCGATACACCACTACAACTATACCTATTGTGGATGACATGCCTTTACAGTTCAGAGCCACTCTTTAAGGGCTCTGTAAAGTGTGAGTGTTCCATTTTTATTGTATCACTGTTATATTTATGTATACAGGTTACACTATGGTTCCTCTATTTTGTATTTATATGATTTAGGGGTCTAGCGAGAAAAAGACCCATCACATGGTATTGTATTTTAAAGGTAAAGAAGTTTTACAGTGTGTGCTTTGACACTTTTTTTCGGTGGTATTTCTGTTTTTATATAAGTGTATTTGGTGACAACACACTTGGAGTTTTTTTAGGCTGCACTTGTATTATTTATTTTGAACGCCCAATATCCCTTATATTTTCCCTTTTTCACATTCCCTAGAACACACCATGTGTCTTGCTGATATAACAATTTTGATGTTAAGACTTATAAATGATTCTGAGCAAAAAAAATGTCAGGTAAAGGTAAATATGCATTACCTTTACATACTTTAATATTTTTTTCACTATATGGTAAGTAGATACAGTATATCTGGCCAGGGGTGGACTGACCACTTACAGGGCCCTCAGGCAGTCGGTGATCAAGCCCCCCCCCCCCCTCCTGGTCCTGGTACAAGGTTTTTTGGCCCCCTACTACTCTTCTCCCCCTTCTTTCTTCTGCTTTCTCATACATATTATGTGTAGGCTGCCCAGCACACAGAATGATTGTGTGAGAGCCACACAGCCCTGACTCCCACACCCGCGGAGCCCCCCCAAAATGGCCAGATTTACTTTTAAGTGGTTAATCCAATCAGAAACTTGTTTTAATAAACACTGTTTTTAGATGGGCATGCCTCCCCAGCAATTAAAATAAAGCAAATTTAATTACACACTTCCACTGATTTTGCTGAGGACATCACAAGCAGCATCCCCCACATGTGCAACCATACAAGTAGCCACATGTTTTTGGAGTCTACTTGTGGGGTTGCGTGTGTGGGGATGCTGCTAGTGATGTTGTGTTCGATTAATCGCTCCTCTTGTTTTACCTATTGTACAGCGCTGCAGAATATGTTGGCGCTATATAAGTGATTGTAAAAGTTGTGTGTGTGGAGGCTGTGTGCAGTATTGCCTTGGTGGGTTTGTGATGTGTATGTGTAGGGAGGCTGCATGTGGTCTTGTATGTGTGGGGATGATGCTTGTGAGATTATGTCTATACGGTGAGGCTCCTTGTGGGTTTTTGCGTGTGTGAATTTTTTTGAATATTTGTAGTGTAGTATGTGAGTGGATAGAGCTGGTTGTGTTGCAGTGTGTGTGGGATAGAATCTGTAGTAGGCATCTGGTGGTTACTGGGGCTGTAGTGTGTGCGTGCTTGGATAATAGAAGCTCTACTGCGTATAAGTAGGATAGTGGCTATAGTGTGTGTGTGGGGGGTTAGATGCTGAAGTAGGTGCAGGGAGGCACGGGGACTGAGGTGAGCATGGGGAGGCATGGGGACTGAGATGAGCGTGGGGAGGCACGGGGACTGAGGTGAGTGTGGGGAGGCACGGGGACTGAGGTGAGCATGGGGAGGCACTGGGACTGAGGTGAGTGCGGGGGCTGAGGTGGGTGCCTACTTGACAGAGTATGAGGTGGGACATAGAGGTTGTGGTGAGTGCAGGAGGGGACATAGGGGCCGTGGTGAGCACAGGAGGGGACATAAGGGCTGTGGTGGGTACTGAAACTGATAGGGGCTATGGTAGTTGGAGGCGGCATAAGGGCTGTGGTGGGAGCATAGGGGCTTTGGTAGGAACAGGGATAGGTAGATCCTGGGGTGGGTGTTGGGAGAACTGGTGGCTGAGGTGAGTGCAGGGGAACTGATGTGGGTTCAGGGGGGGTTGAGGTGGGTGCAGGGGGAGCTGTGGTGAGTACAGGGGGGCTGAGGTTGTTGCAGAGAGACAGGAGGCTAAGGTGGGTAAAGGGGGGCTGAGGTGGGTGCAGGGAGAGATGTGGTGTGTGCAGAAGGAGCTGTGGTGGATGTGGGTAGACAAGGGGCTGCGGTGGGCACAGGGAGGGACATGGGGCTGCAGTGGGTGCAGTGAGGGACATAGGGGCTGTAGTGGGTACTGGAAGGCATAGGAGCTATAGAAGGTGGAGATGGCATAGGGGCTGTGGTGATAGGGGCTTAGGTGGGTACAGGGATAGGTAGATCCTGGGGTGAGTGTAGGGAGGAATGGTGGCTGAAGTGAGTGCTGGGGAATTTAGGTAGGTGTAGTGGGAGCTGTGGTGAGTACAGAGGGGCTGAGGTGGGTGCAAGGGAAAATGTGGTGTGTGGAGGAGGAGCTGAGGTGGGTACAGGGGGGCTAAGGTGGGACAGAGGGGAGCTGAGGTGGGCACAGGGTGTGCTGAGGTGGGAGTATAGTGGGTGAGGTGGGTGCAAGGGAGCTGAAGTGGGTACAAGTGGGTACAAGGGGGCTGAGGTAGGTAAAAGGGGGGCTGAGGTTAGTACAAGGGGTGCTGAGGTGGGTCCTGGCAGGCTGAGGTGGATACAGGGTGAGATGTGATGTGTGCAGGGAAACAGGGGGTGCTTAGCTGAATGAGGATGTACAAAAAATAATCTATAAGGAGCTTACCTGTGCTGTCTGCTTCTTCTCTTCAGGAGAGGGCAGGAAGTGATGTCACTTCCCAGCCCCGCCTTCTCCTCACACACAGCACCGCACAGGGGCTGGAGACCTGGCAGCAAGAACTCAGGTCTCACTGAGATAAGAGAAATGGGTGAAGGGTGTGAGGAAGGGAGTGGAGGTTATCTACAGAATGATATGTTGCAGGGGCCCTGCAACATATCACTGGAATATGGGAGAAATCATGTTTTTCTTCCTGAGGAGATCTCTGATCTCCTCAGCCTGAGCATGGCTTTGCTGCCGGGCCCATGACTGCCTTGAACCCTCGGTCCATAACCGATCTGCCCGACTGGTCAGTCAGCCCCTGTATCTAGCACCAGTAGTCATTCCATGATCTTGCAAGTCTCCAATAAAGCTGATAACTGTTGATACGTTAATGTTGCATATATTGGACTCGTAGGTCCACAAGAGTAAAACATGACAATTCGCACTGTAAGTTGTTAATTATTATTAAAGATATGGTATCCATCTTCAGGTGTGTAGTGGACTTATGTGGGGTGTAGAGCCCCCATTATGTTGTGTAAATGTGATTGGTATCTGCGTGTGTTGTTTTTTTTCATTGCAGCACTTATATATAGTGAATGAGCATCTAAACAGTGAGACGTGCAGGTCTCCAATAAAGATGAGTGCTGTTAATACAATGACATTGCATATTTTGGACTTGCAGGTCCGCAACAATAAAACATAACTTTTTTGTCTCGTAGTCCATAAACTATAATTAAAGAAAAAGTAACCATCCATGGGTGTTTTGTTCCCTTATGTGTGGTGTAGTGTTCCTATTATGTTGTATAAATATGATTGTTATCGACGTGAGAGGCTTTTTCATTACATCTCTCATATTGGGTAATTGAGCATCCACACAGTAAGATGCACAGTTCTCCAATAAAGATGAAAACAGTTAGTACGTTTGTGTTATATATTTTGGACCCGCAGGTCCGCAAGATTAAAACATGACATTTTTGTCTCATATTCCATAAATTATAATCAAAGATAAGGTAATCATCTGTAGGTGTTTTGTTCCTGTATGTGGGGTATTGTGTTCTCAGCATGTTATCCGATTCGTATTCCCCCTGTTTGTGTGTGAGTATTGTTGTGTGGCATTGTCTATACTGTCTGTGCCTTATTTTGATATGCTTTCTTGATATTCGTTTCCTTTTTGTTGTGTTGCATTTTATTCCTTCCTTTTTCCCTGTTTCGGTTAGTTCTCGGTGTATGAAAGTGTAGCTTGGAAAGAAAGGAGAGAATGTGTGTGCAAAAGCCTCATATGGTCGTGCTTCGACAGTTGTAAAGGTAATGGTTCGATCTGATGTTTGCATGCAATGACGTGTCATCCTTTTCCTAAAATCTCGTGTCTAGTGTTATCTGTAGTTCTACACATGATTGTTTGTGTGCGAGCTGTGGGCGTTTGAGAGAGTTTGTGTGTGATGGTGCTAATCTTCTCTTTCTCTCTTTGTGGGGTTCTGTCTGCGTGGGGTGGGGCGTAAGCTTTTCATTGAGAGTATTTCTCTTATTAGGGGGTACCTTCGTTGTATGGGAAGTTATCATGTTTGTGATGGGACTGAGTTACTATCTATGTTGTTAAATAGTAAAAACTATTTTAATAATGGGTGACCTTATGGTTAGATCTGGAATTAGTGATGGGGTTAGAGCTAGAGTTATGGTAGGATTAGGGTTAGATTTAGGGGTGAGACTCAGGTATGGTTAGTGTTATGGTTATGGTTAGGGTTAGTGTACGGTTAAAGTATCTTGTTATGGATTAAAGCTGTTCTAGGGTTAGAGATAGCAATGTAAAGCAGGCATAAATTCTTGGGATTAAAATATAATTTTGCCTCTTTATAAATCACTGGTAAGACTCTTCGGGCAAACTGTTTGCACAACCAGAAAGAACATTTGCTCCCTGGAACCAGGACATTTGTTTTTTACGAACTCCCAAACGGAGACCGGCCACAGCATATTTCACTCTGGAACTATTTTGGGTTATGACCTCGTGGTCAGTCGGTCAATTCACCCAGATGGCAATTCCATTCCACCAAATGGATCCAAGCACTATTTGGACAACTTGGGCGCTCAGATCAGGTCTATCCAGGGATATAAGACTCTTGGGGGTTTCTGGGGAAATTAGATGTGTTTTGGGGTATTTTCTTTGTGGGTTCCTGTAACTGAGAGATACTTGAATTACTGATCCTTGACTCAATTATCTCCCAGACACAGGGACAATGGGGAGGAGTTTGTGTTGAACTGTATAGAGCCCCCTTGCTGGGGGTCTGTGTATAAAATGCGTGTACCATTCTCTAATAAACCAGTCTACTCCCAGCATTAACTCTCGACTAATGTCTGGGGGGAAAAGCTTTATCACACTTCATGGCTATAATCACTGAAGATGGCGCTGCCGAAGATCCAGAGTGGGGGAAAGGACGTCCTTGGTGGTGAGACTCTTGTCCTTTTCAGAATGACTGCCACACTGTAAATTTGGGCACCTGTTTTGAAGAAGGATATTATGGAACTATAAAAAGTGCAGAGACAGGCTACAAAATTGATAAAAGGAATGGAGCATTTTATTTATGAAGAAAGGTTAAAACATTTAAATCTCTTTAGTTTGGGAAAAACGTCACCTCAGAGGGGTATGATAACATTATACAAATACAGGGAGTGCAGAATTATTAGGCAAATGAGTATTTTGACCACATCATCCTCTTTATGCATGTTGTCTTACTCCAAGCTGTATAGGCTCGAAAGCCTACTACCAATTAAGCATATTAGGTGATGTGCATCTCTGTAATGAGAAGGGGTGTGGTCTAATGACATCAACACCCTATATCCGGTGTGCATAATTATTAGGCAACTTCCTCTCCTTTGGCAAAATGGGTCAAAAGAAGGACTTGACAGGCTCAGAAAAGTCAAAAATAGTGAGATATCTTGCAGAGGGATGCAGCACTCTTAAAATTGCAAAGCTTCTGAAGCGTGATCATCGAACAATCAAGCGTTTCATTCAAAATAGTCAACAGGGTCGCAAGAAGCGTGTGGAAAAACCAAGGCGCAAAATAACTGCCCATGAACTGAGAAAAGTCAAGCGTGCAGCTGCCAAGATGCCACTTGCCACCAGTTTGGCCATATGTCAGAGCTGCAACATCACTGGAGTGCCCAAAAGCACAAGGTGTGCAATACTCAGAGACATGGCCAAGGTAAGAAAGGCTGAAAGACGACCACCACTGAACAAGACACACAAGCTGAAACGTCAAGACTGGGCCAAGAAATATCTCAAGACTGATTTTTCTAAGGTTTTATGGACTGATGAAATGAGAGTGAGTCTTGATGGGCCAGATGGATGGGCCCGTGGCTGGATTGGTAAAGGGCAGAGAGCTCCAGGCCGACTCAGACGCCAGCAAGGTGGAGGTGGAGTACTGGTTTGGGCTGGTATCATCAAAGATGAGCTTGTGGGGCCTTTTCGGGTTGAGGATGGAGTCAACTCAACTCCCAGTCCTACTGCCAGTTTCTGGAAGACACCTTCTTCAAGCAGTGGTACAGGAAGAAGTCTGCATCCTTGAAGAAAAACACGATTTTCATGCAGGACAATGCTCCATCACACGCGTCCAAGTACTCCACAGCGTGGCTGGCAAGAGAGGGTATAAAAGAAGAAAATCTAATGACATGGCCTCCTTGTTCACCTGATCTGAACCCCATTGAAAACCTGTGGTCCATCATCAAATGTGAGATTTACAAGGAGGGAAAACAGTACACCTCTCTGAGCAGTGTCTGGGAGGCTGTGGTTGCTTCTGCACGCAATGTTGATGGTGAACAGATCAAAACACTGACAGAATCCATGGATGGCAGGCTTTTGAGTGTCCTTGCAAAGAAAGGTGGCTATATTGGTCACTGATTTGTTTTTGTTTTGTTTTTGAATGTCAGAAAGGTATATTTGTGAATGTTGAGATGTTATATTGGTTTCACTGGTAAAAATAAATAATTGAAATGGGTATATATTTGTTTTTGTTAAGTTGCCTAATAATTATGCACAGTAATAGTCACCTGCACACACAGATATCCCCCTAAAATAGCTATAACTAAAAACAAACTAAAAACTACTTCCAAAAATATTCAGCTTTGATATTAATGAGCTTTTTGGGTTCATTGAGAACATGGTTGTTGTTCAATAATAAAATTAATCCTCAAAAATACAACTTGCCTAATTATTCTGCACTCCCTGTATATTCAGGACCAGTACAAACCATTGTCTGGAAATCTATTCATAAACAGGACTATACATATGACACAAGGTTACACATTTAGTCTGGAAGAAAGGAGATTTAGTCCAAGGTAAAGAAAAGATTTTCTTTACAGTAAGAACAATAAGTATGCAGAATTCTCTGCCTAGAGAGGTGGTTTTATCAGAGTCCATACAGATGTTTGAACAGCAATTTGGTAAATGCTTGCAAGAAATATAATATACAGGGATATAATTTCTAATTAGTGGGGTAATAGCTTCATGATCCAAGGAGATATCTGACTGTTATTTTGGAAACAAGAACGAATTTCAAGTTTGTTGCAAAATTGGAAGCACTTCAGTCTGGATTGTTTGCCTTCTTTTGGATCAACAGCAAAAACATATATGAGAAAGTAACGTTAAGGGTACCTCAACCACTGGCAGAACTACCGTGGTCGCAGGGGTCGCAGCTGTGACCAGGCCGTCACTCCAGGGGACCCGGCCGCCTTGCGGACCCCTGTGACCACCATTAAATGATGTAATCGCCGGGGCCGCATTGAAGGAGTCCATCGGGTGGCCCATGCTGTTAGGGCCAACCGATGGCAATGAATATCCAGGGGGCTCCAGTCAGCGCTGCAGTGCTTTAACAGTGTGACCGGGCCCCCTGTGATGACGTCAGATACTGGGAGGAAGTGACTACCCCGGTCACTCCTCCCAGCTATCAGAGAGCCGCTCGGTAGGAAGGAGAGAGTCAGAGTGGGAACTCTGACTCCCATCAGCCTGAGCCACCACTGGACCCCAGGGAAAGTCACCCTCCTGCATCTTAAAAGTAGGAAACAGGAGGGTGACTAAAACATTTTGCAAGTGTGTGTTTGTGTATGTGTGTAACGGATCCTTCCGTTAATGGACGCTTCCTAGCTTGCGCCGAGGACCACAAGCACCGCACTGGACACCACAACCACCGCAGACTCCACAACCGCCGTAGCTTAACTGGAGCCGTGCCGTCTTCCTTCCACCCTGAATGAACATCCAGCATTCAGGACCGTGTGGGAAAGACCTCTCCTCCAGGAGAGGGTATCAGGAACAAGAACAAAGTGATAAAAGCTCAAGGGAATATGCAGAGCATAGCAATCCCCAGTGTGATATAGCAATTCCCTCCAATAACGAGACGAGGCTACATTTTGAAGGGTCAAGAAGAACTGAGGTGCTGGCAGACCCAGTCTGGTTTTTATTACAGTTGTTGCAAATACAGGTCCACCCACAGGGAGGTATAAAACAACCAATCACATCACAGTTACATCCCACATATTCCCTCCCCTTATCCTGAGAGGAAACTCAATTACACATGCAGTTAAAACATACTTTCTACCCAACTTTCATAACTCTAAAACCATACATCACATTCACATAAAAATACATATCCACAATCAATCCATTCAGGGGAACAACATATTAAAAAATGGCATGAATCAGACCAGGGTTCACAAGTTAGTAAAGTATCTTTTAAAACCCCCTGCCAGTATGGCTTTCCAGCTCAGACCGGTTTTACAGAGCCCTCTCTCCTGGAGACAATGGAGAAGTAATCCAATTACCTCCCAGGACAGAGACCAGACTCCATTATGCACAAGGGGATACAAAGACAGTAAAACACTTTAAAATACATAAAGTCACCTTTTACACATAACACACAGACATTTCACATATCCCCAGATAGCTGGGATCTGAGCGCACAAAACTACCGAATAGCGCTCAGATCCTATTCACACAGTTCAATTGCCATGGAGCTAAAGTCTTTCCCATAGTCTTTCATTATATGAATGGGCTCCATGGCATAGCTATCTGGGGTATCACCGCTCACACAGGGCCAGTACCGAATGACCCCACTGTATTTAAAGGGCCAGAATGAGTGACATGCACTCTGTTAGGGCCGAATACGTTTTTTTTAAAGGGCCCAATCTCCCAGGGCCATAGTCCAAAGGCAGCAGGCGGGCAACCAGGCTTCTCCAGTTCATAGTGGCGAGGTTGGTTTCGCCACAATGTGTGTCTGTAGGTGTGTCTGTATGTCTCTGTAGGTGTGCCTGTATGTGTGTGTCTCTATATATGTGTGTGTGTGTTTGTGTATGTGTGTCTGTATGTATGTTTCTCTGTATGTGTGCATTTGTCTCAGTGTGTGCATCCAGGTTTGGTTACTTTGGCATTACTTTTTGAATAAACTATAAATCCCCAACAATTCTCGCTTTACTAAATAACCCTGTTGGCCTTTTTTTGCTGCCCACTTTGCTTAATTACCAACCCTTATATACTATGAATGTGTACATTTGCATATATGTTTGTATGTATAAATACATAGTCTCCCAATCATTCACCCTATTTAATGAAGAGTGTGCCCCTCCAACCAGGCACCAAAGCAAGCAAGTGACATCAGAATAGGCAGTGGGCAGGTGGCATAATCCATGTGTAAAAGCATGGAATGTTCCAAGAAAACATGCTTAGCTATGTATAATCTGTTGTTACATTGTATGTAGGAAGCCATGTCAACTGAACCAGCACCTGTGGTCAGGCAGGGTAGGATTAAGATTTTGCAGGGCACTATGTAGAATGCCAGTTCTAGAGCCCTGGGCTCTGTTCTGTGAAATGTTTTGGCAGAGTGTTTTTTTTGTGTTGGAGAGACTGTGTAGACTGTCTAGCCTGTGCTAAGGTGGGCCTTGCCTACAACTTGAACACCCTGTGTTCAATAGTTCTGGAAACTACGTTTTGCAAAACTAAAAGGTATGTTTGTTTCATAACAACTGTAGACTGAAGCAAGCGCTAATGCTTATGTGAACAATGCTCAAACAGTGCAAGTATCATTTAGTTAAACAGCAGGGAATCTCCAGAGTTATTATTTGTTTTGTTTGATGTTGAGCGTATACAGTATTAAAAGCGTATCTTAATACATGGTACAAACATTTTTTTCTGCAATATATAATCATAATAGTAAAATTAGGGGATGAATAATTATATGAAAAAGAGGTGTAATTTACTGCCAATCACTAATTCATGAATAAATACCATAATTTTATTGCATATTATGGAAATGTTTCAATTCCCGCTATCTAAAAACCAAATTCTTGATCATTCAGAGTTATGCCACTGAGTCTGCAAAATAGCTAAAAGCCATCGTCGTTGTTCTGCAATAAAATGACTTGTGCAACACATATATATTTTCAGCTCTGCTGGCTGTATGAGTGTTTTTAAACATGAAACTCTATAAATATTAGGTTACATGTTCACCTAAATATTGATGTCTAACCATCAGATAGAGAATGTTTTATTTGGTATTAATATTTACTGACTGATTTCTCAATATCTGACCCACACTTCTTTTCATCGACATGTAATATAGACCATTTAAATTAATTTCTGTACTAGAGATTTTTTGCTATTCTATACAAACTAGATACTTTTTGTGTTAATGAATCAAATCAATCTATAGTCAGGGTTTTATTGAAGCCTTGTTAGCAGATATATAGTTGATTTCAAACTGCATTAAAATGATTGAAATGCATTTACATTCCAGAATCTTTGATCAATGAGAGAGAATTGCTTCCACTCTTTCTTCATTCTTGAAATTATTGGACAATCTGTCAATGACAGAATGAGATGTTTAAAAAAAACACGATTGTCACCTGTATCAGTCCTTTGAATTAAGTATTTCTGAAGTTTTATTACAATCTTACATAGCTTCCGAGATAATATCAGTGGAACATAAGGTACTTAAATTTTCTTTGTTGAAAATTATACAATAAAAGACAGCTATTGGTTTTATGTCTTCCTCTGGGAAATATTGGAATATAATTGAAATATAAATATATTCTTAGAGCCTATAAAAATAATGCTTAGCTAATAAAATTATAGCAGGTATGAATATTGTGGGATTTAAAGAAAAAATGTGTAGTTTCCTATTCTTTGACAAAATTAATTTAATTAAATATTGTATGCTGACATAAAACTCATTAGCCACTAGATACCAGGGGTCGAAGAGCATCTCAAATAAATAATATTCACATTCAGCATTTAGATGCAATCGTAAGACTACATAAGAATACATATTAACTTAAATGTCCATCTATCTGCACCTGAATTATAAGACCATGTACAATTATGTATACATAAAAAGAGAATATCTAGGTGATTTATCAGTGCTTCTGGAGGTAAGGCTCATAATTGTCTTCTTTGAATTTGTATTTCATTTTAAGTTGTCACAAGTATTTTTCATTCTATAAGCCAATTACCAAAAGCTGCTAGGTTACTTGACATGGCTTTGCCAGCTTTGAAGAGCAAGGTGACGTATACAACACATTTAGCAAACAACAAGCCTTGGCAGGTCTCTACTTGAAAAACCAAACACAGTGCCAAAGGGGGACGTTAAGGCTTGTTCTATTCTCCATCTCGTCTAGAAGTGTTAGGAAAAGCAATATTGTATATATTTGAAAAATGATTACCACAAAAGAGAAACATATACAAATCAGTACCGAGAGTCAGTCCATATGATTAAAGTGGTAAGATTTTTTTTATTTTGGAAAGCAGAGCCCAGTTACGGCTTTTTGGACGGTGTTGGTTATCTGCACAACACATCCTTTGGGTCTGTTAATTTTATTGCTGCTATCATTTTGTAGTAGATTGCATCAGAAATATAATTGCAGGAAACACTGCAACAAGTAAACCAATACCCTGGCAGACTTTTCCTACTATGTAGAAGTAAATAAATGACATACACAGTAAAGGAGGAAGACAAATAGGCAAGTTATAGATGGTATCAGGAAATGTATACTTGATATTGAGAGAGAAAATCTGTAACTCTTGTTTATAAACATTTTCATGGGCTAACATACCCCACAATGGGAAAAATATAATGGCTTTGTTAAAAGGTGAAGAAAGATAAAAGATGATAGAGTAGGTTATATCAATACTATCCCTACGGAAGGCAAAACCTATTGAATTTTTGAGCTCAACAGTGATAAATATAAATTAGTGGTTAAATGTTACATCGAAGAATGATCACCCACTGATAGAGTATTGCAACTGTGTTGATAAATACTTAGATGTATGTGGGCAGCATAAAATATTTAAGCAAGGTTCCTCAGTAAAGTAATTGTAAGCTTCACATTTATTTAGTGGTGCTGCCCAGAGCTCCTATTATATTTAAACATATACCTTTCTAAAATTATACTTGCAGAAATCAAAATGTTTCTCCAAGAAAATTGACTGGGCTTTATTTGTAACATAACCAGAAGTGTGTTATATTTCTTTATGTGTCCTATTTTTATTAGCTGACAATTTGAAAATCTTTAATCTACCCTAGTTTTTCTTTTTTTTTCTTTTTTAAAGAAATTGAAAAAATATATCTAATTATACAAACTATTAAGTTACTTATATTACAGAGCATATACAACTCAAACTCTAGAACCCTAAAACTCAAAGCTGACATCAAGATGAATTTGATAGGCATATTTAGCATATCATCTGCAAATATTATTCTAAGTATCTTAAAAATATTATATACTATACACTTATTAATCACTGCTTTAATAATGTTTTCAAATATAAAATAAAGAATCATGGTGGATTGGGGTGTCTAGTCCTGATGTGTATTAATCTCTTTTATAGAATCAGTGAGTGCTAGTTGATAGAGATAAAATTAATAAGACCCAACATCTTCTAGACCAACCTTTGGGATTTCAGATGTTGTGTACTACATTTCCCAGAATGCTCTTTCAGCCATAATGCTGGCAAAGCATCAGGGAGATGTAGTCCACACCATCTGGAGTGTTGACGAATTCCTACCATAGTTCTAGAGTGTAGACACAAAGTATTATTTATTTCAACTGACCACATCTTGCTGTTATATCACTGAGTTTATAATCCTTTATTACTGGTCCATCATGAAGCGACGTATGAACAAAACAGACCACCGTAGTATCATCGCCAAGGAGTCCCTTTCCCATAGTGTCATAGCTCTTTCCAGATGAAGTGGTGATTATAGCTGGTATAGCTTTATACTGGGAGTAGATCTAGTTTTATCAGGTTCAACACAGTCATTTATATACGGAACTCCAGCATGGGGCCCCTGTTAACAATTCCGTCATTCCGCCATGGTGCCTTTGAGTCTGGGGGATAATTGAGTTGAGGCGTGCTAAACCAATTATCTCCAGGATACAGAGAGCACAATACAAAAACACCCCAAAAACATCATAAAAACTTGTAGGAACCCCACACATTATATATCCCCAGATAGCTCTGATCCGAGCTCCCATGTTGGCAAAATAGCGCTCGATCCATGAAGAGATGACAAATCGCCACCAGGTAAACTTTAGAAATTTTAAGAATTCCTGTGAAGGAAGTAAGGGCTGCTCCTCCTGGCACCGAGGAAGCAATTTTTTCACATAGTCTGAGGCACCTTCCCTCCAAAAAGTGCTCTTCTAGCTGGTATGGAAATAGGGGAAAAACGGAGGGGAAATTGATCGGGAGTTGGGTCTAGCCACGACCGTACCGTAGTTCCCGACGAATTTTAGATAAGTCCCGCTATAGTCTTTGTGGCTTCCTGGACTCTGGGCACAGTCAGCTAAAGGGCACTCCAGGGCATTTAGTTTGGAGGGGAAGGTGCAGGGAACCAGGAGTAGTGAAAATAGTCTTTTGGGTGACATAATATGAAACAAAGTCTACAAAATAAGGACACTTTGGCCTTCTCTTTTTATGTTCCTTCTATAGTCCACTCTATGAATTACTGACATTGCCCAAATGTGATGTCCTGTCATGACACACATATCACTTATTTATCTAAAGGGGTTAATATGTGGTAAAGCCCTGGAACCAACAATTAGACTTGTTTACAAAACCACAGGGAACATGAACAGAAGGTTCAAGTAATGCAGAACAGATATAAAATTGCTAGAAAAGGGGCCATAGAATGTTGGTTCTCTATGTTAAAAGATCTCAAACAACCTCGCCTTATTACTAAAATACAGAAAATTATACCATTTCCAAATACATGTTATGTATTTATTTCCCTGTACATGCTTTTGAGGCCTTATGACATTATTTGCTACACGTCTCCTTACATGCATTCATCTAAAGACATTCATTTTCTACAGTACTAACAAAGCAATTCCTGTTATTTTCTTTCAAGCTCAAAAATAGCTGTATTTAATACCATTTGTCACCCCTTATTTGGATGGCCCATCTGGTGTTTACATAACAATATGCCATTTGTACGGTGCAATTTTTCCGTTTATTGTGATAGCATTTGCCTCACCACAAGGATTTTATTTATTCACAGAGTTTGAGATAGCTTAATCTTTCTTTGTGTAAGGCATTGCAGAATATTCTAGAAGAAGATTTTCTTTTATGTGATGTGCACTTGGAAAGATACAGCTGGCACATACACTGCCCATAATCTAGTCACTTAAAATTAACTGTATTTTTTTTTCTTTAATAAGACTGGCTTTTATGACTGTCCTCTGACAACATTTGAAACTCGTCTGAATTACAGATATCTTAAAGTTCACATTTCTATAACAAGTTGATAAATTTGTTCTCAAGGATATTTGGTGACATGATCCTTGTGAAACTGGGAGTGAAGTAGCTGATAACAAAATATTATGTTTAAGAGTTCCCATCTTCATTCGGAACCTTCCCAAGGAGACTGACTGCAATTGGAACAAAATTAGTAAATAATACTACCAGTGACCATGGGTCCCAAGACACACATGCGCGCACGCACACACACACACACACACACACACCTACCTTTGTTATATTCTTAATGTACAGTAAAAAGCCTTTAAAACATTGAGAAAACTACATAAAATTGCCTATAGTACAGCAGTGTGAAATATGTGTCGCACAAGTCTAAAATCTAGCAATAGTTGGAACTAGTTAAAAATCATTGTACAGAAAGATGTTAACATGAATCGGTAATTGAAGCACACTCTTTATAAATTAACTGAGAATATTTCTTTGTAAAATGTCTTTCCTCACTGCTCGAAACTGTTTATACATTGGTTCAGTAACATGTATGATAAATCGGTAAATGATTGAATTTACTTTTGAATAAATACTAATAGGTTGAAATAGTGGGTTAAACAGGATTTGATAATAGAGTTTATGAAAAGAGAAACCGTCCTGGAAGTAAAATGATCTATCCTGACAGCATCTGCAACTCTCCATGTATATTTGTATGTATGTAGTGGGTGCCGGATGACAATAAGCACTACAACCATAGCCTACCCACACCCCACCACCCCCCAATAAAGACAAATCACCAACGTTGGATGAAACAGGTAATTCAAATGCTGCATAACACATCCATCTTTAATTAAAAACTTTATAAATCTAGCAAACAGATCAATAAAATGAACACATAAATAACACATCATTTCATACAGTATATAACCTTAATTAAACTTTAATTAAACATCTTTGCCAATCTAACTGACCAAATACATATGATTACAACCCCCAAGGGTTCTTACCTCCCCCCCTTGTTCACCAAATTTCCATTTGACCTTTTAATGGTTACCACTAACTAGCTTTATGTTTAGTGGGCACATCCAAATTGGGAACTTGTCAGTTTACCATATAAAAGACAGGGGAGATTGAGACACAGCCCTTTTCCATGCAATCACTCTTCCTGTAGATTGTCATCCAACCTGATTGGCAAGGACATGCCCCCCTACCTGCTGTGATGCTGTGATTCATACCATAAAAACACTCCCACACACATACAACCGATCACAAACCATCCATACCCACACTCATACATGTGTCTTGTATGCTAAGCTGTGCTATCTACCTTGGGCTTTAACTTGAGCAAGTAGAAAACCTTCAGCTATTCTGTAACACTTTGGTAGAAAATAGAGAGAAAAAACGGGTCGCAAGAGTATTCTGAGAACGGACAGCAACTGAAATAGCCTGCCCTTCGGTAGGTCCCCGCTCAGAACTCAAGCTGGTTTTAGCTCATCTTGTGCCATTACAGAGAGAACATATCTGAAGCATATCAGACTGGTCCCACCCATACGGGTAGCCCAGATCCGAAATGCCAGCAAGTTCTCTCTGCAAGTTCTCTCTGGAGAACTGGAGTCATTTCAAATTCAAAATAGGGATTTATCAAAAATGGAAAGAAAAGTGTCTGCAGCACCCACTTATCCTTTCCAACCTGGGAAGAACAAATGTTTCCCACATTCTGTCACGGTGTCCAATCAGCATCTTTCAACTGCGTCTGTAGACCGAGCAGTCTTTGCGAGAGTCTCTCAGGCAGGGCAAAACTACTCCTATGAATGCAATGAAAGGTATTAAAAAAAGGAACAGCACCTTTTTTTTTTGTGTTTAGAAACCACTTTGACTGTGGAGAGAGGTAAGTGGCCAGCAGCTCAGCTAACAGACAATGATGCCTCAAGTATTAATAAGTGATAGTGTTTGTGCAAATATATATTATGTTTTTTTTTTCCAATGGAGCTGCTACCACACTGTAGTGTACAATTCTCTAAAATACACTAAATGTTAAACAAATATACAATTACATGCCTCAAGTATTAAACTGAAGAGCAGGGTAGCCCAAGTTGTGGAAACTGGACTTGAGAAAGCCCATGTAAAAATGTGGAACTGGAGTTATTTCAAATTCAAAATTGTTTAATTCCCTCCCCCACCTTTCTAAGGTCTTATTGTAGACCTGGATATTTCCTACATCCAAGAAGACATACCATGTCTTTTTTAGCTCATTATTTAACAGTTTTTCAATCTGGCTCTTAAATTAAAATACAAATGGGTATTAACATAATGTTTAATTCTAATGATGTAAAAGTAATCACTGACTGATATACCATATTCTTCTTTAAGGTGGCCTACTTTTTTCAATTTATTATTAGTGTAGAGATCACACATTTTTTATATTTTTACCTTGGAGACCTGGAGGATGTTTGATATCTATAATATTATATTTTATGAAGTTGAGAGAAAACATCTATCCATTAAGCCATATCTCTTTTTAAATTAAAACAATGTATGTATTACACTATCTAGAATTTTAGATTAGTTTTTCTGCATGATGAGATTCACTTGTTTTGTGTGGATCCACAGAAGAATTTCTAAATTATCAAACTCTATCATAGCTTGTTCTATTTCACACCATCTGGGAGATCCGATATTTTTTTCTTGTATCTGAAGAGCTTGAATGATAAGGTGTCAGGGTACCTGTAGTCTCTACCTCAGAGGAGGTGAGAGACTTAGACGTTTATCCTCCCAGAGGGGTTGTTTCTTCCGTTCCTCGCGGTTCTCTCGGCCATTTACAAGCCGACCGCGAGGGATCCACTGCCTTTCCTACTCGAGGTAGATGCCTCAGAGGCAGGTATAGGTGCTATCCTGTCCCAAAGGTTAGGTGTGGATAAGCCCTTACATCCATGTGGTTTTTTTTCCAAGAAACTATCAGGCCCTGAGAGCAGATATGACATTGGTGACAGGGAACTACTAGCAGTTATCATGGCTTTAAAGGAGTGGAGACATTTATTGGAGGGCACCTTACATCCTGTTACTATTTTGACAGACCACAAGAACCTGTCCTATATTGGGGAGGCCAAGCGCTTGTCCTCCAGGCAAGCTCGTTGGTCTTTATTCCTCACGCATTTCAATTACGTGCTCACTTATAGACCTGGTTCTAAGAATTCTAAAGCCGATGCTTTGTCTCGACAATATGAACCTTCTGCGATATCTGAGCCGGTTTTGTCTTCTATAGTATCCAGGTGCAATATTATCGCCAACACGAGTCTTAAGATTCACTCTCCGTTGCTTGGTCAGATCATGAAGTTGCAGCATCTGGCGCCTAGACAGACTCCTGGGGCAAGGCATTTCGTTCCTCCTGAACTCCAACTGGAACTCTTACAGTGTTTTCACAACAGTAAGGCGGCTGGGCATCCGGGTATTCGCAAGACATGTTCCTTGATCTCTAAAGATTTCTGGTGGCCTTCTTTACGGAAGGATATTAGGGATTTCATCGGAGCATGTGAGGTCTGTATGAAGACTAAGCAACCTCATACGCTTCCATGTGGGTTGTTACATCCCTTGAACATTCCAGAGAGACCATGGTCCTGTTTGGCTATGGACTTCATTGTAGATTTGCCTGTTTCTAAAAAACAGACTGTGATCCTCACGGTGGTTGATAGGTTTACTAAGATGGCTCATTTCGTGCCCTTAACTAAACTCCCGACTTCTCCTGAATTGGCGGAGATATTCGCGAGAGAGATTTTTCGCTTACATGGGATACCTTCCGAAATTGTTTCCGATAGAGGTTCCCAATTTGTTTCACGTTTTTGGAGATCCTTCTGTTCTCAAATAGGCATCAAATTGAATTTTTCTTCTGCCTATCACCCTCAGTCTAACGGAGCTGCTGAACGTACCAATCAAAAGATTGAACAATATTTGCGTTGTTTTGTTTCTGAACACCAGGACGATTGGGTCGGTTTGATTCCTTGGGCGGAGTTTGCACACAATAATCTCGTTTGTGATTCTACTTGTTCCAGTCCCTTCTTCATGAATTATGGCTTTCATCCTTCCATTCTTCCCTCGGTTTCTCCTTCCCAAGGGTTACCGTCGGTTGATATTCATGTTGCCAATTTGAGGAAGTTGTGGGATCAGACTCGACAAATTCTCCTACATAATTCCATGTTGTTCAAGAAACACGCTGATAAGCACAGAAGGGCGGCTCCGGTTTTTGTTCCAGGTGATAGGGTATGGTTGAGTACTAAAACATTCGTTTGAAGGTTCCTTCTATGAAATTCGCTCCTTGTTACATTGGCCCTTACAGGGTTCTGACTCGAATTAACCCAGTTGCGTATCGCCTAGCTCTTCCAGCTGCCTTACGCATTCCTAACTCCTTTCATGTTTCTTTACTGAAACCGCTAGTCTGTAACAGATTTTCCTCCACTATATCCTCTCCTCGCTCTGTTCAGGTTGAGGGTCAGGAGGAGTATGAAATCAACTCCATCATCGATTCTCGAATCTCCCGGGGGAAGTTACAATATCTTATTGACTGGAAGGGATATGGTCCTGAGGAGAGGACTTGGGTACCTCAGGAGGATGTACATGCTCCTCGCCTCCGCAGGGCTTTTTACTCCCGTTTTCCATCTCGTCCCGGTTCCTTCCGCCCGGTGGGCGTTTCTGAGAGGGGGGTACTGTCAGGGTACCTGTAGTCTCTACCTCAGAGGAGGTGAGAGACTTAGACGTTTATCCTCCCAGAGGGGTTGTTTCTTCCGTTCCTCGCGGTTCTCTCGGCCATTTACAAGCCGACCGCGAGGGATCCACTTCCTTATATGACGCGACGCTCAGTAGTCGACGTCATGACGCCAACCCGGGTCGACCTGTCAGTCAAGTCCCGAGCACTAATCAGGACTCGTCGGGGGCGTGATTACCCTCTAGAATCAAGGTATATAGTAAGGCTTTCGGCATCTGCTCATTGCCCTGTCGTGGTTCTAGCCTGTCTAGTCACTCAGTGCTCTTGTATTCTAGTTGTCTCTTTGGTTCTGATCCGGCTTGTTTGTACTACCCTGTTTATCTCTGTTACCCTTTGACTCGGCTTGTCTCTCGCTTACCTGTCCTCTCGTT
This sequence comes from Pelobates fuscus, assembly GCF_036172605.1. Lineage (NCBI taxonomy): Eukaryota > Metazoa > Chordata > Amphibia > Anura > Pelobatidae > Pelobates > Pelobates fuscus. The sequence continues at coordinate 331,715,430 of NC_086319.1, forward strand.
CCCTCGACCTCGGCTTGTTCCTAGACCATTCTCTACTTACGCCTTACGTTAAGTCCGGGCATTCTAAGGTCCGGTATACGTACCTACCACCTGTTTGTACTCTGCGTGTTGGATCCCTGTCCCGATCCTGACATAAGGTTAGCTTGGTGGTATCTAAATATATCTGGATAATCATTACCCCCTACTTTTTTCTTACTTTGTAATAATCTCCTTGAAAATTCTTGCTCTCTTCCTAATCACCCGCTAGGGTTTGAAATTGTTTTAGATCGTAAATTGGAACTTTCAATGGTAACATTCTAAAATTGTAGATGCAAATAGGTAGTATGTCTGCTTTAATTACATTCATTCTTCCCATGCATGATGTAAATACATTTTTTTACATTCTTTCAACTTGGTGTTTAGATCTCTTTAAAAGATCATAGTTGACCTCAATTATATTTTCTATATTGGGAGGAATCATTATACCAAGCTATTTTATCCCATTATTTGGCACCTCAAGCACCTCGAGGAGGACCCGCCCCCAACCATGGCATACTAAATCAACGCGCTACCTGCAAAGATGCTCCCGTTGTGCTGAACGCTCCTGGAGGAAGTCTCGTACACAATCAGACTTTCTCCATTATAGATTCATATTGTGTTCATACAGTGCAGCCCTTGCCCTTGCCAAACAATCCTATTTTTCCACTCTCATTAGTTCATGTTCCCGCAACCCCAGGCGTCTCTTTCACACCTTTAATTCTCTTCTTCGCCCTGCTGTGGCCACCCCCAAAACTAACCTTACTGCTGATAACTTCGCATGTTACTTCACTGACAAGATTGAACAGCTAAGGAAAGAATTCTCCCCTCCTTGCCTTTCTGTTTCTCAATCACACATAGATCATGCCGTTCCTACCCTTCAGACATTCTCCCCAGCTACTGACTAAGAGGTGGCTGCTCTTCTTTGCTCCTCTCGCCCCACCACTTGCCCGCTCGATCCTGTCCCATCTCACCTTATTAGATCTCTCTCCACTTGTCTCGTGCCTTCTCTAACACACATCTTCAACTGCTCGCTCTCCTCTGGCATCGTCCCTGCTGACCTTAAACATGCCACTGTAGTACCTATACTAAAAAAACCATCCCTCGACCCATCCACCCCCTCTAACTACCGTCCCATATCCCTGCTCCCTTTTTCCTCAAAGCTTCTGGAAAGACTTGTCTTTACCCGTGTGTCTCATTTCCTCAATTCCAACTCTCTCCTTGACCCTCTTCAATCTGGCTTCCGCCCTCTCCACTCTACAGAGACTGCCCTTATCAAAGTTACTAACGACCTAATCGCAGCTAAATCCAAAGGCCACTACTCCATACTAATTCTTCTTGACCTCTCAGCGGCCTTTGACACCGTTGATCATGCTCTCCTTCTTCAAACTCTTCAATCGCTTGGTCTCTGTGACTCTGTCCTCTCATGGTTTTCCTCTTATCTCTCCCAACGCTCATTCAGTGTCTCCTTTTCTAATGATACCTCCTCCCCTTGCCCTGTCTCAGTTGGAGTTCCCCAAGGCTCCGTCCTTGGTCCCCTTCTATTTTCTCTTTATACTGCCTCTCTTGGCAAACTTATTACCTCTTTTGGATTTCACTACCACCTGTACGCTGATGACACCCAGCTATATCTCTCCTCCCCGGACCTCTCCCCTGCCGTCCTGCAACGTGTCACTGCTTGCCTTTCTTCCATCTCTGACTGGATGTCCTCCCGCTTTCTGAAACTCAATCTCTCAAAAACTGAGCTCCTTGTCTTTCCTCCACCTAATACTGATCCTCCTCTTTCGCTCTCCCTTCAAGTTTGTGGTACCAACATCAGTCCATCCTTGCAAGCGCGCTGTCTTGGCGTCATACTTGACTCTGGTCTCACCTTTGAGCCTCACATCCAGCATGTTGCCAAATCCTGTAGATTCCATCTTAAAAACATAGCCCGCATCCGCCCCTTTCTTGCACCAGATACTACCAAGGAGCTTGTCCATGCTCTAGTAATTTCCCGCATGGATTATTGTAACCCTCTCCTGATTGGTCTCCCCAATAGCCGTACTGCACCCTTACAGTCCGTAATGAATGCTGCTGCTAGATTGATTTTCCTCTCTAGTCGTTTCTCTCACACCTCACCCCTCTGCCAGTCCTTACATTGGCTTCCTGTATGCTATAGGCGTCAATTCAAGGTACTAACTCACACCTATAAAGCACTGAACAACTCTAGCCCCTCTTATATCTCCTCACAGATCCATAGGTATGTCCCTTCTCGGCCTCTCCGTTCTGCCCGTGACCACCTCCTGTCAGTTGTCCGCACTCGTACGGCCAACTCGCGCTTGCAGGACTTCTCACGGGCGGCTCCCTTCCTATGGAATAGCCTGCCTACCGCCATCAGACTCTCCCCTAGTCTTGCATCTTTTAAGAAGTGCCTTAAAACCCATCTCTTTAGGAAAGCTTATGGCCTCCAAGACTAACCCCTACCTCACATACCTGTCTCTTGCCCTCTCCTTAAGGGCAGCCCACCTTATTTGATTGTAAATTCCTGTCCTAATGTGTTTTACACCCCACCTCCTATAGAATGTAAGCTCGTTTGAGCAGGGTCCTCTTCAACCTATTGTTCCTGTAAGTTTATTTGTAATTGTCCTATTTATAGTTAAATCCCCCTCTCATAATATTGTAAAGCGCTACGGAATCTGTTGGCGCTATATAAATGGCAATAATAAATAAATAAAATAAATAAATTTGAAGTAGTATTTAGATTTTAATTAAATTAATTTAATCTTTCCGGATTAAAAAAGGTAACGCCTGTGATTTATCCACATTTAATTTGTAATTAAACAAATTTTCATAGATATTTAAAATATTCAACAAGGATTTAAGAGAACTATGAGGTGAAGATAATGTTAAGATAATATCATCGGCATAAGCTGAAAGTTTGCATTCCCGAAAGCCTGCGTTGACCCCTTTAATTGTAGAATCTAGTCTAATCCTCTGGAGGAGAGGTTCGAGGGCAATCATGTAAAGCAAGGGAGCCAAAGGGCATCCCTGCCTTGTTCCGTTTCTAATAAAAAAAACCTAAAAAAAAAACAGTAGTAAATCTCGAGCCTGAAATGTTTGCGGATGGATTTTAATAAATAGCCATTATACTATCCCTTAATGATTGCCCAAAATTGCAAATTTTCAGAGTCTCCTCCAGGAACACCCAGTTGACCCTGTCAAATGCCTTTTCGGCATCAAGTTACATAGTTACATAGTTACATAGCTGAAAAGAAACTTGCGTCCATAGAGTTCCGCCTTCCTCACATATGTTTTTGCTGTTGATCCAAAAGAAGGCAAAAAACCTAGTCTGTGTTGCGGCACGACCGCTTCGACTACACGAGCTTACCTGCTCGTCGGCGAGCCGGGAACCGCGCACGTAGTTCTTCCGGGCATCACGCCCGAATCCAATATGGCGCCGACCACGTGGTCGCGTCTATGGATAGCCCCGCCCCCGAGAATTATACTAACGTGTGCGTGACGTCACGACGTCAACGCACACGCACGTTCTGGGGTCAGAGGTCGCCCTCTGACCAATCATAGCTTAGAGAGGGGTATTTAAACCCCTAATTCACCCTAGCACTTTGCCATGTCGTGGTTTCAGTTTCCTGGTTTCCTGAAAGTGCTAATTCCGTGTTTTTGATTTCCTGGTATCCTGATCCTTGGCGTTTCCCTGGTTATTCTGATCTCTGGTTTCCCTGACTTGGCTTGTTTAGTCGGTATTGAGTATTTTCTTGCTTCCTTGACCTCGGCTTTCCCTTTGACCATTCTCTGTCTCTAGCGTATTAGTCCGGCCATTCTAAGGTCCAGTTTACGCTCTATCCTGTTATTTTCCTTTTCTTACTTATGTATATGTTTACATAGTTTCTGCGTGCTGGACCACATTACTAGTCGTGACAGTCTGAAGCACTTCCAATTTTGTAACAAACTAGGAAAAAAATATTTCTTGACCCCAAAATAGCAATCAGATGTCTCATTGGATCAAGCAGCTATTACCCCACTAATTAGAAATTATATCCCTGTTTGTTATGTTTTTGCAAGTATTTATCCAATTGCAGTTTAAACATCTGTATGGACTCTAATAAAACCACCAGATAATTCCATATCCTTATTGCTCTTACTGTAAAAAAACTTTTCTGTTCCTTAGATGAAATCTCCTTTCTTCCAGCCTAAATGTGTGACCTTGTGTCCTATTTATAGTGGGTAGTTCCTTAGCCCCCACAAGAGCGATCAAATCAATAACTTTCCTAGTATTATCATTTGAGTGTCTATTCTGGATAAATCCTACCTGATCTTGATGTATAAAATATGAGACAATTCCTTTGAATCTATTAGCGATTATGGTAGAATATCATTTTGTATCTCCATTTATAAGTGATATTGGCCTATAGATAATAACTTGGGTGCTATCTTTATCTATTTTCGGTATTGGGACTATCGTTGCTTGTAACATTTCATTTGAGAAAGCTTAAACTTGTCTAACTTCATTAAATAGTTCTGTTAGATATGGAGCAATAATATTCAACATTTTTAAAAATAAATACATTTGAAAATCCATCCTGGCCAAGGGTTTTATTAATATTTAATCTAAGAATTTCCTCTTGCACCTCATTGATATAAATGGGGTTTCTAAAGAGGCCATCTGATCAGGTTTTATAGTTGATAATTTAAGTTCCTTTAGAAAATCATGCATCTCCTTCCTATTTTGGGATTGGGTCGAAATATTATATAAATCTAAGTAGTACTCCAAAAAGCTTTTACTTATGTCCTGTGGGCTTAACGCTATGCCTTTTTCTGTAATTAAGTGTTCTTGCATAGCACTTACTGTTATCTCACATATATATTATTATTCTTATTATAGCCAAATTTACCACCCTAACTCCTCCCACAGTTTTTACACTACATAGACAGTAATATACCGAAACGTGCGGATTGTTCCCGATTGGTGTGCTATTACTTTGTGGAACGTTTTGCCGAATGGTTCACGGAATATCGTAGTTCTTGTGGCAAAATTGGTCCCATAGGAATGAATGGCAAAATGTTCAAAGCTAGAGTGGGAGCTCGCAAAAGCTGAAAAATCAGGACATGATTTCTAAACTGCCCCCACTCCCTCATTTTCAAGCCCACCTACACAAATCTTATATCAAAACGTTCAGCTATCCCTGCTGCCACTACAAATGTCCACGGCTAAGCCATAGTCCTGATAGTTTTCACAATATGACCATTTGTTTGTAACTCACGCCGTCCATTGACATTCATTGAAACTCCACTCAAGCCAGCTCAAATTTGAAGGGCAATTTCTAAACTGCAACTGTGCCTTCATTTTTAATATTTCAGAGACATACTATACATCAAAATGTAGGTCTGGGTCTTGTGATTCTTGCAATATAAAGCTCTTCGCTATAGGATGTATAGTTTTCAAAATACGACCGTTTGAAGATGGCAACCGCCAAAATACTCTGACCTGTGCCAGGCTGGAGCAGCACGTGATGTCATAGACAGGGCCTTTTGTACACCTGCTAATGTTTTTATAACTGTATGTTTTAATGTCACTGTGAAGAACTTTGGGCAACAACGTTGCAATTAAATGTGCTATATAAATAAATAATAACAGTTACTCCGCCCACTCCAGTTGTAGACTACTGGTGGAGGCAAGAACACTTCACACAATTTCCCCAGAAATTGTAGCTTTCTAGTTATCTTTACTATTCTTGATTTAGATTGCATTTTTTTAGTTGACTAGTGAGCAATTTATTTACCCTTTCACACACTCTTCTTCTCATGCCAGTAAGAGGCAAAATAAGTTCAGACAGGCAAGCACTGATCATTTAAGATGCACTACTCTCCTCACCCATGTTGGAGCCTTCACTGGTTGTAGGCTCATATATTGTGCTTTCAATGCTCTTGTAGGTGGTGTTCTACTTATATGGTAGTTTCACTCTGGACTCAAATCTGCAAATGTTGTGATATAGCAATAAAATTAACATAAATAAGACAACATTAAATAAACATCCTCAATGGGAGAAGAGCAATGTATAGGTATGAATCCCTTGATATGTGTTTCGCCAGTAATAAACAGCTTCAACAGTCAGTATCTGAATAAACCAAGTGTCCTGTTAAAATGTAGTCCGTTCTGGCATTCAACATCTCGTCTGTGGACGTCTGATACATCTTCTGGCCTTGAGTTTTACAGCTTGTGTTCCTACACTCTATATCATCCCTGAGAGAATGCACACCAGACAGGATGTTAGTGTAGCTGTAGCTCTATCACTTGCAATAGCAATCCAAAGGTGGATATTGATCTGACAGACATATATAATTAAACTATTTATTATAAAAACAAAAAAGGAAAATATATAAAAAATATATATGGAAAATTTAATGAAACAATTAGACTTTATCAAACACTAAAATCAGTTATTCTATAAAATGGCACAATTCAAAATTCACATTTAGTACTAAACGTATTAAAATTTAAAAAAAAAAAACATATTTATTCACATCCTAAAATCTTTTGAAGATCACCTCCTCTTCTGGGTAGAGAAACGTTCCTTCTAACTGACCTGCTATGTTGCTATGTTGGCTGTGATATCCTGACATTGCTCCTTGCTAATCCTCACTGTATTGTTACATATCTTAGACAGACTTCTTGACTCTTGGCTCTGCCCATGGTAAACCTTACAGCACTACTTAGGGGCCCTCTTGTACTTCTGCTTCTAATGGACTGATCTCTCACTCAAACTCTGCTCAGTTAAAGGACAAATATTTATTTTATTTGCTCATTCTCAGAAAAAACTCCTATGTTAAAGGTACTGGCATTCTTTACACAGACATTCTTTCTGTTTAATTCTTAAAGGCATTACTCTGGATGAACTCAGGTGCAATTCATCAGCCTCTATGTAAGTTGAAATCATGCTCCTATTTTTTCTACTGCTCAACCTTGTGACCTCCTTCAACAATACCACTTTGCATCTCTTCCACTTCAGGACTGTTCCTACAGTATTGCAGGTATTTTGCTTTGGATTCAAAGTAGCAACTCTGTATTTTATGCATTACTTCATTATGCTAAGACTGCCTTATTGTAATAGGAGTAATATACCCCTTATTCCTACTTCAAGTACTCTGTATTGTCATTTAAATGTAAGTTTGTATATGGGCTCATATGTTAAAGTCTAAGGAAAAGTCTATAAAGTAAACGCCTTTCATTTACTTATAAAGTTATTGTGTCCCTCCATTATTGCAAACTACAACATCATAACCACCCAAAATAGTGCAATTGGATACTTAGCAAGTTTCTTATTTATTTTTTTCAAAAGGAAAATAAATGTTAAGTTGCTTTTCAAACCTTTGTGATTGCTTCTGATGTTCAACCAGTCATGCTCAACAAATTGCAGTGTCAAAATTATCCATCACTGCCACATAATCTTTGAAAGATTTTGTAATTTCTAGGGAAATGAGCAGCTAAATCCACGTTGTTTGGATGCTTAATTGTGATTTATCTTAAGTCAATAGAAAAATCCCACCTTGAATATGTGTCATTATGGAAATGGAATCAATGTAGAGACTGTCTTAAAAATGAATAAGGAGAATGGAAGATTTTATCTATAAAGAAAGACAAAAAAGATGCATGTGTATGATTTGGGGAAAATGGTATCTCAGGTTTGTTAGGATATAATTACATAAACATATACCAGTACAATATTAACAGCTCACTGATGACTTTTTATTTATAAATGAAATGTTTTACCTGGAGATGTTGCTTATTCTCAAGTAAGCCTTGTTCCTTAAAGAGATACTCTTGGCACTTTAACTACTTTGCATAATTTAGTTTTTTTGCCAGGAATCCTTCCCTGCAGCCTTATATTTGACAACATTGTTAAACAAACTAAATAGGGTTTAAAATAGGAGCTGTAGCTGCAGCTCCACCTCCAAGGTCTCACATGGCAGGTACTTAAGTAGGCTGATAGTGAAAAACCTATTTGTTTTATTTTTGTAGCACTGGTAATTGCTAAAAGTCAAGATTTTTATCTTTGTTTAGATCAACAGCAGAAACTAAACATTCTTTTCTCATTTTATGACTAAATACTTTATAACTATGTATCTGCAGGAGTATATAGTCAGGCACCCATGTCTTTATACAATATACATAATTTTTTAGCTACAGCTACTCTACGAGCAAAGAAAAATAAAAAATAGGATAATATTGTAAACATAGCACCTGACTGCTCTTTATAGGTTTCACTCACATGCAAAGGTTATAATGTAACATTCAATACGTTGAATGTTGCAGACTCAAACTGGAGAGTTCTTCAAACAGACAAGCATCACTGATCTTGACGTTCCAATAAGCTTAAAACAGCCATAAACATATTGGAGAATGTCCATACACTTTAGGTAAACCACAATTTATGATGTATAACTTACCCTATGTATTTCATCACACAAGAATTCCTCACGGGCTCCCAGCATGCTGAAATACTAATAAAAACTATGTAAAACCAGAATAAAGAGAGAGCTTCTAAATGAAGGTTCTGTCTGTTAAAATACCCTCCTTTCCTTCTGATTCGTTGTTCAATGCACTGTGCATCTAATCACAAGTATCAAGGCATGTTCTATCCTAATCCCAGTCTCGTGGTTTTACAGTATCATAGCAACGTCCATACAACTGCATTCTCTAGCCAATCCGAAGTATCCCATCATGTATGTCATCACTTTGTGATTGCACAATATCCCAGCAATGTCGTTAGTCTTTAGTACAAAAGGGCTGAGATATAGGCTCATGCCACATTCAATGACACCATTGTTCTAAAACCCAAAACTTTGAGTATTCAGGAAATGGAAATTCTATGCCTCCATGTTGTGTGAGGACATAGGACAATTAACCCATATATCTAAAACTAGAAACAGTGTAAATACATTGGTATGAATAGAATTCAAATACATAAAAAGATAAATATAGCTTTTGTGCATATTTTTGATGAGTGCATTTATTTTGTTATAGTTTTTATTATTATTATTATTATTATTATTATTATTATTACATGTGTTCAGTATAGATTTAGCAAAGTATTTTATGACTGGAGGCATCAACAATGTTTTTTGGCTTATCTTTGGTGAGATGATAATTTGGGTGGTCTTTGATTAAGATTAATTGAATTTCATCTAACAACTTATTGACAGCTGCAGAAATCTATTTTTTTTATCCTACAATTTAATTACTTAGCAATCTATTTTAGCATTCTATCTGTTGGATTTAGTAACAACAAACAAATCATTTCTGCCACCACTAATAAGTTAAAATATGCAAACATAACATTAGACTAATTGCATACCTATTTACATTGTTCCTATCTGATATCAAAGAACAGATCTTTATAATTTAGATGGAGTCGATTAATTTCCTCCTAATTGATAATTATGTAGCTATCTCTTGATTGCAGAAGAGATGTTACATTGAACCAGAAAAAAAATCATTATAAGTGACTAAGCCTATTAGGTTTTTAGAGAAGCATATAAAATGAAATGCAGTTTTAAAATGATGACTATAATTCAGTATTTTAGGACCTATTAAAGAAACGGTGGTTGAAATAACATATATATATATATATATATATATATATATATATATATATAATTCACAAGGAGAATTATGCATCATGATAAAAAAACTTTAGAAAATAAATGCAATTCTCAACTTATAATTGATAGAAGTTCAAATAAAAATATTTCTAGTGTAATTTTGCAGTTTATGTTTCATGGTCAATTTTCTTAACAAATATACAAGGCATGTCCAGAAAAAGTCCAGATATTGTTAATATAATGAGAACGGATTGCACGACATCGATGCAACCTGGCAGCCAAGGAGAGTGGACTGGAACGTGCATGCGTGAACAATGATGTCTTCACTGTACTAGTCAGTGGGGGGTGCAAGACGTCGTTAAGCGAGCATGTGTACCGCATGGCTGTCGTATTCCAAATTACTGAGCAGGTAGATCAAAGAATTTGCATACAATTTTGCGTTAAGCCTCAGTTAAAACTATTTGAATGATTCAGAAGGCTGTCAGGGATGATGTAATGAGTTAATCGCAAATTAAAGTGTGCCATAAATGCTTCAAAGATGGTCGAGAATCTGTTTAAAGATTTGGTGTCCTGCGACTTCTGACTTTTCCCAAAAGTAAAACATCTTTGAAAGGGAAGAGATTTCAGACCATCGATGAGATTCAGGTAAATTCAACGAGACAGCTAATGGCGATTCAAATAAAGAAAGACTGGGAGAACTGTGTGAGGTACAACTGGGAGAAAGACTGGTTGAACTGTGTGAGGTACAACTGGGAGAAAGACTGGGATAACTGTGTGAGGTACAACTGGGAGAAAGACTGGTTGAACTGTGTGAGGTACAACTGGGAGAAAGACTGGGATAACTGTGTGAGGTAACTTTGAAGGGGACTTCAGTGTCATCACCCTATGTACAATGTTTCATGTATCTTGTATCTTTTTCAATAAATGTCTCTATTTTTCATGTTACATGCCTGAATACTTCCCGGACAGAATATATATATATATATATATATATATAGTGAATAAAAGAAAGGAATCGTGCTGGATGGAGTCTATATATATATATATATATATCCCCAGATTCTGCAAGGTTCCTTCTTTGTGTAATGCAGAAGATTAGCCCCAGGGAATTGTGTTGTTTTAAAATTAATATTGCACTTTATATTAGTGTGTGTTTGGGCCCTGGGGTGGAGCACTTGGAGAGTAGGGTGGACAAGTGCTCCACTTCACATTTTGGTGGTTGCTGGGAAACTGCGGGTGAGGAGTCCAGTTCCAGAGTTTTAACACTCTGATTTACCTAACCTGAAGAAGATTGTTAATTACAAGTGCTTTCAAGTACCCCCCCTGCCAAAGGAGGAGTAGAGATTGTGTTTGATTCCTGTGAGTTGAAAGAGAAAGCTGAAAAAAACCTAAAACAGTAAGGTGGATATTTATGTTTATCTATGTTGGGAAACGGACAAGTCATCCAAACCAGTTAGTTTATTATTTTGTTAGGTTAGTGCTCAGAAGAGCAAGGATTTTGTTTTTCTTTATTTTGTTATACCTAACTGCACATTGTTGAATTTTGGAACCACAACAAAAAGAGCAAGTAATTTTACCTCATCCAGAGTGTGAAGTGTCTCTGAAGCCTAAAATGACTGCGTGTAACACCATAATCCCAGGACAAGGTACCAAATGAAATAAGTACTTTTGTTACTATATAATATATATATATATATATATATATATATATATATATATATATATATATATATATATATATAAAAGCAATAAAGGGAGCACACTAGAAACTGTGGTTTAAGCAAAAATCAATGTTTCGACCCTCCTGGGTCTTTATCAAGATTATTTTGTTCATATATATATATATATATATATATATATATATATATATATATATATATATATAGAGAGAGATATATATATATATAAATATATATATATATATATATATGTGTGTATGTGTATATGTATATGTATATGTATATGTATGTGTGTGTCTCCCACATATATATGTATACAGTTATCGGCCAATTTATCAGTTCTACAGGGGTTTTGAGTATCCCTTCTCATTTTTCCTAAATATTTGCTTTATTTATTTTTTTTGCTTTTACAGTAGAAAATTATTCAGATTGGAACATCACTAACATCCGACCTGTATATATACTTGAACAACTGGTCTATCTCTGTTAGAGAATTGAGGTTAGACTTGTGCTTTCAGTATCAGGCACTTTTTGGCTGATCAGCTGGTTGGCTCAATTCCATATCTTTGGCATGAATGTTTAACTAAGCAAATGACTAGCGATGGCTGATCACATTTGTGTGATTCGGCATTCAGAGTTCTACCCATGGCGCCAAAAAAAGAGATGATTGATGAAAAAAAGACTATTGAGTGTGACAGCCACCAAATTTGATTTTATTTACAGATCAAGAGAAAAGTGACCAACAGAGGGTAAAAATGAGGATTAGTAAAGAAATCAATATTTATATATAAATTTTAAAAATCAATCACAGAATACTGTCATACCTAGTATTCTTTTAAATGTCCATAAATTGTTTTAGTCATCTTGATTGTTTTTGTTCACTTTTAGCTTTTCATGAAAGAATGTAGTATTTACACTTAATTGTATTCCACAAATACCTTACTCACCTGTCGAATACTGTTATTTTAAACTGTACCTTTGAAATTAAATAAATAACATCTTATTCTTTTCTACTATATTTACTTTGATCATGGTTTATCTTTGAGAATAAATATTGACAATAAAGATTCCTTTCAATCCTTACATACCTTGGTATGAATAATCAAAAACCGCTCTGACAAGTTTAAAATTTGAAATAAAAAAAACAAAACAAAAACACGACAGAAAAAGTATGAAACATCTATTTATCAATTTGTCTTATACAGGAAAAGTCAAACAATATATGTACATTAAGTTATAGCACCAGAGACTTAATTTTCATGATGCTATAAAGTCATATTCTTAAAGTTGGGTGCTAATTCTCAAATTTTGAAGTTCCGATCGCATTTGCATTTACTATTTGCCAAGTCTGTCGACTTGAATAAAGACATATCAGACTAAAAATTGTGTTATCCCAAAGGAGATTACCAGTAGTAATGCATTATATCTCCGTAATAGGCATGTGCAGTGATCTGCACTGCAACCTAATATAAGTTATATTTACTGCTTTCAATGTTATGAAATATAAGGTTATGCATTTAGATGAACACCATACCTGATTTGAACATTACATGTAGTACTAACCCTGTACAGATTTGTGACCATGAATCCATCACTTACATATCAGGAACAAACATGATCAATAGTTATGTTACTACCTGTGCTTTATCTAACTAACTGGCGGTGTTCTGTTGACCCAATTACAACCAGTTGCTTTAATATTATCATTGTTACCAGTAACCATCTTTTCTTTTATTCACTACAATGCAATTTCCTCTCATCTGTCTTCCTTTTCATGCTCTTATTTCATTGTTCCATTTTTCTGTTCAATTTTGTAGCACCACCACTATGACTGTTATTCGCAGACCTTAAACAGACCTTAGACTTAATATATATTGAGGTATAGGTCACATATGCTAATAGCAAGATACACACCGTCCTTTACTGACCTTTGTCCTTCCAGGTTGTTGTTTTTTTTGACTCCTCTTAAAACAAAATTGCATAAAACTATATTTGCTCAAATTCACCCCCCTTTTTTTATTTCTATTTATTTCCCCTGATTATAAGAAAATAATGTTGAAAAGGCTTTTGATGTGCTGACTCCATCTTTTAAACAACTCACTATGAAAAATAGGATTTTTTCTCGGAATTCCCACAACACACATTTTGCCATGTAACACCATCAAGGGTTTGTATACCAGAAACTCATTACAGCACTTTCAGTAGGGTTGGCCCTAGTAATTTCTTCAATTTTATCACTATCATGTACTGACATTAGTAGACTGCTAGTAGACTGCACCTCACAACCTCCAATATCCTGATAAAATTGTGAAAAAGCCCTTGGACTATGAAGTTGGCACAGATATGAATTATGCATATTTAACACTTACTTAGCCAGTAAGTTTTTAGTCTTTCCTGTTTGACTTCTTCCAACAGTGTAGATAAGTCATTATCAGTAAATACCAATAATGGCACCTTAACACAGGCAAAAAACGAGTACTTCTATGAAGACAATAGAAGCTAAGTTTAAAAATATTTTCACAGTTTCCTTTTATGTTCACACAATTTCAAAAAAAAATGGAGGGGGGATTTGGAAGGGAATACACAGTTGGTCATAATTTAAGTTAACGCATTGGTAACATTGGTTACAAAAATAGGCAGGAGCCTCAAAGGTTTTAACAAATTAAAATTACCAAATCCCTGTCCCTCCTCCCTGAACTTGGTCATGAGGTGTCGTGCAACTCGACAATAGGTGGTTTTCCCTCCAGGACCCTTTACATGTGCCATTTAGTATGTTTAAATATTTTTTTTCAATTATACCCTTTACATCCATGTGCAATGTGTTGATGGAGATCTGCCAGGTCAGAAAAATATGTTTTGCTTTTATCGTCTTTCTTTGACATGGATCCATTCCAAATGCATGAACTAGTTTGAATTTCAATAAAGTCACAGCATGGGCTTCAGTTAATATCCAATAACTGTTTCTTTTACTTTTATTTAATTAGGGGGAATTTGTCCTGAGGTGGGTAATTTATGAAGGCGTAGGTGTCCAGAGGATTAGAGCCTTCCCTTGGTCCCCTAATGGTTTGGGTATTTTTTTTCAATTAAATTTTCTCACTATGTTCTCTTCTTTAGAGCAATTTTCGGTTTATTTTCTATTACAAACCGCACTAGTAGGACAAAATGTTCCTAATACAGTTAAAAACTTTTTAAAGGATTGCTCCTTCTTATCAGGAGAGCATTCCATTATTTATTTTGGTATAAGATATAAAAACTGAGAGAAGTTTTTAAACAGCACATTTTATGATGGTGAAAACAAGGTTGTCAAAAGGAATTAGGGGGTCATTTATCAAATATTTATTTTTTTCTACGTTTGCCCTGGGGTAGGAACAACATGAAACTTAATAATAAAATACTCCCTTATTTAAAGTGCAGGGATATTTGTCTTTGACAAATCATGTGTTAGGGAAACAACGTGGAAAACCTAAAGGCAAAATACATCCTTTATAACAGTAAACTTCAACATCTTTAAAGGAAAATAAGTAACAAAATCACACACATGCACTGATGTCAACATTTTCTTGCCAGCAGACAAGAAAGATCCAACTTTGATTTGTAATGTCATTAGGTACTCAGCAAGCATCAGATGGATTGAGATTCATTATGTCTTGCTACAATTTTGTTTTTTTTTTATTCTCTTGGAACGATATCAGCATTCCTACTGCTGTGAAAGCATGAACTGGAAAAAAAATTGTCTTCAGAAGAAACATAAGAAGAATGATCTAGATCTGGATCTTTATGAAAGTCAACATATGACTGTTTAAAAATTCAAGAGTACATTTAAAAAAAAAAAAATTGTATCAATGCTTTTTTTATATATATATACAGGGAGTACAGAATTATTAGGCAAATGAGTATTTTGACCACATCATCCTCTTTATGCATGTTGTCTTACTCCAAGCTGTATAGGCTCGAAAGCCTACTACCAATTAAGCATATTAGGTGATGTGCATCTCTGTAATGAGAAGGGGTGTGGTCTAATGACATCAACACCCTATATCAGGTGTGCATAATTATTAGGCAACTTCCTTTCCTTTGGCAAAATGGGTCAAAAGAAGGACTTGACAGGCTCAGAAAAGTAAAAAATAGTGAGATATCTTGCAGAGGGATGCAGCACTCTTAAAATTGCAAAGCTTCTGAAGCGTGATCATCGAACAATCAAGCGTTTCATTCAAAATAGTCAACAGGGTCGCAAGAAGCGTGTGGAGAAACCAAGGCGCAATACAACTGCCCATGAACTGAGAAAAGTCAAGCGTGCAGCTACCAAGATGCCACTTGCCACCAGTTTGGCCATATGTCAGAGCTGCAACATCACTGGAGTGCCCAAAAGCACAAGGTGTGCAATACTCAGAGACATGGCCAAGGTAAGAAAGGCTGAAAGACGACCACCAATGAACAAGACACACAAGTTGAAACGTCAAGACTGGGCCAAGAAATATCTCAAGACTGATTTTTCTAAGGTTTTATGGACTGATGAAATGAGAGTGTCTTGACGGGCCAGATGGATGGGCCCGTGGCTGGATTGGCAAAGGGCAGAGAGCTCCAGGCCGACTCAGACGCCAGCAAGGTGGAGGTGGAGTACTGGTTTGGGCTGGTATCATCAAAGATGAGCTTGTGGGGCCTTTTCGGGTTGAGGATGGAGTCAACTCAACTCCCCATCCTACTGCCAGTTTCTGGAAGACACCTTCTTCAAGCAGTGGTACAGGAAGAAGTCTGCATCCTTCAAGAAAAACATGATTTTCATGCAGGACAATGCTCCATCACACGCGTCCAAGTACTCCACAGCGTGGCTGGCAAGAAAGGGTATAAAAGAAGAAAATCTAATGACATGGCCTCCTTGTTCACCTGATCTGAACCCCATTGAGAACCTGTGGTCCATCATCAAATGTGAGATTTACAAGGAGGGAAAACAGTACACCTCTCTGAACAGTGTCTGGGAGGCTGTGGTTGCTTCTGCACGCAATGTTGATGGTGAACAGATCAAAACACTGACAGAATCCATGGATGGCAGGCTTTTGAGTGTCCTTGCAAAGAAAGGTGGCTATATTGGTCACTGATTTGTTTTTGTTTTGTTTTTGAATGTCAGAAAGGTATATTTGTGAATGTTGAGATGTTATATTGGTTTCACTGGTAAAAATAAATAATTGAAATGGGTATATATTTGTTTTTTGTTAAGTTGCCTAATAATTATGCACAGTAATAGTCACCTGCACACACAGATATCCCCCTAAAATAGCTATAACTAAAAACAAACTAAAAACTACTTCCAAAAATATTCAGCTTTGATATTAATGAGTTTTTGGGGTTCATTGAGAACATGGTTGTTGTTCAATAATAAAATTAATCCTCAAAAATACAACTTGCCTAATAATTCTGCACTCCCTGTATATATATATATATATATATATATATATATATATATATATATATATATATATATATATATATATAGTTTTGTAATCTTCAAAATTTAATTATGTGTAAAAAGATGAATGAAATTGGGTTCAAAATGGACTAACGCAAAGAATGATATCTCGGATAAGCCCGATATCTAGACTCAGTACATTTAAAGTGTTCTTAGATAAATGATGAGATAATATGTTTCAGAGAACATATGTCTCTGGGAAGCCTTAGTGGAAGCAATCTAATAAAATCTAATATGTATCACAGGAAGAGCTTCTTCTATATACAGTTAGTCCAACTGACAGAGGAATAATAGGTGCATAGGGTTGGTTCGATACATTTTTAGCCACAGAAATTAATTTTGTGGGCAGGATTCATAGAACATACAGTATTGCTGTTTTTGCTGTCAGATATAATTTTAACATTTCCTTTACATAATACATCAAGCTTTGAGGAATGTATTGCGACTGTTATTAAAGTTTAATGTTACATATACGTTTTTAACAGCATTATGGCCTTGATATTTATGTTACACAGCACTCATCATTGGATTAAAATGCTTATATTCCTTGTGTTTTTACCCCATTTCCTCCTTAATGGTAAACTTATTTGAGAAGAGACCTCTTTACCTCTTGTATTTGTCAATATGTTTATCTTTGTTAATTACTTGGTGTTATTTATCCCTACTGTATAACTGTAAAGTACTTCAGGATACATTGGCACTATTAAAGGGACACTATAGTCACCAGAACAACTACAGCTTATTGAATTTGTTCTGGTGAGTAGAATCATTACCTTCAGGCTTTTTGCTGTAAACACTGTCTTTTCAGAGAAAAGCAGTGTTTACATTACAGCCTAGTGATAACTTCACTGGCCACTCCTCTGATGGCTGTTACAGATCCTTCTCGGGTCATGGCTGCCTAAAATGCATCCAAACATTCAGTATCTCCCCCTGCATGCAAGACACTGAACTTTCCTCATAGAGATTCCTTGATTCAATTCATCTCTATGAGGAGATGCTGATTGGCCAGGGCTGTGTTTGAATTATGCTGGCTCTGCCCCTGATCTGCCTCCTTGTCAGTCTCAGCCAATCCTATGGGGGAGCTTTGTGATTGGATCAGGCCACCACTTCTGATGATGTCAGCAAACTGATTTTTTTCTCTGAGGCAAACATCATGCAGATCTACAGCTTCAGGCTTGAATACAGTAAGATTTTGCAGTATTTATGTAGGCATGAGGAGCCCAGGGGGGCTAGATGGTGGTTTTAACACTATAGGGTCAGGAATACATGTTTGTGTTCCTGACCCTATAGTGGTCCTTTAAAATGGTAATGATAATGTTAGCACACAAAAAACTAAAGATTATCAAAAACTGGAGCATGTGTGTCACATCCCAGATCCATCCTTACAACATGCATAAATTATTTTCAATGTCTACCACTCAGTCCAGCATATTCACACTTTGCACATTGGAGTGCAACTTAAAATATATTCTAAGTTAGCTTTGTCATGACGTCGTGGTGCATGCAACAAGCAAGATAATAAAGAAAAAAAAAATCAATTGCACTTTCCAGCCAGAACACTGATATTTAAACAATGTCTTTTATTATGTCAATACATTGGTATATAGTGTCATATGCAATCCCATTCCTCAAATTACTGAAGGGATGTCTATCCTTTTCAAGCTGAAAGTATTACATAAGATCCCAATGTGTTATTTAAAAAACGAGAACAAACAAGATACTAGAAACTACTACTTCATTAAAATATTTCAATAGCCTAAAGTGCATTTTAAAGACTGAATACATTATAACAAAAAATAGTAACCAAGACACAAGGAAACAAATCAGTGCAATAACATAATAAAAATGTATTATAATCACAAGCTGTAAGAAACATACTTTTAAAACAGAGCTTTTTTTATGTTAGTATATGCTGTGGTCCAACAAGACCACGATACATACAGAAAATAGGAAATGAGGGGGAAAATTCTCCTAACCAGAGAGTAAGCCCCTACACAACCAGTACCCCAGTGGAGCAATATATATAAAACACATAAAAAATGTATCATAGGCACGGTGCAAACCTCAAGGAAAAATGATAAACAAGTTTAATAGATAATTACTAAATAGAGGTGGCACCATGTGCCGAAGTACAATGGACTGATCAAACAGTCAATATAGACAAAAAACACACAATTCAGGATATAAACTCCTACAATCAAAAGTAAACAGCAAAAAGACAGCCAACTGTATTAACATATCAATATAGAACAAGGGCCGGTGTATATATCAAACTTTCCAAATAAATGGAAAGAAACGTATAAAAACCAAAAGTTCCCCTGGTGAAACGTGATCCTAAGGTACAGACCAGGATCATACACCTAAGTATAGATTATACCAGTTCTAAACGTCCTTAACAAATGTATCAAGCTGTAAGAAATCGAAAGGACAGGAAGAGGTGAGTATATTGGAAACAAAAGGATGAATTGGAGATAAAGAATCATAAATAATAGCAAACTGCTTTGTGAAAAGCAGGGGTTCTGCCGTAAAAATGAAGTCTAAATAGAATCCCTGCTAATATGTAACATATAGTGGTAACAAAGTTACCAGAAGCAGACTGCTAAATATATGAAACAAAAGGTTACTAAGGTTACTATGGGTACTTAGTAACCTTTTGTTTCATATATTTAGCAGTCTGCTTCTGGTAACTTTGTTACCACTATATGTTACATATTAGCAGGGATTCTATTTAGACTTCATTTTTACGGCAGAACCCCTGCTTTTCACAAAGCAGTTTGCTATTATTTATGATTCTTTATCTCCAATTCATCCTTTTGTTTCCAATATACTCACCTCTTCCTGTCCTTTCGATTTCTTACAGCTTGATACATTTGTTAAGGACGTTTAGAACTGGTATAATCTATACTTAGGTGTATGATCCTGGTCTGTACCTTAGGATCACGTTTCACCCGGGGAACTTTTGGTTTTTATACGTTTCTTTCCATTTATTTGGAAAGTTTGATATATACACCGGCCCTTGTTCTATATTAATATGTTAATACAGTTGGCTGTCTTTTTGCTGTTTACTTTTGATTGTAGGAGTTTATATCCTGAATTGTGTGTTTTTTGTCTATATTGACTGTTTGATCAGTCCATTGTACTTCGGCACATGGTGCCACCTCTATTTAGTAATTATCTATTAAACTTGTTTATTATTTTTCCTTGAGGTTTGCACCGTGCCTATGATACATTTTTTATGTGTTTTATATATATTGCTCCACTGGGGTACTGGTTGTGTAGGGGCTTACTCTCTGGTTAGGAGAGTTTTCCCCCTCATTTCCTGTAATTTTTCTCTATGTAGTATTTAGGGTTAAGCCCTGTTTGTATCCCTGTAACCCGCCCTTGTGTATTTTTCACCTGATCTTTTTTAGGTTAAGAAAATACACTTTTTTTCTCTTTATACATACAGAAAATAGCATGCAAATACAAGAGTTCTCCTAAAAAGAGAAAAGTGTTCAGTTAGTCTTTCCTGTAAGTCCTCACTGTCATTTCTACATATTGGGCACCACATTTATAATGCAATAAGTATATCACATTTTTTTGGATCACCCGTAACTGGGCTTTGAAGCTCACTAACTTTCCTTTTCTGATGTGTACCAAAAGAGCATCCCACAGATGCTCAATCAGATTGAGATCCAGGGAATTTAGAGGCCAAGACAACATCTTGAAAGCTTTGTTATATTCCTTAAGTATTTCTGAACATTTTTTTGCAGTGTGGCAGGGTACATTACCCTGCTGAAAGAGACCACTGCCATCAGGACCATTTCCAAAACTCTTTCCAGCCAAATTTACTCTCCACTACAAATGTAGATCTAGAAAGGGAGTCCATATTGGTTATTATAAATAAATATATAGAGAGAATAAATTATCTTAATAATAATGAATTAAGAATAATATTTCTTATTTTCATTCCAAGAACCATGTACTTCCTCCAGAGCACAAGATTAACACCAAAGAAAATATTATTCCAAATGACAGTAGTCTTCCAGTCTGTGACATGAATGTTCACAGCTAGAGGTGAAACCCATGCCCATAGCTGTACCACATTTTTGGAGGAAGTATTTAACTTCAAACCATAAATAATTGTTGGTCTGTATGAAAAAGTTAGTCTAAAATACAGCAGGTCTTAGCTGGTGTAATTAGATTAGATATTAGATATATAGCAATTAGATATATGGAGCTTGCTAACATATAAAGCCTCCCAGCTAGAAACTCAGACATTATTGCCTAAACTTGGTATACACCTCAGCAAAATGGGGGCAAACGCTCCAAATGCCTACACATTCGGACTCTAGATTAGGGTATACATATTAGTACAATAAGCTGCCTGCCCTGATCACAAAACAAAGTAAATAAAGACAATTAACTAAATGAACTATCCCCTAGTGCTCACAGTAAAAATAATAATTAATAATAATAATAATAATAATAATAATAATAATAATAAAAATGCCCACGGCATTGAAAGTTTTGAAGAGCTGCATTTTTTTCTGTTTCTATGTCTGATGCTTATCATACCTCAACGTAGGTGATGGTATCACTCACTTGTAGTTCATTTCAATAAAGTATCTACATTTTACATCATTAAAACCCCCTTTTACTCTTATCAATTTTGTTAACATTCCTTATCTTATAATTATCCTCTTCAACAAAAGGGAAAGCAGGAATAAAAGAAGATATATAAAAATAAAAAGAGAAGATATATGTCTACTAGACCATGGTGTATGAACTACAGGATAATAGCTGATTTGGACAGTATCAAAATACCAGGTGAATTAGCTGTCTTTTGAAAAAAAATCTTCAAGTGAGCTTTTCACTAAAGAAAAACTGGTTGCAATGTTTACAGTTAAAATCAATTGCTTTGATGAGAGGATGAGTGCTCTACTGCTTCAAATACCAATGCCCAACCTAGGGAAACTGTTGTGCAGAGTTTTAAATTGCCTTACTTATATAATTAATCAGTTAGAGTTGTTCAGAATCATAGTTTTATATAAAAAAATAATACTTTGAAAATCTTCAATAGTTTTTTCATTCATTTATAAACACACATGTCTATATATGATGTCTATGAGAGACATCTTTTTCAGGTTGCTTGTCATAAATTTTATAGATGGGTTAAAGGACCACAATAGGCACCCAGACCACTTCAGCTCAATGAAGTGGTCTGGGTGCCAGGTCCATCTAGGGTTAACCCTGCCTGCTGTAAACATAGCAGTTTCAGAGAAACTGCTATGTTTACATTAGGGTTAATACAGCCTCTAGTGGCTGTTTCATTGACAGCCGCTAGAGGCGCTTCTCACTGTGATTTTCACAGTGAGAAGACACCAGTGTCCATAGGAAATCATTGAGAATGCTTTCCTATGGACTGACTGAATGCTTGCTGCGCATGTGCATTCAGCCGATGACGTCCGAAGGGAGGAGGAGAGTACCCAGTGCCGAGGTAGCCCGGCGCTGGAGAAAGGTAAGGGATTTAACCCCTTCCTCTCCCTTTAGCCTGGCAGGAGGGGGGCCATGAGGGTGGGGGGAACATGTTAATACTATAGTGCCAGAGAAACGAGTTTGTTTTCTTGGCACTATAGTGATCCTTTAAACAATACTTTTAAAAATCTTCAAAAAGAATTGTGACAAGCCATAACTAAAATAATTTCAATGATCTATGTTTTGTGTTGATTAAAACAAACTATACCAGAATCACTATGGTTCAATTCAGTGGTCATGGTGTAAGGAGATGTAGAACCCAGGGTGGAAATGGAAGTTGTGGCACCACCAGTTCCTATGGGGATATAAGGTAAGTTAATCGAATTACTTCTGGGGAGCGTAAATCTAAATATGTAACATAAAACGTTAGGAAACCAATTAACCAATTAACCACAATAAGTGGTTTGAAGGGGTGCTACTGCCTTCCCTTGCCCACTGCAGTGGAAACTAATTTTGACAATTTAAAGGGTTTAATCAGGGCACTTTGCAGAATTCTTTAGTACGTAATGGATTGTGAGCTAATTTCACAAGATAATGCCATGCATGTAATTTGGCTCATTGTGAAAATGGATTGAAAACTAATGTAATTAAATACATATTATATTGCTGTATTGATATCAGTGATAAAATGTTCTTGCTATTTATTGGTCTGTTGGTTAGTAGTGTTGTCGCGAACCCGGAATTTTCGGTTCGCGAACGGCGAACGCGAACTTCCGCAAATGTTCGCGAACCAGCGAACCACGCGAACCGCCATTAACTTCAATGGGCAGGCGAATTTTAAAAACAACAGGGACTCTTTCTAAGCCACAATAGTGATGGAAAAGTTGTTTCAAGGGGACTAACACCTGGACTGTGGCATGCCGGAGGGGGATCCATGGCAAAACTCCCATGGAAAATTGCACAGTTGATGCAGAGTCTGCTTTTAATCCATAAAGGGCAGAAATCACCTAACATTGACACCTGTCCTCAAAGCCCAGCCCTGATACACACTGACACAGAGCAGAATAGAGACTGTTCCCCCTACATAGGGTCACTTGGCAGATATGGATTGACACCTGTCCTCAAAACCCCTGATACACACTGACACAGAGCAGAATAGAGACTGTTCACCGTCCACAGAGACCATGATACACACTGACACAGAGCAGAATAGGGACTGTTACCCCTACATAGGGTCACTTGGCAGATATGGATTGACACCTGTCCTCAAAACCCCTGATACACACTGACACAGAGCAGAATAGAGACTGTTCCCTGTCCACAGAGACCATGATACACACTGACACAGAGCAGAATAGAGACTGTTCACCGTCCACAGAGACCATGATACACACTGACACAGAGCAGAATAGGGACTGTTCCCCCTACATAGGGTCACTTGGCAGATATGGATTGACACCTGTCCTCAAAACCCCTGATACACACTGACACAGAGCAGAATAGAGACTGTTCCCTGTCCACAGAGACCATGATACACACTGACACAGAGCAGAATAGGGACTGTTCCCCTTACATAGGGTCACTTGGCAGATATGGATTGACACCTGTCCTCAAAACCCCTGATACACACTGACACAGAGCAGAATAGAGACTGTTCCCTGTCCACAGAGACCATGATACACACTGACACAGAGCAGAATAGGGACTGTTCCCCCTACATAGGGTCACTTGGCAGATATGGATTGACACCTGTCCTCAAAACCCCTGATACACACTGACACAGAGCAGAATAGAGACTGTTCCCTGTCCACAGAGACCATGATACACACTGACACAGAGCAGAATAGGGACTGTTCCCCTTACATAGGGTCACTTGGCAGATATGGATTGACACCTGTCCTCAAAACCCCTGATACACACTGACACAGAGCAGAATAGCGACTGTTCCCTGTCCACAGAGACCCTGATACACACTGACACAGAGCAGAATAGAGACTGTTCACCGTCCACAGAGACCATGATACACACTGACACAGAGCAGAATAGAGACTGTTCCCTGTCCACAGAGACCATGATACACACTGACACAGAGCAGAATAGAGACTGTTCACCGTCCACAGAGACCATGATACACACTGACACAGAGCAGAATAGAGACTGTCCCCCCTACATAGGGTCACTTGGCAGGTATGGATTGACACCTGTCCTCAAAGCCCCTGATACACACACAGAGCAGAATAGGGACTGTTCCTCCTACATAGGGTCACTTGGCAGATATGGATTGATACCTGTCCTCAAAACCCCTGATACACACTGACACAGAGCAGAATAGAGACTGTTCCCTGTCCACAGAGACCATGATACACACTGACACAGAGCAGAATAGAGACTGTCCCCCCTACATAGGGTCACTCGGCAGGTATGGATTGAAACCTGTCCTCAAAGCCCCTGATACACACTGACACAGAGCAGAATAGAGACTGTTCCCTGTCCACAGAGACCATGATACACACTGACACAGAGCAGAATAGAGACTGTTCACCGTCCACAGAGACCATGATACACACTGACACAGAGCAGAATAGGGACTGTTCCCCCTACATAGGGTCACTTGGCAGATATGGATTGACACCTGTCCTCAAAACCCCTGATACACACTGACACAGAGCAGAATAGAGACTGTTCCCTGTCCACAGAGACCATGATACACACTGACACAGAGCAGAATAGGGACTGTTACCCCTACATAGGGTCACTTGGCAGATATGGATTGACAAATCCCTGACAAACAGCTACCACATGCAAGGAAGGCAGCAGGGGCGCAAATGACCCACTCCCGACGCGGGAAGGTAGTGACGACAAATAACAATACAGGACTCTTTAGAGGCCCTGTAATTGTAATCAGTCCACTTGAAATCCTTTAACTTTGATCAATTGGAGGGAATTCTGGTGCAGAGCCACTGACCCATGCGCAGGGCCAGCCTTAGGCCTTTGGGCGCCCTGTTCAAGAAATCTTCACCCTGTCACACCCATGTGCAAGAAATGTTCACCCTGTCACACACACACACACAGGCAGACAGCCATACACACGCACACACACAACTGCGACTGACTAGGTTTGTCACCTCCTCAAAAAGACGCATGAGCCTACAGGCATTGCGCATGAGCGTCCAGTAACGTGGCAAAAAAATTCCCAGCTCCCCAGAGGCTGTCCTAGCACCCCGGTCATACAAATATTCATTAACAGCTTTTTCTTGTTGGAGCAGGCGGTCGAACATTAGGAGTGTTGAATTCCAACGTGTAGGGCTGTCGCAAATCAAGCGCCTCACTGGCATGTTGTTTCGCCGCTGTATATCGGCAAAGTGAGCCATGGCCGTGTAGGAACGCCTGAAATGGCCACACACCTTCCTGGCCTGCTTCAGGACGTCCTGTAAGCCTGTGTACTTATGCACAAAGCGTTGTACGATCAGATTACACACATGTGCCATGCACGGCACATGTGTCAACTTGCCCAACTTCAATGCCGCTATCAAATTTTTTCCGTTGTCACACACCACTTTGCCGATATCCAGTTGCTGCGGAGTCAGCCACTTTTCCACCTGTGCGTTCAGGGCGGACAGGAGTGCTTGTCCGGTGTGACTCTCTGCTTTCAAGCAAGTCAAACCCAAGACGGCGTGACACTGCCGTATCCGGGATGTGGAATAGTACCTGGGGAGCTGGGGGGTGCCGTTGATGTGGAGCAAGAAGCAGCGGCACAAGAGGACTCAGCCGAGGAGGTTATGGAAGAGGATGGAGTAGGAGGAGTAGAGGAGGTGGCAGCAGGACTGCCTGCAATTCGTGGCGGTGTCACCAACTCCTCTGCAACTCCTTGCTTGTCAGCCGTCAGCAGGTTTACCCAATGCGCAGTGTAGGTGATATACCTGCCCTGACCATGCATTGCAGACCAGGTATCAGTGGTCAGATGGACCCTTGCCCCAACACTGTGTGCCAGACATGTCATGACTTCCTTTTGCACAATCGAGTACAAGTTGGGGATTGCCTTTTGTGAAAAGAAATTCCGGCCGGGTACCTTCCACTGCGGTGTCCCAATAGCTACAAATTTTTTGAACGCCTCAGACTCAACCAGATTGTATGGTAAAAGCTGGCAGGCTAATAGTTCGGACAAGCCAGCTGTCAGACGCTGGGCAAGGGGGTGACTTGGTGACATTGGCTTCTTACGCTCAAACATGTCCTTGACAGACACATGACTGTGGGCAGATGAGCGGGAACTGCTCAAGGCGGGAGACGGAGTGGCGGATGGTTGAGAGGGGGCAAGAAGGACAGCAGTGGTTGACGTGGCTGAAGATGCTGGACCAGGAGGAGGATGGCGGCTTAGAGTAGGCGTGCTGCTTGTACTCATGTGTTGATCCCATAGGCGTTTGTGATGTGAGATCATGTGCCTACGCAAAGCAGTTGTACCTAGGTGGGTGTTGGACCTCCCACGACTCAGTTTCCTTTGGCACAGGTTGCAAATGGCATCGCTGTTGTCAGAGGCAGACACACAAAAAAATGCCACACTGCTGAGCTCTGCAATGACGCCATTCTAGTGGTGGACACAGCATGCGTTGATTGACGTGCTGTCGGGCTGACCCCGGGTGCCGATGCATGCTGTCTGACTGTGCCACTAGCTCCTTGCGACGACCCCCCCCCCCTGCTTCCAACTCGTCTCCTCCTCCTCTCTGTCTCCCCATCTGAACTTTCGCCCTGTTCTTCTTCTTGCCGAGCGGGCACCCACGTGACATCCATGGACGCATCGTCATCATCAACCGCTTCGCTTGTATCTGACAACTCAGAAAAGGAAGCAGCAGCGGGTACAACATCATCATCATCACACCGTACCTCCATGTGTTTAATGCTGCCTGCCTGAGACATATCCCTGTTATCTACATCCTCTAGCAATAATGGTTGTGCATCACTCATTTCTTCAAACGGGTGTGTGAATAACTCCTTTGACATACCAAGTAAAGCGGCTGTGGTGCTAGTTTTGGTGGTGGCGGCAGGCGGGTGAGTGCTATCTTGAGAGGTGCCTGAAGCTAAGCTGGAGGAGGATGGTGCGTCAAGGTTCCGAGCGGAGGCTGTACAAGATTGGGTGTCCTGTGTTAGCCAGTCAACTAAGTCCTCAGAACTTTTCAAGTTCAGGGTACGTGGCTTCTGAAAACTGGGCATTATTCTAGGGCAAAAGGGAATCACAGCACCACGACCACGACGGCCCCTGCGGGGTGGCCTGCCTCTGCCTGTCATTTTTTGGGGGATTAGTGGTACTATGCGTGCAAGCTACTGTGAGACCAGATATGATTGGCAATGTGCACTGGAACAGTTCTGCAGAGCACACGCTGAAGGAAGGACTGACAGAGCCGCTTGAAGACAAGTAACTGCTATTCAATCTATAACAGTGAAAAACAAATTTTGGTTTTAAAAGCACGCTATAGAGACATTAAATATGATTGGCAACTGTCAAAGCACGCTGGAACAGGTCTACAGAGCACACGCTGAAGTAGGCCTGACACCCAGACGCTTGCAGACAACTAACTGATCTTCTATTACAGTGAAAAAAAATGATTTCTTTAAAATCTAAAGCTTAAGCTATTGTTAAAACAGATATGAGTGGTGGCACTGACTGTGCAAATGGGCAAGGCATCCAACCTGACACAGAAGCTGGCAGGCAGGCAACTGCTCTTCTATTACAGTGAAAAAAAAATATTTATTTTAAATCTAAAGCTTAACCAATTGTTAAAACAGATATGAGTGGTGGCACTGGGCTAGTGGGCACAGTATCCAATGTGAACCTCACACAGAAGCTGGCAGGCAGGCAACTGCTCTTCTATTACAGTGAAAAAAAATATTTATTTAAAATCTAAAGCTTAACCAATTGTTAAAACAGATATGAGTGGTGGCACTGACTGTGCAAATGGGCAAGGCATCCAACCTGACACAGAAGCTGGCAGGCAGGCAACTGCTCTTCTATTACAGTGATTTTTATTTATTTATTTTAAATCTAAAGCTTAACCAATTGTTAAAACAGATATGAGTGGTGGCACTGGGCAAGTGGGCACAGTATCCAATGTGAACCTCACACAGAAGCTGGCAGGCAGGCAACTGCTCTTCTATTACAGTGAAAAAAAAATATTTATTTTAAATGTAAAGCTTAACCTATTGTTAAAACAGATATGAGTGGTGGCACTGGGCAAGTAGGCACAGTATCCAATGTGAACCTCACACAGAAGCTGGCAGGCAGGCACCTGCAATTACATTACACAGGTAAAAAAAAAAAAAAAAAAAGCAGCCTGATGTTATAGCCCTAAAAAGGGCTTTTTGGGGTGCTGTCCTTACAGCAGAGATCAGATGAGTCCTTCAGAATTGTAGTGGACACTGAATACCCTAGCCTAGCTATCAATTTCCCTATCTAATCAGCAGCAGCTAAACTTTCCCTCCTCTCACTAAGCATGCATCTTCCGAATGAATCGAAAATGGATGCTGGGAGGGAGGTTGGAGGGTGTGGAAGGAAGGGAGTGCTGCTGATTGGCTGGAATGTGTCTGCTGACCGAGAGGCACAGGGTCAAAGTTTGCCCAATGATGACGAATAGGGGGGCGGATCGAACTGCGCATGTGTCCGCCCGCCGCGGCGAACGCGAACGCGCTAATTTCGCCGGGAACTGTTCGCCGGCGGACAGTTCGGTACATCACTATTGGTTAGTTGTTGTTTTTTGTGAATCTAGCACGGCAAGGCAATAAGGTATTATCTGCAGTTCCCAAGATGCACTAAATTTTGATTTGTTGATTAAAATAAATGCAATTTATTTATAGGTCATAGTGAGTGGCTTGGTTCTGTTGGCCTTATGCTGTTGCCATTTATCTTAACTATACTGTTAGGAAAGAACAGGGGTATAGGCTCTCTAAAAGCTATCTTAAATGAGTCTTAGACATATTTATCAGTAACAACTATCTGACCAAGGTATTGGGGTGATGTTCAAGGCTTGACCGCCAACCCATTATGCTGCTCTACTCATTTGTAACAATTTTGTATCACTCCTAATGGTCCCTACTTCAAATCCAAGACACTCTTCAAGACTTTGTGTTTGATATTTTTATGATGTGCTTGTCATATAATTGTTTTTTTTTTTCTTCTGCACCTTAATTTACTAAAATCTGGTAACTTGCAAGTATTAGTCCAAAATAAGAGATTGTTTTTGCAACTCACCTACTTTAGTTAAAATAAGTGCATTAACATGTAGTAATAATTTTAAACATTTAACACCTTCAATATCAAAATCAAGTATAAATTTTTTTCATGTATTTTGCAGCATTAAATCTAGTTGATAAAACCTCACTCAACCTCATTTGTACTGTAGTTATGATTACCAACCAATATATTTATCTACCAGAAGCCACCAGTTATGTATACAATGCTGTACATTTTTTGCAAATGTTAGCTTACCACCTTATTTCAAACAGTAAGTTTCAAAAGGTCATATTATTCCTACAGGCTGAAAGTGGGAAGAAGTGAATTAGTGTCATTGTCAAAATTATATTAGTGGTCCAGAGATTGATAAAGATTGCTATGGCAGTTTTAAATTACTTTAGTTTAGAAATACATTATTTAACTGTATTTATTGTACGTGGGCATAATTCCTAAATTCTGACATTCATTTTACATTCTGATGCCATTTTTAGAAAGCTGTACTGCTAGTAATGCATGCAGAGTGCTTTCAAATAACCAAGGTATTTGACCATTTTTATTTATCTAAATACATTTTTAAAATAAATATTTTGTTACATCTACAAATAGCATTTTTGGTTTCATACTAAGATTGTCAGATTCTACATTAAATATTGTAAAATAAAGGGCACTGTATACTGCCTAAAGCTTATTTCCCCAATATTTTCATAAAGGATGAACACAAAAGTATTAAAAAATTACACAATTTGAATTTTTAGTTTTGTCAGTAAAGCAATCTTTAATCACACCATTGCTTTCTTAGATACATTGCATTACATATTAGCTATGCATCTATTGTTTCAAATAAATGTTATGCTAATATTTTTTCTATCATAAAATGCTCGGAAGTGCAAGGGTTAAGGACGGAGTGAATTATTTGACTATTTGAACAAAATCAAAATCTAGAATTTGTGCTATGTGTTTGTTCCACCATAATTTAAGATTTCTCTTTAAGTGCACCTGTAAATATTATTATTTATTTTTTAATGGGCAGAAAATGCTTTCTTTTAATATTTTTTATGTGTACACAACATAGGAATGAAATGTGAAAAATTTGAAAACTGGAAAAAACAAAAGACTGTGTACAATCTGTTAGTGATGGCATGGAATGTTCTAACATCCTGAATATATCTGTCCCTGGACCCATTCCCTTTAATATTTTTTATTAGTGATATTGCAGAAGGTCTTGATAAGGTAAGGTATGTCTTTTTGCTGATGATACTAAGATATAAGGGCAGAGTACAGAATATTTGATAGAGTCCTAACCTCAACATCTGAGGAAAGGGATTTAGGGGTGATTATTTCTGATGACTTAAAGGTAGGCAGACAATGTAATAGAGTAGCAGGAAATGCTAGCAGAATGCTTGGTTGTATAGGGAGAGGTATTAGCAGTGGAAAGAGGGAAGTGCTCATGCCATTGTACAGAACACTGGTGAGACCTCACTTGGAGTATTGTACGCAGTACTGGAGACCGTATCTCCAGAAAGATATTGATACTTTAGAGAGAGTTCAGAGAAGGGCTACTAAACTGGTTAATGATTGCAGGATAAAACTTACAAGGAAAGGTTAAAGGAACTTAACATATATAGCTTGGAGGAAAGACGAGACAGGGGGGATATGATAGAAACATTTAAATACATAAAGGAAATCAATAGTGATGTCCCGAACGGTTCGCTGGCGAATAGTTCCTAGCGAACATAGCGTGTTCGCGTTCGCTATGGACGGCAAACATATGCGATGTTCGGTCCGCCCCCTATTCATCATCATTGAGTAAACTTTGACCCTCTACCTCACAGTCAGCAGACACATTCCAGCCAATCAGAAGCAGACTCTCTCCCAGACCCTCCCACCTCCTAGACAGCATACAATTTAGATTAATTCTGAAGCTGCATTCATTTTTTTTTGTATAATTTTTGTGTTTATTATACATTATCCCCCATAGCCAGTAACCTGTGTTTATTATACATTATCCCCCATAGCCAGTAACCTGTGTTTATTATACTTTATCCCCCCATAGCCAGTAACCTGTGTTTATTATACATTATCCACCCATAGCCAGTAACCTGTGTTTATTATACATTATCCTCCCATAGCCAGTAACCTGTGTTTATTATACATTATCCCCCCATTATTCCCCCACAACCAGTAACCTGTGTTTATTATACATTATCCTCCCATAGCCAGTAACCTGTATTTATTATACATTATCCTCCCATAGCCAGTAACCTGTGTTTATTATACATTATCACCCCCATAGCCAGTAACCTGTGTTTATTATACATTATCCCCCCACAACCAGTAAAATGTGTTTATTATACATTATACCCCCACAACCAGTAACCTGTGTTTATTATACATTATCCCCCCATAGCCAGTCACCTGTGTTTATTATACATTATCCTCCCCATAGTCAGTAACCTGTGTTTATTATACATTATCCCCCCATAGCCAGTAACCTGTATTTATTATACATTATCACCCCATTATTCCCCCACAACCAGTAACCTGTGTTTATTATACATTATCCTCCCATAGCCAGTAACCTGTGTTTATTATACATTATCCTCCCATAGCCAGTAACCTGTGTTTATTATACATTATCCTCCCATAGCCAGTAACCTGTGTTTATTATACATTATCCTCCCCCATAGCCAGTAACCTGTGTTTATTATACATTATCCTCCCCATAGCCAGTAACCTGTGTTTATTATACATTATCCCCCTTAGCCAGTAACCTGTGTTTATTATACATTATCCCTCCCATAGCCAGTAACCTGTGTTTATTATACATTATCCCCCCCGTAGCCAGTAACCTGTGTTTATTATACATTATCCCCATAGTCATTTATCGTTGGACCCAGGGCCGGCGCGTCCATAAGGCGGCACAGGCGGCCGCCTTAGGGCGCACGGGCTCTGGGGGCGCAATATTTCAGTGGCTGGCAGGAGGGAAGCTCTCCCTCCTGCCGGCCACGATCTGGACCCCGGCGCGGCAGTGCTGTGATGTGATAAGGCGCGGCGAGGGAGCTCTAATCTCACCGCTCTGCTCCCTCGCGCGCTGTCTGCTGATGCCGCGGGAGCCGGAAGATGACGTCATATTCCGGCTCCCGCGGTATCAGCAGACAGCCCGCGAGGGAGCAGATCGGTGAGATTAGAGCTCCCTCGCCACGCCTGATCACAGCACTGCCGCACGCCGCCTAGCAGCCCCACTGGACCACAGGGAATGATCCATCATCCACACCAGCTCTCCAGCTAGGGAGGCTGGGTGTAAATTTTTTATTTATTAAAATAATTAGTGAATGTATGTCATGTGTCTGTGTGTGAGTGTTTGTGTCTGTGAGTGACAGTGTGTGTGTCTGTGAGTGACAGTGTGTGTGTCTGTGAGTGACAGCATTTGTCTGTGAGTGACAGCGTGTGTGTCTATGAGTGACAGCGTGTGTCTGTGAGTGACAGCGTGTGTCTGTGTGAGTGTCTGTGAGTGACAGCGTGTGTGTCTGTGAGTGTCAGCGTGTGTCTGTGAGTGACAGCGTGTGTGTCTGTGAGTGACAGCGTGTGTGTCTGTGAGTGACAGTGTGTGTGTCTGTGAGTGACAGAGTGTGTGTCTGTGAGTGACAGCGTGTGTCTGTGAGTGACAGCATGTGTGCCTGTAAATAACAGCGGGTGTGTCTGTGAGTGACAGCGTCTCTCTGTGAGTAACAGAGTCTGTTTGTGAGTGACAGCGTCTGTCTGTGAGTGACTGAGTGTGTGTGAGTGAGTGCGTCTGTGTGTGTCTGTGAGTGATTGTATGAGTGTGTGTGCATATGAGTGTATGAGTGTGTCTGTCAGTGTATGATGAGTGTGTGTCTGTCAAATCAGTGAGAGTATGTTTGTCATTGAGTCTGTGTGTGACTATCAGTGTGTCTGTCAATGAGTGTCAATCAGTGTGGGTCTGTCAGTGTCAATGAATGAGTGTGTGTCAGATCAATGAGTCTGTGTCTGTCAGTGACGTCTGTGTGTTTGTCATTGAGTGTGTGACTGTCAGTGTGTACAGAGTGTAGCGGAGCGGAGCGCGGTACAGGAGCTTCTGTTTCCTGTACCTGGCCAGACTGACAGGAGGTGCTCACAGAGAGAGCACTCCCTGTCAGTCCGGCCAGGTACAGAAAACTGAAGCTCCTTTAGGGGATCTGCTCCGCTCGGCAATGCAACAATAGAGGTAGGAGGCACACCAGGAAGGGGAGTGTGACCACTAAAAGGGTGTGGGGTGCACCAAGGGACAGGGAGGAAATGGGAGAGAAACACCAAGAGACATGGAAAAGAGGGGGGAGGGGAGAAGAACACTAATGGACAGGGAAGGGACCACTAATGGTCGGGGAGGGGAGAGGGTCTGGTTAAGAGGCACATAGGTAAAGATTTTTTTTTGGGGGGGGGGGAGGGGGGCGAAAAAATGCATCTTCGCCTATGTACCTAAAAATCCAAGCACCGGCCCTGGTTGGACCTAGGCAGCATGATGCCTTTTTAGGGCTAGAACATCAGGCTGCTTTTTTTTTTTTTTCTGTGTAATGTAATTGCAGGTGCCTGCCTGCCAGCTTCTGTGTGCGGTTCACATTGGATACTGTGCCTACTTGCCCAGTGCCACCACTCATATCTGTTTTAACAATAGGTTAAGCTTTACATTTAAAATAAATATTTTTTTTTCACTGTAATAGAAGAGCAGTTGCCTGCCTGACAGCTTCTGTGTCAGGTTGGATGCCTTGCCACTTTGCACAGTCAGTGCCACCACTCATATCTGTTTTAACAATTGGTTAAGCTTTAGATTTTAAATAAATAATTTTTTTCACTGTAATAGAAGAGCAGTTGCCTGCCTGCCAGCTTCTGTGTGAGGTTCACATTGGATACTGTGCCCACTTGCCCAGTGCCACCACTCATATCTGTTTTAACAATTGGTTAAGCTTTAGATTTAAAATAAATAAAAAAATTTCACTGTAATAGAAGAGCAGTTGCCTGCCTGCCAGCTTCTGTGTCAGGTTGGATGCCTTGCCCATTTGCACAGTCAGTGCCACCACTCATATCTGTTTTAACAATAGCTTAAGCTTTAGATTTTAAAGAAATCATTTTTTTTCACTGTAATAGAAGATCAGTTAGTTGTCTGCAAGCATCTGGGTGTCAGGCCTACTTCAGCGTGTGCTCTGCAGACCTGTGCCAGCGTGCTTTGACAGTTGCCAATCATATCTGGTGTCTCTTTAGCGTGCTTTTACAAAGAAAAAAGGTTTCCAGTGTAAGCTAATAGCAGACAGTCAGTGTCCTTCAAGCGGCTCTGTCAGGCCTTCCTTCAGCGTGTGCCCTGCACAACCCTGCCAGCGTACTTTGACAGTTGCCTCTCATATCTTGTGTCTCTATAACGTGCTTTTACAACCAAAATTTTGTTTCCACTGTAATAGAAGAGCAGTTGCCTGCCTGCCTGCCAGCTTCTGTGTGAGGTTCACATTGGATACTGTGCCTACTTGCCCAGTGCCACCACTCTTATCTGTTTTAACAATTGGTTAAGCTTTAGATTTTAAAGAAATCATTTTTTTTCAATGTAATAGAAGATCAGTTAGTTGTCTGCAAGCATCTGGGTGTCAGGCTTACTTCAGCGTGTGCTCTGCAGACCTGTGCCAGCGTGCTTTGACAGTTGCCAATCATATCTGGTGTCTCTTTAGCGTGCTTTTACAAAGAAAAAAGGTTTCCAGTGTAAGCTAATAGCAGACAGTCAGTGTCCTTCAAGCGGCTCTGTCAGGCCTTCCTTCAGCGTGTGCCCTGCACAACCCTGCCAGCGTGCTTTGACAGTTGCCACTCATATCTTGTGTCTCTATAGCGTGCTTTTACAACCAAAATTTTGTTTCCACTGTAATAGAAGAGCAGTTGCCTGCCTGCCAGCTTCTGTGTGAGGTTCACATTGGATACTGTGCCTACTTGCCCAGTGCCACCACTCATATCTGTTTTAACAATTGGTTAAGCTTTACA
Organism: Pelobates fuscus; assembly: GCF_036172605.1. Taxonomy (NCBI): domain Eukaryota; kingdom Metazoa; phylum Chordata; class Amphibia; order Anura; family Pelobatidae; genus Pelobates; species Pelobates fuscus. Next base: position 331,750,876 of record NC_086319.1, read on the forward strand.
TTTAAAATAAATATTTTTTTTTCACTGTAATAGAAGATCAGTTAGTTGTCTGCAAGCGTCTGGGTGTCAGGCCTACTTCAGCGTGTGCTCTGCAGACCTGTGCCAGCGTGCTTTGACAGTTGCCACTCATATCTGGTGTCTCTATAGCGTGCTTTTACAACCAAAATTTTGTTTCCACTGTAATAGAAGAGCAGTTGCCTGCTTGCCAGCTTCTGTGTGAGGTTCACATTGGATACTGTGCCTACTTGCCCAGTGCCACCACTCATATCTGTTTTAACAATTGGTTAAGCTTTACATTTAAAATAAATATTTTTTTTTCACTGTAATAGAAGAGCAGTTAGTTGTCTGCAAGCGTCTGGGTGTCAGGCCTACTTCAGCGTGTGCTCTGCAGACCTGTGCCAGCGTGCTTTGACAGTTGCCACTCATATCTTGTGTCTCTATAGCATGCTTTTACAACCCAAAATTTTTTTCCACTGTAATAGAAGAGCAGTTGCCTGCCTGCCAGCTTCTGTGTGAGGTTCACATTGGATACTGTGCCTACTTGCCCAGTGCCACCACTCATATCTGTTTTAACAATTGGTTAAGCTTTACATTTAAAATAAATATTTTTTTTTCACTGTAATAGAAGATCAGTTAGTTGTCTGCAAGCGTCTGGGTGTCAGGCCTACTTCAGCGTGTGCTCTGCAGACCTGTCCCAGCATGCTTTGACAGTTGCCACTCATATCTGGTGTCTCTATAGCGTGCTTTTACAACCAAAATTTAGTTTCCACTGTAATAGAAGAGCAGTTGCCTGCCTGCCAGCTTCTGTGTGAGGTTCACATTGGATACTGTGCCTACTTGCCCAGTGATACCACTCATATCTGTTTTAACAATTGGTTAAGTTTTACATTTAAAATAAATATTTTTTTTTCATTGTAATAGAAGAGCAGTTAGTTGTCTGCAAGCGTCTGCGTGTCAGGCCTACTTCAGCGTGTGCTCTGCAGACCTGTGCCAGCGTGCTTTGACAGTTGCCACTCATATCTGGTGTCTCTATAGCGTGCTTTTACAACCAAAATTTTGTTTCCACTGTAATAGAAGAGCAGTTGCCTGCCTGCCAGCTTCTGTGTGAGGTTCACATTGGATACTGTGCATACTTGCCCATTAACCACCACTCATATCTGTTTTAACAATTGGTTAAGCTTTAGATTTTAAAGAAATCATTTTTTTTCACTGTAATAGAAGATCAGTTAGTTGTCTGCAAGCATCTGGGTGTCAGGCCTACTTCAGCGTGTGCTCTGCAGACCTGTGCCAGCGTGCTTTGACAGTTGCCAATCATATCTGGTGTCTCTTTAGCGTGCTTTTACAAAGAAAAAAGGTTTCCAGTGTAAGCTAATAGCAGACAGTCAGTGTCCTTCAAGCGGCTCTGTCAGGCCTTCCTTCAGCGTGTGCCCTGCACAACCCTGCCAGCGTACTTTGACAGTTGCCACTTATATCTTGTGTCTCTATAGCGTGCTTTTACAACCAACATTTTGTTTCCACTGTAATAGAAGAGCAGTTGACTGCCTGCCAGCTTCTGTGTGAGGTTCACATTGGATACTGTGCCTACTTGCCCAGTGCCACCACTCATATCTGTTTTAACAATTGGTTAAGCTTTACATTTAAAATAAATAATTTGTTTTCACTGTAATAGAAGAGCAGTTGCCTGCCTGCCAGCTTCTGTGTCAGGTTGGATGCCTTGCCCATTTGCACAGTCAGTGCCACCACTCATATCTGTTTTAACAATTGGTTAAGCTTTACATTTAAAATAAATATTTTTTTTTCACTGTAATAGAAGATCAGTTAGTTGTCTGCAAGCGTCTGGGTGTCAGGCCTACTTCAGCGTGTGCTCTGCAGACCTGTGCCAGCGTGCTTTGACAGTTGCCACTCATATCTGGTGTCTCTATAGCGTGCTTTTACAACCAAAATTTTGTTTCCACTGTAATAGAAGAGCAGTTGCCTGCTTGCCAGCTTCTGTGTGAGGTTCACATTGGATACTGTGCCTACTTGCCCAGTGCCACCACTCATATCTGTTTTAACAATTGGTTAAGCTTTACATTTAAAATAAATATTTTTTTTTCACTGTAATAGAAGAGCAGTTAGTTGTCTGCAAGCGTCTGGGTGTCAGGCCTACTTCAGCGTGTGCTCTGCAGACCTGTGCCAGCGTGCTTTGACAGTTGCCACTCATATCTTGTGTCTCTATAGCATGCTTTTACAACCCAAAATTTTTTTCCACTGTAATAGAAGAGCAGTTGCCTGCCTGCCAGCTTCTGTGTGAGGTTCACATTGGATACTGTGCCTACTTGCCCAGTGCCACCACTCATATCTGTTTTAACAATTGGTTAAGCTTTACATTTAAAATAAATATTTTTTTTTCACTGTAATAGAAGATCAGTTAGTTGTCTGCAAGCATCTGGGTGTCAGGCCTACTTCAGCGTGTGCTCTGCAGACCTGTCCCAGCATGCTTTGACAGTTGCCACTCATATCTGGTGTCTCTATAGCGTGCTTTTACAACCAAAATTTAGTTTCCACTGTAATAGAAGAGCAGTTGCCTGCCTGCCAGCTTCTGTGTGAGGTTCACATTGGATACTGTGCCTACTTGCCCAGTGATACCACTCATATCTGTTTTAACAATTGGTTAAGTTTTACATTTAAAATAAATATTTTTTTTTCATTGTAATAGAAGAGCAGTTAGTTGTCTGCAAGCGTCTGCGTGTCAGGCCTACTTCAGCGTGTGCTCTGCAGACCTGTGCCAGCGTGCTTTGACAGTTGCCACTCATATCTGGTGTCTCTATAGCGTGCTTTTACAACCAAAATTTTGTTTCCACTGTAATAGAAGAGCAGTTGCCTGCCTGCCAGCTTCTGTGTGAGGTTCACATTGGATACTGTGCATACTTGCCCATTAACCACCACTCATATCTGTTTTAACAATTGGTTAAGCTTTAGATTTTAAAGAAATCATTTTTTTTCACTGTAATAGAAGATCAGTTAGTTGTCTGCAAGCATCTGGGTGTCAGGCCTACTTCAGCGTGTGCTCTGCAGACCTGTGCCAGCGTGCTTTGACAGTTGCCAATCATATCTGGTGTCTCTTTAGCGTGCTTTTACAAAGAAAAAAGGTTTCCAGTGTAAGCTAATAGCAGACAGTCAGTGTCCTTCAAGCGGCTCTGTCAGGCCTTCCTTCAGCGTGTGCCCTGCACAACCCTGCCAGCGTACTTTGACAGTTGCCACTTATATCTTGTGTCTCTATAGCGTGCTTTTACAACCAACATTTTGTTTCCACTGTAATAGAAGAGCAGTTGACTGCCTGCCAGCTTCTGTGTGAGGTTCACATTGGATACTGTGCCTACTTGCCCAGTGCCACCACTCATATCTGTTTTAACAATTGGTTAAGCTTTACATTTAAAATAAATAATTTGTTTTCACTGTAATAGAAGAGCAGTTGCCTGCCTGCCAGCTTCTGTGTCAGGTTGGATGCCTTGCCCATTTGCACAGTCAGTGCCACCACTCATATCTGTTTTAACAATAGCTTAAGCTTTAGATTTTAAAGAAATCATTTTTTTTCACTGTAATAGAAGATCAGTTAGTTGTCTGCAAGCGTCTGGGTGTCAGGCCTACTTCAGCGTGTGCTCTGTAGACCTGTTCCAGCGTGCTTTGACAGTTGCCAATCATATTTGGTGTCTCTATAGCGTGCTTTTAAAACCAAAATTTGTTTTTCACTGTTATAGATTGAATAGCAGTTACTTGTCTTCAAGCGGGTGTCTCAGGCCTACAGTGTGTGCTCTGCAGAACTGTTCCAGTGCACATTGCCAATCATATCTGGTGTCTCTATAGCGTGCTTTTAAAACCAAAATGTGTTTTTCACTGTTATAGATTGAATAGCAGTTACTTGTCTTCAAGCGAGTGTCTCAGGCCTACAGTGTGTGCTCTGCAGAACTGTTCCAGTGCACATTGCCAATCATATCTGGTGTCTCTATAGCGTTCTTTTAAAACCAAAATTTGTTTTTCACTGTTATAGATTGAATAGCAGTTACTTGTCTTCAAGCGGGTGTCTCAGGCCTACAGTGTGTGCTCTGCAGAACTGTTCCAGTGCACATTGCCAATCATATCTGGTGTCTCTATAGCGTTCTTTTAAAACCAAAATTTGTTTTTCACTGTTATAGATTGAATAGCAGTTACTTGTCTTCAAGCGGGTGTCTCAGGCCTACAGTGTGTGCTCTGCAGAACTGTTCCAGTGCACATTGCCAATCATATCTGGTGTCTCTATAGCGTGCTTTTAAAACCAAAATTTGTTTTTCACTGTTATAGATTGAATAGCAGTTACTTGTCTTCAAACGGCTCTGTCAGTCCTTCCTTCAGCGTGTGCTCTGCAGAACTGTTCCAGTGCACATTGCCAATCATATCTGGTCTCACAGTAGCTTGCAGGCATAGTACCACTAATCCCCAAAAAAATGACAGGCAGAGGCAGGCCACCCCGCAGGGGCCGTCGTGGTCATGGTGCTGTGATTCCATTTTGCCCTAGAATAATGCCCAGTTTTCAGAAGCCACGTACCCTGAACTTGAAAAGTTCTGAGGACTTAGTTGACTGGCTAACACAGGACACCCAATCTTGTACAGCCTCCGCTCGGAACCTTGACGCACCATCCTCCTCCAGCTTAGCTTCAGGCACCTCTCAAGATACCACTCACCCGCCTGCCGCCACCACCAAAACTAGCACCACAGCCGCTTTACTTGGTATGTCAGAGGAGTTATTCACACACCCGTTTGAAGAAATGAGTGATGCGCAACCATTATTGCTAGAGGATGTAGATAACAGGGATATGTCTCAGGCAGGCAGCATTAAACACATGGAGGTACGGTGTGACGATGATGATGTTGTACCCGCTGCTGCTTCCTTTTCTGAGTTGTCAGATACAAGCGAAGCGGTTGATGATGACGATGCGTCCATGGATGTCACGTGGGTGCCCGCTCGGCAAGAAGAAGAACAGGGCGAAAGTTCAGATGGGGAGACAGAGAGGAGGAGGAGACGAGTTGGAAGCAGGGGGGGTCGTCGCAAGGAGCTAGTGGCACAGTCAGACAGCATGCATCGGCACCCGGGGTCAGCCCGACAGCATGCCAATCAACGCATGCTGTGTCCACCACCAGAATGCCGTCATTGCAGAGCTCAGCAGTGTGGCATTTTTTTTGTGTGTCTGCCTCTAACAACAGCGATGCCATTTGCAACCTGTGCCAAAGGAAACTGAGTCGTGGGAGGTCCAACACCCACCTAGGTACAACTGCTTTGCGTAGGCACATGATCTCACATCACAAACGCCTATGGGATCAACACATGAGTACAAGAAGCACGCCTACTCTAAGCCGCCATCCTCCTCCTGGTCCAGCATCTTCAGCCACGTCAACTACTGCTGTCCTTCTTGCCCCCTCTCAACCATCCGCCACTCCGTCTCCCACCTTGAGCAGTTCCCGCTCATCTGCCCACAGTCATGTGTCTGTCAAGGACATGTTTGAGCGTAAGAAGCCAATGTCACCAAGTCACCCCCTTGCCCAGCGTCTGACAGCTGGCTTGTCCGAACTATTAGCCCGCCAGCTTTTACCATACAATCTGGTTGAGTCTGAGGCGTTCAAAAATTTGTAGCTATTGGGACACCGCAGTGGAAGGTACCCGGCCGGAATTTATTTTCACAAAAGGCAATCCCCAACTTGTACTCGATTGTGCAAAAGGAAGTCATGGCATGTCTGGCACACAGTGTTGGGGCAAGGGTCCATCTGACCACTGATACCTGGTCTGCAAAGCATGGTCAGGGCAGGTATATCACCTACACTGCGCATTGGGTAAACCTGCTGACGGCTGACAAGCAAGGAATGCATTGCATTGCAGAGGAGTTGGTGACACCGCCACGAATTGCAGGCAGTCCTGCTGCCACCTCCTCTACTCCTCCTACTCCATCCTCTTCCATAACCTCCTCGGCTGAGTCCTCTTGTGCCGCTGCTTCTTGCTCCACATCAACAGCACCCCCCAGCTCCCCAGGTACTATTCCACATCCCGGATACGGCAGTGTCACGCCGTCTTGGGTTTGACTTGCTTGAAAGCAGAGAGTCACACCGGACAAGAACTCCTGTCCGCCCTGAACGCACAGGTGGAAAAGTGGCTGACTCCGCAGCAACTGGATATCGGCAAAGTGGTGTGTGACAACGGAAAAAATTTGATAGCGGCATTGAAGTTGGGCAAGTTGACACATGTGCCGTGCATGGCACATGTGTGTAATCTGATCGTACAACGCTTTGTGCATAAGTACACAGGCTTACAGGACGTCCTGAAGCAGGCCAGGAAGGTGTGTGGCCATTTCAGGCGTTCCTACACGGCCATGGCTCACTTTGCCGTTATCCAGTGGCGAAACAACATGCCAGTGAGTCGCTTGATTTGCGACAGCCCTACACGTTGGAATTCAACACTCCTAATGTTTGACCGCCTGCTCCAACAAGAAAAAGCTGTTAATGAATATTTGTATGACCGGGGTGCTAGGACAGCCTCTGGGGAGCTGGGAATTTTTTTGCCACGTTACTGGACGCTCATGCGCAATGCCTGTAGGCTCATGCGTCTTTTTGAGGAGGTGACAAACCTAGTCAGTCGCAACGAAGGCACCATCAGCGACATCATACCATTTGTTTTCTTCATGGAGCGTGCCCTGCGAAGAGTGCTGGATCAGGCTGTAGATGAGCGTGAAGAGGAAGAGGAAGAGTTGTGGTCACCATCACCACCAGAAACAGCCTTATCAGCATCGCTTGCTGGACCTGCGGCAACGCTGGAAGAGGATTGTGAGGAAGAGGAGTCAGAGGAGGATTGTAGCTTTGAGGAGGAGGAGGAGGAGCAAGACCAAACACAACAGGCATCCCAGGGTGCTCGTTGTCACCTATCTGGTACCCGTGGTGTTGTACGTGGCTGGGGGGAAGAACATACCTTCAATGGCATCAGTGAGGAGGAGGAACGGGAAATGAGTAGCTCGGCATCCAACCTTGTGCAAATGGGGTCTTTCATGCTGTCCTGCCTGTTGAGGGACCCTCGTATAAAAAGGCTGAAGGAGAACGACCTGTACTGGGTGTCCACGCTACTAGACCCCCGGTATAAGCAGAAAGTGGCGGAAATGTTACCGAATTACAACAAGTCGGAAAGGATGCAGCATTTGCAAAATAAATTAAAAAGTATGCTTTACACAGCGTATAAGGGTGATGTCACAGCACAACGGGAATCTAACAGGGGGAGAGGTGGAAGTCATCCTCCTCCTCCTCCTCCCACGACCACGCCGGCAAGGACAGGATGCTTTAAAGACGTGTTGTTGATGGAGGACATGCGGACCTTTTTAAGTCCTATGCATCGCCACAGCCCTTCGAGATCCACCCTCAGAGAGCGACTCGACCGACAGGTAGCAGACTACCTCGCCTTAACTGCAGATATCGACACTCTGAGGAGCGATGAACCCCTTGACTACTGGGTGTGCAGGCTTGACCCGTGGCCTGAGCTATCCCAATTTGCGATAGAACTTCTGGCCTGCCCCGCTTCAAGTGTCCTGTCAGAAAGGACCTTCAGTGCAGCAGGAGGTATTGTCACTGAGAAGAGAAGTCGCCTAGGTCAAAAACGTCTAGATTACCTCACCTTTATTAAGATGAATGAGGGATGGATCCCGAAGGGACTGACACTGGGCGATACATTCGCTTAACCCCTTAAGGACACATGACGTGTGTGACATGTCATGATTCCCTTTTATTCCAGAAGTTTGGTCCTTAAGGGGTTAAAAAAGGCCTGATGAGATGAGCTGCCTTGGGCTAAAAATGGTCCACACGCTGCTGTATTTTAGCTCTGAATGACGTTTGACTTGCGTGACTTATCCGCCACCAACTAGGGTTCAAGCCGCCATGTTTTAGGGCACTTTCTGCCTGTGAAACAAACATCAATTTTTCTGGCCGCTGCTACAGCAGCGGCTGCAACAATACCAAATTTTTCAGGCATGTGTACATGCCTAATTTTTAGGCCTTCTGGTGCAGCACTGTGGCTTCAAAAACCAAACCAAAAATTTAAATCCTCCAAGATGGCACCAATATACCAGTGGTCTAAGCATCTTCCCACCTTGGCCTAAAAAGGGGAGGTGATTCAACAATTAAAAATGGCTGCCATATACACGTCCACTGATAGGAGACGCGGAAGGTATTAAACTGATATGAACAATACTCCACTCCTATCAGTAGGTCCGTCCCATTGTGATTTATGCCCCCTACCCACCGCACAGGGATGGGGGCCGGGGGGGAGGAAAGTAGGCCCCCCATTGTGATTTATGCCCCCCACCCACCGCGCAGGGGTGGGGGCCGAGGGGGGGAGGACAGTAGGTCACCCCATTGTGATTTATGGCCCCCACCCACCGCGCAGGGGTTGGGGAGGACAGTAGCTCCCCCCAGTGTGTATCAGGGGCTTTGAGGACAGGTGTCAATCCATACCTGCCAAGTGACCCTATGTAGGGGGAACAGTCTCTATTCTGCTCTGTGTCAGTGTGTATCATGGACTCTGTGGACGGTGAACAGTCTCTATTCTGCTCTGTGTCAGTGTGTATCATGGTCTCTGTGGACAGGGAACAGTCTCCATTCTGCTCTGTGTCAGTGTGTATCAGGGGTTTTGAGGACAGGTGTCAATCCATATCTGCCAAGTGACCCTATGTAGGGGGAACAGTCTCTATTCTGCTCTGTGTCAGTGTGTATCAGGGATCATTAGGATAGGTGTCAATCCATATCTGCCAATTGACCCTATGTAGGGGGAACAGTCCCTATTCTGCTCTGTGTCAGTGTGTATCAGGGGTTTTGAGGACAGGTGTCAATCCATATCTGCCAAGTGACCCTATGTAGGGGGAACAGTCCCTATTCTGCTCTGTGTCAGTGTGTATCAGGGATCATTAGGATAGGTGTCAATCCATATCTGCCAAGTGACCCTATGTAGGGGGAACAGTCCCTATTCTGCTCTGTGTCAGTGTGTATCAGGGATCATTAGGATAGGTGTCAATCCATATCTGCCAAGTGACCCTATGTAGGGGGAACAGTCTCTATTCTGCTCTGTGTCAGTGTGTATCAGGGGTTTTGAGGACAGGTGTCAATCCATATCTGCCAAGTGACCCTATGTAGGGGGAACAGTCCCTATTCTGCTCTGTGTCAGTGTGTATCAGGGGTTTTGAGGACAGGTGTCAATCCATATCTGCCAAGTGACCCTATGTAGGGGGAACAGTCCCTATTCTGCTCTGTGTTAGTGTGTATCAGGGGTTTTGAGGACAGGTGTCAATCCATATCTGCCAAGTGACCCTATGTAGGGGGAACAGTCCCTATTCTGCTCTGTGTCAGTGTGTATCAGGGGTTTTGAGGACAGGTGTCAATCCATATCTGCCAAGTGACACTATGTAGGGGGAACAGTCTCTATTCTGCTCTGTGTCAGTGTGTATCAGGGCTGGGCTTTGAGGACAGGTGTCAATGTTAGGTGATTTCTGCCCTTTATGGATTAAAAGCAGACTCTGCATCAACTGTGCAATTTTCCATGGGAGTTTTGCCATGGATCCCCCTCTGGCATGCCACAGTCCAGGTGTTAGTCCCCTTGAAACAACTTTTCCATCACTATTGTGGCCAGAAAGAGTCCCTGTTGTTTTTAAAATTTGCCTGCCCATTGAAGTCAATGGCGGTTCGCGCGGTTCGCCGGTTCGCGAACATTTGCGGAAGTTCGCGTTCGCCGTTCGCGAACCGAAAATTTCGGGTTCGCGACAACACTAATAATATGCACTGGAGTGTCAATGTTGAAGGAGACCGAAGCTGCCCCTATTCTAAATGAAAGACCTGAGACATGGATACAACCCAATCTTAGGAGTAGTGTTCTGATGTAGAAGATGAATTTAGCTTTAGTCAGAGGGATTCAGTGAGAGTAGTGGTGAAATGTGTGTGGCATGACTGAGTGTGGGTAAGTAAGAGTCAAGTATTTTAACTGGGCACTAGTTCTAGGCGGGATAAAGTGGTATAGCGGATGGATGAGTGGTTTGGTTCGTTTTAGAGGTTTGTAGAGAAAATATATAGTGATCATAATTTTTAGCGATATCCAATATTTTTAAGGTGGTCCCAGTGCCACCACTCATATCTGGTGTCACAATATCTTGCATTTAAAAAAACCAAAAACTTTTTTTACTGTAATATAATAGCAGTCAGTTTCCTTCACACGTGTGCGTTTCAGGGCCTGCCAGGGCACAGTGTCACACCAGTGCAACTCATATCTGGTGTAACAGTAGTGTACATTAAAAAAAACCTAGAAATTTGACTGTGAAATAATAGCAGTCAGTTTCCTTCACACGTGTGCGTTTCAGGGCCTGCCAGGGCACAGTGTCACACCAGTGCAACTCATATCTGGTGTAACAGTAGTGTACATTTTAAAAAAAATTACAGGGGGCTTGTTGTCACCTTTCGGGGACCCTTGGTGTTGTACGTGGCTGGGTGGAGGAAGAGACCTTCAATGACATCAGTGAGGACAAGGAACGGGACATAACTAGCTTGGTATCCAGCCTTGTGCAAATGGGGAGTTTGTGGTTGTGCAAATACATGTTTGCGGTTGTTTGCGGTGCGTTAAACGGGGAGTTTGGTCTGTCACTGTGAAGCGGGCGTAACCCTTACACTACCTGATCGATACAACATCATACCTGATGTTTTAAAGCACGTTATTCCAAACAATTTAGGAATGTTAGGTGATTTATGCCCTTTATGGATTAAAACCAGACTCTGCATCAACTATGTAATTTTCCATGGGAGTTTTGCCATGGATCCCCCTCCGGCATGCCACAGTCCAGGTGTTAGTCCCCTTGAAACAACTTTTCCATCATTATTGTGGCCAGAAAGAGTCCCTGTGGGTTTTAAAATTTGCCTGCCTATTGAAGTCTATGGCGGTTCGCCGGGTTCGCCCGTTCGCGAACATTTGCGGAAATTCGCATTCGCCGTTCGCGAAAGGAAAATTTTATGTTTGCGACATCACTAGAAATCAACACAGTAAAGGAGGAGACTATATTTAAAAGAAGAAAAACTACCACAACAAGAGGACATAGTCTTAAATTAGAGGGGCAAAGGTTTAAAAATAATATTAGGAAGTATTACTTTACTGAGAGGGTAGTGGATGCATGGAATAGCCTTCCAGCTGAAGTGGTAGAGGTTAACACATTAAAGGAGTTTAAGCATGCGTGGGATAGGCATAAGGCTATCCTAACTATAAGATAAGGCCAGGGACTAATGAAAGTATTTAGAAAATTGGGCAGACTAGATGGGCCGAATGGTTCTTATCTGCCGTCACATTCTATGGTTCTGTGTTTCTATATTAATTGAATAATGTGCATTTTTTTCCCTTTACCTGTAGTATTTAGTATTTTATAAAATTCTAGGAATGTTGGGGCAGTGCGATTATAGATGTTTTTTAAGTGTGCAGTAAATCTTAAATATGCATAGCTCCTTCGTGTTCAAATTTGGAAAAGTAATACTTTACGTTTCAACCTATGTTTTTCTTATTATTACATTCAATTTAGTTGTGTGCTGTCAAGGCACAAGAAAGTTATATGAACTGAAAAACTGACGTTTTTGCTGTCACTAAATAAAGAATCGGTATTTGTAGTAAACATATTGGATGTACACTTTACATATCAATGTCAACCAATAAACACTGCCCAGAGTTAGAGATTATGTAATTAGTACATTTTTGTACTGTCAGGACTCTGCTGTGGCATATCATCATAGTAGCATATGATCCAAATACTGCAATTCTGTGCATATTTTATTTCTAGCTCTTTGTAGCAAACTTCTTTACTCTTAGGAGCCAAGTCTCTGCTCTCGGAACTCTAATGACATTCTTTAGCCTTGTCAATTATTTCTTCTTGTTACAAATTTGACTTACCCCTTAGACAAAGCTTTCACTATTTCGGATGCCAATAAATGCATTGTGTATTAGATGTGTGGTTCGCTATAACTACTGATGAAGATTTGTCCAATAACTAATCATACCTTACAGAGTTAGCCACTAGAAAATTGAGGGATTTGTAACATTTTATTTACTGACATCCTAGTTATTTTGTTTATATTTAATACTTTGCTAGTGTCATTCATTTATTTGTAATTATCTAGATGTTATATTTTTTTTATTTTTTTTTGCCATTGGTTTGATGTTGCTAAGTTATATTCATTTGTAATTGCTTGGATGATAAACCATTTTTCTTTTACTTAGCACGGAGACATTGGCTTGCACTTTATTGCTGATTGCTGTATACATTTCATTGGTGGATTAAATTATGTGTGTGGTCTGCTTAATTGTTGTACCATTATAATTTGTTGTCCAAACTAAGGGAGATGTCTCTAATGAAGCTCAATGTAAAGAGTTTCCGTTCTTATGGTGTCTGGTGCTTCGCAATATAGAACAAAGGCAACTTGGTATGATTGGAATAGAGATGTGATGAACAGGTGGCTACCACTGTCATGAAAAGGGGTGACCCAACACACAGAATAATAACTCACCAATAAATAAAATAAAAATACCTAAACCGGTCCTCAGAATTGCCGGACTGAAAGTAAAATAAAGAGAATAGTCAAAATCAGCCTTAGTCAAAGGTAACCAGAGAACAACCAAAACGAAATACCAGAGCCGAGTCAAGGAAACCAGAAATTAGAGTAGTCAAGAAAAAGCTCAGCACCAATGCACTCTTGGGACATTAGCAAGCTAAGAACCACAACAGGGCACTGAGACACTGGCTAAATGTGCTTTTACATGCTTTGGGGTGTGATTGATGTAGTCACGTCCCCAAAATGTAAGAAGGTGTCTGTAAATACCACCCATAGTACTGCCCATCTCCTGTCGTCGGCACGTATGCGCTGCATCATAAAATGGGCATGCACACAGCGGCCCCCATCCAGGAGATTAGTCAATTGGTCAGGAAGACTGAAGGAGGCAGTCCACTCAATCGGGGGAACAGCTGATCGGCGGACTGCTAAGGTAAGTATAGGATTCCTTACAATAGAATCACATTCATGTCCACCTGAAGTAAAGAAATAGGCCTATAGTTAGAATATGACTACCAATCTCTACACTAGTAAGGCCGTCTTTCTGCATGGGCATAGGCCTATAGTTAGCATATGACTACCAATCTCTACACTAGTAAGGCCGTCTTTCTGCATGGGGCCCACATGCATTTGGGACTCCACACCATTGTCCATGTGCCCAGGCCGACAGGGGAGATCTTTTGAGCTGGGAGGCAGTTCCTCCCGCGAGCCTTCTGGTCAGAGCGTTGCCGTGCATTGCCTGCCGTGACAACGCTCCGACACAGCATTCTGAGGAGCTGCAGGCTGTAGATATATGCTACTAACTACCAGATCACCAGGGCTGGCTGTGTCCTCCCATCCTTCACCAAGCACCCCAGTCAGGTTTTCTGCCATGCTGTCCAGCAGGGGGCTTCAGTTTCTGTTTGCATTTTTCTGCTTCCTGACCCCTTGCCTGGATTAAGCAGCACTGATCCACCTGCAGGCCTTTTCCAATTAGGGTCAGCTGCACCTAATTAGCAGGCTGTAAAAAAACAGCCCTGCTTGAAACCTAGTATCTGGTTATTTTGCCTGTTTGGTGTTTCCTGCCGGGTCTTTGATTTGCTACTGACTGATTTCCTGGACTCTGACCTCTGCCTGATTTACCGACTTTGTTACTCCGCTGCCAGCCCTGACTTCTGCTTCTGGCCTGACCCTGCCTTTGGATTTTTCCTTAATCTGTACTGTGTTTTGGATTTTGTCTGCTTCCTGTGCCATCTCCTGCAACTGGGCTCCAACTCCTGGTAAACTTTTCCATAAGTCCCCTGGTGACTGTTACACCCTCACATACACACACAGCACTCCTCACACACACAGCACCCCTCACACACACAGCACCCCTCACACACACACACACACACACACAACACCACTTGCACAGACAGCACCCCTCACACACACAGTCTTTGTGTGTGTATTCAGCAGTCTGTGTGTTTGTATGGTATGAGTGTATTGCATTTGTTGGAGGTACCAATAAATATAAGCTACATTTTATTGATAATTTAAGTGGTTGTGTAGGCAGGGGCCCATGATGTTGTTAAGATGGCACTGTACACTAGTTAGGGATGATACAAATACATGCCTCAAGCAACTGCTCACCATGAAGAATTACATTGAAAAAAACCTTCTGTCGAGGAGCTGAAAATTGTCGTAGATCTAATGATGCTCAAAAACAATGCTTAGATATCCTCAACAAGTCCTTAGGCTGCATCTCCAGTCAGTGTCCTCCTGAGGAGACCAGCCATAAATCTACACACCACCACCTTACCTCTGGAACATCAGCAGGGATCATGGGTCTTGGCTCAATTCCTTAGATTTGTTGTGAATACCAGTAACAGATTGGGTGCAGTGTTCCATCTCTCAATTTATCACTATTTTATTTCTTTTTTCAAAGAACTTCTGGTTCATTCTCAATAGTCCCCTCAGTGCACACTCTAAGTCAAGTTTATTAATTGCATGTATATCTGAAATGTTTCATAGAAAACTCATGCCACTTCTGTGTTTGTTTTCAGTCAACATTGCCTCCAGGATGCATGCAAGCGAAAGCTCCTTCAAAGAGCACATTTTCCTCAAAAGAATGGAGGATTGTATAACAGAACCTCTAAAAAAAAGCTTTAAAATGGGTGCAGAGGAGAGTAATGGGTGGTAAACCAGATTTATTGGTGTCAATATAGAGAAAAAAGACCCTCAATAGGGTCCTACACTTCAGCGTTCCACAGGAGACCATTGTTCATACTCCACATTGAGTCCCTTTCCAGAGGGCATACCTCCAATAGGTCCATAATGACTGGCCTATGATCTGACCACGAGAATGACATTATATCACAATGATGACAAAGGAAATGTTATATTGCAAAATCAGGAAATAATCGATCCTAAAATAGCTGCCATGGGGATACAAGTAAAAATTAAATCACAGGATGCATAGCTCTTCATGAGTTGCACTGGTGCAATTCGCTAAGGAATTGCCTGAAATAATTATCAAAGGTTTTAAGAACAGTGCTCTGTTATGGTACCAAACTCTCCTATATTAAACTGCACCACTGGAAAACTTATATATATTTAATCTTCCATAAATATCCTGCGGGGTTTCTAAAGAAGCAGTGCTTCTTATTATTACTTGAAACATTTCATAACTCACTTGTTGCCTCTAGCGTTCTTAGTCAAGTTCTCTGTAATTCAAAGATAATAAAATGTGTTTTCTGACACCCTTACGATGTTTCATATAAAGATGTGACGCTGCAACCTTCCTTTAAATCTAACACAATTCTAAATTACAGTGATAGTTCTCCTGCTATTGAATGCCCTTTAACCTCAATATGTGCCCAATATTAAAAGCAACTAACACAGAAGGCTAAGTCTCTTTAATGAAAAATACAAAAGTAGCAATCAGGAAACCAGTTGGAGAAAAATTGTGAAGTTACTATTTGCAGATAAATAAAAGAGTAAAGTCACAATAAAAAATAACCTATTTACATTGACAATACATCTTTTTCAAGATCTACCCAAAATAAAACCACCAGATTAAAAGATTGTAATGTTGTTTAAATTAACAATTGTTTCTCTCTACCTTTTTCTTTGCAATTGGCATTCAATATAAACCCGTCATTTTATTTATTTTATATTTTATATTGTCATTTTATTTTATATTGTCTCCAACAAAATAGTGTAAAGATCAACATGAGTAGTTATATATATATATATATATATATATACATACATACATACATACATACATATATATATATATATATATAGTATTCGTTATACATACAGTACATACTATTGCTGTTTACAAATAATGACCTCAATTCAATAAGCTTTCCAAATGATTCAATACTTTTAGAAGAAATTTACAAATTAACATTTTTTTTTCTAACCGTATTAAATCATTTGGAAAGCTAATTAAGTCAAGGCCAATATACGATAGGATATGGACTTCTCAGTGTCTGCAAATGGGTCATGATTGGACCCCAGTTCCTAGGACATTAAATCTGTTGTATTAGACGTGACCACTGGAAGGTTCTGACACAACCAGGAAGTCCTGTCTCTACCAGAAAGACCAGATTCCACTTTATTAAGTTTCTAAAGTCAATTGTGAATTAATAAGATAAAAAGAATATGGAATTATATACTACAAGCCTAGAACTCAAAAGAATCAACACAGTATTTTTTAGATTTGTGAGCTAGTTTTTTGGGTCAATGGCCATATCACGAAACTAACTATACAGAAAATTAACAAGCCTTTTTGTTTGTTTTGAGATTTGGAGTTTAAATATCCCAGCCAGTCCAAAACATACTAACCAGCATTAAACATGTCTAACAAAATGCTTTAGAAATGCTAGGTATGTTCTGCTTTGTGACTTTATGGTGCATAGGGCTATAGCTAAGATGCTTTGTTACATAATGCTATAATAAAATAATTTTTAAAATGATGGGAACAATTGTGACTCCAAAGAGTCAGTGTGTTAGGTTGGGTGCCAGATTATTGATATGGTTCAATGTTCTGTGCAGGTCCTCCTTCTAGTTATTTGGTATTTTTCTGTTTACCTTTCTATCTAGGTTACCATTAAAATAGTAGACTAATATGAATTAAGGCCATTTCATTTGGAGTATACGGGGAACCTTCCATTTCTGTTGAATTATTTTGAATTATTTTAATTATTGTAAGTTAAAGAAGATCATGATTTGAACTTATATTTTTACAGGGACATTAATGACAGGAACATGACATCATTGTGCAAGAGCAGTAGAGAGAAACCAGACATTGCATTTCACTAATCACACTGTGCATACTTCCTCTCTTCTCCCCCGTCAGGATGTTGAAAGATGAAGAGATCTTCCAAATACACAAATATGTATCTGTCAGACATGCCTAATGAACTTTTCCAGCATTCCTAGGGATATGATACTGATTGGTTAGATCAGTGTCCCCCCTGGAGTGAGTGTGGAAAGCATAAGAAAGAAGAAGCAGGTACATTTGAAAACAAATCATATTTACCTGCTTTTTTTCTGCTTGCAGGGTGAGGCAACAGTCTCATTTAAAGCTAAAGCTTTTGATTTAAACAGTTGTCTCAAAGTTATGCAAGTCCCTTTAAGCTAACTACAGAAGTCCAATTATTGACCTTTTTAACTGAGAATTTGGAATGTGTTAATCAAAGACAGTTCTTTAATCAATTAGGTCTAAATGACTACGTATACAAAACTACCTAGGTACATTATGTACATCACATCTTTCTGATAAACAATCTTAGAACACTTTACAGATAGTACTGCAGCTGTCAATGATATATTCTACAGAGGCACAACTGAGTATAATCATATGAAAAGATGAGAGGCAGCTACTCCTTGCATAGGGGACCCTACCAACTTAACAAATGCAGTGCTTTTAGAACAAATTGTCCTCCATCTGTGGTGACTAATACACAATATTCATTTTTCTTATTTTATTTCTAAAAAAATATGATTTTACGTTAAAGTAATGATTCTTAAAGTTCAACATGTTTAGTTTTTTTTACTTTATGAAATATTGTCAGAATTCATCTGAAGATCTAATATTTGAAAAGGAATATATTCAACATTTTCTTTAGTGTCTTTGTCTGACCTTTCAGGGGACATGTTCAGCTAGTGCAGAATGGTTGGCTAATGGATGCCGTGCAGCTCATTAGACCCTTGAGCTACATACAAACCTGCCAAAGCAATTAAAAGTTCAGCAAACTCAATTAACAGCCTTATTAGCAACAAGCTCAGGAAGGCATTGGCGGCACAATTATTTTGAGTGCCCTAACTCTTTGTGTGCCACTAGGGGTGAGCAATGCAATGGAATTCAAAGGTTAAAAGCTTTGTACCTTATTAGCCATTCTGTTCTAGAATAGCCACAGGGTTTGGATATTTGTTTTGCATTTCCATCTATCTTTCCTTCAGAGTCCAGGATTTGCCAGTTGTAAATTAAACAACATAAAACTAAAACTCTAATCAATTTATTGTGGTTTAGGGAGACAAGTCTGTGTGACTCTATTAATTCATTTAGTTCCTTACTTCAATTATTCTAAAGTGCTAATTTCATCCTGTGAAAAATGCATATTGGTGTTCTTAATTGCAATATCTATTCTAAGTAATGCATTCAAGTGCCAAACTTAAGAGGGATATTAACCATACAACAAGGGTCACCATTATGGCATTAAATCCTATACTCTTGTCAGGGGACCACTTGGGATTATTTCTGTCTATGTGGCTTAGTGGGGGAAGACAGAAAAAGCAGACCTTCCAACATTCCTAATTGTGATGGGCTAGTCCCTATTTTAGGGTTTTGTCCCAATATTGTATCCTGGAGTCCCACATCTGATGCTGTACTCAGGACAAGACTTCAGCAGTTCTCTGAGCAAGGTCATCTGTGTGTGGAGATAACCTGGACTCCAGGCTGGCACACCACTTCAGTGGGTGAGTTGCCCTCTCTCTAGTGAACCTGTCTCCTCTCCAGTGAGCGTGACTAATTTGGGCTCTGTCAGTGATGCAATTAAGAGGAAGAGCAGACCTCTTGCTCCAAATATTGTGTCAGGGGCATTTGTATAGGTCTCCTTTCAATTTAAGATCACTCCTGTCTCATAGCCAAGGGATGGAAGCAGCAAGTGGTAGAAAATACCTTCACTAGGTCCATCCTTATTAAATTATTTCATCCTCAGTCCCAGGGCACAGGGATTTGGGCAAAAAAGTGCCAGTCAGCAGAGCTTCTTTCTTCCATTTACTTTTAACAGTAAAAATATAAAAAGGATGCCCAGAGCTCATACTTGTAATTAATAATAATGCAAAACGAATAAACTAATTGCATAGATTAAATTAATCCATGAATCAATCTGTTTTTCATGTTTTCCTTTATAATAGTTTAGAAGGACTTTTGCATTATACTATCAGCATGAGTTAGATATCAGAGTAGGCTCTTTGATGTTCGATACATACATGCATACATTGTAGTGCACGAGCTGGGAATTAGAGAGATTAATAGCATGCCAATGAAATAAAATGCAATCATATAATACTGAAGTACAGCTTATTGAAATAAATGCTTTCCTTGTATACTTTATACATATATTTAATCTCTCACAGAGCTAAGGGAGTACTTGACCATTTAACACCAGCATCCTATCACAGAAGTGATGCCTGATAATATTTACTTTTTAATACAACACAAGATTAACACATTTTGGAACAAATTGGTTTGCATTGAAGTTGACCTTTCTGCCATTGGAGAGCTGATCACAAGCCGTGAGGACTGAGCCTTTAAGGTGGCTTAACATTGCTGACTCCGATATCAAAACACAGATAAACAAACATTAATACTTTCTTCACTACCACCTTCTGTCACTTTGGGACTTGGGATATACAGCTGCAACTATGTTATATCAGGTGCCAAACTTGACTGGTTACATTGTAGAAATGAACAGATGGGACTTATTTCAAGGTCCGAGTCAGTGCAAAGGAAATAAATACGAAGAAACTTTTTTTCAAAGGACTTGATAAGTTGCATATGGTTGATAAAGATGGAAAACATTTTCACAAACAATAAATACAATGTCACAGTAACTCTGTTGTAACACAGTTTACCAAACACATGGGTGCCCAAATGCTAGATCCCTGATATTGTAGAACTACAAAGCTTCCATGATGCTTTGCCATTTGAAAACTTTTTAAATGCATGCAAAGAATCATGGGATTTATAGTTCTACAACATATGGGGATCTACCTTTGGGGAACCCCTGACCTAACAGTTTCAAAATATATCAATGGGGTTAATACAATTTCAGTATACAGGAATTTGTGCTAATTAGGACTACAAATTCAGGGATGTTCACTTACAGGGATATGTACTAAAATGAGAAAGCAAATTGAATTCAAAGTGAATGTCAAATTTAAGGTAAATAAGCCAAATTGAAAAAAATATATCTGAGTTACTTACAATTTCAGTTTAACTACTCTGTCCTCAACATGACAGGATATACACACAGTGTACACAGGGTGCATTTGGCACTAACAGTGACACAAGTGCTGCAATTATCAGTGTCTTGGTCACTTACAGGACACAAACTATTAAAAACAGGAAGACAAAACAAAGTAGAAGCGCACATTATACCACATACAAAAAGAGAATAAGATATATACTTATATAAATGTTTTACCAAACCTGGATAGACGTTTTACCAGTTTGCCCTCAAATTTGAAATTCACTTTGAATTCTCACTTTAGTAAATAACTGCGGTGGTTTGTGGTTTTGGAAAAATTAGTTTGCGCAATTCAAAGGGTTGCACAATAACTACTGTTTTAAACTTTCAGGAGCACCAAGATGGCTGCCAACTATGTACTTTAAAGAGCATTAAGATGGCCACCAGTTATGTGTCCTAGTTACACTAGCAATAGGTATCACCTAGTCACATTAACAATAACATTACTGGAAGTCCACATATATTTGCAAGCATTCAAAACCAGCCATTTAATTTTGTGCAGCTATAAATTAGATCATTAGCTGCTTCAGGTATTTTGGCAGAGATATTTCCTAACAGGTCATCCTCAAATGACAATCACTCAGAGTGTAGCAAAAGATAATGTTTAATAACAAGATGTTAGAGAAAATATAACAAATATTAATAAACATATTCTAGCTAAACAATTGTAATACTAACTAGACCATTATATTTTACAGTGCTAATTGTACATTTCCCATGATTGCATTTAAAACATATCAAAGGTAGTGATGTACCGAACGGTTCGCTGGCGAATAGTTCCTGGCGAACATAGCGTGTTCGCGTTCGCCTCGGCGGGCGTACATATGCGCGGTTCGATCCGCCCCCTATTCGTCATCATTGACTAAACTTTGACCCTGTGCCTCACAGTCAGCAGACACATTCCAGCCAATCAGCAGCAGACCCTCCCTTCCAGACCCTCCCAACTCCTGTACAGCATCCATTTTAGATTCATTCTGAAGCTGCATTCTTAGATAGAGGAGGGAAAGTGTAGCTGCTGCTCATTTGATAGGGAAATGGATAGCTAGGCTAGTGTATTCAGTGTCCACTACAGTCCTGAAGCACTCATCTGATCTCTGCTGTAAGGACAGCACCCCACAAAGCCCTTTTTAGGGCTAGAACATCAGTCTGCTTTTTTTCCCTGTGTAATCTAATTGCAGTTGCCTGCCTGCCAGCTTCTCTGTCAGGCTCACAGTGGGTACTGTGCCCACTTGCCCAGTGCCACCACTCATATCTGGTGTCACAATAGCTTGCATTTAAAAACAAAACATTTTTTTTCACTGTAATAGATTGAATAGCAGTTAGTTGTCTGCAAGCGTCTGTGTGTCAGGCCTACAGCGTGTACTCTGCCAACCTCTGCCAGTGTACTTTGCCACTCATATCTGGTGTCACAATAGCGTGCCTTTAAAAAGAAAAAAAGTTTTTCACTGTAAGCTAATATCAGTTAGTTGTCTGCAAGCGTCTGGGTGTCAGGCCTTCAGCGTGTACTCTGCCAACCTCTGCCAGTGTACTTTGCCACTCATATCTGGTGTCTCTATAGCGTGCCTTTAAAAAGAAAAAAGGTTTTTCACTGTAAGCTAATAGCAGTCAGTGTCCTTAAAGCGGGTGTTAGTGTAAAGGATCCTGCTATCTGTGCAGCGCTGATCCTTGTAGCGTCTCCCGAAATCCAAGCTGAAAAGAGTGAAGTAGTGATTATAGCTCCCAATTCCCCAAACATGAGTCGAGACTTCATGAAGGGGTAAAACGAATGTGTTTATTAATGGCCAAACTCAGCCCTTTTATGATGGTCTTCCAGCAAGGACACTCCCACATGGGACCTTGTGGAAGACTGTAACAAAATACAGAACCAATCACTGTACTTTACAAATATTACACACACCCACAGGAAGAGTGTAACCCCTCCTCTCTATCCTGGAGATAATTAACTTAAGTGGTTGAAGAAAACCTAATTATCTGGGGGCAGAGAGAAACATGTTCTTTTTATTCTATAGCAAAACAGTATTAAAATATATAACTTATATTTCACCGAACATAATCCCCATATTCCACATACCCCCAGATAGCTTGGATCTGAGCGCATATTATAGGCGAATAGCGCTCAGATCCCACGAACACAGTTCTCAAAAACATCGAGCAAAGTCCAAGTTCACCAGTTGTTCGTGCAATTCAATCCGAAGAGTGTTCCATAACTGTAGCTACCTGGGGTCGGTAGGTCTTTAGTGAAAGAAAGTCCCGAATGGCAAGGAGATTAATATGTTCGGGAGATATTACCCGTATAGACGAAGACTTTGTACGTATCAGCGGTGGGTGGCGGAATAAGTGTCCGAGAATAGTTCCATAGGATTGTTGCCTTTCCACCGTTGAGCGTTCGACGGTTTTAAAATGGCGACCGCCACGTGTTCGTCAAACGAACGAGGGCCACCATGCTTTTCGTTAATTAACTTGCGGTTAACCGCAAGACCTGGGAGGTAAATGAGTGGCACACGACCTCAGTGGGAGGTCGGGTGCTTTGGTAGTTTTACTCGGTTCTTAGTATTATACGAATTGAGCATAATACGTATGGTCAAACTAAATGCTGTTTCTGAGGCTGGTTAAACAGGGATTTCGTTACAGTCAGGCCTTCAGCGTGTACTCTGCAAACCTCTGCAAGTGCACTTTGCCACTCATATCTGGTGTTTCTATAGCGTGCCTTTAAAAAGAAAAAAGTTTGTCACTGTAAGCTAATAGCAGTTAGTTGTCTGCAAGCGTCTGGGTGTCAGGCCTTCAGCTTAGCTTCGGGCACCTCTCAAGATACCACTCACCTGCCTGCCGCCACCACCAACACTAGCACCACAGCCGCTTCACTTGGTATGTCAGAGGAGTAATTTACGCATCCGTTTGAAGAAATGAGTGATGCGCAACCATTATTGCCAGAGGATGTAGATAACAGGGATATATCTCAGGCAGGCAGCATTACACACATGGACGTACGGTGTGATGATGATGATGTTGTACCCGCTGCTGCTTCCTTTGCTGAGTTGTCAGATACAAGTGAAGCGGTTGATGTTGACGATGCATCCATGGATGTCACGTGGGTGCCCGCTCGGCAGGAAGAAGAACAGGGCGAAAGTTCAGATGGGGAGACAGAGAGGAGGAGGAGGAGGAGGAGGAGATGAGTTGGAAGCAGCGGGGGTCAGCCCGACAGCACACCAATCAACGCATGCTGTGTCCACCACCAGAATGCCGTCATTGCAGAGCTCAGCAGTGTGGAATTTTTTTTGTGTGTCTGCCTCTGACAACAGCGATGCCATTTGCAACCTGTGCCAAAAGAAACTGAGTCATGGGAAGTCCAACACCCACCTAGGTACAACTGCTTTGCGTAGGCACATGATCTCACATCACAAACGCCTATGGGATCAACACGTGTGTACAAGCAGCACACAAACTCAAAGCCGCCATCCTCCTCCTGGTCCAGCATCTTCAGCCACATCAACCACTGCTGTCCTCCTTGCCCCCTCTCATCCATCCACCACTCAGTCTCTCACCTTGAGCAGTTCCCACTCATCTGCCCACAGTCAGGTGTCTGCCAAGGACATGTTTGAGCGTACGAAGCCAATGTCAGAAAGTCACCCCCTTGCCCAGCGTCTGACAGCTGGCTTGTCTGAACTATTAGCCCGCCAGCTTTTACCATACAAGCTGGTGGAGTCTGAGGCAATCCCCAACCTGTACTCGATTGTGCAAAAGGAAGTAATGGCATGTCTGGCACACAGTGTTGGGGCAAGGGTTCATCTGACCACTGATACCTGGTCTGCAAAGCATGGTCAGGGCAGGTATATCACCTACACTGCGCATTGGGTAAACCTGCTGACGGCTGCCAAGCATGGAATCCGTGGCTCTGCAGAGGAGTTGGTGACACCGCCATGACTTGCAGGCAGGCCTGCTGCCTCCTCCTCTACTCCTCCTACTCCATCCTCTTCCATAACCTCCTTGGCTGAGTCCTCTTCTGCTGCTGCGTCTTGCTCCACATCAACGGCACCCCCCCAGCTCCCCAGGTACTATTCCACATCCCGGATACGGCAGTGTCACGCTGTCTTGGGTTTGACTTACTTGAAAGCAGAGAGTCACACCGGACAAGCACTCCTGTCTGCCCTGAACGCACAGCAACTGGAGATCGGCAAAGTGGTTTGTGACAACGGAACAAATTTGTTGGCGGCATTGAAGTTGGGCAAGTTGACACATGTGCCGTGCATGGCACATGTGTGTAATCTGATCGTACAACGCTTTGTCCATAAGTACACAGGCTTACAGGACGTCCTGAAGCAGGCCAGGAAGGTGTGTGGCCATTTCAGGTGTTCCTACAAGGCCATGGCGCACTTTGCAGATATCCAGCGGCGAAAGAACATGCCAGTGAGGCGCTTGATTTGCGACAGCCCGACACGTTGGAATTCAACACTCCTAATGTTCGACCGCCTGCTACAACAAGAAAAAGCCGTTAATGAATATTTGTATGACCGGGGTGCTAGGACAGCCTCTGGGGAGCTGGGAATTTTTTTGCCACGTTACTGGACGCTAATGCGCAATGCCTGTAGCCTCATGCGTCCTTTTGAGGAGGTGACAAACCTAGTCAGTCGCACCGAAGGCACAATCAGCGACATCATACCATTTGTTTTCTTCCTGGAGCGTGCCCTGCGAAGAGTGCTGGATCAGACCGTAGATGAGCGTGAAGAGGAAGAGAAAAACCAAGAAAACGTTACCTGCGCTCTGGCCTAAATCCCCATGTGCATTTAAACAAAATGGAAGCTCTTTAGTTTTATTCCAATGGCCATTTGAATATATAAGCTCACCAGCCACGTCAAGGCAAGCCTCAATAGGTGAGTTCCTACACTAGCCATTAGATATGCTGATATCAGCCAAGAATCTCCAGTGAGACAGGAAGGGGTATTTTATAAACCCTTTAACATTTAACCCTTTATAGGGCTTCTAAACATTCAATAAACTTTGCTGGTATCAGACAAAGTTTTAACGTCTCTAATGAGACATGAAGGGATGTTTTATAAACCCCTACATACTTTACCCTGAATAGGGCTATAACACATACAAATCACCTTGCTGGTATCAGCTAAAAGGCAAATTTCTCTAATGAGACAGGAAGGGGTGCTGCCCCTACATACTTATAAAGTCTTAATAAGACAAACGTGGGGAGGCTGGCAGCAATGTAACATAGCTGTGTGATACAAAATTCATATACAAACACAATGATAAAGCACCGCACTTACAGCAGCAGTAGCTTAGTATCCAACAGCTTAAAATACATAGTAAAACCAAGTAAACGTTACCTGCACTCTGGCCTAAATCCCCATGTGCATTTAAACAAAATGGAGGCTCTTTAGTTTTATTCCAATGGCCATTTGAATATATAAGCTCACCAGCCACGTCAAGGCAAGCCTCAATAGGTGAGTTCCTACACTAGCCATTAGATATGCTGATATCAGCCAAGAAACTAAAGAGCCTCTTTTAGCTCTGAATGCCGGTTGACTTGCGTGACTTATCCGCCACCAACTAGGGTTCAAGCCGCAATGTTTTAGGGCACTTTCTGCCTGGGAAACAAACATCAATTTTTCTGTCCACTGCTACAGCAGCATCTGCAACAATACCTAATTTTACAGGCATGTGTACATGCCTAATTTTTCGGGCCTCTGGTGCTGCACTGTGGCTTCAAAAAACAAACCAAAAAAAAAGGCACATAACAGTGATTAAACTGATAGGAATAGTACTACTTAACACACCACTCCTATCTGGTGTCACATTAGGCGGTCTATGGCGGTTCGCCCGGTTCGCCGGTTCGCGAACATTTGCGGAAGTTCGCGTTCGCTGTCCGGGAACCGAAAATGTTATGTCCGCGACATCACTAATCAAAGGCTATCCAAGCAATTTAATCTAAGTATAAGTAAAAGTATAAAAATATAAGACATCTAAGACATGTAAGACAGTTTACACTTAACATCCCAAGATCTTGGATGAAATGGAGATAAATGTTTCTGTTGCTCTGGATAGATCAAACTTCATGTCCCAGGATAAAAATATAGGCCTAGAGCACATACTTGCAGCCTTAGAAAATTGGTAAGGCTACCTGTGCCCTTGTACTGGTACATTACTGCTATTCCCAACGAACTCCAAAAAAACAACTGTCAAAACCTCCACAAAACAGCTTCACTATAACCATAGTAACATGTCCCTCCTTCCAGCCTATTCCCTACCCATCAACCTGCCTCCTGACTTTGAACTGGTTTGTTAATTAACATTTTCATTGCTTAAAACTGGCATTTATGAGGGAATATCTGTTAAATGGTGAACTGGTAACTTTGGGAGGTATGGGCATAAAAAGCACAAATATTGTGTTAAAATGTCAGTCATTTTCCATGTCCATAACAATAAACCTCTACATTCTTAATTATCAGGAACTGAAATTTAGGGTCAAAATAGGCAAACAATTCTTCAAGTCAGCTGGTTTCATTTTGGCTATTATGACCTCAAATCTGAAATTTACTTTGACTTCTTGTACTTTGACTTCTATTTACTTTGACAATCAGTTTTCCTGGCACTGGAGGTTCCCTCTCCCTCCCACCCCCCAATCCTCAGTTGCTGAAGGGGTGAAAACCCCTTCAGTCACTTACCTGAGGCAGCAACGATGTCCCTCGTCACTGTCTCCTCCTCCGCGCCGCTCCTCCTACTGTCTCCGTCGGCCGGTGGGCAAGACTGATCCCGCCCACCGGCCGAGAAGACCTAATGCGCATGCGCATTAACGCTCCCCGTAGGAAAGCATTGAAAATTAATTTCAATGCTTTCCTATGAGGAAATGAGCGACGCTGGAGGTCCTCACACAGCGTGAGGACGTCCAGCGATGCTCTAGCACAGATAATCTGTGCTATGAAGGAGGAGGTGACAGCCACTAGAGGTGGAGTTAACCCTGCAAGGTAATTATTGCAGTTTAGAAAAAACTGCAATAATTACACTTGCAGGGTTAAAGGTAGGGGGGGTTGGCACCCAGACCACTCCAATGGGCAGAAGTGGTCTGAGTGCCTGGAGTGTCCCTTTAAGGCAGCTACTTGGAGCAAGCCCATATTGCTCAATTCACTGGTAGCCAAGCATGGTTAAAAAAATTACCAACCTGAGCCAACTTGAACAAAAGCTGTCTTATTAGCATTGAGCTGGAAATATGCCAACCATTAAATAAAAAAAAGTAAATCAATGAAAAGCAGACTAAATACAGAAATTAGCCGAATAATAAAACAAGCTCTTATATCATATTTATTGGAAAGAACTCCTAGCAAACACCACAATTAATTTTAACAGTTTCCCCTTATGGATTAAATATATATAATTTTCTTTCTTTCTGACATGCAGACTGTTTCTTAGATCCTTCAGTTTCAATGTGGATTCATTTATGAATGAAATGGTGAAAGAAGGATACAGCATACAGAGAAGCGATTGTCTGTGGGATTATGTTTTATTGGTAACTAAGCATCGGAAAGGATTTTTGTTCCTGAATAATGGTGGATTAGCACTGCAGCATCTATCCTGGCCTTTTAACCATCCTCTCTCCAAACGTAATGGTCTGTATGGTGATAGGTGCAATAAGCCTAGGATCCACTATGTGTATGGAATAAGCTTGGAGAGTTGTTGAAAGCTCTTTGCCAGCTGGGCTGAGAACCAAGCTCGCTGGCTGTAGCCGCCTTCACGGATCAAGCTATGTAACCATGTAACCTGTTTCTTTGCTGCAAAGGATTTATCAATTGCAATTGGTATCTTTGTTTCTGTCATGCAAAATTACACCAAAGAGGAAACATACTGGGAAATGCTACACAGATTATTTATCTTTGGTACACTGTTAGAAAAATTGTCAGTATACAACAACACATAAAAAGTTAATGCTCTAAAATAAAACTAGAAATTAAATAGTCACTGACAGAATATAAGCAGGTAAAAGGAAATTTGATAGTCATTGACAAAATATAAACAGGTAAAAGGAAATCGAATAGTCATTGACACAATATAAGCAGGTATTTTAATAAGTAATAAACATTAATACTGCTGAGGTTCTCTAAATGAAAATAACATGGCACTTTTTCAGTTTCATCATTTGTCATTCTTTTCGTACCTATGTGAGGATTCCATGGACCAACACCCTTAATGATGGTTGTTTTGTCCTTTTATCCTTCCATGAAATCACTATGAATATTCCTAAATCCAGTGGGGATTACAGGTTAATTTGATATTTTGTTCAACAGTCCCGGACAGTTTCATTATTGAAAAGGAAGGTTTCAATATAAAAATGCTTTTAATGAAGAGTCATTCATTCTTATTCATGAAATCTTATGTTGGTTTACAGAGTAGCTTTATTCCTGCATAAAGGCACATGTGCCATGGAGGGCATAGTCCCCAACAGATATCTGTATAAGAGATCCCATACATATAAGCTAAATACAGATTAAGGAGAAGTGCAAACCCCAAAATACAGATTTAAATTTTACACGTCTGCTTAAACTCACCTATCGCAGGAAATAAATATGGGGATTCAGGGCCACCATATGGCCATATCATGTTAAGCCCACCACTACGTCACAGTATGCCAATATTGGTGGGGCATACACTAATTTTAAAATGGGAGAAAAGCAACAACTTAAATAGTGCTAGTGCTAAATGAATATAACAAACCAAAGTGTATTTAATTAATCTGTTGAAAGAGCATTGTGAAAATATATCATGCTTGCTGAGATCGGTGATTCTAGTAGCCTTGTAAAATAAAATAAAAAAATATTTGTGTGTGTGTGCTGTTCCTTAAAGTGACACTATAGTCACCATAACTATAGTGTAATGTAGTGGTTCTGGTAGCTATAGCATGTCCCTGTAGACTTTTCAATGTCTAGTTTCACCCAACTTTGTGATGCTTGCACATGCTATCATCTTCATGTTTCAGTAAAGTTAGACAAATATGGTTACAGGAAACATTCAGCTTCCTTTTCTAATTTATTAAAAATAATATCTCTGAAGCTGATCATTTTGTACATTGTAAATATATTAGACGATTTTTAATTGTAAACATGGAAACGAATTGTATAGTCATACAAACTAGACTTATGCATGTTGGGAAAGTTTGGTCCGGGTTAATCATTTTGACCTAAATCGAAGTTGTGTTTGGGGTGTGCACCACTAGTTCAGGTGACGGTTCAGCAGAGGTGATTATTGCGCATGGAAAATATTTGGGTAAACATTTGGACAAACCAAAGAGGGTGCAAAATGGACCAGTGTAATGCAAAATTACCTCTTGATAGACCTAATAACCTTCACTTTACCTGCCATACTGAAGATTTGTGTCCTACTGTTCAAGAGAAGCTTTTTTGAGACATTCTGGACTGGAATGTACAGAAAGAGCTAGAGGGGGAATCTTCTATCATTAATTGGACACCCACTATATACCCTTTGGGTAAGTAATGTTTAGAAGTGGAAAATATGTGTGTCAATGCATTATTATAATACGATATATAATATATACTGCATAAGCGCAGTGTGTAGAAGTATGTAATGTGGGACCATCTAAACACCATAACAAGCTATGCTCTTTGCACCCTTTATGGTGCAAGGTGGTCACCTTTCCCTGTTTCCTAGCACATGATTGCTATAACTGCAGGAACTCTAATTCTCCGGGATACAAGTGCCATAATGCTCACTTAACTAAACTTGAATGCTGGTGGATGTTTACAGGACACTATAGTCACCAAAACAACTTTAGCTTAATGAAGCTGTTTTGGTGTATAGATCATGCCCCTGCAGTTTCACTGTTCAATTCTCTGCCATTTAAGAATTAAATCAATTTGTTTATGCAGTCCTAGGAACATCTTCCTGCATGTGACACTCACAGCCTTTCTAAACACTTCCTGTAAATAGTCATGTAATGTTTAAACTCCCTTTAATGCAAATTCTGTTTAATTTAGAATGTCTTTTCTCCTGCTCTGTTAATAGCTTGCTACACAGGAGCCTCCTGTGTGTAATTTAAGTTCAATTTACGGAGCAGGAAATACAAACTTTTAAAGTAAGTTACATTGAAAGTGAAACAATATTTTTTTCATGCAGGTTGTGTTAGTCAGAGCCAGGGGAGGCGTGGCTAGGGCTGCATAAACAGAAACAAAACATTTAACTAGTAAATAGCAGAGAATTGAGCAGTGAAACTTCAGATTCATGATCTATACACAAAAACTGCTTCATTAAGCTAAAGTTATGTTAGTGACTATAGTGTCCCTTTAAGTGTGGACTCCTCATTTCCTTAATTTCAGGCCATATATCAAGTATTGCTTATAACAGTTATATAATTGAATGTTTAAATAAATCCATCAGTTCTGGAACTGCAAATGTTTTTCAACAAGCAGCATTTTAAGGAGTCGCAATGACACACACGGCAGAGAATCTCCATCTATTATGATATTATTTCACATGCTGGAAAATAGGGACATTCTAGAATATTCTAATTGTGATGAGCTTTCGGTAATGAATTTCTCCACAAAGATGTAATCCCAAAGCGTGCAAGAGATTTGCTTAATGGGAAAATGATAAATGTGTAAAAAATGGTCTACTGTACAGAAAACATTTTGTTTGCTATAAGACCTCTTGTGCTCCTCATTAACAAAGTGTCTAAAAATAATATACAGCTCAGAATATAATGAATAAAATCAGATTTAGAAGCAATGCTTACTTCACAATTATATTATGAAGTAAACGCTCTGTGGATTATGGCACTAGAACTACAGACCAAATTTCTATAGAATTGTCCACCCTTACAAAGGCATGTCTCGAATAGGCAGGTATAGATATCTCCATTTATCAATGAGAACAAACATTTTGTTTTTTGCAATCGGATTACTGTGTGTATTGCTTGTATAATTACTTTCTCACTTGAATTTGCACCTGAGCACACATTACATATTAATCTTATCAGATGTCAGTCACAAGTTTTAGCTATGTCTATTCTCATTGTGTAGATAGCACACTGACAGGTGTGCTATTTAACCTCCTACCAGCTGCTGTCTGTAAAATGACTAATGCAAAAAGCAAACAAAGTCCCATAAGAACTATACTATTAGATGTCACTCCATAATTTAGAACCTATATTATATGTATATATAAAATCTAAGCCATCATTACTGATGATAAACAATATTTAATAAACACATTTAGGGAATACAAGAGGCCATTAAAAGTTAAAGCTTTAGAAAATAAGTAGTTAGATTGTAATTGCTTAACAACGACATTAAAGAATTCCTTTTAATATAATACAAAATCCCATTGTAACCGCTGACAAAAAATACATAGCACATACAGTACTAATTATCAGCTTCACTTAATGTGCGTTAGAGAGCAGGAGGATGAATAGATATGGTGGGGAAACTAAAGAATTTCTAATAAAGAGCAAAAGGCTGAGAGGTTTATGTAGTGTTTTAATGCCTGGTTTACGTGCCGAAAACTGCTACTTTTTCTTCCCAAAAGGCCTCTCAGTGGAGAATGACAAAGGAATCCATACTCTTCAATTGTTCGAATATCAAAAAATAATGTAAGCAATTGCAGATACTACAACATAGAAGGGGTTATGAGGTGCTAACAATAGTAAGGAGCTTTGTTTCTGTTTAAATAGGTAGTACTTACCTGTAGAAGAATTCTAATTCCCAAGATTAAATCCGGTAAAAATAAACTCGTCATGATTGACATGATTGTTGATTGACACCTCTGGAACTTGGATGCACAAAAAGCAATAGAAACACACTATGGTAAAAAAAATAGAATACACTTAGAAAATGTCATCCCCATTTTACTATTTTAACAAATTAGAATGCTGATGTTATATCGAAAGCAGTGCGTACTGTCCTCTGTCTAACTATATAGGGGGTGACCTGCCAGATTCTAAGTCTGGTCACTCTATTACAATGGTCCTCAATATTCTAAAGGTTATAATGTGCAATGTGTTTTAGTTGAAAAAATTATAATGTTGGGCAATTTGGGAATTTTGTGCTTCCAAATTCTGTAACTTTGAAACGCTAAAAGAACTTATCATGAAACAAACTAAATGGGAAATGGATGAGCAGTTGTGTTTTGTTATTCAAATTTATCCACCAAAGAAAGGGATAATTGATGGAAAAAAGATGATTGATGTTTATGCGAAAGACACTAAAGAGTGATTTTATTGACAGATCAAGTGAGAAGTGACCTGTATAGGGAACAAAAGAAGGAACAGAAAAAAATCTATATATATATATTTAAAATATCAATAATACATAAATATAGACTTCCTTATTTATTTGTGTACTTATTTTGCTGCATCTCCTTTTTTCCCTCTATTGGTTACTTTTTTCTAATTGATATGTGAACCAAAAGTTGAGACTATGCACTTACTAATGTACTGCAAAGTATATACATGAATATTTATATCATGTATATATTTTGTAGTATACTTTATAGCCATTTTTATGAATTTTGGATAATTTTTCCCAAATAGTTTTTTCCAAGGTGATTGCATGGATAAAATTTGTCTGAGCCACAACGCCACGTGTACAAATCCTGAACAATTCTTTTTGTTGGAATTATCATTTACTCCTCTGATTATCTCTGGTATCTCTGATAAAGCCACCTTCTTTAGTAACTGCAAAAAAAAACCAAAAAACAAAGAAAGAACTTTACACAGTTTGGTAGAATTCCTGCAAGAACAAACGCATACATGTTTCTTTTCATACTCTGTATAGAAACATATTTGCTCAAGTTGTGTAGGTTTCAACATTCCAGAAAGATATTGCTGCATTTGCAGAAACCCTCTTATCCTTAGTTAAAAACTCGTTCAGGAGATTTTAATATTATAAATAAAGAAAAGTATTGAAACATTAAACAGTGAATACCTGTCATTCTACTTACTTTTCTGTTTATAGAAAATTAGAAACATCTGCTTTTTCGATGAACCTAAATGATAAGGTTTAGTGTACAGGTCCAAAATCTATCTCTTTTAGGGTTATTCACTAATGTCCAACTGGCTCTAATCCGAATAGGGTAGAACCATTCACCGCTGTAAGGAGCCATTCAGACTGCAAAACCTGGACATCTGGACAAAATCTGGCAAAAATTCATGACTGGGACTACTGTACTGTAATTAAATTGCCTATTTGAGAAAGCAAATATGGGGATTCAGTTCTACCATATGGCCATATTGTGTTAAGCCCACCAATGCTTCACAGTACCACAATATCAGTGGGTTCAGGCCCGGACTGGCCATGGGGCATACCGGGCAAATGCCTGGTGGATCGCAATGCCCATGAGACAAGCTATCTCCCCACTGGCCCACAAGCACTGAGATGTGGCTGGGGGAGGGAGGGAGAGAGGACCCGGGAAAGCTCTATCCTGCAAGTCCGCTGGGTTCCTCTCACAAGGACAGAGCGTAGCTGCGGTTAATATGGCAATGCTCCAATCTCGCGAGAGTGATCTCTACCCCAGGAACTGCAGGGTAGAGTTCACGCCTCATTGGACCACCAGGGATTTCCTACCGGACCACCAAAGCTGGCAGCAATGTCCCCCCTCCCAGTCAAAGGTAAGAAGGGAGGGGGGACATAAATATAATAATACATTTTATAAATATAATAATAGAAAAATAATTTTAAAAAATACACATATATAAGTTTTTATTTTTACCCCACAGCACCCCAAACATCACACTACACCACAAACACCACACTGCATCCTTCACACACACACACTACACCCCAAACACCACACTGCATCCCTCACACACACACACACTACACCCCAAACACCACACTGCACTCCTCATACACACACCTCAAATATCATACTACACCCAAAACAATACACTGCATCCCTCACACACGCACCGCACCCCAAACACCACACTGCACCCCAAACACAGAGTGCACCCCTCACACACACTGCACCCCTCACACCACACTGCACCCCACACAAACACTGCACCCCTCACACACCCTGCACTTTTTACACACCTTGCATCCCTCACACACAGTGCACCCCCCCACACACACACTCCTCACACACACACTGCACCCTTCACAAACACACAGTGCACACCCTGCACCCCTCACACACAGTGTACCCTTCACACCCAGTGCACTCCTACACACATTACATTCTAGGCACACACACTACATCTCTTGTACAGACACCCTATATCCCGTACATAACTATGGATCCTCTACACAAACACATATACGCTAGATCCCCTATACACACTCTGAATCCTCTACACACACACACACACACACACACACGAACACACACATACACACACACTAAATCTCCTATGTACACTCTGAGTTCTACACACACTAGATTCCCTAGGCACACAATAGATCCCCTGTAGGCACACACTGCACTACCTACACACTACAGTAATGGCATAAACACTCTGGATCCCCTTTGAACACTAGGTCCCCTGTATGCAAACACATACTACTTTCCCTAAACACACACACACACACTTTACAACATCTATACACACATACACTACAGCCTCTATGCACACACTCGCTACATCACCAATACTCACACTCTCTACAGCCCCTAATCATACATTTTACACCACAAACACAACACAACTGAAACCGACATTTACAAAAAACACCACACCACAATCAACTCACTCTACACACACTCAATCCTTCAAGCAAGCTCTAAACTTATGTACAATATGCTTTCCTTACACTTTTGTCCTTTGGTATTCCACTTATGGAGACACCAGAGACATGTCACAAGCAAACACAGCGCAAGCATGTTAATAAATTTGCTTGCGCTGCATAGAATAAATACAGGGCCTTTTTTCATCCAAGAGCCCTTCATCAGGGCTCTGCGCATTGAACCAACATGCTCACTTTGAGAGGGGATGTGCGTGTCATTGGTGATGACAAACCCCCCCCCCCCCCCGGCCCGCCCCCCTTCTCAATGGGCCCCTGTTATTCAAAAATGCCCAGGTCATTTTTTTCCCAGTCCGACCCTGGGTGGGTCCTACACTAATTCCAAATGTGGAATACAAATTAAATAGTGCTAGTGCTAAATAAGCTAAAGTGTATTCAATTAATCTACTGTAAGAGCATTGTGAGCATTTGTTTTTTTTAGATAGGCGATTTTAAGTAGCCTGATAAGAATACAAGTGTATTTTTATGTGTGCACTGTACCTTAATTTGTATCATGTATGAACATTGGTCACTACGGCAGTACCATTCCTGCAAAATGCATGTTTCAAGTGTGCCCCCAATCCTTTTTGTCTTTCCCATATGCTACAAGTCACAAATAATTAAACCTAGCATTTAGGTAGCCTTTTCCCCCAGTCACTAGAAACAACATTGTTCCCCCGGGTTTCCCACCGATGGACACTGGGTGGGGGCTACTTTAAATAGAACTGGGGGAGGACCTAGTATCCCTGGCCCCAACCCATAGGCAACAAGTGGAGGGTTTAATATAGGTTATCCAAGCTCATTCTGCAGTGACCCCCTCCATGGGTGAAGATAAATATTTTTTTATTGCAGTTAATTTTTATGAAATTTTAGCAAATTGGATTTTTTTTTATATAACTTAGTAGTGTGGATATTATACATTTTTAGCCTTTTATTAAGAGCAGAAGAAAGAAGACTTCTGATGGGAAGCATAATTTTATTTTTAACAAGTTTCAGATTTATTAGCCCCCTCCTTGCTATTATTTGGGTGAGGGGGTAGTTATGGACTTTATTTTATTTTAGTGGGTGGCTAGTGGATTTGAGAACTCTTACCACCCTGGGGGGCATACCATTGTTTAAGATGGTGAACAATGGCATTAGTATAAATGTTATGGTCTCTACCTATCGCCAATGGGTGGAACCAAGGGAGAAACAATAGGAATCCCCTTTAGTTTAAAAAAAATAGGGCATACCTCAATGAATCTAATGTTTTCTGATGGCAAAAGAGTGTTCATGTGTAGTTATATATGAATCTGTATACGCAATGTAGAATAACATTTGCTCACAGCAGATTTCCTACACACAGCTACTATGGATAATTGAATTTCCAAAACAAACCTGGAATGTCATGCAACATATGCACGCAACATCTACACTCTTGTTAACCTCCTCCACACACTTTTATGATTCGTTCCCTGATTAAGTACCTTTATTTTATCTGCCTACATATAACATTCAGCACTATTTTTCAAAACTAGTCCATCTCCAGAAGCAAATCACACCTTCCTGATAATGGCAGCCAGTTGGCTTAAATCGAATAATCACAGCAACTAAAGTGAATATACTGTAGTTCCTGTAAAAGTAAGTAAGAGGACCTCATGCAATAAAATTATTCTGCTATAGCCTGTCAGTTAATTTGTGGCACATATGCTATGACGGATCAACTTGCACCCTAACCGGGTACCTCCGTCAATCGTGGCTTCCTAGTACTTGCGAGCACCAATGTACGTATTCTGGAACACTATAACCATGGTAAACCCCACGATCCGCTGCAGCTTGGTTGGGGAACTCGCTGTCCTCCACCCACCCTGGACCCAAGACCAGGATCCAGCTTCCAGTGGGTAGACCTCTTCTAGTCCAGAGAGCGTAGCAGGAACAGCTCGTATAAGAGCTAGTAATTATACCCAGGGGAGTATTGTGATTAACCAATCCCCAAAGTGAATGTAGTTCTCAAATCCCCCAAACATGAGCCAAGACTTCATGAAGGGGTAAACGAATCTCAGTTTAATGGGAGCCACACTTGGCCTTATATGACAATCTCCATGCAAGGGGTACACCCACTGGGACCTTGTGGGGGACTGACTTGCATCTTCACAGATCAATAACAATAAGGTTACAAGGCACAACACTGCCACACACAACACACAATCCCTCCCCTCTGCCTGGGAGATAATTGGATCAGTAACTGTACTAATTATAATCCAATTATCTCCAAGCACAGAAAAAAAACATACTTTTTTAAAACACCCCAAAGGACTCTAAAAATACATAAAATCACACAAATGTTACATCCCCTGATAGCCCTGATTCTGGGTGACCAACATATCCAAAAATCACTCAGATCAGTTCAGGGGTTCAGGAATTTCCTGTAAGTAATTTATTTGACCGACGGCAGGCATGGACCCATAGCCGAAAATAGTTCCATAGAATCGCGAAGTGCCGCTGGAGGACAGACCGTGAACCGCAAAGTTTTCATGCCGAAAGTAGTTCCAGGGCATTCGTGGCTAAGTCCCCCTGAAGTCTATTCACGGTTTTGGTCCATGCGAACAAGATGCCCGCCACCACGTGTTCGAATGCCACTTCAAATAGCTTTGGGAGTTTGAAGTGCCGCTTCAAAAATTCAAATGGTTCCTGTTACCAGTCCCAACAGGCACAAACAGTGTTTTTAAATAAAGACTACTACAGGGCCATAGTCACAGAGCAGGAGGCTGGCAAACAGGCCAATCCAAGAGCCAGTGGCGAAGTTACTTTCATCACAGATGCTATGCCACCAGTATAGCCGTCCGTGCTAAGTAATGATTGGCAGGTAAGAGAATGGACCATACCATTAAATAGTTATTTCACAAAACCTATGCATTTGCTGGCAATTGTTCTAGCACAATATCTAGATTAATTGTTACAACCTTTTATTTGATCGTAGGTTATTGTCCCAATGACAAGTACACTTTAAGGACATTGTGGATATGTGAGCATTTTTTTTTTTTTTACTTACAGATTTAGTAAGCTGTTTTAAACTGGACAAAAAATGGTTTGTGGTGTGTGTAAAATCACTTTGCCAAATATGATGATTTTTAAAGCGGTAGGGGGGACTTGGATCAGTAATCATTTAAATCTTAATTACTAAATGTGGCAAGCAAAACACTGAATCATATAGCACAGCTCTTGCTTTGAACAACATCCAAGCATTTGAAGCCAAGCTAGGATTGTTATTCCATATCAAATCCCAAAGTCAGAAAGCACTAAGCAGGCATTAACATACTAAAGCAGAACAACATTGAACTGTTAGGTAAAAAATAATGTAACTCTACTGCTGCTGCACACAATAGTCTTTATAATTATTGGGTCAGAGACAAAGCATGTTGCACTAAATATTCAAGTTCCTTTGACCATTCTTTACTAATGTGTATTCAATTCAAATTAAGACATTAACTTAATTAAATAGATCTGTACTTGTAATTTATTACGGATTGTATTACTTACTATATGTTCTCTTCAACCGTGAATGACATTGAAGATCTAAATTTTTATTATATTTCTACCTTTGTTCTGTTCTTGTTCATTTTACTTATATCATTTTACAAATATCTACTGTGACTTCAGAGGAAAGCAACAAGTAACTAGCATTTTTTTTTTAATCAGAGACTAATTTGTAAAATGCACAAAAATGGATAAATGTTTACTATACGATATATGTAATTTAATTGCAGTTATTCTTCAAGTTACAAGGTTTGCATTTACAGCTCATATTGCATGAATAATTAGAGAAAAAAAATGGGAATTGGGGGCACATCTGGAACATGGATTTCTAAGTAATGGGGCTGCCGTAAAGACCAAAATACATTCAAAATACAGATTAAGGAACAGAGCGCACAGAACAAAAAATTCAGTTCCCTAACCTGTACGTATTTAGTTTTTTTGTGACCAGGGCCGGCACTTCCTATATGCAAACTAGGCAGTGGCCTAGGGCGCTCTGTGAGAGGGGGCACCCGCAGGGACTGTCTTGCAGCATAAGATTATACTGGCAGTGTACTCACGGAGAACACAGAGACCCCGCCTCCGCCTGTAATACAGCTCCATCCTCCCCTCACTGCTTCAGCCCTCTAATTTGGCCAAATAAAAGTATTTCATGAAAGCATAGGAGTTACGATCGCAACACCGCCTCTGCCCACCCACAAACCCTTAACCTCGCCCCTCTCACAGCTGACTCCACCTTTCCCAGCCCCAAATGTTTTAACTCCGGCCACTGCCTGCCATGGCCCCCTCCTCCCAAGTCCTACCTCCAGAAACCAAATCCTTGGAAGAGGAGAGCAGGGGGAGGGTGCACCTACCCTGGGCTGCTGCCTCTTTCCTGCGCCTACTGGGAGTGACCATGAAAAGACTGGAAGCATGAAACCAGAGCAGGTATCACACTAATTGTGCTGCTTCCAGTGCCCACAGCCCCCACTTGAGTAAGTGAAGGAAGGACAGCTGCTTGCTGTGTGCATTTATTAGGCTGTGTGTGTGTGTGTGTGTGTGTTAGGCAGTGTCTGTCTGTGTGTGTGTGTGTGTGTGTGTGTGTGTATTAGGCACTGTCTGTGTCTGTGTGTATGTGCTAAACAGTGTGTGTGAATGTATTAGGCAGTGTGTGAGTGTGAATGTGTGTGCATTAGGCAGTGTGTGTGTGTGTGTGTGTGTGTGTGTGTATTTATGGAGCAAAACAGAGGTTTCTCACTGAGAAGCCTCTGATTGGACAGCTTGCAAAAAAAAAGCACATTTTATTTTGGGGTATATCTCCTAAACTGTTAAAAGAAATAAGTGGAATGTTTCCTTTTGGAGTTTAGTGAATGAGCTTGTCGAACTATCTTAGGGGGCGGCAAAATTAATTTTTGGTTAGGGCGGCAGAATTCCTTGCACCGACCCTGTTTGTGACAGCACCACTACTTAGAAATGCATGCTCCAGGTGTGACTCAAATTAAAAAAAAATCTGCATAGATATGGAATCCAGGCCAGATTCCTATTGGGCTGAGCACCCCACCAATCAATTATGGATACTCCTATGGAAAGCATGAATTTAAGGGGAGTCTCTGGAAGCAGTTTAACCCCTTAAGGACACATGACATGTGTGACATGTCATGATTCCCTTTTATTCCAGAAGTTTGGTCCTTAAGGGGTTTAAGCAGTAAGTATTGCACTTAGCACGTTAATTTCCCATGTCAAAATTATTGTAGGACCCACCAATACTGGGGTACTGTGACGTAGTGGTGGGCTTAACACAATATGACCATATGGTGGAACTGAATCCCCATATGAGTTTCCTTGTCTTATTGTGTTTTACAACCCCACCTCCTATAGACTGTAAGCTCGTTTGAGCAGGGTCCTCTTCAACCTATCGTTCCTGTACGTTTTCTTGTAATTGTCCTATTTATAGTTAAATCCCCCCTTTTATAATTTTGTAAAGCGCTATAGAATCTGTTGGTGCTATATAAATGGTGATAATAATACTAATAAAACATCTAGATTCCTTTTGATTTATGGAGGCCCTAGTATTATGCACATTAACCAGAAATAAAGGTTAGCTTACCGCTCAGGTAGACTAGTTATGAACCTGTTACACAATGTGCAGTATGAATGAATTCAAAAGTTAGCCAATTTAGTTATTTCAGCATATCACAAGGATTATTACATTGGAGAACACAGTAACAATGAAATATACCAAGTATAAATTACTCAGCTTTGTTATAATTTATGTAGCTTTTGCAGCGCTTTAGACAATGACAGTCCTCCTCAAACAAGCTTACCATCTATGAGGATTTAAGGTAGGTGGATATATATCGTTAGGTGTTTTGCACAATTATATTTATTGGTATGTTGTTGTGGCCAGGGTGGCTAGCCTGTGTTTAATAGTGCTGTTACCACTGCTCTAACCAGCCAATATAAGGTGGTCCAGAGACCAAAACTCTGGGTACACATGGGTCTTCATGAATTCAAAAATGGAAGAAACATATAATAAGCTATTACATTTGTCTAGATTTATTAAATTCTTCTTCGGCAGGAAATTGTACCATACACATACATGCTGTTCAATATATAGCAAAACGTCATTAAAAGTAGCATCTCAAATTACTAAACATTGGGCATATGAGACATAGTGTATCACCTACAGAGGAAGCAGAAAGCAGGACCTCGGTTCCTATTACAACATAATAAAATGCTGTGATTATGCATTGCTTTTTACTGAACACATATGACAGTTGTACTTTGTTATAATGAATTGGCTCATTGTTGTTTAATACGGAAAGTGCATTCACTTTTACAACACATTTTCTTTGATTTGTGACAGCCCGGACAATAATTTCAAGACAAATTGGTCACACAGCCAGCTCATTTCATATGAATACAGCAGTCATTATACTCTTGCCTGGTAGGATACATCTGGACTGGCAGGTAGTAATTACTCCCTTTTTTTTTTTTTTTTCATTTTTAAAAGCATCTAGAAAGACATTGGGAAATTGTTAGTGACGTTTAAAAATATTTTTTTTTACATCTATAAGATATATTTATACTAACATATACACATATACTCAACAAGACAGGGTATGTGTGGTTAAATTAATCAGAGGTATTCTTAAATATACAATGAGAAATATTATTATTATTTATTTTTTTCGCACATTACTTGTGCAGTTCTGGACTACTCCTTTGGCAGACACCAATGTGATATGCTAATGACAAAGAATCCCTAAATATTTTTTTTTATTTATTTTTTTTATTTAATAATTTTTATTGTTTTAAGCCATCTATTAATACAAAAAAAAAAAACATACATACATGTAACAACAGCCCTAATTAGCGAAACCCCATACATAGTATGGTACATTACATTAAACTTAATCCTGGATCCCACAGGGGTAATATAAAAAAAACATAACACATATAACACTTATAACCAATCACCAAATATGTCAGGCCACCAGGAGAAAGTATATCACCTTGAAACATCAACTATAGGAAACATCAACTATAGGCTGGCTAAATACTAATAAGAGTTCAGTGTATCCCATTATGCATAAAGTATTGTTTCTATTAAATAGAAACCAGTCTGCCTATCCATTCCTGGATCAGACCGCTACTCAAATTAGTCGTGTTATTACTAATTTGGATTCCTAGAATTTATACGAACCCATATACATTATAGATATGCCATATTAGGCAAATGAAAGCATAAGTAAATACATAATAGCCATCTAGAACCTTCAGTCTTTCTAACAGTCCATCTAACTTGGTTGATACAATTGTAGTAAGCAGAACTCATTAAAACCTCTTCAATACTGGCAGCTAGACTCAAAAGAGGATTCTAAACACAATAATAACATGAATTCTAAGACCCTAATGGTTAAAGGACCACTCTAGTGCCAGGAAAGCATACTCGTTTTCCTGGCACTAGAGTGCCCTGAGGGTGCCCCCACCCTCAGGGACCCCCTCCCGCCCGGCTCTGGAAAGGGGTAAAAACTTACCTTTTTCCAGCGCTGGGCGGAGAGATCTCCTCCTGCTCTCCTCCTCCGATCCTCCTCTTCTCCTCCCCATCGGCTGAATGCGCACACGCGGCAAGAGCTGCGCGCGCATTCAGCCGGTCACATAGGAAAGCATTCACAATGCTTTCCTATGGACGCTGGCGTGCTCTCACTGTGAAAATACCAGTGAGAAGCACGCAAGCGCCTCTAGCGGCTGTCAATGAGACAGCCACTAGAGGACATAGGGGGAAGGCTTAACCCATTCATAAACATAGCAGTTTCTCTGAAACTGCTATGTTTATGAAAAAATGGGTTAACCCTAGAAGGACCTGGCACCCAGACCACTTCATTAAGCTGAAGTGGTCTGGGTGCCTAGAGTGGTCCTTTAAACAATCATGAAAAACATGTTTTTATGCTGCAAATGATGGCTCCCTTTGTAACAGTAAAGCTGATACATTACATAATATAAACTGACCTGTTCATCCCCCTCGGTCATACAATCATTTTTATCAACACCCTCTTCTGAATCAAAGTAGCATATTTGTACCCTATTCGCACCCTTGACTACAGTAAAGGTTAAACAGAGGTCACGAAAGTGAGTTCTTCACCTTCGATCACAAGTTGACATTACTCCTTGATTCATACAGTAAACCTGATTTGTCTTGACCAGATGAACTCTTTTTCGATGGACAAATTCTGAATTGTAAATGAAAGGTCCAGAAAGGTCCATTAAAGTAAATAGGTCCATTAAAGTAAAATAGTTTTAATCCTGAAATGTAGAACATTGTCATTTAGTAGATAAGGAAATGTTTACATTGCAGGGTTAAATTTACTTCTAGTGGCTGTCTTTCTGAGACAAACTCAGTTCTCACAGCTAACCTCCATTTGAATGGAGGAGCACCGCACTGGACATGTATCAGCATTTCATCCTCATTGATCCTAGCATTTGATTTCCCCAGGAAATATTTCTGAGTAATTGCCACTGGAGGTGTGCCAAGATAGCGATGTAAATTCTGCTTTTTCTCTGAAAAGGCAGTGGTCACATGAAAATGCATGCAGGGCATACTATACTCACCAGAACAACTACATTAAGCTCTAGTTGTTCTGGTGCCTATAGTCCATTTAGGTAAGGCAAATTGTAGTACAATGGAAAAATTACACGTAATATGGTGCAACCTATTTTTTTTTTTTTTTTAACGGTGATAAGCAAAAAAAATATGTGCCATAATTCATTGAGATAACAGCAGATTATAAAAGCAGTAATTGGAGCTTAATATACAAAAAAAAAAAGATATCAGTACCTGCCATCACAGTAGAAGTATTCATTAAGATTATCTCATCATTACTCAATAAGAAGAAAAAAGAAAATATATAAACGTTAGCTACAAAAGATGCCAGTGCCAACAATTATAGGTGGAACTCAAAATAAAACAAGCATCTACACATGGTTTCAGTAACGATCAGGGATCAATTAGCATTCTAGAGGCTAAGCATAAACTGACAGAGCCAGACTAAGAGGTGGTAAAGGAGAATACAAAATCTCAGGCACGCTACTTTTGGTAGGTTGGCCCCTCACCCATGGCCTGAGAGAACCAGGGAAAAAAAAGAGTTATAGCGTTCACATTCCACTTATTTTGAGCTGGTAATTGCAACGAGTTTGGTGGGAATCCCATGTAAGGTTTCCCATCTCTCTTATCTCCTCACTTGTAAGGGATCTCCTTGTCCCATAGAAACTTTTTGGTCAGACGGGGGGATTGTCTCCAGATGACCATCTGCCTGAAGAAAAGGAGAGTATCGACCTCCCAATTGAATAAGATGGAGTGCCCCTTGTGACTCCTATGAGAATATCCCACATCAGAGTCCCTCAAAAATGTAACCATGTTGTCCCTGAAAGCCTCCCAGGGAGCTTTGGCTGCCTTGTGTAGTCAGAAACAGCTTCCAAGTTTTTGCTGTTTGGCCTGTTTTGGTTGCACCA
The DNA here is from genome assembly GCF_036172605.1 of Pelobates fuscus. Taxonomy (NCBI): domain Eukaryota; kingdom Metazoa; phylum Chordata; class Amphibia; order Anura; family Pelobatidae; genus Pelobates; species Pelobates fuscus. The sequence goes on from NC_086319.1 coordinate 331,795,229, forward strand.
GCATGGTAAACATGCGCTGGAGGTAGTGTGGCATAGTCTTATACGGACATTTCAGGCTATGGTCCTGTCTTCCAATACCACCATTCGCGTACCTAACTCAGCATAATTCTTTTGTAAAGTAGGGATAGCAGAATCCTTGGCACTCTGCACCACTCTATCTACCTCTTCAATCACTGCAATGTGGCCTGTAAGGGTGGCCAACTCCTCACTGATTACCTCCATATTAGCTTAAAACGTAGCCTGCATCTCCATCAGCAAGGCTTTAATGTCTGCTTTTGTAGAGGGAACATTATCCTCTTGGGTCATGGGGCTATTTTCTTCAACCAATGCCAGTGGATGTGGTACTGGGATGTCGTCTTGGCCATTTCAGCTAGAGCAGGCCTCAGAGTCTGCCGGAGTAGCACCCCAATATTTTGGAAGCCAGATGTGGTCTGTGCTTTTTGGACTTTCTCCTGATTGTTATGCCACCACAACTGATCCAATTGTGAGAGTCTCCAGAAGCTGAAACCACAGGTAATTAGTTTAATATAAAGCGATAGACCGGCACTCTCACCATATGCGACTGTCTTGGGCAGATGCTGGCTCCTACCCCCCACATCCATTTTTATTGTTTTGAACGATTAAGGGTACAGAAAAGAAGAGGTAGGGTGGGGGGGTGGAAGGTAAATAGATTCCGTCAAGCACAATATCTATTCATATACAGTTGGCAATGAATACACAAATGGCGTACACATCAAGTACTCAACACTCATTGAATTACACGTCCTGTATGAGACAGAGTGTCATGTTCTTACATTAAGCACATCTCCGTATGGGGTCTAATACCTTCTGCTATCTCTCGCTCTCCATGTCCTCATATCGGTCTGTAGTCTGCCACTTAGTTGTGGAGCACAGTCACATTTATGCAGTAGGTGCATTCACTATTTTTTTAGTTAGGTACATTCTTTATTGTTTAGTATGTGATCTCCATGAGTCCCACATTTCCCATGTTTCCAGGGAGGTATGATTTGGTGGGAACAATGTTTTCAATCCTTTCTCATATGAACATTGTGTGTCTAGGTCTACAAGCATGCGCTGTACACCGGGAGGGGTTGTTTGTTTCCAGCTTTGAGCAATTAATCGCTGCGCTGTTAATATTATATGCAGCAGGAGTTTTTGTGTGGCCTTAGGCAGTCCTCTCGGGAGGTCAGTTATCAACAGTTGCTGGGCTGCCAATGGAAAGGAGCAACCAGTCGCTGCCTGTGCTATCTCATGAACACCCGCCCAGAAGGTCTGGATGCGAGGGCAAGACCACCAAACATGTAGAACGGTGCCCTCTGCCTCATTGCAATGCCAGCATACGTTGGAGGTGCCAGGATATATTTTATGTAGCCTAGTCGGTACAATGTACCATCTATAAATCGTTTTGTAGAGTTGTTCTAGATGGGTGGATGATTTGATCAGGAGACGAGGTAAGCGGAATATGCGTTCCCAATCTTTGCTGAGGAGGGAGCAATTTAGGTCGGCTTTCCATAGCTGTGCTATTCTTGAGACAGCAAGTGGTTAGTGACGTGAGAGTAGTTTGTAGCTCATGGAGATCGGTTTACACGTAGCAGGGAGTACCCCTGCAATACACATTTTTTCCCACACGTTGGGCGTTGTGGGTAGTAGGTTGTGCATAGCGTCTCTACCATATTGTGTGGTTAAAAACGATCGTAGTTGGATGTAGGAGTAGTGGGATGCCCTAGGCAATGAGTGTTGTTTTACTAGCTCTTCAAAACTTAGTAGTTTTACTAGCTCTTCAAAACTTAGTAGTTTACCTTGTTTGAACAAGTGCTCTAGATGGGTGACACCTCGGGCGTGCCACAGCGTGGCACGGAATGTGGGAATGCAGTATGCGAGGGGCATGATTGGTGATGCCAGTGACAAACCGGTGTGGCCGCTTAGCTGGTTTGTGTGTTTGTCCCAGAGCTGCAGAAGCAGTCTAATTGTGGGTGGTGCCTGGGGCAATGTGGTCTAAATTTTCTAGGTATCCATACTATGTTGGCTAGGGTATGTGGGGCCATAAGCTCTCGTTCAAGGTGTACCCATTGCGGGGGTGGTCACATCCATTATTTTAATGGACATCTGTGCAACAGTTAGTAGATGGGACATTTTTTTTTTTTTTAAATCATATAGATAACGTTTGATAAAACAATTTTTTTTTTTTTTATACTAAAAGCAAACAAATGCGTTACCAATATTGGAGCTTAATACCTGCTGATACAATCCACCAATGCACAATCAGTTTGTCAATCTCAATTTACTATTGTGATATTGTAAAAATATAGTCCTAACATTACCTTTGACACATTATGTCTTTCATAAAAGCGTACTTTTTACTCTTGTAAACACTTTAGTTTGTATTAACTACAAATTACTGTTAATAAAAATGCAACCTGTTCTATGTACTTATTTCTAATGAATATAAGAAGAGCTTTCCTTGTTATTCCACTATACAGTCATAGAGAGATAGAAAACACTTTTGCTGAAAGTTTAGAGAAAATACACTATATTGTGTTTTAATATTCTTTACACACCCGTAGTAGTGATCTCGTCAACAGAACTGCATAAAATACCCAGTAGGTTTGGGCAGTCTGTGGACCTCCAACCTTTTGTTGTGCAACTGTTTCAGCACTGTCCAACCTTTTTTTTACTTTACTTATAGTTGCATGATTTATATTCCGACAACAATTGTAAATATTCGAGTTGTCAAAACCAGCAATATGACTTTGGAGCCAGGTCAAGGACTTTCCACCAAGATATAAGATCTTGTCAATAATTAACGGAAAACTATAATTTGTTATATTTACATTTAAAACAAATGTTTGAAAATCTTTCTTTTTTAATATGGTCAGAATGAAAAAAAAAATGTTTAATTGTGGTATATATTACCTTGACAGAGTGCTGAAGCTTCATTATAAAAAGCCCCAGATGCATTATGAAGTGTGTTATTAGATGTGGTTTGGGTGAGGAAGCACAGGCTGGAACTAAAATAATTGTCAGATTTTAGGTAATTGAAGTCATAGCAATATAATTTGCTATTAGGGTTTGTGGTGAAGAAATCTATTTTATCAACACATTAAAATGATGCCCTGTGATACCTGAATAACCGAGGCTGTATTAAAAGAAACACACAATTAAAAATTACAATACACTTCTCCCATGTTTCATGTTTAATCATTCCTAGAGTTTAATAACATTAGGTGATTGAATGTTGAAAAAATAAAATATTTAAAACACGTACTACGTTAACCCCTTAAGCATGGAGGCAATTGTACACGTTCTAATCAAAACAAAACCTGGAATTTGCGCTGAATGTTTGTTCAACCACAATTTACCTATTTTATATTAAGTGCACCTACACTTATTATATATCATTCTGTTCAGGAGATACAGGACTTTCATTTCATATCAAATAGTTATATATGAAACATAATTTTATATGAATAAAATCTAAAAAAGTATGAGAAATTAGAAAATTGTGTTATTTTCATAGTTCTGCATGACATTTAAACTGTGAATGTCATTATACTGTTAGCTTTTACTGCAGTAAAACACACATATTTGTGTTCAGTGATGCCTCAATAGTACACCCCATGTAGAGGTTTTGTGGGGATTTTGGAAAGTTACAGGGTCAAATATAGGGTTTTACCCCTTTTCAGTTTTTACACATTGAAATTTGTCAGATTGGTTTGTTCGGCCTATGTTGTCTATGAGACAGTAGGGCAGCCCAGGAATGAAAATGATTCCCACCATGGCATACCATTTGCAAAAGTAGACAACCCACTGTATTCAAAATGGTATAAGCAGCTCTTAACCCTGGCCAAAGTTAGCATTTATATATATATATTTTGTATTTTTCACAAAATAACTGCTTTTCACCAATGATATAATCAGCATTATATGTTGTAATGCTGTAAAATACTCATATTTGTGTTCAGCTAAGTCCCCCGAGTACAAGAGTACCCCCATGTCCAGGTTTTATGGTATTTTGGAAAGTTCCAGAGTCAAACAAAAAGCTTTTACACATTGATATTTGCCAGATTAGTAATGATGCATTTGAGGCTGTATGGTGACTCAGGAATGAGAATTACCCCATCATGGCATACCATTTACAAAAGTAGATAACCCAAGGTATTCAACATTGGGTATGTCCAGTCTTTTTTATTAGCCACTTAGTAACAAACTCTGACCAATGTTATCATTCATATTTACGTTTTGCATTGTTCACACAAAAACTGCACTTTCACTGATGATATCATCATCATGATTAATTTTACTGTTTTAAAACACTCATTATGGGAAGTCGTCTGAGCATAACCGTACCTGCCATGTACAGGTTTTATAGTGTTTGGAAAGTTACAAGGTGAATATAAGGCTTGCCCATTTCAGTTTGCCAAATTGATTTTCTGTTTTTTTTTGTTTTCACATAAAAAAACTGCATTTTCACAAATGATATAATTGTAGTGAAAAGTTTTAGTGTTTTGAAACACTCATATTTGTGTTCAGCTATGACTCCTGAGTGCAACAGTACCCCCCATGTACAAGTTTTATGGTGTTTGGAAAGTTACAGGATTTAATTAATATAATTGAAAGAAAAAGGGTGCACTCTCCAGGTCTTGTTAACGTGTTTTATTCAAGTTTGTGTACAATTGTTCGATTGACATTTTGAACCAAATGGGTCTTCCTCAAGATCAATATTATTGTGCTAACAGTGCAGTTATATAATAAATGTGTAAATTGACTTACTAATGAACGAGTGCGTGCTACCCGATCTCCATTGAAACTCGGAGATGCACAGGCGGGACACGTGACGAGCGTGAGTGAACGTGGTTGCTAGGTTACGGAATATCAATGAATACATGCAGTGTCCAACCCGTGTTGTAATTGTGAGTGATGATGAATGTGAAAAAACATATTCATTATGGAGGAACATTAAAGTAAAACAGATTATTAGTATTATCTTATAAGAACTAGTGGAACGAAAAGTGAATATGTAAGTGTTAAGTGTCACAGAAAACAACAAATATATACATAGTAAAGATGAAAGTGAAAAGGTGATGCATGCTAAAAAAACATTAAAAAAAGAGTGAAGGTAAAAAATGTCAGTGCCGACAATATCTAAAAGCACTTATAACAATAACCCAATGTCTATAAAGTAACTAACAATGAGAATACAAATCGGTATTTCTCTAGTAATTTGCATAAAAATAAAAATAATACAAAACTAATCAAAGAAAACAGGCTTATAGATTGAGATTCAAATATATTTAAATGACTTAGGAACTATCTTATTATAACACAATGACTCATATGTCTTTATATATATATTTACTCAGGTAAATAAAATAAATACTACCCAAATTGCAGTCAGTCTATCTCTGGAAATAAACCAGAAAAGAAAGACATAGGGTAATAAAGTTAAAACTAAACGATATAATATATGTGTTGGTCTCACTCACATATGAAGAGCCACTTAAATAGCTGGCTCAAACTGCATGCCTTGAACAAATCAGCACCGAGTAAATTAACTTTTTAGACCTTTTAATCTATATAGACAATAATGTAATTAAAAGTAAAAAAAAAATTAAGACAGTCAATGTTAATAGCTTTATTGATTTAAAAAAACTGTAATTTTAAGCCTTGGTTGAGCAATATACCCAAGGGTCGATTTCTAAGCATGAAGAGAAACTGTACCGAAAAAGACGAGTATTTTAAACAAGCCGACATCTTAAAACAAAAATTTCTTGAAAAAGGATATGCTAAGGAACAACTAGAAAAAATATAATAAAAAAATTGGAGAGAAGGAAAGACAATCACTCCTAAAATATAAAATTAAGAAAAGAAAAGAAAAGGGAATGAAGAAAAGGAGGAAAAAATTCCCCTTGTTTTCGATTTTAGCTCCAACAATTATGCACTGCAAAAAGTGATTAAAAAACACTGTCGACGGGGCGGAGTCTGACAGCCAAAGCGGACAGTCGCAAGTTTATGGAGCTCCGGACCACGAGGGGCATAATTAACCGATTTTCGGCACCCAAACCAACCTTGCGGGGCACTAACGAACCCCCCAACGTGCTTAAGTCCCATGGGTAAAAAGTAAAAAAAAAACACAGCAAGAGGCCCCCCCAAATGGGCATGAATATCGGGGATTTGTGGCGACAGGCCCATGGCGCTCACGGACACGAAATGGTGGCCATCACAGGGGATTGCTCAGACCTCTCGGACGACTTCTCCTGTGGCACAGAGGAAGGATACATAACTGCCTCATCACCTCTTCCACTACCGCCTCCCCCGAAGAAGCAGGATTTAGCTCCGGTGACAACCACAAAATTGAAAGAGCTACTGGCGGATCTGCAAAAGAATCTCCAGGCAGACATGGCCATGATACGTCAGGATCTGCAGGGCCTGACAGGCCATATCGGAGCACTGGAATCTACCTCACACTCCTGCACACTACAGATAACAACTCTACAGCAAGAGGTCAACGATCTGAAAAAGCAAAATCACTGGACAATGCCGCACTGGACAATGCCCGCCACCAAAACAACTTGAAGATACGGGGAATCCCATAAAACATACCAGACGCAGAGCTTCAACATGTGGTGAGAAGGCTGCTAACAGTCATACTAATGCCTAAACAATCCAAAAAAATAGTGACAGAAGGTATATTCTGGGTGCCCAAACCAGCAAAAGCACCACCAACGACATTCAGAGACCGGATAATACAATTCCAAAACGGAAAGGATAAAGCAGCTGTCATGAACGCGCTAAAGGGCAACTCACCATACACCTTCAAAGACATGTCATTAACATTCTACGCAGACTTAAGCGGCAGCACTCTGGCATGGCGCCGAGAACTGAGACCACTCACCTCTCTGCTCCAACAGCACAAGATAGACTACTGCTGGAGTCCTTCTCAATCACTGTCCATCATCCAGGGGGATACAACCCACGTTGTTCGAGACCCCCAGGAAGCCACAACGATCATGCAGCGCCTGCAAATTCACCAACACCCCCTTAGCACTGCCTCCCAGGGCACAGCACCTCAACTGACCCACAGATGGAATCCAGGGACATCCGCAGAATTTGTGCCCAGACAGGCCGCATCAGGCGCATCTAGCAGAGACAAAACCAGATCTCAAACGGTACTGCCTCTTATAGGCCCAGACCGGGACTCTTGCACTTAGGCAACCACATCCCGCAGGGCAAAAAAAAACACACCCTACAACATATATATCGCAGAAATCTGCCCCAACCCACACCACACCGAAAGGCCACTCTTACCATTGTTCCCCCCCCTCTTGCCTGGAGCTTAACTGGGCCAAGAAGGCCACCCCACAACCTGACAAGTACACACTAACTGGGCCGCTGCACAAGCTATCATCTGACTGCCAGCCGGCCTCCAGCGCTCCGCTGCGCAAATCCCAGGGCACACAAAGGCTCGGCTTGCATTAAGACCATGTCAGGATCGGGACAGGGATCCAACACGCAGAGTACAAAGAGTGGAAAGGTACGTATACCGGGCCTTAGAATGGCCGGACTAACGTACCGAGAGTAAAGAATAGTCAGAGGCAAGCCGAGGTCGAGGGAACGAGAAGACAGATAAGCGAGAGACAAGCCGGGTCAAGGGATAACAGAGAAACAGGGTAGTACAACGAGCCGAGTCAAAACCAATGGAGCAAACTAGAATACCAGAGCACTGAGTGACTAGACAAGCTAGAACCACGACAGGGCAATGAGCTGAAGTAAGGAGTAAGCTTAAATACCCTGGCTCTGGATGGAAATCACGCCTCTGACAAGTACCGATTGGATATCGGACACTTGAGTGACAGATAGCTCGTGCTAGCGTCATGACGTCACGTATTGAGCGTCCTGCTAGAAAAGGACGTGGATTCCTCGCGGCCGGTGTTTAAGTGACTGGATGAACCGCGAGGAACGGAGGAAACAGCTCGCCTGGACGGATACACCACCAAGTCTCTACCTCCCTTAGAGGTAGAGGCCTCAGGTACCCTGACAGTACCCCCCCTCTCAGATACGCCCACCGGGCGGAATGAACCGGGGCGAGATGGGAAGCGAAGGTGAAATGCTCTGCGAAGGCGAGAAGCATGGACGTCCTCCTGAGGTACCCAACTCCTCTCCTCAGGACCATATCCCCTCCAGTTGACCAGATATTGCAATTTTCCCCTTGAAATTCTGGAATCAATGATGGAGCTGACCTCGTACTCCTCCCGACCCTCCACCTGAACAGGGCGAGGCGAGGAGACCTTAGAGGAGAATTTGTTGCAAATGAGGGGTTTCAACAAGGAGACATGAAAAGAGTTAGGAATGCGTAAGGCAGGTGGCAGAGCAAGGCGATACGCAACCGGATTGATACGAGTGAGAACCCTGTAAGGGCCTATGTAACGAGGAGCAAATTTCATGGACGGAACTTTTAGGCGAATATTCTTAGTACTCAACCATACCCTATCCCCAGGAACAAAAACAGGAGCCGCTCTTCTATGTTTGTCAGCGTGTTTCTTGAACAGCGAGGAACTATGTAATAGAATTTGTCGAGTCTGATCCCATAATTTCTTCAGGTTGGCGACATGATCATCAACCGACGGTATCCCCTGAGAAGAGGAAACCGAAGGAAAAATCGAAGGATGAAAGCCATAGTTCATGAAGAAAGGGCTAGAGCGAGTTGAATCGCAAACAAGGTTATTGTGTGCGAACTCCGCCCAAGGAATCAGACCGACCCAATCGTCCTGGTGTTCGGAAACAAAGCAACGCAGATACTGTTCGATCTTTTGATTAGTACGTTCAGCAGCTCCGTTAGACTGAGGGTGATAGGCAGAGGAAAAGTTCAATTTGATGCCCATTTGAGAACAAAAGGATCTCCAGAAACGTGAGACAAATTGAGAACCTCTATCAGAAACAATCTCTGAAGGGATCCCATGTAGACGAAAAACTTCTCTCGCAAAAATCTCCGCCAATTCAGGAGAAGTCGGAAGTTTAGGTAATGGCACGAAATGGGCCATCTTGGTAAATCTATCCACCACCGTGAGAATAACAGTCTGTCTTTTGGAAGCAGGCAAATCAACGATAAAGTCAATGGACAAACAGGACCAAGGTTTCTCAGGAATGTCCAAGGGGTGTAACAGGCCACATGGGGATGCATGAGATAGTTTAGTCTTGGCACAAGTCTCACAAGCTGCGACGAACTCCTCAATATCCTTACGAAGAGAAGACCACCAGAAATCCTTGGATATCAGAGAGTACGTCTTGCGAATACCAGGATGACCAGCTATTTTACTTTCATGAAAACATTGTAAGAGCTCCAGTTGAAGTTCAGGAGGAACAAAGTTTCTTCCCTCAGGAGTGTTTCCGGGAGCTAGATGTTGTGACTTCAAGATCTGGTCAAGTAGCGGGGAATGAATTTTGAGACTGGTATTAGCAATAATATTGCATTTGGGTACAATGGAAGACAAAAGTGGTTCAACTGAAGCAGAGGGTTCATATTGGCGAGATAGCGCATCGGCTTTAGAATTCTTTGACCCAGGTCTGTAAGTCAGAACGTAATTGAAATGGGTAAGAAACAACGACCAACGAGCCTGCCTGGAGGACAGACGCTTGGCCTCTCCGATATAGGACAAGTTTTTGTGGTCTGTCAGGATGGTAACAGGATGTAATGTACCTTCCAATAAATGTCTCCATTCTTTCAAAGCCTTGATAACCGCTAGTAATTCTCTGTCACCAATGTCATACCTGCTTTCAGTACCGGTCAATTTTTTAGAGAAAAATCCACATGGATGTAATGGTTTATCAACACCCAACCTTTGAGATAGAACAGCACCTAAACCAGTCTCTGATGCGTCTACCTCGAGCAAAAATGGCAGAGAAGTGTCAGGGTGAACTAAAATTGGAGCGGAAGCGAAAAGCTCCTTGAGAGTCTTGAACGCAAGGAGAGCTTCAGTAGTCCAATTCTTAGTGTCAGCCCCCTGTTTGGTCATGTTAGTGATAGGTGCAATAATGGAAGAATAGCCCTTAATAAAGCGCCTATAATAATTGGAAAAACCAATAAATCTCTGTATGGCTTTAAGACCTGTGGGTAAAGGCCACTCTAGAATGGATTGGAGCTTATCCGGATCCATCTTAAATCCCTCCCCAGAGATCACATAGCCGAGAAAGGTTACCTGGGTTTGATCAAAGCTACATTTCTCCAACTTGCAGTACAAGCCATGCTGGAGAAGCTTGTGCAAAACCCTCCTGACTTGTTTGTGATGAATCTCAATGTCACTAGAATGAATGAGTATATCATCTAGGTATACAATGACGCACTCTTGCTGAAATTCCCTAAGAACCTCATTAATCAGATCTTGGAATACTGCCGGCGCATTGCATAACCCAAAAGGCATGACAGTATATTCATAGTGGCCATATCGAGTATTGAATGCCGTCATCCACTCATGTCCCTGCTGGATTCTCACCAAGTTATATGCCCCTCTGAGGTCTAACTTGGTGAAAATTGTAGAGCCCTTCAAACGATCGAAGAGTTCGGTGATCAAGGGAATCGGGTAGGCATTTTTAATGGTTATCTTATTCAAACCTCGATAATCAATACAAGGTCTCAAAGAACCATCTTTCTTTTTAACAAAAAAAAATCCAGCCCCGGCAGGGGAGGAGGACCTCCTGATGAATCCCTTGTCTAAATTCTCGTGAATATATTCCTCTAGGACTGAGTTCTCCTTTATAGATAATGGGTATACATGACCTCTGGGAGGCATGGTACCAGGGAGTAGGTTAATTTTGCAATCAAAGGACCTGTGTGGGGGTAAGGTATCGGCTTTCTTTTTGTCAAATACTGCCTTTAAATCTAGATACTGAGGCGGAATTTGTGTCTCTGTAGGATTGTCAGAGGTATTCGATGTATTAGTTAATCCAAGAGGTAAGACCTTCCGCAAGCATTTTTCTTGACAATTCTCTCCCCACGAAACTATCTCCCCTGATTCCCAATTAATAATAGGGTTGTGTCTCCTCAGCCAGGAGTACCCCAGAACTATGGGAATAGACGGAGAAGAAATGAGCATCAAGGATATATCCTCTTTATGCAGGATGCCAACAGTCAAGTTAATCGGTATGGTCTCATGAAAAATAACAGGCTCAAGTAACGGTCTACCATCGATGGCCTCAACAGCCAGAGGTGTCTCTTTTAACTGGGATGGAATAGCATGCTTGGCAGCAAAACCCTGATCTATAAAGCTCTCAGCAGCTCCAGAATCGATTAGTGCCATAGTCTTAACTACTCCCTTCTCCCACTTTAAAGAAACGGGTAACACAAGCCTGAGCTCCTTGTAGTTGTGAATAGAGGACAAAGTAGAAACACCCAAGGCCTGTCCTCTAGAGGAACTTAGGTGCGAGCGTTTCCCGAACGATTGGGACAATTTAGGCGTAAATGACCCCTGACTCCACAATACATACATAAACCCTCCCTTCTCCTGTACTGTCTCTCCCTTTCAGTGAGATGAGTACTGCCTATCTGCATAGGTTCAGGAATACGTAAGTCTTCGAACTCAGAGATTTGAAAGGTAGGCGCTAGTTTAAAGGAGGGTCTACGGGTCCTATCTCGAGTGTTCTGCCTCTCTCTTAAGCGTTCATCAATACGGGATATAAAAGAAATTAAATCCTCCAAATTTTCAGGGAGTTCTCTAGTAGCGACCTCGTCAAGAATTACATCTGATAACCCATTCAGAAACACATCTATATAAGCCTGTTCGTTCCACTTAACTTCTGCCGCCAAGGATCTGAACTCTAGTGCATAATCCACAAGTGTTCGATTGTCTTGTTTAAGGCGCAACATTAATCTAGCTGCATTGACCTTTCTGCCAGGAGGGTCAAAAGTTCTTCTAAACGCAGCTACAAAGGCATTATAATTATAGACGAGTGGATTATCATTCTCCCATAAAGGATTGGCCCATCTCAAAGCCTTTTCAATGAGCAGAGTAATAATAAATCCAACCTTTGCTCTATCTGTAGGATAAGAGCGGGGTTGTAGTTCGAAATGGATGCTAATCTGGTTTAGAAAGCCACGACACTTCTCCGGTGACCCGCCATAACGTACTGGTGGGGTAATACGGGAAGAAGCACCTACAGTGGCTACCTCTAGACCTGAGACTGCAGGAGAGATAGAAGGAGTACGTGTCTCCTCAGGTGGATTACTAGCACGAGACAAAAGTGCCTGTAGTGCCAAAGCCATCTGATCCATCCTATGTTCCATGGTGTCAAACCTGGGATCCGAAGAACCAAGCTGACTGTTTGTACCTGCAGGATCCATTGGCCCTGTCGTAATGTCAGGATCGGGACAGGGATCCAACACGCAGAGTACAAAGAGTGGAAAGGTACGTATACCGGGCCTTAGAATGGCCGGACTAACGTACCGAGAGTAAAGAATAGTCAGAGGCAAGCCGAGGTCGAGGGAACGAGAAGACAGATAAGCGAGAGACAAGCCGGGTCAAGGGATAACAGAGAAACAGGGTAGTACAACGAGCCGAGTCAAAACCAATGGAGCAAACTAGAATACCAGAGCACTGAGTGACTAGACAAGCTAGAACCACGACAGGGCAATGAGCTGAAGTAAGGAGTAAGCTTAAATACCCTGGCTCTGGATGGAAATCACGCCTCTGACAAGTACCGATTGGATATCGGACACTTGAGTGACAGATAGCTCGTGCTAGCGTCATGACGTCACGTATTGAGCGTCCTGCTAGAAAAGGACGTGGATTCCTCGCGGCCGGTGTTTAAGTGACTGGATGAACCGCGAGGAACGGAGGAAACAGCTCGCCTGGACGGATACACCACCAAGTCTCTACCTCCCTTAGAGGTAGAGGCCTCAGGTACCCTGACAGACCATAAGAAACACCGCACTGATGGAAACTAGGGCACGGAGGCCAGGTTGGCTCAAAGGACGCCTGCGATAATGGTTTACACCACATTTCAGACACATCTCAAATATAAGCTTAAAACAAAGCACACAGGCGCACCGAAGGGCATCTAGGGGCTAGTGCTCACCTCGCTGCGTGAGTCTAAGCTACTTCTGACCTTGACACACTACTGCCACTCACCATGCCTGAGCAAAACTACTATAACCTGGTGGCTTACCACCTAACACTCATATAGCTCATCTTTAACATAAATCATACTACCAAGCCTACATGAACACACTCCATCCCAGCCATACAAAATAATGTGCCGAACCCTCTATACAAATGTTTACTTCTGACAAACCTCTGTTTGACTATCTATGTATATTGTGCAAACTTTATGTTCTCCTATGCACAACAAAAATAAAGAATAAAAAAAAAAACAAAAAAAAAAACAAAAACACTGGCATATCCTTAACGCCTTAAGGACCAAACATCTGGAATAAAAGGGAATCATGACATGTCACAGATGTCGTGTGTCCTTAAGGGGTTAAAGAATATCCTGATATGCTTCCTTTTTTTAGACCCCCAACCAAAATTTATGTTTAGAGGAGCCAACAATTTTAAACAAATTTTAACCAAACGTTTTTTAGATAAAGAAAAAATTGAATCAGACAGTAATTTTTTAAAGGGAAGTAAGGGTTTCCATTATTGTGCAACTGTCACTAGTCTAATACTTTCCTTACCTTTTTGTGTCATTTTACTCCACTCCCTCTAGCATGTAAGCTCATTGAGCAGGGCCCTCAACCCCTCTGTTCCTGTGTGTCCAACTTGTCTGGTTACAACTACATGTCTGTTCGTCCACCTATTGTAAAGCGCTGCGGAATTTGACGGCGCTCTATAAATATCATAATAATAATAATAATAATAATAATAATAATAATTGTGGTACAAGTAGAGGTTGTGCAGCTAGATCTAACAAAAATAGAAAAGCAGAAAGTTTCTCATCTTTTGTTACTAAAAAAGAATATCAAAGGGGGGGCGTGTCTGACTTCCGGCGCGAACAGTCGCATGGACTAAGAGCTCCGGCAAAATCCCACCCTGATTAGCTACAAACAAGCTTTCTAAAGCGGTAACTCACGTTAATTACTGGCTAAACTTGTAAGGGCACATACAGCATAGCAGGATGTCACCCTACAAACAACCTAAGATTCAAGACGTGGCTAAAAATAAGAAAAAAGACCGCCACCCTATGAGCCAAGATGGCGCCGAAGATGCTGAGGCTATGTCGGACGGCACCTCAGATCAAGATTCGACCTCCTCAAAATACTCTGACGCCCCGATCACAGAAAAAAGCCTACACAAGATGCTCCAGGAGCTAAGAACGACGATTAAGGCGGATTTTCACCGCATAGATAGCGAACTACGCAGGGAAATTGCGAGCCTGGGAGACCGGACGAGCCATCTTGAAAACAAAACGGGAGATCTCTGCAACGCGCACAATGAAGTTGTAGACAAACTTCAATCTCTCTCAGAAGAAAATGAATCCCTAAAGCTGAAAATGGCAGATCTGGAGGACAGATCAAGGAGGCAAAATATCAGATTTCGGGGGATCCCGGATGATGTCTCCCAAGAAGCTCTCCCTCAAGTCGTGCTCTCTCTATGCAAGGCCTTAGTTCCTGTTTTGCCAGACTCTGCATGGGCCTATGACCGCATGCACAGACTTCCACGTCCATCGCGGCTGTCAACAGAGGTACCCAGAGACGTAATAGTCAAATTCCACTATTATGCTCACAAAGAAGCTTTATTATTAGCAGCACGGAAATTGTCGACCCTCCCGGATCCACATTCAAACATTGCCTTATTTGCGGATTTATCAGCTGCCACCATGGCAAAACGGAGAGAGTTTGTCACCATCACCAAGACGCTGCGCAACAACAATGTGAACTATAAGTGGGGATACCCAACGAAATTGATTGTATGGAGACAGGGATTTTTACCGATCCAAGTGAAGGTATGAAGGCCCTCTCAGAATGGGGACTATGGCGCAACACGGAAGGTGAGGGCATGGCACATGGAGGAGTTTCTCCGAAGAAAATTCGTGCGGACTGGCACATGGCGGGAGCAAATTCAACACAGAAATGAACTACCTTTTGCCTTTCGATTGGTATTTGATGGGCAATGATGGGTATGATGTTGATGTTGTTACCCTGTCAGTTACCATGCGCAAGCACCCAACAAAACCAAAGGAGTAGCTATCCTTTTCCACTCAGACTGGGCATTTACTTTACAAAACCAATATATTGATCCAGCGGGCAGGTTGTTGGCACTAGTCGGCGAGTTAAATGGTATTCAATTAACTCTTGCCTCCCTCTATGCACCGAACGTAGCTCAGTACTCATTTATAAAAAAAGCCTTTCATAAAATATCCCGCCTTAAACAAGGCCACTTAATAATCTGTGGTGACTTTAACTGCACACTAGATCCACAGCTAGACTCACAAGATATTCAAAACAAGCCTCCTAACAAAACATCCATTCACACTAGTGAACTGGTCTCGCGCCTGCTTCACTCAGCTGACCTATATGATTCTTGGAGGAATCTATACCCCGCAGCTAGAGATTACACATATCTCTCACACGTCCACGCTACATACACTCGCATAGACCTTTGTTTAATAGATAAATCTACACTACCACATCTAAAATCTCAAACGATAGGTCAACGTTCATGGTCTGACCATGCCCCTATAGAAACAGTTATTGGAGTCCCTTACCCCGCTAAGGGCCGGGGTAAATGGAGACTTAACGAGTCTATACTAGAGTGCCCAAAAAATCAAAACTCTATAGCCACTGACCTGAATAACTACTTCTCAGTCAACTCCACTGGGGACACCTCTATTGAAACAGTATGGCTCGCCCATAAAGCGGTCATTAGAGGGGAATTTATAAAGTTAGGATCCCAACAGAAAAAACATTTCCGAACAGCGCTTACTGCATTAACTCAGAAACTGGCATCTTTGGAAAATAGCAATAAGTCCGCTCCCTCCAAATCCCTATCTAAACAAATTACCAAAACCCAAGAGGATCTCCGCAAACTGCACGCGCAAGACTATAATAATAATGCACGTAAACTGCAACAACATTATTACCATATGGGTAACAAAGCAGGCAAATTGTTAGCGAACAAATTGAAGACTAAATACCTCCAAACGAAAATTCCCTACATCACTTCTAAAACAAACTCAAAAATTTATGACCCCAACAAAATAGTGGATGAATTATCCTATTATTATGAGGATCTCTATAATTTACAGACAAATACGGACACACATACGCCCAATCTAGAAGAAATTGAAAGTTACTTAACACAAGTAGAACTTCCACAAGTTACACAACAGCAAAATGACCTACTGAGCGCACCATTCACAGAAGAGGAAGTAGCATCTACAATACGTTCCCTCCCAAAACACAAGGCCCCGGGTCCTGATGGTCTCTCAAATTATTATTACATTAAAATGGCACCACAACTGATTCCCCATCTCACGCAAACATTCAACTCCATTCAAAAATCTGGAGTATTTCCACGAGAAATGCTAGAAGCATTCATCATAACCCTACCTAAACCAAACAAACCGCCAACGATTTGTAGTAACCTGCGCCCCATTTCCCTTCTAAACGCTGATGTCAAGCTATATGCCAAACTAATAGCTAACAGATTGAAACCCCTCCTGCCCAACTTAGTTTCCATAGAACAAGCAGGTTTCGTACCGGATAAACAAGTGGGGGACAACACAAGATATTGTATGGATCTGTTGGAATGGGCATTCAAGAATAGAATAAATGGTGTCTTTATGGCCTTGGATGCTGAAAAGGCTTTTGACCGCCTAAATTGGTCTTATATGGTACGTACACTATCAGCGTTCAAGTTCTCAAGCAGTTTCATTACAAGCATAAAGGCCCTTTACTCCTCGCCCTCCACTAAGGTCTTCAATTCAGGCTTTACCTCGCGTAATTTCTCAATAAAGAATGGTACCAGACAAGGCTGTCCACTATCGCCCCATATTTTTATTCTGTGTCTGGAACCATTGGTTAGACTTATCAAAAAATACATCTTAATTCCAGGTCTTCCCACGCCAGCTGGGGAGAAAAAGATCGCACTTTTTGCGGATGATATCATGCTATTCCTCACTGACCCGTCCAAATCAGTCCCTTACGTTGTAAACACTCTGAAAACATATGGTAGAATTTCGTATTATAAAAATAACATCACTAAAACACAAATCCTTCCATTCAATCTAGAGTCCAAAACAGTTGATGATCTTAAGGCACAATTTCCCTTTGAATGGCGTAAAACCTCGATATCCTAGGAGTCAAAATAGCAAACACCCAGAAACAAATAATTTTGGAAAATCATTTAGAGGCCCTCTCAAAACTTTCAAAGCAAGTTGATACGTGGGAAAAGGCCAATGTCTCCTGGCTAGGCAGGATCACATCACTTAAAATGATGGTAATACCCATCATATTATACATGTTTCGGACATTGCCCATAGCTCTCCCAAATGCTCTCTTAAAACGGTTTCAGAAACTTCTAAATGCTCATGTTTGGAAAAAAAACCTCCAAGAATCTCCTTTAGATCGTTGTGGCTCCCTATGGAAAGAGGTGGTCTGAATATACCCAATATCAAAAACTATTATATAGCAACGGTACTAGCACAAGGTGTCGATATTATAACACTCAAAACCAGCCCAGTATGGCTTCATTTAGAAGAAAAATGTGGCGACCTACAGCAAATGTCACATAATCTTTGGTCAAACTTATTCCATAGCTCGCAAGGTATGCTATCGGCATCTAAATTTTTACTTAAATCATGGAAGGCCTGGAGTCCCCTGATATGTCCAAGCCCGGAATTGCTGTTCATTGCTCCCATACAGGCTCTTACGGTCATGTCTCCTGACTTGCCTATGCAACATTGGGTATCTAAAGGCATAACCCATGTGCATTCACTATACTCAATCAAGGGATTAAACCCCTTCCCTACTCTACAAAAGTCCTTTGCTTTACCTTCAGGGGATCTCTTTATGTACTTGAGGGTCAAACACATATTACAATCTAGGTCCGTTCAATATGTTAGCTCTTTAAAAATGTGTAAACTGGGGCGTATTTGTTTCACAGCCCACAAAAAGTCACCTACCCTAAAACCCCTCTCCCTCTGCTATGCATCGCTGGCGGTGAATAATGATGGAGGCGAAGTAAAACTGCCTTATATGCTTCGCTGGGAAAGAGACCTAGGTGAAACTTTTCCTATGGCTACCTGGGTTGATGCAATAGCATACACCAAAAAATCTTCAAAATGTGTTACACATTGGGAAGCATATTTCAAAGTGCTAATGAGGTGGTACATGACCCCATCTAGATTAGGGAAGATATATGTTGGCTCAACAGGTTGTTGCTGGAGATGTACCGACTCAAACGGTACTTTGCTGCATATATTTTGGGACTGTAAAGCCCTAGGCACCTACTGGTTACAAATCCAAAAATTAATCACAGCACTTAATAACCACACTCTTCCGCTTTCACCAGCTACCTATCTCCTCCACCTGTCTCCCATATTACACAGCTTTCCCTCAAGAGCAGCGGTGCTCAATATCCTTGTGGCAGCCAAATTAAGCATAGCTGCCCACTGGAAAACTCCAGCATGCCCCAATATTCAGGAGGTCGTAAATAGGGTCCACAACACATATATCTTCGAAAGGGAGTGGGCTCACAGAGGTAACAACCCAACGTTCTGTAAACTATGGCACAACTGGGAAGCGATTGCAGTTAACATCCACTAATTACCTAATTACCTTATTATAAACTCTGGTAACATATAACTTTGCAAATTTCCCCTCCATCTCCCTCCCTGTCTATAAAATTAAGTTGGTAACTTTACCTTCGAAGTTCATCATATTCATAAGAGTATTATAAAGGTTGCTAATTATGTACTAGATTTTAGCTCACGATTGCAGAACATCTCCTCAGTAATTTGGTATGGCAAAACATAGCAGGCGTAATATCACCTCACTTAGTTGCTCCAATGGCCATTGGAGGGATGCCCGCCTGCCAACGTCAAGGCAGACCCCCCCTAAGCGGGTCCTAACACTGACCCTTCAGCCTGCTTCCTTGAGCTTCTGGCAAAGATATCTCTAATGAGACAGAAAGGGGTATTTTTTATATACACCCCTTTACTTATTAACCCTTAATAGGGAACACATGGGATGGGTAGCAGCATTGTAACCAGGCTGTGTGATACAAAGTAAATACAAATACAAAAAGAGAAGTCCTGCGCTAAAGCAGCAAGGACTACAACACACATCAGCCCCAATATGTAGTAAAAACCAAAGAAAAGAAAATGTTACTTGCGCTTTTTCCTTAATCCCTATGTATATTTAGACAAATGGAGGTCATTTAGTTGCTCCAATGGCCATTGGAGGGATGCCCGCCTGCCAACGTCAAGGCAGACCCCCCCTAAGCGGGTCCTAACACTGACCCTTCAGCCTGCTTCCTTGAGCTTCTGGCAAAGATATCTCTAATGAGACAGAAAGGGGTATTTTTTATATACACCCCTTTACTTATTAACCCTTAATAGGGAACACATGGGATGGGTAGCAGCATTGTAACCAGGCTGTGTGATACAAAGTAAATACAAATACAAAAAGAGAAGTCCTGCGCTAAAGCAGCAAGGACTACAACACACATCAGCCCCAATATGTAGTAAAAACCAAAGAAAAGAAAATGTTACTTGCGCTTTTTCCTTAATCCCTATGTATATTTAGACAAATGGAGGTCATTTAGTTGCTCCAATGGCCATTGGAGGGATGCCCGCCTGCCAACGTCAAGGCAGACCCCCCCTAAGCGGGTCCTAACACTGACCCTTCAGCCTGCTTCCTTGAGCTTCTGGCAAAGATATCTCTAATGAGACAGAAAGGGGTATTTTTTATATACACCCCTTTACTTATTAACCCTTAATAGGGAACACATGGGATGGGTAGCAGCATTGTAACCAGGCTGTGTGATACAAAGTAAATACAAATACAAAAAGAGAAGTCCTGCGCTAAAGCAGCAAGGACTACAACACACATCAGCCCCAATATGTAGTAAAAACCAAAGAAAAGAAAATGTTACTTGCGCTTTTTCCTTAATCCCTATGTATATTTAGACAAATGGAGGTCATTTAGTTGCTCCAATGGCCATTGGAGGGATGCCCGCCTGCCAACGTCAAGGCAGACCCCCCCTAAGCGGGTCCTAACACTGACCCTTCAGCCTGCTTCCTTGAGCTTCTGGCAAAGATATCTCTAATGAGACAGAAAGGGGTATTTTTTATATACACCCCTTTACTTATTAACCCTTAATAGGGAACACATGGGATGGGTAGCAGCATTGTAACCAGGCTGTGTAAGCATTGTAACAGCCTGGTTACAATGCTGCTACCCATCCCATGTGTTCCCTATTAAGGGTTAATAAGTAAAGGGGTGTATATAAAAAATACCCCTTTCTGTCTCATTAGAGATATCTTTGCCAGAAGCTCAAGGAAGCAGGCTGAAGGGTCAGTGTTAGGACCCGCTTAGGGGGGGTCTGCCTTGACGTTGGCAGGCGGGCATCCCTCCAATGGCCATTGGAGCAACTAAATGACCTCCATTTGTCTAAATATACATAGGGATTAAGGAAAAAGCGCAAGTAACATTTTCTTTTCTTTGGTTTTTACTACATATTGGGGCTGATGTGTGTTGTAGTCCTTGCTGCTTTAGCGCAGGACTTCTCTTTTTGTAATATCACCTCACCTTTAGGATGTTATGTTACCAACTGTATATCTGCTCTTGCTATTCTAGTACAAACAAGTGTCAATGCCGTTGCGTGTTATGTCCAGGAATGTGGCTATGGTCGAAACCACAGCAAGTTCAACGCATATTACTTTGGGTGATAATGCGCTTTGTTAATGTGGCATAGGGCAAGAAGATCATGGTTTCCACACTTTCTTGATGTACCAACATGCCTTATTTTGATATGTTATGGCCTACAAGAAGTAATTTGGTTTACGAATCATTGTCTTACATTTCTGTATTATGCACTGTAATTTTTGCATCTGATGTTGATGTCTCTTTTATGTATGAACTTCCTGTGTTTATTTCGACTAATAAAAAAAATATACATTGAAAAAAAAAGAATATCAAATATAAACTTTTATTACTTGTTCCAGTAAAGATGTAATCTACATGTTGATTTGCCAATGCGCTTTCAATACGAAGGAAAGAGGCATTTTGAAGACAAGAATCAGAGAGCATGTTTATAATATCCAAAGAAAATTTGCCAACCACAGTGTATCCAAACACTATTTAGAAGTCCATAATGGGGACCCAAAAGGTATTGAATTCATAGGAATTTATAAGATTAAGGTTCATTGGAGAGGAGGAGATAAAGATTATACTTTAGGTCTAACAGAAATTATATGGATGTTTGAATTAGACACCTTGACCCCACAAGGGTTGAATGTTGACTTTGAAATGAATAAATATGTATAATAATTTTACTAAAATTTCCCTTTTTTTCCTCTTGTTTCTTTCCCCTCTCCAATAATTCCTTATCTCCCTTTAATGAGTATTTATTATCTGCTTTTAACTTCTTAATCTATTTTTATTATTTTAAATGAGTATATATTGTCTATTTATGATTTATATTTGTACTGATTGAACTTATAATGTATTAATAATCTTTCGGAATATATTTTATTTTATCTGGATCTTAATATTATATATTGTGTCTTCCTCCAGTTTACATAGTAACATATAGTGCTATATTGAAATAAGTAGTATGAATATGTGTCGATTTAAAATTAATAACATTTAATTAATTTTTATTTTTATTTTTCTAAATGAGTATTTAGTCTATTTATGATCTATATTTGAGTTATTGAACTAATAATGCAGTAATAATTTTTTGTGATGTATTTTATCAGGATCATAATAGTATATATTGTGCTTTCCTCCAGTTTACACAGCACAAAATAGTACGAACATGTTTTTTATTTATAATGTTATTTTATTAAAGATATATTTTATGAAGAGTTCTTTATCTGGCAAATGGTAAGATACCCGACAAGCAGGATCTATAATGTGTCCACAGAATCTTGGGTAGGGGATAACCCTTGAATATATAATAACTAAGTAGACGGGTGGTGGTCAAAGAGCCCAAATAGGCACATGAGCACCAGTAAAGATTCTGTGAGTCTACCCTTGATGAACAGGAAAATAAAATAAAAACACCTTTATTGTAGGGTATAAATTCCCCTGAAAAAATAAAGGAAACTTATAACTAATAAACACATCTAATGAAAAAAGAGGGGGTGATAGTACTATATCAATATGAGATAGGAGTGGATGATAAGGTAGTTCGTAATAACGTCATCAGATCCTTAGAGTATAGCTATGATCTGCATGAGGGGTGACTGGTGCATACCGATCATAGTATAAGGATCTTGTATAGAGTGGTAGATAGTATCCCTTACAAATGTAGCCTTTACTTGGTATATGATAGGTGAGGGATTTGATACATTTGGAATACTTCAGCGTTGAAGACAGAGTGTCAAATGTACTCGAGAACT
The DNA here is from genome assembly GCF_036172605.1 of Pelobates fuscus. Lineage (NCBI taxonomy): Eukaryota > Metazoa > Chordata > Amphibia > Anura > Pelobatidae > Pelobates > Pelobates fuscus. The sequence continues at coordinate 331,817,786 of NC_086319.1, forward strand.
CCCGAAATTCTATCTGTAGGCAATGGATTTTAGCAAGGGAATATCCAGACCGTTCACTCTAGAGGGAAAAAGTAGACACTAAAGACTTGCTAATCAGAGACTATCTAGGACGTAATGTCAAACAGTATGTAACCATTACGGAAGATATGTAGGCAAAGCCTAAAATGAGTGTCTATAACGATTCCCCTATCAATGAGACTGTTAATGAGTCGCTTAGTTTAATAGGATATGGTGTGGCCGCCGTAGGGACACCTAGATCAGTTCCATACGGGCAGACCCTCTAAATCCTATCTGGGATAAGCGTAGAACATACAGTACTCTTATTCAGTGGGCTATAAACAGGACAGTGAAGGTCAGCTGCAGTACACTGTAATTGGCAGATGGACGCTGCAGGACAGACATACAGAATCTATTAGGCGTACTATCTATCAAATAAGCACCATATTAGAGAATTCTGTAGCTTAGTCTATCTATCAAAATAGGCACCATATGGAGAATACCTGTAGCTTAGTCTCTAAAACAGATGTCTATGCCGCTGAACACAAGGGTTGCTACTGCTCACACTGTTACTGAATAAGCTAAATGAAGAGTGTCATACTGAACTGACTGCTACAAATAAGAGTCCAATACTGAACTAACTGCTAGAACTACAAGAAGCTCCAACCTAATAGAAATATCAAACTTCTATATGAACCTCCTATATATCTCAAGAATCTCCCCCCACCTAGTGAACACACGAAGTGCTAGTGATAAAATAAAAGCATAACCTAACGCACGTTTCGGCGCTATGCAAGCGCCTTTTTCAAAGGTAGATGTGACACTGACACTGGTTCTTATTTTATATTAGTTTACCTTAGATTGGTAGCCAATCCCTGAGCGCATCTCGTTCACACCTCGCGCCAAAATCCCGGATGGGCGGACACTACCGCTTAGTGCCGCCCCTCCACGTCATTTCGGGGGCGTGTTTCAAAAATGAGTATGTGTGTGGAGCATACTCGTATCCCGATGTTATGTGCTATGATTATTGCTGGAGCTTATTAACATATACTGTCAATGATCAGAAGGACGGTTATTGAGCCTCACAGGTCTCCGAAGTCTTAGAGCACCACAATGTACTGTTTAGATAGGGCATCGTAACGGCCATATGTTAAACTATTTCCAAGGAATAGTGCTTCTTGTGACCAAGGGATGGAAATTGTTTGTAACCATTTAAGGAGATGTACTATAGCCCCCAAATAAGGCTCAAAAGGAGAAAGAGGGGGAAGGATTTATATGGAGCCAGCATAAAGTTTATATAATATGATACTATATTATTTTATTACTTTAATGCTCTTATTTAATCCTTATTTTCCTTATTGTCAAATAAATGGATCAAAGCACCGTCTCTATCCTGTCTAGTCTTCATAAGCTGTACAGTACATATATCATTTGTAGGTAAACCATAGAGTTAGTGTCATTATGGAGTGTCACATTGAATGTTAGCCTATATAGATGGTATATCCTTATTACATTTTAGGTGTTGGTTTAGAAAATTACGTTCCAGGTCTACCTTTTTATTTTATTCTTCATTGTCTTATTCTTTTTATTTCACTCTGATTTTATCTCCTATTTTGATTACCCAGCTAGATTCTGTATATGTTTCATATTTTTTTTCCACTACAGCTCTTTTGCTGTGGCTTTATAGAATTGATATTTGTTCCAGCATGTTCCAGCATGTTACACCCTGTGCTTAGAAGTCTTCCGTCATGTTTATTTTAATCTTCTATTACTCCACATGAGGTGGAGGATTCGGTTCCCATGGTCACCATGTATACTAGCAGTTAGGGCATGCCCTTACGCACGCGGTCAACAGTTATAGCGTCACTAAACGCATCACGTTGACACGTGAATGCGCATGTGCACTTGGTTTAATCACTTCTAGGTTCGGGAGCACGGACGGGGACTATCACACACCTATTGTAAGTCACTTATTTATTATTTGATATATATTGATGTATTTTACTGTTTGTTATTTATCTTGATAAAGACCCAGGATGATCGACACAGCTCATGAAAACCCCAAATCCACAATCTCAGTAAATTAGAATATTACATGCAATCAATAAAACAAGGAGTGTACATAGAACAATATTGGATCTCTGAAAAGTATAAGCATGCATATGGACTCAGTACTTGGTTTGGGCCCCTTTTGCAGCAATTACTGCCTCAATACGGCGTGGCATAGAAGCTATCAGCCTGTGGCACTGCTGAGGTGTTATGGAAGACCAGGATGCTTCAATAGCGGCCTTCAGCTCTTCTGCATTGTTCGGTCTCATGTCTCTCATCTTTCTCTAGGCAATGCCCCATAGATTCTCTATTGGGTTCAGGTCAGACGAGTTTGCTGGCCAATCAAGCACAGTAATCCCACGGTCATTGAACAAGGCTTTGGTGCTTTTGGCAGTGTGGGCAGGTGCCAAGTCCTGCTGGAAAATGAAGTCAGCATCCCCATAAAGCTCGTCTGTGGAAGGAAGCATGAAATGCTCCAAAATCTCCTGGTAGACGGCTGCGTTGACCCTGGACTTAATGAAGCACAGTGGACCAACAACAGCAGAAGACATGGCTCCCCAAATCAACAGACTGTGGAAACTTCACACTGGACTTCAAGCATCTTCTTCCTCCAGACTCTGGGTCCTTGGTTTCCAAATGAGATGCAAAAGTTGCTCTCATCAGAAAAGAGGACTTTGGACCACTGAGCAACAGACCAGGTCTGTGTTTCTTTAGCCCAGGTAAGACCTTTCAGACGTTGATTGTTGTTCAGGAGCGGCTTGACAAGAGGAATACGACATCTGAAGCCCATGTCCAGGATTCGTCATGTGTGGTGGCTCTTGGTGCACTGAATCCAGCCTCAGCCCACTCCTTGTGAAAGTCCACAACACTTTTGAATGGCCTTTTCCTGACAATCCTCTCCAGGCTGCGGTCATCCCTGCTGCTTGTGCACCTTTTTCTTCCACACTTTTCCCTTCCACATAACTTTCGATTAATGTGCTTTGATACAGCACATTGAGAACATCCAACTTCCTTCACAATTACCTTTAGAGGCTTTCCCTCCTTATGGAGGGTGTCAATGATGGTTTTCTGCACAACTGTCAGGTCAGCAGTCTTCCCCATGATTGCGATTCCTACTGAACCAGACTGAGAGACCATTTAAAGGCTCAGAAACCCTTTGCAGGTGTTATGGCTTACTTAGCTGATTAGAATGGGACACTGTGAGCCTAGAATATTGCACCTTTTCACAATATTCTAATTTACTGAGATTGTGGAGAGAGAGAGAGAGAGTGTCAGGGTACCTGTGGTCTCTACCTCCGAAAGAGGTAGAGACTTAGCTGTTCCTCCATCCAGATGGTCTGATGGCTCCCTTCCCCGCGGTCTATCCGGTCATGCTAGGCCGGCCGCGAGGGAGTGACTGCCTTTTACAGCATCTAGGCAGGAAGTAGTCATCAGGACACTCCCCCGGAACGACCTGTCAGTCAATTGCTGCAGGACCAATCAAGACGCCTCGGAGGCGTGGTTACTGCTCTGAACAGGGTATTTAACAGAGCTTCTTTCATTAGCTCATTGCCCTGTCGTGGTTCTAGCTTGTTCTAGTCACTCAGTGCTTGTGTATTCTATTATCCCTTTTGGTTTTGACCCGGCTTGTTTACCTTACTCTGCTTATCTCTGTTACCCTTGATTCGGCTTGTCTCTCGCTTACCTGTCTTCTGTTACCCTCGACCTCGGCTTGTCTTTGACCATTCTATCTGTACTACTTACGTTAGTCCGGCCATTCTAAGGTCCGGTATACGTATCTGGCTACTGTTTGTACTCTGCGTGTTGGATCCCTGTCCCGATCCTGACATTACGACAGGGCCAATGGATCCTGCAAGTACAAACAGTAAGCTGGCTGCTCCTGATCCTAGGTTTGAAGCCATGGATCACAGAATGGATCAGATGGCGCTTGCGCTACAGGCTCTATTAGCTTGTGCCAATAACCCACCAGAGGAGATAAGTAATACCCCTGTTTCTCCTGTCGGTTCAGGTCTAGAGGTAGCCACAGTGGGTGCTTCTTCTCACATTACCCCCCCAGTACGCTATGGTGGGGCTCCTGAGAAGTGTTGTGGTTTTTTAAACCAAATTAGTATCCACTTTGAATTGCAACCTCGCTCTTATCCTACAGATAGGGCAAAAGTAGGATTTATTATCACCCTACTCATTGAGAAAGCTCTGAGAAGGGCCAACCCACTATGGGAGAACGATAACCCATTAGTTTATAACTATAACGCATTTGTAGCTGCTTTTAGAAGAACATTTGACCTTCCAGGTAGAAAGGTTAATGCAGCCAGATTACTGTTGCGCCTGAGACAGGAGAACCGAACACTGGTGGATTATGCACTAGAGTTCAGGTCTCTGGCGGCAGAAATCAAGTGGAATGAGCAGGCGTATATGGATGTATTTTTGAATGGCCTATCTGATGTAATCCTTGATGAGGTTGCTACCAGAGAACTCCCTGAGAATTTAGAGGATTTAATTTCGTTCATCTCTCGTATAGATGAACGTCTAAGAGAGAGACAGAACACTCGAGAGAGGAACCAGAGACCTTCTTTTAGGTTAGCTCCCGCTTTTCCAAGTCCTGACTCCACGATATCTTTGCTTACTGAACCTATGCAGATAGGGTATACCCGCCTCTCTGAGGAGGAAAGACAGCACAGGAGAAGAGAGGGTTTGTGTATGTATTGTGGGGCCAAGGGTCATTTACTCTCGAACTGTTCTAACCGCCCGGGAAACGCTCGCACCTAAGTCTCTCTAGAGGACAGGCCTTGGGTGTTTCTATTTTGTCCTCTACTCCTAATTATAAAGATCACAGGCTTCTGCTACCAGTTTCCTTAACTTGGGGGAAGGAAGTAGTAAGGGCTATGGCATTGATAGATTCCGGTGCTGCTGAGAATTTTATCGACCAAGCCTTTGCTAGTAAGAACAATTTCCCATCCCAGCTAACGGAGACACCTTTGGCCGTTGAGGCCATAGATGGTAGACCACTACTAGACCCTGTTATCTTTCGTGAGACCATACCCATTGATTTAAATGTTGGTATCCTACACGTGGAGAATTTATCTCTTATGCTCATTTCGTCTCCTTCCGTTCCCATAGTTCTGGGGTACCCATGGTTGAAAAAACATAACCCTATTATCGATTGGGAGTTAGGAGAGATACTCTCGTGGGGCCAGGGCTGCCAGGATCGGTGTTTGTGCAAGGTTTCTCCATTAGCTAATATTAACATACCGGAGAATCCTACTCAGTCCACAGAAAGACAAATACCAGACCTTTACCTAGACTTAAGGGCAGTGTTTGACAAGAAGAATGCCGATTCTTTGCCTCCACACAGGTCATTTGACTGTAAGATTAAGCTTCTACCCGGCACTATGCCTCCGAGGGGCCATGTATATCCTTTGTCTGTTCAGGAAAACTTGGTTCTAGAGGAGTATATTCGGGAGAATTTAGAAAAGGGATTCATCAGGAGGTCTTCTTCTCCGGCCGGGGCTGGGTTCTTTTTCATTAAGAAGAAGGATGGCACGCTGAGACCATGTATCGATTACCGAGGCTTGAATAAAATAACTGTCAGAAATGCCTATCCTATCCCACTGATTACCGAGTTATTTGATCGTCTTAAGGGCTCCAAAATCTTCACCAAGTTAGATCTCAGAGGGGCTTACAATTTGGTGAGAATCCAGCAAGGTCACGAGTGGATGACGGCATTCAATACCCGGTATGGCCATTACGAATACACTGTTATGCCATTTGGACTATGCAATGCGCCTGCAGTATTTCAAGATTTGATTAATGAGGTACTTAGGGAGTTTCAGCATGATTGTGTTATTGTTTACCTGGACGACATACTAATACACTCTAAGGAGATTGAGACTCACCATAGACAGGTCAGAAAGGTATTACACAAGCTGCTGCAACATGGTCTATATTGCAAATTGGAGAAGTGCAGTTTTGATCAGTCTCAGGGAGACTTTCTTGGATACGTGATTTCTGGGGAAGGTTTTAAAATGGATCCTGTAAAACACCAATCTATTTTAGACTGGCCCTTGCCCAAAGGACTCAAAGCTATCCAAAGGTTTATTGGTTTTTCCAACTACTATAGGCGCTTCATTAAAGGATACTCCTCTATATACTCCTCTATCATTGCGCCTATTACCAATATGACCAAACAAGGGGCTGATACTAAGTTCTGGTCTAAGGAAGCTCTTGGTGCTTTCAAGACTCTCAAGGAACTTTTTGCCTCGGCTCCCATTCTAGTCCATCCTGATACGACTCTGCCTTTCTTGCTTGAGGTCGATGCCTCTGAGACAGCAGTTGGGGCTGTTCTGTCTCAAAGGTTAGGGGTGGATAAACCGTTACACCCTTGTGGTTTCTTCTCTAAGAAATTTTCTGGGCCTGAGAGCAGATATGACATCGGGGAAAGGGAACTGTTAGCAGTCATTAAAGCCTTAAAGGAGTGGAGACATTTGTTGGAGGGGACCCTACACCCTATTACGATTTTGACGGACCACAAAAACTTGTCCTATATTGGGGAGGCTAAGCGCTTATCCTCTAGACAAGCTCGTTGGTCCTTATTCCTGACTCACTTCAATTATGTACTGACTTACAGACCTGGTTCTAAAAACTCTAAAGCCGATGCATTATCTCGCCAATATGAACCTTATACTGTACCTGAACCAGTTCTTTCTTCTATAGTTCCGAAATGCAATATCATTGCTAATACGAATCTCAGGATTCATTCTCCATTACTGGCCGAGATCATTAAGTTGCAACATCTAGCACCTAAACAGACTCCTGCGGGTCGTCATTTCATTCCTCCTGCTCTTCAACTGGAACTTTTACAGTGTTTACATAATAGCAAGATGGCGGGACATCCTGGTATTCGCAAAACTTATGCGTTGATCTCTAAGGACTTCTGGTGGCCTGCTTTACGGAGGGATATTGAGGAGTTCATCGCTGCATGTGAAGTTTGTACTAAAACCAAACAACCCCATACGCTTCCATGTGGATTCCTGCACCCCTTGGAGGTTCCAGAAAAACCATGGTCCTGTTTGGCCATGGACTTTATTGTCGATCTACCTATCTCTAAAAGACAGACTGTTATCCTCACCATGGTTGACAGGTTTACTAAGATGGCACACTTCATTCCCCTGCCTAAACTCCCGTCTTCTCCCGAATTGGCAGAGATATTCGCTAAGGAGATTTTTCGCCTACATGGGATACCCTCTCAAATTGTATCGGACAGAGGCTCCCAATTTGTTTCCCGCTTTTGGAGGTCCTTCTGCTCTCAACTTGGTATTAAATTAAACTTTTCTTCTGCCTATCATCCTCAGTCTAACGGAGCTGCTGAACGTACCAACCAGAAAATTGAACAATATTTACGATGCTTTGTTTCTGAACACCAGGATGATTGGGTCGGTTTGATTCCTTGGGCGGAGTTTGCACACAACAATCTCGTTTGCGATTCTACTCATTCAAGCCCCTTCTTCATGAATTATGGTTTTCATCCGTCTATTCTTCCTTCGGATTCTCCTTCCCAGGGGGTGCCGTCGGTTGATGTTCATGTTGCCAATTTGAGGAAGTTGTGGGATCAAACTCGACAAATCCTTGTGCACAACTCTATGTTGGTTAAGAAACACGCTGATGAACGTAGAAGGGCGGCTCCGGTCTTTGTTCCAGGTGATAGGGTATGGCTGAGCACGAGGAACATCCGTTTAAAAGTGCCATCCATGAAGTTCGCTCCTCGTTATATTGGACCCTACAGGGTGCTGACCCGTATCAATCCAGTTGCGTATCGTTTAGCTCTTCCTAATACCTTACGCATCCCGAACTCGTTTCACGTTTCATTGCTGAAACCACTCATATGTAACAGATTTTCCTCCACAATAGCCCCTCCTCGCTCCGTTCAGGTGGAGGGTCAGGAGGAGTATGAGGTTAACTCTATTATTGATTCTCGAATCTCCCGGGGGAGAGTACAATATCTGGTTGATTGGAAGGGATATGGTCCTGAGGAGAGGAGTTGGGTACCTCAGGAGGATGTTCATGCTCCCCGTCTCCGCAGGGCGTATCACTCTCGCTTCCCATCTCGTCCCGGTTCATTCCGCCCGGTGGGCGTATCTGAGAGGGGGGGTACTGTCAGGGTACCTGTGGTCTCTACCTCCGAAAGAGGTAGAGACTTAGCTGTTCCTCCATCCAGACGGTCTGATGGCTCCCTTCCCCGCGGTCTATCCGGTCATGCTAGGCCGGCCGCGAGGGAGTGACTGCCTTTTACAGCATCTAGGCAGGAAGTAGTCATCAGGACACTCCCCCGGAACGACCTGTCAGTCAATTGCTGCAGGACCAATCAAGACGCCTCGGAGGCGTGGTTACTGCTCTGAACAGGGTATTTAACAGAGCTTCTTTCATTAGCTCATTGCCCTGTCGTGGTTCTAGCTTGTTCTAGTCACTCAGTGCTTGTGTATTCTATTATCCCTTTTGGTTTTGACCCGGCTTGTTTACCTTACTCTGCTTATCTCTGTTACCCTTGATTCGGCTTGTCTCTCGCTTACCTGTCTTCTGTTACCCTCGACCTCGGCTTGTCTTTGACCATTCTATCTGTACTACTTACGTTAGTCCGGCCATTCTAAGGTCCGGTATACGTATCTGGCTACTGTTTGTACTCTGCGTGTTGGATCCCTGTCCCGATCCTGACAGAGAGAGAGAGAGAGAGAGAGAGAGAGAGAGACTATCCTGAGGAAGGTCCCTGTGTGGACCGAAACTTCGATATCTGTATTTGATGAAATAAAGAAACTTTTTTCAACTTAAAAGGACCGTGAGTGCAGTTCCAGACCTTTGTTTATATCTTCATCCCCTGAAAACGAGCACCCGGCAAGTAACAGTCTATGATTGACTTTAAACTTCTTTTGAGCTAGAGTGCAAGGAATTTTTGTGTGTGTATATATATATATATATATATATATATATATATATATATAGGAAACATGGGGGGATGGTTGCACTCACCTAAACATGCTTAAATGGGGTGCTGCTGGGGGCCATATTATATGGATCTTGTGTATTGTTTATTGTATAATATGGCCCCCAGTAGCACCCCATTTAAGCATGTTTAGGTGAGTGCAACCATCCCCCCATGTTTCCTATATATATTTGGGAGTCTAGCCAACTCCTTGGTTTTGCACCCCTCCCTGTTACAGGTGCCTCATCTCAGGTCCCTATTTAGTCTTGTACTGCAGAGAGTCTCAGATGGAATTTTTTCCCAAGTAAGTGGTTAATCTCATAAGAGCAGACATTAGACTGTGAGAGTAGGACCTGCCAAAGATGGGGTACATTGACGTTGTGGCAGGCTTATGCATTGTATGATCATATAATGTAACTAAATCCCCATTTTTTTGCCTAAATTAGGTGTTTTTAAAAAAAAACTTCTACAAACTAATAAAATCTGTCAACATTGAAGTTGCTGTTTAGTGGATAGGAGAGTGCGCTGGATCTTGTGTATTTATTGTATAATATGGCCCCCAGCAGCACCCCATTTAAGCATGTTTAGGTGAGTGCAACCATCCCCCCATGTTTCCTATATATATTTGGGAGTCTAGCCAACTCCTTGGTTTTGCACCCCTCCCTGTCACAGGTGCCTCATCTCAGGTCCCTATTTAGCCTTGTACTGCGGAGAGCCTCAGATGTAATTTTTTTCCCAAGTAAGTGGTTAATCTCATAAGAGCAGACATTAGACTGTGAGAGTAGGACCTGCCAAAGATGGGGTACATTGACGTAGTTGGCAGGCTTATGCAATGTATTCATATAATGTAACTAAATCCCCATTTTTTTGCCTAGATTAGCTGTTTTTAAAAAAAAAAAACTTCTACAAACTAATAAAATCTGTCAACATTGAAGTTGCTGTTTAGTAGATAGGAGAGTGCGCTGGATCTTGTGTATTGTTTATTATATATATATATATATATATATATATATATATATATATATATATATATATATATATAAAAATATATTAGGCATATATGTGATGATTTTTATAACCGTATTTCAGCTTTTGGGGGACTGTCTGACAACCCAGGCAGTCCCCCTGCAGGCATTTCCTTAGCCTGCTGTTCCGGCCAAATCATGGATTTGTCAGTGTGATGATAGGGCCCGGGATGGCCGGACTTGATGGACGAAGATATCCTGGGTTGTCAGGCATTTCCCCCTGAAGCAAATCACCGGGGTAGGTATGTAAAAGGAGGTGCTGCAGCTCAAAACTATTACAGTGTTCTATGCCTCTGCAATAGCTTTTAAGCCCATTAACATGCTGACAGCATAGGATGCTGTAATGCAGTTAACAGGTTCAAAGGGAAACTTTGTGTTTAAAAATGCATGTCTTTTTAATGCACATTATCAATTGTTTCAATATTACGTATTTACCAACATTTGCACAAATCTTTCCTAAGCCCTAAAAACTTACTTTTCAAGAGCTGGTCTCTGCAGCTGATGAAGATTCATTCCTATTTTGATCAACACTTACATCCTTGTTAGTGCTTGTCATTTTCCAATCAAATGCATCTCATTAAAAAGTGATGAGGACAAACATTTTGTCCAAAGCTTCTCCTGGAAATGGGTGATTTTATTGAGATTTAAGGATTTGTATAAACATTTCATACTCTATGGCTATATTAGTTAATGTAGCTTTTAAGTATTTATGTTTATATAGCCATTAAAAATGTGCCTTGCTCTATAAAGATACAGTGAAGTTACATTCATATCATTCTCAGTCAGCAGCAAGATAAGATGGCTTGGCATTATGCATCACATAAGCTGTTTGCAAGTGGTTGTGTCACTATGTTTTAACTCACACCAGCCTAACCAGGTTGTAACCGATCATGCTAGGAGTTGTAATCCAGCACTGACTGGCAACTCTTTGCACCTGATTTTATTGGATATAAATTTCCAACAGAGTTGCATGTATTTTTTTTTTCTTACTTCTGCACCGAAGACATACATAAGAAAAATAGTATTCTCTTTATAAAGGAGTTACTGTTGAGTTTGAGTGTTAAATGAGTTCCTTTTTTGTTAAAAGTTCCTTTTCTATTTTTTTTTTTTAAACTAAAAAATAATTCCTAACTTCTAATCTAATATTAATATTTCAAAGTGAGGGGTTTTGTGGAGAGGGAGAGGGAGGAGACTTACCAGTCGGCAGAATCAGTTGAGGGCCCCTGACTGTTTTCCCACTCTCTCTCTCCATGTTTCTGGTGTTGTGTTCTTGGTGTCTTGTTTTCTTTTGTTTGTGTTGTCATAGCTTGGCGGGCTTTCCTGGACAGCGCAGTTGAAAAATGCACTTTGGGGAGAAGACAGCCAGCACTTAGCCGGCTGTTGAGACTCGTGGAACAAAAGGTTGGGGTAACTGTCTGTTGGGTAACTGCCCAACAGCTGACAGAGTTGGACATAGTTTAAAATTGGTTATGTTAAATAAAGCTGTCGCCGTTGCCCTTATTCACTACAAGAATGTGTCACGTGTGTTATTGGGGGGCAACAGTTAAGGGGGGCAGGTATGGGTCAGCAGTCATGCACAGTACGGATATTACTAGCCAGCAAGATAGTGTTTCAGCTGGCTGACTGTCCAGAGAGGTGTAATCACAAAAAAGGCTATCACCACCAGAAGGAAGCATTTTAAAAGGTTTCAAGGGCAGGGTCTTTGCTCAATGACCACTTCAGTAAGATGAAGTTGTTATGGTGCTTTAAATCAATAGTTGGCTCATGAAATGTGAGTCCCTAGATGATTATCTATTAACCTCTCAAATTACATTGGAGGAGACAGCATGTGGCCTTTTTAGAAAACAGGATTAATGCAATTCTGCACAACCTATCTATCCAGCAAATAGTATTCTTTTCAATCAAACATATTATAAAATCTGGTCCCTAAACAATATGACATATACCTGGGAAACAGTGGCTTTGTCAGATAAATCTGAAAATAAATTAAATATCAAATAGCAATATTTTATGTAAAAATAGGCTAAAATAGCCAAGCTGTGACTGTAGCTGAGTTGAAGAGTTTTTCCACAACAGTGCATTTTTCCTAAATTTTGCATTATCAAGGGTTATTTACTAAAGTGAGAATTTAAAGTGAATTTCAAATTTAAGGTCAAAATAGTTGAATTGGAAAAATGATGTAACTCAGCTATGCTTCCAGTTCAGCTACTTTGGCTTTGAATTTGAGATTCACTGTGTTTTCACCTTTTTAATTCTCACCTTCACATGACACTGTTAATTTTCAATTCATAGCAATGCAGTATTTAGTGAACAAACCCTGTTTGGCAAAAACAAATAAATTAAAACAGAACTGTATTGGTCCTTCTCCGTTTTCCAATAAACCCGTGCCCCCATATTTGTCGCCAAGCTATTTAATAAAAGCAATCTGAAAAGGGCCCTGCTATTGCAAATAATTCATCTCCCATCGGTAGTGCCAGGAATGCAGCTTTGTATACAGTATCTCTTTAACAGGGATGAATTTGGAATTGCCAGAACCGAATTGTCACTAATTCCCGGAATCAAGTATATCAAGTTGGCTATTTACTACAAACTGTGGAAGGCTTTTAGAAAACATTTCAGTTTGTATTACAATAGCATTAAAATAAATAAAAACTAAGCAGAAATCCATTAAATTCCTTACTAACCATGAATGATTTGGGAATCATACCATATTTCAATAGTAGTTACTATAATAATAAACTAGTTATCATGGCTAGGGAGATTGGAAGTATCCTAGGGCTATTATATCCTCATGGTATACCAGATGTCATGATGATTAATTCAGACTTCTCACTCTATAAGTAGCGTGAAAAGAGTTTGTGTTGTATTGAATTAGGGTTCTAAAACTTCCTTCTTCTACCCCTAGCCCTGTGCTGATACATACAGGCAAAGTGTTGAATGGTTCAAGAACCACATCCATTGGTCTTAGGTACAGCTACCCCAACCCACTATAGTGCCCATAAATCCAACCAGGCCTATAGCGAGAGAAAATGACCAGTCTGCTAAAATTAACCCCTTAAGGACTGAGGCAGTTGTACGAGTTGTGATCAAAACAAAACGTAAATAAAACGTTGAATTTGCGCTATATGTCTGTTTAACCAGAATTTACCTCTTCCATAATAAATTCACACACACTAGTTATATATAATTTTCTTTAGGAGAAACCGGGCTTTTATGTCATAGCAAAGATTTATATATAAAACATAATTGAATGTTATATAGTGTTTACGCTATTTATATGACTGCTTTTTCTTTTGTTTCCCTTTCTTCTCATAATTTAGTTGTCACTCCCTCCTAGTCAACTTTTTTTTTTTAAGTCGACTGTCATTACATAAGAGCAAATCACTTTTGAGGAGACTCCTAGATTAATATTTCTTCAATTAATTTAATTGGTATTGTTTTCTGCTATTTAGTGTATAGTGCAAGTGTAGCTCAGCTATAACCTTTAGCCTTTGACCAATCTAACATTAGTCTGGTCAACTAATGAATGGTTTAAAATAAACAACCCAAAAGAACAATACCAAACAAACAGAAAGCACTTTTTCAAAAGTCGACATTAATTAGAGCTTGTTTTTTTTTTTTTTAATATTACGATCTTTTTCATGGTAAAGCAAATTATATGTTAGCCATAGGCATGCTTTGGAATAATACTCAGATAAAAGCCCTGTATTCAAGCATTTTACAGGTCAGATAGAAAAGCAAAAAATAAGTAAATAGAAAAAAAATAGAAGCTATGTTTGACTAATGTTTTATCCATTCATGAAGCATATTGTTAAAGCAGAATGAAAACAATGTAGATTGTGAATGTAACTCGGAATTTTTACACAGGTACAAAATCACTGACATTGCCATATGAAAATCAAACTCAACATCTGGAAAGCTAGGTCTTACTTAGGAAAAAATTACAAAATTGCATTGACATTAACTTAATTAAATGAAAGAAAGTACTTTTTGTGAACATCCACCATTTTCCTATTTGATTCTCTTGCTATACCGAGGAAGCATAATAATTTAACGTATGGGGTCTTTTGCAGAGCAATACATGTGACAAAAGAAACAAAATAGTCTTAATAATAAGAAAAACAATATTAATAACCTGCAACACTGGCATGGACGCTGACGAGGACTGCAGCACAGTAAATATAAATGGTGTACCACATGACCAGAACGGCACATCGCAGAGTAGAGAGAGTGCGGACTATTCGAATTTGGCGTTTCTTATCTACATTTGCAAGCAAGTATTGTCAGCTTCATCTATAATGAATTCACCACATTTTTAATCTTTATTTGTGCCATAATAAATTGAAGGTATAACACCATTGTGGACCCCTTGGTTCTATTCATCTTAAAATAACAGAATTGTGTGGGGTGTTTACCCCTCTCCCTACAAGTGATACTTACCCAGAGCCAGGGAACAGACTCAGGTAGATGTGAGTTTTCTCCTTTAGGGGGATTATAAATAGGATTTTATACATACAGTATGCACTATTTTATCTTTTAGGATATACAAATCTGGGATATCATTGAATATAAGAATTATTATTTTTTTTATTATTGTTTTCACTAGTTTATATACTTGATTTAATATATATTAGCATTAAATATTATTCATTTTAATTATCAATAAGCGCAAATGCATTCTCATTTAAGTACACATGTGAATATGGAGTGTTTGCTGCTGTTTTCTGCTTTTGTACCATTTATTTAGCACTTTAGTAAGAAACGCCTCAATCTTTATTGAGATTTATTATAGTGGTTATGGTTTTTGGAGTGTTCCTCCTTTAACAATAGCATATTTGCAATTACTCAGCTAAAATAGTCAGAGGGTGGCAAGGTAAGATATAGATAGACCTTTGAACACATTTCATGATAGTTGAGGAGGTCCAACAAGAGAATGGTACATATCAACAATAAGTGCTAATTGGGTAAGTAATGCCACGATGATAGAAGAATGGAACTTGTGTTCAAGGAAGAAAAAAAATATGACAGTTATGCAATCCCATTTATTATTATTATTATGATATTTATATAGCGCCATCAAATTCTGCAGCGTTTTACAATGGGTGGACGAACAGACATGTAGTTGTAACCAGACCATTTACAACCAAATCCAATAATGTCCTCCGTCAGTTGTTAGTGGACACCTAGAACGGAAAGGGAGAGAAGGAGAAAGGTCATGGAGAAATATAACCTAAAGTGTTGTTGGTAAACGTATCATAATCAGGCAACTACTCCAGTAGGTGTCTTAGACGGAAGACTAAGTTAAATATCTGCAAAATTCATAAAAACAATGCAAACGGACCATTGTTTTGTCATTTTATAAGAAAATCTATTGAAATGTTAGACTAAAATAGCCCACAGCATGTTTAGTATGTCTGAATGTCTGAATGTCATGCAACAGCACATTTATTTAGTTCTGCAGACAAAAACTGATAAATAGAGGAATTTTATTTAGCTTAAACCAAGCCCCCTCATGACCCCAAGACAATACACAAAGCCTTAGCAGGAAGTGTATTACTGTAATGCATGGCTAATTTTAATAAAGTGAACTAAGCAGTATGGCCAAGCAAAAGGCACAGTAACCAATCAAAAGTTAATGAAGCATGCAGCCAGACGCAGTTCTATTTAATTTATAACCTAAGGTGCTTTGATGTTTTGAAGAAAGCACTTCCACCCCTGCTAATTCTAATATAGGCTTACCTGCTCAGACATCAGAGAATGGTACTGGAAGTAAAAATTGAGCACTAAGCAAATTGACTGTCACTTAAATTAACTCATTCACATCGCAAAGAGTAAACCATAGACGACATTGGAGTATTTTATTGTATATTAAGACTTTTCTAAAGAGGATGGCTTAAGCAAACTGCCTTATTGAATTATTGATTATTCAATTCAGCAAACAGCCATATAGAGAATATGGATCTTTTCATAATTTGTGTGCTAAAAAAGCATTTTTTTTCAAAACTATTTAATATATTTTCCATAGTAACTATAACAAAATACAATCTAAACAATAAAAATGAGGGACTAAAAATGACAATTATCATACAATAAGAAATAGTGAATGTTCAAGCAATCATTTTTTACTTAAATAAAATAATACATTTACAAAAAGAGAATGCCTCATGTGTCTTTCTTTATATAGCGTGTAAGTTATAAAAGTTTTTTTAAAAGTAGAACTACCACAATTTTTGTTTTAATACTGTGCATTATATTCTGTTTTAGAACTGTCCTTTTTTTTCATTGCATTTAAGGTAACTCCAACATATGGGTAAGTAACAGACAATACCGGTAAGGTGGCTTCATTTGTGTAACTTCTGATGCAAATAGCCTTTTTGCATCCTTGCAAATAATGTCTACTTAAGTTCCTCCCGTGACATTAGACCAGGCTTCCCTAAACTCCGGCCCTCCAGATGTTGCTGAACTACAACTTTAAGGAAATAGGCTGAGAATCATGGGAGTTGTAGTTCAACAACATGTGTAGGGTCGGAGTTTGGGGAAGCCTGCATTAGACTAATAATACACATATATTTATTTTTTTTTTTTGCAAAATGACCCATTTGATATTATCGGTGCTTTACAATACATATGGCATGATTGGTGTTAGTTGGAACTGTTCACTTATTTGACTAAGGAATTTCATTGTGAAGTGACATATAGTGAATGAAAACACATCTCACCGGTTCAATAATTCTTTCACAAAGCTGTGTGTCAGCGTATTCCACTGTTGCTAGTTTTCTTCTTTCTTAGCTATATCCCTCCCCAATGGCTACTTCTGGGAGCTACAATCTGAAAGCTATGCTTTCTATAGTAAGGGGACATTTTCAATATCTCAATGTGTTATAAAAAGAAAAGACACCGTAAAGGAGGCTTAGCACGTTTGAGATCCATTTCATCTCTTCAATAGCAATGACCTCTTACTTAGACATATTGCAGTGTGTCAAAAACACAGCGCATCTCTGAACTCTTCATTCTGTAGCAAACTGGTTTACTGAAAATGATCTGAATGACTGTAACAATAACAGTAAACAGAAAAATGCCCTCAAGGTATTCATTTTCCCCTCTGGCTACAACAGACTATGAGAGGAACAATTTTATATGATCTGCTTTATTATATCAGTTGAAGAATGTAAGCTCATATGAGCAAAGTTTTTTGGGTGAGGTCAAGCAAGTCCGTGCGAGTGAACACTATACGATGCCTACCTAGTTTAGACTGATTAATAAAGGGTATGCCAAATGTGGCTTCATATTTGACAACATTTAAATAAACCATCAAAAAAATACCTTCTTACCTAAATGGAAACTATTGGTATCATCGATTTAGATTAACAACTGCATTTTTTTTTATTTATTCAATTAATTAAATGTAGGTGTTGGTTTCATTTTGTATTTGTGAATTGCTTAAGGCTTAACAAATGGAGTTTGGAACAGAGGATTGTGGGGTACGTACGATTGGGTGACTCGGTTTGCTTTAATATGGGTGTTTCCTGGTTGTTCTGTGGCAAGGTACATGGGTTTGTATTGCCACTAGTGTACTGCATTTCTCACTACATACCACACGGGAGCATTTGACACACTAGTGGAAAGAATTGCCCCCTTTTTCTTTTGAGCGATTTTATACTTGTCTCCAAGGTAGGTGATAACCATAGACTTGGCCCACCCCGTATAATGTTAATGTTATTATTATTATTATTATTATTATTATTAAGATTTATATAGCACTAACAAATTCCATAGTGTTTTACACTTTACAATAGTATAAGTGTTAATAGAGAAAATTTATGCCAAACTTACCGTAATTTTCTTTTCCTGGCTATTTCTCATGGCAGCATCACTTATGGGTAGCTCCTCCCTTAGCAGTCACAGGACAGGAATTAATTAGATTAATTAATTAGACTGATAGGTATAAAGAGTCCCTCCTCCCCTTACACCACAGTCCAATTATAAAGCTGAAAATAAAAAATGGGCGGGAACCCTGATGCTGCCATGAGAAATAGCCAGGAAAAGAAAATTACGGTAAGTTTGGCATAAATTTTCTCTATTCCTGGCTAATCATGGCAGCATCACTTATGGGTAATACCCAAGCTCACAAAATTAGGGTGGGAATAAAATTATGATAAAACACACAGAACAAATTATTATGCTATGACTGAATTTAATATCAACGGGACAAAGAAACCGTAGACAAGACACTCTTCCCAAATGAGGTGGAAGGAGCATCCACATCAAGTTTGTAGTGTTTCATGAACGTCATCGGGGAAGACCAGGTGGCTGCCTTGCAAATGTCATCGTATGGAACCTCTGCCCAATTAGCCCAGGAAGTTGACAATGCTCTGGTTGAATGAGCCTTTATCTTCAGTGGAGGAGAGCGATCTTTATTGAGATAAGCCTTTCTGATTACAAGAGCAATCCAACGCTTCAATGTAGATAGAGAGGCTGCCTCACCTCTCCTGGCCCCTGAAGGCAAAACGAAAAGCTGGTGAGTTTTCCTGTAAGGAGCAGAACGTTCAAGGTACACAGACAGGCAGTCCATAACATCCAAACGATGCCACTTGATCTCCTCTGGTGAAGAAGGATTGGGGTAGAAGGATGGCAGGACCACCTCTTGAGATAGATGGAAACGAGAGACCACTTTAGGCAGAAATGCTGGATTAGGTTTCAGGCACACCCTATTGTGGTAGAATTGGAGACAAGAAGGCAGGGTGGAGAAGGCCTTGATCTCTGAAATTCTCCTAGCGGAAGTAATTGCTACTAAGAACAATGTTTTGTAAGTTAGGAGGACAGCATCCAAATTCTCAAGAGGAACGAATAGAGACAGGTAGTCGAGAACAAGCGGAAGGTCCCAAGGAGGGGTAGTGGATCTCGAAGGCGGTCTCAACTTGAAAGCTGCCTTGAAGAATCTGGAGATCAATGGGTCTGATGACCAAGAGGTGTTGCACAAAGCTGACAGGGCCGAAGACTGAACTTTAAGAGTGCTGATGCTAAGACCCTTATCCAGACCTTCTTGCAGGAACTCCAAGATTTCAGTGTTGCGAGGGCGTATGAAGTCAACTCGCTTGGCCGAAGCCCATTCCTGAAACACATCCCAGAGTCTATGGTAGCATGAAGACGTAGAAGCCTTCCTTGAGTGTAAGAGAGTATTGACCACTGCTTCTGAAAGGCCTAATTGTTGAAGTCTTTCTTTTTCAAGACCCACACCCCCAATTTGAGGAGTTCCGGATGAGGATGGGATATTGGACCCTGCGTTAGCAGATCCTTCAAAACAGGCAGGGGCCGAGGCTGTTCCTGGCTCAGCGTTGACAGTAGGGGAAACCACGGCCTTCGAGGCCAAATCGGGATTACGGCAATAACCTTTTTCCCTTCTGCCCAAACTTTTCTCAGGAACCTGGGTATCATGGGTAGGGGAGGGAACGCATACCCCAGATCGAACGACCAAGGAAGAGATAGAGCATCCTGGCCCAGCGCCTGACTCTCTGGGTGGAGGGAGAAGTAATTCTCCACCTGGCGATTCCTGAACGAGGCAATCAGGTCGATCTGGGGCATGCCCCACCGACGGGTGATCCAAGCAAAAACTGACTGGTGAAGTTTCCATTCTCCCGGGAGAATTTCTGATCTGCTGAGAAAATCCGCCGCTATGTTCTCCGAGCCTGGGAGATAGATAGCCTTCAGTCCCTGGAGATGGAGCTAGCTCTTTTAAGAGCGGCTTGCTCCTTGTGCCTCCCTGGTTGTTTACATAAGAGGCCACCGCTCGGTTGTCCGTCTTGATCAACACCCAGGAATTCCTGATCTTTGGAAGGAACACCTGAATGGCCTTGGAAACAGCTCGCAGTTCGCTTAGGTTCGAGTGGAGCCGACTTTCTTCTCGAGTCCACCACCCCTGAGTCCATGAGGAATCGAGGTGGGCACCCCAACCAGAAGAACTGGCATCCGTCGTAATAACGGTCCACGGAGGTTCTTCCAAGGGAAAACCCTTTGCTAGGTTCTTCCCGTTCCTCCACCAGTCCAACTCTCTTCTTACTGGCAGGGGCAGAGAAATTTTCTGATCCCAATCCGTTTTTTCTCTGTCGAACTGGAGAAGAAAACAACTCTGTACAGGGCGAAACTTCCATTGGGCCCACTTCACCAAACCTATCGTAGACGTCAAAGAACCCAGGAGACTCATGACTTCCCTTGCCGAGGCCTTTTCGAGAACCTGGAGCTTCTTGACTTTGTCTTGTAACTTCATGACCCTCTCTGGAGACAAAAACACATGAGCAGAAATGGTATTTATCACCGCTCCGAGGAACACGATGGTCTGAGATGGAATCAGGGAGCTTTTTTCTATGTTGAGAAGCCACCCGTGATCTTGCAGGATGTTCATTGCCATTAATGTATGATGCTCCACTATTCCTTGTGAAGGCCCTACGATGAGTATGTCGTCCAGGTAATGGAATATCTCGATACCTCTCATCCTTATGACGGCAATCAGAGAGACAAGGACCTTCGAGAAAGTCCTTGGCGCTAAGCTGAGACCAAACGGAAGCCCTCGGAACTGGAAATGTCTTCCTAAAGCCCAGAACCGAAGGAACTGCATGTGATTGCTGTTTACAGGGATTTGGTAGTAGGCGTCTTTTAAGTCTATGGAGGTCATCCAATCTCCTGGTTTTACGCACTTTAGGATAGTCTGTAAGGATTCCATTTTGAATGTCCTTACGTCTAGAAAGGCGTTCACTCCTTTTAGGTTCAGGATGAGACGCCACTTTCCCTGGGGCTTTGGGGCCAAAAACACAGTGGAATACATCCCCTGGAATCTTTCGTGAGAAGGGACTTCCTCCAACACCTTCTGTCCCAACAGAGTGGAAATGCAAGTCCTCATGGCCCTTCCTTTGACACCTGACACTTTTGATTTTTTGAAATGGGCAGCACGTGGACGAGAGGAAAATTCTATCCTGTAGCCTTCTTTTATGATTGAGGTGACCCACTCGTCTGTGACATTTGCGGCCCACACCGGGTAAAAGAACTGCAGTCTTCCACCCACCGTACCCGGATGGGCCCGAGGACCTTCAGAAGGTCTTCCCGGAGGTCCTGGCACCTCTACCTCTGGAAGCCTTATTGGAGTGAGAGAAGGACTTCCACGAAGAGTTCCTGGAATACTCCCTTCCGGGCTTGTAGCTTCTACTGTCCCGAAAGGACCGATCCTTAAATCGCCTGGATTTCCAGGAGGAGGAAAAACCCTTTCTGCTGACTTGTGGAAGAAACGCTTTTTTCCCATCAGCCGCTTTCTGAATGGCATCCTCCAGGATCTTACCAAACAGGAGGTCCCCTTGGAACGGTAGACCACACAAGGACGCTTTGGAGGCATAGTCCGCCCCCCAGGAATGAAGCCATAAAGCCCTTCTGGAGGCCACCGATAGGGCCATACCTTTGGCAATCATACGAGTGATGTCCAGGGAGGCTTCAGAGCAAAATTCAGTAGCAAGGCTCAAATCCTTGAGACTTCCCAGGAGATGTTCTCTACGGACACCTTGATCAATATCTTCCTCCAAATTAGCGAGCCAAACTCGTAAGGCCCTGGAGAGAGTGGTCAGCGCCACTGCCGGATGAAGGGCGGAGCCTAGCGCCAGATAGGCTTTAATTAGGTCACCATCCATTCGCTTTTCCATAGGTTCTCTTAAGTATGCCATGGAGTCTATAGGAAGCGTGGTCTTTTTAGCCATATGGATCACTGCGGCATCAACCTTGGGAACCGAATTCCAAAGGCAGCAGTCCAAGGATAAGTCCTTGTGAATTTGTTTTTCAAGGTGGACTTCCTCTCCGGCTTATTCCACTCCTGAAGGATCATGTCCTTTATAGAGGAATGCACTGGGAACGTTGGTCTATTAGGTTTCAAGTCCTCAAAAAACCTGTCAGCCTCTCTCAATTCAGACTTTTCTTCCGTGAGGCTAAGAGTGTCTCTGAGGAGGGTAATAAGCCGATCTACAGATTTAGAGTCCAGAGACCTGGAGGCATAGTCAGCCTCCTCCTCCCCCTCATCAGAGACCTCCCACAGGTCCGGATCCTCCTCAGAGCTGGAAGACTGAGGTTCCGCTCTGCGTCTCTTAGGAGGGCCACCACATCCCGTGGTAGACTTAAAGCCCTCAGCAATTGCACGGGAAATCCAGAGCTTAAGGTCATCCTGCGGTGAAGTCTTACTGGGGACATTAGCCGCCTCCGACAAGCATTCCCTGCAGAGGTTCCTTCCAGGTGGAGCAGGTGATGAGCAATTAATGCATTTATTGGACTTTTCCCTTGATTTCCTCGCTGGGGAATCCAGATGCTTGCTGGGGCTGAAATAAAGCCATATATGACATATATTACAGGCTTAGTTTGGCACTCTTTTTAACAACCCCCCCCAATAGAAACATTGAATGGCTCACCTATGTTTTCTAGAGAGGGATCTTGCAGAGGCAGAGGGGGAATCCATACTACAAGGGAGAACCAAAGGGAAATTCAACACACAATACCTAACCAAAAGGTCAGAGCAGACTGACCAGCAGAGAGAGAAAATAAAATAAACCTTAAACAAGAATTATCAGGAATCCTACCTTATAACCCCCCCAATTGACACAAAAGTCCTCCAGGCAGCCAAGAAACAGCAAAGGGCGAACTGCAGGGGAGCCAGGAACGAGATCGCTCGAACAGCTGATGCAGCGCACAATCAGACTGTCAGAAACTGCCTGTTTAAATAGAGCTGGGGAAACCATCCGGTCCGCGCATGCGCAGACCGCTGGAACACACGCCGTGCGTTCCAAACGCTTGCGGCCAAGGAAAATCACTTCCGGGTTCGCCGGATCCGGCCGCGAGCACCAGCCTGTCTGCTGGAACGCAAACTGTGTCCCAGCCTGCGACGCCCGAACCCCCAGGAAGCCCCAGGCAGTCGGGGAATAGCCCCATGGGCCAGAAGGCATAGCCACCAATCCAGGAGACCCCACAGGGAACCGGACAACACACCAAACCACAGGTAGGACCACTCCAGGGCCCCATAGTATGGATTCAAAGAACTGCCAGAAATAGGTGCGGGGGGGGGGGGGATTTTGGACCCAATTAAGAGGGGCAAGCTGATAACAAGGGGAATTTTTAAGGAAGACCAACCCCATCAGACAAATAGAAAACCAGTGTCTCCCTCAGAACACCTAAATCCCACGCAGCGGTTCAGTACTTACACAGAACCTGACCCAGTTAGTCCTGCTCATGCAGGCTGTTTACTGGGGCCTTCAAATGAAGAGAGGCTGAACTTCATTTGGAACGAACCCACGACAAACGCAGGAAGGTGGCCATAAAAGAAAAAGTTAAAAGTCCTGTAGAACTTGCTAAGGACAGGAAAAAAGACTGTGGTGTAAGGGGAGGAGGGACTCTTTATACCTATCAGTCTAATTAATTAATCTAATTAATTCCTGTCCTGTGACTGCTAAGGGAGGAGCTACCCATAAGTGATGCTGCCATGATTAGCCAGGAAATTGAGTTTATTTGGGGATGTGAAAACATAAATAAATCAATGACACTTTATTATAAACAGGCTCTCAAGGACTAACATTAAAGAAACCTCCTAATTTGATTGGCATACACTAATCTCTCTATTTTTAATCTTTGCTTGTTTTTAACAGACAAACAATTGAAAAATCATACATGGTTATTCACTAAACTAAAAATTATGGATAACTGCAATTTATATTTATAGATGAATTGCAGAAATCCTCACATGTTTTTTTATGAGACCCCCCTATTCCAATTTTACTAATTAACAATTGGGAACCAAAAGAAAAATGTTTTTTTTTTTTTTTTGGGGGGGGGGGGGGGGGGGCATATTTGCTATTGCATATTTTTTGCATGTCAAAGCCATACACAATAACACTAAATTTCATGAAACTGCATGGTCTCTACTTAAACAACATTTTATTAAAAAATAATGCTAACATATTTAACCATGAAAGGTCTATATTTAGTGTGCTTTTTGTTTCCAAGCACATCCTTGGGTGTTATTTTTGTTGTTGTTGCTATTTTCAGTTGTTGACTTGCTGGAGAAAATGTGAGAATGCACATATATGCACAAAGCCTGCAGCAAAGACCCCAATCCTAACTTCAGATTTGAGGATTTTTACACAATCCAAAAGACTTAATTGGAGCCAGGAATGACCCCTGCAAGCATTTATTTGCGTCACCTTTACTTTATTGTAGTATTTTTCTAATAAAAGCAGCAAGAGATAGCTTAAGTGGATGAATGACAACTTTTTATAGCATTTAATTGTAGGTCGAGGTGCATAATTTATTTTATACATTTGCTCATGTATTTTTTAGTCCAGTATTAGCAGTAGGTTTAATTTTAACTCATTTAATTTGGACACTTTCATCTGCACATTTGGAGATCATAGATATAAAAATATATATGGACAAACATATTGCCACACACTCCTTAATTATGGAGTGCCATGGAGCACTTTTACAATATACAGCGGCGAAACAACATGCCAGTGAGGCGCTTGATTTGCGACAGCCCGACACGTTGGGATTAAACACTCCTAATGTTTGACCGCCTGCTCCAACAAGAAAAAGCTGTTAACGAGTATTTGTATGACCGGGGTGCTAGGACAGCCTCTGCAGAGCTGGGAATTTTGTTGCCACGTTACTGGACACTCATGCGCAATGCCTGTAGGCTCATGCGTCCTTTTGAGGAGATGACAAACCTAGTCAGTCGCACCGAAGGCACCATCAGCGACATCATACCATTTGTTTTCTTCCTGGGGCGTGCCCTGCGAAGAGTGCTGGATCAGGCCGTAGATGAGCGTGAAGAGGAAGAGTTGTGGTCACCATCACCACCAGAAACAGCCTTATCAGTATCGCTTGCTGGACCTGCGGCAACGCTGGAAGAGGATTGTGAGGAAGAGGAGTCAGAGGAGGAATGTGGCTTTGAGGAGGAGGAGGAAGACCAACCACAACAGGCATCCCAGGGTGCTCATTGTCACCTATCTGGTACCCGTGGTGTTGTACGTGGCTGGGGGGAAGAACATACCTTCAGAGAGATCACTGAGGACGAGGAACAGGACATGAGTAGCTCGGCATCCAACCTTGTGCAAATGGGGTCTTTCAGGCTGTCGTGCCTGTTGAGGGACCCTCGTATAAAAAGACTGAAGGAGTATGACCTGTACTGGGTGTCCACGCTACTAGACCCCCGGTATAAGCAGAAAGTGCCTGAAATGTTACCGAATTACGGCAAGTCGGAAAGGATGCAGCAGTTCCAAAATCAATTAAAAAGTATGCTTTACACAGCGTATAAGGGTGATGTCACAGCACAACGGGAATCTAACAGGGGAAGAGGTGAAAGTAATCCTCCTCCTCCCACGACCACGCCGGCAAGGACAGAACGCTTTACAGATGTGTTGTTGATGGAGGACATGCGGAGCTTTTTAAGTCCTACGCATCGCCACAGCCCTTTGGGGTCCACCCTCAGAGAACGACTCGACCGACAGGTAGCAGACTACCTCGCCTTAACTGCAGATATCGACACTCTGAGGAGCGATGAACCCCTTGACTACTGGGTGTGCAGGCTTGACCTGTGGCCTGAGCTATCCCAATTTGCGATAGAACTTCTGGCCTGCCCCGCTTCAAGTGTCCTGTCAGAAAGGACCTTCAATGCAGCAGGAGGTATTGTCACTGAGAAGAGAAGTCGCCTAGGTCAAAAAAGTCTAGATTACCTCACCTTTATTAAGATGAATGAGGGATGGATCCCCAAGGGACTGACAGTGGGCGATACATTCGACTAAAAAAGGCCTGATGAGGGGGACTACTTAACACACCACTCCTATCTGGTGGCACATTAGATTGCATGCGCAGTGCCCCAAATTTGAAGTAGGAGGACCGACCAAGCATCTTTTTCCATCTCCCGCTTCCTAAAATCGATGCCTTATATACACGTCCCCTGATTGGGGACGTAACAGGGATTAAACTGATAGGAGTGGTGTGTTAAGTAGTACTATTCCTATCTGGTGGCACATTAGATTGCACGCGCAGTGCCCCAAATTTGAAGTAGGAGGACCGACCAAGCATCTTTTTCCATCTCCCGCTTCCTGGGTGGAGGAAGAGAGACCTTCTATGACATCAGTGAGGACATGGAATGGGACATGGCTAGCTTGGTATCCAACCTTGTGCAAATGGGGAGTTTGCGGTTGTGCAAATGGACTGTTTGCGGTGCGTTAAACGGGGAGTTTGGTCTGTCACTGTGAAGCGGGCGTAACCCTTATACTACCTGATCGATACAACATCATACCTGATGTTTTAAAGCACGTTATTCCAAACAATTTAGGAATGTTAGGTGATTTATGCCCTTGGATTAAAACCAGACTCTGCATCAACTATGTAATTTTCCATGGGAGTTTTGCCATGGATCCCCCTCCGGCATGCCACAGTCCAGGTGTTAGTCCCCTTTAAACAACTTTTCCATAACTATTGTGGCCAGAAAGAGTCCCTGTGGGTTTTAAAATTTGCCTGCCCATTGAAGTCTATGGCGGTTCGCCCGTTCGCGAACATTTGCGGAAGTTCGCGTTCGTCGTTCGCGAACCGAAAATTGTTTGTGACATCACTATATATATATATATATATGTGTGTGTGTGGTTAAGAGCCTATAGCATTTGTACTTACAAATACCTGAGCTAACAAATACCTGCATTACTATTAGGGTTCTCTTAAAGCTAGTTGCTGATGTTACATAGTTATATAGGTTAAAAGAAGAATAAAGTCCATAAATGTAACTGTGAAACCCATTAGTACTCTACTTTTTCTAAAAGCATCCAAGCCTTTTTTAAAATATCTATAGAATCTGATAAAAACAACCTCTGTAGGTAGTGAATTACTCATCTTTATTGCTCTTACTTTGAGGAACCCTTTCCTGCTCTGTAAGTGAAAGTGCCTTTTTTACCAGTCCCAATGGGTGACCTCTTCTCTGCTATATTTTCCTACTAATAACAGGTTAGTATGTACTGATTTGTACTGAACCTGTATCTACTTGTATAGAGCTATCATATCCCTTTTTTTCTAAAGAAAACAATGACAGTTTTTCTAGCCTTTATCCATAGCAAATCTATGTATCCCATCCCACGTATTATATGTGTAGCTCACCTCTGCACTTTTTCTAGTTTGAAAATATCCTTCTTTAACACTGGTGCCCAAAATATATATTCAACGTGGAGTCTTACCAATGATTTATAAAGAGTCAGAAATATATTTAGATCATATAAATCACTATTAGTTGTTCCCAAGTCATTTTCTTTTAATGCTATCCTTAACTCAACCCCATTTAATGCATTAGTGGCTTGTGGGTTCCTTATTCCAAAATGCATGACTTTGCATTTGTCTATATTGAATTATGCCATTTGCCTGCCCACACCCCAATTTATCCAAATCCCTATATTGCCCATGAGACATTTCTTCTGACATGCCAAAACTATCAATATCATGTATTGTTTCCTAGATGGCTTCTATAAATAATATTAGGTTTAATAATATTTTTACAACAAAGAAGAGTTTTACAATAAGTCACATAATATTACTGTTGACATTGGAATGTATGGTTCTGTGATAGACATGGATAGCAAAATTAAAAGACAGTACAAAGTTCAATCTAGATGATCAACAAAAATGTAATGTATAACTTATACTTTGATTCTAGGTTTTATGGTTTGCTTATGCTTGATATGTTTCTAATGTTGGTATAATTAATATGCTTTTTAGAATAATACTGACAGTATTATATTAGTATATTATATTGATGCCACTGAAATCTAACACAATATATCAATGATCATCTTTTTTTATAATGTTGCAATGGCTAATGCCTTTTAACTAATGGCTTTTTGATTGTGTTTTCTATATATCAATACAAGAAAAGGAATCTGCAAATTTATAACATGTAGACCTTTGTGCTACCAGACCTAGGGCTGGCTAACCCTTATCCATGTGGTAGAAAACAGTATGGTCCAGGCACTCAAGGCCACTTGCGCAGCACTTTTATTGAAATAACAGGCAAATTAAGCAACCTATCGACCTCCACTGAGGTCTTTGTGTTTTCTGTTTAGTCTTTTTTTGATTATATTTCTAGTGAACAATGTAAAATGCTGTGGAATGAGTCCTGCAACATTTAATATCCATTAGAATGAAGAGACTAGCTAACACTTACATTGAGGCATGTAAGATGCTCTTGTAGAACCTTTTACTGTAAGTGCAGCTCCAATTATTAGATCAGCTTGATATAGGTTTGCTAACCACAGATATACAGATATACACTACAATCAAACACCACCAAACATCAAATGGGCAAACATGCACTAGCAATTAGCAGTCCAGGCTAAAAGTGTTATTCAATAAATGCTTAAAGCATCTGTTCAGATGTCTAAATAAAACATAATCACCATACTTATTTTGATGCAAGTTCATTTCCTGTTCCGTCTGCTTTCCTTTGATAGATGTCCTTATTGTCAAAACGAAATACAAACTACAAGTAATTGATTGGTTTCAAAATTGTCCAAGATGATACAAGACCATACTTTATCTTTATCAGAGGGAGGCAATCCATCAGAATTCAATTTAACTATGAGTGAGTTTGTTCAATATCTTCTTCTCATGTGCTGAACTTGTTCTTTCAATACTCTCTGTTTAGAAACTTCTGAAGCACTGGCCTTCCATTTGTCATTGGTCTGCATTTCTACAATTCCCCAAACTTTTTAGCATTTGGCCAAGCATTATATAGATATTCCCCAAAAAAGAGTGCACTTACAGTTTAAAAAAAACAAACAAAAAACTGTATTTTAAAGTAAATACATAACATGTGTAGTTCACGTTTTGGCCTCTAGGGCCTTTCTTAAGAGGCCAAAACATCAACTATGCTTGTTTTGTATTAACTTTGAAATAAACTTTTTTTCCCCAAGATCTGTGAGTGCACTCATATTTTAGATAATTTGGATTTTGCTGAAGGTTAGCTCCATGGGTTAGCTTCTTTATTTATCAAAGCTTGGAATGTCAAACAAGTTTTGTTTTGTTTTTTCAGTTTTTCTCATAATAACATTCAGTTATGAAGCACACTGTGTAGATTGATTTTCTATACTGAGGACTTATAAAGGTCATCAATTATAGGAAAAATAAACACATATCAATAAATAAATAAATCTTGGTGACCAGCCAAATGGGATGTGATCACACAATAAATTGCTAATAAGCCAAGGATTTATTTGTCTACTACATATTAGACAAGATCAATACTCCTTTTAAATTTAAAGCAGCATACTGCTAATTAACTAGTCATATATGTTAGAGAGCTCTAGGCAGCTATGAATCAATTTATCTCACTACTGATTTGGGATGAATCTGGCAAGGAGTCAGGAATGCCCTGCCATTAATTTATTTGACTTTTGTTGTATGTTTCCTGGTTTATGGTAAGAGGCTCTGGGGTTTTAAGGTAAGCAATTGACTAAGTCTATGCAAATAAGTTATCTGAATTGTCTATTGTATAGTATTTTACCCAAGGTTATATTCACATTTTTAAAGAATGTCTCGTGGAGAGTAAAACTAGCCCCTTACTGAGTAAGAGCGATGGATGTGTTTTTTTTTTCTTATTGACCATTTTTTCGTTTTTTTTTTATTCTTTATTTTTGTTGTGCATGTTAAAAAAGAAAGATTGCACGATACACACTGAGATAACAAAGAATTGGTTTTGTCAGATATAATAAGTGTACATATAAATCATCACTTTTTAAAATAATGTATGAAGGACTAGAAAAGTATAGTGCAAATTCAAGTAGTCGTTGGAATAAAACAAATTCAAGTAGTCGTTGGAATAACATGTGAGGTCTACAGATAGGTAAGTAATAAGTGATAGACCACCAGGTTTGTGTCAAATTTGCTTTGGCAATAGTAAGTAAAATAAGAGTGGTATAACTAGAGGCAAAATCTAACGCATAAAGCAAAGTAAAAAGCAAAAACTAAAACTTCTTTGAATAATAATAACTGAATAAGATAGACTTAAAATGAATAATTGATACTGCTTCACCACAGGTATGCCTCAATTGTGAACCGGTTCTGCTTCAAATCACAAATAGCCAGATGATTTTCATTTTACTACCCACCCACATATGGGGATCTCCCAGATTGTGAGTATTCATATGGTGGTACGTCAGCTTCTCCACTTACCAAGCACAGGTCTATGTATGAGCTGGTGCCTGTATGGCCTGAAGCCCTCAAGTTCTATTGGTAGGGCTGCTGTTCTGCAAGACTTGCGCTCTGCAAGCAGCCTCACAGGGTTGTGTACAGATGATGGGCATTCGTCCATGTTGGCTCTCGGCCTGGAAGAAGAACAGAGCACCGGATCGCCACTGAAGACCTCCACTGTTGCGGTTGAGGTGATTGGCAGTTTCTTCTGGCAGGACTCGATCCGGGACAAAAAGGCTTCACATAAGGCATCAAAAGCCACATGGAACTTTGCTTCCCAATTGGACAATAAGTGCTCGGTCAGTGTGGCGGCCATCTAGGGTATGCCCATGCTTGTCAGGCAGAATGCAAATTACTTTGCCTTTGAAGATCAGATGCTTGTTCTGGTGGGAAATGAGGTGTTCCACACCAGTTGGGGGGGCTTTAGAGAGGCTTTAATGAGCAGGGCTCTCCAGACCAGGAGATCGGCCGTTTCTCCTAGTCGCCTGTCGCACTAGACCGCAAGGCTAAACCCAGGTGAAAGTCTGTCAGATCACAACACTCCATGAATATAACATAGAAAAGCAATTTCAGCCATAGTTTAGAGCTTGAAGAGCCGGAACTATACTGAGACGCACCCGGACTTCTTGAGTGTCAGGCTTCGCCCCCTTGCCTGAGTTTTATATTTAAAAGCAACACTAAGTAAATCCTAAATGTGTTGCACAAAAGAAAGTTTTAACTCTTTTAACCTTTCACTGTCAGTGCTCACAACCTTATACATTTATATTTCCACCTTCCTATCATATTTACCCTGCACCCAGTGTCTACCTATCTTCTTTAATCATTTATACACGATGAAGAGGCAAAAGGGATTTTACAAATTTACTTCTGCACTCTCTTAAAAGAAAAACAAAATTTTAACCAAGGAAAGGTATAGTTTTATCCTTATAATTTTTCACATGCAAAATTATATTTTTTAGCTTTTTTTGCTTAACCTGGGGTGATAATGAGCAAAAAAAAAAAAAGATTAGCAACATGCCAGAGGGATATAGAGGGGTGCAAGAAGAGAACATTTCAGAAGGATACTATAGATCACGCCAAAGACCAAGTATACAAGTAGTAATACAGAAAGGAGTTATTTTAGATATATCAGAGGCATACTTATCACACAATGAATGGGTTAAATTGAAGTTCCATCTCCATCATCCTCTATCCAATGGTTCTCCTTTTTAGAGAAGGAGAGCTATTGGAGGGGGAGTTACAAGCAAGGAAGGAGGGACTTACAAAAGGAAGTACACAAGAGGAATTGGAAGGGAAACTTTGACACATGAGAACAATAGTATGATACACAATATTTCAGACACATCTTTAACTGAAGAAAAGATCACAACTTTGAATAGAGGGTTATCTTTTGTACCTACACCTAGACAGAGTGACAATAATATAACATCTGTCTGTATGCGTTTTTTTTTTTGCTTTTTAAATTAGTATTATGTAAAAAAGCATGCACAGTATTAAATGAGGACGTACAATATATTATTGGAAAGGTGTTACATTTATTTTTAAAGAAGAGACAACGTTACTGTGAAGATACAGTGCTTTGCAAATTCAGTAAGATCAAAAGAAACCAGAAATAACTTAAGTGTTATTGACCAGGAAGTAACATGCAGCACTATTCAATTCAACCATTATATATATATATATATATAGTGTCAAGAACAATGTAATTTTAGAACAATACACAATAGTTTAACCCCTTAAGGACTGAGCCAAATGTACACGTTGGGAATAAAACAAAACGTAAACAAAGCCTGGCATTTGCGCTATATGTCTGTCCAACCGTAATTCACCTCTTTCAAATTAAATGCACCCCCCCCCCTTATTATATATCATTTTATTCAGGGGAAACAGGGCTTTCATTTAATATCAAATATTTTGCAATGAAACATAATTTAATATGAAAAAAATGGGAGAAAATAAGAAATGTTGTTATTTTATCAGTTCTACATGACATTTTAACTGTCAATGTCATAATACTGTTTGCTTTTACTGCAATAAAATACACATATTTGTATTAGGCAAAGTCTCACATGTAAAACAGTACCCCCTATGTACAGGTTTTATGTTGTTTTGGGAAGTTACAGGGTCAAATATAGCGTGTTACATTTGAAATTGAAATTCGCCAGATTGGTTACGTTGCCTTTGAGACTGTATAGTAGCCCAGGAATTAAATTTACACCCATAATGGCATACCATTTGCAATAGTAGACAACCCAAGGTATTGCAAATGGGGTATGTCCAGTCTTTTTTAGTAGCCATTTGGTCACAAACACTGGCCAAAGTTAGCGTTAGTATTTGTTTGTGTGTGAAAAATGCAAAAAATGCAAATTTTGGCCAGTGTTTGTGACTAAGTGGCTACTAAAAAAGACTGGACATACCTCATTTGCAATACCTTGGGTTGTCTACTATTGCAAATGGTATGCCATCATAGGGGTAATTTTCATTCTTGGGCTACCATAGGGTCACAAAGGCAATGTAAGCAATCTGGCAAATTTTAATGTGAAAAAAATGAAACACAAGCCTTATATTTGACGCTGTAACTTTTGAAAAAGTCTGAGTATATAATTTTTTTTTTACACTTATTTTAATTATTTTTATTTTATTTCCAGCCAGCAGGGGGACTAGGCAGTCCCCCTGCTGGCATTGCTGCAGCCAGCTATCCCGGCCATGTGATTGTGAGGTCCTCGCAAGGACCTCACTCTCACATGGCCCGGGGGGGGGGGGGGGCTGAAGA
This sequence comes from Pelobates fuscus, assembly GCF_036172605.1. Classification (NCBI taxonomy): domain Eukaryota; kingdom Metazoa; phylum Chordata; class Amphibia; order Anura; family Pelobatidae; genus Pelobates; species Pelobates fuscus. The sequence goes on from NC_086319.1 coordinate 331,850,847, forward strand.
GGGCGGACGTGCCGCGGGGGGCTGGGAGTCCCCCCAACCGCGATCGCCACCGTGGGAGGGCGTACAATTACGCCCGGCGGCTTTTAGAGCCACTTAAAAAAGGATGTAATTGTACGCCCTCCGGTCTTAAGGGGTTAATTTGCCAGCCAGGTAGACAGTCATTGCATATTATCACTAGTATGATCATACACTACGTCCCAGGTATAGAACTTGAGTTCTCCAACTGTAATTGTTATGCCATTCATTTGAGAAGTAGCATCCATGGATCACAGATCTAAAGATTTACTGCAAGCATGTCAAACTTCAAGGCTAGCACGGGCCACATAAACAAGGTTTAAGTTTATGGGGGCTGCAAAAACAAACAAACCTTAAATTTTCATAGAAACATAGGTACAGTAGAAAAAAAACAGCATCCCCCTCTACTAAATCCCAGTCCCCTCTTTGTACTAAATACCAGTCCGCCCTCTTGATGGTCAATTTTCACTCGAAATCTTATGTAAGTCAAGTGGCATCATATGTCATTGTCTAAATCATTTATAGTTCTATAAGTTGCATGTGAGAGTCTATAAGGAGTATCTAAGGAGAGTAAATATGTTCCCCCACTCTTTCTGGGTCAACTGGATGTCCAATCCCCTAGTCCATATTTTAATGCATACAGGCAGCCTTGTTGAAGAGGCTTCTTGAAGTAATACATAAAGTACAGTAACCTGGCGATTAACCATAGCGGAGCAATGGAGGCTTGTCTAATAATGTCAGACAGTTTTAAATATGGGCTCATTGTTGGGGTGTATATCTGGTAGTCCTAGGGGAAATAGTGGTTCATGCAAAATCAGGTCTAGCAGAGACATCGGGAATGATTGGTCCTGCTTGCATCTATATTTCTTCCACAATTGGAGTTTTTATATCAGGAGCCTTCACCAGCTCTAATTTTGGAAATTTAGGTGGACTGCTGTATTGTTTTTAATGCTCTTGCTGAACATTTGTCATATTTGTAAACCTCTGTGTAGTATGTGTTTTTAGCTATTAGTAATAAGGAGCATTTTGCATGCATTGTTAAAAGTTCTTTCAATTCTGATCTCGCCTATTCCAATAATTGTTAATGGTCTATGCAGTGTAGATGCTGGTGCTAAGTACATAAGTAAAGGGATGTGATTTTTGAACAAAAATGAGCTTCCTGGTCGAGTTGCCAGAAAGAAGCCTTTACTGCGCCCATGCCACAAAAGTGCCGTTACAATATGCCCGACAGCACCTCGACACACCTCACAGTTTCTGGCACACTGTAAACTGTAACTGTAGAGTGACAAGACCAAAATAGAGCTTTATGGTCACAGCCACAAGCGCTATGTTTGGCGAGGGTTTAACACAGCCTATATTGAAAAGAATACCATCCCCACTGTGAAGCATGGTGGTAGCTCACTGATGTTATTGGTGGTGTGTAAGCTCTAAAGGCAATGGGAATCTTGTGAAAATTGATGGCAAGATGAATGCAGCATGTTATTAGAAAATACTGGGAGACGATTTGCATTCTTCTGCACGAAGGCTGTGCATGGGACGCTCTTGGACTTTACAGCTTGACAATGACCCTAAGCACAAGGCAAAATTGACTTTCCAGTTGTTATAGCAGAAGAAGGTGACAGTTCTGAGGTTGCCATTACAGTCTCCTCACCTTAATATCATTGAGCCACTCTGGGGAGATCTCAAACATGCGGTTCATGCAAGACGATCAAAGACTTTGCATGACCTGGAGGCATTATGCCAAGATGAATGGGCAACTATACTTGCTGCAAGAATTAGGGGCCTCATAGACATCTATTACAAAAGACTGCTCACTGTCATTGATGCTAAAGGGGGCAATACTGTCACGTCCTGCTCTGTTCTGTTACAATTCTTGTTTAGTTTTTCTTGGTTTTTGGTTTTCTATTCTATGTCTGGTTTTCTTTATGCTGGGATTTCTGGGTTCATTCCTGTAATCCATCCCTGGGATTCCCAGTCTCCAGGTTTCATTTAAATGTTTTTTTTATGTTGCCACACCCGTTTGTTTTCCATCATTCACTCTGTTTCAGTGTTCCTGCAGGCAGCTCCTCAAGGCTTCTGCCCTTTCTTGCATGTAAGTGCTATATATGTCTTTTGGTTGTTTTAGCATACATTAGGCAGTGTAGGACCTGCCATAAATGGGGTACATTGGCGTTGTTGGCAGGCTTCTGCAATGTATGATCATATAGTGTGACTAAATCCCCATGATTTCCATATGTAGTACTTAGTTAATTCTCCTCTTGTTTTGCCTATGTTATCTTGTCTTCTTTTAGTTTGTATCCCAGTCCATGTACAGTCCTGTCTAGTCATGCCCATGTTATGTTTGTTTTCCTCATGTCTTGTGTATATGTTCTGGGTTTAGCTTACTATCCTTCTCTGGTTCTGGGTTCTATTAGTTCTGTCTTGTTTTCATCTTTGGTGCCTATCTCTAGTCTTACCTTGTTTCTAGTACTGGATACAATCTTGCTGCAGAGCCTCCCTATTCAGCTCCTGGGAGGTCTGATAATTTACATGCTCCTAGTTCCTGGTATCCGCTGAAGCTGATTCAGGGTCTTGGTATGTGACTGCACAAACGCTGGTGCTCAACACCAGGGGGCGTGCGGTTACCCTGCTAATCCACCTCCACGCTGTGACTCCTACTCTGAACATCAGGCATACTGGGTCCCGGTCCTGCACCGCCGCCCGGACAGTGTCTGGGTCCCGCCACCGTACCGCCACCCTGACAAATACACAGTATTAAGAACTAAGGGTATGCAGACTTTTGAACAGGGATCATTTAATTTGTTTTCTTTGTTGCCATGTTTTGTTTTATGATTGTGCCATTCTGTTATTACAGTTGAATATGAATCCCATAAGAAATAAAAGAAATGTGTTTTGCCTGCTCAGTCATGTTTTCTTTAAATATGGACATATATTATCAATTCTCCAAAGGTATGCAAACTTTTGAGCTCAACTCTAATTTCAGGAAGTTTTACTCTACATAGAGGGTTGTGGACACATGGAATAGCCTTCCAGCTGAAGCGGTCAAGTTTAACACAGTGAGGGAGTTTAAGCATGAGTGGGATAGGCATAAGGCTATCCTATACTTAACATAAGGCCTGGGACTAATTAAACAATTTAGAAAATTGGGCTCCTTAGATGGGCCAAACGGTTCTTGTATGCCGTCACATTCTATTTTTCTATGTAATTTATTATTTGTTTCATTCTTGTTTACTAATTTAAGATGCAGCACAAATGTTTACTCCAGATAGATGTTATATTCCTAGACAAACATAAACATGTTGCCTCCTCTATCATTGTAAAAGTATTGGGGAAGCTAGGAGGTTTTATTAAACAACTACCAGTAAGAATGGCATATTTGCTAATTATTACATGACTTCAAAGACACATATGCAGTCAGGTTTATTTTGCTTTGGCTCCAGGGAAGGTGAAATCCTCTTGGATTGTTTTGAGCTGTCATACCAGCTGTCATGCAAGTCTCTAGTGCCAGAACAAACCATAATACTGCAACATTACAGGCATCAGGGTCATTGAATCAATCTTCATGCATGCCCAAGCTTAAAGGTATTATTTATTTATATATGTATTAAGTTCCTTCTCCAAACTTCACATATGCTACATAAATGTATCTGAGCTTATTAGACTCACATTTATAGATATCTAAAATGTTTTGGTAGAATGTTTTGGTATAAAGAGACCTTGCATTAGTCTGATCTTTCTCCTCACCCTATGATTAGGAACCCCTTTATTATAGTAGGACCCATATAGATATTGATATTGGTAATGCAGATGTTTTAAATGTGCACAATCATTGCTGCTGGAGAGGGGGGAGGCCTATGCTATGGGTGTCAAGAAGAGACATTTTTGTTAAACCAATCCTAATATGCTTGTCTGATCCACTACACCGGAATAACCTACGTGCTGCTACAGATTATTTAGACATTGGCGAGTGAAACGTAGAAACATAGAATGTGACGGCAGATAAGAGCCATTTGGCCCATCTAGTCTACCCTAAGAGTGCACTATTAACAACCGTTATTGTGGTGTTTCTAATCAGACATGTATGTGTTCATTCAGAGTAATTGATAAAATATCCAATATTCAATATGTAAAAAATGATGAACCACTGAATCATGGTTTGATTTTTCATTTCCAACAAAAGCAACATCCACCGTGTTGCAATAGCAGTTAGAGAAGAGAATGTTTAATGGGGCACTGTTAACAACATAACCATTGTAGCTCACTGTAGTGGTTATGGTGCAAGAAGACTGTATGTACGTGTTATTCCAAACAGTTTGAATATGTATATTTAAATATCCTTGTCTTAACGTTATATATTCTTTTCAATGTAATCTCTAAGCTTTAAATCATGCGTTACTTGCTATGAGTTCCTGTTTTTCTTTTTAAAATACAATTTGTAATTAGTGTTTATTATTTGCATATAAAATCTCTTTGAAAAACCAAGGCTGGTGATGTATAACTTTCATATTGGTATTGAATGAAGGGAATGAATTAGTCAATCAACGGTAAGGAGCCCACTTGAAGTACAGTGATTAACGAATTGATGGATTTAGAAAATTCCATCCATATGCAAATACTACATATTGCATTATTTATGTTCCACCTAACAGTATGCAGAATTTAGAAAATGGAAACATATAGAATATGTGTCCTTCCTGAATTAGAGTCAGCTGGAAAAAGATCTATAATACTGTATTTTCCACTACAATATATACAGTGAAATATCAAAGCATTCACCCATAAAAAACGCTGGTACCAATAAGTGCATTCTTTAGTATTTTAAAAGTTATATTTTTATAGGCTTAACACAAAAATAGGAAAATTAGCTGGCTGCCTTCAGTCATACGTGGCTATTTTATAAAATAGGTACTACATTTACTAACCTCTATTTTTCCAGCAGGGGTGGGGAGAGTGAATAAAAAAAAAGGTAAGTTTGCACATTTATTCCCTTAATTATTATTTAAAAACAGGGTATGTCCAGTCCCTGGTCAGAATCCCAGTTTCACCTCGTCATGAGCAAGGTGACAAGAATACACCAGTGAGAATTGTTTGATCTGCATCTGTGTCTATCAAATACCAGTACACAATGTACTCCTAGTAAACCTCATTTATCAGAATATAAACACATATACCCTTCAAGGTGTTTCTTCTACCTTCTCTCTATTTCTAAATCTCTGTGTTAGATAAAAAAAAATATATTTTTATAATTAGATTTTTTTTTAATTAGTCCCCAATAGTCCCAAAGAAAATTACACTGTTCATTATCAGTGTGGGTACTCTACAATATAAATGTTTATAACTTGATGTTGTTTTTGGTATGAATGCTATGTGTACATATAGGATGTAAAAGAAACCTTGGAATTATATTTTCTATGGTTGTCAAGTGTGTGCTGATGTAATTTGAGTGTCATATTGTGTGTCCAGCATATGATATGGGTGACTTATGTAATATGTAAATGTCGGTGTCATGCTGAGCTATATTCAATATTGATGATGTTCTCTCAAGAGAAACTGAAATGGAGTAAATAATTGTCCAACTGGAATTTTCTTAAAAACAGATAAACATCTTTATAACCCTCTGTGGCTGGCACGAAATGAGCTGAAAATAAACTCTACATTGCTTTCATGGAAGGGCCATGGTCTGTGATGCATACCAGAATCCCCTAAAACAGCCAACATGAGGTTCAACTAGAGGGCACAAACAATACGTTATTTAATATATTATATAATCTAGGCTTGGGTAATTGAAATGCAGTCAATTCATATATATAAATATATAATCAACATGATCTACGCTGTGTATTTCAGCTTTATATAAAGGATTGATTATTACCATCATAAAAGGCTGGAGCACACATCCTCTGACAGAAGACTGGCTTGGAAATTTGAGACGGAATGATAGGGCATATTAGATTTAAACTGGTTTAGGAAATGTGTCATTCATAATTGGGAGGCAAATTTAATTTGTATGGAAGTATAATTTTTCCTCATCAACCTCCCTTGGGGCAAAAAAACCCCGAAGTTTGCTATCTGGTTTCTGTAAATTCTTCCTTCATTTTAATCTTTTTTTTTCAATGTATAATTATTTACTAATGCATTTTGATGTATTATTTACTGTGACCTTTTTATGTCTGTAATTATGCATCAGGTTATTCCTTTGTCTTATATTTAAATTACGTTATTAAAGCGACAGGAGTCTTAAGTAACCATAGGTATGACCATGTGAGTAATTTGGTTAGATATTCTTAGAAATGTGAAGATTTTTATCGCGGAGCAAATTTTTAGCAGCAAATGTAACCTCTACATCCAATAGTTACTTAGCTCAATTCATATGAAATTAATTATGTTTATTATCAGCAATACTGGAACAGGAAAAAATAAAGTCCTAACCATAACTGTATGAAGGCATATCAACCTAAATTAAAACTAAATTTGTGTTATGTAAATTATTTTGCAAAGATGCTCCCGTTGTGCTGAACGCTCCTGGAGGAAGTCTCGCACCCAATCAGACTTTCTCCATTATAGATTCATATTGTGTTCATACAGTGCAGCCCTTGCCCTTGCCAAACAGTCCTATTTTTCCTCTCTCATTAGCTCATGTTCCCGCAACCCCAGGCGTCTCTTTGACACCTGTAATTCTCTTCTTCGCCCTGCTGTGGCCACCTCCCAAACTAACCTTACTGCTGATAACTTTGCATGTTACTTCACTGACAAGATTGAACAACTAAGGAAAGAATTCTCCCCTCCTCGCCTTTCTGTTTCTCAACCACACATAGATCATGCCTTTCCTACCCTTCAGACATTCTCCCCAGCTACTGACCAAGAGGTGGCTGCTCTTCTTTGCTCCTCTCGCCCCACCACTTGCCCACTCGATCCTGTCCCATCTCACCTTATCAGATCTCTCTCCACTTGTCTCGTGCCTTCTTTAACACACATCTTCAACTGCTCGCTCTCTTCTGGCATCGTCCCTGCTGACCTTAAACATGCCACTGTAGTACCTATACTAAAAAAAAACATCCCTCGACCCATCCACCCCCTCTAACTACCGTCCCATATCCCTGCTCCCTTTTTCCTCAAAGCTGCTGGAAAGTCTTTATCCGTGTGTCTCATTTCCTCAATTCCAACTCTCTCCTTGACCCCCTTCAATCTGGCTTCCGCCCTCTCCACTCTACAGAGACTGCCCTTATCAAAGTTACTAACGACCTAATCGCAGCTAAATCCAAAGGCCACTACTCCATACTAATTCTTCTTGACCTCTCAGCGGCCTTTGACACTGTTGATCATGCTCTCCTTCTTCAAACTCTTCAATCGCTTGGTCTCTGTGACTCTGTCCTCTCGTGGTTTTCCTCTTATCTCTCCCAACGCTCATTCAGTGTCTCTTTTTCTAATGATACCTCCTTCCCTCGTCCTGTCTCGGTTGGAGTCCCCCAAGGCTCCGTCCTTGGTCCCCTTTTATTTTCTCTTTATACTGCCTCTCTTGGCAAACTTACTTACCTCTTTTGGATTCCACTACCACCTGTATTTCGATGACACCCAGCTATATCTCTCCTCTCCGGACCTCTCCCCTGCCGTCCTGCAACATGTCACTGCTTGCCTTTCTTCCATCTCTGACTGGATGTCCTCCCGCTTTCTGAAACTCAATCTCTCAAAAACTGAGCTCCTTGTCGTTCCTCCTCCTAATACTGATCCTCCTCTTTCGCTCTCCCTTCAAGTTTGTGGTACCAATATCAGTCCATCCTTGCAAGCGTGCTGTCTTGGCATCATACTTGACTCTGGTCTCACCTTTGAGCCTCACATCCAGCATGTTGCCAAATCCTGTAGATTCAATCTTAAAAACATAGCCCGCATCCGCCCCTTTCTTGCACCAGATACTACCAAGGAGCTTGTCCATGCTCTAGTAATTTCCCGCATGGATTATTGTAACCCTCTCCTGATTGGTCTTCCCAATAGCTGTACTGCACCCCTACAGTCCGTAATAAACGCTGCTGCTAGATTGATTTTCCTCTCTAGCCGTTTCTCTAACACCTCACCCCTCTGCCAGTCCTTACATTGGCTTCCTGTATGCTATAGGAGTCAATTCAAGGTACTAACTCACACCTATAAAGCACTGAACAACTCTAGCCCCTCTTATATCTCCTCACAGATCCATAGGTATGTCCCTTCTAGGTCTCTCCGCTCTGCCCATGACCACCTCCTGTCCGTTGTCCGCACCCGTACGGCCAACTCGCGCTTGCAGGACTTCTCGCGGGCGGCTCCCTTCCTATGGAATAGCCTGCCTACCACCATCAGACTCTCCCCTAGTCTTGCATCTTTTAAGAAGTGCCTTAAAACCCATCTCTTTAGGAAAGCTTATGGCCTCCAATACTTACCCCTACCTCACCTGTCTCTTGCCCTCTCCTAAAGGGCAGCCCATCTTATTTGATTGCAAATTCCTGTCCTAATGTGTTTTACACCCTACCTCCTATAGAATGTAAGGTCGATTGAGCAGGGTCCTCTTCCACCTATTGTTCATGTAAGTTTATTTGTAATTGTCCTATTTATAGTTAAATCCCCTCTCATAATATTGTAAAGCGCTACGGAATCTGTTTGGCGCTATATAAATGGCAATAATAAGAATAAGAATAACAATAATATTTTCACAGGTACCCAAGCAAATAGGAATCCATTCAAATTGGGAGGCTCTCTTTGGTTATTTATTCAAGAATATCTATAATTCCTTCTGCCCTTAGAAAACATAGTATTATATTATGTTTTTGTTCTTTGGCAAACAAATCAGAATAACCGATATCTTTCTGTAATAAGTTCAGTAGCAACTGCCAAGATCAGGTCTGCTAGAAAAAGGAAATCAGTGAATTGTCCTACACATGGGAGTTTAATCAGGAAATTGTGCATACTTGATGAATAAATCACATTTTTGGTGAACAAAAAAAATTAATGAATTGGAAAAAATCGCAAACGTGACTATTTTCCACCTCAGCTAAACTGTATTCACCAGAATTTAGAATTCTGATATCAATTCTACACAGTTTTTGGTTTAAAAATAATAACTCCCTTAAGCTTCTTAAATCACTGATGTTATGAAACATTAGATCTCATAGCTTGCTGGAAAACGAAAATTAGTGATAGTCAAAGTGTTCATGGTTCTAGGAAACCTCCAGTGTTCTGAATCAGATTACTATGCACATGGCTAACTATGTTCAGTTGGGTATACTGTCATGACTACTGAAAACACACAGAAATATGCCATCTACTCAAATTACTCAAATACTCAAATACTAAGGCAACAATCATGATTATAGTATTCATCAGCCTAAAGAGATATAAACAAAAAGTTTTGGTTACCTGCGTACTATCCTAAATCCATGTGTACATTTATATTAAAAAAGGTTGATAGTACCACTGCATGGGGATTTGAGCTGATAAATGTTTGAACAAGGAGCTTTCATTACACAGTTTTACAGCGCTGTGGCTCATCCTATTTGTGCCCTATTAAGGGTTAACTAGTTTGTCGGGGCTCAAAAGCATACCCCTTATTGTCTCATTAGATATTTTGCCATTTAGATAAAAGTAGCAAGGTGAATTGGTAGCAGGGACTCACTTAAGGGATTTGCCTTTATGTGGGAAGGAGAGTGTATACTTTAACCCCAAAATGACACATGATGGACAAATTCCGTCATGCTGGCCTTTTACTTTTGAAGCTGTCTTCTTAAGTGGTTAATGGCCATTGGAATGGCTCTAAAAACCTAATGTTATTTAAATGTGCATGGGGTTTGGGATTGTGTTTCTTTGACCTATCCTTTACATGAGTGCTTACCAGAAAATGTATTTTTCTTATGAAAAGGCACATTATTAAAGTATATTTCTTAGACCTAGTTATAATACATATGCATTGCAGCAGTAGATGGATTGAAATTGCACAGAATGGTCGCTTTGCCTACAAGCCTTATTTGGCAGATTAAATTATTTCCATTGAATTATAACCAAGGTAATGTTTGCTGCTTGGTGACTGAGACAGTAACTTTTATTTACAATCTGGGTAAATCGACTGCACTATTTCAGACAGAAAGGTGAAACAATAGCGCTCATGCTGTGAAATGAAAAAGTAGAAAGTCAATGGAGTGATTTAGTATTTCTGCCAGTGCAGGCTAGTAACAAAAGGAGTCTCTTGTGTTGCTGGGGTGATTAGTGAATATATCTGACCTGGAGCACCTGCTGTTTTTAAATTCAGAGTTTTGCACACAAGGCTACAAGACATTCTCAGTTTGAAATGCCTTTATTACTTCTAATGCCATTCTGTATTTGATCAATCTTGTGTCTCTCCCTTGTTCTCTCTCATCCTCCCTCCCTCCCTTTCTCTCTCTCTCTCTCTCTCTCTCTCTCTCTCTCTCTCTCTCTCCCTCTCTCATTACCCCACTTTTTCCTGATCCCTGTCTCGGTTCCTCTCCATCACTCCCCTGATCCCTTTCCCCCTTCATTCTATTTCTCGTCCACCCTTTCTCTATGTACATATTAAATATACTGTTTAAGATAAATATATATTAGAGCATCTTAAACATTGAACAAGCATAGAGTGCAAGAATATGCTCCACCCCTCACAGATTATCAAACTGCTGTTAAAAGCTATCACGAAAGAAAAGCAAAAACAATTTATATTATAAAAAGAAAAAAATGATATATTAAAATATAAATATATACTACCTATAAACATTTATATAATATACATGTTTATGTGGATGACCTTTGAACTGGAAGTAGAGCTGAACCAGGCAGCAACAGCACATAGGGAGGGGAAGCCTGCATATTTAAAGGCAAACTAACCCCTCCCGCATATTTAAAGGCAAACTAACCCCTCCCACAATTCCAGGCTTCGTCCACAGGCTCAGATCTATATATATATATATATATATAGATCTGAGCCTGTGGACGAAGTCTGGAATTGTGGGAGGGGTTAGTTTGCCTTTAAATATGCAGGCTTCCCCTCCCTATGTGCTGTTGCTGCCTGGTTCAGCTCTACTTCCAGTTCAAAGGTCATCCACACAAACTGCCCTAAACTCCAAACTAGCTGGCCTTGGCCTAGTGTGGTCCAAGCAAGTATTAATTTTACCCCACTAACTACTAACGCAAATTCAACCGATTTCAATTGTACATAGCCTCACAGAGCTGCCTAAATTCATCTCATGCATTCTGCTTACTGTATTTGGCCCTCATTAGGCCATATCGACTTTTATCATATGCATTTCAGTTAGTCACCCTGTTTTTTAATGTTTTCTTTATGGCTGCCCTCTTGGTATTCAGGCATGCCTTCTCTGTACACAATACAATTTAAATATTCCTTCTCCTCTATAAAGGGAAATATATTCTAAATGTAAAAAAACAAAACAAAAAGAAAATGAAACAACCTCAAACTCATTAACTCGTAAAATATATATCATATACATTCATGCATTTCAGTTAGTCAACCTACATTTTACATGTGTTCTTTGTCTGCCCTCTTGGTATTCCAGCACTCATTGGACATACATTGTTTAGTAATTATGTGGCTAGGTGTTGCAACTGACTGTCTACATTTATGTCAGGCCCAAACTTGGGCCTATACATGTGGTTGAGGAAATAGAAAAATAAACTTGTATATACATTCTCTGTACACAATTATAAAAATTCCTTATCCTCTTTAAAGGGGAATATCTTCCAAATATCTAAAAATCTTCATTATCAAACAACCTCAAACTCATAAAATGTATCATATGCATTTCAATTAGTCACCCTACATTTTAATGTTTCTTTATGGTTGCCCTCTTGGTATTCCAGAACTTATTGGGCGTACATTGTTTAGTAAATATGATGCTAGGTGTGCTACTGACTGTCTTAATTTAGGTCAGACCCAAACTTGGGCCTATACATCTGGTTAGCATTTATGATACTGCCTTTTAATAATCTGTCTTATTTCACTGTCTGTCACTACTTACGTTGGTTTAGCCTTTTCTGTGCACCACACGAGCCTTGTCAAACATACTTTAATATTATGTTGGTCATAATGACATCAGGCCCAAACTTGGGCCTATACATGTGGCCATGATAAATTTATGACAGGTCCAAATTTGGGCCTATACATGTGGTTAGCCTTTATGGTACCGCCTTGATGATAATCTGTCTTATTTCACTGTCCGTCACCACTTACATTGTCTTAGCCCTTTCTGGGCAAAGGCCGCACAGGCCTAGTGAATTGTATGTTAAAATTGCTGGGCATAATTATGTCTGTTAACTACTGTATGCACGTACGCTGGTTCTACTGGTCATATGCTAATTTGCAGTTTGTTTAATATTATTATTTTATTCACATAGCGCCAGCAAATTCTGTAGCCCTATAATGCCTCTAACACATGGTTCAGTCATTTGATAACTGAATGTTTTCTTTGTTTGCTGGCCACATCCGGCCCACATTCAGCTGCTCATGCCCATCAACCTTTACAAACTTGCATAAATTCGCTTCACGTTCTACCACTCGTTCCTCATCAGCATTTTAGAAACGGTTCACATCTCTGCCATCTGCAGACAGCATGTTTTCTCTGTTACACTAACTTGTTTCAATCGTGTTCGACTGCACTTAAACTGGCCCAGGTATTGTAATTACTTTTACCGTCATAATCAAATGATCCACATGTGTTCAATTTATCTCATGCAGTCATGTTCATTAAGCAATAAAGTCATAGCTTATGCTAATATTACAGTTATTCTACGATTATTCTAGCATGTGCCATTGCCTTCAACCTTAGTCTTCCAGGCTAAATATAAGTATTTATCATCTTCCTAAAAGTTCCATTAGTATGTAAGTAACAATGTGTCTTTTATCTCATTAAACTCTTATGTATGGTATATGGCTAGAGTTGAGTGAACCCGAACTGTAAAGTTTGGATTCGCACCGAACATTACGATTTTTGACCCCCGAACACGAACATATCACTGTATGTTCGGGTTGGAGTTCAGTGTTCGGTGATTTAATGACGCGTTTTGAAAAGCTGCTGGGCAGCCAATCAACAAGCGTTTGACAAATGTGCCCTTAGAAGCCATCACAGCCATGTCTACTAATGCCCTCTTGGTATTCCAGCACTTATTGGGCATACATTGTTTAGTAACTATGTGGCTAAGTGTTAATAAACTGCGAGTAGGGGCATGTCTGTGGCTGCTCACTGTTAAAAAAAAAAAAAAAAAAACCCTCCTGAGCCCCCACCCACGTAGCACGAGTGGGGGCTTTTAAACTCAACGGCAGGTGGGGGCCCTAAATACCAATAAGGGGGGGACCCTATTGTCCTCCCCCCAGCCCCCACCCCTGAGCGACGGGTGGGGGCCCTAAATATCAATAAGGGGGGGACCTATTGTCATCAACCCTGGCCCCCACCCCAGAGTGGTGGATGGGGGACATAAATAAAAATTTGGGGGGCCTAATGTCCTCGCCCCTGGCCCCCACCCCTGAGCAGTGGGTGGGGGCCATAAATAAAAATTGGGAGGGGTACCTAATGTCCTCCCTCCCTGGCCCCCACCCCTGAGCGGTGAGTGGGGGCCATAAATAAAAATTGGGAGGGGGACCTAATGTCCTCCCTCCCTGGCCCCAACCCCTGGGCAGTGGGTGGGGGCCATAAATAAAAATTGGGAGGGACCTAATGTCCTCCCCCCTGGCCCCCACCCCTGAGCGGTGGGTGGGGGCCATAAATAAAAATTGGGGGGGACCTAATGTCCTCCCCCGTGGCCCCCACCCCTGAGGGGACCATTATCTAAATAACTGTAAAAATTAAAAAATAGACTTACCAATTAATGTCTTCTTTCTTCTAAACTCTTCTTTTTTCAGCCCCCAAAAAAGGCCAAATAAAAATCCATGATAACCGACGCACTTTAAAAAAAAGAAAACGAGCACAAAAAAAGAATGGAGGGCTCCGGCAAGACTGAGCTCTGCAGGGTGGAGAAGGCTTATAAAGCCTTGCCCCGCCCTGCAGTTAGGCTCAGAGCACTCTGATTGGTGGGTTTAAGCCATCCAATCAGAGTGCTCTGACAGGTAAATGAAGAGACTGACAGGTAAGTCTCTACATTTACCTGTCACAGCATTCTGATTGGTTGGTTTGAAAACCAATCAGAGTGCTATGTGTCATTTTACACAGTGTGGGAAAGTTCTTTGGAATTACCCCTTTTCAGCATTATTTCTCCTTCCTGCAGCTCCTGACTTACTTTGGGCAATCTCTGCCTTCGCTACGGTACCTCTACACACAGCCATCACTAACCCTTCACTTCATACGTTACACACGACCCTCTGGGGCAACCGTTACGACTGTTACCACACATCAATAGGATACATAAATACGTTTATAATAATAAATAAAAAAATACAAATCTTCCATTCTACATTTTAATATTACACACGGCCTTGGTAGGCCCACATACGTTCTTCCCATACAGCCCTCTCTCAGAACACTCCCAAGAACCTTGGGCCTCTCACGTAGCAGTTAACATATCCTGGCCTCTTCGATCTGTCACTAATTTAACTGTATTAGTATTATCCTCATCTCCTATTTCAGGCTCTTACTTCATTTGCGTCATGCTAGTACGATAGGCAGGTGATTTTTATTTGATTGTTTAAATTCTCAGGCTGTTCTTTTGCATACGCAATTCAGTCAGTGATTCTATTCTTGCTAGGCTTCATGTCATATCGAGTTACGTGCATATCCTTACGTAAAGTATCTCCATGTCTACTTCTTCCGCTCGTGGCATATCTGGGGCCGATTGTCAGATATGGTCAACTGTGTCTTTATTATGCTGTTCAATTCGCTTCACTTAGGTTGACAACTGTTGTCACTAAAGGAATTTGGTGTTCTGAGCTGATAGTACTTATTTTATCTACTTTACTGGCACAGACTGTTGATAAACAATTGTTCAATGTTAGTAATTGTGAACACAAGTTCTCTGGGGTAACTCTCAGGTTTTAGTTAATTTAATCACTGTACAAGTATTATTTGCCCTTTATTACATATTCACTTATTACTATCAACTTTCATTTATCATCCAGGTATATGTCTATTTAATCATGTCACTCGTGAATTATTTCGTATTTCACATTTTCTATCACAACGCATGATTTGCTTTTACAATAATACCTCCCTTCGTACAACAAAACACTTGCTCTACAGAATGCTACAGCATTTAGCTTGGTCTGGCTGTTAGGGTACCCTAGGTGACCATATGTAGTTTTCGGCCTCTTGTGCCATTACATTGCAGTCCCGTGAGGCCAACTCAGCAAAGGTATTTCGCCCCTCCGGCCAAATCATAGTTACTGCCTCGCTTCTCCGCCCTCTTGGCAAAGCAGTTAGGGCTTCATCAGTCACGGACAACTTATTATATATCTCTTTAGCCAACACCCCACCACAACGCTCAATGGCAAACCTACCCCACGGACCAATCATAGGTAGCGCCTCTTATCGCCACTTGGCAACTAGTTAGGTTACCAAGTCACCAATTTAGCTTAATCGTTTCGCCACTTGGCTTACTAAGGGTCAGCCAGTTCCTGGGTGTTATACAGTATCTTACATTAACAAACTGTTTCTCTTTCAGGTATGGGTATAATGTTGATAAATATTTAAGTATTGGTTATGTAATGTCAATAATATTATGTCATGTAATAAGTTGTAAACTATTAAAATTTTGCCCTCTTTTTACAGGCTTACCCGAACGTCGGTTCCCGCACACCACAACTGACTTATGCCACTACTACTATAACTCGGCTTATTGTCTCCGACCACAAATAGAAGACTGAGCCTGTAGGTGAAGCCTGGAATTGTGGGAGGTGTTAGTTTGCCTATAAATATACAGGCGTCCCCTTCCTCTGTGCTGTTGCTGCTTGGTTCAGCCCACCCACCGCTCCCTTTTTCAAACCATTTAATTTGTTTGGCCCTCTTTTTACAGGCCTAACCAAAAGTCGGTTCCCGCACACCACAACCGACTTATGCCACTACTACTATAACTTGGCTTATTGTCCCTGACCACAAATATATATATGAAGCAAAAACCAAAAAGGTTATGGTGGGGAAAAAAATTGTGATTGAAAACCCCTTCCACCTGAAGTCTGTGGATAGTTAATGCAATGTTAAACAGGAATTTGCATACCAGTCAAGCCATAAGACTTGCTTTTCCCACAGAAATCACAGATCTGCAGTGATGAACTACCGCAAAGGATTCTGGGTGGGCATATGCAAATTAGTTTAACAAAGAATCACATTCACTACCAAGCCTCAATAGGCAGGCCTAAGAGAAAATGAAGAACCGGTCAATCTTCAATCACAGGTGGTAAGTCTAGAGGTACTCCAGATACTACTACTTCCATATCCATACCTTGAGATAAATCCCTAAACTACCAGAAGAAATTGGAAGGAATTGGGGCTGGTGATTGGAGATTGGAGAATATCCTTTGGAAACACATACAATAAAGCATCATTGCCAAAGGAAGAGGCTTTTTTGGCCAAAAACCTCCACTCCAACTTTTTTGGAGCAGTCTACTGTGTTAAAGCACTCAAGCAATTTTTAGCATCATCTGGTATAAATATGAATAAGATCAGTTGCAAAGTACAAGGCAAGGTTCAAGAGATCTCTGTGTCACCTATTAAGTGCCTTACACCCTGAATACAAGGATCCAGGAGAAATGTGCCTGTAAGACAAAGTCTTCCAGATGATAATGAAAAAGAGGCTTATCCCAAATAGAAGCTATAACATCTTGCAAGTATAACTTATTTATTGGAAATGCCAATATCTTGCATTGTTATTTGGAGTCTGTATGTTTAAGGAGTATGTGAATGCAGGTTAGCCTACCTGCTCCATTACTTAAACGCACACAAACAGAAATTGTAGAGAGCACTACTGCACACAGAAACAGAAATTGTAGGGAGCCTGCAGCTACGAGCAAGTTGATTGTTTTCCTTGTCTCATTATTTAAATCTTCACCCACCACAAATAGTTACAGGGGTCTGGGGTGATATAAAAGATATTCTTTCAATAGATAATATGTTCAGTGATTAACCCGACTCTCTGTTATTGTTTTGAACTATCAACCCATTGCAGATGGGTTAGTGAATGAGGAGGTTTTCCAAAGGAGATCCACTGGAACCCTGCAAATAGTCTAATATATAATTGCAACAGATAGGAGGGTCTGATAAACTGATTCCCTAGTATAGAGGGTCCACTGGAAAACTGATTTTAAAAATTAACAACCTATCCACGTGTCATATTAATGCTTACTCTTCATACATGTGGACCCTCTTGGTTAAAATGGACTCTGATTCTGTTTTTGTTTTACTTTATAGAATGGTTTATTTAGTTTGCTGATTAATTTGCTTTATTTGGTGCTAATTTAAAAAATGACCAAGAATTAGTTTTCATGACTCTAGCACATAATATGTGTCGCTTCCTTTATAAGGTTTAATGTTTCTGTAGCATTAAAATATTGAAAATGTAAAATGATAAAATGATAGCTGTCTAACGAGGACTTAGGGATCAAAGTTCTTAATGCGGAACAATTCCCACAGAAATCAATGGAAAGCTCCTATTGTTTGCTCCGTTGCTAGAACTGCTTTTTATAAATAACAGGCATGTAATTTAATGATATATTTTTATGAATTCACATCTTCAAAGCAACAAAGCTGTAAAGAATAGAACCCTTGTTGTGCAAACATGTGAATTCTTGAATACAAGTAGTGCTATAGAGAAAAATAATCATAAATATGTTAGCAAACTAATAATTTTATTTCATTTATCTTATTTTTGTTACCAATTTCTACACCAAAAACTAACTTTGGGAACTACATTTTCACAATGTCAATAGATGCCCTTCAAATACAAATAAACTGAGTATAAGACCATTTGTATCTACCCTTCGTCGCCCCCCCCCTCCATTTTCTACTGTATGTGATCTGTGCATGAGTGAAATTTGAAACCTGCCCAAATATGCACTTTTTTTTGATTTGCGGTGTTTGATATATGGAAATGTTCTCTGAAGAGCCCTCTATTTTGGGGATGTAGGTAAGACATTTTTAATGTGCTCCTACTAATTACAGTCTATTACTTGGATAAATAATACAGAATATATGTAACATTATCCAAGCAGCTACAGAGCGACTGGGGTTTGGGGTGCAGGATAGTCCCTTTTTGCGCATTTATTTGAAATTATTTTCAGAACAACGGTAGAATAACAATCAAAGTTTTATAGCACAATACCCTCTAATAAGAGCTATGGTGTTTAGAGTGCCCCAGTATTGCTGCACATAAAAAAATGTGATATTGAAACACACGTCTTGAGAAAATTACATTATTAGTAATAAATAGTAGTAAATATTTTAGTTAAAAAAGTTTAGATTTTTTTTTCATAAAAAATAAAAAGGTCTAGCACCAGGTTTTCCTTTTTTCAACTTTTCTTTCATACTGGGCTAATTTACGGAGTTTGATCAGACTTGGCTTGGAAGCTTTTTGCTTGCTGTAAACATTTGCTTATATTACCACTGGGTGGACATTGTGTGAGCCAACATTTCTGTTTGGTTTTTCAGCTTTAAACGCTCCCTTGGTATTTGGTTCTTTAAAGCAAAGGAGAGCAATTTGTAATGGATATTGCAGCTGTTTACTTCCAGGTGGTCAAGGATAGGGTCCAATTAATTGCATTAAAGTCTTCCTGATAGGCACAAAGAGAAAATGTTGGCACTACCACACGTACCATTTGTTATTTTTTGGGGCTTGCTAAAGAAAAGTATTTGCTACTTTTATAAAATTAACTTTACAAAGAGACAAAAGATAAGTTACAATAAACACATTCAAATCCTCAGTATCTGCTGTTCTCAGCTGGAAACTTTGAAGCACAAAGCTGACTATTGTTAGGAATTTTAAATAACCTTTTTGCAGTTTTTGTATATGACAGGTGTTTGACAATACAAGACACCCCCTTTTTTGCTCACAAGCACTTTTCTAACATCCAGTAATAAGAGGGGGGAAAGAAAAACGTAATGCATACTTTCTAATTTTCGAACCGTGTAGGTGTATATAGCATTTTTTTGAAAAAAAGTTTTGTAATAGTTTTAAACGATTTAAGACTTTGGGATAAAATAAATTACCAGGATTTGAGTGTAGAGGATTTCAGAGTCTTGTTCTACTATATTTTTTTGATGCCACTACTAGCCACCCTATAGACCCCTTTTTATCCTCAATTTTGGAAGGGAGATATTTAGAGCAGTCCTTTGTTGTCTACCATGATGGATCAGGTAGATCTTGCATAAAATGTATTCACCTATTTTGCTCTTTGTAATGGATTATTATAGCACCTGAGATACAGGTCTATTTATTATTATTTTTTTTTTGGAGTTCTGGCAGATTTACTCTAAATATTTGCAAACGTGAATATCTCTGATATATTTCTAGAAAAAGTGCCTTCTATCATGTGCAAAACCGCTTCATAGGAAGTGACTGAAAATGCACAGCCATTAGCTGCTTATTAAATAGCCTGGAAGATTCCCAGGCATACAAAAAGTGTTTTTTTTTCTTTTTGTGAAACCATCTGCAGTGTATTACTGGCCACACCTGCCATTGTACAAATTATGCCTTTCAGTTTTACAGCTCCATTATGTGCTGCTCTTTTTTGTGGTGTGTGGTGAAAAAAAACACATTAAAGGGTTACTCCAACCCTTTTTAAAAAAAAAAAAAAATCATAATTACATTTTAATTTCTTATGGACTATTGGCCAATAATAGTGTATCCAACTCCTATTTTTATGACTAAAACTCAGATAAAATAAAGATAAAACTTACATTAAATCCAGCGCTGGGCAAAATGCTTCCAGGCCCCAACTGTTGTCATGCTGTGTCACCCCTTACCTCTTTACGGTCCAATCAAATGGTTATAATGCATGTACACTAAGATGGAGAGGGGAGTGAGGCAGTAGTGGGTGGACAGAGGAAAGGAGTGTGGGAGGGAATTATTAATAAAACAAAACATCATAAATAGTTGTACAGGTAGTTCATGAAGGGAGGGAAGGAGGGGATATCTTGGTGTCAACTTACATTGTGCTTACAGCAGTTCCTGAAAGTGTAGAAGCTCGCTATGTCTGTCGCCAGATCACTGACGACAGACATATATTTGACACAAAAGTGCATATTTCTCTGTATGTGCAACATTTCAAATATAAACACTGGAGGAATTTCCTTCTCTATATGACCACTTCTAAAAGCAGAAGTGGTCAAAAAGGATGGAGTAACCATTTAACCCCTTAAGGACACATGACATGTGTGACATGTCATGATTCCCTTTTATTCCAGAAGTTTGGTCCTTAAGGGGTTAAAAACAAATATAAAAAAGGTGAGGGATTGGTTGACTCCAGTTTTAGCCATAGAGAGCTGTGGAGCTCTTCTCTTAAAGTTGAAAGAGAAACATAGAAACGTAGAATGTGACGGCAGATAAGAATCGTGTGGCCCATCTAGTCTGCCCAATTTTCTAAATACTTTCATTAGTCCCTGGTCTTATATTTTATCTAGGATAGCCTTATGCCTATTCCAAGCATTCTTAAACTCCTTCACTATGTTAACCTCTACCATTTCAGCTGGAAGGCTATTCCATGCATCCACTACCCTCTCTGTAAAGTAACACTTCCTGAAAAGTTTAGAAGTTTCGTTTTTTAACTGTCTTGAATAAATAAAAAATATTAACCAATGTTATTTTCACAAGTTTCTGGCTGAATATAAAACAATAATGCTCCTTATGTTGAAGCCTTTGTTTTTCTGTTAATGCCTACTAGTCATGTAGAGATCATTTTAAGATTAGAAATATTCACATAAAAGAATGATAAATGTGTTTTGGAATATTTTTTTTTTTTTTAAACTGCACCAGAGATACACTCAAGTAGAGGTTTTGACTGTCTAACTCTATTGTTAGTGAATAAACTTCATGATCATTATTCTGACTTGTAAACTAACGAATACAAAATAATTTGTAACCTTAGACACAGTTACAAACAACAAACAGCCAAGTTATTTGGGGTGATATGTGGTTAAGTCCCGAAACGCTTTTTCAATGACTGTAAAAAAATGCCATTTATTGATCTTAAAATACGTCTCTTCATGTACAACTTTTTCCGTCTACCTAGAATTACCTTATGGGCAACAAGCCAACATGCTGCAGATCTTCTACTGCAGTGATCAGGGAATAATAAATGGTGTGAATCTGGGATTTATGTGCTATATTTATATCATTCTGTAATCATAAAACTCCACCAGATATACTTTGACTACTAATTTACTTTTTTTTTTTTTTATGAGGAAAACAATGTTCCCTATTCAAAATCAAATCTGGAATTTTATTTATTAAATTTTGAATTTTTGAAAAATGTAATTTGTAAATTTAAAAATTCAGCAACAATGGCAAATAACAAATAGATGTTGTATATTCAAGATAATTTGAATTAGAAATCAGCTATCGCCCATAGATTTTTTAATTCGTTTTGAGGCAATTTATCAGCTGCTAAATAATAAGACCAAAGTCAATGCAAAGCATAACAAATTTTTGCAATTTTATCAAACACCTAAATACATCTGAATCATGGTATTGGCATATTTGGGGATTTTTAGTTTACTCATTACATGTCAGAGTATATTCCCAAATAAATAAGTCTGCTGTCTGTTGAAGTTTGTGTGTTTTTTAATCAACCTGCTTTTAGATTCGGACCATTCTGGCCACAAAATAGCTTGGCACAGACAAAAGATGCTTTTAAAACACAGACTATTTAAGGTCAAGTGTCTGGAACTTTGTTTGCTACAGGTTAATTAATTACTAACTTCCAGTTTAACAGACAGACATTCTAATAAAAGAGAAACATATATCACATAAAGCCCATATAAGTAAATCATATGTTTTCTCCTGAAGAGCTACTTAGTAAATGTTAAAGATAAAAATGAGAGATTAAGATAAACTGATTAAAGTCACAAAAAGAGCACTGTGTAACAAGCTTTAACAATTAACAAAAGAAGGATTGAGTTGCAGCATTTTAGAGAGGCAGCAGGTCAAGAAGTAATTGTATGTTTGAAGATTAGACTTGTTTGCATTCTATGTAAAATGTTGTAATGTTTAATATATCGATATTTGTTTTAAATTGTCATTTGTAAAATGATCTATACATTTTTTCTAGCAAGAAGATTACAAAATGTGAGGACTATAGTATTACATTTCCTTCTTGTGATAAAAAAGAAAAAAAAATGTTATCTATTACATAGAGGGGAAAAAAAAGTTCTCTCCCCGCAAAATAGATGCCATTGGCAAGTGAAAATGTATAATTGTAGATATTCACCCTGGTGAAGTATGCTATGGCTTGCATTGTCAAGTAACTTTTAAAATCTGACTAGCTAAAACTACATAATTTACACATTTTGCATCCTGAAACTGCTCACATCATGCATGTGATATGTGGATTTGATAGTTGCTAAAAGTTGTGCCCTTCAAATGATTTGGTATTTTTAAAAATATCTTAATGTGTTGAGATATTGCTATTTTTATGTATGATATATTTGTATGTATGATATATTTGTATATATGATATATTTTTTGTATATTTTTTATATTTTAATATTTTGTCAAAATAATTTTCAAAATGTATCTAAAAACATTAAATAATTTAAATAGCATATCCAAAAATAGTATTCCGAGGCCTAAGTCATGGGATGAGTAAGTTGGGTTAAACAGGCAGACCCCAACAATTTTATAGGAGGGGTAAGGTCAAATTTTGGAGGTAGAATATATTAAATGTCACAAGCTAGCAACTGACATTACAATTGAATGCTATGTACCCAAAATTCCTTATGGATGTCCCTAAAAATTTACAGTACAAATGGATAGAATCATTTGAAATCTTCTCTCAGAAATATTTTGTCTTTATTAATAACTCAGAATTGGGTCATGGCTAGGGCATGTAACTGACTCTTTCTTTTTTCCTTTTGCTTATTTCTCTATTCTTTCTCTTTCCTTTACCTTCTGGCCTTTCTGGAAAATACAATTATTTTTTGTTGTATTTTACAAATAACTTACCAAGACCATTTGTGTTTCGGTTAACCCTTTCTCATCTACACTGCTCTTTCCCTGTACTACTATTTCCTTGTCAGCAATGTGTTAATTTCTACATGTGTCACAATAAATGACAGAGAAGCAGGTAATGTTTAAAATGGCTCTTGGTAACATTAGTGACTTGTGCGCTATTTCCACCCTATGCAATTTCACTGTAAATGGTAATTACTGGCTGTTGTAACATTTGACATCTCTTATAGAGATTAATAAGAGTAAAGAAACCCTAGCTAACACAAGATTTCCATTTTAGATGGTAAAAAAAAATGAGAATTGTCACCAGGTAACCGTTTACAGTGTCCTGATAGAGTTGCTATGGCAATGCCCCCAATGTTTATAGTGTAGCTGTTGCCATAACAATTCAACCAGGCACAGTAGAAGGCATGTTGGTGTTGTTATGCTAAGTTTACTTAAACATATTAATATTGTCATGGGAACACTATAATCTTGTTGGTGTTGCCATGCACAGCAACTCCACCGGGCACCATATCAGAAGTTCAAATATTGGTCTCTCTGAAGAACCATACAGGTGTGTAACCAAGAAAACTGCTAGATCTATGTCAGAACATTTGATATTTGAAGCTCCACCTTTAGTGCCAAAAAAGAGATAAATAATGGCATAAAAAGAAAAGTAAACATGAAAATATAGATTTTTCCTTTTTTTTAATGTTCCTCTTCTTTTTTTTCTAATCAAGATTCATTCAAAATTGAATGCAGATGTTTATTACATACCTTCAAGTTGTTAATATTTATATATATATTTATACTTTCTGTTCATTAATTTATAATAAAAAAAAAGAGGGGGGCGGAGCCTAGCAGTGAAACAATCCAGATGCCATATCTGGCAGCTCCTGAAAATACAAACACAATCCGCTCGATATCGCAAAAAACTAAATGCCATCCAGGCACAAAACGCACAGCACTGAACAGGGGAGACCATCCCGCATCACCCGATGCCCTTCCGGTATACCCCAAGGCTGGCCAAGCTGAAAAGTTCGGGCCTACTACACGCCGAGCAGCCGCGGCCTGGAGTACCTGCTGGGCGGAGAGGATGCCTGGAACACCAGGGGTGAGCTGCAACAGGACTCCAAGTATGAAAGCACAGAGATGGGACGCATATCACAAGGATCCCAACAAGGTACTGCCACAGCACAGCCTGACATAGGCGCCCTATTCCAACGGCAGGCACCCGCCAAAAAGGCGGCCAAACAAGGCCCAGACCCCCCACACATGGCTACCCCCACAGATCAAACCTCCCAGGGAGTCACACAAGGGGCCATGCAACCTAAACAAACCACGCTGCCCAAAACCACACCCCAGCAGGGAACCACAGATCCGGCTACCAAGCAGGACCTGCAGCAACTGCAAACCATGCTGTAGGACATACAACGCCTGCTGGCAGCAGACTTACCTGCGCTCAAAACTAGCATGCAACAGATCACAGAGAAAGTTGTCAATACAGAGGGTGAAGTTAGAATGATCCAGGGAGAAATCTCCACGCTGAAGGAGTCCTTCCTCCAGCTGCAACACAGCCACCAACTCCTGACAGTACAAGTGGCAGCACAAGAGGATAAAAACTGACGCAATCACATTAAAATCAGAGGCATACCCGCCTCAGTAAACAAAGAGGCGGGTATGAGACTCATGCAATCACTACTACCACCCGCAATGGCAAGGAAGCTCACATTCGCGGGGATATACCGCTTACCAACACCTCCCAGAGCCGCCACCACGCTTGCTGGAGATGTCATCGTCCGCTGTGTCCTACCCCAAGACAAGGGGCACATCATGAATGCGATCAAAGGCAAGACTCCACTGGATTTCGAAGAGTCCCAACTAACCTTCTATCAGGACTTAACCAAAACCACTCTCCAATGGAGAAAATCACTTAGTGAACTCACCAGTAAGCTGCGTACAGTGGGGATACCATACCGCTGGGGTAACCCACGCTCCTTACTAGTCACACAAAAAGGGACCACCCACAAACTCTCCTCAGGGACTGAAGCACCCGCACTTCTAACGAAGCTGGGCCTACCGAACAAACCCGACCAAAACACTGCCCAAGCCTGGAACCCAGCAACCGCGGAAATATTAATTCCAAGAAGGCAGAGACTGGACACACAGGCCACCTGACAGGTAGGGGGGGAGAAGTCTCCTACCCCTGCCTGTTCAAAGGCGATACAAAATGTTCATGTTATAAAATGCCTATATACCATTTACTGCACACGCATACTTGTTAATGTTACACAAGTTATAAAACGAGTTTAATGCTTACTATAAGAGCCTGCTAGAGAAGGTGCTGACACTCAATACCACGTCCACAGAACACGTATCACGACGCAAAACAGACAGCCAACTACACCTCTACCGAGAGTTAGAGCATACTGAAGACTTACTCACAACACTCAACAACCAGCATTGCAACCTCTACCAAACCCATACTGACCCAAGCAAGGAACCAGAACCACGACCAGCCCGCAGATAACACTCACAGTGGGCCAGAAATTAAATTTTCTGTATATCAGCTATGCAGAATATATTTCTCAATATGAAATTATAGGATTATGCATGATACTCAGCTGGAATCATTGCTGTTACAGTAAATAATATAGCTACACCACATAGACTCTGTTATCAGAGTCAAATTATATATCCTCCCATATGAAACAAGCCAATATTAAAACCACTCCGTCTCTAGGCCCCCAAATGTGTACTCTTTGTTTAAATGTCAACAATAGGAAGTATTTGAACACTTATGCAATGGCCTGTGACCAATATAAAGAGGACATATTCAAATGGAGCCGGGTGGATCTGTATAAAATTTAACTTACAGTGAAATGCAAGATGCACCCACATAGCATTTGCATCTATAAAAAGCAAATTTGTATGGACAGGCATCCAAGAATCATGTAAATTACAGATCATGTAATAAATCCATGCATGTTTCCTACAATATACCAGACAATATAGTTAGATGTTCACTTTTACATAAAAATACATGCCAATAAATGCACAGATATATCTTTCCCATAAACTTGTGTTCACCATTTTCTTGCATGAGTGAATGATAGGTTGCTTGAGAACACACAATTCGGCCACAAGTGACCTACTATACATCCCACACATCCCTATGAAGAATGAGTGAATTCTCATTTTAAACTGATCTAGTTCTTGCCTTTGGCAGATGTTACTTGAGATTGATAAAGCATCAGTGATTTGCATAAAGAGTGGAATATATTGATGTATTTTAGTTTTTACTGCAATTTTTCTTTTTCATATATACAATCCATTCAATACATAGGTAGCAAAATAACCTTCAAGTGTCTTTATGTATAATTTGACACACTTTAAACTTTAAGATTTTAATACATAATTATGCGCTGTGGAAATTATTTTTAAAATAATATAAAAACCCTGAATGTTGATAAAACATATTAAACCTTTAAGAATATTATCTGCAAAAATGGACACAAATAATAACGTTTAGTGAATCATCCTCTATAGGATCTAATGTGGAAGTATAATTAAAACCACTCACTTGGTCTGCAGCTATAAAGAGGCTCTATTTTGTATAAAGTGGGTGCTAGACTTGTGTAAAATATGAATCTGAGTCTTCAAACTGCCTGAAAAAAGAAATGTGGGGGCGGTGTGTGTGTGTGTGTGTGTGTGCATGGGGGGGGGGGGGGGGGGGGGAGGCTGTGCAGGATACATAAGTAATGTATAGAACAAAGTAATAAAGCAGCAACCCAAGAGAAGCCTGCTGATTGTGTTCA
Source organism: Pelobates fuscus (assembly GCF_036172605.1). Lineage (NCBI taxonomy): Eukaryota > Metazoa > Chordata > Amphibia > Anura > Pelobatidae > Pelobates > Pelobates fuscus. The sequence goes on from NC_086319.1 coordinate 331,877,789, forward strand.
TGCACAGCTATGTGAATATTTATGGATCTTGGAATAAAATGTAAAAAAAAATCTCTCTTGGGATCTTGTTTGGTGTGTTTTAAATATTAGCCTTTGTTCTGAAGGATGAACAATTATTCCGAAAGGTGTCCATATTTACAGTAAATTCCTTCTTCAACTAACCTGTAGTGATGTCTTCATTTTCAAGCTGAAGTGGGACTGATCAGTAAGTATTGATTGCTGCACCATCACCTCAAGTAGCTGCCTCTGTGATGTTCCACACACCATACCAACAAAGTAATCCCACCTCCAAATGGCCAAAAACTCACAAAGTAACAAGTACAAATGTTGGTATATAAAAGAATGTAGACACAACAAATAAAAATTAAAAATAAATAGTATGAAAGAAACGATAGAGAGCAATTAAAGTAAATATCAAATCATCATAAAACTAAATAAGAATAACAATTAAACGAATCAGAAGATGTTCAAATACTACAAATTCCCTCAGCCATCACCTCCAAATTCCTCTACTACCTTTTGTCCCACCCCCCTATTTTAACCTTTAGTTTGCTAGAAAGCCAGTGAGTTTACAAAGTACTCTGTATAAAAGATCTTCAGAAGCTATATCTCTGCTCACGGGCAAGTTCCTCTCGACATTTTGTATTGTTCTGTTTATAGTGTACTTTTGTTTCCAATTGGACAACATTGCAGAATATATTGGCGCTTTCTAAATGCCAGTAATACATAAATACATAAATAATAGAAAGAAAAACAAAATCATGCCACAAAATATATATTAAACACTTTACATGACAGGGGTTGGATTATGGTATGGATTAGAGGTTCGATTACGGGTAGGATTATGGGCTAGATTAGGAGTAGGATTAGGGGCAAAAGCATACATGTGGGGTATAGTACTAGAGAAGAGTAGCATAGTAGAAATAGTTGGTGGGACACGCGTGGTCTGTAAATTTCTCCAAAATAAAACAACTGGGAAAAATGCAAAGAAATTAATATTTTTGTCTAGGTTTGTCATAAAATGCTTAGATGAAAAGTGTCAAAATACTCTTAGTTGCTTAGCATGGGGGATGTACTTTCTACAAAAATTTAATTTTGTGTAGCAGTTTTGAATTCTGTAACTACTATAACAATTTTAATTTCAGCTTATCACATTTTGCAAAGGTTTAGCTTCAAACCAAACTTCACGCCTTACAATATCTGTTTCATAACATGTAAACATTAATTGAAACCCTAGACCTATTGGGCTTTTTAACAATCAGGACCAATTAGTGAATCTATTTTAAATTAATATTCTTTAGCTACAGTTGTGTATAAACTATTACACGTAAAACGGAAACATAGTGTTGTCGCGAACCCGAAATTTTCGGTTCGCGAACGGCGAACGCAAACTTCCTCAAATGTCCGCAAACCGGCGAACCGCGCGAACCGCCATTGACTTCAATGGGCAGGCGAATTTTAAAACCAACAGGGACTCTTTCTGCCCACAAAAGTGATGGAAAAGTTGTTTCAAGGGGACTAACACCTGGACTGTGGCATGCCGGAGGGGGATCCATGGCAAAACTCCCATGGAAAATTACACAGTTGATGCAGAGTCTGCTTTTAATCCATAAAGGGCAGAAATCACATAACATTGACACCTGTCCTCAAAGCCCCTGATACACACTGACACAGAGCAGAATAGAGACTGTTCCCGGTCCTCAGAGACCATGATACACACTGACACAGAGCAGAATAGAGACTGTTACCCCTACATAGGGTCACTTGGCAGATATGGCGGGGTCGTGGGAGGGGGAGGATGACTTTCACCTCTTCCCCTGTTAGATTTCCGTTGTGCTGTGACATCACCCTTATACGCTGTGTAAAGCATACTATTTAATTTGATCAGCATGGCCACTTGAGTTTTTATAGTTTTCACGCTGCTTGTAGTTTATATATGGTTCACAAAAATCAAACAAACGATAAAGTAAACATGTAAGGATTCAGAATATTCTTTCAAACCCTTACACATTGTGTGTACATACTTTTTGTCTTAAGTTTGTGGCTTTAAAGAGGTTCACGTTGTTTCTATGATGTGCATAACATGTTCTTGTAAATGTTTGTTAATTTTTTCCTGGAATTGTAATTTTTGAATCTGAATAAAGATAGTCAAATCCCTGATACACACTGACACAGAGCGGAATAGAGACTGTCCCCCCTACATAGGGTCACTTGGCAGATATGGATTGACACCTGTCCTCAAAACCCCTGATACACACTGACACAGAGCAGAATAGAGACTGTTCCCCCTACATAGGGTCACTTGGCAGATATGGATTGACACCTGTCCTCAGAGACCATGATACACACTGACACAGAGCAGAATAGAGACTGTTCACTGTCCACAGAGACCATGATACACACTGACACAGAGCAGAATAGAGACTGTTCACCGTCCACAGAGACCATGATACACACTGACACAGAGCAGAATAGAGACTGTCCCCCCTACATAGGGTCACTTGGCAGGTATGGATTGACACCTGTCCTCAAAGCCCCTGAAACACACTGACACAGAGCAGAATAGAGACTGTTCCCTGTCCACAGAGTCCATGATACACACTGACACAGAGCAGAATAGAGACTGTTCCCCGTCCACAGAGACCATGAAACACACTGACACAGAGCAGAATAGAGACTGTTCCCCGTCCACAGAGACCATGATACACACTGACACAGAGCGGAATAGAGACTGTTCCCCCTACATAGGGTCACTTGGCAGATATGGATTGACACCTGTCCTCAAAACCCCTGATACACACTGACACAGAGCAGAATAGAGACTGTTCACCCTACATAGGGTCACTTGGCAGATATGGATTGACACCTGTCCTCAGAGACCATGATACACACTGACACAGAGCAGAATAGAGACTGTTCCCCGTCCACAGAGACCATGATACACACTGACACAGAGCAGAATAGAGACTGTCCCCCCTACATAGGGTCACTTGGCAGGTATGGATTGACACCTGTCCTCAAAGCCCCTGATACACACTGACACAGAGCAGAATAGAGACTGTTCCCTGTCCACAGAGTCCATGATACACACTGACACAGAGCAGAATAGAGACTGTTCCCCGTCCACAGAGACCATGAAACACACTGACACAGAGCAGAATAGAGACTGTTCCCCGTCCACAGAGACCATGATACACACTGACACAGAGCAGAATAGGGACTGTTACCCCTACATAGGGTCACTTGGCAGATATGGATTGACACCTGTCCTCAAAACCCCTGATACACACTGACACAGAACAGAATAGAGACTGTTCCCCCTACATAGGGTCACTTGGCAGATATGGATTGACACCTGTCCTCAGAGACCATGATACACACTGACACAGAGCAGAATAGAGACTGTTCCCCGTCCACAGAGACCATGATACACACTGACACAGAGCAGAATAGAGACTGTCCCCCCTACATAGGGTCACTTGGCAGGTATGGATTGACACCTGTCCTCAAAGCCCCTGATACACACTGACACAGAGCAGAATAGAGACTGTTCCCTGTCCACAGAGTCCATGTATGGATTGACAACTGTCCTCAAAGCCCCTGATACACACTGACACAGAGCAGAATAGAGACTGTTCCCTGTCCACAGAGACCATGATACACACTGACACAGAGCAGAATAGAGACTGTTCACTGTCCACAGAGACCATGATACACACTGACACAGAGCAGAATAGAGACTGTTCACCGTCCACAGAGACCATGATACACACTGACACAGAGCGGAATAGAGACTGTTCCCCCTACATAGGGTCACTTGGCAGATATGGATTGACACCTGTCCTCAAAACCCCTGATACACACTGACACAGAGCAGAATAGAGACTGTTCACCCTACATAGGGTCACTTGGCAGATATGGATTGACACCTGTCCTCAGAGACCATGATACACACTGACACAGAGCAGAATAGAGACTGTTCCCCGTCCACAGAGACCATGATACACACTGACACAGAGCAGAATAGAGACTGTCCCCCCTACATAGGGTCACTTGGCAGGTATGGATTGACACCTGTCCTCAAAGCCCCTGATACACACTGACACAGAGCAGAATAGAGACTGTTCCCTGTCCACAGAGTCCATGATACACACTGACACAGAGCAGAATAGAGACTGTTCCCCGTCCACAGAGACCATGAAACACACTGACACAGAGCAGAATAGAGACTGTTCCCCGTCCACAGAGACCATGATACACACTGACACAGAGCAGAATAGGGACTGTTACCCCTACATAGGGTCACTTGGCAGATATGGATTGACACCTGTCCTCAAAACCCCTGATACACACTGACACAGAACAGAATAGAGACTGTTCCCCCTACATAGGGTCACTTGGCAGATATGGATTGACACCTGTCCTCAGAGACCATGATACACACTGACACAGAGCAGAATAGAGACTGTTCCCCGTCCACAGAGACCATGATACACACTGACACAGAGCAGAATAGAGACTGTCCCCCCTACATAGGGTCACTTGGCAGGTATGGATTGACACCTGTCCTCAAAGCCCCTGATACACACTGACACAGAGCAGAATAGAGACTGTTCCCTGTCCACAGAGTCCATGATACACACTGACACAGAGCAGAATAGAGACTGTTCCCCGTCCACAGAGACCATGAAACACACTGACACAGAGCAGAATAGAGACTGTTCCCCGTCCACAGAGACCATGATACACACTGACACAGAGCAGAATAGGGACTGTTACCCCTACATAGGGTCACTTGGCAGGTATGGATTGACAACTGTCCTCAAAGCCCCTGATACACACTGACACAGAGCAGAATAGAGACTGTTCCCTGTCCACAGAGACCATGATACACACTGACACAGAGCAGAATAGAGACTGTTCACCGTCCACAGAGACCATGATACACACTGACACAGAGCAGAATAGAGACTGTTCCCCGTCCACAGAGACCATAATACACACTGACACAGAGCAGAATAGGGACTGTTCCCCCTACATAGGGGCACTTGGCAGGTATGGATTGACACCTGTCCTCAAAGCCCATGATACACACTGGGGGGAGCTACTGTCCTCCCCAACCACTGCGCGGTGGGTGGGGGCCATAAATCACAATGGGGGGGACCTATTGTCCTCCCCCGCTCGGCCCCCACCCCTGCGCGGTGGGTGGGGGCCATAAATCACAATGGGGGGGCTACTTTCTGCAGAGCACACACTGTAGGCCTGAGACACCCGCTTGAAGACAAGTAACTGCTATTCAATCTATAACAGTGAAACAAAAAATGTGGATTTAAAAGCACGATATAGAGACACCAGATATGATTGACAATGTGCACTGGAACAGTTCTGCAGAGCACACACTGTAGGCCTGAGACACCCGCTTGAAGACAAGTAACTGCTATTCAATCTATAACAGTGAAAAACAAATTTTGGATTTAAAAGCACGCTATAGAGACACCAGATATGATTGGCAATGTGCACTGGAACAGTTCTGCAGAGCACACACTGTAGGCCTGACACACCCGCTAGAAGACAAGTAACTGCTATTCAATCTATAACAGTGAAAAAAAAATGTTGGTTTTAAAAGCACGCTATAGAGACACCAGATATGATTGGCAATGTGCACTGGAACAGTTCTGGAGAGCACACGCTGAAGGAAGGACTGACAGAGCCGCTTGAAGGACACTGACTGGCTGCTATTAGCTTACACTAGAAACCTTTTTTCTTTGTAAAAGCACGCTAAAGAGACACCAAATATGATTGGCAACTGTCAAAGCACGCTGGAACAGGTCTACAGAGTACACGCTGAAGTAGGCCTGACACCCAGACGCTTGCAGACAACTAACTGCTCTTCTATTACAGTGAAAAAAATTATTTTTTTTAAATCTGAAGCTTAAGCTATTGTAAAAACAGATATGAGTGGTGGCACTGGGCAAGAGGGCACAGTATCCACTGTAAACCTCACACAGAAGCTGGCAGGCAGGCAACTGCTCTTCTATTACAGTGTAAACAACATTTTGGTTGTAAAAGCACGCTATAGAGACACCAGATATGAGTGTCAACTGTCAAAGTACGCTGGCAGGGTTGTGCAGGGCACACGCTGAAGGAAGGCCTGACAGAGCCGCTTGAAGGACACTGACTGGCTGCTATTAGCTTACACTGGAAACCTTTTTTCTTTGAAAAAGCACGCTATAGAGACACCAGATATGAGTGGCAATTGTCAAAGTACGCTGGCAGGGTTGTGCAGGGCACACGCTGAAGGAAGGCCTGACAGAGCCGCTTGAAGGACACTGACTGGCTGCTATTAGCTTACACTGGAAACCTTTTTTCTTTGTAAAAGCACGCTAAAGAGACACCAGATATGATTGGCAACTGTCAAAGCACGCTGGCACAGGTCTGCAGAGCACACGCTGAAGTAGGCCTGACACCCAGACGCTTGCAGACAACTAACTGCTCTTCTATTACAGTGAAAACAAATTATTTATTTAAAATCTAAAGCTTAACCAATTGTTAAAACAGATATGAGTTGTGGCACTGACTGTGCAAATGGGCAAGGCATCCAACCTGACACAGAAGCTGGCAGGCAGGCAACTGCTCTTCTATTACAGTGAAAAAAAAATATTTCTTTTAAATCTAAAGCTTAAGCTATTGTTAAAACAAATATGAGTGGTGGCACTGACTGTGCAAATGGGCAAGGCATCCAACCTGACACAGAAGCTGGCAGGCAGGCAACTGCTCTTCTATTACAGTGAAAAAAATGATTTCTTTAAAATCTAAAGCTTAAGCTATTGTTAAAACAGATATGAGTGGTGGCACTGACTGTGCAAATGGGCAAGGCATCCAACCTGACACAGAAGCTGGCAGGCAGGCAACTGCTCTTCTATTACAGTGAAAAAAAATGATTTCTTTAAAATCTAAAGCTTAAGCTATTGTTAAAACAGATATGAGTGGTGGCACTGACTGTGCAAATGGGCAAGGCATCCAAACTGACACAGAAGCTGGCAGGCAGGCAACTGCTCTTCTATTACAGTGAAAAAAAAATATTTCTTTAAAATCTAAAGCTTAAGCTATTGTTAAAACAGATATGAGTGGTGGCACTGACTGTGCAAATGGGCAAGGCATCCAACCTGACACAGAAGCTGGCAGGCAGGCAACTGCTCTTCTATTACATTGAAAAAAAATTATTTCTTTTAAATCTAAAGCTTAAGCTATTGTTAAAACAGATATGAGTGGTGGCACTGACTGTGCAAATGGGCAAGGCATCCAACCTGACACAGAAGCTGGCAGGCAGGCAACTGCTCTTCTATTACAGTGAAAAAAATGATTTCTTTAAAATCTAAAGCTTAAGCTATTGTTAAAACAGATATGAGTGGTGGCACTGACTGTGCAAATGGGCAAGGCATCCAACCTGACACAGAAGCTGGCAGGCAGGCAACTGCTCTTCTATTACAGTGAAAAAAAAATATTTCTTTAAAATCTAAAGCTTAAGCTATTGTTAAAACAGATATGAGTGGTGGCACTGACTGTGCAAATGGGCAAGGCATCCAACCTGACACAGAAGCTGGCAGGCAGGCAACTGCTCTTCTATTACAGTGAAATTTTTTTATTTATTTTAAATCTAAAGCTTAAGCTATTGTTAAAACAGATATGAGTGGTGGCACTGACTATGAAAATGGGCAAGGCATCCAACCTGACTCAGAAGCTGGCAGGCAGGCAACTGCTCTTCTATTACAGTGAAAAAAAAATGATTTCTTTAAAATCTAAAGCTTAAGCTATTGTTAAAACAGATATGAGTGGTGGCACTGACTGTGCAAATGGGCCAGGCATCCAACCTGACACAGAAGCTGGCAGGCAGGCAACTGCTCTTCTATTACAGTGAAAACAAATTATTTATTTAAAATCTAAAGCTTAACCAATTGTTAAAACAGATATGAGTGGTGGCACTGACTGTGCAAATGGGCAAGGCATCCAACCTGACACAGAAGCTGGCAGGCAGGCAACTGCTCTTCTATTACAGTGAAAACAAATTATTTATTTTAAATCTAAAGCTTAACCAATTGTTAAAACAGATATGAGTGGTGGCACTGGGCAAGTAGGCACAGTATCCAATGTGAACCTCACACAGAAGCTGGCAGACAGGCACCTGCAATTACATTACACAGGAAAAAAAAAAAAAAAGCAGCCTGATGTTATAGCCCTAAAAAGGGCTTTTTGGGGTGCTTTCCTTACAGCAGAGATCAGATGAGTCCTTCAGGATTGTAGTGGACACTGAATACCCTAGCCTTAGCTCACTAAGCATGCAGCTTCAGAATGAATCGAAAATGGATGCTGGGAGGGAGGTTGTAGGGTGTGGAAGGGAGGGAGTGCTGCTGATTGGCTGTAATGTGTCTGCTGACCGAGAGGCACAGGGTCAAAGTTTGCCCAATGATGACGAATAGGGGGCGGATCGAACACGCTAAGTTCGCCGGCGGACAGTTCGATACATCACTACTGAAACAAGAAAATGTTTTTTTTTTTTTTTTTTCTTCCATGTTTTAATGTTGCATGAATAATTAATATTGTATCATGTATACATATAGGGTAAAAACTAATTCCCAATTTCTTCTTTAGAAAATGATATATATAATTTCCCATTTTTTCTTTTTTTTTCTTATTCCTTTTATATGTTCTTTCACTTTTTTTTTCTTTAATGTTTATTACTTATTTTTTTTAAATGATATTGTTATGTTTGATCCAAATGTATCAATAAAAACTATTTGAAAAGAAAATTATATATAATATGTATGGGTGTACTTAAACAGAAAGGGTGAAATCTTAGTAGCATGAACGCATGACAAAAGTGTCAAAAAGGCCTTGGTTACAAATGCAGTGTATTTCCTGAAACTGTTAATAACGTAAAACCAGCATTTTAATAATCAATAAATAATGACTGACTAATAAACTCTGGAGAGGCAGTTTAGTTCAAGGTTACAATTTTAATTTTCAGAAAATTCAGTTTAGACTTTCATCCTTCCAAGGTTGATAAAATGAACTCGTGACCAGCCAAATGTACCTTTCCTCAATAAATACTTAAAAACTGATAGTATTATTGTAAAATACCTAAACATAATAACTAATAAATAATGAGCTATTCATATAAAATCACTGGAAGAATTTGCTTGTACTTGGGAAAGTATCAACGAGCGATAATAATGTTCTACCAACAGTAAGTAATTATAAAGATTATGGATTGATGTGATGGGTCACCTATCACATTCTGTTATCACATTTCTCTATTTTACTTTCTGATTCAGTGCTAGTAGAGACAACAGATTAGAGAGGAAGTTAGGACAGAAACAGTCGGATCCCTCATGGTTGAGAAAAACAAAAAAAAGAAAGCCCACTGCAGAAAGGAACTGCTACTAACAGTACAACCTGCACTTACTTTGACTTACTAATATTTCTAGATAGATCATTTGATGTGCAGTGTGCCTTTGTGCCACTGCTTGTGATTTGCAAACTACAAGCTTCTTCCCTCAGCACACTGTGTAGCAGTTAACTACACTACCCTGCTGTCAGGTTCCTATGATGACAAGCAAGACTTTTTCCTTTATTACCGTCCCTTTAAATACAGTTCCTGGTTTTCACCTCTAGTGGCCTCCCTAGCCACTAGTCACCTAAGACTCACCTGTATCAAAGCAAGTGGCCCTTACATATTGAAGTTGGTGTTCATTCTACAGACTTCAGATCCTGGCTCCTGTGAAATAACCTGTAACTTACCCGCATTGCTTCTTACCTGAATTGCTACCTCCCTTGCTCCTTACCAACTTGGATTATCTACAATTATACTTCTCTGCAATATCTACCTGCTTTATACAACCCTGCATCATACCAACCTGGATAACATACATCTCTGCTTTAACCTGCCTACCTATTTACAACCCTACATTGCTGAACACATTTATTAACAGGGTGTTATTTTCTTTCTTTGACTCCTTATAGTTCATATTACCGGTCTTATTATTCTTCCTATACTTTTATCCAGCTTTATTATTTGCACACTTGTTTATTTTCTATATCGGCCATATTGCCATAATGTTTATTTCTCCCTTTCCTTCTCTTTATTATTTATTCTGCTGTAATGTCAAACGCTACAAAAAAAAAGCGTCTTCAGTTAACTCTGACAAATGTCTCCAACCTGACCTGATCGAGCGCATGACACCTGCCTGCACTGAATGTCCTTTTTTTAATTTGTATTTATTTATTTATTTTTTAAAACTATTTGTAGGAAAAGTATTTTAAGATGGGGTTGTGGTTGTAATATTTTGAAATTACTTTAATTATAGTGGTTGGTTTTTGCCCTGCCTGACTGTGTCTTCTGGAGTGACTATGCCTGTAACCACCGTACACAGTTAGTACAGAAGCTGATAGGGCACTAGTTTTTTTTTCCACACTGAAGGACTGACACTACAGACTGGATGTGCGGAAAAGCTTTCTTCTTCACAGTGTGAAAGGGATGAATGTGTAATCAATTGCCCGGTACCCACTGACTTTAACCTTTCTGATTTTTATTTTTTTTGGAAAAATTTCCTCTTTTAATTTATAATAACTCCTGTTGCTGCTACTCCCATTTTTAAAAATGCAATTAATTGAGGTGGTTTTGCTCAGCCTGGCCGAGTCTTGCAGTGTGTCTACACCTGTTACCTCTGCAAACACAATTGGTAGAAGTTGACAGGGCACTTTTTTCTTATACAGAAACATGGGCACTTTTCTCATAAAAAATCGTTCTACTTTTGCACTCCTTTAAGAAACTTAATTATATTGATCAAAAGAATTTGATTCCAAAACATTAAGGATGAAACCCAAAGGTAAGAGATATTATGCTCCAATTTGATTTTTATGCAGCCTTTATAAGGATAATAAAGTCTTCTAAAGACCACTTTGTAATGATGTCATCAACATAGTGTTACACTATGGAAAGGCTAATTTTAAATTATTAATTAAATGCAATTTAATTATTGTTTAAATACAGTCCGTCTACAACCAACAATGACCAAGTAGGCTTTTTCAAGGTTAGACAGGGATCGGAAGGAAGGTACTTAGCATCATACATAGCCTCCGCAAACAGTAAAAGGGTTTCCCTAGATGTGGTTTCCCTAGATGTGGAAAAAGCCTTTGATCGCCTGCATTAGTGACTTTTGAGGGCAGTGCTGCACAGATTCAGCATTCCGAGCGGCTTTTTGTCGGTGGTGGAGGCCCTATATAGCTCCCCGAAAGGCCTTATATAGCTGCCAAAATTGGAGACAATCCATACACGGTGTAACGATTAACAACAAAGAATACACTACCAATTTATTTGCGGATGATGTCCTATTGACACTTACCCAGCCCCAGATCTCTCTCCCCAACTTGCTAAAGGAAATAACCACCTATGGAAGCCACTCCTACTACAAACTGAACATTACCAAAACACAAGCAATGGGAGTAGGGGTCCCGAGCTGCATAATGGAGCCCCTACAAGCCTCATTCACTTTAGACTGGAGAAATGACCATTTAACCTTCCTGGGGATCAAGCTTACCAAAAATCCTGCTGACTTGCTTGCTGCCAACTATGACCCGCTACTGCGGAATATGGCAGACACCGTGAAAGGGTGGGAGGGAAAGTTTTTATCTTGGCTGGGCAGATTGGCTGCAGTAAAAATGATCCTATTGCTGAAATTCCAATATCTCATTAGGACCTTACACATTCACCTACCAAAGTCTTACTTAGATAAACTTCAGAAGCTCTTCACTATCTCCACCGCAAAATCAGAGTAGTGTCGAAAGTGCTGTGCAGGCCCCTGGCAAATGGAGGAATGGGTTTGCTGGATATTAAATTATACTAAAGGGCTGCCATCCTTGCTACGGTAATCCAGACCCATGTCCTGCCAAATGCGCCACAATGGGTGGAGATGGAATCATCCTGGGCGTGTCCCAAGGGCCTCAGATACCTATTTTGGGTACCTCATGCACAAAGGCCGACAAACCTAGACATGCCACACACCACCTCACTGCTTCTCAAAACTTGGGACACTACCAGAAAATGCCTGGGATATACACACAAATGGGCATGAGCCACCCCACTGTACAGCTAGAATTTAGCTAAGCCCGCCTTTGACCACCGCCCCTGGATACAACAGGGATGCACCAATGTAAGCCACCTGTACGAGAATGACAAACTACTCAACTTCCCAGACTTACAACTTAAATACACCCTACTGAACAATACACTGTTCCAATACCTCCAATTAAAATCCATGCTGGTAGACTCTAATGACCAAGCTAAAACAGCTAATATTGGGCACATCGAGTGGGCGTGTACAGCCACAAGCCTGCCCAGGAAGTTACTTTCCTCTCTATACAATATGCTGATCCAACTCAACGCATACTCCCCAAGTAGTTTCATGCTAGCCTGACAGGAAGACATAGCCAAGATATTCACAGAACAACCATGGGAAAGGGTAGCACACAGAGGACAACTTATGTATCTCACCTGGAGCAAATGCGTAAAATTTAATATCGATGTTACCAGGCTGGCGAGCATATATCCAAACACCACTAATAAGTGTTGGCGATGTCAAACGGAGAGGGGAATGATGTACCACATATGGTGGACGTGCCCCAAGGTAGCCCAGTACTGGAGAGAGGTGGGAGAAGTGGCAACTAGGGCCATAGGCAGAGAGATCACAATCACACCAGAGTGTGGCCTTCTCTTTATGGGGCTAGAGAAATTTGATTAAATAGACTCCCGCCTATTGTACCATCGGCCAACACACTCATAGCGAGGGCATGGAAACAGGCTCCTACACCTCAACAAACAACACCCCTTGAAAAAACACGCCATCAAGGTCCATACTTAATGGGAGGCTAGGGTTGGAGGAGGGGTTTGAGGGGAGGTGGGGTAATGAACAAAATGCATAAAAAAAAAATTATAGAAAACATCGCCTTGAGCTATTACAGTATTAGGAGCGAGTGTTAGGGTCAAAGCATGACATGAACCGGGGATGGTTATGGGGAGTGGGCCCAGACAGAGAGGGCTGGCATGGGGTCAATGTGGGGTAATGCTCAAGTGAAATGTGATAATGAGAGCTAAGCACTCTGTATTCTGTTCTCTGACTTCTACGTTCCATGTATGTTTACTTCCCTTTCTTTTTTTCTGTACCCCAAACGAAGAGAGACAAAAGAAATTATAAAAATTGTCAAATTGAAAAAATAAATAAATGGGAATTGATATAATATCAAAATGTGTTAGAATGGGAGTATGCATGATGGCTGTAGGGCAGAATTGGTCAGTTAGAAATACAGGTTTTGTGTATAGGATGGGCAGCCACAAACAAAGGTATGTCAAGATAGAAGGTTTTATCTGTAGTGTTGTCCACACAATCAAAGAGACAATGGGAAAGGGTCATATGTAATCAAATGGAAGTCAATAGTATATCTAGTGATTTGTTGGGTCAGTAGTTGAGAAGCAGAAGGAGGAGAGGCGATAGAAGGGAAAGGGAGGAGTGAACACCAGACCCCTGGAGATCTCAAAGAAAGGTAGCTATGATCATGCATGAGTTATATTTGTAAATAGAAATATAGTTGTGTTATAATGTAATGTTTATTGTTGGGGATTGTTGTATTGTAATGTGTATTGTTTGAGTTCCGGATTGTTTAAATAAATTGATTTCATTATAACCAATGTTGTGGATTCTTGGATATTCTGTTGCTGTGTTCTAATATATGTATTTTGCTAGATTCTGGTTAAAGTGGAAGCTTTCAGATATAAACCCAATAACTGACTAATATAGAACAGGGGTTGTGTAATGAATAAGTCAGATGATTTGTCTATCAGTGCATGTATAAATGCATCCATACGTTTATTGTCTTTGATAAGATAGTTATGGTAGCTAGAAAACACATATACATCTGTATACATATCTAGTTTGCATTGATGTGTATTTGGATGTATAAATTGTAAGGTTAGTTGTAAGTTTCAAGCACATAACACATTTAAAGTCCTTCCCCTATTATGCAATCCATAGTATAATATAGTTTAATAACATTTAAAGTAATTTAAACATTTTAAAATGTAAGAAGCTTGACACATCAATGAAACAAAATCACACCATCATTTCTGCTGGAATGCTAGAAAAACAAATATTATACTTTGGTGCAAAAAAATAAAAAAATGTTTTATAGTAATGGCCATCATGCATTGTGTGTAATGATGATGTATATAGCTCCATTCTTTTACCAGTATGAAGGTTTGAAATGTATTTCTCTGAAAAGATCATTCTGTGTTTTTTGTTGTTTGCTGTTTCCAAAAGTATATTACGTAGTCACTAATAAAGCACTCCAGACGGCATCTGGGTTAGCATCAGGTCAATAGCTCTTGTGTGATTTATTTCACCAAATGGGAAATTCATTGGACAGATGGAAAAATAGTGCGACTTATACACATATTCAATAATATTAAACATTAAAAGCAAAAAACAAAGAGAAGGAAATTGGCCTTCATGTAAGGCAACAAATTATATTCAAGATACAAATAATATAACCAAAATGTAAAAATATTACAAACTATAACAGCAAAGAGTACAATGCTGTTTACAAACCACATTGGATACTTTGTAATGAACACATAGGTTATTTTATATGCCATTGCTAATACCAGTCCATTCACTGAACCATAGATTTCAAAGAAATATATAACACAAGCAGGTCAGATCTTTCTCTGTGCAATGAAACAATAAATTATTAATATTATTGTTATTAGCATTTATAAAGTGTCATTTTCTGCTGCAGTTTTTTTGAATTTTAATTTGGGGTACGACAGAAACAAAAAAGAAACAAAAGGTTAAGAGAGTATTGAAGCAATAGATCAGATTTCTGTTCCTAGCACTGTAGTATCACTTTAAATTCACTGCTATTTAGGATTCATGGTGATATATATATATATATATATATATATATATATATATGTGGCGGAACCTACCTCGCCACTGGGCATTGGAGGGGCCTGGCTGCCTGCCTCTTACCTGCTGACTATGGCCCCTGGAAAATTGGTACAGTTAAAGATTTATATTTGGGCATATTGTACTGTATATTGCTGCTACTGGCCCTTTTAACAGCATTTATGGACACATTGGGACTTTTGGGACTACTGTCCCTTTAAGACTGTGAAGCATGTTCTAGTGTGCTGCCTGTAATATTGTATATGTATTCATGTGTTAAGTTTAACCTGGGTGATATGTATGCAGCATTCATCTGATTGTTCGGTAGAATCACTCCATTCATTATATTGAGTGAAACTACCGAACAACCAGACCACCCAGGAATAAGTGTGCCTCCAATTACAGTTTGCAACAATGTTGCAAACGGGTAATTGGCAATCATTGTAATATATTCTTTGTCCTCTGGGTGGCCGCCATTCGGGAAACAAACACGTGGCGGCGGCCATCTTAAACTACCGAACAGCGGTGTTTTGCCGTCGAGTGTCTGGAACTAAAATCGGACACTTGACTAGGCAAACACCGCTGAGACCTCCATACTTCCAGGAATTCGTATAGAAACTACCGAATGACCCGCCGTTCGGTAGAAAGAACCCCACAAACAAGGGAATTCATTCAAACCCTCTCTAGGCTCTATAACACAGGCAATTCGTCTGTTTTCATTCCCTTGTTTGTGACCGACCGCAGGGCCAAAATGCATGGAACTGTTTTCGGATACTTTACCCATGCGGTTGGTCAAATCTTTGGAAACCCATATCTGCCGAACTGTTCATCCGAATGACTTGAATTTTGGATATGTTTCCCCCCTGAATAAGGGCTATCCAGCGATGCTGGATTTAAAGGTGTACCCCCTGTTTTTGGGGTACATCCAGAACTTGGCTGGAAAAGTGTACCGGATAATTGGGTTTAATGTTATCTGAGGGGAGGGGATGTGTGGGCTGAACCATGTATGTGATTGGTTATTTTATGCCTCCCCCTGGGTGTGGCCTGTATGTGGATCATTGTAATAAAAGCCAGGCTGGATGAGTCAGTCCAGAGTTCCTGTTTTACCCTCAAAGTGATGTGTCGTCTCATTATTGGGGGAAGGATTTATTGCATGCTGTTCCAGTTGACTGCTAGGAGTACAAGCCTATTCGTATGGTTCCTATTCAATGGTCTACAGCATTCATATGCTTGGGAGAATTTAAAAGGTTTCTCGGATTCGGTGATTGTGGTGTCTGCCAGAGTGCTTGGAGTCCTCAGGAAGCACTAGGAGCATCCATTAACGGAGGTACCCAGTCGGGGTGCCAGGTGATCCGTTACAATATATATATATATATATATATATATATATATCATGGTGATATATATATTTCTTAGCTACCTACATTTCCTTCCCCTATATTTAAGTGTTCTTGCATAGACCACTTAATGTTATCTCACATATATATTATTATTATTATAGCCAAATTTGCCACCCTAACTCCTCCCACAGTTTTTACACTACATAGACAAAAATATACCAAAACATGCAGATTGTTCCCGATCGGATTGCTATAACTTTGTGGAACGTTTCGCCGAATGGTTCTCAGAATATCATCGTTCTTGTGGCGAAATTTGTCCATACTATACTATACATCAAAAATGTAGGTCTGGGTCTTGTGATTCTCACAATATAAAGCTCTTCACTGTAGGATTTGTAGTTTTTAAAATACGACCATTTGAAGATGGCAACCACAAAAATACTCTGACCTGTGCCACGCTGCAGCAGCAAGTGATGTCATAGACAGGGCCTTTTGCACCTGCTATTGTTTTTGTAACTGTATGTTTTAATGTGACTGTGAAGCACTTTGGGCAACAACATTGCAATTAAATGTGCTATATAAATAAATAATAACAGTTACTCCGCCCACTCCAGTTGTAGACTACTGGTGGAGGCAAGAACACTTTACACAATTTCCCCAGAAATTGTAGCTTTTCTAGTTTTTATTACTATGGTCCATTTTTGCTCCTGTGGTTCTTTTGATTATTTTTTCCTGAATATTTTTGATTAAGAAAATTTTCTCCATTGGCCAAAACATGTTTTTCCTCAGTGCACAAGTCTAGCATTCATTATGGACTGCATAGAGGAAAGATAAAGAATTAAAGAACACATCAACTGGAAATCTACAGGTCCCCTGCCTATACAAGAAATTACATCTCAGGTAGACACTGCCAAATATTTGAAGCAATGTATCACAAAATTTCTGGAGACACCTTCAAAGGGACATTATAGATATCCAGACCACTTCAGCTCATTGAAGTGGTCTGGGTCCAGAATCCCTGTCCACTTAGCCCTGCAACTGTAATTATTGCAGTTTCTGAGAAAATGCAATAATTGAATTTTGAGGTTAAGTCTGCCTCTACTGGCTGTCAATCAGGGGGTTAGGTGACTCGTGATTGCCTTACCGATGCTGGTCATTCTCACGCTAATGAGGATGTCCAGCATCAAGCAAAACCCCATAGGAAAACATTGAAGCAATACACCCTGTTCCAAATTATTATGCAAATTCTATTTAAGTGTCACAAAGATTTAATATTTTGTTTTTCAGTTTCACTCATGGATGGCATTGTGTCTCAGGGCTCTTTTGATCACTGAAAACAATCTCGGACACTTGTGATAATTAGATTGCCAGGTGAGCCCAATTTGAGGAAAAACTACTAAAGGAGGGTGTTCCACATTATTAAACAGAGCACCATTTTCATGCAATATGGGGAAGAAAAAGGATCTCCCTGCTGCCGAAAAGAGTGAAATAGTTCAATACCTTGGACGAGGTATGAAAACATTAGATATTTCACGAAAACTTAAGCGTGATCATCACACTATTAAGAGATTTGTGGCTGATTCAGAGCACAGACGGGTTCATGTAGATAAAGGCACATTGAAGAAGATTTGTGCCAGATCCATGCATCGGATCAAGAGAGTAGCTGCTAAAATACCATTACATAGCAGCAAACAGATATTTGAAGCTGCTGGTGCCTCTGGAGTCCCACGGACATCAAGGTGTAGAGTCCTCCAGAGTCTTGCAACTGTGCATAAACCTTCTATTCGGCCACCTCTAACCAATGCTCACAAGCAGAAACGGCTGCATTGGGCAGAAAAATACATGAAGACTAATTTTCAAACAGTCCTGTTCACTGATGAGTGCCGTGCAACCCTGGATGGTCCAGATGGATGGAGTAGTGGATGGTTGGTGGACGGCCACCCTGTTCCAACAAGGCTGCGACGTCAGCAAGGCGGTGGTGAAGTCATGTCTTGGGCCGGAATCATGTGAAGAGAGGTGGTCGGCCCCTTTAGGGTCCCCGAAGGTATAAAGATGACCTCTGCAAAGTATGTGGAGTTTCTGACTGACCACTTTCTTCCCTGGTACAGAAGGAAGATCTCTGCTTTCCGTAATAAAATCATCTTCATACATGACAATGCACCATCTCATGCTGCAAAGAATACCTCTGCATCAATGACTGCTATGAGGATAAAAAGAGAGAAAGTCATGGTGTGGCCTCCCCTGACCTCAATCCTATTGAGAACCAATGGAGCATCTTCAAGCAAAAGATCTATGAGGGTGGGAGGCAGTTTACATCCAAACAGCAGCTCTGGGAGGCTATTCTGACATCTTGCAAACAAATTCAAGCAGAAACTGTTCAAAAACTCACAAGTTCAATGGAGGCAAGACTTGTGAAGCTGCTATCAAATAAGACGTCCTATGTTAAAATGTAACGTGACCTGTTAAAATGTTTAAAAAGTTAAAATGTTGTTATAAATTTGATTGAAATAGATTTTGATTTCTGTAAATATGCTGCAAACATAACAAATGACAATTTTCAGTTCTTTACAACCTATAAAGTGTTTTGAAACTTACTGTGTGTAATAATTTGGAACAGTGCATTGTAAGTTTTTTATGTTTAAAAAAAAATACTGTTATCATTAGGAGGTTTGTTCAATAAAATTTGAATTGTTGTAATTATGCTGACTGTTATTTACATCAATTATTTAGGTAAATGAGAAAAATATAATTTGCATAATCATTTTGGAACAGGGTGTAGATCAGATTTCTGTTCCTAGCACTGTAGTATCCCTTTAAATTCACTATTATGTGGGATTCATGGTGATATATATTTCTTATCCACCTACATTTCCCTCCCCTATATTTTGTATTACTATGACTGCTCCATTTTCGCTCCTTTGGTTCTTTTGATTTTTTTTTTCCTGAATATTTTTTCATTAAGAAAATGTTCTCCTTTAGCCAAAACATGATCTTCCTCAGTGCACAAGTCTAGCATTCATTACGGAGTGCAAAGAGAAAAGATAAACAATTAAAGCACATATATCAAGTATACATTTTCTTTTTCAGAATAATTCATGTGAGATACATGACAGTTTAGGCATTTTACATTTTAATTTAGTAATAATACTTTCTATCTAATAAACATGTCTAATACTTTTTCAAGTAATTCCCCTCTTCTTACACACACCAGATAAATCAGCACATGTTTTTATTTTAGCAGTTTCTTCTTAGTTCTCAGATGTATTGGCCAACAAAAAAAATAATATCCAGCTATTATTCCCTCTATTGGGAATTTTGGTTTTGTACACAACAGATTCACTGCTGTTACTTATAAATTATTCAGTGTGTTTTACAATTTGATATGTATGCGATTAACCTGTTGAAATAATAATCTGTTTGCAAAATTCATATAGAGGTTCGTGGAAACACATAATATTGTTTATTTTTAGTAAAGTTAGTACATTTTTGACTGTTTTATGATTGCTTAACCCACTAGTTTTATTATTATCATTCTCTCCATTTTGTAAATCAATCATTTTTAAAATTATGTGCAAATAATGCACAAATAAAAAACAAGATCGATCAACGTTAATATCAAATTCTCACCTTCCACCCCTCGATTGTCCTAGCACTCTGTGACATCAGCATGATTTCATCCAGGTTGCAAATGAATATGGAAGTGGGGCCAATTGATTTCTAAGTGATCTAACCTGCTCTACATTGACTACCAGTCATAATAAGTAGTGGAGCTTTTAAGGACTGATTCCTTATCTTGACTAATAATGTTTTGGGTGTTCTCTTTTCATATAGTCCAGTTTTATGTATTGTGCGTTGTACATACAATGCTTTTTTATTCATGGTGAAGTCCGAGTCTTTTTCTCCTGTTACCCCAAATGCAGTCTCATCAGTGAATGCATTCCTAGTTGTAGAATGGTATAAGCTTCTGTGGGCCCCATTTAATGCAAGATTCAATTAGTAAAAACAATATATTAGATTTTTAAACATATCGTTTGTGCACCATAAGTAAATCTATTAGTATGACCATTCTTTTCCTTAATAGTCTACTTGAAGAATGGAAGAACATAACCCTACTGGGCTAAAAAACTTGAATTATATGGCATCCTATTCCTATACAAAACATAATGTCAGTGAGCATGCCTAGACGAAGCACAGGAGAAATGACCATACAATTCAAATCAAAGTTCTTCCTTTGATTTAACTCTGAAAGGTAAGTACAAACATAAATTTAGCAGTGGAAGGAGGTAATTTGCCAAGTCTTTTTAAAACATGGCTGTTAAAACGCATATACATGAAATTGGCATTGAGTATATGCCGATAGACTGTCTGTAACGAGGAAGGGGTGACAAGAGTTCTTGCAAGAAATTTATACATAATGTATAGTTGAAAATTGATGAAGAATTAATTTCAGGTTAGTGAAAACTTGCATGAGAGATCCCCTTTAAGTCAATTTAACGATCCTTATATTTACTATCACATGTCTCAGGCTGGCTTCCAAGTGCAATTAAGCTCTGCCCGTGGATACCTTTCTCTAGTGTAAGTGCTAAGAAACCATAAAGCTAGGGGAATGGCAGGCATACTTTCCATTTTAGCTGCAAACAGTGTCACTTTGCCACTGCCTGCAGCCATAAATAGTAGGAAAACCAACCAAACAAACAAACAAACAAAACCTTAGCATTTCAAAAGAAAAACCTAATACATTCTCACACTGAGAGCCAATTGGGTTACTCCATGATCCTTTAATCATTGTGTAAATGTGACACTCCCCCACACCCAAAAAGCAGGAGAGGCTTAGGAAGTGGGTCCTAGAATAAGTGTAGAAGCCACCAATATTGAGATGTTGTGATGTTGCGGTGGATTTAACACAATATGGCCAATTGGTGTAACTGAATCCCTGTCAAACATATTTGTTTGCTTAGATAGGTGATTTTAAGTAGCCTTGTAAAGTTTAAAACTGACATTTTGTGTGTGTGTGCACTGTTCCTTAATCTGTATTTTGCATATATTTTGGTCTTTATGGCAGCAATTCACACTGAGGAATGCTTGGTCCGGATATGCCCCCACAATTCCCTTTTTTAGGGTTAATTGCACTGGGGTAGCTAGCCTAGTGCGACCTTATGGCTGTTCTCACTAGGCATATCATGTAGTCTATTTTTGTGCCATGAAACTGTAGTGCCATTTATTGAATACCAAATGACATTACAGTTTCTATGTTTCCTATGGAGAGCCTGCACTACAAAAATAATTCATTACTAATGTGTGTCACGGCAAAATAATGTCAATTAATAACAATATTGGTCTAACTTTGCTGCAACGCCAACATTAAAACT
Source organism: Pelobates fuscus (assembly GCF_036172605.1). Classification (NCBI taxonomy): domain Eukaryota; kingdom Metazoa; phylum Chordata; class Amphibia; order Anura; family Pelobatidae; genus Pelobates; species Pelobates fuscus. Next base: position 331,899,494 of record NC_086319.1, read on the forward strand.
GTCGGCTTTAGTAAATTAAGTATTTAAATCTCTAGGCAAGGAGTAGAGCTTACTATATCAACCATTCCGTATTTTATTTAATCATTTTAATTATGTAACTAAAATCTTGAATTAATAAGCTTTCCAAACTATTTAATACGGTTAGAAAAATTACCAAATGATTATCTACAAAAAATTTCCATACACTTTAAAGGTGAGTTCTGTAGATAAATTATCTGAAAAGTTGTTCTAACAGTATATAATCATTTGTAAAGCATATTAAATAGAGCTTTAGGTCTTATGGGAAAAAAAAACAACATACTGCAACTACATTCACATACAATACAATGTATCCATACAATTTCATAGCAAAAATTCAGGCACAGGCATTTACTTCATATCCATGTGTCAAAGTTAACTTGAACCCAATAAATATAGTACAGTATAGGTTACAGTTAGGCATAATAAAATTCTACAATCTATGACGATTATCAGATACAAATGTTGTACTAAATGAACACACATTATGACTGTGTTGTTGTTTTTTTTTTATTTGCACAACTTTTTGTGTCCTTTATACAAACAAATTCAACAGAGTTATAGAATGTGGAAGGAACATTACTAGCACCGCAAAGAGTAAGCACTATTGAGGCATTTTCTAAGAGTTTATGATTGTACACAACATATATATTTTATTAGACTTTCAGTATCTTATTGATCCTACGCCTAATGAGATCACACAAATATATAGAACAAAATAACACTTACACATAGTTGACAATTTTTTCTACACCAGCTATTGACTTCAGATTGAAAGGAAAATAGTATAATAATTTCTTGCAGTTATTTTTCAGGCTAACAGCTAAGGAATTAAAGAAAATTGCATTAGAGAATCTGTTCTCTCTAATGGCTTTCATGAAATAGTAGTTTTTAGATACTGCTAGTGGTTACTGAGGTTTTTCATAATGAGTAATGGACAGCTGCACCGGCTTGGAGCTGGACTCCCAACGTTCAAAGTAATTTAATACCAACTGCCTTTCATAAAAGCCATCTAAATTTTCTACAAATCCAAATTCAATTACCTGAGCAGGAACTAATCAGTGACTATACAAGTGTTTTGTTAGTACCTGGGAAACTGCTGGAAGCGGAAAATCCATGTCCCTTCAATACATTTTGTCCAGCAGGGAGGCCCAAAAATATAATAACTACCAATGATTTAAAAGTTCTCACTTTAACATTTTTTATCCTTCCCATCGCACACAGCATGCAGCTGTAAACCAAGGGCATATAGACGCCCAGGTGGTGAGTGGAATGTGCCTAATAACTAGTTATCACAGAACACGGCAAAGAGGATAAAGGAATGGTCTGCAACACAATGGAAAACCAGACATCTGTTTATAATTGTGAGTTTACACATGGAAGAGTTCAAGTAGTTGCTCAGAATCCAAAGATAAATGCATTTTCTTGTTGCTAAGATCTTTAAAAAAAAAAAATGAAAAAAATGTTCTTTAGTTTAACATTAATATACTGCATGATTTATGCTATGTTTGCCTACTGAAAAAAACTCAGCTACTGTATGGTTACAAACTGGCCATTGACATATGTAATTCCATATGATTTCAGGAAAAATAAAAAGCTGTACCTATCCAATAAATACTCAGACTCAGTGGCAGGTGCTATGTTTACAACATAACTATATGTTAACAATGAATCCATAAACACAAAACATTTTACAGAATAAAAAAAGGCAATACATAGTCATAAAATGAGTAAACCAATTGCAAGGTATGACAACTCGTGTATGAAAACAAGTATCAGAAGTCAATTGGATGGACAATTAGGTGCTTCTGATTAGAATATTCCACCAACTCACTTGAAAATAAATATAAAGAATAACAGCAAAAAAAAAAACACCCAAAAACAAACAAACAAACAAACTAAAAAAGGCATTGCATGCATTCTTGGTGTCATGACTTGCAGTTTAGGTGTTTGCTTTCTACCGTAAATTATATAATTTGCATTCGCAAAAACCTTTGCTGTGCCCATAAAGCACAGTAAGTGGGGAAAGCTAATGGGTGTTATAGAAAGTAAACATCACAACATCTGGAGTGTCAAAGGTTGCCTAACCCTGACTTTCCTCTGTGGAAGCTGGAGATGCCCTAGGATGAAGGAAAAGTTAGATAACTCATTGGATGAAACATGCTTAAACCGCTATAACTCCACAGGAAGGCACATTTTTGGAATGAGTTGGAGGCACTTGTACAAGTTCTGGTCAAAACAGAACTTTGGTTTAGGTAAATTACCCAAATTGGATTGCCACACAGAGTAAGTATGGTGACATGGGAGGATGGGTGGGGGGTGGGGGCAATCTTATGGGCGTACTATGCCGTCCTGCTGCCCGATTTTTGCAGGGTGGTATGGTACGTCCCCTTGCGTTAAGGGGTTAAGCATGGACACCAGTCCCAGTGTTTGCTGTGACTCTCATTGTTTATCAAGTAAGCTGCTGGCACAATTCAGGTGGATTTTATGTAACAAAACTATCCTTTTTGCACTGCATGCATATTGGCTCCATCCTTCTCCTCAGGATGGCAGAAATCTTACGTGATCGAAATACTGGTTGTCAGCTAGTTTTACTATATAGATTTGGAGCAGTTATAAATTTACTTTCTTTCTTTTGATGCTTATTTATCTTGGATTCATTTTTTTAATCAAAATTATATGTTTCCTTACTCCTTCTTTTATGATGTCTTTGCTCTAACAATGTCCAAATGATCATAAAACATTGGCTATGGTTTTATGTTGTGTGCCTTCTTTCCCCCATTGCTAGTGTTCCACTCACGGACTCTCCCCACTCTTCCTTATAGTCTTCCCCTTACTATCATCTCCTGTCTGCGTCTACAAAATTAATATGATTTATATTTTCTGTTCCCATACATTAGGAATAGGTTACCTGATGATAATGCACAGGGGCATTAAGTTCCTTAGCATGACAAGTATAATTGGGTCTCCAAGATTGATGGTTACCCTGTTGGCAGATGATTAGCACCACCTAAGATGCTACTGAGTGCCATTTGTATCCATTTGCCACTACTGCCTACGATTGTTGAGGCAAGTGGCAGACATAAATTATATTTATTAAGTATTAAAAGGAACCTAAGATAGAAATAGCTTCATATATATATATATATATATATATATATATATATATATATATATATATATATTTGTTTCTTTTTCTATCTATACATATGTTGATTTATTTTTAAAACCAATCTGTGTGACTGTCTAATATTGTTGTGTTTGAAATTGAAATCACTTTTTACACCTGTATGTTTGTTACACATTTAAGTTTTTTTTCCGCAGAACGTATATTGCTGCTGCAAAAATAGACATCCTTAAAATACCAGAAATGTGTCATGTGAAATAGAATGAAAAGCTATGGTTAAGTGCATGCTCACCATGCGATAAAGAGTACATTTAACATAAGCCATTTGCTATTTAACCGTCACTAATTTCTAATATAAAATACATTGCAGGTGGCACAAAGCAAGTGTTATACCTGTATCACTAAGACCCCTTTATTCTGTAGTGCTGTAACCAGAATCCCAGTAAGCAATTAGATTACAGACAGCAGCGCCAGGACAGGAAGAACTAATCTACATTAATTCTACAAAGAAATGTTCTGAACTATGTTGTTCTGCATCATTGCCCTGGGTAAAGAACTTGCATCAATGTCAGAAAGCAGTTTGTATTAGAAGCACAAATAAGCCTTGCAAGGTAAGTTATTAAAATAGCCACCCTATACACTGTCCTTTTTATCTTAATCCTCATCGTCTTTCAATAGGAGTTCATTTGGTTTAGTCGTTGTTTCTTAAAAAAAAGCTTGATTAAGTGACTGATTGCAATTTGGGGCTTTTGTGTTAAAGAGACACTCCAGGGTAGATGTAATAAACATTTTTAATGCATTAAAGAAATACAGACTGAAAAGGAACAAAGACTATGCTAAAAAAAAAAAAAAATGAATTACATATAAAATGTATATGCACTGTAAAATACCCTCATGGGTAGAAAACATTTGGTGTCTGATCCTCCTTCAGTGTCTATGATGCTGTATCAATAGTTAGGGGGAAAAAAAACTATTGCATTGTTTATGTATGTCAGGGCTATTACCTTTGTCATCAAAGGCACTTTGAGAAAGCCTAGAAGTGGGTGAAAAGTGTTTTATTGGTATTTGACATTATTTTATTGATTGTAAAATTTTGTTTACTAATACAACTAGTTTTTACTTTACTTGGACCTTCTTGATTTTATCTCAGAAGATTTCACCTGGAGGATCCCATACTTCAATTTCCTAGGTGTGAATATACCACCTAAGCTTGATAGGATTGAGCAAAACTTCACTTTGCTCTTTTTTGTGAGTATACCTCCTTGTATTCTTTTTATTTCCTATTTCTCCATATAGAGAGCACTATTTTCTGTTTTTGTATTTCACTGTTCGTGTACCTGTGTTGCTGAAATACAATGTACTGAAAGAAAGCAACTGGTAATTGGAAAGGTGATTTATGTTGTGTATAGCATTTGGAGAGGATGTATACGTGACAATAGCGGGGGGATTTCCAATATCTGAGTAAGTAGGATGTGGTGGGTATAAGAATATGTCCTATGTACCCATCTCATCACACTCCCTCTAACATCTGTCGGAGACTTTAGGATTCATTTTGTGAAGGCGTGATGGAACCAGGTACCAATGATAGAGTATTTTTAAATGATTCTCATGATGACCTCTCAAGGTGAGAATAAAACGTATCCAATCCTCCAGTTCATATTGAACTCCCAAATCTCTTTCCCATGATTCCATAAAAGATAATTTAGATGTTGGCCTAGGAGAAATATGGGAATAGCAAAATGAAATTATGCCTTTACGATTTGGATTGAGGAGATATGTTTTTTCAAAATTTTACATTTTTATGATTTATCTCCTTTACTAAATTCCAATATTTCAACATTTTCTTTCACTTTGTCTGTTATTAGATTATATTTTGGTAAAATAGAATCATCCAAATCAAATTTTTCTTTAGCTTGATCAAATGTTAAAAGGGAATTCCCTGAACAAAAATGTATCCAGGGGGGCGGGGCACAGCAAACTCTGAAACATGTGGCCTAGAGGGAACCTGGGGGGATCTCCCAGACCGGTGCTGCTCAAAGGCCCACGCCAACACGCTGGTGCCCCGTTACCCCCCCTCTGGACCGGCGATAACTTTCTAAACATGGCGTCAGCCATGCGGCACCCTGACCCCGTTGAAGACCAGACGGACCTGATGTACAGGCTTGACAAAATATTAGAGAATTTCTGGCTTAAGCTGGAGGAAAGGAGGTATCGGATCGAACAAGAACAGCATCGATTACACTCACCCCCTCAGCTGCAAACATTCCCACGGCGGACATCCTCGGCCCAGGCCGGGAAGAAAGCCCCAAGATGGCGGCGAAGCAGGAGGCTCTCATTCCTCCGACGGCTGCAAATGAGCAGGCGGAAACCGCCCCGAGCCACGGCAAAGGCTTGTAAAGAGCCCAGAGCTCACCAAACTGCCTCCCTATTTAAGAGAGATACAACAGAGCAACGCCCGCCTACAAACGACCTCCAGAGACTGAACCGCACACCAGGCTTGCGAGGCAGAGCGCCGCAAACACCCCCGATATCCAGCCACCGATTAGGCCAAACTAAACAGCCACGGAAGGCGAGATACCTCCCATCAAACTGGACACAGACAACGCCACAGAAAGATCAGCGGACATCACCTGAAGTGGTAATACCCCGTGCCTCACTTGTTGACCCCCGCCGGTGCGTAGCTGCGGAATTAACACCGAGACAGTGGGCCGGGAGGGCCCTTCATGTAAAGCTTACTGCAGAGATCCGGCCTCCTAACGAGTCTCACATAGACACTATGGCATAGGATGAAGGCTAGCAGTGCCAGGAGGGGGAGAATGGCTAGGACGCTCCAACCTTACCTGCACCCCCCGCATGCAGCACACCCTGCCAGAGATGGGGTCTAAGCACCATGTCCCTCCGACACCCCGGACACACAACGCAGCTGCCTTGGACGCTCTCACTTTGTCACATAACCTGTCGGTAGGCACCAGGGGTGTAAATATGTTAGTTACCGCACTAGCGAGTCTGATAGCATACCCACTGTTAACTTACCATGCATAGTCATAAACTCAACCAGTTTAGCAGTCTATAGCCAGATGTAACTTGCCTAGATTAACTAATGACATATGTATAGACACAAGAGCCTATACTAGGTTAGACAAGACTCACTCTACACCTGTGTGCCTACCTTTATTCACTCTTACGCCCCTAATGAGCACTGCATGATTCACAATTAAGTGTGGACACCTCAACGAGAACCATTATAATAGATGGCATTAATCAGATTGAAATTAGTTTGTTTTATAACTTTGATGCAAATGTCCATAATCAACCTTGTGTGTAACTAGGCTTGAAATATCATTATCATAACCTATAATTCAGCATATGTTATCAAGCATGTTAATAATTTAACGGCACAGTTTATAATCTGTATATTAGTCACTAGTGATGTACCGAACTGTCCGCCGGCGAACAGTTCCCGGCGAAATTAGCGTGTTCGCGTTCGCCACGGCGGGCGGACACATGCGCAGTTCGATCCGCTCCCTATTCGTCATCATTGGGCAAACTTTGACCCTGTGCCTCTCGGTCAGCAGACACATTCCAGCCAATCAGCAGCACTCCCTCCCTTCCACACCCTCCAACCTCCCTCCCAGCATCCATTTTCGATTCATTCGGAAGATGCATGCTTAGTGAGAGGAGGGAAAGTTTAGCTGCTGCTGATTAGATAGGGAAATTGATAGCTAGGCTAGGGTATTCAGTGTCCACTACAATCCTGAAGGACTCATCTGATCTCTGCTGTAAGGACAGCAACCAAAAAGCCCTTTTTAGGGCTATAACATCAGGCTGCTTTTTTTTTTTTCCTGTGTAATGTAATTGCAGGTGCCTGCCTGCCAGCTTCTGTGTGAGGTTCACATTGGATACTGGGCCTATTTGCCCAGTGCCACCACTCACATCTATTTTAACAATAGGTTAAGCTTTACATTTAAAATAAATATTTTTTTTTCACTGTAATAGAAGAGCAGTTGCCTGCCTGCCAGCTTCTGTGTAAGGTTGGATGCCTTGCCCATTTGCACAGTCAGTGCCACCACTCATATCTGTTTTAACAATTGGTTAAGCTTTAGATTTAAAATAAATATTTTTTTTTCACTGTAATAGAAGAGCAGTTGCCTGCCTGCCAGCTTCTGTGTCAGGTTGGATGCCTTGCCCATTTGCACAGTCAGTACCACCACTCATATCTGTTTTAACAATTGGTTAAGCTTTAGATTTTAAATAAATAATTTTTTTCACTGTAATAGAAGAGCAGTTGCCTGCCTGCCAGCTTCTGTGTGAGGTTCACATTGGATACTGTGCCCACTAGCCCAGTGCCACCACTCATATCTGTTTTAACAATTGGTTAAGCTTTAGATTTAAAATAAATATTTTTTTTCACTGTAATAGAAGAGCAGTGAGTTGTCTGCAAGCGTCTGTGTTTCAGGCCTACTTCAGCGTGTGCTCTGCAGACCTGTGCCAGCGTGCTTTGACAGTTGCCACTCATATCTTGTGTCTCTATAGCGTGCTTTTACAACCAAAATTTTGTTTCCACTGTAATAGAAGAGCAGTTGCCTGCCTGCCAGCTTCTGTGTGAGGTTCACATTGGATACTGTACCCACTAGCCCAGTGCCACCACTCATATCTGTTTTAACAATTGGTTAAGCTTTAGATTTAAAATAAATATTTTTTTTCACTGTAATAGAAGAGCAGTGAGTTGTCTGCAAGCGTCTGTGTTTCAGGCCTACTTCAGCGTGTGCTCTGCAGACCTGTGCCAGCGTGCTTTGACAGTTGCCACTCATATCTTGTGTCTCTATAGCGTGCTTTTACAACCAAAATTTTGTTTCCACTGTAATAGAAGAGCAGTTGCCTGCCTGCCAGCTTCTGTGTGAGGTTCACATTGGATACTGTGCCCACTAGCCCAGTGCCACCACTCATATCTGTTTTAACAATTGGTTAAGCTTTAGATTTAAAATAAATATTTTTTTTTCACTGTAATAGAAGAGCAGTTAGTTGTCTGCAAGCATCTGTGTTTCAGGCCTACTTCAGCATGTGCTCTGCAGACCTGTGCCAGCGTGCTTTGACAGTTGCCACTCATATCTTGTGTCTCTATAGCGTGCTTTTACAACCAAAATTTGGTTTCCACTGTAATAGAAGAGCAGTTGCCTGCCTGCCAGCTTCTGTGTGAGGTTCACATTGGATACTGTGCCCACTAGCCCTGTGCCACCACTCATATCTGTTTTAACAATTGGTTAAGCTTTAGATTTAAAATAAATATTTTTTTTTCACTGTAATAGAAGAGCAGTGAGTTGTCTGCAAGCGTCTGTGTTTCAGGCCTACTTCAGCGTGTGCTCTGCAGACCTGTGCCAGCGTGCTTTGATAGTTGCAACTCATATCTTGTGTCTCTATAGCGTGCTTTTACAACCAAAATTTTGTTTCCACTGTAATAGAAGAGCAGTTGCCTGCCTGCCAGCTTCTGTGTGAGGTTCATATTGGATACTGTGCCCACTAGCCCAGTGCCACCACTCATATCTGTTTTAACAATTGGTTAAGCTTTAGATTTAAAATAAATATTTTTTTTTCACTGTAATAGAAGAGCAGTTAGTTGTCTGCAAGCATCTATGTTTCAGGCCTACTTCAGCGTGTGCTCTGCAGACCTGTGCCAGTGTGCTTTGACAGTTGCCACTCATATCTTGTGTCTCTATAGCGTGCTTTTACAACCAAAATTTTGTTTCCACTGTAATAGAAGAGCAGTTGCCTGCCTGCCAGCTTCTGTGTGAGTTTCACATTGGATACTGTGCCCACTAGCCCAGTGCCACCACTCATATCTGTTTTAGCAATTGGTTAAGCTTTAGATTTAAAATAAATATTTTTTTTTCACTGTAATAGAAGAGCAGTTAGTTGTCTGCAAGCGTCTGTGTTTCAGGCCTACTTCAGCGTGTGCTCTGCAGACCTGTGCCAGCGTGCTTTGACAGTTGCCACTCATATCTTGTGTCTCTATAGCATGCTTTTACAACCAAAATTTTGTTTCCACTGTAATAGAAGAGCAGTTGCCTGCCTGCCAGCTTCTGTGTGAGGTTCACATTGGATACTGTGCCCACTAGCCCAGTGCCACCACTCATATCTGTTTTAACAATTGGTTAAGCTTTAGATTTAAAATAAATATTTTTTTTCACTGTAATAGAAGAGCAGTTAGTTGTCTGCAAGCGTCTGTGTTTCAGGCCTACTTCAGCGTGTGCTCTGCAGACCTGTGCCAGCGTGCTTTGATAGTTGCCACTCATATCTTGTGTCTCTATAGCGTGCTTTTACAACCAAAATTTTGTTTCCACTGTAATAGAAGAGCAGTTGCCTGCCTGCCAGCTTCTGTGTGAGGTTCACATTGGATACTGTTGTTATGGTACTTTTTGAAAGTAAACCAAAATGTTCAAAGTCTATCTGTTCCTGTCCAAATCAATAAAGTTAAATTGCGTATATACGCTGAAGTAATTAAGTCTGACACGCAAGGTTCAGGTTAAAATAACTTCGAGAAAGTTTATTGGCAAGTGAAGAAAAAGCGGGCGCGCAGGCCCTTTTAAGAGGCATTTTGCGTCATCATTGATTATTAGAATATCAGCAAATAAACATCATCAATTGGATTAATTGTTAAGTGACGGGGTTAGTGTCTTACCTATTGGTTCGTAGGATTAAGAGGTTAGTCCCGTGCCCACCCATCAGAGGTGGGATTATTCTGGACACGGGTGGGGGACAAGGGGGTCCTAAGCGTCATTTTACACGGTCAATGATATCAGGCTTTATGTCCAGGTGCAAGGTCTCTTATGAATAGAACATTTCATTACTACTGTGTTCTGTGGCCTTCAAACTGTACTATCTTACAAGCTCTAAGGAGTAGCCGGCAAGTCTTAAGGAGTAGCCAGCACCTCCTGGTACTTGTCCTTGAAGGAAACACAGTCTTTGTCTACTGTATTAATTGGGTTGAGGAGTTCAGTCACGTAATGTAGTTTTAAAATGAACAAGTTAAGTCATGAGGACAAAATGGAGGATTGAAGAAGTCAGGTTAGGAGGACAAAATGGAGGATTGAAGAAGTCAGGTTAGGAGGACAAAATGGAGGACGAAGTCACAGTATAAAATTAAAATGGAGTTAGTACAATAATTCAATACAAGTACAATAAAGATTTTTAATAATTCCACATCAGTCCCCCCTATGAAATGTTAGATTCTAAGAGATAAAACTTTTATTATGTTAGTATCAGAAGACGTGTTAACCCAAAGGCACAGAAACCCCGTGGCCGCTAGCTAGATGTTAATGCAAAGTGCAAGGCTGTCCCTAGATCTGACCCTAATAGGCTAACCATCCGTCAGTATGGCTCTCGAACGCTTCACACCCAAGGGTATCCCATGGCAGCTAACCCACCACTTCTCCACATGGGGCCTTTACCATTCACTGACAGATGCTGTCCCTAATCTAGTCCCTTCCTAGAATTCCTGCACTTTATCAACAAAGGGGATAATTTGCAGCGGCAGACAGGGTGAGTTGATGTCTTGGAATTCTTGGTCATCAACTTCGAGATGGGTCAAAGTGGGTGTTGCTTGGTCAACAGTCTTCATGAGGGATTTTCTCAGACATGGGAGGACACAACAAAAGAGAAGAGCGAAGATAAAAAGAAAAATTAGTATAGCCATACCAATCTGCATTAAAGCCTTTTGCCATCCTGTCATCCAACCAAACCATCTTTCCCAGGGATCTTTTATCCCAGAATTCCTTTTTAACTCTTCAGACAGGTCATTTAATTTTTCTATAGCTAGTGTGACTTTACCATTAGGGCCTGTGTTTTCTGGGATGTAGGTACAACATGTCATAGTGTCGGGCAAAATCTTACAAACCCCTCCTTTTTCGGCTAAGATCATATCTAGGGCCATTCTATTCTGGAAGGTCATTTGGGATGTGGCCTGCAACTGTTCGGCCAACCCCTGGAGGGCGTCTCTGGTGTAATTGACAAAACGCTGTTGATTATAATAAATGTAATTTATCCAATTTAGATTCTTGTTTGCGGTAACTATGGTAAAAATTGATTCAAATCCTGCAGCAACTTCATCCCTAGCTTTAAACTCATTGGGCACCCCCCTGGGCACTCCAATGGCATCAATATATACATGAGGATCAAAACTTCCTTTCACTGGGACGTCACGTTTAACCTTAGTGTGGCTGAACTCATGGGTGTTGAGGTGTGTGTCAGAAATAATATGTATAGGCATAATGGCCTTAGTCAAAGTACACTCTCCCCACCATTCTGTGTCCATTCTGGATCTTAGCTGTAAATCCCCACACAACCAATAAATGTCTCCTAGTGACCTAGTGTGATGTTGCAGCAAGCGTACAGGGACAGTTCTGTATGTAGCACAATAGCCTTTTGAAAAGTTACCTACAAATTTACCAATACCATCGTACATGGCATAGCAAGTGTAATTACCTTTATATACGGTAATACCATCAGGGGGTTTGACATCTTTGGCTAGAAGAGGATACTCCTTTGTCCATGCAATACATATGGACCTGTTAAAATTATAGTGATAGGCAAAAAGGCTTAAAACACATTCTTCTATATCTACGGGTAGGATTAAAGGTACGGTACCCAGGTGAGGCCGGGCACCGCCACACACATAACATGCGGTTCTATTATGCTTATTAGCATTATATTTCATCCATTCTAACCATAAATTTACATCATTAAAACCTGTTTCAGCGGCCATGGTATCTTCAAAAGTGGGGTTAGCAATGGCCATCATGTCTTGAAAGGTCTGGATATGAGGTTTTAATGGGTTAGGGACCATATGGGTGGCCCCTTGCCACTCAGAAGAGTTGCACATATCTTTAAGGTAGAAATGCCCTAACTTTTTATAGGAACCCTTTTTCCAATACATTCCCATCACATACTGGTCTGCATCTGTTGGGCTTGGATGCTCAATATTAAGAATTAATTTCATTGGTGTACTCCCTCCAGGCTTTCTTAAAGTCATTCTCTGGAGAAGCGATCTACCATGATCATCTACTTTAGCTACGGCACTTTTTGGTTTGTAACCCCAGGCAGGCCCGGCATTCCATCCCGCCGCCCCCCAATGATCACAATTGTGCCCCCATTGTTTATCAACTACACAAACATATGGGTCTTTCGAATGAGGGATATCTCTATAGATGCTCTGGATTTGTGGTGTGGGAAATGGGCATTCTACAATATCACAGTAGTCAAAGGTATAAGTAGCCACCTGGGTGCATGATGAATTATACCAGAAGGTGTACCCACTAATGTCTTTGGTAATGGCTACTTGCTGGGCCTTCATAAGGCTAATTAAGGAGAAGATGTACCAGAGATACATGTTTGTGCGATATTCGCTTCCTCTGGGGCAGGAGATTTCTTGCAGTGGGAAGCGTGGATCCAATTTGGCCTACCGGCCAATTTGACGGAGGTTGCGGTAATCAGGAGAACTTGGAATGGACCGTCAAATCTTGGTTCCAGGGTATTTTTCCGCACAAACTTCTTGACCAGGACCCAATCTCCGGGAAGTAGGTTATGGGAACCTGTATCCAATTCGGGATCTGGAATTGAAGAGAAAACTTGGGCATGTATTTTGTTTAGGACATTTGCAAGTTCAGTTACATAGTCTACTAAAACATCTGATTGGAGTTGCAACTGCTGCGGATAATAACAACCTAGTCTGGGTGCTGTCCCAAATAGAACCTCATATGGGGACAGTGAATGCTTCCCTCTAGGTGTGTGCCTAACACTGAATAGAGCTATTGGTAGGCTTTCTGGCCAGGGCATCTTTGTTTCTTGTGACATTTTTAACATTCTGGTTTTTAGAGTGCCATTCATGCGCTCCACTTTACCACTACTTTGTGGGTGGTAAGGGGTATGGAAGGCTAGGGTCACCCCTAGAGCAGTCCAAATTTCTTTAGTCACAGTTGCTGTAAAGGCTGGGCCTTGATCACTCTCAATAACTTCTGGGAGTCCGAATCTACATACAATATCTGTAAGTAGGCGCTTTGCGGTTGTTTTTGCAGTGATATTGGCCACTGGGTAGGCTTCTGGCCAGCCTGAGAACATGTCCACTATTACTAGTGCATATTCATGGGGCCCACTCTTGGGCATTTGGATGTGGTCGATTTGAATTCGTTGGAAGGGGTACATGGGCTTTGCCAGGTGTTTCGCAGGCACCTTAATTGGTCTTCCTGGATTGCATTTTGCACAAATGACACAGGCCTTGCAAAAGCTATTGATCAATGTTGTGATTCCAGGTGCTTCATAATACTTCTGTATGAGGGCGGCCATCAATTCTTTTGACAGGTGTGCAGGCCCATGAGCCCATTGGACAACTGCTGGATACAAATTCCTGGGAAGGCAAAATTTGAGGTTGTTGTAATATATTCCGTCCTTTTGGATAGCTCCTTTCTTTTTCCATTTCTGGATTTCTTCAGGAGTGACTGCAGCTTGCTGTTCTTGTAAAATTCGCAAATCAGTAGGAAGAGTTTGCAGAGCAAAAATAGGGACTTCTTCTTCTTGTCCGGACACTTCTTCATCCACTTCCTGCAAATCCCTGGCCGCTAACTTAGCAGCCTGATCAGCCAAATGGTTGCCCTTTGCTTCATCTGTATCCAATTTCCCATGGGCCTTTACTTTCAAAACGGCCACTTCTTTGGGGAGTAGGAGGGCATCCATTAGCTCCTTGATTGCAGTGCTGTGTTTGACTGGTGTACCGGCGGTGGTGAGAAATCCTCTAGTCTTCCAAATTAGGCCGAAGTCATGTGCCACGCCTAGAGCATATCTTGAATCTGTATAGATGTTGGCACGTTTTCCTTCGGAAATTTTGCATGCTGAAGTCAGAGCCTGTAATTCAGCTTCTTGTGCAGACATTGCTGGCGGTAAGGGTGATGATTTAATAACTTCATCTGTTGTGGTTACGGCATATCCTGTATGATATGTTCCTCCTTCATCGGCATATCTCGATCCGTCCACAAACAGGGTAAAATCCGGATCTGGTAATGGGTTCTCATGCACAGTTGGTAAGTGCACTGTTTCCATTTTCATCTGTTCAAAACAGTCATGAGGTGTTTCTGGGTCATAATCATTCTTTATGACCAGATCTTGAAATTCCTTTTCCAGGAAATGGCGTGGCCATGCTTCTAGAAGGTCAGTTGTTGGGTATTTGACAATACCATTTTCCTGTAGCTGTTCTTCATTCATGGTGGCCCATAGTTTTGCCATGGGCCCAAGATCATTCCATGACCTTGTCTTCAACTTGGTAACAGGAATATGTGGGATAGCAGTATCCCAATGACGGTAAAGGTAGTTAAGTTGTTGAGGTAGCTGGATCAAGACCATGCTATTGCCTTCAGAGTCACAATAGAAGTCTTGTGCAGTGAGCTTTACATCGGTCCGGTGGTAAAGCTCATCTTCATAGCAAGGTTCAGGGGTAATGTTTGGTTTGTACCACGTGGTGCAGAAGGCGTGATCTGGGCCTTCACAGAGAGGTTTTTCACCTTCATAAAATGTCAAATGTGGATGCATGACTTTCTTGATACATCCACAGAGCAGGTGAATGTAGGTTTCATCCGTGATAAATCCATAGTAGATACCCCCCTCAGGGAGTGGAAGAAGAGTGGACGGATTAAGCACCTGACATCTTTGGATGGAAATGTTGTCAGGCAAAAGAAGATGACACTGTAAGCGCAGGTGTCTGGCTGGAGACACGTGCTTGAGCTGGACTTGGTTGATGATGGCAGAGATGTCATGAGGGGCCAAAACAACCAGAGGGTGGCCAAGGACCAGGTCTGAGGTCCTCTCTATGAGTTCTCTCGCAGCAAAAACAGCCCTGAGACAGGAAGGAGTCCCTCTGGCCACAATGTCCAGTTGACATGAGAAATATCCAATAGGCCTCTGGCGGCCTCTTAAGTCATTAGTCTGGGTGAGCACTCCTGTTGCGTGGCCTTGTCTTTCAGAGACAAACAATTTGAAAGTTTTGGAGTAGTCAGGTAGGCCCAAGGCAGGAGCAGAAGCAATGGCTCGTTTGAGAGCATTAAAATTGTCCATAGCTTCATTAGTTAAACAGAAAGGATCAGACTTAAGTGCGTCATAGAGAGGTTGCATGAGCAGAGAGGCTTCAGGGATCCATGCTCTGCAGTAGGAAATGAGGCCTAGGAAGGCATGAAGAGACTTAGAAGTCCTTGGAGGCGGAATATCCAGCACAGCTCTTACCCGGTCCCGAGTAAGATGTCTGGTACCTTGAGATAGGCAGTGTCCAAGGAAAATTACTGAAGGTTGGCAGAACTGTAGCTTGATGAGCGAAGCTTTGCATCCTTGTTCTGCCAAATAACAAAGCAGACTAATTGAGCACTCTTCGGTAGTGGGTATGTCATCTCCACAGAGCAGCAAATCATCCACATACTGAAGCAGAACGACTTCTGGGTGCTCGGCTTGCCATGGGTCAAGGATGGTGGCCATGGCCTTTGCAAATTGACTTGGTGAATTTTGTGCCCCTTGGGGCATGACAGTCCAGGTATACTGTTGCATCTCATGGGTGAAAGCAAACAGGTATTGGCAGGATGGGTCCAGTGGGACACTGAAAAAAGCATTTGCTAGGTCAATAACTGTGAAGAATTTTGCAGATGGTGGGACTCCAGAGAGCAGAGTATGAGGATTTGGTACAAGAGGGGTGTCCAGGACTGTAGCTTCATTAACAGCACGGAGATCCTGAACCATCCTGTACTTCTCTGGCTCACCCTTCGGAGTTTTCTTTTTCACAGGAAATAACGGGGTGTTGCATTCAGATTTACATTTGACAAGGGCACCCTTCTCCAAGAGTGCCTTAATGTGGACAGAAATTGCAGCAGACTGTGCTGGTTTTAATGGATATTGTGGTTTTCTTGGTAACTTAGCTCCTGGAATAAGCTTTACCACCACAGGGGGAACATTTAGGTGACCTATGTCCTCTGGGCCTGAGGACCATAACTTTGCGGGCACATGTGTTTTTAATTCCTCTGGGAAATTGGACCTTAATTCTGCTGTCTCCTCACGGGGCTTTTCTAAATGCAGCATCAGAGGCAAAGAGCATAGGGCTGAAGTGTCTGATATAGACAGAGGTGTAAACATTTCTACCTGCCCATCCGGGGTAAAGGTGATGGATGCTTGCAGGCGTGAGAGGACATCAGCACCTAACAGGTTAATGGGGCATGTGGAGGATACTACAAAGCGAGCGAGCAGGCTAGAGCCAACTCGTAGCGGGGTTGTTAGAGGGCTATGTCTCGGCTGGCCATCCACTCCAACACAAGAGACATCAATATTGGACAGGAAAGATGGGTCTGGCAAGTCTCGTTCTCGTAGAACACTACGGGCTGCACCTGTGTCAACAAGAAATGTGGTAGGGTGGCCTTCAATGGGCAAAGTTACTGTAGCAAGTGGCCCCCCCTTATCCCCTGTAGACACTGCCATAACAGGGGTTAATGACACAGGCTTGCCAATTTCCTAGTCATCTGGTTCCTCAATTATTGGGACCTCCTTCTCAGTCTTAGGGGCCGGGGCAGGCCTGTGTGGCTTTCTTGGCTCTCTCTTGGGTTCCGGGCAATCACTTTTAAAATGCCCTTTGACCTTACAATTAAAACAAACACCTTCCTCTGGTCTGGTACCCTTGGGAATAGGGGTAGTGCGTGCCACCATGAGGGGAGCAGAACTTGGCCTTCTAAGGGTCTGGGCAGACTCTAGGCCCCTAGCAACTAGGAGTAAAGTATCTAGGGGAACAACCTTATATTCGGGGCGTGCAGCAATGATTCCCTTGCGTATTGGGTCTTTAACACCTTGGACGAATGCACCGGACAACATTTGTGAATGAATCTTGTCAGTGAGATCAAACCCCAAATCTGTGAACATTTGGTACAGTCTTGCATGAAACCTTTCCACTGATTCTCCTTTTTCTTGAATAACATCAGTAAGGCCAGCAGCCTGATCCGCAAGTTTGTCCTTAGCCCATTCTCTTAGTTGGGTGCAAAAAGTTACTCCAGAGGGGTAATCAACATCACTGCTGAGTAGATCAGTACTGAGGTGTCGGGCCATGCTCGGCCAATATGCATCCCCTGCTTTAATAGCACAAATACTCAGTAGATCACGCCATGCGGCGGAATAAGTCTTTTGAATTTGAACTACCCCTCGGTAGAAGGGCATAGGCTGTTTTTCTGGGTCAGGGAGTGATTTCATTAGAGCACTAGCTTGAGTGGGATTGAAAGCAACATATTTAGGAGGGACCTGTTCTCCCCGACCCTTGTGGCCAAAGGGGTCATCGATAGAACGATGAGTTGGGGCTCCCGCGGCAAGCTCTGATGAGACATGGGACACCCTGTCCATCTCGTCATCATCGAATTCTATGATATTGGCTCTTTTGCGTGGTGCAGGGCCCGAATGAGGTGAAAGGATCGGTGGTTGGGAACGAGCCCCAGATGCAGGGGTGGCTAGCGAGTCATAACCTGGGGATAGGTAGTCACCGGGGATTACCGGCATCAGGGCCGAACTGGGGGCCGCCATATTGGTGGCCGGAGAAGGTACTACGTTAGGGTTAAGGGAAGAAGCGGCGGCCATGTTGGAAGAGGGCACATCCGGGGCAGACTGTGCCGGACTGGGCATGACCGGAACCTGGGGAGTGGCTTGGGGAGTGGGTAGTGGATATCCGGGATAGGGCAGGGCCATGGGATATGGGAAGGGGTAGGGCCAGGCTGGGGTGGAGATGGGAGGGAACGGAGAGGGATTGGTAGGGGTGGGTGTAGAGGGAGGAGCCGGGGCAAGGGTGGAGGAGGTGGTTAGTTGGGCGGAGGAAGAGGGGAGGGGATCATTAACGGAGAGAGAGTGTAGGGAAGGAATGGCAGGTGAAATTTTAGGGGGAGGTACAGCAGGTAACGTAGGGATGGATGAGGATGATGGGAATGTTAGAGACGGGGAGGGGGAAAAGAAAGATCCATCAGAATTCAGGACCGGGCAGACAGGGGAGGTGACGGGATGGGTGTTGGGAGTGGGGAACATAGTCAGCTGGCTATCACCTACTACTGACTGAACCTTGGGGATAGACGTCCCCTGGGCGCCACTTTGGGGCGCTGGCTGAGGGTAAACTCCAGCAACACAGTTATTATGATACACAAACAATTTCACACCTTTGTGATTTATCTCTTCCTCAACCCAACCTTCTAGCTGAATAGCCTTCGCTACTCTGTACCATGCTTCAGCAGTCTTTAATAAACCATTATCTGTAAGCTTGCCTTTCATTTCTGCCAGTAACTTGCGCCAACTTTCTGGTTGCAATCTTCCACCCGTTGGTACAGTGATTTTACATACTTTTGCAATCTTTTCAACACCTTTAACCATCTCCTCACCCTCTCTGTTTTCTACCAAATCACATGCTAACCAGCCCTTACTGGGCTTGCTTAAATCCTGTCCCATAATCCCTTTACCCCTATACCAACGTCCTGGATATATAGAGAGAGAGAGAAGACTGAACAAGAACGTCTACAATGCTCGACTGCCACCCGAGAACCGTGGGACTTTCTCAGGTGCGTCTTCCCAAAACGTAGACTAGTCACTGAATCCGCCTACCCGGGGTGGTAGACACGGATTGGAGCGAGGTGAGAAGTGTGTGACCAATCACTTCTCTTTTAAGAGGAATGGGAGTGGATAGTATAATAACATAGGAAGTATAGAAAGGATGAAAGACAAGGAAAATCCTTAGAGACAGACACAGGAGTTCATGAGACTCCTAATTAGACAAACAAGACAACAATACAATTGAAATACAGTGCATGCATCACAGTTCAAATGAAATTAACAATAATCCCTTTCCTTTACTCGTGTGCTTACTCCAAAGTCACCTCCCTCAACCCCGTAGTGTCTCCGCTCGGAGAACGACTTTCGTAAGTCTCACTACCAGCGGCCACGGAAACCAACTGACACCGGTCCGAGTTCCGTCAGCCTCTCTCTACTCTGCAGTCCACAAGAATGCGGCCACGTTTATCCTCGCTCCCGTAGTGCCCCTATAAAACCCACTTTATAAGTCTCACTACCACGTGATGCGGAAAACAAGCAATGCCTACTTGAATCCCCCCAGGAAACAGAGTCCCCCTCACAAATAAAACAGAAAACTGGAATTCCACAAGCCCCAGCGCTCAGGGTTGTGGTTACCAAAGAAAACCGGACTCCCCTCAGCCAAAGCTGTGGGTTACCAAAACCGGACTCCCCTCAGCCAAAGCTGTGGGTTACCAAAACCGGACTCCCCTCAGCCGAAGCTGTGGGTTACCAAAACCGGACTCCCCTCAGCCGAAGCTGTGGGTTACCAAAACCGGACTCCCCTCAGCCAAAGCTGTGGGTTACCAAAACCGGACTCCCCTCAGCCAAAGCTGTGGGTTACCAAAACCGGACTCCCCTCAGCCGGAGCTGTGGGTTACCAAAACCGGACTCCCCTCAGCCGAAGCTGTGGGTTACCAAAACCGGACTCCCCTCAGCCAAAGCTGTGGGTTACCAAAACGCTAGCTAGACTGTAAAACAGGCAACAGAAGACCCCCAGGAACACATCCACAGGTCCACCCCCCCTTTATCCCAAAAAAGGGGCAAAATACAAACAGATAAGCAGACAAACCGAAGACCCAGGCAAATCCCCTCAGGTCCACCCCCCTTTATCCCAAAAAGGGGAAAACAAGCAAGACAGAACCCCAGGCAAATCCCCTGCAGGTCCACCCCCCCTTTATCTCAAAATGGGGAAACAGGCAAACAATTCAAACACACCCAGGCAACAGATAGACTAAAATGCAGGTAAACAAGTGAGTAACGAGACACCGGGCAAGATATTACCTGTCTTTGATGTCCTCCCGGGAAGCAGTCACAGACACGTGGACGGGTCAATCAAAGGGGCCGGAACGTACCGGTGGCTCTGCAGAAGTCTCTACCGTGTATCTGGAGGTGATCAATCTCCCTTCCTTCCCCCTGGATTCCTCCGTCCACCCTTGTCTTCCTTAGGACGGCTCACCGGCCGGACATAGCCCGATGCCCCACGTTGGGCGCCAAGTTGTTATGGTACTTTTTGAAAGTAAACCAAAATGTTCAAAGTCTATCTGTTCCTGTCCAAATCAATAAAGTTAAATTGCGTATATACGCTGAAGTAATTAAGTCTGACACGCAAGGTTCAGGTTAAAATAACTTCGAGAAAGTTTATTGGCAAGTGAAGAAAAAGCGGGCGCGCAGGCCCTTTTAAGAGGCATTTTGCGTCATCATTGATTATTAGAATATCAGCAAATAAACATCATCAATTGGATTAATTGTTAAGTGACGGGGTTAGTGTCTTACCTATTGGTTCGTAGGATTAAGAGGTTAGTCCCGTGCCCACCCATCAGAGGTGGGATTATTCTGGACACGGGTGGGGGACAAGGGGGTCCTAAGCGTCATTTTACACGGTCAATGATATCAGGCTTTATGTCCAGGTGCAAGGTCTCTTATGAATAGAACATTTCATTACTACTGTGTTCTGTGGCCTTCAAACTGTACTATCTTACAAGCTCTAAGGAGTAGCCGGCAAGTCTTAAGGAGTAGCCAGCACCTCCTGGTACTTGTCCTTGAAGGAAACACAGTCTTTGTCTACTGTATTAATTGGGTTGAGGAGTTCAGTCACGTAATGTAGTTTTAAAATGAACAAGTTAAGTCATGAGGACAAAATGGAGGATTGAAGAAGTCAGGTTAGGAGGACAAAATGGAGGATTGAAGAAGTCAGGTTAGGAGGACAAAATGGAGGACGAAGTCACAGTATAAAATTAAAATGGAGTTAGTACAATAATTCAATACAAGTACAATAAAGATTTTTAATAATTCCACATCACTGTGCCCACTAGCCAAGTGCCACCACTCATATCTGTTTTAACAATTGGTTAAGCTTTAGATTTAAAATAAATATTTTTTTTTCACTGTAATAGAAGAGCAGTTAGTTGTCTGCAAGCGTCTGTGTTTCAGGCCTACTTCAGCGTGTGCTCTGCAGACCTGTGCCAGCGTGCTTTGACAGTTGCCACTCATATCTTGTGTCTTTATAGCGTGCTTTTACAACCAAAATTTTGTTTCCACTGTAATAGAAGAGCAGTTGCCTGCCTGCCAGCTTCTGTGTGAGGTTCACATTGGATACTGTGCACACTAGCCCAGTGCCACCACTCATATCTGTATTAACAATTGGTTAAGCTTTAGATTTAAAATAAATATTTTTTTTTCACTGTAATAGAAGAGCAGTTAGTTGTCTGCAAGCGTCTGTGTTTCAGGCCTACTTCAGCGTGTGCTCTGCAGACCTGTGCCAGCGTGCTTTGACAGTTGCCACTCATATCTTGTGTCTCTATAGTGTGCTTTTACAACCAAAATTTTGTTTCCACTGTAATAGAAGAGCAGTTGCCTGCCTGCCAGCTTCTGTGTGAGGTTCACATTGGATATTGTGCCCACTAGCCCAGTGCCACCACTCATATCTGTTTTAACAATTGGTTAAGGTTTAGATTTAAAATAAATATATTTTTTTCACTGTAATAGAAGAGCAGTTAGTTGTCTGCAAGCGTCTGCTTTTCAGGCCTACTTCAGCGTGTGCTCTGCAGACCTGTGCCAGCGTGCTTTGACAGTTGCCACTCATATCTTGTGTCTCTATAGCGTGCTTTTACAACCAAAATTTTGTTTCCACTGTAATAGAAGAGCAGTTGCCTGCCTGCCAGCTTCTGTGTGAGGTTCACATTGGATACTGTGCCCACTAGCCCAGTGCCACCACTCATATCTGTTTTAACAATTGGTTAAGCTTTAGATTTAAAATAAATATAATTTTTTCACTGTAATAGAAGAGCAGTTAGTTGTCTGCAAGTGTCTGTTTTTCAGGCCTACTTCAGCGTGTGCTCTGCAGACCTGTGCCAGCGTGCTTTGACAGTTGCCACTCATATCTTGTGTCTCTATAGCGTGCTTTTACAACCAAAATTTTGTTTCCACTGTAATAGAAGAGCAGTTGCCTGCCTGCCAGCTTCTGTGTGAGGTTCACATTGGATACTGTGCCCACTAGCCCAGTGCCACCACTCATATCTGTTTTAACAATTGGTTAAGCTTTAGATTTAAAATAAATATTTTTTTTTCACTGTAATAGAAGAGCAGTTAGTTGTCTGCAAGCGTCTGTGTTTCAGGCCTACTTCAGCGTGTGCTCTGCAGACCTGTGCCAGCGTGCTTTGACAGTTGCCACTCATATCTTGTCTCTCTATAGCGTGCTTTTACAACCAAAATTTTGTTTCCACTGTAATAGAAGAGCAGTTGCCTGCCTGCCAGCTTCTGTGTGAGGTTCACATTGGGTACTGTGCCTACTTGCCCAGTGCCACCACTCATATCTGTTTTAATAATTGGTTAAGCTTTACATTTAAAATAAATAATTTGTTTTCACTGTAATAGAAGAGCAGTTGCCTGCCTGCCAGCTTCTGTGTCAGGTTGGATGCCTTGCCCATTTGCACAGTCAGTGCCACCACTCATATCTGTTTTAACAATAGCTTAAGCTTTAGATTTTAAAGAAATCATTTTTTTTCACTGTAATAGAAGATCAGTTAGTTGTCTGCAAGCGTCTGGGTGTCAGGCCTACTTCAGCGTGTGCTCTGTAGACCTGTTCCAGCGTGCTTTGACAGTTGCCAATCATATTTGGTGTCTCTATAGAGTGCTTTTAAAACCAAAATTTGTTTTTCACTGTTATAGATTGAATAGCAGTTACTTGTCTTCAAGCGGGTGTCTCAGGCCTACAGTGTGTGCTCTGCAGAACTGTTCCAGTGCACATTGCCAATCATATCTGGTGTCTCTATAGCAGGGGCGGGCTGGGCCGGGGGGCAGGGAGGCAATTGCCCCCCAGGCCGCCCTAAGTAATTAGAAAAATGGCCACTGCAGGGCCGGTCCTGGGCGCCAGGAGGAGGGGGTGCCGCGCGGAGTAGGCTGATAGCCTGTCACAAGGAGCCCAGCAGGTGGCCAGCTGGCCACTTACGGTGCCCCAGTAGCAAGGCAGAGTAGGCACCTGCTTGTCCCAGATGGCAGGTGCCTACTCTGCAGCAATATACCGGCCGGGTGAGGAAGGAGGCATGCAGCAGCGAGGGAGCTCTGCTGATGATCTTCCTGCTCCCTCGCGCGCCCTCTCTGTTGATGTCGGGAGCCGGAATATGACGTCATTCCGGCCCCGCATCACTAAACTGCGCGAGGGAGCAGAGAGGAGCAGGAATATCACGGAGGAAGTCACTGGACCCCGGGGAAAGGACCCAGAGCACTCCTAAAGGTAGGAGCAACAAGAAATAAAATAAATTTGTGTGTGTGTGTCTGAAAGTAAGTGTGTGTGTGTGTGTGTCTGTAAGTGTGTGTGTGTGTGTGTCAGGAAGTGTAAGTGTGTGTGTGTGTGTGTGTGTCTGGAAGTGTGTGTGTGTGTCTGGAAGTGTGTGTGTGTGTCTGGAAGTGTGTGTGTGTGTGTGTGTCAGGAAGTGTAAGAGTGTGTGTGTGTGTGTGTGTCTGAGTGTGTGTGTGTGTATGTGTCTGGAAGTGTGTGTGTGTGTGTCTGGAAGTGTGTGTGTGTGTGTGTGTGTCTGGAAGTGTGTGTGTGTGTGTCTGGAAGTGTGTGTGTGTGTCTGGAAGTGTGTGTGTGTCTGGAAGTGTGTGTGTCTGGAAGTGTGTGTGTCTGGAAGTGTGTGTGTGTGTGTCTGGAAGTGTGTGTGCGTGTGTGTGTGTGTGTGTGTGCGTGTGTGTGTCTGGAAGTGTGTGTGTGTGTGTGTCTGGAAGTGTGTGTGTGTAAGTGTGTGTGTGTGTGTGTGTCTGGAAGTGTGTGTGTGTAAGTGTGTGTGTGTGTGTGTGTCTGGAAGTGTGTGTGTGTGTGTGTCTGGAAGTGTGTGTGTGTCTGGAAGTGTGTGTGTGTGTGTCTGGAAGTGTGTGTGTGGAAGTGTGTGTGTGTCTGGAAGTGTGTGTGTGTGTCTGGAAGTGTGTGTGTGTGTCTGTCAGGGACGTCTTTCCACGCTGCCCAGCATGCCCGGCCGACAGGGGAGATCCTTTGATCTCCCCTGCCAGCCAACGGAGAGGTGGCCTTGTTTTCTGGCCTTGTGCCGATGAGGGAGATCTCAATTCAATCGGGGAGAGAGGAAGCTGCCTAGGACCCAGGGCTGCAGGAGAGGCCGACCTGTAAGGCAGATCGTTCCTCCCGCAAGCAGGCTGTGTGGAGCGTTGCAGCGCATTACCATTGCAATGCTCCACACAGCATTCTGCGCGCAGTAGGACAGGAGATAGCCTGCAGCCAGACAAGCTGCAGGCTGTACAGAATTCACAACTGGACCACCAGGGCTGGCTGTGTCCCAGCCTCTTTCACCAAAGGTAAGAAGAAGGGTGGGGGGGACATATAGATTTTATTTAACGTATAGTAGTATTAAAAAAACAAAAAATATTTGCTACCTGCACCCCTCAAACACATACACAGTACCCAACACACATATAGCACTCCACTCACACGCAGCACCCCACTCACATAGCACTCCACACACACACAGCACCCCACTCACATAGCACTCCACACACACACAGAGAACCCCACACTCACATAGCATTCCACACACACACAGCACCCCACACACACCGCACCCATACACACAAACACATACACTGCACCCCTCACTGTTGTGTGTGTGTATTCAGCCGTCTGTGTGTATGTTTGTGTATGTTTGTATTCAGCGGACTGTGTATGTATTCAGCACTCTCTATGTGTACTCAGCAGTCTGTGTGTGTGTGTGTGTGTGTGTGTCTATCCGTCAGTCTGTATGCGTGTATTCATCAGTCGTCGTGTGTATGCATTCAGCAGTCGGTGTGTGACTGCATTCGGCAGTCTGTGTGTATGTATTGAATGTATGCATTGCATTTGTTGGAGGTACTTCTAAATATAATCTTCGTTGTATCTATAATTTAAATTTTTATTCCTGTAAGTTGTGTAGGCAGGGCCCCAGTGCACTGCTTTGCCCGGGGACCCAGAATGTTGTTAAGATGGCACTGGTGTCTGTCAGTGTGTGTGTGTGTCAGCAAGTGTGTCTGTCAAGTAAGTGTCTGTCAGTGAATGTGTGTGTGTGTGTGTGTGTCTGCCTGTCAGTGTGTGTGTGTGTATGTGTCTGCCTGTCAGTGAGTGTTTGTCAGGGTTTGTGTGTGTATGTTATTGAGAGTGAGGGCCAGTGTGTCTGTCAGCAGGGCCAGCCTTTGAGGTATGCAAGCTGTGGGGTCATGTAGGGCGCAATAACAACAGAGGCGCCCGGCGGCCAACACAGCTCACAAGTTTTGGACACCAGCATATTTAATTTAAACGATTCCCTGGTGGTCCATTGGTGCACACCAGCAGTAGGTGCAGTCAGATCATATCCCTTGTGGTTCCGGTGCTCAGTTAGTGAGTCAGGGCACAGGCTCAGAGATTCCCAGCCTGCGCTCTAACAACATTGAAAGTCGAAACCGCAAAGGAGTGGGTATGACAAAGAGCTACTAATTAGCATAATATCAATATCCGTTATAAAACCAGGAAAAGGTGGCCATGGATGGTGAGCTAATTCAGGGGTGCAATGGGCCACTTGACTGGATTTGCCCCCCAGGCCTGAGGCTGCCAGCCCTCCCCTGCTCTATAGCGTGCTTTTAAAACCAAAATTTGTTTTTCACTGTTATAGATTGAATAGCAGTTACTTGTCTTCAAGCGGCTCTGTCAGTCCTTCCTTCAGCGTGTGCTCTGCAGAACTGTTCCAGTGCACATTGCCAATCATATCTGGTGTCTCTATAGCGTGCTTTTAAAACCAAAATTTGTTTTTCACTGTTATAGATTGAATAGCAGTTACTTGTCTTCAAGCGGGTGTCTCAGGCCTACAGTGTGTGCTCTGCAGAACTGTTACAGTTCACATTGCCAATCATATCTGGTCTCACAGTAGCTTGCACGCATAGTACCACTAATCCCCCAAAAAATGACAGGCAGAGGCAGGCCACCCCGCAGGGGCCGTCGTGGTCGTGGTGCTGTGATTCCCTTTTGTCCTAGAATAATGCCCAGTTTTCAGAAGCCACGTACCCTGAACTTGAAAAGTTCTGAGGACTTAGTTGACTGGCTAACACAGGACACCCAATCTTGTACAGCCTCCGCTCGGAACCTTGACGCACCATCCTCCTCCAGCTTAGCTTCAGGCACCTCTCAAGATAGCACTCACCCGCCTGCCGCCACCACCAAAACTAGCACCACAGCCGCTTTACTTGTTATGTCAGAGGAGTTATTCACACACCCGTTTGAAGAAATGAGTGATGCGCAACCATTATTGCTAGAGGACGTAGATAACAGGGATATGTCTCAGGCAGGCAGCATTAAACACATGGAGGTACGGTGTGATGATGATGATGATGTTGTACCCGCTGCTGCTTCCTTTTCTGAGTTGTCAGATACAAGCGAAGCGGTTGATGATGACGATGCGTCCATGGATGTCACGTGGGTGCCCGCTCGGCAAGAAGAAGAACAGGGCGAAAGTTCAGATGGGGAGACAGAGAGGAGGAGGAGGAGACGAGTTGGAAGCAGGGGGGGGTCATCGCAAGGAGCTAGTGGCACAGTCAGACAGCATGCATCGGCACCCGGGGTCAGCCCGACAGCACGCCAATCAACGCATGCTGTGTCCACCACCAGAATGCCGTCGTTGCAGAGCTCAGCAGTGTGGCATTTTTTTTGTGTGTCTGCCTCGGACAACAGCGATGCCATTTGCAACCTGTGCCAAAGGAAACTGAGTCGTGGGAGGTCCAACACCCACCTAGGTACAACTGCTTTGCGTAGGCACATGATCTCACATCACAAATGCCTATGGGATCAACACATGAGTACAAGCAGCACGCCTACTCTAAGCCGCCATCCTCCTCCTGGTCCAGCATCTTCAGCCACGTCAACCACTGCTGTCCTTCTTGCCCCCTCTCAACCATCCGCCACTCCGTCTCCCACCTTGAGCAGTTCCCACTCATCTGCCCACAGTCATGTGTCTGTCAAGGACATGTTTGAGCGTAAGAAGCCAATGTCACCAAGTCACCCCCTTGCCCAGCGTCTGACAGCTGGCTTGTCTGAACTATTAGCCCGCCAGCTTTTACCATACAATCTGGTTGAGTCTGAGGCGTTCAAAAAATTTGTAGCTATTGGGACACCGCAGTGGAAGGTACCCGGCCGGAATTTCTTTTCACAAAAGGCAATCCCCAACTTGTACTCGATTGTGCAAAAGGAAGTCATGGCATGTCTGGCACACAGTGTTGGGGCAAGGGTCCATCTGACCACTGATACCTGGTCTGCAAAGCATGGTCAGGGCAGGTATATCACCTACACTGCGCATTGGGTAAACCTGCTGACGGCTGACAAGCAAGGAATGCGTGGCATTGCAGAGGAGTTGGTGACACCGCCACGAATTGCAGGCAGTCCTGCTGCCACCTCCTCTACTCCTCCTACTCCATCCTCTTCCATAACCTCCTCAGCTGAGTCCTCTTGTGCCGCTGCTTCTTGCTCCACATCAACGGCACCCCCCCAGCTCCCCAGGTACTAATCCACATCTCGGATACGGCAGTGTCACGCCGTCTTGGGTTTGACTTGCTTGAAAGCAGAGAGTCACACCGGACAAGCACTCCTGTCCGCCCTGAACGCACAGGTGGAAAAGTGGCTGACTCCGCAGCAACTGGATATCGGCAAAGTGGTGTGTGACAACGGAAAAAAATTGATAGCGGCATTGAAGTTGGGCAAGTTGACACATGTGCCGTGCATGGCACATGTGTGTAATCTGATCGTACAACGCTTTGTGCATAAGTACACAGGCTTACAGGACGTCCTGAAGCAGGCCAGGAAGGTGTGTGGCCATTTCAGGCGTTCCTACACGGCCATGGCTCACTTTGGCGATATCCAGCGGCGAAACAACATGCCAGTGAGGCGCTTGATTTGCGACAGCCCTACACGTTGGAATTCAACACTCCTAATGTTCGACCGCCTGCTCCAACAAGAAAAAGCTGTTAATGAATATTTGTATGACCGGGGTGCTAGGACAGCCTCTGGGGAGCTGGGAATTTTTGTGCCACGTTACTGGACGCTCATGCGCAATGCCTGTAGGCTCATGCGTCCTTTTGAGGAGGTGACAAACCTTGTCAGTCGCACCGAAGGCACCATCAGCGACATCATACCATTTGTTTTCTTCATGGAGCGTGCCCTGCGAAGAGTGCTGGATCAGGCTGTAGATGAGCGTGAAGAGGAAGAGGAAGAGTTGTGGTCACCATCACCACCAGAAACAGCCTTATCAGCATCGCTTGCTGGACCTGCAGCAACGCTGGAAGAGGATTGTGAGGAAGAGGAGTCAGAGGAGGATTGTAGCTTTGAGGAGGAGGAGGAGGAGCAAGACCAAACACAACAGGCATCCCAGGGTGCTCGTTGTCACCTATCTGGTACCCGTGGTGTTGTACGTTGCTGGGGGGAAGAACATACCTTCAATGACATCAGTGAGGAGGAGTAACGGGAAATGAGTAGCTCGGCATCCAACCTTGTGCAAATGGGGTCTTTCATGCTGTCCTGCCTGTTGAGGGACCCTCGTATAAAAAGGCTGAAGGAGAACGACCTGTACTGGGTGTCCACGCTACTAGACCCCCGGTATAAGCAGAAAGTGGCGGAAATGTTACCCAATTACAACAAGTCGGAAAGGATGCAGCATTTGCAAAATAAATTAAAAAGTATGCTTTACACAGCGTATAAGGGTGATGTCACAGCACAACGGGAATCTAACAGGGGGAGAGGTGGAAGTCATCCTCCTCCTCCTCCTCCCACGACCACGCCGACAGGACGTTTTAAAGACGTGTTGTTGATGGAGGACATGCGGACCTTTTTAAGTCCTATGCATCGCCACAGCCCTTCGGGATCCACCCTCAGAGAGCGACTCGACCGACAGGTAGCAGACTACCTCGCCTTAACTGCAGATATCGACACTCTGAGGAGCGATGAACCCCTTGACTACTGGGTGTGCAGGCTTGACCTGTGGCCTGAGCTATCCTAATTTGCGACAGAACTTCTGGCCTGCCCCGCTTCAAGTGTCCTGTCAGAAAGGACCTTCAGTGCAGCAGGAGGTATTGTCACTGAGAAGAGAAGTCGCCTAGGTCAAAAAAGTCTAGATTACCTCACCTTTATTAAGATGAATGAGGGATGGATCCCGAAGGGACTGACACTGGGCGATACATTCGCTTAAAAAAGGCCTGATGAGATGAGCTGCCTTGGGCTAAAAATGGTCCACACGCTGCTGTATTTTAACTCTGAATGACGTTTGACTTGCGTGACTTATCCGCCACCAACTAGGGTTCAAGCCGCCATGTTTTAGGGCACTTTCTGCCTGTGAAACAAACATCGGCTGCAACAATACCAAATTTTTCAGGCATGTGTACATGCCTAATTTTTAGGCCCACTGGTGCAGCACTGTGGCTTCAAAAACCAAACCAAAAATTAAAATCCTCCAAGATGGCACCAATATACCAGTGGTCTAAGCATCTTCCCACCTTGGCCTAAAAAGGGGAGGTGATTCAACAATTAAAAATCTCTGCCATTTACACGTCCACTGATAGGAGACGCGGAATGTATTAAACTGATATGAACAATACTCCACTCCTATCAGTAGGTCCGTCCCATTGTGATTTATGCCCCCCACCCACCGCGCAGGGGTGGGGGCCGAGGGGGGGAGGACAGTAGGTCACCCCATTGTGATTTATGGCCCCCACCCACCGCGCAGGGGTTGGGGAGGACAGTAGCTCCCCCCAGTGTGTATCAGGGGCTTTGAGGACAGGTGTCAATCCATACCTGCCAAGTGACCCTATGTAGGGGAACAGTCCCTATTCTGCTCTGTGTCAGTGTGTATCAGGGGTTTTGAGGACAGGTGTCAATCCATATCTGCCAAGTCACCCTATGTAGGAGGAACAGTCCATATTCTGCTCTGTGTCAGTGTGTATCAGGGGTTTTGAGGACAGGTGTCAATCCATACCTGCCAAGTGACCCTATGTAGGGGGAACAGTCTCTATTCTGCTCTGTGTCAGTGTGTATCATGGTCTCTGTGGACGGTGAACAGTCTCTATTCTGCTCTGTGTCAGTGTGTATCAGGGGTTTTGAGGACAGGTGTCAATCCATATCTGCCAAGTGACCCTATGTAGGGGGAACAGTCTCTATTCTGCTCTGTGTCAGTGTGTATCAGGGATCATTAGGATAGGTGTCAATCCATATCTGCCAAGTGACCCTATGTAGGGGGAACAGTCCCTATTCTGCTCTGTGTCAGTGTGTATCAGGGATCATTAGGATAGGTGTCAATCCATATCTGCCAAGTGACCCTATGTAGGGGGAACAGTCTCTATTCTGCTCTGTGTCAGTGTGTATCATGGTCTCTGTGGACGGTGAACAGTCTCTATTCTGCTCTGTGTCAGTGTGTATCAGGGCTGGGCTTTGAGGACAGGTGTCAATGTTAGGTGATTTCTGCCCTTTATGGATTAAAAGCAGACTCTGCATCAACTGTGCAATTTTCCATGGGAGTTTTGCCATGGATCCCCCTCTGGCATGCCACAGTCCAGGTGTTAGTCCCCTTGAAACAACTTTTCCATCACTATTGTGGCCAGAAAGAGTCCCTGATGGTTTTAAAATTCGCCTGCCCATTGAAGTCAATGGCGGTTCGCGCGGTTTGCCGGTTCGCGAACATTTGCGGAAGTTCGTGTTCGCCGTTCGCGAACCGAAAATTTCGGGTTCGCGACAACACTATTAGTCACTCTTTAATAAGATATCTCACAATCGCCGATACAATTCTTTAATTCGCAACGACCTCACTAACGTCTGCAACCTGCTTTATAAAAAAATTGTGCAACTGTATATTGTCGCGACCTTGTCTGCATTAATCCGCCTGTGTCTGCTGTTGTGGCACCATAGGCTTGTTTGTAAACTCTATTGCACCAAAAAATAAAGAATTATAAAAAAAAAAAAATGTATCCAAATTATATAAAGAATGTGAGTGCCAAAAAGTTAGATCTAGAGGGGGATAAGTAATAATTTAGAATGGATAATAGCATTGCTTGTGATAAACTGGAGGATGGTCTAACTTTACTAAAAATAATATCCCATGGCTTGAGGGTAATCTCGGTTGAAGGAAACACGTGTTTAGCTGTAGGGTGTCCATTTAAAGGCAGCCATAACAATTATTTAATCGAATATGGTTGAATATTTTCTGCTTCCATTTCTAACCACCTTGGCCTGTTACGACCCATGTTAAAGGGAAACTATAGTCACCAGAACAACTACAGCTTATTGAATTTGTTCTGGTGAGTAGAATCATTACCTTCAGGCTTTTTGCTGTAAACACTGTCTTTTCAGAGAAAATGCAGTGTTTACATTACAGCCCAGTGATAACTTCACTGGCCACTCCTCAGATGGCTGTTAGAGACCCTTCCTGGGTCATGGCTGCCTAAAATGCATCCAAGCATTCAGACACTGAATTTTCCTCATAGAGATTCATTGATTCAATTCATCTCTATAGGGAGATGCTGAACTGGCCAGGGCTGTGCTTGAATTGTGCTGGCTCTGCCCCTGATCTGCCTCTTTGTCAATCTCAGCCAATCCTATGGAGAAGCACTGTGATTGGATCGGGCTACCATTTCTGATGATATCAGCAGGCAGTGGGCAGGTCTAAAAGAAACAGGGACAAACAAGCAGCTGCAGGCTTTAATACAAGTAATTTTTTTACTATATTTATGGAGGCATGAGGGGGACAGGGGGGCTAGACGGTGGTTTTAACCCTATAGGGTCAGGAATACATGTTTGTGTTCTTGACCCTATAGTGCTCCTTTAAATGTAAAAGCAGAAGCTGCATTAGCAGCATTATAATACTTCCTAAAATCTGGGACCGCAGGACCAAGTTATCAACTTAATCCTACTCTGTTTATTATTCCAGATGTGTTTGATCAATGTTGAGTGTATCTTGTTAAAAAAGGACAATGGAATGGACAAATGAATTGTTCTATGGTAGAATAATATCTTGGGCAGAACAGTCATCTTTTTTTTTATATTTTATATTTTGAAAAAATAATTTTAAAAGTTTATTCAAAAATATTAAATAGTAATAATAATTTGGAAAGCATGTCCAACAATATTACATCAAGGTCTAAAACTGTTAATAGAGGAGCAAATGTCAGAGCAAACTAATACTACACTAATAACTTTTTGTCTCATTAGACACTGATCTGCGTTAGTTCAAAGCATGCCTTATTTATCCAGCAATACTCATTGGCTACTATATTAAAATACTTGGGCTTGTCATTGACACCATTGGCACTGCCTACTGAGATGTTGCATTTTCTTTGATGTTCTTTGGTAAAAACAAGTACTTGCATATATTTATTTTAAATAAAAGATCTGAATATTAAGGAACCTTTTTTAGTAGTATTAATATTGCAATGTTCTGCGAGCATAAACACACCAAAGGGAAGAGAAATTATGTGCTATTATAAAGTTCTTTCCTAAGCAGAGTGATCTTGGGAGATTTTAGAAATTTGAAAAGCTTTAATGATTCAAAGATATATTTAATTGCCTTTGCATCCGTATATCAAGTAGCTTTCTTAGGAAAGGTGATGAAATGACTTGTAATAATTAGAACAAGAGTGTACAGCGGGTCATTCAAGGTACAAATTATACAGATCACATTTTGAACAAAATGCTTACAATGGAATTAAAGTAGACAATAATATGTTTTATTTATACATGGCCTGTCTTAGAATGAAGTGATATAAATGGTTATCATACATGTATTTGTTAGTGCTGTGATACACAGATTTCCTGCAATGTTCCTACAATTTCTAAAATAAAATCTCTTAAAAGTATTAGTATTCAGTGACAATTCAGATGTTTAAAAGTTTAAAATAAGTGTTGTACAGTTATTCGAAAACTACTAGCTGTCATGGTGGCCACAGGGGGACCACTTACCTTGTCCTCGATACCCACAATGTTCCCGGTTTTCACAGCATCCTTTGCTCCACTCTGCTGTCCTGCTCATGACCAGCATCTCTATCCTGGCTTTTGCATCCTTGCAACAACAGGCATCATTCTTATGTCATAAGTGGTGGTCACAGAGTGTCATGGCATTGATGACCCCAGTATCATGGATGAGGCAAATGTGTGCCATGATGATGCCATAACACCTGGATCTTTGTGAAGAGAAACTATAGTGCAAGGAAAACAAAGTTTTTTTCCAAGCATTGTCGCTCCCTATAGTGCCCCCCTCCTCACAGCTCCCCCCTCCTTGTGGTGCAGAACTAGCTAAAAACTATTATCCCTTACCTGAATCCAGCTCCTATGTCCCTTGGTGCTGGTTCAGGCTCCACCTCCACTCCTTCGCCAACGTTTGCTGGCGGACGTGGTACTAAAGCACATGTGCTGTGATCGCCGCGGTAACATTAGATGTCCCCTGTGGCAGAAATGCCTCTGCCATGTGTTCTTGGAGGGGCATGCTTGCCAGCCTCCTGCCTCAGGACTATGACCCCCTGCAATAGACCCGGCTAAAATACTTTAAAAAGGCTCTGTTCGTGCAATTGTGATTATATAGTTTGGTTCCCGAGCAGCCACATGAACCAGAGACCACCCGGGAGCTTGTTAAGCCTAATTGACAGTTTCTAACACTTTCCACTGCAGTTTTCTAAGTGTTCGTCTGGGTGGCCACTGTTCACATGAATGACCACTAGGTGGAGGCCATCTTGCTCCCGCGAACGCAGGCAGCAGTGTTTGGTTGTCGAGTTCATAAAACTGTTTTCGTACACTGAAACTCCTGAACACCGCTAGACTTCCAGGATCACCTGCATTTGGTTTTACACAACTTAGAAGGGCACTGTTCGGTGGAAACGTTCCCACGAACAAGGTGAACAAGCTCCAGGGTAAGAACATTGGCTATGTTCGGTAGTTTGTTTGGTTTTTAAGCTATCGCACTAGACCCACCGCAAGCCCTGATTCTCTGGGATGTAACTTTTGTGGGGGTATTGTGTGTTTGTGGGTATTTGTCGGTATTTTTGGGGTTTTGCTAAAATTTATGTTTTTTGTGCCTGGAGATAATTGAGTTTAGTACAGTTCCTGACTCAATTATCTCTTAGGCACAGGGGAGGGATTGAGCTATTTTGTATGGGAGTGTCCTGGACCTGAGAGCCAAAGTAATTGTGTGTATGTTTTTACTGTAGTCTACTCTCAGGTCCAGGGGGGAGTGCCCCTTGCATGGGGACCTGCATATAAGGCCAGGTATGGCTACCAATAAACAGGTTCCAGTTTACCCTTAACACAGAGTCATGTCTTGTGCTTGCAGGGGACAGCTATACCAGCTATAATCCCTGCTTTTAGGATTGTTCTTTGGATTGCTATAATCACTAGCTCTTGTAAGAGCTACACTGCTATACTCTCTTGGAGGAGAAGTATTCTCACTGGGAGCTGGATCCAGGAGATTGGTCCAGGGTGAGAAGGGACGGCGAGACCCCAGCCAAGCTCTGGTGGCTAAGGGGCTACGCTGCTTATGGTGTCCGGTGCGGTGCTTATGGTACTCGACGACAGCTAGGAAGCAGCAATTGGTGGAGGCACCCAGTCACATCCCCCCCATAGGAAAGCATTGTATAATGCTTTCCTATGGTCTTTTGGGCAATGGTTGATGGCCACATGCATAGCATGAGGATGCCCAGTGTCAGTAAGGCAACCAAAAGTCGCCTAACAACCCAGAAATCTTTCTCGTAGTTGTCTGGTAGAACAGCCTTAGAACAATGCAGCTTAAATGAAAGATCAAGTGGATGGCCCGGTGCATGTGCATCATTTACCTGGAGAAGAGATGGCAGCAAGATGTGGGAAGAAGGCAAAACGGCGGAGGCAGTATTATGCTTTAGGCAAGGTTCTGCTGGGAATCCTTGGGTCCCGACATTCATGTGGATGTTACTTTGACATGTACCACTGATGGCAGTGGCATCTGTAAGCCGAATAATGCACTCTGCCACAATGCAAAAATTGTTCAGGAAGGGTTTGAGGAACATCAAAAAGAGTTCATGGGTTGCCTTGACCTCCAAATTCCACAAATCTCAATCCAATTGAGCGTCTGTGGGATGTGTTGGAACTTAAATCCGATCCATGGAGGCCCCACCTTGTATTCTTTTTGTTTATTGTAAATCTCAGCATTTTATTCTGAACATTTTAAATGAAAAAACTATTTAATGAAAAATCTTCCTCTAACATTTACTCATATTCACTTTACTCATAAAAGAAAACAATTGTCTATTTGAAAATGTATAGAGGCGTTTAATAGTGTTAAGGTGTTAATGCATTCACATGTATGTAACCTACATAATGCATGAAAAAAATTATTTTAGTACTATAAGAATTGGCCTGTGTACCTGTTCGGTTTGGTTTGTGTACAAATCAACATTTCTGTAATCAAATTTATACTATTCTATAACATCAGTTTGGTTGGATGATATCTAACAAACATAAATGTGATATGTATATTTACTAAATTTGCTTAATGGAAACTTCTACATTAGTACAGGCATACCCCACTTTTAAGTATACAATGGGACCGGAGCATGTATGTAATACAAAAATGTACTTAAAGTGAAGTAATACCTTTTTTTCACTTCCCAATGCATGTACTGCATTGCAATAGTAATTTACAGGCATAAATTACCAGTGATTTTATTTCCAGTGATTTATTTAGTGATTTCCAGTGGGCTTTTATTCAGTTAAAACAAACAGTAAAAAGAAAAAAAAAATCTCATTCCATTTATCTTTAATGTTTTACTCATCTGACAACCTTAAACTGGGAGGAAAAGTAAAATAAACCTGCCCACTGAGCCATTTTCTGATAATACAGCACCAATTTGTATTCATTAGCAGCTTAGTTGCACACTTTGTTTAGAAACACCTCTTCATCACTTTAAGCATTTATGGTTTAACTTTGAATCCTCAGAATTGTGGCTAATGCAGCTAAGCTGCTAAGTCATAGTTATAGAAAATGGCAGGGTAAACCCTTTCACTGGATGACGCCGATTGCAGAATGTGGACAATGTTGGGGCAGAAAAAAATATATATGTTCAGCTAGGAGTAGGCATTATAAATTTGAGATGATTAACCTGTGCCATGTCAGAAGGTGTGAAAAGTTCTTGCCCCAATGACACTGAACTGAGCTGCTCCGAGTGAGAATAGAACCTTCCATTTTCTGTTCACTCGCAGACAGAAGAGGCACAGGAATGTCTGTACTGGCGAGGCACCTTTAACTACACTCGCAGGTATGTCTGTACTCGCGAGTGTACTTAAAGTGAGTGTATGTAAAGCGGGGTATGCCTGTACTATATGTGTAAGGGACTGGACAAGGGAAACACCTAATTTATTGCAAGCCAGCCACCACATTTAAATGTAAATTTTAAAAAAAAAAGTTATTCAAGCCTATGGGTGTCAAGAGTAGGCCCATGTTAGTATAAGGAAGAAATGGTGGGAAGCTCTAATAAATATCCAAGGGTACACTAAACTGTACCATTTTGCTTAATCCAACAAGCAGATGGAGGGGGCAATATTTAGTAAACAGGGATAACATGTCATTGTCCCCAAAGCCCTCACCCATGTGGTGGTGGGTGCCATTTAATTACAATTGGGGGTGGATATATGCTATTGTCTATCCCACCCATGGGCTTCAGGTGAGGGTACATGCTGCCCTAGGCATGACAAAACTCGCCCCCTCCCATCTAAATTTGTCTTCCTTTTTAAAACCAACATGCTCTTTTCCTGACAGACACACGCCCTCTCTGATGCATACACTGACATAGACTCACTAACAGATAGACAGTCATTGGCACACACACTGTTTAACCAACACACACTTTCACTGAAACACACTCACTGACAGACAGACACACACACTGACATTCACTGACGGACACACACATTCACCAACAGCCAGACATACACTCCCTGACAGACACACATACACACATGCACACTCACTGACAGACGCAACCTCACTCATTGTCAGAATCACAACAAATAAGAATCAGACACACCAAACTGAGTCAGACACATGCAATGAAAAAACACACATACACACTCACTGACAGACACACACTGACAAACACGCATACACACTCACTGACAGACAAACATGCACTCAGTATCAAACACACACCCACTCAGTGTCAGAGACACACACACTGACATACACACACATTCAATGGCAGACACATACATTTGCTACATTTGCTGGCAGACATACACACACTGACAGACTTACAAATGCACACACTAACAGACTTACAAATTCACTAACAGACATACACATTCATTGGCAGACACATATACACACTTACTGGCAGACATACTCTCAGTGACAAACACACACACTGACAGAGACACACACACACTCACTGACAAACACATATACACTCTCACTAACACACACACATACTCTTTGACAGACACACATACAAACTCACTGACAAACATATATACACTCTCACTGACAGACACACATACACACTCAATGACAAACACACATACACTCTCACTGACAAACACACATTCACTCTTACTGAAAAACACACACACTCTTTGACAGACACAGATACAAACACACTGACAAACACATCTACACACTTACTGACAAACACTGACAAACACATCTACACACTTACTGACAAACACACATACACACTTACTGACACACACACACATACACTCTTACTGACAAACACACTTACTGACAAACACATAAACACACATATACACTCTTACTGACACTTACTGACAAACAAATACATACAAACTCACTAACGGACATACATCCAATTTAATTTTATTTTTTTACATTTTACTCCACCCAGCCTCCCTACCTTTGGGAGTGCTGGCATGGAGTCTCTATGTCCCTGTGGTCCAGTGTGGCTGCAGGACTGAGCAGCTAGGCATGTGGTCAATGCAGGTGTGTGAGGGAGCTCTGATCTCCCTGTTCAGCTCCCTCGCATGCCTCTTAGTGATGCCGGGGCCAGAGTGACATCATTTTCCGTCTTGGGCATCACTGCGGTGCATGCGAGGGAGCTGAGAAGGAAGAGCTCAGGGGAGAGTGCTCCCTCACCACCTGCCTCCATCCCAAACAGATGCCAGCCTCGGGCGGACCCAAGGTGGCCAGCTGGCCAGCTCCTGGGACCCCAGCAATAAGAGCCTGACAAGGCATCTGCCAGGGCGTTTGTGGGACAACAAAAAAGGCAAATGCCTTGTCAGCCATGCCCTAGATACAGCACTGGGTACATGCACAAAACATATACATACCTCCCTCACATTACTAATAGTGAAGGAACCCTAAACATCAAATACCTGTAAAAAAATGTTATTCACATTCAGAAGTCCTCTTTTTTCTCTTAATTCCCCCACCAAAATCCCATGAAGGGGTGGCCATTAGCATGTTCACTTACCCTTTTCTTTTATTATCACAACTTTTGGGATTTGGTTATGGACAGCAACATGGTCACCCATGTTTATTTTAATACCCACCACTCAAAGCCCAAGGGTAGAGGATGGACAATAGCATATTCACTCCGAATTTGTTTTATTACCACCACCCAAAGACCACGAGTGAGAGGGTTTGGGATATACAGTAGCATATCTATCCCCCCAGTTTGCTTTATTACTCCCAAATCAAAGTCCATTGATGTGGGGGTAGATGGACAGCAGCATGTCCAATCCAATTGTTTATTAAATAGCCCAAACACTCATGGGTGGAGGCCACGTTTAACAATGGCATGTCCCCACATTATTCTGATAGCAGCCTCCACCCACCACCCATGGATTTCCCTCCTATATTCTTGTATATATCCCACCCACTGACCATGGGTTGGGGCTGGTGTGAGCAATAGCATGTTCCCTCAGTACTATATATTAATAACCTCCACAAACCATCCATGGGTGTGGACTGGGGAGACAATGGGATGTCCTACTTTATTACCATATGAGCCCCATCTTACACCCAATGGTGGGAAATGGGGGAAAAATAGCATATCCACCAATACTATATATTAATTACCCCCCCCCCCCCCACAGTCCATTGGCGGGGTTTGAGGGGGGACAATGGGATGCTTTTTTATTCTTGTACGAGCCCAACCCACTTCCCTTGAAGGGAGGGTGGAGGTAACGATAGCTTGTCCTCCCATACTAATGTATACTAACTGTATTAATAGCCCACACACACTGTCCTTAGGTGGGGACTGAGGTGGGACAATGGACTGTGTGGATTATTCTTGCATTAGCTCCCACCCTCCACCGGTGGGTTGACGCAGGAGGGCTTTTGCAAGTAACCAACATTTTTGTTAATAGAGCCCCCTTCTGCAGACTTGTCCACCCTCCTAATATCCATGGGTGGGGACCAAGGAGAAGCTTTATGAGGTCTCCCTCTGTTTTTCACAGGCCCCATTCCCGTGGGATACGGCATTTCTCATCTTATGTTTTGTGATATGTCCATGTCTGTTTCAGAGTTTAGAATTTAGGACATCAATGATTGGCCAAAATTCTGAGAAGTCGTGATTTGTCCAAAACCGAATGGACAAGTCTAGTATTTGTTCTCCCAGTCCCAGTAACATTCTCTCATCCAAAATTATTCATTATGTTTGAGCTCCTCTTTGATGATATTTGTTGCATTTTTTTTTAAATAAATAAAATGTATTTGATTATGTATTATAATTCTATTTAATGTGTCACTACAAAATACATTTGATGAATTCATGTTTGTGGAAAGCCCATACACATTCAATAGACATCATGACTTATTCTAAATACACATTTCATATTTGACAACTTCTCATGCTGAGTCTGTTCGGATAGAAAAAAAAAAGATGTTTAAAAGGATGCAAACTCTTGAAACAGTTATCTGTTTTACAGCTCAGCAAGTAAAAAAAAAAAAAAAAAAAAAAAGAGAATAAGAAAAATGGCTAATTTAAATAAGCAGAAACTCCGGTTTGGTTCTCAGGGCTCATATGTTGTTATACATACTGTCCCTGTCCCAACAGTACTTCATATTCATTTCCCAAGCTGAAAACTGTAACCTGCTATGTTTGCTCAGTGGGAATAGGACAATATTCTGTATTCAGCATAACAACAATGGGATAAACAAATACATTCTCAGTCCTTGCAAAGCTTAGGATATCATTGATTTGCTGAAAGTTGTATTACAGAATAACGTATTTAATAATTAAATACATTTCTATTATTCAATGGTACAGAGTCACGATATAACTATTTAACTAAGAAGAACACCTTACAGGTAAATTATGAAAAACATTCATCCTTTTATTCAGCCAATATCCAATAGTAAATATGTTAGACAGAAAGCCACAAAAAAAACAAAAAAACACATAAATAAATAAATAAAATTACATTTAAGTAATGTTGTTCAAACTTTCACAAAATATATTTCTCAAACAATATTTGTATATTTTAGCTTGTATTTATGACGTCATACTAACATTATGCCAGTCTTAATCCTCCATGAATCTGTTTTACTTGGTGTAGACTAGTAATTATTAGTTTCCCTAACAAAAATTGGAATACATGGTAACAAAGAATTCAAATTTCACTAAACAGCTTGTAAAATAAACAGACAATATAAGCAATGGGCCTCATGAGAAGGTGAAAGATAATTAGTGTGTGTTTTGTTTAAAGATAAAGCGTTGTAATGAGAAATTATAATGGGTTAGCATCATTCTAGATGGAGCTTTTAGGAATTTGGTCCAGCTGACCTCTAAATATAACATTAAATGAGAGACAGTAACACAATTACTGCAACACTCTTATCTTATATTTTATAACTTCTCTAAAGCAGACAGCTTAATGATTTGGAGATGACCCATTTCTCATAGAACTCTATTGACTGTTTTTGACAATGCTGTTCTTCAAACTGTCTTTCAGTTAATACCTTACACAAAATCCTCTTTTTAGATGTATAATGAAAATGTCAGTGTTATAAATACAAGGCAGACAAAAAATAAAAGTTTCTCTATAGCGAAGAGAAGCGAAGGTCCGCATATTCTTCTGTAGGTTAAAACAGAATGGAGCAATCATAAAACAAAACATGGCAACAATTTTTTTTTTTAAATGACCCCTGTTCAAAAGTCTGCATATCCTTAGTTCTTACTGTGTATTGCCACTTTTGTAATATTTGTCTATGAGACCCCTAATTCTTGCAGGTGGTATAGCTGCCTATTCGTCTTGGCATATGCCTCCAGGTCATGCAAAGTCTTTGGTTGTCTTGCAGGATCTGCACTTTTGAGATCTCCCCAGAGTGGCTCGATGATATTAAGGTCAGGAGACTGTGATGGCCACTCCAGAACCTTCACCTTTTCTGCAGTAACCACTGGAGGGTCAACTTGGCCTTGTGCTTAGGGTCATTGTCATGCTGGAAAATCCAAGAGTGTCCCATGCGCAGCCTTCATGCAGAAGAATGCAAATTGTCTGCCAGTATTTTCTGATAACATGCTGTATTCATCTTGCCACCAATTTCCACAAGATTCCCCATGCCTTTAGAGATCACACAACCCCCAAAACATCAATGAGCTAACACCATGCTTCACAGTGGAGATGGTATTCTTTTTACTATAGGCTTTGTTGACCCCTCTCCAAACATAGCGCTTATGGTTGTGATCATAAACCTCTATTTTGGTCTCCAAATTAGAGTGTGCCAGAAGCTGTGAGGCATGTCAAGGTGTTGTCGGGCATATTGTAACTGGGCTTTTTTTTGGCATTGGCCCAGTAAAGACTTATTTCTGGCAACTCGACCATGCAGCTCCTTTTTGTTAAAGTATCGTCGTATTGTGCTTCTTGAAACAACCATACCATATTTTTCCAGAGCAGCCTGAATTTCTCCCGAGGTTACCTGTGGGTTTTTCTTTGTATCCCGAACAATTATTCTGGCAGTTGTGGATGAAATATTTCTTGGTCTACCTGACCTTGGCTTGATATCAAGAGATCCCCGAATTTTCCACTTCTTAATAAGTGAATAAGCAGTACTGACTGGCATTTTCAAGGCTTTGGATATCTTTGTATACCCTTTTCGATCTTTATAAAGTTCCATTACCTTGTTATGCAGGTCTTTTGACAGTTATTTTCTGCTCCCCATGGCACAGTATCTTGTCTGCTCAGTGCATCCACGTGAGAGCTAACACATTCATTGACTATTTCTATACAGACACTTATTTAAAATTTTAAAAGCCCAAGGTGTGGGAAATGAACATTTAATTGCCATTTTAACCTTTGTGAGTCACCTTGTGTATGTATAACAAGGCCAAACATTTAAGGGTATGTAAACTTTTGATCAGGGCCAATTGGGTGATTTATTTTATCATTATGGTTTAAAAAAGAAGCCAAACAACTATGTGATAATAAACGGCTTCATATGATCACAATCCTTTAATAAAATAAATTTTTGCATTATCAGTCATATTTTCAAAATCAATGTCAAAATTTCAAATTTTTTGCCAAGGTATGCAAACTTTTGGGCACAACTGTATATGGATAGAACTGGTCAGTTTTTACAGTATCCTAATTTGTATATTATAATTATGCTAATAATGCATTTTTTTGTTTCACCAATAGAGGTCGATGGAGAGTCATCAAAAGCCTGAAAATATAAATGTTTTAAAACAAAGGTAGCCCAACTTTGCAACAATGGCAAACCTAAAGCAGGGAGGAAAATAGTCCAAATGTCCCCCGTGTAACTGCCTCCCCAAAACAGAACGCCATTCCAGACCAGGGCCCATAGTTGGTGTGAAGGAGGCTGACTTGCAGTCCTGTCCAAGTACCAAGCTAACTGAGGATTCCATTACATGTCTCCCCCTTTCAATTGAGACTAACCTGGGGGATACTCTCAATGGGTTGACTCCTAGGTTTGTCAGTACTTTCATTTTATTAATCCCAAAGTCAATGCAATGCTTAGGATAGAGTGAAGTTATAATAGAATCCCTTACCGAGTCAACCTCATCATCTCCCATAGTATGTAGCTGACGCTGGTGATAAGTGTCAATTACACAATCTCCCTTAAGTCCTATCAGCTGCTGTAGAGATCACATAGTTGCTGGTGTCTCTAAGACAAGTAGTTGGGTGTCTGGGCCAGCTGCCCAGTCTCATGTTATAGTTGTTGGGGACAGAGGCCAGCATCACTCTGTGCCAATGCCAGCGCTTCTGCTGGGGTTGTGGTGAGATCCTCATTCTGCTGCTAGTGAAAACGCCCACTCAGCTCCTCTCCCTGGTGCATACTTGGCTGCTGGGGAGTGAGGCTGAAACTCACACTGCTGCTGGTCGAGGAAGTCCAACTGCCTCCACTTCCTCTCTCAGGGTTGCATTCCGTTGTTGGGGAGGGAGCCAGTTACCTTAGAGCTCTTAGTTGTGCTCTGCCACTGGAGTGGGATGTTGACTACTTCTTCCTCCTCTCTCAGGGTTGCCAGCTGCTGCTGAGGAGGGTGGGGGGGAAGCTGACAACCTCTCTTCCCTGGGTTGCACTTTGTTGCTGGGAAAGGAGTTTGGCTTCTTCTATCTCCTGTTGCTAAGTTGCAATCTGCCACTGGGGAGGGAGGTTAACAATCTCTGATCCAAAGTCCATTAAATCCCCAGCCACTGGAAATACCAATGGGCAAGGGTAGGGGTTAGCAGTACTGTTCTCAAGGACCACCCTTCCATTGGGCCAACTGCTTCTCATGCCTCAGG
Source organism: Pelobates fuscus (assembly GCF_036172605.1). Taxonomy (NCBI): domain Eukaryota; kingdom Metazoa; phylum Chordata; class Amphibia; order Anura; family Pelobatidae; genus Pelobates; species Pelobates fuscus. The sequence continues at coordinate 331,943,443 of NC_086319.1, forward strand.
CTCTTGGGTTACAGGTGGGTTTGGGCAGAGACAAGCAGTGCTCTGTCCCAATGCCAGCTTTTCTGCTGGGGGAGTGCTGCACTCTTCAAATTCCACTCTCACCAGAAGGCCGTTCTCCCTGTTCTCAAGCAACTTTGTCACTGCGAGCTGGGGGCAGAGGTCAGTGGTGCTCTGTCCTGGGGCCAGCGCTTCAGCTGGGGTTGTAACATACACAATATGTTTTACTTGTAGGGAATACTGTTGAACAATTTCAAGTAGTCTCCATTAGGCCTTTTCCAGACACCATTCTTTATCAACCAGATACTCCAGGTCAAACAGCAGAGGAGGCACATGATCATGCATCGCTGCCCTATCTTAGTGAATCTTCCATCATGAAGGGAACCCCCTTTCTGTAAACAGGTCAGCATCCTAGAGTCTTTGTGATAATAGTCCCAGGCTGCTGAAGCCATAGCCCACCGGGGACCAGTCCTCTTCATCCCTAAGTATTTCTGCCCTGCATTCCACTGCAGAACACGTTACTGGTTGTCCAGCTCAACCTCTTTAAGGACCAGCATTTCCAATTTGGACCCCCATTATTCCTGGGGCTGCTTTTCCAGTAATGGTAGCCTCAGCTCCCACTGAATCTTGGCTTGTTGCCATGTAGTTGGAATGTATCTTTTGCAGAATATCCTCTTGAACTGGAGCGTTGTCTCCCAGAGTTCCAAACGGACCTGATTGCTCCAAGTTTTCTTCTTCTAAAAATGGCCTGTTGAGCAGGTTAGGTGGCTCCAGAATGCTCTTGTGACCATTGCTACAACCTTGAGCACTATCTCCGCTGGCAGGTGTGGCCCATCTAGCCCATCTAGTCTTCCCAATTTTCTAAATACTTGCATTAGTCTCTGGCCTTATGATGGCCTTATGGGATGCCTATCCCACGCATACTTAAACTCCTTCACTGTGTTAACCTCTACCACTGCAGCTGAAAGGCTATTCAATGCATCCACTACCCTCTCAGTAAAGTAATACTTCCTGATTTTATTTTTAAATCTTTGCCCCTATAATTTAAGTCGGTGTCCTCTTGTTGTGGTAGTTTTTCTTCTTTTAAATAGTCTCCTCCTTTACTGTGTTGAGTCCCTTCATATATTTAAATGTTTCTATCATATTCCCCCTGTCTTGTCTTTCCTCCAAACTGTACATGTTAAGATCCTTTAACCTTTCCTTGTAAGTTTTATCCTGTAATCCATGAACCAGTTCAGTAGCCCTTCTCTGAACTTTCTCCAAAGTTTCAATATGCTTCTGGAGATATGGCCTCCAGTACTGAGTACTATACTCCAAGTGAGGTCTCACCAGTGTTCTGTACAATGGCATGAACACTTCCTTCTTTCTACTGCTAATACCTATCCCTATACAACCAAGCATTCTGCTAGCATTTCCTGCTGCTCTATCTTCTGCATTTCCTGCTGCTCTTTCTTCTGCAACTGTCACTAGTCTAATACTATCCTTACCTTTTTGTGTCATTTTACCCCACTCCCTCTAGCATGTAAGCTCATTGAGCAGGGCCCTCAACCACTCTGTTCCTGTGTGTCCGACTTGTCTGGTTACAACTACATGTCTGTTCGTCCACCCATTGTAAAGTGCTGCAGAATTTGATGGCATACATATCTTAGTATCTTCAACAAAAATACATAACCTTAACCATCAAGACAATCTGCAATATCACTAATAAAAATATTAAAGAGAATGGATCCAAGTACAGATCCCTGAGGTACCCCGCTGGTAACAAGACCATGTGTTATTATCTTGAGCAGGTCAGGTAAGAGACTTTGGCAGAGTTAACATTAGAGGCTTTATTGGTGATTTTGGACATAATAAAGAAACAGGAAATCCTGTAAATGAAATTATAGGGAGAAGAAAAATAAGAGAAACTGGTTTAGGCAATATGCCATATATATATTATAAACAGGATGTAGGTAGATAATAAGAGAACCCATAGATAGAAGTATAGGTTGAATATAGAGGGATAAGTAAAACAGGATAGAGCAGAACAGAACAATAAGATTTCAGGTTAATAAGTAAAGCAGAACCTTAGTGAATCACCCCCCTCTTGGAAGGAGTACTGATAGCATATGAAAATAACGCCTTGTAATATTACTTAGAGGCAAAGTCCAGATTGGTTTTATGCAGGTTGGTATGAAGCTGGTTGGCAGGATAAAGCAGGATAGAAGCATAGGTTAGGCAGGTTTGGAGCAGGTTGGTATAAAGCTGGTTGGCAGGATAAAGCAGGATAGAAGCATATGTTAGGCTGGTTTGGAGCAGGTTGGTAACAAAGGGAGATAATGAAGATCAGGTAGGAAATAACTAAGCTTGATAGAGTAAACCAGGATTTCTTCCAGCAGGATGGTAACAAGTCAGTCAGACTACAGGAGCCAGGAACAGAAGTCTTTCAGGTTGAGCATCAACTTCATTGTAAAGGTCCTGTTGTGAGCAGGGTGCAGCCTTATGTTGGATCTGTAATTAGTCCAGGCAGGTAATGAATGATGCAGGTAAGTTCCAAGGTTATTTGTAGGGGAGGCCACTAGTGGTGGACATCTGGAACTTGTTTTAAAATAACAGAGTAAAAGACAACAAACTTAGTTGTCAGGATAGCATCCTGACACCATGCTTCAAATATAGTCCATTGACTACAACACTCTGCTGACTGTCACTCAGCCACTGCCTTACCCATTCAACAATATTGAAATCTAAACTTAAAGATTGCATTTTATTGATAAGCCTTCTATGTACAACAGTGTCATAACCCTTACTGAAATATAGGTAAGCAATGTCTACTGCACCACCCTGATCTATGATTTTAGTTACCCAATCAAAAAAATCAATAAGATTAGTTTGGCATGATCTCCCTGAAGTAAACCCATGTTGTCTCGGATCTTGAAATACATGTATTTTTAGATGTTCAAAAATCCTATCCTTTAACATGGTTTCCATTACTTTCGCCACTACTGAAGTAAGGCTTACTGGCCTATACTTGCCCGACGTCTCCCTATTACCTTTCTTGTGAATGGGCACAACATTCGCCAACTTCCAATCTTCTGGGACTACTCCTGTTATCAATGATTGGTTAAACAAATCTGTTAACGGTTTTGCTTGTACTCCACCAAGTTATTTTAATAACCTTGGGTGTATTCCATCAGCCCCATTGACTTATTTGTCTTTACTTTCGACAGTTGAAATAGAACCTCTTTCTCTGTAAACTCACATGAAACAAATTACTCATTTGTCCTTTTTACTAACTGAGGTCCCTTTCCTTCATTTTCATCTGTAAATACCAAACAAAAATATTAATTGAGGCAGTCAGCTAAACCTTTATCCTCTTCTACATACCTTCCTTCTTTTGTTTTTAATCTAACTAATTCTTGTTTTACTTTCCTTTTCTCATTTATTTATCTAAAAGATGGTTTGTCCCCCTTTTTACTGACTGTGCTATTTTCTATTATGTATGTAATTTGGAAGCTTTTATAACTTGCTTAGCTTCTTTCTGCCTAATCTTATACACCTGTCTATCTTCCTCTCTCTGGGTTTTTTTATAATTACTAAGTGCTAACTTTTAGCTTTTTACTATTTTGGCCACTTCTGTGGAGTACCACAGTGGTTTCTTGAATTTTTTGCTTTTACTGACAAGCCTAATGCAATTTTCTGTTTCTGTTTAAATAATCCAATTTATCTTGGACTCCATTTAAATTGATCCAGTCTGATAATGACTCCTTTAGGCATATTCTAATTTTTGAAAAGTCTGTTTTTCTAAAGTCTAAAACTTTTTTTTTTGTGTGGTGTAACTCAGTCACTGTTCTTATATTAAACCACACTGACTGGTGACCACTGAACCACTGACTGGTGACCACTGAATCCTAAACTTTCACCTTCAATAATATCTGATACTAAATCTCCATTTGTCAACACTAAATCTAGTATGGCCTCTTTACGAGTTGGCTTCTCAACGACTTGTTTTAGAGACAATCCTAGGAGGGAGTTTAGAATATGTGGGCTCTGGCACAAGCAGCTATTTTGGTTTTCCAGTTCACATCAGGAAGATTAAAGTCATCCATGATAATAACATCCCCCTTCATTGTCATTTTAGTTATTTCATCAACTAGTAGATTATCTAACTCTTCTATTTGTCCTGGGGGCCTATAAATCACACTCCCATGAGTTACTGTGTGATTACCAAATTCTAACGTAACCCAAACGTAATCTATTTTCGCCTTACTAACTTTTATTGAGCTAGATTTTATGCTATCCTTCACATATAGGGCCACACCTCCCCTTTCTTGCCTTCCCTGTCTTTTCTAAATAAACAGTACCCTGGTATTGCGCATATCCTTAACCATAAAGTGCATCACAGTGGCCCAAAGGTGTATATATAAAAAAAAATGTTTATACCCTGTATTCTGTAGTAGGTATCACTGCAGGGATAAAACATTCTCATAGGGCAATATGTTTTTGTAATATTAAAATAAAAATCACAGTATAAGTCCTAGTTATCACACTCGCATTTTTCTGAGCCTATCTATATAACTGGCTCAGGTAATTCAGCTTTGGTGTGATATTGGAGCTTCCAGTGAAGTGTTAGGAATAACTGGGTCCTCACTGATGAAAAACAGGAAAGGCTAAACCAGTTAAGGTAAAAGTAAATTCCATTTATATGAAACAAGTATAAAAACCTTACATTAAGATTACTGGTATGCCAAAGTGCAGATTTGCAGATGTACAGCAAGCACAATGCTTTTCAACACTTGTCCTGTGTCTTCCTCAGGTGGCATGAATTGCTGTATGGAGTTCTTGCTTTTAAATTGTGTTTCCGCCGGAACCAGAAATGACACCAAGTACCCTCGCAAGCCTCGGGACGGCGGCCGAGATGGTACAAAACATAGTTCTAATAAATTATAAGTATGGGGGTGGAGCTAAGTGCCCGAAATGGTGCAGAAACATTTTAAAAGCAGGAACTCCATATAGTAATCCATGACACTAATTACCAACAATCAATGGCAAACACCTAGTTAATCAAATCAAATGCCTTACCAATTACGAACAGTGTTCTAGAGGTATCCTGCAATGAGGAAGTTGATCTTACAACTTCCACCAGATGTGATGAACCCCTGTACAGCTGCCACAGGGGACTCTGGAGCACTTCAGACCAGCTAGTTTTAGGTAGGAATTTGTAAAATTGTAAGACTAAAGGCTCTTTTCAGAGCCATTAACCCATATCTTGCCAGTGATCACTATCAGACACTGTCTCTTGCACAGCAGCACTTTTTTTGCTGTCTGCATTTTTAAGGGGTTAATTTTTTTGTGTGATTTTTTTTGAGACCCAAAGTCTCTTTTCAGAGCTATTAACCCCTATCCTGCCAGTGATCAATGTATAGATCACTGGCTCTTGCACAGCAGCACTTACTTTGCTGTCTGTGCATTTTTCTATGGGTTAATCTTTTTAGTGACATATCACTAAATAAAGTGATTGTAATCATGTCACAGAGGTTGTATAGCACTGAGGAGGCGTATGCCATCCTTGCGTTAAAATCTGACGCATCTATGTCTGACCCTGATTTTGACCCTGCCAGGTGCTCAGATACATCACTAGATACAGTGTCTGCTGCTAATGATGTACCTAGTGATGATGTATCTGTGGCTTCTAACCCTATGCCAAAAGGAGACGTGCTGCTCCAGCTGGCAGTGCTGCTCAGGAGTGTGTAGCGCCTCATCGCCAGAGGCCAGGTATCCCACCCTTCACTGCATATCCTGGCATCAATGTGGATGTTGCAGGATTTAGCCCCTAACAGTTATTGGAGGTGTTTCTAGGTGGTGATGTATTGGGGGACATTGTCGCACATACTAATTTATATGCCCATCAGTTCTGTGCTTCAAAGCCTGAATCTTTTTTGGCAAAGCAGCAATGGGCCCCCATCGATGTGCCAGAATTTAAAAAATTCTGAGCATTGACTATGCTGATGGGCATCATAAAGAAGCCCTCCATCTGCTTCTACTGGAACAGAAGCCCCATCTGCTCTATCCCCATTTACTCCCAGTGTATGTCGAGGAAGAGGTATGAAATGATTCTACATTTCATGCACTTCAGCGTCAACAGCCTGTGCCCCCCTAGGGAGCATCCCCAGTTTGACAGGCTGTATAAAATTCACCTCCTGATTACCCACTTTGCTGCCAGGGTTGCAGAGTCTTATATACATGTGAAGGAATATATGCGTGGATGATATCCTATTGAAGGGATGAGGATCTGTTGGCCATTAAGTACAGAGACTAGAAGGATGTGTACCTTCTTACCACCATCCACACAGAGTACTGTGGAGGTCTCTGTACGTGGCAAAGCTGAGAGCACAAGGAAGCCAGTGTGCATCAAGACCTATAATTGGCATATGGGTGGGGTTGATCTGTCAGATCAGCTGCTGCAGCCCTACCTAATTCTACAGAAGACAAGGACCTGGTACAAAAAAGTTGCAATTTACTTAATGCAGATTGCAAACCACAACACTTTTGTTGTGCAAAAAAAGCAAACCCCGGCAACTGACTTTTGCAACTGACTTTTTTACAGTTTCAGCTCCAGATCATTTTGGGCATTTTGTACCAAGATGCACCTGCTCCCCAGGCAGTGATGGGAGAAAGCAGTGTTGGGGCTACCCACTTTATTTTTAGGTGTTTTTTGGCGGTTTTAGGGGTCAAAGTTAGAAAAAGTGTGCTTTTTAATGTTATCATATTTCATAATTTTTTTATAGTAAATTATATGATATGATAAAAATAATGGTATATTTAGAAAGAGCATTTAATGGTGAGAAAAACGGTATATAATATGTGTGGGTAAATTGCAGCTAAACACAAACACTGCAAAAATGTAAAAAGAGCCCTGGTCCTTAACGGTAAGAAAATTGAAAAACGGACTGGTCACTAAGGGGTCAAGAGAATTTAGGTGATATTACAAGACAATGATTAAAAGTACACAAGTAAATAAAAGAATGTCTAAAAAGGAAGAAGATTAGTATTTTGGAATGATCAAGTCAGTTTCTAGACCTTAATCCACTTTCTGTAGTTAGACCTGAAAAGGACTGTGCAATCAAGACAACCAAGTCATTTATTAATTGAAACATAATTGTAGGGAGAAATGGCCCACAATTCATCCTCAACATGGTGCACGTTTTATAAGAAGAACCATTTGGTGGAGGTGGTTACTGCTAAAGTACGATCTACAAGTTACTAAATGCAAGGGTCCACTTATTTTTTCCAGCCCTATAAATGACTACTTAATGTTTTAAATAGTGTGTGATTAATTTTGTCAGATTGTGCTTGTCTGTAATTTTTTACTTGTTTGCTAAAATTTTAAAATGTATTTTTGTTTGTGCATTGTTCCTTAACGGCAGCACCATTACTGCAAAACGTATGTTCCGGATGTGCCCCCAATTCCTTTGTCTTTACAATGTAATTGTGACTTCGAAATATATCACACCAAAATGTATTTGTAATCAATGCAGAAATCTTGCCAATTACAAAGGGTTTACAAATTTATTCTCACAACCTTAGCAGAGAGGTCTTCTATTTCCATGGTTACCTACATAAACTGTAATTGTGAATGATTGACATTTAAATTGCACATTTTAAGCCAAAATAGAAATACTGGAAAAATAGCCGAGAGTTGGACAATTTTTCAAACTCCACTGTTTTGATCCAGAAGTCTGTTGCCTTAATGCTCGGCTTGATAAATAACAATAAATTATATTAAATGGCATGAGATCATTAGTTACATTAAATACTTAATATTTTAATTATCAAGAAAGATTTTTTTAACAAAACTGCAATCATTATAACTATTCTTGTTTTAGCTGCACTAGTTTCAGATATAGAATAATTAAAACATTAATTGTAATTGATAGATGTTCTAGGCTTAATCTCATTTAATTTTATTAATTGGCTTTTTATGAGTAATTTGTCTTTTAGCTTTAAATAATTCAAATTTACTTTCTACAATATTTTCCTCCTACTCTTAATATTGATATCTCTCCACCATACATTTTTTCCCATCTTTGTTGTCACTACCTTCTACTTGCCAGCTGCTATTTTCTAAAATGTCTGTCACTACGGTTAGTGAGTAATGACTGTTTACTGACTGCAGTATTTCAAGCAGTGACTGAGATACCAATTGTTGCTACAAAATGCCTGTCACGCACAGCTCCCATGAGTGAAGGTAGTTGTGATAGTGTAGGAAGAAACCCCTTTTACTTATAACAACTTACCCAGAATACTTGATGCAAGACGTAAATGGATTTTATATTTAAAAGTATTTGCTTGCTTGTTTTAAAACAATATTGTCAAGTTATGCATGTCTTTTAAAATGTGGGATTAAATAAAGGGTTTGACTAGGTTTTGGGAGGGGTTGAATTTAGTATAAGGGAAAGGTTTTTTTTTTGTTTTTTTTTTAGAAATTGTGGAGTTTAAACGTTTATTTGCAAATTACTCCTATGACTTCTCAAAAGTTTTTACACAGTGTGCATCACTCGATGTTATACCCGCTCCTTCTGCAGGGTACTTCCCAAGTGAGAGGTTATTAGTGGGCAGATTGGAAGTGATCTCTTACACTTCTTATACAGCTCCACAGTAGAGAAACGTGGACAGCACTGAGTTTTACACTTTCTATAACTGTTCCTGCAGCTCTGCTATCAAGCATTGGAGGCTGACTGAACTACAGGGTGCACTGACCAAAGCTCCTGGTACTTATTCCCCCACATCAACCCACCTTAGCTCCGATATGCACATTTTAAGTGCTGAAAAGAGGCACCACTAGTGGACAAGCACCTGTAAGGCAATCTGGCCCCGTACTATATAGCATTACAGTGACTAATGCACAAATCAGAGTATATTGAAGGTATATTTTAAGCTCTATAACCACTACAGTCACCATTGTAAGTGTACAAACTGTTTTAGAATGGTTTGATTTCTGACCTGCATCCACAGGGCACTGCTCCCTACCATAATTACTAACAATGGAAAACCTAAAGCTTCTAAGCAGGATATTCCATTAGCTTTCCTGAGCGAAGCCATACAGTGCAGGTGACATCGTTTGGCCAGCCTATTTCCAGATTTGTCTTTATCATACCTGCAAATCTATATTTTATGACATTTAGTCAACGAACACAATGTGTATATTATTTATCACATAAAATGAAACCAAACTCAGCCAGGTTTTGCACATAGTGATTTTTACAAAAGATCTAAAAAGGCAACACCAATAGAGGATTCACGTATTAGCAGAATACACACACTTCTTAAAATGCATATATTATTTAAATTAACCCTAATGCAAGTTGGAGATAAATGCAGATAAAGGTTATATAAACTTATAAACCATGGAATGGCTCTATTTATAAGTCAGCATTTAAATGACTTTGCTGACTGACAGAGCAGTATTTAGCTGTCTTATACAGTATAAGATTCTCTTAAAGTATCCAAGCTGGTGGTCTAATTGCTGCTCGTGTCATTTCATCCATCCTATTACCATTAATAACCTCAATCAGGCTGAAATATAAGCTTAAAATAGATTAAATAGAACCAATTTTCCTAAAACTGGATTTTTAAACTGTTTGACATTATGAATGGAAAAAATAACATTCATTTAAAATTAAATGACTTTTGGAGTGTTTTGCAAACTACATCACCCCAGGTTTTACATTCTAATAATGTTTTTGGGCAGCTATTTATTTTCTAGTATGACATTCACTAGTAATGCTAACACAATAAGTCAGGTTACTCTGACATCAGTTCATTCATAGGGGTCTATTTATTAAATGTTGAGTTGTGGTGAATAAAAAAGTAGAAAATTTACAAAATAGAAAAATAGAAGTTTTCAATATTTTATAAAGGAACATAATAGCAATAGAAATACAAGTACATATTCCTAAAGCTATAGTGACATGCTCAATGTTTAGGTATCTGGCCACAACCTGAATGAAGGAAAATAAAAGTTGACTTACCTTTTCTCCCATGGTGCACTGCACTGCCAGTGGTCACTCGCCTCCTTGGCTGACATAATTTATCTTGATGATCACAGCCAATCCAATGATTTCCCATAGGACAGCATTGGAATGCTTGTGCACATGCATGACAAAGTGTTGTCAGTGTGGCAGCAACCAGAGGCATGTAAACTATAAATATTGTTGTTCCTTCAGAATGACAATGTTTTAAACTACAGGGTTAAAACTTGAGGGACATGCCACCCAGACCACTTGATTGAGATGCAATGTTTTGGGTGTCTATAGTGTTCTTCTAAATGTGATTACAATTACCGTCTTGACCACTTTTTCTTACAGAGCAAATAGTTCCATGTATATAAATTTGTAGAGTCCACAAGCTGACATGGAATTTAATAAGTTAATTACAAAGGTTTCTAACATTTTCTTTCCAGTATTTACTGATTTTACCTTCTGACATAAATTTTATATATTGGCATGCATTTTATGATCGTAATATGTTTAAAAGTATATGAAGATCTTCCATCTACCTGGGAATATATACAGGTGTAATCAAAATTATTCCACCCCCTATTGAAAATCAGGTTTATTGTCAAAACTTACAGACTTTCAGCTGTTTGCAATGAACAAATCAAACAAAAGCAATTGGAATAGCTTAACACAAGGAATGCTTCAATTCACCAAATTGAACTGAAAAGGCAACTTAAATTGACTTCTCCAGTCTCAAAATGACCCCTTAAAGACAAGCATTCTTAGTATTTAGTAGAGCACCCTTTCGCTGTCAAGACCTTCTGCAAATGAGATGCATAGCCAGAGACCAGCTTCTGGCAGCATTCCTGAGGAATCTTAGCCCATTGCACATGAGCAATGGCCTCCAGTTCAGTAATATTCTTGGGTTTGTGTGCTGAAACTGCCTTCTAAAAGTCACATCAGAGATTTTCTATGGGGTTCAAGTCAGGTGACTGATGGCCACTGCAGAATTTTCCAGAATGTCTTCTGTACCAAGCCTTGGTGGCATATGAGGTATGCTTGGAATCATTGTCTTGTTGGAAGGTCCAATGACACCCCACCTGCAGTTTCCTCACAGACACAAGACGTTTTTCTTCTAGGATTTCCTGATACTTCAATGAATCCATCTTGTCTTAGATACGCTACAAATATCCAGTGCCAGAGGATTCAAAGCAGCCCCAGAGCATCACTGAACCACCACTATGCTTAACTGTAGGCAAAGTGTTCTCTTCAGAGTATGTTTCATTCTTCTTCTTCCAGGCATACCACTGATCCATCGGACCAAAATGTTCCAGTTTTGTTTCATCGCTCAACAAAACAGAATCCCAAAACATTTATGGCTTATTTATATGATTTTGAGCACATTGGAGTTGACTTTTCATGTACTTTTGGGACAGTTGTGGTGTACTTCTTGAAGTTCTGGCATGGAAAACTGCTTTGTTTAGTATGCACCTTACTGTGACTGTTGCCACCAAGTCTTGCTGCAGGTCTTTTGAGTTTCTCAACCTGCCTGAGTAGCTATCACTGTCTTGCATTCCCTTATTCCATAAAATAACGCCAATAATCCAAAGGTTCCAATATCGCTGGTATCGCATAATGACCCACACATGAGCCAAAACCTAATGCTGGGACAAGACTGGTTTAATGGGGAAACAGGCATTCAATTTATACAGTACATAACTCCTCCTCTGAGCCAGTGAGATAATTGAGTTTTGAGAATGTACTAAACTCAATTATCTGCTGATCAGAAAAGTTAAATTTTTAAAGATCTTCAGAAATACCCCAAAACTACATAAAAAACCATCAGCTGGGTAGATGATCTCTGTGGGAGAAACATATCAAAATTTCAGCCATATCCATTCAGTAGTTTCCGAAAAGCACTGTGGAGAAAGTTGACCGGTCTCCCACGAGTGTGAATCCGAGAAACAGTTCCAGAGGTTTTGTAGCAAGAGCCGGTCTCAGTTTGTGGAGATTCATACAAAAACCGCAATAGGTAAATTAGAGATGGTTTGTGCAGAATGCTCCTTGCGATCATCTGTTTCAAACTCCTGAACGCCGTTCGTCTAAAGTACAGGGAAATAGAACGTAGGGGAATTCTACCTAGACCGGGGTTCATGCGAGTGCATTGCTAAAAACAGTTCCAGGCACTCGATGACCTAGTCCCGCTGGCCGCGTTCATGAGACAAGATGGCCGCCGAACGGTGAAGGGGTATTCCTTCCCACTGCCTTCTCAGAAATCTGGTTGCAGCTATTGATAGCTTTCTTTTTCTGCCCATGTAGGTAGTGTAACCACTGTTCCTTCAACTTTGAACTTGCAAACTATGGTTCCAACGGTGTCTCTCAGAACATTCAGTGCATTCACTATCTTTTTATATCCTGTTTATTGTTTGTGAAGGGCAATAATCTCTTCTTTTAACTTTGTGGGCAATTCTTTTGACTTATTTTTTAACATGCATTCAAACAGTTGGATTTAGGGAAAACCACTTAAAGCATTTGTTGTGTTGAGTTATATCAATTGCTTTTGTTTGATTTCAACAAACTGAAAGTCTGTACATTTTGACAATTAACCTGATTTTCAATGGGGGTTAAATTATTTTGATTACGACTGTAGCTGAGGTGGAAACTTAATCTTTTTTTTTTTTTTTTAACCTAAGTTTTGCAACTTAGTTACATCCATTACAACTTTCAGTTTACAGAATAAATTCCTTAGTAAAAGGGTTATTTTATTATTCACTTATCTTGGATCTTGGAAATATAGTCTAGTTCGGCAAGATGTGCAGTAGACTATTGTTCAGACACTGAAGAAAGAAGTCTAAAAGGTAATGTGGAAAGAGAGAAGATATTATGATAAAGCTATTTAAGTACTTTTAGAAGTAAAGTAAAAGTAGCTGTGTCAGATTTTTCTGCCATAACTAAAAGTAAAATGATTCCATAGAATTCTACTAAATCATATAGCGTAATTGCATATAATATAGCCGGATATTTTGGAAATGGATTGACAAATAGTATGAAATGAGTAATTTAACTTGTATAAAAATTGTCAAATATGTTTTAAAAGAAAATAACATTGCTTTGCAGCTGGTGTTTATCTGATTATGTGCTCAAATAAATCTGCATAACCAGTGCTGTTCTGTTCCAGATCATCTGCTTGGTTTACAGCTCTCTGTCTTGTATGTACGTAGTGGGGAATTACGATGAAGCATAAACATAATTAAACCCCATTCAACCTCCCCCCAATAACGACAGACAACGTGGTATGGATGAACAGGCCACAGCATTTATTATAACATAAATAAATTACTGTGTAACACACCCATAACTCCATATATTAAACTCTTCTTTCTGTAACGAAATTGTTAGCAACAAAACATAAATAACATATATATATAAATAACAACTCAACATACAGTGCTATACAGAGAACCCCCCCGTCCTTGCCAATAAAAACCTGCAGTGGCTCCTAAACACCACTGCCTCTCACCTCCCCCCCCGTCATAAAAAACATATTCCAATGCCTGCCATCAGCCGACCTTATCCACGCTCGATGGGCACGAGACCTCAGGCAACCTAAAGTTAAACCTTTTGAAGCAGGGGAGGCTGAGACCTGTAAACATGAGGAACTTATTCCATCCTTAACATAACCACACTTAATTGGCAAGGACATACCCCCGCCACCAGACCCGCTGTTTTACCCCTAAATCAGCGGGGAACCCCACCAAAACCAGCCATGGCCTGTTCCACCGCCTCCTGTAGGGCGAGATTAAAAAGGTCGAGCCCGACCTCCGTGAGATGTACCCCGTCCCTGCAAAAAAAATGAGCCGCCTCCTTTTCAAAAACCCTATGGCGGACCGGGAGTCCATGAGCCCCCAAAACAAACTGGGAAACCCGCCTATTCATCTTGCGCCGGCAACGCTCCATGGCACTCTGACTCCTGGCGCCACGCAAATAGTTGCGGGCGACAACTTCAGACCAGATTAAGCGCACGCCCGGGAACAGAACCAAGATGCGGGCCAAGTCCCGCTTCACTTCCGAGATCAAATCCCAAATGGGCACCGAACCCAGATCATTCCCCCCCAGGTGGATCACCAGGACACTCGGCGCACCCAGGAGCATAGACAGCCGTACCAACTCGGGGAGGAGCCGTGACCACCGCATACCCCGCGCCCCGAGCCATCGAACATCCGCTTCGGAAGGCGAGAAACCCAACCTCGAACCTCCAGGCCGAACCGCCGCCCGCTGCCCAGCCCAGTAAACATAAGAGTGTCCGACGATCCAGATCCTGGGGGGAACAGAAACTGTAGAAAGAAATCACGTCAATAAACCGGCCGGACGAACATATGAAATATAGCGCCCTGAGTCCCACCTACCAATCCTCTGAACCACCTGCGCTGGCATGCCTAGCCGAGAGGCCTCGGTCGCCGCCCCAATACGGAAGGAATGGCCCCCGAACTCCCTGCTATCCAACCCCATTGCTTCCAGCCCCAAACGAAACACTCTAACAAACTGGAAATGGGAAAGGAAACTACCATCCCCATGCACCAGGAGAAGCAGCGCAGGAGAAGAGCGCACAGCACAATATTCCCCAAAGGACCACACGGGACAAATGCCGGAACCCGGCACAGCCCCCAAACGGACCCACTTACCCTTCCCCAAGACATCCGTCTTAGAGCGGCGTATTCGGAACGAGATCTGATCAGTGACGCACGAAACGTCACCAAATAGCACCCCCCCTACCTGCCGCCGGCTGGGGCATACTAGCTCCCCAATCCGCATGGCGCCGAAAAATGACAGGGAAAAGGCAAGGCGAAACAGCCGAACCTCGAAATCCGAATGGCAAACCCCGTGCAACGCCTCACACAAAGCAGTCAGGAGCGTGCCCGAGACCGGACGCCTTGAGTCCGGCACAGACACCCTCCCCCGTCTCAAACCTTTTAGTGCCTGCCGCACAATGAACGCCTTAGTAGCGTCCTCCCAACCCCGTAACTTAAACAGGAAGCTGAGTCCTGACAAGCGAGCCGAAATGGCCGAGGGCGACAGTCCTGCGGCCTCCCAATCCCCCAAGAGCCGAACCAAACCCTGCAGACGAGAGGATGAGTCCTGGAAGCCCCCGTGGGCTCCCTCCCACCCTTCCCATTCCCGCCAAACCTTATTATAGCGGTCCCATGTTGCCGCAGTGACCGACCCACGGACCAGCTCCATCAGTCTGCCAGACCCAAGGACCACATCTCTGCCGGACACGGGACACCCTCCATTTCGGCCTGTGGAGCCACGGCCCGAAACACGTCCCACTGTGAACGAGAGAGAGCATCGGCCATCACATTACGCACACCCGGGATGTGCACAGCCCTACAAAACACATTCAGCTCCAGACAGCGCAGCACTAGGCGCCGGAGCAAGCGAACCACGGGGGGGGGAAGATGCAGACAGCTGGTTGATAGCCTGGACTACACCCAAGTTGTCACAATGGAAAACCACCCGCCTATCCACCAGCAGGGAACCCCATACCTCTAATGCTACCAAGATTGGGAAGAGCTCCAGAAACGCCAGATTCCGAGTGAGCCCCGCCGCATACCAGGACTCCGGCCACGAGTCAGCGCACCACCTAGCCCCTAGAATGGCTCCAAAACCGGCAGAACCCGCCGCATCGGTAAACAAATGGAGGTCCGCATTAGAGACCTCCGGGGCCTGCCAGTAAAACCTGCCATTATAGGAGGCCAAAAAGGAGTCCCAGACAGCCAAATCGGCCCGCAAGGGCCGGGTAAGCCGGATAAAATGCAGCGGATGAGCGACCCCCGATGTCGCCGCCGCCAGGCGCCTATTAAAGATCCGCCCCATTGGCAAGATCCGACAGGCAAAATTAAATTTCCCCAGCAAAGACTGCAGGCAGCGCAGCTGGATCTTACGCCGACCCAGTGCACGGGATACCGCAAGGCGCAGGTCCAAGACCTTATCGGGCGGCAGCCGACATTCCCCAGCCATCGAATCAAGTTCGATGCCCAGAAAGCTCAAGCACGTGACCGGACCCACCGTCTTGTCGTGCGCCAGCGGGACCCCGAAGCGCTGAAACACCTCCCCGAGAACCCGCAGCAGGAGAGCACAGACGTGCGACTCCGCCGGGCCTACACACAGGAAATCATCCAGGTAGTGCAGGAGGGAAGCGACCCCCGCTTCCCTCCGCACCACCCATTCCAGAAAAGTGCTAAAGCACTCAAAATAAAAACAGGATAGCGAGCAACCCATGGGGAGGCACATGTCCACAAAAAACTGGCCCTCAAAGGCACACCCCAAAAGATGATGGCAATCCGGATGCACCGGGAGCAGCCGGAAAGCGGATTCCACATCCGCCTTAGCTAGCAGCGCCCCCGGGCCCGCTGCTCTCACCATGCGAACCGCCGCATCAAAGGATGCGTAGGAAACCCTGCAGAGTTCCGTGGAAATGTCGTCATTCACCGAACCACCACGAGGGTATGACAAATGGTGAATCAAACGATATTTCCCGGGGTCCTTCTTGGGCACCACACCCAAGGGAGAAACACGCAAATTCGCCATCGGTGGGGCGGAGAAAGGGCCGGCCATCCGACCCAAGGAAACCTCTTTATCCAATTTCTCCCGCACCACTTGGGGAAAAGCCCGCACGGACTTGAGGTTCCGTACGGTGAGCATAGGAGGGCGCTCCGTGAACGGGATCCAAAACCCCTGTTCAAGCCCCTCCACTAAGATACGCGCCGCAGCCCGATTCTCATAAAGGTCGAGCCACGGGTGCATCGCGTTTACGAGGACCGGCGTCGTCGCCCTTTGCCCCATGTCCCCTTTCTCCCCCGGTTTGCCCCGCTTGAAACAGCGGGAGGCAGGATGGGCCCCACCGCAGCCGGAGCATTCGTGCTTAAACCGGCACGAGGACCCCCACTTACAGAGACTGTCGTTAAATTTCCAACAACAGCCGGACCTCGGACTGGAGGCCGATGAGGAGGAGGATGCGCCCCCACCGGCCCCCCCGAGAAAAGACGAAAAAGCACCCTGTTGAGGGGCAGGACGAGTCATGATGGAGAGCCACAGACCGATATCCATCTGGTCCCACGACAGCGAGGGACGCACTGCCAGCCGCTGTCGAAACTGCTCGTCGTACCTCCACCAACCTAATCCCCCATAGGTGCGACAAGCGTTCCAAATCGTGTCCTGATAACAGAACAGAGCGGAACACTTCTGGGGAGACTTCTCCCCCACCACACTGGCCAAAATAGAGAAAGCCCGAATCCAGTTCCCAAAGTTTTTGGGAATTTTGCGATAACGGTACTTCTCCCTATCCTTTTCTGACTCCTTGCTGTCCTTGTCCGCCACTGGAGGAGCCTCCTCCAGCGGCAGAAGGGAAAATATCTCTACAAACTCCCCCTTCCAAATTTTTTCTTTAGTCTCCTGCTTCAAGTGCAAGCCCAGGGGGCCAGACCAGCACATGTAAGCAGCACCTCGCGCCACGTCTGCGACCGCGAGACAAGCATCGTCCGCGGCGGAACCAACACTGGCCACCGTGGGCGCCGGGGAACCCAGAGGTACCGCACCGCCACCCGACCCGGGAAGGGGCCCAGTAGTAGGAGAAGACTGAACCTGAGGAGGGAGCAGGGCAGGGGACCACGGTGACCGGAGCTGACCATCAATAGCATTACCGCTAACCGCCACCCCCTTCTCCCACTGATCCAAAAAAAACCTAAGACCTAAGAGGAACCCCCCCAACCCGGGACCCGCAGCGCCAGAAACGGAAGGAATAAGGTACTCACCGGTCGCAGACTGGCGATCCAAGCCCGGTACTGCGCTCACAGAAGGCTGAGGCAAGGAAACTGCAGTTCCAGCATCCACTGAAGACGTCAGTTGGGATCCAGACGCCACCTGCTGGACGGATCCACGAAGTGCAGCAGTATCCTGAGAAGAGAGCAGCAGAGAGGACGTGAGCCCATGCCCCAGCGGAGATGGCCGAGGTAAGTGACCTGCAGGGGGGGGGAGGGGGGCCAGGCAGGGCAGAGGAGGCAGGATAGAAAGGAGGGGGGGTAGACAGGGAGGAAAGGGGACCAGAAGAAGGGGAAGAAAAGACAGGAGGAGAAAGAAAAGAGGGGGGAGGGGTAAGAAACGAAGGGAGAGGGGGAGGGGGAGGGGGCCCCCCAGAGGAGGAAAGGGAGGGGGCAGAAACCGGGCCAGATGGAGGGGGACCAGGGGGCCCAGGAAAGGGGAGGCTGGGCCCCCTGGAGGAGATAGCAGAACGAGGAGGGGAGACAGAGCCCTGGGAGCCATCCTCACTGGCAGAGGAGGCTCCCGACGTGCAGGGAGACCCCCCACGGACCCCCAACGGCGGTACAGAGGTACCCCGCGCGGCCCGCGAGGGCCTACTCACCGCCCTACTGCCCCGCCGGCCGCGGGGGGACCTGGATCGTTGCCGGGCGGCCGCCTGCCGCCCGGATGGCATATTCCGCCGCCCACCGCCCCCGGACCGCAAACCAGCACAGGCGGCCGGGGCGGCAGGTGTAGAAGGGGATCCACTGGTAGGCCGCGCGGCACCCGCACCAGGGGGCCGCGCGGCGGAAGCAGGCCGCATCCCCGGCCTGGGAGTGATAGGCCGCGCGGCCGCGGAGGCCGCGTCCCCGGCCTCGAGTTGGTAGGCCGTGCAGCAGTAGAGGCGGCTGGCCGCGCGGCAGTGGCAGGCCCCGTGTCTGAAGGCTGTGCCACGCGCGGCCGCAGAAGGCCGCAAATTACTCCTCCTAGTAGCAGGCCGCGTGTCTGGAGCCCCAGACACGCGGTCCTGGCGACGACTCGGGCCCGGGCTCCCAGTCCTCAACCGGGCCCGAGGAGTAGGATCAGGGGAGAGACTGGCAGGCGGCCGGGAACGCCTGCCAGTGCTGGTGCGGCCCCCAGGGGCAGGGACCTAAGAAGGAGCAGCAGGGGGGACCACAGAGGATACCCCAGGGGAGGGTAGGCCACGGGGGGTGCCCACACCGCTAGCCATACCTCCAGTAATGTTGGCAAATTGCTCCCTCAGTTGCCGGCCACCATCCAGCGCAGCAGCAGCCCTGAGGGACGACAGGATCGCCTCAACATCCATCCCTCAAGCTGTGGAGACTAAAGGCCCAGGCAAACAGGAGCAAGAGGAAGCTGTTCACTGGCCCGAATCCCAAGTGGCACTGAGGTAAGACCTCCCCCCTGCTAGCTCACATAGCCCTAACCCCCACCCACACAATACACCCACTATCAAAGACCCTCCCCTGCATCTATCCCCACACTCCTACATGTGCCCTTGTCCGCTTAGCTGCGCTATCTCCCCAGGGCCTGAACTAAGTCCTGGTGGTGCAATATTAGAGGAACACTATAGGGTCAGGAACACAAACATGTGTATTCCTGACCCTATAGTGTTAAAACCACCATCTAGCACCTCCGGGCCCATCCTGCCTCCCTAAATATAGCAAAATCTTACTTGTATTCAAGCCTGAAGCTGTAGCTCTGCATGCTATTTGCCTCAGAATAGCAAGCTGTCTGCTGACATCATCAGAAGTGGTGGCCTGATCCAATCACAGTGCTTCCCTATAGGATTGGCTGAGACTGACAAGGAGGCAGATCAGGGGCAGAGCCAGCACAAGTCAAACACAGCCCTGGCCAATCAGCATCTCCTCATATCAACAAATCAAGTTCAGTGTCTACATGCGGGAGGAAACACTGAATGTTTTGATGCATTTTAGGCAGCAATTACCCAGGAAGGATCTCTAGCAGTCATCTAAGGAGCGGCCAGTGAAGTTATCACTAGGCTGTAATGTAAACACTGCTTTTTCTCTGAAAAGACAGGTCTTACAGCAAAAAGCCTGAAGGTAATGATTCTACTCACCAGAACAAATTCAACAAGCTGTAGTTGTTTTTGTGACCATAGTACCCCTTTAAGCTCATTGACTGACATCAATTCTATTTCAGATTTAGTGGAGATGGGAAGTGGTGCCCAGCAAGCCCAAGGTAAGCAGCCAAACCATTCTAAAATGTTTTGACTGCTTACAATTGAGGGGACCAAGCAAGCTGTAGTAGGTATGGTGATTGGAGTGTTCATTTAAGTATCATTCTACTTTCTTTCTAACAATTGGAAAAAAAAATATCCCTGTTTTTTGCGGTACAATTTTGTTCAGAAATCTTTTATACAGCATATATAGGACTTTACTGCATGGTGGAAAATTTTGCTTTGGGTGTACCGTTTTTTCAAAAAATGTAATTTAATTTGAGACCTCTAACATTGATTTGAAAGTTTGGCTTGATTTGAGTATCACCTGTAAAAAATATTTTGAAAATGTGTGTCGACATAAAAAGATGTGAAAATTGGCCAGTCAGCGTACTGCAAAAAACATACATATTATATATTTTTAACTGCGAATATTGTGTGTAGCAGCATGTGGCTGCACAAGACTCACACCTTTGATGTAAGGGGACAATTTTTATTGCCTGTTTTAATGTAAACAAATTGTTGATTTAATGAATACTGCGGTTTCATTCGGAAAAATATGCTTTGTGTGAAGTTGGGGACTGCCTTAATAGTCCCAAATGTCCAATAAACTAGACCTGGTATACTAGTGCAGGTAAATGTCTGCACTATAAATTATTATTTTTTTTTTACGTTTTCCAACTTTGCAGCTTTGACCGCATTATTAAAAGTTAAAATACCGCAATATTCTAATATAAGTTTATCTTTTAGTCTCTTCAATTGCACCGTGTAAAACTTATTAGAGCTCTAACTTTTATCATATTATTACTATTTAGGTCGAAACGACTCTGTTTGAGTTTTCAGCCCATCACTGGGCACCAATTAAGACAATGAGTATGTACTATTTGTCTCAATAGTGCCCAGTAATAGACTGAGAGCACCAACTAAACTGTGTAAGCCTATTAAGTGCCATGCGCCAGAGCACCAACAGCATGGCAAAATGGTTTGACCTCTGAAAACAAGATGGCGCAAGGGAAAGCCTACTTTCCTAACAAGCTTAATGTACCTTTAATGGATAGACCAGACTGTGGTTATACACTTTTTATTGTTATAAACTAGAACTGAAAAAAGTAAATTCAGACAACAAATACAATGCTTTTAATATTACTTAGTCTTTTCCAAGGAAAAAGTAAACAGCATGCTATAATTTTCCAGTGCACTTTTCTTTGCAGTTTCTTAAAGTATTTTCTATATAATTTCAAAGCTAAATAATCTTGACTGCTCAAAAGTGTTTTCATTTCTGTTTCTCTGACATGTGGGGAAACAGCATCAGAGACATAAAATGCTCCATCATTTAGAGCTCCAGGCTTGGCTCCACAGATGGCTAACTCAGCTTCCTATTAGTTGTGAATGATGATGTGATATTAGTAACCCCCACGGACAGTAGGAACTTTTAGATCACTGACTGTTTTTATAACCAGACAGAACCAAGGGAAATCAAGTGTTTGTATTTCCATTTATATTACCTTACAGTTCAGCTCTTTCTTGGGGGGGAATTAAGGATGCAGTACCATTTTGTCCTTGGGCAAAAGAGTCTATGGTACTTTCCTGAAACCTCTGTGCCTGTTGCCACCAAGTCTTGCTGCAGGTCTTTTGCAGTCTTTTGTTATGACCTTAAATCTGCACTGTCACTTTGCAGATTTTGTTTTTAAATTTTATTTTTTTTATTTCAATTTACAAGCAGGGCTCGAGTCCTGCAGGAACGCGTGGGAACGGCGTTCCTGCACTTTTTCCACAGCAGGAACGCCGTTCCCATTACTAGTCCTGCAGGACCCAGGGCTGGCACAAGCGGCTGCCAGAGCAGGGGGGAGCACAAATCCGAATCCCCTGCCTCTGACTGGGGACTCGGATTTTTAAACTCACCTCTCCCCCTGCAGTCAGTGGAGTCGTCCAGCCTCTCCTGATGATGTCAGTAGGAGGGGGCGTGACTTTCTCTGCTCTTCTCACAGGACCGCTGGGGAGCAGAGGAAGTCACGCCCCCTCCTACTGACATCATCAGGAGAGGCCGGCTTACTCCACAGGCTGCAGGTTCCAGATACAGTCCCACCCCTCCTGGCCCAAGGTAAGCCTCAGGGAGTGGGGAAGGCACTTTAGGGTTTTTTTGTTTGTTTTTTATCCTTTTCCTCAGTCCCTGTCCCCCTATTTAAGGCCCTGTCCCCCTCCCCAGTCCCTGTCTCCCTCCCCAGTCCCTGTCCCCCTCCTCAGTCCCTGTCCCCCTCCTCAGTCCCTGTATCCCTCCTCAGTCCCTGTCCCCCTCCTCAGTCCCTGTCCCCCTCCCCAGTCCCTGCCCCCCTCCTCAGTCCCTGCCCCCCTCCTCAGTCCCTGTCCCCCTCCTCAAGCCCTGTCCCCTTACTCAGTCCCTGTCTCCCTCCCCAGTTCCTGTCTCCCTCCCCAGTTCCTGTCCCCCTCCTCAGTCCATGTCCCCCTATTTAAGGCCCTGTACCCCTCCTTAGTCCCTTTCCTCAGTTCCTGTCGCCCTCCTTAGTCCCTTTCCCCAGTCCCTGTCCCCCTCCTCAAGCCCTATCCCCTTACTCAGTCCCTGTCCCTCTCCTCAGTCCCTGTCCCCCTATTTAAGGCCCTGCCCCCTTCCTCAGTCCCTGTCCCCCTCCTCAGTCCCTGTCCCCCTCCTCAGTGCCTGTCCCCCTATTTAAGGCCCTGTCCCCCTATTTAAGGCCCTGTCCCCCTCCCCAGTCCCTGCCCCCCTCCTCAGTCCCTGTCCCCCTCCTCAGTCCCTGTCCCCCTCCTCAGTCCCTGTCTCCCTCCTCCGTCCCTGTCTCCCTCCTCAGTCCCTGTCCCCCTATTTAAGGCCCTGTCCCCCTATTTAAGGCCCTGTCCCCTTCCCCAGTCCCTGTCCCCCTCCCCAGTCCCTGTCCCCCTCCTCAGTCCCTGTCCCCCTCCCCAGTCCCTGTCCCCCTCCCCAGTCCCTGTCCCCCTCCTCAGTCCCTGTCTCCCTCCTCAGTCCCTGTCTCCCTCCTCAGTCCCTGTCTCCCTCCTCAGTCCCTGTCTCCCTCCTCCGTCCCTGTATCCCTCCTCAGTCCCTGTCCCCCTATTTAAGGCCCTGTCCCCCTCCTCAGTCCCTGTCCCCCTCCCCAGTCCCTGTCCCCCTCCCCAGTCCCTGTCCCCCTCCTCAGTCCCTGTCTCCCTCCTCAGTCCCTGTCTCCCTCCTCAGTCCCTGTCTCCCTCCTCAGTCCCTGTCTCCCTCCTCCGTCCCTGTATCCCTCCTCAGTCCCTGTCCCCCTATTTAAGGCCCTGTCCCCCCTCCACAGCTCCTTTCCCCCTCCTTAGTCCCTTTCCCCAGTCCCTGTCCCCCTCCTCAAGCCCTATCCCCTTACTCAGTCCCTGCCCCCCTCCTCAGTCCCTGTCCCCCTCCTCAGTCCCTGTCTCCCTCCTCCGTCCCTGTCTCCCTCCTCAGTCCCTGTCCCCCTATTTAAGGCCCTTTCCCCCTATTTAAGGCCCTGTCCCCCTCCCCAGTCCCTGCCCCCTCCCCAGTCCCTGTCCCCCTCTTCAGTCCCTGTCCCCCTCCCCAGTCCCTGTCCCCCTCCCCAGTCCCTGTCCCCCTCCTCAGTCCCTGTCTCCCTCCTCAGTCCCTGTCTCCCTCCTCAGTCCCTGTCCCCCTATTTAAGGCCCTGTCCCCCTCCTCAGTCCCTGTCCCCCTATTTAAGGCCCTGTCCCCGTCCTCAGTCCCTGTCCCCCTATTTAAGGCCCTGTCCCCCCTCCTCAGTTCCTGTCCCCCCCCTCAGTCCCTTTCCCCAGTCCCTGTCACCCTCCTCAAGCCCTATCCCCTTACTCAGTCCCTGTCCCCCTCCTCAGTCCCTGTCCCCCTCCTCAGTCCCTGTCCCCCTCCTCAGTACCTGTCCCCCTCCTCAGTCCCTGCCCCCCTCCTCAGTCCCTGCCCCCCTCCTCAGTTCCTGTCCCCCTCCTCAGCCCCTCAGTTCCTGTCCCCCTCCTCAGCCCCTCAGTTCCTGTCCCCCTCCTCAGCCCCTC
Organism: Pelobates fuscus; assembly: GCF_036172605.1. Taxonomy (NCBI): domain Eukaryota; kingdom Metazoa; phylum Chordata; class Amphibia; order Anura; family Pelobatidae; genus Pelobates; species Pelobates fuscus. Next base: position 331,967,434 of record NC_086319.1, read on the forward strand.
AGTTCTTGTCCCTTTCCTCAGCCCCTCAGTCCCTGTCCCATTCCTCAGCCCCTCAGTCCCTGTCCCTTTCCTCAGCCCATGTCCCTTTCCTCAGCCCCTGTCCCTTTCCTCAGCCCCTATCCCTTTCCTCAGCCCCTATCCCTTATCTCAGCCCCTATCCCTTATCTCAGCCCCTATCCCTTATCTCAGCCCCTATCCCCTATCTCAGCCCCTATCCCTTATCTCAGCCCCTATCCCTTATCTCAGCCCCTATCCCTTACCTCAGCCCATGTCCCCTTCCTCAACCCATGCCCCCCCCCCCTCCTAAGCTCCTGTCCCTCTTTCTCAGCTCCTGTCCCCCTCCTCAGCCCCATACACTTGCTCAGCCCCTGCATACAAGCGTATCATTTTTTGGGGGTGAGGGGGGGGGGGGGGGGGGGTGAGGGGGCGGGGAGTGGATCTTGGGTGAGTTCCTGCACTTTTTTACCCAGGACTTGACCCCTGTTTACAAGGTTATTCACTAAACACCGAAATACAGAATGGACAAATTCCAGAGAAAACAACTGAATTCCGACCGCATTGGCAATTCTAAAACTTAGTTAAGCCAAATGTGGTCAGGATTTGGTTGGTCCAACCAATTCTGTGACATTCATTCAGAGGAATTTGGAAAATCACTAACATCCACATCCAGACCGATTTACAGCAATTGAATCAGAGCAACATTAACAAATTATCATTCACTTGCTTTTTGTGAAAGTAAATTGATAATTTGAAGAGCTATTTGCTATTTTTAAACTTGAAGGGATTGCAGCCACATCAAACAAATAGTTAAAAACCTTCAGCAGAGCAATAGTTCATTATGGGGTTGCAGACCAGCTCTTGCCATCTCTCAGCCACATCATATGTTAACAAAACAAAAAAATGTATTACTATAATAGAGGAAATGTCCCTCCACATGCCCCACCCCCATTTCCAAAAAGTGGGAGGGGGTGCTAAATATTACAAATTAACAACAACCATTGCTGCTAGAAAAGCCCCCATCCCATGGTCATTGGGTGGGGGCTACTTTAAAAAGCAAGGGGGGACATATTGTCCCTACCCCTGGCCTTCACTTTTGCCAGTTGGAAGGGGCCCTAATATTTATAAAATTGAGGGGGATCAATTGTACCCTCCCCCGTCTCCACCCATTCCGTGGGTGGGGGCCCTAATATCTATAGTAAAGAGGTGGACCTATTGTCCCCTTCTCTGGCACCCAACCATGCCGGCAAGAGGGGGCCCTAATTGATTACAAAATAGGAGGCCGAACATGCCCCCTCAAAATAGTAATCCACACAGGTATCTATCATCCCCAATTCCTTAGTCACACCCTAAAATCAATAAAGTCTTTTCTTAACCCCTCACCCTGATAATAGTGAGGAAAGAGCCAAACAAATGAAAAACCTGAAAAACAAATTATACCTATCAGAAGTTTTTTTTCTTCTAATTATTCTGTTCTTCAATCCCAAATAAAAATCCATAATTCCCGACTACACTAACGTAAAATGAAGTTTCTATTAAAAAAAAAACACACAAAAAAAAAGGCCACAACAAAAAATAACCATCTTCACCCATAAAGTGCTTATTGCAGAATAAGCACTCCTAGTGGAGAAAGCCCATTTATAAGCTTTCTCCAGGTATCGTTAAGTGTGGGAACATTTCCCACACTTTGCAATATGACCAGGAGCTCACTGATTGGTTGGCTAATAAACTAACTAATTACTCCAGTCCCTTTTCCCCTGTTCCCGACACCCATCCTCAGGGTTTCCCACCACCGAAGACCAGGGCGTCTTCATTCCATGAGCCTCTGTACCTGGGAGTCCCAGCGCAGGAAAGCTCCCCGCCTCTGTGACTCCCAGCCACAGAAAGCCAGTCAAACCACCATTGTCCCCAAAAGAGGGTCCCCACCAATCTCAGGGACCCCCAGAGCTATAACCGCCTCCGCTAGTGGCACCCATGTGTGAAACCAGGCAAGGGAAGTGTCCTTTCGGGACACAAATGCTCCCCCTGGCCCTGGTTGCAAGTTGCCAATGTACTAATTGATTGGTGTGAACACTCTAAGGGGCACTGGGGAGGTCCTCATTCAGGAATTGAATGAGGTGGGAAGTAATCCACGAATGCTCCCCCTAGAGAGCTTTCATCTCACTAACGGGTGGCCATGCAGGGTCAGTACGCGCCAAGGCTTCCCTCGCGGTTTGTGGTTTTGACACCTCGTTACGAGGTGTGAACGTTCTAAGACAACATTCTAAATTAGGTTTCGTGGTGGTCCCTGTTTGGGAGGCAAACGGAACTCGTTCGTATTGGCCCTCCTGAACGGGTAGCAGTTAAAACACAGGAATATAACACAACACAGGGGAAACATGGGGATTAACACATAGCAATTCACGTACAGGCAGTTGTCCTGACACAAGGGTAATTATTTCAGATGACTGAAAGGTAGGTAGACAATCTAATAGAGTAGCAGGAAATGCTAGCACAATGCTTGGTTGTATAGGGAGAGGTATTGTACAGGACACTGATGAGACCTCACTTGGAGTATTGTATGCAGTACTGGAGACCGTATCTCCAGAAGGATATTGATACTTTGGAAAGAGTCTAGAGAAGGGCTACTAAACTGGTTCATGGATTGCAGGATACAACTTACCAGGAAAGGTTAAAGGATCTTAATATGTATAGCTTGGAGGAAAGACGAGACGGGGGATATGATATAAACATTTAAATACATAAAGGAAATCAACATAGTAAAGGAGGAGACTATATTTAAAAGAAGAAAAACTACCACAACAAGAGGACATAGTCTTAAATTAGAGGGGCAATGGTTTAAAAATTATTTCAGGAAGTATTTATTTGCTGAGAGGGTAGTGGATGCATGGAATAGCCTTCCAACTTATGTGGTAGAGGTTAACAAAATGAAGGAGTTTAAGCATGCGTGGGATAGGCATAGGGCTATCCTAGCTATAAGATAAGGCCAGGGACTAATGAAATAGTGGGAGCTATCACAAAAATACCATGGTTCCATATATTCAGTACTTAGTGAATACAGTATAATGTTCAACTGTGGTTTGGTATGCCTTCAGCTTAAATAATATTGAAAAGTATGAATTATTTTCACCCATATGAACAACTCCAGAAGAGCTTTAAAAAAGACCACTTAACCCTTCCCATGTCTGTAAATATGAACTGGGCAACATTTTTTTTTTTTTAAACATTTTTTTAATTCTTTATTTTTGTTGTGCTCAGAATAACATGCAAGCCTGCACTGCCACTACAACAAAGGCAAGGGCTAAAGAAGCAAGCATACATTGACATTGTATTTGTGATAACTGCACAATTTTTATATATATAAAAATATAAACAAGTAAACTAGATCAATAGCACAAGAGTGTACGGAGATTTTTTTTTACCCCAAGAGGCACACCTGTTGATCAATTGAGGAGAGTAAGAAGTTACTGGCTAGGTAAAATTAGAAAGACATTAGAAAAACCAGCAGAAATATGTGTATCAATAGGTGTAATACTGGTCCCCCCACATTGAGTATCTAGGGATGGAAAGGTGAGTGACCAGGAGCGCATTTCTGTTTTAAACAACAGAATTTTTTTTGTTTTTTTCATTTTAATTTTCAAGTGGCTGTCAAGAGAATGGGTATTTATAAGCAGACAATGATTTCAAATAGTTTATTCATGATACCAGAATCATTATTTACGGTCTGGATTTTCAGCATATTGCTGGCAGATTTGAGAATTTACTTTGCATAAAGCTAAATGTGTTCTTGGTATGCTACTTGATGTTATCAATTCCTCTTGTCTCTCAAAAGAAATACAAAAAGATACACCAGAGTGAAATTTAGAATGTAATATATTCCATGCCTGTTCAGTTTGTAACAATGTTACCTTATGAGATTCTTCTCTGATTATTGATTCTTTACTTGGGTCAGGAGATAAACAGTGTGTCAATTAGTTGATAGAAAATTGTGAACTGAACCAAACAAATAAAGTGCATTTAGTTTCAGACAAATCATGATTCGTCTGAATTATGGGTGACAGTGATTCGTCCTAATTCCATAACTACAAAATGCCATCTGCACATATTACATAAAAACTAATTGGGCAATGAATAAGCTTTTTAGTTTGTTTTGTGTTTCGTATTTGGCAGTTGGTTAGTGCTTGCTATCCAGCCACCACATTAAAATGTAAAGAACAAAAAACAAAACAAAAAAAGCAATCATATGGGGGTCAATATGACATATTAGAATAAGGGAGGTTGCCTGTGGCATGGCAGGTGGGTCAAAAGTGAAGTTGTAAAGCTGTGTACTAAACAGTAAGCAGCCAGCAGTTGCGTAATATCATTAAAAGCTAGCAAGATCCTATTGCATCGAGTGGGGCTGAAATTTAATAACGATCTCTATAAAAAAAAAAACACACACAAAAAAAAAGAACATTGGAGTACTTTCTAAACCAGGTCTGTCCAACCTGGACCCCCCAGATGTTGCTGAACTACAACTCCCATGATTCTTTCAATTAAACAGATAGCCAGGGAATCATGGGAGTTGTAGTTCAGCAACATCTGGGGTGGCGCAGGTTTGACAGCCCTGTTCTAAACTATGTGTGGGGGGGGTGGGTAGGGGGACTATGTCAAATGAAGAAGAGGTGTCACATTCACATTTTCTTGTGACCCCTCAGCATATCCATTGTACACCTTCCCCCAGAAAGGAGACAGGACAGGTCATTCCAAGAAGATGTGTAACAACAATCCAAAGCCTTCCTCCCCAGCATCTGTCTGTTGTCTCTGGGAAAACATGTGCAACTTTTGTAGTATATTGTACAATTTGTAACTGGTTAAGTAATGAATTTCTTGTGTCAGTATCAGTATTTAAGACCATTCCTGGTCAGTAAAGGATAGTTTCACAGCATCTTCCCAATAGCCTCCTGCCCCAGGATTATGGCCCATATACAATGACCCTGTTTGGGAGTTAAATCTCCCTAGCCGCCAATAGTAGCTTGCCCCGGGTGTCCTTGGTTCGGCACTTTCCCTTCTTGCAAATGAAACCGAAAGCTGAACAGAGTATTGTTGGGGATAAAATCAGCCCGGACCCTTTGTGGATGATGGATATTTGCCAACTCATTCAGAGCTCTGGAAATTGGAAATGAATAGCAGAGACTTGTTCAATAACCAATTCAAAGTTTATTATACAGTCATATGCATTTATACCCCATTTTCATGTCGGTGGGGGCCATGAGCATTAGTGACATCATTTGTTTTTCACAAGTTATAAACAGCTGTTTCTAGTTATAATCTTTCGTCATATAACGTATCACATATTTGATTAAAACCAGATATTTACAAATACCGATATATTGGACAATTAACAAGAACATTTCGAAATCAGTATTTTTCCAGCAAAAAGGATTTTATACAAATCCTTTTTCCGAGAAATAAAGATGAAATGCCAAATTCATTCTTTGTTCAAATTAACTCTTATATGGACAGCTAGGATAGATATCAAAATGGATATTTGCATCTACAGTTCCCCTCTTAGATCATATCATGATCTATCTTACGGTAAATATCCATGGGAGGCCTGCGGCAGAGAAATAAGAGGAGGTATATTCAGACGTGCTAATCACGTCTGCGGGACTTTCATTATTTCTTCACCTCGATTTCCCCCATTTGCTCTGTGCCATAGGTTTTCCCTTAAAGAGGAGTTCGAGCTGTTGATTTCAGCTTTTTCAATTATCTGCTGATCTTTTAAGTGTACATCATGTTATCTGTATCTTGAGTCTTGGGTCAATATAGGCAAAGTGTATTTGTGAAGGCAAAGTGTTATTCCCAACAACGGGAATATTATTATTATTACAATTCAAAATGTAAGCTCGTATAGTCAAAATGGGAATAAGATCCATCCCCTCTTTGGACCAGGGTCCTGGATTACCATTCCACCCGGTGATCTGGGGCCAGGTCAAAAAACCCAGTGGCAAAAACTCATATTTGAGGAAAAAAGCACATCTGGGGAAACTCTGAGTGAGGGCCATCCCCTCACGTTGACAGCATTAGTGACTTATAAAACCCTGCATTTGTAAGTAAATAGCTGGGTATCGGGATTGGGAAACATTTCTTGATTAGTTTCAAAAGGCCCATTTACATATTAAATCATGAGATAACTTATAATCAGTTTGTAATTCTAACAATAATCCCAATCATGACCTTGCATCCTATGTCTCCTAATTACATCCCTATTTCGATGGTCCAGTCATATCCACACTTAATAAATGGGAATCCATCCTTGGTACACTCAACATACATCAATGACACACATAGTACATCCATGCCTGAGTAAGTAAACACTTCCTCTCTCTCCGGCTAACTCTACAAAAATAAAAATAACAAAATAGTTCAATAGTCCAGCATAGTCCAGCATAGTCCTAAAAAATAGTCTTTCAAGGAGAATAAAGAATGTTAGACACCATAAACTTTGTTCCATAATCTTAGACACCATAACATAGCTAAGGGTAGCAATATGGCTGACAACAAGACAATGTCAGCTTCCACATAGTTCTTAATTCTTCTGTTTGCTGGATGTTCACCACAATGCTCTTTGCAACACCCCAATTGTTGAAAGGGCTAATACAGACATAGCGGCATTAGACAGCACTGCACCTTCAGGACTTTCCAAGTCCAGTCTATGTACTCATAAGTAAGCATTTTAGTTTCTTCGGCCAGCATGGATTTTGACCAAACAGATTTAATTGCAAAAAAAGGTAGGTAGGTAGGCAGGTAGGTCAGCCAGAGAGATTGGTGTGTAGTCCCAAATATCAGGCGGCACAAATGTTCTTGTTAATTGTCCAATATATCGGTATTTGTAAATATCTGGTTTTAATCAAATATGTGATACGTTATATGACGAAAGATTATAACTAGAAACAGCTGTTTATAACTTGTGAAAAACAAATGATGTCACTAATGCTCATGGCCCCCACCGACATGAAAATGGGGTATAAATGCATATGACTGTATAATAAACTTTGAATTGGTTATTGAACAAGTCTCTGCTATTCATTTCCAATTTCCAGAGCTCTGAATGAGTTGGCAAATATCCATCATCCACAAAGGGTCCGGGCTGATTTTATCCCACTTCTGACACCAGTTTGTTGGGGATAAAATCAGCCCGGACCCTTTGTGGATGATGGATATTTGCCAACTCATTCAGAGCTCTGGAAATTGGAAATGAATAGCAGAGACTTGTTCAATAACCAATTCAAAGTTTATTATACAGTCATATGCATTTATACCCCATTTTCATGTCGGTGGGGGCCATGAGCATTAGTGACATCATTTGTTTTTCACAAGTTATAAACAGCTGTTTCTAGTTATAATCTTTCGTCATATAACGTATCACATATTTGATTAAAACCAGATATTTACAAATACCGATATATTGGACAATTAACAAGAACATTTCGAAATCAGTATTTTTCCAGCAAAAAGGATTTTATACAAATCCTTTTTCCGAGAAATAAAGATGAAATGCCAAATTCATTCTTTGTTCAAATTAACTCTTATATGGACAGCTAGGATAGATATCAAAATGGATACTACAAGTATACAAAATACAAGGCATTTTTTTACATGGGTGATATGAGCTGCTTGGTAACATTTTAGAAAGGCTGTTAATCCCAGACATCCTGATTGTTCTGGTTTGATAAATTTATCAAATTTAAGAACCGGCCTCTTCCCTCTCCACACATATCAGATCAAAGCTGAGTTGAGGGAGGAGAAGAACACACTAGGCAAGTAGATTTCAATGGAAACATAATAATTACAAGCAAAAAAAAAGGGCGCTATGTGATTATAGTGATCAAGAATATCTATAGTTAGTGAAACGTGATCTGAGGAAGCCGATTGGGCAAAACGCGTCATCACGCACGACATCACCACGTGATCGCTCCGAAACCCGGAAGTGTTTGCCTGCGGTAGTTCAGTCTGGAAACCGGCAAGTTTCAGCTATATCTGTGGCGACAGTTTTGATTTTGGGGACATCTCCTACACGGGCACAAAAGAGCTATATCAATCTGAGTGACTTTTATATGTATTTTTACGAATAAAGTATTCCTGAAAGGATCCAAGTTGCTGTCCTGATTCATACAAGGTCTCTGAGTCCTGAGATAAGAGGACTGATGCCAGCACAGTTAGAGCAGACTTACACTGCTCTACCATTGTGAGTGTTAATTTTTCTTATTTAACCTTACATATTTATTGCATACTACCCTATGTTTTTTTCTTGTGTTTGCTTTGTTTGGTAATCAGCACCATTGCTGCGTCCTACAGTTATTATCTGTAAGTGTGTATCTCCTCCTTTGGATTTATATTTTCACATGTTGGATATTGCACATGCACTTTAAAATATTGGTATAATATATATAATGGAATATTAGGTTTTACGCATATTAAGTGTTTTAAAAGGTACAGCGCACTTTATTCTTTTTGGAAAGTAGATTGCAATGGTCTGGAACAAGTACAAAAGTCTTGGTAAAAGATCAATTTTAATAGATGTGGCGGACCGCCTGGTACCCCAACTGGGTACCTCCGCCAAACACGCTTCCTAGCTATCGCCAGGACATCATTAGCACTTCATCCCCTAGCTGCCGCAGCTTGTCTGGGGTCTTGCCGATGATTCCCACCCTGGACCAGGGTCCTGGATCCAGCTCCTAGAGGTCAAAACTCTCCTACAGAGTAGATCGCTGATATCGACTTTCCCCCACACATTAGCCGAGATTTAATGCTTGGAGTAGATCTGTTTAATGCAGGTAAACCCCTTTCCTGTGCCTGAGAGATAATTGAGCCAGGAGCTGTGCAAACTCAATTATCTAAAGGTACAGAAAAATACAACAATTTTACAACACTCCAAAAGTACCCCCATGGAAACCCCTCAAGAGTCATACCGCTGGATGAACAAACACAACTGCTGTGTTCATGGGAACTGCGGCCACCCGGTCAAACACTTAGAATGTTGAGGTGTCAGGAGAGGTCAATGAGGTTAGTGAGCCCAGAGGTGGTCCGCAATTCGTGTGGTTGTTCAGCTCCCGAACTAAAAAGGGAAACCACACGAACCATGTCTTTTAATCAGCAGGCTCCTCCAGGGGCTTGTGGCAGAGGCATCTTTGCCACAACAGAGTTTATGCATCAAAATCATGGGAAACATTGGTCCGATCAAGTTTGCATTTTTTCCTGAAATTAAGTGAGCATTGGAAATCAGCTGAGCCTGTAGATATTGCTTAAATCCTTAGGAAATTATTCCCCTAGATACTTAATATGCTTTGACACCATTGAAATTAAGCTTTGCTTCAGAAGTGGGGATGGAGAGGTTAAGTGCTTCAGACTTATCTAAATTGAGTTTAATGTTGCTCAATTTACCATTAATGCTAAACTTATTCAAGATGTTTGGAAGGGTTATTGTTGTTTTTTCCACATACAAGAGTAAATCATGATAACGTCCTTCAATCCACATGTCCGTAAAGCCTTCTGTGACCACAGGCTTGCACACATATAGACTGACAATAACGTGCGCACGCTGTGTTTCTTGTATGTTAAAATAAGGATGCTCTAATGGGTAAAAAAGCAAACAAGGGAAAAAAAGCAGAAGTCGAATTATTGGCCAATAACATACAAACAAAAATGGGAACAGGCCTCCATTTCTTGCTCCCATCAGGGAGTCTCCATGTGAGTCCTACCTAAACAGGTTGCCCTTCCTTCTAGATAAATGAACCCACAGAAGTTGCTTAAACCTTAAATGAAACAAAACAAAAAATAATAAACCTATATACACATTAAAATTACAGTGGGCTTAGACATCAATTGTGTTGATGTTGGAGTTACCGTATATACTCGAGTATAAGCCGAGTTTTTCAGCACATTTTTTGTGCTGAAAAAACCCAACTCGGCTTATACTCGAGTCAATAGTCTGTATTATGGCAATTTGCATTGCCATAATACAGACTGGGGCTGTGGGGGCTGTCAGAGAGTTTACTTACCTCTCCTGCAGCTCCTGTCAGCTTCCTCCTCCTCCGCGCCGTCCGTTCAGCACCTCGGTCAGCTCCCACTGTAAGTCTCGCGAGAGCCGGCTCTCGCGAGACTTACAGTGTGAGCTGATAGAGGAGCTGACCGGACCGGCGCAGAGGAGGAGGAAGCTGACAGGAGCTGCAGGAGAGGTAAGTAAACTCTCTGACAGCCCCCTCCTCCCCCCCACTGAACTACCAATGCCACTGGACCACCAGGGAAGGAGCCCCCCTCCCTGCTATGTATAAAGCAGGGAGGGGGGACGGAAAAAAAACCCAAATATTACAAATAAAATAATACAAAAATAAATATTAAAAAAAATAATAATAATTAAATAAAATAAAATAATACAAATTAATCATAAAAAAATATTAAAATAATTTAAAAAAAAATAAAAAATTGCCCACTCCCCACCAAGGCTCTGCAACACACACACACACACACATACTGCACTCATACATACACACTGCACTCATACATACACACTGCACTCATACACACACTGCACTCATACATACACACTGCACTCATACACACACTGCACTCATACATACACACTGCACTCATACACACTCTGCACTCACACACACACTGCACTCATACACACACGCTGCACTCATACACACACGCTGCACTCATACACACGCTGCACTCATACACACACGCTGCACTCATACACACACTGTAAATAAATATTCAATTAATATAATTTTTTTAGGATCTAATTTTATTTAGAAATGTACCAGTAGCTGCTGCATTTCCCACCCTAGTCTTATACTCGAGTCAATACATTTTCCCAGTTTTCTGGGGTAAAATTAGGGGCCTCGGCATATATTCGGGTCGGCTTATACTCGAGTATATACGGTAAGTAATTTGATTTGACAGGAAATACACATGCACAATTGCTAGTATAGCTACCATCCAGCTATCCCATGAATGTTAGATGTGTAAGAACCTCAAAGGTAGTAACACAGGTGTCTGTTAACATTAAAGATTATGGACAGTGGCACACATGTCGCAGAATGTTGAGACAAGCTTTTTCAAAGGAAACGACACGTTCTCTAATCTTAAGACTAGTCCCACACTGCAGGGCTCCACGGTGCACCCCCAGAAATAAATATATATATCGGAAGAGATTTATGGCAATCACCCGAACCCTTACAGAGGGGATAATCTCAAAGTAAATATATGTTTATGACCATCCTTGACAACCCACTATGACTCAGGATCCCCGAATGAACAGAGGTAACTAACTAAACCAACTGCCTAAGTACTCATAGTGAACCTGCATTCCTATTGTCAGATGGCTTCATCCTATAGAATGTAAGCTCGATTGAGCAGGGTCCTCTTCAACCTATTGTTCCTGTAAGTTTATTTGTAATTGTCCTATTTATAGTTAAATCCCCTCTCATAATATTGTAAAGCGCTACGAAATATGTTGGCGCTATATAAATGGCAATAATAATAATAATAATAATAATACATACATGCAAAGGGCATATAGCTTTCACATTGTCTCGCATACCCATTAGGGCATGCGCCAGTCTCTGGGAGATGATGCCTGTGGATCCCAACCACTCCCTCCAACCTATGGTTCCCCTTCTACCAAGATAAGTGGTAAGTAAACCCAGATTTTCCGTCAAGGGTCCTTAACGCAAGGATAAGCTCGATGGAAAATTTCCATCTTTGGTTGGGAAGGGGTTAAGGTTTCCCATTAACACTGCAGTGTGTAAGGTCTCTTATATGGCTTAATGTTGAGCACAGTTTTCACAGAAGTGGAACTACAAGATGGAAAGGTAAAACCCTAATATTGGGACTATCTCTGTGACTCCGGAACTTTTGGGAGGCATGCCTTATTTTGAAGTTGAATATCATTGATAATATATATGTTCAATTCAGCCTTTCCTGCTATGACTGGTAAATTTTCAGGCTGGACAAAAGTGGTAAGTGTCCCTCAGGGTTCTGTTTTGGTACCGCTTCTATTTAACATATTTATAAATGATCATGAAATAGGCATTGAAAGTCATGTATCAGTGTTTGCAGATGACACAAAACTTTGTAAAGTAATAAAATGTGAGCAGGATATTGCTTTGCTGCAGATGGATTTGGATAGATTGGGGGACTGGGCACTAAAATAGCAGATGCAATTTAAAGTAGAGAAATGCAAAGTTATGCACTTTGGGGTTAAGAATGCACAAGCAATTTACACCCTAAATGGTTGTGAACTAGGGATAACCACACACGAGAAGGATTTGGGAATTGTTAAAGACAACAAATTAGGCAGCAATATGCAATGTCAATCTGCAGTTGCTAAGGCCAGTAAGATTTTGTCATGTATAAATAAGGGCATAAATTATCTGGATGAAAATATAATTTTGCCTCTTTATAAATCGCTGGTAAGACCACACATTGAATATTTTGTGCAATTTTGGACACCTGTTCTAAAGAAAGATATCATAGCACTAGAAAAAGTGCAGAGACAAGCTACACAATTGATAAAAGGAATGGAGCATTTTAGTTACGAAGAAAGGTTAAAAAATTTTAATCTGTTTAGTTTGGAAAAAAGGCGCCTGAGAGGGGATATGATAACATTATACAAATATATTCGGGGCCAGTACAAACCTTTATCTGGAAATCTATTCATAAACAGGGCTATACATAGGACACGAGGTCACGCATTTAGGCTGGAATAAAGGAGATTTAATCTAAGGCAAAGAAAAGTTTTTTTTTTACAGTAAGAGCAATACGGATATGGAATTCTCTGCCTGAAGAGGTGGTTTTGTCAGAGTCTATACAGATGCTTAAACTGCAATTGGATAAATAGTTGCAAAAACATAACATACAGGGATATAATTTCTAATTAGTGGGGTAATAGCTGCTTGATCCAAGGAGACATCTGACTGCTATTTTGGGGTCAAGAAGGAATTTTATTTCTAGTTTGTTGCAAAATTGGAAGCACTTCAGACTAGTTTTTTTGTCTTCTTTTGGATCAACAGCAAAAACATATGAGGAAGGCTGAACTTGATGGACGCAAGTCTCTTTTCAGCTATGTAACTATGTAACTATGTAACTATGACTGATATCACCCTTTGTCATGACTGCTAGTGTGGTCCAACACGCAGAACTATGTAACATCTTCATAGAAAATAGAAAGGAAATAAAAAGGATGGAACGCAAACCAGTCCTTAGAATGGCTGGACTAATACGTTAGAGACAGAGAATGGTCAAGGGATAGCCGAGGTCAAGGACGCCAGAAATACACCAATACCGTTTAACAAGCCAAGACAGGGGAACCAGAAATCAGCGTAGTCAGGAAAAGCCAAGGTCAAAATAACGGAAATTACAATAACAGCAATGATAAACACACTCTCGGGAACCAAGACTGGAAACTACGGCACGGCAAGGTACTGGGGTGAATCAAGGATTTAAATATCCCTCTCTAGGCTGTGATTGGTCAGAGGTTGACCTCTGACCCCAGAACGTGCGTGTGCGTTGGCTCCATGACGTCACACGCACGTTCCTATAACCGTGGGGGCGGAACCATTGATGGCCGCGACCGCATGGTCGGCGCCATCTTTGTTTTGGGCACACTGTCAAGAAGACGCACAGGAGTGGTTCCCGGCTCCCCACCGAGCAGGTCGTGCTGGTCGGGCAGAGATGCGCCATGCGGCGAGCCGGGAGCCGTGACACCCTTCTGCTTTTTCTGACCTGGGCAACAGTATCTAAAATTCTGAACTGATGAGTTATTTTGCCCCTCCATTAGCCCACTCTTTTTAATTTCCAACAGGTTAATTTTAGTCTGTGTACAATATTCCAAGATCATACTTTCCATTCTTGTCTAAGGATAAATAAAAATAATTAAAATAAACAATATATGCCACCTGAACTAATAAGTCATAAATATTTATTTTTAAACTATACCACATGCTATCTTCAAATATGAAGCTATTGCTTACCGGTGTGATTTACTAATACATTATTTCTATTGTGATCTACTAACAAAGTATAGCACATCTACTAACATAAAACATGTATCTGCCAACAGCTGTTTAAATGAATAGAAGACAATGGACACATTTGTTTGTTTCTTTGCCTTGCAGCTGCCAACTAAATTTAATAAGTCATTGTTTGTAAAGAATAATAAAACGGTCCCAAAGCAATTTTGTAGTACTGCCAATAAGTCATAACAAATTTATCAGCATAATAATATTTATTTAAATATTTTTAGTGTCATAAACTGAAATCAGCTCTAATAATCTTACATTCATCTTTTATTTATTTTATTTTACAAAAGCTTTCAGTATAAATATTATTGCAATACCGATGTCAGAATATAAAATGTATATAATTAAAAGATTTGTAGAAAGCAAGAACCCTGTTGATGTATTGAAGGTATAATGATTGTTTTTTTTTTCTGCTTGAGTAAGGATCACAGGAGGCTTGTACATTCGGTATCAAATGAGTTGAGATTTGTCCAAATTTTGGGCAATCGGCAGTCCTTCCAAATTCCAAAACACCAAAACATTTTACGGATTATGTACGAAACAAATTAAACTGACAATGGATGATTCAGAGTTCTGTCGTGGGGCAAAAAAAATAAATTATTTATTGAAAAAATATGATTGATGGTTAAGTGACAGCCTCTAAATGATTTTGATTGATTTTACTCACAGACCAGGTAAGAAGTGGCCAATTGAGGAAACGGAGAAGCTGTACAAAAATGTATATTTATATATTATACAATTAATAAATATATAATATCTTAATATATGAATATCAATATTTTAATGTGCCTCTTTTTTTTTTTCTCTATTTGTTACTTTTCCTCACGATTTGTGAACACATTGCTGGGAAAATGTACTGAAAAATATAAAGATAATATTAATATCTTGTAAATATTTCACGGTACACTGATTGGCCCAGCTTGCCCCCTTTTGGTTTGTCTGAATTGATTTTCCAAAAATGATTGCATTGACAGAATTCGACCGACCCAATACACCACATGGACGAATCCCGAATCGACCAAAACACAAACTTTTAGATGAATCAATTCAACCAAACCAAATTTGTTTGCTGTACTCAAGTCTAGCTCATGGTATATATTAAGCTTATGCCTATTGTTAAAATATTAATTTAATGCAAATATTAAGTTAAATAATATGTTACTGGATTGGCTACTGAACTGACTATAGGATATTTCTGCTCCCACAAACAAGTTAATATGAACAATAAAAGATGATGACCTCAAGAGCATTTCACAACTCTTTAGTAACCATACAATTGGAATTTTATTTTGAATTTTAGATTTTGTATATTTTAATACAAACTCCATTAGGTACTGGAGGTAGGCTTATACAATGTAAAGCAGTTGTGATGCTCACTTGTTATTTTATGACTGTTCAAACCTCCTATATGAAGTAAACAAATGTGTCAGATGGATAATGTTGCATATGATTTTAGATAAAATTTTATTTACATTCAATTTTTTCTTAAATAAATATTTTAAATGTTTCATCCTTCCTTGTTTTGCATCAATAAATTAGTATAAAGATGAGCACTTGCATATTATGGAGTCACATATTATAACGCTTCACAATATGTGAGTGCACATTTTTATGCTGATTTATTTCTGCAATTTGGTTTGATATACTACACTGTATACTGTTATTTTCTTCCACATATCTATGAGAAAATGCACCAGTACGAGGACTGTGAGCAGAACCTGTATTTCACAATATATGTAGGCGGATATCATTCCGCTGAATTGTTCAAGTTGGAGTTGAATTTAAGCTCCTAAAAGGTGTATACATTTTATCTTTTTTACTCCACCATATTTTAAGAATTACACTATTAGTTTATTTTTTTTTTGTCATTACATATACCTCCAATTACATCTTAGGCGCTACGCTTACTCTTCCATTTTATATTAACTTCTACCGGACAAGGGGGATCCTGGTCTGGTAATTTAGCTGTCTCTTTGAACGGTACCAGTATTGTACTAGTGCTGAATTTCCCCTCTGCTTTCATATCTATGTTGTTATTCTGCTTCTTACTTCTATCCCTTGTTCTGCTTCTGTATTTTGTCTCTATTCCCATTACATCTTTTAGTTTTTCTCATTTGTGATATTTTGAACCCCTCTACATATGAAGTCTTTAAACTAGTCTTAGGATCTAAAAGCAGACTAATATTAAATCCCTAAGTGTACAAGGTCTTTCAAAACATCAATATACCCCATCTTTGGCAGGTCCTACTCTAACAGCCTAATGAATGCTCTTATGAGATTAACTTGGGGGAAATAATTCATCTGAGGCTCTCAGCAGTACAAGGCTAAATAAGGCCCAGGGATGAGGCACCTGTGACAGGGAGAGGTGCAAAACCAAGGTGTTGGCTAGACTACCAAATATATATAGATATAGACTACCAAATATTTATATATATATATATATATATATATATATATATATATATATATATATATATTTAAAACCTCAGTGCTGGGGAACACATTCAAACAGTCCATAGGAAAGCATTTCTCAATGCTTTCCAATGGACGGCCAGCGTCTTCTCACTGTGATTTTCACAGTGAGAATCGCAGAAGCGCCTCTAGCAGCTGTCAGTAAGACAGCCACTAGAGGCTGGATTAACCCTCTGAAACTGCTATGTTTACAGCTGCAGGGTTAACACTAGATGAACCTGGCACCCAGACCACTTCATTGAGCTGAAGTGGTCTGGATGCCTATAGTGGTCATGGCTACCCGAAATGTGAGATCATGTATTGTGTATATTTTGCTCTCATTATCTAGTCATTACAGACTTTCTCAGGCTCTCTATTCTGTAATTTCTTAACGTATTTACAGTTTTTTTGTTGTTTTTTTTTTTTTATGATCTCCTCTAGGTTGCAACAGTCTAGGATTACCAAATCTATGCTCCAAAATAAGCTTTTTTCCTATAGACATATTCTTTAATTACTAGTTCCAGTAATGGGGAATCCAGCAAATACTAAAACCTGATTCCAGATTCTTTCCCCAATATTCCTATCAACGTGCCTGAGTATGCTTTATTCATTGATTGTTTATTATCTTTCCTTGCTATCATTGAGTTACTTTTGCTCCTGGATCTCTTTAGTTTTGTGTATAAAGTGTATAACACATGGATAATGAATGATTGCTGAATCTCAATATACATTAAGACTCTGATGTGTCCCTATGCTTCTAACATTTCCATCTACAAGACCATAGTTAGGTCATGCCATTTACAACAATTACTATTAGGTCTTAATATACTTTACTGTTAGATTTATCATGTTCTGTATAAAAAAAAAATAATGTTTGGATGTGCATCACATTATATGCTTTGTGGTAGAAACTAGATTACAATCTCTAGATTGCAAGCTAATTTGAGTAGAGTCCTCATTAACCTATTGTTCCTGTAACATTTTGTAATTGCCTTATAATAATGTAAAGCATTGCCGAATATGTTGGCCCTATATAAATGGCAATAATAATAATAGAAATGTTATTTGGAAAACCACCAGAATGCTTTATGATTCACCATGATGTTAATCTGGAGATTTTCATTTATATAAATTTATGGCTGACATTATTATTATAAGAAATTTCATTCTGCAAGTCCAAATGCAAATTAATTCATAGAACTGTGACAAAGTCAATTGATTGCAACAGCCGAAAATTAATTAAGAATGCATGATAACATCCTGCAAGGGATTCTGCTAAGTGTTATATTTTACCTGTCCAATAATCTAAAAAAGGGACGTTGTTAATAGAACTGCCACTTCAGCCACTCAAGTGCCAGCAAGGAATCATTTGTGACTAAAACAGTTAGCAGAATAGGTAAGGAAAAAACAAGTTTATCATTTATTTAATGCTTACTGTCATGCCCCGAGGACAGAAAGCTAAAATGTAATGGCAACAGACAAGGGATCATACTACAGTCATGTAGCTAACCTTCTGTCATTTCCTTAGGCGAAAGTCTATGTGAATTCTTTCAGGACCACTTTATTATTTAAGCAAGGGACTACCTATAAGAAATGCAATTTGAGAGTAGATGCACATTGGAAGAGATTACATTTCTTGTCTACCACATGTCTTTAAAGACTACTTGCTGAAAAGGACCTACAGTGAAGCTGACGAGAAATCTCATTGATTCTAGAAATTGGAAAGAAAATAAAAAATCAATCTTTAGGAGACTGAAAAGCTGAAATATTATTTAGATATGGTTTTATTTTGGAAGCTTTGTAGATTATCTGCATGACACTGAAAGATAACTGAAAAAGTAACAGAAAATTAAGTGGAGAAAGAACAAAGGATTATTACAATTCTAAACCTCACACTTCACGTTTTTCATTTTCAGCGGTGATGAGTAAATCTAGATTTGAGAAACCTGGAGCTACAGTTCTTATCACTTTTTGGTAGCCAAAAAGTAGTGGGAAAAAAAGTCATTTTTATAGTGAATTGATCCCAATAATTATTGACATTACCGTGAAATATTTACAAGATATTATTGACATTAGTGATATTGTAAAACATAAAGTGGAATCATACATAAAATAATATTAACTCTGGCAGGTATTTGGGTTCTGGATTGGAAAAATCTTTTGAGACCTCCTGAGTGGGAACCAATATTTTTTTTTTCTATACGCCCTGACATAGCCTTGAGCTCACAAGGGGAGTGAACTTAGTCTGAAGCCGGAAAAGCTGCAGGCTACAGGGATGCCAGGGCCACCACCAGACCACCGGGGCTTTCCATGTCTCCCCTCTCTGACAAAAGGTAAGAAGAATGGAAGGGGGGGCATAACGTTTTTGTTAAATACTAAAAAAACTATAATTAATGCCTATCAATAATATTGAGTTGTTTACCTTTATATTATAATATTTGTCTCATGAAGGCACTGTAAAAAATATTTATTACTGATTGAAGTAAACTCCTTCCACAGAATCTTCCACCCTTATTTGATGTAATGTTATTCAAATTTCAATTGTCACTTAGCAAACTAAGGTTCATAACTCTCCTCTGTAAGGACAAGTGAATTGTCACATGACCCCACATAACCATATAAGCATAGGCTTTCACAAGGTGTAATCCCAGTGTAACCAGGAACACCCCAAGGCTGAGGGCAAATTGTTCTCTATTTTTCCTGCTTAGGTCTTTATGGTCACGTTTGAGTGAATATGTGATAACAACATGACTATACTTGTTTTGCACCTCATTTCTTAAACTACCAGTTGTACAAGTAAAGTACGGGTCAAGTTTTCTCTAGGTGCACAGCATAATGATGTGTTTAGAAATGTAGAGTGCTGCATTTGTTGATATGGACCATAAAGGAAACACAGTGGTGGTATAATACAATGAGAGATGGATACTTGCGAAACACTGAAACTGTGAAACACTTAAACTGCTGAAAGCAATAGAGAAACATGTCATGTGCGTTTATTACATATTACCATTTGTAAATGTATCACATTCAGTATATATTTTAGCACTTTGCTTTAAACATATGCATATATTTTAATATCAGATAATATAGATGTGGAATTCTCTGCCTGAAGAAGTGGTTTTATCAGAGTCCATACAGATGTTCAAACAGCAACTAGATGAATACTTGCAAAAACAGAATATTCAAGGATATAATCTTTCAATGTAGGTGCAAAACAAGTATAGTCATGTTGTTATCACATATTCACTCAAACGTGACCATAAAGACCTAAGCAGGAAAAATAGAGAACAATTTGCCCTCAGCCTTGGGGTGTTCCTGGTTACACTGGGATTACACCTTGTGAAAGCCTATGCTTATATGGTTATGTGGGGTCATGTGACAATTCACTTGTCCTTACAGAGGAGAGTTATGAACCTTAGTTTGCTAAGTGACAATTGAAATTTGAATAACATTACATCAAATAAGGGTGGAAGATTCTGTGGAAGAGTTTACTTCAATCAGTAATAAATATTTTTTACAGTGCCTTCATGAGACAAATATTATAATATAAAGGTAAACAACTCAATATTATTGATAGGCATTAATTATAGTTTTTTTAGTATTTAACAAAAACGTTATGCCCCCCCTTCCATTCTTCTTACCTTTTGTCAGAGAGGGGAGACATGGAAAGCCCCGGTGGTCTGGTGGTGGCCCTGGCATCCCTGTAGCCTGCAGCTTTTCCGGCTTCAGACTAAGTTCACTCCCCTTGTGAGCTCAAGGCTATGTCAGGGCACATAAGAAAGTCATCCTCACCAGCTGGTGCAGGATTCTTTTTTGTTGAGAAAAAGGGTGGTGAGTTACGCCCTTGCATAGACTACAGGGCACTTAATAAAATCACTGTAAAAAATGCATACCCTATCCCACTCATTTCCGAATTGTTCGATAGACTTCAGGGCTATTTACTAAGCTTGACCTTAGGACTGCTTACAATTTGGTTAGAATTAAAGAGAATCATGAGTGGAAGACGGCATTTAATACCCGTAGTGGACACTATGAATATCTGGTAATGCCATTTGGGTTATGCAACGTCCCAGCCGTATTCCAAGACTTTATAAATTATGTACTCAGGGAATTCATTTACTCATTTGTCTTGGTTTATTTGGACGATATTTTGATGTATTCCCCTGATCTTCAAACTCACCACTCTCATGTGAAACAGGTTCTGCAGACGTTGTTGAAAAATAAACTTTATTGTAAATTAGAAAAGTGCATATTTGACAAGCCTGAAGTCCACTTTTTGGGTCACAACATCTCTGCATCGGGATTTCAAATGGATCCTAAAAAACTAGAGGCTGTACTACACTGGCCATTACCCTCTGGTTTAAAAGCCATTCAAAGGTTTATTGGTTTTGCCAACTATTACAGAAGATTCATCAAGGGATTTTATTCTGTAATAACCCCAATCACTAATATGACTCGCAAAGGGGTTAGTAGCATGGTATGGTCCAAAGAGGCTGTGAATGCTTTTGAGACTCTTAAACAAAGATTTGCCTCTGCGGACATACTAAAACATCCTGACACCAGTAAACCTTTTATATTGGAGGTTGATGCATCCGAGACAGGGGTAGGGGCTGTTCTCTCTCAGCGAGAAAGCCAGGGAACACCATTGCATCCTTGTGGCTACTTCTCCAGAAAGATGTCTCCTGCTGAGCGCAACTACGATATTGGCAATAGAGAACTGTTGGCCATTATTCTTGCCCTCAAGGAGTGGCGACATCTTTTGGAGGGTTCCAAGAACCCCCTGTTGATCATAACCGACCACAAAAATTTGGCATATATAGGGGATGCCAAACGTTTGTCTTCCAGACAGGCTAGATGGTCACTGTTCCTTTCACGTTTTAACTTTCTCATTACTTATAGACCTGGTTCTAAAAATACCAAGGCTGATGCCTTGTCCAGGCAATTTGATAATGAATCAGCTCCGGAACAGGTGACATCTCCTATTATTCCACCAGAGTGTATTATTGCTACTACTGTGCTTTCATTGTCTTCGCCACTGCTTGGCACCATACTGGAGGCCCAGCCTCAGGTCGCCCAGTGGTAAACCGTGTGATAAATTGTTTGTTCCCCTATGTGAAAGGGTTAATATCATGAAAGTGTTCCATGACAATATAACTGCTGGACACCCGGGCATCAATAAGTCCACTGCCGTGATCACTAGATCATTTTGGTGGGATTCACTCAGGAAAGATGTAAAGGAGTATGTGCAGGCATGTTCTGTGTGTGCAGTTTCTAAGGTGACTCATGCACCTCCTTGTGGCCTGTTGCAGCCTCTTCCTGTTCCTGAGATTACATGGTCCCACTTATCCATGGACTTTATTGTTGAGCTTCCTAGCTCTGCTGGGTTCACTACTATTCTCATGGTTGTAGACCGATTTTCTAAGATGGCTCACTTCATTCCTCTCAAGAAGTTGCCATCTTCGCAAGAATTGGTCCTAATTTTCATACGTGAAATTGTACGTTTGCATGGCATCCCTCACAATATTGTGTCTGATAGGGGCTCTCAGTTTGTGTCCTGGTTCTGGAGGGCGTTCAGTAAACAATTGGGGATTGATCTCTCCTTCTCCTCCTCCTACCATCCACAGACCAATGGTACAGCTGAGAGGGCTAACCAGTCATTAGAAGTTTATTTGCGTTGTTTTATTAATAGCACACAGGACAATTGGTCCGAACTACTCCCGTGGGCCGAGTTAGCTAGAAACAATGCTGTTCATGACTCCTCTGGGCACAGTCCATTTTTTGTCAATAATGGTAGGCACCCTACGGTTCTCCCTGCTGTATTTTCTGATACTGCCATTCCTGCTCTGGATGAGCGTCTGGCCTCCATTCGGGATACCTGGGTTAAGGTTCAAACTGCTCTAGGGGCTGCTGCTGAACGCTTCAAACATTTTGCTGATAAGCGTAGGAGTGCCAACCCGGTGTACCAAGTGGGGGACCGGGTTTGGTTGTCATCTCGCAACATCAAGCTTAAGGTCCCTAGCATGAAGTTTGCCCCCAGATTGCTTGGTCCCTATAGAGTGCTTCGTAGGATCAATCCAGTGTCTTACTCTCTGGCTCTTCCTGCATCTTTAGGGATTCCCAACACTTTTCATGTGTCCTTACTCAAACCTCTTGTCTGCAATAGATATACTGTTCCTTGTGTTCCTCCCCCTCCGGTGGTGGTGGGTGGTCAGGAGGAGTATGAGGTATCTTATATCGTGGATTCTAGGTTTTCTCGGGGCACTTTACAGTACTTGGTTGTTTGGAAAGGTTACGGTCCTGCTGATCGTTATTGGGTTTCGGCTCCTGACCTGCATGCGGGCCGTAAGATCTGCGCTTTTCACGCCAAATTTCCTCTCAAGCCTGGTCCTGCCCGTCCGGTGGGCGTTCTTCAGGTGGGTGGTAATGTCACGTATTCATCCGCTTATAGAAATGTGGTTAATGACATTTACTGTCCACACAGGAAAAGTTGTGCCGAGCAGCAACCTAATCCACAGAAGGGTTAATGCTGAGCAGCAATTATGCAAATGAAGCCTGGTAACTGACTTTGGGGTCAAAGGCTAGTTACAACCTATCAGAACTAAAGGAGGGGTATTTAGGCCCAGTTCTCATCCTGCTCAGTGCACTGTCGTGGTTTCCCTTGTGGTTGTCCGAGAGCGCGTTCCTGTTATTAGTTTTCTACCTGGTTTTTGACTTTGGCTTTGTTTATTGACTTCTCTATATTCTGGTATCCTGACTCCTGGCTTTCCTCATCGCTGCGTCCCTTTCTGTGTTCCCTGATCTCGGCTAGTATTTTGACTATTCTATGTACGTTAAATCCGGCCATTCTAAGGACCGGTAATACGTTACTTATTTGTCATCCGTGCTATACAGTTCTACGTGCTGGATCAAACAGTAATCTTGACAGTATGTTATCGTTATATTTTCTGTGCAATTGATTTTTTTTTTTTTTGGGCTACTTGCCCTTATATTCTGTTCTGAAAAACGTGCTGCTGGGAAAATGTGTATCGTATGTGTAACATATATAACCTGTGCAGTATTAAATAAAGACTTCAGACTTAAGACTACTATATAAAAAACACTTCAGACACCATATCTACTCAGGGCCGGTGCAAGGATTTTTGCTGCCCTAGGCAAAAGTAATGTTTGCCGCCCCCTCCCCCCCCCCATATGACATCACAATGCCCCACCCATATGATCTGCCATGTTAACTAACGCAAGTGCTGCAGTACCACTGTGTTTACATTAAAAGGCCTGCAGGGACAGGCTATAGACACCAGAACCACTACATTAAGCTGAAGTGGTTCTGGGGACTATAGTGTTTCTTTAATTTGAGGTAAATTAGAGATTAGTGCCCCGAATAATATACTAGATTGCCTACTTACACCCAGATGAGGATGATGATGGGCTTTAGCTGCAGTCTGGCTCCACTGGTCTGGTGTAGAACAGGCTCTCTGGAGGCTGTTTGTAACTGCGGTCACAAAAATCAATGTTCTGGGAGAACGGGAAGCAGCTCCATTTTTTTAACGCCCTTTACACAGCTCAAGGTCTGGGTCCCAGGGTCCACCTTCATGTTCCACCAATGAGTTTGTTCACAGGAGGTGGAGTAGGGGATGTCCTGATGTGTGTAAGGAATGCATTGTGTGAATCTGTGTTTGTATGTGTAAGGGCTGCAAGGTGTGTTTCTGTGTATGTACAGGATGCAGTGTGTGCGTCTGTAAGGGGTGCATTGAGTGTGTGTAAGGGTTGCATTGCTTGTGTGTGTGTGTGTGTGTGTCTGTGTGTGTAATGCATTGTGTTTTTCTGTGTGCAAGGGGTGCATTGTCTTTGTGTGTAAGGGGTGCATTGTGTGTGTGTGATGGATGTCAATCTCTCCCCCCTCCCTTGTCACTCTCTTCTCCCCCCCTTGTCTCCCCCCTTGTCCCTCTCTTCTCCCCCTCCCTTGTCCCTATCTTCTCCCCCCTCCCTTGTCCCTCTCTTGTCCCTCTCTTCTCCCCCCTCCCTTGTCACTCTCGTCTCCCCCGTTGTCACTCTCTTCTCCCCTCCCAACCCCGTCAATTCCCCTCCCTGTCAATTTCTTCCCCCCCACCCTGTCAATTTCTTTCCCCTCCCTTTCAATTTATTCCCCCCTTTCAATTTATTCCCCCCACCCTCCCTGTCAATTTATCCCCCCACCCTGCATGTCAATTTATCTCCCCCTCCCTGTCAATGTATTACCCCCCCTGTCCATTTATTCCCCACCCCGTCCATTTATTCCGCCTCCCTCCCTGTCAATGTATTACTTCCCCCTCCCTCCCTGTCAATTTATTCCCCCCACCCTGCCTGTCAATTTATCCCCCCCTTCCTGTCAATTTATTACCCCCCTCCCTGTCCATGTATTCCCCCTCCCTCCCTGTCAATTTATTACTTCCCCCTCCCTCCCTCCCTGTCAATTTATTCCCCCCACCCTGCCTGTCAATTTATCCCCCCAGTCAATTTATTACCCCCCCTGTCCATTACCCCCTGTCCATTTATTCCCCCTCCCTCCCTGTCAATTTATTACTTCCCCCGCCCTGCCTATTTATTCCCCCCACCCTGCCTGTCAATTTATCCCCCACCGTCAATTTATTACCCCCCCTCCCTGTCCATTACCCCCCATCCATTTATTACCACTCCCTCCCTGTCAATTTATTACCCCCCTCCCTTTCCATTTATTACCCCCCTCCCTTTCAATTTATTACCCCCCTCCTTTTTCATTCCCCCCCCCCACCCTCCCCTACCTCTATTGTAGCGTGGCCGAGCCCTGTTTGGTCCGCGGGTACAGGGAGCTTTTGTTTCCTGGACCGGACCGGACTAAAAGGAAGTGCACACTCAGTTAGTCCGGCCGGGTACAGGAGACAGATGCTCCCTGTACCGGCTGACCATACAGGGCTGAGCGCTTACCTCCTGTCAGCCCCTCTCCTCTGGCTGCGCCCGGGCGGTGCGCCCTCATGGACGCACCAGCCGGGCAAAGCTGCAGCCGCCTGAGGCTCTCTGCAGAGCGCTCGGGCGGCTGCAGCATGAAGGGGGCTGGCGCTCCTGACGGCGCCCCTTCCCAAGGAGCGCCCTAGGCGGCTGCCTAGTCCGTCTTACAGGTAGCTCCGGCCTTGTATCTACTACAGTGTGCTGTACTGGTTATGGTGCCAGGATTACCCGTGTGCATCCTAATGTAAATAGCCAAACCATTTATGAATGGTCTGACTTCTTCCCTGGTGTCCAAGTAATCATCAGAAGGCATACATCTGGATTTGCTGTATCTGACCTATCAAGTCATATGATGCTGCCATGTGAAACCCAATATCTCCACAATCTTCAATTTCTCTTCGGCTCTGTCACTTGGTGTTGAGAAGACTGAAGAAAAATGTGCCTTGAGTGCCTCTTTAAACTATGCTTGTGGTACACTTAGAATTAAACTCAGGAACTTAGAATTATACTCAGACCATATACTCACACCAGATCAAAGCTCTATGTATATGCCCTGATTGGCTGTAATCCCTTGATGGATACCCCCTTTGTCCATGATGCTGATTGGATCTTAGAGATGCTCACCCACCAGACATGCCCCAACTCAACTGATATCAGCACTGCCAAATGTAGTCATCTGAACTTAGCATATGATTCTGAACTGTGAATGGGAACATTCTGATTTGCAAAAGATATAGGATTCCTCTGTAATCAAATAACTCAGCTGAAGCTTGTATCAGCTGGGACAAAGCAAAGGGCAGGTCATTAAGTTTTTTTTCTCGTTTGTTTGTTTGTTTTCTTATAAATTACCTTTTGGCCTTTTAAAGGATTATCTGCCAGTTTTACCTGGAAACAAGTGCCAACATTTTTTGTCTTCTATGCGCTATACTTTTAGACTTTTTTTTCGTGTACTCCTAAAACATAACAACATATTTATGTAACTGTCCCTAATACCATTCAAGCTCCGTGTAAAAGTTTTACCATTAACATGAACTTATACAGCACCTACAATTGAATCAGCTCTTGATGCAATACATAAAAATGTATTCCAGTGTCATTTTTACAGATAAAAATAAAATGCACTTGTCAGGATCCCGTGGGCGGCTGCGAGGGGAGGCTGCAGTCCGCTCGCGGCACTCATCCTCCAGCAGTCCGCGGTCCCCTTCCTGGTGTGTGCTCGGCAGGCGGCATCCTCCCAGCCATGGATGCCACCCGCGTCTTCCTCTACGTCCCCCAGTGGAAGCATGCATGATGCTGCACGCTGGGAGACCGCACATTTTAACAAACGCCGGGGTCAGCCCGGCGTTAAAGGCACAGTGCCTCAATCACAGTGAGAGGTCTAGATATCTCCCACGTGTGATTGTTAATTCTGATTGGAAATTATCCAATAAGAATTAACCTATGGATTTAAATACTTACCTTTCATGTTCCACTCTGCCCTGTTGTGGTCTTTGCTTGCTAGTATTGCTACTGAACTTGTGTTTCTGGTTACGTACTCTCTGGCTTGTTTATCTGACTTTGTGACTTTCTCCTACCCTTTGACCTCGGCTTCTTTCTCGTTATTCTGTCTTCTGGTTCCCCTTACTCAGCTTGTCTCCTGACTATTCTTTGTGTGCTTAGCCCGGCCACTCTAAGGTCCGGTACTGCACCTTTTCTGTGTGTGTGTTAGCGTGTTTGGTTCCCGGAATCGTGACAGCATTTGGGCCAGCGTGCAAGTTTACAATATTACTGCCACGTCTCAAACAAAGTTGCAATTTGCCTGTATCTATTTGCCAGTTAGCCATACCTAACTATCTAACCTAAAACTAGATTTACACAGAAAACACCCCCATGTATACAGACCAAGCAATATCAAGTCTTATTTTGCCTGAAGTGTCAATATCTGTAAAGGAAAACCGGCCATCGCTGTTCAGCTAAATTCTAATTATGAAATTCATGGCTATCACTTATTGTAGAAGCTCTGTCATCTCCATCATAGTCCCATGAAGCCTTTTGATTGATGTCCCCTATCATCAAATTGTCAACAGGGCCACTCTCATTTTGAATGTCATGAAAGAAATATGCAGAGTTCATAGTTTGAAATGTGTTTTGCTGGTGTACTTGCGAGACATCTTGCTGACAAAGCTGCAATTAGTGTCCTTAGCACTTTGCGTGTTCCACCACTACTGCCAATATTCGAAGAGAAAAAGATAGCATAGATTAAAATCAGCAGCACTGACATATGAATTAATAAAACGTGTCTTTGGCATATTCTGCGAACAGCAGGATGTAGTGCAAAAGTGGAAATGTCGAGGATTGGACTATGAAAGTCTATGCATAGAATTGATTTTCTTTTGTAAGCTTTTATAGTAAATTTAGAAAAAAAAAATCTTATTCTTTTGAAGCTTACTGCAGACTTTGAATACTTCTTTTTCACAAAGTTTCATGTAAATAGGGCATTTTATTGGGGCTCTTTACAGCTGAACTCATTCCAAGAAAAGTAGGGTTAGGAGAGTAAAATTAATGGGTGGGAGAACTATAATTTGGTCATTTAAGTGTTTCGAGAATTAAGACAAAGACACACGGGAGTTCCTTTACTTTTGCAAGGATCATATGTTATTTTATTGCTTGAACTGCTAAGTACTTTTTATGCAACAATGTTCTTGTACTTGTGTGTATATATAGGGCAAGTACATCTTTGTTTTTGCGTGCATTTTCTCAGTAAGAATGTATGTGTGCATTTGTGTACACAGCCTAAGTATAAATGTATTTTTGTTGCAAGTGTACATGAATGCAGGGTAGAATTGTGTAAAGTGGTATATATGATATCACAGGTGTACTTTTGCATGGAGTATCAGCATTTGCATGCATAGTGTGTAGCATTCAAATGCATTGGTTTTATTTTGTTCCAAATGCCCCCTTTCCCTTACCTTTAGTGTCTCTATCCACATTAATCATTGCTAGTGTCTCCCCATGCATTTCCCTATGTAAGCTGCATGTTTTGTGTCTGCTTCATATCTCTCCATAGTTTTATGTGTGCTCCCATCTCACCCACCAGTTTTGTGCATGGCCTCATACCTCACCCAGTGTGTTACTCTCTTAATAAAACCTTTTTTTAACAGGTCCACCTTTGCTGGCATGTCCTCCTTTTAAGGATATCTTGACTTTCTGTAATACTGGTTGCTTAATTTAAGTAATGAGTCTGTAATTAACCCGTTGAGGCTCAGTCTTATATATCTTTACCTCACTAGGCAATACCAACATAGATATATTGCCATACATCTATTACCTTAGATGAAGTTTGTGATGGTCTTCCAGAACTCACAAAAAAGTAAACAATTTACCATGTAATATAGAATATCATAAAATGGAACACTACTACAATTTACCATTTTGCAACCATGTAAGCTTCCTCTTAGAGAATTTCAATAATTGAAAGACTTCAATGTTTGGCATAGTAAACACTGTAAATGCTTCATAGAGAACCACTGAATTTCATATTTCTCCTTGAGAAACATCAGATTGTCTGCGCACATTAGCTGCCTCATGTGCGTCATAGTATCTCAATGATTCTCTATGAGAAGCATTGGATTAGCTCAAGATCATCTATTAGGGTGGCCTCAGAAGTGGAGTGGCTGCAATGGTGAGAACAGGATGGCACTGATATCACCATTCTTTTTTTAACTTTAACAGATCGACTTAATCATCTAAGCAAGCAGGGGTGCATGCTATCATTAAAACAAAATATATTTATTTATGTATAACATTAGAATGTTCCTTTAAGGGTATTAACCTTTGTAAGACAGATGGGATCTTAAGGATGGCATGATATTGAAAAGTCATACCAATATAAACATCTGTTTAAACTGGTAGGTTATAACCCTCTTTTTTATATTTGTTGATTATGGAGTAAAAGCATTTAAATAAAATGAAAACAAAGTATTGGTCACTGACCAATGAGTCTACTGTATGTTTCAAACCCCATGATCTGTGAATAGGTCACCGAACTTTCCAGCCAATCATGCTATCCCTAAGATTATCCCATTGGTAATTTGGTTACAATGAGTACTTTTCAGAAATAAAAATAAAATAAAAACATAATATTATGTCATTTGTATTAGTTTGACAAGTAATTTATTCAGATTCTAACAAAAAGGTTGGAAGGAGACATACATTGTACAAAATTATAAATGAAACAATTTTGTTTTTGCTCCCATTTTTCATGAGCTGAACTCAAAGATCTAAGACTTTTTCTATGTACACAAAAGGTCTATTTTTCTCATATATTGTTAAAAAAATCTGTCTAAATCTGTGTTAGTGAGCACTTCTCCTTTGCCGAGATAATCCATCCACCTCACGGGTGTGGCATATCAAGATGCTGATTAGACAGCATGATTATTGCAAAGGTGTGCCTTAGGCTGGCCGCAATAAAAGGCCACTCTAAAATGTGCAGCTTTACTGTATTGGGAGGTCAGGGGAGGTCCGAAAACCAGTCACTATCTGGTGTGACCACCATTTGCCTCACGCAGTGCAACACATCTTCTTTGCATAGAGTTGATCAGGTTGTTGATTGTGGCCTGTGGAATGTTGGTCCACTCCTCTTCAATGGCTGTGTGAAGTTGCTGGATATTGGCAGGACCTGGAACACACTGTCGTACACACTGATCCAGAGCATCCCAAACATGCTCAATGGGTAACTTTCCACTAGATGGTGACTGTAATAACTGGATCCATTTGAAAGGAGGAAGAACTCTCTGTGTCCTTGAAAGTGGCATAAAGTTCTGAGCCAACTTCTAAATGGCTCAAAAAAGTGTGAGTGATTCCAGCTCAAAAATCTCCAAATTATTGTGAATTATATACAGATTGCACTGTTGTATATTTATATTTTCTGCATAGGTAAACTGTACCATGTATTATTGAATATATCCTTCGTACAAAGGAAAGGAAAAATCTACTATCAGTTACCAGTTATAATATCAAATTACAGGTAACTAACCTTTACCCTTTGGTGTGCGCTTTTACCTTTTGAGTTTTATTTTTCAATGGGTAACATGTCCGGTGAGGATACTGGCCATGCAAGAATGGGGATGTGATTCTTGCAACATGGGGCCGTGCATTATCATGCTGCAACATGAGGTAATGGTCGTGGATGAATGGCACAACAATGAGCCTCAGGATCTCATCATGGTATCTCTGTGCATTCAAAATGGCATCAATAAAATGCACCTGTGTTTGTTGTTCATAACATACGCCTGCCCATACCATAACCCCACCACGGGCCACTCGATCCACAACGTCAACATCAGCAAACCACTCAACCATATGACGCCATACGCGCTGTTTGTCATCTGCCCTGTACAGTGAAAACCAGGATTCATCCATGAAGATAACACTTCTCCAAAGTGCCAGACACCATTGAATGTGAGCATTTGCCCACTCAAGTCGGTTATAATGATGACCTGCAGTCAGGTCGAAAACCCGATGAGGACGACGAGCATGCAGATAAGCTTCCCTGAGATGGTATCTGACAGTTTGTACAGGAATTATTTGGTTATGCAAACCGGTTGTTTCAGCAGCTGTCCAGGTGGCTGGTCTCAGACGATCTTGGAGGTGAAGATGCTGGATGTGGAGGTCCTGGGCTGGTGTGGTTACACGTGGTCTGCGTTTGTGAGGCCGGTTGGATGTGCTGCCAAATTCTCTGAAATGCCATTGGAGATGGCTTATGGTAGAGAAATGAACATTCAATTCATGGGCAACTGCTCTGGTGGACATTCCTACAGTCAGCATGCCAATTGCATGCTCCCTCAATATTTGCGACATCTGTGGCATTGTGCTGTGTGATAAAACTGCACATTTTAGAGTGGCCTTTTAATGTGGCCAGGCTAAGGCACACCTTTGCAATAATCATGCTGTCTAATCAGCATCTTGATATGCTACACCCGTAGGTGGATGGATTATCTCGGCAAAGGAGAAGTGCTCACTAACACAGATTTAGACAGATTTTTTAACAATATTTGAGAGAAATAGGCCTTTTGTGTACATAGAAAAAGTCTTAGATCTTTGAGTTCAGCTCATGAAAAATGTGGGCAAAAACAAAAGTGCTTATAATTTTGTTCAGTGTATATAAAAAGTTATTTTGCACTCTAGGCTATGCAAGGATCCCAGCTGATTGTGTTGCTTAGAGAATGCTAGCTGAAACTGTAATCAAAACATATATGTAAAAAAATACAAAAAAACTGTCTGCAGTTACATAAATGATGCTTCACTAAACCATTACGTCTTACTGCTTGTTAGCAAAACCTTTGCAATTGAAGTTCCCACTCAGGTTGAGGATAATGGACACTGAAACCTGTAAACAGCTTGATGATTCACTACACTGGCATACTCTGGGAGGCTACAATTATTTCTCATCTTGTGATCTTTCAAATTGCAGACTTTTCTATTTATATAAGTGAGAATGACTACCTATTCTGTTTCTCCGGTTGTTTATTTTATTTTTGCCATTTCCCATGTCTTACGTAAATAGTGTTTTCCCAACTATGGTCTCAGGAATACATGTTTTTATTCCTGACACTATAGTGCTTCTTTATGCAAATTAAAGGAACATTCTGGTTACTCTAACAACTTAATCTAAATGAAAATGCTATGATGTCAGGAGGCCCCTGGGCGCTCTCTTTCCTTTAATGGGTTAAACCGCTTTCATATGGTTTAAACCCAAAGGCTTCCTCCTGCTCCAGATTTCTAGGTTGCTCAGTGGTATTCAGCTTGTAAAACGGAGTGTCAGGAAGTGCAAATTGCCATCAGGCATGGGTGCCGCTAATTGGCTAGAATGGTCAGCGGATGCTCTAAGCCAATCGCTAGTTCCCGTTTCATAAAAATGTTTCACTTTTTTATGAATGGTGATCTAGTGATTGGCTTAGAGTGCAAGTGGCACCCCTACCAGCGACACTCTGTGCTTCCTGACACTCAGTAAATAAAAGTGAACACATTAACACTGATATTTGTTTTTACCTGGGGAGATGAGAAGGTCCAAAGTTTTCCTGCCAGGCCCAGGGACCAAAGCCTTGTGATGTAGTGCCCAGAATGAAGTGGAGGGATCACTTCACTTGTCCTTCATGCTCCAATCTTCTTTTCTTCTCCTTTATTTGGCACAGTCTCCATTTTTTCTGACAGTCTTTTCTTCTCCTGCATCTTTCTCTTACTGATCCCTTTCTGCTACTTTTGCTCCCTTCTGCCACTTCCTGCTCCTTGCTGACCCTTCCTGCTCATTTCTGATCCTTTGTGCTCCTTCTCCTACTTTACCTTTGTGCTCCTTCTGTCCCTTTCCACTCCTTGCTTCCCCTTCCTGCTCCTTGCTGACCCTTCCTGCTCATTTCTGATCCTTTGTGCTCCTTCTCCTACTTTACCTTTGTGCTCCTTCTGTCCCTTTCCACTCCTTGCTTCCCCTTCCTGCTCCTTGCTGACCCTTCCTGCTACTTGCAGACCCTTCCTGCTACTTCCAGACCCTTACTGCTCATTTCTGCTCCTTTCTGTTCCTTCTCCTACTTTACCTTTGTGCTCCTTCTGCCCCTTCCAGCTCCTTGCTGACCCTTTCTGCTCTTTTCTGTCCTTTCCAGCTCCTTGCTGACCCTTTCTGTGCCTTCTCCTACTTTACCTTTGTGCTCCTTCTGTACCTTTCTGCTCCTTGATGCCCCTTCCTGCTCCTTGCTGCCTCTTTCTACTCCTCCTCCTACTTTACCTTTGTGCAACTTCTGATTCTTTCCGCTCCTTTACCTTTGTGCTCCCTCTGTCCCTTCCTGCTCCTTGCTGACCCTTTCTGCTCCTTGCAGACCCTTCCTGTTCCTTGCTGCCCCTTTCTGCTCCTTCTCCCATGTTGCCTTTGTGCTCCTTCTGATTATTTCTGCTATTTTACCTTTCTGCTCCTTGCTGACCCTTCCTGCTCCTTGCTGACCCTTTCTGCTCATTTCTGTCCCCTGCTTCTCCTTCTCCTACTTTATCTTTGTGCTCCTTCTGCCTCTTCCAGCTTATTGCTGACGATTTCTGCTCCTTGATGTCCCTTCTTGCTAATTTCTGTTCCTTCTCATTTGTGCTCTTTCTGATTCTTTCTGCTCCTGTCCCTTTGTGCTCCTTGCTGCTCCTTTCTGCTGCTTGCAGACCATTCCTGCTCATTTCTGTTACTTTCTGCTTCTTCTCCTACTTTACTTTTGTGCTTCTTCTGCCCCTTCCAGCTCCTTGCTGCCCCTTTCTGTTACTTGATGCCCTTTCCAGCTCCTTGCTGAAACTTTCTGTTCCTTTGTGCTCCTTCTCTTACTTTACCTTTGTGCTCCTTGCAGACCCTTTCTGCTCCTTAAATAGACACTATAGTCACCAGAACAACTTACAATTTAATGTAGTTGTTCTGGTGA
The DNA here is from genome assembly GCF_036172605.1 of Pelobates fuscus. Taxonomy (NCBI): domain Eukaryota; kingdom Metazoa; phylum Chordata; class Amphibia; order Anura; family Pelobatidae; genus Pelobates; species Pelobates fuscus. Next base: position 332,001,338 of record NC_086319.1, read on the forward strand.
CTATAATCATTGCCTTCAGGCATTTTCATGCAAACACTGCCTTTTCAGAGAAAAGGCAGTGTTTACATTGCACATAGGGAAACCTCCAAGTGGCCACTCGTCAGATGGCCACTGGAGGTGCCTCCTTGCTCAATGCTGCACAGTAGGCAGCAGTGCCATTCAGCGTCTCCACGCTCTGCATGGGGACGCTGAATTGTCCTCATAGAGATGCATTGATTAAAATGCAGGGCGGGGCCAGCGTGGGGGCCAGCGCCGGCAGAACCCGCCGTGCTGGAAACAAGATGAGTTTTATTAATTTTTAAGGCGACTAAGGGGGTTCAAGCCACCTAAATGGTAGGTTTTTGCACTATAGGGTCAGGAATACATGTTTGTGTTCCTGACCCTATAGCGTTCCTTTAATGTCCCTTCCTGCTCATTTCTGCTCCTTCTCCTTTCTGCTCCTTCTTCTACTTATTGCTCCTTTCTGACCCTTCCAGTGCAGTGCTTATATAGGATGAAATATAGAAATACAGCTTAAATATGGGATATGCCTTTAAAAAAAACATGAATGTACATATAGTATAACGTTTTGCCAACACACACCTTTTTGGAGCTTATTGTGGGATTGACAGGTCTCTCAATTGAAATTATAATAACAGATTACTAAGGGGTGTGTGGAGCACTATATTACAGTATTACTGTAATGTCAGCCATTCAGACAAACCTTTCTGCCAAAGCCCATTTTGGTCTGTCAGACACTCCATAGAAAGTAAAAAGGGCAACTGCACAGACAAGGGGACACACAATTAAAATGTTTCAAGAACATTTTCCAGCTTGTTGTCTGTATACTTCACCACGAAGCTACAGCCCCACCTTCACCAAAAGTAAATAGCATTTTAAATCAATAAAACAAATTGATATTGGGAGCATGTTGACTGTATATGGGTAATCATGTTAATTCCCCAACTTGGGCAGAAACAGTAGAAGCAGTCCAATAAATGGTGATATATACATAATAAATGCTTCTTACACATACATCAAATTTAGCTTACACAATTATAGCAAACATTATATGGAGAGGAGAGATGTCATGTCACCATAGACTTTCACAGAATATGCAAAAAGAGCTATTTGCCCAATAAATACTGAGATATACATTAATGCATCTTAAAAAAAAAGAAAAGAAAAAAACCTTGATATGATGGCATATGTGCAAAGCACACTGGAGAAACAAACAAAATTCAAGACAGCAGACATCAATAGCAAACATTATACAGAGAAATGTCACCCACAAATATTTCAAAAGGTGGTCTTTGCAAAAAAAAAATGGTGACATATACATTAATGCTTCTTAAACACACAGATGCAATGACAGGCACACAATTTCACTGATTTGAAACATATGCACTGACAGGTACACACTCATTGACAGATACACTGACATACATTCTCAATGACAGAAACAATCACACTGATTTGAAATACTCACCGAAAGACAGACTCACTGACAGACACACTCATTGACAGACAGTCATTGACAGACTTTAATTACAATGATGTATGCAAAAGTGTACCCAATGTTGTAAAGATGGTCATTATATTTTGCTCAGCAATAATCCCACTCTTTTTAAGTTAGTGACAATATATAATTTCAATAATTATGGTGACAATTTTAAAGCAAATTTCTCCAAACTACAGAAAACTACACGTTTCACATACAATGTCTGCTGAATAACAGCTTGCAGGGAGGAGAGATAGAGTCTTAGTGCACTCTGCTAATAATTATCACATACATTTTTCTGTTCTATCAAAACAAATGGTAATACCACGTTGTGATGACTTAAAATGTTCTTATTAAATAACGTTTTCGGGTTTATTAAATGACTTGATTCATAATAATAAACTGATATTGTAAACACGTGCAGTAAGTATCCTTAAATTGCTCACAGTAACCCTTGTTTGCTTTAGAAGCAATGCATAATCTGGGATATTAAGAGCCAGGAGCTATTTAATATACACATTTATTTGTGTCATAATACAAGAAACAAATTATATAATAAAGAAAATTGCTTTCTCACTAATACTTCAAAAGATATATATATATATATATATTCCTGGCTTCCAAAGCAGATTTTTTTATATATATATATTTATATATTTTTACAAAGGGTATATTTTTTTATCTAATGTTTGCAAATTGATTTCTGAAGTGGCCAAAAGCCATTTCCTAAAACTATAACTTGGAAATCTATATAAATGAAAATATAGATCAACAATGATAGAGGGGACTGAAATGCAAATAGAAAAACTAGTTTGTCAGCTAGTGATCTGCAGGAGCCAAGTAGTAGGACATTTAAAAAGAATAGCTTTCAGTAATGTGCATAATGTTTCAAAGAAATATTTGCAAGGCAGCTTGATACAAATTACGAGGGACCACGTATAGAATCGAAAAATGATCAAAACAATCAGAAGAGTGCACAATAGCAAAATCAAGAGTGTTTGCACCAGATAGAGAAAACGTCAACTGACGAGTATTGTCATGTTCTAAAAAATATACTGGAGAGTCATTAGAGCCATAAATAGATCAACAGATGTTATGAATTACACTGTTACATTTTCAAATGATCAAAGCCACAATGTTCTGCTTTTTTCTCAAAGCTACAAATTACTGAAATGTTGGCATACGCCATTGTGAAATTTCTACTATGTGAAGCTATAAAGTGGGAACACTTTTTTCTACTATTTATGTGTCATTTGGATTATCTGTCGCAAGTTGAAAATAAATGCAAGTATCCTGCGGATTTCACAGTTTCCACTAGATGGTGGGAAAATTCATGCATGGCAAGGAAATTAGGCTCGGCCAAAGACTATTTCCCTAAAGCAGAACATTTTTTCACTCAAATTGTGGCAAGATGTCGGTTCAGCTGGCAGAGTTTTGGTACCTGAAACATGATTCAGGAACCTAATCTGTATGTATATATTATATTAAAAATACCGTATATAAATATAGTTTTTTCTTTATTGATCCACTATTTTTACCTCTGTTGCTAACTTTTCACTTGATCTGTGAATAAAGTCATCATTTACTGACTGCCCCATATCTATCAATCATCATTCTTTTTAGTGCCTCAGACAGAATTCAGAATCACAATGAAAAACAGTCCTGCTCTGCCAACATGCATTTCATCTGGCTCGGGATTCAGGTACATTTCGGCTTGTAGTTCGGGAATTCGACTGATCACCCAATCATATTGTACTTCGGATCAAAACAAGTCTCCATGTCTAGTTTCAACTATGGACTTACATGTGAAACTTTGCTGCTAGTTCAAACAAAATCCACACATTTAAGTTTTAGTAATCAGTATATGAACAGAAATTAAATTTTTGTAGGAATACTGAATTTATCAACAGATGTAGACTAAATTCCATAGCACTTTTACTAAAACAGTGTTTATGTTTAAAGAGTGATCTAAAACACGTTTAAATAACAAAAATAAGTGGGTGATACCGGAAAAAAGTGCAGGCAGGCCTCTGTCTTAAGGTCACTACTAACCTTTAATAAACATAAAAAATAAACTGCAAAGATAAAAACAATACCAGATAACGGGGTGCCACAGTCACTCCAGTTGACGACTTTCATGAGATATTCTCACAAAATAGATAGAGAGAATAAAAAGAAATCAGTGAAAATATATAATACAATTTATTGAAAATTTCAAATGAACAGAGATAATTAAGCAAACCAGTTTATTCTGTTCTGTATTCCGGCCTACTAAGAGAATGTGGGTACAATAATGTACTCTTGTTGTAGACCATGGACATGCTATGGACTGTACACTGGCATCATTCTTAGTCCATAGTATATGAAATACAGATGTGTCCACTAGCTGTATAGATATTCCCCTAAGATTAAACCTAGGTTCACCTAATAGTGACTCTATAAACAAACCTTGTGAATACAGCATAATTAGTCTCAAAAGATTCTCGACACATAAAACTCAGTAAACATTTCTTGGTGTTTATATGGTTTTAATGGACAGTAAACAATATACCAACTCAGGGAATTTGCTGGCGCAATATAAATAATAAAATAATAATAATATATAGATGGCAAAGAATTAAAATAGGGGGCGGGGGATTTATTAGTTACTGTGCAGACAGTTTTGCACCTTAATTGGCATCTTTTGGCATTTTTTTAGCACAATGTATAGGAATCATTTTTCTCGTTATTTATCATTCTGTCATTTTTGAATGTGCCATATTATTTTGATGATACAATCGATTGATTGATCTTTTTGTCACTTTTTCTGTCAGAAAAATGTTTTGTTTTTCTGGCAGTATAAATTTGATTCCCTTTTCCATGATAGATATTTCTGTGAAAAATGGTGGAATTTAAGCATAAGAAAGCAAACACTTTCTAGACCATTTTTAGAGTTTAGATACAAAAAATAAAATACACTTTTCAAAATACTTTGATAAATGTTTACCTTTGAGTGAAATAAAGCTTTTTTGTTGAGTAATAGTAAAAGCCAAGGAAAATGACATAGTGGAAGACAAACACCTTCACTGAGGACTTACTTAAAGTTAGTGAAGGTCACGGTCGAGGTAAAAAAAAATACAGATTAGAGGAGGAAATAAAAATGTGCAGATCCACTATGAACCGAGGAAAACAAATAGGCGAGGCAAATGCTTGCTAAACCCAAAATCTATTTTATAATACTGTATGTTTACAAAATGAAATGTGTTTTCTTATGATGATTTATACATGGTTATTCACTAAACACCAAATTCCGCACCACAATGGCATTTCTCATATATACTAAAACCAAATATGGTCTGGATTGATTGGCCCGAGCGATTCTGCATCAATCACTCCAGATGCAGGATGGTCACCAATCCTCCCTAAGAAAACAGGTATATCAGTATCACTTGTAAAAATAAGATTAAAGGGTTCCAGGAGCTAAAATCAATAGCACAAAAATATATGTATCAAATAAAAACACAGATAAAAAGTGACTCAAGTTCATATAAACTAAGATAAAAATTAGTTAGTAAGGGTGATCACACTGAGCTGTGTATATAGATAATGCACAGTCGTGAGACCCTATTGCCAGTATGATATAATTCACTGACTATCAGTAAATATGAAAAATAAATTAAAAATGGTACACCAAACTGTATAGGAGATAAAAAGCAAAAATAAATAAAAAGAGAAAAAAGAAAAAAGGAAAATGCTTCTTAAAAATGCTTCTTAAAAATCCATAAGTCTTTAATGAAAATTAAGTAGAATAAAATAAATTCATAGACACAAAATAAATTTGAATTAAATACATTTAGATATTTTGCTCTGGGGCCGTATAGACAGTTCTCCTGGGGGATAGGATATGTGAGAGCTGCAGTCCTCGCTGTGTGTGGTCCGCCAGTGAGTTCGGCGTGCGTTCCATACAGTGTTCCACCCAAAGCCTCACGCCCAGGTATCCTTCCACCGATGTCAGAGCAGAAAGATCTTCAGTGTTTCTTCGTGTGAAGATCTAGGTCAGCTCGTGTGTCGAACTGTAGAGCGTTGCTCTGGTAACGGTCTTCCACTAGATAGTGGTTCTGGATCGTCAATAGCACTAGTCTGTGTGCTTTGCCTTACGCGTTTCTATTCTTGTTATTGTTTATACTTTGTTTCTTTATTTATATTTATATATTCTTTTCGTCAGTTATTAGTTCTACTATTTCTTACTTTTCTTATCCAGTTCTCATTCTTATTAATGCTTCCTAAGAGATCCGCAATTTCCTAAGCTTGTTATGTATCATGATTGTAATTTCATACAATGTAATTTGTACCAGCTGTTTTTATGTTTAACTGGATATATTAGTATCCTCAAGCATATCTGCCAGCTATTAAAGCCTCTGATGAGGCTTTCCTCACGAAACACGTAAGGCAAAGTACACAGACTAGTGCTATTCATGATCCAGATCCACTATTTAAATGTTCATGCTTAAAAACCAACAATATTGCATCTTAACAGATTTTTCATCTAGAGGTATGGGCAATCATTTCCTCTGGCGACCAGAGGGGGAGACTGTGGGTTTCTGTACATCTCTGCCGCTTGGAACGCACGGCCATATTGGATGGAATGCAAGCGGGACATGTGTACCAACACGGAAGTGTTGGTAGAAAGCGCAATCGGAGCGCTCATTAAGCTAGCAACGATCTTCAGATGAGGAAGAATCTACGAGCAAATAACGAAGTTCTGAAGAGGAGACGCCCATCAGTCCTCACCAATGGACTCAAGGGACTAGCCCTATTTAAAACAGTTTAGGAAAGCGAGATGTTAGATTGTTTCTTTGATTGATGTATTTTTAATAATTGGTCCCTGAGGAAGTTTGTATATAGAACGAAACGCGTAGGACCTGTGGACTTTGATGTTTTATTTTGTTTTATGTAATTTTGTAATCCTCCATTCTTTTTTACAATTAAACCATTTTTTTATGGGAGCTGTTTGGTGTGGCTGGATCATTGGATTATCCTAGTTACCGGGGCACCCTGTGGTCATCATTGAAGGAGGATTCATAATTACCGCCCATCTACATCGTGGGGAGGCACCTCTAACACGCTTTTAACACTTGGAATTTTTGAGTGTAATGGAATATTTTGTTTTATAATTGATTCCAGACAATATTGCACTACATATTTTTGTCCTTTATTTTAGGCACATCAGTGAAATCCCTAAACACCCTATTCTGTATATATCTATGTTATATGGTTACCAACTGGGCGGTGACCGTGGGAAGCTGTGTACCTATAAGCTAAGTTGTTTAAAATAATTTTGTTTGCACTGATCACTTTGATCAACATTGGTGGTTTGCAAATTTGTTTTTTTTTTTTTTAATTAAAAACAAACAAGGCTCAAGCACAACTCAGCTGAACTGCCTCACACACAGTGCAAATTAAGGAAGAAGTACACATAAAAAACCCCAAAAAACTATTAGCAGTAACAAGGGATCGCATCAGGTCTAGGATTGGCAACATGGTGACAAGAAAATGTAGGTGAAATACAATAGTATTACAGCCAATTCCCAGACTAAGAAAGCAGACAGGTGGTGCAGGGAGGTCTCAGAGGGTAAAGGCACGTTGGAGGCGAGGTAGGTCCTTTCTCCAGCCACAGGCCTATGTGGAGGCCAGCATCTCTGAGCCACGGACTTAGTGGCATTAGAACTCCTTCCCATAGTGGAAGCAATAGAATGTTCTGGTGGTCTGCCACTGCCAGCGCTGGGTGATCTTCCTGCCGTGTGGTAGAATCCCCTGGTGGCCTTCAGCCTAGGTGAGCTATAAACAGGAGATACATGCTTTGGAGCAATAGCTGTGCCTGAGAAAGACTCGCTCTGTCCGCAGTCTCTGCCTGGAAGCTAATGTGATATCGGGGATTCACACTTCTCTAATTCTGCCCAGAAGCATTAGAAAAGTGCATCCACCTGTTCCAGAAATTGCTCTACGAGCTACTAAAATTGCCATGGGCTTCATAGGATTAACCTCAGAGAAAGAGGTGCCATCCTTGTTGAGACTGCTGAGCTGATAGCATGGCGTTTTTCAGGATTCAGACTGGGTATGTCCCCCACAGATCCAAAGGGCGAGGGGGATCAGGACCTGGCAGAAATAGAAAGCTTGTGAGGATGGAGACTTACAGGGCCCAGGAGAGCATCTACCTCTCCTGTCCAACTAATTTACAAGTCCTCACTGGAACCTTAGGGGCACATGATGATAAGCACACCGTATTTGTCTTCCAAGGCAGCACCTGCGGTTCCTCTTAATTGCAGCATGCTGGGATTACTGGTACAGCGTGCTGGGATTCGATAGTTTGGCAGTTTTCAATAGTTGAGTGAGAAGCACTTACAAAATGCATCCAGCTGCCATTAGGTACAGGCCCTGCCCCCCACCCCATAGCTTTTTATTTTTTTATATTATTGGACTACTGGATAGCAAGTGCAGGCCAGCTGCCACAAAAATAACCCTCACACTGCCAAGGACTCTTAACTATTTGCACTTGCAATAGTTTGGATTAACAAAATGTAAAAAATAGGATTTGAAGTATTTAGGCATGGATTTTATCCCTGGAAAATAGGGCTGTGAAATTGGGTACCTGTGACAGGGAGGGAAACAAATGATGAAATGGCTGTAAAGTAGAGATGTCGCGAACATAAAATTTTCAGTTCGCGAACGGCAAACGCGAATTTCCGCAAATGTTTGCGAACGGGCGGACCGGGCGAACCGCCATAGACTTCAATAGGCAGGCGAATTTTAAAACCCACAGGGACTCTTTCTGGCCACAATAGTGATGGAAAAGTTGTTTCAAGGGGACTAACACCTGAACTGTGGCAGGCTGGAGGGGGATCCATGGCAAAACTCCCATGGAAAAATTACATAGTTGATGCAGAGTCTGGTTTTAATCCATAAAGGGCATAAATCACCTAACATTCCTAAATTGTTTGGAATAACGTGCTTTAAAACATCAGGTATGATGTTGTATCGATCAGGTATTGTAAGGGTTACGCCCGATTCACAGAGACAGACCAAACTCCCTGTTTAACGCACCGCAAACAACCGCAAACTGTCCATTTGCACAACCGCAAAATCCCCATTTGCACAACCGCAAACTCCCCATTTGCACCAAGCTAGCCATGTCCCGTTCCTTGTCCTCACTGATGTCATTGAAGGTCTCTTCCTCCACCCAGCCACGTACAATACCAAGGGTCCTCGAAAGGTGACAAAAAGCCCCCTGGGACGCCTGCTGTGCTTGGTCTTCCCCCTCCTTAAAGTCACCTTCCTCCTCTGACTAATCTTCTTCAGACTACTCTCTCTGCATTGCCTCTCTCTGTGTTATTATAAGGTGTGTTAAGTAGTACTATTCCTGTCAGTTTAATCCCTGTTACGTCCGCTATCAGGGGACGTGTATATGGCATCGATTTTAGGAACCGTGAGATGGAAAAAGATGCTTGATCGGTCCCCCTACTTAAAATTTGGGGCACTGCGCGTGCAATCTAATGTGCCACCAGATAGGAGTGGTGTGTTAAGTAGTACCATTCTTATCAGTTTAATCCCTGTTACGTCCCCCTCATCAGGCCTTTTTTAGTCGAATGTATTGCCCACTGTCAGTCCCTTCGGGATCCATCCCTCATTCATCTTAATAAAGGTGAGGTAATCTAGACTTTTTTGACCTAGGCGACTTCTCTTCTCAGTGACAATACCTCCTGCTGCACTGAAAGTCCTTTCTGACAGGACACTTGAAGCGGGGCAGGCCAGAAGTTCTATCGCAAATTGGGATAGCTCAGGCCACAGGTCAAGCCTGCGCACCCAGTAGTCAAGGGGTTCATCGCTCCTCAGAGTGTCAATATCTGCAGTTAAGGCGAGGTAGTCTGCTACCTGTCGGTTGAGTCGTTCTCTGAGGGTGGACCCCGAAGGGCTGTGGCAATGCGTAGGACTTAAAAAGCTCTGTCCTCCATCAACAACACGTCTGTAAAGCGTCCTGTCCTTGCCGGTGTGGTCGTGGGAGGAGGAGGATTACTTTCACCTCTTCCCCTGTTAGATTCCCGTTGTGCTGTGACATCACCCTTATACGCTGTGTAAAGCATACTTCTTAATTTATTTTGGAACTGCTGCATCCTTTCCGAATTGCGGTAATTTGGTAACATTTCAGGCACTTTCTGCTTATACCGGGGGTCTAGTAGCGTGGACACCCAGTACAGGTCATTCTCCTTCAGCCTTTTTATACGAGGGTCCCTCAACAGGCACAACAGCATGAAAGACCCCATTTGCACAAGGTTGGATCCCGAGCTACTCATGTCCCGTTCCTCATCCTCAGTGATCTCAATGAAGGTATGTTCTTCCCCCCAGCCACGTACAACACCACGGGTACCAGATAGGTGACAACGAGCACCCTGGGACTCCTGTTGTGGTTGGTCTTCCTCCTCCTCCTCAAAGCCACATTCCTCCTCTGACTCCTCTTCCTCACAATCCTCTTCCAGCGTTGCCGCGGGTCCAACAAGCGATGCTGATAAGGCTGTTTCTGGTGGTGATGGTGACCACAACTCTTCCTCTTCACGCTCATCTACGGCCTGATCCAGCACTCTTCGCAGGGCATGCTCCAGGAAGAAAACAAATGGTATGATGTCGCTGATGGTGCCTTCGGTGCGACTGACTAGGTTTGTCACCTCCTCAAAAGGACGCATGAGCCTACAGGCATTGCGCATGAGCATCCAGTAACGTGTCAAAAAAATTCCAAGCTCCGCAGAGGCTGTCCTAGCACCCCGGTCATACAAATAGTCATTAACGGCTTTTTCTTGTTGGAGCAGACGGTTGAACATTAGGAGTGTTGAATTCCAATGTGTCGGCCTGTCGCAAATCAAGCGCCTCACTGGCATGTTGTTACGCTGCTGGATATCTGAAAAGTGCGCCATGGCCGTGTAGGAACGCCTGGAATGGCCACACACCTTCCTGGCCTGCTTCAGGACGTCCTGTAAGCCTGGGTACTTATGCACAAAGCATTGTACGATCAGATTACACACATGTGCCATGCACGGCACATGTGTCAACTTGCCCAAATTCAGTGCCGCCAACAAACTTCTTCCGTTGTCACAAACCACTTTGCCGATCTCCAGTTGGTGCGGAGTCAGCCACTGATCCACCTGTGCGTTCAGGGTGGACAGGAGTGCTGGTCCGATGTGACTCTCTGTTTTCAGTGTCAAGTGACACTGCCGTATCCGGGATGTGGAATAGTACCTGGGGAGCTGGGGGGGTGCCGTTGATGTGGAGCAAGATGCAGCAGCACAAGAGGACTCAGCCGAGGAGGTTATGGAAGAGGATGGAGTAGGAGGAGTAGAGGGGGTGGCAGCAGGCCTGCCTGCAAGTCGTGGCGGTGTCACCAACTCCTCTACAGAGCCACACATTCCATGCTTGGCAGCCGTCAGCAGGTTTACCCAATGCGCAGTGTAGGTGATATACCTGCCCTGACCATGCTTTGCAGACCAGGTATCAGTGGTCAGATGGAACCTTGCCCCAACACTGTGTGCCAGACATGCCATTACTTCCTTTTGCACAATCGAGTACAGGTTGGGGATTGCCTTTTGTGCAAAGAAATTTTGGCCGGGTACCTTCCAGTGCGGTGTCCCAATAGCTACAAATTTTTGGAACGCCTCAGACTCCACCAGCTTGGTAAAAGCTGGCGGGCTAAGAGTTCAGACAAGCCAGCTGTCAGATGCCGGGCAAGGGGGAGACTTTGTGACATTGGCTTCTTATGCTCAAACATGTCCTTGACAGACACCTGACTGTGGGCAGATGAGCAGGAACTGCTCAAGGCGAGAGACGGAGTGGCGGATGGTTGAGAGGGATCAAGGAGGACAGCAGTGGTTGACGTGGCTGAAGATGCTTTGTGATGTGCAATCATGTGCCTTCGCAAAGCAGTTGTACCTAGGTGGGTGTTGGACTTCCCACGACTCAGTTTCTTTTGGCACAGGTTGCAAATGGCATCGCTGTTGTCAGAGGCAGACACACCAAAAAAATGCCACACTGCTGAGCTCTGCAATGACGGCATTCTGGTGGAGCCAACAGCATGCGTTGATTGGCGTGCTGTCTGGCTGACCCCGGGTGCCGATGCATGCTGTCTGACTGTGCCACTAGCTCCTTGGGACGACCTCCCCCTGCTTCCAACTCGTCTCCTCCTCCTCCTCTCTGTCTCCCCATCTGAACTTTCCCCCTGTTCTTCTTCTCTTCTAGTGTGCACCCACCTGACATCCACGGACGCATCGTCATCATCAACCGCTTCACTTGTATCTGACAACTCAGCAAAGGAAGCAGCAGCGGGTACAACATCATCATCATCACACCGTACGTCCATGTGTGTAATGCTGCCTGACTGAGACATATCCCTGTTATCTACATCCTCTGGCAATAATGGTTGCGCATCACTCATTTCTTCCAACTGATGTGTAAATAACTCCTCTGACAGATCAAGTGAAGTGGCTGTGGTGCTAGAGTTGGTGGTGGCGGCAGGCAGGCGAGTGGTAACTTTAGAGGTGCCCGAAGCTAAGCTGGAGGAGGATGGTGCGTCAAGGTTCCGAGTGGAAGCTGTAGAAGATTGGGTGTCCTGTGTTAGCCAGTCAACTATGTCCTCAGAACTTTTCGAGTTCAGGGTACGGGGCCTCTGAACACTGGGCATTATTCTAGGGCCAAAGGGAATCACAGCACCACAATGGCCCTTGTGGGGTGGCCTGCCTCTGCCTGTCATTTTTTTTTCGATTAGTGGTACTATGCGTGCAAGCTACTGTGACAACAGATATGACTGGCACTGTGCACTGGCAGAAGTTGGCAGAGTAGACGCTGTAGGCCTGACACACACGCTTGCAGACAACTAACTGCTATTCAATCTATTACAGTCAAAATTGTATTTTTTTTTTTAAATGTACACTACTGTTACACCAGATATGAGTTGCACTGGTGTGACACTGTGCCCTGGCAGGCCCTGAAATGCACATGTGTGAAGGAAACTGACTGCTATTATTTCACAGTCAAATTTCTATGGTTTTTTTTAATGTACACTACTGTTACACCAGATATGAGTTGCACTTGTGTGACACTGTGCCCTGGCAGGCCCTGAAACGCACACGTGTGAAGGAAACTGACTGCTATTATTTCACAGTCCAATTTCTATGGTTTTTTTTTAATATACACTACTGTTACACCAGATATGAGTTGCACTTGTGTGACACTGTGCCCTGGCAGGCCCTGAAACGCACACGTGTGAAGGAAACTGACTGCTATTATTTCACAGTCAAATTTCTAGTTTTTTTTTTTTAAATGTACACTACTGTTACACCAGATATGAGTTTATGAGTTGCACTGGTGTGACACTGTGCCCTGGCAGGCCCTGAAATGCACACGTGTGAAGGAAACTGACTGCTATTATTTCACAGTCAAATTTCTAGGTTTTTTTTTTTAATGTACACTACTGTTACACCAGATATGAGTTGCACTGGTATGACCCTGTGCCCTGGCAGGCCCTGAAATGCACACGTGTGAAGGAAACTGACTGCTATTATATTACAGTCAAAAAAGTTTTTTTTTTTTAAATGCAAGCTATTGTGACACCAGATATGAGTGGTGGCACTGGGCAAGTGGGCACAGTATACGCTGTGAGCCTGACACACACGCTGGCAGGCAGGCAACTGCAATTAGATTACACAGGGAAAAAAAAGCAGACTGATGTTCTAGCCCTAAAAAGGGCTTTTTGGGGTGCTTTCCTTACAGCAGAGATCAGATGAGTCCTTCAGGACTGTAGTGGACACTGAATACACTAGCCTAGCTATCGATTTCCCTATTAAATCAGCAGCAGCTACACTGTCCCTCCTCTCACTAAGAATGCAGCTTCTGGGGGGGGGGGGGGGGGGGGGCTTTGGAGGTTGCTCACTGAACACCAGTGAGCTTACCTGACCAAGTTTGTAGCAGCCTATGACTATGCACTGTTCTGCGGCCTATCTGCTCTGGGGGTCTGTGGCAGGGAGAAGCAGCCGATCTCCAGGCCTGGAGCTCTCATCGTGTCTGCACCTCATATCTACAGCCCCGTTTCCCCCCCTTTGGACCGGTGGGGGTTATCCCGGTCCCCACCAGGGAAAGGCTAAAGTAACCCACAAGGTTAAATGGCCACTACTCACCCTGACAAAACGAGCCATCATGTCACAGCTAAGATGTCCGCCACTCCGACAGAGCAATCAAGCCCACACTGGGAAGCTAGGTTCCATGCTGCCTGTGATGTGCCATGCAGCCTTCTGGAATTGGATTGAATCACAGCAGAGGGCTTTGCTACTCACCTCACCTAGGATGGAAGAGATCTCCAGAGGTGCCCCAGCATTGTGCTCTCCTTCGGAACAAAGAGCCAGGGGGGATGGCATGCCAAACAGCTGCCCACGACTGAACAGGACCGATCCCAGAACCTCACAGGTTACTTATACTGAAGCTGGAGGACGACCAGGCATCTTCTTCCCTAGTGGACTGGGCTCGGGGAGCAAGGGTGCTGAGGCGCCGACCTGCTGACCCTCGTGGTCTGAGCAATCCTCTGGTGCACCCAGCAGGCGGTGGAAGCACTACTAAGCGGCAAATGGATGCGAGTAGAGACGACCACTCTCTGAAGCATGTCAGAGGAATTGGCTAAAACATCTCTGCTGCTGAGAATCTTAAATGCCCTTGTTATGAGGTGTAGTCAGTTGTCTAGCATTTAACAGCACTCACTAAGAGGTTATTTAGTCTACTTATTTCTAGTTTTGATATTCTGATTCACACATGTTGATCTATAACTGGTGGTGTTAATCCCCTTACCCCTCTTCAGTTCAAGCATGTGTATTCAAACTTACGAACACTCTCAACATGTCTGATGATTTCCCTATGCCATGCTTTTCACTTATATCAAGACAAGTTTACCTAGCATGATTGTTTTATATTTTAAAAATATGCAGTTCCTCTTGACATTTTGTTTCATAACTCTAAGTCTGTATTCCAACGTTTTGTATTGCACCATATGTCATTGTCACTACGTGTATGTTCACTGCACTTCAAAAATAAAGAATTAAAAAAAAAAGAATGCAACTTCCGAATGAATCTAAAATGGATGCTGTCCAGGAGGTGGGAGGGTCTGGGAGAGAGGGGCTGCTGCTGATTGACTGGAATGTGTCTGCTGACTGTGAGGAACAGGGTCAAAGTTTACTCAATGATGATGAATAGGGGGCGGACTGAACATCGCATATGTTCGCCCGCTGTGGCGAACGCGAACAAGCTCTGTTCGACGGAAACTATTCACCAGCGAACTATTCGGGACATCTCTACTGTAAAGCTATTTCTGGCACTAAATCTGCTGTGAAAAATCAATTTCAAGATAAAAAAAATCACAAAAATGTAAAACCATGTAAAACAAGCATGTCAAACTCAAAGACTAACACGGGCTAAATAAACAAGGTTTAAGTTTATGTGGGCAGCAAAAAAATTTAAATTTCAGAAATTTAAAAATCAGAAATCTGTCTCAGCTGAACCATTATCTTTGATCTTTCTGAGGTTAAGCACCATAGAACATTATCAATTGTTGTAGGTGGAGTTAACCCATGTCGTTAGGTGTGCTATCATGTAGGGATTTACTTATCCATAATTCTTTTAACTATTGTCATCACTGGTTTAGCAGTTGTCTTATCTCCCCCCTCTTGTTACAGCTATTAGTGATATATAATACAGTATCACTTCTATTACTTGGGAATACACTGATGTTATATTGTAGCAAAACAGTATTGCTTCAGCATTAGTGTTATTATGTAAACACTTTTACAGCTTATATAAGTGGTCACAGAGTTTTACTCGCTGTATAGTCTCCACTCACTCCTGCTGTTCATATTATTATTCTTTTCTATATTTTTATTCTAGATTTATTTATTAAAAGTTACTTTTTAAGCCTATAATCTTCTCAGCAAATCATACACAGGTAGAATGGCATTTATTTCTTTTTTTGTTTATTCTCTACGATATTCATAGAAACGTAGGTTTATTTAGAAAAGTACAGTATTAAAAAAGTGCCTAACACTGAACGTCCTCACACTCCCTCAAATTAATAACTCAAATTAATACACTGCCCTCCCCCCAATTTAACACACTGCCTCCGTCGCACCACTCTAATACACTGGCCCCCTGTATTTGTCCCTCTCCCGCCCTTAACCCCTTAAGGACACATGACATGTGTGACATGACATGATTCCCTTTTATTCCAGAAGTTTGGTCCTTAAGGGGTTAAATTAATACACAGCCCCTCTCCTCAATTCAATACACTGGCGCCCTCCTTCCCCCAAATTAATACACTGGCCCCTTCCCTCCCCAATATACTGTCACTCCCTCAAATTAATACACTGCCCCCTCCCCAATTTACCACACTACAAAGAAGGATCCCCAAAGCCCCTCTTCTCCTACTTTAAAGAAAGCTGCCTGTCCTGTAATTCTATCTCTGCTCTTCTCTGCAAACAGGCCAGATGCTTCTCTGCAAACAGGCCAGGAGGGAAGGGGGGTGGATGGCCTGCTCTGCAGACAGACAGCCACTCTGCCCTGTGGTGTATCCTGGTTTTGTGCTGCCCTAGGCACACACTAACAGACACACACACTCACTCACTGACACACACTCACTCACTAACAGACACACACACACACACACTAACAGACACACACACTAACACACACACACTAACAGACACACACACTCACTCACACTCACTCACATAACACACTTACTTTTTTTTTAATTCATCCCCCCCAGCCTCCCTACCTTTGGGAATGCTGTGGGGGGGGTTCTCCCTTTCCCTGGGGTCCAGTGGGGCTGCTGGGTGGCCGGGCGGGCGGCGATGGCGAGGGAGCACTGATTAGTGAGCTCTCTGCTCAGCTCCCTCGCGCGACGCAGAGTGATGCCGGGAGCCGGCATATGTCGTCATATTCCGGCTCCCGGCATCACTCTGTGTTGCGCGAAGGGGTTGAGCAGAGACCTCATGGGAAAGTGCTCCCTCGCCAGCGCCGCCCGCCCGCCCCACTGACTGGATTTTTAGTTAGCCACCAGGCTAAGAAGACATTTGCCCTGGGCATTTGGGGGTGGCTTTTTACGTCCGGCTAATACGTCCCTCACTCTGCCCTCTTGTGACCATGGGAGGGAAGACAAGGATCAAACAGGAAATATCTTTCCTGTTTTGCGACTGGTTGCAGCCACAGCACAAAGTGGCCCCAGGGCCGGTGGGCCGCAAATATATTCATTGTGGGCCATATGCGGCCGGTGGGCCGCAAGTTTGACATGCTTGATGTGAAAGAACAGATATGTAACATAATGTTATGCATTTTGCAGACTTGAATATACCACTTTTCATTGAAGTAGTTTGTTGTTTACTTAAAGTAACACACTAGGCATCAACACAATTTCAGTGAATTTGGTAGATTTTGGCCACCTATTAACACTCTTTTCTTTCTCCACATTCAAATGATTTGCTACTTCCTGCAGCATAACACCAACTTAGCCACACCTACAATTTTTTTAAAAATGTCTTCCTGATTGAAAGGTACACCGTGAGTGACTTATCCTACTCAAAACTAATTACTCTCCTCGTATTATCTCTATAGTATTTTAACCCCTTAAGGACCGAGGACGGTTCAGGACCGTCATCGGCATTTTTGCATTGCCGACCGAGGACGGTCCTGAACCGTCCTAACGGTCCAATGTACTTACCCGATCGCCGTCGTTCCCCCGGCGGCGATCGGCGGTGCTCCCGTTGTGGGGAGACTGCCTGCAGCCCAGACAGTCTCCCCATGGCGGATTAGGACCCCTGTGGCCATGTGATCGCCCAACAGGGCGACCACATGGTCACAATAGGTGTCCTAGTCTCTGCCTGCAGGGGGACTGTCTGTGCTGACAGGCAGTCTCCCTGCTTAGTGTAAAATCATAAAAAAAATAAAGTTTAAAGTTAATAAATAAAAATAATAATTATATATGTGTATATATATATATGATATATAGACGTATATTATATATATATAATATACGTCTAAATATCATATATATAATGTCATACTAAGTGTATTTTTATATTAATATGTACATATATTAATATAAAAATACACTTATAATTAAATTACACACGTGTATATATATAATATATATAATAACTATATATATTGTATATATATTATTATAAACTACAAATAATAAGTAATTTAAATTAAACTAAAAAAATTAAAAATAATAATAAAAATTAAAAAAAAAATTATATATCTATACGAAATGTTATTCTAACTGTATTTTGATATTAATATATATATATTTATTTCAAAATACACTTAGAATGAAATTGTATATATATCTATGTATATATAAATAAATAAAAAGAATACGAACTATTCATATGTCCAAATACAAAATTACATAAATAATTATATAAATATACACGTAGACTTCAAATATATAAATATGCATATATATTTAAATTCTACGTGCGTATTTATGTAATATTTTTACATAATTAAGTTATTTTATTGATTGCAATTTAAGGGACCTGCCTGCCAACCCAGGCCGAAAGTCCAGATAATTTAATTTGCTATCACTGTATTTTACCCTGTAACGTTCTACGACACCCTAAAACCTGTACATGGGGGGTACTGTTTTACTCGGGAGACTTCGCTGAACACAAATATTAGTGATTCAAAACAGTAAAACATATCACAGCGATGATATTGTCAGTGAAAGTGACTTTTTTTGCATTTTTCACACACAAACAGCACTTTTACTGATGATATAATTGTTGTGATACATTTTCCAGTTTTGAAACACTAATATTTGTGTTCAGCAAAGTCTCCTGGGTATAACAGTACCCCCCATGTACAGGTTTTATAGCGTTTTTGAAAGTTACAGGGTCAAATATATGGGTCATATTTTTACATTGAAAATGGCCAGGTTGGTTACGTTGCCTTTGAGAGCGTATGGTAGCCCAGGAATGAGAATTACCCCCATGATGGCATACCATTTGCAAAAGTAGACAACCCAAGGTATTGCAAATGGGGTATGTCCAGTCTTTTTTAGTAACCACTTAGTCACAAACACTGGCCAAAATTAGCGTTCAATTTAGTTTTTTACTTTTTTCACACACAAACAAATATGAACGCTAACTTTGGCCAGTGTTTGCGACTAAGTGGCTACTAAAAACGTCTGGACATACCCCATATTGAATACCCTGGGTTGTCTACTTTAAAAAAAATATGTACATGTGGGGTGTTATTTAGCGATTTATGACAGATAATAGTGTTACAATGTCACTATTGATACATTTTAAAAATATAGGTTTTGAAACCGCAATATCCTACTTGTACCTATAGCCCTATAACATGCAAAAAAATAGCAAAAAGCATGTAAACACTGGGTATTTTTAAACTCAGGACAAAATTTTGAATCTATTTAGCAGTTTTTTTCATTCGCTTTTGTAGATGAGTAAAAGATTTTTTACATAAAAGTAAAAAAACATGTATTTTTTTCAATTTTTCATCATATTTTTTCATTTTTTAAAAATTAAATTACATGAGATTATATAAATAATGGTATGTAAAGAAAGCCCCTTTTGTCGTGAAAAAAACAATATATAATTTGTATGGGAACAGTAAATGAGAGAGCGGAAAATTACAGCTAAACACAACCACCACAAAAGTGTCAAAAAGATGCCTGGTCGCAAATGTACAACATCGCAAAAAAAGTCCGGTCCTTAAGGGGTTAAAACCATATCAAGGGGAGAGGTAGCAAATAATAACAAAGAGAACAGTGATTGGCTGTGAGATGGACTAATGTCAGCAACCCAACTTATAAAGATCTATTATTGTCTGTGCTATATAAGTAGAGTATATCTAATAAAGGAATTTGCCTTGTAAAAATAAATGTTGGTAAAAGGAGTGGGATTATATTGCAGATTTAAAAAAAACAAAAACATTTTTTAGCATAACTAGAAATTTTAATTAAGAGAAACATACACCATGAGTAATATGAGGCCAAAACCTAAAAAAACACTTTTAAGTTGTGTTGGTGTCCTTCAATTAATGTCCTTATATTTTTGAAATGTACTTCATATATGTTTTGGCTAATTGTTGATTATGTCATCAAGTTCAACAATTAAACTGTATTCGCAATACAATAACTTGTGGTTATTTAAAACCTACTTTTAAAAATATAGGTCAAAAGAGTAAAGCTGTTATCATTATAAACAAGAAAATAAATCCTAACAATCTAAAAAATAAAATTACTTATCCCATTATTTTAATAAGACAAAGAAGGTCTTGATAGTATTAATGGGTGGTCTTTAAGCTTCTCTTTTTGCATGTCATGATATTCTATATGCTCTTATTCAGTATACGCTCAGCAATTATAATAATTATTATTAGCATTCATATAGCTCCAATATATTCCACAGCACTTTTTTTAAATATAGATAACTGGGAAGATAATGAATGTCCACCCCAGTGAATTATTCATTATTATGGACCTGCTACCTGGGCTGAAGATGGCCCTTATGGTTATTGAGCCCCCATATACATTCTCAATTTTACAATAAGATTATAGGCGGAGGTTGAGATAATACCCAATGAGACAGCTGAAGCACTTAAACCCCTGGCGAAACAAAATACCCATATGAGGTCAGCCATTTATCAAAATAGATAAGCCCTTGATTATTTATTAGCAGTAGAAGGAGGTGTGTGCGGAAAGTTTAATTTAAGTAATTGTTGTCTACAGATAGAAGACAAAGGACAAGCTGTGATTGTCTTTACTAGTCACATGGTTAAATTGACACACATACCTACTCAGATCTGGAACGGGTATAACCCAGGTAGTTGGTTCAGAAGCTGGTATGAACAGTTTGGATGGTAAAGGAACTGGTTGGATAAGTGGTAGTTATCATCGTCTTATGTCTCTTACTACCCTGCTTGATTCCTTTTAGTAATACGGTCTGTATTGTTATCAAGAATACTATTGAGAGGAAGATGGCAGCCCATGTAATGACCATCTGGAGATATGAACCTCTATCCCAGAGAGAAGTAACTTGTAATCAGGTAGTTAAGCTTACATAGGAACTTCTAGGGTTAAGTTTAAAAATATTCTATAGTTGCTCCTGTTGTGTATTTACCTGAGTGGTATTGGCAAAGTATGGTAAGTGATGCATCTGGAATACATAGTTTCAGGAGCATCAAAGGGGGGAGTGTAAGGGGATCACAGCTAGGCCTAAAATATAGTAGGCCTAAAATCTCTACATGGCATATACAAGCACATGTATCTGTTAGTTAGTTACACGTAGTCAGGAAACTGTCATCAATGTACTGAGCATGTACAAGAACTGAAAGCACATTCCATTCTCTCCCAAGTTCCATACTGCCTGTCCATATACGGTAATCCTGTGTATCATGTTTGCTGATTGGTGTAAGGGTACAGATGGGGGATGTATAGTCTATAAAATGTCTGTACTCCATGTGCTCAGTGCTCAGACATTTTGGACATGAGTTCAGATGAGACCCGATCGGTGAAAATAAAGATCTTTGCTTCCTGAACTGACCTGCGTCCGGACTCTCTGTGCGTGGCTTCTTCAGAGTTATATTACATTTCTATGTTAATTTTGATTCTTTGGTGCCGGTTCTGTAATTCAACGATAACCACAATTGTAAAAGGTAAGAAATAGGTGAACCATGCTTCAAGTAAATCCAACAAGGAAATTAGTTTTCAATAAATAAATTCTGCATTCAGTAAATGTTTAGTAATGCAGTAAAAATACAGGCCATGTATGTGGAAAGATAGAAACAAAAATCATATATATGCTTAAAATCTATAACACGGTAAGAAGGGGGACGAGAAAAAAACTAAACAAAATCTAACTGGACACTGGACGAGTTAGGCTACAAAAATAGCAATAAAGGCAACATAGCTTTGCAGTTATACTTACAGGGTTCAAAAGGCCATGTTTTTATACAAATTCTTTTTTGTTTTCGGAGGATTTCTGGCACTGACTTTGTCAGCTGTGTTGTGCTTAACTAACCCAGCAGACAAAAGTAAATCATTTCAGTATTGTTTTATGTTCCATTTTTATCTGTACACTATTGTACTGATGACAAAGAAGATGGTAGTTATTTAGCGAGGAAATCTAAGCTTCTTTTTTTCTCAAATGAGCAGTCTTCGTTGGGATTCTAACATATCAATAAATTAAAAATGCAGGGCAACATACAGACAGATTGCAGCTCGCTTTGGAAAGCCACAGTCAAAAGACAAAAACAGAATTCATAGTATTCTAAAAATGTTACATAATTGTGCTTGGGAAATGGGCCAAAAATAAAAATCAGTCGGTTTAAAAAAAGTATGTCAAGATGGTATTCATCTATCTACAACATTGTCTTCTAACCCTCAGAGTATTTTTCCTCTCTACTTCTTTCATTGTAAATGCTTCAGAAAGTCGGAGAACAAAAGCACTTAGCAAATATTAAAGTGCCCGGAGGGGATTATTCTCTGAATCTGTAAAACTATCAGGTGCTCGGTGACTGAATGTGAGTTTCTAAAGAAGCAGCATATTATTCAAACCTTGGGCCTGATTAAAACACAAAATACCATCAGCTTGATCCATTTATCTCTTCACTTTAACTCTATATTCACTTCATTACCCATGGCTATTAATGTTCTACACAATCTAAATGTAATATTATATTATGTAGCAATTTTATGCTCTTCTGGATTTCCTTATTAGTTTTTCTCCTTCTTAAATGATTACTGCATGCAATAAGAATAAAGACTGCAATATCATTACAATGCATGCATGTTTAGTTAAGAATACAGCAGACAAAATACATGGTTGATTTTCTAAAAGATAATCTAAAATATTTTTTTCAAACAAAACAAAAAAAACAAACCAATAAACAAATTTAATCCATGACGCTGTTCAGTACCGAAAAATTTGCCTAAGCAATTCAGGCAGCTAAAAAAACAGGAAAAAGATGTCTATGACTGGGCTGATATGCATAAATGGTTACAATATTACCTGATATAATGTCTACTCAATATCAGTCATTTTTGCAATGAGAATTCTGAGTTGCCAAAATTAGTTTATATATATATATACACGGATAAAAAAAATAGAAAGTGCATTTTCTATTTGACTATATATTTTATATATATTTGACTATATTTCTGTTCAACCATAATTCACCTCTTTCATATTAAGTGCACCCACACTTATTATATATCATTTTATTCAGGAGAAATGGGCTTTCATGTAACATCAAAATATTTAGCTATGAAACATAATTTAATATGAATAAAATATAAAAAAAATTGAGAAATTAAGAAATGTTGTTATTTTTGTAGTTCTGCATGACATTTTAACTGTCAATGTCATAATACTGTTTGCTTTTACTGCAATAAAATACACATATTTGTATTCAGCGATGTCTCACATGTAAAACATTAACCCCTATGTACAGGTTTTATGGTGTTTTGGGAAGTTACAGTGTCAAATATAGCATGTTACATTTTTCAGTTTTTTCATATTGAAATTCATCAGATTGGTTCCGATGCCTTTTAGACTGTTCGGTAGCCCTGGAATGAGAATTACCCCCATGATGGCATACCATTTGCAATAGTATACAACCCAAGGTATTGCAAATGGGGTATGTCCAGTCTTTTTTAGTAGCATCTTAGTCACAAATGCTGGCCAAAGTTAGCGTTAATATTTGTATGTGAAAAATGCAAAAAACTAATTTGAAAGCCAATTTTGGCCAGTGTTAGTGAATAAGTGGTTACTAAAAAAGACTGGACATACCCCATTTGCTATAACTTGGGGTGTCTACTTTTGCAAATGGTATGCCACCATGGGGGTAATTCTTATTCCTGGGCTACCATATGGTCTCAAAGGCAACATAACCAATCTGGCAAAAAAAAGGAAAGTTTAAACCTTATATTTGACTCAGTAACTTTTGAAAACACTATGAAACCTGTACATGGGGGGTACTGTTATACTTGGGAGACTTCGCTGAACACAAATATTAGTGTTTAAAAACAGTAAAACGTATCGCAATAATTATATCGTCAGTGAAAGTACAATATGTGTTTAAAAAATTTAAAAAACTGCATTTTTACTGACGATATCAACGTTGTGATATGTTTTACTGTTATATTAAACACTAATATTTGTATTCAGCTAAGTCTCCTGAGTAAAACAGTATCCCCCATTTGCAGGTTTTATGGTGTCCTGAAAAGTTACAGGGTTAAATACAGGGCTTGCTAGCCAAATTCTCTGGACTTTCTGCCTGGGTTGTTGGGCAGGTTGTTGGGCAGGTCCCTCAGATTGTAATTAATAAAATAACTTAATAATGTAAAAATATTATATAAATATATTCGTAGAATTTAAATATATATGTATATATATATATTATTAAATAATTTTTATTTATATAATATATGTATTTATAACGCCATTCTTAATGTATTTTGAATTTAATATATATGCATAGTAATATCAAAATACAGTTATAACAAATTAATAATTAATAATTACACATATATATATATAAATATATATATATATATATATATATACACATATATATATGTATAATATATGTATATATACAATTAACGTAATTCTAAGTGTATTTTAATATATAGATATATATATATATATATTTATATATATATATATATATATGTATAAATTTTTTGGATGGATATATATCTATCTCTCTCTCTCTCTCTCTCTCTCTCTCTATATATATATATATATATATATATATATATATATATATTAATATTAAAATACACTTTTATTAATGATGTATGTATGTGTATATAAAAGTACTTAGATCATATATGTATATATATATATATATATACATATATATATATATATATATATGATCTAAGTACTTTTTATTTTATTTAAAAACTGTTTAATAACTTTTAATAACTTTATAAACTTTTTTGCAGGCATTAGGAGGACTGCCCGAGAGTTCAGGCAGAGGGGACGACAGCAGGGACGTTCTTTGCCGCATGCGGACATTTAGGACCACCCCAAAAGGGACAGCATAAAACACCCGCCGTCCTTAAGGGGTTAAGTGAATAAAAATAAATTTAAGTTGAAAATGAGATATGAATTGTTGACATAATGGCATACCTTAACGAATTATGGTATGATGTAATAAATACTGCAGTAGGTAAAAATGTATGAGCTGTTGAACAGGGGGATGAAGCGTACATGCAAAATGCAACTGTAACAATGTGTTGGTGTGTTTTAGGCAGGCATTGTTTAAAGGGACACAGATCACTTCAGCTCATTGAAGTGGTCTGTGTGCATATTTCCAGGTTCCTTGTTAAATATTAATTATTGCAGTTATTAGAGAAACTGGAACCATTACTATCCGGGGTTAACTCCAACTCTAGTGGCTGTCTGCCAGAAAGCCACTAGAGGGACTTCTGAGTCATTAGGAAACTTTTGGTTGCCTAACCGACGATGGCTGCCCTCACCCTATGCTTGAGGATGTCAAGCGTCACCCGAAACTCAATGCCATGACTTAATGACTTAATGTAATTTGTGTAGTGCATATATGAATTGACCACTTGGTAAAGATTAGATGACTGAAGGGGTAGTGTGAATTGAATAGGAATGTGAAACGGAGCAGATGGTTTACTATATCATTGATCCTTTGATTAATCAAAAGCTCTGTAAGGTGTGAGAAGTCACACATAAGTGGCCTGGAAGTTTAGTTTCAATGTAAACTTAAGTCATATGGCCTCTACCTGCTAATTGATGAGTGGATTTCTCTAAAATGTTAATGATCATTAACTTTCAAGAAAAAAGGAAAAACAAGCCTTGTGTTCCAGTATCATATCCACATGAAATAAACATTAATATTTAACCAGAGAATAATAATTAAGCCTCATTTGTGTTATATTTGGAATGTGACCGGCACAATCTTCTAATCAAGCCCAAACGATATTTACATAACCATATGGGAAGGGATTAGGATGTCTGCTATATTGGGTGACAAGTAAGAAGTGTAACATATCTATGCAATGGAAAAATGTTAACCAGTTCATAGATGCAATTATTATTTCTGTGGCAAGTACATAAGAGGAGATAGAACCAAATGTTTCCATTTGGATTGATGTTGGTTGCCACTTATAGTTACTGTAGGTATGCCTTGTCACCATCTCTGGGCGAGGCTTGATAATCCACAGGGCATATCTGTAATGATGCTGGAGTGTGCATTGTACTTGCTTGAGGAGCCAGAATCTAATTCCAAGTTAGTCACCATCTTTCTTACCAGAGACCCCCTGGGGCAGAAGTTTTACTTTGAAAAGCTGAGTAAGTGATTAGGACTTCTGTTATTTTATCCCTTTAGTTTTTTTCTGTTGTTGTTGGTGTAAATAATTTGTTTATCATCTATTTTTTGTATGCACTGTGACTATTTTTTGCTTATAATAAATATTCCTTTATTAAGTTCTGCCTTTGTCTGGTAAAGAATCAAGTTACCTGAAAAGACTAATTAGTATTTTGCAATTACATAGATATTGTGCTAAGTTACATTGGGTGGGTTTTATTATTAAGTTACCTGGGGGACCAAGGCACCCCATTTATAAATTGTCTTGGTCGTGGCAGCGTTAAAATAATAATAGTTATATATTATGCTTAAGTGTGGATGGTGTTAAGGGGGATTTTATAATTATTTCTGGTCTAGTGCAGACAAATAGGGAACTTTAACCCATTCACCCCCACAACTACCTCTCGCACACTCTTGAAGTAGGGTGCGTTCGTGACAACCAGCATCAATCATAGCTAGTAATTGGAGGTGACATACCACTTTCTAATTGTTACAGAAAGCCCTGGACCAAAAGTGCTATTTTCACCATCCTGTGGGCCCCTCCCACCAAGCAAATGGAGGCTATTTGAGCACCTAGGATGCCAGACAACCAGTTGTGATAGCACCATGGTAGAAACTAAAAAGAGACACAGAAGTTCAACACAGCCATATGCAATTGTATACCAGTTATAAACTTAGTCATGGCCTTCAAAATATTCAATTGGGTGGTGATTAAACACCATATGGACAATTAGTGCACTATTTGGACTGAGGGTAACTGAGAGCATGAGTTATCAGGGGATACCATGGTTTATGGGGACACAATGGGGGCAGGGCAGAAGCCCCATTCTCAGAGTGCCTTGGCTGAAAGGGATTCAGGGGACTTGGATGCGCCCAGGAGGCTTCATTCTTTGGTATTGTTAATCGCCCCCTGCAGGGTGAATACACATTTTGTACCAAATAAATATGTGCATGTTTTCCCAATAAAGTACACTTGTTTCACCCTTTATCAAGTCTTGACGGATGCTTGGGTGATCTGTTATGATCTCTCTGAGTATTCTGTGGAACAAAGGAGGGAAACTAGTTGAGATGCTCAAACTGAGTACAGGGGTTCCGCTACACTACTTCTTTATCTTACAGTTCCCTTTGCATAGGATTAGGTTTGGATTAGGGATTAAAATTAAAGATAAAGCTTAGATTTTGTGATAAGTATTCTGCTAAATTTATGTTTAGGATTAAGCTTAGAATTAATTTTAAGATTTGGATTAGGTTTCAGATTAGGCTTTGAATTGAAACCACTAAAATAATCTTTCTGCTGAAATCAACAAGGGAATTTCTATACTGACAGCATACGTACTCTACTGCTAGTGTTAGGTAGGATTAAGAATAAGGTTAGGCATTGAATTATGGTATGGGTTAAGATTGATATTTATAATTAGGATTAGATTATAAGTGGAGTTTCGTTTGGTTTAAAATTAAGGTTTGGTTTAGAATTAGGGGTAGGATTAATTGTTACTTTGCAAAGTTATACATATGAGGTGTTGTCGTACTCAGAAGATGGTGCTGAATATAGTAAAGATAATGTTATTACAGCAGTACCTATGAGATCTAAATGCTTATGTAAAAATTTAAAAATAAAAGTGAATATCCCAAACTTTGAAAAGAAAATTGTGAAAATAGAACCCCAATAAAGCGCCCCCATGGTGACCGCATTTGCAAATGGTATGTATGTATTAAGTAAATTAAAAATGGGAACTACTAAAACTCCCCAAAATGCACACAATCAATTTGCCATTTTTGTTTAAAGGACCACTCTAGTGCCAGGAAAGCATACTCGTTTTCCTGGCACTAGAGTGCCCTGAGGGTGCCCCCACCCTCAGGGACCCCCTCCCGCCCGGCTCTGGAAAGGGGAAAAGGGTTAAAACTTACCTTTTTCCAGCGCTGGGCGGGGAGCTCTCCTCCTCCTCTCCGCCTCCGTTCCTCCCCGTCAGCTGAATGCGCACGCGCGGCAAGAGCTGCGCGCGCATTCAGCCGGTCACATAGGAAAGCATTCATAATGCTTTCCTATGGACGCTTGCGTGCTCTCACTGTGATTTTCACAGTGAGAATCACGCAAGCGCCTCTAGTGGCTGTCAGTGAGACAGCCACTAGAGGATTAGGGGGAAGGCTTAACTAATTGATAAACATAGCAGTTTCTCTGAAACTGCTATGTTTATAAAACAATTGGTTAACCCTAGCTGGACCTGGCACCCAGACCACTTCATTAAGCTGAAGTGGTCTGGGTGCCTAGAGTGGTCCTTTAAAAAAAACAGCATTGCGCAGGTTATAAATTCGGGATTGTATTTATTTTCCAGAAACATGAAAATGGTATGTGATGGGCAGGGCCATCTATAATATGATTAGGACCCTGGGCAATGCATTTTCTTGGGCCCCCTGGGTCCTGCCCTTCCTATCCCTCCCCCCCCAATTACGCCCAATGCGCAATCACACTGACAGACGTACTGGCACATACAGACACAGACACAGACAGACATTAAAACATTCACAGATACACACTGACACACAAATATATACTGGCAGACATACTGACACACACACACACACACATACATACACACACAGACACATACACTGGCAGATATACTGACACACACAGACACATACACTGACAGATGTATTGACACACACAGGCATACTGACACACACACACACAGGCATACTGACATACACATAGACACACGTATTGGCACATACACACAGACAGACATTAAAACATTCACAGATACATACTGACACACACATACACTGACACCCAAATATATACTGGCAGACATACTGACACACACACAGACATACATACATACATACACACACACAGACACATACACTGACAGATATCCTGACACACACAGACACATACACTGACAGACGTATTGACACACACACACACACAGACAGATATACTGACACAGACACATACACTGACAGACGTATTGACACCCCCACACACACACACACAGACAGACATACACACACAGACACATACACTGACAGATAGAAACATAGAAACATAGAAACATAGAATGTGACGACAGATAAGAACCATTCGGCCCATCTAGTCTGCCCAGTTTTCTAAATACTTTCATTAGTCCCTGGCCTTATCTTATAGTTAGGATAGCCTTATGCCTATCCCACGCATGCTTAAACTCCTTTACTGTGTTAACCTCTACCACTTCAGCTGGAAGGCTATTCCATGCATCCACTACCCTCTCAGTAAAGTAATACTTCCTGATATTATTTTTAAACCTTTGTCCCTCTAATTTAAGATTATGTCCTCTTGTTGTGGTAGTTTTTCTTCTTTTAAATATAGTCTCCTCCTTTACTGTGTTGATTCCCTTTATGTATTTAAATGTTTCTATCATATCCCCCCTGTCTCGTCTTTCCTCCATGCTATACATGTTAAGATCCTTTAACCTTTCCTGGTAAGTTTTATCCTGCAATCCATGAACCAGTTTAGTAGCCCTTCTTTGAACTATACTGACACACAGACACATACACTGACAGACGTATTGACACACACAGACATACATACACACACAGACACATACACTGACAGACGTATTGACACACACACACACACACAGACATACATACACACACATACACTGACAGATATACTGACCAAGCACATACACTGACAGATATACTGACAAACACAGACATATACACTGACACACACAGACACATACACTGACAGAAGTATTGACACACACACAAAGGCATACTGACACACACACAGGCATACTGACATACACATAGACAGACATACTGACACACACAGGCCTACTGACATACACACACACATACAGACACACACAGACATACTTACACACACAGACATACTTACACACAAGCATACATTTAGCCACCCTCCAGGTTCTTACCTTTTCCTGGAGAGTGGTTTCCCTGGGGTCCAGTGGCAGGCTGAGGCAGATGGGAGTTCTCCTCTGGAACTCCCCTCCCTGCCATTTTCCTCCCGCGCGGCTGTGCTCTCCGTCGGGAGGTAGTGACGTCACAACCTCCCAGCCGGTACAGGAAGGGGCCCGGTCGCGCTGTTTAAGCGTCACAGCGCCAGACCGGGCCCCTGCTCACACATGCTCCCCGGGTGGCCCTTAGTGCATGAGCCACCCGGGGAGCCTCCTCAGCGTGCGGGCCGGTGCGGCTCTGTGCAGCCGCACCGCCGGGTCCAAGGGAGGTTGCGCAAATTGCGGGGCCCACGGGGCAGCTGCTCTGGGCCCCCCAGGAGCAACTGGGCCCGGGGCAGCTGCCCCGTTTGCCCCGCGTTAAAGACGGCCCTGGTGATGGGGTCATGCTATACTCAAGAGTAGAGTTGAGCAGACACCTGGATGTTCGGGAAAAGTCCGGGTTCGGGCTCGAACTTGACCCCGAATCCGAACCCCATTGAAGTCAATGGGGACCCGAACTTTTGGGCACAAAAATGGCTCTAAAAAACTCCTGGAAGGGGCTAGAGGGCTGCAAAAGGAAGTAAAATGGGGGTAAGAGTAGGACAAGTGTGGATAGGGAAATCACTTAAAATAACATAAAGTACATAAAATTAGCAGCCGCTTAGTAGATAATCCCTAATTCCCATGGTATTAGGGAGCTATCTACCAAAAGGCTGAAAGACCTAAATTGGTCTTTCCGCCACATTTACTAATACTAAGTAAAGATTACTTAGTATTAGTAAATTCAGCCCCTACTCGCTATACCGCGAGTAGGGGTGTGTCTAGTAAACAGTGGGCAGCCAGTGGCTGCTCACTGTAAAAAAAAAACAACAAAAAACCTATTGCCCCCACTCCTGTGCAATGGGTGGGGTCCCTAAATAATAACGTGGAGGGGAAGACCTACTGTCCTCCCCCCTGGCCCCCACCACTGCGCGGTGGGTGAGGGCCCTAAATAACAATAAGGGGGGACCTACTGTCCTTCTCCCCGGCCCCTACCCTTGAGCAGTGGGTGGGGGCCATAAATAACAATAAGGGGGGGCCTAATGTCCTCCCCCCTGCCCCCACCCCTGCGCTGCATGGGGGGGCCCTAAATAACAATAAAGGGGGACCTACTGTCTTCTTCCTTCTAAAATCAATGTCTTCTTCCTTCTAAAATCTTCATTTTTCAGCCCCAAAACAGGCCAAATAAAAATCCATAATAACCGACGTACTTTAAAAAAATCAACAACAAAAAATCCTTTTTCACCCATGGAGGGCTCCACGCAGACTAAGCTCTGCAGGGCGGGGGAAGGCTTATAAAGCCTTGTCCCACCCTGCAATTAGGCACAGAGCACTCTGATTGGTGGGTTTAAGCCATCCAATCAGAGTGCTCTGACAGGTAAATGAAGAGACTTACAGGTAAGTCTCTACATTTACCTGTCACAGCACTCTGATTGGTTGGCTTGAAATCCACCAATCAGGGTGCTCTGTGTCATTTTACACAGTGTGGGAAAGTTCTTTGGAATTTTCCCATGCTGTGTAAAATGACACAGAGCACTCTGATTGGTGGATTAAGTAACCAATCAGAGTGTTATGAGTCAAATTACACAGCATGGGAACATTACAAAGAACTTTCCCACGCTGTGTAAAATGACACAGAACACTCTGATTGGCTGGATTTCAAGCTAACCAATCAGAGTGCTCTGTGTCAATTTACACAGCGTGGGAAAGTTCTTTGGAATTTTCCCACGCTGTGTAAAATGACACAGCACTCTGGTTAGCCACAGGCTGCTCACTGTTAAATAGACATGCCCCTACTGGCTGGGTCACATGCTGCACTGGCCAATCACAGCCATGCCATTAGTAGGCATGGCTGTGATGGCTTCTAAGGGCACACGAGTCAAAATCTTGTTGATTGGCTGCCCTGTAGCCTTTCAAAATGCATCATTAAATCGCCGAACACCGAACTCCAACTCGAACATACAGTGATATGTCCGTGTTCGGGTCCGGGTCCAAAAAGCTTAATGTTCGGAACAAACCCAAACTTTTCAGTTCGGGTTCGCTCAACTCTACTAAAGAGATATAGTTGAGCACAAATAAGTGATTTTCACTACAGTTGCACATATTTTAAGTTTACAAATGAAACGGCTAAATTGCAAAGTGCATATCAAAACATGAGGAAATAAAACATTGCAAAATATCAAAAAAATGTAGTGTAAATGTAAATGTAGTGCATGTAAAAAAATGCTAAAAAAAACAAAAACAAAATTTTTTTTTTACCACAAGCTTTGTAAACTGGTAAACACAATGGCCACTCTTTAAGGCACAATGTACAACTTATGAGATAGCCTGGAGTGTCTACTTTCACAAATGGAAGGCCTTTGTGAGGTAATTTGAACAAACTGCTATAATTCCCAAAATGAAATGTATGCACTGATGGTACTAAGACAACAGTAAAACCTAGGAGAAATGCCAAGGCCTTAGCAGGGTTTGTTCCTACATGGAGTGTTTTAGAATTTATATATAATATTAACTTGTTTGTGAATTTGCTAGATGAAGCTTTTAATTATATTGGTGATACCATATTGCAATTCTCTGCTGAGGAACTCAGAGAAAAAGGTCCAGGCACTAAAAGGTATCAAAAAGGCAAAATGTAATGAAACCCAGAAGTCAGCAATGTTTCGACCAAGATGGTATTTTCCAAGCAAACGTTTAGGCAATGTATCCTATATAGATTTCTTCTCATGGTGCTCATGATTGTGTTTCTTTACGCTGGAGTGTCAATGTTGATGTGAATAAGTCCTCCACCACTACTTTCTATATATAGGCTATATTACCTGATGAACTTTGCTTTTTTTATTTAGGGTTGGTGGACTGTAACAAGGAAGGGAAAGTCTGAAGAAGTGCATGTCTAAAGGATGGCGGCGATATGAGGTTTTGTGCTTAAATTGATTAGATTATCGGACCTGTCCATTGTAAATTTAAGGCAACACAAGAAATTCTCAAGGCACTCAAGGTGTTCAAACCGCAGGCAGTTTTAACTGTTTGAACACCTTGAGTGCCTGGAGAATTTCTTGTGTTGCCTTACGTTGTGGGATTTCTGGTCCTGCTCCAGAGCACTGGGTGGCTGCTGGGATTAAGTGCGGCTCCTATCATCACTTTTTCATTGTAAATTGTATGTGAAATTTGGGTGTTTAGCTTGATGTCGTAGAACTGTATAGCCAATAAAATGTATAGATATTGTTATGTTTTGTAAACATGTAACTATATATATATATATATATATATATATATATATATATATATATATTACCGTGAGTACTGCCCTCTGATGAGAAATTCTGTTTTTTAAATCTTACTGTTGATCACAGTTTTATATAAGATCAATAATCAAGTTATTAAGTCTGTGGGCCTGGTCTGACTTCATGTCTTACCAAACTTGATGGAACGATAACTATTTTTGCAGTAGTTTGATTTGCCCATTTTCACACTCCTTTGGGTTATCTGATGTGTTTTCTGAATCTTTTCTTTCTTAACAAAATTCAGATAAGCCGAACTGCCATATGGGCGAAATTCTGACATTGCAAACATTTTTTCATTATTGGATGAAGAGGTTCAGCCAAAAAATGTTTTTCACTGTTCACATTTGTATGAGGCACATTTCAATCAAGGTAGGCAACTAAAAGACATTTATTCAAAATAACAAGATTTATACACCAACTACCGTATATTAAAAGCAGATATGTTATAAGAGAAAAAAAACACAATGTATAAACAGATTTTTTATTATGTGAAAAAAAATCTAAACTTGGGAAATCCAGAGGGCATAATGCTAATGACATCACTAAGAACATGCAATATTATTAAATTGCTGTCTCATTACTGTTGTCTCTTTCCTGTTAATTGCATTTTAACGAATAATTCAATTGAAAATTCCTGCAAGTTTTGCTTGCATGAAAAATTCACATTTGAGTCAAAAATGACTCAATGCCGGAAAACATACAAAGGAAGAAAATTGCAGGCATTCATGAATTGGTGTCATGAGCTAAGGTCAGGAACGGCAAAATCATATTTGTGGTCATGCTGACATCCTCACAATACTAAATGAAACAAGGATAAGGGACATTTATTCACATAATCAAAATGTTGGAGCTAATTTAGTTGGCAGACGTTGATTTTGCACTGATGCCGGCTTACTGTTTGACAAAGCTCATATGCTCCAATGGTATAGTATAAAATTGAAATAGTTCTTCTTTGACTTCTAATATATGCCACCATGGAGGTTTGTACATTTATTGTAACATTTGAAGTCTTGCATGCCTTTGGTGGGGATGAATCTAAAAATCAGCAGAGCACAATGTATGAAGGAAAATTCAGTTCCCATGAATGAACTGCTTTAAGTAAAGCTAAATGTTTGTTCCCAGCTTTTACTTTTAAGATGTTAGATTGCATTTTAGCACAGGAGAGTTCTGAGAGAACCACATCTATCATCACAAGATGTCCTAGTGATAACGTTCAATAACACTTTCTTTTATCTCTTACTTTTATTTTAGACCATGCTTGAATGCATTAAAAATAAGCCAAGAGATATCTTACTGAATCTACACCTGCATTCAAGAGAAAATCCCAACAGATACACTTTTTGAATAGCATCATTTTAACTCTTCTTTGATCACATTTCTTAGATTTCCATAAGAAGCATTTTTTTTTTAAAGTAATGTTTGTCAGTCAAGATATAGAATATAAAAGACTTTAAAATAGTAGTGATGAATATTATTGAGAGTAAATTCAAATAATCAATTTAGTTTTTTTTTTAAAATTTGACATTTTTTATTTTGTAATGATAACAAATAAAATGGGGTACAGAAAGAAGAGAGGAAGGGGATGGGGGTGTTACACAATGAGTACATCAAGTCAGTTCAGTATACAACATAACGAAGTGCAATATAATACATAGCAATTGACATTATCTAGCGGTTTACAGTAAGGGGTATCACAAATACATTCAATATTTTGTCTTTATCTAGGTAAGTTGTTATTACATGTCAACATTTCAACATTATTAAGTGCGTTGCGTGTTTGTCTCACTATTTCTCGTATCCTGTCACAGTATGTTATTCCCTTTCTTGCCTCGGGTCTGCTTAATTATGTAGGGTTTTAGGTAATGGTTTGTATCCCTCTAAGGTAGCGGCTTATGGCAGTGATCTCTATTATCATTGACTACGATTTTGGTGGGTATAGGATTGCTAGCCACGGACTCCATGACTGTTCTATGTGTTTCGCCTTTGTGTGGGACTCAGCGGAGAGCAATTCATATCTATAGTATTGGTATATTTTGTCCAACAGTTCCTTACGCGATGGACAATACGTGGTTTTCCATTGTTGGGCTATAAGTGTTCTGGTTGCTAATATGACGTGAGAAGCTAGTGTCTTAGCCGCTTTATTCCACAGTGGTGGGAAGAGCATCATAAGAGCTATCAGCGGTGTAAGGAGTGTAGGAGAGCCCAGTGTGCTTTGTAATATGAATTGAGCCTGTAACCAAAGTGGTTTAATCAGGGTACATTCCCACCATATGTGGGTCATACTACCTTTGTCTACTCCGCATCTCCAGCAAAGCGGATTTGTCTCGGGGTAAATATGGTGTAGTCTCTGTGGTGTCAGGTACCATCTATAAATTACCTTTTTGTGGGCTTCAACATGAGAGAAACAAGATGTGATCCCTTTAAGGGCGTTTAATGATTGGAGCCATTGGTCGTTCGAGATATGTGGTATCCCCTCTTTTTCCCATTGGGTTACAAATGTGAAAGAGTGCGGTGGTCTGTCACTTACTAGAGTTTTATAACATACGGATAAGGCTTTGGGTTTGGTCGGTGAGGAAATGCATCTATTAAAAATAATCATAGCTTGGGTCTCTCGGGGTGTTGGTAAAGAATTTTTCACTGTTACTTTGCTGTTTATCAGACTCTTCAGTTGTAGGTATTTAAATATATACGATGCTGGTATGTTGTATTTCGTCTGTAGGTCAGGGAAGGGTAGTATTTTTCCTTGGGAGCAGAGATCTCTGATATGGGTGATACCATGGGCAGTCCACAGTCTGAATGATAGGCCTGGAGTAACTCCTTCTAGCGCCCCCAACGGGGCATATGTACAGAATTTCCCTTTGTCAGACATTATATGTAGGACCTTGTCCCAGACTTTCATAGATAGTTTAGTAGTAGAGTATAGCCCTTCCTTCTGTTTTCTATATGGTGATGGAGACCACAGAGTGTGTAAGAGTTTGTACGGAAGTGTTTTGTCGTGTTCCATATCAACCCACTGTAGAGTATGTTTAGGGGTGTGAAGGCGTATGGCGGCTTCTAGGAGGGCAGCTTCGTAATATGCAATCAGTTTGGGAAAGCCTAGTCCTCCGTCTCGTTGTGTAAGTTGCAGTAGGGATAGAGGTAATCTAGGTTTTGTTTTGTTCCAAATATACTTGGTTAGGATCGATTGGAGGTGTTTCAATATAGATGGTGGTATGTACAGTGGCAGCATTCTGAACAAGTATAATATTTTTGGCAATAGAACCATTTTAATAGAATTCACTCTGCCTAGCCACGATAAGTGGACGTGTTTCCATAATTGAAAGTGTGAGGTACATATGAGGTGCAACGTACCATAGTTGATGGACACCATTTGTGGGACATGTAACGCTAATTTCACGCCTAGGTACGTGATGTATTTATGTCTCCAGTCAAAGGTGAAGTTTTGGCGCAACACGTTCGTTTGTGACGAAGATATGTGTAATGGTAGGGCTTGTGTCTTAGTACTATTAAGTTTATAGTATGATATACGGCCATATTCTTGTAATGTTTCCATAATTCGAGGTAAAGATATCTCTGGCAAACTAAGGGAGAGTAGAATATCATCGGCAAACATAGATAGCTTGTATTCATTTGTGTTGATATGTATGCCTGTGATGAGCGGATCCTGCCGGATTTTGTGCGCTAATGGCTCCAACGCTAGTATAAAAAGTAAAGGGGACAGAGGGCATCCTTGCCTGGTGCCATTCGTTAGTGTAAATGGGGTTGACCTGAATCCTGATTGATATACTCGGGCAGTGGGGTTTTTATATAGCGCCATGATACCTTGTATGAGTTGTTGTGGGAAGCCAAATTTTATTAGTACTGACGTCATGTATGTCCAATTGAGCCTATCAAAGGCTTTTTCAGCATCTAAGGCCAGCAGAAGGCTTTCAGTCCCTGTCGATTCGATGTGGGAAAGGATATTAATGATTTTCCTAGTGTTATCGGAGCCTTGTCTGCCTCTGATAAAGCCTGATTGGTCGTTATGAACTATTTTTGGCAAGATGGGGTTTATCCTATTGGCTAGTAATTTGGCATATAGTTTGGTGTCGCAATTTAAGAGTGAAATCGGCCTGAAATTGGAACATTGGGTCGGGGGTTTTCCTGGTTTTGGCAATGTTGTAATATGGGCTTGGAGCATGTCAGCGGGCATATGTCCCGTTTGTAGACAGGTGTTAAAAAGAGAAGTCAAATGGGGCACTAGTACCTCTTTGAAGGTATAGTAGTATAGGTTTGTGAACCCATCCGGTCCAGGTGATTTGTGTTTTGGTAATTTGTTTATGGTGTTTAATATTTCTTGCGCGGTGAATGGTCTAATCAATTTCTGACAATCTTCCGAAGTAATAGATGGTAGGTGCATCTCCTGTAGAAAGGAGTCTACCTCTGCCTGCGTAGGGGTATGGTTATTTGTATCGGTAGCCAAATTATATAGGCTGCTATAATATCTGCCAAACTCTTCTACCACATCTATCGGGTTAGTAAGCTTGTCTCCTTTTGTGTTATGGATGAATGCTATCTTAGAGGACATGGCCTTCGATTTGAGTTGAGCTGCTAATATCTTTCCCGCTTTGTTCCCTTCTTTAAAAAATTTATGTTTCACCTTCGTTAGTAGGTATGTGGTTTTAGCTTGATCAATGTCTTTCAGTTGAGATTGTAGTTGAAGTATTTGTTTCGTAATGTCATGTGAAGGTGATTGTTTGTTTATATGGGAGAGCTTCGTGAGTTCTGAGTGTATGTCTAGATAAGCTTTTGTGCGTTGTTTTTTATTAAAGCTGGCGTGTTTGATAAGCTGACCTCGGATGACCGCTTTGTGGGCTTGCCACAATGTGTCTATTGTCGTTTCGGCGGTGTTATTTATAGAAAAATATCCTTCTAGCTCTTCAGTGATCTGAGATACCAATGTGTGGTCTGTAAGTAAAGAGTCATTGAGACGCCATGTTCGATTCCCGGTAGTAGGGTATTGTGTGGTTATGGACAGTGTTATTGGAGCGTGGTCGGACCATTTGATAATGCCTATTTCTGCTTTGGCTATTAGTGGAGTTTGCGAGGTAGGGAGTAAGAAGCGGTCTATCCTTGAATAGGTATTATGTACTAAAGAGTGATGTGTGTAGTCTTTATCCAGCGGATGTAAATTCCTCCAAATGTCAGTGTAGTCATGAGATGTCAGTACGTTCTGTATGAGGGAGGTAGTGCGTGCTCGGCGTCGTGCCGTTGTGGGTTTAATGTTGGCTGATGAGGTGGTATCCATTACAGTATCTACAATAAAGTTCGTATCACCCCCTATAATAATCTCGCCTAACCTGTGGGCTTTTGCAAGGCTACAGATATGGTCTAGAAAGATATGTTGGTCATTATGTGGACCATATATATTAACTAGAGTATATTGGATATTATTGATGAGACATTGAAGGATTAAATAACGTCCCTTTTTATCACTTAT
Source organism: Pelobates fuscus (assembly GCF_036172605.1). NCBI lineage: Eukaryota > Metazoa > Chordata > Amphibia > Anura > Pelobatidae > Pelobates > Pelobates fuscus. Next base: position 332,039,987 of record NC_086319.1, read on the forward strand.
TTTTTTTATAAAATGGAATGAGACTTCCTTGCTTATTAGGATCGTGACTCCCCTTTTTTTCTTTTTATAGGTACTATGATAGCTAATCAGGAAGTGCGTGGATGTGAATTTGGGGTGTTGCGCCGTTTGGAAATGTGTTTCCTGAAAGAAAGCAATATGTGCTTTATGAGTTTTTGCTTCTAATAAGGCCATGCGTCTTTTATAAGGTGAATTGAGCCCTTTAACGTTTAACGATAATATGTTGAGTGACATAGGAGGGGGTATCCAGTGTCTATGTAAATTGCTGAACTCTTTATGGGGTTATTTTGAGTATATAGACAATAGTGTATGGTGTAATGAGATACTCCATAACAGCCATGAATCAATAGCACCTCATAGTCATATCGTAAGGTGGTGTTCAGAGTGTACCGATATTGAAACTTTGTGTAACAAGGGAAAACTTGGGGGGAGGGTTGAATAGAAAACACAAACTTAACTATGTACAAAACAAAGGTCTCTATGGTGAGACCCGGGTGTATCACTTGGAATCGGGCACTTAAGCCCATGGGTGGGGTAGAGAATCCCAATTCAAAATACGATGAACGCTATTGTTAGTTAGCTTGTTATATTACCTCAAGTCTGGTTCGGCTCTTTAAACGTGGGGAAACTTATTAGATGTCGAGCTATTATATGCTGCAGCACACCAGTGTGTGTACATGTATCAAGGGGTTGTGTATCGCCTGTCCTTGATTAAGCATGCTCTCTAGAGTATTGAATTGTACAATGCTAGGTACAATTAATTATATACTTAATTTACACATACGTAATTTACACATTGTTCAGGCAGTATATATCCATATAGTTATACATTATTTTGTGTGGGTTAAGTGGGTTCATTCTCAGACAACCTATTAGTTTCATTGCGTCAGGTTGTGTGACATTAACTTCATAGCAAAATATAGTAAGTATATAGACATATTGCGTTGTATGGTCTACGGTGGTACATGACCAGATTCAGAAGATTCCAACACTCTGTGTCGCATGTACGTCCAACAAATGAGGCTGCCTGATATGAATAGTGGCGTGTATTACTAATATTTCTACAAGGCCAATCTAATTAATAGCTGGTCACATTTCATCAGACAGCTTAATGTATGGGTCAAAGGTATCTAGTATAACGTTATAACTCTCAATAGACTATGTGTGACTAAGTCATTGCAATAGGCTTATTACTTAACACTATGCTATATTGTTGGTCTGGCTGTTATCAGCGAGATTTGTGGTAAGCTAGACCGGAGTGCAAAAGCCATTTTCTATTATACCCATATGATTTTTCTATTTGTTTTTATGCATTGCTAAAGATCTTGTTAAGTGTTACATCATACGTAGTGACTATATACAAATATGTACAAAGAATGTTCTTTTTTCCGTTTTTTTTTTTTTTTTTTCCTTTTTTTTTGTTTTTTTTTTTGTTTTTTTTGTTTTTGGTTTGAAAAGAAGAAGAAGCACTAACATGTGCTATAAATGTTCGTCCATTTTGAGGAGGCGGTTATGCGCTTCCATAGACACCAAACAGGTGTAAAGACAGGTTATTTAAACATATATTAATTATTACAGTCACTTATCTGCCGCTGCGGAGTGCCAGTCTGGAACAAGTTTCATTTGCGGTTTAGCAGATCCGTTTCCAGCTGGGGTGTCTTGTGTGTCGGCCTCTATGGGGATTTCCCATTCCGACAGGGTGCTTCTTCCATCTTCCAGATTCAGGATGTGCTTTTCAGTGCCATCCCGTTTGACAATTAGCCGAGCTGGGAACCCCCATTTATAGGGTATATCTGCGGCACGTAGAGCTCTGGTGATTGGCATGAATGTCTTCCTTGTTGCCAGCGTAGCTGCCGAGAGATCTGTGAAGAGCTGAATTTTGCCAAAGGCCTCAGGTAAAAGCGGTTGTTTCCGTGATGCTTGCATAATGGCCTCTTTAGTGGTGTAATAATGAACCCTGGTGATGGTGTCTCTCGGTGTAGTTGCAGGGAGGTTCTTGGGCTTAGGCAGCCTGTGTGTTCTGTCAAGGATCAGAGCTTCTTCGGGGAGATCTGGAGCCAGGAAGTGGAACAGCGATTTAACATGAGTGCTTAAATCTTTAGCTGCGACCGCCTCAGGGATTCCGCGGATTCGAATATTATTTCTCCTGTCCCTGTCTTCGTGGTCAGCCAGTTTTGTAAGAATTGATTGAAGTTTCGCCTCCATGTTGTCATAGGCCGCTGCCACATGGTTATGTGCGGAGATGATCTCTTCCGTTTTGTTTTCAAGGTAATCAGTACGATCACCTAATGCTTTGACGTCGTCCCTGATTTCTTTTGCCAGTTTGGCAAAATCTGCTTGGAGAGTTGTTTGAAGCTCTTTCAGCATTTTGGCAATGGAGGAGTCTGTTGCCGGGATATGTTTAGTGGAGATGGAGGTAATATCACTCCTATCCGAGCTCGAGGCCGGTGACAGGTTCCCTCCAGCGCCATCTTGGATGCGGCGTGGCGGCGAGCACATAGCCGAAATCTGCATGGAAGGTGTTTTTAGCTTTGCTTTTTTCGCCGATCGGTGAGCCATCTCCTCTGCGGTGTTCTCCGTTTGTATAGAGGTAGGATTGGAGCGGCAAATGGTTGCTAAATCTCTGCTATTCGCTGTTTAATGGGATTTTCATGCGGAGCTGATCACTCACACGACCATCTCCTCGAGCAGTCAGGCCACGCCCAATCAATTTAGTTTTTGAAAAGAACTATTCAAATTTTTTTAATGAGCTACGTGTTTCAAACGCAACACACTTTTCCTTTCTGATTATATTTTATGATATATTATAATACTGTTATTGTTAATTTACTTGCAGAGTTCATTCCAACATATATGATAAAGATGTATGAAAAAGGAAAAAGTGAATTAAGGCATCTGTAAAGAGACCTATTTAAAGCAGCTCTGTCACTGTTCGATATTTTTGCATATTTTGCAAAGACCCCCAATGGTGGTTGTTCTGCTGGGTGTCTGGTGGCCGTAGGGGGTAGAGGAAGTTTTATTTACCTGAACCCTCTCGGTCACTGCCATGTTCTTCCTCAGTCATCTTCATCTCCTGGTGCTGTAGTCCATGTAGTTCCTGCGCAAGAGTACAACATATTCCGCAAGATCCTCCATAGACAAAGCTTTTAGGGGAAGCTTTATGAAATACCAATTTTAAAGGGGGTGGAGTGACAAAGCCACTAAATAGCGTACATTTTAATAGAATGATAAAACACACGGGGAGATATAGTAAGGCAAAAGCAGGTGCTGTTCTGGGGCAAAAGGCAAATTAAATAGCAATTACCATGCAAACCAATAGAATATCTTAGTACTTAGTTCAGTACTTAGCATCTGAAATAGAACTGACTTGGCTTGATAAATTTCCTCCATGACATACAAAACTGATTCTCAGTCACTGAGGACTAACTGTAGTTGAATTTCCGAATTCTTTACGCATCTAAACAAACTGAACACAACATTTTTCAGATCCATTTGTTTTCATAAGTATAACAAATTAGGGCCTAATCTAAGTTAAAGAAAACCTTTTTTTTATTCTTAGTTTTACTCTATCAACTGTTTAGTCAATAGCTCCTTAATTTGGTATTCTTACGTGGGATTGCTATAATTAAGGGTACCAAATAAGGGACTTATCTGCTAAGCAGCTGAAACAGCTAAATTAATAAAAAAAAATTTATTAAGATTCACCACTGCATTTTGTTGGTGCTTTATAAATAATAATAATAATAATAATAATAATAATAATATAATAATAATAATAATAATAACAAAATACAGAAAGGTTAGTAGATACAGGAAACAGCCTTCCAGTGGAAGCGGTAAAGGTCAATGGTGAGCTTAACATCTGTGGCTGGGATAGTATTTAAAAGGTTATTAAGGGGTAGTTTTCAGAAATTATTTAGGTAGAACATTGTCATTAGCAAAAATCAGCAAGGTGTTATGAAATACAGGCCATGTCAAACTAACTTAATTGCATTCTGCAAAGAAGTAGGTAGACGTATAGATCAGGGTGTTGCAATGGAAGTGATCTACATGGATTTTGTCATGGCGTTTCATACAGTTCCACACAATAGGTTAGTTTCCAAACTAAAAGAAAATTATCTAGATAAAAATTCTTGTTCTTTGCTTAAAGATAGAGCACAGAGAGTAGTCATTAATGGTACATTTTCAAGCTGAAAATAGTGGTAAGGGTTCTGTTCTGGGACCGCTTCTATTTAACAAAGTTATAAATTAATTTGAAATGAGAACTGAAAATCTTGTTTCAGTGTTTACAGATGATACAAAACTAGATGAGGTAATACAATGTAAGCAGGAAATTACTTTATTGCAGCAGGTTTTAGAGAGATTAGTGGACTGGGCACTCAAATGGCATGGATCACATTTAAAGTGGATAAATATAACGCACTACCGGGTAAAGAATGCACAAGCAACTTACACCCTAAATCAGGCTTCCACAAACTCCGGCCCTCCAGATGTTGCTGAACTACAACTCCCATGATTCTATGAGTGAAATAGATAGGCTGAGAATCATAGGAGTTGTAGTTCAGCAACATCTGGAGGGCCGGAGTTTGGGGAAGCCTGCCCTAAATGGTAGTGAGTTTGTGGTAACAACACATGGGAAGGAACTCGGAATTGTTATAGACAACAAACTAGACAAAAAACGTGCAATGTCAATCAGCAGTGGCTAAGGCCAGTAAGGTATTGTCATACCTAAATAGGGGCATTAAGGATGAGTATGTAATTATGCCTCTTTATAATTCAATGGTAAGACCACACTTTAACGGTGCCGTGCAATTTTTAGAACCTATTCTAATGAAGAATATTATAGCACTAAAAAAAGTGCAGAAACAGGCTACACAAAAACAGTGAATGTGGGTTCTGCACCTGCATAGCATGTATCTGATACACACAGTACACATATCGAATGTATGTGACATACACTGTATAGCAAATTAGGGAGCTACCTTTTTAACAGCTGAAAGATCTAAATGAAGAAAATCCAATTTCTCAGCATTGCTCTTTCAATGGTTTAATAGATAGTTTACTAATTTGGTAACCTTATGCCATTTTAATATACCAAATTAGGGAGCTGTCAATCAACACAACAGCCCCCTAATGTGGTACCTTTAATTATGGCAATCCCATGTACCAAATTAGAGAGCAATCAACTACAACTCTGAAAGAGCAAAAAATTAAAACACCCCTATTTCTTAAATTTGTTGTTTCATTTGCTTGATAGATAGCTCCCTAACTTGTTACCCTTATACGGTATTACTACTTTTAAGGTATCAAATTAGGGTAGTAGCGCCCTAATTTTGTTTCCATTGGAATAATGGGAATATTGGTGTCCAAATTTCATTTTGGTTCTGAATTTCTTCTGAATTTCAATTCATTCTGAATCGAAAATTTTCGAATTTTGGAAGACCCAAAATGTGAAAATAATCAAACTGCAATGAAACAAACCAAAACAAGGTTTTTTTTTGTCCATGCACATCTCTATAAATCAGAGTGCTGAACTGTAATTGTAGGAATGGGTAAGCTGTACAAATGCGCAGATCAAAATAAATGCCCAGAATTAACAATTCTTTCTCCTATAATGCAGTGTGAAATAAAGTCCATTTATTTATAATGAATATTTATTTATTTATCGACAGAGAAAGATGCAATGAGTTTGTGAATAATGTGTGCAATGTCTGCTAAGATCGATCAATTGGAGGGGAAAGCTCCAATTCACCAAAAGCAATTCTCTGTAAACTCACATTTGGGTAGAAAACAAATGAGATGATAAAAAAACAACAAAAAAACAACCATTGTCTGAAATTAAAAGGAAATTAAAAGTTCATTACAAATTTAAGGCTAAAACAGCTGTACGTACAAAACATTTTCAACATTAGACACAAATTATCGGCCCCTCTTGAGTTATTAGGAGGATTAGAAAACCTCCATTCAATTTTACTTTCTTAAAGGTGTAGTATAGGTACCTACACAACTTCATTGAAGTGTTCTGGGTGCAATGTTCCTGTCACCTTATCCCTGCATTGTTAATTATCACAGTTTCTGAGAGACTGCAATAATTACATTGAAGGGTTAAGAATGCCTCTAGTGGGAGATCGCCACTGGAATTGGGTGAGTACAGTAAGGTACCCTTTTGACACTTACATTTTGGAGGATGGGGTGCAAGTGAGGGGGTGGGCAGAGGGAGCAATAGTGCTAGAAATACAACTTTGTATCTTCGCACTACAGTATCGCTTTTAGTAAGAGGAAAAACAAGGAACATTGTAAATGTCAACTATAAACTATAGTATTTTATTTGGGGGGGTGGAGGGGTGTGTGACTGGGAGCGCTGCATTAGTGTTTGTACCCGTGGCAAATATTTAGTTTTTTTTTTTTTGTTAGAGTACCCTTTGAGCTTTATATGCTGTTATGTGAATAAGCAAATAACCACAATGACATATATTTCACTATTTGCAAATTTCTATTCAGAAACACATTTCTTGTATCTTCCCCAGAGAGTTTCTTGAAACACATCTTGGATTTTTAGAAATATAAATTGTCTGTCGCAGTACGCCTGGTTCAACTACACACTGAAATCTAATACTAAAATGAGAATTTGCTGTTCTCTATGTTCTACTGATATTCAAGTTGTACAATGAATTGTCGTTCTGGGAATACATGTTTGTAGTTTTACAAGCTATGGAAAAAAGAACTGCAGTGACTGATGACCAACAACTTACTGGGATGTCCTCTAACCAAAACAAGACCATGACTTGAACCATTTCAATAATATTTATTTAGTAGAATATGTAATCACAAAACACATTTACATTTTCATTTATATCCCACAGCCTTGTTCATTTAAATGAAATGCTATATAAATGATTAGTTAAGAATAAGAATAGTCAGAAAACACACTATACATCTTATCTTGCTTATTTGCAATTCTATATTTTTATAATACAGTTTCCTTGATCATCTGTAAATAATATCTTGATAGTGTGGAGTTCTCAAAGCAAATAATTCATATTGCATAGTTGTTTACCTTATAAGTGCTAAAACATATATTATGTGTCTTTGTAAACACTCATGTGCAAGAAGTTGGCTGTCCTGTAGAATTGTGCACAGAAGAAATATTTGGTTTCGCCGAAGCAATTCATATGGAAAAAAAATTAATTGTTTGGTTAATTTGACAATACTGTGGTACGAATTTGCAGAAATTATTTAGAAAACAAAACTAAATGGGAGCAAAATGGGCCAATCTTGTACTGCAAAATATAAATATTATGTATATATTTTCAGGTACACTGTTTTTTTTCATGCCATTTAGTTCACAGATCAAATGAGAAAAAGTAGCCAAAAGCAAACTCTATTATTCACTTTATCTGGAGTCTGTTTTCCCCATCAAGCATCAATAGAACACCAACTCCTGATTAATGCCAACAAAACTTATAGCACACAAATGTGCATTATTTAATCTTTTTATTAACAATCCTACAATGTTTTATGCTTTTACAAAGTGCATATATTTTTCTTATTAACAATAAAGCCTGTTCCTGACAGGATTTCTTTGCTACCAAAACTCACCTCAATCAGGGCAGTTGTTGCAAAATATTAATAGGAATAGTTACTGAAAAATATGTTCATATAACAATGAGTTATCTTCACAACTGGAAGACTCGGTTACATAACATTTTGTCATTCATTTAGCTGGGAAGATTTATTTGTCACTTATAGTTTTTGTGTTAATGACAGGACAGTTTCATGGTTGAATTTTTTTTTTACCTCAAGCCCACACACCTAAATATATCTAAAATATACTTATTTACAAGTCACTATATTCCTCCCTTACTTTCAACAAACATGCTCATCCATTGTCCAGTTTGTTTGTTTGTGAAAACTCCAACCGGTGCTTCAGAGTTATGGAATTTGGACAACTCACCAATGTCACAAAGATCTGATGAACTTTTGTGTGAAAGCAAATACAAAAGTGTTCTGACCTGTACAAACCACAGATCTCAAACTCATCGTTAAATGGGAGAAACTTACAATTGCTTAATATCAATGCCTACCTCCTTCATGCTTTTGTGGCTGAGCTGAATCAAATTTATTGAGAAATATTTCAACATATAGGAAAAAGTCTTCTTGAAAATGGCATATCAACTCCTGATTAATACCCCATTTAGAAATAAAATATTTGGTGAGATGGTGTCCTCGTATAGTTGGTTGTGTTGTGTTTTTATACACCCTAATGGCTGTGTTGTAGTTTAAACATTTTGCAATACAGCATTTTGTGCCTCATTACAATGCAGTCGCAGTAGAGAGAGGTCATGCTCTGGTGATCATTGGCGTATGTGATACTAAGAAAAGCTTCATTTGGAACCCAACAGCAGATGAAAGATTACATTTGATACTGTCACTTTAAGAAAACATAATTTATTGCATTTGGGTATTTCCACTTTAATAATCCTCTGCAGCAATATGAATTGAAAATAATAATGCAAAAGTAAAGATAGATCCTATGGTGGGACCGCTACCTGTCCGTAAATTGCCTTTCTGATATTATATGTGTTTCCCCATCTCTTCGTATAATGTGCCCACTCCCCTTTTGGGAGTGCCTTCACGAAGGGAATTCATTCACCTCCCGAACGGGGACCACTCTGATACCTCATTTAGAATATTAGTTTAGAACCTTCACATCTCGTAACATAAGTGTCAAACCGCAAGGAAAACAATTAATGAGCGCTCCCCTGGGCGGCCGCCATTCATACAGACGAATGCCAGCCAGGTGGAGCGTTCATGGATTGTTTCCAGACTCGTTTTTTTCCCGAACAAGGACCTCTCCAGTGCCCCATTAGAACGTTCACACCAATTAATCAGAACGTTATCACTTGCAACCTAAGTGTGAAACCGCAAGGGAAGCAATAATGAATGCTCCTCTGGGTGGCCGCCATATCGTATAGACGAATGCCGTCCAGGGCGAGCATTCTTGTCCTGAAAGGAGATGCTTCCCTTGCAGGATTTTACACAGGGAGTGGGGCGGGTGTGGGAAACCCTATACCTTTAGTGGCGGGACATGGGGACAAAGGGAACAGAGTCCTTTCCCGCGCTGTGGACCCAGGGAGGGGGAGGATCCTGGGAGGGGACACCGTGGTCCGCTACAGATCCCGCTTGGGATTGCTTCACAGAGTTAATTAGACTTCAGTAGTGAAAAATAAAGTAGATCCTGATTTAGATTAAATAGCAATGTCCATAAGCTTCTTTAGACTTCAATAGTAACACAAAATTAAATAGATCCTGCTTTGGGAAAATATATCACAGTCCTTTAGATTCTGGCAACAAATTAATTAAATTAGGAAATAGTAATGAGCTGAATGGTTACTTTCAATAGCAATTTAGGAGTAACTGGAACCCAGAAGGCAAACAAGTGTATTCCCTTTTTATCCTTCCACATAAACATAAGAATTTAACCAATATTAATCCAGTAACTGGAGAACTTATCTTGCTTTCTTTGGATGATGAGCATGGAAGTCCTTTCCACAATAGTGTGGATTATGGTTCCCTGCAGAATATGTAGGAATGGAGGAATTTGTGGTGATGTCTGTTCCTAGTCTGGGAGTGGAGAAGTCAGTGTAGTCAGGATCAAGCAAAAGAGGTTTGGTACACAGGTAATCAAATAGAAGAGCTCCGACGGCAATCAGCAAAAAAGTAACAAGGTATGCGAGAGGCACAAATTGATTGAGCAATTTGGATGCGACCGCGGCTTCCTTTTGAAAGGGAAGCCCGTGATGTCGGACACATGGGCTGAGTCAGATCAGCGAAACCCGGAAGTCATAAGGGTAATGTCGATCGGAAGGAAGATATGGGGGAATCCGGACAACATATGTCTTTTATTACAGTTAAGGCATCATTATTTGACATAGAAATAAAATATAAAAAGCGTGGATCCTAGCAGTACTTTCCTATTTGCAATTGACAGATATAAGCTTCTTTAGCACTTGAGTTTCCATTGATTTGAGTTTACTGGAAAACAAACTCCAAATATCTACTCTTGCATAATATACAGCATTCTCTAGCGACGTATTGATATCAGGATTAAAGTTAGTTATCGTGGTAATTTTTTTTTATTATAAATATTAAATGTACCTTCTACAAGAAGAAAGATCAGCAATAATTTGTAATTCACCAAAAACATATCTGATATATAATATAAGACAACATATCAGAATATCAAATAAAAACAATAAATATACCGGGGTGTAGAAGATAGATGTCTTGCTTTTGCATTACAGGGTTATTCCGAAGACCATGACCATTTCAATGATTTGAAATGATCATGGTGCTTGAAGTCTGCATGTTTAGAACTTCACTAAGAAATGTGTGCACATACAGAGATAAAGAACTTGGTTGCCTGTGGGGGAAACTCCACCTCCAGCAGTATCTTTAGTAGCCTGGAATGAGCGTGGTGGTAAGGGGAATTTGCGTCATTGAAGGAGCGACTTGGCATTGCAGGTAAGTTTATGCTGTTCTTGACATCAATAAATTAAGCACAGTACTCAATACGAATATATTCTAAACATGCAGAGATGTTGCTTACACTACGTATTTGATTTGTAAGAAATATAGCCAGGATTAGACAGTATTCTATTACTTGCTCTGAATATTGTAAAAAAAACAACTAGATAGGATTGAGCAGAACTGTTGATATGTTTTTAACTAAACCATCTGTCTTGTAACATGAAAGTAGAATTCTTCCCTTGACCACCTGTCCCCATTGACACCTTATTTAGAATAATCCTGAAGTAGAAGCAAATTGCAAGGTCTTTATAACACAGTAACATCTTACTAAATAATACAGGGAACTGCATCGACAAAACAGAACTTTTTCCTTCCTGTTTTTAAAATGTCAAACTGCGCATTACAATTTACGTAAGAGGTTTGCTAATATCAGTCTGCTGCACATACCATCGTTAGACAGTCTGCTGATTAGTATTGTGTACATGAGTCTTACAAAACTGGTTGGAAAGCTGGAATAATTATTTATTTACTCTCAGTTCTTCTTCCAGTTTATATTTTTTTCTTTGTTCAGATCAATGCAAAGTGGTTCAAATCAAGAAATAAACATTTACATGGAATCACAAAAGAACAAATGGAGTTATATGAAAAGGCACCCATCCGATCCTCTTCAGCAAAATACTATAATACAGGCTGTTTATTTGGATGCCTCACACTGAGCCTTAACAAGTATGATTAAAACTCAGCTCGTTTGCATATTAAAAGTGATTTGTCTGCCTAATCACCAAAGTGGACAACTAGAGTGTATATATTTGCAAATTACTCTGGTTTAATAAAAACATTGGGGAAAAGAATCCCCTAGTTTGTCGTTACTTGTGGAATTCATGTGTTCTGAATATAATGCTACCCCTATCCTGATGACCTTTGCATGCAACACTCTTATCTAGTACACATTAACATTTATGTTCTCCTAATGGCTCTTATGGGATCCAATGTTTCCATCACTCATTAGATATTAGGGCTGTGTACAGTAATGAACTATTTTACTTATAAGGACGTGCTAAGATAACTAAGTTCAAGTGCATGTTAATATAGGTAGGGGGTGCAAGTCACGAAAGCGCCTATTCATCATTTATACCAGGGCTGTGTTGTTGGCTTTGGTCTAACCACAGATTGCTGCACATCCTTCACATAACATATAACGATGAAGGGAGTACTTTATTGAAACAACAATAGTATAATGATATGCAGAGCTAGCCACCAGAATTGGCAGCTCAACTCCCCACATTTTGCATATCTATTTTCATTCTGGATGCAAGCAACATGAAAGCAGCATGGCTGTTTCTAGAAAGAAATTAAATGTTACCAATCATAGGTATTTTAAATTTGAATGAGCATAACATTCTTACTATAAATTGAGCTAATACAGGGGTTCTCAACCCAGTCCTCAGGACCCCCTACCAGTCCAGGATTTAGGGATTACCTGGGTGTGTCTAAGGTGTTTAGAAAAAGGGGAAAAAAACACCTTGGACTCTAAGGTGTTTTTTTTTTCCTTTTCTAAACACCTTAGACACACCCAGGTAATCCCTAAATCCTGGACTGGTAGGGCGTCCTTGAGGACAAGGTTGAGAACCTCTGTGCTAATAGACTTGCTAATGAGACCTGGGCTTAGAGTTCTAACTGTTATTAATATTAATAATAATCAATATTATAACACATACAACTTTCACAAAAAAAATCACACTCAGCTGGCCCCAAACAGAAGCACATTCAGTCAAAGCTGCACACAATCACACTCTGCAAACCACCACACACAATCACTCAGTCAACCCCACACACAGTCACACTCAACCACATAAAATCGCACTTGGACACAGACATGTTTATTGTGGAGATCCATGATACTAATCTACTTTGCACATTACTGTGGGATTAATTGCTAGGGAGCTTAATGATACACTGACGTAACCTGATAATGACTATGAATTTTAATTTGCTTATTAGCTCACATTCATAAACTGCGCATTACTGTGAGTTTTCTTGCTTTTGAGCTGAGTGATACATTCATACACTCTGTACATAAATCTAAGCTGTGAAGGTCTGTGATAAATTCACACACACTGTACCAAACTGATTTTTATTGGAAGTTCAGTGATACAGTCAGACCAGCTGGAAATTGCTGTTTTCACTGAAATACCAGGTAATGTATTAAAAATGTGAATAAAATGTAAATGAAAAAAAAAATGTAAATTGTCTGTTTTTTCTATGGGCCACGTGGGTTTTCTAAATAACAGCCTAATATTAATGTTAACTACCTAAGAATTATTCCATCTCACAGTTATATCTCTATCTAAAGCCTCACTGTTACAGTGACTTTCCAGGAATCTATTATGCATATACGTCGATTTGTATTGCAGAATCAATAGGATTGCAATTGCTTTGCAAGATTTTGAATATTGTGAATGAAAAAGATACATTTAGTTCAGAAAGGATTCATCTCCCAGCTGTATTCATCACAGTGGGTTTTTTGTAAATTATGGAATACATTGCATTAATGCAAACATTTAATGATCTATCTTTTTGACCAGTTAAGAGAAGATGGAGATAACTTTTTATACCTTACTAGTTAAGCCAAACATTCCCCCAATAAAAACATGACATCAAAACTTTGAATACATTGGTAAGTATTTGTTTTAGCTTGTACCAAATATGTACCAAAAATTCACTCATTTTGTACACCCATAAAATGAGCTTGCAAAATGTTCACTCATTTTGTACATATATATCACCCTTTTCTATGGCTAAAAAGTCACCTAGGTAACTGATCACCATCGGGCATCTGCTCACATGAAAGAGTAGCCAGTAGAGGGTTTCTGCAAAGGTGTCAAATATTTTTGGGCTGATTTTAGCCCTGAACGTAATCTTAGTAGTAAAGTAATATAGCCCCTTTCATTCAATTCCATGTAAGTGCCACAGTGAAGAATGCCTTGGCAGTAATTTGAAGGCTTTCAAATTATCAGTATTTCCAAGCCAAGTTCATTTCATGTATTCCAAATTGCTTGAATGGCATTATCCATTGTATCATATTGTAGGGAAACTCTTCAGAAGGAATTAATGAGTTAAGGCTAGGTGTAGAAATAGAATGAGGAGCTGCAAGATTAACTCTCATTCTTTTTCATTATTACATTCACCAGTGGCTATGCTAATAGGGTAAGTGCGCCAACATAAGAAAGGTGATTGAATGAAAGGCCCTTTCATGAAGTCATTGTGCAGTTCCTTACTGAGTAGTGTGTCTACTGTGTGTGGGTTGTTAAAGGCTGACAGTACATTGAAACCAATTTAGGTTAGAGGAAAACCCCAGGAGGCAGAAAAAAATAATAGAAGGAGGAATTAGAAAAATAACTAGGGATTTATAATTTGGCTAATATTAATCTAACTACTGAAGATTTACAAGCACTTAAGGAAGGTTTACATTTTGCACAAACATTTTTATAGATGGACAAAAATACATTTGAAAAATGACCTGATGAAGAGCTTTCCTTAAAAATAAAAAAGGGGAAAATCTGTCATAAATAAGTTTAATTTAAGTAAGGAAGAAGCTGTCAGTATTTTGAAATTACAAAAATGGACACTATAGTAATAAAATAGGTTGATAATGGTGGTACAGTAGTTATTAAGTCCAATGAATATTACTTGAAGGAGACAATTACAAATTTGGGGGATCAAAACACAAGACTCCACTTCAAAATTCATTCTGGTTTTAAAATTAATATTACATTTAGAACAACAAAAAAATACATTATCTAAAAAGAATGTGGAATATCTTTTTAAGGATCATTCTGTTATTCCTATTTCTTACATTACAAAAATTACATAAAAACCCAGTAAAAACTCTAGGACGGCCCATCATTAGAGGAACAACTTTAATTACTACACCTTTATCAGAATGTATAGACTACCATCTAATGAAATGTGCACATATAAGCACCTTTTTATATAAAATAATCCTCCCATATATTAGAAATAATAGAAAATAAAAACTGGGGAAAATATTTTTTGTATTGTGAGGTCACTATACAAACACAACATGGGCACCTTAGCAGTAGAAAAGGTTACTAAAGAAGACACTATAGTACCATGCACTTTAAGGAATTTTTTTATTGGAAGGTATTACTTTTATTCTGCATCATATTTATTTGTATCTGCAAAATACTGGCACAGCCATGGGGACCAGGTTTGCCTCCAGCTATGCCAACATATCCATGAGAGATTAAGAACTATGGCTGGGTTGTAAACCTAGTCCTCTGATAGCTTTTTATTAATGATATCGTATATATGTGGAGGGGCACTCAAAGTGAGCTGGATACGTTTTAAAATACGTAAACACTAACAACTATGAAGTAAGATTTACTTACACTTACAATAGTAAAACTATGGATTTTTCGGATATCACTTTTATGAAGGAGGCCATAATATTCAGTCAAAATGTCACTTTAAGGAAACAGAGGGTAACAGCTTTTAAACATAAAAAGAGTTGCCACCATAACAATTGGCTGGATTCTATAAAAAAGAGCCAGCTATTTTGCACAAGATAAAATTGTTCAAAAGATTCAGAATATAAGGAACAGGCACAACACTTGTGCAACAAAATTGGCATAAAAATATAATCAAAATATTTTAAACAAAGAAATGAAGAAAAAAATAATTTTAAATAGAATAGAACTAATGAAATAGAAAGGTTGAAACTATACTATAAAAAATTAATTTTAAATATGCTTTTTATAGTATAATATGCAACATCAGAAAATGTTAAGCATTGGGTAGTTATATTAGGGGACCTTATACTGGCCAGGTTCTCCCCCTAAAAGCACCTGTTATTTTTAGAAAGGCAAGGAATTTAGAAAGCATATTAGCCCCAAGCTATGTACTTAAAACCATATGTAAAAGCACTTTAAATAGGGGTCTTAGTTCTTGTAATATGTGTACAGCTTATAAAACACAGGAATTATTGAAAACAAAGACATTTCGAAGTTCAAGAAAAATTTTTCCCTATACAATCAAATATTAACTGTAACACTAAGAATGTGGTTTATTTGCTTTATTGTCCATGTGGTAAGCTATATGCAGGGAAAACATCCATGAAAAGATAGAGAATTTTAGAACAGAAATACATTAGAAATAGTTTTAAGAGGCGGTGGGGCCTGACTTCCGACTGGGATAGCCGCATGGTTCTGAAGCTCCTCTGAAAAATCTACCTTAATAGCCTCAAATTAACCTTTGACACTTCTTTTGTTGGCTAAAACTTGCTTTTATACTGGGGGAACACTCTGCCTATTATCTGGCACCTTTAAGCTTATGGCCGGTGGACACAGCCCTTGATCGACCTACCTATGGCCTGCTATTTCAGTGAAGTATGTGGGATGTGGAAATTTGTTAATCTTGGGCCCTGTTTCCTCCCTTAGTTGGTGGGGGATATCCCAATCTACACTCGTTCATTGAATTTATTGCCCTGATAAAATCTCCAGCTAACCAGTGATTTTGAAAGCTGAGGTCTAATAACTAACGTGCCAACCTGCTGGGGCCTACAATACTGGGCATCCTACTATACTCGCATACACACGTGGATTGGCTACGTCTGACCTTTGAACACATCTGTGAGAAATTCTGAGCAAAGCTCCATAATCATAGCCTTACCTCCACTCCTGAAAGCTGAGCTGCAGTCCTTCTAAGCGATTTCACCCACACACGTGTCCAAAGAGGGGAATTACAGAAGAGAAGAAACCAACATGGCAAATGGCTGTACCTCACCAATTCAGTCCCTGTGTTGGCCACAACACACCCCTCTTTGCCTGGAATATTGCCTACCTGACCAGGACTTCTGCAAGTCAAGTCACTGGGTGTGTGAAGCTGGAGGACCACGCCCATGAACCACGGTCATCACCTGGGGGAAAGCTATGCTGAACTGCCGAGTGGCCTGGGCACAATGGAGAGATCTCCTTAGAGAGGCTGATGGAGGTGGAAGCTGGGACTCACCATCATTGGGCATTATTTTAATCAACATAAAGTTCCAGTATTTTGCAATACATATCCAAAATTCTATTGGAAAGATTTTTACTATATAGGTTTAGAAAGTATAGAAAATCAATGCAGGGATGGTGATATTATGAAAAAAATATTAGAGAGATTAGGTTTTGCTTTCTTTATGTGTATGCAGTGACTCGCAAGACCAGTAACGGTATGTGAGAGAGGCTTGGAGACTAGTGATGTCGCAAACATAAAATTTTCGGTTCGCGAACGGCGAACACGAATTTCCGCAAACGTTCGCAAACCGGCGAACAGGGCGAACCACAATAGACTTCAATGGGCAGGCGAATTTTAAAACCCACAGGGACTCTTTATGGCCACAATAGTGATGGAAAAAGTTGTTTCAAGGGGACTAATACCTTGACTGTGGCATGACGGAGGGGGATCCATGGCAAAACTCCCATGGAAAATTACACAGTTGATGCAGAGTCTGGTTTTAATCCATAAAGGGCATAAATAACCTAACATTCCTAAATCACAATGGATATGGATTGACACCTGACATATGACATATTGACACCTTGACATATGGATTGACACCTGTCCTCAGAGACCCTGATACACACTGACACAGATCAGAATAGGGACTGTTCCCCCTACATAGGGTCACTTGGCAGATATGGATTGACACCTATCCCAAGAATCCCTGATACACACTGACACAGAGCAGAATAGGGACTGTTCCTCCTACAAAGGGTCACTTCACAGACCTACTGTCCTCCCCCCGGCCCCCACCCCTACACGGTGGGTGGGGGCCATAAATCACAATGGGGGGACCTACTGTCCTCCCCCCGCCCCCTTCCCTGCGTGGTGGGTGGGGGCCATGAAAATAATGAGGGGCGGGACCTACTGTCCTCCCCCTGGCCCCCACCCCTGCGCGGTGGGTGGGGGCCATAAAAATAATGAGGGGGGCCTACTGTCCTCCCCCCGTGGCCCCCACCCCTGAGCGGTGGGTGGGGGCCCTAAAAAAAACAATAAGGGGGGACCTACTGTCTAAAATCTTCTTTTTTCAGCCCCAAAAAAGGCCAAATAAAAAGCCATAAGAACCGACGGAATTTAAAAAAAAATAAAAAAAAAATAATAATTATCCATCTTCACCCATTGAGGGCTCCGCGCAGACTGAGCTCTGCAGGGCGGGGGAAGGCTTATAAAGTCTTGCCACGCCTTGCAATTAGGCTAAGAACACTCTGATTGGCTGGTTTAAGCCAATCAGAGTGCTCTTTGTCATTTTACACAGCGTGGGAAAATTCTAAAGAGCTTTCCCACGCTGTGTAAAATGACACAGAGCACTCTGATTGGTTAGATTCCAAGCCCAACAATCAGAGTGCTCTTTGTCCAGGGGGAGGACAGTAGGTCACCCCCTCATTATTTTTATGGTCCCCACCCACCGCGCAGGGGTGGGGGTGGGGAGAGGACAGTAGGTCACTCCCCTCATTATTTTTATGCCCCTACCCACCGTGCAGGGGTGGGGGCTGGGGGGGAGTACAGTAGGTCCCCCCCTCATTATTTTTATGGCACTCACCTACCGCGCAGGAGGGGAGGACAGTAGGTCCCCCCTCATTAATTTTATGGCCCCCACCCACCACGCAGGGGTGGGGGCGGGGGGTGGACAATAGGTCCCCCCATTGTGATTTATGGACCCCACCCACCGCGCAGGGGTGGGGGCCAGGGGGGAGGACAGTAGGTCCCCCTCTCATTATTTTTATTGTCCCCCACCCACCATGCAGGGGTGGGGGGGGGAAGGACAGTAGGTCCCCCCCATTGTGATTTATGGCCCCCACCCACCGCGCAGGGGTGGGGGCCGGGGGGGAGGACAGTAGGTCCCCCCCTCATTATTTTAATGGTCCCCACCCACCGCGCAGGGGTGGGGGCGGGGGGGGGCAGTAGGTCCCCCCTCAGTGTGTATCAGGGTCCCTGAGGACAGGTGTCAATCCATATATGTGAAGTGACCCTTTGTAGGGGGAACAGTCCCTATTCTGCTCTGTGTCAGTGTGTATCAGGGATCCTTAGGATAGGTGTCAATCCATATCTGCCAAGTGACCCTATGTAGGAGGAAGAGTCCCAATTCTGCTCTATGCCAGTGTCTGGGGGGAGTATCTGCAGTAATACAGAGTGTCTGGAGGGAGTATTTGCAGTAACACAGGGTGTCTGGAGGGAGTATCTGCAGTAACACAGGGTGTCTGGAGGGAGTATCTGCAGTAACACAGGGTGTCTGGAGGGAGTATCTACAGTAACACAGAGTGTCTGGGGGGAGTATCTGCAGTAACACAGAGTGTCTGGAGGGAGTGTCTGCAGTAACACTGAGTGTCTGGATGGAGTATGTGCAGTAACACAGTGTCTGGGGGGAGTATCTGCAGTAACACAGAGTGTTTGGGGGGAGTATCTGCAGTAACACAGAGTGTCTGGAGGGAGTATCTGCAGTAACACAGAGTGTATGGAGGTTGTATCTGCAGTAACACAGAGTGTCTGGGGGTAGTATCTGCAGTAACACAGAGTGTTTGGGGGGAGTATCTGCAGTAACACAGAGTGTCTGGAGGGAGTATCTGCAGTAACACAGAGTGTCTGGAGGGAGTATCTGCAGTAACACAGAGTGTCTGGGGGTAGTATCTGCAGTAATACAGAGTGTCTGGGGGAGTATCTGCTTGTAACATTTATATGCACTGAAAAAAAAAATTATAAATTGAAATTAAAAAAAATGAATGCAGCTTCTGAATTAATCTTAAATGGATGCTGTCCAGGAGGTGGGAGGGTCTGAAAGGGAGGGTCTGCTGCTGATTGGCTGGAATGTGTCTGCTGAATGTGAGGTACAAGGTCAAAGATTACTCAATGATGACGAATAGGGATCGGACCGAACATCGCATATGTTCGCCCGCCGCCGCGAACACTCTATGTTCACCGGGAACTATTCGCCAGCGAACCGTCCGGGACATCACTATTGGAGACCCTTAGAAAAAGGACCCAAGCCCCTCCCACAACTACAGGCCCAGCCTTAAATATATCTATATATTATTTTTTTAGATTTTATTTCATGATTTTTATTTAATTATATATCTTTCACTATATATATATATATATATATATATATATATATATATATATATATTCAAATACACGGTTTAAGTTCCTTTGAAAGATTATTGCTGGATATGCGATGATGTCAGAGAAGGTGGAAATCAGAACTAAAGCAGCAAGAGATTGGTTTCAGCTCTGAGGAGGCAAAGGTGCCTATGAGAGCATTGCTGGAGTCATCAAGAGAGGTTTAAAAGGGCTATGGAGGGTGGTTTATTTTGATATTGAACTTGTGTGAAATGTGTGAGATGAAATGTGTAGGACTTGTGGTGACATACTACTTCTGCTGTTGTTTGCTTATGTATAAGTGAATAAATCTGATTATTGCACTTAACCTCGCTTTTATTATATAGTATTGTACTTTGTATCTCTTCTACCATAACATATTGAGACTGAAAATAAAGCTGAAGATTGGAGAATACTTCTGTATAAAAGTACATTCTGAAGGCTTTCTTTTGACATATAAATTGTGGGTGGCCAATTGGAAAGATATATATTATTTTAAATCTGTAAACAGTTTTGCAGTATGCTATGCCCTTTCTATCTTCCCTAGCAGGATTATCCCCATGTACTGTGTATTTATATTCTAAAGATCTGGGGATATATTTGGGGTACATTATGTGCATATAGGGGAGCTACTGCCAGTTTATTGATTTTATTTTATAACCAGACACTTTATTTGGAAGTTTTGAAAGTCACTGTTCTTTCATATACATTTGTAAATTGTTGCGTTTGAGTACTTCTGTAGGTAGTGAAACTAGCCCAGTGTGAAACCCCATCAGAGAACTCAAAAGGTAGGAAATCTACTAGGTGAATGAAGGGTAGTAGGGTACCCTGTGAGTAGGCCATCACAACACCCACTTATGCAAGACAACATAACAAGTGACAATAAGTGCCACCTATGTATAAGTATAAAAGAAACTGTAGAGAGAACCATACCCAAACCTCCCTACTTTGGAAGAGACGTATAGCTGATTTAAGAACAATAACATTGCACAGTGTAACATGGAACAATATAAACAAGAATAATCTCCTAAATCATGTCAAACATGTCTAAATAAACTGACTGAACAGCAGGTATACAGATGTAGCTAAATTGAGCTGTGCCTTTAGTTCCCTTCTTCTTAAAATAACCAATTGCTAATCCCAAAAAAGTATTCCTAAACACTAATGTAGTTTGAAGTGCCTACTGAAAATAGTGTAACTGAAAGTGGCCTATTATACTCTGCAATGAAATGCGTACTGTGGACCAATGTTGGCCGAATGAAATGCACAATAAGAAAATGTAGTGTGGCTTAATGTAGACCAAATGTAAGTACGTTCAGTAAATTTAGCTTTGTCGAATTTAGGCCGAATGTAACGTTCAATAGGTTAATTCAGCATGGCTGAACATAGGCCGAATTTAATGTAAGATAAATAAATGTAACATGGCTGAACGTAGGCCAAATGTAATCCAGAATAAGTAAATATGGCATTGCCGAAACTAGGACAAATGTAAAGCATGATAAGTAAATGTAGCATGGCCAAAGGTAGGCTGAATGTAATGCTCAATAAGTAAATGTAGCTGTCAGGACTTACCTCTACTCCATTGCTGCTCCCACAGCACCTCCAAGTCGTGGCTGCCCGAACACACACATGCGCAAATGCCAGGGACAGGCCTTGATCTTTGACCTCCAGTTGCGTCATGTTCCCCAGTCAATGATAGATGCCTGGGAGACGTACACAATTGTTCCATGCCACAAGAGCAGCCCTTGGAGGCACAGCTGGAAAGAATTAGAATAGACTACCTCTCATGGCAACCCTGAATGACAGACAGCCCCATACACCAATAGGGTGCATGTCTGAGTGGGTGTATTTCACTTGACACCCTATTTAAACCTTGAACAGCTGAGCTGATATTGCTCAATTGTTCAATGCTACATTCCAGCTATACTTGTAATTCCCGATACCCGATTTCCAGAGTTTTCCTGACCTTTGGCCCGTCTTACTGTTGCTGAGCCTTTTCTGCATTAATATACACTACTGGACTGACTGACCTCGCTCTTGCCTTGCCTTTGCTGGATTTGTTTGCCCTGAACTTTTGTTTGTTATTTTGTTTTGCTAGTATAAGTATGCACTTTGGGTTCTATACCACTCAACCTAATAGCAGGGTGTCTGAATGTAGGCCAAATGTAATTCATGATAAGTAAATGTTTTGTGGCCGAATGTAGGCCAAATGTACTGCACAATAAGTAAATGTAGCATGGCTGAATGTTGGCCCGGTATAAATACATGCTGTTTGAATAAAGCACTGTCAAATAAATTGGCCAAATTCAGGTTGAAAGTTAGTGGCAAGCAAGTTAAATAAAAGGGTTGAAATGTGGTTGAAAGTCTTATAATACGAGTATTGTAATGTGGTTGACTGTGGCACTAATCTTGAATTGAAATGAAATAATGGACTAGGGAACCATAGACTGCTGGTCTAACTACATACTCACTGAGAACCCCGGCACAGCTGGCCTGGTGAACATGGAATCGTAGGAGATCCAAACCAAAAGTTCCTCTTGGTAACAATCAACACAACACAGGATGCAATTGGAGCAGCAGCAGCAGCAATGGAAGGAGACGGGCTGAAGCTATATAGCAAGACAATGTCTCCCACAACTCCAGGCCTTAACATATAAATTATATAACATTGTGGCGAAATTGCTGTTAATCCTTTACTACAAGCATGTCAAACTCAAAGGCTAACATGGCCCAAATAAACAAGGTTTCAGTTTATGTGGGCCACAAAAAAAAAACATTCGGTTTCATAGAAATAGACACTGGACGTCCTCACGCTTGTAGGGCTTCAAAGTATGCAATTAGAGTGGAGGGAAGGGCAGGGTAGATTAAGGGACAGGGTACTAGATTAGGTGGAGGGGCAGTGTATTAGAGTATAAGGAGGGGGCAGTGTATTGAATTTGGGGGCAATCTATTAGATTTGTGGGCAGTGCATTAGATTGAGTCTGTGTAGAGGCTCTGAACGCTCCCCATAGAGATACTGAATGGCCACACAGCTTTTTTCCACACATGCACAATAGCCTCCTAATGTTTTCCTCTGGGACAACATTGGATTGGCTGAGATCAAGTTTGATGATCTCGGCCAAAGTGCAGAACACACTCATAGGACTTCAAAATCAGCAAGATAACATAATTTGTTTTTTACAATAAAGTGAAAAAGAGAGCACACAAAATAATATAAATAATCAACTTATATAGAATGGTACAAAGTACCTCTAGATTGCACATGCTAAACAAAAAAAGGAATTTCCCAAATTCCAAGCATGAAACTTTTTTTTGGATTATGTTGTCAGCGCTTAGTAGATAGTCCCCTTAGATTGAATTAGGGGTATACACTTACACAAATATACCTGCAACAATTCACAACAGCTATGTGATACAATATAGAACGTAAAAGTATCAATGCTGCTGATTGTAACAATAAAGGCACAATATGAAGCAGAATAATATAGCAGTCCAAAGTGTATAATTAAATGGCAGGGTCCAAAGAAATATGAGGAAGTCCACAGAGTCGTTGGAAACATACACTGATGCTTGAAACCCCTTAAAAAAACATAGTATAATACTAAACATAGTATAATACTGTATTTAATGTCTTAGCATAAAAAGGGAATTCCCCTCCCCAACATGGAAACCCTTACAGGAAAAATTGTGGTGCTTATTTCTAAGAACCACATTTAAAGCTTATCTGGCTGCAGTCTCTCCTCAGTTCCAAGAACACCGTCCGGCTTGCAGGTGAAGGCAGCGTTTGCCTCGTGCACTGGGGCAAGCTGTATGCTGAATAAAGTCCTCCTCCCCGCAGATGTACTCCAGTTGGCAAAGGAAACTAGACGTGTTGGCAGCCACACAGAAAAAGGATAAAAAATAAAAACGAATGAACACCTGATCAACGCGTTTCGCCCCTCTAATGTGGGCTTTTTCAAGATAGGTGTTTCATGAAACACCTATCTTGAAAAAGCCTACATTAGAGGGGTGAAACGCGTTGATCAGGTGTTCATTAGTTTTTATATTTTATCCTTTTTCTGTGTGGCTGCCAACACGTTTAGTTTCCTTTGCCAACCGGAGTACATCTGCAGGGAGGAGGACTTTATTCAGCATACAGCTTGCCCCAGTGCACGAGGCAAACGCTGCCTTCACCTGCAAGCCGGACGGTGTTCTTGGAACGGAGGAGAGACTGCAGCCAGATAAGCTTTAGATGTGGTTCTTAGAAATAAGCACCACAATTTTTTCCTGTAAGGGTTTCTACGTTTCGGAGGGGAATTCCCTTTTTATGCTAAGACATTAAATACAGTATTATACTATGTTCATTTTCTGTCTTTTTTAAGGGATTTCAAGCATCAGTGTATGTTTCCAACGACTCTGTGGACTTCCTCATATTTCTTTGGACCCTGCCATTTAATTATACACTTTGGACTGCTATATTATTCTGCTTCATATTGTACCTTTATTGTTACAATCAGCAGCATTGATACTTTTACGTTCTATATTGTATCACATAGCTGTTGTGAATTGTTGCAGGTATATTTGTGTAAGTGTATACCCCTAATTCAATCTAAGGGGACTATCTACTAAGCGCTGACAACATAATCCCAAAAAAAGTTTCATGCTTGGAATTTGGGAAATTCCTGTTTTTGTTTAGCAGGTGCAATCTAGAGGTACTTTGTACCATTCTATATAAGTTGATTATTTATATTATTTTGTGTGCTCTCTTTTTCACTTTATTGTAAAAAACAAATTATGTTATCTTGCTGATTTTGAAGTCCTATGAGTGTGTTCTGCACTTTGGCCGAGATCATCAAACTTGATCTCAGCCAATCCAATGTTGTCCCAGAGGAAAACATTAGGAGGCTATTGTGCATGTGTGGAAAAAAGCTGTGTGGCCATTCAGTATCTCTATGGGGAGCGTTCAGAGCCTCTACACAGACTCAATCTAACGCACTGCCCACAAATCTAATACATTGCCCCAAATTCAATACACTGCCCCCTCCTTATACTCTAATACACTGACCCTCCACCTAATCGAGTGCCCTATCCCTTAATCTACCCTGCCCTTCCCTCCACTCTAATTGCATACACTGCCCCTTCTCCCCCCACGCTAATTGAATACACTGCCCCTACTCCCACCACTCTACTTTTATATACTGCCCTACCCCAATTTAATACACTGCTCCCTCCCTCCCCCGTTTAATACACTGCTCTCCCCCACTTTGACATACTGACCCCCTTTCACCACTAATACACTGGCCCCTCCTTCACCCAATTTAATACACTGCTCCCCTCCCTCCCTCCCTCCCCCAAATTAATACATTGCCCCCTCCACAAATTTAACACACTACACAGGAAGGTCCCCCAAGCTCCTCTTGCCCTACCTTAAAATGAGTCGCCCGTCCTCCAGCTCCAGCCCTGCTCTTCTCTGCTCAAGCAGGCCAGACGCTCCTCTGGCACTGCGAGCAAGAGGGAAGGGGGAGTGGCTGGCCTGCTCTGCAGACAGACAGCCACTCTGCACTCTTGTGGCTGCAGGAGCACGTGATTGGCCGTTGGAGCGTAGACAAGAATCAGTTGCAGCCACTATACAAAGTGGCCACAGGGCAGGTGAGTCGCAAAGATAGCCATTGTGGGCCGCATGTGACCCACGGGCCCGCAAGTTTGACACGCTTGCTTTACTATATATTACCAGCCTCAATTTGCATTTGAATACCTTTGTTACTGTATATTTTTCCTGTTAGAGACACACCTCTCAGGTTTACAATGTGTAACTCTTTACAGAAAATGGGGGAATTGGGGGCAGACCCAGAACATACATTTCCATGTAGTGGTGCTGCTGTAAAGGACAAAATACATACAAAATACATATAAAGAAATAACACACAGGTATAAATACAATTTTAAATTGTACAAGGCTACTTAAAATCATCTTAGCAAACAAATATGCAATTTCAGTTCCACCATACTGCATTAAGCCAAGTTAGCCAACTAATACATCACAGTATTCCAATATCGGGGGGTCCTATACTAATTTTAACATGGGAAATTAATATATTAACATACTAACTGCAATACACTTAATATAATACTTAAACGACTTCCAGATACTTCTCAATTTATGCTTCACTGTGATCACCTCCAAAGGGGCACCTATAGTGGATGGGTGTGATGCTCAGCCCAGTAGGAATCTGGTCTGGATTCCGATCGTACACAGAAAAAATGGGAATTGGGGGCACACCCAGAAAATGAATTTCTAACAAGAGGTGCTGCCATAGAGACCAGCATACATACAAAATGCAGATTAAGAAACAGCACACACAAAAATTCCTATTGGGCTGAGTACCCCTTAACAGTATTCCTTTTCTATATGTACCTTTCTCACTAAGCTAAAGTGTGCCTCACTAAACTAAAAGATAGACTCAAACAAGTATATGTGTATATTAAGAATATCCTTAAAACTTACATCTCCCAAAGACACAAACAATTGTTGCTAATACAGAGATACCGTATACACTGTTTGATAATTCTCTCTGATAATTCTATGTGAATTTTTGACCCACATATCACTTTCCCTTCTAGATGGCAAATGTGATATGTAGAAAAATTATCTATTTTTGTTATAGTGTATTTAATTTTGTAAAAATGTTTACATGTTGCGGAATATGTCATCACTTCATAAATAAAAGTTAATAATAAGCTGCAATCACGAAATGCGGCAATCAAATGTGTATAAAAACTACTGTGTGATTTTAGAACGCAGAATGCACTGATTGGCAAATTGTATTATTGATTTGTAACATCAGAGTTGGGTTAGAATGATAATTAATAGTTTACGCTTCAGAGGCCGCATTGACTATATGTAAATGAGCTAGTTATAATAGTTAAAATTACAAATATAATAAATTGAAGTTTCACATAAAATAATGACATGTATTCAAATTTGAATAATAACTTCATCATTGCAATTGCTATTGTACAAAATGCATTTAATAAAAATTACATTTTAATTTTTTTCCAACATGTTTAAAATGATTAGTCTAATTAACTTATTTTATCTGTCATATGCCTTAATTGTGCTTGGTAGATTCACTGTTTGTATAAATATGTTTGATTAACATGACTGTTTTTTTTTTTCCTTTCTGCTTTTTTATTTAAATAAAATGCTAAAAATTTAATTTAGGGTTAACCCTAAACATCCCATTTAGGGTTAGTTTTTTCAAAATTGTGGAAATGTATTTATTTTTATTTTTAAAAAAAAGTGAACAAAACCCATCAAACAAAAAATCTTTTCATAAAGTTATCATGCAACACAGGAATTGCCACCAATGTTATTATTATTATTATTATTATTAGTAGTAGTAGTATTTATTATAGCGCCAACTTATTCAGCAGCCCTTTACAATATTGTGGAAGTGGAAATTTAACAATAAATTAGACATTTAAAAAATGATACAGGAACAATTGGTGAGGTATAAATACACAATAGGCAGCAAGGGAGACAGCAACCAAACTAGGTGGGAGAGTAGCAGAACTGGAGGTGAGAATGGAGTGTGGCTCTTTAGGTGAGAGAAAGAGATATGTAACATAGAAGTTATTCTGGGAAGCCATACACATTTCTGAACAGATGGGCTTTAAAGAGACTCCTTAAATGATTGAAAAATAGGGGAGAGTCTGATTGAGGTATGCCGGCTGTTCCAAAGGAAAAGAGTCGCCCGTGAAAAGTCCTGCAAACATGAATTAGCAGTACGGGTGCGAGCAGGGGACAGGAGAAGGTCACTAGCAAAGTGGAGAGACAGGGAAGGGGCATATCTATGAATTAGTGAATAAATGTAACAGGGGATAGAGTTGTTTAGAGCTTTATATGTAAGGGTTAGTATTTTTAATTGACACCTATAGGATACAGAAAGCCAGTGTAAGGATCCACAGAGGGTTGAGGTATGGGAGGAGTGACAGGAGAGAAAGATCGCCTGGCAGCAGCATTCATTACAAATTGTAGTGGGGAACTTCGACTTTTGGAGATTAGGAGAGAATTACAGTAATCCATGCAAGAGATTACCAAACCATGAATAAGCTTCTTGTCAGCATCTCGCGTAAGAAAGGGGCGGATGCAGGACAATATTTTTAAGGTGGAATCGACCTTTGGAATCAAGGTTTTAGCAATATGCTTGATATGAGGCACAAAGGTGAGGCCAGGGTCAAAGATAACACCAAGACAACGAGCTTGCAGGGATGGACTGATGCAAGTACCATCAAGTTGCAAGGAAAACAAAAGAGGAGGATCAACATTATGGGTAGGAAAGACAAGAGATCTGTTTCAGAGAGATGGAATTTCAGAAAGCGGGAGAACATCCAAACAGAGATTGAAATAAAAAAAAATTAAAAATGGAGTGATAGGCGCTCTCTATAGTAACTAACGTGCAGGCAGCAGTATACAAACAAGGATTCCCAAACCTTGTGAACAATATGCAGAAAAAAAGGAAAGGTGTATCCCACGCCTAGTATATTATATGTGCAAAAAATACATACATATGTTCTTAAATATATCAGGAAGGAGCCGAACCTCAGGATAAAAACAGAGAATAAAACACAATAGTGCAATACAGTAAAAAATATATTTTATGGTGGTGAGTACGGCTATATATAATCCACTCACATTTATATGAGCTATAACAGAGCTCAGCTGTGCAGCGCTTGGACGGTACAATCCCCGTCTTGGGATATGTTGTAGTATATGCAGATTGAAATACCTTTAAACACTAGCAAGGATAATGCAAATAATCTTTAGTAAATTATGGCATATTGCCTTCATTAAATATTATTGCGTGCAACTGGAGAGTACTACACATTTGACACATATATGTTTTAACATGTATAATTTAAGAAATTTTATATTATATTATTAGTCATAAGTTATAAGGGCTACATTGTCTGCATGCTTATGGTAATGAGGAAGCACAGTTTGTTGACCAGAGGAATGACAGATAATTGGATGCAGAAAATTAATATACTTAGAAATCACCCCTACCTATCCTCACATATGCAGTGCCACACTTCAATATAGTGCTGTGTTCAATTTGACAATATAAAAAGCATTTTGTAAATACATTGTAATCCTGAATGTTAAGTAAATATGTATGTGAAAATGCAAATAAAGAACATTGGTTATGGATTTTTCGTTCAAGGGCTTTTAGAAGAGATTTACTCTAAAATAAAATATCCTATAAACAGTTTTATAATTCTTACATTCATAACGTGATTTCATAATTACCACTGTTAATAGTTTTGCCCAATGGCAATTTGGTTTCATCAATCTCAAAATTATATTTTTAATTAATAACAGGAAAAAAAACACTCTATTTAATGCCTAGAGGTTCTTTCTCCAATTAAACTGGGTAATGCTAGCAACTGGGTGTAGATATATTGCTATATAAATACGGATGAGACCTACCATCTATAAATTTTACAGGGTTTATTCATGGAACTGTGATATGTCTTTACTCTCAACTTGTGAAACATAGAACAAAGTAATGGAGTTTGCAAACAGGTTGATTTGGAGAATATTTGTTCCAATTTAGAATGCTGTAAAATGTACAAATCTTCTTTCTACTCCTTCAAATTAACACATGTTTTAAATATTCTTGGTTTCCTTTGTGTATTAATTTTTCTTTTATGGGCTCAAAAACCTTTACATTACCTTAGGCACAAATTTCCAATTTCCATTCAATATCATTTTAATGTGACTTTATTTCTACCTACTGTACTACCAATAAAAAAATGTTTATTTGTAGTGATTTGTCACACTTATTGTGGGAGGTCACTATATGAGTTTCATATATAAAAAAAGTAAAATGCAAGACTAAAAGGTATTTTATTAAAAAGTTAATTCTTGTGATTTGAAATTTGAAATTGTTTGCCAAAATAACTGCATTAGATAAATTCCATGATTCAGCTTTTTTTGTAACTTGACCTACATTTATTAAAAATGGTTTTACATTTATGACAATTCACATTTCTTGAATAAACCCCTAGATATTAAATTATCAGTAAAATATATTGTAATTGTAAGATATATTGCACAATATTGTAATATCTGTATTAAAGGATCACTATAGTGTCAGGAAAACAAACTCCTTTTCCTGAGACTATAACATTCTTAGGGTCCCCCCACCCTCAGGGACCCCTCCCGCTGGGCTGAAGGGGTTAAAACCCCTTCAACCACTTACCTTTATCCAGCGCCGGGCTCCCTTAGTGCTGGTGACGTCTCCTCCCACTCTGACGTCAGCTCCTAAATGGATCCAAATGCACATGCGCGGCCAGAGCTGCGTGAGCATTAAAAACACCCATAGGAAAGCATTTCTCAATTCTTTCCTATGGACGTTCTGCGTGCTCAATGTGATTTGAGCGTCGCAGAAGTGCCTCTAGCGGGTGTCAGGAAGAAACTGTTATGTTTACAGCTGCAGGGTAAAAACCTGGGGGACCTGGCACCCAGACCACTTCATTGAGCGGAAGTGGTCTTGGTGACTATAGTGGTCCTTTAACCCCTTAAGGACACATGACATGTCATGTTTTTATTTTATTCCAGAAGTTTGGTCCTTAAGGGGTTAAGCACAATACTCATATACTGAAACTTAGCAACTTTAACAGATGTGTGGAAAAAAAAGTGAAATATATTTTTAAATCTCACATACTTATCTTACATAGTTACATAGTTACAGAGGCTGAAAAGAGACATGTGTCCATCAAGTTCAGCCTTCCTCACATTTGGTTTTTGCTGTTGATCGAAAAGAAGGCAAAAAAAAAAAAAACTGTTTGAAGCACTTTTAATTTTGCAACAAACCAGGAATAAATTCCCTCTTGACCCCAGAATAGCAGTCAGATCTATCCTTGGATCAAGAAGCTATTACCCTACACTTGAAAAATTATATAATTGCATATTCTGTTTTTGCAAGTATGCATCTAGTTGCTGTTTAAACATGTGTACGCACTCTGATAAAACCACTTCTTCAGGCAGAGAATTCCATTTCCTAATAGTTCTTATGGTAAAAAACATTTCCTTTGCCTTAGACTAAGTCTTCTTTCTTCCAGTCTAAACGCATGGCCTTGTGTCCTATGTAAAGTCCGGTTTGTGAAAAGATTTCCACACAATGGTTTGTATTGGCCCCGGATATATTTGTATAATGTTATCATATCCCCTCTGAGCTGACGTTTTTCTAAACTAAAGAGGTTTCAATTTGTTAAACTTTCTTCATAGCTGATATGTTCCATTCCTTTTATTAATTTTGTAGCCCGCCTCTGCACTCTTTTTAGTGCCATAATATCCTTGCTTATAACAGGTGCCCAAAATTGCACAGCATATTCAAGAGGTGGTCTTACCAGTGATTTATAAAGAGGCAAAATGATATTCTCGTCCCGAGAATGAATGCCCTTTTTCGTGCATGACAATACCTTACTGGCCTTAGCCACTGCTGATTGACATTGCACATTGTTGCATAGTTTGTTATCTATAACAATTCCCAAATCCTTTTTGTGTGTTGTTATCCCTAATTAACTTCCATTAAGGGTAAAAGTTGCTTGTGCATTCTTTATGCCGAAGTGCATAACTTTGCATTTTTCTACATTAAATTGAATCTGCCATTTGAGTTCCCAGTGTGTGTGCTAGTGAGTGAGCTTCTATGTGTGTGTTTGCATCTGCTAGTGAGTGTGTGAGCCTCTGTGTGTGTGTGTGTGTGTGTGTGTGTGTGTGTGTGTGTGTGTGTGTGTGTGTGTGTGTGCATCTGCTAGTGAGTGATCTTCTGTGTGTGTGTGTGTGTGCGCATCTGCTAGTGAGTGAGCTTCTGTGTGTGTGTGCATCTGCTAGTGAGTGTGTGTGTGTGTGCATCTGCTAGTGAGTGAGTGAGCATGTGTGTGTGTGTGTGTGTGTGTGTGCATCTGCTAGTGAGTGAGCTTGCGTGTGTGTGTATCTGCTAGTGAGTGAGTGAGCTTGTGTGTGTGTTTGTGCATCTGCTTGTGAGTGTGTGGGCTTCTGTGTGTGTGTGTATGCATCTGCTAGTGAGTGAGCTTCTGTGTTTGTGTGTGTGTGTGTGTGTGTGTGTGCGTGCATCTGCTAGTGAGTGAGTGAGCTTCTATGTGTGTATGTGTCTGTGTGTGTGCATCTGCTAGTGATTGATCTTCTGTGTGTGTGCGTGTGTGTGTGTGTGTGTGTGTGTGCATCTGCTTGTGAGTAAGCTTCTGTGTGTGTGCATCTGCTAGTATCTCATCTCATCTCATGAAGCAGACACTAGGCTGGTTGTGTAGGACCTGCCAAAGATGGGGTACATTGACGTTGTGCCAGACTTATGCAAGGTATGATCATATAATGTAACTAAACCCCCATTATTTTTTGCCTGGATTAGGTGTTTTAAAAAAAAAACTAACTAAATCTGTCAGCACTGAAGTTGCTGTTTAGAGGATAATGGAGTGTGCTTGTATATTCTGTTTTTATTGTATAAACTGGATCCCAGCAGCATCCTACTTATGCATATTCAGGTGGATGCAGCCAGTCCCCTGTTTTCTCATATGTTAGTATGTGATCTTCTGTGTGTGTGTGTGTGTGCATCTGCTAGTGAGTGAGCTTCTGTGTGTGTGTGTGTGTGCTAGTGAGTGAGTTTGTGTGTATGTGCCTGCTAGTGAGTGAGCGTGTGTGCCTGCTAGTGTTTGTGAGCTTGTGTGTGTTGTGTATGCTAGTGAGTTAACTTGTGAGGGAGCGTTTGCGTGTGTATGTGTGTGTGTCTGCTAGTGAGTGAGCTTCTGTGTGTGTGTGTGTGTGCATCTGCTAGTGAGTGAGTTTATGTGTGCGCCTGCTAGTAAGTGAGCTTCTGTCTGTGTGTGCGTCTGCTAGTGAGTGAGTTTATGTGTGTGTGTTAGTGAGGGAGCTTCTGTGTGTGTGTGTGTGTGTGTGCCTGCTGGTGAGGTAGCTTCTGTGTGTGTGCACCTGCTAGTGAGAGAGTTTGTGTGTGTGTGCTAGTGAGTGAGCTTGTGTGTGTGTGTGTGTGTATGTAACAAAAATATACCCCAACACGCAGGATTCAGCTAAACAGAAGACAACACAGAGGGGAGATACGTCTACCGGACCTTAGAGTGGCCGGACTCGACGTATATAGGCGAAGTACAGAGTCAGGAGCGATCCGAGGTCAAGGGCACAAAGAGACAGCGTAAACTAGGACTAGCCGGGGTCTGGTACACAGTAAACAGCAAGCTGGCAAACAGAACAGATAAGGATAAAGAGATAACGTAGTCAGAAAACAAAGCCAAGGTCAAGTACGAAGGAACACAACTGAAGACAACAAGCGCTAAAGGGAACTGAAACAGAAACCACGATAGGGCAAGGAACCAAGGGAAAAAGGTGAGTATAAATAGTTAAACAACTATTTTGATTGTCCCTGTCATCTCTACGCCCCCAAAAGGTAAGTGTATGGGGAGTGTGGCATGACAGGGACCAATGTGAGGCCTTTTCCAATTTAGGCTCCCACTGTCCCTTTAAGAGCGCACCCGAGACCTGCGGCACGCTCTTAGAGTCAGACGGGACATGTGACCACTTCTCGCGGTCACTGCCCGCCTTCCTGTTCCTGCCTTCGGATGAGCCGAGCGTGGCTCATGCAGCAGCAGGACCGCGCGTGGCTCGAACAGAGGACCCCAGCCGGCCCCTGGAAAGGGTAAGTACCGCTACAGTGTATGTGTGTGCCTGCTAGTGAGTGAACTTTGTTTGTCTGCTAGTGAGTGAGTTTGCATGTGTGTCAGTGAGCTTTTCTGTAGGGATCATGTGTGTGTCAGTGAGCTTGTCTGTAGTGAGCATGTGTGTGTCAGTGAGCTTGTCTGTAGTGAATCTGTGTGTTAGTGAGCTCTTCTGTAGGGAGCATGTGTGTGTGACAGTGAACTTGTCTGTAGTAAGCTTGTGTGTGTATCAGAGTTTGTCTGTACTAAATTTGTGTGTGTGTACAATTAAGCTTGTCTGTGTGTGCCATTGAGATTGTCTGTCAGTGAGCCTATTTGTGTGCATCAGTGAGCTTGTGTTTTATGTCAATGAGTTTATGTATATCAATGAAGTTGTCTGTGAGCCTGTGTATCAATGAGCTTGTGTCAGTAAATGTGTCTGTGTCTGCATGTGAGTATGCTTTACTGTATAATTTAATTACCCTGAAAGGACTAATATTTTGAATTAGATAAAGAAATATACGCACATTTTATATACTTATATATATTTATATATATTTATTTATATATATTTTTTATATATATAGTTTAAAAAAAACAACTAATATAGGCATTGTATGATCATATAATGTAACTAAACCCCCATTAACTAATAAAATCGATCAACATTGAAGTAGCTGTTTAGTGGATAGGTAAGAGCACTGGATCTTGTGTAATATATATATATATATATATATATATATAAAATATACTTGAAATCCCCAGCACTCACGTTTATCCTAAGCCAATGCCGGGCGCCAGACCAAAGCTCCAAAACAGATAAAATCCAAATGAAATAGGCTGCTCTCCGGCAATGTCCTGTTGAAATTTGACCCTGAAGAAGGTCCCAAGCGGGGACCGAAACGTTGGTCGCAATTTTAATCAACTTTAAATAAAATTTGGAACTTTTAAGCCCGGAGAGCAGCCTATTTCATTTGGATTTTATATATATATATATATATATATAACAAGATACCAATTGTATCTGACACACACACACACACACTCTCACATTCTAGGTCTCATGCTCCAGAGTCACTTTTGCCTCACTCCAGATTCTAGATGCATCTTTGTCACATCTCGCCTTTGCCCGCATCTGTTTGGCACTGTTCACTCTTAGAATAACACAGGTTCTGACACTGGCATTTTTTATATTTTATATTGCCTTGCCACATATTTGATGTGATTGTGTGTGTCATAAATTACTCCCCGCATGTGATGTGCACATTCTTCCTAAACACTTCCTGTAAAGAGAGCTCTAATGTTTAAACTTCCTTTATTGCACATTCTTTTTAATTTAGAATGTCTTATCTCCTGCTCTGTTAATAGGCCATAGACACCGCATGAGACAACCAGAGGAGGGGTGGGTAGGGCTGCATAAACTGAAACTAAAGTGATTTAACTCCAAAATGACAGAGCAGTGAACTGAGCAGTGAAACTTCATGGGCATGCTCTATACACCAAAACCGTTTTATTAAGCCAAAGTTGCTTTGGTGCATATAGTCTCTCTTTAAATTAAAACTATTTTCCAGGACATGTTTAGCACACTTACAAACTGTTGGGTGGATGAATTAAAGTCCAACAGGTGAAAGACCTGTGAAAACTAAATAAATCAATGTAGTTTCTTTGCATTCCTGTGCATTTCTTTTTTTTACAATTATTTTTTTTCTGAAGCATATGAGATTCACATATTGAAGGGCAGCATATTCCATATACTGCTTTACTGAATGTAAGAGCTTTTCTTAAGTCATTCCAGCTTCTGACTTTGTTTGTAAGCGTGAATGCATTAATGCTCATTCAGTTTATTCTACTCTCTCCAGACTATAAATCAGAAATAACAAGGGCTACAAGTGTAATCATCCTCTGCTGAACTAATATACCATGCGGGTATAGCACACAATATTAATTAGCTAGGAAAAATCTACTACCCCAAAATCATCTACAAAACAATTAAATTTTAGAGCAACATGATACATTGTTGTTGTTTAACTCCTTAGTTATTAAATTATTATTATTATTGATTTTTAAAGGTATGTAACAAGCTCTAGTGGGCTGGGTAATCCTTGTTCCTATTTAGGGTTTAGGAGAATAGCAGAAATTATGTACTGGGCAAAATATCTGTCTATTTTAGCTGGACCATGATCACATTACATGAAGCCACACATTATCCTTTTCTATAAACACCTAAAGTTGTTTTGTTAATACATCACATGATGTAAGAGAAATTACACCTAGAACAATGAGCATTTGATCTACATTAAATATGCTTAAATATGAGTTTGTTTCAATGAAATACTTAATTCTAGTTTCAAATACATTTGTATTATTGGAAAGAGTAGCTCGTGAAGTCATTTATTTATAGGTAGCATTTTAAAAATATGTAGCCACTGATGGCTATTGTTATCTCAGCTACTGTAACATATTCATCTATTCTAAAAGAAAAAGTACAAAAAGTAACTTTGGCAATTTAGCAAATTATTTTGTCTCAAATACATACTGCTTTCTGACTGCTTAAAGTGCAGGGAGTTAAACATTGTTCTAATGTTAATTGTCAAAAATCTGATTAAAAACAATAATTATTTCACTAAATAATGGAAAATAGATTTTAGATCTTAGCATTACATTTGCATACAACCTGGGCCTATACTATTAATTTAAAGTAGACTAGCTGATATCCATTAATACAGACAGTCGTTTGCTAAACTGCAGTAAACTTAATAGCTTTTGACATGAAACTGTGAAGTACATTAATCTTGTCTGCATCTATACACCTCTGAAAGCCCTGAAACCCTGTGTAATTGATAGATATGTTTGTTTCTAATTTAAAACTTTAATATAAGAAGGTGCTGCTGATATTTGGATTTTCAGCATATCTCTACATACAAACTTGCTATAGTTCATTTTTTTTCTAGTGCAATTCCTTAATAACACACCTCTTAATAATACCGAGATATAGAACCAATATAGAGCTAATGCCTTTGGGACAGAAGAAAGATGAAACTGTCCACTAAATGTGATGTTAAGCTATCTGCCTGTGACTTTTTTAAATGTACTGGCTATGGATATGGAACCCAAGGTTCCCAGTCTGCACATATACAAAATGACTGGTGACTCCACAGGTGAACTCTCACTTGACTTCACTTTTTCAGCATCATTACATAGTCCATAAGGTAGTAGATATGAAATGGAAAATTCTATCAATAATTCACAAGATTCCCAGTTTGCTTAATAATAATAATATATATGGCTTCTTTAATAATATTTTTAACATCAGCAGTCTGGTTACCAACATGCACAGTCTGGTGAGATGGTCATAACAAAGCATTCATTTACCTGACATTTAGAAAAGGTGGCACCCCCCACTGCCTAAGTCCCATCATCTTCGTCCCATCTTTCTATCTTCAGTTCTGCAACCTACTAGTTAATAAAGTTTTTTATTTTTTTTATTTACATTTTAATGTTGCGTTTGCTTAACCCCTTAAG
The DNA here is from genome assembly GCF_036172605.1 of Pelobates fuscus. Classification (NCBI taxonomy): domain Eukaryota; kingdom Metazoa; phylum Chordata; class Amphibia; order Anura; family Pelobatidae; genus Pelobates; species Pelobates fuscus. The sequence continues at coordinate 332,076,923 of NC_086319.1, forward strand.
GACCGAGGACGGTTCAGGACCGTCATCGGCATTTTTGCGTTGCCGACCGGTGACGGTCCTGAACCGTCCTAACGGTCCAATGTACTTAACCGATCGCCGTCGTTCCCCCGGCGGCGATCGGCGTTGGTCCCGTTGTGGGGAGACTGCCTGCAGCCCAGACAGTCTCCCCATGGCGAATTAGGACCCCTGTGGCCATGTGATCGCTCAACAGGGCGACCACATGGTCACAATAGGTGTCCATGTGTCTGCCTGCAGGGGGACTGTCTGTGCTGACAGGCAGTCTCCTTGCTTAGTGTAAAATCATAAAAAAAAATAAAGTTAAAGTTATATAAAAAAAATTATTATTATATATGTGTATATATATATATATGATATATAGACATATATTATACCTATATAATATGTCTAAATATCATATATATATAATGTCATACTAAGTGTATTTTTAAATTAATATGTACATATATTAATATAAAAATACACTTATAATTAAATTACACACGTATATATATATATAATAACTATATATATTGTATATATATATTATTATAAAATACAAATAATAAGTAATTTAAATTAAATTAAACATGTAAAAATAATAATAAAAATGTTAAAAAATTATATATCTATACGAAATTTTATTCTAACTGTATTTTGATATTAATATATATATATATTTATATCAAAATACACTTAGAATGACATTGTATATATATATCTATGTATATATAAATAAATAAAAATACACTTAGAATGAAATTATATATATATATCTATGTATATATAAATAAATAAAAAGAATACGAACTATTCATATGTCCATATACAAAATTACATAAATAATTATATAAATATACACGTAGACTTCAAATATATAAATATGCATATATATTTAAATTCTACGTGCTTATTTATGTAATATTTTTACATAATTAAGTTATTTTATTGATTGCAATTTAAGGGACCTGCCTGCCAACCCAGGCCGAAAGTCCAGAGAATTTAATTTGCTATCACTGTATTTTACCCTGTAACGTTCTACGACACCCTAAAACCTGTACATGGGGGGTACTGTTTTACTCGGGAGACTTCGCTGAACACAAATATTAGTGATTCAAAACAGTAAAACATATCACAGCGATGATATTGTCAGTGAAAGTGACTTTTTTGCATTTTTCACACACAAACAGCACTTTTACTGATGATATAATTGTTGTGATACATTTTCCAGTTTTGAAACACTAATATTTGTATTCAGCAAAGTCTCCTGAGTATAACAGTACCCCCCATGTACAGGTTTTATAGCGTTTTTGAAAGTTACAGGGTCAAATGTATGTGTCAAATATTTTTACATTGAAAATGGCCAGGTTACGTTGCTTTTGAGAGCGTATGGTAGCCCAGGAATGAGAATTACCCCAATGATGGCATACCATTTGCAAAAGAAGACAACCCAAGGTATAGCTGCAAATGGGGTATGTCCAGTCTTTTTTAGTAACCACTTAGTCACAAACACTGGCCAAAATTAGCGTTCAATTTAGTTTTTTACTTTTTTCACACACAAACAAATATGAACGCTAACTTTGGCCAGTGTTTGCGACTAAGTGGCTACTAAAAAAGTCTGGACATACCCCATATTGAATACCCTGGGTTGTCTACTTTAAAAAAAATATGTACATGTGGGGTGTTATTCAGCGATTTATGACAGATAATAGTGTTACAATGTCACTATTGATACATTTTAAAAATGTATGTTTTGAAACCGCAATATCCTACTTGTACTTATAGCCCTATAACATGCAAAAAAATAGCAAAAAGCAGGTAAACACTGGGTATTTTTAAACTCAGGACAAAATTTTGAATCTATTTAGCAGTTTTTTTTCATTCGCTTTTGTAGATGAGTAAAAGATTTTTCACATAAAAGTCAAAAAACATGTATTTTTTTCAATTTTTCAGCATATTTTTCATTTTTTTTAAATGAAATTACATGAGATTATATAAATAATGGTATGTTAAGAAAGCCCCTTTTGTCCTGAAAATAACAATATGTAATTTGTATGGGAACAGTAAATGAGAGAGCGGAAAATTACAGCTAAGCACAAACACCACAAAAGTGTAAAAAGATGCCTGGTCGCAAATGTACAACATCGCAAAAACAGTCCGGTCCTTAAGGGGTTAAAGGGACACTCCAGGCACCAAAACAACTTATTCCAAGTGAAGTTGTTATGGTGCAGGAAGCCCCTGGTGCACTCTTACCTCGAGGGTTAAACCGTTCTCAAATGGTTTAACTCCAAAATTGCCTTCAGCACCGATCACAGCTCTCCCAAGGTGGCATCTGGCTTCTGAAATTTCCCTTTCAGGAAAAATGGAGTGCTGCCGGGCTGGTGCACCGCTGATTGGCTGAGAGCAATCTGTTAAAACTCTCAGCCAATCAGTGACTCCACTTTCACTGGCTTGGAAAGATAGGTACTTTTTCCAAGTTTTGTGAATGGGGAGTAACTGATTGGCTTAGAGTTTCAGCTGACTGCTCTCAGCCAAACAGCGGCCCGCTGAAAGTGAAATTTCAGAAGCTGGATGTCGCTTTGTGGGGGAGCTGAGATCACTACTGGAGGCAACTTTTGGATTAAACCATTTGAGAACAGTTTACCCTTTGAGGTAAGAGTGCCCCCGGGGGCCTCCTGGAATCATAACAACTTAATTTAGATGAAGTTGTCTTGGTGCCTGGAGTGTCCCTTTAAAAGATAATTCTCTAATTTGCAAGCCTTATGAAAACAGATAGATACAAAATACTTTGTTTTGATTTTGTAAATGTTCAGTTTGTTTCATTTTGTACAGAATTTGAAAATATGGACAATTCCGAATTGCAAATTTATTACAGAATACAGAATACATTATTATATATACCATGTGTAGTGAATTACATAACATTGATTTATTTTTTCCTCTTTTCACTTTACTAACATGCTAATTGTTTCAGTGTAAGATACATAATTATATCAAGTGCATTTAACTATATTTTTCAAAGTAAAACTGCTGAAGATTTAGTATATCCTGCACTTTTGGTAGTTCAAAGTGAATTCAAAGAGAATTTCAAATTCTCGGCCAAAATATCCAAAGTGAAAACGTAGCTGGATTTTACCAGTTTATTATATTTGCCTAAAATGTGAAATTCTGTTTAAAATTACTTTGAATTACCAACAATTTAGACATTTAATGAATAACCATGCTATTTTGAAATTTAAATTATTAGTAAAACCAAAAGTCCATGTCTCATTAGCCTGATGTGTTTTTTTTATAAGTTAGTCATATATTGTCTTATTAGCCTGGTGTGTTTTATTATAATTTAATCATATACTTTAGAAAATAATATAACCTACTTAGCAAATATTTTTACATATTTATCTAAAGTAAATCCAATGTAAAATATGTAGAAGTTTTTTCTAGTTTTTCTACTATCGCCATAATAGCATTCTTCAACTATGTAATCAAATATCAATCAATTATACGGTCCATATCTTTCAATAACTGTTAATTATAAAGTGTATGCTGCATAATCTCGCTAATTAAAGGAGAGATAGGTTCATTCTTTAATCAAGGTAAATGTAACATTGCTGAAAACCGTGAAGTAGAGAAATCCAGTGCTACGAGTTGCAAGTTTAGGAAAATTTTCTAGAATTGGTCACATACATACACTATTATGCTAATGAGGTCTTTAAATTTCCGCTTACCAATGAGATAGTACCTTTGGGCTCGCATTGACAGTGGGAATTCCAATGGAACTAACAGGCGTAAAGCATGATTTGAAAAGGCTACCCATCAAATACTAGCCTCGTATTGGAGTGGTGCAACAGAGTATATAACTCAGACTATATAGAAATTTTCATATTTTAAAGTAGACTATTGTGACTATTTACTATTGTGTGCTAGGACTGAGAGACAAAGGGTGGTGATTTCGTACACATACTTTGCAGTATTTTTTTAACTGCAATTTTTTTTTTTTACAGACCTTATCATTTTGACATATGTTCCACTAAAGCTAATGTTTTTTGTAGTGAATGACAGAGAGATGTGTAGAGGACATTATCCAACAGAAAGACCCTGCTTCCAGAGGAAACATAATACTCTTTTTTATTCTTCTGGATATAGCTATTAATAACAAGCAATGGATGTGACGAATTGTTAGATTCACAGACGTTCCTATCTTTTGCAACATATTGGCCTTATACTTTTTTATGTTTTATCTGTACTCCAGTTTGGATCTATGTTTTTTATTACCTTCTCGAGAGGTATATCTTTGCAGTTCACCTAGCTGTCCTTGACTTATATGAAAGATAGAAGGCATTGATCATGAGGTTTCTTTTTCACTCTCTGCAGCAACATCTGTAGGACAGACATAGAGATTTTCTTGACCAAGATTAACTTCCTACTTGCAACTTGGCAGTGGAAAATCTCAATAAAGGATTAAATAAATATACACAGAGGGAGTATACAATATTCTTTGCACTTCACGTGTACTTCTATTAGGAAATATCTACAATATAATCTATTACATGACTGCAGATTTGTCAGGATCCATACTATAGTTTAAAAGTATATTGCTCAGCTATCATTGCACAAGAATAAAATTTTTGTAACATTATATTTGTTTTCCTTCTCCATTATATATTATGCTGATGATTTCTCTACAGTGCATTTTTTTGCTTTGGCCTTTAAAGGGGCACCATAATCACTGCAGCTATTGTATCCCTGTATTTGTCAAATTATTTTGCCAAAAAACAGGGCATTCCTGGGTTAAAACATCAAAGTAAAATTTGACACCCTGTAAGTACCAAAATATATAGGTAAAATTCTTGCATGTATTAGATATTACACTGATCAGCTACAACATTAAAACCACTTGCAGATTAAGTTAATAACATAGGTTATATTGTTACAGTGGCACCTGTCAATGGGTGGGATACATTAAGCAGCAAGTGAACTGTCCGTTCTTGAATTGTATATGTTGGAAGCAAGAAAAATGGGCAAGAGAAAAGATCTGAGTGACTTTGACAAGAGCCATATAGTGATGACTAGATGACAGGGTCAGAGCATCTCCAAAATGGCAAGTCTTGTGGGGTGGTCCCAGTATGCAGTGTTTAGTACTTACCAAAAGTGGTGCAAGGAAGGACAACTGGTGAACCAGTACCCGTCTGGTACAATCACACAGAAGAGCTACTGTAGCTCAAATTGCTTAAAAACCATAATGCTGGCCATGATAGAAAGGTGTCAGAACACACAGTGCATCAAAGTTTATTGTGCATGGGGCTGCATAGTCACAGACTGGTCAAAGTGTCCACAATGACCTTTTTGGCACTGGTTCCTAATGGCAGTGACCTCTTTCAGCAGGATAATGGACCATTTAGGCATTAAGGCTTCATCTCACAATTTGCAGGACCTAAAGTATCTGCTGCTAATGTCTTGGTGTCAGATATCACATGACACATTCAGAGTTCTTGTGGAGTCTTGACACATCACAGCTGTTTCGGCAGCACAAAGGGGGACCTACACAATATTAGGCAGGTGGTTAAATGTTGTGGATGATCAGTGTAAACACACTTAGTTAAAATACAATCAGCCATTTAAAATGTTAACTTAAAAAAAAAAAACTGAGTGCAAAACTGAGATGTCTTGCAAATACAGGCAATTGCTCAAACAATCAAAATAGATGAGTCCTCCAATTTTATAAACATTATAACTGATTTGAGGTAATAAAAACACATAAATATAATATGCTTTTATATTATTGTGTGCTGGAAAACTACTAAGAAAGCTTCTAAACTAGAAACTTGGGTATGGATGAGTCAAGAGAGTTGTCGGCTAAAACAGTGTCCTGTATATTTAATGACTATTAGTCCCTCTTGCTGAAGGCTCAGTAAGATCCAGCTAGAATATAAATTAGTTTCAAAGACATAAGTCCTCTTCCTTTTTCTTAAACCTCATGTAACATGACTTTAGGATGAATCACTTTTAAAATAATGTTAGAACTGTATTCTATTCTACTTTACTCTGGATCTCTAAAGATCAGCACAGCGAGTAACTATTGAGATTTAGAGAGGTAGTTATCAAACTGGCCAAATACAAAAGTCTTCTTCCTTTATCTTACAATTCACTATAAATAACTTTACTTTGGTTGAATCACTTTAAAATTAATGTTAGAACTGTATTCCATTCTATTCTAGATCTCTGAAAATATGCACAGTAGGCAACCATTTTGCTTTAGAGAGGTAGTTATCAATCTGGCGAATCAGATTCTGCAGCAGTTTCTATAAGTTCCTGCATCTGTTACTTCAATTGAACCATCGGAAAAAAAATCTGTATTGAACTTTCTATATCTATTAATAGTAATGTGCTATATGTTGTGTTGAGGCATCATTTTTATAGTACTGTCTGTCCTTCAAGTAGAATTTGGGAGCACTAGTATTACCATATGACATCTCTCCTTATATTTACTATGAATCCCTCATCGTAAAATACACAAATAACGCAAAACAGCTAAAAAAAAAAACGATTGATCAGTTGAACTACACTGTAACCTATAAAAATAGTTTTTATTGCATAAGTATCCATGATTTCAAAATGTATCTACATGATATCTATTAAAATAAATTCTATACAATAATAACTGTGTGTGGGAGGGTGGCAGGAGGGGGGTTGGGGTGCTTTAACTTATTTTATTTCAGGCTACACGGCAAAATAAATACATTATGGTCTGTGGAATAATTAGGATTTCTGTGTCATTTTTGTGGCATGCAGTTACATACCTGTCAAAGTCAGAGTCTACTGAGCTTGAGAAATGTCCATCATATAAGCCACCCAGACTCATGTATATACATGTACACAAGTGTCATTTTTTTATAGGCATTTTTTTATAGGCATATCTTGACCTATTGGAAAGCATTAGTTGTAAGCTTGTTTAACCCCTTAAGGACCAAACTTCTGGAATAAAAGGGAATCATGACATGTCAGACATGTCATGTGTCCTTAAGGGGTTAATGACCCCCATAAATCTTCACCTGTCACTGCAAATTATTGGACCAAGCTCTGTTGGGTTTGTTTGCTAGTCAACAAAGCTATTTATAATCTAGTGACCATTTAAGTGTTTTATCCGTTGAAGTGCTGAGTACAGTTATTATCCTGAGAATATCAGATGGATGAATGAACAGGCAACACATCAAATCACATGGCAACATGTATTTCAATGTCTCCTGTGGGAGAAGAAGACAGGTTCAGTACATCATTCAGCACATGCATGCACACCTTCAGGTCAGTGGCACTGGGTAGAAACTGATGTATGATCACAAAGATCCATGAACATAGCTTAATCTAAATTACTTTGACATGTTACTATTCTTTCCCTCTGACAAAGCAAATAGACGGCACAAACCACTAACACTGAGGTGTGCTGCATGAAAATGTAGTGTTTTCTAGCTTGTTTGATCATTTACTATATATTTGTGGTCAATGTATTTATAGGGGAGCTACTTTACAGAAGTGATCTGGCAGAAATTGGAAATGAATAGTAATGTTTGTACAAAATAGTTGAGCTGGATAAATTTGCTGATTTGGAAAAAGTTTTTAGTTTGGCTAACTGGTTTTAAAATTTCCTGGTCAATATCCAAAGATTCGGAGAATCTCAACGCAACACCCTTTGTTCCTGTCCTTCCATTGCAAATACTTGTCTGTTATTCCACGTATTGTACAGTGTTCTGGAAGTTGTTGGTGCTGTATAAATAATAATAATAATAATAATAATAATAATAATAATAATAATAATAAAAATGGGTAATGCTTTCTGTAAACAATTACAAAATTACAGTCTTTCAAAATTGTCTACTGCATGTTAATAATGTAAATAATGTAAATAAAAAATACAATTTCCTGGCAAAATCCATGGAAGCATTATAAAAAGGTATATCACTACCAGTGGACAGGTAATTTGGCTAAATTAAAAAAATAAATAACCTTCTCTGCCCCCAGGTTTTTTCCTAACCACTTCTGGCATGGTAACCTGGCACCATAAACACTACAGTGCACTGTCGTGGTTAAGGTGCTTGGAGTGTTCTTTTAACAAGCTTGACAAAGACCCTTCTGGGTCGAAACGTTGCTGTAATCCTGTTCTAAATAAAGCTGCTATTTTGGCTTTTATCCTTGAGTATTCAAACCACTGTCAGTATATGCAGCAAAGATGCACAAACTCCAGCATGGAGAAAATGGGAGCTTGTGTTGATGCCAAAATATATGCTTTATTGCCTTAAAATACAATATAAAATATGTTCTTATCAATGTCTTTTGTTTCATCTTCATTCACAGTTGTTTTAGAAGATTGTTGGCCAATGAGTGGTCCATATCTGTCTCTTTTTTTAATTGAGAAAAAAGTTGTACAGAAAATACTTTATATGGAGATACACATGTAATTATGAAGATACAGAGCTTAATTGAGAGTAACAATGCAATAATGTAGGTATGTAGGTGGAAAACCAAATATACCACCCACAATATGAGGATGCCAGTAGTTCCCTAAATGTGGTGGTAACCCAATAATTATTACAAATGTACAAAAGGAACTTTTCTTGAACAGTTGTTCCATAGCACAGGAAAGCAGAAAATATAAAATCAATTCAATTTATTATTAGCATAACTCTTCATTCCTTAATGTTAATTGTCTTATGATATCAAATAGAAGCTCCATTTGTACACTTAATAAAGAGTAAGCTTATTTAGCACTATGGATGTTGATGCAGGTCTAATGATGATAAGATGATTTTAGAAATTGTTAAGATAAAATAGGTTCATGGCATGCATCCTCGAATATTGAAGGAGCAAAGATTTGTGTTTGCAGAGCCACAATCTGACCTTTTCGATCTTTTTTTTACCACCAGGGTTATTCCACATAATTGGAGACATGCACATGTTGTGTCACTTAATGAAAGTAATTTTTGGAAGCAGTTTGTAATTAGAGGACAGTAAGTCTCACAGCAGTAGAAAGGAAACAAATGGAGTGATCGCTGAAGAAAATAATTACAATTCTAAAAACTAATAGATCCAACTTTCAGAAGATCCATTATAAATTGACATTTAGAAAATCATGTCAATTTTTTTATTTTTTTTGGCTTGACTATTATAATGTTAAATAAGTGTGAACACAGGTTTTGGACACTGGAACACATAAGTAATAAATTAAAGGGAGCCTCCAGGCACCGTAACCACTTAATTGAAATATTCACAAACAGTTTCCTCTCCAGTGCTGGATTGCCCTGTCCCCCCCCCAACAACTGCTTGATGAAGAGTTTCATAACAGAAGCCTAGGCCTGCAGCTGATTGGCTTCCATTGATAAGTAGATGCTCTTCTAATTCCCAAAACATTTTGAGCAATTTACGTATTTTTTATCATGCCATTTTTTTTATGAAGGAGGAGCTACTGATTGCATTTTGGGTTTCATATACCTAACCTGACACACGCACAGGCAGGAAATTATGTAAGCTAAAGCATTGTCTCCCAAATTACTCAAGTTCATGCCTTAAGTTCTAAAATCATATAATGATTATGAGCTAATTTTATTTGTACAAAAAGGTCAGGATCAGAGTTGTGTTTGCTGTGTTTAATAAAAGGAAAATCTACTCCATCAATGTCATGGGAATTGAATAGAGAAACCGGGTGTAGCAAACTCCTTTCCAATATAAACAAAGCAAAGTAAAACCAAGGTCAGATTTGATTTTCATGGTACAATTTCATAGGTCAGAGCTGTCATTCACTGCCTTGCACTTTCAAGAATAATTAATAGTGTTTTGGATATATTTTATCCAATTGCAATTTTCACTTTTGTAATCGTCTAATTTTCCTGTCTGTAGTACTATTTCACACTTCACTATTACTTCTGTAAGTTAGAGCTAATACACACTTAAAGAGTTGATGCACTTGACTATTTATATACTTCCAACACATATACAAGTAATTTATTATGCATTTCAAACTTTCATAAACACTATTAAACTATGCATCTATTTTTTTAAAAATGTTCAAATATGAAATTATACTATTTGTAGTCATGCCATGTACATCTGCAGCTTATGCATGTTTCATTAAAGTCAGACCATAGACCATGGAGCAATAGAAGAAGGTTGACTGGTCTAATGATTCACGTTTTTTTGGAGAAGGTGGATGGCCAGGTTCATGCGTGTCATTTACCTTGAGAAGATATAGGAGGAGCATGCACTATGGGAAGAAGACAGGTTGGTAGAGGCAGTGCTATGCTCTGGGCAATGATCTGCTGAGAAATCTTGGGTCCTGGCATTCATATGGAATTTACTTCGACACGTATCACCTACCTAGAGGGCAAGGACAGTGTGAGCGTGAATGAATAGTAACTTGGACTGAGGATTGCAATTTTTAAAGTTATGAAAGGGAAATAATATGATTGTGAGAAATCTATTTTGCTTATTAATGTAGAATTTTATTTTAAACATAGTGCTCTTATAGTCTTTGGAGTCATAGATATTATCAAATAATATCGGGTGTGATACCATGTGAAGATTAGTAAGTATAAAACACAGGTGACACTCCAAGTGGTGAATTTATTGGAGGGCATACCATCCAGAGCCTTGGAGTGTCACCTGCGTTTTATACTTGATGTTAGATTTGGGCAGATTGCGGTGTCTGTTGTCTACACGTATCTTGAATATAGCTTGGTTGCTTCATCTAAGTATTGCTTCTAAGTGTGGTTGGATATATTCTGGAGAGTTTTACAGAAGCTTCAACTGTCTAAGAGTTGTGCTAAGAGTTATTCTTTTCTACTGTTACAGTTAAGATTCATCTGTAGGAAAAGGTTACTGACTTCACAAGGTTTGATTTCCTGTTGGTAATTACAAGGCATTTGATTAGATTAGTAAGCTACTTGCTATTGATTGTTGTTTAATTAGCTACTGTGTGCAAATAAGCAGAGGCCTACCCAGATGTTAAACATTCCTAGTGGGTGGTGATTTTAGGAGTTATATAAGGGTTTTTGTCATTAGCTTGGCTAATATAGCTTGGTTGCTGCATCTAAGTGTTGCTTCTAAGAGATGTGGAGATGGACAATGGTGGTCTTGTGAGGTGTCTTCCAGGAGCTACTGCTCACAGAGACAGGAGACGTATCTGTAATATTGTTAAGCGAGCAAAGCAGTAAGGCAAATTGGATGTACTTGTCCATCTAGGGACAAATGACTTGGCTTGCAATGAGGTTTCAGAGGTTAATGATGTTTTTAGTGTTTTTGCCAATGATATACGGCAGGTTGCTTCCACACTGTCATTCTCTGAAGTTCTGCCTGTGCATAACAGATGCGTATTAGGGAGACAGACAGACAGATGCGTATTAGGGACTTTAACTTGTGGCTGGGTGAATGGTGTCGGGAGCAAGGATTTGGCTTTATTTCTCATGGTAACTCTGTTTGGAATGGAAATAAACTGTACAAAAAAGATGGTTTGCATCTTTCTCAAAAGGGAACAAATGTTCTCAGTGAGCAGTTCAGAGGTTTTGCTAGGATGTATTTAAACTAGGATGGGGGGGGGGCAAAAGGGTGATAAAACATCAATCCAATTGTCCCCCAAAACAAGGACAGAAGGTGCCTGTAGCAAGTGTGTTAAAAATGATAAGCTTAGAGTCATGTCTACAAATGCTCGCAGTTTAGGGATTAAGATCCATGAACTTGTGGCAATAATGGCAACTGATAGTGTAGATTTAGTCGCTGTTACTGAGACATGGTATAATGAGAAAAATGACTGGGACATAGCAATACCAGGGTACTCCTTATATATAAAAGACAGGGAAGGCAGGAAAGGGGGAGGATAGCATAAAACCTAGCCTAATAAAAGTTAGTGAGGCGAACATAGAGTCTGTTTGGGATACGTTAGAATTTGGTAATCACACAGTAACTTGTGTAGGTGTGATTTATAGGCCCCCAGGACAAATAGAAGAGTTAGATAATCTACTAGTTGAGGAAATAGCTACAATGACAATGAAGGGGGAAGTAATCATCATGGGTGACTTTAATCTTCCTGATGTGAATTGGAAAACAAAAATAGCTGCTTGTGCCAAGAGCACACATATTCTAAACTCCCTACTGGGATTGTCTCTAAAACAAGTCGTTGAGGAGCCAACTCGGAAAGAGGCCATACTAGATTTAGTATTAACAAATGGAGATTTGTTATCCGATATTACTGTAGGTGAAAGTTTAGGATCCAGTGATAGTCAGTGTGGTTTAATATAAGAACAGTGACTGAGTCACACCACACAAAAACAAAAGTTTTAGACTTTAGAAAAACAGACTTTTCTAAAATTAGAATATGTGTAAAGGAGTCATTATCAGACTGAAGCAATTTAAATGGAGTCCAAGAGAAATGGGATTATTTAAAAGTTGCACTACTGAAGGCAACAGAAAATTGCATTAGGCTTGTCAGTAAAAGCAAAAAATCCAAGAAACCACTGTGGTACTCCGCAGATGTGGCCAAAATAGTAAAACACAAAAAGTTAGCATTAAGTAATTATAAAAAAAAACAGAGTGAGGAAGACAGAATGCTCTATAAGATTAGGCAGAAAGAGGCTAAGCAAGTTATAAGAGTTTCCAAATCACACACAGTAGAGAAAATAGCACAGTCGGTAAAAAAGGGGGACAAAACTTTTTTTAGATACATAAATGAGAAAAGAAAAGTAAAACAAGGATTAGTTAGATTAAAAACAAAAGAATGAAGGTATGTAGAAGAGGATAAAGGTCTAGCTGACTGCCTCAATGAATATTTTTGTTCGGTATTTACAGATGAAAATGAAAGAAAGGGACCTCAGTTAAGAAAAAGGATAAATGAGTCATTTATTACATGTGAGTTTAAAGAGGAAGAGGTTCTATTTCAACTCTCAAAAGTAAAGACAACTAAGTCAATGGGACCTGATGGATTTATTTAACAAATTTATTTAACCAATCATTGATAACAGGAGTAGTCCCAGAAGATTGGAAGTTGGCGAATGTTGTGCCCATTCACAAGAAAGGTAATAGGGAGGAGTCGGGCAAGTACAGGCCAGTAAGCCTTACTTCAGTAGTGGGGAAAGTGATGGAAACCATGTTAAAGGATAGGATTGTTGAACATCTAAAAACACAGGGATTTCAAGATCAGAGACAACATGGATTTACTTCCGGGAGATCATGCCAAACTAATCTTATTGATTTTTTTGATTGGGTAACTAAAATTATAGATCAGGGTGGTGCAGTAGACATTGCTTACCTACATTTCAGTAAGTCTTTTGACACTGTTGCACATAGAAGGCTTATCAATAAACTGCAATATTTAAGTTTGGATTCCAATATTGTTGAATGGGTAAGGCAGTGGCTGAGTGACAGGCAACAGAGGGTTGTAGTCAATGGAGTATATTCGAAGCTTGGGCTTGTCACCAGTGGGGTACCTCAGGGATCTGTACTTTGACCCATTCTCTTTAATATTTGTATTAGTGATATTGCAGAAGGTCTCGATGGTAAGGTATGTCTTTTTGCTGATGATACTAAGATATGTAACAGAGTTGATGTTCCAGGAGGGATAAGCCAAATGGCTAATGATTTAGGTAAACTAGAAAAATGGTCAGAGTTGTGGCAACTGACATTTAATGTGGATAAGTGCAAGATAATGCATCTTGAAGGGCAGAGTACAGAATATTTGATAGAGTCCTAACCTCAACATCTGAGGAAAGGGATTTTGGGGTGATTATTTCTGATGACTTAAAGGTAGGCAGACAATGTAATAGAGCAGCAGGAAATGCTAGCAGAATGCTTGGTTGTATAGGGAGAGGCATTAGCAGTAGAAAGAGGGAAGTGCTCATGCCATTGTACAGAACACTGGTAAGACCTCACTTGGAGTATTGTACGCAGTACTGGAGACCGTATCTTCAGATAGAGAGAGTTCAGAGAAGAGCTACTAAACTGGTTCATGGATTGCAGGATAAAACTTACCAGGAAAGGTTAAATGATGTTAACATGTATAGCTTGGAGGAAAGACGAGACAGGGGGGATATGATAGAAACATTTAAATACATAAAGGGAATCAACACAGTAAAGGAGGAGACTATATTTAAAAGAAGAAAAACTACCACAACAAAAGGTCATAGTCTTAAATTAGATGGACAAAGGTTTAACAAAGGTTTAAAAATAATATCAGGAAGTATTACTTTACTGAGAGGGTAGTGGATGCATGGAATAGCCTTCCAGCTGAAGTGGTAGAGGTTAACACAGTAAAGGAGTTTAAGCATGCGTGGGATAGGCATAAGGCTATCCTAACTATAAGATAAGGCCAGGGACTAATGAAAGTATTTGGAAAATTGGGCAGACTAGATAGGCCGAATGGTTCTTATCTGCCATCACATTCTATGTTTCTATGTTTCAATGTAGCACCTCTCAGGTGGATGGCCAGAATATATTGCGAAAACTGAGTGCGGGGTGAATTGTTTCTTGTGGTACACCATGTGAAGATTAGTCATATTTTGAATGCAATGTATATAATTACATTTTTTAGTCTATCAATACCACTTTACATATGCAATATTAGTATTTTGAAGAATTATTATTTTGTTATTTTTATAAAAATAAGACAACATATGCACAAGAGGTAAATTAAATGCACAGATTAATGTCCTCAAATTTGAAAGTAGGGGCAGGCAATCTTCGGAATTCCAGATGTTGTTGGCTACATCTCCCATAATGCTCTTACAGCCATAGTGCAAGCAAAACATAAGGGGAGATGTGGTCCACAACATCTGGAATGCCAAAGATTGCCTACTCCTGGTCCAAATGAATTGGAGCATTATCACCGCAGATTGTTGGCATAAGTTAGCCAAAGAATATAGTATTTGCAGTTCTATAACAGTTATACCTCTGAATGTTTGTTACACCTGCTTAAGTTTATTTGTTAAAAAAAAATTGAGCCATCTGGCTGCTGAAGTTTTCATGACATCACTGCTCATGTCCAGCCCGTAAATAAAAATAACAATATGCTGACATAGACAGGTGGGACGTGAAATGCTTTATGTGTTTATTTTTGCATCCGAAAACTTCTGTTGCCAACAATAACATCCACCACCAAATATTAACACAGACATCAACAATCATTGTTTATACACTAGTCACGGAAAGCAGGGGTTGGTTTCCCATGTCCAGCATTGCTGCTTCAGTGAGTATACATTAACTATTCCAAAATCAATAGCAATTTAACAGCCCTATAATTCAGCTGTTACAGTATATGTCAAAAGACATCTCACAATCCATTTAATACAAGATAAAAAATTGGTTTGTGAACATATGGAACAGATGTACTTTCCACACTAATTTAAAATGTCTTCTCAGGCTAGCACACCAACTAATACGTGCGTGCATGTTCCAGAAATAGATCTAAAAGTCAAAGTGAATTGATGGTTCTTGGCATCATTAGGGATAATTTACTGATTTTTATTCTTACTGTATTTTTGTCTTTCCTTGTATTGAAATAATTAAGAAATACTTTTACAGCAAATAAGTAGGTGGATTCACACAGACCATTTTTATTAAGTTGGAGAATAGAGAATTTAAGTGAAAGTATGTATAGTTTGCTTTACTGTTGAGAAAGTAGAAATAGAGTAATATGTGTCCAAAGTGCACCACTTGATTTTTGGTATCTTCCCCTCTTGCCTGTAATTGCATGATTTTGCTATTACATGACGAAAAGTCATGATTTTATTAAAGACACGGAGGCTCATATTGCATAACCCTTTCTTTACTGTCCACCAATAGCAGCAAAGAATACAAACATAATGAAAAAATTAAGAACATACATTAACATAGGCCCCTCCCCGCTCAGATCCCGGTATATTAGGCAGCACTTCCCTTCCATATCCCTCTTTCTGAAGATGCGACCTTGTAACAATGTCCGAACAAGAACAAGAACAGAGTCCAATAGTCCACATTAGGGAATCTCACAACAGGGAAGCAGGACCAGATGAGCTGTAGGACCAGAGATTTTCAGCGGGAAGAGTCCTTTCAAGTTGGATAACAACATGCCATCTTATTGGATCAGGCTGTGAAAACATAAAGAAACAGGAGCCGAGAGGTTAAGATCGATAATTGCAACTATTGTCAGGTACCAACTGAGGAGAAAAAATGTCAAATTAATACAAACCCACATCCTAGAGTGATTAGTAAACCTATCATAACATAAACCAAACCTTGAGACATGGCCCCACTTACCGTACCAAAATTATTCGATGTGACTCGTTGCGAACATACAAAATGGGTGGGGAAACCTGAATAATAAACGTGGGTGGGACAAAACTCGCCTCCGTGTCTTTAATAAAATCATGACTTTTCGTCATGTAATAGCAAAATCATGCAATTTTATAACAAGACACGGAGGCTCATATTGCAAGTTTAAAGCTGATTAACTACTGCCGTAAAAGTATGTGGGGCCGGGCGAAAGTAAAATTCACGGAAAGTAGATTCCCTAGACCAGTCGGCTGTCCTCATAATATCTTCCAGATGAGCCCCTGCGGTCATCATCGAGGATGCTGAGGCCCCCCGGACCGAATGGGCGCCGAAGATCGTGGTATCGATGCCCGCCTGATCCAATAACCATCGCACCCAGCGTGACAAGGTGGTGCTAGAGACTGGTCGGAAGGGTGGTTGAAAGGACAGGAACAGCTGTGGGGATACATGTGAACGGTGAAGTTTGGTACGATCTTTGTATTTGCGAAGGCAAGCCACGGGACATAATGCTGGAGAGGCAGGAAAAACTGGATAGGACACCGACTTGATAGAGGTTTTTGTCCGGCGACTGATGTTGAACGTGACCCCGTCCGGGGTGTATGACTTGGCATCAAAGTCCAGGGCTCTAACGTCCGAGACCCTCTTGCAAGATACGAGGCAGAGCAGGCAAACCAATTTGGCAGAAAGTTGCTTCAGGGAGAGCGCTGAGTTAGCGGGCTACGACGAGATAAAGGATAGTACAACGGACACGTCCCATGACGTGGAGTAGCGAGGCCTGGGTGGTCGGGAGAATCGCGAGCCCCGGAGGAGCCGGCACACTAAGTGATGTTGACCCGCTGGGCATCCATCGAAACCTTGATGAATTGCAGAGATGGCTGACCTGTAAAGGTTGATAGTCCTGTAAGCCTTCCCCGCCTCGAAGAGGGACGTCAAAAATTGCAGGACCATGGTTACAGGGGCCGAAACGGGATCCGCGTCCCTAGCCATGCACCAGCTAGTCCAAGCTCGCCAAGCTGACCCATAAGCTTGTCTAGTTCCTGGGGCCAATGCCTCCGCCAACAGGCGTCTAGTCGTGTCCGAAACTCCTTGGATTTCCCAGGGTCCCCGGAGATCCGCCATGCCAGGAGTGGGAGGGAGCCGTCCAACCGGAGCGGGTGACACCGTCCCATCGGGTCTAGTAGTAGATTGTGATGTGACGGTAGTAGCCATGGGTAGTCCATCATCATCTCGAGAATTTGGGGGAACCAAGACTGGGTTTCCCAGAATGGGGTCACCATGACTAATTCTGCCCGGTGTCTGCGGGTCTGGAGGAGGGAGCGTGGAATCTAGGAAAACGGTGGAAAGGCATATAGGAGGTCCCCGCTCCAGTCTTGCAGGAAGGCGTCTACTGCCTCCGCCATCGGGTCTGGTCTCCAGCTGAAGAATCGAGATAGCTGGGTGTTGAGTCGGGAAGCGAAGAGGTCGATAGAAAAGGGACCCCAGAGAGACGATAAACTGGAGAACGCCTCCGTGTCCAACTTCCAGTCGCTGGAGTCTGAAAGATAACGTGACCCCCAGTCCGCTTGGACGTTGTGGAGACCAGGTAGATACTCCGCTTGGACCATCAGGTTCCGTTCCAGGCAGAATTCCCAAAAGTCCTTCCTAGGAATTCCATCCGCGTGGCGGGGGTTAGGCATGACTTTTCCCAATTGATAACGAAGCCCAAGCGGGAAAGGAGGTTTATGGCCAGCCGTAGGTGGGCAAGGAGAGTGGAGTGATTTTGAGCCATAAGGAGTATGCCGTCTAAGTATACGATTAGACAAACTCCCCGGCTGCGTAGCCATGCCATCACAGGGCGTAGTAGCTTTGTGAAGCACCACGGTGCTGAGGAGAGGCCAAAGGGTAGGCATGTAAACCGCCAAGTCTCGTGTTGCCATTGGAAGCGTAGGAGGTCTCGGGAGTCCGAGGCAATCGGCACCGTCAGGTATGCATCCCTGAGGTCTAGCTTTGCCAGCCAGTCTCCGTGAAGGAGAAGGTCCCGTAGTAGGTGAATACCTTCCATTTTGAAATGGCGGTATCGGACTATGGCATTGAGGGGGCGCAGATTTATGACGGGCCTCAACTGTCCGCCTTTCTTTTCCACCAGGAAAATATTGCTTACGACCCCTGTGGGTTCGGGAGGTGCTTTTTCTATAGCCCCTTTGGTAAGAAGGGTGGAAAGCTCCATGTCGATCCGTCTGCGATCCTGGAGTGAAAAGCAGATCGGTCGAGGAGGGGGAATATGTACGAAGTTGTCTATCAGTTCTATGTGAAACCCTCGAATGGTAGTCAGTACCCAGGGGTCTGAGGTAATTTGTGACCAAGCTGGCAAAAAATTTTGGAGTCTGCCCCCTACACAAACATGAGAAAAAACATGAGGCTTGAGGTAACTCACCGTAGGGTCGTCTCGAACCAGATTGTCCTCGGAAGCCTCTAGATCGCCACGGGCGTCCTCGAGATGGGAAGAAGGAGGGGCGGGTGTTTGCCTCCTGGTATTGGGAGCGTTGGTGAAAGGAGCCTCGTCCCGTGCCACGGGACTGGAAATAGTTCCGGCCGGACAGACGGCTCCTGGATCTGCCGGCCCTGGTAGAGACCCGTCCCTGGAAAACTCGCCTCATAGAGGATTGAGCCTTATCCAGGGCAGTAAATGCCCCAACAAATTGACCCAGGTCCTTTATAAAGGAATCGCCGAAGAGGAGGTATTGGGCGTCCCTACCGGCTTCTGTTAGGGCGAGGTTAGCCAATTTGGGCTCTATCTTAAATAAGATAGCCTTACGTCTCTCAATTGATAATGAGGTGTTAACGTTCCCTGCAATACGGATTGCTCTCTGGACCCAACCACGGAGGTCTTCAGGGTCAACCATGCGGTTTTCCGCTCTGGCGTCTTCCGCCAAATCAAATAGTTTAGCCAATGGGCCAAATATGTCCAGGTGCTTATCCTGGCAGGATTTTAAGGCGGATTCGAGCCCCTTATGGGGATTCCAGCCTAGCTTGGTAAGGAATTGGGTCATCTTGGGGTCTACCTCGGGAGTGTCGCAAACTTTGTTAGGCACAACAGGCCTTGGACACTCTGCCCTCAATTTGTTGCGTGCCGCTTTGCTAAGTGGGTGTCGCACCCACTTCTCCAAATATGTGGCAACGTGGTCGGCCGGGAGCCACTCTGCCGATCTCGGATGGTGTAAATCATCCGGGTCGAAGAGTGGAACGCCCGACGGATCCACAAGGGCGGACTCCGCGGCCGCGGAGTGCCTAGTCCCTGGTTCGCCCCGGACGTCTCTGCCTGGGCAGAGGGAAGGAGGTCAAAACCTGTATTAGCGGCATCCGCTTCAGAGTCACTGTCGGACTCGATCCTAGCCTCCTCACTTGACCCGATTTCTGAGTCGGAGTCGCTCTCTACCTGTGCTCTGGCACATTTCCATAGCCGCGCCCGTTCTGCCTGGCGCGGAAAGGCTCTCTTGCGTGGTTGTGACACGCTTTCAGGGGCGACCGTAGGTACGCCAGTCATGGTGTTTCTGGAGGCAGAGGGACATCTAGATTTGTGGGTAGCTTTCCTGGGTAAATCTCCCGGTGGGTCCACAGGAGGACGCGGCTGAGGCGTCGTGGAGCCCGAGTAGCGCTCGTCCAAAGGACGTGGCAGGAGGGCCTGGGAAATGGTGTGGGAGAGAGTAGAGGACATGGACCCCATGGCTGCCATAATGGCGTCTGTCACTGAGTGCTGTAGCGCTAAGAACTGAGTCCCATCTGAGTGGGTAGTTCTGTCGGAGCGAGCAGGTGAATTACCTGAAGTGACAGGGGCTTCTCCCCTGCTGAGTGGGGCATTAGACTCCCCAGAGGGAGGTGAACCAGAATTTAGTCTGGGTTTAGGCATTTTAGATAGAGTGAGAAATAGTTAGTGAATCAATACTAAATCTCAGGAAAACTGACAAGGAACAGATTTGGGTTAGTCACCCAAAGTACTAACAAGCAAAGAAAAAACGATCTCACCAGGGCCCAGACCAGTGCACACTCTGACAGGGAATAGGGAAGAAGACAGGAAGTTTAGAAAATGGCCGCCGAGAATCTCGCGAGATTCGCGGCAAAAATGAAGTAAGGTGAATAAAGAGAAACAACCGAACGTTCGGTTAAAAGAGGTGAATTAGATGAATACAAGGTGAGTATAGGACAAAATACGAAACTGACGAACGGGCCGTTCGCAAGAAACAGGCGAACGCGGCAAACAGCCGAATGGCCCTAACTGCCGAACGGTGAGCGGTTTGTGTGCATTATGAAAGACAGTTTGAGAAAAATCGTGCGCAAAATGGCGCCGATGCGTGAAAAAGCAATGAAGAAAGTAAAACGGAGAGTAAGAGAAAAATAAAGGGGGTCTGGACCCTGGGCACAATAGCAACTACCAAGTATGCAGAGATGAAAAACAATTAAAGCCAGAAGCAATAAGGTAAATCAGGATAGAATAATGAAAATATAATATTAATAAAATATGAATAAAATACTAATAAAATTAATAACAATAATAAGAATATAGTAACAATAGCTAAAGGTTATATAGAGTAAATGTCAGGATCGGGACAGGGATCCAACACGCAGAGTACAAAGAGTGGAAAGGTACGTATACCGGGCCTTAGAATGGCCGGACTAACGTACCGAGAGTAATAGAGAATAGTCAGAGACAAGCCGAGGTCGAGGGAACGGGAAGACAGATAAGCGAGAGACAAGCCGGGTCAAGGGAGAACAGAGAAGCAGGGTAGTACAACAAGCCGAGTCAAAACCAAATAGAGTAAACTAGAATACCAGAGCACTGAGTGACTAGACAAGCTAGAACCACGACAGGGCAATGAGCTGAAGAGAGAAGTAAGCTTAAATACCCTGGCTCCGGATGGTAAGCACGCCTCTGACAAGTGCCGATTGGATATCGGACACTTGAGTGACAGGTCGCTCGTGATAGCGTCATGACATCACGTATTGAGCGTCCTGCTAGAAAAGGATGTGGATTCCTCGCGGCCGGTGTTTAAGTGGCTGGATGAACCGCGAGGAACGGAGGAAACAGCTCGCCTGGACGGATAAACCACCAAGTCTCTACCTCCCTTAGAGGTAGAGGCCTCAGGTACCCTGACAGTACCCCCCCTCTCAGATACGCCCACCGGGCGGAAGGAACCGGGGCGAGATGGGAAGCGGAGGTGAAATGCTCTGCGAAGGCGAGAAGCATGAACGTCCTCCTGAGGTACCCAACTCCTCTCCTCAGGACCATATCCCCTCCAGTTGACCAGATATTGCAATTTTCCCCTTGAAATTCTGGAATCAACGATGGAGCTTACCTCGTACTCCTCCCGACCCTCCACCTGAACAGGACGAGGCGAGGAGACCTTAGAGGAGAATTTGTTGCAAATAAGAGGTTTCAACAAGGAGACATGAAAAGAGTTAGGAATGCGTAAGGCAGGTGGCAGAGCAAGGCGATACGCAACCGGATTGATACGAGTGAGAACCCTGTAAGGGCCTATGTAGCGAGGAGCAAATTTCATAGATGGAACTTTTAGTCGAATATTCTTAGTACTTAACCATACCCTATCCCCAGGAACAAAAACAGGAGCCGCTCTTCTATGCTTGTCAGCGTGTTTCTTGAACAACGAGGAACTATGTAACAGAATTTGCCGAGTCTGATCCCATAATTTCTTCAGGTTGGCGACATGATCATCAACCGACGGTATCCCCTGAGAAGAGGAAACCGAAGGAAAAATCGAAGGATGAAAGCCATAGTTCATGAAGAAAGGGCTAGAGCGAGTTGAATCGCAAACAAGGTTATTGTGTGCGAACTCCGCCCAAGGAATCAGACCGACCCAATCGTCCTGGTGTTCGGAAACAAAGCAACGCAGATACTGTTCGATCTTTTGATTGGTACGTTCAGCAGCTCCGTTAGACTGAGGGTGATAGGCCGAGGAGAAGTTCAATTTGATGCCCATTTGAGAACAAAAGGATCTCCAGAAACGTGAGACAAATTGAGAGCCTCTATCAGAAACAATCTCCGAAGGAATCCCATGTAGGCGAAAAACCTCTCTTGCAAAAATCTCCGCCAATTCAGGAGAAGTCGGAAGTTTAGGTAATGGCACGAAATGGGCCATCTTAGTAAATCTATCCACCACCGTGAGAATAACAGTCTGTCTCTTGGAAGCAGGCAAATCAACGATAAAGTCTATGGACAAACAGGACCAAGGTTTCTCAGGAATGTCCAAGGGGTGTAACAGGCCACATGGAGATGCATGAGGTAGTTTAGTCTTGGCACAAGTTTCACAAGCTGCGACGAACTCCTCAATATCTTTTCGAAGTGAAGGCCACCAGAAATCCTTGGATATCAAAGAGTATGTCTTGCGAATACCAGGATGACCAGCTATTTTACTTTCGTGAAAACACTGTAAGAGCTCCAGTTGAAGTTCAGGAGGAACAAAGTTTCTTCCCTCAGGAGTGTTTCCGGGAGCTAGATGTTGTGACTTCAAGATCTGGTCAAGTAGCGGAGAATGAATTTTGAGACTGGTATTAGCAATAATATTGCATTTGGGTACAATGGAGGACATAAGTGGTTCAACTGAAGCAGAGGGCTCATATTGGCGAGATAGCGCATCGGCTTTAGAATTCTTTGACCCAGGTCTGTAAGTCAGAACGTAATTGAAATGGGTAAGAAACAACGACCAACGAGCCTGCCTGGAGGACAACCGCTTAGCCTCTCCGATATAAGACAAATTTTTGTGGTCAGTTAGAATGGTAACAGGATGTAATGTACCTTCCAATAAATGTCTCCACTCTTTCAAAGCCTTGATAACCGCTAGTAATTCTCTGTCACCAATGTCATATCTGCTTTCAGTACCGGTCAATTTTTTAGAGAAAAATCCACATGGATGTAATGGTTTATCAACCCCCAACCTTTGAGATAGGACAGCACCTAAACCAGTCTCTGATGCGTCTACCTCAAGTAGGAAAGGCAGAGAAGTGTCGGGGTGAACTAAAATTGGAGCGGAAGCGAAATCTCCTTGAGAGTTTTGAACGCAAGGAGAGCTTCAGTAGTCCAATTCTTAGTATCAGCCCCCTGTTTGGTCATATTAGTGATAGGTGCGATAATGGAAGAATAGCCCTTAATAAAGCGCCTGTAATAATTAGAAAAACCAATAAATCTCTGTACGGCTTTAAGACCTTTGGGTAAAGGCCACTCTAGAATGGATTGGAGCTTATCCGGATCCATCTTAAATCCCTCCCCAGAGATCACATAGCCGAGAAAGGTTACCTGGGTTTGATCAAAGCTACATTTCTCCAACTTGCAGTACAAGCCATGCTGGAGAAGCTTGTGCAAAACCCTCCTGACTTGCTTGTGATGAGTCTCAATCTCACTAGAATGAATGAGTATATCATCTAGGTATACAATGACGCAATCTTGCTGAAATTCCCTAAGAACCTCATTTATCAGATCCTGGAATACAGCTGGCGCATTGCATAACCCAAAAGGCATAACAGTATATTCATAGTGACCATATCGAGTATTGAATGCCGTCATCCACTCATGTCCCTGCTGGATTCTCACCAAGTTATATGCCCCTCTGAGGTCTAACTTGGTGAAAATTGTAGAGCCCTTCAAACGATCGAAGAGTTCGGTGATCAAGGGAATCGGGTAGGCATTTTTAATGGTTATCTTATTCAAGCCTCGATAATCAATACAAGGTCTCAAAGAACCATCCTTCTTTTTAACAAAAAAAAATCCAGCCCCGGCAGGGGAGGAGGACCTCCTGATGAATCCCTTGTCTAAATTCTCGTGAATATACTCCTCTAGAACTGAGTTCTCTTTAGTAGATAATGGGTATACATGACCTCTGGGAGGCATGGTACCAGGGAGTAGGTTAATTTTGCAATCAAAGGACCTGTGTGGGGGTAAGGTATCGGCTTTCTTTTTGTCAAATACTGCCTTTAAATCTAGATACTGAGACGGAATTTGTGTCTCTGTAGGATTGTCAGAGGTAGTCGATGTGTTAGTTAATCCGAGAGGTAAGACCTTCCGCAAGCATTTTTCTTGACAATTCTTTCCCCACGAAACTATCTCCCCTGACTCCCAATTAATAATAGGGTTGTGTCTCCTCAACCAGGAGTACCCCAGGACTATGGGAATAGACGGAGAAGAAATGAGCATTAAGGATATATCCTCTTTATGTAGGATGCCAACAGTTAAGTTAATCGGTATGGTCTCATGGAAAATAACAGGCTCAAGTAACGGTCTACCATCGATGGCCTCAACAGCCAGTGGTGTCTCTTTTAACTGGGATGGGATAGCATGCTTGGCAACAAAACCCTGATCTATAAAGCTCTCAGCAGCTCCAGAATCGATTAGTGCCATAGTCTTTACTACTCCCTTCTCCCACCTCAAAGAAACGGGTAACAGAAGCCTGAACTCTTTGTAGTTGTGAATAGAGGACAAAGTAGAAACACCCAAGGCCTGTCCTCTAGAGAAACTTAGGTGCGAGCGTTTCCCGAACGATTAGGACAATTTAGGCGTAAATGTCCTCTGACTCCACAATACATACATAAACCCTCCCTTCTTCTGTACTGTCTCTCTCTCTCTGTGAGATGAGTACTGCCTATCTGCATAGGTTCAGAAATACGTAAGTCCTCGAACTCAGAATTTTGAAAGGTAGGCGCTAGTTTAAAGGAGGGTCTACGGGTCCTATCTCGAGTGTTCTGCCTCTCTCTTATGCGTTCATCAATACGAGATATAAAAGAAATTAAATCCTCCAAATTCTCAGGGAGTTCTCTAGTAGCGACCTCGTCAAGAATTACATCTGATAACCCATTCAGAAACACATCTATATAAGCCTGTTCGTTCCACTTAACTTCTGCCGCCAAGGACCTGAACTCTAGTGCATAGTCCACAAGTGTTCGATTGTCCTGTCTAAGGCGCAACAGTAATCTAGCTGCATTGACCTTTCTACCAGGAGGGTCAAAAGTTCTTCTAAACGCAGCTACAAAGGCATTATAATTATAGACTAGTGGATTATCATTCTCCCATAAAGGATTGGCCCATCTCAGAGCTTTCTCAATGAGTAAAGTAATAACAAATCCAACCTTCGCTCTATCTGTAGGATAAGAGCGGGGTTGTAATTCGAAATGGATGCTGATCTGGTTCAGAAAACCACGGCACTTCTCCGGTGACCCGCCATAACGTACTGGTGGGGTAATACGGGAAGAAGCACCTACAGTGGCTACCTCTAGACCTGAGACTGCAGGAGAAATAGAAGGAGTACGTGTCTCCTCAGGTGGGTTACTAGCACGAGACAAAAGTGCCTGTAGTGCTAGAGCCATCTGATCCATCCTATGCTCCATGGCGTCAAACCTGGGATCAGAAGAACCAAGCTGACTGTTTGTACCTGCAGGATCCATTGGCCCTGTCGTAATGTCAGGATCGGGACAGGGATCCAACACGCAGAGTACAAAGAGTGGAAAGGTACGTATACCGGGCCTTAGAATGGCCGGACTAACGTACCGAGAGTAATAGAGAATAGTCAGAGACAAGCCGAGGTCGAGGGAACGGGAAGACAGATAAGCGAGAGACAAGCCGGGTCAAGGGAGAACAGAGAAGCAGGGTAGTACAACAAGCCGAGTCAAAACCAAATAGAGTAAACTAGAATACCAGAGCACTGAGTGACTAGACAAGCTAGAACCACGACAGGGCAATGAGCTGAAGAGAGAAGTAAGCTTAAATACCCTGGCTCCGGATGGTAAGCACGCCTCTGACAAGTGCCGATTGGATATCGGACACTTGAGTGACAGGTCGCTCGTGATAGCGTCATGACGTCACGTATTGAGCGTCCTGCTAGAAAAGGATGTGGATTCCTCGCGGCCGGTGTTTAAGTGGCTGGATGAACCGCGAGGAACGGAGGAAACAGCTCGCCTGGACGGATAAACCACCAAGTCTCTACCTCCCTTAGAGGTAGAGGCCTCAGGTACCCTGACAGTAAACAACTAATAATACTGAGAATAAATTTAAAACGGTATTGAAAGAAATAACTATAAAGGCAAAGTGACATGTACTTATCTTTGATTGGAGCAGCAAAGAAAGAGGGATATGGAAGGGAAGTGCTGCCTAATATACCGGGACCTGAGCGGGGAGGGGCCTATGTTAATGTATGTTCTTAATTTTTTCATTATGTTTGTATTCTTTGCTGCTATTGGTGGACAGTAAAGAAAGGGTTATGCAATATGAGCCTCCGTGTCTTGTTATAAAATTATGAATTTGGCAGGTAGCTTGAAGTGCCAGCTGGTGAATATTTAAGATGTGAAGCGCCAGACTCTGCCCTTTCAAATGTATTTCATCCCAAATCTGATTGCAAAATCTCACCTTTGATATGCTTGAGTTGACCAGCTGTCTACAGCAGAGTCAGACTCAGAGAAAAATTTGCCCTGGGAATGTAAAGGTAGAGCAGCTCAATCTAAGGAGTTGGACAAAGTAGGGGAAGTGCTGTGTCATCACCAATAACACACAGGCACCCCAAAGTGGGCACATCAGTTGGATGCTCCTCTAGGAAATCATACGGCCCTACTGAAGAGCTCTGGAAAATAGACCAAGTTTGTTTTGTGCAGTGCAAGCAAATAAAGGAACATGCCAAGCATCACTACAGACTTTTATATTGCTTCTCATCCAGGTGTCCAGTCCTGGTCTACGGGATCACAGGACTGCAAAAGCATACAATAGCACCAGCACTACCTCAAGAAGGGGTGGTGTGAGGTATTACACGAGACTTACAAATTTTAGCCTGCTTGCAACAGGACACACATATAACTCACATCAATGGTAATGCGGGAGATAGCTTAAATAAAAAAAAATGGAGTGAAAATAAGACGTAGGATTTGTTTAGTTGCCACTTAAAGTATAATTTAGGATGCTGCAATGATATTACCCTCAGGGTGCTTCATAAACATGGTTTGCAATTTTACTGAGCAGTGAACCTACTCTATATATATATATATAAAGTGTAATCTCTTTTGCTAATGCAGCCGTCATGAATTTAAATTAACCAAATGCATGTTCTGTCAGTAAGATGGTACATTTGCTTACAGGATGGATGTTTAAATTGCAAAGCACATCCGATATTTAATTATTAGTACCTGTCACTCACTTGTTGGGGATCCTGATTGTTGTACGCACAACATCTTTATTCTACAAAAGAGAATCATACAATTTAAATTATTACTTTCATTTCTGCACTTGAGAAGGATAATTATGATATGTTTCAAGCTTCTCTGATGTGCCGTAAAGGTAATTGAGAATATGTATGACAGGAGACAGACTTTAGATGTTGAACCGTCTGCCAGACTAGTAAAATGCAATATTTAAGCACAGGCACATCTGTTAAAGATGCACAGCTCTCTGTTACAAGATAAGCTCGAATATTCCTTCTTCATTTACATTGTAACGCAATTTGTGTAATGCTAGAGAAGCCACAATATCTGTGACTATGGAAAAATGCCATATTTTTTCTGACTCGTTTTCATTTAGTTTTTTTGTTTTTTCCCTCTATCATCTGGAACACTAGGGTGTATTTAAAATAAAAATATAATAATGAAAATTTGGCTTTAATTATATATTGCTTTAATATAGTGATTCTTTCATATATATATATATATATATATATATATATATATACATTACTCACATAAAATAAATGTTTATATTTGTTGCCTATTGTTGTTATTTTATTTAAAAGACTAAAGTGTCCACGAAATCCTGAATGCATGATGTCACTTTAAATATTAAACAAAAAAAAGGAAGCCCAGCACTCCTCTTTAAAAATCATGTTTTTAATATTTTATTGGTGGCATCACTTTAAACACATTGAGAATAAGTGCTTTATTTTTCTGCCGATTTCCTAAACTAAACTTGTTATGCCCTGTGGAGCTGATTTGGTGAGTACACATTGTTCACTCATTTTTGATTTCTTTGAATGTTGGAAACCTAGGATAGTTATTATATATAATATTAACATTTCATTAACATTTACCAATTTATCCTGATTTGTATTGAAAAGGGAGATATGTCCAACAGTAAATTACAGCATTTTGAACTATATATTACAAAACTATCAAGGTTTTTTTTTTTTGTGTACACATAAGATGCTAAAGATGGTGTGTCTTTGTAATCAAAACAATTTTACTGAAGATGAGGTGAATAGTATAATGATTGATAGGTAAACAGTTAGTCACTAAATAGGAAGAAAGATAAATTGTAACACAAAATTAAATGAATATCTAAGGCACCTTCCATTAAATGAATTAAGTAAAAAATGCCCTGTTGGAAACCTGTATTCCATTCTAGGAATTGCCATGAACAGATAGATGTCAGTGTAGCATTTCCAGAAAACCTAACCCATGTGGGTTGTGTCTCTATTTTAAGAGATGAAAGCAATATGTCCGAGGGGCAATTAAAAAGGCAAAAGAGGGGAATGGTGTCCATGATATTATCATTTTTTTTTTTTTTAATTAGGTATCTTTTCAGTTTCCAATGGCTGAATACAGATAAATATATATACAAATACACAACCATTTACATTTTCTTAACAAAAAGGGGGAGGGGAAGAAAAAAACAAAAACATTCTTTATAATATTCACATTTACTAATATTCATCTCTCTCTTACTACCCTTCACTCCCTCCTCCAAAATAACTATGAATATTCCTCACATTCTAAATTTCCCTTAATTCTCTAACTTCTTACTCAGCTTTAACACTTTATTTTATATGTATGTAATTTTCGAGTGAAGGAATCTAAACCCGTTTCTCTGCTGTGCTGTAATATATTGTCAGGATGGGGCGGTGGCCCAACACGCAGAATTAAGTTAAAAACGTACAATAGAGTAAAAAAGTGATAAACAAATCGACGGGCCTTAGAATGTTTGGATTTGACATAGAGATAATAGTCAGAAACAAGCCGAAGTCAGGGACACAGACAGGAGCATAAATGAGAAGACAAAACTGAAGGGTCAGGGATACCAGAAATACGGATAGCCAGAACAAGCTAAGATCAAAAACCAGAATAACAATATACCAAACACACTTTCAGATAACCAAAGTAGTGGAAACCACTAGAGGGTATTGAACACTGGCAGGTATGGGTTTAAATAACCCCAAAACCCTAATCATTGGTCAAAATGGGTCCTATAACCCCAAAACATTTGTGTGCGTCGAAAATGTGACACTGTATCCACATTTGCGTAATATATGACATGTTTGGGGGTGGAGCTATTTAGTAACGCTGTACTGCAGCTGCCGGCATCCTCCATAACGCTGGACCTGGTTGCTACACCAGATGCAGCTCGGAGGGTGAGGCGCTGCGGATTAGGTGAGTAACAGCGGATTAGGTGAGTCACAGCGATGATATTGTCAGTGAAAGTTACATTTGTTTTGCATTTTTTACACACAAATGGCACTTTCACTGATGATATCATTGTTGTGATATGTGTTACTGTTTTGAAACACTAATATTTGTGTTCAGCAAAGTCTCCCGAGTATAACAGTACCCCCATGTACAGGTTTTAGAGTGGTTTTGAAAGTTACAGGGTCAAACATAAGGCCATTTTTTCACATTGAAATTTGACAGATGGGTTATGTTGCCTTTGAAAGCGTATGGTAGCCCAGGAATGAGAATTACCCCAATGATGGCATACCATTTGCAAAGGAAGACAACCCAAGGTATTGCAAAAAGGGTATGTTCGGTCTTTTCTAGTAGCCACTTAGTCACAAACACTGGCCAAATTTAGTGTTCATATTTTTTTTTCATTTTTAACAAACAAATATAAATGCTAACTTTGGCCAGTGTTTGTGACTAAGTGGTTACGAGAAAAGACTGGACATACCCCATATTGAATACCCTGGGTTGTCTACCTTTCCAAAAATATATGGTTTGATGGGGTAAATTACATTGGCCGGCTTAAAAAATGTCCCAAATAGGACATGGGTGCATGATGACCAACTGTGAAAATTCCAAGTTTTAAAACTGGAATGCGCACCCTCCAAATAAGGTATTTTAGCTACCAGAGAACCCAACACACCTATACATGGGTGATATCACTGTACTCAGGAGCTGTTGTTGAACACATATTGGGGTGTTCTTTGACAGTAACCCTTAAGTTACCAGTACATGTATTCTTAAATTGCTATGTGTGTCAAAAAAATAACCAATTTCTTTTTTTTTTTGCCAAAGATTGGTGGTAAAATGGTTGCATGAAAAGAGTCAAAATACCCCAAGATTAATACCTTAGGTTATCTTCTTTTAAAAAATGTATACATGTGAAGGGTTATTCAGGGATTCCTGACAGATACCAGTGTTATAATGTAACTGGCGTTCATTCAAAAAAGAAAAATGGTTTGGAAATAGTAAAGTGCTACTTGTACTTATAGCGCTATAACTTTCCAAATAAAGCTAAGAACATGTCAACATTGGGTATTTTTAAACTCAGGACAAAATTTAGAAACTATTTAGCACAGGTGTTTTTTGGCGGTTGTAGATGTGTGACAGATTTTGGGGGTCATCATCATATTTTATAATGTGTTTTATTGTAAATTATATGATATGATGAAAATAATGGTATCTTTAGAAAGATCATTTAATGGCGAGACAAATGGTATATAATATGTGTGGGTACAGTAAATGAGTAAGAGGAAAATTACAGCTACAAACAAACACCACAGAAATTTAAAAACAGCCCTGGTCCCAAATGGTAAGAAAATTGAAAAGTGGTCTGGTCACTAAAGGGTTAAAATACCTAACCAGGGTGCTGTGGTTGGGGATATGAAAGCCTCTCATGGACTCCAGACATGTCTTTTTGTTTAACAAGGGCATTTAAATGCCTGCACAGAGGTACATGTGTGTTTCTCCTTTGCCATTTTAGGAGGTCTCACAAAACATTCTGTTAGTCAGTCTACTTAGTTCTCCCTGTGCTGATATCTATCTCATAACATGCATAATCAAGCAAAGATGCATTTATCTGTCAATGCTATGACTTACAACTAAATGTATGTCAAATAGCTCAGTTCTTTATTGTTATCTAATATTCCTTTATATTAGTACATGTATGTATGTAATCTAGTTTAGCTATACAATTTTCCTTATGTATGATTTTAATAGTGAAATACTCGATTCACCTTTTGCTGGTTTATAAAAACATATAGCTGTGACTAAATAATCTGTATTATAATCGGGAATTCAAATTTAAATTTAAGATCGAAGTAGCCAAACTGGAAACTGCTGATTTCAAGAATTTTTCAATTTAGTTCTTTAACCTTAAATTTTATATTCACTTTGACTGCCCAACAATTCTCACTTTAGAGAATAACCCTATATCAATGTAAACTTATATTCAAGCATTACAGAATTTTCCCTTCAGTGAACAAAATATCTAAGATAAGGTTTGGTTTCTGCTACATGATATTCTGTATGTGGGAAATCATGCAATTTTAATAAATATCAACACTATATATTATCTTAATGTATGTTTTTTTTGTTTTTTATTTTTTCAACACATTTGCCATTTCCTATCATGGAATATGTGTTTTAAGATATCATCATTGTGTTTTGGAATTCTAACTATATAGATGTGCAAATCAATGTGCAACTAGTAGACCCCCGAAACTTCCTGAGATTCTGGAGAATTAGCAAACTGCATTATAGTACCTAACTTTAAATAAATGTCCCAAGCTAAGCATTTGCACTGCATCTTCCAAAACTGATTACAAGACGAGTCTAGTACAGCATTTTAGATTAGTTAAGAAAAAAAACCTCAGATTTGTTCCAGGTTTAATACGGAATTTGTCTAATACATCTTTATCTATTGTAATAAACGGCATTGACTAAGTGCCAAACTGACTTGTTTTGAAAATAAAACAAGTGTTAATAGATTTTTTGTGAGACTAACACTAAAACATTTGAGCTCAAATGCTTAAATAAAATGAAAAGGGTTATTGATATAGTCCTACGCATGGATATGCAGAAATGCATTCAATATTGATTTAAAATGCCCTTTACAACGTGAACATAGCCTGAATTTTAAAAGGTCACAAAGAATACACTCAGTTTGCTTCTCATTTGGCTGAGCCTGACCTCTCCTGTGTGCTTGCCCCCAAGTCCCCAATTCTTTTACAGATTTAATGAAAGCTTTTCCCCATGCAGAGTTCCCACACTTTTGAACAGAAGGTTCTGTAGCCTTATGCCTGAGATACTTAAACATAAATTTGCCAGGGTGTATTGGCAGAACAAAATGAAGAGCTGGCAGGGAAGCTGTTTAAATAGCTTTGTCTTTTCTTGTCTCTAATTTATAGTCACAACAGATAAGGGACATCTATATGCAAATTTTTAAGGCTGATGAAACATAGAAACATTATAATTCTGTCTATTGAATAACTTTGAAAAGTTGGAGTATTCCAGTAAAATGAATTAACGTGATATACTTGTGTAGCTTTACAATAGCAGTGAACAGTCATGAGAAATTTGGACTGGTGTACAAGAGATTTTAGACATCCCGTCCTCCAAAAATCATTTGCATAAAACGTGCATCAGGTAAGTATATATCAGTATATAAACTGTGCTGCTGAAATTATGAAATCACCAGAAAATGTAGAGATAACTGGTTAAATGCCTTTTATTTATTATCTTTATCCCTTGATGGCACAATGCACAGATTAAACATTATTCTTAAATTATCTCCTGCATTCTGTTGTTAACAGGTGTGTTTGTCTATAGGGATTATCTTGTCCTTTTGAATATGCTATCCTACAATTGATAACTCTGCTTACTGAGCCCAACACCAAAATGTTCAAGTGGTGCTCTGATATCTCCAGTGTCAAAAACTACCTGTTTAGCAAGGTAAATACAAATTCATAACATAAGCATATAAGAGACAAAACCTGCTGATGCACAATACTTCCAGTATAATTAACCATAAACCATTAACGGACAATTAATAAAGATAACGACTTGCCAGATCAGTGTTAACTGATGGGTATCCACTCCTGCTAACAATGGAAAGGAAAGACAAGCAAAGCACATAACAATGGTTTATAGGTACATAGTGTATCACCAAGAGTGGCTTGACTTATTTAGAAATTGATTGCAGCCATGCAGCAGTGCTACCAATTCCCATATAGCCCAGTTCACTTATATGTTAACCATGTTAAGCGTGTGTGTCCTTTTTTTTTTCTTTTCATTTTTTAAAAACTGCAGATTTCAATAGAAATTGTCACTTTTATATATTAACCTGGTCACACCTCCCCTCCCCCCTGTTGTCAATTAGACAACTTGTTTTGTTACTTCCTGGTTTGTTTAGCTCAGTGGAACTAAACTCATGATGCAGAATTTGCCCAGAGCACTCACACTGGGAAATCTGTGACTGGACAGTCACAGAAAGTCTGGGTTTGAGAAGAAGTGGAGGGCTTGAAAATGCTGTAGACAATAGGTCTAGAATTAGACTAGCAAAGTATATTTCCCTCTACTGATGAATACGAACTTTTTTTTATAAATAGTGTACCTATTGTATACACTGATTCACAAACATACTTTAAACATTAGAGGCATAGACTGCCAGAAACAGCACTCATATTGAACTTATCATTTGTCCATCATCTACTTTTTAGAGATACAAAAAGCATTCATCACCTTCATTAATGAATGGACTCTCAATAAACAATACATTTCTTAACCTTTGGTAACAGAATGGCTTGAGTTAATATGCACAAATATACATGTACAGCTTTTTGTTTTTTATATTAGTATAGGTAATTAAAGTGGTGGTAAAACTATTGCAGCATACAGGGTAAATGGAGCCACAATGGCTTTCAAGGGTTACTCCAACCACTGTGACCAAGTGACCATGGTGGTAGGAGTCTGGATGTGCAGTGTTTCAGATTGAAACACTGCATATCCAGAGTTATTTTCAATAGTGTGCCAGAAGCAAGTTACTCCCCCAGCACACATGATGTAGGCAGCCCAGAATTCTGGGTTGCCCAATGTAAATTCTTTGCCTACTTTACGTCTGTCCTTGGAGCGCACTGAGCACTGGCAAGAGACTTCACCGCTTCTCTAAATCAAAGTTTTATTTTGTTTTGCTCCTGCTCTATATCCTCCTCCCTTTGCCATCATGCACGCATGTGTTTAAATGGCTAATTAAAAAGCTTCTCTATGAAGCCTTTAATTGGACCTCCATGTGGCTCCTGTGACAACTGATGTTGGCCTGCAGATCAACGCTGGGAGTTTTGCCCGGCTCTGTATTAAGGTAAGTAAAAGCTCATTTTGAACATTTTTATAGTGTCTTTGGGGGATCTGCAGGGTATTATTTATTAAAAGCTATTAGAAAAATTACATCTAACCAGTAAAATCAACAATTAATTGAAGACTTCATAGTGTTTGAAAATCATGAGGTTTTGCTGTTAGAATTGGTGAATTGGAATAAAGCATGTATATACCTAGAAATTTGAATTAAACTTCACAAAACTTACAACATTTGCCTAGATTAATCCATAACCTTTATATTAACTCTGTAAATTCTGGGGGGCAGAGCCTGACCTTTACACTGATAAGTGTAAATCATGAGTGTCCTGTATGAGCTCCCATTCTCTGCACAGTTTTACCAGTGATATCCCTGGCTACCAGGCAGTGATTGATCCTATAAGGTGCTATCTGCTCTGCTGACACCTTGCAGACTTTTTTGACCTTGAGGAGCTTGAGGCAGAATGGTGTGGCCTGCATGTATCAAAGCTGGGGAAAGCTTCCAATTTCCTCAATTTCACTGGAGCCTTACAGCTCCATTATTCTCACAATGCCTCTTCCCCCCTGGACAGAGGGGGGTATCCTAGTCCCCACTGTAGTTGACCAAGCTAAATCAACTGATCCAAGTTGCACTCCAGCCACGCCTCGACCTCTCTGCATACAGAAGATGGCAAATCTTCCACACTCATTCTTGTAGAATCTAGACCCATTCCAGCAGCCCTATCATGGATCTCTAGATCACATATTGCAACGCCTTGATGAAATATTCAGTGGCTTCTGACAGAAGCTACTGAAGCCTCAGAGAGCCTCAGGGGCTAAGCTGTGAGCAGTCCGACGACGCACTCATGTGCTGGTGAAGAGCAGACCCCCTCAGGGCAAATCAAGACAGAGAGTGCACACTCATTCTACTGTTTACCCTTCTAGGAAAAGAGCCTCAGCACACCATCCACAACAGCGGAAGATCAGTCATAGACAATGGCACTTCCCATCTGCATCTTCAAGCTCCCCACAATGGGGCAGAGACTTGGTAGCTAAATACCTTGAAGTTGGTGGATATTGGATGCAGGTCCTTACTCAGGCCTGGGGCAGGAGGGGAACCCCACTCTGGCACAGCAAGTGGCCCTCCACATGAACTCTCGTGGGCCTACACCATTTATGCCACTATAAGGGATAGGCTGATTTGGGATTGGAGTCCATTATAGTGATAACACTGCTAACCTGTGTTGTCATACTCTATCTGGCATGTGAATAATGTTTTACAGTTTTATTTTCCTTGCTCATTTTACCATGTATAGTGCAGTATTAGCGTGATGTGACAATTCAGTGGAAAATATATAGGCTAACTTGGATTATGCAAAATGCTCCTCATGCTTACTCAATTTTTTTCCTTTCATTCCTCATGTCTACTATTCCCACTTTTTCCCCTTGAGCAGCGGGTGGGGGCCCTAAATAACAACAAGGGGGTAGCTATTGGGTGGAGGGGTGACTAGGGGTCCCCAAGCCCCTGGACACAACCCCACCCCCCAAAAAAATGACTAAAACCCCTACCTACCCCCCTCACCCTAAAAATAGTAAGGGGGTAACAAGAGAACTAAATAACTGTAAAAAATAAATAAAATTTACCATTTGATGTCTTCTTTTTTCTAAAATGTTATTTTTTCAGCCCCAAAACAGGCCAAATAAAAATCCATAATACCCGTCACACTTTGAAAATAAAATAAAAAACCCGAGCACAAAAAAAAAGACTAAAAAAGTTATCCATCTTCACCGATAGAGGGCAAGGTGCCCTCTTTGGAAATTTCCCATGCTGTGTAATTTTACTCATAACAACAGTCTGATTGGTTGCGTTTAATCAACAAATCAGAGAGTTATGAGTCAAATTACACAGAGCACTCTGATTGGTTGGATTTCAAGCCAACCAGAGTGCTGTGATAGGTAAATGTAGAGACTTACATGTCAGTCTCTTCATTTACATGTCAGAGCACTCTGTCAGAGCACTCTGATTGGTTAAGCCTTTCCCCGCCCTGCAGAGCTCAGTCTGTGCCGTGCCCTCCATGGAACTCCCTTGGCACTGGTGACCTCTCTTCTCCCTGCCGACTTCAGCTCCTGAGTGGGGCCGAATGTGCATGCACTGCCAGAGGCGTGCGCTCATTCAAACTCGCCCATAGGAAAGCATTACTTAATGCTTTCCTATGGGGATCTTATTTGACTATGGACTCCATGAGGACGTCCAGCGTCATTTCAGTGTGATTTACTCACTGAGAATCGTGGGATTAACCCTGCAGTGTAAAAATTTTCAGCTGCAGGGTTAAAACTAGGGGGACCTGGCACTCAGACCACTTCATTGAGCTGAAGTGGTCTTGGTGCCTATAGTGGTCCTTTAACCTCAATAAAAATCAGATTGGCAAAAAAAATAAAAATGTTTGTCTCAACATTATGAAAAACAGGTTTTATTGTGATTTTTTTTTAAAGCCATTTAAGAATGAGTGTATGTTATTCAATCTTCAAGTCATAATTCATTATTCATTGCTAAATCTAATTTCTCTGTTGGTCTCTATCTCTATATAATATAGGAAGCTTTGGTTAGGTTTGTGACCATACAATACAAAAATATAATATTTAAAAAATGAATGCTCTTACTTGATGGTGGTAGTAGTACATTGCACAATTCAGAATGCTAGCTAGGAAATGTTATATACCTCTTGTCCCAGTTGTAACATTTTAATAGTAAAGAAAGGGTTAAATACATATTTTGTTTCTTTTATATAACTTTGTTGCTGTTGCATAAGATCATTTTTATGGTTCTAAGGGCAATTTCTACATTTCCCTGATTCCCAAAATGGATTTGAGCCAGTAATTGACTCTGTGTTACATTTCAGAAATGACCCAATTACCTTTTTTATGCACATTGTATCATTGTATAAATATGATACATTCGCACGTGTAAAAACTGTTTTGCTTTATAGAAAATAAATATTCCAAAATCTAAAAAAAATATATATGTGCTGTAAAAATAGAACAGGGTAAGCTCTGCTATATTATTCGAAAAAGGGGAAAACTCCCACTCAATGAAATATAAAATACCCACTGCAAATACATTTGAAATCATTTTGAGTGAAAATATATAGGAAAATAAGTAAGCTTTTTTCCTGTTAATTAGAAGTGAACTTGCAACCAATTTGCCATGTCTGTCATTTTTCCGTAGCTTGCGGCTATCTGTCACATTAGAAACTCATTCTAATTGATACTCCAAACCTTAATAGAAAAATGTTTTGCAATTTCTTAGGCTTTGTGGCAGTGTGCTCGATTTCTTAATTGCCTTGTACACATTGTTACCTTCTTTGTCTGTCATTCCAACAAAAGCATGATCATTTTATCCTTGGTTATTCTAAGCAAAACTGGGACGACATTCAACAACCATTCTGTTACACAAGCTAAATGCTGCACTTCTGGGTCCCCAGCAACATGCCTCTTCTATTAGCCTTATCACAAAAGTCAAGGCAGAAGGTTTGGTGTATAGAATCCATTATATAATCAGCAGTTTAACACTGACTTCATTAGTTCATTTAAACTGTGAATTGTCACTTTAAAGTACATTAATATTCTCTCCAACACTTACAATTTAAAAGCAGAGTACTAAAACACTTAACTCGACTCATTATTCCATAGCTGGTGTGTGCTGAGGTTTTCATAGTGGAATGAGATAATTAGTAGATAACATAAATGTTTATTGCAATCATAGCAAATCTATCAGGGTTTTTCTTTCTTTTTTTATCAGTTTTTCTTTGTGAGTCTTACTATAAATTATTTCTTTGTAATATATTTGCAATGCATGTGTTGTTCTTAGTAGGTTGGTGGCAGAATTCAGTTAAGTTCTTTTCTAGTGCAGCAGATTTCCAGAATGTGTAAAAGAATAAATTCCAATTTAAACTAGAATTCCTTCCAAAGCTCTTAAAATTGAATCCTATTTAAGAAATTCTTTGTTGTATGCTCATAAATTTAGATTACTTGTAAACATAGGTAGCTGTTAGCAGGAGATACCCATGCTGTGACATCAAAACACATACTGTCCTCCAATCCCCTCAAAATACAATCTCTCTAATACCTACCTAACCAATCAAACCCACATAGCTACAGTTATACAATGACACCGACACACACCAGCACACACACTCACTGACATTTTCACATACTGACCACTACCGTCAATTCTTGGGCAGATATTGTATCACCATGGCGTAGCGAGAGCTGCATGTCACCCAATAAAAATACCACCCACTTGTTAATAGCAGACAGATAACCTTACACTTACTGATACTTGCTGATCCAATGGTGAGCATTTTAGAGTCAGGAAAAATTATTTAGACAATTGGAATTCATTTATAACAACCAACAGTAATATATATGTATGAATGAATGAACTTGATTGTTTTTCCCAGACTATATTACTATAATAAATATAAATATAATTATCAAAAGCATATCAATTAAACTGTTAATGGCTCAAAGAAACCCCACACTGTCTTCATTGAATACTATTACCAATACTATTACCAATTTACTTCCCTAACACTTCCCTTACGTCACTTTACACCACTCCCTCTAGCATGTAAGCTCATTGAGCAGGGCCCTCAACCCCTCTGTTTCTTTGTTTTAAACTTGTCTGGTTACAATGACATGTTTGTTAGTCCACCCATTGTAAAGCGCTACCGAATTGTTGGCGCTATATAAATATTATAATAATAATAATAATAATAATAATAATAATAATAATAATAATAATAATATTAATAATAATAATATCCACTGTAATCTCAAGTGTGCCCATATTTTTTATCAAGCAGTATTATTATTAAAGGAACACTATAGGGTTAGGAATACAGTCAGAGTTTGGCCCCCCGATGAAGTTCCATAGGAATGCTGCGTATGAACTGAGGTTAGACACAGAGGCAGAGCATAGGTGATTGGATGGGACATACTTTTGTATTAGTGAGAATAGGTAAGCAGGACTTATAGTGGTTTATAAGTGAGGAACAGAATTTTAAATATATCCCAATATCTTAAATGAATGAATGAACAGGCAGCTTCATACAAACTAACCTTACTCTTTCAGTGGCTCTTTCTTATTAAAGCTGTTTGTTGTCATTGTTGATCATATTGCTGCTGGAACTCTACGCCTCCTCTAGAAGGGTCATGCAATGGGAATTCAGTGGTTTAATCTTGGAGTCCATCTGGGTTTCCTACCCTTATAAGAGTTTTAATAAACTTTGTATACAGAGTTTCAGATAAAATGCAACCATATTCCTCAGGATAACTCAAAATCCATGACACCCTACCAATCACTGACCTTTCATTAGCAAAAGTAACACAAAGTATATTTGTAATGGGTGATGTACTGTAAATCGGTGAAAATGTCTAGAAAATACATGTACATCAGGTGTCATCACCGTCACCACCCCCGTGTGACATAATTGCTCACATGGTAGGTAGAAAATATTAATAAATTATGTGTATATGTTACATATTTGAATATTTTATTCTATGTGAAATCATAGCTCTCTAAATTTAAGAATTCAGTTCCTGCATTTGTACACAGAACACACATGCAGTAGCTTTATTTTACAGAGTATAACTTTCATCAAAATCTGGATTGATATTAGAGTTGTGATTCTCCCAGGCAGACACTTCCAAGCTTAGACAGGTTTATGCACTTAGCAAGTCATGCAAACATTGTCAATCTAGTCCAGAGAGTCAGGACAGGCTGGTTTGCTTTTCAGCAGGGATTTACATCCTGCAACAATGGATCTTCTCTCTAAAGTCATCTATCACACAGAGTGTTCATTTTACACTCAACATTGATGCAGTGAAGATTTCCAGAAGGAAAGATTTTGTTGTAGTGTCTACAAAAATACAACCCTCAGGAAAACTTTATAATAAAGTAACAGATGGCAGAGCTAAATCCCAGGTTACCTGAAATAAAACAAAATATACTTGACATCCGTTACCAAGATATAACTGCAAATTAGGGGGGAAACATTTTATAAAAGCATAGAAATAAATACATAATGTACTCGAAAACATATTATGAATATAAAAGACATTGTCATGAAGATACCATTTTCTGATGTGTGCATCTTTATGCAATCTAATCAATATGTATAAGCATGTGACCTCATACTCGTTTTTTGCAAGTCCAGCTTACCATTATAAAGTGCTGCCACAACAGTGTTCTAGAATCAAGATGGTGCAATGCATAGTTGATGATTACATGATTATTACATGGCTCGCTTTTTATTGTAACAAATAGATCATGTTTTGAAATCCCATATTGCATAGTGTGATGTCACTCTATGAACTAAAACTACAATCCAGCTTGACATGACACTGCAAACTGCGGGGTCCTTAAATCTTAGTGAATCACTGGAATACGTACATCCAATGGTGAATGAGATTGATGGTAGTCAACATGCAAGCAAAATGAGATGCATTTAAAATGAAACGTAATATTAATGTGAAGCTGGTCTCCTAATGCAGATTCTAACATGTAAAATAGTGAAAAGAGGCAGATTCACTGCACATTATATCTAAACAGTAATTACGCTCGAAACCTTAGTGGATACAATCAAACTCACAATAAAAGAGCATGATCAATTTTTGAGCTCATCATTGAGATTCCACTTGCACTTCAGTAAGTAGCAAATTCCTAAAAGCTGTGACTCAGAGAGGACCATCAACAACATAGGATTAGTACATATCTATAAAAACTTACATTTATTAAAACATACACAAAAGTCCTAACAATGTAGCTAAAAAGTCACTACTCCTCCCCCACTGATGTATAAAACTGGAGGGGAAAGGAGTGCTGACCTTTAAGCTATGTTAAGGCTGATGGGTTCTGTAGACAACAAAAACATAAGCCTTTGGCCCCAAGATGACATTACTTTATCTTAATGCATTCTTAAAGGGACACTATAGGCACCCAGACCACTTCATCTCATTGAAGTTGTCTGGGTGCAATGCCACATGTCCCTTAACCCTACAGTGTTAATTATTGCAGTTTCTGAGAAACTGCAATAATTACCTCTCAGTGTTAACCCCACCTGTAGAGGGACTTCCGGGTGGTTAGGCCACCAAGAGTCGCCTAAATGACGCTAGACATCCTCACGCTATGCACGAGGACATCCAGCGTCAATCAAATCCCCATAGGAAAGCATTGAAACAATGCTTTCCTATAAGGAATCCTAAAGCGAGCACGGCACTAGCCGCTCATGCACATTAGGTCTCCCCCGCCGGCTGTCGTTGGCAGGAGAGGAGCGTGGGCAGAGCCTGATCCAGTGCCGAAGGACATCAGTGCTGGATTCAGGCAAGTGACTGAAGGGGTTTTAACCTTTGTTTTCCTGGCACTATAGAATCCCTTTAACTGCTATGTATGTTTGGCTAGTGTGCAAGGGTTGGAATTAGGGTTAGTGTGTTAAGGTAGTATAGTGAACATTTTAAAGGTAGAGATTAGGAGTTAGTGTAAAAGTTATGGTAGTGTAATGGCTTAGGTGAAATATTTACTCTTACAGCAACAATGGGGCATATATGTGCCACTAGTGCCTGAGATTAGTGGGAGTTACACCCCCCAGGTGGAAGTTCTTTCAACTTCCCCATTACCTGAGCACAGGAATGAGTTGAAGTAAAATGACAGCACCCGCGAATCTAGTGTGTAACTCCCACTAATCTAAGGCAAGTCAGGCCATGACTATTTTAATTATTCCTGAGCTTAGAATCCCCAAACTGCATAGAGGTAAACTACATTCATTATGATGAATAATTGCACTGGTAACATAAGTATAAGATTCTAAAATGACGTGTCCAGAGAAATAGTGAGCAGATCCTGTAATATAATGGCCCCAGAGTTAATGATAATGTAACTCTGAGAAAAAAGAACCGAGAGAAAATAACATGTAATAATCCTACTACACATCAAACTCCTTTTATCACTGGCATGGGAACAACTAGCCCATCACAGTAAACCACATTCAACAAGAGGCTTTTGGTTAATATATAAAGCATGCCTGCTGCTTTTGTATTGCTAAATGCAACAGCAAAGCATAGAACCTGCTGAGCTCTCTGTACTAAGGAAGGAAATCCCACTCCCTTTCAGAGTGCCACAACAAAGCCATGCCACCCAGTTTAATTTAGAAACATCTTCATCACCAGCTACAGAAAGACACATAGTAATGCCAAGTCTCGGATTGTTTTTCTCCTGTTTAAACAATTCAAAATGCAAAAAAAATATTCTTTGTTTCATGGGAAATCACTGTGTCTGTGTGTCCAAAAAAAATTACATTTGTTTTCAATTTATCCAAAATAAACAAAGAAACTCGAATAAACTCATCCCACTTAAGCAAATCGGCACAATGGAATGTTTTAATCTGTTTGTCCCTCTGTCTGTGTGAACTGTCATCTTTCTATAAGAGATGAAAGCAGTGTGTATTAACCCCTTAATTACCAGATAGGTTTATCTAAGCTTTAAAAATAAAAGGGGCAGCAAACTTGAGAAAAAGGTATTGTTTGCAATGCAATTCCTCTATAAGCAAGATAAAAAGAGTAAATATATAAACTTGTGTCTGCATAATGTCTGCATAATCGAAAATACAGCAAAAAACAAAACACAGGTATCTTTTGTTGTGTTTAGATGCATGTGATGCTGGCATACATCTAAGATCAGAGAGGCTACATCGGAAATACGAGACACACTCCTCTCAATCACTCCTACCCTCACTGTATTTTTTTTATTTGTCTTAACTTAGGAACATATTCTTTACTGCCACCTACTATGTACTTTGGATCTGTCAAAATGCAAAACGTGTATTGTCTCTGTCAGTTCCTTTGTTGTATTACTGTTTAATCTGTAACTATTAAAGGGACACTCCGTGGTGGAACTGAAACATTATTTTTCATGCATTGCATAGATAATAATTGTAAAAATGCAAAATCAGTCAATTTAAATAAATCGAAAGCCCTCACATGTAAAGTTGCTAAACTTACAATACATTTCCAGGATGCATTTCAATCAATTAGCACTACCCAAATAAGGAAGTGGTCAGCTAAACTGGATGCTTAAAAGCTTTCTACACTAAAGTGATGACTTTAAGTCAAAAATCCCTGCACAGAAGAGATTTATGGGCAAAGGATAAGTTCCTAGAAGTTATCTGACTGTTATTGTGCACGGATAAAAAAATTGTTTTGTTTTAATTTGTTCATTTTTAAATTTCACAGGGTCTGAAATTCAGAAATTATTGATTTGGAACAAAACACCATTTTGAAAACTCTCAGAACAAAAACTAAATGTTGGTATCTGTA
The DNA here is from genome assembly GCF_036172605.1 of Pelobates fuscus. NCBI lineage: Eukaryota > Metazoa > Chordata > Amphibia > Anura > Pelobatidae > Pelobates > Pelobates fuscus. The sequence goes on from NC_086319.1 coordinate 332,120,846, forward strand.
TTCCTAACACTATAGTGCCCTCTGGTCCCCATCCTCCTCATATCTCCCCCGCCCCCCCCCCCCCCCTCCCAGGCATATAAAAAAACCTTTACTTACCCGATTCCAGCACCGATGTTCCTGTGCACTGGGTCAGCACTCCACCTCCTCTGACGTTAACCCGAGCACTTTAGGGCCTCCCCTAGAAAGCATTGCCTCAATGCTTTCTAACAAGGTTTTCAATAACACTGGATGTCCTCATGCAGAGCATGAGGGCGTCCAGTATCGTTTAAGGGACTCAGAGTCCATTAGAATCACAGAAGAACCTCTAGTGGATGTCTGAGTGCTGCAAAGTATTCATTGCAGTTTCTCAAAAACAGGACTAAGTGGGACAGAGACACTGTACCCAGGCCACTGCATTGAGAATGTCTTAGTTTGTAATTATTCTAAAATTATAGATCTCTAGTGCCTGCTGCTGGTTTTATTTCAACTGTGTGACATGTCATGATTACCTTTTATTCCAGAAGTTTGGTCCTTAAGGGGTTAAGACTGTGTACACACTTTTTTGTAAATTCTAAGCAGGTTTGGTCTAAATTGTCTGTACTCTTGGCACTCTTGCTTTATATTTTATGATGTATTTTTACAATATAGAAATATATTTTGAGAAATCTAAAAGCAAAGAGAGGATAATTTCATTAAGCAGGGCATGATTATTTGAAGATAATTAAATTAAAAGTTATTCTCTTGAGGCAGCAGCAAAATTGATTAGTCTGTTTACAAAGATTACAAAAAAGAGTCTGAATTGAAGAAATTAAGTATTATCAACTCACAGTGTTACCAGTAGTCAGAGAACATTAGAGCCTCACTGTTCCATATCTGTTGTATTACATGCTGCTAGAAAATGGCATGGCTTGCTAAATTTAATCTGTTTCTTGGAGCAAGTCCCAAAATGTAGTGCTATGGCAGAGAATATACCCTTAGTTTCTAAATAGTGTCATGTGATACCACTTAACCTCTCAAGCTAACATGCAAAAAACAATTACTTGGCACATTTGTCATACAGTGCCATTAAAACAACCGGTTCTTATATTATAAATAAAGTTCACTGCAAATATTTTGCTTGTATATTAAAAAATATGTTAAACTTACATGCTACCCAAATAGTAGTGATATGTTCAAATATATATGCACTAAAAAGACTGCATCACGAAAACAAATACATTATTTACTATTGTTATTATTTGCTAATGTGTAAATAAAGAAACCAGTATATATAAAAAAAGAAACAAAAACATATTGATTACTCTTATGAAATATATCACCCTTTCAATGAATTTCACATTTTAGACAATTTAGTTGGACTGCACGCATAGCTAAATTAGTTTTGAGTTTTGTTTTTTTTCAAATTCAGCTACTTTATCTTTAAATTAGAATTTCACTTTACATTTTCAACAATTCTCACTTGATATATGATATATATAATTATATTATTTGTATTCCTTATATATTAGGGGGTCTGCCTGACAACATAGGCAAGTCTGCCAATGAAGCCGATCCCAGTCATGTGATTGTGGTGTCACCACAATCACATGACTCAGATTGGCTGTGTTGAATGCAGGGGGCTGCATGGGTTGTCAAGCAGCTCCCCAGCTATGTTTGGCAACATGGGTGAGTATTTGGGCTTAAGGGAGCCCCCGATCATTAAACCCTAAAAGCGTTAAAGTTCTCCTTTTATAGGACGGTATTGCATATCCTAACTTCAGGTAATGGTTAATCAGTGCACTACAAAATATAAATGTAGCGGACCTATTTCCCCCCAGTAACTGGACGACACAGGGGTTCCAGGGGTACAACAACAACTTTATTGGCTACACTCGGCTTTACACTTTCCCTATGCAAGGGGTGGATCACACATGAAGACAATGTCCCCTCCCAGGGTCTTCCCCCTCCCAGGGCTCATGTAATGGAACCGGAAACCCCTGTCCCTTTCTCCCCTGTTCCTGTCACTCAGTGTCCCCTCCCAGGGCCCTCCCACTCCCAGGGGTCCCCTGACAGAAGTGGAATTCCCTTTGTCCCCTGTTCCCACCACTTAGTTTCTCCTCCCAGGGCCCTCCCCCCTCCCAGGGGTCTTCTTCACAGAAGTCTCTGTATCTGGGGGGTCGTAGCGCTGGAAACTTCCCGCCTCTTTACTGCTCAGAAACAGAGAGCCCGTCAACCTCCAGCCACCGTTCGCGGGGTCCCTGTGTGACACCCGGCATGGGAAGTGGCTCATTTTGCGTTGCGAATGCACCCCCTGGCCAGCGTTCATCTCTACGAATGGTGGCCACCCAGAGAAGCACTCATTAATTATTTCCCTTGCGGTTTCATACTATGTTGCGAGTTGCCAATGCTCTAATTGATTGGAGTGAACATTCCAATGTGTGCTTGGGAGGTCCTCGTTCCAGAACCAAACGAGGTGGGAAGCAATCCGCGAATGCTCCCCCCAGGATGGTGTTCATCTAACGAATGGGCTGCCACCCAGGGGAGGCACGTGCTGAGGCTTCCCGTGCAGTTTGTGGTTTTGACACCTCGTTATGAGGTGTGAACATTCTGTATCAACATTCTAAATTAGGTTTCGTGGTGGTCCCTGTTCGAGAGGTGAATGGAGTTCCTTCGTGGCGGCACTCCAGAACTGCCATCTTGCTCTTCTGTATGGGCTGTGCAGGATCAGTTAGAAAACATTTCATCTGTGCTGTGTTAGTTTGTTTGTGTCGTGGCCTTTTCATTTTGGTGGTCGCTTGCTAGGCATCACCGATGTGAAGTGTGCCAAAATGTGTTTAGTGTTTCATGCATCAGAGCTCTGAAAACATGCGACCATCTCATTGCTTGGCCATTCACGATCCTCTTATTTTGAAATTTATCTCTGTAATTCCTCATTTATTGTTATTTTTCTACTCTCTACTCCATTGATTTTACATGATCTTGTGCATAGTTTATCTGTCCCACTATTCCTGACATTTCTTATTAAAACCGTCTTTAATTAAACCATTACGCTCTTTATAACTCCTGTTGGGATAGAAAAACAAATCTACTTATTCACTCTTGATTTTAAACAGCATCATCAGCTGATACATTCCATCCTTGATCACATACACTGGGATGCCAAGCTTATTTAAAGTTTGACAAATAAATCTATTTTTTCATAATGTCCTTTTTCGTTACAAATTTTAGATTGCAGAAGAGGATTTAATTTGAATTCAAATTTACAATGAACTGAATTTAAACAGGTACATTTTTTTTATTTTCAGCAAATAAAATTAAATTTCATGAACAGAAGCAGGAAGGTATTCATATGGTGGTCTACTTAATCTTGACTTCTGATGGTAGGTTCAGGACCTAGGTGAAAGCTCCCACAAGGCTCACTTAAACGATTTAATTTGCATGAGGTGGGGTTCTTTTTTTTGTGAATAATTTTTGTTTTTAGCAGCATAAGGTTATTATGGATTTTTATTTAGCCTTATTTGAGGTTGAATAAAGAAGAATTGAGAAAAAGAAGACTTCTGAAGGTAAGTATTTTTTTTAACCAGTATTAGATTTATTGGGGCCCCCTCAATGGGGTTGGGGAGAAGGTAGTATGTATTTTGTGGAGGGATGACTAGGGGCTTGGGGAGCCCCTAGGTAGTGGAAATTAGAGTATCGGGTCCACATCCAATTTAGTTTACTATCCCCCACCTGAAATCCATAGTGGGGGCTTGGTAGGGGTTGCAATGGCATGCCCCCATCATTATATTAGTAGCCACAACCTGCTGCTCATGGGTGGGGACTGTGATAGTTCCCCCATTACTATAATAGCCCCCACCTGCCTCCCATGAGTGGAGGCTTGAGGGACAATGGGATGTCCCACCACTTATTCTTCTATAAGCCTCTACCCGCTACCTTTAGAGGTGGGCAGGGGGAACTTTAGTAAGTTCCCCCAATTTTTTTTTTTTTTTAATAGAGCCCCCATCTGCAGGCCTTTGATGGGGCAGGATGGTGAATAGTGGCCTGTCCATCTTCTATTATTTAATTTTATGCTCCCGTCCAATACCCATGGGATGGAGTCTTTCTTAGCTACTGATCAGCAACAGTAACTTAGTCACTCGTTTTTAATTACAGTATAAAATAACAATAAAAAGACCCTAAGGTTTGGTCGAAACATTGACACTTCCAAACAGGTGCAATAAATCGCCATTTATTATATTATTGCGGCTATTATGTTTTATACTCTTTATGAGGCAATTGGAAGAGGACCTTGGAGATTTGCACCCATATTTTGAGTGGAGTGCTGGCCATCCAAATCTGCTTTGTACTAGTCTCAATTAATGCCACCACCTGCGGTATCACGGGTTGGGACATACAGGAGTTATTATGCATCCCTTATACTAATATGCTAGCCTCCACTTGATAAACCTTTGCACAATTTTTTTTTTTTTTAACAATTTGCACACTTGCACCATTATTAGTTCAGACCTTTATCTATTTATATATCTAGTCTCATCTATTGGCCATTTTCTTTGTTTTGGAAAATGTCCATTGGTTGATTCAGAGTTTGGAATGTTGGACAAAAAGTTGAGTAGCCCAATATTCGTTTGAAACCAAATGCACAAATCTCTTGGTTTCCCACACAGACAAACAACTTTTCTCAAGTTTTATTATATCAGCATTTTCCATATTCTGAAGCAGTCATAAAGATTTATCTTTATATAATACTTTTTAGTGATATAGCTGTGACAGAGCTGTTGTAATGGGGTTTCTCTCCCTCTCTGTTTTCCTTATAATCAGCAAGCAGCAATATAGTTACGTGAATCTCTTCTATTGTTACATAGTTATTTAAGTAATTTTTCCCCATTGTATTTTTGTCACATTCTCTGTATGAACCTATATTTTTCTTTAAAAAAGCATTTCATTAATAAAATGAGATTAATGCAAAGCCACATCTATTTGGTTCAATGTCCATTTTATTCATGCATTATTGAAATGTTTGTCAATCTGCCAGCGGATGCATTACATATTTTACCATAAACACTGTGATGACTAATACAATGATGAATGGCTATGCTTATTTAGCACATAATAACACAATTCCTCATTAGTTCTTTTTGCTGCCCTTGTCATTACCATTTCTACTGTGTGTCATTTTTGCAGTAATTTGGGAACCAGGACAAACATTTATCAGTTCACTATAACTCTCTTCCTATTTATTCAACAACACATACTTAAAGCTGCAAACTATAGCAAAATAAGAGAACATTCAGAATAATTAGGTGGTAGGTGAATTCAGGTAATGAAAATGAACCCAGCTAAAATGCTTTCAGAAGCTCTAATTAAGCTCAATTAAGTTTAGCTAAAACTTTGATCAGATGTGATATGTGTATCCTATGAATTGTAGTGAAATGCTATCTTAGCTGCTAGTTTTATTATACATAATATTACATGTGTCATGTATTAACATGCTCAATATCCAGGGCCAGACTGGGACAAAAAAGTTAAAGGAAGACAAGCCCACTAGGAGGTACAGGGTCTGAAGGGGGCATGTCATGTCATCACTAATGAAAAGCACACACTCCACCCCCCAAATTAGATGCCCCTCTATAGCATCCAGGGCTCTGGATTGCAACATAATCAGGTGCATTTGCTATAGTAGGATACCAGAGAATACAAGTGGAACAGGCTGTTAAAGTGTGTTGTGTTGTATACATTTCAAGGTGAGATTGCATATGTGTAGAGGAGACTATTTGTGTTGTAGTGTGTGTGTAAAGGGGTCTGTTTGAAGTGTACTATGTGTGGCTAAGGGCTGTAGTGTGTGTTTGTGTGCTGTATAGTATGTTTGTGTGCGTGTTTATATGGTCTGTAGAGTGTGTGGGCCTAGGGAGAGTTGTGTGTGCGCATGTAAAGACTGTACTGCGTGTGTATCTAGGTGCTGCAAGGGGTTGCATTGTGTGTATTTATGAGCTTTAGTGATGTTGTGAACATAAAATTTTCGGTTCGCGAATGGCGAACGCGAACTTCCGCAAATGTTCGCGAACGGGTGAACCGGGCGAACCGCCATAGACTTCAATGGGCAGGCGAATTTTAAAACCCACAGGGACTCTTTCTGGCCACAATATTGATGGAAAAGTTGTTTCAAGGGGACTAACACCTGGACTGTGGCATGCCGGAGGGGGGCCCATGGCAAAACTCCCATGGCAAATTACATAGTTGATGCAGAGTCTGGTTTTAATCCATAAAGGGCATAAATCACCTAACATTCCTAAATTGTTTGGAATAACCTGCTTTAAAACATCAGGTATGATGTTGTATCGATCAGGTAGTGTAAGGGTTACGCCCGCTTCACAGTGACAGACCAAACTCCCCGTTCAACGCACTGCAAACAACCGCAAACAGTCCATTTGCACAACCGCAAACTCCCCATTTGCACAAGGTTGGATACCAAGCTAGCCATGTCCCGTTCCTTGTCCTCACTGATGTAATTGAAGGTCTCTTCCTCCACCCAGCCACGTACAACACCAAGGGTCCCCGAAAGGTGACAACAATCCCCCTGGGACGCCTGCTGTGTTTGGTCTTCCACCTCCTCAAAGCCACCTTCCTCCTCTGACTCCTCTTCTTCAGACTCCTCTCTCTGCATTGCCTCTCTCTGCATTATTATAAGCTGTGTTAAGTAGTACTATTCTTGTCAGTTTAATCCCTGTTACGTCCCCTATCAGCTCACGTGTATATAAGGCATCGCTTTTAGGAAGCGGGAGATGGAAAAAGATGCTTGGTCGGTCCTCCTACTTCAAATTTGGGGCACTGCGCGTGCAAACTAATGTTCCACCAGATAGGAGTGGTGTGTTAAGTGGTACTATTCTTATCAGTTTAATCCCTGTTACGTCCCCTATGAGGGGACGTGTATATAAGGCATCAATTTTAGGAAGCGGGAGATGGAAAAAGATGCTTGGTCAGTCCTCCTATTTCAAATTTGGGGCACTGCGCGTGCAATCTAAAGTGCCACCAGATAGGAGTGGTGTGCTAAGTAGTACTATTCCTATCAGTTTAATCCCTGTTACGTCCTCTATCAGGGGACGTGTATATAAGGCATCGATATTAGGAAGCAGGAGATGGAAAAACATGCTTGGTCGGTCCTCCTACTTCAAATTTGGGGCACTGCGCGTGCAATCTAATGTGCCACCAGATAGGAGTGGTGTGTTAAGTAGTACTATTCCTATCAGGGGACGTGTATATAAGGCATCGATTTTAGGAAGCGGGAGATGGAAAAACATGCTTGGTTGGTCCTCCTACTTCAAATTTGGGGCACTGCGTGTGCAATCTAATGTGCCACCAGATAGGAGTGGTGTGTTAAGTAGTCCCCCTCATCAGGCCTTTTTTAGTCGAATGTATCGCCCACTGTCAGTCCCTTCGGGATCCATCCCTCATTCATCTTAATAAAGGTGAGGTAATCTAGACTTTTTTGACCTAGGCGACTTCTCTTCTCAGTGACAATACCTCCTGCTGCACTGAAGGTCCTTTCTGACAGGACACTTGAAGCAGGGCAGGCCAGAAGTTCTATCGCAAATTGGGATAGCTCAGGCCACAGGTCAAGCCTGCACACCCAGTAGTCAAGGGGTTCATCGCTCCTCAGAGTGTCGATATCTGCAGTTAAGGCGAGGTAGTCTGCTACCTGTCGGTCGAGTCATTCTCTGAGGGTGGACCCCTAAGGGCTGTGGCGATGCGTAGGACTTAAAAAGCTCCGCATGTCCTCCATCCTCCACCTCTTCCCCTGTTAGTTTCCCGTTGTGCTGTGACATCACCCTTATACGCTGTGTAAAGCATACTTTTTAATTGATTTTGGAACTGCTGCATCCTTTCCGACTTGCCGGAATTCGGTAACATTTCAGGCACTTTCTGCTTATTCCGGGGGTCTAGTAGCGTGGACACCCAGTACAGGTAGTTCTACTTCAGCCCTTTTTTTACGAGGGTCCCTCAACAGGCATGACAGCATGAAAGACCCCATTTGCATAAGGTTGGATGCCAAGCTACTTATGTCCTGTTCCTCGTCCTCAGTGATCTCTCTGAAGGTATGTTCTTCCCCCCAGCCACGTACAACACCACGGGTACCAGATAGGTGACAACAAGCACCCTGGGATGCCTGTTGTGCTTGGTCTTCCTCCTCCTCCTCAAAGCCACATTCCTCCTCTGACTCCTCTTCCTCACAATCCTCTTCCAGCATTGGCGCAGGTCCAGCAAGCGATGCTGATAAGGCTGTTTCTGGTGGTGATGGTGACCACAACTCTTCCTCTTCACGCTCATCTACAGCCTGATCCAGCACTCTTCGCAGGGCACGCTCCAGGAAGAAAACAAATGGTATGATGTCGCTGATGGTGCCTTCGGTGCGAATGACTAGGTTTGTCACCTCCTCAAAATGACGCATGAGCCTACAGGCATTGCGCATGAGCGTCCAGTAATGTGGCAAAAAAATTCCCAGCTCCGCAGAGGCTGTCCTAGCACCCCGGTCATACAAATACTCGTTAACGGCTTTTTCTTGTTGGAGCAGGAGGTCGAACATAAGGAGTGTTGAATTCCAACGTGTCGGGCTGTCGCAAATCAAGCGCCTCACTGGCATGTTGTTTCGCCGCTGGATATCGAAAAGTGCGCCATGGCCATGTAGGAACGCCTGAAATGGCCACACACCTTCCTGGCTTGCTTAAGGACGTCCTGTAAGCCAGGTACTTATGCAAAAGCGTTGTACGATCAGATTACACACACGTGCTGTGTCAACTTGCCCAAATGCAATGCCGCCGTTGTCACAAACCACTTTGCTGATCTCCAGTTGGTGCGGAGTCAGCCACTGATCCACCTGTGCGTTCAGGGCGGACAGGAGTGCTGGTCCGGTGTGACTCTCTGCTTTCAGGCAAGTCAACCCCAAGACGGCGTGACACTGCCGTATCCGGGATGGGGAACAGTACCTGGGGAGCTGGGGTGTGCCGTTGATGTGGAGCAAGACGCAGCAGCAGAAGAGGACTCAGCCGAGGAGGTTATGGAAGAGGATGGAGTAGGAGGAGTAGAGGAGGTGGCAGCAGGCCTTCCTGCAAGTCGTGGCGGTGTCACCAACTCCTCTGCAGAGCCACACATTCCATGCTTGGCAGCCGTCAGCAGGTTTACCCAATGCGCAGTGTAGGTGATATACCTGCCCTGACCATGCTTTGCTTACCAGGTATCAGTGGTCAGATGGAACCTTGCCCAAACACTGTGTGCCAGACATGCCATTACTTCCTTTTGCACAATCGAGTACAGGTTGGGAATTGCCTTTTGTGCAAAGAAATTTCGTCCGGGTACCTTCCACTGCGGTGTCCCAATAGCTAAAAAAAATTTGAACGCCTCAGACTCCACCAGCTTGTATGGTAAAAGCTGGCGGGCTAAGAGTTCAGTCAAGTCAGCTTTCAGACGCCGGGCAAGGGGGTGACTTTGTGACATTGGCTTCTTACACTCAAGCATGTCCTTGACAGACACCTGACTGTGGGCAGATGAGCAACTGCTCAAGGTGAGAGACGGAGGGGCGGATGGTTGAGAGGGGGCAAGGAGGACAGCAGTGGTTAACGTGCCTGAAGATGCTGGACCAGGAGGAGGATGGCGGCTTTGAGTTTGTGCGCTGCTTGTACTCATGTGTTGATCCCATAGGCATTTGTGATGTGCGATCATGTGCCTTCGCAAAGCAGTTGTACCTAGGTGGGTGTTGGACTTCCCACGACTCAGTTTCTTTTGGCACAGGTTGCAAATGGCATTGCTGTTGTCAGAGGCAGACACACAACAAAAATGCCACACTGCTGAGTTCTCCAATGATGGCATTCTGGTGGTGGCAACAACATGCGTTGATTGGCGTGCTGTCTGACTGACCCCGGGTGCCGATGCATGCTGTCTGACTGTGCCACTAGCTCCTTGCGACGACCTCCCCCTGCTTCCAACTTGTCTCCTCCTCCTCCTCTCTGTCTCCCAATGTGAACTTTCCCCCTGTTCTTCATCTCTTCTAGGAGGCACCCACGTGACATCCACGGATGCATCGTCATCATCAACCGCTTCACTTGTATCTGACAACTCAGCAAAGGAAGCAGCAGCGGGTACAACATCATCATCACACCGTACGTGTGTAATGCTGCCTGACTGAGACATTTCCCTGTTATCTACATCCTCTGGCAATAATGGTTGTGCATCACTCATTTCTTCCAACTGATGTGTAAATAACTCCTCTGACATACCAAGTGAAGCGGCTGTGGTGCTAGTGTTGGTGGTGGCGGCAGGCAGGCGAGTGGTAACTTGAGAGATGCCCGAAGCTAAGCTGGAGGAGGATGGTGCGTTGAGGTTCCGAGCGGAAGCTGTAGAAGATTGGGTGTCCTGTGTTAGCCAGTCAACTATGTCCTCAGAACTTTTCAAGTTCAGGGTACGTGGCCTCTGAACACTGGGCATTATTCTAGGGCCAAAGGGAATCACAGCACCACGACCACGGCGGCCCCTGCGGGGTGGCCTGCCTCTGCCTGTCATTTTTTTTTCGATTAGTGGTACTATGCGCGCAAGCTACTGTGACAACAGATATGAGTGCCACTGGTGTGACACTGTGCCCTGGCAGGCCCTGAAACGCACACTCGTGAAGGAAACTGACTATTATATTACAGTCCAAAAAGTTTCGTTTTTTTTAAATGCAAGCTATTGGGACACCAGATATGAGTGAGTGGTGGCACTGGGCAGGCCCTGAAATGCACACTAGTGAAGGAAACTGACTGCTATTATATTAAAGTCCAAAAAGTTTTTTTTGTTAAATGGAAGCTATTGTGACACCAGATATGAGTGGTGGCACTGGGCAAGTGGGCACAGTATACGGTGCGAGCCTGACACACACGCTGGCAGACAACTAACTCCTATTCAATCTATTACAGTCAAAATTGTATTTTTTTTTTAAATTTACACTACTGTTACACCAGATATGAGTTGCACTGGTGTGACACTTTGCTCTGGCAGACCCTGAAACGCACACTAGTGAAGGAAACTGACTGCTATTATATATACAGTCCAAAAAGTTTTTTTTTTGTTAAATGCAAGCTATTGAGACACCAGTGAGTGAGTGGTGGCACTGAGCAGGCCGTGAAACTCACACTAGTGAAGGAAACTGACTGCTATTATACTACATTAAAAAACGTTTTTTTTGTGTTTAAATGCAAGCTATTGTGACACCAGTGAGTGAGTGGTGGCACTGGGCAAGTGGACACAGTATATGCTGTGAGCCTGACACACAGGCTGGCTGGCAGGCAGGCAACTGCAATTACATTACACAGAAAAAAAAAAAAGCAGACTGATGTTCAAGCCCTAAAAGGGCTTTTTGGGGTGCTGTCCTTACAGCAGAGATCAGATGAGTCCTTCAGGACTGTAGTGGACACTGAATACACTACCCTAGCTATCAATTTCCTTATCAAATGAGCAGCAGCTACACTGTCCCTACTCTCACTAAGAATGCAGCTTCACAATGAATGTAAAATGGATGCTGTCCAGGAGGTGGGAGGGTCTGGGAGGGAGGGTCTGCTGCTGAATGGCTGGAATGTGTCTGCTGACTGTGAGGTACAGGCCAGTTACTCAATGACGATGAATAGGGGGCGGACCGAACAGCGCATGTGTTCGCCATCCGTGGCGAACGCGAACAAACGATGTTCGCCAGGAACTATTCGCCAGCGAACAGTTCGCGACATCACTAATGAGCTTTATTGTGTGTAAGCATATAAGGGTTGTAGTGCATGTGTGTATAGGTACGGCAATGTTGTGCATAGGTGTTTAGTGTGAATGTGTGTATTGGAGTGTAGTGTGTGTATAAGGGGTTTAGAGTGTATCCAGGGGTTTGGTATGTGTATTTTTAGGAGATGTATGGTTGTGTGCAGTGTGTGTGTATATAGTGTGTGTTTTTGCATGCATAGAGGGTGTGGTGAATGTCTAAAGGGTATAGAGTGTGCAGTGTGTGTAAGTGCAGGGGGTATAATGTGTGTTTATAGGGGGTATAGAGTGTGTAAGTGCAGTGAATATAGTGTCTGTTTAGGAGGTATAGAGTTTATGTACTGTGTGTGTATGTGAGTGTAGTGTGTGTTTAAAGACGATGTAGAGTGTTTGTGTAGTGTTTAATTGTAAATGCACAGGGTGTAATATGTATATAAAAAATAGTATAGAGTGTGTGTAGTGTGTTTGTAAGTGTAGTGGATGTAATGTGTGTTAATAGGAAGTATAGTTTGTGTGTTGTGTGTTTGTGGGCTGTAAAGTATGTGTGCGTGTTTATATGGTCTGTAGAGTGTGTTGGAGTGTGGTGTGTGCATTTAAAGGCTGTACTGAGGTTGTGTGTGGATGTAGGGGATGCAGGGGGTTGCATTGTATGTATGTAGTAGCTTTATTGTGTGTATGCATCTAAGGGTTGTAGTGTGCATGTATGTGTAGGTGGGGCAATGTGTGTTTAGGGGTTTGTGTGAATGTGTGTATTGGGGTGCAGTGTGGGTATAGGGATTTAGAGTTATAGCATGTGTATAGGGGGTGTAGAGTGTATATAGGAGTATAGTGTATGTTTAAGGGGTATAGAGTTTGTGTACTTTGTGTGTATGTGAGTGCAACCGGTGTATTGTGAGTATTATAGAGTATTATAGAGTATTATAGATGTTGTAGAGTGTGTGTAGAGTTTGTATAAAATAGTATAGAGTGTGTGTGTAGTGTGTTTTTTTGTAAGTGCAGTTGGTGTAATGTGTGTATATAGGAAGTATAGAGTGTGTGTGTTGTGTGTTGTTTGTTTGTGTAATCTCCAAACAGTTTAACAATTTAAAGTCAGCAGGTTCCTTATGACACCCTATTTTAATGGGCATTAAAACACCCTGGAAGACACCAAGAGATTCCATGAATGACACTTTAGTTATTATGTCTAAAATGATCAGTTATACTATGGAATAAAGGTGCCCTTAATGGTTTTGCCTTGTGGGGGGGGGGGGGGGGGGAATGGAGAAGGATAGTAGCTTAATTAATGCAATCATTTTATATATATATATATATATATATATATATATATATATATATATCCAAGCCATCAACACATATGCCCTACCGGTCATTAGGTACCCAGCTGGAATAATAACCTGAATAATAACCTGACCAGAAAACTACTCACTATGAATGGAGGATTCCACCCAAAATCAAGCACCCAGAGACTGTACACCTGCCGGAAGGAAGGAGGTCGGGGCCTGATGAGTGTTAAGGCCACAGAGAAACACAGAGCATCCACAAGTACATCAAGAAGATGACTCCCAAAGATGAACTGCTAAGGGAATGCCTGAGACTTCCACAGATCAATGATGCAGAAAAAGATGAGGTTCCTTGGCAAGACAAACCTCTCCATGGGGTGTTCCACCGGCAGATAGTGGATGTGGCTAACATGACAAAATCCTACCAGTGGTTGGAAAAGGCAGGACTGAAAGACTGCACTGAGGCACTAATCATAGCAGCACAGGAGCAAGCACTCAGTTCCAGATCCATAGAAGCTGGAGTCTACCACACCAGGCAAGACCCAAAGTACAGACTGTGCAAAGAAGCCTCTGAGACAGTCCAGTACCTAGTAGCTGGATGCAAGATCTTAACAGGAACAGCATACACAGATAGGCACAACCAAGTTGCTGGGATTGTGTGTCGAAACATCTGCACAGAATATGGATTGTACCTGCCAAGTCCAGATGGGAGATACCACAAAGGGTAATCGAGAATAACAGGGCTAAGATCCTGTGGGACTTCAAGATCCAGACAGACAAGCAAGTGATGGCCAACCAACCAGACATTGTGGTGGTAGACAAGGAACGAAAGACTGCAGTCGTGATGGATGTGGCAATACCCAGTGACAATAACATCAGGAAGAAGGAACACTGAAAGAAGAACTAGAAAGGATTTGGAAAGTGAAGGCAGTAGTAGTCCCAGTTGTGATAGGAGCACTCGGGGCTGTGACTCCTAAGTTGGGGGAGTAACTTCAACAGATTCCAGGTGGGACATCTGAGATCGCTGTCCAGAAGAGTGCAGTTTTAGGAACAGCTAAGATATTGCGCAGAACCCTCAAACTCCCAGGCCTCTGGTAGAGGACCCGAGAATGAGGAATAAACATACCACGCAGGAGGGGTGAGAAAATCAATTTTATTATTTTGTAACATTTACTCCCCTTCATAACATCGTGGGCCCGGGTGGTCCAGTAGGCTGGTTTTCAGTCTGTACCGCTGCAGACCAGTGAGTGTCAGTGTTTCAGAGCATTACCACGGGTTACACTGGCAACACTGACAATATCAGAGCTTGCAAGAAGACAGAGGCTGCCCGGTATGCACATAGGATGTCCAGCTCAATTCCTTCTCTCTGTACCCATGAATATTCAGTAGTCTCCCCTTGGGCCCATGATAAGACAGTTCTTAGGGTCGGTTCTGCCCTGTATGGGCAAGCAGGGGAGATGCTTTGATCCTTTTCATGGCCAACATGGCCCATCGGGCATTTGCCCAGGTTGCCCGATGTCCAGTCCGGCTCTATCAATATCAAATCCGATTTTGCTTTAGCATACTGACTGTCTGTAGCTCTTGTTTTCTATAAAAGTATGCAATATTTTAAAATACATTTATATCATATATAGTGTACTGAAATCTACACTAGTATAAGCGTTGCTTATATTTTGTTTTATATTTTATGCCAGAATTTGTACAAGAATTTGTTTTACTGATCACAGCTAACAGTGCCTTTGACTCAGCATGTAAACAGACATTATTACAGCAGTCTTTATCAAGTAGGCATTTCTTATGTTTCTTGGGTTAACCCGTTATATTTCTTTGTGCTTTTCTAAATATCTGATAGAAGTTTGTGTTATAATGACTTGCTAGTGAGAAAGTCAATATCTGAACAAGTAATGAAACTGCATATAATTCTGCATATATTCTTAAAATGAATCAAAATTCCCATGCAGATAAATTATTGAACAGTTATTGCATCAGTAACATCCATTGAGACAGAGCAAAAAAAGTCCATTATTGCAGTACATTTTGAGGAATGTAAGGTAATGGCAATAGCTGAATGAATGATGTTCTGGTATGCATCATCAACGAGCTAACAGATGAACTGATAACTTAAATACATAACGATTTTTCGCTTTCTTTAAATACCACTGTATTTTTGTCACTACCACAGTAATATATATTGACATAAGCATTTCACTATTCTTTATTGCTCTGTACTTTTTTTTTTTTGAATGTATTATCCATAATAGCAAGCGGTGAGCCGTTCGTTCTGCCTGGAATCATCCTGGCTTAAATAAAGGATACCAGTGTAGCTCACGCATGCTTTGTCCCCAATGGGGTCTCCTGCTTAATATTCCAGTAAGTTTTTTTGTACATATTGCTGTTGTATAAAACATTAATTTGTCTAGAGTTTGTTTTACATCATGCAAAGTCAACATGTTTCTGAGTAAAGAGGAAGAAATTTATTTTGCACTAAATTAGTCTAGCAGGGTTTGTTATGCAGAGGAGGTATATGGTCCCATATAAGCTGATGTTTTGTTTCTTTGAGAGGTCAAATACGTGTTGTCCTTGATGATTTTTTATTTACTGGTAAAAAGTTGATTCTTGGGATATTTATGGCACAGATCACCTTTTTCTGCCTCCTCGTGTAGCTCTACGTTTGTACTTTTTTTGCCAAGGCTGAGCTATGATGCACGATATGCACAGCACCCAGGTATACTTTGATCTGGTAAGATATCAGTAGATGTTGACACTTTTTAAATATACAGGATTCACCTTTTGTGGCCTAGTTTGTCCATACAGCAGCAATATTCATGGATGTCAAAATTCCAAGGCTGTGAGTACATTAGATTACCTCTTGGTAAGGTCTACAGACATGGAGCAGTGGGGGATACAGATAAATAGATACATTTTTCTGTTAATGTAGTTCGATTGGTGGCATAGCAACGAAGGTTATTATACATGCGTATTACCCAAAAAGTCATGCATAACATAGATGCATTTAGCTATTTATACAAGTTAAACAATAGCACTTTTAATACTCTGTGAAGTACCATATTAACAGAGTGAAACCGGTTAGTGCTGTATCATACTTTGTTTCTTTTTAATATTACTCAATGGATTATTTTCTTTTTCTTGAAAGAAACATAGTAGTCCCTCAGGGGATTAACATGGGTATGGTGTCTGTAATCCTGCATCATTAATAAGTGGATCACTTACTGTTTAGTGGACATTCTTGATCCAAAATGAACCATAAATCCAGCCTCCAATAATAATATGGTATAGTTATGCTAAGGGCCAGCTCCACTGTTAGGCGAAGTAGGCATTCGCCTAGGGCGCCGGCATGCTGGGGGGCGCCCACTGGGATATTTACTGGTGGGCTCCCCCTGTCTTGGGCCGCAGTGGTGGGTGAGCGGCTCTAGAGGTGGGGTCGGGCCAGGTAAGGGTGAGATTACTTACCTGCCATCTTGATCGCGCTGCTCCTCTTCAGGCTGACGGACCAGGTGTCAACATCGCTACTGTACTCTCACACATGCATTAGAATACAGCTTTGAGGACTAAGGAGAATCCCTTTAGATTGCAAGATCTTCCACAGACCCAGCTAATACCCTGCAGCCATCACTGATGGTGACTGCAAGTCTTGACACGCCTTGTGTCAGGAAATGTCAGGCAGAGGACGTTCCAACACAGTCATAATGAGTTTTTCATAAAGATACTGTCTTTAAGAGACACTAATTTTTAATATGAGGGTGACAGTGCCGCTTTAAGGAACCTTTCTGATACTTTTATTTTTTATTTTATTTTTTTAGACTTGTTGCTCTTTTTTGAACCAAAAATGAGCAACAGTTTTGTTTTGTTTATTTTTATTTATCAAAATTATATGTGTTTCAAATTAGTGTACTGGTTACCTACTTATTTTGTTGCCAAGCATATTGCATTAACTAATGAAAGATGATCCAATAATGTTTGCAATATCTATATGTCCTTGTAATAAAGAGAGCTGAGCAAAATAAAGTTAAAAACATTTATTATAAATCCCAGTAGAGTTATAAAATGAATGTTCCTTTTGGTTTTCTACAGTCATCAATACAACAGATGCAAATACAAGTTCAGATTATTTATGATAAAAGACTTAATTAGTGTAAACAAAAGGCACTTTGTTTGCAAGTCCTAAATTGATTTGCAATCTTAGTGTTCAGTATTTTCAGGGCAGAGAACAGTCCAACGGAACATTGCTTTTTTCATGAGCTCCTTAAAGGAGACAGCAAACGTGACTCCTTTTTTTGTTAACTAGAAGTTTCCAAAGCTTTCAGTTAAGTAGTGTTGTTCACTTTTAAATTAAATTAGCCAGAGGTAAAGTAAGGTGCACATGATTTATCTGTACCTGAACTAAGTGCACTCCCTCCTCCCTTTCACACAAACTACTAAGGAAATTCATGATGCAGCATTTATATTGTTCTTGCACTGAGTAAATATAAACCATTTTCTACAAGGCTAATAAATTAAAGAAAACAAACATTTCTTTAATAATATGCTTTGGATGTAGCCCTGCAGGAAACATAAGGATTTCTGCAGTGAATTAATATTATCTGGCAGTCTAGCTCAACAGTTCTTACCGTATGAGCTTTGGTGCCAAAAAATTGTATATTGCAGATGTCTATTTGATAGAGACTTATGGAGAGTTCACAGACAACTTTAAAAAGATATTGATGAAAATGGCTAAATTACAAAAAAGGTTGGAGAACTTTAAACTTTCTGGTTTGCCAGAAATATTTCGTATTGGCCTTACCCAATTCTCTCTGTTCAGTAAATACAATTAATACATTTTCTCTCTGCTATTTCTAACTGGATGGCTGCCCACTTCCTTAAACTGAACTTTTGGTCTTTCCTCTACCCTTTCTGTCTCCCTCCATGTTAATGGCGCTACCATCAGCTCTACCACGCAGGCTCGCTGCCTAGATGTTCTCTGATCTTTGCTTCACCCCTTATGTCCAGTTAATCATCAAATCCTGCGCTTTCATCTCACATTGAGCGCATCCACCCCTACTTCACGCCAGATAAAGCTAAGGTCCTGGACCATGCCACTGTCCTCTCTCACCTTGACTACTGCAATCTGCTTCTCAGAACTCTCAACTTGCACCATTACTGTCTATAATGAATGCAGCGGTGAGTCTCATCTTCCTGTCCCCCCCGCACCTCCCACGCCTCCCTCCTCTGCCAGTCCCTACATTGACTTCCCGTAAGATATAGGGCCTAAATTGAAATTCTGGTTCTTGCTTTCAAATCTCTACACAATACTGCTCCCACCTATCTATCCTCCATAATACTCAAGCATGTCCCGTCTAGACCCCTACACTCTGTTGAAGACCTCTGTTCGTACTCCCACCTCTGAGGCTCGCCTTTAAGACTTCTCTAGAGCTGCACTGTGGAACTCCCTTGCCTTCTCCGTTAGACGCTCACCCAGTCTCCACTCCTTCAAAAAATCTTTAAAAACTCACTTCTTCACAAAAGTATATCAATTAAACAGTTAACAGCTCCCAATTAATTCCTCTCCTGCAACTGTAATTTATAAAAAACAGAAACACACAAAGTCTTCAGTGAATACTATTCTACCAATCTACTTTTATAATACTTCCCTTACCTTTTGTGTCATTTTACCCCACTCCCTCTAGCATGTAAGCATTGAGCATTGAGCAGGGCCCTCAACCCTTCTGTTCCTGTGCGTCAAACTTGTCTGGTTACAATTACATGTTTGTTACTGCACCCATTGTAAAGCACTGCGGAATTTGTTGGCGTTATATAAATAATAATAATAATAATAATAATAATAATAATAATCATGATAATATTCTTAGTCTATGTTTAATGATTTTTCTAATTATTATTGTAATTAATATAATTAATATTATGGCAATTTATATCTCCATTATGTTCTGCAGCACTTCACATTATCAAAAAGGCGAAAGAAAACAGCAGGCAATAGACAAAAAAAATAACGTATCACAAAATTAAGAGTTGAAGAGGACCCTTCTCAAAATACCGTATACACATATAAATTACCCATACATTTAATTTTGAATTTTAAAATATTTAGATTAAAATTGCTAGGTTTCAAATGTGTGTTGGAGATTTTTTCCAACTTAGCTTAGCAAATTTGATTTTCAATTCATCACACTTAATTGCTTATTGAATAAAGCTTGACTTAAACTCTAAATGGATAACCTTATGCCATTTGTATAGAACTTGTAAAAGGTCACAAAAAAGCTGTTCTAAAGGCACTATATTTAGTTGTATAACTGCTTTAATATATTCCTTATAAATCCCTCTTTTCATGATGATCAATCTATATATGTTCATCTCTAACACCTGTTTATGAGACTGTTCTAGAGCTACCGTACAAAATAGAGAAGCATATCAGTTACTTTTTTCCCTTTCCTATGGCACTTCATACCAATTTCCTATGGCTCTAAATTAAAAAAAAATAAAATACCTTTTCTTTAAAAATGCCATTGTTAGTAAAAACAACTACACAACTGCTGATAGGGATTTTGTTTTGAACAGGATTAGCTAGTGGGTTATGTAAAAGTGTGACTGCCACTGTTATTTGACGGCTGAAATTTCAACTGACAAAACCACGTAACAGGCTAAGAAAGCATCATGTAGTCCCGGATTTATTGACAAAAACATTTGACATAAAAACCAGAAGAAAGGAAGAATAATGTTACTTGTGCACTATCCCAAATGCATATTTAAAAAAAAACTAAAGGTTTTTTAGTATCACTCTAATGGCCATTCAAGTATAAGCTCACCGGCCACCTCGAGACAAAAGCTTTCAGGTGAGTCATACACTAACAATTCACCTTTCAGATAAAATGTAAAATCTCTAATGAGACAAAGATTGATCCCCCACATACTTATTAACTCTTCATAGGGAACACATGGGATGGGTGGCAGCACTGTAACATGACTGTGTAATCCAAAATCAAATAGAAACATACAAACCGAAATCCATGCTCTCAAACTCCCACTATTCCTGGGTGGCAGGATTGACTATAGTACATGTCATCCCCAATATATATAATGAAAACAAAAATAAAAAATGTACTTGCGCACTGTCCCAAATTCCTTAGTTCATTTAAATAACTGGAGTTTTTTTTAGCATCACTCCAATGCCCATTCAAGTGTAAGCTCACCTGACACATGAAGGCAACACCTCTTAAATGAGCCCCACACTAACAATTCACTTTGCTGCTTTAAGGTAAAAGTTAAAATCTTTAAAATCTAAAATGAGAGAGTAACAGGCTAAATAAGCATTATGTAGTCCCGAGGTATGTTGGCAAACCCATGTAAAAGGCTAGCAATACATCATGTAGTTGCACAGTAGTTGACAAGTACCTGTGAGATATCCCTGGTCAACAAACTACAGATGGCACTATCTTTCAAGTCAAGACATTCTAATAAGTCATTCTAATAAGCACTGGGGGCTGTACAATGACTACTGCTGTGCTTCACTGACCCTGATCAGACATCAGCAGGGTATGTAAACTCAGCCTCGTCCTGTGATCTGGATCAAGTATTTGATCCTATTGTGTGTGTTCCGTACCAGTGTTCCTGCCTATTGATTGTATTGGCATGAGGGATAGGCTATGGTGCTTGGTCATTGTTACCTCCCGATTGATAACTATGTGTGGGACCATGGTCTCCACCTTTTGGGTGGAGATAGTTTTGTCGACAGGGTTCACTAGGACCCCAGTTGAAACACTATCACAGATTTAGACAGATTTGTGAACAATATTTGAGAGAAATAGGCCTTTTGTGTACATAGAAAAAGTCTTAGATCTTTTAGTTCAGCTCATGAAAAATGGGGGCAAAAACAAAAGTGTTGCATTTATAATTTTGTTCAATATATATATATATATATATATATATATATATATATATATATATATATACGGGTGTAGAAACAATCGCACTCCTGGGACTTGGTTGAAGTAGTAAAATTTAGCTTTTATTTATTCCATATAAAATATCAACGTTTCAGCTCCAACATGGAGCTTTCATCAGGACAGGTAACATATATATATGCAGTTATTAAATATAACTCTACCTAAACCATCCTGTTTTGAAAAGTGTTCATTTATGCAAAATCAAAAGTTTGCTTAAAACACTGAGTGTTATTACAACATTTATCGTTTTAACAATGATTACATTTTGTAATTCTACAATCTCACTCTGAGTTTATTATTCTTCCTAAATGTTATTTGTTTAGGCTTTTTCCAACATTGCTATTAGAAGGCAATTAATGTTCTCATTCTCTAACTATATTTTATAATATTTTTGCCATTAGAACACTAATCAATAGCATTGAATCAGCTTGAGATTTTTTTTTTCACAGATTCCTTTAATTAAAACTCACAGGTCTCATTATTCATGTGTTTATAGAGTCAATAGATATTAACTTAACTTGTGATTTATTTTCCAGAAGACATGTCTCAATGTGGTTTAGTAAGAATAACATCCAGTAAATTTAAGTGAACCTTAAATTTACCACTTAGAGCGATGCAATCATGAATGCCATTAGACCACTGTCCAAGATATACCGATGTAATTATAGTAATCATAACACTGTGGCACTTACCATATCATAAGGATGATAAGAGGAGTCTGCCAATTAGATAAGTGTAATGACTGCCATTCGATCAACATGCCACTCAGACCATTGTAATGACCACCAAAGAGCCATCCAGGCCACTGTAATGTTCCCATTCTTGAGACTTAATATCTTCTTTGCTGGCAAAATTATTTAGCAAGAATGCTGTTGTCAGCTTCTTTCCTCAAATTTAATATGAGCTCATAAGTTGCCTCACACTTATACATTTTGGTATCAGGTTTGACTTGATTTGCTTACTGACACAGAAAATGTGAAGAGGTATCCATAATATATATTATATTACCAATCTCATTGCATTAGCTAGAAGTATCTGTCTATAGGGCACTTGGTGTGGCTGCCATCAGAGTGCAATAAAAGTCACATAACATGAATTTGTTTTTTCTTATAGTATGTTTATTTGCTTCCATACATTTTTAATAAATCATACCGTATCTATTTATAATGGTGTCTTTTTGCCTGTGCACTTTTAATCACTGCGGCTTGCTGTCTTTTTCTAATGCAGTTTTTCATCTATCGGAATGTTGATAAATGAAGATCACAGAGTGCCTGTGGCCAACCTTTGGAAAGATAAAGACTCATTAAGGCTATCTGGTTTTTGAGTACTCAAAGACTTCTGCTGTTCTGAGCTAGGACTGAAATATTGCCCACCATTTTTATACAACTGCAAATTCCTATCAGCGATTAATATATGAGATGGATGTTGTATAAAATATGTAGTAACATATAATCCATATATTATTTATAATGCAAAACCATTATGATGCATTTTTAAATGAAAGATAAACCTTACCTAAGTCTCTTAAGTCTTAATGAAGCCAGTATTTTCATAAACCACATGCAAGCTACAATTAAACATGAATCATCAGTTTAGTATGAAATAAGAGATTTGTTGCTGTTGTTGTAATCTTAATAATGAACTACCAGGTTGAACAGCGGCTTGAGTCATGGGTTACTGTAAACGACAGCAACATATATGAATTGTAATTTATTAAAATTTAAAAGCATGCTGTTTTTTTCTAAAATAAAAATAAAAAAAGGCTTGAAATGGAATTTCCCTTTCAATATACTGCAATAAAATATTAGATCACATTTATAAGAATTTGTTCTGTGCCAATGTGCTACATAAGGAGCAATCAACAGAAACATTGATAATAATCACCTATTGATGTCTTAAAAACCTTTTGTGATTATTTGATTATTATAGGGACAAGTTAAAGGGACACCATAGGCAACCAAAACAACTTCAGCTTTATGAAGCAGTTTTGGTGTATAGATTATGCCCCTGCAGTCTCAATGCTCAATTGTCTGGGAAAGGGTTAATTTCTGTTCAGCTGAATCATAAGACTCGCAACCTTGAAGTTATGTACATGACCGACTTTGATCCCCCTTCTTCAATGAAGACCCTATCCCTACACCCTCCTGTTCTAAGAAGACCCCACCTAGCAATGCCCTCTATATAAACTGAGGATTAATTATTTATTAAATGCCTTTCCCATGCTCTTTGCAAAGGGCAGATATATGCTCACTTCCAGCATAAGGTTTAAATCCACCATGATTTTCAGTGTTTTATGAAAAGCAGTATAAATATCTTCTATATAGATCTAAGTCCACCTGCCAATTGTATAACGTTGTATACTGTTGTTTTATGGTATAAGGCTGTTTTAAACAAGTTTATTTTTCCATTTTCAGTGGTTGCACACATATTGCTTGCTAATTAAATTTTTGTTTACAGAATGATACAAAAGAAAGAAACCCCAAAATGTTCGAAGCTGCTAGTGAAATTTAACTTTTCTTGTAGTGATAGGAGTTAAAGTGGATTTGTGTGTCTCAGTTCTCAAGCTGAAATGAACCTCCCTCCCTCTAAGCGTGTGTAGTAAAAGGAGAGGGGAGAAGGAAATAAGACTGTAACAGAAATGTTATGTGGAAGGTAGTTTATGGTATAAGCATGTTAGCAGAAGGCAGGAATATTTGTAAGTGATTATGCTCAGGTTGAAAAAAAAAAGTATGTTGGCTGAAAGAAAGAATGTTGTCCTTGTATGAATGTTCGGAGTCAATTTGTTAAATAATATGCAGAATGATTGTGTGTAAGTTGTTAATCAGAGAGCACATGGTATGAGAAATACCAGGGTTATTTCACAACTTGTTTTTTGGAAGCTCCTTAATGCTTCATGGTGAAACAAAGAGAATGTTAATATTTCTATGTATTAGAATGCAGAAAGGAAGTGGCCAAGACAGTGTGTCTTTGCTTTGTGGGTGTAGCTAATGTTTCAACTGGGGTCATAGTGAACCCTGTCGACAAAACTGTCTCCACCCACAAGGTGGAGACCATGGTCCCACACATAGTCATCAATCGGGAGGTAACAATGACCAAGCACCATAGCCCACCCCTTATGCCAATACAATACACTACTCCATTGTCTGTTGATGGACTTTTTTTTTAATAATCAGCATTCTTTTTTTGTATTATCATATTGTCCAGTCAATTATTAGGCAGAGATCTGATGGTAAACGTTTATTTGATGTGTTTATGTTCTAGCATTTTTCTTTTTCTAATTATTTGTGTTAATATATTATTAATGTTTACATTTTATATGAGCATGACAGCTTATCTGATCCAACATTTCAAATAATTTTATTCCTGCTGGGGAAAAGAGTCTATGTATATTTGAAATCTGTGTCTGCAGCCTAGATTGAAAATATACAATTAATATTTAACTAAAGTATGTAATTGTTGATCAATTAATTTGTTGAAATTCAGATATTAATCAGAATCTATTCTCTCATAAAATACCTGTAGAATTTCCTTATGTCATTTTGAGCTATTGCAATTGCTTTTGATACATTCTTTAAGACATTAACTAAAGTTATATTAGGAAAGTGTTCGTTATTTATATCTCAATATCTACTATAAGAATAATATTCTCACATATTTGAAGCAATTTTCTTTGTTACCTGTTATATGGTATAGATTGTTTTTAGAATAAGTTTTATTTTAAGAAAGGCAGTTGTTGAATGTCATATTCTGGTAATTAATAAAATTAGGTTGAAATAGCAAAAATGTATCACTGGTACAGGGTCATATAGCCTCTAACAGAAACAGTGGTGCATTTAAACAGTTATCACTGTCAAGGACAGTTGAATAACGTACAGAAAAGGGCTTTGCTTATTGGTTTGATTGCTAAATGAAAGTCTATGACCGCACATGAGCCAGGTTTCCTACCTGGACTAGTAAAGCACACATAAAACCCTCTTTTTCATCCAGTGTGAGTGGAGTGTCACAAGGTGCAAAATGTTTAAAAGAAGTACTTAGTTGGGGGTGTGGCCTGACCGTTCAAGGGAATGGACGTGTGAACGATCAGCTCCGTGAGGAACACCCGCAATACAGCAAATAATTCAGCGTCTATTGAGAGAAATAACCCAACAGAAACTACCTCGTCTAGCCTGGACACTATGGCACAACGTATGTCCAAAAAAACTAAAACTAAAGAAGCACCATCGCTGCAAATTACAGCCATGACTTCGCCGCCACGCCGCGCGCAAGATGGCGCCGACAGGCCTACCTCCCCGGCCTCGAGTTCAGGACGGAGCGATGTCACTTCTATATCTCACCGGGAGGTACCGGCCACAGAATCAGCCATACAGAGAATGCTGAACAGCCTCCAAACATCCCTGAGAGCGGATTTTACCCTAATAGCCAAAGAAATTAGGGATGATGTTAAGGCGCTGGGGGAACGAATGGACTACATAGAAAACAAGACGGAAGAAATTATAACTGCACACAACAATGTGGTAACCGCATATGATAACATGGAAGCTAGATTGACTTCTATATACACCAAAATAGCCGACCATGAAGACAGGGACAGGCGGAACAACGTACGCATCCGTGGCATTCCGGACAGCGTAGGCCCCAACGAACTGGGTAATTATGTATGCCGTATTTTTCACCTCTTGGCACCAGACCTGCCTGTCACTGCACTACTGTTAGACAGAACACATAGACTACCCCGGCCTAAGCACCTTCCTCAGTCCGCCCCGAGGGACACTATAACTCGTATGCACTACTATACTACCAAAGAGATAATAATGGCAGCTGCCAGAAAAAAAAAACACAGTCCCTGAAGAATACAGCAAGATCCAAATATACACGGACCTCTCCGCACACACATTGAGTGCTCGGAGGGATTTCGCTCCCATAACCATCGCATTGAGAGCATTCTTTACAAGTGGGGCTTCCCTGCACGCATTATCGTTAGGCGGAATGGCGTTGAGAGGCACATCACTAACCTAGAAGAGGGGAAACGCGCTCTGGCTGAATGGAATATCCCGTTGACTGAAAACTCGGAGACCACGCCACCGACATCCACCCCACAACAGGCTGCCACAGTAACGACTTCACCGATGAAAGTCACTCACGACTGGGACACGCGCACGAAAATCAAATGACTCTCACCACATTTGCGATCTGGGACTGTATATGCTAACCTTGTCGGCAGTGAGCCACGACACGGGGAAGTCAGGCTCTGGGGTTAAGTACCTTGCCACATGTTATATTTTTAATGCTCACCTTATTGCATTTTATTCTCTTTAATTTACCTATTTTCTTAATCTTACTATTGGTTTCCTCTCCCCGATGTATGTGTTAGCCCTTAATAACCATCTCTGAACCGGAGAGCGGGGATGAACACTGTTCACAGCATGAAGCTGTTGCAAAAACACAACAGTGCCATACTTACTGGCTCCACACTTACCCGGGGCCAATAGACGCCTTCCCATCATACCCTCAGAGGCGGCTGCCACTATATCTGCCCTCCCCGATTCGCAAGATATAGCATATAACTGAATGTAAAGGTTGTCTACCGATGTTTTCACCTATGGTGGGGGACACCTCGATGGTAGAAATGGCTAGACCCCCTTCTAAGGCCATACCGTTGCCATACCCATACATATAAGTCCGGCCACTGACAAAACTTAACCCCACCTGATCCACGACCCCTATTCTGAGCACACTAAAGACGCTCACATATACGTTGCCAGCAGTGGAACCACACTGCTGTATCTAATGTAACCCAGGCTACTAAAAGGCTTTGTATGTATACATATGAGGGGGTGTGACATGCCTCAGACGATATCAATATTTTCACAAGAGACACTGTGTACACCATACTCCAGTTGAGAATTCGGGGACATAACGAACCCGCATTGCAGTGCACTCTAGCAAGATACCTCATATCGTTTGTTTTCTACTTTCTTTTTCATTTTTTAAATGCAGAGTATATTTGACTCTAAGCCATAAGCCCATTTATGAGCTGGAACGCTTCATAGATACTCCTCATTTCCTGTGGTATGCTAAATTACGAAATATAATGACAACAATAAGAGTTCCCTGTGTATTCTCAAGATGGCCACCTGGGCATGGGACTTCCTACTCATAGGACTTCCTATGCATAGCCGGTCACCACAGATATTATTGTGCTGTCATGCTCCCCTAGCAGACATGACCTACTCACTCTCCAAGTTATGAATCCTCTACCATGGTCTGAGACGAATTGTACCTTCACAACCTACTAGGGTTACCCTCTCTCACCCCGGCTAGCGGGTTCTCTCAACCCCCCATGTAAGGGCTTCAGTGCCCATGAACACCGGAAAAACCAGGCCTTATACTAAGGACCTTTGTTATGTATATAGTTGGTTAAATTCCCTTTTGTTACCCTCCCCCTGCGACCTCCCAACCCATTCCAAGGCGACTACATATCACTACATTAGAATGACCTTTGCTCCAAAACACGGGTCACAGACAATATGGAGCTTCTACACACAAACTTCCCTAAGTGAACCTTGTGTACTGTGCATGCACTCACTTGAGCCTTTCGCTGCGTATGACATCCATCTTCACCAGCCAGTTCATCTAGCCACATGCAACCGTATTAATATACCAATCCATCATCTGATCTTAAATGACGCTTAACTTACTCTCCATAAACGCCAAAGGGCTCAACTCACCTCATAAACGCCGTATGGCACTATTGGAAGCACAGAAACAGAACACACACATAGCATTTTACCAAGAGACACACTTCCAGACTCGCAACCTTCCTAAATTCTTCTCCAAACATTTCCCAATAGGGTATCACTGCACTTATAAAAAAAAGAAAAGGGGTTTCTCTATTCTATTCAGTAGAGAGATCTCTTTTCAGTTGATAAAAAAAGTAAGCGATAGAAAAGGTCGCTATCTTCTGTTGCAATGCATAATTAATAACGTTCACTATACGTTGGTTAATATGTATGGCCCACCTGATAATCATCATATATTCCTAGACCAAATCTTGTCGCTAGCAAATGCTCATAAATTTGGAACTGTTATAATCGGAGGAGACACAAACTTAATTCTAGACCAAAACCTAGACACGACCTCCTCCTCCAAGATCTCAATCAAAACTAAAAACCAAAGGACACGCTCCATTTCCCTTCTTGAAGACACCTTACAAACACACGGGTTCATCGATATTTGGAGAACTCTACATCCCTTAGTCAAAGACTATACATACCAATCCTTAGTTCACGGCTCTTACTCCAGAATTGATCGATTCCTCATCCCTCCCTCACTCACACCGCAAATAGCTAAGACAGACATAGGTATTATCACTTGGACAGATCATGCCCCTATCATACTGAAACTTACAACACAACACCCCACTAGCGGGAACAGCACCTGGCGATTGAATGACACTCTCCTGGCTGACCATAAACTGGTAGCGTAAATTACTAAAGAACTAAACAATTATTTTAGCTTAAATGATACTGTAGAGGTAGAAATAGAGACCATTTGGCAAGCTCATAAGGCGGTCTTACGAGGCCAATTTATTAAACACGCTAGTCACAACAAGAGACTCCGGACACAGAAGTACATTGATATACACAAAGAACTAGCTACCCTCACTCGTACTAACAAACTCGCACCCTCGCACTCCATCACACAACAGATCCATAAATTACAATCGAACCTGAAAGACATGGAGCTGGAAAAAACGACTTATTTACTGTCAAAGTCGAAACACAAATTCTTTAAAGACGGGAATAAGGCAGGGAAAACGTTGGCAGCACAACTCAAAACCAAAACGCTGTCATCCAAAATTGCATACCTCACAGCAAACCAAGGCGAAAAGATCACTGACCCACAAGCTATTGTGGAGGAATTCAGCCGCTACTATAGCGGCCTATACAACTTGGCAAAAGAGCCCGACTGCCGCTCCCCCACACAATATGAATAGACACTTATCTGTCCGACATCCACCTACCAACCCTCACCCCAGAAGAAAGTCGAACCCTACTACAACCCTTTACGCCCCAAGAAATAACAGGCGTCCTTAGACAGCTACCAAAACATAAATCACCTGGCACGGATGGGTTTACTAACCTGTACTACTATACCTTCCAAGACCTCCTAGTACCCTACTTGACAAAACTGTTCAACCGTTGCTTTCAGGAAGGGACTATGCCTACCGCTATGTTACAAGCTTTCATTTCAACCCTGCCCAAACCTGGGAAACCCCCAACCCAATGCTCCAACTTCAGGCCTATATCATTATTAAACTGTGACACAAAAATCTATGCAAAATTGTTAGCAAATAGGATCAACCCCCTTCTGACCCGTATAATCCATAATGACCAGGCAGGCTTTGTTAAAGGTAGGCAAGGCACAGACAATACAAGAAAAAATCTTAATATACTATCCCATATTAACACGACAAAAACCGAAAGCCTTTTGTTAGCTTTAGATGCGGAAAAGGCATTTGACAGGCTCAACTGGAAATACATGATTTCAGTTCTACATAAATTTGGATTCCCACAGGAGTTGACTCAAGGTGTTATGGCTCTTTATAAGGAGCCGACAGCTCAAGTGTCCAACTCAGGATTTACTTCACTGCCATTTAGCCTCTCAAATGGCACCAGGCAGGGATGCCCGCTATCCCCTCTCCTCTTTATCCCAGCGTTGGAACCTTTAGCACTAAAAATTAGGAATGACCCAATTATCTCGGGGATACAGATTGGAAACTCACAGTTCAAACTTGCAATGTTTGCTGATGATATTTTAGTTGCCATCAGTAATCCAGAAACCTCTTTGCTACGCCTTATGCATCTCCCAAGAGATTATGGCGAGATATCATATTACAAGCTAAATCAAAATAAAACGCAAGCTCTGCCAATCCATGTCCATGCACCAATAGTTGACAAATTGAGACAGACCTACCAATTTGACTGGAGACAGAAATACGTCACTTATCTTGGTGTAAAGCTTGCGCTACACCCACACACCCCCCTATCCCTCAATTATGGACCATTATCGCACATATGCACTTCCTTCTTCAAATCATGGAAACATGTCCACCTATCCTGGTTGGGTCATATTAATTTAATTAAAATGATCCTATTGCCAAAAATTCTCTATGTATTTTGTATGCTACCAATCCAAGTACTACCGCGAATGCTTAAAACTCTTCAATCTATAATATCCCGTTACATCTGGGACAAGAAAAAAACACGTCTACCCATGTCCTTACTCCAACAGAACCCGTCTGAGAGAGGGCTGGGTGCACCTAAAATATCCGCCTACTATGAAGCTGCGATATTAGAATCGGCCATCCGCATCCATGCCAATAGGCATACGTTCCAATGGGCAGACATGGAACACGACAAACCCAAACCACACTCACTGTTACACATCATGTGGTCCCCTAAAACACATCGCCCTCCAAAACTCTCATTATACCCGACCTCCGTATTAATGTTGAAATATTGGGACAAACTATTGTCCACCGCATCGGAAAGAGGGAAATATTGTGCTGAGGCCCCCATGGAGGCGTTAACACTACTGACGCCTTGGTTGTCCCTGAAAACCTGGGCCAAATATGGGGTCAGACATATCAAAGACCTGTGCTCATCACAATCCATTAAAGCATTTCCCGATCTACAGAAACAATTTAATCTACCAAACTCCCTGATATTTCAGTACCTCCAATTGAAAAGCATAATAACCTCCCAGGTTTCATGGCATCATTTGATGCTTCCTCAACGAATAAACAGTACAGTTGCTATTATATCCAGGTGTCAAAGTGTACCGTTAAAACCTTAATCCCTTTCGATATGTTATAAATCTATCCTAGATTATCATACCCCCCACTCTTTTAACTTCACACGTCAATGGGAAAAAGAAGGCATCCCTAACCTATCGAATGACACATGGCTCCGAGCTATAAATGCCCTAAAGGGTATTACATCCTGCTTCTCCCATATAGAAGCACATACAAAAGTGCTTTACAGGTGGTACCTTACCCCCCAAAGACTGCATCAGATATACCCTAACACGAGTCCCATATGCTGGAGATGCTCGAACAACATAGGCACTATGCTGCATATTTGGTGGGAGTGTACAGGAATTCAGCCGCTATGGTCAAAGGTCCAACAAATATTGAACCAAATCCTACAATATAAAACGCCCATCACACCTGAACTAGCACTCTTGCTCCTCTTTCCCGCACACTGGGACCAGGCAGACAAAAAAATGGCTTCCATCGTACTTTTAGCGGCACGCCACCTACTATCCCAATGTTGGAAGAGTAATGCATGTCCCTCTAGAAGGGAACTAATAGAGAGGGTAAAATTATACTACAAATATGAACTGCTTACAGCAGACTCATATATGAAGACAAATAAGTTAGAACAGATATGGAGGCCCTGGGTTACCCTCTTGGAAAGAGACAACCCCCAAGATGTCACTCACATAGTCTCCACCACGTTGAACAGTCGTATACCTCCAACAACCGAGTAAAATAGGTCAAACTGAAAAACGTTTTAAACGATGCAATCTAGTGACATAATTAACATATTGTTGTATCTGCTATTAAATGTTGATTCATTGTAGATTGGTAATACCTTCCAAATACGAAGAGTGTCGGTCGATTGCCTAAGAGTAAACACTGTTTATGGCTCACTGAGTATTATGTGTAGTGTTATCGTACATGATAATGTAATGCGAAATATCTGATACACTGTATACGCCCATGTAATGCTGATATAATTTGTTACCTTGGAAACTTTCCCCCAACTACCCACCCTTCCCTTTTCTTTATTCTGTACCCCATATCCCTCATGAACATATGAAAAATACAAATTTCAAGTTTCAAAAAAGAAGTACTTAGTTGCTGGTGCCAATATAAACATTCCAGGGTGGAATAAAACCTCTTATAAAATAATGACAATGTTAATCAAAATGGTAAAATAGTTGTAGTACTATTCCTGATAAAGTAAGAGTTTTAATTAATAATTTTAGCATTTAATGTGCTATATCTGAAATTGTTAAGTATTAAGGGTTTGTGGTTTGTTCACCTGCATGTTGAGTGTTTATCATCTCTACTGGTTCCCCATGCAATGCAACTACTACTCTTTTAGTATTTTTGTGCAGTAGTATACAAGTGCAAGTTATGCATGCAAAATGTTTGCTAAAACAAAATAGCAAAAAAAAACAACACAATGTGTTATTAATTAGCAGAGGAGGGTGATAAAATGTGAATTAATATGCTAACAAAGGTGATGGGGAAAGTTATTGAAAAATTGTACGTGATGTTGAAAATGTTATAACCGCAGGTTGAGAGTTAAAGAAGGAGTTAAACACTAAAAGAGGAACTTTAAGCAGTTTGCTTTGTGAAGCAGTAAAAGTTCCCCCTATGTGAAATTGATACATTTTAATTAAAATGAATTTAAGTGAAATACATATTTTCTATTGTTATGCCTTAATGGAGCAAATGAGTACTCTAAACTGAAATATTTTTCTTGTGGGAACAGGGCATATTTAAAGTGTTACATAAATTGTTGACACTTTGAAATTATTTTAAGTTGTGTGACCATTAATGCATTAAATTAACTAATCACAGGGATAAGTAAAAACATGAGTTTGTATTGTCTAAGAATAAATATGTGATCTAAAACATCCTGTGATATATCCGTTCAGGTGATCATATCAAGGTTAATTTGCCCGCTTATCCCATGTTGCCCATGAGTGACCACCTAAGGAGACTCTCTCCAATGTTCCTCCTAATACTTGGGCAACTGGAAAAACCCGGATTAGCCATAAAATGTCATACCTGTGACTATTGTATTAAAATCATCAGCCCAACCTGTGAGACTTGGATAATAGCCTCAAAGACTAGAGGCATATATATACTTTGATACAGACTTTTATCCCCGAGGGATGTCTGCTACATGACAAATTAAATACACCTTTAAGCAGGAGCAGACCAGGACTGTTTGACTACAATGGGCGTAAAGATACTTTCTTTTATATCCTGATGGCCAAGGGAAGCCAATTGCTATTTGCTTTTGAATGAGAAGATACAGAACCTGCTTCCCGGGGCTATTAATTCACATATTCCAATACTTTTCGAGAAATATACACTCCATCCATAACAATGCCTTGCACTGTGTCATATATTGTGACAGAGTGCAAGGCATCGTTATGGATGGAGTGTATATTTCTCGAAAAGCATTGGAATATGTGAATTTATACATATATATATAGCAGAATGTAGAAAGTCCTTGCACATACACACATACACACATACACACACATACATACACATACACACATACATACACATACATTATTTCGCACAATGGCTTAGGGCTGGCATACATTTTTTTTCCAGGGCTGCTTTGTATTCCCAGGCCGGCCCTGTAGATTTATTTATTTATAAAATATTTAACCAGGATGGATACATTGAGATTTCTCTCGGTTTCCAGATGAGTCCTGGATTGAAGAACTTAAAACCTCTATGGTAGAATTAATTTGAATGATCACCTAATTAGAAATAGACCAGGAAGAAAGGCATCCCAACTCTTTAAATGTAGCCGAGGATTTACGTCTTCCATGGCCTTCAGATGGGTTTTAATAACTGCAGTTGAAAAACCTTTATATTTAAGCCCTTTTTTACAACATTGAAACCTTCAGAATGAGGAAAGTAGCACTCGACCTGATGGAAGAGGGAAGAACTCTTCCATGAAATCCCATGGAGGTACTGAAGAAGATAAGAAGAAGTGGAAGCAATGGATTGGGTACCAATACATCAATTAAACTGTTAATAACTCCCGACTGATTCCTCTCTTGCAACTGTCATTAGTCTAATACTATCCTTACCTTTTATGTCACTTTACGCCACTCCCTCTAGCATGTAAGCTCATTGAGCAAGGCCCTCAACCCCTCTGTTCCTGTATGTCCAACTTGTCTGGTTACAACAACATGTCTGTTCGTCCACCCACTGTAAAGCGCTGCAGAATTTGTTGGCGCTATATAAATAATAACATACTACTACTAGTAATAATAATAATAAGTGTCAGGATGATTGATATTGTCTCCTGCAACCTATGAAGAACAGAAGTTTTGGATGTATAGGGTGTCCCTTTCCTGAACATATTTGATTTTAGAGAAAAGTTCCTCAACTCCAGTGGATGGTATTCATAGTTATCACTGTCCAAGGGATTCTATAGGAAAGTTAATCTCCTCCCTTGTGCCATCTTTTCAGACCTATTGTAGAGGACCTAGATCAAAACATTATCTGCTGAGGTAATATGACAGTCAACATCCATTACTTACTTGATAAGTCTCACTGCACTTTCTGAAGAGAGCTGTACCGTGCCTAGGGAGTAAGGTGACTTCAGCAGACATTCATCTTTCACCATGAAGATGTAAAAATAAAAGTGTCCTTCCACTGCAATCTGAGAAACATCTTGTGATGTGGAGCAATGGATACATGTGAATAAGCGTCCTGCAAATCTAGATGTCATTCAATGTACTAGGAATACTACATTTAAGATGAAGAATGCTGTAAACCAGAATGAATCTCCATCCACCTGTTAGAAACAGAATATTTGTGTTCTAGCTGCTTTTAACGGCTCTCACAATAGCTCCCTCTAATTGAAGGGAAGTCATGAAATTTACAAAGCAAATCTTTTTACCCTTTCTCTTCGTCTGGTAGAATAAGTACCACTTCTCAAGGTTGAGACCTACCATACTCTCTTGGCTGTAGACACTTTCAGACAGTCTGTGCAGAGACTTTACTTTTACAAGGCTCTCATATCATTTGCCTCACAAACCATCCTTTAAGGCGAATTATCTCATATGATCCGGATGGTTTTCTTACCGTAGAGCTATCATAGGGAATTCCAATTATTAATAGAAATAAGTAGTGATGTACCGAACTGTTCGCTGGCGAATAGTTCCTGGCGAACATAGCGTGTTCGCGTTCGCCACGGCGGGCGGACACATGTGTGGTTCGATCCGCCCCCTATTCGTCATCATTGAGCAAACTTTGACCCTGTGCCTCACGGTCAGCAGACACATTCCAGCAAATCAGCAGCAGACCTTCCCTTCCACACCATCCCACCTCCCTCCCAGCATCCATTTTCGATTCATTCTGAAGCTGCATGCTTAGTGAGAGGAGGGAAAGGGTAGCTGCTGCTGATTAGATAGGGAAATTGATAGCTAGGCTAGGGTATTCAGTGTCCACTACAATCCTGAAGGACTCATCTGATCTCTGCTGTAAGAACAGCACCCCAAAAAGCCCTTTTTAGGGCTAGAACATCAGTCTGCTTTTTTTTTTTGTGTAATGTGATTGCAGTTGCCTGCCAGCCAGCTTCTGTGTCAGGCTCAGTGGATGCTGTGGCCATTTGCCCAGTCAGTGCCACCACTCATATCTGTTGTCACAATAGCTTAAGCTTTACATTTAAAAAAAAAAAGGAATTTTTTCACTGTAATAGATTGAAGAGCAGTTAGTTGTCTGCAAGCGTCTGGGTGTCAGGCCTCCTTCAGCGTGTGCTCTGCGAACCCCTGCCTGTGTACTTTGACAGTTGCCACTCATAGCTGGTGTCTCTATAGCTTGCATTTAAAACCAAAAAACTTTTTTCACTGTAATAGATTGAAGAGCAGTTACTTGTCTTCAAGCGGGTGTGTCAGGCCTACAGTGTGTGCTCTGCAGACCTGTGCCAGTGCACAATGCCACTCATATCTGGTGTCTCTATAGCGTGCTTTTACAAAGAAAAAAAGGTTTCCAGTGTAAGCTAATAGCAGTCAGTGTCCTTAAAGCGGGTTTTTATTAGGCCTACAGCATGTGCTCTGCAGAACTGTGCCAGTGCACATTGCCACTCATATTTGGTGTCTCTATAGCGTGCATTTAAAACAAAAAACTTTTTTCACTGTTATAGATTGAATAGCAGTTACTTGTCTTCAAGCGGGTGTGTCAGGCCTACAGCCTGTGCTCTGCAGACCTGTGCCAGTGCACATTGCCACTCATATCTGGTGTCTCTATACTGTGCATTTAAAACCCAAAAACTTTTTCACTGTTATAGATTGAATATCAGTTACTTGTCTTCAAGTGGGTGTGTCAGGCCTACAGTGTGTGCTCTGCAGAACTGTGCCAGTGCACATTGCCACTCATATCTGGTGTCTCTATAGCATGCTTTTACAAAGAAAAAAAGGTTTCCAGTGTAAGCTAATAGCAGTCAGTGTCCTTAAAGCGGGTTTTTATTAGGCCTACAGCGTGTGCTCTGCAGAACTGTGCCAGTGCACATTGCCACTCATATCTGGTGTCTCTATAGTGTGCATTTAAAACCAAAAAACTTTTTTCACTGTTATAGATTGAATAGCAGTTACTTGTCTTCAAGCGGGTTTGTCAGGCCTACAGTGTGTGCTCTGCAGACCTGTGCCAGTGCACATTGCCACTCATATCTGGTGTCTGTATAGCGTGCTTTTACAAAGAAAAAAAGGTTTCCAGTGTAAGCTAATAGCAGTCAGTGTCCTTAAAGCGTGTGTGTCAGGCCTACAGCCTGTGCTCTGCAGACCTGTGCCAGTGCACATTGCCACTCATATCTGGTCTCACAGTAGCTTGCATGCATAGTACCACTAATCCCCAAATAAATGACAGGCAGAGGCAGGCCACCCCGCAGGGGCCATCGTGGTCATGGTGCTGTGATTCCCTTTGGCCCTAGAATAATGCCCAGTTTTCAGAGGCCACGTACCCTGAACTTGAAAAGTTCTGAGGACATAGTTGACTGGCTAACACAGGACACCCAATCTTCTACAGCCTCTGCTCGGAACCTTGACGCACCATCCTCCTCCAGCTTAGCTTCAGGCACCTCTCAAGATACCACTCACCCGCCTGCCGCCACCACTAAAACTAGCACCATAGCCGCTTTACTTGGTATGTCAGAGGAGTTATTCACACATCCATTTGAAGAAATGAGTGATGCGCAGCCATTATTGCCAGAGGATGTAGATAACAGGGATATGTCTCAGGCAGGCAGCATTACACACATGGACGTACGGTGTGATGATGATGATGTTGTACCCGCTGCTGCTTCCTTTTCTGAGTTGTCAGATACAAGTGAAGCGGTTGATGATGACGATGCGTCCATGGATGTCACGTGGGTGCCCGCTCGGCAAGAAGAAGAACAGGGCGAAAGTTCAGGTGGGGAGACAGAGAGGAGGAGGAGGAGACGAGTTGGAAGCAGGGGGAGGTCGTCGCAAGGAGATAGTGGCACAATTCAGACAGCATGCATCGGACCCCGGGGTCAGCCCGACAGCACGCCAATCAGTGGCAATGTGCCACTGATTGGCATCTACAGCCACCTCAACCACTGCTGTCCTCCTTGCCCCCTCTCAACCATCCGCCACTCCGTCTCCCGCCTTGAGCAGTTCCCGCTCATCTGCCCACAGTCATGTGTCTGTCAAGGTTTATGTTTGAGCGTAAGAAGCCAATGTCACAAAGTCACCCTCTTGCCCAGCGTCTGACAGCTGGCTTGTCCGAACTATTAGCCCGCCAGCTTTTACCATACAAGCTGGTGGAGTCTGAGGCGTTCAAAAAATGTGTGGCTATTGGGAGACCGCAGTGGAAGGTACCTGGACGAAATTTCTTTTCACAAAAGGCAATCCCCAACCTGTACTCGATTGTGCAAAAGGAAGTAATGGCATGTCTGGCACACAGTGTTGGGGCAAGGGTCCATCTGACCACTGATACCTGGTCTGCAAAGCATGGTCAGGGCAGGTATATCACCTACACGGTGCATTGGGTAAACCTGCTAACGGCTGACAAGCATGGAATGCGTGGCTCTGCAGAGGAGTTGGTGACACCGCCACGACTTGCAGGCAGTCCTGCTGCCACCTCCTCTACTCCTCCTACTCTATCCTCTTCCATAACCTCCTCAATGGCACCCCCCAGCTCCCAGGTACTATTCCACATCCCGGATACGGCAGTGTCACACCGTCTTGGGTTTGACTTGCTTGAAAGCAGAGAGTCACACCGGACAAGCACTCCTGTCCGCCCTGAACGCACAGGTGGAAAAGTGGCTGACTCCGCA
This sequence comes from Pelobates fuscus, assembly GCF_036172605.1. Taxonomy (NCBI): domain Eukaryota; kingdom Metazoa; phylum Chordata; class Amphibia; order Anura; family Pelobatidae; genus Pelobates; species Pelobates fuscus. The sequence continues at coordinate 332,158,934 of NC_086319.1, forward strand.
GCAACTGGATATCGGCAAAGTGGTTTGTGACAACGGAACAAATTTGTTAGCGGCATTGAAGTTGGGCAAGTTGACACATGTGCCGTGCATGGCACATGTGTGTAATCTGATCATACAACGCTTTGTGCATAAGTACACAGGCTTACAGGACGTCCTGAAGCAGGCCAGGAAGGTGTGTGGCCATTTCAGGCGTTCCTACACGGCCATGGCTCACTTTGCCGATATCCAGCGGCGAAACAACATGCCAGTGAGACGCTTGATTTGCCACAGCCCGACAAGTTGGAATTTAACACTCCTAATGTCCGACCGCCTGCTCCAACAAGAAAAAGCCGTTAATGAATATTTGTATGACCGGGGTGCTAGGACAGCCTCTGGGGAGCTGGGAATTTTTTTGCCACGTTACTGGACGCTCATGCACAATGCCTGTAGGCTCATGCGTCCTTTTGAGGAGGTTACAAACCTAGTCAGTCGCACCGAAGGCACCATCAGCGACATCATACCATTTGTTTTCTTCCTGGAGCGTGCCCTGCGAAGAGTGCTGGATCAGGCCGTAGATGAGCGTGAAGAGGAAGAGGAAGAGTTGTGGTCACCATCACCACCAGAACCACCCTTATCAGCATCGCTTGCTGGACCTGCGGCAACGCTGGAAGAGGATTGTGAGGAAGAGGAGTCAGAGGAGGAATGTGGCTTTGAGGAGGAGGAGGAAGACCAACCACAACAGGCATCCCAGGGTGCTCGTTGTCACCTATCTGGTACCCGTGGTGTTGTACGTGGCTGGGGGGAAGAACATACCTTCATTGACATCAGTGAGGAGGAGGAATGGGAAATGAGTAGCTCGGCATCCAACCTTGTGCAAATGGGATCTTTCATGCTGTCGTGCCTGTTGAGGGACCCTCGTATAAAAAGGCTGAAGGAGAATGACCTGTACTGGGTGTCCACGCTACTAGACCCCCGGTATAAGCAGAAAATGGCGGAAATGTTACCGAATTACAACAAGTCGGAAAGGATGCAGCATTTGCAAAATAAATTAAAAAGTATGCTTTACACAGCGTATAAGGGTGATGTCACAGCACAATGTGAATCTAACAGGGGGAGAGGTGGAAGTCATCCTCCTCCTCCCACGACCACGCCGGCAAGGACAGGACGCTTTAAAGAGGTGTTGTTGATGGAGGACATGCGGACCTTTTTAAGTCCTATGCATCGCCACAGCCCTTCGGGATCCACCCTCAGAGAGCGACTCGACCGACAGGTAGCAGACTACCTCGCCTTAACTGCAGATATCGACACTCTGAGGAGCGATGAACCCCTTAACTACTGGGTGTGCAGGCTTGACCTGTGGCCTGAGCTATTCCAATTTGCGATAGAACTTCTGGCCTGCCCCGCTTCAAGTGTCCTGTCAGAAAGGACCTTCAGTGCAGCAGGAGGTATTGTCACTGAGAAGAGAAGTCGCCTAGGTCAAAAAAGTCTAGATTACCTCACCTTTATTAAGATGAATGAGGGATGGATCCCTAAGGGACTGACACTGGGCCATACATTCGATTAAAAAAGGCCTGATGAGATGAGCTGCCTTGGGCTAAAAATGGTCCACACGCTGCTGTATTTTAGCTCTGAATGCCGGTTGACTTGCGTGACTTATCCGCCACCAACTAGGGTTCAAGCCGCCATGTTTTAGGGCACTTTCTGCCTGTGAAACAAACATAAATTATTCTGCCCGCTGCTATAGCAGCGGCTGCAACAATACCACATTTTTCAGGCATGTGTACATTCTAATTTTTAGACCCTCTGGTGCTGCACTGTGGCTTCAAAAACCAAACCAAAAAAAGGCACATAGTGACCCTATGTAGGGGGAAAAGTCCCTATTCTGCTCTGTGTCAGTGTGTATCATGGTCTCTGAGGACGAATACTAAACACACCACTCCTATCTGGTGGCACATTAGATTTCCCGCGCAGTGCCCCAAATTTGAAGTAAGAGGACCGACCAAGCATCTTCTTCCATCTCCCTGTTACAGAAATCGCTGCCATATCCATACAAATTGTACATAATGTCCAGGATAGTTTTCCAGGGACAAATGTTGTCGCCTGTTGAACGAGGTGACCTTGCTCGGGTCCCAGGTGTGCGGTTCCTAAAATGGCTGCCATATACACGTCCACTGATAGGAGACGCGAAAGGTTTCAAACTGATAAGAATAATACTAAACACACCACTCCTATCTGGTGGCACATTAGCTTTCCCGTGCAGTGCCCCAAATTTGAAGTAAGAGGGCCGACCAAGCATCTTCTTCCATCTCCATGTTACAGAAATCGCTGCCATATCCATACAAATTGTACATAATGTCCAGGATAGTTTTCCAGGGACAAATGTTGTCGCCTGTTGAACGAGGTGACCTTGCTCTGGTCCCAGGTGTGCGGTTCCTAAAATGGCTGCCATATACACGTCCACTGATAGGAGACGCAACAGGTATTAAACTGATAAGAATAGTACACCACTCCTATCAGTAGGTCCCCCCCATTGTGATTAATGCCCCCCATCCACCGCGCAGGGGCGGGGGCCTGGGGGGAGGACAGTAGGTCCCCCCATTGTAATTTATGGCCCCCACCAACTGTACAGGGGTGGGGGCTGGAGGGAGGGCAGTAGGTCCCCCATTGTGATTTATGGCCCCCACCCACCGCGCAGGGGTGGGGGCCGGGGGGGAGGACAGTAGGTCCCCCCATTGTGATTTATGGCCCCCGCCCACCGCGCAGGGGTGGGGGCCGGGGGCGGAGGACAGTAGGTCCCCCCAGTGTGTATCAGGGTCCCTGAGGACAGGTGTCAATCCATATCTGCCAAGTGACCCTATGTAGGGGGAACAGTCTCTATTCTGCTCTGTGTCAGTGTGTATCATGGTCTCTGAGGACGGGGAACAGTCTCTATTCTGCTCTGTGTCAGTGTGTATCAGGGGCTTTGAGCACAGGTGTCAATACATACCTGCCAAGTGACCCTATGTAGGGGGAACAGTCTCTATTCTGCTCTGTGTCAGTGTTTTTCAGGGATCCTTAGGATAGGTGTCAATCCATACCTGCCAAGTGACCCTATGTAGGGGGAACAGTCTCTATTCTGCTCTGTGTCAGTGTGTATCAGGGGCTTTGAGGACAGGTGTCAATCCATACCTGCCAAGTGACCCTATGTAAGCGGAACAGTCCCTATTCTGCTCTGTGTCCGTGTGCATCAGGGGCTCTGAGGACAGGTGTTAATCCATATGTCAAGGTGTTAATATGTCATATGTCAGGTGTCAATCCATATTCATTGCGATTTAGGAATGTTAGGTGATTTCTGCCCTTTATGGATTAAAACCAGACTCTGCATCAACTGTGTAATTTTCCATGGGAGCTTTGCCATAGATCCCCCTCCGGCATGCCACAGTCAAGGTGTTAGTCCCCATGAAACAACTTTTCCATCACTTTTGTGGCCAGAAAGAGTCCCTGTGGGTTTTAAAATTCGCCTGCCCATTGAAGTCAATGGCGGTTTGCCCGGTTCGCGACATCACTAGAAATAAGATAGAAGCCTAGGAATAAGTTTGATTGAAATTAACATTATCAGAAAACTCTTACTGATTAGATGAAACCGATAAAAGGTAGAAGGGGTTATACCCATATATATGCTCTGTATGTGCGTGTCCAGCCTGATACCACTTGGTCACAGCAGGAAATAGGGTGATGGCATAATCTGGCTACCTCAGGGTCACTGCAAGTAAATCCATTGTAAAGTACAAGATAGCAGAGTTGTACATTAACCCTTTCAGTACTGGAATGCTAGTCCATCTCACTACTACTTCATAGATTAAATGTTAGTCAATCTCATATAATCCTTGCAAGCTCTGTGTGTGCATGTCCAGCCTGCTACCCCTTGGGTTACTGCAGGAAATAGGGTGATGGCATAACCTTGCTACTCCTCAGGTCGCATGAAGTAAATCCATGGAAAAGTACAAAATAGCAGAGTGGTACTTTAACCCTTTCAGCGATGGAATGCTAGCCAGTCTCACATTGACTATTTCAGCGATGGAATGTTGGTCAATGTCATATTAATCCTTGCAATTCATGTGCTCTGTACGTGCATGCCCAACCTACAACCCCATGGTCACTGCAGGAAACAGGATGATCGCATAATCATCCTACCCCTAGGGTCACAGCAAGTAAATCTATATACTATGTATGTGCATGCCCAGCCTGCTACTCCTTGGATCACTGCAGGATGTGAGGATATGTATGGGGTGATAAATATTAAAAATAATATTTTCATAAAAATGATCAAACATTAATTTAATAATTTATATTATATCAAAATTGCTATCTTGGCACTGTTTCCCTGAATAATGATAACATAAAACTGAGAATTACGAACGATTTTTAATTCTCTTAGATCCTAGAGGAAGTTCACTAGAGGATTTTTACTTCACACAGTAATCACAAATTAATTATAAAAATACAATTTATTGTGACACTAATAATAATAATAATATATGTAACATGCGTGATAATAATCAGTGAATAATTAGGTATAGCATCCTTGTACAATATGGCAATGGTTTAAACACAATGTAAACAGTTAAAAAAAACAACAACCAGTTGTCAACAAGATTTATGATTGGACACTTAACTTAGAAATCACTTCACAGAAAAATCCACGTAACACCGCAGCACAGCTCAAAGCAATACAACTTGGCTGTTAGTCAAATCACACTGAATTAACCCTTCCACTGCTGGCTGCAATCCTCATAGGCAAGATATCCTATTATATTGAAATTTTACAATTAAAGTAATGTTCATACCAGATCATTTGATCATTCCTAGGATCATCCAATAAGAATAATTCTACAAGATTTTATGTTTGCCGAATTTTAACTTTCCTAAATAAGATTCACTATCTTATATCAGAACAAGTCAATAACTCTGGATAAAATTTGGTATGCTAACATGTGGCAAATTTTACCATTAATATATCGTTATCTTTATTCCACCTGCAGGAATGGAATTTTTATAACCATATATTCCTTAGCTAATTATGATTTCAAATGATTGAAATCTAACCAATATTTATCCAGATATATATTCCTGCTATTAGTAAAAATTAATTAATTTCATTTAATTAAATAAAACCAGCATAATTACCAGTCAGGTTGTAGATTTTCTCTCAGATGTGTAGATATGTCCCAGGAATTTTTAATGCAAGTATGATGAGGATTGTATGGAAATAGTTCTGGAGTTGTTAGTTGGGAAAGTAATAGTAAGAATTAGGTGTCCAAGAGAGTGTTATTTCTTGAGTACAGTCCAAGAGTCAAAGAGTCAAATGTTTCAAAGAGAATTTGAATGTGGTTCAAAGAGTGTATGAATGTCCCACAGAGCTGAATCTCTTTGTCTGTACTTTTTAAAGGGAAAAACTTTCTGCACATCACCAGTTGATATGACCAATAGGGAACTGTAGGTGTCTTCCCTACAGACTATCATCTAGATTTTAGTCAGTAGGTGGCGCAATTACATCACCAAAAATTCTTGTCAGGGGGTCCATTTGCCTTTTTGCATAATGGGTTAACTGAAATTGGTGATGCATTTGACTTCATTTTTGGTTATCTTTATGGCTACTATAAATCTAAATTCCTGCCAATTTCAAAGGCTTTGTTTCACTCTTACCCAGACTTAGTGTCTGGCATGTATCTTTAAATCTAGCTTTCTGACATGTCTAAACTCTTGTTTACAATGAAACTAGTAATGGTCCGTTAGTTGTTGTTTTATTTCTTTTTTTTTTAGAAAGTAAAACTAATTACTTAGTGTTATTTGTCATTGGTGTCTGGTTTTCCTGTGTGAAACTGTGTTTAAGATTACTTATGCTCCACTAACATTAGTAAATAATATGATATTTCTTCATTGATATTTATCCATGAATAGTCTATATTATTAACATGATACTAATTATATATGATTAATTTAATAATAGTAAATTATAAGTGGATAGTGTGTATATGTATATATAATTATGTATGCATTTGTCTCTGGGTTAGTATTCCATCCCCCTTTTGACTGTAAGACATCATGCCTTATCACTTGTCTTGTTCACATGAGTTGCATTCCTTCGCACAGACTTTCATGAATAGAGTGATAGAAAAAAATCTTGTGTCTGTCTTAGCCTTGTAATACAAAATGGAGTCATCTCTGTTCTGAGAGTGACTGGCAGTACAACAAAATGTCTGCCGATATAAATATACTGACAAGGAATTATGGTTACGGCATGATCTTGCTACCACTAGGGTCACAGCAAGTAAAACCCCTGGTAACTAAAGGGGTATCTTCAGGGGATCACCTTTGCACAGGGTAGGTACTAAAAACTTCCCAAGGAAGAGAGGCTAAACTCCCTTGAGGCAGAAGGTAACAACCCTCAGGTAAGCCAAAAAGAAAAATTATCCAGTCTTAGAATGACTAAGTCTATTTGTCAGGATCGGGACAGGGATCCAACACGCAGAGTACAAAGCGTAGTAGGTACGTATACCGGAACTTAGAATGGCCGGACTTAACGTAAGGAGTAAGTAGAGAATGGTCAGAGACAAGCCGAGGTCGAGGGAACGAGAAGACAGGTAAGCGAGAGACAAGCCGGGTCAAAGGATAACAGAGACAAGCAGAGTAATACAAACAAGCCGGGTCAGAACCAAAGAGACAATAGACATACAAGAGCACTGAGTGACTAGACTGGCTAGAACCACGACAGGGCAATGAGCAAATGCGGGAAGCTCTATTAAATACCCCGGTTCTAGGAGGTAATCACACCCCCGACGAGTCCTGGTTCGTGTTCAGGGTTTGAGTGACAGGTCGAGCAGGCTTGGCGTCATGACGTCGGCTCCTGGGCGTCACGTCATAAAAGGGCGTGGATCCCTCGCGGCCGGCGTGTAACCGACCGGAGAAACCGCGAGGAACGGAGGAAACAGACCTTCTGAACGGGAAAATGTCTAAGTCTCTCCTCTTATCAGAGGTAGAGACTACAGGTACCCTGACACTATTCTAGGGATAGGACAGGAACAAAAAGGCTGAGGGTGGGAGGGATAAGAAGGGTTACTTATATCTTCTGTTTTAATTAGGTTCCTCTCTAATTAGGGATAGGGAGGATCTACCCCTTGTTGTGCTGCCATGGATATGGCCAGGAAATATATATAAATATATATAATTGAAACATAAATATAATTTACATATTTACTTTTTATTTTTCACATCTATAATTTTCACATCAATAATCACTTGGAATGTATATATATATATATATATATATATATATATATATACATTCCAAGGGATCCTAGCACTCAAAAGCTCCAAAGTATCATGACCGGATGCTTGCAGTCTTTGGGAAACAATATACATGGAACAGAAGGATGACCAGCACTCACAGTTTACTGAAGTTTAAAAGTTGTAGGCTTTAATGAAGATTCATTTAAAATAGGACCGTGTTCGGGACTTTCATCAGGATCAGGTAAGGTATAATAAAAACAACAGCACATTTATAGAAAAAAGAATCATGGATAATTGACTTACCCCAGGTGTTGTGTCTTATGCCTCTAGCGTTCTGAGATGCAGAGAGCGCATGTGTGTACTTGTTCCACACACTCGTTGCGTGATGGCGTGACGTGTGTTGCCTTAACAACAGGAATAGCACACGATCACCATGGTTACATAAAAAAAACACAGAAGGTGCTAAACAAATACATAAATAAGGGCAGATTACAATATAAACAACAGCCATTCCACTAGAAAACGCAAAATCTATAGAGGGTACGGGGATATGACATAGTGTCCATCATACAAAGAAAGATGCCTCATTTACTATTTAAAGTGGTAGACATTATAAAGTACAGAATAATATAAAGTGCATCACAATGTAAAGTGCACTATAGCATAAAGTGCACTATTGTATGAAGTGCATTGATATACAGTGCCTCATGATATAAAGTGCAAGGTGAATTACTATAACTAGTATAAAGTGAAACTGTTATGATAAAGTGCATAAAAGTGATAAAGTAAAATTTTTCACCAAATCAACAGCTGGGGTAATTCAAACATAATAAAAATTAAAAGAATAATTAAAAACAATTGCTAATACAGTGGGGGACTTATAGAAAAGAGTGGTATGAAATCATTCAATTAAGTTCATTAGGGGCTATAGTATCCAGCTGGAAAATCCAGAATGTCTCTCAGTACAACAGGAGTTTTCCTCGTTTGGGGAGTGGAATGTGGTCAATGGCAACACATTTCAGGGCTGTAAGTGGATGTTGAAGATTCAAAAAATGCCTGGCCACAGGTTGATCTGAGTTGCCCTCTCGGTAAGCTACCCGTATACTCAATTTGTGGCCTCTGTTTCTTTCACACAGAGGCATTTTGTTTTACCGATATAGAAGAGTCCACATGGACAGGTAAGCTTATACATTACAAAGGGGGTCTTGCATGTAATGGTGTAACGGATCTGATAGATCTTATTTTTATGTGGATGATGAAATGTGCGTAATGGAATCATGTGTCCGCATGTAACACAGCCCAAACAGTGAACACTGCCACGATTTTGTATCCCAGTGGTCTTCTCGTAGCTCTTCACTGGGTCCGTATGGATCAGTAGGTCCCTCACATTTTTGTTCCTCCTATAGCTAAGAAAGTGGAGGTTCTTTGAAAACCTTTGAAAGCGTGTCGTCACTTGCTAGCATCTTCCAGTTCTCTTTGATGACCCTAGAGACCATTGGGGACACATCATTGAAGGTCATAGGAAAGACCATCCTCGGGTCTTTATTGACCACTTTGTTAATGCATGCAGACTTTGCCTCATCTAGCGCTTTTAATAAGTCTCCCCATCTGAAGCCACGTACAAGGAATCTCTCCAGCATCTCCTTGAGTTGTTGCTCCGCTACATCCCTTTCTGAGTTATTGCGAATTACCCTTAAGAATTGTGCTCTAGGAAATTATTTCTTCAGAGCCCCTGGGTGTGCACTATCATTGTGTAGGATAGTGTTACGATCCATCAGCGTTGTGTAAAGGCTATAGGATATTCTCTGTTCCTTCACTGATATTTCCAAATCTAAAAATTGAACAGATGTCATGCTGATATTTGACGTACATCTGATAGGACTCTCCAATTGATTAAGGTATTGTACCATGTCAGAAGCCTCCCAAACACTGCCACCCCAAAGAATCGACAAAGCTTCGATGTACCTGAAGTACCTTGGATGTACTGACCAAACTTGGATAGAATCCATTGTTGCTCATAAATGTACATGTATGCGTTGGCATACATGGGTGCCATTGCCGCCCCCATCGAGCTGCCAGCAATTTGAAGATACCACCGTTCTTCAAATCTAAAGTAGTTATACCGTAATGCAAGAGTCAAGAGCTCAAGTATGAACTCTATTGGTGGGCCTTTATAGGTCATAGAGGAGGTAAGGATTGATCTCATAGCCTCTATTCTATATCTATATCTATATCTATATCTATATATCTATATCTATATATCTATATCTATATCTATATCTATATATATATATATATATATATATATATATATATGGCAAAAGGGCAAAAGAACATTTTTACTGAGATTCAAAACGGAAATCCAACCAGAGAGAGAGACCCAAGAACTTAGTGTTCATAATTCAGAACTATGACATCAACACTAATGAAAATGCAACAGAGATTGCCGGTAAGGTAGGTAAAGTAAGTGCAATGAGCCCAGGACACAAAAATCTCTATTAATATCCGAAACTAACAAAAGGAAATTAAACAGTGTAATAAATGACTCAGCTGACCATACATGCCATATATGGTCAGTATAAAGGTCAGTATAAAGTATACCTGGTGAGACTTGGCATAATGATATAGGCCATTAAGAAGGTGACCAGAATAACTGAACAACAAGACCCCTGTGAAGTATATGTCAAGAGGTGAGGTTACAGTTCACAAATTATTAAGTTGAAGATAGTGACAGAAAGGCATAATATAAAACATAACAGTGCAGACATGTGGAATAACTGAAAATTAACAGTTTACATCAAAAGCTGGTACCGGATACCTGATTGTACCGAATCTAGGCATGAGTTCCTACTGCACATCCTTCCACTAACATCTTTTTCAATATTAAAAGATGTTATTTGCAGAAAAATATGAACTATGAATGAAAAAGAACACCCTGAGAAATAACCAACCATCACATCTAATTAAATCCCATAGCGTACTGCAGGAAGCGAAATACCAGAACTAGCAAGTGCCTTAAAGAGGAAGTACTAAACAGGTAAAATAGTGACAGACCGAAGAGGCCTGGATATGTTAAATGCGTAATAATAGGTTCCAGGTTCTTGGGAGTGTGCAGAGAGAGAGCCATATGGAAAAGACTTGCGTGGGCCTAAGGAGGTCATGTGTAATATTATACTGTAGAATGAAAGGTTGTACTTCTTTGACCCTTGTATATCAGGAAATGGATGTAATTGCATAAATGAGGGGCCAAAATTGTCATAGTGCCTGTGAAGGGCCATGTACATGTATGTGTAAATGTATGGAGTGAAGGCGTAGTGAGGGCCATGTGTAGACATATTGTAGTGGAAGGCAGAGTGCTCAATGTTAGTCCTGAGCTGCTGGATGGAGAAATAGGGCTGTATGTGGGGTATGGATGTATGGAACAAATTAAAGAAGGATAAGCATACCAAGGTGCAGGTGTTGTGAAATGGCCAATAGTGAAGCCCTAGTGTTTGGTCCAGTCCAGGCTAGAAGGTTGGTAATGTGGCATGCAGTGGAGGCTGACTATAAGGCCCATGCTAAAGGATAACCAGTATACAACCAACACAATAGATTATGTGGTGTCTCAATATAGGTGACTTGAGACATGACATTGATGATACTGTGCAAGAACAAAGTGACAGTATGTGTAGTAAGGATACAATGTATAGCATAAGGGATTAACGTACCATGGAGTTTTGCAGGCCAAGTTAGGGCCATATTGGCTGGTTGGTACAGGCCTAGCGAGTATATGTGGTGCAATGAAATGTTGTAAGAAAGAGTAGTGTATACATATAACCCCCATGAAGCAGGAAGGTACTTATGCAAAGCTCAAATGATGGGCTGAATTGGTCGTATTATGCTGCCCACAGAGGGCCATATGATGGGAATGAAATGAATGTCCAGTATCGCAGCGTGTGAAGGCATTGGACCTGAAACAAGACCAGGTTAATATTTACTCACAACCTTGCTATATGTGAGCAGTTTCAATATGATATCTATGAAGGAAATATTAAACTTCCCTAAATAGATATAGGTTAACCGAAGGGCTTCATGTGAGGTAAAGATAATGTTCATAATGATGGATTACAATTACCCCATAAAATTAGCCAAATGAGGGTCTTAAGGATAGGTATGTTGTCAATAACATGTAGTATAATGGGGTAGTATGCAACCCCTGTAAGACAGATGTAATTCAAATGAAATGCCCAAATAAGGTGCCGAATTAGAAAGTGGCAGGTTGCCTGCTGAGGGACATGTGACCACACATTGTAAAGGCCTATTGAGGGCCATGAGTAGAAAATTGTGTATAATACCAGAAGGTGTCCCAATTTGGTTCCTAAGTTACAGGATGCTGTGCAGCTGTGTTGGGATTAATGCAGGGGAAGGTATGATGTCAATCAAAGAATTGTCGTGGAGAAGTTGTACGTAACCAAGACATGTTGGTGATGAGATGGTAGAGAACCTCAAAGTCTTACAAATAATCATCAAGTTATAAAATGGCAAACAGAATAGAAACCGTATGTAAACACTTATAAAGCATCATAGAAATACATACCAACGGAGCCAAATAAAACGGGGTGTTGGCAGACATAATCAAAAACAGGAACAGAGGCCTCTAGAATGCTGCAGTGGCTGAACAGGCTAGCGGCCATGAAAGCTTTACACAATACATAGGAAGAGACAGGAGATACAAGATATACATTAAAAAGACCTACAAGCGGAATGCTTAGGAGGATGATAAACACTTATGCAAACACAACTGGCATGGGAGAATAAGGTTGAAAGAAACAGCAAATGCTAGAACAATGGTAGAATATCTCAGTAATGTTGACCGTTGACATCAGTTATAACTTCATGCTTAAACTGAACATGACTTAATGAGGTTTAGGAAATGTATTATTTGTAGACCCTACAAATAAAACAGTAAAAGTAATGACATTACACGAGCCGGCCTAATATAGCAAAATATGATCGACATGTATTCGTGCAACTGAAACAATTAGCGGCCTAAGTGGGCCAAAATGTTAACCATGTCTAAAAAGTGGATGAGGTTGTACTGTATAAGGAAAACCTGCGCGTCCAAATGTGGACCGAATTTATGGAAGGTGGAAAATTGATGTGCTTGAGTGGTAGAATGAGGCCATAGCAGACAATAAATCATAAAATGCAGTAGGCAATACAAAATGACCCAGGAATAACCTAAAATAGCAAACTCAATATTAAAAGATAAAAGATGTTATTTGCAGAAAAATATGAAATGTAACCTCCGGCAAACATGTGCGAAATCAGGACAACATTAGCGAGCCAGAATTAGTTTAGGCTTAAATATGCAGGGATGGCTTAGTACCTAGTAAGCATGCAATAAACAAATCCCAATAACAGAACACATATCAAACAGGCTGTTACAGTGAAACAAATCCAGTACTTTTTTTTTTTTTTAAATAACCTCATGTATAGGACCAAGGTTAGGCCTGACATAAATTTAGGCAGTCAGTTGCAACACCTAGCCACATGATTAATAAACAACATAGGTCCAATGAGTACCTGAATACCCAAAGGGCAGATAAATAAAACATTAAAAATAGGTTGGCAATTTAAATGCATGATATATTTTATGAGTTTGAGTTTGTTTAGTAAGAAGATGTTTAGACATTAAGAAGATATTCCCCTTTAAACAGAATAATGAATTTTTAAGTTTTATTGTGTAAAGAGAATGTATATAAAACTTTAGATTTCTATTTCCTCAGCCACATGCATAGGCCCAAATTTGGGCTTGACATAAATGTAGAAAGCTGCAACACCTAACCACATAAATACTAAACAATGTTGTCCGAATGAGAGCATGAATACCCGGAGGGCAGACAAATGAAACATAAAAAGAAGGGTGACAACCGAATTTCATGTGATAAAAGTCAATATGGCCAAATACAGTAAGTAAAAGCATGAACCCTGTGGTGTATTCTGGTTTTGTGCTGCACTAGGCATGACAAAACACAGGCACCCACCCACCCCCCATTCTAAATTTCACTTCCTGTTAAAAAACAACACTCACTGACAGACACGCACACTCACATTCACCGTCAGACACACTAACTGACACACGCATTCACTGACAGATACACTCACTGACAGACGCAAACTCACTCAGTGTCACACACACACACACACACACTCACTGACAGACACACACTGACAAACACACATACACACTCACTGACAGACATATATACACTCAGTGTCAGAGACACACATTCGCTAACAGACATACACATTGACTGACAGATACACACTCCCAGTGACAGACAAGCATACACACACTAAAGATAAAATTTAATAATACGTGAAGGACTATTTGTTATCCCAGGTGTACCTCACAGTCACCCAACTAACAAGTTAAGAACAAGTTAAGAACAAGTTAACAGTACACGTAAATATAACTAAATACAACCTGGAGAGATAAACCAGGGTAATAGGATAAGTGTAGATCTATAATAATAAAAACATTACATAGCGTAATACAGTAACTATGCAAATAAAATGCGTGGTTTTGGTATTAAACTCACAAGCATTAGGTGAAAACAGGCTTCTCACCCAACCAGGGGTTAAAACGAATTGAAGAGCTGGTATATTTCAATCATGGGAATCCTCATAAATTCCTTAAATGGATGAAGTAAAAGAGCCATACATGGTGAAGTACAGTTCAAATCACAAAAAGATTTATTCAGATTGCACTTACAAGCAGGTAGAAAATCTGGGCATGTCTCCACACAATGTGGAACCAAGTGACAGCATGGTGATCCTCACAATGCCAGCAAGCAGTAATAAAAACAGTAACAAAACAAATTAAAAGTCCATATAGAGTCTAAAATTAAGGTGTCCAACGTGTTTCGTCCGATGGGGGACTTCCTCAGGGATCTGTGATCACTCTTCTATTGAGGCACTTCTTATACTGGTTAAAATTATCATCCGTTTGTTGCACCTGATGGCGTGCATTTCATCCATGGAGCGCAATGATGTGTGTTCTGTGCAACTAGGGAAATATAGATGACGTGGTTGTTAAGAGTTAATTGATACAAGACAGAGCGTGCGCACATGTGCGAAGGGGGAAAAAGACCCGAACGCCATTTTATTTGCATAGTTACTGTATTACACTATGTAATGTTTTTATTATTATAGATCTACACTGATCCTATTACCCTGGTTTATCTCTCCAGGTTGTATTCAATTATATTTACGTGTACTGGGTGTTTTTTCCATTTTATGCATGCACACAATGGCAGACTGTAACGAAAATATACCCCAACTCGCAGGATTCAACTTAACAAAAGACAACACAGAGGAGAGATATGTCTACCGGACCTTAGAATGGCCGGACTCGACGTATATGAGAGGAGACAGGAGTCAGGAACGATCCGAGGTCAAGGGCACAAAGAGACAGCGTAAACTAGGACTAGCCGGGGTCTGGTACACAGTAAACAGAAAGCCGGTAAACAGAACAGATAAGGATAAAGAGATAACGTAGTCAGAAACAAAGCCAAGGTCAATACGAAGGAACACAACTGAACACCACATGCGCTAAAGGGAACTACAACAGAAACCACGATGGGGCAAGGACTAAGGGAAAAAGGTGAGTATAAGTACCTTCTAAATTAATGTGATTGGCTCCTGTCATATCCACACCTCCAAAAGGTAAGTGTATGGGGAGTGTGGCATGACAGGGGCCAATGGGAGCCTTTTGCCAATTTAGGCTCCCACTGTTTCTTTAACCCCTTAATGACCAAACTTCTGGAATAACAGGGAATCATGACATGTCACACATGTCATGTGTCCTTAAGGGGTTAAGAGCGCGCCCGAGACCCATGGCGCGCTCTTAGATTCAGGCGGGACACGTGACCGCTTCTCGCGGTCACTGCCCGCCTTCCTGTTGCAGCCGTCGGATGAGCCGCGCGCGGCTCGTGCAGCAGCAGGATCGCACGCAGCTTGAAGAGAGGACCGCGGCCGGCCCCTGGATAAGTTAAGTAACGCTACACAGACATACAAATTCACTAACAGACATACACACTCTCACTAACAGACACACATACTCACTGACAGATATACTAACACTCACTAACAGACACACACATATTAACACACACTCTCACTGACACACTCACAGACACACACGCACTCACTAACAGACACACACTCTCAGTGACACACACACACACACTGTCACTATCAGACACACACATACTCTCACTAACACACACACTCTCACTAACAGACACACACACACACCCTCATTGACACACACACACTCTCACTAACAGACACACTCACACACTCTCACTATCAAACACACACACTAACACTCTCACTAGCAGACACACTAACAAACACACACACTAACACACACATTTTTGTTTTGGCTGGGCGGGCAGGCTCATAGTAGAGGCGGTAAGGGAGCAGTGATCCTCCTGTTCGGCTCCCTTGCGTGCCTCTTAGTGATGCCGGAGCCGGAGTGAGATTATATTCTGGCTCCGGCATCACTGCGGTGAGCGGGAGGGAGGTGAGCAGGGCAGAGCTTAGGGGAGAGTGCTTGCCGCCCGCCTCCCACATCAGCCCATGCCAGCCTCGTACAACAGGCTGGCAAGACATTTGCCAGGGCGTTTGGGGGCGGTATTTTTTGCCGCCCCCCTGAAACTGCCGCCCAAGGCAAGGCCTTGCCAGCCTCGAGGTAAATACACTGCTGCATGAACCTAATTGAGGCATTGCTGTAATGCTATGTTCGATTTAAATAGGCTGAAATTGCATTAGTAGTGAAATTTGCCATATCCGAGTGAACAAATGTACAGTTTTGTAGAGGAAAAAAAAAATGTGTGAATAGTAACAGCCACGGCTGGGCCAGACACAGAGGTGCCCCAAAAGCTTTGAGGGAGGAGGCTCTTTACTAGAGTGAGGTAAAATTAATACTTGCATGGGCCGCACTAGGCCAAGACCAGCTTGTCTGAAGTTTAGGCAGTTTGTGTTGTCCTGAACCAGACAGTCTCAGCCCAGAGGAAGGGGCGACCTATGTATTTATAGCAATATCCCCTCCCACAACTACAGGCTCTGTCCACAGGCTCAGGCTTTCCATATATGTGGCTGTGGATGAAAGCGACACACAGAAGGGCCTGGTGGCGGAAATACAAAGGGGCTGGGGGTGAAAGAGACTAAGAGGGGCTGGAGAAAAGGAAAAAGAGACATAGAGGGGCTGGGGGTGATAGACGGGCTGGTGATGAAAGAGAAACACACAAAGGAGCTGGTAAGAGTAAAAGACACAAAGGGGCGGGGGGAGTAAGACACACAAAGGGGGGTTATAAGAGATACACAAGGGAAATGTAAGAAACACAATGGTGGAAAATAGGGTATAAGATACACTAAAAGGGGTAAGACATTTAAAGAAGGGGATAAGAAACAAAAGGTTAAGAGGCACACAGGTGAAGATGCTTTATTTTGGGTGGGGGGAGAGGAGGGTGATGCCAAAATCATCTTTGCCTGTGTACACATAAATCCTTGCACCAGCCATGGGAGGAGGCACCACTAATATGCTGTAAATCACACCTATTTTGTGAGTGCAATTTTAAAGCAGTTTTAATGAATTTTAACTGTAAATTTCTTTTTCTGCTTATAACTGTACCTCTAAATTGTTGTTTATGTATGGCAAAGTCAGTTGCTCACTGTATAAGGCTACTAGATAGAATGCAATATATAAATGTTAATCTACAGTATGTTTCTACTGAAACTGTCCTGTATTAAAAGGTGACATAATTATGTTGAATAGTCTGAAGTAGCTAAATGTGTGAGTTCACAGTTCACATTAATTGCACCTTAAGTAAATATTTAATCAAACACATTAACATAATAAGAATACTGGTAATTCACAAATATGCACATTACAGGAGGAGTTAATTTGAATGAATACATTTAAAACTGAGATAATTTTATAACTAGAACAATTTATATTGTTATTTAAAAAGCATTTATAAGACCGTTAAAATGTTTTAATTTTTCTACAACTTATTTCTGAAGTCTCGTCTCTTGTTGTAGGGAACTGCTATACCAGCTATACCAGCTATAATCCCTACTCCTGGGATTGCTTTTTGGATTACTATACTGGCTATAATCACTAGCTCTTTTAAGAGCTACACAGCCAGACCTGGTATACTCTCTTGGAGAAGAGGTTCACCCACTAGAAGCTGGTTCCTGGTCTTGGGTCCAGGGTGGGTAGAGGACTGTGAGACCCCAACCAGGCTGCGGCGGTTCGTGGGGTATACAGTGCTTATGGTGTCTGGAGGGGTGCTTGGAGTCCTCAGTGAGCACTAGGAGCATCGTTTGACGGAGGCACCCAGTTGGGGTGCTAGACGGTCCGTCAAAATCATCCAGTGCCAATCCCTAATGGATCCTCACAATCTACCTTTTTTCAGAACTTATGCAGGAACACACTACTATAGAGAAAAACCTCAGGTTTGTGGACCCGCCGACTGCGGGAGGAAGGAAGGACTATAGATAAACCCTACCGAAAGCTTTAACAGTTGATAGGAATAGCACCACCATGAGACTTATCTGTCTGTCTGAGCTGAGCCATTCAAGTCTTGGAGCTCCCACTGGGGGCCTGCAACTTTAGAGTTGTTGACCATGTCGTACCCTGAGGATCCTGCATGGACTGTCCCTTTTGTCCATTTAGGGGTGTACTCACTTTTGTTGCCAACGGTTTAGACATTAATGGCTGTGCTTTGAATTATTTGGAGGGGACAGCAAATTTACACTGTTATACAGGCTGTACACTTACTACTTTACATTGTAGCAGAGTGTCATTTCTTCCGTGTTGTCACATAAAAAGATATAATAAAATATTTACAAAAATGTGAGGGGTGTACTCACATTTATGAGATACTGTATATATATTATATGAAGGTGAGTAACTAATGTTAGTGTATGTGTTTTGTTAAAAGAAAAGTTTATCCTATATTAAATGCCTATGTTTGCAATTTATTGTATAAAGGTATAATAAAAAGGACAATTAAAAAGTGAACAGAATTCCTTAATGTCCATCAGGTTCATTCATTAAATTTTAAGCAGAGCTACATATTTCCAATGAAATTAGAAATCTTTTCATTGTAGTAAAGTTATTACTTTTTATTTCATGAGCGAGAATGCCTTCCTTTTTTCTTAACATTTTTCGTTGCTAGCTATTGTTAGCAGATTTTTTGCTGGGTAATTGAATCTGATTGTGTAAAATACTCACATGTGCAACTTGTGGCATGTATATATTTCATGCATATATGTAATATTACCATTCTTGTTGATTTGTATATCAATCTCTCAGTGTTTAACTCCTGTAAAATAACTATCTATGCAAAGTATCCCGATGTGCAGCTGTGAAACATAATGTATTTAATTAACCAGAACTGTAGATGAACTAATTGAAAGTAACGACTATAATATTTGCTGCACTTATTTTAGGATTATTAATTTTACGACTACAACAAGTATAGTACAGAGCACACAATGAGGGTAAAATATAGTAGAGTTGGATATGATGTTTTTCACCAGACAAATCCCAGAATTGTGCAGAGGATCTAGGTTAGATTTGAATGGGACAAGGTTAATAGAAGACGAGAGACGTAAAGGGTCACCCGGATACGTACAGTAGATTAATAAAACAAAGAGTATGAGGGAAGGATCAGTAAACCAAATGGATAGTTCAGTGGCAGTCTCAATCATTAAAGCATAGGGAATTTGATGCATACTTGCTAAAGAGATATTTTAGCTTTTAGAGCGGTTCCATGACTACAAGTAAGCTATCAGATTTTGGATGAAATCCAAACTATACCTGGAAAGAATCTAAGATGTTATATATGTGTAGAGATGTTTTAGAAATGTTCATATTAATGTATATCAAATGAACTATTTTACAAATCAATAAGGCATCTGAAAAGCAACATGCCAACCAAAATATCAATAATGTATGTATTAACCAGAACAGATCCAATAATATAGCACACAGCTTGTTTTTTATCTTCCCCTACTCATTAATCATCAAAGCTGTGCCTTTTATCCAGGCCTTTTATTTATGGATAATTGATTCTCATTTTGCTTGTACATCTTGAAGATGCATTCAAAGTGGCTAAATTTGCTTAGCAATTTCCTCACTAGTGGAAGCTAGTTCGTAGGAGTGCATGGGCCAGGCCCCTCCTCACTAGAATTTGTCGAAGTAAAAAAAAATCTATTGGTATGTTTAGGGCTGAAAATCAATGCACAATTCTCTGGATATACATGCCTTAAAATGCATACTCTGGTGTAGAGGGATATATGAGGTCTCCCATTGGATTTGCATTAGACAATGAGATTCTGGACACCCTAAAAGACAGGCCTGTGTATTTGTAGAGAAATAACTGGCCAACAATATTGGGGGTACAGTTTATGGTATTGCATGATCTCTCATTCGGTCAGGGTTTGAATACATGTGGTTAAATAGGCAAATATAGTTAAATAGGCAAATTTATAGTTAAAACAGCCAATTATCTAGCTATTTCTTTTCTAAAAATGCCATAGCCTTTACAATTCACCAAAATTACTGATCTAGTGAATAAACTCCATAATGTGACAGATTTACCCCTAATATAGATACACAATATTATTCAAGTATTTTTTATCTGGGGAAGTTAATTTACCTATGAAAAACCTATTACCTATTAAAAAAGTAATATCATGTGACTGAAAAAAAACCCTAAAAAAAAATGTGTTATTGACATGGCCACAAAGATCCCCTTTACTAATGTTAGCTTCCCTCCTAAAATTCCTTGATGAAGGTGCTAGATAGCAGCTAAATGCATGTCAGTAGTGATGTCGCGAACACAAAATTTTCGGGTTCGCGAACGGCGGACGCGTACCTCCGCAAACGTTCGCGAACCGGGTGAACCGCCATTGACTTCAATGGGCAGGCGAATTTTAAAACCCACAGGGACTCTTTCTGGCCACAATAGTGATGGAAAAGTTGTTTCAAGGGGACTAACATGTGGACTGTGGCATGCCGGAGGGGGATCCATGGCAAAACTCCCATGGAAGATTACAAAGTTGATGCAGAGTCTGGTTTTATTCCGTAAAGGGCATAAATCACCTAACAATCCTAAATCACAATAGATATGGATTGACACCTGACATATGACATATTGACACCTTGACATATGGATTGACACCTGTCCTCAGGGACCCTGATACACACTGACACAGAGCAGAATAGGGACTGTTCCCCCTGCATTGGGTCACTTGGCAGATATGGATTGACACCTATCCTAATGATCCCTGATACACACTGACACAGAGCAGAATAGGGACTGTTCCCCTTACATAGGGTCACTTGGCAGATATGGATTGACACCTGTCCTCAGAGACCCTGATACACACTGACACAGAGCAGAATAGGGACGGTTCCCCCTACATAGGGTCACTTGGCAGATATGGATTGACACCTGTCCTCAGAGACCCTGATACACACTGACACAGAGAAGAATAGGGACTGTTCCCCCTACATAGGGTCACTTGGCAGATATGGATTGGCACCTGTCCTCAGGGACCCTGATACACACTGACACAGAGCAGAATAGGGACTGTTCCCCCTACATAGGGTCACTTGGCAGATATGGATTGACACCTGTCCTCAGGGACCCTGATACACACTGACACAGAGCAGAATAAGGACTGTTCCCCCTACATAGGGTCACTTGGCAGATATGGATTGACACCTATCCTAAAGATCCCTGATACACACTGACACAGAGCAGAATGGGGACTGTTCCCCCTACATAGGGTCACTTGGCAGATATGGATTTACACCTGTCCTCAGAGACCCTGATACACACTGACACAGAGCAGAATAGGGACTGTTCCCCCTACATAGGATCACTTGGCAGATATGGATTGACACCTATCCTAATGATCCCTGATTCACACTGACACAGAGCAGAATAGGGACTGTCCCCCCTACATAGGGTCACTTGGCAGATATGGATTGACACCTGTTCTCAGGGACCCTGATACACACTGACACAAAGCAGAATAGGGACTGTTCCCCCTACATAGGGTCACATGGCAGATATGGATTGACACCTATCCTCAGGGCCGGACTGGCCCACCGGGATACCGGGGAATTTCCTGGTGGGCCGGTGGACTTGGGGCCGGCAGTGCAGCATCTGACACATTTTTCCCTCCTGTGAGGTTTTGTTTGGAGGCTGGGGGCCTGGGGCAGACAATTACCGAGGTGGCTGCTACACATACAGAGGTAGCAGCCAGCTGCAGCAGGGAGGAGAGAGAGTCTCTCCCACATTGCCAGCTCCTCTGCACGGCCTGTCTGATAAGGATCCAGCCCCTGCATTGGAGCTCCGCCCACCAGCCTCAGCCTGGTGAACTTCCACACAGGAAAAGGAAGTACAGGAAAAGGAAGCACCTCACGAAGGAACCTCACACTGAACTTAGAATCCACACTGCCAGGGACAGGTAAATGTATGATTGATACTGAGAGAGAGAGAGGGTGAGAGAGGGTGAGAAAGAGAGAGTGTGAGAGAGTGAGGGTGAGAGAGGGTGAGAAAGAGAGAGTGGGAGAGAGGGAGGTTGAGAAAGAGAGAGTGTGTGAGAGAGAGAGAGAGAGAGAGAGTGTGAGAGAGAGAGAGTGTGATAGGGAGAGAGAGAGTGATAGAGAGAGGGTGAGAGAGGGAGAGTGTGTGAGAGAGTGTGTGAGAGAGTGTGTGAGAGGGTGAGAGAGGGTGAGAGAGAGGGGGAGGGTGAGAGTGTGAGAGAGGGAGGGTGAGAGAGGGAGGGTGAGAGAGGGAGGGTGAGAGAGGGAGAGTGTGAGAGAGGGAGAGTGTGAGAGAGGGAGAGTGTGAGAGAGGGAGAGTGTGAGAGAGGGAGAGTGTGAGAGGGAGAGAGAGAGGGTGAGGGAGAGAGAGAGGGTGAGAGGGAGAGAGAGAGGGTGAGAGGGAGAGAGAGAGGGTGAGGGAGAGAGGGAGGGTGAGGGAGAGAGAGAGGGTGAGAGGGAGAGAGAGAGGGTGAGAGGGAGAGAGAGAGAGAGGGGGAGAGAGGGAGAGGGTGAGGGTGAGAGAGGGAGAGGGTGAGGGTGAGAGAGGGAGAGGGTGAGGGAGGGAGAGGGTGAGAGAGGGAGAGGGTGAGAGAGAGAGGGTGAGAGAGGGTGAGGGAGAGAGTGTGAGAGGGTGAGGGAGAGAGGGAGAGAGGGTGAGGGAGAGAGGGAGAGAGAGTGTGAGAGAGAGAGTGTGAGAGTGAGGGTGAGAAAGAGAGAGTGGGAGAGAGGGAGGTTGAGAAAGAGAGAGTGTGTGAGAGAGAGAGAGTGTGTGAGAGAGAGAGAGTGTGAGAGAGAGAGAATGTGATAGGGAGAGAGAGAGAGAGTGATAGAGAGAGGGTGAGAGAGAGAGAGAGGGGAGAGAGAGAGGGAGAACTTAGAATCCACACTGCCATTGACAGGTAAATGTATGATTGATACTATGAGAGAGAGAGAGAATGAGAGAGAGGGTGAGAGAGAGAGAATGGGAGAGAGGGAGAACTTAGAATCCACACTGCCAGGGACAGGTAAATGTATGATTGATACTGAGAGAGAGAGAGAGAGAGAGAGAGAGAGAGAGAGTGTGAGAGAGAGAAAGTGTGAGAGAGAGAAAGTGTGAGAGAGAGAAAGTGAGAGAGAGAGAGAGAGAGAGAGAAAGTGAGAGAGAGAGAGGGTGAGAGAGGGAGAGTGTGTGAGAGAGTGTGTGAGAGGGTGTGTGAGAGGGTGAGAGAGGGAGGGTGAGAGAGGGAGGGTGAGAGAGGGAGGGTGAGAGAGGGAGGGTGAGAGAGAGAGGGAGGGTGAGAGTGTGAGAGAGGGAGGGTGAGAGTGTGAGAGAGGGAGGGTGAGAGTGGGGGAGTGTGAGAGAGGGAGAGTGTGAGAGAGGGAGAGGGTGAGAGAGGGAGAGTGTGAGAGAGGGAGAGTGTTAGAGAGGGAGAGTGTGAGAGGGAGAGAGAGAGGGTGAGGGAGAGAGAGAGGGTGAGAGGGAGAGAGAGAGGGTGAGAGGGAGAGAGAGAGGGTGAGGGAGAGAGAGAGGGTGAGAGGGAGAGAGAGAGGGTGAGAGGGAGAGAGAGAGAGAGAGAGAGGGGGAGAGAGGGAGAGGGTGAGGGTGAGAGAGGGTGAGGGTGAGAGAGGGAGAGGGTGAGAGAGGGAGAGGGTGAGAGAGGGAGAGGGTGAGAGAGAGTGAGAGAGAGAGTGTGAGAGGGTGAGGGAGAGAGGGAGAGAGAGTGTGAGAGAGAGAGTGTGAGAGAGGATGAGAGAGAGAGTGTGAGAGAGGATGAGAGAGAGAGTGTGAGAGAGGATGAGAGAGAGAGTGTGAGAGAGGATGAGAGAGAGAGTGTGAGAGAGGATGAGAGAGAGAGTGTGAGAGAGAGTGTGAGAGAGAGTGTGTGTGAGAGAGAGTGTGAGAGAGTGTGAGAGAGAGAGTGAGAGAGAGAGGGTGAGAGAGAGAGAGTGTGTGTGTGTATCAGTGAGCTTGTGGTGTGCTTGTGTGTGTATCAGTGAGCTTGTGTATATCAGTGAGCTTGTGGTGTGTATCAGTGAGCTTGTAGTGTGCTTGTGTGTGTATCAGTGAGCTTGTAGTGTGCATCAGTGAGCTTGTGGTGTGCTTGTGTGTGTACCAGTGAGCATGTAGTGTGCATCAGTGAGCTTGAAGTGTGCTTGTGTATATCAGTGAGCTTGTAGTGTGCATCAGTGAGCTTGTGGTGTGCTTGTGTGTGTACCAGTGAGCATTCAGTGAGCTTGAAGTGTGCTTGTGTATATCAGTGAGCTTCTAGTGTGCATCAGTGAGCTTGTGGTGTGCTTGTGTGTGTATCAGTGAGCTTGTGGTGTGCTTGTGTATGTCAGTGAGCTTGTGGTGTGTATCAGTGAGCTTGTAGTGTGCTTGTGTGTGTATCAGTGAGCTTGTAGTGTGCATCAGTGAGCTTGTGGTGTGCTTGTGTGTGTACCAGTGAGCATGTAGTGTGCATCAGTGAGCTTAAAGTGTGCTTGTGTATATCAGTGAGCTTGTAGTGTGCATCAGTGAGCTTGTGGTGTGCTTGTGTGTGTACCAGTGAGCATTCAGTGAGCTTGAAGTGTGCTTGTGTATATCAGTGAGCTTCTAGTGTGCATCAGTGAGCTTCTGGTGTGCTTGTGTGTATCAGTGAGCTTGTGGTGTGCTTGTGTATGTCAGTGAGCTTGTGGTGTGTATCAGTGAGCTTGTAGTGTGCTTGTGTGTGTATCAGTGAGCTTGTGGTGTGCTTGTGTGTGTACCAGTGAGAATGTAGTATGCATCAGTGAGCTTGAAGTGTGCTTGTGTATATCAGTGAGCTTGTGGTGTGCTTGTGTGTGTACCAGTGAGCATGTAGTGTGCATCAGTGAGCTTGTGGTGTGCTTGTGTGTGTACCAGTGAGCATGTAGTGTGCATCAGTGAGCTTGAAGTGTGCTTGTGTATATCAGTGAGCTTCTAGTGTGCATCAGTGAGCTTGTGGTGTGCTTGTGTGTGTATCAGTGAGCTTGTGGTGTGCTTGTGTATGTCAGTGAGCTTGTGGTGTGTATCAGTGAGCTTGTAGTGTGCTTGTGTATATTAGTGAGCTTGTAGTGTGCATCAGTGAGCTTGTGGTGTGCTTGTGTAAATCAGTGAGCTTGTAGTGTGCATCAGTGAGCTTGTGGTGTGCTTGTGTGTATCAGTGAGCTTGTGTATATCAGTGAGCTTGTGGTGTGCTTCAGTGAGCTTCTGGTGTGCATGTGTATATCAGTGAGCTTGTGGTGTGTATCAGTGAGCTTGTAGTGTGCTTGTGTATATCAGTGAGCTTCTAGTGTACATCAGTGAGCTTGTAGTGTGCTTGTGTATCAGTAAGCTTGTGTGTTTGTCAGTGAGCTTGTGGTGTGCTTGTGTGTATATACGTGAGCTTGTGGTGTGCTTGTGTGTATCAGTGAGCTTGTAGTGTGCATCAGTGAGCTTGTAGTGTGCATCAGTGAGCTTGTGGTGTGCTTGTGTGTTTGTCAGTAAGCTTGTAGTGTGCTTGTGTATCAGTGAGCTTGTAGTGTGCTTGTGTGTGTGTATCAGTGGGCTTGTGTGTTTGTCAGTGAGCTTGTGTGTATATCTGTGAGCTTGTAGTGTGCTTGTGTGTGTATCAGTGAGCTTGTAGTGTGCATCAGTGAGCTTGTGGTGTGCATGTGTGTATCAGTGAGCTTGTAGTGTGCTTGTGTATATCAGTGAGCTTGTAGTGTGCATCAGTGAGCTTGTGGTGTGCTTGTGTGTTTGTCAGTGAGCTTGTAGTGTGCTTGTGTATCAGTGAGCTTGTAGTGTGCTTGTGTGTGTATCAGAGAGCTTCTGTGTGTCAGTAAGCTTGTGTGGGTCAGAGCACTTCTGTGTTTGTCATTATCAAGCTTGTATTGGTCAGAGAGGTTGTGTGTGTGGTGAGCTTGTCTGTAGTTAGGTTGTGTTTGTCACTGAGTTTGTCTCTAGTGTGCTTGAGTGAATGTCAGTGAATTTGTGTACGGCAGTAAGCTTGTCTGTAGTGAGCTTGTGCATGTGTCAGAGAGCTTTTGTGTTTATCGGTGAGCTTGTCTGTAGTGAGCTCTTTTGTGTCAGTGAGCTTTTCTGTAGTCAGTGTGTGTGTGTGTGTGCGCCATTGAACTAGTGTGATTTATTAATGTGGGACATTCTTTTAATATATATATTTTCTGAAATTAAACAATTGACACACTGATGCCGATATGCTGATATTGGCATGGAGTGTTTCCCTTCTTAAAGAATTGTCCCCAAGCAGAGGCAGTCACAACGGACAGGGAGCATCCTGGAGGGTGGTGGTTATAGCACTGTAACACCCATGGATAATCTAGAGCGATGGGCTGCAGGTAAGACAAAAGTCTTCTTCAAAGTGCATACATATAAACAATACAAGCATACTATATGACACAATGAATTAGAGGGCTGAAATATTTTTTTCCAGGGCTGCTTTCTGTTCCCAGTCCGGCCCTGCCTATTCTAATGATCCCTGATACACACTGACACAGAGCAGAATAGGGACTGTTCCCCCTACATAGGGTCACTTGGCAGATATGGATTGACACCTGTCCTCAGGGACCCTGCTACACACTGACACAGAGATGAATAGGGACTGTTCCCCCTACATAGGGTCACTTGGCAGATATGGATTGACACCTGTCCTCAGAGACCCTGATACACACTGACACAGAGCAGAATAGGGACTGTTCCCCTACATAGGGTCACTTGGCAGATATGGATTGACACCTATCCTAATGATCCCTGATACACACTGACACAGAGCAGAATAGGGACTGTTCCTCCTACATAGGGTCACTTGGCAGATATGGATTGACAACTATCCTAATGATCCCTGATACACACTGACACAGAGCAGAATAGGGACTGTTCCCCCTACATAGGGTCACTTGGCAGATATGGATTGACACCTATCCTAATGATCCCTGATACACACTGACACAGAGCAGAATAGGGACTGTTCCCCCTACATAGGGTCACTTGGCAGATATGGATTGACAACTATCCTAATGGTCCCTGATACACACTGACACAGAGCAGAATAGGGACTGTTCCCCCTACATAGGGTCACTTGGCAGATATGGATTGACACCTATCCTAATGATCCCTGATACACACTGACACAGAGCAGAATAGGGACTGTTACCCCTACATAGGGTCACTTGGCAGATTTGGATTAACACCTGTCCTCAGGGACCCTGATACACACTGACAGAGCAGAATAGGGACTGTTCCTTCTACATAGGGTCACCATTTTTAGCCCAAGGCAGCTCATCTCATCAGGCCTTTTTTAGTCGAATGTATCGCCCACTGTCAGTCCCTTTGGGATCCATCCCTCATTCATCTTAATAAAGGTGAGCTAATCTAGACTTTTTTGACCTAGGCGACTTCTCTTCTCAGTGACAATACCTCCTGCTGCACTGAAGGTGACAGGACACTTGAAGCTGGGCAGGCCAGAAGTTCTATCACAAATTGGGATAGCTCAGGCCACAGGTCAAGCCTGCACACCCAGTAGTCAAGGGGTTCATCGCTCCTCAGAGTGTCGATATTTGCAGTTAAGACGAGGTAGTCTGCTACCTGTCGGTTGAGTCGGTCTCTGAGGGTGGATCCCAAAGTGCTGTGGCGATGCGTAGGACTTAAAAAGCTCCGCATGTCCTCCATCAACAACATGTCTTTAAAGCGTCCTGTCCTTGCCGGCGTGGTCGTGGGAGGAGGAGGATGACTTTCACCTCTTCCCCTGTTAGATTCCCGTTGTGCTGTGACATCACACTTATACGCTGTGTAAAGCATACTTTTTAAATTATTTTGCAATTGCTGCATCCTTTCCGACTTGTTGTAATTTGGTAACATTTCAGCCACTTTCTGCTTATACCGGGGGTCTAGTAGCGTGGACACCCAGTACATGTCGTTCTCCTTCAGCCTTTTTATACAAGGGTCCCTCAACAGGCACGACAGCATGAAAGACCCCATTTGCACAAGGTTGGATGCCGAGCTACTCATTTCCCGTTCCTCCTCCTCAGTGATCTCAATGAAGGTATGTTCTTCCCCCCCAGCCACGTACAACACCACGGGTACCAGATAGGTGACAACGAGCACCCTGGGATGCCTGTTGTGGTTGGTCTTCCTCCTCCTCGTCAAAGCCACATTCCTCCTCTGACTCCTCTTCCTCACAATCCTCTTCCAGCGTTGCCGCAGGTCCAGCAAGCAATGCTGATAAGGCTGTTTCTGGTGGTGATGGTGACCACAACTCTTCCTCTTCACGCTCATCTATGGCCTGATCCAGCACTCTTCGCAGGGCACACTCCAGGAAGAAAACAAATGGTATGATGTCGCTGATGGTGCCTTCGGTGCGACTGACTAGGTTTGTCACCTCCTCAAAAGGACGCATGAGCCTACAGGCATTGCGCATGAGCTTCCAGTAATGTGGCTAAAAAAATCCCAGCTCCCCAGAGGCTGTCCTAGCAACCCGGTCATACAAATATTAATTAACAGCTTTTTCTTGTTGGAGCAGGCGGTCGAACATTAGGAGTGTTGAATTCCAACGTGTCGGGCTGTCGCAAATCAAGCGCCTCACGGCATGTTGTTTCGCCACTGGATATCTGCAAAGTGCGCCATGGCCGTGTAGGAACGCCTGAAATGTCCACACACCTTCCTGGCCTGCTTCATGACGTCCTGTAAGCCTGTGTACTTATGAACAAAGCATTGTACGATCAGATTACACACATGTGCCATGCACGGCACATGTGTCAACTTGCCCAAATTCAATGCCGCCAACAAATTTGTTCTGTTGTCACAAACCACTTTGCCGATATCGAGTTGCTGCGGAGTCAGCCACTTTTCCACCTGTGCGTTCAGGGCGGACAGGAGTGCTTGTCCGGTGTGACTCTCTGCTTTCAAGCAAGTCAAACCCAAGACGGCGTGACACTGCCGTATCCGGGATGTGGAATAGTACCAGGGGAGCTGGGGGGGTGCCGTTGATGTGGAGCAAGACGCAGCAGCAGAAGATGACTCAGCCGAGGAGGTTATGGAAGAGGATGGAGTAGGAGGAGTCGTGGCAGTGTCACCAACTCCTCTGCAGAGCAATGCATTCCATGCTTGGCAGCCGTCAGCAGGTTTACCCAATGCGCAGTGTAGGTGATATACCTGCCCTGACCATGCTTTGCAGACCAGGTATCAGTGGTCAGATGGACCCTTGCCCCAACACTGTGTGCCAGACATGCCATTACTTCCTTTTGCACAATCGAGTACAGATTGGGGATTGCCTTTTGTGCAAAGAAATTTCGTCCGGGTACCTTCCACTGCGGTATCCCAATAGCCACAAATTTTTTGAACACCTCAGACTCCACCAGCTTGTATGGTAAAAGCTGGTGGGCTAATAGTTCAGACAAGCCAGCTGTCAGACGCTGGGCAAGAGGGTGACTTTCTGACATTGGCTTCTTACGCTCAAACATGTCCTTGACAGACACCTGACTATGGGCAGATGAGCGGGAACTGCTCAAGGCGAGAGACGGAGTGGCGGATGGTTGAGAGGGGGCGAGGAGGACAGCAGTGGTTGACGTGGCTGAAGATGCTGGACCAGGAGGAGGATGGCGGCTTTGAGTTTGTGTGCTACTTGTACTTAGGTGCAGTTGTACAAAGGTGGGTGTTGGACTTCCCACGACTCAGTTTCTTTTGGCACAGGTTGCAAATGGCATCGCTGTTGTCAGAGGCAGACACACAAAAAAATGCCACACTGCTGAGCTCTGCAATGACGGCATTCTGGTGGTGGACACAGCATGCGTTGATTGGCGTGCTGTCGGGCTGACCCCGGGTGCCGATGCATGCTGTCTGACTGTGCCCCTAGCTCCTTGCGACGACCTCCCCCTGCTTCCAACTCGTCTCCTCCTCCTCCTCTCTGTCTCCCCATCTGAACTTTCGCCCTGTTCTTCTTCTTGCCGAGCGGGCACCCACGTGACATCCATTGATGCATCGTCATCATCAACCGCTTCACTTGTATCTGACAACTCAGCAAAGGAAGCAGCGGCGAGTACAACATCATCATCATCCCACCGTACATCAAAGTGTGTAATGCTGCCTGCCTGAGACATATCCCTGTTATCTACATCCTCTGGCAATAATGGTTGCGCATCACTCATTTCTTCAAACGGATGTGTAAAAAACTCTTCTGACATACCAAGAGAAGCGGCTGTGGTGCTAGTGTTGGTGGTGGCGGCAGGCGGGTGAGTGGTATCTTGAGAGGTACCCGAAGCTAAGCTGGAGGAGGATGGTGCGTCAAGGTTCCGAGCGGAAGCTGTAGAAGATTGGGTGTCCTGTGTTAGCCAGTCAACTATGTCCTCAGAACTTTTCAAGCTCAGGGTACATGGCCTCTGAAAACTGGGCATTATTCTAGGGCAAAAGTGAATCACAGCACCACGAACACGATGGCCCCTGCGGGGTGGCCTGCCTCTGCCTGTCATTTTTTTTTGGATTAGTGGTACTATGCGTGCAAGCTACTGTGAGACCATATCGAGTGGCAATGTGCACTGGCAGAGGTTGGCAGAGTACACACTGTAGGCCTGACACCCGCTTGAAGACAACTAACTGCTATTCAATCTATAACAGTGAAAAAAGTTTTTTTCTTTTTTTTTTTTTTTTTTTTTTTTTTTTTTACATCAGAACGGCTTCTGTCCCATGAGTTGGTATCGCTTAGGAATAGGGTAGGTGCCAATTCATCATATGTTATTGTATATACAAAAAGTTCTATTTAAAATTTCATCAAAATTCGTTTTATTATATTATTTTAATTTAACGTAAGACCGGCCGTGGAGCATCAGCATCATGTCAATTGCCTTCTCGTAATCTATGTTAGCTAGTGAATGATGCCTAGCTCCCCTGGTCATATCTTATCAGACTAAACAAACAAAACATACGTGTAAAATTGTTCATTCACACAGTGCACCAGGGGCATTAGGGAGCATATCGCGGAAATTTATAAATTTAAGGACCAGTTTCTTTTAGTATATTCTATGTTATTGGTTAGTGGATATCTCAGTTGTCCAGGGTTCCCATATCTTAATGTGTTTGTTTGTCATATTAAGGTTTCTATATACCTGTTTCTCCATTAAACGTTGATATCCTATTTGGGATTCCACCTCTCTCCATGAGGGAGTATTTACAGTTTTCCAATATCTGGCGATACAAATTTTAACCGCCATTAGAATATGAATTATTAGATATTTTATAGTTTTAATTTTAGTAGGAATATTCATATGTAGCAAGAATAGTTGTGGAGAAAGGTCCATTGTTATTTTGAGAATGGTATTGATTTTTGTGGATGTCACTTGCTTTAAAGAATCCAAAGCATTGCAATCCCACCATATGTGTCTAAACGTTCCGTCACATCTTAAGCATCTCCAACAGAGAGGTTCTGTGGGAGAGTGAAATCTTGCAACTCTCGCTGGAACCATATACCACCTATGGACCAATTTAGTCTGTAATTCATACAAACTTATACTATGAATCGCTTTTCCAAGCAAATCGAATGACTCCCTCCATTGATCTAATGAAAACTCAGTTCCAATATCATTTTCCCATTTCAACATAGATTTCATTTTTCCCTTATTGTATCTACTATATAGAAGTTTGTTTATTTTTGAGACCATATTATTCTTATGTTCTATACCAAGAACATTATCTATAAGTGAAATATTATGTACTGGTTTAGATTGTATAAAGTGTTTGATTCTAATATATGTAAAATGTTCGTTATCAAGTCCTTTTGTGTCAGTAAGAATTTGTTGAAACGATTTTATTTTAAGATCTGGTTTTAGAATATCAGCTAATTTTACAAGACCATTGTCTTTCCATTTTTTAATGTTAATGTCCTCTATATATATTTGTATTATATCAATTGGTGAATTTATAGTTAGATGTTCTGTAATCTGTAATTTCTTCTTCAAAGTTTGTAAATTAGAAAAAATATCCAGTATTATCTTATTTTGTATTTTTAATTTAGCGAATGTTGAAGAATCAATCCAATATAACATTTTAATATCAAATATATTACTCGAGATTTGCTCTTGGTCTATCCACAAGTTGTCCATATTATCGTTATTCCATTCTAGGATATGGGAGAACATAATTGCGTCATGTATTTGATACACATCTGGGAATGATATTCCACCGTCCTTAAATTTTGTAGTTATGTATTTGAGGGCTATTCTTGATTTTTTTTTCCCCCATAGATATTGTGAAAATATTTTTTGATATTCTTTTAATATGTCTTTTGGGACTTTCATAGGAATGGTTCTCATTATATATTCAAGTTTGGGTAGTAAATAATGTCTAACCGCATTAGATTTCCCTATCCATGATACGTATAGATTATTCCATTTAAGTAACGTATCTTTCATATCTTTGAGCAATGGGTAGTAATTAATTTTAATTATTTGGTTCCAGTCAAAGCTTATTTTAACTCCCAAATATTTTATGCTCTCACTCGACCAAATAAATGAGAATTTAGATTTTAGAGTTAGAAGTTGTTGTTCTGGTAAGTTGGTGTATATCACCTGTGTTTTATTTACATTGATTTTATAATTAGAGATAGATCTGTATTTCTCAATTAATTCCATAAAATGACATAATGAATCCTCGCATTCAGTTAATGTTAGAATTATATCATCTGCATATAATAGAACCTTAACTTGTTTGCCGGCAAGATGAATCCCTTGAATTTTTTGGTCTAATCTAATGGCTGAGGCGAGTGGTTCTATAGTCAAAGCATATAGCAATGGGGCAAGTGGACATCCCTGGCGTGTACCATTATTTACATCAAACCATTCCGATGCAATACCCCTTCCCATAACCCTCGCCGTTGGGTTAGTATAAAGAGACCAGATCAAATCATATATGAAATCTTGGAACCCAAATGCTTTGAGGACCCTCGACAGGAACAACCAGTTTACCCTGTCGAAGGCCTTCTCTGCATCCACGGCCACAAACAACGATGGGATCCCATTATCATCTATTACCTGTATTAAATTTAAAAGTCTGCGTACATTATGAGCTCCTTTCCTACCCATGATAAATCCGGCTTGATCCGGATGGATTAAAGTCGGAACAATTTTTTTTATTCTATCAGCTATTATCCTTGAAAAGATCTTTATATCAATGTTTAATAAGGAAATAGGTCTATAATTCGATACAAAATGTGGGTCTTTCTCTGGTTTTAAAATGGGAGTAATCATTGTTTGTAACATTTCGTTGGGGAATTTTTTCTGGTCTCTAACTTCATTATAAACTTTAAAGAGAAGAGGAGCAATAGGGGTAGAGAATGTTTTATAAAAGGAATCTGTTAGACCATCTGGTCCCGGAGCTTTCCCTTTGCGGAGTGTTTTTATAGCATGGGTAATCTCTGTCATAGATATCGGAGATTCCAAATCTTTAATCTGTTCTATATTAATTTTTGGTAATTTACAGGTAGATAGGAAAGTATCTATCTCTTCAGGCGTTGAGGTAATCTTTGGGAGGTTATATAGTGACTTATAATATTGACCAAATACTTCCCCTATATCAATTGGGGATAAATGATCTTTGTTGTTATATTTGATCTTTGTTATTCTTTGTTGTCTTTTTTTGAATTTTAGTTTATCAGAAAAAACTTTACTCGTTCTATTTTCTCCATGATACCACAGCTGTTTTAACCTTATAATTGCATTGTTCACTTTATTTGATAAACTAATTTTAATTTGAGTTTGTATTTGTTTAATTTTGTTTAATTTTAATATATTGAAATCTTTTTTATTAGTATTTTCTAATATGGCTAGTTCTATATAGAGATCCGTTAAATTTTTCCCCTGTTCTTTTTTCAATTTTGCTCCAATTTTTATAAAATTTCCCCTCATGAAACATTTATATGTACACCAAAGAGTAGTATTGGATACTTCATTATTATCATTAAATCTTATAAATTCTTCTGCTTGGTCTTTCAAGTATTTTAGGCCAGATAGTGAGTCTAGAATTTCATCTTTCATCCTCCAAGGTGTAGTTACCTTGGTGTCATTTTTTTGTTTAATATTAGTTATTATCGGTGCATGATCTGACCAGGATATATTATCAATGTTAGAATTCTCAAACTTATGTAATCTGTACGAATTTGTTAGAAAAATGTCTATTCTAGAATAGGTTTTATGTACATGAGAGAAATACGAATAATCCCTGGTGTTAGGGTGATGAACCCTCCAGATATCATATAGATCGTGTTCTATCATGGCATTAGTAAATGATCTGGCATTATTAATTATTTTTCTTGTATAATGATTACTCTTATTAGTTAGTGTTCTATCCATTTTTACATCTGGTGTAACATTCATATCCCCAGCTATTAATAAAGTTCCTTTTTTGATTTTTTCGATTTCCTTAAAAAGTGATTTAAAAAATTTACTAGAGTAGATATTTGGTGCGTATAGATTTACTAGTGTATATATTTCTTCATTTAACTTACAGATTAGAATCAGACTTCTACCTTGGTTATCTTTTTTTTCCATGATAAGTTCGAATTTAATATGTGCTGAAATTATTATTGCGACTCCTCTCTTCTTTTTAATATAGTCTGATGTAAAAATTATTGGGAATTTAGAAAATTTCCAGTAATTATTTTTCTGCTTCTGCCAATGTGTCTCCTGAACGAAACATATGTCTATTTTATTTTTCCTAATTGTATCATATAAATATCCTCTCTTTTGGGGGTGTTCAGACCCTGGGCATTAATAGATAACACCCTAACCATATTCGCAGATCTTTACTGATCCTTTGTAATCTATAGTGATAGTTTTGAGAACTTCACTCCACTTCACTCTCCATATGCCCCTGGTGCACACATTCATACATACAAGTAATCCTATATCCCTTAAAGGAAAACAGGGTCTCCAGTTTGGAATAATCCCTGGATAATATTCCACTGGATTATACATTGTCTAGCTACTCCAAATTGAGCTCCTAGCTAGAGCACAGTTGCTGACGTGGTGTGTGGATGGGGAGAGGAAAAAAAAGGGAGGGGGAAGCACGAGAGAGAGGAAAAAAAAAAAAAAAAAAAAAAAAAAAAAAAAAAAGGATAATTGATACAAACACACACATACACATACATGTATACAGATTCACACACTCACCCGTATCTACATATATGTATATAGACATACACGGATATATATACACACTAATGAACCCTTCCCATCCAAATACCTTGATTTTTATGATTATTTCTATATTGACTGCCCAGGCCTTCAGCTTCATTGTGATTTTAGTAATATATCTCTGATTATCACCATTCACCACCATCAATATCCTATTGTAATATTAGTAGTGTTAATTATCTATAATTATCTATAATGTGTATTGTGTATATTGTGTATTAAATTTTGTTCCCTTAATCCATTTTATACGTGACCTCTGTTTCATTATCTCAAAAGAAAACAAAGAAAAGAGAAAAAAAAAAAAAAAAAAAAATAAAAAAAATAAAGGAAAAAACTATAAAATGCATTTTAAGTTATCTATTATTTGATTCAGGTGTTGTGTATTTGGATTCTAAATTACCCCATTTGATTGAGGTATCTACTGAGTCCAATTTTCTTTAAAGTTGCTCCCCCTTGATTGTTAAATTTGCCTAAAAATAGTTTAAATGTTATACGTGTCTTTCTATTATAAGTGCCAGAAAAAAATTTTTTTAGCGTGAGAAAACCCTAAATTAATCTCTATTAAACGCCTTCAGACTCGTTATAGGTCACACTGTCACACAGTTGTTATAGGACGGTATAGAGAATTTAAGATTCTATGTATATGTTTGGTCGTTCATCATAGTCTACAGTTTCGTTTATAATCCTGCTAATGTTATTTTCTTCATTATGTCTATATTTCTATTATTTTATCATTTCTTTTTCAAATAAACCATAATTCATTATTCGTTAAAAAAAAAAAAAAAAAAAAAAAAAAAAAAATAAAAAAAAAAAAATTCCCTCTCCTCTACTTAACCCCCATAGTTTTTTTCTTTTTAAAGGCACGCTATAGTGACACCAGATATGAGTGGCAAAGTGCACTTGCAGAGGTTGGCAGAGTACACGCTGAAGGCCTGACACCCGCTTTAAGGACACTGACTGCTATTAGCTTACAGTGAAAAGCTTTTTTTCTTTTTAAAGGCACGCTATAGTGACACCAGATATGAGTGGCAAAGTGCACTTGCAGAGGTTGGCAGAGTACACGCTGAAGGCCTGACACCCGCTTTAAGGACACTGACTGCTATTAGCTTACAGTGAAAAGCTTTTTTTCTTTTTAAAGGCACGCTATAGTGACACCAGATATGAGTGGCAAAGTGCACTTGCAGAGATTGGCAGAGTACACGCTGAAGGCCTGACACCCGCTTTAAGGACACTGACTGCTATTAGCTTACAGTGAAAAGCTTTTTTTCTTTTTAAAGGCACGCTATAGTGACACCAGATATGAGTGGCAAAGTGCACTTGCAGAGGTTGGCAGAGTACACGCTGAAGGCCTGACACCCGCTTTAAGGACACTGACTGCTATTAGCTTACAGTGAAAAGCTTTTTTTCTTTTTAAAGGCACGCTATAGTGATACCAGATATGAGTGGCAAAGTGCACTTGCAGAGGTTGGCAGAGTACACGCTGAAGGCCTGACACCCGCTTTAAGGACACTGACTGCTATCAGCTTACAGTGAAAAACTTTTTTTTCCTTTTAAAGGCACGCTATAGTGACACCAGATATGAGTGGCAAAGTGCACTTGCAGAGGTTGGCAGAGTACACGCTGAAGGCCTGACACCCGCTTTAAGGACACTGACTGCTATTAGCTTACAGTGAAAAGCTTTTTTTCTTTTTAAAGGCACGCTATAGTGACACCAGATATGAGTGGCAAAGTGCACTTGCAGAGATTGGCAGAGTACACGCTGAAGGCCTGACACCCGCTTTAAGGACACTGACTGCTATTAGCTTACAGTGAAAAACGTTTTTCTGTTTAAAGGCACGCTATTGTGACACCAGATATGAGTGGCAAAGTGCACTTGCAGAGGTTGGCAGAGTACACGCTGAAGGCCTGACACCCAGACGCTTGCAGACAACTAACTGCTATTCAATCTATTAAATTTAATTATAATTTTTTTGTTTTTAAATGCAAGCTTAACCCCTTAACACCGCAGCCAAATGTACAAGTTGTGAACAGAACAAAACGTAAACAAAACCTGGCATTTGCGCTATATGTCTGTCCAACCGTAATTCACCTCTTTCATATGAAATGCACCCCCCCTTATTATATATCATTTTATTCAGGGGAAACAGGGCATTCATTTAACATCAAATATTTAGGTATTAAACATAATTTAATATAAAAAATATATAAAAAAATGGGAGAAAAAAATATTTTTTTAATTTTTTTTAGTTCTATGTGACATTTTAACTGTGGATGTCAAAAAACTGTTTGGTTTTACTGCAATACAATACACATATTTGTATTCAGCGATGTCTCACGTGTAAAACAGTACCCCCTATGTACAGGTTTTATGGTGTTTTGGGAAGTTACAGGGTCAAATATAGCGTGTTAAATTTGAAATTGAAATTCGCCAGATTGGTTACGTTGCCTTTGAGACTGTATAGTAGCCCAGGAATTAAATTTACACCCATAATGGCATACCATTTGCAATAGTAGACAACCCAAGGTATTGCAAATGGGGTATGTCCAGTCTTTTTTAGTAGCCATTTGGTCACAAACACTGGCCAAAGTTAGCGTTAGTATTTGTTTGTGTGTGAAAAATACAAAAAACGCCAATTTTGCCCAGTGTTTGTGACTAAGTGGCTACTAAAAAAGTCTGGACAAACCCCATTTGCAATACCTTGGGTTGTCTACTATTGCAAATGGTATGCCATCATAGGGGTAATTTTCATTCTTGGGCTACCATAGGGTCACAAAGGCAACGTAAGCAATCTGGCGAATTTTAATGTGAAAAAATGAAACACAAGCCTTATATTTGACGCTGTAACTTTTGAAAACACCATAAAACCTGTACATGTGGGGTACTGTTGTACTCGGGAGATTTCGCTCAACACAAATATTTGTATTTCAAAACAGTAAAAAGTATTGCAGCAATAATATCGTCCGTGTAAGTGCTGTTTGTGTGTGAAAAATGCAGAAAACGTCACTTTTACTGGCGATATCATCGTTGTAATACATTTTACTGTTTTGAAACACTAATATTTGTGTTCAGCAAAGTCTCCCGAGTAAAACAGTACCCCCCATGTACAGGTTTTATGGTGTCTTGGAAAGTTATAGGGTTAAATATAGTGCTAGCAAATTAAATTCCCTATACTTTCGGCATGGGTTGTCAGGCAGGTCCCGCTAATTGTAATTAATTAGGATACCTAATTATGTAAAATTATTACATAAATATATGTGTAGAATTAATATATGTATATATATACATATGTGTATATATACGTATATATATATATAATTTTTTTTAAATATTTTTATTTATATATAGGTATATATAGTGATATATACGTATATATTTATGTATATAGATATATATATATTATGATATATATTATTTTGTTCTACGTGTATTTTGATATAAATATATATATATTATTATCACAATACAGTTAGAACGAAATAACACACATCTATATATTTTTTAATTATTTATTTTTAAATATTTTTTTAATTTTATTTTTTTACGTATTTACATATATATTTTTTATATTATATATAAATATATATATAACAATAATTATATATATTTAATCAGTATCAGTCTACGTGTAATTTGATATTAATATATATATATATATATTTATTAATATTTAAATACACGTCGTGTATGTGTAAATGTGTGTGTGTGTGTGTGTATGTGTATATATATATATACTTAGATCATATATATATATAATATATATGATCTAAGTATATTTTATTTGTAACTGTAATTTTTTAAATTTATTTTTTGAACTAATATTTTATTTTTTTTACAGGACAGGGGGCAGAGACAGTGTCAGCCAGTGATTTCACATCACTGGCTGACACACAGGATCAGTGATCACAGTGACTGCCTGTCACTGTGATCACCTCCTGCAGATTGGGTAATTGACCACAGGGGGGAGTGCCTGGGTGGTACAAGCACTCCCCCCTTCCAATCTGCAGGGGGATCACTGTGCCAGTTACATGTGTCAGCCAATAGGCTGACACATGTAACACTGATCGCAGTGACAGGCTGTCACTGCGATCAGAGTGCTTTGAGATCGCAGTGACAGCCTGTCACTGCGATCAGACTTAGCAGATCGCGGTCACTGACCCCAGGGGGACTGCCTGGGGGGCCAGGTAAGTCCCCCGACCGCGATCTGCACAACGGGAAAGCCGCCGGCCGCATGTTTCAGCCGATTTGAAATCGGCTGACACATGCTGAATACTGATCGCAGTGACAGCCTGTCACTGCGATCAGAGACTGAAGATCGCGGTCACCGGCCACAGGGGGGGTTGCCCGGGGGGCCAGGCATCCCCCCCGACCGCGATCTGCAGCGGGAGAATACCGCCGGCCACGTGGGCGGCAATAAAAGCGAGGACGTACTATTACGCCCGCCGGCGTTTAGAGCCGGTTTCTGCGTGGCGTAATAGTACGTCCTCCGGACTTAAAGGGTTAAGCTATTGTGACACCAAATATGAGTGGTGGCATTGGCATTACACAGAAAAAAAAAAAAAAAGCAGACTGATGTTCTAGCCCTAAAAAGGGCTTTTTGGGGTGCTGTCCTTACAGCAGAGATCAGATGAGTCCTTCAGGACTGTAGTCGACACTGAATACCCTAGCCTAGCTATCAATTTCCCTATCAAATGAGCAGCAGCTACACTTTCCCTCCTCTATCTAAGAATGCAGCTTCAGAATGAATCTAAAATGGATGCTGTACAGGAGGTGGGAGGGTCTGGAAGGGAGGGTCTGCTGCTAATTTGCTGGAATGTGTCTGCTGACCGTGAGGCACAGGGTCAAAGTTTACTCAATGATGACGAATAGGGGGAGGATCGAACCGCGCAACACACGCTATGTTCGCCAGGAACTATTCGCCAGCGAACAGTTCGGTACATCACTACATGTCAGGAGTTTCTTTAAATATGCTATTTTATGTTATACCATCACTTGAGGACCACTACCACCAATATATCCAAGAGTGAGGATTGCACCACTTCTTTTTTTATTTAAAATTATTATACTACACTATAAAACCGTTCAATAATGGATAGTGGCGAGTGGAAATTTTGAGCCTTGGTGTACATACAATGTAACAATTCTAGCTGAGCATGCTATGACCACTAGTTCTTTTTTTTTTTTAACTCTCCTTTTTCGTAGTTTAAGTTTACTTTGAACATTTTTATCTGGGAGGCTGGGTCACTTGCATTTAGTTAAGACAAACACCACAATTCCCCACCACTCTACTCATCTAAATAAT
Source organism: Pelobates fuscus (assembly GCF_036172605.1). Taxonomy (NCBI): domain Eukaryota; kingdom Metazoa; phylum Chordata; class Amphibia; order Anura; family Pelobatidae; genus Pelobates; species Pelobates fuscus. Next base: position 332,199,254 of record NC_086319.1, read on the forward strand.
AATGTATTGTTTTGTTCAACATGACAAAAATGTTGAAAATTAGGTAGTTTAATGAAATGTTTTTCAGCCATTGTGTCATGGTACAGTGGTGTGCCTCAAGCCTCCTCATACTGTTCTATTAATATATTGACTCAGGCCTGTAACAGGTTGAATGCAGCCCTTAGAATATGCTTTAATAAGTGTCTGCATTAAGTGAGGCTTCAAGTAAAGTGAAACATAAGATGGTGATGAAGATAACAAGAATAGTTATGTGTCTTGGAAATGTTTCTCTCTTTAAAGGGACACTCCACTTCCCAAATACAAAATAAATACAAATCACTGTTTAGTAGATATACCCCAAATGAAAACTTACATGCATTTAATTATGTATTTTTAAAATAGGGATATAACTAAAATCTATGTGCAAAACATGCAGTTCTCTTGTCTGCTGTCTTTGCAAGATCTCCCCTTCTAACCCTGCTCAGACTTTCTGTAGCTGTCCAATCACATACTTTCCAATACAGTTCAATGAGAAGTCTTGGTAAGACAGGTATTCTGGGCACTTGCTGCCTCTTGAGGTCGGCTTCATTGAGCTAACAAAACATTACAAAGTAACATTTCTTCTTAAACCAAAAAAGATCCAGAATGTGCTTGCACTCAGTCAAAACATGGGTGCAGGTATGAATCTCACCTCCAAGGACCACACAAATTAATATAACAAAATGCCAAATGATACCGCACTCCAAACTGAAGTAATGCAAAAAATAAATTATCATTTATTCATTTAACATTGCCACTATTATAAAGTGCTCATTGCCCCCCCAAAAAATAATATCTTAAAGTCTGTGCATACAATTTACATAAAGTGCATCAACAAGTACATATAAAATATAAAAAACACTACTTGTCAACTTCCCTGTTAGCCAGAATGAAAATTCTCAGTCTCAGAGGGCACAAGAAAGTAACTGGATGTCTTTCTGGCAAAATATATTCCTTGCCAAGTATGGCAGGAGCTTCCCAATAATGGAATAGTCTGTTGTCCTGCAATCCACCAAACTAGGTATATACACCAAAAACATTAAAACAAAATGCTGTATATACAAAAAAGAGTCCTTGAAAGAGTATTGGTCCAATCTCACCCATAATGCATTATGGAGGCCTCCTGATGATTCCTGACAGTGTTCTATAGTAAACACATACTTGACAGTGAAGCTCCCCTTTGTTTCAGCTGTGTGTAGTACAGGGAATGATGCAGGCAGTTCCCGGGGCTGCACGCTCGGGCAATTATGTCCCTTCAATGGCCCTGGTGTATGGAGAGAACACAACTCTTTAAAAAGGCTGGCGTTCCCGCTATTTCTTCAAGCGATGCGTTCTTCCGCTTTCACTGCATATCTGTTACGCCTGCCTCTCTCTCTGCATTACCAGGAGTCTGGAAAGATCTACACACAGCTGAAACGAAGGGGAGCTTTACTGTCAAGTATTTATGTTCCTTTTCCTGGCTAATCATGGCAGCATTTAACATATGGGTTTAGCTCCTCCCTCTAACCCTCAGGACAGGAAACACAAACAATCAAACAATTAAGCCTACCTTCCCCCAGTATATAAGGTACCCCAGTATCCTCCACACCTCAGTCTTTTCCTGTCCTCCTAGCCCTAGGACAGTTTTTTATTTATTTTTTCTTCCAGTTTTATCTGGATAATTTTTTTTTTTTTTTTTGCTCACCTGACCATGTTTGATATGGTCTTGTCCCTGTGGAGGTCAGCCTCCCTCCTCAGGAAGCCCAGGCACATGTAGCCCATTCTCCACGGAGTTGGGAACCCCTGGGAGCCTGGGTGGTTAGTTCCACAGGTTGTGGGAATCCTCTGGCGTCCTGTGTGTGATGCAGACCTCGATCAGACGATCAGCATGAAGGTAAGACGCTCGCGCATGCGCAATGCGTCCGACCGGACTCAGAGTGAATTTTGCCCATATCCAAAATGGCGGTTTCGCGATCTCGCGACCAAGTGAGCATGTGCAATCCTTTAAAGGGGCAGAGCGGGAAATTTGAAATGGCGGTATTTAGACTAAAAAACGCTCGTTTTCTTTCCCTTCAAAGATACAGTGCTCTAGTAGGCTGTTATTAAAGCTCTGCAGGTAAGTGAATTACTTTTTTTTACAAAGCTTCATAATGTTGGGCTGAGAATACATTATTTTTTTTTAATGTTCTTAGCCCTACAGTCAGTATGGATCCATCATCCCCTTCTGCAAAATCAACGAGATCTGCAATAGGTCATAGGTGAGCAACATTTTTATTTTTATTTTTTCTTCACGTTACTAAAAAGAGTGCATAGAGGGTACAGTCTCATGACTTCTGTGTCTTACAGCCCTCGTGACCGGTCCTGTCCCAGATCCCCATCGAGGAGAAGGGAAAAACCGGAAGCCTGCCCTGGATGTGGAGCAAGGCCTATGGATAACTGCAGGCTCTGCAGAAGATGCTTAGCCATGGTCGCAGGAGAATCTGATCGCCAGAAGTCACCGCAAGCCTCTACCTCCTCAGCCAAAGATATGGCTTACTGGATTAAACAAGCGGTGGTGGAGGGAATTGCTGAATCTCACAAGAATAAGAGATCAAGAGGTGAGACCTTCGGCATTGATTCAGATCAGTCTGAAGATGAATACAGACAGCCTTCAGCTTACCTGGATTTAGAGCAAATCTCTTCCAGTGAAGAGGAGTATATGGAACAACCTTGCTCCTTGGACTCCAAAACTATGGAGCATTTGATTATGGCTGTTAGAAGAACATTGGATTTGCCGGAAGAGGCCAAAGAATGTTCAGCTTCTGACAGACACTTTGGTGATTTGCATAAGAAAAGACCTTCCTTCCCAGTTCACAGCTCTATTAAAGAACTGATGAAGAACGAGTGGAAAATTCCCAGCAAGAGGATTACTAGTCAAGGAAGGCTTTCGAAGTTATATCCGATCAAAGAGGAGGATTCCAGAATGTGGACTACGGTTCCTAAAGTTGATGCTCCTATCATTAAGGTTGCTAAAAGATCTACGCTCCCGATTGATAGCAATGCTTCCCTTAAGGAGCCCATGGATAAGAGGATTGACGCTGATTTATCTAAAGCTTTTATGACAGCAGGTTTAGGTTGCCATCCGGCTGTATCCATTTCTGCTTTGTCTAGAGCCATGCGTTCCTGGTTGCTTGACTTGGAGGATGACATCGATAAAGGTGTTAGTAGACGTCAGTTGGCTGAATCCTTAAGAGATATCAAACTCGCCAGTGACTGGCTTTTGGAATCCTCCACTGACCTCATTAGAATTCTTTCTAAGGTTATGGCTCATTCAGTCACCGCTAGAAGGGCGCTTTGGCTGAGGTCCTGGGGGGCAGACCTTTCCTCTAAGAATAATTTATGCTCACTTCCCTTTATGGGGGAAGTGCTTTTTGGAAAACCACTGGATGAAGCTATTAAAAAAGCGGCCGAGGTTAAACAGGTTATGCTGCCACAAGATAGACGTCCTAAGAGACCTCATTTGGACCGCAGACCTTTCAGGGATCAAGGCTACTTTAGGGAAAGTAAGACCTACAGACCGGGCAGAGAATTCTCGAGGCATTCCAATTGGAAGAGCGGCCAGAATGTAAAATCCTCTAGGGGCAAGACGCAGACTTCTTCCTTTCGCCCCAACAAGCAGTTCTGAAGGTGGCTTACTCCAGGCTCCTCGAGTGGGAGCACGTCTTTCATTCTTTCAGAGGGCCTGGGAAATCATTCCAGATGCTTGGGTGAGATCCATTATCAGCGGAGGTTATCATCTGGAATTCGAAGAATATCCGCCTCCACCAAGGTTTATTTGCACAAGGCTTCCTGCCAACATCCAAAAAAGAGAGATTCTGAATCTTTATGTCTACAATCTGCTTATGGAAAAAGCCATCGTGCCTGTACCCATAAGAGAAAGATTCCAGGGTTATTATTCTCCCCTGTTTTTGGTCAAGAAGCCGGAAGGAAAATGGAGACCTATTCTAGACCTCCACCAGCTCAACCTTTATCTAAGAGTCAGAAGATTTCGCATGGAATCCATTCGCTCCATCATTCCTGTTGTTCATCACCAAGATTGGATGATATCTATAGATCTCAGGGATGCCTATTTTCATGTCCCGATCACGATCGCCCATCAAAGGTTTCTCAGATTTTGTGTCCGGAAAGAACACTTTCAATTTCAGGCCCTTCCGTTTGGTATAAGTACGGCCCCAAGGACCTTCTCGAAGGTTCTGGTCACCATCATTGCCTTGCTCAGAAAAGAAGGTGTAGCGGTGTTCCACTACCTGGACGACATCCTGGTTGTGGCCCCGGACCGGTGATTAATTTTTCAACACACACGACTAGTCCTCGACACTCTCTCTCATTTCGGCTGGCTCATCAATTACGAGAAGAGTCACTTGCATCCTTCAAGAGAACTGATATTCCTGGGAGCAAATTTCAATACAGACACGGCGATTGTATCCCTCGCACACGACAGAAAGATCGTGCTGCAAGATCGGATAAGGGACTTCAGACTGAAGACTTCAGCCTCGGCAAGAGAGTTTATGAGGCTCCTGGGGACTCTTTCCTCCACAATAGAGCTTGTCAGGTGGGCTCAGTGGAACCTTCGCCCTCTTCAGCAATTTTTTCTGGAAAATTCCAGGACCAGCTCAAGGGATTGGGAGATGCTGATTCGCATTCCTTTGGTTCTGAAACAGAAGCTCCTTTGGTGGATGTCGTGGGAAAATATCTCCCGAGGGTTCCCCCTGCGGGAAATAGATTGGGTGGTCATTACGACGGATGCCAGTCTGACAGGTTGGGGGGCACATTTAGGCAATCGATTTTTTCAAGCAAAATGGCCTCCGAAAACTCAATGCTTACCTTCCAACATCAGAGAACTAAGAGCTACTTTCCTGGCCCTTCTTCATTTTCAACATGTCATCAGGCATTGCTGGGTCAAGTTGAGAGTGGACAACAAAGCAGCTGCTGCCTACATAAACCATCAAGGCGGAACAAGGAGTGTAGCCCTGATGAGAGAAATCGTTCCCATTATGACCTGGGCTCAGAATCATGTGGAGGGCCTGTGTGCCACCTATCTTCCAGGGAAGGAGAATGTATTAGCGGATTTCCTCAGCAGACACCTGATAGAAGCTTCAGAATGGCAACTTTCCAGGAGGATCTTCACCCAGTTAGTCCAGAAGTGGGGTCTTCCCCGAGTGGACCTCATGGCGACCATTCGGAATGCGCAGGTACCATGCTTTGTGTCGAGGAGATACCATCCGAAGGCGGTTGCTCAAGATGCTCTATCCATCGATTGGGGGTTCAATCTGGCTTATGTCTTTCCTCCGATTCCCCTCATACACGCTGTTCTGAGAAAGATCTCCAAGGAACATTGCAAGGTGATAGCGGTCCTTCCCTTCTGGCCTCGTCGCCCTTGGTTTCCCCTGTTACAGAGGTTATCGATGGACCTGCCTTGGGAACTTCCAGTCTCAGAAGACCTGCTGTTTCAGGGACCAGTGTTTCATCCGGAGCCTCACAAATTCAGGCTCCATGCATGGCTATTGAGAGGAAGTCTCTAGTTGAACATGGCCTTTCGGACCAGGTTATCTCAACCCTGTTACGTTCCAGGAATCCTTCTACTTCTTCTACGTGCCATAAAGTATGGGAAGCCTTTGCACGATGGGGTAATTCCACGGTTCAAGATTTAAGTTTCCCTTCCGTATCTCAGGTTTTGGGTTTCCTACAAGCAGGCCTGGAGAGAGGCCTTCAACTTAACACGCTTAAAGTGCACTGCTCGGCTCTTTCAGCTCTTTCTGGTGTTCGTTGGGCACTAAATCCTATGGTGATTCGATTCTTCAAAGCAGTCATTAGGATTAGACCTCCTATCAAGGGATTCTCGGCTCCTTGGAATCTGCCTCTGGTTCTGCAGGCCTTGACGGAACATCCCTTCGAACCTATTGATGAAATCCCTATGCAGGTTCTTTCTCTGAAGACCCTGTTGTTGCTGGCCTTGGTATCTGCTAGGAGAATGTCAGATATTAGAGCACTGTCATCTGAGGAACCGTTCACTACCTTCTTTGATGATAGAGTTGTGCTACGGCCTAGACCGGAGTTCCTTCCTAAGGTTGTTACATCCTTCCACCTGAATCAGGAGATTGTCCTGCCGGGGTATTTTCAGGAGCCATCTTCTCCTGAAGAAGAAAGATGCCATACGCTAGACCTGAGGAGATGTCTTTCCACATATATTGGTCGCTCAGCTAATTGGAGGAAGTCTCCCCAATTGTTTGTGATACCTTGGGGTTCTCGTAAAGGTGAAGCAGCCTCTGTAGCTACCCTTCGTTCCTGGACGGTTCAGGCTATTTCTAGAGCTTACAGAGCGAAACAGGTTCCAGTTCCCAAGGACATCAAGGCACATTCCACAAGGTCCATTGCTACTTCATGGGCTGCAGAGTCAGGAGTTCCTGCAGAGAGCATCTGTAAAGCTGCCAATTGGTCATCGTTGAGGACCTTTGTACGTCACTACAGAGTGGATGTCTCTTCTCATTTGGATTCAGAGTTTGGCCTGTCGGTCTTGAACTCTTTTAAGCCTTAAGTGGATATTAAACAATTTTTGTAGCATGTCTTACCCTCCCTGAGTGGTTATTGCTTTGGGAATCCCATATGTTAAATGCTGCCATGATTAGCCAGGAATAGAGAAAATTTATTGATACTTACCGTAATTTTCTTTTCCTGGCTATTATTCATGGCAGCATTTGGTCTCCCACCCTATCTTGGTTTATTTGTCTTGTTACTGGACTGAGGTGTGGAGGATACTGGGGTACCTTATATACTGGGGGAAGGTAGGCTTAATTGTTTGATTGTTTGTGTTTCCTGTCCTGAGGGTTAGAGGGAGGAGCTAAACCCATATGTTAAATGCTGCCATGAATAATAGCCAGGAAAAGAAAATTACGGTAAGTATCAATAAATTTTCTCTAATAACACTTTCATGAATCATTAGGAACCCTCCATAATGCATTATGGGTGAGATCGGAAAAATACTCTTGCAAGGACTCTTTTTTGTATATACAGCATTTTTTGTTTTTGCATTAGTACATGTTCTCATTTATATTTTATTTTTTTACTTTTGTACCTCTCTTCCCTATTTTTCATTTTTCTTTCCATTTTTTCATTTTTTGGAGTAACTATATACCTAGTTTGGTGGATTGCAGGACAACATTCTGTTATGCCATTCTGTTATAACTGTCAGACCTTCCGGCATCCGTACTCCGGGGACTTCCGGGTAGACGGAGCGCGGCCACTCCCCCTCCTCTGACGCGGTCACTCCCAGGATACAAAGGGAGACCGCGGCAACACCTCAGTGCTGGATCAATTTGAAAGCCTCCCGCGAAAACTTCAAAGCTAAGTGTATCTGTGTTTACCTCTACTGTGTATCGGACCCGGACTGTTTATCGTTTACCTGCCTTCTCCTCTCCTCGACCACGGACTTGCCTTTGGATACTCTTTTGTCTGCAGCAACCTTACTCCTCTCTGAGAAACATCTCTCATCAAACCGGATTACCACCCCTACAAAGCTAAGTAGAACTCATCTGCCTAAACAGGAGTATTGTTATCCTGCATCTCTGCTTACCTTCTTTTGCTTCACCCTAACTAATTGTTCTGCTGCCATTTAACAATTCTACATTGGAATCTCATCTCTGTTCAGACTAATAATTGCCTCACCCTAAATCTTCTCTGCAAATCCTACTGCTGCTTAATTTTCTGACAAGGAATTAAAGAGACAGCTCAACTTGAATTTTACTTTATTTCAATTATAACAATTTAATAAACAATTTCAGTTATCTACAGTTGTGATCCATATTGTCAATAAGTGACCATTACAGATTGATCCAGCCTTCTTAATGGATCCAGTAGATCTCACTTCTGAAATCACAAGATTGAACCAAAGAGTGGATACGCTTACTCAAGGCATGCAAGACCTACAGGTCACCAATGAACGAATCCTTACTTATGTAAGGGACTTACAAACACACACTCCTCATACCGTTACACACTCGGCTAGTGATCCTGCTGTTTCCAACCCCGAAAAGTTTTCTGGAGACAGGTCCCAATACCGAGAATTTATCAATTCTTGCAAATTGTTGATTGCCTTGAAACCTAGATCATATCCCACCGAAAGATCTAAGGTTTGTTCTGTTATTTCATTTTTAAGAGGCGAACCCATGGCCTGGGCTCATTCCTTCCTGGAGAATGATGACCCCATATTGGATTCCCTGGATGAATTCTTCGAAGCCATGTCTCTCCTTTACGAGGACCCTAATAAACAAGCAACTGCAGACTTAACCATTAGAACACTGCAGCAAAGAAACAGGCCTGTCGAAGATTATATTGCTGAATTCAAACGATGGGCACCAGAAACTCAGTGGAATGACATAACACTACGTAACCAGTTCCGTATTGGGTTATCTGAAGCTGTCAAGGATGAGCTCTCCAGGACAGAACTACCTACTACACTGAATACTCTTATCCAATTGTCAATCAGCATTGACAGACGACTTAGGGAAAGAAAAGCTGAGAAGTCACTCACTAGCTCCCTATGGAAAAAACCCTTCACTTCTTCACGAGCACCAGAGAAACCTGTAACTCCCACAGAACCTATGGAAATAGGGGTTTTGAGAAGTCCTCTTACTCCAGAAGAGAGAACCAGAAGAAGACAAATGAACCTCTGCATGTACTGTGCTTCACAAGAACATGTGGTCCCAGAATGTCCTCTATTGAAACGTCCTAGAGGCGGTAAGCATGGTTCTACTACGAATGTAATGAGTGTACTTCCTCCTAAAACTACCTCTCATCTCTCCTCTGTTTCTCTCATATTACAGTGGGACAAAGAAAGGATTACCACTGATGCCATTATCGATTCCGGTGCTAATGGGGTTTTCCTGGACTCATCCTTTGTTACAAAAAATAAAATTCCTTGTGTTCAAAAACGTAATTCCGTCTCTGTCAGAGTTATTGATGGCTCCTTAATATCCTCGGGGCCCATTCGTTCTGAAACTATCCCTTTAAGAACTACTACTAATCATATCCATTCTGAATTTCTTGTTTTTGATGTTATAAATTCTCCTCTTTATCCAATTATATTAGGAATCGACTGGTTGCGGACTCACAACCCATATATTACATGGGCTCCTTTCTCTCTCACCTTTAACTCTGCATATTGTAAGGGAACATGTCTACAACACATCCCCATTCTACAAGTTACTGAAGAAACCCCCATACCTTCCATCTATTCTGAGTTCGCCGATGTATTCAGTAAAAAGGAAGCGGAGACACTTCCTCCTCATCGACCTTATGATTGTCCGATTGACCTTGTTCCTGGTGCTCCTATCCCTTTTGGACACATTTACCCTCTCTCTGAATCAGAGTTAAAAACCCTCAAAGAATACCTGGATGAGAACCTCCGTAAAGGGTTCATTAGACCTTCCTGTTCACCAGCCGCTTCCAGCATGTTTTTCGTAAGGAACAAGGATCAGACTATACGCCCAATCATCGACTACAGGTCATTAAATAAAATAACTATCAAGAATCGTTACCCTCTTCCCCTGATCAATGAGTTGATCGAAAGATTAAGAACAGCTACCATCTACACTAAACTTGACCTTCGTGGGGCATATAACCTTGTTAGAATCAAGGCCAATGATGAATGGAAAACGGCGTTCAGGACCCGATATGGCCTTTACGAATATCTTGTCATGCCCTTCGGGCTCTGTAACGCCCCTGCAACCTTTCAGCATTTCATAAACGATATCTTCAGAGATCTCCTAGATGTTTGTGTCATCATCTACTTAGATGATATTCTCATCTACTCCAACAACCTTGAGGAACACAGAAAACATGTGAGATGGGTATTATCCAGATTAAGAACACACAAATTATATGCAAAACCAGAAAAATGTATTTTTGAAGTCAATGAAATCACTTTTTTGGGATACGTTATCTCCCCTCATTCCATAAGTATGGATACCTCAAAAATAGATTGTATTGTCAATTGGTCTACTCCTGCTAATATTAAGGACTTACAACGTTTTTTGGGATTTGCCAACTTCTACAGGAAGTTCATTAAAAATTACTCCAATGTAGCTCATCCGCTTAACCTGCTCAATAGCAGTAAACGTTCCTTTGCTTGGAACGAAGAGGCTCAAGCAGCCTTTGATGAATTAAAACGGAGATTTACAAGTGCTCCCATTCTCCAACTCCCTAATCCTGATTTTCTCTACGTCATGGAAACAGATGCTTCTGACGCAGCTATCGGGGCTGTCCTTTCTCAGCAACGATCGCCTCAAGATTCTCTCCATCCAGTGGCTTTTTTCTCACGATCTATGTCTCCTGCTGAACGAAATTATCCTATAGGAGAAAAAGAATTGTTAAGTATTAAAGCAGCATTCGAAAACTGGCGACACATACTTGAAGACTCACGCACTCCTGTAATTGTTTACACTGACCACAGGAACCTTGAATATCTTCATTCGAACAAAACTCTCTCTGCCAGACAAGTAAGATGGAATCTTTTCTTTGCCCGATTCAATTTTCAAATTATTTACAGACCTGGATCCAGAAACAAAAAAGCAGATGCTCTGTCCAGAATTCAACAAGATCTTCCTGTGACTGGAATTCCCCCACCTAAAATCATAGGTATCATTTCGTCATTAATAGATGATATTAAACATCTTAAAGAAGAAGATCTTGAGCTTCCCAAACAAAAGAAACTATCAAAAAAGGACGGTCTCTACTACTTCAAAAACAGGTTATACATTCCTCCCTTGTTTAGGAATAAAATTCTCACCTTAATACATGATTCCCCTCTGGCTGGTCATCCTGGTACAAGGAAAACACTGGAGCTGTCTAAAAGATATTACTGGTGGCCTCGCCAGGACAGAACCATAGAATCTTATGTCAAAACCTGTCCAACCTGTCTGAGATCAAAATCTGACCATCATCCACCATTCGGTCAACTATTAAGCCTACCGATCCCAGAAAGACCTTGGCAGTCCATTTCAATGGATTTCTTGGTGGAACTCCCTCCTTCGCAACATCATAACACCATTCTAGTAGTGGTAGACCGTTTCACCAAAATGTCTCATTTTATTCCTTTAAGGAAATTACCCTCTTCATCTGAGCTTGCAAAAATATTCATCGACAACATAGTGAAACTCCATGGACTTCCTGAGGAAATCATTTCAGACAGGGGAACACAGTTCACCTCCAAGTTCTGGAATGAGATGTGTTCCTCTCTCAGTATTCAACGTAAATTGTCTTCAGCCTATCATCCCCAAACCAACGGACAAACAGAGAGAGTTAACCAGTGTGTTGAACAATACTTGAGGTGTTATTGCTCTCACTTACAAGATGATTGGATCACATGGTTACCAATGGCAGAATTCTCATATAACAACTCTGTACACGCTAGCAGTAAAATGACTCCATTCTTTTCAAATTACGGATTCCATCCCTCTTCGATTCCTGATCAGGGACTCCCTTCTTCTAATCCATACGTCTCCAACCACAACGCTTTCATGTCTGCCCTCTTCCTCAAGTTGCGTGATAACCTCAAAAATGCATCATCTGCTCAGAAAAAGTTTTTCGATACTGGCAGACGACCTTCCCCTGCTTACAACGTTGGTGATCTCGTATGGCTCTCTTCAAAGAACATTGTCACAAACCGTCCCTCAAAGAAACTGAGTTCTCTCTTCCTTGGCCCTTTTCGTATATTGTCTCTTATCAACGAAAACGTGGTCAGATTGAAACTTCCACCTACCATGAAACTTCATCCTGTCTTCCATGTGTCTCTGCTTAAACCACACCGCTCCGACCCTTTTCTAAGGGATGCTCTTACCACTCCTGATCCCCTTCTGGTACAAGGTGAGGAAGAATACGAGGTCCAGAGGATCCTGGATTCGCGAGTCCATCGTGGTTCCTTACAGTATCTTATCCGGTGGAAAGGCTACGGAGTTGACGAGGATTCCTGGGTGTCGTCCTCCGCGGTGCATGCTCGTCGACTCATCAACGCGTTCCATGCTCGCTACCCTTCCAGACCTCGTTGACAGCATCCGGTGGCTGCTTCTTATGGGGGGGGTTCTGTCAGACCTTCCGGCATCCGTACTCCGGGGACTTCCGGGTAGACGGAGCGCGGCCACTCCCCCTCCTCTGACGCGGTCACTCCCAGGATACAAAGGGAGACCGCGGCAACACCTCAGTGCTGGATCAATTTGAAAGCCTCCCGCGAAAACTTCAAAGCTAAGTGTATCTGTGTTTACCTCTACTGTGTATCGGACCCGGACTGTTTATCGTTTACCTGCCTTCTCCTCTCCTCGACCACGGACTTGCCTTTGGATACTCTTTTGTCTGCAGCAACCTTACTCCTCTCTGAGAAACATCTCTCATCAAACCGGATTACCACCCCTACAAAGCTAAGTAGAACTCATCTGCCTAAACAGGAGTATTGTTATCCTGCATCTCTGCTTACCTTCTTTTGCTTCACCCTAACTAATTGTTCTGCTGCCATTTAACAATTCTACATTGGAATCTCATCTCTGTTCAGACTAATAATTGCCTCACCCTAAATCTTCTCTGCAAATCCTACTGCTGCTTAATTTTCTGACAAGGAATTAAAGAGACAGCTCAACTTGAATTTTACTTTATTTCAATTATAACAATTTAATAAACAATTTCAGTTATCTACAGTTGTGATCCATATTGTCAATAAGTGACCATTACAATAACCTACAGTTGAATATGAATGCCGCAAGAAATAAAAGAAATGTGTTTTGCCTACTCACTCATGTTTTCTTTAAAAATTGTACATTACCAATTTTCCAAGGGTATGGAAACTTTTGAGCACAACTGTATATATTATTGTATTTGTTACATACATTTAATGCTTTATCTAGATAATGCTAGAAAATGTAGTGTTCATTTAAGGGTCCAATAAAAGGTAAAATCTTGTAGTTAATACAATAACACACCAAACATCAGTTCGAGCTACAGTATTATGATAATGTTTCTGCTTGAGAGGTATTCCAATATCTCACCTAAATGTTAAGCATATTATTCCTATCTTCTTAAGTTTCTTGTGTTTATTTCACTTTTATATTTTTTTCTTATTTTTTTATTCTATAACTTATGCAAGAATAAACATTTTCAATTTGGATTTACACTTCAAAGGTCAGGTAATCTATGAGGAGCAATCAGATTTTTATACAAATGATCTGCATGTTAATACTAAGACAAAAATGAAATATAGTGAAGAGACGACACATCATTATCGTCATCATTAATGTTAGTGAAGGAATTTTGCATAAAAGGCGTCCCTTTGGCATCATAAAAACTTGGTTGAGATATCTTTTATATATAGTGGTTAATCATGATAATGGTTAATTTCCATCTTTTAAACAATAAATATATTCACGGTCTGTTAACCATCAGTTGGTAAAACATTTCTGTGTTACTCTGCAATGGCTCACACTGAATCTTGTATAAATATATATTGTTCTTTTAATCTATCTATCTATCTATCTATCTATCTAATTCAAAAGCTTTCAGCTAATTTCAGCTGTTTGCAATAAACAAATCAAACAAAAGTTCACTGACAGGTTCCTGAACCTCATTCATGTTATCCTTGCATTTGGTATATAAATCTACTGAACACCGACCACCCCCTGGCTCATTAACTACAAAGAAACTACAGGATTAAGTGCTCCCTCCGTGTGGCCGCTGTTCGTATAACCAAACGCCACATGCTGGAGAAAATGGTGACCATCTTGTCGCATGAACGCAGGCAGAGGGACTTGATCATCGATTGTCTGGAACTCTAAGTCGGACACTCGACCACGCGAACACAGATGAAGCCAAACGAAATCATGCTTCTTTACGCGACAAGCAAGGAGAGCTCAGTTTGGTAGGTTTGTTCGTACGAACAAGACGAATAAACGCTATCTATGAGCCAGGGGAACAATCTGTCTTTTTGGTCAGTTTGGAACTCCCGAAATTGACCGCCGCTACCACTAAAACTATGGAACTGATTTGGGCAGATGCCTCATGAGCGGTCGGTCAAAACTTTACCCCGGTGGCAATTCGACTGTATTCATGGAATCGTGGGATCTGAGCGCTATTTGGACAACTTGAGTGCTCAGATCCAGGCTATCCGGGGATATAATATTTATGGGGTATCCTATATGTTTATTATGTATTTTTATGTGGTTTAATATTTTATGTCATTTATGCCTAGTCATGCTGACACTGGAATTTGTGGACATTTTGCGGGAGTGTTCTGGGCTTGGTTTACTGCATCCTTGTTTTATATATAAGTGGGCCATTTGGCCATGACTACACACATTTGTTTCTACCCTTCATCAAGTCTAGGCTGATGTTTGGGGAACTGGGAGCTAAAATCACTATTGCGCTTGGGACTCGGGAGATTTATAACGCATATACTCAGCCGGATTATAGGGGATCTATCTATCTATCTAGCTTGGATTTGCATCCTGGGACACTTCCTGGAAAGCTGTTTTTGTTAACTGCACTGCAGGACTATATTGCAAAGTGAGACGAAACAGTGCTCTAGATACTCATCACATAAACTGATTATCATAGGTGAAAAATTAGTCTCTGTAGAAAGGATTCGGGTCACATTTAAATGCTCAAATCTATGTGAATGCCTCCACAAGTCATACCAATAGACGTTGCATGTATATATTATGTCTCACCTGCCTACTCCAGCAATATTCATCTTTTGAACCAATATATCACATGCCAAAAATTGCCAACTCTTCCCTGTTTCCCTTCCAAATGCAGCTCTGGCAACACGACTGTAGGTTGGTGTGTGCCCTTCACCACAGATTTATGGAGAGCTCCTAGTGACTAGCATGCATTCCTCTTCTTGACTGCAAACTGGTGGCAGCTTTCAGTGGTGGGGCAGTGTGGGGGCAGTGGAGGAGGCCAAACCTTACCAGCATGATCTCTATGCTACATGCTGAAGTGATGCATGACAAGCACACTTTAGTAAACATATAGCATCAACCAGATGAATAATGTCACATTAGATATTCTGAATGTTAATTGCTTTTTTCAAAGATCCCCATTTTATAATTTTAACCCCTTAAGGACACATGAAATGTGTAACATGTCATGACTCGCTTTTATTCCAGAAGTTTTGTCCTTAAGGGGTTAAAGAGCTTTAGAATATGTTGGCGCTATATAAACGCTAATAATAATAATGTCCATTGACCACTCTACAAAGTTAGAAAGTGTTTTCTGTTACAAGGGACATTCTAAATACCCAACACTCACATAAAAAACAGTTTAACTTTCTCCTGCTGCTTCAGCTCTGCCTTTTTTGCAAATGCCTCTGATAGCTTAGCCCAGCCTGCCTTTCAGTGCCTATTACCTTGCATTGCCTGTTACCTCCACACACACACAGTTGATATAAACTGATATTGAACTGTTTTTTTTTCACACAGGGAAGGACAGTCACTGATGCTAAAGAGTGGATGTGTGTGAAAGCTTTGTAGTTGTCGGGGTAGAAAAGGTGATTGAATGGTCAGTTGCCCACTGAATTTTTCCTTTCCTTTTTGGATAAATCCCCTATTTTGAACATTTATTCCCCAACAAATCCAGCTGAAGCACACAGCAGCATGAAAAAAAAATCTGCTGACCACCAACTTCTTTTTTATGCCGAAGTGTTGTGGAAGAACCAGCATATTTATCCCTGCACAAGTTTATAATTGACTAGCATATTCTGAAGAATGAAATCATTTTTTTTGTAACAGTGATTCTTAACCTTTTTGTTTTTTTGAATAAGGACCTAATTATGTGCATGCTTTGAGTTGGTGATCCATTGTTCAGTTGTAATGTATTAAATAAATTCTGAAAAAGAACTTCTTTAGACTGATCCCTACATTCAAGAAGTCCCCGTGGATCTAAGGAAGCAGTGCTGTTATAGTAAAGAATTTTTTTGTTTACTACTGAAATAAAAAAAACAGAACGAAAGAATAGGTAGCGGGTAACAGACCTAGTCCCAAACCCAGATGGAACAGTCACCAGTACTGAACCAAATGGGGCAGTCCCAGTCTGGCTCCGCTTAGCCTATTGTACCGCAGGGAGACTCCAGGGGTCTCCAGGGGCTTAACCCCTAAACTATATAAATGCCAAACAGACAGAAGCAAATGCTCAAGGTCTCAAAACTTAAAAAAGTAAATGAGACCCTAGGCATACCTGGATATACGTATAGAGTTTAGGAAAAATAATATACACAAATACTGGAGGCTGGATCCCCCTAGCCAGGGAGGACAGTGCTACAAGGTAAGTAGGTAATTAAATAAATCAAAATAAATAAAAAAACAAAAAAACCCAAATGAATGAAGTATATACCGCTAGTACACTCTCTACTGTCTAATGGATCTGGGATATAGTCAGAAGAAAGAGGACTATTGTGGGATAGAGGGACATAAAAAAATAAAAAATCCTTTAATGTTAATAATCAATGAATATATCCATATCCCTGCCTCTGATGTTTACCCAGCCATACAGAGTTAATGAGTAGATAAATAAATCAAAATAGAACAAAATAAATGAAGTATATACAACTAATCCGGTCTCTACTGTCTAATGGATCTGGGATATAGTCAGAAGAAAGAGGACTATTGTGGGATAGAGGGACATAAAAAAATAAAAAATCCTTTAATGTTAATAATCAATGAATATATCCATATCCCTGCCTCTGATGTTTACCCAGCCATACAGAGTTAATGAGTAGATAAATAAATCAAAATAGAACAAAATAAATGAAGTATATACAACTAATCCGGTCTCTACTGTCTAATGGATCTGGGATATAGTCCAAAGAAAGAGGGCTATTATGGGGTAGAGGGACAGAACATAAATAAACATCCTTTAAAGTAAATAGTCAATACATATATCCATATCCCTGTCCCTGGTGCTTACCCAGCCATGTATATAAAGCCATAGCCTGCTCAACAGTTAGTGCTTAGACCTAATTCGTAATCTATATAGTATAGGTCCTCAGCTCTCAGATGCAGATACAGTTAGTCAAAACAAAAACAAATCAAAAGAACAATAATAGTCAGACTGTATCACAGAGATGCTGCAAGCAGGAAATAAAGCAATAAAGTGAGAGAAGCGTAGGATAGAATAGGGGGTCAGTACTAAATGTACTTGACAAATGTAGTTATAAAGCCTCTCTCCCTTTTCAGCTAGCTAGATAGACATAGTAGAGAAAGAAAGAAAATCAAAAAACGGTGATACAGAGCATAATCAAAAAATGCTCCACACCCAGAGTGTTTAGTCAGTGCCCATGTGAGAAACACAAAAAATATAAATGCTAAAAGCGCCCAACGCGCGTTTCGGTGCCTATGTCATGCACCAAAAGTTTGTGGTCACTAACCTCCCTTAAGTATGCAATATGCCCAGATATTGGCCAATTGGCCGGTCAGAGAGGATATCCCTCAGGTGTTGCAGAGTTACCTCAATCTAGCCACTCATTTCCGGTATTCCATGTAGGGTGGGGTGTCATGTGACCTCTCTCACCACGGACCGGATTGGTGAGATTAAAGGCTCCTCTGATTGGTTCAAACGCCCCATGTGACTCCTTTGATCGGCAGGTAGTGTGTGGATGTATACCACACCCCCTTCAAAGTCTTTGAATGATCCGACGATCGTGTCCACTATGTGGATAGATAGTAGAAGGACTACCAGTCCTAGGACTCTCAGGCAATCGCCCACCTAAATGCCATATACAAACTAAACAGTCGGCAGACCAGCGTATAGCCTACCTGACTATCTGTTAAGTTAGGTCCTATATGACCATATTGCACTGTATCCACCAACTCCTACAAATCTCAGCCAGCCATTAAATGTTAAGTTTAGACAGACTCTAGGTGCTTATACTTATATGTATAGAGTGTAGCCATTAGTCTCACACTATATCAGTGGTAATAAAAGAACCACAGGGTACCATAATCCCTGATAGGCTCTAGTCGCATAGAGACATATACATAGCCCTGGCTAGATGAACAATTCAAGATTCGGGGGTATGGGGTATCTCATATATATATATAAACAGGCTTCATAGGGTAAATAGACCTCCGGATATGCATCTAATGTATTGGAGGAACCATATTATCTGGGAAGCAATTATGGCAGATTCTACAGTGCAATCTCTTAGGTGTGATTGCGGTTCCGCTGTAATTAAAGGGACAGAGTCTTAAGTAGAGGTAGGGCGGTAGAGGCAGGACGAATTTATTCAGCCCAATAGTGTAAAGTCACTTGAGGTTTTTTGAGGTAACGTAAGGGTATGGGCTGTTTTAGAGGGGATCAACAGCATCCAAACAAATAACAAAAATAAACAATAAAAGGATCAAAAAAACTATACTAGAATGTAAAGCGTGTATGAGGCATATCTTGAATATTTACATGATAACATTATTTACATTAATTACAAACATGGGAGCTAAGAATGTTAATCCGCGATAAATGAGGTGTATGAAAAACCCTCGTTGAGACCAAGGGGTGAGAGTGTCTTGAGTTTATAGATCCAGAAACTCTCTCTTTGTAAGAGTTTTTTATCCAGATCCCCCCCCCTTGGTCCCAACGTAACCCTTTCCAAACCACAGAACCTGATCCCATCTGAGGAACCCCTGTGATGCAGTTTGAGGTGTTTGGAGACTGGTGTGTCTATCAGTCTCCTTGGATTCACTGAGTTCACATGTTCTCTTATTCTTACTTTCAACATCCGAGAGGTTTTACCTACGTAGAGTTTATTACAGGAGCATGTGAGTAGATAGACGACACCTTTTGTCTGACAATTAAAAAAGGTTTTCACCTTAAACTCCTGGGAATTAGATGAGTCTGTAAAGGTTTTGGACGGACGACGTATGAAGTGACAGGCCTTGCACCTCCCACACTGGTAGGTGCCTACCACTGAGGACTTAAGCCAGGTGGAATTCTGAGGGGTACTTTTCAGGTGGCTAGGGACTAATAAATCTTTTAAGTTTTGTCCTCGTCTTGCGGTGACAGAAGCATGGGGGGTGATTACTTTATGTATATGTGGGTCTTGGTGCAGGAGGGGCCAATATCTTTCCAGGATCTTAATGATATGGTTCCAGCCTGCGTCATAACTCCCAATGCACCTAATCACATCCTGAGCTGTTTTACAACTGCTGTCCTCTGAAAGTAACTCGTTTCGATCTACCAGTAACGCCCGTTTGTACGCATACTTGATGCATTTATTCGGGTACCCTTTCTGTTTGAACTGGCTCCGAAGTGTCTTAGCCTTAAGCTTAAAGTCCTCCAAGTTGGAGCAGTTCCGTCGAAGGCGTAAGTATTGTCCAATTGGTATCCCTCTTTTTAGGGATGGGGGATGATAGCTCTCCCAGTTAAGTAGGTTATTTGTAGATGTGGGTTTTCTGAATAACGTAGAGATAAGATGACCATCTTCTGTCATTGTGATGGTTATATCCAGAAAATTGATTTTTTTGCCCCCTACTTCACTCGTTAATTTCAAGTTGATATCATTTAGGTTCAGGGTCCTCACAAAGTCATGGAAGAGGTCAATGGTGTCCGTCCAAATCAGTAGGACGTCATCAATGTATCTCTTCCAGACTTTGATATGTTGGGTATATTTCTGCATCTGGGTGTTGAAAACCATAGTTCTTTCCCACCACCCTAGGTGGAGATTGGCATATGAGGGGGCACATGCCGTCCCCATAGCCGTCCCCCTAAGTTGGTGGTAATATTTGCCCTGGAACATGAAAAAATTATGCGTCAAGATGAATTGCATTAAATCATGTACCAGGCGATTATGAGGTAACGAAGCTCGTGGTTGTTCATCCAGAAAGGCCTGGATGTGTTTAAGGCCCACTTCATGTGGTATAGAAAAAAAAGAGGGATACCAATTGGACAATACTTACGCCTTCGACGGAACTGCTCCAACTTGGAGGACTTTAAGCTGAAGGCTAAGACACTTCGGAGCCAGTTCAAACAGAAAGGGTACCCGAATAAATGCATCAAGTATGCGTACAAACGGGCGTTACTGGTAGATCGAAACGAGTTACTTTCAGAGGACAGCAGTTGTAAAACAGCTCAGGATGTGATTAGGTGCATTGGGAGTTATGACGCAGGCTGGAACCATATCATTAAGATCCTGGAAAGATATTGGCCCCTCCTGCACCAAGACCCACATATACATAAAGTAATAACCCCCCATGCTTCTGTCACCGCAAGACGAGGACAAAACTTAAAAGATTTATTAGTCCCTAGCCACCTGAAAAGTACCCCTCAGAATTCCACCTGGCTTAAGTCCTCAGTGGTAGGCACCTACCAGTGTGGGAGGTGCAAGGCCTGTCACTTCATACGTCGTCCGTCCAAAACCTTTACAGACTCATCTAATTCCCAGGAGTTTAAGGTGAAAACCTTTTTTAATTGTCAGACAAAAGGTGTCGTCTATCTACTCACATGCTCCTGTAATAAACTCTACGTAGGTAAAACCTCTCGGATGTTGAAAGTAAGAATAAGAGAACATGTGAACTCAGTGAATCCAAGGAGACTGATAGACATACCAGTCTCCAAACACCTCAAACTGCATCACAGGGGTTCCTCAGATGGGATCAGGTTCTGTGGTTTGGAAAGGGTTACGTTGGGACCAAGGGGGGGGGATCTGGATAAAAAACTCTTACAAAGAGAGAGTTTCTGGATCTATAAACTCAAGACACTCTCACCCCTTGGTCTCAACGAGGGTTTTTCATACACCTCATTTATCGCGGATTAACATTCTTAGCTCCCATGTTTGTAATTAATGTAAATAATGTTATCATGTAAATATTCAAGATATGCCTCATACACGCTTTACATTCTAGTATAGTTTTTTTGATCCTTTTATTGTTTATTTTTGTTATTTGTTTGGATGCTGTTGATCCCCTCTAAAACAGCCCATACCCTTACGTTACCTCAAAAAACCTCAAGTGACTTTACACTATTGGGCTGAATAAATTCGTCCTGCCTCTACCGCCCTACCTCTACTTAAGACTCTGTCCCTTTAATTACAGCGGAACCGCAATCACACCTAAGAGATTGCACTGTAGAATCTGCCATAATTGCTTCCCAGATAATATGGTTCCTCCAATACATTAGATGCATATCCGGAGGTCTATTTACCCTATGAAGCCTGTTTATATATATATATGAGATACCCCATACCCCCGAATCTTGAATTGTTCATCTAGCCAGGGCTATGTATATGTCTCTATGCGACTAGAGCCTATCAGGGATTATGGTACCCTGTGGTTCTTTTATTACCACTGATATAGTGTGAGACTAATGGCTACACTCTATACATATAAGTATAAGCACCTAGAGTCTGTCTAAACTTAACATTTAATGGCTGGCTGAGATTTGTAGGAGTTGGTGGATACAGTGCAATATGGTCATATAGGACCTAACTTAACAGATAGTCAGGTAGGCTATACGCTGGTCTGCCGACTGTTTAGTTTGTATATGGCATTTAGGTGGGCGATTGCCTGAGAGTCCTAGGACTGGTAGTCCTTCTACTTCTACACGATCGTCGGATCATTCAAAGACTTTGAAGGGGGTGTGGTATACATCCACACACTACCTGCCGATCAAAGGAGTCACATGGGGCGTTTGAACCAATCAGAGGAGCCTTTAATCTCACCAATCCGGTCCGTGGTGAGAGAGGTCACATGACACCCCACCCTACATGGAATACCGGAAATGAGTGGCTAGATTGAGGTAACTCTGCAACACCTGAGGGATATCCTCTCTGACCGGCCAATTGGCCAATATCTGGGCATATTGCATACTTAAGGGAGGTTAGTGACCACAAACTTTTGGTCCCTGACGAAGGTGCATGACATAGGCACCGAAACGCGCGTTGGGCGCTTTTAGCATTTATATTTTTTGTGTTTCTCACATGGGCACTGACTAAACACTCTGGGTGTGGAGCATTTTTTGATTATGCTCTGTATCACCGTTTTTTGATTTTCTTTCTTTCTCTACTATGTCTATCTAGCTAGCTGAAAAGGGAGAGAGGCTTTATAACTACATTTGTCAAGTACATTTAGTACTGACCCCCTATTCTATCCTACGCTTCTCTCACTTTATTGCTTTATTTCCTGCTTGCAGCATCTCTGTGATACAGTCTGACTATTATTGTTC
This sequence comes from Pelobates fuscus, assembly GCF_036172605.1. Lineage (NCBI taxonomy): Eukaryota > Metazoa > Chordata > Amphibia > Anura > Pelobatidae > Pelobates > Pelobates fuscus. The sequence continues at coordinate 332,221,475 of NC_086319.1, forward strand.
TTTTGATTTGTTTTTGTTTTGACTAACTGTATCTGCATCTGAGAGCTGAGGACCTATACTATATAGATTACGAATTAGGTCTAAGCACTAACTGTTGAGCAGGCTATGGCTTTATATACATGGCTGGGTAAGCACCAGGGACAGGGATATGGATATATGTATTGACTATTTACTTTAAAGGATGTTTATTTATGTTCTGTCCCTCTACCCCATAATAGCCCTCTTTCTTTGGACTATATCCCAGATCCATTAGACAGTAGAGACCGGATTAGTTGTATATACTTCATTTATTTTGTTCTATTTTGATTTATTTATCTACTCATTAACTCTGTATGGCTGGGTAAACATCAGAGGCAGGGATATGGATATATTCATTGATTATTAACATTAAAGGATTTTTTATTTTTTTATGTCCCTCTATCCCACAATAGTCCTCTTTCTTCTGACTATATCCCAGATCCATTAGACAGTAGAGAGTGTACTAGCTGTATATACTTCATTCATTTGGTTTTTTTTGTTTTTTTATTTATTTTGATTTATTTAATTACCTACTTACCTTGTAGCACTGTCCTCCCTGGCTAGGGGGATCCAGCCTCCAGTACTACTGAAATAGCAGAGGAATCAAATTTTGGTTAATGGAACATTTCAATTTCTAAATCTTTCTTTTATTGAGGCACTTGTGGGGGGTACAGAATAGAAAAAAGGGGGAAATGCATGGGTAGTCATCCAAGGGTGATTAGTACAGCAAAAACAGTGTGCATTACATTTCCAGAGTGGTATTGCCTCATTTTTTATGTTTTTATGAGTCGGTAAACGGGAACACAATTTAAACAGGTTAACAGTAGATGCTATAAGACAGGTGTGACCTTATCAACATGAGCAGTTATACAGGAACGTACAGGCTGAATGACCTGAGCTAGGGTTGATCTGTTAAAGCTACATAAAAACCTATCGGCACGAGGCCTAGTGCTGGTGCTGGTTGCCTGGCATGCAAATTAGGTTACCTTGCTGGTCTGCCTGGGCCCAACGATCTAAACATTTCAATGGTGCTTAATGTGTGACTGATAGGGTTGTGCGTTTTAAAAGATACAGTTTAGTGCCTCCTGGTGCCAATCAAGTGTATTTCGATTAATATCAGCATTTAATGAAAGGCAGACGTGTTAAACAGGACAAGGCATAGCAAAGCTCTACCAGAGAGGGTATATGCAAAATGTGAGTTAAGTTATCTGTGTTTGAGTAAGGAGCTTGGTGTGTTACAATAGACAAGCTTATCTCGCAGCAGTGGAATGGTTTATGTTAGTAAGGTAGTAGGTGTTACGGCAAACGCTTACAGTACTCAGCCGAGTAGTATGTAGTGAAACTTGGCGTGGCATGTATTGAGCAAGCTATGAAGTGTCAGTATGTTAACAGTAGTGGTGGACATATTAGGCTATACATGTATACAGTCTCGTGGGTCAGCTAGCTAAACACTATATGAACCTTCCATCAATAGGGGCTGTATTTTAACGGCAGTCCACTGAAAGAATACTATCAATACAGGTATGCGCTAAAGATTGCCCAGAAAGTCACTAGATCACCCATTTTAATGTTGGACCCAACTCCAGCAGGGTGTGGGTCACAGATAATGCCAGGGGAGTGGAGAAGTGAGGGTATCGGCAAAGTGTAAGGCCCCCCAGGCGTATACTTCACCGCTCTTCAGCTGGGACATGCTCGCGGTTCGTTCGCAGGGCACGTCTGCCGCAGGTCTCGGCGTCGAGTGCTTCATCCGATACCCAGTGCTGGAATGTCCCGGGATTCAGCTGCAGTAGCCCCGTCACTGGGCATCTCCTGGAGCAGCGGTTGTGGGTGTTGTGGTGTGGGGGAGGATTGCGTGCGGTGGAGGGTTGCTCCCCCGCTCCAGGTCTCGTGCAGGGTCGACACCCTGTGGCCACAGACTCGGGTCCTGCTCGGGGCCGGGTCTCTCCCATTCTGGGCGCAGCGAAGGGTCCTGGTGGTCTTCCGCCGCCGGCGGCGGGTAACCCTCCTGCGAGGTGGCTTGTGTCTTGGAGGTAGTCTCCTGTTGACCCCTTGCCTGGAAGGGTGCTCAGTCCGCTGGTGTGGGGCTGCCTTGCCCGGGGTCTGCCCTTCTTGCCACATGCTCTCCTCCAGTTCCATCACCTTGTAATTAGTTATAAGATGTTGGGCTTGTCTCTGCTCCAGTCGTGCCCAGAAGCTACGGAACAGAAGGTCTAAGCGCTCGTGTAGGGGCTGGGTGTGGTCAGGCTCAGCAGCGTGGTCTGCAGGCGCCATGTTGCTAGGCCCCGTGTTGCCCTCATGCATTCTGCCTTCAGCCTCCGATAGTCCACATGTCATGCTTAAGCGGACCGGGATAACCCCCACCGGTCCATTGGGGGGGGGACAGGGGTTCCGTGTAGAGTCCACACAGGGTCGTGGCGGCGGGAGAGCGGCCGTCTCTCCCATGGCGCCCTCGCCTCATGGTTTCAGGCAGTTAGCGGATCGCACGGTTCTGGACCCCGTCATGCTTGGTGTCTGCGGGTTCATCTCGGGCTTCCCCGGCGGTATGTGGCCCCCAGGGACCTTCAATCTGTCCTGTTCAGGCTAAAATGGTCAGTATTGTCGTTTTGCTCGGGAGCCTCTGCAACCTGCGACCGCTCCGTTCAGTAGTCAGGCCCCGCCCCCTTCAATTTGAAAAATGTATGTAGAAAGTATATAGTAACTGCCCTACATATTTATTTATTTTCAGATTATATTTAGCTCTTTCTTTTTAAATAAAAAAAAGTTGTAAAAAAATAAGATAAACTTACCTCCATTCCATCTCTTAGATAGTCTCCTCTCTGCACCCTGATCCATCCACCACTGTTGGATCATCACTTATGATGATCTCCGTATATTCAAATGCTTCAGCACTGCAATCACTGAGCTCTGCCAGTCCAGTGTTTATCATAAAAAAAACTGAATCCTATACTTCTCTATGAGAAGCATTCACTTCTACTTTGAACTATAGTTCATAGCAAGCAAGACAGGAAACCAGCTCAGCTATCTGATTGACAGCTGGGAGTTGTGAGTAATATGATTTATTGTAAGGTGTAAGGTGTAACTTTTATAAAATAAGCTTGAGGAGCAGGCCATTAAGCAAGCTGTAGTACTTTACGTGTGTGTAGTGTTCGTTTACGATCCACATTCTTGTATCATTATCAGGGAGAAAGATAAATAAGTTAAATGTTATGTTTAAAAAAAATCTATGAAACTATCTACAATGCGGTCTTTCTTTCTCGCTAATATAACTAATGTATATAAATGGATATAAATTGTATCTTTTTATGTAAAACAATGATAATTTCTATCCAAACAACTGCATTTCTTCCTAGCTGATGACATGTTAATACATTCTTTTTACATGGTAATTGTTGAAAGTGATATTTAACTTGCGCATTTTAAGCAATACTTTTCAAGGGAAAATAATTGTATTTATTTACTATTTCCATTTTTTGGTAGTAATGTGTAAATGAGAAAAATAAGGCAAAAGTACCATTATTGCACAGATATATAGTGCCAAAAGATTCCATGACGCTTTACAATATTTAACTATAAACAATTGCAAGAAAACTTACAGGAACGATAGGTTGAAGAAGACAAATGAGCTTACAGTCTATAGGAGGTGTGGTATAAAACACATTAGGATAGGAAATAACAATGAAATAAGGTGGGAGTGAATCAGAGCTGAAGGAGAGAGTAGAGTGCTGCATTTTAAAGGACCACTATAGGCACCCAGACCTCTTCAGCTCAATGAAGTGGTCTGGGTGCCAGGTCCATCTAGGTTTAACCCTGCCTGGTGTAAACATAGCAGTTTCATGCACATTCAGCCAATGACGGCAGAAGAAGGAGGAGATTCCCGAGGGAGCATGGCGCTGGAGAAAGGTAAGTGATTACCTCTTCCTTACCGTAGAGCCCGGCGGGAGGGGGACCCAGTGGGTGAGAAGGGACCCAAGGACCCTATAGGGCCAGGAAAACGAGCATGTTTTCCTGGCACTATAGTGGTCCTTTAAGAGAGATCAAGAGACATGTATGTGAGATAGAGGTTACTCTGGGAGGCAATAAGCTTTCCTAAAGAGATGGGTTTTAAAGCACTTCTTAAACAATTAAAGAAGTCTGATGGCTGTAGGCAGGCTATTCCGAGAAGTCCAGCAAGCATGAGTTGGCCATATGGGTGCGAGCAAAGGACAGGAGAAGGTCATGGGTAGAGCGGAGAGACTGAGAAGGGGCATACCTATGGATCTGTGAAGTGATATAAGAGGGGCTAGAATTGTTCAATGCTTTATAGGTTAGTTAGAATAGAGATTGTATAGGTGTACAAAGTTTTCTAACAGCAAACTTGCAATTGCATTTCTGCATATGTCAACAAATTCCTAATGCTTGTACATTAACAGTTTAGCTTTCAATATCCTGATCTGCAAAAAATAAATCTGATAAAATAACTTCTTTAGTCAAAATAATCCATATGTGTATATATATATATATATTAAAGAAAATTTCACTAGATATTAATATAGTGAAATTTTCTTTAAAGTCTCTTGTCAGACATTTCTGTTATTAAACCGGCCCCTTAAGAGCACTTAGTACAGCCTCTTTATATATTTTTATCATGTAAATTTTGTAGCCTGAGGAAGTCTATATTTCTTTAAAACCAATACTCAAAATTGCACCATATAATAAAAGTTAGGCAAATTGTATTTTTTATCAAGCAAATTGATATCTCGTTTTATGCATGCCAATATTTTACTAGTCTTTTCAGCTGCTGGCTGACTCTGCACATGGTTACCAAGTTTGATGTCCCTAATTATTCCCATGTCTTTCTCATTTAACAATATATCTGACCCTAACCACACTTAGAGTATGCTGTATGTTAAGTGATTATTTATCTTCCCAAATTACCTAACTTTGTGCTTATGTGTGCTGAACTCACTGGACCTTTGCCTCCCCAATCCCCTTATTTGCCCAATTCCTTCTGAAGAGAAATAGTTATTGATTGAAGTTGTTATAGAGCCATAAAATATTATTTGCAATTCATAGTATGCAAACATTCAACAGATGCGCTAAATACCGAACAATACATATCTTTCTTACATATTATACCCTTAAGGACGCTAAAAATAAACTTTCCATCTTGGTAGTTCTAGCCTTATATATGTATAACTCAAAATTTCCATCATTTACTAAAATCAACCCCAGATCACTGCAATCGCAGCAGTTATGGGGTTAATGCTTTTGCAGTGTACCTCGATGTCTGAGGCAGACAGGCAGAAGCCAATCACACTTCCCCTAGCACATGTGATCACTCTGACAGCCAATCAAAATGGTCACCTGTGCTGCAGAGACTTCTGACCCGCCTCCCTCAACTTCTGTGTTCAATTTTAAGTGGAAAAAGCTGAATCAGCGCTGATCTACTGCTCTCTGTGGAGAAAAATGTGTTAAGTTAAAATCCCCCACAACTCCTTTCTTATAAAATGTAACCCCTTCCCTGCCCTTTGATCACTGCTTGCAGTGATCACACTACAGATTACAGTATTTTACAGATATTTGAATTATTTTTTTAAAACCCTGAGTGTTAACTTTTATTTATTTTTTTAACGCTCAGGGGTTACATCTATTTCATGGGTTATTTAAATATGTTTAAATTATATTATTTACTAAGCTAGGGTGGGTGGAAGTTAGTGGGACATTGGGGAGTTGCTGTTAGGCTAGTTAGGGGTTAGAAATTAAAGGATCACTATAGGGTCAGGAACACAAACATGTATTCCTGACCCTATATTGTTAAAACCACCATCTAGCCCCCCTGGGCCCATCATGCCTCCATAAATATAGCAAAATCTTACTGCATTCAAGCCAGAAGCTGTAACTTTGCATGCTGTTTGCCTAAAAAAAAAGCTGTCTGCTGACATCATCAGAAGAGGTAGCCTGATCCAATCACAATGCTTCCCCATAGGATTGGCTGAGACTGACAAAGAGGCAGATCAGGGGCAGAGCCAGCATGATTCAAACACAGCCCTGGCCAATCAGCATCTCCTTATAGAGATTAATTGAATCAATGAATCTCTATGAGGAAAGTTCAGTGTCTGCATGCAGAGGGAGGAGACACTGAATGTTTGGATGCATTTTAGGCAGCCATGGCCCAGGAAGGATCTCTAACAGCCATCTAGGGAGTGGCCAGTGAAGTTATCACTAGGCTGTAATGTAAACACTGCTTTTTCTCTGAAAATACAGTGTTTACAGCAAAAAGCCTGAAGGTAATGATTCAATAAGCTATAGTTGTTCTGGTGACTATAGTGTCCCTTTAACTCCTTAAGGACCAAACTTCTGGAATAAAAGGGAATCATGACATGTCACACATGTCATGTGTCCTTAAGGGGTTAAAAATGTTTCAAAAAGTAAAAAGTAAAAAAAAAAAATTTTAAAAAGGGAAAAACATGCTTATTACTATTACACTTTGTACAAACGAGCCAGCATAACAATTCAATGTTGGAAAAAATCTGAAATGGCTGTGTCTGAAATGTGCCCCTTGTGATAAAAAATAAATGAGAATGTATAGCTTCTGAAGCTGTGTCCTTAAGTGTTCTGGAAGGGAAACAAAAACGTAGTCTGGACTGGATGAATTAAGAACATGAATCAAAAGCTTAAATATTACAACTAAATTTTTACTAAATAGCAATTCAAACTAAGAAAAAGGTTTTTCACAGCCTGTGTTTTGAAATATTCCAGTTGCAGATATTAGTTGTTTGTCAACTATTTATCACATTGTATACTCATTTCTAGTAGCTAACGTCTGTAACAGAGCGTTCCTACACTGTAGTGTGATATACTAATACTGATGGGATACCTTAATTGCCCTACATACCTAAGTGTGATTTATGTGATGTGCCCCTTGATATACGGTAATTTAGTCAATATTGTAAGGAATCCTATACTTACCTTGGCGATCTGTCGATCAGCTGTTTCTGTGATTGGGCGGACAGCCTCCTCCGATCATCCTGTCCAATCTGGTAATATCCTGGATGCCGGCCGCTGTGTGCATGCCCCTTTTATGACATGGCACATGTGTGCCGATGCCTGATGATGGGCAATACTGAGGGCGGGATTTACAGACACCCTCTCACGTTTTGGCTAAATGTGTTTTTATATGTTTGGGGGCGTGATTGATGTAGTCACGCCCCCAAACATATAAAAACACATTTAGCCAGTGTTTCAGTGCCCTGTTGAGGTTCCTAGTTTACTATTTTCCCAATAGTGCATTTCTTACTGGTTTCGTGCTATTTTGTTATTGATTTGGCTTTTCCCTAACTACTCTGCTTTCTGGTTCCCTTGACTCATTTTGGTTATTCTTTGGCTCCCTTTGACTTAGGCTTATTTGACTATTCTGTTTTTATCACTTATTAGCCTAGCCATTCTAAGGACCGGATTCTGCATGTTGGGTTATCTATTTGGGACCTACAAATGTGACCTATAAATCGAGTTCTACACTTGGTATATTTTAACACAGTTTGGGTAACACATTTACTGTTTTGTAACTGTGGCGAAAGTAACCTCGCCACTGGGTTTTGGAGAGGCCTGCTTGCCAGCCTCTTGCCCTGTGACTATGGCCCCTGGGGTGTATTGCCCTTTAAAGATACTATTTTTGCATATTGGGACTTAGCACAATGTCCCTTTCAAACATGTGGCGGCGGGCATTTTAAATTGTCCAGCAGTGTTTTGTCGTCAAGTGTATGGAACTGTTTTGGGCATGGGACCATGTGCACGGTGGGGCAAAAATAAGACTTCCAGAAAAATTCCTGGACCCCTGAACCGATCTGGGTGAATTTTGGATATGTTGTTCACCCAGATCGGTGCTATCATGGGGATATGTTGTATTTTGGGGTATTTTTTTGGGTTTGTAAAAATGTATGTTTTTTTCTGCTTAGAGTTAATTGAGTTAGTCCATTGTTTTTGTTAATTGTATCACAGGCAGAGGGAAGGGTTTGTGTACATTATCTGGGAGTGTCTAACTGTACAATACTGTTCTGATTGGCTTTGTGACTTCGCGTCCTGTGCTTCACAAGGTCCACCTGGCTGGTAACCTTGTGGAGAAAACTGTATAAAAGACAATAAATCTTCAGATGTGAGTTGTGAGTTCCTGTTTTACCCTCAACATAGAGCCTCACCTCATGTGTGGCTGCATCTACACTGGAGGATTGCTATACTCTGTATACTCCCCTGGGCTATAATCACTAAACTCTTTTAAGAGCTTGTTCCTTTTACTCTCTCTTGGAGGAGACATTCACCCACTGGAACCTGGAGCCTTGTCGTAGGTCCAGGGTGGGTAGAGGACGGCAAGTTCCCAGCCAAGCTGCGGCAGTTCGTAATATCTGCAGTGCTTATGGTGTCTGGTGCGGTGCTGATGGTCCTTGGTAAGCACTAGGATGATCAATTTATGGAGGGCCCATCACAGTAACCTCATTTTGTTTTATAGATTTTTCTTGGTTGGTTTTAATTGTTATTTATTGAAGGTTAAATGAACACTATAGTCACCAGAACAAATACAGCTTATTGTAATGTAATATATATATTCAGTCCCTTCAGGATTTTTTCAGTAAACACTGTTTTTTATTTAGAGAAAGGCATCATTTGCATTACAGCCTACAGACACCTCCGCTGCCCACTCTTCAGATGGCTAGATGGCTACTAGAGGTGCTTCCTAGGGCAGGGGTGCAGTGCTGCATGGTGTGCAGCACTGTCATTCAGTGTCCCTACCCTCTACATGGAGACACAGAACTTTCCTCATAGACATGCATTGGTACAATGCATCTCTATGATGAGATGCTGATTGGTCAGGGCTGTGTTTGTCTTGTGCACGATCCAATGTTTTCCTATGTTAAAACATTGTGATTGGCTCAGAACATCACTTCTGATGATGTCAGTCAAGAAGGCAGACAATGGGCAGAGCAAGCAGCAGCAGACTGGAATAAAGGTAAGAGTTTACTATATTAAAAAGACCAGGGAAGGCAGGTAGTGTTTTAACATGTTTGTGTTCCTGACTCTATAGTGTTGCTTTAAGTTTTAATATTTAGGATTAAAGTACTACTATTCATTTCCCCTACTCCTAGTGAAACAATCATCGTTTTTCTTGCTTTCTCTTTCATTGTGATTAACAGATTCAGGGGTTATCCTCCATTCCTGAGTGTTTCCCCCACTGTCATATTACCTCTAGTTCTGTTTTGTTTTGAATCAAAAGGCAACCTATTGTGGTACTTTGCAAATCTTTGAAAAAAAAGTTGAAACTGGAAATTTTAGGAAAACTTTTCAGTGTTTTTAGATGAAGGTTGTTGATGTAGAATTTTAGAATCTATGATGCACATAGTGTGGTTGTTATAAACTCCAAGGACTTTTAGCCTGCAGATTTTTAATCAAGTGTTCTTACTGTATGCATGACTAAGCCTGAACTACTAAGGCAAATACTACTTATACAGATAAAAGACAAAACCTAATGGCTGGGCCTGGCAGCAAGTTCTCCTTTGTCTTTCCATAAAAAGAAAATGCCTTACATGCAGTAAAATAGTCATTCTTTATGGCCCTGCTTTCAACTTTCCATAAAGAGATCCTAATGTTTACATCATTTCACCTTCCTTGAAAATATTCATAGAAATATTCTTCCAAGCAACATGAATTGTATGTCACAAAAGCAGGAACATAGCTAGTACGGTATCTCTTGTTTATAACTATTATGGTCTTATGTCTTATTTTAATGATATGTATTACAGCTATCTATAGATTGCAATAGTGATATCAATGTGTCTGTGTTTCCAACAAAACAATTGTTGTGTGTGCCCTTGTGTTACCACTGTTTCTACTGTGCATTTGATTAAATTATCAATATTTTCAACTTTTGTTTCTATTAAGTTATTTACTGTTACTTAATCTGTTCTATAAAATGTACGTTCTATTGCAAAATGTTAAAAAACAATGATTTATCAAAAAAATCAAGTAGTTTATAACATGTACATATTGAGATGGATACTGTTTATCTAATACTGAAGTCCATGTGGATTCAATAAATATGCAGCACAACATTTTGCTTCTTTAATATAATTACGGTATTGAGTTTGCTAACAAAATGCAGGCAATAAAAAAGTTAAACAGAAAATGATTTGCCAGCATTTAATTTACAGGAAAAACCCTAGAGCCATCCTTTACAGTAGATATGAATATAACAGAACTGCAGCTGCGAGCATGAAAATGCACAGATGACCAAAATATGGTTAATACTTTATTTAAGGCTTACTAACTTGGAGTGAAATCTTTCTTAGAAAAATTAATCACTCATACATTAATACACATCATGATTCTGAGCAGGTCAGAGAGGAGACTTATGCCAGGGTTGACATCAGGTACTTTATTTGCGCTCTTAGACATAGTATGAACAGGATATCCTATAATAGAAATTATAGAAAAGAGAGAGAGAAAACAGAAATAAAGGGGCGTAGGCAATATGCCCTAAATAGCAACATAAATAACATGAATGAAAGTAAATAATAAGAATACCTATAGATAAAAGTATAGGTTAAAATAGAAGGACAAATAAAACAGAACAAATAGGTTGCAGGATTACAGGAAAATTAGAAATTTAGTTAATCAGAGTATTGATCAAGCAGGAAAATAACACCATATAATATTATTTTGAGACAGAGTCCAGATTGGTGTTATGCAGGTAGGTATGGAGCAGACACGTTGTATGGATCAGGCTGGTAGAAATCAGGTGGGTAAGATAAAGCGTAGTTCAGGCTGGTATCGAGCATGGTTTGAAGTAAGCAGGATAGAGTAGTTCAGGCTGGTATTGAGCAGGGTTGGAAGTAAGCAGGATTGAGGAGTAGTTCAGGATGGTATTGAGCAGGGTTTGAAGTAAGCAGGATAGAGTAGTTCATGCTGGTATAGAGCAGGGTTGGAAGTAAGCAGGATTGAGGAGTATTTCAGGCTGGTATTGAGCAGGGTTGGAAGTAAGCAGGATTGAGGAGTAGTTCAGGGTGGTATTGAGCAGGGTTGGAAGTAAGCAGGATTGATGAGTAGTTCAGGCTGGTATTGAGCAGGGTTGGAAGTAAGCAGGATTGAGGAGTAGTGCAGGGTTGGAAGTAAGCAGGATTGATCAGTAGTTCAGGCTGGTATTGAGCAGGGTTGGAAGTAAGCAGGATTGAGGAGTAGTTCAGGCTGGTATTGAGCAGGGTTGGAAGTAAGCAGGATTGAGGAGTAGTGCAGGGTTGGAAGTAAGCAGGATTGAGGAGTAGTGCAGGGTTGGAAGTAAGCAGGATTGAGGAGTAGTGCAGGGTTGGAAGTAAGCAGGATTGAGGAGTAGTTCAGGCTGGTACTGTGCAGGTTTGGAAGTAAGCAGGATTGAAGCAAAGAAGGTAAGTCCACAGGAGCCAGGATCTGAAGTGTTTCAGGATGAGCATTAACGTCAATGTAAAGGCCATGTGGTGAGTTGGGTGTAGCTTTTTGTAGGTTGCTCAATTAGTCCAGGCAGATGAGGATTATAAGGTAAGTTTTCAGAACTAGAGGCAAAGGAGGCCACTAGTGGTCAAACATAATCAGTACAGGAACTTGGTTTTAAAGGAACTGAATAAACGTAACAAAAAGTCTTGTTCGTCAGCATAGGATCCTGAAAACGAATTTGGAAATAGACTTGGAAATATCAGGGATCAAATGTTCAAGTTTTCAGTTATTAACACTTTGTTAACTTATCAAATGCATGTGAACAGTATTTTGTTTTTCACTCATGGTGTGTCCGGTGCATACCATGTCAGTGTGTGATATTGCAAGGGTGCATTTCTTTAGAGGGTCAAGTGTCTCAAGTCAATTTCATCCATCCCTCTAATTCATGCCACATCTAATAGTCCCTTATCTTCCCCGTTGCATCCAAAAACCTGTTTCCTGTCCATGTTCAACAAGCACCTTTCCTCACCATGATGTTTTTACTCACCCTTATCACATTTTCATGTCACTGAAAATCACATTTACCATTTCTCAATACACGTAGATTTACTTCCATCCCTCCAGCAGTAGCTGTGTTCCTGGTTTCTCCAGGATATGGTCAAATGCTCTCGGCTTTACCTTACCCAGCAGCTAAATATAGTCTTCCTTATATGAGCCACCTTACTTGGGCTCAAATGTCACTTGGTCTTTATCACAGCACAAACTACTTCATTCATGCTCATGACTTGGTTGTTGGGGTGAAAGGGTAAAAAAAATCCCCTATTTTTCTTCACTAGATCAAAACAATAAAAAATAAAATAAAATACAGCTTTACACCACCACTTAACTCTACTATCAAAAGCTGCCACCAGATAGACAATATATAAATTACATTAGGCCCGAGGGAGTTCCTAGTTAAGTACAGTCCAATGTTTATCAAAGAAAGTCAGGAAACTGAGGAATTCAGTTTTATCAGGGTTGGCATTCAGTTATACATCTCAGTCTTTCTTTCTGTGTCCAACAAAACCAGCACCCCTGATCAGTTCATTTAGATTGCTGATGTGCATTTATCTCTTTGACACAAAGAGCTGTTTTATATATTGACATACTTCACTATGTGCTATTTATTTATTCCTGTTTAGATGCATAGCTGAATCCCACATTTTTGTCTGTACATTCATTGTGTATGATAGTCTTGGCAAGAGAAATACAAATGTGCCACTACCACAAGTGAAAAGAAACGAAATCCTCATGAATAAACATTAAAATCAAGAAAATATGGTAAAACATGTTATCAATGATAATAATAGCAGCAAGGAGGAGCAATTATTTTGTTGGTGCTTCCCATGTGAAATGAAAAGAAGAAAATGCGGAGTACTATTTTAGGAAAGATTTATATAAATATGATATTAATAAATATTATATATTTATATAAATATGGAGCAGTCACAATACCACTAAGTTAAATGTTTCTTTGTTCCAATCTCAGTAGGTTGCCGCAGAATTGCTCTGTTTTTTTTTTCTATCATGGCAATAAATGTGGAGTGGCCATGTTTCCATGAGTACTAACCTAATGAATTAATTTTTAGTTATAAATCAGTAAATTTGAAAAATTAAAGTAAGACTTACAGTTTGAACAACGTATATTTAATCAGGGCCAATTTCCAGTTAGGATACATTTGGATGAGGCCAAAAACAACAACTTTTGCTTAATTAAGCAGTTTTAGTGTATAGAGCATGCCTCTGAAGTCTCACTGCTCAATTCTCCACCATTTAGGAGTTAAAGGGACACTATAGTCACCTGAACAAATTTAGCTTAATAAAGCAGTTTTGGTGTATAGAACATGCCCCTGCAGCCTCACTGCTCAATCCTCTGCCATTTAGGAGTTAAATCCCTTTGTTTATGAACCCTAGTCACACCTCCCTGCATGTGACTTGCACAGCCTTCTATAAACACTTCCTGTAAAGAGAGCCCTATTTAGGCTTTCTTTATTGCAAGTTCTGTTTAATTAAGATTTTCTTATCCCCTGCTATGTTAATAGCTTGCTAGACCCTGCACAAGCCTCCTGTATGTGATTAAAGTTCAATTGAGAGATTGAGATACAATTATTTAAGGTAAATTACATCTGTTTGAAAGTGAAACCAGTTTTTTTTTCATGCAGGCTCTGTCACTCATAGCCAGGGGAGGTGTGGCTAGGGCTGCATAAACAGAAACAAAGTGATTTAACTCTTAAATGACAGTGAATTGAGCAGTGAAAATGCAGGGGAATGATCTATACACTAAAACTGCTTTATTTAGCTAAAGCAATTTAGGTGACTATAGTGTTCCTTTAAATCACTTTTGTTTCTGTTTATTCAGAATAAATTTTGTAAAATTACTTGATATTACAAATGACACTCTTTCAGGTAAAGCAAAGTGCATCAGTGTCTTGTAAGTAAAACTGCAAAGGAAAATTTACAAAAATGTTATCTGTCTGTCTGTCTGTCTGTCTGTCTATCTATCTTTCATGACATTACTTTGCCTGTGAAATATCATAAAAAGAAAAGAGGAAGAAAAGAACACTGCCTCAAGACTAATTTTTCCAAATAAAAATCATAGAAGATATATAGTTTGGCTTCCATGCAGGCAAAACGATAAAGCTATTTCACAAGAGTGCCCAGTGAATGATAAAACATAAGAGTATTTCTCTATTAAATATATTAGTTATCCAGCTCCAGGCAACATTTAGCCAGTTAGAGATTGGGTCACCACTAATGGCAAAACATTGCTCTCTAGATGGGAACTATTTTCTAAAAAAAAAAGAGCTATGGAAAGAAATATTTCAAGTATAAATTGGAAATGAAAAAAATATGTCTTGTGTATATATATATATATATATATATATATATATATATAGCAAAATCCCTGAAAGTCTTTATGATGAAAGAAAAATATACAAGAAACAGAATTTGTTAGAATGTTTATACTAATTTAAGTTGAACTGTTGGGATCATCAAATATCAAGTTTAAACTACTGACACAGCTCTGATTTAAAAGTCAGTTAAAAGCTTAACTTAGAAGGGTTACTCCAAGAGTCATAGCAATTACAGCCCACTGTAGTGGCTATGATGCCAGGAACACCCGTGCACGGTTTTCAGGTAATTGGGCAAAACCGGGTTTCCCAATTACTTGGAATCCATGTCAGGGAGTTCTTATCTGGGTCCCTGTCAAAATGCTTGGTCCCTGGGTCCCTGTCTGAATGCTTGATCTCCTGTTTAGCAAAACAATGTAATCTACCTTTTGCAGAACTACAGAGCCCGAATTACGAATTTGATGCTTATTTATTGTCAGGTAATCGCTCACAAAATGAGCACCTGGACATTAAACAGCATGGATATCTCACTCTGGACTGGCTATTAAGGCTTCAATGATGCTGGGGATGGTTAAACTTTTTATGTGGTGTGTGTTATAGCAAAATCCTACCCATATAGACTGCAAGCACCATGGCCACTTCAAATCACTTTGAAGTAGTCATTGTGCTTGGAGTAAGCCTTTAATGAAGCTTGTTGGTTATTTGTAAGAATTTATCTGACAAGCTGGGCCTCATTAACTGGTTGAAATTGGTGACTTGTTGTTGTTGTTTAATGAGCTACTGACTGGATAGGTTTCCTCAAAATGGCAATATCCATCAATCAATGATGTACAAGATTGCTGCAAAGTGGGTGCAACTTGACATTTATTAAGTCAGTTGGTCTGTCTGTCTATCTATCCATCTCTCTGTCAAAACAATTGAAGTCTGCCCTCTATACGAATCTTATCAGGTAGGCAGGTAAATTAGTGAACATGTGATTTGCAATGTATGTGTGTGCACATGCAAACAGAGATATATGAATAGTTTCTGAATTCTAAAACATTTATTGGTTTGATTGCTGACCAGTAACCAAACAAAATATAGTAACCTTAAAATATATTACATAAACTAAATCTTTTTTTATTAAAGTACAAAATAATAATAATAATTAATATTCATCATTATCATTCATAATTCAGCCTTTTTTCGCCTTTCCTGTTGTTTCAACATGATATAGGCCAACCTCTATATTAGCAACAAAAGTATATAGCTTTGCACCATAATAAATGTTATAGGAAACTAACATATATACCACATATGTATAACTTTGTTTAAAAAAATAATTCATGATTCAGGAATGAAAAGCAAAATGTATACATGCTCAAACATCACAATGTAATGTCTAGTACAAATCAAAATCCCCAAAAAGGTTACCCTTTAATACTTTCAAATATTTTACAATACATTATTATAGTACAGAAAAAATAATCACTGACTTTGCAAAAAAGAAGAAAAAAAATCACATTTGAAGAAACAGATTGTTTCTTAATTTGGAAGATTTAGATTGGGGCTTTGTTGCAATCACCCATTCAACTTAACATTTGTCATGGAAATTACCAAAGTCTTTAAATTGTTCTAAATGTCATGATGCACAACATTTTTCCTGTCTTGCATGCATTATTTGATATATTTAGAAACAAAAATATATGTTACAGACTAGCAACCATTCATCATATCTTAATTATTTTCGTGCAAAGGGTTTAGATCTAATTACTTCCTTTGAGTCATATGCCAAGAAAAGGTTAAGGAATACTAAATAGTGTAAAGAAGAAAAAAAGTGAATACATGATTTTTTGAGGAATGTTGTCTCTAGCTAATTTCTTTAACATCTGTAGTCTATGCAGCTAAAAATTATCCCAACAAAAAACATTAAAGGTTATAATTGAATGACAAAGAAGAGAAAAAATGGAGTCTTGCGCAACTTGATTTTTAAGTGCACCCCCTGGTACTACAACCTTTAATTTTGAAGGACAAAGAACAAACGTGTTGGGCAGTAGCCCTTTATCAATGCTGATATCCTTATTTATAAAGGGCTACTGCCAAAAACATTTGTACTTTGTCCTTTAACCCCTTAAGGACCAAGCTTCTGGGAAAAAAAGGAATCATGACATGTCAGACATGTCATGTGTCCTTAAGGGGTTAAAATTAAAGGTCGTAGCACCAGGTGGTGCACTTAAAAACGAAGTTGCCCAAGACTCCATTTTTTTTCTCTTGTTTGCTACTATACACTGGTGGAACTACAGTGTGGAGACATTGCTGCACTGTGGAAAGCCCTTTTGTTTGCATGTAAATTAGTGTAGGCAGGCATCTTGCCTCTACCTCATTGTATATTTTATAATTGCATATGATGTACGTGTTGAGTAAGTTAAATTATCTCTGCATGTTCACTGTAGATCTCACCAGCCCGGATTGTTGTACGGTAAACTTAGTGGGGTCTAAATATCATTGCCATTCGATAAAAGGGCATGAGTATACGATCATCTTTCTGGTGCATTTGAAAATTTAATTTGGATATGCAAACTTTACATGTTCTGGTATTCTGCTAATGAGTCTCAGC
The DNA here is from genome assembly GCF_036172605.1 of Pelobates fuscus. Lineage (NCBI taxonomy): Eukaryota > Metazoa > Chordata > Amphibia > Anura > Pelobatidae > Pelobates > Pelobates fuscus. The sequence goes on from NC_086319.1 coordinate 332,238,413, forward strand.
AAATAGGGCCCTCTTCAGAGACTTTCTCCCTTTTCACTCTCCTACAAGGAGATAACTCTATAGATTACTATTTGCTATTGCATGGGACTTAGAGTGTGGAATAAGCTGTAGATTTAGTCATATTAATTACTTGGTATAATCTGCATGATGATCACTCATACTAGCCAAATCGAGAGATGGGCTGAAGAATAAACAATATTTTTCTGCACTACCTAGAACTGTATTTATGCTCATGTACTTTTGGACTACGAGTAAGGCTTTTTCATAGTACTTGTAGTAGACTGCATTCTTTTCTAAGCTGATGCTTTTCACTTTAGCCTATCTCCAAAAAGTGGTTCCCAGACATATGGGTAGTGGATCGTTCTCAAGCCACAGGTATCCTCCAATGCCGTCTTGATTCTGAGTGAGGTGATACCAGCTTAAAGATTGACTTGACCTTCGCACAGTCCCGATCTGAAGAACAGTTCCAGGGCATCTCCCAGTCAGTCTCTCGCGGGTGTAAAATGAGTGCAGGTGATCCTCATAGTGTCACGGTAATATACCCCAACACGCAGGAATAGTCCAGATAGTCAAGAGACAAGAAACCAGGATACGTCTTACCGGACCTTAGAATGGCCGGACTTAGACGAGAACAAGAAAAGACAGAGTCCAGAACAAGCCGAGGTCAAGGGGACGGAGAGACAGCGTAAAGTAGAACAAGCCAAGGGCTGGTACACAGGAAGACAAACCGGCGGATAAACAAGCAAGGATAAAGAGAAAGCGGAGTCAGGAACAAAGCCAAGGTCAAGCACCAAAAAAACAACTGAACGATACATGCACTAAAGGGAACTGAACAGAAACCACGATAGGGCAAGGTGCAAAGGAAACAGGTGAGTATAAATACCCTAATGTTCACTTTGATTGGCCCCTGTCATATCCACGCCCCCAAAACGTGAGTGTATGGGGAACGTGGCATGACAGGGGCCAATGGGAGACTGATTCTAATTTTGTCTCCCACTGTCCCTTTAAGAGCGCGCCCGAGACGCGCGGCACGCTCTTAGTGTCAGGCGGGACACGTGACCGCTTCTCGCGGTCACTGCCCGCCTGACTGATCTCGTCGTTGGATGAGCCGCGCGCGGCTCGTGCAGGAGCAGGACCGCGCGCGGCGAGAAGAGAGGACCCCGGCCGGCCCCTGGAGAGGGTAAGTACTGCTACAGTACCCCCCCCCCCTGAAGACATGCCCACCGGGTGGGGAGGAGCAGGCCTGGCAGGAAAGCGAGCGTGGAAAGAACGCACAAGGCGGGGATCGTGAACAGCGCCAGCGGAAATCCAACTGCGTTCCTCAGGCCCATAGCCCTTCCAATGTACCAGATATTGGAGGCGACCCCGAAGAAAACGAGAGTCGAGTATAGCAGCCACTTCAAATTCCTCATGGCCCTCCACAGAAACCGGAGGGGGAGGAGGGACATGCCGAGTATTACGGTTGCACGGGAGGGGTTTTAACAAGGAGGTATGAAACACGTTAGGAATGCGTAGATTCTTAGGAAGATCCAAGGCATACAAGACAGGATTAACCACATGCAAGGTACGAAAAGGACCAATAAAACGAGGAGCCAACTTCATAGAAGGCACACGAAGACGAATATTGCGAGTAGAAAGCCAAACCCGGTCCCCCACAGCATAGGATGGAGCTGCCCTGCGATGCTTGTCCGCCTGAACCTTCTGGCGAGCAGCGGAATCCACCAAAGAACACTGAACCTGCTCCCAAGTATTACGTAAACCAGCCAAATGTTCGTCCAGAGCTGGCATGCCCTGTAAGGAGAATGCAGCTGGAAGAACCACGGGATGCCGGCCATAAACAACGTAAAAAGGGCTGTTACCGGAGGATTCATGAGCAGCATTATTACGAGCAAACTCAGCCCAAGGAAGAAGGTCAGCCAAATTGTTCTGATGGTGGGACACGAAACAACGAAGATACTGCTCTAGAGATTGGTTGGCACGTTCAGCAGCTCCATTAGACTGGGGGTGGTAAGCGGAAGAAAACGAGAGGGAGATACCCATCTCTGAACAAAATGCTTTCCAGAATCTGGAGATAAACTGGCTACCCCTATCGGACACGATCGAAGTGGGAATACCATGCAACCGAAACACCTCCCTGGCAAAGATAGAGGCAAGTTCCTTGGATGATGGCAATTTGACAAGAGACACAAAATGAGCCATCTTAGAAAAACGATCCACAATCATCAGGATGACAGTTTTACCATTCGAAGGGGGTAATTCAACAATAAAATCCATGGATAGATTGGACCACGGCCTCTCGGGTATGGGCAATGGATGCAACAACCCACAAGGAACTCTGTGGGAGGACTTCATACTGGCACAAGTAGTAAAGGCATTAACGTAATCGGTGACGTCTTTGCGTAAGGAAGCCCACCAGAAATATCTAGAAACTGCTGAGAACGTTTTAGAAATACCAGGGTGTCATGATAGAATGACATAATGTCTCGTCTCTCGGGTATATCAACAAACAGTTTATCAGCAGGCCTTTCCCCAGGAGCCATGTTTTGTTTAGCCTGTATAGCTTCTAAGAGGGAAGAAGAAATAGAAAGAACAGTAGTAGCTATTATTCTGTCGGGAGGAATGACAGGGGTAACATCAATTTCTAGTTTGTCAGTAGTCTCGAATTGTCTGGACAGAGCGTCAGCTTTAGTATTACGATCACCTGGTCTGTAGGTGATTATGTAATTAAAACGAGACAAAAACAGAGACCACCTGGCCTGCCTAGAAGACAATCGTTTTGCTTCACTAAGGTAGGAGAAGTTTTTGTGATCCGTTAAAATGAGGATGGGATCCCTAGTACCTTCTAGTAGATGTCTCCATTCCTTGAGCGCCAAAATGATAGCAAGGAGTTTGCGATTGCCTACATCATAATTCTTCTCTGCTTTGGACATCTGTCTGGAAAAGAAGCCACAAGGGTGTAACGGCTTTTCAGGTGAATCTCTTTGAGACAAGATAGCACCTACCCCAATCTCAGAGGCATCAACCTCAAGAATAAAGGGTAGTGAAGGGACAGGATGCTGTAAAATAGGGGCAGAGGCAAATGAAGCCTTCAGGAATTCAAAGGCCTCAAGTGCTTCTGGTTTCCAGACATGAGTATTACCATCCTTCTTGGTCATTCTGGTTATAGGTGCTACAATGGCAGAAAACCTTTTAATAAAGCGCCTATAATAATTTGAGAACCCCAGAAAACGCTGAATGGCTTTCAAACCCTGAGGTAGAGGCCATTCCATAATGGCAGAAAGTTTCTTGGGATCCATACGAAAACCCTTGGCAGAGATTATATAACCCAAGAATTGGACTTGACTGATTGATCAAATGAACATTTTTCAAGTTTGCAATAGAGACCGTTAACAAGAAGAGTTCTCAACACTAATTTAACATGCATGTGATGAGTCTGTAAATCAGTAGAATAAATTAATATGTCGTCCAAGTATACTATTACGAATGTATGCATATACTGACGTAGGACATCATTAATAAATTCTTGAAAAACTGCTGGGCCGTTACAAAGGCCAAAGGGCATCACAGTATATTCGTAGTGACCACTCCTGGTATTGAATGCGGTCTTCCATTCGTGATCCCTTTTGATACGTATGAGATTGTAAGCACCCCTAAGGTCCAATTTAGTAAAAACTGTGGCATGTTTAAGCCTATCAAATAGTTCTGTGATCAAAGGTATGGGGTACGCATTTTTTACGGTGATTTTATTTAGGCCCCTATAGTCAATACAAGGCCTTAATTCGCCATCTTTCTTGGATACAAAGAAGAAACCAGCCCCTGCTGGGGAAGAGGATCTTCTTATAAATCCCTTTTCTAAAGACTCCTTAATATATTCCTCCATAACAAGATTCTCCTGAGGAGACAAAGGATATATCCTCCCTTTGGGAGGCATAGTACCAGGTAGTAAATTAATAGCACAGTCGTAAGGCCTGTGAGGTGGCAACTTTTCAGCCTCCCTTTTATCAAAAACAGATTTAAGAGACAAGTACTGAGGGGGTATGACCGTAGGCACGGGAGGAATATTAGTAGAATTCAAAGGGGTGATTTTAACAATACAAGACTCTTGGCAAGCATCACTCCAAGAAACTATTTGTCCTGACTCCCAATCAATAGTGGGATTATGAGTACGCAACCAAGGATACCCTAACACGAGGTGAGAGGAAGGAGAAGTAATGATCTGAAACCGAATGGTTTCAGAGTGTAACACCCCTGTAGACATATGTAGTGGTACAGTTTCATGTGTGATAACTGGAGAGCATAATGGTCTACCATCTATGGCCTCAACGGCCAAGGGTGTCTCCTTCTCTCTAGTGGGTATGTTATTCTCCTTGACAAAACTGGAATCTATAAAGTTTTCGGCCGCTCTGGAATCAACCAGGGCTAGTATATTCCCTGCTATGCAGTTACTACCAAGGTGCAGGGAAACAGGGAGAAGCAATTTATTAAGAGGCAAATGTGAGGACTCTGATGTCACACCCAAGGCCTGTCCTCTATACAGTCTTAGGTGCGATAGTTTCCCGGACGCACGGGACATTCTTGTCTCATATGGCCCCTCCTACCACAATAAAGACAAAGTCCCTCCTTTCTCCTATAAAGTTTTTCAGCGTCAGTAAGTTTAGCAGCCCCTAACTGCATAGGTTCCTCCTCTGACCCTTTAGATCCCTCGGGAGTCTCAGCTCTAGGTGAATTAACGGGGACAAAGCGTCTATTTCTGGACTTGGTATATAACCTGTCACGGATCCTGTTATCTATATCGATGAGATAGTCAATAAGGTCCTCTAGGGGTACAGGGAGGTCCTTAGCTGCTACCTCATCCAACATAGTTTCAGACAGACCTTCCATAAACGCAGTAGTAAGCCCATTGTTTAATTTTTCCAGACAGCAGGTTAATAGCTGCTCGGACCTTTATGAAGTCATTAGCATAAGTCTGAGACTTCAGGGAAAACACCAATTCACAATCCACTTTAAAGCATAGGAAGGAAGCATGGTTACCATCAAATCTCTCCGGCATAACTGTAAACGGTTCAGGATAAACAGGTTCCAGGGCTGGGCCTACCGTGCCTTTAAGAAAACTAACTTCTCGCTGCAGCTCCAAGACAGTCTGGGCCAGGCTGGATACTTGCTGGGTAAGCAATTGAGACATCTCTGCAGACTCCATTATGGTCAGTTCATTCTGTCAAGGCTTACCTTGGTGGGAGTCCAGTGTGCAGAGATATGCTCACCCTAGCAATTAAACACAGACCAAGGTGGTCAGGGAAGAACTCACCTGGCCTGTGAGTCTGTGCACGGGGGCTGTTTCAGGATAACCAGGTCGAAGTACAGACAAGGACAAGAGCAGGAGAATCGTCGTGGGTAAGCCGGAGGTCAGAGGATACCAGAATACAGGATCAACAAGAACAAAGCCAAGGTCAGAAGCCGAAAACCAACAGGACAACAGGAACTCGAAATAACAGGAACCAGAGTCAATAAACTGACCCTCCCTTCTGGGAGAGGCAGTGTTATATACCTGGCTAACGGCCATCAGCTTCAGGTGTGCTGAGAATATTGGAGCAGCCACAGAAAACTGCCAGCCCCCAGTGCTGGATACAAGGCAAGATATAATTCTGGCTATCTCTTGAGCTGATATGGTGGCTCAGAGGCAAAATAGCAGGTTCAGGATAGCAAAGTACCTAGGTTCAAATCCCTCATCGGGCACTTCTGGGGCGACCTCGTCTGGCGGTCTGGATGTCACGGTGACTGTGATGACAGTACCCTCCCCTCAAGAACGCCCTCCGGGCGTGAACAGGTTCTTCTTGGAAATCGTACTCCTCATCTTTGGTCTCAATCTCACTCAGGTAGTCTTTATAATTCAGGTATCCAGAGCAGAGTCCTTTTACGTCCTGGGATTTTATGGTACCAGACTTGGAGCAGGCTGTAAGTACCTTGATCCCAGGAGTCATTCCCTCTGTACCTTTTTCCTTAGGTGCATCGCTAGGTAGTTCTCCTTTGGGCAGGTAGGAAGTGGTGCTTGCTTGAACAGTAGTTTATTTAAGAAGAGGTACAGATGTTTCCGGAGCAGGAGGCAGAGATTCTTCAGGGGTACTGGTAGCTGATTCTAGAGAAACACAGGTTGTATTAACTACCGTGGTCTGAGTACTCTTATGTGTCACAGAGCGTGGACCAGACTGACAGCGACTTTGGCGTTTCTCAGGCAGAGGTGCAGACTTGGCCGGATGGGTATGCATAACCCCAACTTGAACGGTTTCTGGCCGATGTGGGCGAATTGAGATAAAGTGCCCTCTTTCACCACAGTAAAAACAAAGGCCATGATTTCTCCGCCGGTCTCTTTCTTCACTAGTCACCTTGAACTGGACCAATCCTATTTCCATAGGTTCATCTGAGTCAAGAGGAAGGTAGGATTGCTCTGGGGCCTTCCTAGGAACAGGAGCATAATGGGGCAGCACGGGGTTGTGGTATTGGTACAGGTTCCCTTTGTTTCTGGGAATCTGGGATCCTCTGGGGCGTGGTGCTGGTTTAGGCACAGCGGTCTTGCTAGGAGTCTTGCACTGTGCTTCCATGGCAGTCATGAAAGCATCCCATCCAGCAAGGACAGGACTCTGAGACTGCAACATTTCATGTGCCCATTGTTTATCCAATCTACCTGTGAGGCAAGGGTACGGAACTGAATAGCATAATCGGCTACAGATTTAGATCCTTGCTTAATTCTCATTAACGCCCTGGCGGCATTCTTTGACCTTTTAGTCGTGTCAAATGTTCTACGAAACGCTGTGAGGAAGCTATTGAAATCGTGTACCATAGGTCCATTAGCCTCCCAAATAGGATTTGCCCATTCAAGTGCCTTATCCGTAAGCTGGTGCATAAGAAAACCCACCTTAGATCTATCAGTGGGAAATGAACGTGGGTACATTTCAAAGTGGAATTCCACTTGATTAAGGAATCCCCTACATGTCTTAGCGTCCCCTCCATACCTAGGTGGCGGGGTTAGATGTGCTGAAGCATTAGGCATATTAGCTGTGTCTGGTACAGGGGTTACAGGAGGCGCAGGTACAGGTACCGGAGCTGTTCTGGATAACAGTGTCTGGATGGCTAGAGCCATTTGATCCATACGGTGATCCTGTTCTGCGAATCTAGCCTCATGAGTGGCCATCTGTTGTCCTAAACCTGCGGGGTCCATGGCCCTATCGTAATGTCACGGTAATATACCCCAACATGCAGGAATAGTCCAGATAGTCAAGAGACAAGAAACCAGGATACGTCTTACCGGACCTTAGAATGGCCGGACTTAGACGAGAACAAGAAAAGACAGAGTCCAGAACAAGCCGAGGTCAAAACCGGCAAATAAACCGGCGGATAAACAAGCAAGGATAAAGAGAAAGCGGAGTCAGGAACAAAGCCAAGGTCAAGCACCAAAAAACCAACTGAACGATACAAGCACTAAAGGGAACTGAACAGAAACCACGATAGGGCAAGGTGCAAAGGAAACAGGTGAGTATAAATACCCTAATGTTCACTTTGATTGGCCCCTGTCATATCCACGCCCCCAAAACGTGAGTGTATAGGGAACGTGGCATGACAGGGGCCAATGGGAGACTGATTCTAATTTTGTCTCCCACTGTCCCTTTAAGAGCGCGCCCGAGACGCGCGGCGCGCTCTTAGTGTCAGGCGGGACACGTGACCGCTTCTCGCGGTCACTGCCCGCCTGACTGATCTCGTCGTTGGATGAGCCGCGCGCGGCTCGTGCAGGAGCAGGACCGCGCGCGGCGAGAAGAGAGGACCCCGGCCGGCCCCTGGAGAGGGTAAGTACTGCTACACATAGGTCCTCATGTCTGGCTGAGAAGAACACTAAGTGTCCCCCACAGTGACAACAGCCCTTTGAGGGGCCCTTGGGACCAGGTCCGTAGTCTGGCCTTCAAGCCTCTCCAAAAACTGTAGCATGGGAGCTTCTGTCACGATCAGTGTATACATTTATAGTGCACACATATATGTAAATACCTATTTCTATTTGGTATCCTAGCTTTCCTTTGGACATCATGGCATTGTATGCAAGAGTCATTCATCACATAAATAGGATGTTTTCAACCATTCAGATAGAGCATGGTCTTGGATTAAAAATGACAAAAGATAGCCAACATCATGGAACAATGGTAACACAGTAGATGCACTAAAATGGCTATTACATAATATGTATCCATTAAAGATAATGCACAGACATGTTTCAATATATGCAATCATTTATTTTTAACAAAAACGAAGCCCATTTTCTTTTATATCGTTGATAAAAAGAGCAGCTTCATAGTAATAGACAAGGAATATTTACTCTTTATCACATGATTTTTTTTTTCAAATGAAGCTACACTGTATTATTTTATTTTATCTGATCATACTAGAATCACGAACCTGACATTACATTAGAGGCACAGCCTTAATAATATGCTGGTTTGTCTTCATTTGAATGTATTGCTGATTTAAGTTTTTTTCATATAATTATTCCCAAAACCTAGTGACACAAGTAAAAGTTGACTGTGCTCTAAATTTACATGCAGATATCAAATATAAACTGATTCAACTGTTGAAATAGGAAAAACAGAATTGAACTTTTAATTAATTTTTTCTTATGCATTTCATGTCGGTGTCCGTGGTTACTGTAGGAAAGGGACCTCATTATTTAAGTGTTCCCTGAGAAAAATAAGGAAATCACTGAGACTGAAAGATCTCTAAATGAGATACAAGAACAAAGAGCCCCAACAAGTGTAATTTAAAATTCTATGAAAGGCATACAAGGAATATGTAGAAAGAGTTAAAGGAACACTATAGTCACCTAAATTACTTTAGCTAAATAAAGCAGTTTTAGTGTATAGATCATTCCCCTGCAATTTCACTGCTCAATTCACTGTCATTTAGGAGTTAAATCACGTTGTTTCTGTTTATGCAGCCCTAGCCACACCTCCCCTGGCTATGATTGACAGAGCCTGCATGGAAAAAAAAAAACTGGTTTCACTTTCAAACAGTTGTAATTTACCTTAAATAATTGTATCTCAATCTCTAAATTGAACTTTAATCACATACAGGAGGCTCTTGCAGGGTCTAACAAGCTATTAACATAGCAGGGGATAAGAAAATCTTAATTAAACAGAACTTGCAATAAAGAAAGCCTAAATAGAGCTCTCTTTACAGGAAGTGTTTATGGAAGGCTGTGCAAGTCACATGCAGGGAGGTGTGACTAGGGTTCATAAATACAAGGATTTAACTCCTAAATGGCAGAGGATTGAGCAGTGAGGCTGCAGGGGCATGTTCTTTACACCAAAACTGCTTCATTAAGCTAAAGTTGTTCAGGTGACTATAGTGTCCCTTTAATCAGGAAAGGTTTTGACACTTGACTGTTTTAATGTTTTAATACTAAACAAGAGTCCTCATCCCAGATGTGATGTTGTTTTAATGAGTAAAATCTGAGCAGCAGTGGCTGTGATTGGCTAAGAGTGTCAACTTACCACTTTCAGCCTATCAAAGTGCTCATTCAGGTATGAATCAGAATGGCTAAATGGAAGTGTCTAACCTCTAACATAGCCTCCGGTGAGAGCAGAGCTATGGGAGATCAGACCCTCATTAAATCTTAAACTCCTCGAATATGGTTTAACATTAAATGGAGGGACAATGCCAAGAAACTCAAGGCACTATAACCAATTCAATGAAATGGTTATAGTGTCTCAGCGTCATTTTCAGTATATGTGGTTAAATTGGTGAATATGTGATTTTACGTTTTGTATTGGACAAAAGAGCTCATTTTCTAATGTGTGGAATTTCTATGGAACTGTTAAATTATTTTAAACAGTTAAACTTCAGCTGGTTCAAAGATCTACATTTTAGTGCTAAACAAGAATTTACATGGCTCTCATTTGCTTGTTGATGAAAATCATGCAGCTGGGCAGAGATTAATAATTTTAATTTTCTCCAGAAGATAATTGATTCATTTTAATTAATTAAGTAGAGCGCACTATCCATCTCTTGGTTGGGAAAAAAAAGTGGTACAGTTATTCTAATTAGAATTTAAGACAAAATGCAGAGCATTTTAAATAAATTTTCAATGGTAGCAATGTCCTTTTTCTAATAATTTTAATGTCTATGCACCAGTTCTTTTTTTTTTTCAAAATCAATATTTGGGTCTTCCTTTAAATACTTTACTTAAAATTAATTTAAGTTGAAGTTCCATTACAATTGTTTTGAAATTTAAGTAGCCCGTAGCTGTTTAACCTAACTTTTGCTAATCAATCTTTGCATTCTATTATTTCTGATAAATGATTGTTGAAAAAAAGCAAATATAGTTATGCTAAAATTTATACAAGCGTAATGTCTACTTGTATTTTATCATGTGGCTACCTGCTTCTTCGGTTCTGTTTTATTGATATATGATTTAACTGTATGCTTGCCTTTTATACATGATACCTGTTCTTGCAGGCTGTTCTACCCATAGTTCGGTTTTATTCCTGCATTTCATGTTTCTGTTACTCTCATAATTAGGAATTATTTTTCCATTGCATAACATAGCAGTAGAAATGTATCTGCCATTACTTTTTATGATATATATAAAAATCTAGAACACATCTTTAAACTGTAGATAACTAACGGTAGAAAAATACAAAAAATACAACTATTTGGATCTTTCTTGTGTCAACGCTGGAAATTAAATTCATTTAAATAATGAGAACCAGCTAGAGTGCTCATATATATATTTTCGTAATGTTATTAATATTAAACAGAGAAAAATGGAAGAGTTTTCTACCCTACTTGCTTTGCATAATGCCTGTTTGTTTGTTTGTTTGTTTTTATACCCTGCCATGTGCATTGTTTTTGTCAGGCATGTACTAATTTCTTTACCACTCATCTACCTACATTATTTGAACACATACTCACTTTTGTATACCATTTACAGCGTTATGTTACACTATCATTGGTCACCTTACAAAAAAGTAAATTTCCGCCCCTCTATATGTCTGCAGAAATTATGTAAAATGTAATGTCACCTTGCCTTCTCTATGGTATACAGCAATCTTTGGAGGTCAAACTTTATGGCTTCATTCTAACAGTCAACCAGGTCATCAACTGATTAAGAACCCCACGGACCTGGTGCAGACAATTATGATCAGCCTAATTATAGAAAGTAATGGATATGACACACTAAAACAATAATTTTCAATTGTCTTTTATCTGGTTGGCTAGTTTTGATTAGGAACCTGGGTTACTGCCATAAAAATACAGTAGCTTGGCATGTATCTGCTTCAAACTGACGCATGCAAGTTGCCAGCCTGTTGATTGCCAATTAACAAGCATTTTTATTTAGATTAAGTCTGAAAAGTTACAGCAAAAGGGATAAAAAAAAGCCTTTTAACAGTTTAGCCATATAATATTTATGTAGGGCTTAGATAAATACATGATAATATAGAATCATGTACTATAAAATATTTTCTGGGCAGCAATTCATATACATCTCTACATCTTCGGTATACATATCTAACACAACAATGTGCAACAACCAAAACACCACCTCCCCTCTTAAATCCAGAATTATTAAGGAAAAATTAGAACTATAAGTCTTCTTACTTAGCCACCCCGGGGTGGTAACAGTAACGAGAGACATAGTATAGGACGGAAGGCTCAACTTACTTAAGCCTATTGTACACAACATGATGTTATTGCCAAACTACAGTGTTGTAAATATCAAACTACAGTGTTGAACAGATTTTTAAAATACCAAACCAGCATCAGAGTGGCATTCCATAGCGTTTCATGTTGTTTCATTATTGTAATATCTGTTATCTTTACAATAATAGAAGTTCTTTTGAAAAGCAATCTAATCATGTACACTTACATATGCACACAAATTGGTCTTTTATTATACAAAATTATTCTAACATTGTTTTTAAACATAAAGTGCTTAATAGTTAAGGAGTTAAAGGGGCACTGTCAACTAGTAGGGGTAGTTGCGCAGACTCACATCTTTCATTCAGATCTGATCTGTGGCCATGGAGGACCCACAATAAAGTCAGTCATTTTTTTTATTTTTTATTATAAAATAGAGAGCACTGTTTAAGACTGCAAAATAACGTGTATTAAATCACAAAAATCAATGTTTCCATTCTGCAGACATTTCTTTTATTTGCATATTTAGATATATACAGTTGTGCTCAAAAGTTTGCAAACCCTGGCAGAAATGGTGAACTTTTGGCATTGATTTAGAAAATATGACTGATCATGCAAAAAAAAAAAATGGCTTTTATTGAAGAATTGTGATCATATGAAGCCATTTATTATTATATAGTTGTTTGGCTCCTTTTTAAATCAGAATGATAACCAAAATCACCCAAATGGCCCTGATCAAAAGTTTACATACGCTTGCATGTTTGGCCTTGTTATAGACACACAAGGTGACACACACAGCTTAAAATGGCAATTAAAGGTTAATTTCCCACACCTGTGGCTTTTTAAATCACAATTAGTGTCTGTGTATAAATAGTCAATAAGTTTGTTAGCTCTCATGTGGATGCACTGAGCAGGATAGATACTGAGCCATGGGGAGCAGAAAAGAACTGTAAAAAGACCTGCATAACAAGGTAACTTTATAAGGATGGAAAAGGATATAAAAATGTATCCAAAGCCTTAAAAATGCCGGTCAGTACTGTTTAATTATTTATTAAGAAGTGGAAAATTCAGGGATCTCTTGATACCAAGCCAAAGTCAGATAGACCAAGAAAGACTTCAGCCATAACTGCCAGAATAATTATTCAGGATACAAAGAAAAACCCACAGGTAACCTCAGGAGAAATACTGGCTTCTTTGGAAAAAGACGGTATGGTTGTTTCAAGGAGTACAATACGTTGATAATTGTACAAAAATTAGCTGCATGGTTGAGTTGCCAGAAAGAAGACTTGGGAGCGGAGCGTGACGCGACGTAAGCGCACGCACCAGGAGGTGGAGCTTAGGGGGGGCAACGAAATGGCGAGGAAAATGCAGCCCCAAGGGAACGGCGTGTAACCCAGCGGGTACATACTGTTTTCGGATGCAAGGATCACGGGCAGCCGGCTGGTAAATGGATGATAAATGCATAAACGTATCCTGAATAATACTGATCCAGTGGGGGGCGTGGCCTGAACGCACATGGAGTAGGACGCACGTGACTCGAGCTCCTAGGCCCCAACCCGCATAAGCCTCACCACACAGCGATAACTGTCGAAAATCATGGGGAAAACTAAACGCCCAGCCACCCCAGGCCTGGCCCCGGCTACACAGCCCAGGCAACGACCCGGCCCGATGGACGATTTCATCTCCGCACCCCGCGGCCTACATGATACCCGTGACCGCGGCAGCCCGGCGCCTACCTCCCCAGGCACCGAGAGCATGGCAAGCTCGACGCCGGACCTCAGAGAAGCTGGGACACTCACCCAAATCTCAGCGGAACTGGCTACCATCTCCGCGGCCATGCTCACCCGCAAAGATAAAGCCGAAATGGTGACTGAACTTCGGGCGGCCATCAGGGAGGAAGTAGCCGCGGTGAGGAGTGACCTCGTGGCCCTGGAACAACGTGTGGACGACCTAGAAGTCGACCGTATGCAGGCCGAGCAACACCGCCAAGCGACGGAGCTGGCAGCCACGAGACAGGGCAATCTCATCCTAGACCTCAGAAGACAGGTGGAAGATCTTGAAAACAGGGGACGCCGAAACAACATCCGTATCCGTGGCATCCCAGAAACGGACGGAGAGAACCCACATGACATACTAACAGACCTGTTCTCCCAGCTCTTGGGTGCTGAAGCACCGCCAGATTATGGCATTGAGCGAGCACACCGAGCCCTACGCACCCCTAGGCGTGATGGCCTACCCAGGGATGTGATATGTTGCCTCCGCTCTTTCCCGCTCAAGGAATCTATCATGAGAGCAGCCAGAACACAGCACGACCTCTCATTCATGGATAGCAGGGTGTCGCTGTACCAAGATCTCTCTACACTAACGCTGGATGCCCGCCGAGCCCTGAGGCCACTTACGCGCCTCCTTCAAGAGAAACTGATCCTTTACAAATGGGGGTTCCCGTTCAGCTTGCAGGCAAAGATGGATAACCGCTGGCATACCATCCGCTGGCCCAATGACATACCGCACTTTCTACGAGCGACTGGCCTCCCGCACGTCACCGTTCCGAACTGGATATTCGAAGGCCCTCCAGCAAGAGCAACAGGCCCTAACGAGCCCAACCACAACTTCCAAGGGACACAAGGCCGAGAAACACAACGGCTCAGAGGTGGCCCGGTAGGCCTGGAAGAATAGAAGCACCCGTTAACCCACTGCCCACCAGCTAGAACATCGACCCGGCCCACGAACATACAACAACTACACGAGGCACCAGTGGTACGTACTTTTTGTTAGCACACACTCATAGCCCCCACACTGACTCCTAACGCTAACAGGGCCGCGGGTCTGTGAAGCCAGGCCGCGATACGATACCAAGGGACCAGCAGACCACATCCATGCCCTGGGGGTGCAGGGGTGGGGGACTTGAACCGGGACCCCGGATGGGTATCCTGGTCGTTGCACCTGCCGGATCGAACTGGGCCCTGATAGACGCACTGAGGGCCAAGGGGACGGTACACACTTGCCTGTCACGCACCCGGGGGAACGTAATTGCTTGGGAGGGGGACGGGTGGATAACCGGGCGGAAATGTATGACTAGCTTTGGGTGGCGGGATCGGGGGATGGGGCCTCACACCCAGCACGGCCTGGGCTGTCAGACTTCGACCATACACAGGCCTACGACGAGGGGACTGAGCGGGTGGAAGGGTGGGATGGGTTGAATCACAGGCTGAAATGTTTTATCACACGAATCACATAGAGGGTTATTGCCTATGATATGCATTTTTAACGTGCACTGGTCTTGGGCTGCCCAGCGCACGGAAGGCGCCCCTCGCCCGCAGCAGCTGCGACCGCCCGACCAGACCCCTGAGAGGGTGGTGAGGGGGACGGTTGGGGCGATCGAGGGGCGTAATAGAATGCACTGTGGGGAACGGCGGGTGGGGTTCGCTACTTGTGTGTATTTACTATATGTTATATAGATCAAGTCGCTGCCGTACTAGGATACACCACAGTGTTTCAAGACACTAATTAAACGATGGCTGAAGGCTGTGAACAACAGGTAGACGTAGGAAAGCCTGACGCGAGTGCCGCCCCTCGTCCGCAGCGGCCGTCGCCACCCGGCCGTTCCTCCGGGGAGCGGGGGGTGGCGGGCTGGGGCGATCGGGGGGCGGGAGAGGTGGCAGCAGGGAGAATGTTGGTTATGTATTGCTGTTGTTGTACTGTATGCCTACAATGAAACCTGCAACTCACACAACTGCAGCTTAGCGAAACACTTAAGCGTAGCACGCCCATGCAGGCCGAGAATAGCCTAAAATGTAATGTCGTACGTATTTAGTTGCACTTCCCCACATGTAACAGTAGGCGATAGTAGCTGGCGTCATACTGGTAGACATTACGCATAGTGGGCGCCGCCCCGCCCGCAACAGCCGCTTCACCCTGCCCCCGAACACCAAACATGCAGATGCGGCGAACGCCCACCCCACGCTGCCACCCGCATTAGGCGATACCCGACAAAAACACGTCTGACTCACGCTCCCTCCCCGACTACGCATGCTATGCCCCGACCTGGCACCTCCCCCAGGACACACAGTGACCACCACACGACTGGACCGTGCCCGACTGGCTAGGAGGGGGTCCAGACAAAACACTAAGGAATCAGTCAGGACCCACGCCCCCCCCTCTGAACACCACCCATCAGAACCAGCTACGAGGGGAAATACATAAACCCCAGATCGACCGGACTCTTCCACCCCCCCCGAGCAGGGCGACCCCACGCAACACCCCCCGACAGAAGGAAGTAGCGTGACCCACACCAAGACACACCCCAGACACAAATAGAGGCATGACCCGCGGGTTGGGAGCCCACGGAGGCAGAGACACAAACACTCACAACAGTACCTACTTTATTGTGACGGGAAGCCACTAGACACCCCACGCAACAGATCTCCCCTGTAGATAAGAGCGGGGTTCACTGGACAAGGACACCACTACCCAGTAGAACATACACTCCCACTCCGAGATCGTATTTGCCTGTGAAACACACCTACCCAATTACACCTCCCCCCCTGTTTTTGCTCAGTTCTATCCCCTAACCAACCTTCCCCTTATTAATTTTCCCCCTACCCATTTCTGACCTCGGGCCGCGTCTCCACTCCCCCCTGTGTGACCATAATGGATCTTCGACCGGCAAGTCTTAAGTACTGGACCAATAATGTCCGCGGTCTAAACTCCCCTGAACGAAGAGCGCACCTTCTGAGACGATTGTGGTCAGAGAGGGTAAGCATAGCGTTCCTGCAGGAGACGCACTTTAAGGGCACCGGGGCCCCGAAAATTGGGAACAATCGCTTTCCCCAAACCTACTACTCGAACCACCCAGACGCGAAGAAGGCCGGTGTTGCGATTCTTATCTCACAAACAGTCCCGTTCCACTGCACTGCGCAACAGGCAGACCCAGGAGGAAGGTACCTGTTTCTCAAAGGCACCATAGCTGACCACGCATACACATTCGCTACTCTTTATAGCCCAAACAAAAAACAACATACGTTTCTGAGCGAGACACTGGCCAAGCTAGAAAAATTCAGGGAGGGACTTCTCGTGGTGGCTGGGGACCTTAACACCCCGTTAGACCCAAGCCTAGACACCTCAAGGGGAAACAGCACACTCTCCTCGCATTGCATCAGAGCATCACTGCGCTCTCTACGCAGGCTAGGCCTGGTAGACTGCTGGAGAGCACTACACCCAGCTGACCGTGACTACTCTTATTACTCAGCAGTACACAATCTTTACAGCCGTATAGATTATATTTTTATTTCCCAAGGCTATCTGGCAACCCTATCAGAGTCGCAAATAGGACTGATTGATCACACGGACCATGCACCGGTGTGTGCCATTACGACTTCCCCGCTCTGGAAACCGGGCGAACGCCAATGGAAACTAAATGAAAGCCTGCTGAACGACGCAGGATTCGTCGAAAAAGCTGCCCTTGCACTCCAGCGCTATTTTGACACGAACGACACACCTGACATTGACCCACTGACTCTTTGGGAGGCTCACAAGTGTGTCATACGCGGACATTTTATCTCAGAATGCACCCGACTCAAGAAGGACAGGACGAAACACATGAATGAACTAACTGCATGCATTGCCACACTGGAACAAACACACAAACGCACACTAGATGATGCCACATACTTACAACTCACGGAGACTCGTAGGGAACTGAGTGACATCCTAACAAAGGGGCTCCACCTCACCTTTCGGAAGTCAGCCCGATTTTACTACGAACACTCGAATAAAAGTGGGCGCCTGTTAGCCAAACTGTTGAAGGAAAAGCGTCTAAGACAACAAATCCATATGATACGAACCAAGAACCAAGTCGTCACTAGGCTCCCGGTGGGCATCCAGGAAGCCTTCCGCGATTACTACGCCGACCTCTACGACCAAACCCAACGACGGCGGCCTCGCGACACCGGGAAAACATTGCGGACTATCTGAACCGGCATGTAGCCCGTAAGATACCCCTCGAACTGGCAACCACACTGGAACAACCCCTGACACTGGAGGAGCTGGCAGCGGCCTTGAAACAATCTAAACCCCACAAGGCGCCGGGCCCGGATGGTCTCCCGCTTACGTATATCACCACCTTTAAAGACATCCTGCTCCCAAGGATCCTGATGGGGCTCAATTCCTTAAGCTCGGGCGGACATTTCCCCACCGATACTCTCGCCGCAACAGTGACGGTCATCCCAAAAGAAGGCAAGGACCCGGCCTGTTGTGACAGCTATCGGCCAATCTCACTCCTGAATGCGGATCTGAAGCTATTTGCGAAGGCGCTAGCTCTACGGCTCATGCGGACCCTCCCGGACCTGGTCCATCCTGACCAGGTGGGTTTCATACCGGGCCACGAAGCAAGGGACAATACCATCAGAGCCCTCAACATCATACATCACGCGCGCCATACCGGGAGGGAGGTGATGCTCCTGTCCACCGATGCCGAAAAGGCCTTTGACAGGGTGGACTGGACATATCTTGCAGAAGTCCTACGACACATGGGCTTTGGCCCTACCTTGTGGACCTGGATCGCAGCGCTGTATACCACTCCAACGGCGCGCATACGCATCAACGGAGCCCTAACAAAACCGTTCCCTATCCATAACGGCACCAGACAGGGCTGCCCCCTATCCCCCCTTCTGTTTGCCCTCTCTCTCGAACCCTTTCTAGAGGCGGTCAGACGGGATGGGGGAATCACGGGGCACTCCCTGGGGGGAGCCGACCACCGTGTAGCGGCCTATGCAGACGACATGCTGTTTTTTATAGAACAACCGCGAACCTCCATTCCGAACCTACTAGAAGCCTTCCGAACATATAGCACGGTGTCCAATCTAAAACTCAATTTAAGCAAATCCGAAGCCATGCCGGTGACGACCTCCCCCACGCAGCTATGCCAACTTATCACACAATTCCCGTTTAAGCTCTGCGAAGTTAAGCTCCGGTATCTCGGAGTCTGGCTAACGAATGACCTCACCCAACTATACCGAACGAACTACCTCCCGCTTCTCACAACGTTGCAAAAGGACCTTCACAAATGGACGACGCAATACCTATCATGGTTCTGCCGCATCAGTGCGGTCAAGATGAACCTCCTACCCCGCCTCTTATACCTGTTCCAAACTATCCCGATCCCAATACCTACAGCATACTTTCAATCTGCGAACACGGCCATCAGGAAATTTGTATGGAACCACAAACCAACCAGAATCCGCAGATCGACCCTAGAGCGACCCAAAGGCGAAGGGGGAGCAGGACTCCCCTCACTACACACATACTATCAAGCCACCCATCTCCAGCGACTAGTTGACTGGCACGCCAAACCGAGCCCAAAACTATGGGTGCAAATGGAAACATCCCAGGCCCAAGGGACAATCCCATCCAGACTGTGGCATGGGAGCTCATCTTACGCTGAGATCCGCACGAGCAACCCAGTGATAGACGCCACTCTACGTGTATGGTGCTCCATAAGATTCACCAGACGACTAACGTCCTCACCTAGCCCACTCACCCCCATCACACACAACCCTGATCTAGCAGGAGGACTACACCCTTCCTCCCTGAAGAACTTTCAAGCCTCGGACTGGGAATATGTGCACAAGTGGAGTACCGCACACACTATCAGACCTCTAGCAGAACTGCTCAGCCATCGCAGGGCAACCCAGTTGGACAACTTCCACTACCACCAGATCAAAAGCTACTACGCGACACTTACGGGAAAAGGACATATACATAGACCACTGACGAGCTTGGAACACACATGCACAACCAGACAGCACCTCCCCCACGGGGTGTCACAACTATATGCTACTCTCCAGACTAACGACGGCAGACCCCCACTGGGATTCACGACCAAATGGGAGCGGGACACAGGGACCACACTTACAGACCAGGAATGGGGTAAAATATTCCTGCTCACGCACAAGGGCTCCATTTCTTCGAAGCACCAAGAGACTAATTACAAACTACTAACGCACTGGTACAGGACCCCTGACACTCTACGGCACATACATGATTCAATCTCCGGCAACTGCTGGAGATGCGAGGGGGATGTCGGCACCGGAATCCATATCTGGTGGTCGTGCCCGCTCATAGCTCCATACTGGCGGATGATACACAGTAAGGTAAACGCCATCACTGGAGCCGACATACCATTCCAGCCACTGGCGATGCTCCTTAACCACACAACACTACCCATTACAGTCTTCAAGAAAAGACTAACGATACAACTGCTCACGGCCGCGAAATCACTCATCCCAACCCTCTGGAAGCAGACGAGCACGCCTACCTTCCAGCAATGGGTGGCCAGAGTAGAAGAAATATACAATTTGGAAATTTTGACTGCTTCCCTGCAGGGACGCTCTGACAAATGCGCTCTTACATGGTACCCTTGGATGGAGTTCGTCAGCAGGGGGGCTGGAGACGGGCCCGGGTCCACACAATGACCCAACCTAGCTACCACCGTGACCGACAGTAGTCGCGGCCAACTTGTTTAAACAAATACACACCCCACAGACCCAACCTAGCCACTCACCCTTCACGAACGTACCCTCCTCCCAACACCTGACACCACTGGAAAACAAAATACAGGAGTACGCGAATTACCCCCGATAAGATTAAGACACTAGACATTACACGGGCACTACTGAAAGACTCGATGATACCGGAGCGCGAGAGAGACACTAAACCGCAAACATGCACTCCGTCCAACTACCTCTAAGACAAGCAGGGACGGGTAGTAGGGGCAACGAACACAACGAGGGGGAATAGAGCCCGATTTTGTGGCTAAACGGCCCCAAAACACCAAGCACGTACACCAGACATAGACATTAATGACGTAAGGACCGCCCCACACGACAGGTAGACTACCAAAGCACATAGGCAGACAGCGAGAGCGGACGCCCCTGAGAAAACCAAGCAGGGTACCACCCAAGACACATCCAAAATTACCCAGCTCCGCAAAGATTACAGCCGACTTGCCCATACACTAGAACAAGAGCATAGGCCCACACGCCCACGCGCCCACGCGCAAGAAACTGCGAGGTAGGCAGCCCGCACGCTACAACCCATTTGGACTGAGAGCATTGCAACTGCTAAGATGGGCGGACAGCTGCACTCCAGCTTAGGGATGCATAGAGCTATATAGCCAGAAGGCCACCTTGACCCAGTAAAACGGGCGGATTACCCACCCACTCAAAAAGATAAATGAATATCAGCGCTAGGATAGCCACGCAACACCCATGCAACCTAACGCACTATGTCACTACCTGTCCCCTGCGGACACAGTACCTGTTCAGACGACAATCCGAGTTCAAAGTCCCAATTTACTATATACCTGTTGTCGATTGTTTAGACAGAAAAAACTTGAAATGTATCAAGGCAATATTCACGGTTTGACTTTGTTACCATGTACCGTTGCTGGGGAAGCGTATATGTATAACGTAGAAAGATAAATTGCAGTTGAAGCTTGTCAAAGAAGTGCCAGAAGAACGAGGAATGTTAAAAACAGACAATAAGAATAAGAGGGGGAATAATGTAAGCAAACGTAAGGTGGGCTGTATTTTACAATTGTTTAATAGAAAAGAACTGTACTATAAATGCGATTTTTATATGGTTCTTGATTGTACCCTGATACCTGTCACTAACACAAAGCTGCCGTAATCTTCTTTCTGTAACTTCCTGTTTTTGAAAATGCAAAATAAAGATTGTCAAAAAAAAAAAATACTGATCCAGTGACCTTTATCCTGGTATTAGCAGAATAAACTGCAAGTATAAAGATCTGTACTCAATATAATTGAATTCAATATAACTGAACTGTATGCTTTCAACTGACCCCAATTGATCTTATACTAAAAAAAAAAAATATGATAAGATAAGGGGTAAAAAAAAAAAAAGAAAGGGGGAGAAGGGATAAAATTGAAAAAAAGGCCTATGATAAAAAGAAAATCGAATTGCTTAAAAGATAAAAAAGAGAGAAGAGAAAGAAAGGAAAAATCCTAAATCTTAAAGCTGTTCATTATTAGCACAAATGGCTATGCCAAAGATTCCTAAAAAAAACAAGAAGGTAAAAAAAGATAATAAAAATATTCCTCTACCTTTTTTTCTCCACAAAATAAGCAGGGTAGAGAAACATCTTTTATAGATGAATCACTATCTGAGGAAAAAAGAAATATAAGAATAAAAAACATACCTGAATCAATTTCCTATGAGAAAATTAAAGAGTATTTAACAGATCTCTTTGCAGCTTTAGACTTACATTTACAAGTTCCGGCAGTATGTATGGAAAATATATATAGAATTAAAAAACCTCAAAGAATTCAAAATGCTTACCCCAGAGACACGATTGTCACCCTACACTCCCTACTACTCAAGCAGCAAATATTATATGCTATAAGAAATAAGAAATTTTCAGAAAATGACAAATTCAAAGATATTCAGATCTATCAAGACCTTTCTAGAGCAGTAAGAATGGAGAGAAAAAAATATGTTGATGCGCTGAAACCATTGAAGGAAAGAGACATTGGTTATCGATGGGGTCCAGATAAAGCTATCACACTAAACTGGAATGACACGAGAAGAGTATTAATGAATCCCAAGGATTTAGAAGATTGGACAACACAACAATTTAAAAATGAGACTATAAAGAGAACAAAGAACATTTGGAAGAACTGATTTTTTTTGGGGGGGGGGGGCACGGGGGTGGGGTAGGAAGAGGGTGTGACTATGTGTCTAATTGGTTATAATGAGAGAAAAAATTGTATATAGGGTGGGATTATGTGTTCACAAAAGGTGTGTCTATACGGTTAATTGGATATAACTAGAGAAAAAAGGTATTTCATAATGAATAAGGGGGGAGCTAGGTAAATATATATATATATATATATATATATATATATATATATATAATTATTGGGATCTCTTTAGAGAAGTAGCAACTTTATAATAAGAGGGATAGTAGTTAGTTGGAAAAGGATGTTCCCGTTCATTATATTTTAACACAAAACATAGGTTTTTGGAAAAACATATAAAAGGGTGCACTGTAGATAATAAAGTAATGGAAAATTCAATAGGGGTAAGAAAAAGAGTTCATATTTGTACACAATATTAAGTTTAAGATGGTAGATACGCAAAATATTGATGTAATCAGTCACTATTAATAAGGGAAAAGGAAGGAGTAAGAGGTAATGAATAAGTAGATTTAACTGATTTATGATTGAAACGTATGATAAACCGCACATAAGTGGCACTCAAATTGGGAAATGAATGAAGGTAAAATAATATGAATAATTACTTAAAATGAGATAAGTATAATATATTTCACGAGATGGAAAGGAAGAAATC
Organism: Pelobates fuscus; assembly: GCF_036172605.1. Lineage (NCBI taxonomy): Eukaryota > Metazoa > Chordata > Amphibia > Anura > Pelobatidae > Pelobates > Pelobates fuscus. The sequence continues at coordinate 332,261,453 of NC_086319.1, forward strand.
ATAAGCATATGTGGTGGGAATTTGTAAGGGAAGTGGAATTCACTATTTGGAGAAACAGAATGTATAATAGTACGTATAGAATGGTATGATCACTATATTTTAATTTAAAAGCTAGATTTCGAATTAGTAATATATAAAAAGGTTTACACTAGATAAAATATAAAATAGGTATAAGGAAATGGAAAGGAATGAGTACCTATAGTAGAAATAATTATGCACATGGTTAAGATAAGGAGGGAATATATGTAAATACCTTCTTTTTTTTTGTCCCTGGATTAATACGTTGAATATAGGATTATATAAACCAGTTTCGATTGCCCCCTAAGAGCTTCCACTTTAAGGTCCGGTATAGACCTTAGCCCTAGACAATACACAATATTGTCAAGGCATACAGAGTGAGGAGATATTTTGTCACCTCAATAGTAAGTATGAGTGAGTATGGGTCTCTCTGTATTATGAGAGCTCAGATGTGTGAGATTGATGTGGGAGGGAGGGCAGCAGAAATAGGGGTAACATGACAAAGAATAAGATCTGAAGTGTATTTCACTAAATGTTCAGGGGTTAAATACCCCATATAAAAGAATTATGTTGAAGGAACTACTAGGAATAGATAGATAGAAGGATAGAAGGAATAGATATAGCGATGTTGCAAGAGACACATTGGAGTAAAATAGACAAGATTAGGTGGAAATATGAGGGATATGAAATAATTTCTCAAGCATCTTTAAATAAAAAAAAAAGAGGAGTGGCTATAATTCTCTCGAAAAGAATAAATAAAGAAGTTGTATATGAAGAAGTTGATACAGAGGGTCGATTTTTAAAATGATTATGGAAAAAGTAGATAAGGTTAAAATAGGTTTACTAGTCAGCCAGCACCGCTGAAATAGTCCCAAAGAGAAGAGGCACCCAGCTACCAAACACGTACCTAGCCAGCAACCACCTCTTCCTACAGCAAGGACCAAAGAGGCCACAGCAGACCAGCACCTCCCTAGCACCCAGCTCCAGAACCGCATCCACGGCCTCCAGAACGGGTATCGGCTGGGTACATGGGGACTGTCATATCATATAGCTTCCAGCCATAGCTAACACACACGCCATGTGAACTCTGCTAAGTACCTTCACGCGGTTTTAATGTTAGCAACTGTACTAGGGCCATTTTTATACTTACTATGATCTAACATATTCCACTTCAGCCTTTAGCAATACTCACACCGTCGTTTACGTTGTTAACCCTGTGTTCACTTACTCATTCATATGTTTAGATGACTCTCACCGAAAGTAGACTCTGCTGATCTATATATATAAACAGACATAATTGGATAGCATGCAACCCAGCTACTTAAATGGAGATGTGTGTGATAGTAATGTATTTCGATCAGAGCTACCAATCATCTGCTTTAGCTTAGAATGCATGCATTTTTAAGCTATCTGTTAGTACAGCTAGTAAAATTCAATTTATTGCCTTATTTTTGCATACTGCCATGTGTTCATACGTAGCACAGGATAATTAACTAATTTACATGTATGCTATCTGACCTAGCAGGAAACGTATACTTTAAGTTTCTACTAACATATCATACCTTGTGTTGCGCCTACCTGCCAGTAGGTACAATCTGCCTTAACTAGTCCTCACACACTTAATCTTAGAGCACTAGGCAACAGATGTATAATGCATCGCTTAGCTCATGACTCTCACTCTTTGTAATCTAACTGAGACCCAGTATTGTAGTACAGCATTTCAGGAAAGGTCAGGTTGTTTCCCAGTAGAAGCATGAGACTCAGCATAACTCATAGTTACCAGATTGTTCGCCTTCAGAATGTTTCTGCAGTTTGATTTACCATGATTTAACTACCAAGCTATGCACCAACGATAACACAATTTACTTTTACAATAGCTAATGCCTGTTTACTAACTTTCAAAAAATGTGCACGTTATACCACCGTCCTCAAAATGTATTTATGCTTTGTAAACTATCTGGCTTGTTACCTGCTTTTGGGGCAGAACAAGCATGTATGTAACATTATGCACAATAAAAATAAAGAATTAAAAATAAAAAAATGTTTAGTAATCTCGGGAGATTTCAATTGTGTGTTAGACACAGACTTAGACAAAAAAAACCAAAAAATAATAAACCAATAACTAAACATTAGATAAACCAAGCCAGGATACTGAGAAATACTCTTCAAGAAAAAAACTTATTAGACATACGGAGGGTATATAACCCAGAAGAAAGAGAATATACGCATATTTCAAAAGTACATTCTTCTCTTTCTAGAATAGATTTTATACTGGGAGAAGTAAAGCTGGTAGATCAAATAAAAGATATACAGATAGAAGAGAATATATGGTCAGACCATAGCTATATTATTTTTAATATAAAAGATGGTAACAAATTTAGATCTTATATGACCTGGCGCTTGGATCATAGTATTTTGAATAATGAGATAGATCAAATACAAATTGGGAAACTGATTCAATGGTATTTTAAAGAGAACAACTCGGAAGAACTTTCGGCAGCAACAATACGGTGTGCATTTAAAGCGGTTGTACGGGGGTATTTGATTAAACTAAAAAAAAAGATTCAGAGAGAAAGAGGTCAGACCAGAGAAAAATTATATATAAATTACTACTTGCTGGTTAGAAGAAATAAAAGGTAACTTACTAAAGATTCACTTAAACAACTATCAGAAATGAAATTGAAAATAGAGAAAATAGAAAGAGAACGAATAGAAAAAAATATGGAGAGGATGAAAATAAATTTCTATTATGACAATAATAAAATGAATAAATGGTTAACTAAAAAACTTAAGAAAACAAACGGCAAGAATAGGATTAGCAGTATCAGAAAGGATTTAATACTTTACAAAAAAAACAGAAAGTATCGCCAAAGCTTTTCAAATATATTATGAAGAACTGTACAATATACCAAATCATCCAAGAGAGGAGATTATAAATGATTATCTGAGGGAAATACATTTTCCAAAGCTTTTGGAGGAACAAAAAAAAATGTTAAATGCTCCCCTCCAAAAGATGGAATTTATAGCTGCTATTAAGAAATTGGTGAGATATAAAACTCCTGGCCCCGATGGTCTGACTAATAGATTTTATAAAATATACGAAGATGTTCTGGCTGAACATTTAACTAATACATATAATGAAATCTCATTGAAAGGTATAGGCCTTAAAGAATTATTATATGCAAATATAATCCCAATACATAAAAAAGATAAGGATCCTCAAGAATTAAAGAATTACCATCCAATTTCACTTATTAATGTGGATTCCAAATTATTTTCATCGATACTGGCAGACAGGCTAAAAAGAATAGTTATGGATCTGGTAGATAGAGATCAGATAGGGTTCGTCCCCACTAGACAAGCGGGTACTAATATAAGAAGATTGATTAATGTTCTAGATTGGTGTGAAAGAACTCGGATTCCCCTCCTGACCCTGTCATTGGATGCAGAAAAGGCCTTTGACAGGGTCGGGTGGGGATTTATGTTGGGGGTTCTGAAGGCAATGGGCATAAATGGCTGGATGTTAACAGCGATAGGGTCTATTTATCAAAACCCGATGGCGAGAGTGGTAGGAATAGATTTATGCTCAGATTGGTTTCCATTAAGAAATGGCACCCTTCAAGGGTGCCCGTTGTCACCAATATTATATATCCTATCCATGGAAGTTCTTGCAATTAGAATTAGAGAAAATCCTGATATTAAGGGGGTACCACCCCCTGAAAGAGATTTAAAAAATAGTATGTATGCTGATTACACTATCCTAACTCTCACAGATCCAATTAAATCAGTCAAAAACCTAATGAAGGAAATAGAACTATACAGTAATATTTAAAATTATAAGAAAACATAGAAAAAACTATAGTGATGTTTAAAAATTGTAAAAAAGAGTGGAAGGATGAAGTTATAAAGCATTATGGTTTTATGGATGCTAATGGTAGCTTTGAATATTTAGGAGTATTAATATCGGATAATATAGAAAAAATGGTAGAGATTAAAGGGACACTATAGTCACCTGAACAACTTCAGCTTAATGAGGTTGTTCAGGTGAGTGCTACAGCTACACGGAGCCTTTTTCTTGTAAAAAAAAGAAAAAAAGGTGGAAGCTACAGGAAAGACACTCAAAAGATGGGGTTAACCCACAATGGACTACCAGGGTAGTAACAGGAAAGAGGAGACAAGCTATGAGTGCCCTTAGTGGATCAAGATATCATTAAAATTTAACTTTTAATAGTACGAAAAATATAAAACACAGCTCACTCCCCTGTAACGCATCAAATACTGTCATGTACTTTACTATGAGCGTTTAAACTCACATAGATTACGAATGAAAGTCTTCCTGCCATAGGGGACAGCATAAACTCCACTTATTGAGCAAGATTATTTCACATAACAACCTAGTGGTCGCTGACCCTTAAAATATCTACACTGACTAGCTACACACACAGCTGACCAGTATCCACAGTCTATAGCGATGATGTGACTGCTAACGACTCACCCCTGTTCTAACCCCCCTGTACTACACAGGCTGTAGACTTCCGACACTCTTTCTCTCAATAAGGCTCCCACGTTGACTTATACAGGTGACCACAGAGGGGAACAAGCTCACCTGCAGATTGTATAAGGCCAATGCTGATGGGAATTCAACTTAAACACAAGTGTAAGCAACCTAAAGCTATAACTATTGGCCAAACTTAAGCCGGACATATCCCACCCACAGCGGACGTAATATAACCCCACGAACACACGGGCTATATTAAACCAGTCTGCAATACAGCGTCAACTGAACGAACCACGCTTCAAACATCTAAATCTTACTAATTTCGCGCTCCACAACTCAATGTTTAAACTAACCAACATACTACACTGTTGTATTCTCATTATGTTTTTCTTTTAACCAAAAATGTGCCTCACCAGTGATAACCATGACCTGTAAAGTGACCCTTCAGTGGTTACAGCAAAAAAACGCTCTGGAGTGGCCATCACAATCTTCTGACCTTAATATAATTGAGCCACTTTGGGGAGATCTCAAACATGCGGTTCATGCAAGACGACCAAAGACTTTGCGCTACCTGGAGACATTTTGTCAAGACGAATGGGCATCTATACGGTCTGCCAGAATTAGGGTCCACATAGACAACTATTACAAAAGACTGCATGCACAGTATTAAGAACTCAGGGTATGCAGACTTTTGAACAGGAGTAATTTCATTTTTCTCTTTGTTGCCATGTCTTGTTTTATGATTGTGCCATTCTGTTATAACCTACAGTTGAATATGAATCCCATAAGGAATAAAATAAATGTGTTTGCCTGCTCACTCATGCTTTCCTTAAAAATTAGGGATAACCACACATGAGAAGGATTTGGGAATTGTTATTGACAACAAATTAGGCAACACTATGCAATGTCAATCTGCAGTTGTTAAGGCCAATAAGGTTTTGTCATTTATAAATAGGGGCATAAATTCTCGGGATGAAAATATAATTTTACCTCTTTATAAATCGCTGGTAAGACCACACCTTGAATATGCTGTGCAATTTTGGGCACCTGTTCTATAGAAAGATATCATTATGCTATAAAAAGTGCAGACACAAGCTATAAAATTGATCAAAGGAATGGAGCATTTTAGTTATAAAGAAAGGTTAAAAAAAGTAAATCTGTTTAGTTTAGTAAAACGGCGCCTCAGAGGGGATTTTATAACATCATACAAATATATTCAGGGCCAGTACAAACCATTATCTGGAAATCTATTCATAAACAGGGCTATACATAGGACACAAGGTCACGCATTTATGCTGGAAAAAAAGAGATTTAATTTAAGGCAAAGAAAAGTTTTTTTTACAGTAAGAGCAGTAAAGATATGGAATTATCTGCCTGAAGAGGTGGTTTTTATAAGAGTCCATACAGATGTTTAACTGTATGTATATGATCTGAGCGCCATTCGGTAATAATGTGCGCTCAGATCTAAGCTATCTGGGGATATGTAGAATGTGTATGTTTTATGTGTTAAAGGTAACCGTATGTAATTGTATGCCTTTTTACTGAAAATGTGTGTAATGGAGTTTTCCCTCTGTCCTTGGAGATAATTGGATTACTTCCCAATTATCTCCAGGTCAGAGAGGAGGGATTGTGATGCATTGTGGGATTGTTGAAATGTGTAAGTCTGTGATTGGTCCTTTTACCCTTTATGTCCCAGTCTTCCATCTGGTCCCCTAGGGGAGTGTCCACCAGGTGGAAGACCTGCATAAAAGCTGGGCAGGTAGCCCCAGTAAACCAGATTCTGCTTGACCCTCAAAATGAAGTGTCGTCTCGTTATTGGGGGGATTGTATTGTATGCTGACTGCTAGGAGTGTAAACCTTTCGTATGTTTTTTCCTGTTCGGCTGTTTCCAGTGTTTGTGTGTTTCCTGTTCATGAGTTGGAGGATTCATGTAGTTTGCAGTTCGGGAGATTGGTGCTTGCAGTAGTTGCCTGTGCATCTGGAAAGGGGAATATCGCCTAAACGGTTTTTAACCTCTTGTGTGCAAATCGCTCCGTTACACAGGGATATAATTTCTAATTAGTTGAGTAATAGATGCTTGATCCAAGGAGATATCGGACTGCCATTTTGGGGTCAAGAAGGATTTTTTTCCTAGTTTGTTGTAAAATTGAAAGCGCTTTAGACTTGTTTTTTGCCTACTTTTGGATCAACAGCAAAATGAGGAAGGCTGAACTTGATGGATGCAAGTCTCTTTTCAGCTATGTAGATATTGTAAACAATATAAAATATAGGTAATACTTATTCATACTCATGAATGGGAGATAAATGGTTATCTACAATTTTATATATATAGTACTTTAAATTGCATATACATCTTCGCCTATACTTGAAAAGTACTATATGTGCATATTATTGCTTATGGGGAATTTTGTCCCAAACATACAGTTTTCTAAAAACCTCATCCCACAATTTCTTAATTAATCCGCAACTCCACCAAATATGGATAAAACTTCCCAAATTACTTCCACATCTCCAACATATTTTAGATTCAATGTGATCAATTCTGTTTAATCTCATTGGCACTAAATACCAACGGTAGTAAACTTTATACTGAGTCTCAAACAATATAACATTGTGAACATTTCTTTTTAACTGTATCAACATATTCCCCCACTTTATTGGGTCTATTTTTAAATTACATTCTTTTCCCCAACTTTTTATTTGTTTAGACCTTATATTTTTGGGGGTCGCTCTTATGAGGGCATAACAATTTGCCATATTGTTTCGAGAGCTATTGTTTCCAAAAATCTGTTTTATGAGGATACTACTAATTATATTACTCTTAGCAAGTGCTTTATCCATAAAATATTTTATTCTTAAATATCGAAAAGCCTCAACCTGAGGGAGACCGAATTCACTAGACAGAGTTACAAAATCTTTGATTTTATCTCTTATTGTTATATCATCCAGAGTTTCAATTTTCCTATCCTTCCAAGAGTCTATTTTTAAATCTGGCATTAGGGCTTCTAATATTTCTATCCTCATGAACCCAAAAATGTTTCCCAGGATTTTTAGTTTTTTTCTAATCTTCTTCCAGTCATTCAACAGATATTTTAGAATTACACTACTGACTTCTTTTCCAATTTTCTTGGGTTGCCAGATGTACCTAATCAGTTCTTTTCCATTTAGGGCTTGGGTCTCTAAACCAAACCAGCCAGATTTTTCAGAATCTTTTTTAATTAGTAACTGAATGTGGAATATGATAGAGGCCTTATAATGGCTTATTATGTTCGGGAAATTTACCCCTCCATGCTCTATAGTATTTGTTAATTGGTCTAATCCAATCCGAGGTTTTTTCCCCCTTCCAGATAAAGTTTTTAATAAGCCTCTGTGTTATCTCCAACCATGGCAAAGGAATTTTTAGAGGAACCATTCCAAAAAAGTATGTCCATCTAGGCACTATGTACGCATTAATTACATTTATCCTTCCTAACCAACTAAGAAACAAGGGATTCCATTTTTTTAACGATATCCCAGTGGACTTCAAAAGCCTAGTAAAGTTAATCTCCACCATTTTGTCCAAATTCTCCGATATTATTACCCCTAGATATTCAAAACTCCCCTTCGCATCCATAAAGCAATAAGTCTTCAAAAATTCATTTTTCCACTCTTTGCTACAATTCTTAAATAACACAATTGTTTTATCTGAGTTTATTTTATAGTTTGAGATAATACTAAACATTTCTATTTCTTTTATCAAGTTGTCAATTGATTTAATTGGGTCTATTAGGGTCAAAATGGTATCGTCAGCATACATACTTATTTTTAATTCTCTATCTGCAGTTGGTACTCCCCTGATATCCTGGTTTTCTCTTATTCTAATTGCGAAGGGTTCCATTGAGAGAATGTATAAAATAGGTAAAAGTGGACACCCTTGCCGTGTGCCATTTTTCAATGGAAACCAGTCTGAGCATAAATCTATGCCCACTACCCTCGCCATAGGATTTTGATAAATAGAGCCTATTGCAGACAACATCCATCCATCTATGCCCATTGCCCTTAATACCCCCATCATATATCCCCACCCGACCCTGTCAAAGGCCTTTTCTGCATCCAGTGACAGGGTCAGGAGGGGAATTCGCATTCTATCACTCCAATCCAGAACATTGATCATTCTTCTTATGTTAGTGCTAGCCTGTCTGGTTGGGACAAACCCTATCTGGTCTCTATCTACCAATTCCATAATTATCCTTTTCAACCTATCTGCCAGTATAGATGAAAATAGCTTTGAATCGACGTTAATAAGTGATATCGGGCGATAGTTCTTTAGATCTTGCGGGTCCTTATCTTTTTTATGGATAGGGATTATATTTGCTTGTAATAATTCTTTAGGGCCTGTACCTTTCAGAGAGATTTCATTATATGTTCTAGTCAAATATTCTGCCAAGATATCTCCATAAACCTTATAGAATCTATTGGTCAGACCATCTGGGCCGGGGGTCTTATAGTTCACAAGTTTTTTAATAGCACCTGTAAATTCCCTAATTTGTAAAGGGGCATTGAGCATTATTTTTTGATCTTCAGAAATCCTGGGGAATTTTATTTCCCTCAAGTAATCATTTATAGCCTCTTCTTTTGATTGATTTGGTAAATTATACAGCTTTTCATAGTATATTTGAAACGCCTTTGCTATTGTTTCTGGTTTTCTACAAGTTCTTGATTCGTTTCTAATACTACTAATCCTATTTTTTACCATTTTTTGTATTTTTAAGTTTTTTTGTTAACCATTTATTAATCTTATTGTTATCATAATAAACATTGGATTTCATCCTCTCCAGATTTTTCTCTATTCGTTCTTTCTCCATTTTTTCTATTTTCGTTTTAATCTCAGAGAGTTGTTTAGAAGATTCATTATTTAGAAATCTTTTATTTCTTCTGGCCAACAGATAGTATTCTATATATAGTTTTTCTCTGGTCAGACCTCTGTCTCTTTGGATCCTTTTCTTAAGTTTAATCAGATACCCCCGTACCACCGCTTTGAATGCACACCAAATGGTGGTTATCGGGAGTTCTTCTGAGATATTCTCTCTAAAGTACAGTTGAATCAATTCTCTAATTTGTGACTGATCTTTACTATTCTTCAAAATACTATCGTCTAAACGCCAGGTCGTAATAGATCTGTGCTTTTTGACATCATTTATGAAAAAAATGATATAGCTATGGTCTGACCAGACATTCTCTTCTATATATATGTTTTTTATTTGTTCCACTAAATTAGCTTCCCCCAACACAAGGTCAATTCTGGGAAGTGAGGAGTGTACCCTTGAAAAGTGTGTATATTCTCTTTCCTCTGAATTAAATACTCTCCATATATCCAATAAGTTATTTTCTAGAAGTGTGTTTCTCAAGATCCTAGCTTGATTTATCAAATGTTTAGTTATGGGTTTATTATTTTTTTGTTTTTTTATCTAAAACTGTATCCACCACACAATTAAAGTCGCCTGCAATAACTAATAATCCTGTTTTAACCCTGTCTACCTTTTCCATAATCTCTTTAAAACATTTAGTAGGTAGTACATTTGGGAGGTATACATTTACCAAAGTGTAAACTTTCTCCTCCAACTTGCATATTAATATCTGATACCGTCCTTCTATGTCTATATCTTCATATATGATTTCTCTATTTATTCTTTTTGAAAGGATTATGGCCACTCCTCTTTTCTTTTTCTTATTCAAGGCTGCTTGTGAGATTATCTCATATCCTTCATAGATCCAACTAATCCTATCTTCACGTTTCCAATGTGTCTCTTGCAGCATCGCTAAATCTATTCCTTTTTTTTTTTTAGCAATTCTCTCATCATGGCTCTTTTATATGGGGTATTTAGCCCCTGTACATTTAGTGAGATACACTTCATGTTTTATATTTTTCATGTAACACCTATTCCTGCTGCCGTCCCTCCCACATCATTCACACACATCTGAGCTCTCATAATACAGAGAGACCCATTCCCAATCATTCTTACTTGTTGTTTCAAGAGATAATAAAAATTAATCATCTCTTCAACCTGTAAGCCTTGACAGTATCTTGTGTACTGTCTAGGGCTAAGGTCTATCTCTGACCTTAAAGTGGTAGCTACTCAGGGGCAATCAGAGCAAATGCAGACGTTCTTTTTCCTTCCCTCTGTTTGTCCCACATAATAGACAAAGAGAGGAAGAAAAAAAAAACCCCACAGCATATATCTGTGTGGGCATGTTAAAAGAACACTTTGGGGCTTTTTTCCATGTGGGTATTTTTCAGTGTGAGCAATTTTCTTGTGCCCATTTATGACAGTGTTTTTTTTTTCTGTGATGACAGTGTTTGTTTTTTTCCTGTGGGCAATTTTCATGTGGACTATTTTCATGTGAGTTTTCAATTCAGTAGGCGACAAGGAAGACAGTAACCTATGCAAAATGCCAATTTGTGCTTTGTGAAACACTGCACACTCATTTCACTAGAAAGGTAATTAAGGGGATATATTTTATGAATACGTCTATCTAAAAGTAAAAAGGACAGACTGTGTTTAGATGTTCGATGAGTTTCAAAATGGTCTTCAAAGGTTACCCTAATTGAAGATATTGAATTTCTAGGTATAATATATTTGACATGGAGAGGATGAAAAAGTGACACTTTCATGCTGGAAAAAGTAGAATCCTTTCAGTATAAAGAGAGATTATTATTCTTAGCAATCCTCATGACAAGAAAATTCACAATATTTGATCATAGTTGAGGGTAATGTTAACACTTCAAAAAGAAGAGTTCAACATTTTGTGATGTCAGGTATTTTAATATTAAAGCAAACTGTGATTTACATAAGAGTCCCATAAGGATACAAAATTATGCAACAGAGTATAAGACAAATATTTATAATTCAAAGTCTAGAGCAGAGAAGAGGTGCCATTCTAATACACTTGTTTACTTTGCAGAATAATCTTACTTAAAATAATAGTAAATAATAGAACACTTCTATCCTTTACTTTCCCAAGCAAGAGGCCAATCTGTTTTTAAATAACTTTTAGAATACTTAATAAATATATTTCAGAACAATTTCAGGAATATTTTTGTCTGTCTATATATTGTGTGTATATATTACCTATACGTTAATAAATGCTGTGTGAAAGTCTGCAAAAAGTTATGTCTCTGGAAAAGGTGTACTGGAAGAAAGATATCCTTTTAGCCTTTGAAATAATAGCTTAGTTCACTCAGACTATTATTTTTTTTATTTCAGAATTGTACCTGCCCTGCATACATTTTGTATTACTTGTGTGCAGCGGGCATTGGTGCAATGTCATCATCAATATATTGCTGGTCTGTTAGTCTTCTTATCCCTCCTACCTGGGTCCCCCCCTGTCTCTATGTCATTCTTAGTGTAGGTTTTTGTCTATCCACTCTTTACATCTAGTCTTGGAGAGAACGAGAGCCTCTTATATCCTATATGGTTTCAATGTTTTGTTATTCTATTTGTCTGTCTGCCCGGTTTAGAGTTATATTTCTCCCAAGTCAAGTTACTGTGTGGGGCACCGAAGGCCTAGTATATCATGCAGTTTATTTATCCATGTATCCCAGTCTTCTATTTGCTTATATCTGTTTCCTACGTTCACTAGGATACCCCTTTCCATTCTTGCTCGCCATGTTACTTTTTTTATCAGTTCATTGATATTTGGAATTGTCTCGGTTTTCTTATTTCTTGCAAGAAGTAATTTGGTCACTGTAATTATGTGTAATAACAACATTTACTTTTTTTTTTCTCATTTCTGGTCAGTGCCAATTTAGTAAAACCACTTCAGGCTTGCAAGGTAGCTTTATTTCTGTTATTTGATGGATTATCTTGATTACTTCTTTCCAAAACTTATTTATGGGTGTGCACTGCCACCAACTATGGATCATATTACCTTCACCAATATTGCATTTCCAGCATCTATCGGGTAGCTCTGGGAAGATTGCTTTAGGCGTTTAAGTGTTACGTACCATCTATTTGATAGTTTAAATTGGGTTTCTAAAAGATTTAGACAGTGTATATTTTTATTTACTTTATTTAAGGAAATTATCCACTGTTCTTCTTCTATAGGTACTTGTAATTCTTTTTCCCCATTTCTTAATCACTCAGACTATTTAATCTTTATCAGAGCTGTCATAACCCAATTTTGTAAAGTAAAACGTTCAACAGTCACATTGACAAAATAGTGAATGATAGTTTTTCCCAACTTGTTATTGATGTTTTCTAAATGTATAATCTAACACATAGTTTGAAAACAGTTTCAAACATCTGTAAGTCTTAATTTTATGAGTGTTAACTAAATGACTTTATCAGTATATATTGAAGTGCAGCATATAATTTGTTCCAGACTCAATAGGTCACAATTTAAATTGTAAAACAAAATGTAATGTATTTAGGGCTAATGATAACAGTAGTTTCATCCCAGAGTATGTAGAATGTGGAAACAGCATAGAGTGTCAAAGTCATTAAAATAAATAAGCATGCAGGCAACCAGTGAATATATTCTACAATCTGTGGTAGCAAAATAAGTGCCCAAGTTTGCAATTATTTTACACTTCATGATTGATCTGGATACAGGAAGGATTTTTTTCTTTCAAATATTGTTTTTCATAGTAATGCAAATTATTTTTATTTTTTATTTTTGCATTTTGTGTAGTATCATCTTCTACCAAATTATGGCAATTATTTTAGACATCCTAACATTTAAAGCCACAATGGCAAAAAGAGAAATGAGACTCTGGTCATATCTGTCTTGAGGTTTTAAGCTATTGTTATACTTCTTTAAAGTTTATTTTGGCCTTTGATCTTCCTCTGCAGTAAAATCATCCTGTACCTCCAAGTTCACAATTTATACCCCGAGCATTCTTTTTCATTGAATGTATCACTTCTGAAGATAAATGATGCCTGAATAATGTACCTTTAAATCCACATTTAAAATCCCTCTTGTACTTTGCACAAAGCCCACGTTAATGTCCAACTCTATAATCCAGGAGTGAACAAACATTAGTACATTAGGATATGCTTTTTTAGGATATGCATTTTTGTTAGCCATGTTAACATTCTCTACCAGCTTATTAGTGTGGTATTAACTACTCCATAACAGTGTACTCAGTGTATTCATAAAATCCCCTTATTGTCACATGGATTTTGTTATTTATACTATCTATAAAAGTATTTTAGTATACATGACACAGCCACTATCACACCTTACTTATCTACAATAGACCCTTATTCTAAATTCCATGTGTTGTTACCCCAGCATTTCTAAAACAGCTCCCTAAAAAAGGGAACACTAGCACTTTCACATGTGCACTTCTTTTTACTACTAACCAATAATTAGAAAACCTCCAAAAAGTTAAATCTAGCTCGAGTCAAATGATATTAGTCAGAAAATGTGGCACCAAACTTGGAAATGGTGAGAATGTAGCCAAGCGTTTCCCCTATAACAACTATGTTGGCTCATCCAAATGTGGCTTGTTATCTACTAATTGGGCTTCTCCACAGTAGCTCCTTAAAATAAATTACGCATATCTTAACACTAACACATGCACACACACTTATACATCTCCTATATAAGTCAGATAACCACAAACACACTGTCCCATGCAAACAGAACAATACCTCCATATCTGCATTTAGACTGGTGGTCATATGGCACTCTCGCATGGATATATACTGACAGTCATTCATACATGATGCTGAAGATACCATTTTATTTGGTCAGTTTTTAATTTAAAGGTTGCAGTTAACTTCCCATTCACCCAGCTTCTCATTCAGGTAGGCTTCTTGTTCATCCAGCATCTTTTTCATTAAAATTATATTTACTAATCAACAATAGAAATCGCCCAAAAACTTCACTCTAGTTAGAGACAAATGATATTGATCATAAAAGTAGGTCACCTAACTTGGCACCCTAACATCCTTGCATTTCAATGAGAGATTTCAAAAAAGTAGCCAAGCTTTTCCTCTATGTAAATCATCTTGGCTCACCAAAGTTTGGCTTGTTTTCATCTAATTGGATGTCCCTCTGCAGGAAAAAGTTCACCCAAATGTAGCTTATTTTATACAAATGTGGCATCCTTTTGTTGGAAACAATTTAATCCAAACAATATCATTAAAAGTGACACTATACGTAGCATAGTACCATCCATGCATTTCAAAGGGAAATCTTGAAGTGTGAAAATCATGTTGGACAAATTTTATTATCAATACAAAGTGGTTCAAGCTAGTCTTAAACCTTTGTTGGTCATCATGGAAATCGTTCACAAACATGCAATGTCTGATATTTAATAATATTTGTGATCTACAAACATCGTGTTGCTCATAGGCCTGGTTGAGCTGTTTGAAAATTACAATTTATTAACTGGATTGTGCAAACACTCTCACACATTCATAAAGACAGGCAGTGATACGGGCAGTGATAGCTACACTCTCCTAAACATACATACATACAGACAGACAGACATACAAGCAGCCATACCCACACTGTTCCATTTATACATTCAGTACTGCCCTGCAAGGAATCATTTGCATCTTTGTAAGCACATTTCAGGGGATTCTAGGGTTAAGGGGAAATAAGGACTCATATATATAAATGTCCCTAAACTTTAAACAATACCTTCTGTTCTTTAATTCCTTTCCTAGAGAATGGAAGTTGAAAAGAATGTCTTATATCTCCATCATTTAACTATAAATGTCTAAATCTCTCATACATGCATAACAAATGGCATTTATCATTTTAAGCAGATAAACATTAGGTAATTACTCTCATAATATTTAAGATAAAGTGACGAATTACTAAAAGCAAAACTTACTAGAATTAAATATACCGTATTTATCGGCGTATAGCACGCACTTTTTTCCCCTGAAAATAGGGGGGAAATCGTGGGTGCGTGTTATACGCCGATATCCCATAATTACTTACCTGTCTTGAAGCGCTGGCCGGTGTTCAGCGCGCACCACGGTACTGGAACTTCAATTTCAGGTTCCGGTTTCCGGCGGGACTGAAAGGAAGTGTGCACACTATTGTGTGCACACTTCCTTTCAGTCCCGCCGGAAACCGGAACCTGAAATTGAAGTTCCTGTACCGCGGTGCGCGCTGTGAAGCCGGCCCACGCTTCAAGACAGGTAAGTAATGATGGGACAAGGGAAAGTGCATGGGAGGGGAAGGGGGGGGACAATACTATGGGAGGGAAAGGGGGGACAATACTATGGGAGGGGAAGGGGGGGACAATACTATGGGAGGGGAAGGGGGGGAGAATACTATGGGAGGGGAAGGGGGGGAGAATACTATGGGAGGGGAAGGGGGGAGAATACTATGGGAGGGAAGGGGGGAGAAAACTATGGGAGGGAAGGGGGGAGAATACTATGGGAGGGGAAGGGGGGACAATACTATGGGAGGGGAAGGGGGGACAATACTATGGGATGGGAAGGGGGGCAATACTATGGGAGGGGAAGGGGGGAGAATACTATGGGAGGGGAAGGGGGGACAATACTATGGGAGGGGAAGGGGGAACAATACTATGGGAGGGGAAGGGGGGACAATACTATGGGAGGGGAAGGGGGGACAATACTATGGGAGGGGAAGGGAAGGGGGGGCAATACTATGGGATGGGGAGGGGGTGGAGAATACTATGGTAGGGGGGGAGAATACTATGGAAAGGGGGGAGAATACTATGGAAAGGGGGGAACGACACTATGGGATGAGGGGGGGGATACTATGGGAGGGGGGGAAATTTCCTTCTAAAAATGAGGTGCGTGTTATACGCCAGTGCGTGTTATACGCCGATAAATACGGTATTTACTACCAATTAATATTTTTTTTTATTTTTTTTTTCCCTTACATGCTCATATCTTTTCTATGCTGCTGTTTATGCCAATGAAGTCCATCTGGAACTATCTGATATGTCAATAAATTAATAAATATTCTGGAATTAGATGTCTATGATGAAATATTTTTAGTTGTTTGTATAAATAATATGAATGTTTTGTAAGTAGGTTGTTTATGCTACCAATGTTTAACTTTCTAACACAATGAATATCTTACAGAGTGTACAGTAATCTATAACTTATTTCACACATTATATTATATTGTGTTTTATCATCTCACATAGGCTTTCTCCCACCTCATCATTGTATAATGCATGGTATTATATTTTGTTATTCTTTTTTTACAATATATTTAATAATGCATAACAGAAACACAGAAACAATATACACAAGATGTTAAGTAGGTAGGGGAATCTTTCTACAAAGTTTGCTATATAGTGAAATTTAAATAAACAACAACCTTCAGGCAATGTATCCACCAGATGGCTATAAAATTGTCTGTAAACGCCAGTAAAATCTAAAATAAAGGGGTCACTAGTCACCACTGGGCTTATAGCTAGAAGGAAATGTTATACATGTCAGCACAGAATGAAAAAAAGGAGGTATAAAAGTAGAGAGTGCCCAGAGTATTATGGGATAAAATGTAATATTGAGAACTGAAGTGGTACCTCAATTAAAAAGAGAAATCCACTCTGACTTACTCCCACCATATATATTACTTAAATGTGTTAATCTTTACAGTCATTCACTGCTTTCAAATATCATACAGTAATGCAATAATACATATTAAATAATAACTTGCATTGTTATTGTTCTGTGATTGTCAAGACTGTCTCATTTCTTAGGACTTTTTGTGGTCTAATAACTAATAATATATGTATGGTGGTTTGTTTAACGACCTCGGACCTACCTGGTACGTCCGCGGCAAAAATGTCCCCTGAACTTACCTGGACCGGCAATCCTCTGCGATCCCGGTCGGTGGGGAATGCCTGAGATCCCAGCAGTCCCCCTGCACCAGCACTGGCCTCTCCGGCCCTCCAGGGCCATGTGATCACCATGATCACATGGCCACTATAGTATGTGTGTGTGTGTGTGTGTGTGTGTATATATAGTAGTCTATAGAGCTGCAAGCAGGGGGACTCTCTGATCTGCCTGGCAGTCCCCCAGCCAGCTAAAACGTGTAAAATAAAAATAATAAATTAAATATATTATACATATATATATATATATATATATATATATATATATATATATATATATATATATATATATATATAATATATATATATATATATATATACATATATATACATATATATATATATATATATATGTATATATATGTATATATATATATATATATATTTATATATATATATATATATGTATAATATATTATAAAATAATTAAAGCATTTTATAATATATTATACATATATATATTGCATATATATGATTGCATTAAAAGTGTACTTTGAGGTATATATATATATATATATATATATATATATATATACATATCTCTCAAAATACACTTAGAATGTAATCATACATATGCATTATATATGTATAATTTATTAATAAATGCTTTAAATATTTTATAATATATTATACATATATAGGAAATAAAAGCGTGTGTGTGTGATGAGAATTACGGTCATTAGGATCAGAGCATATGCGATTGTACCTAGTGGCATGGCTGTACATGATGCCCTGTTTATATATGGGTCTATGTATGTGTTGCATCATGTACAGCCATGCCACTAGGTACCATCGCATATGTTCTAATCCTAATTACCGTAATTCCCATCTAAATGTACTCTCCCAATCTATGAGACAGAAAGGCTGCAAACTAAAGACTATTACCAAACAAATCAACTCTGCTGTAAAAACTCAACACACGTGCCTGCTACAGTACAGAGAGAAAACAAATACCTACACAAGTGCCACTTGTGATCATCTGCAACCCAGCTCTTGAGGAAATACAGAAAATCATTAAAGATCTACAACCAATGATAACAGAAGATGATACTCTGAAAAACATTTTTTCTGAAACACCCATTTTGTCTTTCAGACGATCACCAAACCTCCAACAAAAATGAATCAACAGGAAGCTACCCACTGATGGGAAGAATAAAGAAAACGGGACCAGTCAATGCAAAAAAACTCGCTGCAAACTGTGACAACACAGCCACACACAACAATAAAACCTCAGGCGTTAAAGGATCATACTCCTGCACATCCAGCAATGTGGTATACATAGTTCAATGCACCAAATGCCACCTAGGATGCTACATTGGGGAAAAGACTCAGCAATTAAATGGCAGAATGAATATGCACAGACACTCCATTAAACACCACAAGAAGGATCATACTGCAGTCCTGTCTTTCCACTCAATGAAGGACCTAAAAATCAAAATACTAAAAGGGGTTTTTAAAAATACCCAAGAAAGAAAAACTTTTGAGGCCAGAATTATCAAACAGCAAGAATAGAGGTCTAAATATTGATCTTGGTTTTCTGTCCCACTACTTTACATGAACACTCCCCCAGCATTATCTTACTGTTATTTTAAAATGCATTTCAATATGTTTATTCTATCAATATACAAAGTACTGTGTGTAGACCTATGCTTCCCCATACCCATGCATGTATGCTTATATATGTGACTGTGCATTTATATTTGTGTATATGAGTTCATGTGCATGTATGTATATGTGTTTGTTTGCATGTATATGTGTTCATGTATTCATGTGTATGTGTATACATATGTGTTTTTGTGTGTGTATGTATAAAGTGTATATATACATATATATATACATGAATACAATTATGAATATGTGAATAAGTGAATGTGCACATAAACATATATATGGTTCTATGTATGTGTAGACACATTGGTATATGTGTAGGTACAAAAATAAAGGAAATTAGGGAGATAGCTCTCCTAACCCGAGAGTAAATCCCTACATAACCAATACCCCAGTGAAGCAATATATACAAATCACATTAAAAATGTCTCAAAGACACGGTGCAAACAACGGAAAAATTATAAACAGTTTTAATAAGTAATTAGTAAAGGTAGCACCACTTGCCTAGGTACATTAGACTGATAAGAACAGTCAATATGGACAAAAAACACAGTTAGAGATATAGACTCCAGCCGCAAATTACGTATACTTAATAGATAGATGCAGTGGGTCTTAAGAAAGGTTAACAGTGGCCATAATAAATCAAACGTTAACAGCAAAAGACAACCAACTGCATCTTCAAATTTCTATAGAAAATGGGCCGGTGTGTATATCAAAATTTCCAAGTAGCTGGAACACAACGTGTAAAATACAACCTAAAGTTCTCCTGGGGAAAAAATGATCCTCAGATATAAACCAGGATCATGCACCTAGGTATAAAATATATACCAGTTCAAAACTGTCCCAAAAAAATAAATAATAATAAATAAATAAAAAATAAATGTCTCAAGTATTAAGAAATCGAAAGGACAGGAAGAGGTAAGTATAATGGAAAACAAAAGGATGAAATTCAAAGTAAATAGTCCTACATAAAAGCAGGCTGCTTAGTGAATAGCAGGGATTCAGCTGGCAAAAATAAAGTACGTAATATAAGTGGAATCACTGTTACCCCTGTAACCCGCCCTTGTGTATCTTTTACCTGATTTTTTCAGGTTTTGGAATACACTCTTTTCTCTTTATATGTGTAGGTACATGTATTGGTGCTGGTGTGTGGATGTATGTGTAGGTATATTTAGGCATTTAGTGGTATTTATATATATAGTGCATGTACTTGTGTACAGTGTGTATGTTCTTGTGTATACATGTACATATGCACTACTTGTGTATATGTATATGTACATGAGTGTGAGTGTTTATGTTTGTCTGTGTATGCTGGATATAGGCCTTCGTGCATATCCTGTAATGCTTGGATGGTAATTCATACATTCTTTATATTAATACTCCCCCCTTCTAGCATCATCTTCTGCACTGTTCGCTTGTTTTTTTCTCTCTCTCTCCCCCCTCACTCTGTGATCTTTGCATAAGATATTTATGACCCTCTGCAAAAATGGTGTCTATGTTCTATCAAACCTGTCTTATCTGCACCCATGTCCCTTTAACCCCTGTATCACAACTCAACTTTGAATTCTATGTGCCATCTTGCTCAGAAATACTCCAGACTTGTTCTCCCGAAGCTTGTCATTAAAAAATGCGGTTAGTCCAATAAAAAAGGTATTACAGGATACAAATTGTATCTGTTTTTTACATCTACATCACTGGACTAATACGGCTACAATCTCTACTTTTTACATATATATATATATATATATATATATATATATATATATATTTAACTATTATTTACATCATTATTTGATTTTATTAATTATAATTTGAGGGACCTGCCTGACAACCCAGGCAGAAAGTCCAGATAATTTAATTGGCAAGTCCTATATTTAACCCTATAACTTTCCAAAGAACCATACAACCTGTACATAGGGGGTATTGCTATACTCGGGAGACTTCGCTGAAAACAAATATGAATGTTTTAAAAAGTAAAACTTATCACGATGATGATATGACCAGTAAAAGTGCAGTTTTTGTTTAAACAAATGCAAAAAACTAATAAAAACGCTAATTTTGGCCAGGGTTTGTGACTAAGAGGCTACTAAAAAAGACTGTACATACCCCATTTTGAATACCATAGGTTGTCTACTTTTACAAACGGTATGCCATGATGGGGTTCATTTTCATTCCTGGGCTGCCATACGGTCTCAAAGACAACATAGGCCCAGCAAACAAATCTGGCAAATTTCAATGTGCAAAAGTGGAAAAGGGGAAAGCCCTGAATTTGACCCCTGTAAGTTTGCAAAAACCCATAAAACCTATACATTGGGGGTGATGTTGTACTTAGATATGTTACTGAATACATGCTGGGGTGTTCTTTGTCAGTAACACATAACATGAACTGAGAATCCATGACTAAAGTACAATGTGAGAGAAAATATCCCAAATAGGACATGGGTGCATGATGGCCAGCTGTGAAAATTCCATGTTGGAAAACTGGAATGCACACCCTCCAAATAAGGTATTTTAGCCCACAAAGAACCCAAAAGACTTATACATGGATGGTATCACTGTACTCAGGAGATATTGCTGAACACATATTGGGGTGTTCTTTGGCAGTAACCCTTAAAGTTCTCAGTACTTCTTAAATTGCTATGTGTGTCAAAAAAATCACCAATTATTACATTTTTTTTTTATTTGGCATATATTAGTGGTAAAATGGTTGCATGAAAAAAGTCAAAATGCCCCCAAGTTTAATACCTTAGGTTGTCTTCTTTTAAAAATATATATATATGTGGAGGGTTATTCAGGGATTCCTGACAGATATCAGTAATACAATGTCCATTTAGTTAATTTTGAAAAACAAAATGGTTTGGAAATAGCAAAGTGCTACTTGTACATATTGCCCTATAATTTAAAAAAAAAAAAAAAAAAGCTAAGCACATGTTAACATTTGGTATTTCTAAACTCAGGACAAAATTTTGAAACTATTTAGCATGGGTGTTTTTTGGCGGTTGCAGATGCGTACCAGATTTTGGTGTCAAAGTTAGAAAAAGTGTGTTTTTTTTAAATGTATTTATCATATTTTATACAAATTTTTATAGTAAATTATATGATATAATGAAAATAATGGTATCTTTAGAAATAACATTTAATGGCTAGATCAACAGTGTATAGTATGTGTGGGTACAGTAAATGAGTAAGAGGAAAATTACAGATAAACAAAAACACCACAGAAATGTAAAAACAGACCTGGTCCTTAATGGAAAGAAAATTGAAAAACGGTCTGGTCACTAAGGGGTTAAATGAGTCCCATTAGCAGTCATTCATACAACCAGGCAGATGTATATATGATTCATATCTAAATCAGACATTCAGTTTAAACTGTGTCACTCCCTGACTGGACTACGTACAATACCGTGTGAATTTGTACTTAAATTGTGCATAACAATAGTTAGATTATTTTGAAATTTTGTGACATAGTATGAGATCACTCCTTCTAAATTTTCACCAAAAAATTATTATGAGCTATGTACTCAATCTGTACTCAATAAAGTGAGTTTTTTTTTTTTTTTTAATACATTGAGGCCTTATGGACTTCTGCCATTTTGTATAATATGTTTTTATAACATATATTTATTAGTTATCATATATTTCTATATCAATTTTTATTCTTAGTTTTTTATCCACATCATTTGGGCTTGTCTAACACTTGTGTCATTACCATTCCTCCACCAATATTGAATATGTATGTACGTGTTAGATTTAAAACTATTCCTTACCATTAATGTCGTATATATATAATTTAAAATTCCTTCTTATTATGTTTTTTACCCATAATACTGTTGTTACTGAGATTTGTTCATTTACATGTATGGGCTATATTTTATGTCATTATATATAGAGTATTACTGTTATTTTAAATTAAATTTACGTAATATGTTTTTCTATTATCATTTCACAATATATATATTTCCCCTTTTTCCTCCCATCCTGCCTTTTGCCTTACTTCCTCCATATGGTACATATATATATATATATATATATATATATATATATATATATATATATATATATATATATATATATATATATACATCATGAGCGCTTCCGCGCTATGAACTATGGATCCTGTAGTTCCAAATGTCGGACATACCCGCAACACGGAATTGATATATCTGAATGGTCGCCGATACGTCATATCCGTATCGGACGGAACATTTCTTCAAGTCAAATGTGGAGGAGGAATGATTTTAGAAAGGAGCAATTAAGCATAGGAAGGATATACCAAAGAAAAGTAAATTACCTATCTCGCCCTAAAAACCAAAGTAGATTGGACACGATTCAAAGGCTTCCCCAAAAAAGAGATGAAACTAAGGACCGAATTATACCGATTTAGAAAGTCCAGGAATAGGGTGAAATGTGTCTAGGAGGTCATCACGTTTTTTAATAATATATTTGTATCTTATGTTTATTATTTTTTATTAATTAAAGTCACATATATTTAAAACTTTAGTCCATTGGCCTTATACTTACCTCCTTGGGTTTGGAAAAAGGGAGAATTGCCCCTCCTTATCTGGCAACATGTCTAAAAACCTTGAGCCAGCATTCTGTGGGCTCCAGTTAAAGGTGAGCATAATCTATATACCTGTATATATTGTCATCATTATTTCAGAGGTACTTTTACCATTGCGTGCTTCATTTGTGTTTTATTTTTTTAATGCATTTTATTGGAGGACTTTGACTAACAGAAGAGGTACAGTTGCCGTCAGAAGGGCACACATATGTGTATGTTCAGAGCCATATCGTTCAAAATTTTCAAAATATTGTAAGCATATATTTACCTCATGCTTACATATTATATAACAACATTCAGTCTGTTGCACTATTGCATTCTTCTTCTTTTCTTCTGTTTTATATGTATATGAGAACATATTAACCTACGTTTACAAACAGGGATAAGTGGAATTTATTTGAAGCGCTGCACTCGCACATTGATGTTTTGAGATGGTGGTTCATCATCTAAACATTGCGGTATTTGCTTCTATGTATATGTACTCAATCTGTTTTTAATAACTGTTGAGTAACTATGAGACTTCTTTGTTAATCTCTTTATGTCTTATTTATTTTCTCATTGCTTCTATGTATATGTACTCAATCTGTTTTTAATAACTGTTGAGTAACTATGAGACTTCTTTGTTAATCTCTTTATGTCTTATTTATTTTCTCATGCAAAATTCCTGCTAGTGCTACACCCCATTACAGGTTATTTTTCTTGTTAATATCTTTCATCCTATCAACCTTTGTGGTATTCTTGAGTAGACACATATAACTTTTTCCTGATCTTTTTTCTGCCCTCTTCTGCTTTTCC
This sequence comes from Pelobates fuscus, assembly GCF_036172605.1. Classification (NCBI taxonomy): domain Eukaryota; kingdom Metazoa; phylum Chordata; class Amphibia; order Anura; family Pelobatidae; genus Pelobates; species Pelobates fuscus. Next base: position 332,285,756 of record NC_086319.1, read on the forward strand.
CATTTCTTCTTGCTACCTAACTCTATATTTCCATTAATTCCCACCTTCTCAGTGGAAGCTGTCTGGTTCCATGTACACACTTCATCAGTTAGGATACTTTTGCAATTGTTTGGTGTTTTTAGTTCCCTCATTATCCAAATACCACTTAGAGTCATTACACATTACAAATTACATAAAAAGCTTGAATATATCCTTGACAAGGATAAGTGCAACTCTGTATGAGCTTCATAGCTGATTTGGCCTAGATTCCATTATTAGATAGAAAGAATGTGACGGCAGATAAGAACCATTCGGCCCATCTAGTCTGCCCAATTTTTGAAATACTTTTAATTAGTCCCTGGCCTTATCCTAAGTCTAGAATAGACTTATGCCTATCCCACGCATGCTTAAACTCCCTCACTGTGTTAACCTCTACCACTTCAGCAGAAAGGCTATTCCATGCATCCACTATCCTCTCTGTAAAGTAATACTTTAAATACTTAAATTATTTTTAAACCTTTGTGGTAGTTTTTTTTTCTTTTAAATATACCGTATATACTCGAGTACAAGATGAGTTTTTCAGCACATTTTTTGTGCTGAAAAACCCCAACTCGTCTTACTCGTCTTATACTCGAGTCAATGTCTGTATTATGGCAATTTACATTGCCATAATACAGAAAATGGGGCTGTGTAGGAGGGGGGCTGGCAGGAAGCTCTTACTTACCTCTCCTGCAGCTCCTGTCAGCTCCCTCCTCCTCTGCGCCGGTCCGGTCAGCTCCCCTGTCAGCTCCCAGTGTAAGTCTCGCGAGAGTCGCGGGGTCATAGTGCGGCTCTCGTGAGACTTACACTGTGAGCTGACAGGGGAGCTGACCGGATCGGCGCGGAGAAAAAAGGAGCTGACAGGAGCTGCAGGAGAGGTAAGTGCTCTCTGCCAACCCTCCTCCCCCCACTGAACTGCCAATGCCACTGGACCACCAGGGAGTGAGAGCCCCCTCCCTGCCATGTATGAAGCAGGGAGGGGGGACAAAAAAAAATATATAAATAATAATAATAATAATAATAAAATAATATTAAAAAAATAATAATAAAATAAAAAGTAATAATAATAAAAAATATTAATAAAACAAAAAATAATTTAACAACAAAACAATTATTAAAATAATAATTAAAAAATAATAATAAAAATGCCCACCCCCACCAAGGCTCTGCAACACACACACAAACACACACTGCATCACACACACACACACTGCACTCATACACACACACACTGCACTCATACACACACACTGCATTCATACACACACACACTGCACTCATACACACACACACTGCACTCATACACACACACACTGCACTCATACACACACTGCACTCATATACACACACTGCACTCATACACACACTGCACTCATACATACACTGCACTCATACACACACACTGCATTCATACACACACACTGCACTCATACACACTGCACTCATACACACACACACTGCACTCATACACACACACTGCACTCATACACACTGCACTCATATACACACACACTGCACTCATACACACATAGTGCACTCATACACACACTGCATTCATACACACACACTCCATTCATTATACACACTGTAAATAAATATTCAATTAATATAATTTTTTTAGGATCTAATTTTATTTAGAAATTTACCAGTAGCTGCTGCATTTCCCTTCCAAGTCTTATATACGGTCAATACGGTTTTCCAGTTTTTGGGGGTAAAATTAGGGGCCTCGGCTTGGCTTATACTCGAGTATATATGGTAGTCTCCTCATTTACTGTGTTGATTTCCTTTATGTATTTAAATGTAGAAACTGCAATAATTAAACATGTAGGGTTAAGGGGAGTGGGACACTGCACCCAGACCACTTCAATGAGCTGAAGTGGTCTGGGTGCCTATAGTGTCCCTTTAAGCACACACTCTGACAGGCACACACACATTCACTGACAGATACACACTGACAGTCACAGACTCACTGATCTGATACACACTCATTCATTAACAGACACACACGCACACTGACAGACACACATTGACAGACACACAAACACTGACAGACATTAATTGAAAGACACACACTGACAGTCACACACAGACTCAATGACAAACAGACTCTCGCTGATTTGAAAGACACTTACACACACACATGCACATACACACACACACACTCAAATACACACACACACACACACACACTCACAGACACACACATACACTCACAGTCACACACACTAAAAAACACACACACAGATGCACTCATACACTCACACTCAAATACACTTGCTAATTATTAATATTATTATATTACTTTTACATTTTTCACCCAGCCTTCCTACCTGTTGTTGGGGATCCAGTGGGGCTGCTGTGAGAGCTGTACATGTGGCTGTGTTAGAATCAAAGGTGGTGATGGAGCTGTTATTTTCCTCCTCTGCTCCCTCGCACCTAGCTAGCTGTCGGAATGACTGCTCCCGCGGCATCAGCAAACGGTGCTTTTGATTCTAACACAGCTGCATGCCGGGGGTCCACCTTATGGACCTCTCCATGACAGGGGGAAACACCGGGGACGCCCGAGTGGGCATTTGGGGCTGGCATTTTTTGTCGCCCCCTGGATACTGCCGCCCAAGGCAAATGCCTAGTTTGCCTTGGGCTAAATACAGCACTGGGTAAAGTGAAGACCACCAAGGGATAGTAAGGTAGGGGTAGAAGTATCAGAGGGAGAGAGTCATGTTTCTGATAGTAAGTTCAGGGAATGTAAGATAAATAGGTCATGGATGGAAGTTGATTTAATTATGCTGCACACAGATCGTGCATTCCAGAGGACAGCTTGAAAGGAGGACTTATAGTGAGAGTAACATGGCATGGTTTTCAGGTTGTGGTTGTTTCTTTTGTTAGCACATAGTAGGCTAATGGAGGAGGGACCATGGTTTGGAGAGACATCACCAGCTGCCAGGAGCAGGAGGATGGAAAGGATGAGAAGGTGGAAGTGAGTAATGTTTGGGGTGAGAGATTGTATCTAGAAGATTTAGGAGGGTTTTTTGGAGAAAATCTGAATAGGTACAAGTAAAGCACATGTGATGAATACAGAGATGGGTGAAGTAGAGAGGGAGCAATGAAGATGGTGTCAGCAGGAACAGGTAAGTAGAAGGATAGAGAGATTTTAATAATGAGAGAAGTGAGGGTGAAAGTGAAAAATAGAAAGGAGAACATTAATAGGTAGGTAGGTGGTGTGTTTTTTAGATATGGAGAATTGAGAAATTAAAATCATAGGTGAGGTTAGATGGGTAAGGGGTGAAAAGGTATTCATTATGATATTTAAAATATTTCAGGTGGACATGATTTTATTTGTCAGGAAAGCCAGATAATTTGAGCTATCTATAAATATAATGAGTACCCTGGGAAGGCATGGAACCAGTTTTCCAGAAATGCTACCTCTGCTTATGGCTGTTCCTGCAGGGTTTGGTAACTGTGATTCCTGGGAGTAGTTTGGGAAATACTGTATGGGGCCCAGGCTATAAGAGAGAATCTGGGGTTAGATAAGTCAGGTTGTGGGGAAGCATTCAGGTAAAAACAAATCATTTTGTCACAACCTCTGGGGGTTAGGGGCTCTAAATCAAATAAATGGGTTGGAGACCTTTAGCTATAAATCAAATAAATGGGGTGAGGACCTACGTAATGAAATACTTTTTGTTCAGTAAGTGTGTTTTGTGGCCCAACCAACAGTCTGGAATTTAATATCGGACAATATTAGATGGTTTAATCTTAAAGGAAGATATGTTGCATTCAAACTAATTAGATTCTGCTCTGTGAATTACTTTGACTTTCAGAGTTAGGGTTTCTCTTGTTTTAATTCCAGACACTCCTAACACCTACCAATAAGGTTCAATAATGTTCAAAGGATTTTTTCTTACTTTGTTTCCCCAGTAGCCCATATTTGTCTTACTACTACGTATAAAATGAAGAGGTCCTTGTACGTTGAGTGCTTCAAATTGACCATTTAAGCACTTTAGCTTGAGACTAGAATCAAAATGTTAGTATTTACAAGTGAGGCTTCAGGTATTGCATAAACTGATGGGAGTTTTTGAAAGCAAGTGTACAATGGGGTCATTGATTTCTCTCTTCCACTGATTTTTTTTTGTAAGAAAAAAATAACAAACATTGCCTTTATTTGTGACTCGCACTAACAGTTACCATTGAACTAAATGGTGTGTTGTGTGTTGTGTATTTGTGTTCTTTTTTGTACAACTAACTACACCTGTGTTTGTTTGATCTGCTATTGTTACAAAAAAGTAAATCGCGATGAGCTTTCGAGGAAACATTTCAGTCACTTTGTGAGATACCAGAGACTATAATTTGTATACGTTTTATAGTAGTGCTGTTATATATAGTGACCTTTGGAGAAATTGTATACAAAAATGTCAGCCGTGTTTATATTTTCTTCTGATCCAGATAGCAACCTGCAAACCACTTTGGAGAAAATATTAAGAGCTACAGATGTAATTTCATTCCATGTTATATATCAACACTATATAATTTAATATAGTCATTAAAAAAAACCTCAAGTAGCAGCTACTATGGACTGTCTAAAAGCTTTGATCCATGGCACCATAATATCCTTTTATAAGATAAACTCGATATACACTGTTCTTCAATGAAACTTACTACTGTTTATTTTCCTCTGGGGGAATCTTCTCTCTCTTAACCCCTTAAGGGCAAAGCTTCAGAAGCTTGTCTTACGCTTAATGACACAAGCAATTTTTGCATTTTCTTGCTGTATGCGTTCAACTGCAATTTGCATCTCTCTCGTTTATTTCACCGACACATATTATATACTTTTTTTTAAAGGACATAAAGGGTTTTAAGTTGATGTAACATATATATATATATATATATATATATATATATATATATATATATATATATATATATATATATATATATATATAATGCTTATTTATTATTCAAAAAAATACAGAGAAATGCAAAAAAAGAGAAATGTTTTGTTTTTTGTACATTTTTTGCAATAATAATGTGTGCCTAATTAGTGCAGGTTAAAGAAAGTAATTAAAAATACATTTATTTAGTTGTCCTGATTTACAGAATATATAATGTGTCTGGGATTTTAAGTTTTTTTAGGTGGTTACAGGTCACAAAGCACAAGGAGTAGTGATGTCCCGAACTATTCGCCAGCGAATAGTTCCTTGCGAACATAGCATGTTCGCGTTCGCCACTGCGGGCGAACACATATAGCGGGTGAACACATGCACTGTTCGGTCCGCCCCTATTCGTCATCATTGAGTAAACTTTGACCCTGTACCTCACAGTCAGCAGACACATTACAGCCAATCAGCAGCAGACCCTCCCTAGCAGACCCTCACACCTACTGGACAGCATCCATTTTAGATTCATTCGGAAGCTGCAATCATTTTTCTTTTTATTATTATTTTATTTTTATTTTTTTTATTCTAAATGCAAAACATTGGTATATAGGCATTGGTATATAGTGGAATATTAAATATTTACCTTTTTAAAGCTTATTTTAAAACTTTTTTTAATGTTAACCCCTAGTTAGCCTAACACCAAATTCCCCAATTCCCCACTAACTTTCACCCATCCCAGCTAGCTAAATATATAATTTGTAAATATTTAAATTAATTAATAAAATAAATTTAACCCCTGAGGGTTAAAAAAAATATAATTAACCCTCAGGGGTTAAAAAAAAATCAGATGACATTAAAATGTATACCCTGCCAATTGATCACTGTAGTCAGTGATCAATTGGCAGGGAAGAGGTTAATTTTATTAAAACAGGGGAAAGGGGGGGTGGGATTTAACTTTAATTTATTTTTTTACACAGGGAGAAGATCAGCAGCACTGATCCGACTCCCTGCACTTCACACAGAACCCGGAAGTGCAGGGAGGCGGAAGGTAAGTACATTGAACATTGAGCACATGTGCTTGCTCTGACATGCTGTCAGAGCGAACACCGGTGCTGGGGCATCCCGATCGGGTGCTCCCGGTCTGCCTCTAATACAGAGGCAGACCAGAGCACCGTTAACCCCGCGATCGCCGCGATCGTGGCGATCTGGGGTTAACTTTAGTAAATGATAGAAATTTTCCGTCAACGGTCCTTAACTGAAGGACAAGGTTGACGGAAAATTTCCGACCGCGGTCGGGAAGGGGTTAACCTTTTCAACACCATGTTGTTTTTGATTAAAACAATATAAAATAGAAACATAGCATTCATTGCGAAGGACAGAAGTAGTAATGATGTATTATATAGAAAACAATGTAAAGCACATTTTAACCTATATAACCTGAAAGCAAAGTTCTTATTTGACTTCTGTAATATTTATTATTATTGATCCTAGTGAAGATGTATATAATCAGCACTATTTTATCAGTTTTAAAAACATTCTGTTCCTCAACCACAAATAGATCATGCCTTTCCTACCCTTCAGACATTCTCCCCGGCTACTGACCAAGAGGTGGCTGCTCTTCTCTGTTCCTCTCGCCCCACCACTTGCCCGCTCGATCTTGTCCCATCTCACCTTATTAGATCTATCTCCACTTGTCTCGTGCTTTCCTTAACTCACATCTTCAACTGCTCTCTCTCTTCTGGCATTGTCCCTGCTGACCTTAAACATGCCACTGTAGTACCTATACTAAAAAAAACATCCCTCAACCCGTCCACCCCCTCTAACTATCAGCCCATATCCCTGCTCCCTTTTTCCTCAAAGCTTCTGGAAAGACTTGTCTTTACCCGTGTGTCTCATTTCCTCAATTCCAACTCTCTCCTTGACCCTCTTCAATCTGGTTTCCGCCCTCTCCACTCTACTGAGACTGCGCTTATCAAAGTTACTAAAGACCTAATCGCAGCTGAATCCAAAGGCAACTACTCCAAACTAATTCTTCTTGACCTCTCAGCAGCCTTTGACACCATTGATCATTCTCTCCTGCTTCAAACTCTTCAATCGCTTGGTCTCTGTGACTCTGCCCTCTCGTGGTTTTCCTCTTATCTCTCCCAACGCTCATTCAGTGTCTCTTTTTCTAATGATACCTCCTGCCCTCGTCCTGTCTTGGTTGGAGTCCCCCAAGGCTCTGTCCTTGGTCCCCTTCTATTTTCTCTTTATACTGCCTCTCTTGGCAAACTTATTACCTCTTTTGGATTCCGCTACCACCTGTACGCTGATGACTCCCAGTTATATCTCTCCTCCCCGGACCTCTCCCCTGCCGTCCTGCAACGTGTCACTGCTTGCCTTTCTTCCATCTCTGACTGGATGTCGTCCCGCTTTCTGAAACTCAATCTCTCTAAAACTGAGCTCCTTGTCTTTCCTCCTCCTAATACTGATCCTCCTCTTTCGCTCTCCCTTCAAGTTTGTGCTACCCACATCAGTCCATCCTTGCAAGCGCGCTGTCTTGGCGTCATACTTGATTCTGGCCTCACCTTTGAGCCTCACATCCAACATGTTGCCAAATTCTGTAGATTCCATCTTAAAAACATAGCCCGCATCTTGCACCAGATACTACCAAGGAGCTTGTCCATGCTCTAGTAATTTCCCGCATGGATTATTGTAACCCTCTCCTGATTGGTCTTCCCAAAAGCCATACTGCACCGCTACAGTCTGTAATGAACGCTGCTGCCAGATTGAGTTTCCTCTCTAGTCATTTCTCTCACACCTCACCCCTCTGTCAGTCCTTACATTGGCTTCCTGTATGCTATAGGAGTCAATTCAAGGTACTAATTCACACCTATAAAGCACTGAACAACTCTTGCCCCTCTTATATCTCCTCACAGATCCATAGGTATGTCCCTTCTCGGTCTCTCCGCTCTGCCCGTGACCACCTCCTGTCCGTTGTCTGCACCCGTACGGCCAACTCATGCTTGCAGGACTTCTCGCGGGCGGCTCCCTTCCTATGGAATAGCCTGCCTACCTCCATCAGACTCTCCCCTAGTTTTGCATCTTTTAAGAAGTGCCTTAAAACCCATCTCTTTAGGAAAGCTTATGGCCTTCCAGAGTAACCTCTACCTCACATACCTGCCTCTTGCTCTCTCCTAAAGGGAAACCCACCTTATTTGACTGCAAATTCCTGTCCTAATGTGTTTTGCACCCCACCTCCTATAGAATGTAAGCTTGATTGAGCAGGGTCCTCTTCAACCTATTGTTCCCGTAAGTTATTTGTAATTGTCCTATTTATAGTTAAATCCCCCTCTCATAATATTGTAAAGCGCTACGGAATCTGTTGGTGCTATATAAATGGCAATAATAAATAAATAAATATGAGCATTATACAAAATAGATAATTATAAAAAATACTTATAATATTTTCCAATTTTTAACATGCAGCTATCTGAAAAGTTTACAAGCTATAGAGCAAGCTCTATTTTATATTCAATAGAAATTATCTTCCTGTAGAAAAGTTGTACATGCAGGGATGAAAAGGACACATGTAGGAGTTAATTCAGTCAAAAGTGAGTTGTGATCACAAGGAAACTAACTTGCAAAAGCAAAAAAGAAAAACAGCCGAGTTAGCAAAAAATGTGTAATAAGGCAGAAATGGAGATGTATTTTTTCCCATTTCTACAATTTTGGCCTAAATTTGAAAGTTTATTTTCAAATAGTTTTTATTGAAAGATTTAAAATTTTTATAATAAAATTAACAATCAATATGGAACAAGTAAAATATTGATACAACAAACAAACCGGGGTAAATGTAATAGATAATTAGACTGTAAGCTCGTTTGAGCAGGGCCCTCTTCAACCTATCGTTTCTGTAAATTTTCTTGTAATTGTCCTATTTATAGTTAAATCCCCCCTCTCATAATATTGTAAAGCGCTACAGAATCTGTTGGCGCTATATAAATGGCGATAATAATAATAATAATTATCCGGTAAAAGTAAATTGTTAATAAATACATTTGAAAGTTTCTAAAGTTAACTTGCTTAAATTGACTAACTACCTAGTGTATTTGCACAACACAGTGAAGTCAGGTCAGTGTGTATAATTCATAATAGAATAACACATTACCTTGTTTTAACAAATATGTTAGCCATTATAGAATACGAGTAAGATAATAATATTATGATATAAATGTTATTATTATATACTTCAAATATTTGTTTATGTAAACAGATATATATATATAGCATTTTACTTTCTATTTATTCATTTTATTTTGCCACATATATAAATGTAAATTAAAAAACAAATGTATTTTTTTTTTTTTTTTTTTAAAGAAAAAGTTAAATAACATAATGTCTATACATGTCTAAAAAAGAGACAGTGGGGCATATACGAATTTAAATTGTTGATCTATACTGTATATTATACATGATTAAAAAAATGACAGGAAGCTATGCCTATAGTATATTGCATAATACATACTAGAAGGGCTTTATTTGAGGCAGCACTAAGTAATCTGTCAGCCACTTTTGTATGAATAAATATTTACTATGTTTATTGCTCGGTTCCTTATGAATCAAATGCTTTGCTTTGACTTTCGCTTACAGTGTGATTATTCTGTTTCTAAATTCTTTGATTTGGCTGTGTCATTAGATTATTTAATAATTTATTTCCCACATCTTCGGCTTGTCCTACATTTATGCTTATTTACCTACTGGTAGTTATTTTTCATAGCTTCACTGGAGGTACTTTGATTACAAAAAATCTGCCAGTTAGCCAATTAAATGAAAATTACAGTATGGGCTCAGAGTTGCTTAAAGTATTGTTGATTCTTACCTGGATATTTGTTGACAATCTAGGAGGCATAGATACTGGATCTTCTTCATGAGTAACCCTGTCATAAATACCAATACATGTAGCCAAAATCAGGATAATACTTCCTTTTTTGTAACATTTGAAAACTGGAGGTTGTAAAGCAGAGGACTGAACAGTCCAATGCATGTGTTCATTGTGTGTGAGCAAAATCACTGCAGTCAAAAATGTTCCAATGTACTCTATAAACCTTAAATTCAGTTTCAAAGCACAACAATAACTGCCTTTCCAACTATTAGCTGATTAGCATTGATTAAATGGGCAAATGCCTACAATGGGGGCCACCAGTAGCCCAATCTTAGCACTCAGCTGAAGCTTAAATTGTCTCTGTCTGTTTCAACATTTATTCTTAAAGTGGTGCAGAAAAAAAGTAGAGAATAAGATAAATCCATGTTTAGCAAATGTCTTTGACATTTTAGGGATAGAGGTTCTATATCAACTACATACAGTATCATGTTTGTTTTGGTTCAGGAAACAATATACTGTAAGTTGGAAACAATCGCTGTGTATGATTTGCTCTTTGTATTCTACTAACACGCTACAAATGCATTTGCCATCTCCTATGACCTTCAAGCAGAATTATTTTCCTTCCTGAATTCAAAGCTGCAATGAACAACTGGTGTTGATGTATAGGTCACATTAATTGCATGTTGGCTTTTAGACTAATATGTTTCAGTCTCCCAGGTAAGTAGCTTCAAGTTGGAAAATCGCAAAATTCAAAAGTGGTTTTTAAACCCAATATATTGAGACTGAATTATCTAATTTGCTTTGTCTGGCATAATATAAAGCTTTACATTTGACAGTTGAACATCTTTATGAGGTTTTATTGTCTAATAACATCACTGATCACAATTTAGACATTTCTTCCATTACAATCTAATCTTGGTTTACAAAGGTATTATCAAGAAAAAGAGTTCTATTTTCTCCTCTGCAGTGAAAATTGAGATTTCTTGGTAAGCATTATATGGAGCTACAAATGCGTGAAAGATATAAATGGCATGAATTTCTACCCGTTCCTCCTAAAACAAGCCAGTAATGTTGATAATTTTGGACAGTACTTTTACCTTATAAAGATGAATCTATCACTTTACTGTTTATGTCTCAATATAGACTTCAAACGCTATTCCTAATTACATTAAATTAGCTGATGTCAGAGAGATTTATGGATAAGGTCTGGATATCGTCTGTAAAATTCTAAAAATGCTGCCCACAGCTTTAGAGATTTGCAACACATTTTAGATGAAATAGCTGCCAAGGAAAATCACTGTATTGCTTCAAATGGTTCTGAAAATAAAAAAAATAGCCATGTTTTTGTAATTATATAAGAGTTTTAGTTATAATTGTAAATGCAGAATATATTTCCATGCATTAATAACAATGTGCAATCTTGCATGCTGCTATTTATTCTTGAATGTTGACAGATATTAGTTAAACTCTTGTAGCTATAATATTAAGATTTTGAAGCATGTGTGATGAATGCTCCTTTCCATGTACGTTTGCCAAGGACTCCTGTAGGAGTGTGGAAGCCAGCCTCCTGCCCACAACTATGGTCCAGGTCTGAGACACCATTTGGGAGTTACCATGCCCAGCTGTCTTTGCAGCTTTTCCTAGGTGCCTCTGGTTCGGCACTTTCCCTTCATGCGAAAGGAACCGAACGCTAGATCCCTGGCGGCCGTTCAAATTAATCCAACTCACAAATAGTCCTCAATGGTACTTAACCGTGACTGCTATGGAATTAAATTTGGCAAGAGAACTTTGTGGCTTCCGGTCACCTCAGCGGATCTTAGTCGCGAATGTTATGAAACTGTTTTCGGCTTGAGGTGACCGTGCGGTTCCCGGACAACTTGGTTCGCGGTTTTGAACCACTTTGAAATCCACCTGGAGAGCGCTTTTTGGAGGGAAGGTGCCTGAGACTAAGGGGAACAAATGCTACATAAAAAGCCAGGCAGAGTACCCCGTATTGTGGCCCCAGGAGCTCCCGAAAGTTTACCGGCAAAAGCACCAAATGCCCTGGAACTATTTTGGGCATAGGACCACATGTGGTCAGAACTTTAACACAGTGGCGTTTTCCCTACACTGCATGGATCAGGGCTATTTAAAGATGTATTATTTGTGGGGTTATTATATATTTTTATGATTTTTTCGGTTATGTTTATGTTTTTATAATTCTGTGTTTGGTTTTCTGTTCCTGGGAAATAATTAGGTTACCTGTCTTTAACACAATTATCTCACAGACCCAGAGATTACTGGGAGGGGCTTGTAGTGAATACAATGGAGACTGGGGTCTCTGCATAAAAGGCCAAGTTTGGTCCATTTAAATCAGTTGTACTTCCAGAACTATGTGCCGTCTAGTTACTGGCAGGGGAAGGGCTATAATAACTGCTTAGCACCTTGTTCCAGCTCGTGGAGGATTCGGCAGGGAAAGTCCTTGTAAGGACTAGAGCTCCCAGGACTTTGTGTCGTCCAGTTCCTGGGAAGGGATAGAGCTAGTCCCATATCCTTCTCCAGGATGTAGAGGCTCCAGGAGGACCCCAGTCAAGCCACAGTGACTGGGGCAGAAGCACTGAGGTTTTCCCCTGTTCCAGCTAGGAAGTGTTCCTTGGAGGAGATACCCAGCCGGGGTATAAGGAGCTCTGCTACAGCATGTAACTTCTACATGGTTAACAAATGGTGCAAGAATGGCCAAGCAAACGAAAGTTATGGTCAGATTATCAAAGAATATTTAGAATTTCCCTGTTTCTGGAACAATAGACTGTACCCTGCATGTATTGCAGAACGTTCAATATATACCAGAACTATTCCAAATTAACTCCATTTCACTAATGATCCTTTTGGGTGTGAAGCATCATTCAATATTTTAAAGAGAGATTGTGTTATTCCTAACAGTGTGGGGACACAAACAAAGCAAAGCAACATTGCTGAATGCAAATATGGTAAGTGTTATCCTGTGATATTAACACTGAAGCACTCACAAAACTGTAGAAACCACTCTTGCCTTCACCCCCTGAATGTGTAACAAGGCTTTCTAACATTTTACATCATACAATTCCATTTGGAGGGCTTATAATATTTCAGACTTTTTAATTTCTGTGTAATTTTGACCACCTGCTTTAAAGAAGGAGATTATTTAACTCTGAAAAAGTGCAGTGGGGAATGAATAAGGTGAATTGAAGATTTCAGTCGTGAAGAAAGGCTAGTTTTTATTTTAAGTTAGAAAAAAGGCATTTCAAATATGATATTGTACAGTCCTGTTCAATAACAGGACTGTACAAAAAAGGTTTTAGACTTTAGAAAAAGGAGAGGATTTGTTTTAGTAAAAAAGTAAAAAAAAAAAAAATAAAGATGTTCATTTTTGGCCTAAACAGGTTATTAGATTCTTTATAGATTTTTATATAAAAAATATTCTGGACGATAACAGGACTGTACAAAAAAGGTTTTAGACTTTAGAAAAAGGAGAGGATTTGTTTTAGTAAAAAAGTAAAAAAAAAAAAAAATAAAGATGTTCATTTTTGGCCTAAACAGGTTATTAGATTCTTTATAGATTTTTATATAAAAAATATTCTGGACGATTAAACGTGTTAGTCGTTTTTTTGTGTGTATACATACATGATAATAGTTTGTTGATCTAAGAATAAATCTGATTTCCATTTTGGACTCAATAAGGATTTATAACTAGAAATATAACCAGAATCGTGAATCTTGTTAAGGAATCAAATTGTATTTTCCTCTTCCAGTAAGTCAAATTTTGTATAATTTTATGTTGTCTTCTATACCGTTAGAACCGTTTTGTGATGTCCTTCTTCCTACAGGCAAATAAAATGTGTGTCCACTCTTGATCTGTCTGTGTAAAATAATTCAAGAAAAAATCCCAGCACCTTTTTGTTGCTGTATGTATTGATGTCATTTATCATCAAATTATTCCAATCATCACAATCATTAAGTGGTCAGTTAGTTTACTTGAGAATTTACAGAGAAATATATTTTACCATAAGTATAGCAGAAAGGCATACTGAAAATGCCACTGAATTGTTTAAACGAGACAAAATACTTGCAGGTTCCAATCTTGCCAGACATTCTAAATTTCCAGCTTGTTACTCTGTGTTGTTGTGGATTAAGGAAAATGAGATACTTTTTAGATCACTTTGGCTATATTGAAAACATCATCTGCTCAGCAACTGAAGTCATTCTGGCTCATAGATTTTAACATGTAAAGTGGATATATAAACAACTACCTTGCAGCACAGTTAAAATTCCCTAACTCAAAGTGATTCTGGTTTTAAATCTGATCTGTTATCACAAAAATGTCTCATTACATTGTGTACTTGTTCCTTCTATCTGGTACTATTGATGTTACAACGGATTTATTAGCAGAAGAAATAAGAGTATGTCTGTAGCTACGCTGAAAATTACAGTTTCTAAAGATAAATGCTGCTCAATAAAAATATGTTTCATAATAATGGCTAGTCTTTGGTAACCAAGCTTTGCACTTGTGATAAAAGTCTTGCTAACAGCATTTTAATTGAAAGTTTTAATCTAGATATTGTCTAAACCTCTGTTAAATGTTACCTTCTTGCTTCAATTCAAATTTTCTTAATCATCATTTTCACGTTGAATACTGGTACAGTGTCTGCCTCATTATGCTAAAGAAAGATGAAGCAGGCTATTAACATGCCGAACAGCCTACGAGATGTTCTGATACAGAATGTCATTCATTTTTATGAGTTGGCTGTCATTGTGTGCTGCAATAAAGTTATAATTCCTTTCTGACAGTGTGTGATGGCTGCTGTCATTGCACAATCCTTATTAAAATTTTAATAATTGTAAATCAAAGAAAATAAAATACAAATTGTGTGAAATAGTTGATTGAAAATGCCAAACATCAAAAAATAAAGGAAATATATGTACGGAGATATATCTTTCATCCAAATTTGTAAAGACTAAAACATTATATGCAGTTTAGAAATAACTATGTAAGAATCGTATGAATAGCAAAGGTGCTTTCCAATGTTTCCTATAAATCTCAAATAGAATTATATTGTTACATTTTAGAATGCTATATTTAGAGCGGTTACTGAGTCATCCGTAACTCGTCTAATATCTAATACTCATCTTAATTATATGACTTCTTACGGGAGCACAGCTAAGGAATGTAAATATCAAATTAAATAAGGTATGCAAATATATATCAGGTTATTAATCTAGCACATTTTTACATTTTCAACTGGTTTCTAAATTTTATTCAAATTCTTCTTGATACAACTCTGCAATCCACTAAGGATGAAGTGAGTGCTGCACACATGTATGGGCATAACTGATACCGAACTTGTTTGTTCTAGTGACATCAATTTACTCATTAGGAGGGGGATCCATGGAATCTGCAGAAGATGTAACTGAGCACAACTTAATTGTCTTTTAAAATCACATATTAGATTCATAAGGCATCCAGAAAAAAAATGACATACGCATTTGGAAAATGGCAAATGTATCTCACATGTTTTTAAGCAAATTTATGAAAAATGGCTTCAAGGTGAAGTTTATAATTCTCTATGTGAGTAATCCAGTAGGTATGTATGAGCATTTTAAAATAAAAACAAATTCTTACCTTTTAATATGTTGTTTTTAGCTTTTTTTATATGCACTTTATGTCCAGTTAAAATTAATTGAAACCACTTTATCTGCCTTTTTTTTTGAAGAGGGGAAAGAGGGGGGCAAGGGGCACTCAACAAATTCAGCCATATATATATGCTCAGCCTCTCTCTCTCTCTCTCTCTCTCTCTCTCTCTCTCTCTCTCTCTCTCTCTCTCTCTCTCTCTCTCTCTCTATATATATATATATATATATATATATATATATATATATATATATATATATATATATCAATGTACAGAAATACATAATAGGGATTGTCTATTATTCACTAAGACACTGGAGGCTGAGCGATTTATGATTGTCTCCAGAACAGTGGTGTACCTTGTCATATAATGCCAGAAAATATTAATGTTATAATTAACACATGTTAATGTTATATTACACACATTTTGGCACACCTCCCCAAACTGTAATATTTCTGTGTGTTGTCTCCTAATACCTTCTTATCAATTTACAAGTCTCTTAACCACTTTGTGTGTCTCCTAACCTCCCTTTACAACCTTGTCCCTCCTATTCCCCATTATCCCTTTGTGCTTCCATTTCACTCTTTTATCACTCTAATCCCCTTTTGCCTCTTTTGCATCTTTTTACCCCTACTTTTGTAACTTTTTGTATCTTATCCCATTATTGTGTATCTTATCCCCTTTTATTTCTCTTACCCCTTGTGCATTTTACTCCCCCTTTTTTGTTTTCTTTTTGTGTATCTCAACACCGTCTTTTAATGTGTTATCCCTCTTAAATGTTTTACCTCACTCTTGTGTCTCTAACCCTGCTTTTGTATTTTTCTCCACCTGATTGTGTGTCTCTTACCTCCTCTCTCTGTATATCTTATTTCCTGACCCCTCCATTTACAGCACGCTGCAAGCAGCTTGTCAACGACTAACTGCCCCCCCCCCCCTCACTTGGTACACCTTTAAAATTGTATTTTTCTCCCCTTTTATGTGCTTTTACATTGGTTTTTGGACTTGAGTTAGTGTCTTAGTGTTAACGTTAGATTTAGTGCCAGGATTAGAGTTATGTCTAGAGTCAGGGTTCTTTTTGAGAACTATTGTTATTACCTATATTTTAAGGTTAGCGTTAGCACTAAAGTACTTTTTAGGGCTAAGGCTAGTGTTAGGGTTAAGTCAGTTTTAGATTTAGTGTTAGGTTAAGTATGTACATCTTAGAATTAATACTAGTGTTAGGTTAGTGCTTTTGTTATTGTTTAGGTCTTAGAGATAGCGCTAAAATTTGGTCCGTGTTAGGGCTAATATTATTCACTGTGCATAGATAGACAGATCGACAAACAGTGACACATGTGCAAAAATGTACATCAAAATACAATTGTTATAATATTCTAGTATTGCTACAATCCTGCTGTAAATATTTTTCAGTAAATACATTGTTCAAAATATTTAAAAGGGATACTATAGTCACCCAGACCACTTTGTCTTAAAGGATCACTCTAGGCACCCAGACAACTTCAGCTTAATGAAGTGGTCTGGGTGCCAGGTCCTCCTAGGGTTAACCCATTTTTTCATAAACATAGCAGTTTCAGAGAAACTGCTATGTTTGTGAATGGGTTAAGCCTTCCCCTATTTCCTCTAGTGGCTGTCTCATTGACAGCCGCTAGAGGCGCTTGCGTGATTCTCACTGTGAAAATCACAGTGAGAGCACGCAAGCGTCCATAGAAAAGCATTATGAATGCTTTCCTATGTGACCGGCTGAATGCGCGCGCAGCTCTTGCCGCGCGTGCGCATTCAGCTGATGGGGAGGAGAAGAGGAGGATCGGAGGAGGAGAGCTCCCCACCCACCGCTGGAAAAAGGTAAGTTTTAAACACTTTCCCCTTTCCAGAGCCAGGCGGGAGGGGGTCCCTGAGGGTGGGGGCACCCTCAGGGCACTCTAGTGCCAGGAAAACAAGTATGTTTTCCTGGCACTAGAGTGGTCCTTTAATGAAGTGGTCTGGGTGCAGTGGCCCTGTCCTTTTAACCCTGCAATGTAAAGGTGGGTTTACACTGCAGGGTTAAATCCACCTACAATGGCAGTCATACTGACATCGCACTGACTGACATCAGACATCACACTATCAAGGACTGCCACAGGAAGAACCTCTAGTGGCCATCTGAGAAATGTCTTTGAAAATACATTATTTACATTAAAAAGCCTGTATGGACTGACTATAGTCACCAGAACAACTACAAGAAGTTATAGTTGTTCTGGTGACTTTAGTGTCTCTTTATATTAAAGGCCCTATTTTTAACCGGACTCAAGAAATAACATAATACAATTATATTTATACAAATGTATTTATTGTATTATTAATTATTACAGATTATTTGAGTTACCAGGATCCATCACATCATATGTGAATCAAAACAATAGAGGTTGAAAGTGTTCTGGGTGAATTTATTCTACAAACAGTAAAAAATGAAAAATTGGTGTAATTCATTTATTTATTGAAATATATTTAGTTGTATTTAGCTACTTGGAAATGTCTTCTCTCTTCAGAAAACAGTACAACATATCATATTTCTCAAACAAATAAAATCCCTGTGGCAAGCTATTTTGGTTCACCAATATTATATTATAAAGTCATCTAAGCCAATTTAAGTCAATGCAAAGATGCCTCATCTGTTGCCTTTGTGATTAGAAACAGATTGATAAAATAAGCATTATTTAATTTGCCAGCAGTATGTTAATGAATCATTCAAGTTTTTCATTCCGCTTTAAAACTTAAAATACAGTTCATAAAAGACTTAGAAGTTATCTAAATCACTCCTAAAAAATCCAATATAGATATTAATGAGAATCTTTTTTAAGAACTTTACTAAATACAGTAACCTGCTTTATTTATTTATTGCAATCAATGTCGGTTTAGGTATTGTTTTAAATACAAATAGTGTAAATAAAGGTGACTAGATGTATGATGTAAAAAAAAAATTGAACATTTCTAACCTATTCCAAACAATTAAAGCTACGATCTTAGAGGTTGAGTTGCTACAGAAGATAACAAAATATTCTGAAAAAAATACTGTTTTCCAGTGGATTAATGTAAAAATGTCAGATGATGAAGAGAAGGCGTTAAAATTTGCTGGTTCAATATATAACTTGTATACCTGTGAAAAGCTTTAGATGGATAGTAGCTCTTGTCCAGTCAATAGTTAGTTGAATAATTGAGTGATGATAATAAGTGATGTGCATGGGCAAATTTGGTTCAGTTCAGTTCAGAAATTTGGGTAAGTAAAAAAAATTGTCTGCTTCGGCAATTTGGACAAATCGCATTCGTTATGGTTCAGCCCTTCCAAACTACCGAACTTCATCAATTCAGCACTTCGGAACTCTGGCACTTCGGAACTTCAGGACTAGTGGTAGTCGTCTTGGCACAGGGAGACGGGAGCCCTATAGATGTGTAAGTGGTTGTGGTGGTAGTCCTGACGTTGGGAGCCCTATAGATGTGTAAGTGGTTGTGGAGGCAGTCCAGGTACTTGGAGGCGGGAGCCTTATAGATGTGTAAGTGGTTGTGGTGGCAATCCTGACACTGGGAGGCGGAAGCCCTACAGTTGTGTAAGTGGTTGTGGTGGCAATCCTGGCACTGGGAGACGGAAGCCCTACAGATGTGTAAGTGGTTGTAGAGGCAGTCCAGGCACTCGGTGGTAGGAGCCCCACAGATGTGTAAGTGGTTGTGGTGGCAGTCCTGGCACTGGGAGGCGGGAGCCCTATAGATGTATAAGTGGTTGTGGTGGCAGTCCAGCAACCACTTACACATCTATGATACACAAAACCCATTTAAACTATACAATGTGTAACTCATTCCCAGTGGTTTGCAAAGATGATACAACTGATAAATACATTCTGTGTTTTATATTTAGTTGTTTTAGATTAAAAGGTGCTGGTCTATGGCACTGTCCTCTCTCGCCTTGACTACTGCAATCCGGTTCTCAGTAGTCTTACGTGGTCCCAATTTGCCCCATTGCAGTCTATAATGAATGCGGTCGAGGCTCATCTTCCTGTCCGCCCGCACCTCCCACTCCTCATCATCTCTGTCAGTCCCTGCATTGACTTCCTGCAAAATATAGGGCTCAATATAAAATTCTGGTTCTTGCTTTCAAATCTCTATGTAATGCTACTCTCACCTATCTATCCCCCCTAATACACAAGTATGTCCCGTCTAGGTCCCTACGTTCTGCCAAATACCTACGTCTATATTCATACTCCCACCTGTGATGCTCGCATACAGGACTTCTCTAGGGCTATACCGTTCCTGTGGAACTCCCTTGCCTGTTCATTTAGACACTCAACCAGTCTCCACACAAAAAATCATTAAAAACTCACTTTTTCACAAAAGCATATCAATGAAACTGTTAAAGGCTCCCAATGATTCGTCTCCTCCATTAAAACAAACAAAACAAAAAAACAAAAACAAAACACACTGAGTATTCAGTGAATACTATTGTACCAATCTACTTTCCTAATATGTTCCTTACTTTTTGTGTTCCTTTACCTCACTCCCTCTAGCATGTAAGCTAATTGAGCAGGGTCCTCAACCCCTCTGTTTCTCTGCGTCAAACGTGTCTGGTTTCAATGACCTGTTTTTTAGTCCACCCACTGTAAAGCGCTATGGAATTTGTTGGCGATATATAAATATAATAATAATAATCATTTTAATTTCTTACTTATGGACTTGATACATTTCTAGAAGATACTTTTCATTTCTATTTAGTTTTTTATTTATTTTAACTATTACTTGATTTTTTCTAATTTTGATTCTGGTACTGCTCGGGTGGTTTGCTATCACTGTGTAAGTTTGGTTTGGCTACTACCCCAAGTCTAGAGCTGATCACAAAGACACATCTCATAGGTCGTTACTAGACAATTCTATGAAAAATAATTACCATGGTCAGATCATTTTTTGGTTCTCATGTCTCTTTCCAAGGTTGTTTAAGCAGGGACAACCATTGGTTCATGAATGATTGGAAGGGTAACTTTTGATAAACTCAGAAATGAAATTAATTTTTTTTATGTGAATAGTAAGGAACCCTTCCATGGACAAGAGTGTGGGCTACTTTTAAAGCATACATGAGAGGAGCAATAATTACCGTATATACTCGAGTATAAGCCGACCCGAATATAAGCCGAGGCCCCTAATTTTACCCCAAAAAACTGGGAAAACTTATTGACTCGAGTATAAGACTAGGGTGGGAAATGCAGCAGCTACTGGTAAATTTCTAAATAAAATTAGATCCTAAAAAAATTATATTAATTGAATATTTATTTACAGTGTGTGTATATAATGAATGCAGTGTGTGCGTATGAGTGCAGTGCGTGTATGAGTGCAGTGCGTGTATGAGTGCAGTGTGTGTGTATGAGTGCAGTGTGAGTGCAGTGTGTGTGTATGAGTGCAGTGTGTGTGCGTATATATTAATTGAATATTTATTTACAGTGTGTGTATATAATGAATGCCAAAATACAAATAAATAAAATACCGCACTCATTAATATTGTTTCAAAAATGAAAAAGGTAGAAGTAATATAGTTATACCAAATTTAATATATATACAATCCAAGATTGATATCTATTCATACAAAAAAATATATAGGATGATCTCAACCAAAATTTGAAAATTCATCTGTATACTGCTCCAACCATTATACAAAACAATGTGTACTAGTAGTCAGTCCTGCGAAATGTATTAAATAGGAGATTGCTAATCCAGAATATATCTCAAAATACATATATACACAATCACAACTCTAATAAAGGACAGACTGTCCAGTCAATCCTGTGAAATATATATGGTTAAAGTAACAAGTGCAAAACCTGCCTCTAAATTCATGTATGTACACATTTGAGAGTCATTCAACAAATCCGATCTCTGTATAGACATCAACCACTAAGTAAATATAGAAGTAGTGTCAGTGGTAATATATATAAACGAGCAAACAGATAAATATACTGTTCAAGCATAAAGGTCAATCCTAAATCAATGCCATGGATCAGAAACTTGTATCACAACATATAGATCTGTATATAGTTCTGTAACATCACAAAGTCCTGGTGGATCCAAATCCTTGCAAGGATAGAAAAAGGAAAAAGATGAAAAATAGAAAAAATGTATGGGAAAAACCACCACATAGAAAAATTAATTGTATGAAAAAAAGAAAAAAAGCAAAAAATATAATAAGAAAAAATAATAAGAAAAAAAGAGTCCTGTGCAAAAGTCACTATATACACGTATAGTATTCTTATGGGTGGATCTCACCGCTAAATGGGTAACACTTCCAACTCCCAGTGATACTGCCGTCACTCCTGCGTTGTAATGAGCTGTCCTGGACAATACTAATGAAGTGAAGGGCTCTCTGTTATGGAAGTTGTTTTACGAATTCCTCGTGATGATTCCTACAGTCAGATGAGTGTCGATCAGCTGGATAAAGATACCGGTCCACTGATTGAATTCCTCGGGCTGCGCGCTCGGGACAAACCATCCCTTCAGGGCCATTGAAGGGATGGTTTGTCCCGAGCGCGCAGCCCGAGGAATTCAATCAGTGGACCGGTATCTTTATCCAGCTGATCGACACTCATCTGACTGTAGGAATCATCACGAGGAATTCGTAAAACAACTTCCATAACAGAGAGCCCTTCACTTCATTAGTATTGTCCAGGACAGCTCATTACAACGCAGGAGTGACGGCAGTATCACTGGGAGTTGGAAGTGTTACCCATTTAGCGGTGAGATCCACCCATAAGAATACTATACGTGTATATAGTGACTTTTGCACAGGACTCTTTTTTTCTTATTATTTTTTCTTATTATATTTTTTGCTTTTTTTCTTTTTTTCATACAATTAATTTTTCTATGTGGTGGTTTTTCCCATACATTTTTTCTATTTTTCATCTTTTTCCTTTTTCTATCCTTGCAAGGATTTGGATCCACCAGGACTTTGTGATGTTACAGAACTATATACAGATCTATATGTTGTGATACAAGTTTCTGATCCATGGCATTGATTTAGGATTGACCTTTATGCTTGAACAGTATATTTATCTGTTTGCTCGTTTATATATATTACCACTGACACTACTTCTATATTTACTTAGTGGTTGATGTCTATACAGAGATCGGATTTGTTGAATGACTCTCAAATGTGTACATACATGAATTTAGAGGCAGGTTTTGCACTTGTTACTTTAACCATATATATTTCACAGGATTGACTGGACAGTCTGTCCTTTATTAGAGTTGTGATTGTGTATATATGTATTTTGAGATATATTCTGGATTAGCAATCTCCTATTTAATACATTTCGCAGGACTGACTACTAGTACACATTGTTTTGTATAATGGTTGGAGCAGTATACAGATGAATTTTCAAATTTTGGTTGAGATCATCCTATATATTTTTTTGTATGAATAGATATCAATCTTGGATTGTATATATATTAAATTTGGTATAACTATATTACTTCTACCTTTTTCATTTTTGAAACAATATTAATGAGTGCGGTATTTTATTTATTTGTATTTTGATTTTCACTAATTTGGAGGTTATAGTAGAGGGATACCTCTTAAATACCAGCACCACCGAGTAATTGAGTGCAAACACTACCTAATATGTTGTATATATAATGAATGCAGTGTGTGTGTGTATGAGTGCAGTGTGTGTGAGTGCAGTGTGTGTGAGTGCAGTGTGTGTATATGAATGAAGTGTGAGTGTGTGTGATGCAATGTGTGTTTGTGTATGTGTTGGTGGGGGTGGGCATTTAATATATTATTAATTATTATTTTTTATTTTTTTATATTATTATTTTTTTTTATATTATTATTTATTATTTAATTATTATTTTTTTAAATTATTTTTATATTATTATTTTTTTTGTATTATTATTTATTATTTAATTATTATTATTATTTTTTTTAATTATATTTTTTTTTCATCCCCCCTCCCAGCTTGATACATGGCAGGGAGGGGGGCTCCTTCCCTGGTGGTCCAGTGTCATTGGTAGTTCAGTGGGGGGGGGAGGGGGGCTGGCAGAGCTGTACTTACCTTTCCTGCAGCTCCTGTCAGCTCCCTCCTCCTCCGTGCGGTCTGTGCAGCTCCCTCTGTCAGCTCCCTCAGTCAGCTCCCAGTGTAAGTCTCGCGAGACTTACACTGGGAGCTGACCGGGGTGCTGAACGGACGGCGTGGAGGAGGAGGGAGCTGACAGGAGCTGCAGCAAAGGTAAGTACAGCTCTGCCAGCCCCCCTCTCCCCCCTGTCTGTATTATGGCAATGTAAATTGCCATAATACAGACTATGACTCGAGTATAAGCCGAGTTGGGGTTTTTCAGCACAAAAAATGTGCTGAAAAACTCGGCTTATACTCGAGTATTTACGGTAGGTTTCTACAGAGAGAACTTTCACAAGGTGAAAGTAAAATGGATAATTTGTACAAAGGACAAAAACATATTCACGCTCCAAACCATCTACACAAGTGCAGGGCCCAGCAGAAAAATCTTTAGATTCACCCTCCTGTCCCATGCAGCTGCTCGGGAGCTAAGCAGAACACTATAATGGTAGCACTAGTTCTGCTGTTTGAGCAGAAATTGCACTGTAAGAAACTAATTTATTTTGCATTTGTTACAATTATGTATACATGATTCAGGGGTATAGAAACATATACAGTACACAATTCTTATAGTGAAGAAGTTAAAGGGCCACTAAAGTCACTCAGACAACTTCATCTTGATGGTCCTGTCTTTTTAACCCTGCAATGTAAAACAATTCAGCTTTGTAGAAACTGCACTGTCTACATTGTAGTGTTAAACACACTTCTAGCGGCTGTCTAAAAGACAACTACTACAGGCATATCCTCTACATCAGTGTTCCCCAACCTAGTCCTCATGGCCCACCAACAGTCCAGGTTTTGTCAGTATATCCATTAGAATAAAACAGGGAAATGATGATCACCTTCAATGCGGACATGAGAATCAGAACTGGACTATGGATCAATGAGAGGTCTGATGAATCAAGTTTTCTATTAGACCAGGTGGATGGTCGGGTGGTAATGTTCCATTTACCTGGGGAAGAGATGGCAGCCCAATGGGAAAAAGACAGGCCAGAGGAGGCAGTGTTATGCTCTGGGCAATGGTTTGCTGGGAACCTTGGGTCCTGGCATTCATGTGGATGTAACTTTGATATATACCACCTACAAGAGATTTTTGCAGACCTGACGGCAGTGGCCTCTTTCACCAGGATAATGCATCGTGCTATACAGCAAAAATTGTTCAAGAATGGTTTGAGGATTATGACAAAGAGTTCAAGGTGTTACCTTGGGCTCCAAATTTTCCAGATCTCAATCTGACTGAGAATCGGTGGAATGTGCTGGAACAGCAAATCCGATCCATTGGGGCCCCACCGCACTTCTTGCAGGACTTAAAGGTTCTACTGCTACTGCCACGGTGCCAGATACTACAGGACATGTTCAGAGGTCTTGTGGAGTCCATGTCTTGATGTATCAGCATGGCAGTATGAAGGGGACCTACACAATATTAGGCAGATGGTTTTGATGTTGTTAGTGATCAGTATATATTGGTGCTTTATACGCTATAATAAAACACAGTTCTCAGATCATACTGAATAAATGAAATTTCTGAGTATTATTGTTATTGTTTTATTTATGAAATGCAAACCTATTCTGCAGTTATCTACAATAGGAATTAAGAAATAAATATTGACATTTGAATTGCTTGGGACAAAAAGGCTCAGTTACAATCTGGGAAGTGGGTGTCTAGCAAATTAAGTATTATCAAAATGCAACTCATATAAAAGAATATCAATATATTTTACAGTAGAAAATATTTCTTTATATTTGATAACCATACTGATATTCTTAATAATCCTTTTTTCAATTCAATTTTGTTCACACCACTACAAGCATAAGCACACACCTCAAACTGGAAAACAAATTATCATACACCATGGCATGCTTTGTTCCTGTAACTTATCTGCTGAGTGCTGGTGGAGAGTTCTAAAAAATAGCCCTCCTACCCCCACCTCACAAAATTCTAAAGTATCCCATTCACTATATGCCCAAACAAAAATGATGTCCAAATTCCTATTCCTTATGTTACTTGCCCTTGCAAATGAAATGGAGTCTAACCCTGGTCCCCCAGCTAATTCTAATCCAAATCTCCCCACTAAAAAAGGCCTCTCTTCTGTGCACTGCAACATCCGTAGTTTACGCCCTAAACTGGATGCACTGCAAGCCTGGTGTTCCCATTACAAACCAAAAATCATTGTGCTCTCAGAATCTTGGTTAACGACTAAAATACCAGACACCGCCATTGCAATACAGGGGTATTCATGTATTAGAAATGACAGAGCAAAGAGAGGAGGAGGCATTGTTATTTATGTTGACTATTCCATAAAGTTTACTCCTTTACAAAACCTTAGTCCTCCTGCCACCTTTGATTTCCTCTCTGGCACAATTGAGATCCCGTGCAGTAATTCAATCATTGTTGCAGGAATCTACCGCCCACCTAGCTCCCCTGTGCATTCCCTTTCTGACATAGCCCATCTCCTTAGTGAAACCTTTGCTCAAAACCCTAAAAGTGAACTGTTGGTCTTTGGAGATTTAAATATTATCCAAAACTAGGTGCCCTGTACAGAAACGAATCCTGCTTAAGCCCTTCAGTAAAGGAAAAGATTGTACAGCAAATGCTGATGCCAATCATTGATTATGGGGATGTAGTATATGCATCTGCATCGCAATCCCACATTAATAAACTCAACACATTGTATAACTCGTTCTGCCGATTTGTGCTACAATGTAATTACAGGACCCACCATTGTGACATGCTAAAAGAACTAAACTGGTTGTCGCTGGAATCCAGACGCACAATTCATCTTTCCAGCCTTGTGTTTAAGAGCTTTTCTGGGAAACTCCCACCCTACCTGAACACAATGCTTTCCCCGGCTGTTCCCACTTCCTACAACCTCAGATCCAGTACCAACACTTTACTTAGTCTACCTCAATATAAAAATAAAGCAGCCCGATCCTCCTCCTCCTACAGAGCACCGCATTTGTGGAACGACCTCCCGCACAATTTAAAATCTTCCCTAAGCTTAAAGTCCTTTAAGAGATCCCTCTCTACATACCTCAAAACATGTCATGGTTGATTATATATTTCCTTCCTGTTCTATGTAAAATTTTGTATATATTGTATATTAATATTGTATTTGTATTTTATTGTACTCTAACTGTAACAATGCAATGATTTGTGGACCCAGGACATACTTGAAAACGAGAGAAATATCAGTGCATCTTTCCTGGTAAAATATTTTATAAATAAATAAATAAATAAATATTTTTCAGAAACTGAATTAGAAAAACAACAAAGCGAGCAAACGAGTGCTTCTAAATATATGGATACTGTTATTAATAATCAATGAATGAACTAATTAATAGTATTATTATTGGTATCTACATAGCACCAACTTACCCTGCAGTGCTTTACAATATTATAAAAAAGAAAAAAGATAAATTGAACAATATATGAGACAATTACAAAATGTTACAGGAACATTAGGTTGATGAGGACCAAATAAGCTTACACTCTAGAGCAGGTAGGAGATAAAAACATAATAGGGCTGTAAGTGGGACAGCAAATTAGGTGGGAAAGCAGAATTGGAGGAAGAAGTGAAGTGTGGCCCTTTAGGAGAGAGCAAGAGACAAGTCTTCTGAAAATATGGGGTTTAAAGGACTTCTGAAATGATTTAAGACTATGGGTGAGTCTTGTGCGGGTAGGTAGGCTGTTCCAAAGGAAAGGAGCCACCCACGTGAGGTCCTGCAAGCATTAAATAGCAGTAAGGGTGCAAGCAGCGGACAGGAGAAGTTCACCACCAGAGTGAGAAGGAGCATACCTATGAATCAGTGAAGAAATAATACAGGGGCAAGAGTTTAGAGCCTTATAGGCAAGGGTTAGTATTTTGAATTGACACCTATAGGATACAGAAAACCAGTGCAAGGATCAACAAAGGGGCAAGATGTGAGAGGAGCGACAGGAAAAAAAAAAACAACAGCCTGGCAGCAGCATTTTATACAGACTGTAGTGGGGCAGTACAGTTTCTGGAGAGACCAATTAGGAGAGAATTATAGTAAGTATATATTAAGGATAGTAATGCAAGAAATTACTAGACCATGACCAAGCTCCTTAGCAGCATCTTGAGTAAGGAAGGGGTGGGGACAATGTTTTTATAGACAGATTTTAAGCAACAGACTGGACATAAGGCTTAAATGTGAGGGCAGGATCAAAGATAACAACAAAATAGAAAGAGGAGGATCAGTATTATAAGGGGAAAAAAGAAGAAACTAGGTTTTAGTGATATTGAGTCTCAGAAAGCAGTATTACATCCAATCAGAGATTGAACAAAAGGCATGCAATGACACGTTGTAGGACAGCAGGGGAAAGATCAGGGGAAGAAAGGTGTATCTGGGTGTCATCGGCTCACAGGTAATAGCGAAATCCATACAAATGAATAAGTTTGCCAAGAGAGGCATTATAAAGAGGGGACCAAGAATAGAGCTTGGGAGACTCCAACCAATACAGGACAAGAACAGAGGCTTGGGGGACTCCAAACAATACAGGACAAGAGGTGGAGATTTCATTGGAAAAGGAGAAACTGAATGAACATTGGGCAAGATATGAAGAGAACCACAAGAGAACAGTGTCACATAGACCAAGAGATGGAAGTGTTTGGAGAAGGAGAACAAGATCAACAGTGTCAAAGGTGGAAAAAAGGTCAAGAAAAATTAGTATAGAGTAGGGACCTTCGGCTTTAGCCACAGTTAGATCATTAGTCATTTTAATCAGAGTGGTCTCAGAAGAGTGACAGGGGGAGGAAGACAGATTGAAGATATTTGAGGAGAGAGCTGAAATTGAGGAAGCAAGCAAACGACAAAGACACAAAACAACTAAAAAGTAAAGACAAGTCTTTCTAGAAGCTTTGAGGAAAATGGAGCATGAATATGGGACGATAGTTGAAAGGGAAAGACGGGTTAGGAGATGGCTTTTTTTCGAATGGATACAACAGTAGCAGGTTTAAGGGGAACAGGAAAACCACCAGAAGAAAGAGAACAGTTGAAGATGTGCATACAATACAAAGGGAGAGAGATAAGGTGAGATGGGACAGGATCAAGCGGACAAGTGGTGACACGAGAGGAAAGGAGAAGTGCAGCTACCTACTGTACAGTAGCCATGGAGAAGGCATGAAGGGTAGAAAACTTACAGTCCAATTATTTACAGAATTATTTCCTGTTTAATATTGTTCATAAAGTTGCACACAAAGTAATTGGCTCAAAGGTTAGTTTGAGGAGTGGCCAGAGAAGGCAAAAAAAAAGAGTTGAAGGTATCAAAGAGACACCTGGGATTGCGGGAGCATGAACTAATGAGAGAGGGAAAGTGTGACTGTATGAACGCAAGATGAATTTATAATGGAGAAAGTCTGACAAGGTGCGATGCTTCATCCAGCTTAACCTCCTTGGCGTAACGTGAACATCTCTGCAGGTAGCAGGTCGACTTAGTGTGCAACGGTTGGAGGCACGTCCTCCTTGAGGTGCATGTTTGGAGCAGGGCTGCAGCATAAAGGGCTGAGGTGACGGTAGCATTATATGAGGAGATAGCAAGAGAGGAACAATTGAATGTATTTATGGATGAGCGTTGAGAATGGATATCAGCATTGCTGGAGGTTAAGATAATTCAGGTTCCTCCTGAATAGGAGGGGGGGGAGTTAAGCTGAGAATGTCAAGAACAAATTATAGAAGTTGGTGATCTGGGAGAGGAAATGGAGTGTTACAGAGATTGGAGACTGTGCATGCATCTGAGAAAATTAGGTTGAGGGTATTGCCAGGTACATGCATGGGATGTTTTGAGGCTTCTGAGGTCAATGGGAATGTTGAAATCACCAAGAATTAGGGATATAATATTACTTTCAAAGAATTAGGGAAACCAAGCAGCAAAATGGCCAAGGATGAGAAGAGGGGCCGATATATAACGGCAATGTTTGCAGAGATGGGCTTAATCAGGTAAATTGAGTGAATTTCAAATTAGGAGAAAAGGAGAGAAGGGGGGTGGGTAGAGGTTTAAATGGTCAGTGGGGTAAAAGCAGAAATCCTACAATACCACCACCACCGTCAAAATGTCTTGAGTTGTGGGTAAAGTGAAGACCACCAAATAATAATGAGGCAAGGGTAGCAGTGTCAGAGGGAGAGAACCATTTTCCAGTTAAAGCAAGTAAGTTTAGGGAATGATAGATAAACAAGTCATGGACAGAGGTCATGGATAGAGCGTGCATTCCAGAAGGCAGTGCGAAAGGAGTGCGAAAGGAGGACTTAAAGGGAGAGTTACATGGGATGGGTATAAAGTATGGTTTCTGGTGCTGACGTAAGGTAGGTTAGCAGAAAAGGGACCAGGGTTTGGAGAGACATCACCAGCTGCCAGGAGCAGAAGAATAGAAGAAAGAGAAGGTGAAAGTAAGATTCAAATGTATCTGTATTTGGAGGATTTAGAAGGAGTAGGTGGAGAAAGGGTATGAGTAAAGTGCATGGGATGAACAAAGAAAGGAGGGAAGTAAAGAGGGAACAAGAAAGAAGATGTTAGCAGGAGCACATAAGCAAAATTGATAGAGAGATTTTAACAATGAGAGAAGTGAGGGTGAAGAGAAAAAAATAAAAGGGATAATATTTATTAAGAAAATACGGAATTTATATTATAGAGAAGGAGATTATATGGGCAAATAAAACCACAGTTAGATAAAAATAATATTATGTATATAGTTTGTTGTGCACTGATAATGGCATTTTCACCCCAATTGGTTCACCCCAATTGGTCAAGTGAGAGAAAGTAGCTAATAGAGGGAAAAACAGAAAGAACAATAAAAATGTATTATAAGCAAACTACCGCCCCATCTTCCTTATAAATGTTCACTTGAGGGTATATGCTAAGATCCTAGCCATCCGACTCCACAAACTTGTCCACGCAGATCAGGTGGGCTTTGTCCCAGCCAGACAACTATACGAAAACACGAGACGAGCAGCGGATCTGGTCTGGTGGGCAAAAAAGACTCGAACGCCTTCTCTGGTCCTTTCCTTGGATGCAGAGAAGGCGTTCGACAGAATCCAATGGCACTACATTTTTTATAAGCAAACTACCGCCCCATCACCCTCATAAATTTTGACTTGAAGGTATATGCTAAGATCCTAGCCATCCGACTCCACGAACTCGTCCACGCAGACCAGGTGGGCTTTGTCCCAGCTAGACAACTATACGAAAACACGAGATGAGCAGCGGACCTGGTCTGGTGGGCAAAAAAGACGCAAACGCCTTCTCTGGTCCTTTCCTTGGACGCGGAGAAGGCGTTCGACAGAATCCAATGGCACTACCTGTTCACACTCCTCTCTGAGCTACGTTTCCCACTCACGTTCATCACTGCGGTACGTGCACTATACACCAACCCCAGAGCCCAAACAATGGTGCCGGGAGCGCCTCTGCTCCCCTTCGAGCTGAAAAATGGCTCCCGCCAAGGTTGTCCCCTATCCCCTCTCCTATTCATCCTGGTCCTAGAACCCTTACTACATCAAATCAGAATAAACAAGAATGTAAAAGGAATACGGGTAGCATCTGAAGAATTCAAAGTCTCTGCTTATGCAGATGATATCCTGCTCTCCATCACAGACCACAGGGACTCAGTCTCTCATCTTCTCAACATGCTGGACACATATCAACAAGTGTCGGGGTATAAAATAAACCTAAAACGTCGGTTGGCATGCCACTGGGCCTCCCAGACACAGACATACAATGGCTACAACATACGACGGACCTAAAAATCAGCCCAGAGCCTATTAAATACCTGGGTGTCAGACTTACACTGAACCATGACGATTGAACCACCAACGATTGATTCGCACCTTACTCGCAGATCTAGACAGATGGCATGAGAAATCTCCTGGTTAGGGAGGCTACACACCATTAAAATGAACCTCCTCCCGCGTCTTCTGTTCCTTTTCCAAGCACTGCCAGTTACAGCAACCTGCGACCTTTAACCAATAACAGACAGCAGTAGACAATTTCATCTGCGCCAGAAAGAGACACAGAGTAGCAAGGCACACCTTGTACACCCCAAAGAGTAGAGGAGGCTTGGGACTCGCCAACCTCTACCTCTACTACCTGTCAGCTCAATTGGCGCAAATAGTGGAGTGGCACTTGCCGCCGGATACCAACAGATGGGTTGACCTAGAAATGCTCCTTATGAGCACTGACCTCCCACAGTTCTGGATATGGATGCCTAGAGCCGACCGACCTGAGCTCTGCACCACTTGCCCCGCAATCCTGAATTCCATCAGGATCTGGGACACGACGGTGCATAAATATGCACTCACTCACCCTATGTCACCTTTAACACCATACCTTCGCAATAAAGCTTTTCCGCCAGGCCTGACTCCCAGGGATTTCAGGGGCATAGAAGACACTGGTGTTCAACGCTATTCTCACCTATTCCAAGCAGGTACATTCCGCACATTTGATAACCTAAAGACCCTGGCCCCTTTGGCTACTAAAGATCACTTTCGATACCTCCAACTTAGGGACTGGCAGAAACCCCGTCATTGCAGCGGTGACTGGAGCCAAGCCCACCTTCTATGACACATTGTGTGTGTCCGATGGACCACGTGCCGGTCTCATCACCCTCTTATACACGCAACTGAGTGCACCGACCAGTGATGCCCAAACACCTACCTATGTATCACAATGGGAAACAGAACTCCACCTGACACTAGAAAGTGGGGAATGGCAACACATCTGGGAGGCGGCAACTAAGGCCTCCATATGCGTCATACACCAGGAACAGTGTTATAAAATGCTCATGAGATGGTACACCACACTGGTCAAATTATGTAGAATGGGTAGAACACCCACTGAAATTTGTTGGAGGGGATGCGGGGAGAAGGGTACATATCTACATATGTGGTGGACCTCTTGAAAAGTCATACGGTACTGGGATAGCATAGCTAGACTCCTGACAGCAATCCTAAATAAACCAAACAAACTAGACCCCTGGACTTTCCTCATAGCAAAACCGATAGACAGCCTACCCAACAGAGAACAAAAGCTACTAAACAAAATAAACCTAGCTGCTAGGAGAGCCCTTGCACAAGCATGGCTCCAAGTTGACGTGCCCCAGATGGACAAAGTGACTCGCAATATCAAGGAAGCACACCTTATGGACAAACTTACAGCACAGGTACGAGACACTTATCCACTCTTCCTCAAAACCGGGAACTGTGGGAAGACTACATTAACCGTTGAGCAAACATGATAAGTGCAGAGATGACCAATCACCCCCTCCCCCCGGCGGTAGGGGCCACTCCTCTCCCTCCCATCTCCCCCCCTTGCCCCTGTCCCTCTTCCCCTCCTTCTTCCCTTACCTCTTTTCTGTATCTACCCCCCCCCCCCCCGAACCCTCTCGCTATCCCCTCAATAGAGAGAAACTTTAATAAATCTTGAACATGGTCCATGCATATAAAATGTACCTTGGGATGAGATATGAATGTGACAAACCTCACAATATAGGGGGAGTGTATAGCTCATCCAAAAACAGAAAGTGAAGCCTGTATGTTCAGGGTGCTCCGTCTTACCATACATTAGGATAACATACTATCACCCCACGGATAGGAAGCTACCCGAGATAGAGATACCAATATATAGTAACCTCAAGGTCATCTCCACTCTCATTTTCTACAATCAGCCCCTATATCATTGCACAGTGATTCTCCATGTGAGTACCATGCCAAAGGTCCCAACTACATGAACACACATGTAGGCATGAACATGGAACCTCACAACAGCCGTGCAATAGACAACACGCACCAGTTTGCTTAAATGTACAGGGTCAATCCTACCAATGCCTCCCCCAATGGTAACCATGTTCTTCTACAGGTATATGCTTTATAAAAATACCTATGTACTACTATTTTCTTTGTATAAAAAAATAAAAATGTACATCTGAGAACATTGATTGGATCGGCTTCTGCGCAAGCCATGACAATGTATGACTGATATGCCTTTCTTTTTTTTCTTTTTTTTAAATGTATATTTATAGACTATTAAATTTATTAAATATATAATATTTAAAATAATTGTTATGTGTTTACTGCTCTTCTTTTGTTCCTACTGTTGCTCATTTCTCACTTGATCTGTGAATAAAATCAACATTTAGGGACTTCTTGCTATCAATGATCTTTTTCCTATCAATCACCTCTTTGTTTTGCACTCCCTTTTGTTGTCTCAGAGTATCCTATTCTTATCAAAACATAATTGTCAGGCAGTATTGTATATTTTGGAAATATGTTGTATATATTTTGTTTTGTGTTGCACTTTAGACTGATTGTATAGGTATATCAAGCACTGTACCTTCTTTCTTGTACTTGAGCTGTGTGTAGGTAGACTATATTTTTGGTGATCTGACACTAAGTGTGTTATACTCTGTCTTTACACGTTTATAGTGAAGTTTATAGTGAAGGGCAAACCATTTAATATGATTATCATCATACCTCTGGTGTCTTTACACAGGATAGATGAGTACTATTTCCAATTTTATTTAGTTGTGGCAATACATTTATATTCATATACACTTTCTATGAGTGCGGTATCATTTGGTGTTATTTTAAACCAATTATTATGTGAATGTAGTCGCCCTAATGATTTATCCGTTCAATAACTAGGCAGAATGCTATATGTTAAACCAGATTTAGACAGCAATAGACCAACTAAAAGGTTATTATGTTGCTTTAGGTCCTGTTGCAATTGAGCCATGCCCGTGGTATTATTTATGAGTTATCTAACAATATTTCAACATGTTTGATTCAGAACAATAAGGATGTGTTAAAGATCACTGTACAAAAAATTACTTGTTTATATTTTGCCACTATGATTTTGCATTTAATGTGTTTTTTTTAAACTAGCATTGTATAGAAAACAAGATGTTAGCATGGTGTGAATGATCTATACCAGGGAAAGGCAACCTTCGGTACCCCAGATGTTGTAGACTACATCTCCCTTGATGTTTTGCCAGCATTGTGACTGTAAGAGCATTATGGGAGATGTAGTCCAAAATATCTAGAGTGCCGAAGGTTGCCTACCTCTCTGTTGGTGTCCCCCAAGGTTCAGTCCTTGGTCCCCTACTGTTCTCCATCTATACTGCCTCCCTTGGTAAACTCATTAGCTCCTTTGGCTTCCAATATTATTTCTATGCAGATGACACCCAAATCTACCGGTCCTCTCCTGATCTCTCCCCGTCCCTCTTGACTAGTGTCTCTGACTGCCTCTCTGCTGTTTCTAACTGGATGGCTGCCCACTTCCTTAAACTAAACTTGACCAAAACTGAAATTCTGGTCTTTCCTCCCTCAAGTGTTGTTACTGCTGTGTCTGTCTCCCTCCAAGTCAACGGTGCTATCATCAGCTCCACCACGCAGGCTCGCTGCCTAGGTGTTCTCTTTGACTCCGACCTCTCCTTCAAGCCTCATGTTTAATCTATCGCCAAATCCTGTCATTTCCATCTCAAAAACATTGCGCGCATCCGCCCCTACTTAACGCCGGATGCAACTAAGGTGTTGGTCCATTCCCTTGTCCTTTCTCGCCTTGACTACTGTAATCCGCTTCTCAGTGGTCTTACGTGCTCCCAACTTGCGCCGTTACAGTCCATAATGAATGCGGCGGCGAGGCTCATCTTCCTGTCCGCCCACACCTCCCATGCCTCACCCTTCTGTCAGTCCCTACATTGGCTTCCTATAAAATATAGAGCTCAATTTAAAATTCTGGTTCTTGCTTTCAAATCTCTACATATTGCTGCTCCCACCTATCTATCCTCCCTTAAACACAAGTATGTCCCGTCTAGGCCCTTACGATCTGCTGAAGACTTATGTCTATCTTCTGTCTGTACTCCCACCTCTGATGCTCGCTTTCAAGATTTCTCGAGGGCTGCACCGTTCCTGTGGAACTCGCTTCCCTCCTCCATTAGATGCTCACCCAGTCACCACTCCTTAAAAAAATCGTTAAAAACCCACTTCTTCATAAAAGCGTATCAATGAAACTGTTAATAGCTCCCAACTGATTCCTCTTCTGCAACTGTCACTTGTCTAATACTATCTTACCTTTTGTGTCATTTTACCCAACTCCCTCTAGCATGTAAGATCATTGAGCAGGGCCCTCAACCCCTCTGTTCCTGTGTGTCCAACTTGTCTGGTTACAACTACATGTCTGTCCGTCCACCCATTGTAAAGCGCTGCGGAATTTGACGTCGCTCTATAAATATCATAATAATAATAATCTATACAATTGTGAATAGATAACTGGTTGCAGATTGTTATATATATATATATATATATATATATATATATATATATATATATATATATATATGTGTATATATATATATATATATATATATATATATATATATATATATATATATATATATATATATATATATATATATATATATATATATATATATATACCATTCTATCATATGTGCTTGAGTTTACTTACTGACACACAGGCCATTTCTCAACTATTTTGGATGTTCAAATAAAGTAATGAACAATAATTAGAGACTACAAGGTGAGAAAAGCTAAAGTTAAATGTTCTGCCTAGCTATAATTTAAAATATTGTTGAAAACTATTTTTTTTTTAAAATACCTACGACTTACAAAGTTTCACATTTAAAAATGAGATTAAGATGTATATGTTTGTGTGAGTGTATATGTCTGTGTGAGTGTGTGTCAAGATCAAGCAAATTCTGCAATAAATTTGAATATAAAAGTAATAGTGATGCTATAAAACATGAACATATATCTTTTTTTACATCTTAGGAAATTTTATTAAAATCTAATCTGAGAAAAAAAGAGTGCTACAAAAGAAAGAAAAGTGCTTAAATAGGATCATGGAATAAAATCGGAATAGCTATTCTTACTTCAGGCTGGTGTAGAACTGATGAATGGCTTATTTTAAGTGCTCATTCACAATTCATTTAAGCAATAGATTTTTTCCAATTATATATGGATTACGTAAGTAGAATGGATGATGGAAATAGGATTTTTCTAAACTTTCAAAGTCTGTTAAGAATTGGCTTGTATTGGTACATTTTACAGTAATAAGCAAGAAAGTTGTTAGGCAGTAAAGTAATTGTTTGTGAACAAGAAAAAAAGACAACAAAAATCTAAAAAAATATCTTGAGCTGCTTCTAAAATCATATTTATTTTCTAGCGTTATCTATTTGGATTTGATTCATAATGATCTTTGCAAATTTGCACCCCTCCTTTCTCCGGATACAGACATGTATCCTGTTTACCCTCAGCAAAAATGTTTAAAAAATGCTGCAATATCTTCTCCAAGCAATTAAATCCACACCTGCGTCCATTGTCCCCTCAGCAAAATGAAACATTTTTGCAATATAATTTGCAAGCAATTACATAAGATGCCTTCAATCAAGAAAATGCTGTTTTTAACTATCTTCCTCAATATCCTCTTACACTTACAACTATTCGTATTGTATGCCTTGTGACTGTTAATTTCTGTTTTTATATTGAGGCGGTTGCGTATTAAATACATCTTAACGTTAGTGACATAGTCAGACAGTGACATGAGATATCACAGTGATTAATAAAACTATGACACACCTATGCAGCACAACATCACGTTTTATAAGTAGAATTTTATCATGTCTATCCATGCCTCTTACAAAGAAACCCAGTACTAATGTTCCCCCAACTTGACTGTTAATTTCGGTATTGTTTGTAAGTAATAAAATGTATATGTACATGCAAAATATATATATATGCACATATACATTTTACATTTTTAGAGAGATAAAATATGTTGACAAAATGTTTCAGTATCACACCAAATGCGATACAACCCCCCTCCCCCCCCCCCCCCCATCTACCTCTCCTCCCTCATTCCTTAAAGAAAGCATGTTTGTGGATTTTCAACATCCTTTGAATTCATTCTTTCCCCAGATCCAGGTGTGCACTCTGATTCTCCTTAACAAAATCAAGCATTTTGAAAATATTACAACCAAGCAAATTAATGGTTCCATGGCCCCTGTCTAACCACCGGTCCCTAAGCAGTCATCCCCGGTCCGCTAAATGGTTGAACCTGCTCTGTTTTATGCAAGAGCTAAGAACAAAGGCTTATTAAATAAATAAATCAATAATCATTGCCTGACGTTATCATCTTATCAGCGAACTTGCAAAGATTCTGTCTACAGAGTATACTCTGAAACCTGAAGCCGGAATGCTGACTTGTGGTGTGAATACTAATATTACGCCTATCCGTGGGCAAGATAATAAGAAGATGGGACAATTCAGTAGGTCAATACTAGCAGCAACATATCTTCAGCCATAAACTGTTCAAGAGGTCAGGGCAGAACTATCTGGTTCTTGATATGGTTTGTTTGTTGACAAGCACATTACTTAAAATGATATGTCAATGGGTAATGTGACCTACCCATGGTGATTTCACATAACTTGAGGAATTTTTAATATTTGTTTGTCAATACATTTACTATACCATATTCACAGATTGCATATTTATTGGTGATTTTCTAAGTCAGCATTATTTTATTATATTTGTCTCGAATGTTAAAACTATTTCTTTGCCATATTACTTAGTTGTTTCCAGCCATTCTAGAGTTATGGGTTCTAATTTACATTTTGGTTTATTGTATTTAACATATTTTTATATATATATATATATATATATATATATATATATATATATATATATATATATATATATATATATATATATATATATATATAAACTACATTTGCTTTTATGGCGTTTGCTGTTTTGGCTGAATTGTGACCATACATTTCCTGATCTCCTTCGTTCCTCCACATTTTTATTTTTATTTTCAAATTTGAAAATGTTAGCTTTGCAAGAACTAAGAATTGTTGCTTTGGGATTACTAGTTTTTATATTAATAATTTTGCACATCGGTTCCTCTGTAATGATAAGTGAAATTGCATCACTATAGGGATACAGTCAATATGTACATTTTGTTCAGCATACTGATAAAAAAATGTATCACAAAAGATGCAGTTTGGCCTCATGAGTATTTTGATGCACGTTGATGCTGCCTAATGCAGAAGTAAGTGTGTGGTTGAGAACATGACAAAATTCTGACATTTAAGGCTAGGGGGTGTTCAACTGCAGGCAGTTTTAATAGAACAGAAAAGAGCAGCAACAGTTAGACTTGCTAAGAGGCCATTGTCTTTCTGACATTTGACGTCTCACATTTAAAGATACAGATACTTATGGATTAATTGTAAAAATATTTCCAGATATAAAAATGTTGCAAGACATTGAACTTCTGTATTGTTTATTAATAAGAAAAGAGAGAAAAATAATACTGATTAAGGAAAATATGCAAAATAAATTAAACAGGATTGATAGATAAATGGAACGGGGAAAGTGTGAAAAAAAGCATAGTACATGGAGGTAAGCCATTGGCAGTAATTATGAAAAAGAAAAACAGAAAGAATGAACGAAATAGAATTTTAATGAAATATGAAGATGTCCAAGTAAACAAAGAACAAATGTAGTTTATGCAAAAAAGTCTAAAATAAAAGGTTCTAGTTGATCTGTTGATTTACTATAATAACTCTATCTACTGCTAAATTACAAAAGCAATTTGTGAGGCCTTTCATTTCAGTTTATGCTGAACAAACATGCAATTTTCCTTTTGTAATAGTTGAAGTTATATTGGCTGGCATTGAGTTTGCCTTGTTTATGTCTTGAAAAATAAACTGTGGAGCTTTTAACGAAAGACCTTCAATTCATAAATCCTTTGTGGTAACGCAGTGAGAATTATACACAATTTTTCGAACGCTGATAGATGTCTCTTGGATTGAAATACTGTCCTTTTATAAGTGGATGGATCATGTTTCTAAGACAATCCACTGAAATGTCAATGTAAAAATAATTATTTGTGTCTATATATTATTTGGCGGACTGTCTAGTGAACATAAGACAGAATTTCTGTGGTAAATGTAGTTATTTTGTTTGTCTTTTGCTGATCACTACTAAAACAGAATATCTCATTCAGGAGGGATTATTTAGTCAATGTTGCTTATCATGTACGTATCATTTCATAAAATAAAATCTTCAAAACACTAACTATAGCTGCAAAAATGAAGAAAGACAAAATATGCAAAGAAGTATATGTCATCTCTGTCCTTCAGGCCCCATCATACTCAGTGAAGCTCTGCATTTAACATCCTGCAGCAAATCCAACAACCCTCAGGCCTCATCTCACACTTAGTGAAGCTCTGCATTTAACATTCTGCAGCAAATCCAACAACCCTCAGGCCTCATCTCACACTTAGTGAAGCTCTGCATTTAACATCCTGCAGAAAATTCAACAACCCTCAGGCCTCATCTCACACTCATACTCAGTGAAGCTCTGCATTTAACATCCTGTATAGTGATGTCGCAAACATAAAATTTTCGGTGAACGGCGAACGCGAACTTCCGCAAATGTTCGCGAACGGGCGAACCGGGCGAACCGCCATGGACTTCAATAGGCAGGCGAATTTTAAGTCCCACAGGGACTCTTTCTGGCCACAATAGTGATGGAAAAGTTGTTTCAAGGGGACTAACACCTGGACTGTGGCATGCCGGAGGGGGATCCATGGCAAAACTCCCATGGAAAATTACATAGTTGATGCAGAGTCTGGTTTTAATCCATAAAGGGCATAAATCACCTAACATTCCAAAATTGTTTGGAATAACGTGCTTTAAAACATCAGGTATGATGTTGTATCGATCAGGTAGTGAAAGGGTTACGCCCGCTTCACAGTGATAGACCAAACTCCCCGTTTAACGCACTGCAAACAACCGCAAACAGTCCATTTTAACAACCGCAAACTCCCCATTTGCACAAGGTTGGATACCAAGCTAGCCATGTCCCGTTCCTTGTCCTCACTGATGTCATTGAAGGTCTCTTCCTCCACCCAGCCACGTACAACACCATGGGTCCCCAAAAGGTGACAACAAGCCCCCTGGGACGCCTGCTGTGTTTGGTCTTCCACCTCCTCAAAGCCACCTTCCTCCTCTGACTCCTCTTCTTCAGACTCCTCTCTCTGCATTGCCTCTCTCTGCATTATTAGAAGGTGTGTCAAGTAGCACTATTACTATTAGTTTAATCCCTGTTACGTCCCCTATCAGGGGACGTGTATATGGCATCGATTTTAGGAACCGGGAGATGGAAAAAGATGCTTGGTCGGTCCTCCTACTTCAAATTTGGGGCACTGCGCATGCAATCTAATGTGCCACCAGATAGGAGTGGTGTGTTAAGTAGTACTATTCTTATCAGTTTAATCCCTGTTACGTCCCCTATCAGGGACGTGTATATGGCATCGATTTTAGGAACCGGGAGATGGAAAAAGATGCTTGGTCGTTCCTCCTACTTCAAATTTGGGGCACTGCGCATGTAATCTAATGTGCCACCAGATAGGAGTGGTGTGTTAAGTAGTACTATTCTTATCAGTTTAATCCCTGTTACGTCCCCTATCAGGGGACGTGTATATGGCATCGATTTTAGGAACCGGGAGATGGAAAAGGATGCTTGGTTGGTCCTCCTACTTTAAATTTGGGGCACTGCGCGTGCAATCTAATGTGCCACCAGATAGGAGTGGTGTGTTAAGTAGTACTATTCTTATCAGTTTAATCCCTGTTACGTCCCCTATCAGGGGATTTGTATTTGGCATCGTTTTTAGGAACCGGGAGATGGAAAAAGATGCTTGGTCGGTCCTCCTACTTCAAATTTGGGGCATTGCGTGTGCAATCTAATGTGCCACCAGATAGGAGTGGTGTATTAAGTAGTACTATTCTTATCAGTTTAATCCCTGTTACGTCCCCTATCAGGGGATGTGTATATGGCATCGATTTTAGGAACCGGGAGATGGAAAAAGATGCTTGGTCGGTCCTCCTACTTCAAATTTGGGGCATTGCGTTTGCAATCTAATGGGCCACCAGATAGGAGTGGTGTATTAAGTAGTACTATTCTTATCAGTTTAATCCCTGTTACGTCCCCTATCAGGGGACGTGTATATGGCATCGATTTTAGGAACCGGGAGATGGAAAAGGATGCTTGGTCGGTCCTCCTACTTCAAATTTGGGGCACTGCGCATGTAATCTAATGTGCCACCAGATAGGAGTGGTGTGTTAAGTAGTACTATTCTTATCAGTTTAATCCCTGTTATGTCCTCTATCAGGGGATGTGTATATGGCATCGATTTTAGGAACCGGTAGATGGAAAAAGATGCTTGGTTTGTCCTCCTACTTCAAATTTGGGACGCTCCAGGAAGAAAACAAATGGTATGATTTCGCTGATGGTACCTTCGGTGCGACTGACTAGGTTTGTCACCTCCTCAAAAGGACGCATGAGCCTACAGGCATTGCGCATGAGCGTCCAGTAACGTGGCAAAAAAATCCCCAGCTCCGCAGAGGCTGTCCTAGCACCC
The DNA here is from genome assembly GCF_036172605.1 of Pelobates fuscus. Taxonomy (NCBI): domain Eukaryota; kingdom Metazoa; phylum Chordata; class Amphibia; order Anura; family Pelobatidae; genus Pelobates; species Pelobates fuscus. The sequence continues at coordinate 332,327,730 of NC_086319.1, forward strand.
AGGTCATACAAATACTCGTTAACGGCTTTTTCTTGTTGGAGCAGGTGGTCGAACATTAGGAGTGTTGAATTCCAACTTGTCAGGCTGTCGCAAATCAAGCACCTCACTGGCATGTTGTTTCGCCGCTGGATATCTGAAAAGTGCGCCATGGCCATGTAGGAATGCCTGAAATGGCCACACACCTTCCTGGCCTGCTTCAAGACATCCTGTAAGCCTGGGTACTTAAGCACAAAGCATTGTACGATCAGATTACACACATGTGCCATGCACGGCACATGTGTCAACTTGCCCAAATTCAATGCCACCAACAAATTTCTTCCGTTGTCACAAACCACTTTGCCGATCTCCAGTTGGTGCGGAGTCAGCCACTGACTCACCTGTGTGTTCAGGGCGGACAGGAGTGCTGGTCCGGTGTGACTCTCTGCTTTCAGGCAAGTTAACCCCAAGACGGCGTGGCACTGGTGTATGATGGGATGTGGAATAGTACCTGGGGAGCTGGGGGGGTGCCGTTGATGTGGAGCAAGATGCAGCAGCAGAAGAGGACTCAGCCGAGGAGGTTATGGAAGAGGATGGAGTAGGAGGAGTAGAGGAGGTGGCAGCAGGCCTGCCTGCAAGTCATGGTGGTGTCACCAACTCCTCTGCAGAGCCACGCCTTCCATGCTTGGCAGCCGTCAGCAGGTTTACCCAATGCGCAGTGTAGGCGATAAACCTGCCATGACCATGCTTTGCAGACCAGGTATCAGTGGTCAGATGGACCCTTGCCCCAACACTGTGTGCCAGACATGCCATTACTTCCTTTTGCACAATCGAGTACAGGTTGGGGATTGCCTTTTGTGCAAAGAAATTTCGTCCGGGTACCTTCCACTGCGGTGTCCCAATAGCTACAAATTTTTTGAACGCCTCAGACTCCACCAGCTTGTATGGTAAAAGCTGGCGGGCTAAGAGTTCAGTCAAGCCAGCTGTCAGACGTCGGGCAAGGGGGTGACTTTGTGACATTGGCTTCTTACGCTCAAACATGTCCTTGACAGACACCTTACTGTGGGCAGATGAGCAGGAACTGCTCAAGGTGAGAGACGGAGTGGCGGATGGTTGAGAGGGGGCAAGGAGGACAGCATTGGTTGACGTGGCTGAAGATGCTGGACCAGTAGGAGGATAGCGGCTTTGAGTTTGTGTGCTGCTTGTACTCATGTGTTGATCCCATAGGCGTTTGTGATGTGTGATCATGTGCCTTTGCAAAGCAGTTGTACCTAGGTGGTTGTTGGACTTCCCACTACTCAGTTTCTTTTGGCACAGGTTGCAAATGGCATCGCTGTTGTCAGAGGCAGACACAAAAAAAATGCCACACTGCTGAGCTCTGCAATGACGGCATTCTGGTGGTGTCAACAGCATGCGTTGATTGGCGTGCTGTCTGGCTGACCCCAGGTGCCGATGCATGCTGTCTGACTGTGCCACTAGCTCCTTGCGACGACCTCACCCTGCTTCCAACTCGTCTCCTCCTCCTCTCTGTGTCCCCATCTGAACTTTCCCCCTGTTCTCCTTCTGTTCTAGCGGGCACCCACGTGACATCCACGGACGTATCGTCCTCATCAACCGCTTCACTTGTATCTGACAACTCAGCAAAGGAAGCAGCAGCGGGTACAACATCATCATTATCACACCGTACGTCCATGTGTGTAATGCTGCCTGACTGAGACATATCCCTGTTATATACATCCTCTCGCAATAATGCTTGCGCATCACTCATTTCTACCAACTGATGTGCAAATAACTCCTCTGACATACCAAGTGAAGCGGCTGTGGTGCTAGTGTTGGTGGTGGCAGGCGGACGAGTGGAATCTTGAGAGGTGCCCGAAGCTAAGCTGGAGGATGATGGTGCGTCAAGGTTCCGAGCGGAAGCTGTAGAAGATAGGGTGTCCTTTGTTAGCCAGTCAACTATGTCCTCAGAACTTTTCCAGTTCAGGGTACGTGTCCTCTGAACACTGGGCATTATTCTAGGGCCAAAGGGAATCATAGCACCACGACCACGACGGCCCCTGCGGGGTGGCCTGCCTCTGCCTGTCATTTTTTTTTCGATTAGTGGTACTATGCATGCAAGCTACTGTGAAAACAGATACGGGTGGCACTGTGCAGTGGCAGAAGTTGGCAGAGTAGACGTTGTAGGCCTGACACACACGCTTGCAGACAACTAACTGCTATTCAATCTATTACAGTCAAAATGTTTAGTTTTTTTTTAAATGTACACTACTGTTACACCAGATATGAGTTGCACTGGTGTGACACTGTGCCCTGGCAGGCCCTGAAACGCACACGTGTGAAGGAAACTGACTGCTATTATATTACAGTCCAAAAAGGTTTTTTTATTTTTTTAAATGCAAGCTATTGTGACACCAGATATGAGTGGTGGCACTGGGCAAGTGGGCACAGTATACGCTGTGAGCCTGACACACACGCTGGCAGACAACTAACTGCTATTCAATCTATTACAGTCAAAATTGTATTTATTTTTTAAATGTACACTACTGTCACACCAGATATGATTTGCACTGGTGTGACACTGTGCCCTGGCAGGCCCTGAAACGCACACGTGTGAAGGGAACTGACTGCTCTTATATTACAGTCCAAAAAGTGTTTTTTTTTTTTTTTTTTAAAATACAAGCTGTTGTGACATCAGTGAGTGCGGGGTGGCACTGGGCAGGCCCTGGAACGCACACGTGTGAAGGAAACTGACTGCTATTATATTACAGTCAAAAAAGTGTTGTTGTTTTTTTAAATGCAAGCTATTGTGACACCAGTGAGTGAGTGGTTGCACTGGGCAGGCCCTGAAACGCACATGTGTGAAGGAAACTGACTGCTATTATATTACAGTCAAAAAAGTGTTGTTTTTTTAAATGCAAGCTATTGTGACACCAGTGAGTGAGTGGTGGCACTGGGCAGGCACTGAAACACACATGTGTGAAAGAAACTGACTGCTATTATATTACAGTCAAAAAAGTGTTGTTTTTTTTAAATGCAAACTATTGTGACAAAAGTGAGTGAGTGGTGGCACTGGGCAGGCCCTGAAACGCACACGTGTGAAGGAAACTGACTGCTATTATATTACAGTCCAAAAAGTTTTTTGTTTCTTTTAAATGCAAGCTATTGTGACACCAGTGAGTGAGTGGTTGCACTGGGCAGGCCCTGAAACGCACATGTGTGAAGGAAACTGACTGCTATTATATTACAGTCAAAAAGTGTTGTTTTTTTTAAATGCAAGCTATTGTGACACCAGTGAGTGAGTGGTGGCACTGGGCAAGTGGGCACAGTATACACTGTGAGCCTGACACACAGGCTGGCAGGCAGGCAGGCAACTGGTAAATGTGTCTATTGAATAATCAATAGTAGTAGCAGGACTCTGTGGAGATAGTTATTGAGGCAGTATGAGTTCACAAAATAGCAATATTGTGTAACAAATGTCTCAGCTTTTTGTATCTTTTCTTCCCATATGTGGGCAAGAAAAATAAAACAATAGCTGAATAAAAATAATCTAGTAAAGGTTTAACCACATATGTTAACCAGTACACTAAAAAAAGATATAAATGAATTTTGGGAAAGATATGTATTATCCCACTGTAGTAGAAAAACTATGTCAATTATATGTGCAGCCAACAGATTGCTTTAAGTATAGACAATTTTTATTAGCAATAAATCACTGTCAATAACTAACACATAAAATATAAAAGACAATAAAAGTTCCCAAGTTTGGAGAGCAGCTTCTGTCAAATTAAAGTTTTGAGTGTCCAAAAGATGTTAAAAATCTCTCTCACCGGCCGGATGAAATCAGATCTGGACCTCTTCGTGTTGCAGACAGACTTGCTGACAGCCGCGTGCGTTCCACTGCGGCTCAGATTTGCGTTCCAGCTCACTCTCCTGGGAATCGGAATAGAATGCCGCCTTATGCATTTCGTGATCATAGGATCACTTCATCAAAGGATGGCATTCTCGGTTCTCTCTTTTGTTAAATACACTCTGGTCTAATTACTTTATTAAAAGATTAACTCCTTGTTTGCTGGTGCATCATTTGTTAAACGGATTTCTACTACATAAATCATTTTTGCATATAAAACGGAATGTGTACAATAGGTCACTTTACAGGGAGTGCAGAATTATTAGGCAAATGAGTATTTTGACCACATCATCCTCTTTATGTATGTTGTCTTACTCCAAGCTGTATAGGCTCAAAAGCCTACTACCAATTAAGCATATTAGGTGATGTGCATCTCTGTAATGAGAAGGGGTGTGGTCTAATGACATCAACACCCTATATCAGGTGTGCATAATTTTTAGGCAACTTCCTTTCCTTTGGCAAAATGGGTCAAAAGAAGGACTTGACAGGCTCAGAAAAGTCAAAAATAGTGAGATATCTTGCAGAGGGATGCAGCACTCTTAAAATTGCAAAGCTTCTGAAGCGTGATCATCGAACAATCAAGCGTTTCATTCAAAATAGTCAACAGGGTCGCAAGAAGCGTGTGGAGAAACCAAAGCGCAAAATAACTGCCCATGAACTGAGAAAAGTCAAGCGTGCAGCTGCCAAGATGCCACTTGCCACCAGTTTGGCCATATTTCAGAGCTGCAACATCACTGGAGTGCCCAAAAGCACAAGGTGTGCAATACTCAGATACATGGCCAAGGTAAGAAAGGCTGAAAGACGGCCACCACTGAACAAGACACACAAGCTGAAACGTCAAGACTGGGCCACGAAATATCTCAAGACTGATTTTTCTAAGGTTTTATGGACTGATGAAATGAGAGTGAGTCTTGATGAGCCAGATGAATGGATTGGTAAAGGGCAGAGAGCTCCAGTCCCACTCAGACGCCAGCAAGGTGGAGGTGGAGTACTGGTTTGGGCTAGTATCATCAAAGATGAGCTTGTGGGGCCTTTTCGGGTTGAGGATGGAGTCAAGCTCAACTCCCAGTCCTACTGCCAGTTTCTGGAAGACACCTTCTTCAAGCAGTGGTACAGGAAGAAGTCTGCATCCTTCAAGAAAAACATGATTTTCATGCAGGACAATGCTCCATCACACGCGTCCAAGTACTCCACAGCGTGGCTGGCAAGAAAGGGTATAAAAGAAGAAAATCTAATGACATGGCCTCCTTCACCTGATCTGAACCCCATTGAGAACCTGTGGTCCATCATCAAATGTGAGATTTACAAGGAGGGAAAACAGTACACCTCTCTGAACAGTGTCTGGGAGGCTGTGGTTGCTGCTGCACGCAATGTTGATGGTGAACAGATCAAAACACTGACAGAATCCATGGATGGCAGACTTTTGAGTGTCCTTGCAAAGAAAGGTGGCTATATTGATCACTGATTTGTTTTTGTTATGTTTTTGAATGTCAGAAATGTATATTTGTGAATGTTGAGATGTTATATTGGTTTCACTGGTAAAAATAAATAATTGAAATGGGTATATATTTGTTTTTTGTTAAGTTACCTAATAATTATGCACAGTAATAGTCACCTGCACACACAGATATCCCCCTAAAATAGCTATAAATAAAAACAAACTAAAAACTACTTCCAAAAATATTCAGCTTTGATATTAATTAGTTTTTTGGGTTCATTGAGAACATGGTTGTTGTTCAATCATAAAATTAATCCTCAAAAATACAACTTGCCTAATAATTCTGCACTCCCTGTACATTTTCAAAGGGATAGATACAATACATCACTTTGCATTTTAGATGAGGCAAATGCAAATAAGCCAATACTGTGGGCACAGTAAACGCTGTGAGCCTGACACACACGCTGGCAGGCAGGCAACTGCAATTACATTACACAGAAAAATAAAAAAGCAGACTGATGTTCTTGCCCTAAAAAGGGCTTTTTGGGGTGCTGTCTTTACAGTAGAGATCAGATGAGTCCTTCAGGACTGTAGTGGACACTGAATACTACCTAGCTATCAATTTCCCTATCAAATCAGCGCAGCTAGAGGGGCGGAGCCAGCTTCAGACCGGGAAAGTCGCAACTCCCTGTAGCTCCGTGCGCCGTCCGAATAAAACGGCCACATCTGCGGCAAATAACCGTTGGAGTCCGGAGAAAACTACTCCCTACTCACCCCAGACTATGGGGAAAAAACTAAGAAGCACAGACCAGATCCGGGCTCCGGATCCAAAGATATCGGTGCTTACATGCGCCCGGCCAAGATGGCGCCGGCTGAGGCCTACACCTCGCAGTCCTCGGACAAAGATAGCATGCCAGACCCCCTGCCTGCACATCATAAGGTACAGTGTCAGCCCCTGCAGACATCAGAATTAGGCGACCTGGCACCATCCACAAAAGCTGATATTAAAGCTATGATGCAGGAAATCAGGGCAATATTTGACGCCGATATGGCGCTTGTTAGGGGGGACATTACCGCGCTTGCAGGCAGGGTAACCTCAACATAGGAGGCTGTCAGAAGCACCAAGGTGGCACAAACTGCTACAGAAGCAACATTAGGATCCCTACAGAAACAGTGCAATACATTAACAGCACAATTAGCAGGCATGGAAGATAAAGCTAAGGCACGGAATGTGCGTATAAGGGGGGTACCTGAATCAATCAACGCAGGAGAATTATCACATTACTGCAGACGGCTTATAGCCACGCTGCTTCTCCCAAAACAGGCAAAACAGGTCAGAATAGACTCTTGCTTCCGTCTCCCTAAGGCCGCAAAAGCACCACAGGATGCCCCACGGGATGTGCTGCTTAAACTAGTTCGGGACTCAGACCGAGGGGCCCTTATGACTGCCACAAGAGACACCCCCACGATCTCCTTCGAAGGCGCACGCTTAACGCTATACAGAGACTTATCAAGACATACTATCATGTGGCGCAGATCATTCCACTGCATCACGCAGCACCTCTGAGAGAACTCTATCCCATATAAATGGGGTCCCCACAAGCTGATGGTAGACCGTGCTGGTAAGATGCACCTCCTGACAAGGGTTTCAGAAGCTCCACACTTCTTCCAAACACTGGGCCTTTCAGCGCCGGTGAACAACACGAACTTCCGTCCACAGTGGAACGTCGCAGACATCAAACCCTTTGTGCACAGAGGAACGCTGCCGAGGGCTGCAGACCTACCGACATGAACCGAGCAGATACCAACTTCTAAGACACATCATACAGGACTTTGCAATATGCACTACAATACCCAGTTGAAGGCCGGGCAGGCCCGTAGCATATACCGGCTCCTAAACACACCTATGGGACTCTCTGCTATATTACTCACATGTTACAATGTTTATTTTCCTTTTATGTTCCTTCTACATTACTGTTATATTGCCTATATTGCCTTTGATTAGGAGATACAATCTCATTCTGGCTCCGTAAGCGGACAGCCTAGGACACAACTTAAGCGACATCATCTCCCCCCACCAGCCCTGCTTACCTGACAACGGCCCTCAATGCGAGGGAAGCGAACCACCAGACAGCCAGGGACCGGACATAAAGCATGCGAAAGGCCATGAGTATCTACAAGCCGCACTATTATAACATCTCCGACGCACTTACCCTAGGCAACGCGTGGCAATCCATATCCTTTGGCAGGGTATACCCAGCTTCCCACCTAAACACCCCTTGACATTAACACAGACTTGCTCCGTACAGGCTAAGGGGCTTAACCTAACTAGACTAAAAAATTAAAATTGGGTCGACGTAGCACCTGTATAACTTGGCATGCCGTAATGTTCCTTACATATGTAACTTGTTACATCCTATTATTTTATACACATGTTGTATCTTGAGTTCTTTGCTGCAAACCCGCAAAAATAAAGAATTTAAAAAAAATCAGCAGCAGCTACACTGTCCCTACTCTCACTAAGAATGCAGCTTCACAATGAATGTAAAATGAATGCTGTCCAGGAGGTGGGAGATTCTGGGAGGAGGGTCTGCTGCTGATTGGCTGGAATGTGTCTGCTGACTGTGAGGTACAGGGTCAAAGTTTCCTCAATGATGATGAATAGACCGATCATCGCATATGTTCGCCATCCGTGGCGAACGCGAACAAGCGATGTTCGCCAGGAACTATTCGCCAGCGAACCGTTCGGGACATCACTAATCCTGCAGCAAATCCAACAACCCTTTAGGCCTCATCTCACACTCATACTCAGAGAAGCTCTGCATTTAACATCCTGCAGCAAATCCAACAATCCTCACCACTTACTGCCCACCCACCTAGGTTCCCCCTAAATATATAGTATGATCCTCCAACTGTTTGAGATTCTTCCTCAATTACCTCTCCATTCCCTTTATATTTTACCAATAGCTGCTTCTCTCTGTTAACTCTTTTAGCCATCACGTACAAATTCCCCCTGCTACCTCTTGTCTCAAATCCCCATTTTATCCTTTGGATTGTAAGCTCACGGACTGTCTAGCGAAGCACTTTGTATAAAAGAGCTCCAATGGCTAGTTATCAGCATACTGGCAGGGCTCCCTCTACTTCTTGTATTTGTCTGTGTATATTGTACGTTCTCCACTAATTGTACAGCGCTGCAGAATCTGTTGGCGCTTTATAAATACGTAATAAATAAGTAAGTAAATAATAATATGTCACTACAGTTCCAAATATGGCCTGATAAATTAGTGAACTGAAAAATGTGAAAATTAGGTGATTAAAAGATACTTTTGGATTATTTTCTGAGTTGTATTTAATAACAATCTTGTCATTATTTTTTAGCAATCAGATGCTACTTGTTATAATGCATATCACTACTCTCTAGTAGTGGCTCTTTCCTGACTGCACAATTTCACACAGAGTTATATAGAGCTATAGGGACACTATAGTAACTAAAATAGATTTAGCTTAATTATGCAGTTTTTGGTGTATAGATCATGCCTCTGAAGATTCACTGCTCAATTATCTGCATTTTAGGAGTTATATCACTTTTGCTTCACTCCACGCAGCCCTAGCCACACGTCCCCGAGCTGTAAATTACACATCCTGCATAAAAAAATGGTTCCACTTTCAACCAGATGTAACTTACTTTAAAAGGTTTTATCTCCTACTCTATAATTTGAACTTTAATCACACATGGATTAGCAAGCTATTAACAATGCAGGGGATACAACATTGTTAATTAAGCAGAATTTGCAATAAAGGAAGTATAAACATTAGATGATTCTTTACAGGAAGTGTTTAGGAAGCCTGTGTAAGTCACATGCAAGGAGTTGTAACTAGGGTGCATAAATAAAGTGATTTAACTCCTAAATGGCAGAGGATTGAGCAGTGAGGCTGCAGGGACATTATATGTACACCAAAACTGCTTTGTTAAACTAAGGTTGTTTTGGGTCCCTATAGTGTCCCTTTAACCCTGCCACTACTGAAAGCCAATCACAAAACATAGGGTAACACCTCCTATTATTTCATATGGGAGCTGCTAACCACTACTTAGCAGTTGGTTTTTAACCATAGCCATGATTTACTAAGCTTTACAAATAATTCTGTACTGTTAGAAAAACTTTCTAAATGGTTTATCTACAGAAGTCATGATTAAATTCTATAGGATTTGTTGTAGATAAATCATTTGGAAAGGTTTTCTAACAATTATTTTGCAAGCTTATTAAATCGAGACCAGTCCAGATCTCTCTTACTAACTAGATTTACACCTCTGGCAGCAAAATACCTTTTTAACTCTGTGCTCATCACTATGTTGATACTACAACATTCTTAACAAACAACTACATAATAACACTTGTTTTCCTTAAGCAATAAAAAAATTATGGGATATTACTAATGTCCCCAAAGTTCTACAGCTGGATGCATTGTAATCTCAACAAAATTATGTTTATTGCATACGTTTAATTCATTTTTATATTTTTAGCTAATCAGCTATGGCATACGAATGATTGTTTATGAATTTCTTGGATACTCAGATTGGTTTATTTATATCTTATAGTCTATCTACTCTGTTTCACAGTGATGTTTATCAGTTTTCTTTCTGTATTTTTTCCAACAAATGACAGCGGAGATAAGAGCCGACATACACAGCATTGGGGAAAGAACTGCACGGCTAGAAGACCGCACCGATGAGCTGATAGATGCTCACAACTCAGTGGCCGAGGCATACTCCTCGCTTAAACAAAAAATGCACATGTTGGAGGAGAGAGTGGCAGACCACGAAGATAGATGCAGAAGGAATAATGTGCGCATTAGAGGAATCCCGGAGTCGATAACCAACTCAGACCTGTATAGGTGTGTGCAGGACTGATTCATAACGCTTATCCCATCTTTAAACAACTTAGACCTCATATTAGACAGGATGCACAGACTCCCTAAACCCAAACACCTACCACCTGATGCAACAAGGGATGTGATCACCAGGATTCATTTTTATACCATTAAAGACCGAGTTATGCAGGCCTCTAGAGCACTGCAACACTGGCCTGAACCGTATCAAAATATAAAAATCTTTACAGACCTCTCCTCGGCCACCATGCTTAAACGGCGTACATTCGCACCCATAACAGAGGCCTTAAGAAATACCAACATACCCTATAAATGGGGCTTCCCCACTAAAGTGAAAAGGAATGGAGTGGACAAGCCTATACATGACTTCGCTGAAGGCAAACGATTACTACAAGAGTGGCAAATACCGCTCCCAACTAACGGCAAGAATCAAACAGTCACCACCGCCACTGCAACATTGAAATCCTTGGTCAAGGACTGGTCACAAGCTCGCAAATCTAACCGCTCCCCCAAGAACTCTGGTGCCGCTCCAACCTGAAAGCCCATCGTACCACAGAGATATTGAGATTGCCACATTGGGCCCCCGACTCATGGGTTCGATGTAATGTGTTTACCATGCAATATATTTACTCTGTACTTGTTTGTTAAATAACTGTTCTCCTGAAACCACAGGTCCCTACCACCTTAAGGCTAATACACAGTTTGTCTCAAAGTTAGACGTTTCGGGCGAGCTATAGCTCGCACCACCCATACTCTACATATATTACCAAAAGTTTTTCCTGAGTATGGATCACCACCGAGGCCCACGTTTGGCCGCGACTATCCGTAGCCATGAGCAACTCCATGTCACCCAAAGTGACATACGGACTGTTGTATATAGTTTATCCCCATTTTTCCCTACCCCTCACATAATGAGTGTACCCACCTTTTGTTTCAGATGTACATCAGGAGAGGCAATACCTCTGGTAGCGCAAATATGTCATCACATAACCTTACATAGACTAGGGCCGCGGGTAGATTCCCGAAAGGCAATGGATCAAGAATCGAATGTGAGCACAACCTATACTGTCTTAAATGACAATTAAAATGTTATCTCTTAATACAAAAGGGCTCAATTCCCAGAATAAACGTAGACTAGCTATTACTGAAGCCAGGAAAAGTGAGGCCCTTATAGCGTTCTTTCAGGAAACGCATTTCGTTTGGCAGGATAGACCACGTTTTAATTCCAAAGAGTACCCCTATGATTTTCATACCTGTTATACAACCAAAAAACGAGGCGTCTCGACCTTAATAAGTAAAAATGCTGCGTTTACTCTAATACGCAAGATCAGTGACAAAAAGGGACGTTACCTAATATTACAATGCCTCATAAATAATAACCCTTATACATTGATTAATGTGTATAGCCCCAACGACCACCAACATGAATTCCTAGTCATGATACTAGCATTGGCAGAAATGTATAAACATGGGGAGGTAATCATTGGAGGTGACACTAATTTCCTCATTGAAAGAAAAACAGACTCATCCGCCACAGCGGATATTTCCGCAAAATCATCCAAACAAAGGGCAGCTTTATCTGCGCGGATATGCACCACCTTAGCCTCATACCATCTAGTAGACCCATGGCTCATCCAACACCCGACAGAAATAGACTTCACTTGTCATAATGCTGCACATAACAGTTATTCCCTCATAGACAGGTTTTTGGTCCCAGCCACTTACTGTCATGCCTTAACTATGGTATCCTCTTACTTCCTGGTTCCACGGAGCCTAGCCACACCCCTTTATGACACGGTCTCCTTATTTAATCCGACCGCACCAGCTGATCGACGCTGGATTATTGAACTACGTTCCGTACTCACGAACCGGCTACAACATCGTTGTGAAAGCCCTCTGTTACCGGACCGGACTGGAAGACTTCAAGTTCCCTTCACCTCTCCTCATCCACGACTAAAGCTGAACTCTCTTCACTCCTGATAACCGCCTCTGAGGAGATCTCGGGAACCAGTGTTCTATGTGCCGGAAGCTAAGTAAAACCTCTGTGATAAACGTTGCATCTCAAAGCTGTTATTTCCTGTCTCCAAAGTCCTTCGATAAAACAAACCAGTTACAGCTAACTTCAACTCATACTCTATATCAGTTAGCTGCATCTGTCTTGCTTCAGTTAAATCCTATGGAACAGCTATTGTAACTTCTTATCACCTAATACTACTAAGAGACTCTTTCTGATTCAGTGTCTGCTAATTACTACCGTTTACTACTTAAAGCTACAGTGCCTGTAATTGTGGACTTCAGTTATCGTTTACTACTTAAAGCTACAGTGCCTGTAATTGTGGACTTCAGTTATCGTTTACTACTTAAAGCTACAGTGCCTGTAATTGTGGACTTCAGTTATCGTTTACTACTTAAAGCTACAGTGCCTGTAATTGTGGACTTCAGTTATCGTTTACTACTTAAAGCTACAGTGCCTGTAATTGTGGACTTCAGTTATCGTTTACTACTTAAAGCTACAGTGCCTGTAAATTGGACTTAAAGTCAATACCTTTTACTTTTTATTATAAATATTCAAACTATAAGAAATCTGCAGTTGTGTTCCTTCATAACAAATGTTTAGACGTGACACTTACCTACCTGACATAGAAGAAACTACCATCGGGCTTATTTCGTGGTCAGACCACGCACCCATCACATTGAGCATACGAGAACCCTTCCCTAATAAAGGGACTGGTACATAGAGACTTAACGAAACGCTCCTGGCAGACCCTACTATTGTTACACAAATAACTACTGACTTAACTAACTACTTTAAAGAAAATACAGTTAAAGACTCCTCCATAGACCAGATCTGGTTAGCGCACAAAGCTTGCATCCGAGGCAGTTTCATTAAACATGCTAGCCGGGCCAAAAAACTAAGATCTGCCGAATACCACTCGTTGGTCACCGAAATTGCCCAACTGACACATTCTAACAAAAAACACCCAAGTCCCTCATTACACACACAACTGTTGCAGCTTCAATCCAGACTGAGAACTCTAGCGCTAGCGAAAACTACATATATCATTCGCAGAGCGAAACATAATTTTTTTGCCAATGGCAAGAGAGCGGGCGCGAAATTGGCATCTCAGCTCAAACATAAGATGGTCACCTCCAGGATTGCATACATAGAAGATGGAGAGGGGGAAAGAATATTAGATCTGCAAGGAATTGTATCTAAGTTTGCAAACTATTATGGTGAACTGTACAACCTTAAGAACGACCCGAACACAACCAACCCCACACCACAAACTATAGACGACTTTTTGAGTGACGTTGACTTACCCGGACTGAGGGACGAAGACCGGGATTTCTTGCAAAATCCCTTCACTGTAGAAGAACTCACGAATGTCATCTCCCAACTCACAAATCCCCGGGACCCGACGGCCTTACCAATGCCTACTTCCAAACCTCTTCCCAAGTTACCACACCACACCTCCTGGACGTTCTCAACCAAGGTGCTACAAAGGGCTCACTCCCAGAGGAGATGTTACTGGCCCATATCTCAACCCTCCCAAAACCGGGAAAACCCCCCACACAATGTAAGAACTTTAGACCCATTTCCCTACTTAACAGTGATGCTAAAATTTACGCAAAACTACTCCGTAACAGAATAACATCGATTCTCCATAAACTAATTCATAATGACCAGTCGGGATTTGTGAAGGGACGCCAGGGGTCCGATAACACCAGGAAAATCCTAAACATAGTATCAGCTCTACATAGCAATGGAGCGGAAGGCCTCTTTCTGGCACTAGACGCCGAAAAGGCCTTCGACCGACTAAATTGGACATACATGATTGAGGTGCTGAAAAGATTTAAATTTCCCGATAGTGTAATCCGATGTTATAATGGCCCTATATAGCTCTCCAGCAGCCAGGGTGTCACATGGGGGATTCCTATCTAAACCATTCACAATCACCAACGGGACCAGGCAAGGGTGCCCACTTTCGCCCCTATTGCACATCTTATCCCTGGAACCCTTAGCGCACAAAATCCGCAGACATCCTGACATCCAAGGTATTGACATACATGGTAGACAGTATAGCCTGGCACTCTTTGCTGATGACATATTTATAGCCCTTTCTAAGCCACAACAAGCTGTACCCCATTTACTGAAACATTTGCAACAATTCGGAGAAATCTCCCACTACAGACTAAACCGAGACAAAACCCAAGCACTGCCAATAGACCTACCCAAACCAACAGTGGACTCTCTACGTAACTCATTCCCCTTTGACTGGAGACCAATTTCTATTACATATTTAGGGGTAAAAATAACCTCCACAATACCTACAACAGTAAAACTCAACTATAACTCCCTTGTTTCGACGTGCAAAGTAGAGTTAAGCAAATGAAAACACGTTATGATCTCATGGCTAGGGAAAATAAACGCTTTTAAAATGATGATCCTCCCCCGCATACTTTATACGTTTAGAATGCTACCCTTAAAACTTCCCAACCAATATTGTAAAGCCCTACAGAAAATGTGCACCTCCTTCATCTGGGCAGGTAAAAAAACCTAGAGTTTCACTAGCGACACTACAAACCGCATAAAAACTCGGAGGGGTGGGTCTGCCAAATATCTGGCAATATTATAGAGCAGCGGCACTAGCAACAGGAATCCTTCTGCATGCCCAAGCAAACATTATACAGTGGACAGATATGGAAAAAACACAGTGCCCAGACCAACCACTTATAGACTACCTATGGACACCAAGACGGTTTAGGAGCCAGAGGCACAGCCTTTTCCCAACCACTTTACACACGTTAGAGATCTGGGACAAGTTCTTCCTTACCATAGGCTATAAAGACGCATTCCATTTAAGAGCACCCCTATCAACTCTTAAAGCTGTTTCACAAGACATTCCGCTAAAAGATTGGCTCACGGCAGGGATCACACACATATCACAATTGATGAGGAACAAGGAGATAATCCCTTTCCCAGAGCTCCAAACCCAATACCACATACCGAACAGAGCCGTTTTCTCCTACCTTCGAATAAAGAGCATTATCACTGCATACACACTGACCACCCCTGACACGCAAGAACCTGTGGGAGTTGCTTCTCAACTACTTTTAGACAGATGCTGGTCTAAACCGACCGCACCAAAGATGTTAACACTGTGTTACAAAGCGTGGCACGAGATCATCCTACCGCACCCCATCCATATAAGGCCCAATGGGAAACAGACTGTAACAGAACTCTGACAGACGAGGACTGGTTACATGTCTTGAATGGGCTCTCTAAATGGACCCGCTGCTTTTCACAAATTGAAGCCCATAAGAGACTTGTGTACCGCTGGTATATGACTCCCCAAAGGCTACAGCGCATCTTCCCTAACACGTCATCCACCTGCTGGAGATGCGGGAAGGAACTGGGTACCTTGCGGCATATATGATGGTCCTGTGGGGCCATTCAGCCCCTCTGGACCCTAACCCGTGATATCCTGAAGAAGCTAGATATCCCAGATTTTCCCATAACCCCCACGCATGCCTACTGTTACTGCTGCCTTCACATTTAACCTTAAGCGAAAAGAAGGTTACAGCATTGGTGCTGATGGCGGCAAAGAGTCTCCTAGCACAAAAGGGGAAGTCATGTGATTGCCCCTCCCTGACCCAAGTACTTGACAAATTGAATCAATTACCTACGAAAAATTATCACTTACATCAGCACAATCCAAGTTAAAATTTGATGATACGTGGATGGCTTGGGGTCGGGAATATGGAAAGAATAATTAAGACCAATAACCACATAGACCACTGGCCTAGCAAACCACAACTCCTTACTCAGGGTACATGATGGCGCACGCCAACTAGGAATAAGCCCCACACTCTAACTTACCCCAAGGTATACACTCATTCACCCTACCTCACCCCCTACCTATTCCTAATTACTCCAAGTTCCAATGCCTACCCGGCATATAGTTGAGAACGATATACTGGGGTCACAGGTTACAATACCGAGATGCATATCTATGTCATGTACTTGTTGACACTGACTGACATATAGCCAACTTATTTATAAATAAACGGTTATATTGAAGATTACGATACAATAGACATAATATGATCAATCACCTACGTGTCAGCACATGTGGGGAAATGGCTCAAATTGAGACGCTACATCGAGAACTACTGACGCAAGTCGGTTAACTCACACTAACTACTGGGCCTCACAGTAATTTTTGGTAATGTATATAAGTGAAAACAAATTTGTTTAACAAACCTATGTTAAGATAAGATACTTAAAACTGACAGGTTGTACCCCAAAATCAAAATGTATCTCAGTGCCTCTATTTCTTATTCTCATTATTGTAACATGATGTATAATGTAACTAACCGGTGCCACCCCTTTCTCTTCTGTATCCCTCTTCACCTCGTAAAACTAATACATACTAAATATGAAATATAAATATATATATATATATATATTTTTAACTATTTATAACTGTTATTGTTAGTAATTATTTTTAATGCTTTTGTTTATTATTTTTTATCTGTGATAGTGGAGAATTCAGTCATGAAGCAGACACCTGACTTACAGTAAAAATTTGACTCGGTTGAGTTTTGGGAAACATAATTCATGAGCATAGTGAGCTGAAAGCATCTGCAGGATAAAATGATTATGGCTGAGTTCCAGTTCTTGATACCCAGTGCTGTCATGAAATCATTGCATACTGTTTTATATGCTCAAAGTCTTTTCTGTTCCAGCTCTAACTCAATGTACAATGGGACTACTGTACATTTTCCGTAGAAGCTGGTGACTCCTAATACATTTGGGAAATCAGACAGAAAATAATTTGTCCTATATCTTCTGTTGTTGCTTTTGTTAGCTGACAGTAAAGTGAAGCTATATGTGGTTAAACACAGAGGAAAACATCATCCAAAAATTATTAAGGAACAACAGAGTTTTACATTGGGAAAACATACAAGTTTAAAATAAATGATACTGGGTTTTGTCAAATTATGAGGGTCACATTGCTCTCACAGATTTTGTACTCCATTTATGATTTTTTGTTGTTGTTTAGAAACAAATATTTTGAAACAAAAATGGATAATACTCAATTTATGCTTTCAAGTTGTTTTAAGAAATATGTAGGCTTTTTCTCTTGCATAATGTGTTAATTTCTTAAATAGCCTTTTGTGAGAACATTTTATTTCGTACATAAAAAACTGTGTTATATGAATTTGTTGTAAGTTGTTAGTTAACTTGCGGTGAATTTTTAAACATCTCAAACTGCAGACGAGTTGCTTGGCAACCTGTTGTCCCAGGGTATCTGTGTATGTCCTGGGATAGTAAAGGAATTATGCAGATCTATCACAAACCCTTCTTCCTGATGATATTTTGTATAGCAACATCAGAGAATATAAAATAGGTATGGTTCACCTCAGCGTGTATTAATGACAAAATTCCCTCTTTTAACCCCTTAACGCCGTTACGGCGTGCTATGCCGTCACGGGTTAAGTGGGCTTTAACGCCGTTATGACGGCATAGCACGCCGTAACGGCTTGCAGCCCCAGGAGGTAAGTTATACTTACCTCCGCCGCGATCCGCTTCGGGAGGACTGCCTCACAGCCCAGGCAGCCCTCCCACGGCAAATCAGGCCCCCGGGGGCCATGTGATCGCTCTCAAAGAGCGATCACATGGCCCCCTATAGCTGGCTGTGGATATGCCAGCAGGGGGACTGTTTGAAATATCAGACAGTCCCCCTGCTGGTGGGAAGTATAAAAAAATAAATAAAAGACAAGTGTAAAAATAAATTAAATATATTTATATATATATATAATATGTATATATATTATATATATAATATATATACATATTATATATATGTAACGTCATACAAAGTGTATTTTAATATTAATATAAGTATATATATTAATATTAAAATACACTTAGAATGACGTTACATATATATAATATGTATATATATTATATATATAATAGATGTACATATATATATTATATATAAATACGTATAATTAAAATAATAAATAAATAAAATAATAAAATAAATAAATAAAATATGGAAACAAAATTTAATATAAATTATATATGCATATGTAATTTCATTCTAACTGTATTTTGTTATTAATATATATATATCGGTAACAAAATACACTTAGAATGACATTCTATATATATCTATATATATATAAAATACAAATAACCGCAAATATATATATATAGATAAATACATATAATTACATAAAAGATTACATTAGTATACACGTAGAATTTAAATACCTATAAATGCATATATATTAAAATTCTACATGTATATTTAAATAATCTTTTAACGTAATTATGTGATTTGATTAATTAAAATTTGATTGACATGCCTGACAACACAGGGAGAAAGTGCAGAGAATTTAATTTGCAAGCACTATATTTGACCCTGTAACTCTCCAAGACACCATAAAACCTGTACATAGGGGGTACTGTTTTACTCGGGAGACTTCGCTGAACTCAAATATTCATGTTTCATCTGGTAAATTGTATTAAAACGATGATATTTTAAGTAAAAGTGACGTTTTTTGCATTTTTTACAAACGAACGGCACTTTTATGGACTATATTATTGTTGTAATATGTTTTACTGTTTTAAAACACTAATATTTGTGTTTAGTGAAGTCTCCCGAGAATAACAGTACCCCCCCATATACAGGTTTTATGGTGTTTTGGAAAGTTAGAGAGTCACATATAAGGCTTGCATTTCATTTTTTTCACATTGAAATTTGCCAGATTGGTTATGTTGCCTTTGAGAGCGTATGGTAGCCCAGGAATGAGAATTACCCCCATGATGGCATACCATTTGCAAAAGTAGACAACCCGAGGTATTGCAAGTGGGGTATGTCCAGTCTTTCTTAGTAGCCACTTAGTCACAAACACTGGCCAAATATTCGTTTTTTGCTTTTTTCACACAAAAACAAATATGAACGCTAACTTTGGCTAGTGTTTGTGACTAAGTGGCTACTAAAAAAGACTAAACATACCCCACTTTCAATACCTTGGCTTGTCTACTTTTTCAAATGGTATGCCATTATGGGGGTAATTCTCATTCCTGGGCTACCACACCGTCTCAAAGGTAACATTACCAATCTGGCAAATTTCAATTTGAAAATGTAATGTTCTATATTTGACCCTGTAACTTTCCAAAACAACATAAAACCTGTTAATGGGGGGTACTGTTGTACTCGTGAGACATCGCTGATTACAAATATGTGCATTTTTTTGCAGTAAAACCTAACAGTATTATGACATTCACAGTTAAACTGTCAGACGGAAATGCAAATTTAAAAAAAAATCTTATTTTCTCACATTTTTTTTACTTTTATTCATAATAAATGATGTTCCATATATGAATAGTTAATGATAGATTAAAGCCCTGTTTCTCCTGAACAAAATGATATATAATAAGTGTGGGTGCATATAATTTGAAAGAGGGGAACTACGGGTGAACAGACATATAGCGCAAATTCCAGTTTTTGTTTACGTTTTGTTTTGATCAGAACGTGCACTATTGACTCCGTCCTGAAGGGGTTAAAGAACTGAGAAACTGGAAATATTAACTATTTTGATATTACAAATAAAAATTATGATTAATAATAATAATAATAACAACAAGAGTTGTGGTTAACCCCTTAAGACCGCAGCCAAATGTACAAGTTGTGATCCAAAAAAAACGTAAACAAAACCTGGCATTTGCG
The DNA here is from genome assembly GCF_036172605.1 of Pelobates fuscus. Lineage (NCBI taxonomy): Eukaryota > Metazoa > Chordata > Amphibia > Anura > Pelobatidae > Pelobates > Pelobates fuscus. Next base: position 332,347,687 of record NC_086319.1, read on the forward strand.
CGATATGTCTGTCCACCTCTTTCATATTAAATGCACCTACACTTATTAAATATCATTTTATTCAGGGGAAACAGGGTTTTCGTTTAACATCAAATATTTAGGTATGGAACATAATTTAATATGAAAAAATATAAAAAAATGGGAGAAAATAAGATTTTTTTAATTTTCTTAGTTCTACGTGACATTTTAACTGTGAATGTCAAAATACTGTTTGCTTTTACTGCAATTTTAGGAAGTTACAGGGTTAAATATAGCGTGTGACATTTGTCATTTTTTTCACATTGAAATTCGCCAGATTGGTTACGTTGTCTTTGAGACCATATGGTAGCCCAGGAATAAGAATTACCCCCATGATGGCATACCATTTGCAAAAGTAGACAACCCAAGGTATTGCAAATGGAGTATGTCCAGTCTTTTTTAGTAGCCACTTGGTCACAAACACTGGCCAAAGTTAGTGTTAATATTTGAAAATGCAAAAAACTAATTTGAACGCAAATTTTGGCCAGTGTTTGTGACTAAGTGGCTACTAAAAAAACTGAACATACCCTATTTGCAATACCCTGGGTTGTCTACTATTGCAAATGGTATGCCATCATGGGGATAATTTTCATTCCTGGCCTACCATACGGTCTCAAAGGCAACCTGGCAAATTTTAATGTGAAAAAACTGAAACGCAAACCTAATATTTGACTCTGTAACTTTTGAAAACACCATAAAACCTGTACATGAGGGGTACTGTTATACTCAGGAGACTTCGCTGAACACAAATATTAGTGCTTCAGTAAACAGTAAAACGTATCACAACAATTATATCGTCAGTGTAAGTGCCATTTGTGTGTGAAAAATGCAAAAAATGTCACTGTCACTGACGATATCGTCGTTGTAATATATTTTACTATTTTGAAACACTAATATTTGTGTTCAGCGAAGTCTTCCGAGTAAAACAGTACTCCCCATGTACAGGTTTTATGGTGTCTTGGAAAGTTACAGGGTTAAATATAGTGCTAGAAAATGTAATTCCCTGAACTTTCGGCCTGGGTTGTCAGGCAGGTCCTGCAAATTGTAATTAATAAAATGACTTAATTATGTAAAATTATTACATAAATATATACGTAGAATTATTATATATATATATATATATGTGTGTATATATATATATATATGTGTATATATATATATATATATATATATATATATATATATATATATATATATATATATATATATATATATATATATGTATATATATTTTTTTATTATTTTTATTTATATATGGGTATATATAGTGATATATACGTTTATACTTAAGTATATAGATATATATATATTATTTCGTTCTACATGTATTTTGATATCAATATATATATATATTAATTTTAAAATACAGTTAGAACGAAATTACGAATGTTTGTATATTTTTTATCTATTTATTTTTTATTATTTTTTTAATTTTATTTTTTAACGTATTTATATATTTATTTATTTTTTATTATATATAAATATATATAATGAAAATTATATATATATTTAATCAATATCAGTCTACGTGTATTTTGATATTAAATATATATATATATATATATATATATATAATTTAAAAAAAACCAAATAATCTTGCACTCCACCTGATCCGTAGTCCAATGCCCGGTGCTTGTCAGCCAAAATTCAACGAACAATTCAAAGATAGCACTCCAGGGACTTGATAAAATGTAACTTTTATTTTTCTCACTAAAACATCAAAGGTGTCAACGTTTCAGCTTGATCCCCTCAAGCTTTCGTCAGGACATACTGTGCAGACAAATAAACCCACATATATACCATACAGATAATGATAACTCACCACACTTGTGAAGCCTCTGACTCCATGGACGCCCGGACCGGGACTGCCGCGGGCTACCCGACGTACGTCTGTAGCCGCACGGCGTCACGCTCAATGACGCGGCCAAGGGTCATCACCATGGTGACATGTGTCAATGTGTCTTTGAGGATATATGTGCTCATGCGTTTAGGTGTTATCCTTTTGTTAAATAATCTTGTTATCTCGTATGGGCTTTGTTAGAGTCCGTTGTATATACTAAGAAATCGAATATAGTGCATCAGTCACAGCTCTATGTGGCCAGTGTGATTAATTTTGAGATCATTAGTAGTTATTTTGATCTAGTAACTGGCAATCTCCAGTGAGTTTAATTGTGGAGTCTATTTTTGTAATCAGTTAGGCGATCTACCCCTATCCTAGCGATCTTTTGTGGAGTGAATTCCAGTGGGACATATGCCTTTATAATGATGTTTAAAGATGCTTTTGATTGGTTTTGTCTGAACTCTTTCAGTCACGAGCATTCCTGTTGATTTTCAGCCCTGCTTTCTATGAGTCCAGTTTACACATTAGGAAAGATATTCATTGCAGTAATTACTATTCTATGCGGCCAGTGTGACTAATGTTCAAGTAATTGATTCCCCTAGCGTAAAATAGTTGATTTGAATTCTTTTAATTGCACGATCTATGTGTAAGGTTGTTTTTTTTTTTTTTTAATTGTTGACACATGTCACCATGGTGATGACCCTTGGCCGCGTCATTGAGCGTGACGCCGTGCGGCTACAGACGTACGTCGGGTAGCCCGCGGCAGTCCCGGTCCGGGCGTCCATGGAGTCAGAGGCTTCACAAGTGTGGTGAGTTATCATTATCTGTATGGTATATATGTGGGTTTATTTGTCTGCACAGTATGTCCTGACGAAAGCTTGAGGGGATCAAGCTGAAACGTTGACACCTTTGATGTTTTAGTGAGAAAAATAAAAGTTACATTTTATCAAGTCCCTGGAGTGCTATCTTTGAATTGTTCGTTATATATATAATTATGTATATATTAATATTAAAATACACGTAGACAGTGTATGTGTATTTATGTGTGTGTGTGTATATGTGTATCTATATACTTAGATCATATATATAAAAAATATATATATGATCTAAGTATATATAATCTTATTTTTACACTGTTTTAACTTATTTTATTTTATTTCCAGGCAGCAGAGGGAGTACCTGTCATTACAGGCACTCCCCGTGCTGGCATTGACATGGACGGCTATGCCGTCCATGTGATCGCGGGGTCCTCGCAAGGACCTCTTGATCACATGTCCCTGGGGGGCCGAAGAGGATGGAGGGGGACTCTCTGGGCTCCCAGGTAAGTCCCCCATACCGCGATCGCCGGCGTGGGATCGCCGGCGACCGGGTAAGTAGAAAAGATCGCAGGGCGTTCTATGACGCCCTGCGGCGTTTAGAGCCACCAAAATGGGGACGGCATAGAATGCCCTGCAGTCTCCACAGGCATTTTCTTGTAAACACTATATTTTCAGAGAAAATACAGTGTTTTCATTACAGCCTAAGAACATCTCTTGTGAAACTCCTCACAGTGCATGAAGAGGAGGAGATACTGTTTGTCCAGGGTGGTGTTTGGATCTGCCCCCTGCCTCACCTCCTTGCCTGAGATCATCAGAATTTTATGTGTAAAGCATTGTGATTGGGCAAGATCATCAATTTTGATGATGTCAACCAAGGAGACAAATCGGGGCTGGCCAAATGAGAGGAGCCCCATGCGGCATTGGAAAAAGGTGAGAAGATCACCTTTCTAACCCGAGTTAAGGGGAGCTGACCACCTAAATGGTGATATTAATACTATAGTGTCAATAACACATTTGTGTTCCTGACACTATAGTGCCCCTTTAGCTATAAATTTAAGGTTAAGTTACTGACATCACAATCCAGTTTAATCCAGGCAGTGCCAGGGCATACATTTGCATTGGAAGAGGAGAAACAAACATTGCTGCTACTCCTTCTCTCTTCGTACTCAGGTCACTGAAAGGTGCAAAGGGCTGAACTTATAAAATTGATTGACAGAGGCCAAGATGGAAGAGCTCAGTTCAAGGATAAACTGGTGTTGAATGTTCCAATTATTTTTTAGTTCTCCCAAACATATATTTGTTACGTATAGATGAAAAGCAAATGTCATATTGAAAAATAAGTACAATTTATCTTTAAGTATACACTACAGATAAAAAATAGTTCAAAATTCATATTCCATTGTGCATTCCTGGGATTCAAAGACTAGAGAAATCATTGTATTTACTTATTGATAAACTGAACTGTACCAGGAGATATGATTGTGGTGAAAGATGATTGATTTACACCCCTGGCAAATATTAATGCACAATGTCTGGGTCTCATTCATGTTTAACTTTGTGATATCAAATAATTTCTAAGAACTCTGCAATACTTGCATCCCACCTTCTATCTATATGGTATCTACTAAAATGCTAACTGTCTTTTGTTCCATCTACCTTACCCTACAATTGCCCCAAATTACTAGCATCAAATACACAAACATATTAAAGGGATACCAAGTGTCCCGAGGGGATGTTATATTGAGATTGATTACAAGCTGGATAGAGATATACAGTCGTAGGTGCTGTTTAAACATACATAACATTTGTCTTAAATTTCTTCATCTAACCATTAATAAATTGGAGAGCAATAGCATATTTCCTACAATTATACAGCATCATAAACTCACTTTTAAAATAATGATAGCCTTACAGAAACCAACAATAACACTTAAGACACAAGATGATTGGATGGCAAATGTGAATTACTGGAAATAACAAAGAATGTGGGAATGTTGAGATAGTGCCACAGCTCTCCAGCCACCATCTTATTTTTGTATCAACCATGTTTGCCCTCTGTGTGACTTTGTGTGCTTGAAGGGTTAAGTGTGGATATGTGTTTTGTGATTTTTGCTCAAAGTAGTTTTATAAGAAACTGTTTTTTCTATTCAATGATCATAAATGTAAACAGGTAAAGGTAGGTTATCACTTTAGGGTTAATGGTCAGAAGTGATTGATTCAGAAGGAGACTGAACTGACCATAGAAGGATGAGTAGGTTTAGAGGCAACTAATTACAGGGTACTGTGTTATTATTGTATACATCAAGATACTGATCTTTTGTCACTATGCTGTTTCTGGCACGTAAGCTGTGTTGTTTTATTTTATATTTTATGTGTTTTTCAAATAGAGGAGGGCAGTCTGCCTTGACACTGTCTTTGTGCACAAACAATAATGGAATATGCTTATCCAACTCTTGTGAAGAACCTGTGTTTTACGATAATGAGCATTTTTCAAATGGATGAGCTCATGCTAATGCGGGGTGCTCTAAAAATGTCTGACATTGCCACACCAGTAATAAAGTCCAAACCCCCCAAAAAATGTCCAACAGTCTCCAAATATAGCATAGTGTTGTTTTCAAACTTGAAAAAGGCCACTGTGTTAGCTGAAATATTGCTGTTTGTGTGCTTTCTGCTATGCTCTATATGAAGCGACATTTGCTATTTTTCGAGAGTGCTGGAACATTCTTCTTTGTTTGGAAATTGTTGGTAATACACAAGAGTATTTGGGATAAGATAAGATCCCCAATGTGAACAAACCTGTGGGCATGTGTATATAAGAGGTTAATCACCAAGTACACAGTTAAAACTACAAACTGGATATTTGGACTGTGATGGTTATTCTCTACTGGCAACACATGGTTAATATTGTGAGATATGTGCAGTTTAGAAAAGAGCACTGCATTTGTTGTGGTGGTACTGGAAAATTGTATTATGTACTTGTTTTAAGTTTTAAGTCTGGTTCTCTGACTGAAAAACCCTGGTCAATGCCGACAGCAATACTGCAACACAAATCTACATATAGTACTAATATTTAAAAAAAATCTCTGCAGCTACTAGCTCACCACTCACAAACATGCCTCACATGATGATGCTATACTGGTTATACCCATGCTGTACAAATCTTCACCTCCCTTGGGAAACTCCTTCAAAATATGATCATATATGACAGATCCACTCACAAAACCCTAAAGCTGGTGCAGGTGCTATAGGCTTAGGGAGCAATTGCGTTCACCTTTTTTATTCAATTTAATTTTTTTTTTATAAAAATGGGTGCATTCAAGAGAAAGGTCCAAAAGGTTGAAACATTGATGTTTCAATTTCTTTTGAATATATTGTGTTACACAAGTCCGCTGAGTGATTATGTTTTTTGTTTCTTTTACGTATCGCTTAAGTAAATACTGGGACATTCTCTGTTTTTATACATTACATATGTTTAACCCCTTAAGGACCAGCCTGTTTTTGCGATGTTAGTACGTTAAGGACCAGAGCAGTTTTAACACTTTTGTGGTGTTTGTGTTTAGCTGTAATTTTCCGCTCTTTCATTTAGGGTTCCCATACAAGTTATATATTGTTTTTTTCAAGACGAGAAGGGCTTTCTTTACATACCATTATTTGTATTATGTCATATATTGTATTAAAAAAAAATAAAAAATATGGTGAAAAATTTAAAAAAAAACATTTTTTGGACTTTTACTTGAAAAATCTTTTACTTATCTACAAAAGCTAATGAAAAAAACTGCTAAATTGATTCAAAATGTTGTCCCGAGTTTAAAAACACCCAGTGTTTACATGCTTTATTGCTTTTTTTTGCAAGTTATAGGCCTATAAATACAAGTAGGAAATTGCTGTTTCAATATATATATATTTTAAATGTATCAATAGTGACATTGTAACACCGTTATCTGTCATAAATGCCCGAAACACACCTAACATGTACATATTTTTTTAAAGTAGACAACCCAGGGTATTCAAAATGGGGTATGTCCAGTCTTTTTTAGTAGCCACCTAGTCACAAACACTGGCCAAAGTTAGCATTTATATTTGTTTGTGTGTTAAAAATGCAAAAAACGCTAACTTTGGCCAGTGTTTGTGACTAGGTGGCTACTAAAAAAGGCTGAACATACCCCATTTGCAATACCTTGGTTTGTCTTCTTTTGCAAATGGTATGCCATCATGGGGCTAATTCTCATTCCTTGGCTACCATACGCTCTCAAAGGCAACCTAACCAATCTAACAAATTTCAATTAAAAAAAAAGTAAAATCAAGCCTTATATTTGACCCTGTAACTTTCACAAACACTATAAAACATCTACATGTGGGGTACTGTTATACTCAGGAGACTTCGCTGAACACAAATATGAGTGTATCAGAACAGTAAAATATATCACAGCAATAATATCCTCAGTGAAAGAGCTGTTTGTGTGTGAAAAATGCAAAAAACTTCACTTTCACTGACAATATCATCGCTGTGATATGTTTTACTGTTTTGAAACACTAATATTTGTGTTCAGCGAAGTCTCCCGAGTAAAACAGTACCCCCATGTACAGGATTTAGGGTGTCATAGAAAGTTACAGGGTTAAACACAGTGCTAGCAAATTAAATTATCTGGACTTTCGGCCTGGGTTGGCAGGCAGGTCCCTCAAATTGCAATCATTAAAATTACTTAATTAGGTAAAAATATTACATAAATATGCGCGTATAATTTTAATATATATACATATTTATATATTTGACGTCTACGTGTATATTTATGAAATTATTTATCTAATTATGTATGTGGACATATGTATATTTTTCGTATTATTTTTATTTATTTATTTATACATAGATATATATATCATTACATTCTAAGTGTATTTTGATATAAATATATATATATCAATATCAAAATACTGTTAGAATAAAATTGCATATATATATATAATTTTTTTTTAATTATTAAAAATTATTTTTATTTTTTGTTATTTATTTTTATTAACATATTATTTGTATTTTATAATATATATATATATATATATACCATATATATAGTTATTATATATATTGTATATATTCGTGTGTAATTTAAATATAAGTGTATTTTTATATTAATATACGTATATATAAATATAAAAATACACTTAGTATGACATTATATATATGATATATATACCTATATTATATATAGGTATATATAGATATAATACATGTATATATATCATATATATATATATATATATATATACATATTATATTTTTTTTACACTGATTGTTTTTTTTTTAACTTTATTTTATGATTTTACACTTGCAGGGAGACTGCCTGTCAGCACAGACAGTCCCCCTGCAGGCAGACACATGGACACCTATTGCGGTCATGTGATCGAGTGATCACATGGCCGTGGGGTCCTGATCTGCCGAGGGGGGACTGCCCGGGCAGACAGGCAGTCCCCCTGGACCGGGAGGAGAGCTGATCGCTGCCGTGGGACCGATCAGGTAAGTTGCCCAAAACCGTTATGACGGTTCAGGACCGTCAGCGGTCCAAACGCACGTTTTACCGCTGACGGTCCTGAACCGTCAGCGGTCCTTAAAGGGTTAAGCATAGATGAAAAGTGTTAATTCTCCAATCACTATTTACAAACCCAATTGGGAATAGAATGACATTCTTCTTTACTTTCTACCTTAACCATGTATAGAATTAAACATTTATGTATTAATTTGCTTTAAATTAAATATAAATGTCTACTGTTCTTATTTTTCTTTAAGTAGGTTTCTAATGAATGTATATACAATGTGTGGCCTTTAAACTGCAAAAGAGCGACACACCACTAACAATTTGAAAGAATAAAATATTCCTTTGTGCTTCATTTTACTGGTTTTAAAGTGGTTGCATAATCTCATACATATTCCACTTACAATAGAAAAAAAATTAAGTTAACTTCATGTTATTTTAAGTTGAGGGTAGCACAAGTAACTTACAAAAAATTGAGTCATTTTACAAGAACAACAAAAAAACATAATAATAGCTGTCTGAGTTGGCTCTCTATTCTTGACCTATAATTGAAAGATTGAAGATGCATAGTTCTTGTGAGAAATCAAAAGGCTGATTCACTTATCTTCAAGTGAAAAAGCTTTCTAGAGCATTACTGTATATTATGAAGCACAATGTTGTCACTCTTGGAAATTCATAGGTAAGGTAAAATGCTGGAAATGGATTGATAGTACAGTGAAGACCAGCTGTGCTTAAGAAAAGGTGAAAGGCCTTGAGATAATACTTACACAAATCCCTTAGGATGTTTTTGTAGAGCTGATGTTTCTGACCTTAGGTATGCTTGTCTCACTGTTACGAGATTCACTGCTCTTTTGAAAAAAAAAAAAAAAATTAAAAAAATGCAGTTTTGCAAAGTTCAGTGGTTTTCTCAAAGGTTTAGAAAGAACAGAGGCGGTTCTTGTTTCCCTTCAATGGTGCTTCTTTGTTTGATGTTTTGGAGAAACACCCACAGTGAAAGTACATTCATGTACTCTAGACTATGAATCCCAGCAATAAATGATAAAAGAGGCCTGTGCTGGATATGGGTAAAGAGAAAAAAATATATATATTGTTCAGAGTTAAATCTGAAGTTGCTTGACAAAAGACACCACCTACAGTATCCTACTCATATAATAAAGGATTTTATGAAAATGCTGTATGCGAGACAAGTTTACCTGAGCAAGCTATGGCAGTGAATCTAGTCTTGGAGGTTTACATGTGTGTATGTGTGTGTGTGTGTGTGTGTGTGTTTTTGCCCCCAATTTTCATGAGCTGAACTCAAAGATCTAAGACATTTGTACACAAAAGGCCTATTTCTCTCAAATATTGTTCACAAATCTGTCTAAATCTGTGTTAGTGAGCACTTTTCCATTGCCAAGATAATCCATCCGCCTCACAGTCTTTCAGTTCTACCTTTACTAACCACTGGTTAGATTTTGTCATGTGAGCCACATCCACTATTCGCCGGTGGTACACCCCATGGAGAGGTTTGTCTTGCATCCTCTATCTGTTGTTGTCTCAGGCATTCCCTTAACAGTTCATCTTTGGGAGCCATCTTCATGATTTACTTGTGGATGCCCTGTGTTTCATTCAGGACTGTGGCCTTGACACTCGTCAGGCCCTGACCTCCTTCCTTCCAGCTGGTGTGCAGTCTCTGGGTGTTTGATTTCCGGTGGAATCCTCCATTCATAGTGAGTAGTTTCCGGGTCTTGACATCCATGGTGACCAGTTCTTCTCTTGAACAGGTTATTATTCCAGCTGGGTACCTGATGACCAATAGGGCATATGTTTTGATGGCTTGGATCTTGCCATTGAGCTGGGACTTCAGCAACATCCAACTCTTTGAAGGTACTTGGATGTTGATATCCTCCTTGCCTCTTCCTCATGGTTGCCATGCATTTGTGGTACCCCTTCGGCTGCCCTTTAAACAAATGGATGGATATTCAAACTTGAACTGAATATGATATAATTTATATATAATATATAATATAAAATAATATTCAAAAATAAATAATCATAAATATATGTATTTATTTTATTACACTCACTCAGTATTCAGTTTATTACACTCAGTATGACATTGGTTCTCTCATTAGCTCTCTGTCAGCTGCCCCATCACAGAAATGATTTTATAGAGTGGTTCCTTTTCATAATTTAATGAGTAAAAAGAACAAAGTGTTGTTGTTGTTAACTCTGTCTGCCAGGCAATTGCATGGCAGATAGAGCTAAAAGCATTTGTGGACAAGATATATTGGAAGATTAGCAATACCTAATTTTACAACAGAATATATATAAATAAATAAATATAAACCACAAATGACAGCTTAATATTAACAGGATAAGAGAACTTAAAAGAAACAAACAGTCATCTACCGGAGCAGCTGTAAGTGAAAGCTTCATAGAGATGAAACAAATAATATAAAAAAGGCTAAAAAGATATACAATTTACAAACAATAACAAAGTATTGTTAATGTATCATCGCCCAAAAACACTGTTCCATTGCATATGGAATGTAATCTTCAGCTATATAAAAAAACAATCACTAGACATCAGGACATCTACAGGTGGGCTCACATAAAAACGATAATGCTAATTGTCACAAACGCACCCTACTCCAAGAGTGTGCGTGACGTAGTTGTGGTGGTGAAAGGGTTAAAATCCACTATTTGTCTGCACTAGACCGGAAATAATGACAAAATCCCCCTTTTAACACCACCCACACTTAAACATAATCATGTAACTATTACTATTTTAACGCTGCCACCAACAATTTATAAATGGGGCGCCTTGGTCCCCCAGGTAAATCAATAATAAAACCCACCAAATATTACTTAGCACAATAGTTAAAGAATTGAAAAAATACTAACTAGTCTCTTCAGGTAACGTGATTCTTAACCAGACAAAGGCAGAACTTAATAAATGAATGTTTATTCTGAGCAAAAAATAGTCACAGTGCATATAACAGTATACGATAACAAATTATTTACACCAACAACAGATAAAAACAAAAAGGATAAAATACAGAAGTCCTAATTACTCACTTAGGTTTTCAAAGTACAACTTCTGTCCAGGGGTTCTCTGGCAAGGAAAGATGGTGACTCACTTAGAATTAGATTTTGACCCCCAAGCAAGTACACAAGCACCCTTCAGGATCATTAGATATATACCCTGTGGTTTATCAAGTCTTGCCCAGGGGTGGAGTTAAGGCGTACTTACAGAAATAATAACTGACCACCTCCTTTGTTTCAGACCACTGTCAATCCAAATGGAAAAATTTGGCTCTATCTTATTTTTTGTACCTGCCACAGAAATAATAATTGCATCTATGAATTTGTTATTATTTTCCCATTCCATAGACATGTTGCACGTCCCACCCATGATCCAATAGTACGGACATCACAATTCCTGCCACACGGTTTAAGTTGTGTAACTCATGTTTATGCTTAATTAAGAAATTGGGCTCTATAATAAAAATGGGGCTTAGTTATTAAGCTGTGGGTAAGTATTAAAGTTGCACTTGGATATGAAACTGGAACACAAGGGTCTTCATGAAGCTAATCCCATTACCATATCAAAGGATTGAACTATCTTTACAAGGTACATGCCAAATGGATGAAGAGACATTCAGACTTTTTCTGCACACCTTGCAGAGCCTTGATTACTTCACATCCATATAGTAAAATCCTTTTCACATTCCTATGCCATTCATACTACCCCTTCTGTCATCTGACCTCTGTGGGGGTCCCAGCTTCAAAAGATGTAACCCCTGTTGACCTCAGCAATAGCATCTCTGTAATTTGTGCCATTTACTACACAAATTACATTAAAGGATAATATGCCATAGTGTAATAATAAATTATGCACCCTTGCCGTGACACTAATATTTTTCAAATCTCAAAATAATGTACCCATACTCATTTTATTCTAAAGATATACAGTACATTTATTCATGTGCTATTAATAGTCTTTTTTGTATTGTTTGAAAAGCTCTTCTTGAATTGGTATGTTAAAGAAAAAACACAAATAGAGGTTTACTGACACAATGCACAATGTGTCATTACTTAAACCAAAGGCCTTGAGTGGGAGACAAATTAAAAAGCTAGACTTACCACAGAGTAACTATTCTTTCACCTCTTCTTTATTCAGCTCAACATTCACTGTGCAAGTAATCAGTAGTATGAATCATATCAGATGTTTAATGTAGCATTTTAATATTTTTTTGTATTATATTAATAATAATAATACCAAAAATTTGTTTAAAAGAGATGATGAAGCGGTTTATTATGCTGTTTATTTTTTAATAATAAATAAAGCTATAATACTGCTCTTGGGGGTATATTCTCCGAAAATATTGCAGGGCTGACATTCAGCACCCCAACACTCTCTTAACTTAATGCATCTCTATGAGGAAATGCAGATTTTCACAGAATGCTGATTTGCAGCACATTCACACTAGCGCACCAATGCTTCCATGCAGGTCGGTGGGAGAGCTCAGTGGGCTAATTCATCATCAGTAGAATCTGTTTATCCCTTGGGGTTGCCGGTTCAAATCACAGCACGGTTGAATCAGCCCTTCATCCTTCCGAGGTAGATCAAATGAGTACCATTAAATTAGGTAATAGTAACCCCTGTTGAGCAAAAGTAACATCCCCAGGATGAACTTGGAAACCAGAGTAATATGAATGTACCTTTTCTGTTTAAATAATTTGTTATTATATGGGGATGCATTGGATTGGCTGAGATCATCAGGATTGGGGAGGCAGGGTGACAACATGGAGATCAGCAGGAGAATAAAAATGAGTAAAATTACTTTTTAATTCATTTGTGGGGGAGGTTCTGATTCTAAATAGGTAGGGAAACATTATACCGTTAGGAATACATGTTTGTACTCCTAACGCTATAGTATTCCTTTAAGGACTCTTTCAACAAATATTGCTAAGTATAAAAAACAAGTGTGAACTGGCTAAGACTAGAGCTAGTCAAGAGTGTACCTGTAAGGCATGTCAGTAAATAGCTGTAGTTTTAACAAAACCTTGGTCCAAGCACTCAGGATTCAATCAAACATCAGATTTATTAGGAAAAAGTGCCTGAGTGCCTGGACCACAGTTTAGTTCAAACTATTGGAGTGGGGGCAGCCACCATCAGGATCCCAATGAGAGTGTTCCTCCTTTTTTTCCCAGTAAATAGCTGTAGAACTTGGAGCAGATAAGTTCTTTGTTTCTCTCAAAGAATTACATTAGCTTCTATAGCATTATTGATCATCTTGACTTCTCTTTAACATCACAAATGTGTCTAGTAAAGATGATACAACTGCCAACTAATTATGAGGTTTAGGTTTCAGGACGATACAAATGATTCCTTAAAGCAGAAATATAATTGTGTATAATATAGAGAATATTACATAAACATGTGGAACAAAATATGTCCTTATATTATACCTACTGTACAATATATTTTAGATTGCATACATAGAGAGCATTAGCCACAAAATACACCATAAATCGTCATTTTCACAAACATTTTTATTATAATATCTTTTTCATATTCAATAAATAAACACTATTTTAATATAGACAAACTGTGATTGGATGTTGGCTGTCCAATAATGTCCAATAATGTGACTTCGGAGCTGTATTTATCCATTGTAAGTGCAATTATTCAGGAATGTTATGGCCAATTTGCATTACTAGAAATAGTAAAATGCTGTTATATGGACAATATATTTAATATGATAAGTTTCATTACACAGATTCTGAGAAGTTTAAGGCTAATATATGTCCAGTAATAGGTTAATGTTTTAAATGTAGAGAAATTACCTTGGAAACCAAATAAATGTTCTTGTCTATCAACAATTCCATAAACTCTTACACTATAGTATACAAAATTCTCTTTTTCTCCTATTGGGTGAGTGAGCGAAGAAAATAAGCTTTTATTTTATTATATTTCAAAGCCTCCAAATATTACACTTAACAGAACTAATTGAATCACAGAGTAAATCTTAACTAAAGTCTTTTATCTTTCAATATACAAATTAAATACTGATATCTCTAAAAACACAAAAATACATCCTTTGAAAATGTGAAATGAAATTTAGAGAAACAGCTTCTACAGTGACTACCATCAAACAACTGTATGAAGATTTTAATCAACATCTTGGTCATAGATGAATGAGGTATGGAATGAGGTAAAGTGGATACTAGGCTTGAAACAGTTCAACATCCTCTGTTATCCGTTGTAAAAGAATTGTAGACTACAGAAACATAAATACAGAGAATGTGTTACTGGATCAAATGTTACATAGTTACATAGTTACATAGCTGAAAAGAGACTTGCATCCATCAAGTTCAGCCTTTCTCACATTTGTTTTTTGCTGCTGATCCAAAAGGCAAAAAAAAAAAAAGCAGTTTGAAGCACTTCCAATTTTGCAACAAACTAGGACAAACATTTCCTCTTGACTCCAGAATGGCAATCAGATTAATCCTTGGGTCAAGAAGCATTTACCCTACATTGAAAAATTATATGCCTGTATATTGTTTTTGCAAGTATGCATCTAGTTGCTGTTTAAACATCTGTACAAACTCTGAGAAAACCACTTCTTCAGGTGGAGAATGCATGACAATACCTTACTAGCCTTAGCCGCTGCTGATTGACATTGCACATTGTTGCATAGTTTGTTGTCTATAACAATTCCCAAGTCCTTTTCGTGTGTTGTTATCCCTAATTCGCTTCCATTAAGGGTATACGTTGCTTGTGTATTCTTTATGCCGAAGTGCATAACTTTGCATTTTTCAACATTAAAATTTCATTTGCCATTTTGAGTGCCCAGTCCCCCAGTCTATCTAAATCCCTCTGCAGCAAAGTAATATCTTGCTCACATTGTATTACTTTACAGAGGTTTTTTGTCATCTGCAAACACTCAAACATGACTTTCAATGCTTTTTTCAAGATCATTTAAAAACAAGTTATATAGAAGGGGTCCCAAAACAGAACGCTGAGGGACACCACTTGCCACCTCTGTCCAGCTTGAAAATGTACCATTAATGACAACTCTCTGTACTCTATTTTTAAGCCAATGTTGTACCTAAGAACAAGAATTTTCCTCTAGACAGATTTCTTTGAATTTGAACACTAATCTATTGTGGGGAACTGTATCAAAAGTAGATCACATCCACTGTAACACCCCGATCTATATTTCTACTTACTTCTTCATAGAATGCAATCAAGTTAGTTTGACATTACCTGTGCTTTATAAAACCATGCTGATTTTTGCTGAAAACTATGTTCTTTTTAAGAAATTCTTGAATATAATCCATTAATAACCTTTCAAATACTTTCCCAGCCACAGAACTTAAGCTCACAGGTCTATAATTTCCAAGCAAGGATTTGAACCCTTTTTGAATAAAGGAACCACATCCACCTTCCTCCAATCTTTCGTAAAACGACCTGAGAGAAAATAATCTTAAAAGATTAAAAACAGAGGTTCACTTATTTCCACACTTAATTCCTTCAGTATTCGTGGAACTTTGTTATATTAACTTTCTTTAGTTGCTGCAGCAGCTTGTCTTGAGTTAGCCAATTACAATTGTTCTGCATGCTTTTTGCAGCAATCATTTGCATATCTATTTCCATAGGTTCTTCCTTAATATATACATTCTATGTATAAAGATGAAGTATAACAGCAACAAACAGTAAATTAAAGGGATACACCACTGCCCAATTAAAAAAAATAAATAACAATTTCGTAGATATACAACATGCATGCATTTATTTAATTGATGGTATATCTAAAAACAGCTTTCAAGCAGCTGCAGATCTCTTGTAAGCAGCCTTTGCAAGCCCTCCCCTTCTAACCCAGCCCAGACTTTCTGTGGCTGTCTAATCACTGACTTCCTAATGCAGCTCAATGAGAAGTCTTTTACAAGCACTTAGATCAAAAAAGTCAGTGTAAACAAAAACAGTGTATATAATTATACACACTCACAGAAAATCATTAGTGAATAGTGCCGCTTTAAATTGCTAACAACAATATGTGGTAATATAAAGTCCAATAATATCAATGGTGAATTACAAAAACAACAATCTGTGAAAGTTTAAGTGCCAGCAACACTTAACAAAGTGACACACAACAAGTATAGTCACTACCAAAAAGTAGTGTGCCTGGAATACTCAACACATAAATCAAAATTTACAAAATGACAACACAAATACATAATAGTGCAAACAATCTATAACAACCAAAATGTGATACATACAATAAGTGATAAAACGTCTTGGGGTCCACCCAGGCCGTTTTGAAGGAATTGTGAAGTCCGCTATATTAGGCTATGTTAATTCATTAGTAGGAAGGTTTATAAATGTATGGAATTGGAAAATTGCAGCACATTCATAGATGCAATCATTATTTCTGTGGTAAGCACCAAAGCTGTTTGGATTGATGTTGGTCTGTAACACAAGGTCGACGTCACTTATTGTTCCTATAGGTACGCCTTCTCCTCCACCTTTACTAACTCTGGTCAGTGTGGAAACCTAAGATAAATACAGAGGTATAAATCTAATCGATGGGCAAATGTTAATTGTGCTTACTAGGGGCCAAGATCTAATTTTGTGTAAAGCGACAATTTAATTGCTGGAGACCCCCCAGACAGAAGACACTGTTACTTTTATAATATAGGTGAGTAATTGGGACTTCTCTTAATTCCTCCTTTTTATTTTGTATCTGTTGCTGGTGTAAATAATGTTTGTCATCTGTTTTGTACATGCACTGTGACTATTGTTTTGTTTATAATAAATATTCCTTTATTATGTTCTGCCTTTGTCTGGGAAAGACTCAAGTTACCGGAAGAGTGTTTTCAAATTGCATAGATATTGTGCTAAATTGTATTTGGTGGGTTTTTATTTTAATGTACTTGGGGGACCAAGGCACCCGTATATACACTGCCTGGCCTATTTGATAGTTACTGCATGGGCAATTATCTTTCAGCTGGCAACAAGTTATTTAACCCCAACTGATGCAATGAGTACCGTATATACTCGAGTATAAGCCGAGTTTTTCAGCACATTATTTGTGCTGAAAAACCCCAACTCGGCTTATACTCGAGTCAATTGTCTGTATTATGGCAATTTACATTGCCATAATACAGACAGGGGGCTGTGGAGGCTGCAGAGCATTTACTTACATCTCCTGCAGCTCCTGTCAGCTCCCTTCTCCTCCGCGCCGGTCCATTCAGCACCTCTGTCAGCTCCCAGTGTAAGTCTCGCGAGAGCCGCGTGGTCATAGTGCGGCTCTCGCGAGACTTACACTGAGAGCTGACAGAGGAGCTGCACAGACCGGCGTGGAGGAGAAGGGAGCTGACAGGAGCTGCAGGAGAGGTAAGTGCTCTCTGACAGCCCCCCGCCCCCCCACTGAACTGCCAATGCCACTGGACCACCAGGGAAGGAGAGCCCCCCTCCCTGCCATGTATAAAGCAGGGAGGGGGGACGAAAAAAAATAATAAAATAAAATAATAAATACAATAATATTTAATAAATATAATAATACAAAAATAATAATATTATAACAAAAAAATTTAAAATAATAATTAAAAAAAAATAATAAAAATGCCCACCCCCCACCAAGGCTCTGCATCACACACACACACACACACTGCATCACGCACACACACTGCATCACACACACACACTGCATCACACACACACACACTGCATCACACACACACACTGCATCACACACACACACACTGCATCACACACACACTGCACACTGCATTCATACACACACACACTGCATTCATACACACTCACACTGCATTCATACACACTCACACTGCATTCACACACACACACTGCATTCACACACACTCACACTGCACTCATACACACACACTGCACTCATACACACACTGCATTCATACACACACACACTGCATTCATTATATACACACACTGTAAATAAATATTAAATTAATATAATTTTTTTAGGATCTAATTTTATTTAGAAATTTACCAGTAGCTGCTGCATTTCCCACCCTAGTCTTATACTCGAGTCAATACGTTTTCCCAGTTTTTTTAGGTAAAATTAGGGGCCTCGGCTTATATTCGGGTCGGCTTATACTCGAGTATATACGGTAGCTTCACATTTTTTAAACAACCATGTCGAAAGACACATCCCGTGGTCGTGGAAAAGATGTTAGTCTGTTTGAGAAGGGTCAAATTATTGGTATGCATCAAGCAGAGAAAACACTAACAAGATTGCAGAAACTATGGAAATTGGGTTAAGAATTGTCCAACGTATTATTAAAAACTGGAAGGATAGCGGGGAACTAACGTCTTCGATGAAAAAAAAGTGGTCGGAAAAAAAATCCTGATTGATCTTGATCAGCGATCACTTAAACGTTTGGTGAAATCAAATCCTAGAAAAACAACAGTAGAACTCAGGGCTATGTTTAATAGTGAAAGTAAGAGCATTTCCACATGCACAATGCAAAGGGAACTCAAGGGATTGGGACTGAACAGCTGTGTAGCCTTAGGAAAACCACTAATCAGTGAGGCTTATTGGAAAAAAAGGCTTACATTTGCTAGGGAGAATAAAGATTGGACTATGGAGCAATGGAAGAAGGCCATGTCATCTGGTGAGTCCAGATTTACCCTGTTCCAGAGTAATGGGCACATCAGGGTAAGAAGAGAGGCAGATGTAGTGATGCACCCACCATGCCTAGTGCCTACTGTACAAGCCTGTGGGGGCAGTGCTATGATCTGGGGTTGTTGCAGTTGGTCAGGTCTAGGTTCAGCAACATTATGTGCCCAAAGAATGATGTCAGCTGACTATTTTAATATACTGAATGACCAGGCTATTCCATTAATGGATTTTTTCTTCCCTGGTGGCACAGGCATATTCCAAGATGACAATGCCAGGATTCATCAGGATCAAATTGTGATCCATTATCACACATGGATTGGCCACCACAGAGTCCAGACCTTAACCCCATTGAGAATCTTGGGATGTGCTGTGGAAGGCGTTGCGCAGTGTTTGGACTCTCCCATTATCAATACAAGATCTTGGTGAAAAATGAATGCAACACTGGATGGAAATAAATCTTGTGACATTGCAGAAGCTTATCAAAACAATGCCACAGAGAATGCCGTAATCAAAGCTAAAGGTGGACCAATAAAATATACGAGTGTGTGACGTTTTTTTGGGGCCAGGAATTGTATATTGTCTTGGAGGTAGGTGCATTAAAATAGTAATATATATATTATAATAAAGTGTGGGTTAAGTTAAGCTAATCCTTTCACCACCAGAACTAAGTCACGCACACTTAAAATACAGTGCATTCGTAAAACCAACCACCGAATTGTCCTGGCTCTGCCTCCCACTGACATGCAGTGTGACACATTTTGCCCGTCTACTGGGCTTCTTCTGTTATCTACAATATGTTTTTATTGGAGATTTAAAGTAGATTCAGAAAAGTAGATAAAGAAGATAAAGTAGATATAGAGGGCCAGGAAGTGAGGTACTTAAGCAGTCATTAGATATTTTCACAATACGTTAATCTGTATTCTCTTAGCAGAGTAATGATGTACTCTGCTTACTGACTAGCATTTTCCCCATAGACGTCAATGGAGGAATTACTATGCAGTAAACTGAGTAAACCTTACTGTGCAATGAGGATTCAGCCCATTGCGTGTTATTCAGACACATAGCAGAATGCTAGAAGCTCTCAACCAGACATTTCTGAAACTAGAGTGAATGTCCTTCTAAAGCAGAAGTGTTTGCATCTGTGTACATGAGGTGAGTCTTTATGAAACAGCTTTAATATAGCTGGGCTTTTTTCATTTTACATTTGTGAAACATTTCAAGAAAAAGAAGTCCGGCATATTATGAAGTCAGTACAAAATGACTCCCCAAAACACTTTATTAAGCCCCCTATGGACGAGTCTCAACTGCCATACACCATAAAACATTCTAAAAAAAAACACCCAACCACAAAGAATATATATATATATATATCCAAGAAAATACCGGCACTCAAGGAATTTTGCAATCTTTCAATTTTCTTTATTCCACACAGGACATGTGTGCAAGCACCTCCAAGCCTCAAAGCTAGCCAGTAACCAACCTCATGATGATGATGATTTGCATTAACAATGAAACAGCTGTCCATGAGTGGTTCACTGGTTTTGCATCTTTTCCTAAGTTGTGTTTCAAAGCTTTTGTATACAGCAAACACAGACTCAAAGGAATCCCTGTTTAAAATGGAATGAGGCAAACATGTGATTCTTTGTTAAACTAATTTGCATATGCCCACCCAGAATCCTTTGCGGTAGTAACATCACTGCAGATTTGGGATTTCTGTGGGAAAGCAAGTCTTATGGCTTGACTGGCGTGCAGATTTTTGTTTAACATTGTATTAACTAACCACAGACTTCAGGTGGAAGGGGTTTTCAATCACTATTTTTCCCCACCATAACATATTTGGAATATATATATATATATATATATATATATATAAAATATATATGAACATATATCCCATCCCTTCCTCCATCCATTAGGTGGTGATTAAATCTTTCAATGGACTGAAATGTTAGATGATCAGATTTGGATCCATACATCCAAAAATACTTTCCTACCAGAAGTTTTGGATTTAATGTGGTCCCTAATCATTTTTTCCAGGGGTCTCTCCATCCTCCGCACATACTGAAATATTGAAGTTGGCCATTTTTGCAGGTGTGTGATTAAATAAATATTGTAACTACTGTTACATTTTACATACCCATTTATTTTATATTGTTTACCTGTAACAGTAGATTTTAAAGAAAATGACACTTAACCCCCTCAGGACGGAATCAATAGTGCACGTTCTGATCAAAACAAAATGGAAACAAAAACTGGAATTTGCGCTATATGTCTATATGTCTGTTCAACCCACACTTATTATATATAATTTTGTTCAGGAGAAACAGGGCTTTACTTTATCAATAACTATTCATATATGGAACATAATTTATTATGAATACAATTAAAAAAATGTGAGAAAAAAATGTATTTTTTTTAAATGTGTATTTCCGTCTGCCTTTTTAACTGTGAATGTCATAATACTGTAATCAGCAATGTCTCACGAGTACAACAGTAGCCCCCATTAACAGGTTTTATGGTGTTTTGGAAAGTTACAGGGTCAAATATAGAACATTCCATTTTCAAATTGAAATTTGCCAGATTAGTAATGTTACCTTTGAGACGATGTGGTAGCCCAGGAATGAGAATTACCCCCATAATGGCATACCATTTGAAAAAGTAGACAACCCAAGGTATTGAAAGTGGGGTATGTTTAGTCTTTTTTAGTAGCCACTTAGTCACAAACACTGGCCAAAATTAGCGATCATATTTGTTTTTGTGTGAAAAAAGCAAAAAAACTAATATTTGGCCAGTGTTTGTGACTAAGTGGCTACTAAGAAAGACTGGACATACCCCACTTGCAATACCTTGGGTTGTCTACTTTTGCAAATGGTATGCCATCATGGGGGTAATTCTCATTCTTGGGCTACAATACTCTCAAAGGCAACATAACCAATCTGTCAAATTTCAATGTCAAAAAAATGAAATGCAAGCCTTATGTGACTCTCTAACTTTCCAAATCACCATATTACAACAATAATATAGTCCATAAAAGTGCAGTAAAACAGTACCCCCTATGTACAGGTTTTATGGTGTCTTGGAGAGGTACAGGGTCAAAAATTATCTGCACTTTCTCCCTGTGTTGTCAGGCATGTCAATCAAATTTTAATTAATCAAATCACATAATTATGTTAAAAGATTACTTAAATATACATGTAGAATTTAAATATATATGCATTTATAGGTATTTAAATTCTACGTGTATACTAAGGTAATCTTTTATGTAATTATATGTATTTATCTATATATATATATTTGCGGTTATTTGTATTTTATAAATATATATATATATATATATATATATATATATATATATATATATATATATATATTGAATGTCATTCTAAGTGTATTTTGTTACATATATATATATTTGTGTACGGCACATTCCGAGGACGTAAGGAAAGCAAACTTAAAATAAGCAGTTTTTTAAGAGCAAGTCAGTTGAGGTGTGCCGAAACTGACGTGAGGTTAGGCCTGTAAAAGAGGGCCCACCTAGGTAAAATGATAATAAATTGAGGGTGCGGTGGGAGAGGCACTTCTGAGAACGTCGAAAACAGGTAAGCAGGGGCTCACTCGGTTTATATAGGGAACCAAGTGCCTCCCACAATTACAGGCCAAGCCTTCTATTTGTGTACGGCACATTCCGAGGACGTAAGGAAAGCAAACTTAAAATAAGCAGTTTTTTTAAGAGCAAGTCAGTTGAGGTGTGCCGAAACTGACGTGAGGTTAGGCCTGTAAAAGAGGGCAAAAATAAGAAGCGATTAAGTCATATGCGTTTATTAAGCAATACATTATTTAGACATTTCTCTTTTTCCGGATTGGGGATGTATCTATTGTATGCAGATGATTTCCACCTCCCCATTAATGGCCCAAAAATGAATGTGGGTTCTGTCCCAACCGGAGTAATAACATGCGTATGTAAAGCATAAAGTTTTTAGTGGTTAGGGGCTTCCCTTGAATAGCTAGAAGTGGGCAATCAGGGTTGGAAGTAATTTGGGATCCCACTAGTTTATCCAATACTCGGATAGGACACCACTTGGTCGATGTGGGATAAAATTTAATTTCCACTGGTGGACCTGTTTGGCTCGTTTTGGTATGAGTAATAGATAATATGTAGTGGTCCTGTTTTTTAACTAGGTGTTTCTTTTGGAGGCATGACTTGGAGTCGGAAGCTTTCTCTACAGTAAATTCTCTAGGTCTCAAGAAACCATAAAAGGCTAAGTAAGCCGCGGATTTGATAATTAGGTTTGTGATTTGTTCGAAAGGGGACATGTCGAGTACATCGGAGATATTCTTGAAGAGCTTACTATCTATGGGAAGTCACTTAGTGGGTATGTGTACTGATAATTTCTGAACGCCTTTGAGGACACTTTTAACTGGGTAGGAAGCTAGGAATGGAGATTTGTTGGGAAAGCAGGTTAACATGTAGTGTTGAATTCCCGTTAAGTAGAGTTTGATTGTGTTGTAAGCTAGATTAAGAGAAAAGTGGCAAAAAGTTGTAAATGCAACCATGGTTTCAATGGAAAAAACATTTATTATACAGTAATCACGAACAAATCTTTTAAACAGTTCATATGCTCTGGAGTAAGCTTTCCTTGTATTAAGGGATAAACCTGCCTGAGCGAGTGTCCCACTATGGTGTAAGAGAGAGCTTAACGCATTATTAGGTCTGTGAATTTTGGAGGTACCCTGGGTTGCTGGGTTGCTGTTGGATGCAGTCTGAAGAATTCCTGAAAATTAAAGCGTGACAGAGCATCAGCAGCGGTATTTTGTATACCTGGGACGTGAACACAGGTTATGCAGAATTGGAGATTAGCTGCTAGCCAAGTCAGCCTTCTGATCAAGTTCATAACCGTGAGGGACTGAGAGCGGCCTTTGTTAATGATATTACACATAGCTAAGTTATCACAAAAGCATCTGACTGACTGCCCCCTCCACTCTTTACCCCACGTGTGTGCTGCTGCTACGATAGGGTAAATCTCGAAAAGTGCAGAGGTAGTACTGAAATTTTCGAGCGAGGAGGTCTCAATCGGCCAAGAGTCGTATAGCCATTCATTGCCAAAAATGGCCGCATAACCTATGGTACCTGAAGCGTCAGTCCAGAGTACTGGGGAATCGTCAGAAATGGGGGGGAACAAATAGCGACCTGCCATTCCAAGAGGATAGGAACAGCTGACACATTTTTAGATCAGCTGTAGCTGATTCGTCTATGGGTGTCGTGGAGTCGTCGTCAGGGAGACCGTGCAATAGAGAGAGGATTCTGGAAATGAAAGACCTGCCCTGTGGTATTATTCTCATAGCGAAATTTAGTGAACCGAGTAGTGACTGTAGCTGTTTCCTGGTGCAAGTGCCTTGTGACGTGCAGATGTTTATGTAAGAAAGAATTCTGTCTACTTTCTCTTGGGGCAGGCTGGCTTGCATGGAGACAGAATTGAGCGTAATCCCCAGGAAAGTAATCTCCGTGTTGGGACCTTCAGTTTTGTCCTGGGCTACAGGGACTCCTAATCTTTGAACAGAGTGAGCATGTGATTAAGGCTGTGTGGAGTGCACTGGTGTGGTTCGATGGTGAGGAAGTCGTCTAAGTAGTGTATGACAACTGGACATCTGCAGAAGTTCAGGGGTAGCCAGGTTACAGTTTCGGCGAATAGGTCAAATAACTTGGGGCTACTTTTGGAGCCGAAGGTAAGTCTGGTAGCAAAATAGTAGCTGTCTTGCCACTTAACTCCATGCAGATGCCAGAGTGACTGATGAATGGGAAGTAATTTGAAGGCGTTAGTAATATCTGATTTACTTAACCAGGCCGCCTTCCCGGAGTTAATGATAGCTTGTATGGCATCGTCGATTCTGGCGTACTGCAGTGAAAAGTCTTCTGATGGGATTAGTGCATTTAGGCTAGGTGTAGAAGATGAGTGAGGTGCAGAAAAGTCGATAATTAGTCTCTTTTTATTGTTAAACTTCCCTGTGGCGATACCTAGTGGGTTTGTTCTCCAGGAGGAGAAAGGTGGTGTAGTAAAAGGGCCTATCATGAAGCCATTGGTGACTTCTTTCTGTAAGAGTTCTTGTAAGGTGTCTGGGTCTGTGAGAGCTGACTGTAGGTTGGGGCATTCCAAGATACCTGTGGGGAGTGACACAAACCCTGTGTGAAACCCGTGAGTGAACCCTGTCGTGAGAAATTCCACCAGATGTAAGAAGGATGATTAGACAGGTAACGTTGCAAATTAGGTACGTTTATTGGAGTGGAAGCCTTTTTAGGGTACAATCTGTTAGGGCACATCGTTTTGGCATGTGCCCTGAAACAAAGCGAGCACACGTGTAGCAGCCTACAGGCACTATAACTACAACCCCCAGCATTGAAATTATTGCAGACTTGGGCTTTACCCAGAAAAACAATCGGCCTGCCTAATTTGTCTCTTACCTCCCTCTGGGTAGGGGTGGACTGATAATCGGAGTTGGCGCTACTGGTAGAAGGGATTGCTACATTTTCGGTACAGAAATTAACCGAATGAGCTGCTGATGAGCATATGGCGCAGGAAGGAGTTTTGAGACCTGCAAAATGCATTAGAAATAATTCTGTGTCTAACTGTCCCCAGTCTGTGACTGTATTATATTGAGATAGTGATGCGGCTGATCTGGATGAGAATGACTTGTGATAATCGTAAAAGGCAAAGCCCCCATACTTATAAGCTAGCTCTATCACTTTGTGTAGGTATAAGTCTAGCTCCTCTCTGCGGAGGGGAAAAGCTGTACAGATCACGTCTCTGTAAAGACCAAATGCCAAGACAAATTCGGGAATGTTAAGTTTCCTATTTAGTCTAGGATCTCTAGCCTTCATCACTACTGACAGATCCTCAAACGTGTATGCCCTGTTCTCTACAACGTCTTGAGCCGCTATCAGTAGTGAGGCCAAGTTAACATCCTTGCCCTCTATAATGTCACGTCTCAGAGTCTGCGGTATGAGGTGAATAGGATTGATTACATTAGTAGCTTTTTTAGCTGGTAGAGGGTTATCGTTACCTCTAGGGTTAGGCGCGGGCTGAGCAACAGGCCCGGGAACTTCTGGGATTGTTGGAACATTATTAGCCTCCAGATTATCCAACCTATTATTTATAGTAGCTACTGAGGATACCAGGGAGGCCATCATGGCATGCAATTCAGCCAGGTTATTTTGTACGTTAACCTCTGAACTAGGGCCAGGCCTTTCGTTATCCTCAGAAGAGTTCAACAAACGAAAAAGTTCATTTTTCCTGGCTGTAGCCGGATAAGGGATATTCCTCTTTTTGAGTTCTGCGGTGATTTTAGGGATAGTCCAGGACCGATAGCTGGAAGCTGGACTCGGAGGGATGGGTTCCCTTCTCTGCATGCCTGATCTGAGAGGGGTGCTGGTAACCGACAGATTGTCTTCAAGTACAGAAGAGTTGGACATGCTAAGGGCGTGAGGCAGACAGGTTGGATTAGTACAGTACTGTATATTACCGCAAGGACCCCGCTTACTAGATTAGTGCCTTCAGGCGAAATTGTATTAACTAGCTTATGTTGGTGGCTACTTGCCAAGTGGCTATGAGAGGCACTACCTATGGTTTGGCTCGTGGGGCCTTTGTGCCACTGAGGTGGGTGGCGGGGTGTTGGCCTCTCGGTGACACGTAAAAGAATGTACAAACGTTTGGCCGTGACGGGTGAGGCCCTAACTATGAATTGAAGCAAGGCTTTAACTAAGCGTTGGGACGATTGGCCTGAACCTCTGAACGGAAGGGCTGATTTTATGCCTTGCGGGACCACTAAACTTATAGGCAAAGAGGCCTATGGGAACATACCTAAATTGGCGGGAGTTTTTACAATTAGTCCTAATCCCCCCAGGGGCACATAAGAAAACGTACCTGCTGACAGTGTCGTACTAGGTATACTGTAGAGGAAGGAATGATCCTTACTTGAACCTAATATATTTGACTAAAGACAGGAGGATAACGCTTGTCCTGAAGGGAACCAATGGAACTAAAGGGAAAGAAACGTGACCTATTTATGTCAAGTACTTGCTTACCTGAAATAAACATACAAACGAACTGGGTGAATTGGAGGCCTACCTCTTTAATAACGCTGCGAATTCGTATAACCGCGAAGGGCCACTTGCAAGTAGTGTCAGTACTAGTAAGGTCTTTAACAGAAAAAGAGGATATTAACAGCCATCTAATTATCTATTTATTTCCTTTTTATTATTATTATTTTTTTTTTATAAACCTTTAAGGGGATCATATAAGTAACTTTAAGAACCCACACTTTAGAGAAAGGAGGTACGTTTATATTAGACCGGATAAAAAGAGGAACTAACTTGTTAGACATAGCTAATTAAAATGATCTATTTATTTGACTGCAATAATGTGACAATTATACATGAAAATGTAACAGTTTGAACGAACCGGCTACACATGTAGCTAAACGTAAGACATCCCTGCCCGGCTGAACATGCAAATCGACATTGCGAGGTGAATGTGTAACCGAACGTGTTACACGAACCGAGAGTTCGCACAGAGCGGATTTAGACACGAGCCCGCGAGAGTCAGGGCTAAACTTACCTTTTTTGCCGTCCGAGTAGTATTACTCACGAATTCAGCAGCAGAGCGTTTGAAACCGGGCTGCCGGCGGGCAGGAAACTGACGTCACGGACCCGTGAACCGGAAGTACACTGAAGCACTTCCGAGAACGTCGAAGACAGGTAAGCAGGGGCTCACTCGGTTTATATAGGGAACCAAGTGCCTCCCACAATTACAGGCCAATCCTTCTATATATATATATATATATATATATATTAATAACAAAATACAGTTGGAATAAAATTACATATGAATATATAATTTATATTAAATTTTGTTTCAACATTTTATTTATTTTATTATTTTATTTATTTATTATTGTAATTATATATATATATATATATATATATATATATATATATATTATATATATATATATATATATATATATATTATATATATATATATGTAACGTCATTCTAAGTGTATTTTAAAACTAATATATGTACTTATATTAATATTAAAATACACTTTGTACAACGTTACATATATATAATACGTATATATAATATATATATATATATATATAATATATATACATATATTCTATATATAAATACATTTCTATTTTAATTTTAAAACTTGTCTAATATATTTTTTTTTTTTATTCTTCCCACCAGCAGGGGGACTGCCTGACATTTCAGACAGTGTCCTTGCAGGCAGATCCACAGCCAGCTAAAGGGGGCCATGTGATCTTTGAGAGCGATCACATGGCCCCCGGGGGCCTCATTTGCTGGGGGATGACTGCCTGGGCTGTCAGGCAGCCCTCCAGAAGAGGATAGTGGTGGAGGTAACATGAAAGGGAAAAAATTACCCAACCCGGGTGTCTTGTAATAAGGCAACCAGATGGGTAAAGGCCCAGTCCAATCTTAAACTAGACGTAGCAAAAAAACAAAAAACTTTATTAAAGTCTATTAAAAGACTGGGTCCGCATAGTGATGGACAAAGTCCTATAAGGAGAGCGATAGCTGCATAGGTAGTCAGCTTGCAATAGGCTGATTCTATTAGACGAGCCCCTTGTAGATCGAGGCAGTATGCTAAACCATGCAGCAATCCGGGAAACAAGACAGCAGTAAGGACAGGAGGGGGGAGAAAAAGTAAAGTGAATAATCTCACACAAAACCCCTAAAGTCCTGTGCTAGCCCTTATTCTCCTAAATAACACCTTTGTGGGTGTTCTAATCTAAGACTAGACTAAGTCCATACACATATAGCCCCAGTTAAAAACGCTAAACAAACATGAGTGCAGAAAAAGGTGCTGAAGTGCTCAAGTAAGTGAAGACTGACTGAACCCGACGCGCGTTTCGGCGTAACCGTACGCCGTCATCAGGGGTATCTGAAGGGAGGCTGTCCCCGCGGTTTATTTAAACCGATATCTCAATTTGGTCCACGTGGGTATCCACCAATCCCGTGTGTTCAGAGCATTAGCCGGCTGACGATTGGAGGGGGCGTGGCATGCATGTGCCGTAAATCCAGCCCTTCACAGAGACCAATGCATATTAGGAGATTTTAACCCTTGGAGTGCCCAGTTGTTTCCACTGAAAAAGTGTCATATTAAATAAATATATATATACAAGAGGCTGCAGCTAGTTTAGAGTATAATTTACATATATCCGTTATAGTCGGTTTGATAACAACCTGGCAACATACGCACGGATACTGTATTATCACTAACAACTAACTATAGATTTCTTCCAAGTCCATATATTTAAGTAAATGATCTTAGTTGACAGGGAGTGTAATAGAGCACTCAAAACGAGGGAAGCAGGGTAACCCACAGGTATACTGGACATAATGTGAGAATAATTAGGGGAGTAGCCTGGAGGTGCAAAAAATAGAAATGAATAAAGAAATATATACATATATACAAGCTTGTTATTAAGATAACATTATTTGTCAGAATACGGCAGTACTCTAAATGAATGGGGAGTAAGAGAAGCCCTCATTCAACCCCATAGGTGAACGTGTTTTAAGATGATAGATCCAGAAAGCTTCTCTCTGTCTAAGTCTAAGATCCCAGTTCCCTTTCCTAGGGGGTTGTGGTATATGCTCAAGACCCATAAATCGAATACCCGCTGAGGAGTGATTGTGGTGTTGGTGTAGGTGTCTTGAGACAGGCGTCTCCAGATGTCGCCTAACTGAGTTAACATGTTCGCGTATCCTCAGTCTGAAATGGCGAAAGGTCTTTCCCACATATTTAAGACCACAGGAGCAAGTCAGCAAGTAAATTACTCCTGTTGTATGACAATTAAAAAAGGAACGAGGTTTGAACATCTTGGAGTCGCCCAGGTCAGGGATTGTCTTGGATTGTCTACTTATGAATGGGCATGCACTGCAGTGACCGCATTGAAATGTGCCCATCGGTAAGTATTTATGAAAGTAGCCAGAGGGGGAAGTTGTTGAGAGATGACTAGGTGCTAAGATATCTCTCAGGTTCCTGCCTCTTCTTGCTGTGATCGAAGGAAAGGGTGGCAGGATTTCGTTTAAGTGCTTATCAGATTTGAGGATGGGCCAGAATTTTCTAAAGAGATTTGACATAGTGTCCCATCCTGCATCAAATGTACCAATGCAGCGTATTGTGTTCTGCTCAGTCTTTCGACTCACATCTGTGATCAGTGTTTCACGTTCAGTCTGGATAGCTCTGAGGTAAGCTTTTTTTAGAACCCTATTTGGGTAGCCCTTGGTTTTAAACATATGTCGTAATTCAGTCGCCTTAAGTTTGAATTCTTCCATTGTTGAACAATTCCGGCGAAGTCTCAGGTATTGACCAATGGGGATTCCAGACTTGAGCGGTGTGGGGTGATGACTGGTCCAGCATAGGAGGTTATTGGAGGCCGTCTTTTTCCTAAATAGGGTTGTGGCAATTTTACCCCCAGACACCTGTAGCGTTAGATCTAGGAAACAGAGCTTTTGACCCCCCACTTCACTAGTGAAACGTAGATTGAACTCGTTATTATTCAACAGGTGTACAAATTCCTTGAATTTATCTGGTGTGTCTAACCATATCAGAAACACATCATCGATGTATCTTTTCCAGTAAAAAATCTGATCGATATACGGTTTCAAAGCTGGGTCTAGCTTAATGCATCTCTCCCACCAGCCAAGGTGTAGGTTGGCATATGAGGGCGCACACGACGTCCCCATAGCTGTGCCAGTGGTCTGGTGGAAGATTTTGCCATTAAACAAGAAGACATTACGGGTTAGAATAAATTCAAGTAGTTCAGTTACGAAATTCACATAGTGCTCGGGTAGGTCAGTTTCCAGTTTCAGCATTTCGCGGGTATGTTGAATACCAAGGTTGTGGGGAATCGAGCTATATAGGGCCTCCACGTCTAGGCTGCATAGAGTAGCGTTTGATGGTACGGCAAGATTAGTTAGTAATTTTAGCATTTGTTTCGTATCCCTAAGAAAAGAGGGTAGTTTCTGCACTACTGGAGATAGGATTTTATCAATATAAATGCTAGCGTTCTGTGTCAAGTTATCACAACCTGAGACAATAGGTCTGCCGGTTGGGTCTGTTAGTGATTTGTGCACTTTAGGCAGGCAGTAGAAGGTAGATAAAACTGGCTGTTTAGTGCACATAAACCCAAACTCGTCCAAATTGATAAGTTGTTGGTTGACTGCTTTTGTAAGTAGGTTTTTTAACTCAATTTGGTATTGTTGCGTAGGGTCTTTAGCAAGTACACGATAAATGCTTTCATCAGATAGTAATCTTTCTGCAATTTGAATGTAGTGGTCTTTGTTAAGTACCACCACATTCCCCCCCCTTATCCGAGGGTTTAAAGATCAGATTCGTATAGCTCTGCAGTTTTTTAAGAGCTAATGCTTCCTGTGTGCTAAGATTACCACTAGGAGATAAATCAAGATCTGCCACATTTATGTTTTCAATTTCCCTGGTTACCATTTCAAGAAACACCTCAAGGTTTTTATAGTCTTGAAAGTGTGGAGTGAACTTACTCTTGGGTTTTAAGTTGGTATATGGGATATCATGATGTATGGAGCCCTCCCCAAAATTAAGCAATTCGACGAGAGTATCGAGGCACTCTAGGTCTTTAGGTAAGAGGCCCAGACTTTGTGCCTTGATTTCTTTTTGTACTGCATGGTATTTGAATAGAGCCAACTTCCTGACAAACAGATTAACATCCTTAGTCCAGGTGAACTTACTGAATGTTGGGACGGGTACAAATGATAGTCCCTTTTCCAGTACGCTAAGTTCAGTTGTGCTAAGGGTGGTATTGGAGAGGTTAATGATACGCAGAGAGGACTCTTTTATTCCCTGCGTCGTCTCTGACCTCTGCCTCGGTACCTGGTGTGCGGGCCCTGAGTTAGGTCCGCTTGTCTTAACCCTAAAAAATCCACCCCTTTCTTGAGAATGCTTTTGGGTGGATTTCTAGGGGTAGAACTTTGGGATT
Organism: Pelobates fuscus; assembly: GCF_036172605.1. Lineage (NCBI taxonomy): Eukaryota > Metazoa > Chordata > Amphibia > Anura > Pelobatidae > Pelobates > Pelobates fuscus. The sequence goes on from NC_086319.1 coordinate 332,379,584, forward strand.
TTTCTGTTTCCGTATCAGTTGAGTCATACTCGGATGTACTGAATTGATCGGAATCCACTTTGGACCTCTTTTTAAAGGAGCGGTAGATTCTACCTTGTTCAAAGTCCTTTATGTCTCTCATATATTTCTGATGTTTCCTTACTTTTACTATATGTGAGAATTTGTCCAAATTGGATTTAAGTTTAATTTCCAGTGACTCAAATTGTGGTTCTGTTTTGAATCCTTGGACCAACTCAATTTCTTTGTCCAATTCGAGCTGGACATTGGTTAGTTTCATGGATTCATATTTGCAGATGATACTCATGAAAGTATTTGAGCATTTAGAGGCTGCCTCCTCCCATTCCTTATAAAACTCCTCTGTCTCAGCTTGTCTAGATGGGAAAGTCTGAACCCTTAGCCCTCTTGGTATAATATTTTTGGCAGTATATTTTTCAAGGGTAGAGACTTCCCAGCTTATCCTGATCTGCTGTTTAAAGAGTTTGGTTAGTTTGTTAAAACTAGTATGAATATTAGGGGGTGACAGTGTTTCTAAAGTGCTATCTGTACTGAAAACAGAATCTACGTCCGCACACCAGGTACTGGCATTAGGTTTGTTGGATAGAAAGCCAGCCATATTCAAGGTATCGAAACTGACAAAATAGTAATGTTGGTGACCATATAGGTGAATAACACCAGTTTATGAAATAGAGAAAAAATGAAAGGCCTCTAGGGGCCAGAAGACTGGGAAGAAAATTCCAAACCCAACTTCCGTACCCCAGGAGAGATGGTCACCTAGACTGGGTAGTAGGGCATAACCCTGAAATTACAAACATGAAAGGGAGAAAATTACCCAACCCGGGTGTCTTGTAATAAGGCAACCAGATGGGTAAAGGCCCAGTCCAATCTTAAACTAGACGTAGCAAAAAAACAAAAAACTTTATTAAAGTCTATTAAAAGACTGGGTCCGCATAGTGATGGACAAAGTCCTATAAGGAGAGCGATAGCTGCATAGGTAGTCAGCTTGCAATAGGCTGATTCTATTAGACGAGCCCCTTGTAGATCGAGGCAGTATGCTAAACCATGCAGCAATCCGGGAAACAAGACAGCAGTAAGGACAGGAGGGGGGAGAAAAAGTAAAGTGAATAATCTCACACAAAACCCCTAAAGTCCTGTGCTAGCCCTTATTCTCCTAAATAACACCTTCGTGGGTGTTCTAATCTAAGACTAGACTAAGTCCATACACATATAGCCCCAGTTAAAAACGCTAAACAAACATGAGTGCAGAAAAAGGTGCTGAAGTGCTCAAGTAAGTGAAGACTGACTGAACCCGACGCGCGTTTCGGCGTAACCGTACGCCGTCATCAGGGGTATCTGAAGGGAGGCTGTCCCCGCGGTTTATTTAAACCGATATCTCAATTTGGTCCACGTGGGTATCCACCAATCCCGTGTGTTCAGAGCATTAGCCGGCTGACGATTGGAGGGGGCGTGGCATGCATGTGCCGTAAATCCAGCCCTTCACAGAGACCAATGCATATTAGACCGGGAGATTTTAACCCTTGGAGTGCCCAGTTGTTTCCACTGAAAAAGTGTCATATTAAATAAATATATATATACAAGAGGCTGCAGCTAGTTTAGAGTATAATTTACATATATCCGTTATAGTCGGTTTGATAACAACCTGGCAACATACGCACGGATACTGTATTTTCACTAACAACTAACTATAGATTTCTTCCAAGTCCATATATTTAAGTAAATGATCTTAGGTTGACAGGGAGTGTAATAGAGCACTCAAAACGAGGGAAGCAGGGTAACCCACAGGTATACTGGACATAATGTGAGAATAATTAGGGGAGTAGCCTGGAGGTGCAAAAAATAGAAATGAATAAAGAAATATATACATATATACAAGCTTGTTATTAAGATAACATTATTTGTCAGAATACGGCAGTACTCTAAATGAATGGGGAGTAAGAGAAGCCCTCATTCAACCCCATAGGTGAACGTGTTTTAAGATGATAGATCCAGAAAGCTTCTCTCTGTCTAAGTCTAAGATCCCAGTTCCCTTTCCTAGGGGGTTGTGGTATATGCTCAAGACCCATAAATCGAATACCCGCTGAGGAGTGATTGTGGTGTTGGTGTAGGTGTCTTGAGACAGGCGTCTCCAGATGTCGCCTAACTGAGTTAACATGTTCGCGTATCCTCAGTCTGAAATGGCGAAAGGTCTTTCCCACATATTTAAGACCACAGGAGCAAGTCAGCAAGTAAATTACTCCTGTTGTATGACAATTAAAAAAGGAACGAGGTTTGAACATCTTGGAGTCGCCCAGGTCAGGGATTGTCTTGGATTGTCTACTTATGAATGGGCATGCACTGCAGTGACCGCATTGAAATGTGCCCATCGGTAAGTATTTATGAAAGTAGCCAGAGGGGGAAGTTGTTGAGAGATGACTAGGTGCTAAGATATCTCTCAGGTTCCTGCCTCTTCTTGCTGTGATCGAAGGAAAGGGTGGCAGGATTTCTTTTAAGTGCTTATCAGATTTGAGGATGGGCCAGAATTTTCTAAAGAGATTTGACATAGTGTCCCATCCTGCATCAAATGTACCAATGCAGCGTATTGTGTTCTGCTCAGTCTTTCGACTCACATCTGTGATCAGTGTTTCACGTTCAGTCTGGATAGCTCTGAGGTAAGCTTTTTTTAGAACCCTATTTGGGTAGCCCTTGGTTTTAAACATATGTCGTAATTCATTCGCCTTAAGTTTGAATTCTTCCATTGTTGAACAATTCCGGCGAAGTCTCAGGTATTGACCAATGGGGATTCCAGACTTGAGCGGTGTGGGGTGATGACTGGTCCAGCATAGGAGGTTATTGGAGGCCGTCTTTTTCCTAAATAGGGTTGTGGCAATTTTACCCCCAGACACCTGTAGCGTTAGATCTAGGAAACAGAGCTTTTGACCCCCCACTTCACTAGTGAAACGTAGATTGAACTCGTTATTATTCAACAGGTGTACAAATTCCTTGAATTTATCTGGTGTGTCTAACCATATCAGAAAAACATCATCGATGTATCTTTTCCAGTAAAAAATCTGATCGATATACGGTTTCAAAGCTGGGTCTAGCTTAATGCATCTCTCCCACCAGCCAAGGTGTAGGTTGGCATATGAGGGCGCACACGACGTCCCCATAGCTGTGCCAGTGGTCTGGTGGAAGATTTTGCCATTAAACAAGAAGACATTACGGGTTAGAATAAATTCAAGTAGTTCAGTTACGAAATTCACATAGTGCTCGGGTAGGTCAGTTTCCAGTTTCAGCATTTCGCGGGTATGTTGAATACCAAGGTTGTGGGGAATCGAGCTATATAGGGCCTCCACGTCTAGGCTTCATAGAGTAGCGTTTGATGGTACGGCAAGATTAGTTAGTAATTTTAGCATTTGTTTCGTATCCCTAAGAAAAGAGGGTAGTTTCTGCACTACTGGAGATAGGATTGGAGTGGTGGAGGTAAGTAAATCTCACCTCCAGGGATAGAAAGTCGTTACGGCGTTCTATGCCGCCGCCGCAACGGCTTTAAAGCCCACTTAACGCGGGACGGCATAGAACGCCGTAACGGCGTTAACGGGTTAAGTATGACTACAGCACATACATCTAGAACTTCTAAATGTCTAATTTCTTCTCTGTACAACCAATTGTTCCTTATTTCACATTACACAACCTAAGCTTGTTGACAACAAACATCACCATTTATCTTTTTCTTTTGTCCTCTTTTTCACTTTCCTTTTTCATTCTTTTCCTTTGCTTCACTATTACTGTAGGTTTATTTTGGCATTTCAGAGCTCAAAAAAGAAACCTTACATTTTATGCAAAATAGCCATACTGATGTATAATTTCCAAATAAATTATATTTTCAGATTTTTTTTTAAATTTGAAATTCACTTTGTATTCCAAAAAAAACAAATATTTTTGGGGGTTCACAACAATATTATAAACAGGGCATGTTCATAAATTAAGAAAATGTAATGCATTTCATTTTTGTTTTATATTTATTTCTATTTATTTATTTCGCTAATGACTTACCTGGAGCAATAAATACAATCGCATTTATTCATCTGTTTTGCTGTAGCAAAGCCCTGTTAGTACTCCAGCCATGTTGACCATGGAATACATATTTTTGATTACATACAGTATTTCTTCCATTTATACAAGATAACCACTTTATATTCTTTAAATGTTCCTTAAGGCTACATCTGCATCCTTATTAAATTCTAACTATCTCTATATAAATGATAAACTCCCAAGCTAAAATTCAAATTGAGAACTCCAAAATACAATTAGGAAGAAAAGTGATGTTGTTATATTTTCAATATTTATACATTTCCCTATTTAATACTAGCTTTTAGCTGATACTCTTACTAGTGCTGACATTTTTGTAATAAAACCATGATGAAACTTTCATTCCCCTCTCCCGGTCTCAGAAAATATATTCAATTTGATCATAGATGTGATTTTTACCCCTGTTGAAAATAATTGTAATTTTATCACATGACAGGAGGCTTCATATTTTGCTTTACTCTCTTTACTAAAACTCCATAGCAGTAAAGAAAGTGAATAAACGTTTTAACCAATCTAAATGCAAATAGGGAGTATATTATTTCAGTCAACAGGCTCCTCCCCCTCTTTCTTTACTGCTCCATCGCAGACAGGTCAGAGTTTTTGGCTCTTCCCTATTTTACCTCATGTGAATGTTTTTATTTACCTTTTTCCTCATGATATACTATTTTATTATCTAACTTTTATTATCTATATAATTCTGCTATTTTCTGTAGTCTCTAAACCGCTTTTATCCTACTATCTATCCTAATGTTTAGTACCACCGGGGTTACTTCACCCTAGTGGTAGTTTACCTCTCTCCTTTCTGCTCGGGTTTTTTCCCTGCATCCTTCTTTTTCCCCACCTTGCCGCCGCTCGGAGGCTATTCTCCGCCGCGTTTTCCGCGGCCCTATTTCAACCGCGGTTTCCTTCTCGCGGCGGCCATTTTTAATCCCGCGTCTCGCGAGATTACGGCCGCCATTTTAGGACCGCAGCAAATTGCCGCGAAACCTCAGAACGGCAAGTTCAACGGACACTGCAAGCCTTTCTACAGTCTGCTACAAGAGGTCAGTCACTCAAGCTGTTTAAAGGCACATCAGGTATTAACCTGTGCCTGACTGGGGTGCTGCCCTATATATTGTGCTGCTAAGGAGGTCGCTTTGTGGCCACCTCTGTCATACTGGGTGAGGCCCAGAATACTTTAAAAATCCCAACAAGTGGTCTATTTGCCCTGCTGGGGCCTAGTGGTTACATTGGACATTATACACCCTGCTGGGGTGATTATATAAATCGGATTACTATCCTGCTGGAGCTTAATCTCCAACATACTACTACTCATACCCTGCTGGGGTATCATTTTTATTACAACCCTGCTGGGGTTATCTGGCTTACATTTGACCAGTTACTATACCGTCTAGACCCTGCTGGGGTACCCGGTTTTATTATTATTATTATTATTTATTCTAATAACCCTGCTGGGGTCCCGATTGTACTACTATACAAAAATTTACCTTATTGCACCCTGCTGGGGTATTGCATAGCGATATTACTACAGTCTATATCGACTAAAATACAGCAGACTGACCTCTACCACGCCCTGTGCCAATCATATACCCAGACACCATGGAGACCTCTCAAACCACAGATCTCCAAAATATGGTGAACGAGGCCGTTTCTGCCTCAATGGAGAAAGTCCTCTCCAAAATGATGGCCTCTGGCTCCGACAAGAGGAAACCATCTAAAGCCCACCCATCCCGCCATGACTCCGATTCTGACGCACAAGAATCTCACAAAAGCCCTGAAACTCTCACGGGCAAACGCCAGTGGAAAGGCGAAAAAGACCACTCACATAAAAGTAAAAACCCCGCTAAACGCGCTAAACCCATTTCTGCCACCATCACGAATCCCCAACACGACTACTCTTCGGATGAAGAACAGTCCCAAACTAAACCCATGGCCATTTTAGATGAATGGCAAGCGGACGACTCAGACTCTAATGAAGGTGGTTGGGGTTCAGACTCCGGATCCCAATCATTTTTTCCGCAACACACATTCATGGGAGAACCCCAAGACCAAGATAATGCGGATAACCCGCAAGAGGATGAAGACACCATCCTTGACCCACTGGGACAAAAACTTTTTGACCCAAGAAAAATTAGACACCCTCGCTCAAGCGATTGGACACCTCCTGACCACCTAGCGAGGTTTATGCACCTCTGGCTACGAAAGCCCATGGACAAAACGGTCCACAACCGTTTGAGGTCAGAATGCCCAAGGCCGTTTCTACCCGACCACGTGGCGGACACGCCAGAATTTGACCAAGTGATGACAACTTTTATGTCACGAGGTGGCCGTGACCCACGAAAAGGCTTGGAAAAAGGGTTTAGAGGGGTTCAAGATAAACTTCTGGACTCGGTGGGACCACTATCCAGAATTATGTACTTGGCTGATGATGCTCTAGCAAAAGCCGATCAATTTGACCCTACTATGGTGCGCGAATGGGCGCATGACGTGCGGGAATGGGCACAAAGGTGCTTTTGTTTTGTGGGTAATGCCAATGTCGCCTTATCATCTGAGCGACGCAAAGCAGCACTTCTCCGCATTGACGGAAAATTGGTGGAGTTGGGCACCAAGGAGTTAGGTCCTATGGCACAGGGCAAGCTTTTCGGAGAACAATTTCTCAAAGAACTAAGCAGACATGTTAACGTATACACATCCCTGAACAAGGCTCAATCATCAATGAGAAGAGTCTTTAGACAAAACCCCTCTAGGGGTGTTTTTGGACGGGCTGGCCGCCAAAGGGGCCGTGCTGCCAGCCGCTTCTGGCCCTCAGGCCCCAGAGCTACAAGACCACAGCCCTTTTACCCAGAGATGGGATACCGACCATCTTCCTACACACGAGGCGCAGACAGAGGTCGCGCACCACGCACTCGAGGCAGAGCACGTTTCTCCGCAGGTAAGCAACCAACTCACTCATGTTTCCCTTCCAATGCATACAGCAGGTCGCATATCTCTTTTCTTCCAGGAATGGACTTCAATATCCGCGGACGCATGGATCCTACAGACAGTACGAGGCTACGTCATAGACTTCGTAGACCAACCCCGACAGACGGAAATACCACGTCCCATCAACTGCTCAAGAACAGACAAATCTCTCATCAACGAAGAACTACAAACCCTATACTCAAAAGGCGCGATAGAACCCGCGTCCGAACCTCGAGGTTTCTTCAGCAACATCTTCTTAGTCAAGAAGAAAACGGGCGATCTACGACCAGTCATAAACCTACGACAACTCAACCAATACGTCACTTACAACCATTTCAAGATGGAAGGCATACATCTGTTAAGAGACCTCCTACAAGACAAGGATTGGTTCACGAGACTGGATCTCAAGGACGCGTATCTATCAGTACCCGTCCATCACTCCTGCAGACAATATCTTCGTTTCCATTGGCAAAGCCGTCCCTGGCAATTCACGTGCCTCCCCTTCGGCCTCAGTTCGGCCCCTTGGTGTTTCACCAAACTGCTGAAACCCGTGGTTGCACATCTTCGAGCTCAAGGCATTCGTTGCATTATATACCTGGACGACCTCCTTCTGTTCTGCTCAGACAGACTCAGACTGATACAACACACACGCTACACCACGGATCTCCTATCATCCCTGGGCTTCACAGTGAACTTTCAAAAATCAGCTATCTCCCCATCACAAACAGTTCAATTTCTGGGATTCGAGATAGATTCCACCTCCAGCACTCTACGGCTACCGACGGCAAAAATCTCAGCCATCCGCAAGGAATTACGCAGGGCCATCCGCTCCCACACCATTCCACTCCGCACCCTCGCACGCATCGTAGGGCTTCTCTCGGCCTCCATTCAAGCTATATTTCCAGGTCCACTTCACTACAGGGCAATGCAACGCCTCAAAGCTTCCTTTCTCAGGGAAAACCCCTCATACGATCAGCCGGTCCCGATGACAGAGGAAGTCAGAGACGAACTCAGATGGTGGCTGGACAGCATGGAAGCATGGAACGGCCGAGCCATCTTCGGGAAAGCTCCCGACATGATATTAGAATCAGACGCCAGCCTCTGGGGATGGGGAGCGACGAGCGAAAATATATCGACAGGAGGCGCTTGGACATCCCAAGACCTCAACTTACATATAAACTGCCTAGAACTCCTAGCCGGGTCTTTCGCGATCCGAAGCCTAGCAAAGGACAAGTCGGACTGTTGCATCCTACTCCGGATGGACAACATTTCCGCAGTCCGTTACATCAACCGCCTAGGAGGAGCCCGCTCACGTCTCCTATCAGAAATAACAAAAGAAATTTTCGACTTTTGCCTACCCCGCAACATCTCCCTCACGGCGGAATACCTCCCAGGAGAGACAAACCTCACGGCGGATTGGTTCTCACGCCACTGGCGGGACACCAGCGACTGGAAACTAGATCCACAAATCTTCAGCTGCATTGCGGAACGCCTAGGTCCACTCCACTTGGACCTGTTTGCGTCCCGCAACAACAGACAAACGAAATTATACTTCAGCTGGCTCCCGGACCCGGAGAGCGCAGCAGTGGATGCATTCCTACAACCTTGGCCGATCACAGGAGCCTACGCCTTCCCTCCCTTCGCCATGATAGCGAGGACCATACACTACCTGAAGAATCAGCAAACCTCACTAGTACTCATCACTCCACTATGGAGGGGACAACCATGGTTCCCAGATCTCCTAGCTCTATCATGCCACGATCCCCTTCTACTACCTCATCATCAATACATTCTAACAGATCCAAAAGGCAACCCTCATCCACTAATCCTAGACAACTATCTCCAGCTGGTGGTTTGGACGCTTTCAGGGGCTCCTGGCAAGTCGGCGAACTATCGCAGGCTGCTAAAGAACTGCTATGGGACTCATGGGCACCCGGAACCAGAAGATGCTATCTATCCGCCTGGAATTCCTGGTCCACTTGGTGTCTGGAACGGAACTTCGATCCATTTACGGCCCCTGTTTCAGCCATTTTGAACTTCCTATCTCACCTTTTCTCATTAGGACGTTCTTACAGATCACTTAATGTAATTCGCTCAGCTATTTCAGCAGCCCACGTCCCCATACAAGGGATTCCAGTTGGCAAAGAACCACTTGTATGCCGACTCCTGAGAGGCATTCGATTACAACGTCCCCCAGGGCCCAAATACTCTCAATTCTGGGACGTCGATGTAATCCTCCGATTCCTGAAAGACTGGCCAACTAACGACAGACTCTCCCTCCGTCAATTATCAGCAAAACTCACAGTCTTGCTCTGCCTGGTCTCCTTCCGCAGAGTGTCAGACATACGAGCACTGGACATAGACGCTTTTTCAATCTCTCCAGAAGGAGTTACATTCCGGATATCTCGTCGCACTAAGACGGACTCCACATCTGTGTTTTATCCTTTCTTCCCTACAGAACCGCAACTCTGCGTTGTCTCCACACTACAACAGTACGTGGAAACCACCCTACCTCTTAGGTCTACACCATCAGGTCAACTCCTAGTATCATACGTCAGACCACATGTCCCCATCACTTCCACCACCCTAGCAAGATGGGTTCGATGGTTACTATCGCTAGCCGGTGTGGACACTACATTCGGAGCCCACTCAGTACGCGGAGCAGCAGCATCCTCAGCCTTCATGGCGGGTGCCTCCTTAACGGATATCCTACGCTCCGCTGATTGGTCCAGGGAATCGACATTCCGCACCTTCTATTTCCGTCCGAATTCCAGTGCTGCCATGTCTCTGATTCTACAGCGTTAAAAATGCAAAATATGAAGCCTCCTGTCATGTGATAAAATTGAAGATTATGCTAGCGCTAGTGTACTTATAATCTTAATTTTAATAATGACAGGAGGCGAGTATTTTCCCACCCTTCCCACCCGGGAGGAGGGGAACTACTCTATTCATACTCTAATCATACTTCTCTACATTTCTTCATTCTTCTGTTTTCTTCATACTCCTTGAATCTTATGTTCATAAGGTAGTCACTGTTGTCATTAGCCTATTTAACTACCAGTAGCCTATACACTGAATATACAAATTAAATTATTGCAATGTAATCCGATGGATCAATGTCATGACTACAAACAGTTTCAAGACCGGTGCCTAACCTTTCTCATATTCTCTTTCAGTTTAAGTGTGAAAGAATTTGGAACATCTACGGCATGACCATAACGATATTTCTCATCATATAAAGACCAAGCATCGGAAGTTCTCCGGTTCGTGCCTGTTTTTTCTTCCTAATCAACCCAAGAAGTTCATCATTCCCGTTGGATTCCATTACGGATGTTCGTTACAGACTTTATGACTATTTTCTTCCCTGTTCCGATGTTCGCTTCCGAAAGAGGGGGAGGAGCCTGTTGACTGAAATAATATACTCCCTATTTGCATTTTGATTGGTTAAAACGTTTATTCACTTTCTTTACTGCTATGGAGTTTTAGTAAAGAGAGTAAAGCAAAATACTCGCCTCCTGTCATTATTAAAATTAAGATTATAAGTACACTAGCGCTAGCATAATCTTCAATTATCATGTCTAAAGTCAGTGAACTAGATTATTAGCAGACGTTTTGTACCATTAATAATTAACCTAGTTTGTATTATTTAAAACGTTTACAAGTACCCAAATAAATGTGTGTCCTTAAATTTACTCTACACTTTAACCCCTTAAGGACCAAACATCTGGAATAAAAGGGAATCATGACATGTCACACATGTCATGTGTCCTTAATGGGTTAAACTCTGTAGAAGGGCATAATATTTAGGAGCAAAAACAAATGCACATAATTTTTTTTAAATAAAACCTAGGATATTTTTCAAAGCATATGCTAGAAAGACACATCTGAAAATAAATTTTTCTATTACATAAGAGCCTGATAATTAAAGAAAAACCACAAACACATAAAGCAAGTCAGCTGAAGTGTTTTATTTGTGAAGTGTGTGACCTTTGTTTCTTTTTATAAAAGTGCTCAATTGAAATCAGCACTTTTATAAAAGTTACATTTCCAAATCTGTCAATCAGACTGCCGATCCTGTTACTTGTTGGAAGTTAAGCTCTGTGGAGCTAAACTCGAGAATCAGGCAAGTGCCCAGAGCCCCGCCTGCAAAACTCCTCAATGAGTTTTAATACAGCACATGAGACGTTTGTGATAAGACAGCCACAGAAAGTCAGTGCTGGTGCAAAAGAAGAAGGTTTGCAGTAGCTGCAGATACTAAATATACTCTCAAAGAAAACATACAAAACAAATTATATCTATATTTTCTTTGAAGGGTATATCTACTAAATAGTTTTGTTTAATTTATTTTTTTAAACCCCTTAGTGACAATTGACATAACCGGTTACATCCGAAAAAAAACGGTCCTTAATGATACGTCCACGGGGAATTAGAGGTACCTGATACGTCCGTGGGGAATAAGAGTGCTGAAAGCGATCATGATGTACACCTATGTGTACACCTTCCATGTATATGAAGGAAGGGGTAGCCACCTTGATCCCCCAGGTTGCCCAGATATAGTAGGGACAAGCGGAATGAAAGTGTTTCTTTCATTTTAATTTCAGCTCATTTCTGGGTTGCTTGAGTGCCACAGCGGGGGACCATTAGTGGAGCCTATCATAAGAATGTAGGCAGGTCACTTCTGCTTCAGGATTCCATCAACCCTCAAAAAAAAAAAAAAAAAACAGAGAAAAGGTGCAGGGTGTGTTACAAGAGGGGAGTAAGAGCTGAGACCAGTTATTACTGCTCTGATTGCCCCTCTCAGCCCAGCCTATGTATTGGCCACTGTTTTAAAATTTTCCACAACCAGGCACACCCAGGCCGAATAAGTAGACCGGTTCTTGGGTGTGATTTTAGTCATCTGCCTGATTGTTTGGTTACCGAATCTTGGCTTTGTCTCCCGTTTATCCTGTCTTCTCTGATCCTTGACCTCGGCTTGTCCTATCATTGTTCCATTTCTCTTAACTCCTTTGACCTCGGCTTGTAACTTGACTATTCTCTGCTTGTATAGCCCGGTCATTCTAAAGACCGTTATTACAAGTTTCTCTCTCTGTGTTCTCTATCTTTGTGGTCTGTCTGTGTGTTTTGATATATATATATATATATATATATATATATATGCACACACCAACACACATAATACATGTGTATGTATGTGTATATATACACACACACACATATACATATACTACGTGTGTATATTATACGTGTGTGTATACACACACACATTTTTATTTCCTATATGTGTATAATATATTATAATTAAAGCATTTTATAATATATTACACATATACAATGGATATATATGATTTCATTATAAGTGTATTTTAAGATATATGGATATATCTCAAAGTACACTTATAATGAAATCATATATATGCATTATATATGTCTAATATATTATAAAATGCTTTAATTATTTAATAAATATTATACATGTACATGTATAATATATATATATATATATATATATATATATATATATATATATATATATATATATATATATTACTTTTTAGCAGCCTGGGGGACTGTCTGACAGCTCACACAGTCTCCCTGTTGGCAGACCTAGACTCCTATTGTGGCGATGCGATCATGGTGATCACATGGCCCTGGAGGTCAGGGGTGGCCAAAGCTGCTGTAGGGGGACTGCTGGCATCTTCGGCAATCCCCCCCGACTGTGACCGCAGCGGATTGCTGGTCCAGGTAAGTCCACGACTCCTATTTGCCGCGGTTGTACTAGGTACGTCTGCGGTCCTTAACGATCTTTTTTTGTCGGACATACGTTAAGGGGATATTAATGCACGTTAAGGGGATATACATAGAAATATATATATATATTTCATAATGAGCCCAGACAGTCCCCCCTAAGAAGAAGATCGATCGCTGGCGGGGGAACGGCGGCGATCAGTAAGTACATGGGGAGGAAGAGAGTGTAGGGGTTAATTCATTTATTTAATTATTTTTTAAGTAACTGAATTATTTTTTAACTTTAACTGTGTGCCTCGACCCCTCAACCCCATCAGGCAGGCGTACGATGCTCTGCCTCACTGCTGGTCTCCACGTGGAGGGATCACCCGGTGTTCTCCGGCGGCCACTGTCAAACTGAGGGGTATTGCAGTGATGCCTCAACATCGAGGCATCGCTGCAATACCATTAGAGCTACTGGAAGCGATATTTGATCTAATATTATAACTTTTAAAATGTATTGCTTTTAACACCCACTTTACTATGTTGCAATCTGTCTACTTGTGCACAGTGCCAGAAAATCATAATATGTATAACTACATATAGAAATAATGTATAGAAATAAAATCTGCTCAAAAATGCAACAGTGGGGATTCCACATTAAGCTGAAGAGGTTTGAAAGTACTTTGATTGATTACAATAAGCATACACTGGAGCATATACATTCAAAGAGCTGATAATCATTCTCCAATATCAAGTGTAACACAATTTATTTTATCTCTTTCCATTTTTTTTTTTTTTTTTTTAATTTAAATAAAATTAGAAAACTAGTATAATGTCTCTATATTGTCCTGCAGTCTATGCAGGTTAAAGTATATAGAGTATGTAAAATGATAAATCACACTCTATCACTACAGTCTAGAGGCTGCATCTTACTATGAACAATGAGATATTTGTGCTGTGTAAGAGACTTTGCTTTCTGTTCCATGGTGGTTAACACCAAAAGTAGTGAAGTTTATAGTATGCAATCCTCTATTGACCCCAAGACCAAGTAGCTTGTGTTGTTATAATACAATACATCTACACACTATATTTTGAAAATATATTTTATATTCAATTAACCTCTTGATGAATGACTGTTTTCTGAGTTTCTGTCATTTTGTGATTGAATCCTTTTTAGTTTTTTTGCTGTTTGTGTTTGTTACTTGGTAATTTTATGTTTTCTCATTAGATGCCTCCACACATATATATAAATCTTTAAAAGACCGCTTAGGTTTTATTTTGATATTATCTCTTTCTTTCTCTCTCTCTCTCTCTCTCTCTCCTTTTCTTTTCAACTGAACATTAAATAGGAAAACATATTAGAAATGGACTAAAAATGGAAAAATAAAATTCACAGTTTTAATAACTTTAACACAACTAGTGCAACTTTAATAATCTCAAAATAGATTCACTTATTAATCCTGACTGTAAAAAGGTGCCTTATATGCCTAGAATTTCAATTAATTTATTCAAGCTATAGCACAAATTATAGCACAAATGTGGCAAACAGTGAATTGTGGTTTTAAAATAAACCTTATCCAAATTAGGCATTCTGATATTTTAACTTTAATAGGAGTCATGAAATCTAAAATCTCTACACAAAAGTATTTTTTCGACTATCAGTATAGATTTAAATATCAGCATTTTGACAATTTTTATTTAACCATATTGTCACTAATTCAGCAAAACTCCTATGTATATTTTAGGTTTGTTTTTGTTTTTTTGGAATTTTCCACAATGTGTCATTTTCAAGGTCAATTGTCCAGATCATGTATGTCGCACTAATGTAAAGACCACTGATTTGTATTTTGCTGTGTATGGAAATAACCCACATGTGTATTGTTGCTCTCTTTGGGGGCAGTTTAGAGGGCCACATGTACTCTAATTTTGGCATGCCTCTTTACTTGCTTCTCAGATATGCTATTTGGTGGTGACACTATTTACACTGATCTGTCAAAAGATAACATTATGTTGGTCACCCTTGTGCTGCCATAACAGCTCTGATGACCTCTGAATGTGAAATGTGGTATCTGGCATTAAGACATTAGCAGCAGATCCTATTAGTCCTGCAACCTTTTTGAGGTGGGGCCTCCATGGATTAAATTTGTTGTTCTAGAACACCTCACAGATGCTCCATCAGATTGAAATCTGGGGAATATATAAGCCAAGGCAACATCTTGAACTCTTTGTCATGTTCCTGAAGTATAGTAGGGTGCATTATCCTGCTGAAAGAGGCTATTGTCATCAGGGAACACCATTGACATGAAGGGTAGGTGGCATGTGTCATAGAAATATCCACATGAATGCCAGGACTCAAGGTCTTCCAGCAGGTCATTGCTCATAGCATAGTGCTATCTCTGCTAGCCTGTTTTCTTCTCATAGTGTATCCTGCTGCCATATCTGCCATAGATAAACAACACACATGCACCTAGTCATCCACCTGATCTAAAAAAAAAACATGATTCATCAGACCAGGCAACCTTCTTGCATTGATCCATGGTCCAGTTCTGACACTCACCTCCCAATCAAAGGTACTTTCAGTGTTGGACAGGATTCATCATGAGCAATATAACCAGCCTGCAGCTATGCATCCCTGTACACAGCAAACTGCAATGCACTATGTGTTCTGACTCCTTTCTACCATGGACAACACCTGTTTTGCATATTTGTGTACACCTGATGCATCTAGTCAAGGGCTTCATTAGATGCACCAGGTGTGCTTGAGCTGAAATACTTGAAATACCTGAAATTGCTAGCAGTTTGTTGAGTGTCACATTTAACTGCATGTTAGATGACTTAGTCAAAATAATGATCCACAAAGTTAAGAGAATAGATCACTGCCCTTCACAAACAAGGAACTGGAAACATAAATATATGTTCCTAGAGACATTGTTGAAAGCATAGTTTGCAAGTTCAAAGTTGAAGGAACAGTGGTTATACTACCTGGACAGTGCAGAAAAAGGAAGCTATCAATGTCTGCAACCAGATTTCTGAGAAGGCAGGTTGGGAAAAATCCTCAAGTGGCAAAAGACTTGGTGGCAACAGGCACTGAGGTTTCAGTGAGCACCGTAAGGTGCATCCTAAAAACAGAAGGGTTTCATGCCAGAACTCCAAGACATTCACCACTGATCCAAACACACAAGAAAAGTTGGTGAATTAATTTCTGTTCTGTGGAGCGATGAAACAAAATTGGAACTTTTTGGCCCAATTGATCAATGGTATGTCTGGAGGAAGAAGAATGAAGCATATGCTGAAAAGAACACTTTGCCTACAGTTAAGCATGGTGATGGCTCAGTGATGCTTTGGGGTTGTTTTGCATCCTCTGGTACTGAAACCCTGCAGCATGTGGAAGGCAAGACAGATGCATTGAAGTATCAGGAAATCCTAGGAGAAAACATCATACAATCTTTGAGGAAGCTAAAGATTATGCATCATTGAACCTTACAACAAGACAACAATCAAAAGCATACTTCAAATTCCATCAAGGCTTGGTTGCAGAGCAAGTCCTGAAAAATTCTACAGTGGCTATCACAGTCACCTGACTTGAACCCCATAGAAAATCTCTGATGGGGTCTAAAGAAGGCATTGCAGCATGCAAACCCAATAATATTATTGAACTGGGTGACATTGTTCATGAGCAGTGGACTAAGATTCCTTGAGAACACTGCCAGAAGTTGGTGTATGGCTATGCATCTCATTTGCAACAGGTTATAACATCAAAAATGTGCTCTACTAAATACTAGAGACGCTTGCCATGAATGGGTTGTATAATTTTGACTGGAGCCCTGGACTCTACATTGATTGAAGGGGCTGGAGGATAATTTCTTTTTTTTTTATTTATTGTTTATTTTATTATAATTATTTTTGTTAAATACATGCTTCTCAAAGCAACTGCCCATTGCAAAAAAAAAAAAAAAAATCAGTATTCAGTAGTAGTATTAGCAACATCCCTGATTAGTGTTGTCGCGAACCCGAAATTTTCGGTTCGCGAACGGCGAACGCGAACTTCCGCAAATGTTCGCGAACCGGCGAACCGCGCGAACCGCAATTGACTTCAATGGGCAGGCGAATTTTAAAACCAACAGGGACTCTTTCTGGCCACAATAGTGATGGAAAAGTTGTTTCAAGGGGACTAACACCTGGACTGTGGCATGCCAGAGGGGGATCCATGGCAAAACTCCCATGGAAAATTGCACAGTTGATGCAGAGTCTGCTTTTAATCCATAAAGGGCAGAAATCACCTAACATTGACACCTGTCCTCAAAGCCCAGCCCTGATACACACTGACACAGAGCAGAATAGAGACTGTTCCCCCTACATAGGGTCACTTGGCAGATATGGATTGACACCTGTCCTCAAAACCCCTGATACACACTGACACAGAGCAGAATAGGGACTGTTCCCCCTACATAGGGTCACTTGGCAGATATGGATTGACACCTGTCCTCAAAACCCCTGATACACACTGACACAGAGCAGAATAGGGACTGTTCCCCCTACATAGGGTCACTTGGCAGATATGGATTGACACCTGTCCTCAAAACCCCTGATACACACTGACACAGAGCAGAATAGAGACTGTTCCCTGCCCACAGAGACCATGATACACACTGACACAGAGCAGAATAGAGACTGTTCACCGTCCACAGAGACCATGATACACACTGACACAGAGCAGAATAGGGACTGTTCCTCCTACATAGGGTCACTTGGCAGATATGGATTGACACCTGTCCTCAAAACCCCTGATACACACTGACACAGAGCAGAATAGGGACTGTTCCCCCTACATAGGGTCACTTGGCAGATATGGATTGACACCTGTCCTCAAAACCCCTGATACACACTGACACAGAGCAGAATAGAGACTGTTCCCTGTCCACAGAGACCATGATACACACTGACACAGAGCAGAATAGAGACTGTTCACCGTCCACAGAGACCATGATACACACTGACACAGAGCAGAATAGGGACTGTTCCCCCTACATAGGGTCACTTGGCAGATATGGATTGACACCTGTCCTCAAAACCCCTGATACACACTGACACAGAGCAGAATAGAGACTGTTCCCTGCCCACAGAGACCATGATACACACTGACACAGAGCAGAATAGAGACTGTTCACCGTCCACAGAGACCATGATACACACTGACACAGAGCAGAATAGGGACTGTTCCTCCTACATAGGGTCACTTGGCAGATATGGATTGACACCTGTCCTCAAAACCCCTGATACACACTGACACAGAGCAGAATAGGGACTGTTCCCCCTACATAGGGTCACTTGGCAGATATGGATTGACACCTGTCCTCAAAACCCCTGATACACACTGACACAGAGCAGAATAGAGACTGTTCCCTGTCCACAGAGACCATGATACACACTGACACAGAGCAGAATAGAGACTGTTCACCGTCCACAGAGACCATGATACACACTGACACAGAGCAGAATAGGGACTGTTCCCCCTACATAGGGTCACTTGGCAGATATGGATTGACACCTGTCCTCAAAACCCCTGATACACACTGACACAGAGCAGAATAGAGACTGTTCCCTGCCCACAGAGACCATGATACACACTGACACAGAGCAGAATAGAGACTGTTCACCGTCCACAGAGACCATGATACACACTGACACAGAGCAGAATAGGGACTGTTCCTCCTACATAGGGTCACTTGGCAGATATGGATTGACACCTGTCCTCAAAACCCCTGATACACACTGACACAGAGCAGAATAGGGACTGTTCCCCCTACATAGGGTCACTTGGCAGATATGGATTGACACCTGTCCTCAAAACCCCTGATACACACTGACACAGAGCAGAATAGAGACTGTTCCCTGTCCACAGAGACCATGATACACACTGACACAGAGCAGAATAGAGACTGTTCACCGTCCACAGAGACCATGATACACACTGACACAGAGCAGAATAGGGACTGTTCCCCCTACATAGGGTCACTTGGCAGATATGGATTGACACCTGTCCTCAAAACCCCTGATACACACTGACACAGAGCAGAATAGAGACTGTTCCCTGCCCACAGAGACCATGATACACACTGACACAGAGCAGAATAGAGACTGTTCACCGTCCACAGAGACCATGATACACACTGACACAGAGCAGAATAGGGACTGTTCCTCCTACATAGAGTCACTTGGCAGATATGGATTGACACCTGTCCTCAAAACCCCTGATACACACTGACACAGAGCAGAATAGGGACTGTTCCCCCTACATAGGGTCACTTGGCAGATATGGATTGACACCTGTCCTCAAAACCCCTGATACACACTGACACAGAGCAGAATAGAGACTGTTCCCTGTCCACAGAGACCATGATACACACTGACACAGAGCAGAATAGAGACTGTTCACCGTCCACAGAGACCATGATACACACTGACACAGAGCAGAATAGGGACTGTTCCCCCTACATAGGGTCACTTGGCAGATATGGATTGACACCTGTCCTCAAAACCCCTGATACACACTGACACAGAGCAGAATAGAGACTGTTCCCTGTCCACAGAGACCATGATACACACTGACACAGAGCAGAATAGGGACTGTTACCCCTACATAGGGTCACTTGGCAGATATGGATTGACAAATCCCTGACAAACAGCTACCACATGCAAGGAAGGCAGCAGGGGCGCAAATGACCCACTCCCGACGCGGGAAGGTAGTGACGACAAATAACAATACAGGACTCTTTAGAGGCCCTGTAATTGTAATCAGTGCACTTGAAATCCTTTAACTTTGATCAATTGGAGGGAAGTCTGGTGCAGAGCCACTGACCCATGCGCAGGGCCAGCCTTAGGCCTTTGGGCGCCCTGTGCAAGAAATCTTCACCCTGTCACACCCATGTGCAAGAAATCTTCACCCTGTCATAGGGTCACTTGGCAGATATGGATTGACAAATCCCTGACAAACAGCTACCACATGCAAGGAAGGCAGCAGGGGCGCAAATGACCCACTCCCGACGCGGGAAGGTAGTGACGACAAATAACAATACAGGACTCTTTAGAGGCCCTGTAATTGTAATCAGTCCACTTGAAATCCTTTAACTTTGATCAATTGGAGGGAAGTCTGGTGCAGAGCCACTGACCCATGCGCAGGGCCAGCCTTAGGCCTTTGGGCGCCCTGTGCAAGAAATCTTCAACCTGTCACACCAATGTGCAATAAATCTTCACCCTGTCACACACACACACAAACACAGGCAGACAGCCATACACACGCACACACATAACTGCGACTGACTAGGTTTGTCACCTCCTCAAAAGGACGCATGAGCCTACAGGCATTGCGCATGAGCGTCCAGTAACGTGGCAAAAAAATTCCCAGCTCCCCAGAGGCTGTCCTAGCACCCCGGTCATACAAATATTCATTAACAGCTTTTTCTTGTTGGAGCAGGCGGTCGAACATTAGGAGTGTTGAATTCCAACGTGTAGGGCTGTCGCAAATCAAGCGCCTCACTGGCATGTTGTTTCGCCGCTGGATATCGGCAAAGTGAGCCATGGCCGTGTAGGAACGCCTGAAATGGCCACACACCTTCCTGGCCTGCTTCAGGACGTCCTGTAAGCCTGTGTACTTATGCACAAAGCGTTGTACGATCAGATTACACACATGTGTCATGCACGGCACATGTGTCAACTTGCCCAACTTCAATGCCGCTATCAAATTTTTTCCGTTGTCACACACCACTTTGCCGATATCCAGTTGCTGCGGAGTCAGCCACTTTTCCACCTGTGCATTCAGGGCGGACAGGAGTGCTTGTCCGGTGTGACTCTCTGCTTTTAAGCAAGTCAAACCCAAGACGGCGTGACACTGCCGTATCCGGGATGTGGAATAGTACCTGGGGAGCTAGGGGGGTGCCGTTGATGTGGAGCAAGAAGCAGCGGCACAAGAGGACTCAGACGAGGAGGTTATGGAAGAGGATGGAGTAGGAGGAGTAGAGGAGGTGGCAGCAGGACTGCCTGCAATTCGTGGCGGTGTCACCAACTCCTCTGCAATGCCACGCATTCCTTGCTTGTCAGCCGTCAGCAGGTTTACCCAATGCGCAGTGTAGGTGATATACCTGCCCTGACCATGCTTTGCAGACCAGGTATCAGTGGTCAGATGGACCCTTGCCCCAACACTGTGTGCCAGACATGCCATGACTTCCTTTTGCACAATCGAGTACAAGTTGGGGATTGCCTTTTGTGAAAAGAAATTCCGGCCAGGTACCTTCCACTGCGGTGTCCCAATAGCTACAAATTTTTTGAACGCCTCAGACTCAACCAGATTGTATGGTAAAAGCTGGCGGGCTAATAGTTCGGACAAGCCAGCTGTCAGACGCTGGGCAAGGGGGTGACTTGGTGACATTGGCTTCTTACGCTCAAACATGTCCTTGACAGAAACACATGACTGTGGTCAGATGAGCGGGAACTGCTCAAGGCGGGAGACGGAGTGGCGGATGGTTGAGAGGGGGCAAGAAGGACAGCAGTGGTTGACGTGGCTGAAGATGCTGGACCAGGAGGAGGATGGCGGCTTAGAGTAGGCGTCCTGCTTGTACTCATGTGTTGATCCCATAGGCGTTTGTGATGTGAGATCATGTGCCTACGCAAAGCAGTTGTACCTAGGTGGGTGTTGGACCTCCCACGACTCAGTTTCCTTTGGCACAGGTTGCAAATGGCATCGCTGTTGTCCGAGGCAGACACACTAAAAAAAAGCCACACTGCTGAGCTCTGCAATGACGGCATTCTGGTGGTGGACACAGCATTCGTTGATTGGCGTGCTGTCGGGCTGACCCCGGGTGCCGATGCATGCTGTCTGACTGTGCCACTAGCTCCTTGCAATGACCCCCCCCTGCTTCCAACTCGTCTCCTCCTCCTCCTCTCTGTCTCCCCATCTGAACTTTCGCCCTGTTCTTCTTCTTGCCGAGCGGGCACCCACGTGACATCCATGGACGCATCGTCATCATCAACCGCTTCGCTTGTATCTGACAACTCAGAAAAGGAAGCAGCAGCGGGTACAACATCATCATCATCACACCGTACCTCCATGTGTTTAATGCTGCCTGCCTGAGACATATCCCTGTTATCTACATCCTCTAGCAATAATGGTTGCGCATCACTCATTTCTTCAAACGGGTGTGTGAATAACTCCTCTGACATACCAAGTAAAGCGGCTCTGGTGCTTGTTTTGGTGGTGGCGGCAGGCGGGTGAGTGCTATCTTGATAGGTGCCTGAAGCTAAGCTGGAGGAGGATGGTGCGTCAAGGTTCCGAGCGGAGGCTGTACAAGATTGGGTGTCCTGTGTTAGCCAGTCAACTATGTCCTCAGAACTTTTGAAGTTCATGGTACGTGGCTTCTGAAAACTGGGCATTATTCTAGGGCAAAAGGGAATCACAGCACCACGACCACGACGGCCCCTGCGGGGTGGCCTGCCTCTGGCTGTCATTTTTTTGGGGATTAGTGGTACTATGCGTGCAAGCTACTGTGAGACCAGATATGATTGGCAATGTGAACTGTAACAGTTCTGCAGAGCACACACTGTAGGCCTGAGACACCCGCTTGAAGACAAGTAACTGCTATTCAATCTATAACAGTGAAAAATAAATTTTGGTTTTAAAAGCACGCTATAGAGACACCAGATATGATTGGCAATGTGCACTGGGACAGTTCTGCAGAGCACACGCTGAAGGAAGGACTGACAGAGCCGCTTGAAGACAAGTAACTGCTATTCAATCTATAACAGTGAAAAAAAAATTTTGGTTTTAAAATCACGCTATAGAGACACCAAATATGATTGGCAACTGTTAAAGCACGCTGGAACAGGTCTACAGAGCACACGCTGAAGTAGGCCTGACACCCAGACGCTTGCAGACAACTAACTGATCTTCTATTACAGTGAAAAAAAATGGTTTCTTTAAAATCTAAAGCTTAAGCTATTGTTAAAACAGATATGAGTGGTGGCACTGACTGTGCAAATGGGCAAGGCATCCAACCTGACACAGAAGCTGGCAGGCAGGCAACTGCTCTTCTATTACAGTGAAAACAAAATATTTATTTTAAATCTAAAGCTTAACCAATTGTTAAAACAGATATGAGTGGTGGCACTGGGCTAGTGGGCACAGTATCCAATGTGAACCTCACACAGAAGCTGGCAGGCAGGCAACTGCTCTTCTTTTACAGTGTAAAGAAAATTTTGGTTGTAAAAGCACGCTATAGAGACACAAGATATGAGTGGCAACTGTCAAAGCACGCTGGCACAGGTCTGCAGAGCACACGCTGAAGTAGGCCTGAAACACAGACGCTTGCAGACAACTAACTGCTCTTCTATTACAGTGAAAAAAAAATATTTATTTTAAATCTAAAGCTTAACCAATTGTTAAAACAGATATGAGTGGTGGCACTGGGCTAGTGGGCACAGTATCCAATGTGAAACTCACACAGAAGCTGGCAGGCAGGCAACTGCTCTTCTATTACAGTGGAAACAAAATTTTGGTTGTAAAAGCACGCTATAGAGACACCAGATATGAGTGGCAACTGTCAAAGCACGCTGGCAGGGTTGTGCAGAGCACACGCTGAAGGAAGGCCTGACAGAGCCGCTTGAAGGACACTGACTGTCTGCTATTTGCTTACACTGGAAACCTTTTTTCTTTGTAAAAGCACGCTAAAGAGACACCAGATATGAGTGGCAACTGTCAAAGCACGCTGGCACAGGTCTGCAGAGCACACGCTGAAGTAGGCCTGAAACACAGACACTTGCAGACAACTAACTGCTCTTCTATTACAGTGAAAAAAAAATATTTATTTTAAATCTAAAGCTTAACCAATTGTTAAAACAGATATGAGTGGTGGCACTGGGCTAGTGGGCACAGTATCCAATGTGAACCTCACACAGAAGCTGGCAGGCAGGCAACTGCTCTTCTATTACAGTGGAAACAAAATTTTGGTTGTAAAAGCACGCTATAGAGACACAAGATATGAGTGGCAACTGTCAAAGTACGCTGGCAGGGTTGTGCAGGGCACACGCTGAAGGAAGGCCTGACAGAGCCGCTTGAAGGACACTGACTGTCTGCTATTAGCTTACACTGGAAACCTTTTTTCTTTGTAAAAGCACGCTAAAGAGACACCAGATATGAGTGGCAACTGTCAAAGCATGCTGGCACAGGTCTGCAGAGTACACGCTGAAGTAGGCCTGAAACACAGACGCTTGCAGACAACTAACTGCTCTTCTATTACAGTGAAAAAAAAATATTTATTTTAAATCTAAAGCTTAACCAATTGTTAAAACAGATATGAGTGGTGGCACTGGGCTAGTGGGCACAGTATCCAATGTGAACCTCACACAGAAGCTGGCAGGCAGGCGACTGCTCTTCTATTACAGTGGAAACAAAATTTTGGCTGTAAAAGCACGCTATAGAGACACAAGATATGAGTAGCAACTGTCAAAGCACGCTGGCAGGGTTGTGCAGGGCACACGCTGAAGGAAGGCCTGACAGAGCCGCTTGAAGGACACTGACTGTCTGCTATTAGCTTACACTAGAAACCTTTTTTCTTTGTAAAAGCACGCTAAAGAGACACCAGATATGATTGGCAACTGTCAAAGCACGCTGGCACAGGTCTGCAGAGCACACGCTGAAGTAGGCCTGACACCCAGAAGCTTGCAGACAACTAACTGATCTTCTATTACAGTGAAAAAAAATGATTTCTTTAAAATCTAAAGCTTAAGCTATTGTTAAAACAGATATGAGTGGTGGCACTGACTGTGCAAATGGGCAAGGCATCCAACCTGACACAGAAGCTGGCAGGCAGGCAACTGCTCTTCTATTACAGTGAAAAAAAAATATTTATTTTAAATCTAAAGCTGAAGCTATTGTTAAAACAGATATGAGTGGTGGCACTGGGCTAGTGGGCACAGTATCCAATGTGAACCTCACACAGAAGCTGGCTGGCAGGCAACTGCTCTTCTATTACAGTGAAAAAAAAAATATTTATTTGAAATCTAAAGCTTAACCAATTGTTAAAACAGATATGAGTGGTGGCACTGGGCTAGTGGGCACAGTATCCAATGTGAACCTCACACAGAAGCTGGCAGGCAGGCAACTGCTCTTCTATTACAGTGAAAAAATGATTTATTTAAAATCTAAAGCTTAACCAATTGTTAAAACAGATATGAGTGGTGGCACTGACTGTGCAAATGGGCAAGGCATCCAACCTCACACAGAAGCTGGCAGGCAGGCAACTGCTCTTCTATTACAGTGAAAAAAATGATTTATTTAAAATCTAAAGCTTAACCAATTGTTAAAACAGATATGAGTGGTGGCACTGACTGTGCAAATGG
This sequence comes from Pelobates fuscus, assembly GCF_036172605.1. Taxonomy (NCBI): domain Eukaryota; kingdom Metazoa; phylum Chordata; class Amphibia; order Anura; family Pelobatidae; genus Pelobates; species Pelobates fuscus. Next base: position 332,404,748 of record NC_086319.1, read on the forward strand.
GCAAGGCATCCAACCTGACACAGAAGCTGGCAGGCAGGCAACTGCTCTTCTATTACAGTGAAAAAAAAATATTTATTTTAAATCTAAAGCTTAACCAATTGTTAAAACAGATATGAGTGGTGGCACTGGGCTAGTGGGCACAGTATCCAATGTGAACCTCCCACAGAAGCTGGCAGGCAGGCAACTGCTCTTCTATTACAGTGAAAAAATGATTTATTTAAAATCTAAAGCTTAACCAATTGTTAAAACAGATATGAGTGGTGGCACTGACTGTGCAAATGGGCAAGGCATCCAACCTGACACAGAAGCTGGCAGGCAGGCAACTGCTCTTCTATTACAGTGAAAAAAATGATTTATTTAAAATCTAAAGCTTAACCAATTGTTAAAACAGATATGAGTGGTGGCACTGACTGTGCAAATGGGCAAGGCATCCAACCTGACACAGAAGCTGGCAGGCAGGCAACTGCTCTTCTATTACAGTGAAAAAAAAATATTTATTTTAAATCTAAAGCTTAACCAATTGTTAAAACAGATATGAGTGGTGGCACTGGGCTAGTGGGCACAGTATCCAATGTGAACCTCACACAGAAGCTGGCAGGCATGCAACTGCTCTTCTATTACAGTGAAAAAATGATTTATTTAAAATCTAAAGCTTAACCAATTGTTAAAACAGATATGAGTGGTGGCACTGACTGTGCAAATGGGCAAGGCATCCAACCTCACACAGAAGCTGGCAGGCAGGCAACTGCTCTTCTATTACAGTGAAAAACATTATTTATTTAAAATCTAAAGCTTAACCAATTGTTAAAACAGATATGAGTGGTGGCACTGACTGTGCAAATGGGCAAGGCATCCAACCTGACACAGAAGCTGGCAGGCAGGCAACTGCTCTTCTATTACAGTGAAAAAAAAAATATTTATTTTAAATCTAAAGCTTAACCAATTGTTAAAACAGATATGAGTGGTGGCACTGACTGTGCAAATGGGCAAGGCATCCAACCTCACACAGAAGCTGGCAGGCAGGCAACTGCTCTTCTATTACAGTGAAAAAAAATATTTATTTTAAATGTAAAGCTTAACCTATTGTTAAAACAGATATGAGTGGTGGCACTGGGCAAATAGGCACAGTATCCAATGTGAACCTCACACAGAAGCTGGCAGGCAGGCACCTGCAATTACATTACACAGGAAAAAAAAAAAGCAGCCTGATGTTCTAGCCCTAAAAAGGGCTTTTTGGGGTGCTGTCCTTACAGCAGAGATCAGATGAGTCCTTCAGGATTGTAGTGGACACTGAATACCCTAGCCTAGCTATCAATTTCCCTATCTAATCAGCAGCAGCTAAACTTTCCCTCCTCTCACTAAGCATGCATCTTCCGAATGAATCGAAAATGGATGCTGGGAGGGAGGTTGGAGGATGTGGAAGGGAGGGAGTGCTGCTGATTGGCTGGAATGTGTCTGCTGACCGAGAGGCACAGGGTCAAAGTTTGCCCAATGATGACGAATAGGGGGCGGATCGAACTGCGCATGTGTCCGCCCGCCGCGGCGAACGCGAACACGCTAATTTCGCCGGGAACTGTTCGCCGGCGGACAGTTCGGTACATCACTATCCCTGATCCTATTTGAGGTCTACTGATCTACTTATCTTGTGTATATCTGAAAAATCACACACACCTTCATGCTATCTTATTACCTATCTTAAATACATTCTGCCTTAGATTCTGTCTTTTTCTCTCTCTGTCAATTTTTAGATTATGCTTTGCAAAGACTGTCACAGTCTCCATGTAACTGTAGATCAGTCTCTCTGGGGGTATTTACAAAACACTACATTGTAGCACATCAAAGGCTAAATTTGAACATTTTGGAGAGATGTTACTTATAAGGAAACATTGTCCAATTTAGCAATAGTCAAAACTCAAAATTAAATTCTGTAGTTGAATTTACTCAAAGGTATTGCTGGGGGGGTTGACTTTTGGGACTGTAGTCTGGATGTGGCCCCAGATCTCTACAGTTGAGGGAAGGGACTGGTCACTGGAATTTATGACTAGGGCACCATAGCATTAGGAATATATGTATGTATATATATATATATATATATATATATATATATATATATATATGTGTGAGTGTATTTCTAACAGTGTTCCATTAAGTGCAGTGTAAAAAAGTTTTACATGGACATCTTAGGACCTAATAAATAAAAGAGGCATCTCTTAAATTTTTTGCACCTTAAAGCATAAAGATCCAACAATAGTGATGTCCCAAACGGTTCGCAGGCGAATAGTTCCTGGCGAACATAGCGTGTTCACGTTCGCCACGGACGGCGAACATATGCGATGTTTGGTCCGCCCCTATTCGTCATCATTGAGTAAACTTTGACCCTGTACCTCACAGTCAGCAGTCACATTCCAGCCAATCAGCAGCAGACCCTCCCTTCCTGTGTTTATTATACATTATCCCCCCCATAGCCAGTAACCTGTGTTTATTATACATTATCCCCCATAGCCAGTAACCTGTGTTTATTATACATTATCCCTCCCATAGCCAGTAACCTGTGTTTATTATACATTATCCTCCCATAGCCAGCAACCTGTGCTTATTATTCATTATCCCCCCCATAGCCAGTATTATACATTATCCTCCCATAGCCAGTAACCTGTGGGTATGAGTATATAGCAGTACATTGTTGTGAAAGATGGCTGTCATGTTTAGGGTGTAGCTTGCACGTTATCAACTGTGTATTTATATCAGCAGCTCCACCACTAGTTATAAATCAAGTGTGAGTCGCCCCATGAGATGAGACTAGTGAATAACATAATACATGAACGGTTAAGGTTAAGGCATGTAAGGAACTATGACAATAAACTCTTTGGGAGGTGAAATAATGACATGTTTAAACGCTTGCTACTTTACGATTAGTTAATGTGCAGAGAGCAGTTCATGTGATCAAAGGCATGGTGTGGAGGATCGGCTATAGTGGGACATGCTTGGCAGGCTGCTGTTTACAGCTTGTTCTCATCCGATCCCTTCTGGGCGCCAGGTGCAGACCCTGGGAGTCCCTGATACCTGGAACAACAAAGGCAAGTCTCTGGCTGAGTGCCGGGTTCGCGGCTTGAGGTGGTGTAAGCTTGTTTTGTCGGGTGGTCGTATCTGTCCTGGTGGTGCTACACGTCCGGTGCGGGATGTTGGTGGCTTAAGGTGGAGGCGAGTGCTTGGCAGGCTCTGTCGACGCCTTTTGTGTTGGAGAATTTTAATGGGGACTGCTTCGCTTAGCTGTGGTGGAGCTTGTTGGGGCTGTGGTGGAGCTTGTTGGGGCTTCCTGCTTGTTATTTGCTTCCAAAATTGATTAAAGAGTCTGTCCAGCTTATACTCAATATTCTGTCATTCTTTGCTGGTACCAGGAGGACACGCAGCTGCTGCCATATTGGGAGAGTCGCAGATGAGTATGTCAGCCTGGGCGGCTGTGCTCTGTGCATCCATTAGCTCCAGTCAGCCTCTCAGGGGTGGATCGGGATAACCCCCACTGGTCCGAGTGGGGGGTAACAGAGCTCCTGCTGGGAAGTAGCTGCTCCTGGGCATCCCAAGATCGGGAGATCGACCGCCTCTCCCGCCCAGTGAGCACCAGGCCACACTTGCCACGCGGAGGTAAGTAAGACTCTGTCTAGTTGCTGACCGCTATTAAGCATGTCGGGTGGGTCAGGTAGGAGCAACATTGCTGGGTCATCCCCTTCTGGGGTGAAATTCGCTTGTTGATAGCTGCTTAAAGTGAGATATTGAGGGAGCTCACACAAAGTGCATCTTTCCTCCATGACAGCTAGGCCCCGCCCCCCGGAAGCTGCATTCTTAGTGAGAGGAGGGACAGTGTAGCTGCTGCTGATTTAATAGGGAAATCGATAGCTAGGCTAGTGTATTCAGTGTCCACTACAGTCCTGAAGGACTCATCTGATCTCTGCTGTAAGGACAGCACCACAAAAAGCCCTTTTTAGGGCTAGAACATCAGTCTTTTTTCTTTTTTTGCTGTGTAATCTAATTGCAGTTGTCTGCCTGCCAGCGTGTGTGTCAGGCTCACAGCGTATACTGTGCCCACTTGCCCAGTGCCACCACTCATATCTGGTGTCACAATAGCTTGCATTTTAAAAAAAAAACTTTTTTGACTGTAATATAATAGCAGTCAGTTTCCTTCACACGTGTGCGTTTCAGGGCCTGCCAGGGCACAGTGTCACACCAGTGCAACTCATATCTGGTGTAACAGTAGTGTACATTAAAAAAAAACTAGAAATTTGACTGTGAAATAATAGCAGTCAGTTTCCTTCACACGTATGTGTTTCAGGGCCTGCCAGGGCACAGTGTCACACCAGTGCAACTCATATCTGGTGTAACAGTAGTGTACATTTAAAAAAAATAAAAAATACAGGGGGCTTGTTGTCACCTTTCGGGGACCCTTGGTGTTGTACGTGGCTTGGTGGAGGAAGAGACTTTCAATGACATCAGTGAGGACAAGGAACGGGACATGGCTAGCTTGGTATCCAACCTTGTGCAAATGGGGAGTTTGCGGTTGTGCAAATGGACTGTTTGCGGTTGTTTGCGGTGCGTTAAACGGGGAGTTTGGTCTGTCACTGTGAAGCGGGCGTAACCCTTACACTACCTGATCGATACAACATCATACCTGATCGATACAACATCATACCTTAAAGCATGTTATTCCAAACAATTTAGGAATCTTAGGTGATTTATGCCCTTTATGGATTAAAACCAGACTCTGCATCAACTATGTAATTTTCCATGGGAGTTTTGCCATGGATCCCCCTCCAGCATGCCACAGTCTAGGTGTTAGTCCCCTTGAAACAACTTTTCCATCACTATTGTGGCCAGAAAGAGTCCCTGTGGGTTTTAAAATTCACCTGCCTATTGAAGTCTATGGCGGTTCGCCCGTTCGCGAACATTTGCGGAAGTTCGCGTTCGCCGTTCGCAAACGGAAAATTTTATGTTCGCGACATCACTATCCAACAATAGAGTACTCACGATAAAAAGCAATACCTTGAATTACATGTGCATAGATAAAGCATTTGTGGTTTAGAGAATATATATCACTATATGCTGTAGTTGTTACTTTACACTATGTTTACTTTATGTGTCATATTACGTTTCCAATCTATACAGGTAACACCACAGAAAAACAAAAACAAAAACCACATTTGTGCCTCTATAGCATATGGAGTTATTGATCATTTAAAATATATATTTTTTTTTACTTAACAAGATCCACATTTTTTTTCATGTGTGATGATTGTATTTATTATACGCATAATTTAATATGTTAAATAATAGGAGCAACAGTGCTCGACGCTGTGTTGTTGGGTGCAGTATGTTTATTGGCTGAAGAGTCATGTTCTGCTAATAACTACCACAGCATGCCCTAAATTATAACCTCATATCTTGATTTGATAACTGTGTTAAACTACTCATTTAAAGTAAGTATTTAATTGCTAGTTAATACTTTTTTTCTCTCTGAATTGAATCATTAACATATCTGCCTTCACTCTTCAATGTACCAAGAGGCAGCAGTCCTTTTTTTAGTCATTAAAGCATAATATAGGAAAGCTTCAATCTATCTTCTCTCTCTTTCTTTCTGTCTGTCTAAAAAAAATGTAGGGATATTTTTTATTAAGTGTTCTTGCATAGCAAGACCACTTAATGTTATCTCACATATATATTATTATTATTAAGTGTTCTTGCATAGCAAGCCCACTTAATGTTATCTCACATATATATTATTAAGTGTTCTTGCAGAGCAAGACCACTTAATGATATCTCACATATATATATTATTATTATTATTATTATTATTATTATTATCATTATTATTATTATAGCCAAATTTGCCACCCTAACTCCTCCCACAGTTTTTACACTATGCATAGCAAGACCACTTAATGTTATCTCACATATATATTATTAATATTAAGTGTTCTTGCATAGCAAGACCACTTAATGTTATCTCACATATATATTATTATGTGTTCTTGCATAGCAAGACCACTTAATGTTATCTCACATATACATTATTCTTATTCTTATTATAGCCAAATTTACCACCCTAACTCCTCCCACATTTTTTACACTACATAGGCAGAAATATACCGAAACGTGTGGATTGTTCCCGATCGGATTGCTATTACTTTGTGAAACGTTTCGCTGAATGGTTCACGGAATATCGTCGTTCTTGTAGCGAAATTAGTCCCATAGGAATGAATGGCAAAATGTTCAAAACTAGAGTGGGAGCTGGCAAAAGCTGAAAAATCAGGACATGATTTCTAAACTGCCACCACTCCCTCATTTTCAATCCCACCTACACAAATTGTATATTAAAATCTTCAGCTATCCCTGCTGCCACTAAAAAGGCATAGCCCTGATAGTTTTCACAATATGACCATTTGTTTGCAACTCACGCCGTCGATTGACATTCATTGAAACTCCACTCTAGCCAGCTCAAACTTGAAGGTCAATTTCTAAACTGCAACCGTGCCTTCATTTGTAATACTTCAGAAACATACTATGCATCAAAATGTAGGTCTGGGTCTTGTGATTCTCACAATATAGAGCTCTTCGCTGTAGGATGTATAGTATTTAAAATACGACCGTTTGAAGATGGCAACCGCCAAAATACTTTGACCTATGCCAGGCTGGAGCAGCAAATGATGTCATAGACAGGGCCTTTTGTACACCTGCTAATGTTTTTATAAATGTATGTTTTAATGTAACTGTGAAGCACTTTGGGCAACAACGTTGCAAATAAATGTGCTATATAAATAAATAATAAGTTACTCCGCCCACTCCAGTTATAGACTACTGGTGGAGGCAAGAACACTTCACACAATTTCCCCAGAAATTGTAGCTTTTCTAGTTATTATTCTTATTCTTATTATAGCCAAATTTGCCACCCTAACTCCTTCCACAGTTTTTATACTACATAGACAGTAATATACCGAAACGTGCGGATTGTTCCCGATCAGATTGCTATTACTTTGTGGAACGTTTCGCCGAATGGTTCACGGAATATCGTCGTTCTTGTTCTTGTGGTTCTTGAGGCCTTACAAGAATTCATCATATACCTTAACATCAGCGATTATGGAATTAACTTAACCAGCTCCCATAGTGAATCCAATATCATTTTTTAGATCTTGATATTTGTATCCAGGATGCAATGATAGTTACTAAGAATCATTTTAAACCAGTGGATGCCAATAGTTACATTGACATCAACAGTAAGCTCGATTGAGCAGGGTCTTCTTCAACCTATTGTTCCTGTACGTTTACTTGTAATTGTCCTATTTATAGTTAAATCCCCTCTCATAATATTGTAAAGCGCTACGGAATCTGTTGGTTATTATATTAATAATAATTATAATAATAATAATAATAATAACAGTTGTCACCATAAACCCTGGCTCCATAACGCCCATTTTTTTATATATTTTTTTTATATTAAATTATGTTCCATACCTAAAAATTTGGTGTTAAACGAAAGCCCTGTTTCCCCTGAATAAAATGATATATAATAAGGGGGGGTGCATTTAATATGAAAGAGGTGAATTACGGTTGGACAGACATATAGCGCAAATGCCAGGTTTTGTTTACGTTTTGTTCTGTTCACAACGTGTACATTTGGCACAGTCCTTAACCCCTTAAGGACTGGACTTTTTTTGCGATGTTGTACATTTGCGACCAGGCCTCTTTTTACACTTTTGTGGTGTTTGTGTTTAGCTGTAATTTTCCGCTCTCTCATTTACTGTTCCCATACAAATTATATATTGTTTTTTTCAGGACAAAAGGGGCTTTCTTTACATACCATTATTTATATAATCTCATGTAATTTAGTTTAAAAAAAATGAAAAAATATGATAAAAAATTGAAAAAAAAACGTGTTTTTTTACTTTTACTTGGAAAATCTTTTACTCATCTACAAAAGCGAATGAAAAAAACTGCTAAATAGATTCAAAATGTTGTCCTGAGTTTAAAAATACCCAGTGTTTACATGATTTTTTGCTTTTTTTTTTGCAAGTTATAGGGCTATAGGTACAAGTAGGATATGGCGGTTTCAAAACATACATTTTAAAAATGTATCACTCGTGACATTGTAACACTATTATTTGACATAAATCTCTGGAAAACACTCCACATGTATATATATTTTTTAAAGTAGACAACCCAGGGTATTCATCTAAGTATATTTTGACACTTTCTTTTTTTTTTATGTAATTTCTTTTTATTAGGTTTTACATATATAATGAACAGTTTCACATTTCGGTATTAATATATATAATAAAGGTGTAGCAGTGTACAATCAAGATTCTTAGATGTGAGAATAGTACAAAAAGTTTTGCAATGTAACATACTGGTGATGTGTTACAGTTTCCTACAGTTGTCAATGAACGTACAGAATAAAACTGTCATCAACATAACAAGGCAGTTCCAATCGACATGTGTATATGTGTGATTTCTGGGGGGGGGGGGGGGGGGGGAGCGCAGTTAAGCTATTCTTGATCAATCGGAACCCAGGAATGAGCCATTTTTCACTACTGGCTGTATTCTGTGATTGGATTACTTTACATTAAGTTTAGTGTAATTAACTGGGGTTCCTTAGATAGGAGTTCCATGGGTCCCAAATTGTGTAGTAGGTTAGGTATTTGTCTAGTGCTGACAATCTCAGTTCCTCCATTTTATGAATGTGTTCAATTTTTTGAAACCACTCCCGTCTCGAGGGTCTAACATCAGTTTTCCATAGCCCTGCTATTACCAGTTTGGCCGCGGTTAAAAGGTAGAGTATTATTGAGTTTTTAAATTGTTTCAAGGATAGTGGGGTGTGGAAGAAAAGGAGTGCCTCTGGAGTGAGTGGTAGTGGGGTTTTGCTTACTAGATCTGTGATTCTTTGTACTTCTTTCCAGAATCCCTTTATTCTGCTACAATCCCACCATAAGTGGCGGTACGTGCCTAGTGCCTTCATACATCTCCAGCAGGTTGTTGGTGCATTGGCATCGTATTTGTTGACGTCTATTGGGGTGGTGTACCACTGGGATAGAAATTTATAATTAATTTCTTGGATTGTTACGCTGGGGTGGGCTTTTAACATTTTCATAAAGATCCCCCTCCAAGTCTTTTCCTCCACTGGGGAGGGAAACCATGAGTTGTTTCTGATTGTGTACCAAGGGAGTGCGCCATTTGTGTTATCTTGTAGTAGCTTGTAACATATGGAAATAGTTTTAGTTTTTGGCGGGCGTGTGAACAGTTTCTCAAATCTAGAGGTCTCTCTGGGTTGCCAGTGTAACAAGCCTTCCTTGGATAGGAAGTGAGTGAGTTGGTGATATTGGAACGATTGTGACAGCGTAGGCTTGTGTACTCCAGTAATGTCAGTTAGTGATAGGAGTCCTTCTGGTGTGATTATATCTTTTAACATAACTTCCCTGTTTGCTGGTCTGAGTTGGAGTTTATTTAATAGAGTGTTATTCTTGCCTGGGGGGAATCTGTGATTGTGGGATATTGGGAAGAGGGGAGAAGGTGTCGGGACAAAGTCTTCGTTCGTGCAAATGTTTTTCCAGACTTGAAGGGTGGTTGAAATGGTTGGTAGGTCTTTTGTTGGGGTCTCTTTGTCTATGGGTAGAGACCATGGGAGTGATCGTAATGGAGTTTGCACTTGTGCTTGTTCAATGTGCACCCAGGCCTTCCTAGATTTCCCCTCTCGTGACCACTCCAAAATCCTTCCCAGGTGTATTGCTTTGTGGTATCTGTGTATATTGGGGCATCCCAGCCCACCTCCTTCTTTAGGTTTGGTCAGTAGGTTGAAGGCAATTCTCGGCCGTTTGTGGGCCCATATGAATTTGGTGAGCATCGATTGTATATTTCTGAAGAATATCCCTGGGATGTGTATAGGGATGGTGTTCAGGAGGTAAAGGATGCGTGGGAGGACATTCATCGATATAATGCTAATCCTGCCCATCCATCTGAAATGTGGTTTGTCCCATCTATGTAAATCTTTTTGGATTGCTGTTAATAGGTCTGGGAAATTCGTTTTATATAGGGTTTTATGCGTATTGGTGACTTTGATCCCTAGGTATTTGATAGAGTGGTTGGCCCATTGGAAGGGGAATTTTTGTTTTAGTTTCTTTGTTTGATCTAGAGGTGTGTTGATATTGAGGATTTCGCACTTGTCTGTGTTGATTTTGAAATTAGAGTGTGTACTGTAGTCTTCTATAACTTGGATTAATTTGGGTAGGCTGCTGACGGGGTGTTCAATGGTGAAGAGTAGGTCGTCCGCAAACGCAGATACTTTATATTCAGTTTGTTGAACTGTGATGCCTTTAATGTCGGGGTGGTTTCTTACCGCTTGTAGGAGAGGTTCTAGTGTCAGGATGAATAGTAATGGGGATAATGGGCATCCCTGGCGAGTGCCATTGCTTATCGTGAACGGTCTGGAAAGCTGTCCATTCACCTTTAGTCTGGCTGTTGGGACGGAATAGATTGCCTTAATCCATTTTATCCATCTTTGTCCGAAGCCCAGCATTTCTAGAGTATTGAACATGAAGGACCAATCAACTCTATCAAATGCTTTTTCAGCATCAATTGCTAGGAGCAGTGTTGGGTTTTTGGTGTATTTCGTGTTATGTATTAAGTTTATGATTTTCGATGTATTATCTTTTGCTTCTCTAGTTGGGACGAAGCCTGCTTGGTCTGGGTGGATGAGGTTTTGTAGGAATGGTTTGAGTCTAGTCGCTAGCATTTTGGTGAATATTTTTATGTCCACATTGATTAGGGAAATTGGTCTATAGCTGGTGCATTTCTCACTGTCTTTCCCTGGTTTGGGTATGAGGGTTATTGTCGCTTCTAAGGCCTGTCCTGGAATATGTTCTTTTTGTGGGATGGAGTTAATTGCTTCTAATAGGTGTGGGGTTAGGTCCGTTTGGAACAGTTTATAATAAGAGGCTGAGAACCCATCTGGGCCTGGGCTTTTATTATGTGGGGTCTGTTTTATAGCTATGTTAATTTCGTCTATGGTGAATGGTTCTTCTAAGGACCTCGTGGCAGCTGTTGGGAGGATAGTGTCGAATTTGGTTTCTAGGTATGATTTGATCTCTTCTGTATTACCTTCCTTGTCTTTTAGGTTATATAGAGATGTATAATAGCTATGGAAAGTGTCAGCTATGTCTTCTGTAGTGTGTGCGTAAGTCTCATCTGGGCGTTTGACTTTAGGGATGTATGTGAGCATTTGTTTTTGTTTTAAGGCTTGTGCTAGAAATTTACCACTTCTGTCTCCTTGAGCGTAGTGGAGCTGTTTTGTCCACAGAATCGCTTTTTTCGCTTTGTCTTGGAGGAGTGATTTTAGGTCGGCTCTAAGGGCTAGAAGTTTGCAATAGGCTTTGTCTGTCATGTATAGTTTGTGTTCTTCCTCTAGTTGTGAGATTTCTTTATGTAGGTCATTGATTTTTTGGTTTTTTTCCCTTTTGAGTTGGGCTCCCCACTTGATCAGTTCCCCTCTGATTACTGCTTTGTGGGCTTCCCATTGTGTGAAGGCGGAGGTGTCTGGGGTTTTATTTTCGTGGAAGTATTGTTTTATCGATTTTTCTATTGAGTCCTTCACTTTTGGTGCCTGTAATAGAAAGGGGTTTAATTTCCATGTTCCTTTAGGGCGTGGGAGTGAGGGGATGGATATAGTAAGGTATATTGGCGAGTGGTCAGACCATGTCATTGGGCCTATCGAAGTGTCTGATATCAGCCCTAAGTCTCTGTGTTCTATGAGGAAGAAGTCTATTCTGGAGTATGATTTGTTTGGGATGGAATAGTGAGTAAAATCTTTTGTTGTCGGGTGGAATATTCTCCAGCAGTCTGATAGTTGGTGTGTTTTGATGATGTGTTGCATTTGGACTCTGGTGGCGTTGAGGTGGGTGCTATGTGTTGAGGTGCTGTCTCTAGTGGCATCTAGTGATACATTAAAATCCCCTCCTATTATGAGAATGCCATTAGTATTTTGCTTTATTTTTGCCATTATCTTCCTCATTGCCCCGCATTGATGTTTATTGGGTAAGTAGATCGCTACTAGGGTAATTGGTTCTGACCCCACTGTGCCCTGCAGGATAATGAATCTGCCTGATTCGTCTGTGAGATGTGTCGAGTACATGAATGGGACTTGTTTCCCAATTAATATTGCTACTCCTCGTGACTTGCTTTGGTTATAGTTATTGTAATATACATGAGGGAATTGATGATGTTTGAGTTTTGGGGCTTCTGCACCTTTCAGATGTGTTTCTTCTAAGAATACTATGTCTGCTTTGTTTTTTGCTAAGTCCGTTAGGACCATCTTCCTTTTCTCTGGTGTGTTCAGCCCCCTTACATTAATGGAGCATATTTTCAGTGAGCCCATTGCGGAGTGTAGTATTGATATTTTATCTGTTTGATAGGTGGGATGACTTTTTGGGAGTTTAGTACTATTTAAGTACTTTGGGTGTGATCGGGAGGTGAATTAATTGGTTGTGGATGCTTGTGTGTGAATGTAACACTGCTAGTATACAGGCATACAAATCAAGTAAATAAACAAACAATTAAACAGTATAACATTAACTATTTACAGGTATCTTGCGATAAAGTTGTAGGTAAAGAGTATCACGAAGGGGGGGGTTCTGGACGAGCTTTGGACCCTTCGTGTGGGTATAGAAATCTCCCTTTCGGTAGGTTGCGTGCAATTGAGAGAAATTACTATGGGTAGATTTCTAAATAGGAGTCGGTACTTTCCTCTGGGTTCGTCTAGCGCTAGGGGCTAGCCCAGATGCCGTTTAAGTTTGCGGTTGAGTAATGAGGTAGGTGTTTGTACCGCTCTTGGCCGTTAAGGCCGTGGGTTGTGTCCTAAGTGAACTGGAGCACTATATTACTGTGTACAGTGCTTCTATTTCTTTGCCTCCGTATCTGAGTAAACTCTCCGGTAGGCGGCCATTTGACGCTTGTCGTCTGTTACTGGCTATGTATGTGTGTAGTATGGGTGGGCATCTTAAATAAGTATGTCTGTGGCAAGTACTAAAAATAGTATGGTGTTTTGAACCTTCTGTTTGATAGCATTCAACATTTCTTTAGCGTAATAACATCATGTCTATTGTATGCTTTTTAGTCTATGTACTCGTGAGTTATCAGATATTAATTTGATCATAATGTCGTTACATATACAATCATGTGTAGCAGGTAAGCGTAGATATTATATACATTGATTTATCACAATACTATTCGGCATTTACAGAGTATAGTTACCCTTCCCTTATTTGGTGATTAGGCGAGTGAGTTAGTTCAGTATTGCTTTAGTCAGTGGTATGTCTCTTTAAGCGTTAGAGGTTTTGTCTCCTTCGCTTCTTGGAGTTGTTTCAGTTTATTTTCCTAGGAGTCATTGGATTTTTCCTTGATCTTAAGAAAGGTGAGGCTGGCGGGGTCTTCCATGACGTTCTCTTTCGCGTGTCCATCGTTTGTCCCATCTGTCTCGTGGTTTGTGGTTTGGTCTTTTCAGGTTCTGAGATGTCGTACCAGTCCGGTATCTCCATGTTAGGAATGCCTAGGCGTTGGGTGAAAGCTTCTACTTCATCTGCTGAAGTTAAGGTGGCTTGTATTCCTTGGTGGGAGGCCGTGAGGGCGAAGGGGAATCCCCATCTATATTTTATATTGGCTTGTTGCAGGGCTAATGTTAGTGGTCTTAGCGCCCGTCTGCCCCTCAGGGTCAGCCATGCCAGGTCAGGGAGGATTAGTATTTTCGCGTTGTTAAACAGTATGTCAGAAGAATCTCTGGCGTTTCTCATAATGTCCTCTTTTTCAGTATAATAGTGAACTCTGCATATAATGTCTCTGGGGGAGTCTTGTGGGAGGCCTTTGGGTCTTAAGGCCCTGTGTGCTCTATCTAATAGAATTGGGGTGTCTTCTGGCCTCTGTAGGATCTTGTTAAACAAAGATTGTAGGGTATTATGGAGATTTTCAGGGTTTCCCTGTGATTCTGGGATCCCTCTTATCCTAATGTTGTTTCGTCTGCCTCTATTGTCGAGGTCTTCAGTGTTTCTCATAATGTAGTGGGTTCTGTTGTCTCTGTTTTTTTGTTGATGTTCTAGGGTGAGGAGTCTGTCTAAAATTTGGTCTCTGTCCTCTTCCAGGTCCCCCACCCTCGTGTTTACTTGCCTGATGTCTGCAGAAATGGCGGAGACTTGGTCTTGTACTGAGGATTCTAGCTTCGCTATCATGTTAGCCAGCTCGTCCCTGGAAGGTAAATGTGCAAGGGTTTCCCTTATGTTTGCTAGCCCATCTGCAATGCTGGTAGTTGGGGAGATCTCTTCTCCTGTCGTGCTGGGGTCGGGCGTTTTGCGCGGGCAAGATGGCGTCGCCATGTTGTCAGTTAGGCCTCCTCCGAGCGCTTTCACTGTATCTCGGAAATATTTATCGAGACCGTTCGAGTTTCTTGGCGTGCCTGATTCTTGGGTGTATGAGAGCTGAGTCTGTTTCCTTTTGTTGCCCATTAAGTAGGTATTTTCTGTTGTTTATGCCAGTTTTACTGCCGCCGGCCGGGAGCTCTCAGTATTTGCGACCGCTCACATCGGATGTCAGGCCACGCCCCTATTTTGACACTTTCTATGCATCCATTTTACCACCAGTCTATGCCAAACTTCACATAGGTAGTTTTTTTTTTTTTTTTTTTTTCACATGCATTGCAATTCAGGTATAAACTTACAGATCCTGTTATGTCTTGCTGCCAAAAAACACACTAATATATGTTCAGCAACATCTCCCGAGTACAGTGATACCACCCATGCATAGGCTTGTTGAGTTGTTTGGGGGCTAAAAGGCCCAATTTGGTAGGTGCGCATATCCATTTTCCAACTTTGAATTTTGACATTTAGTGAACCTGCGCACATGTCCTATTTGGGACATTTGTAAAGCCGGCCAATGTATTTTACCCCCACCAAACCATATATTTTTGGAAAGTAGACACCCTAGGGTATTTCAAATGGTGGATTTTTAACACTTTCCATGCACTAATTCTACCACCAGACTTTGTCAAACATTTAGGTAGTCCTTTTTTGTGTGTTTTTTTCACACACATTGTACTTTAGGCATGAATTAACAGATCGTGTTATGTGTCACTGCCAAACAACACGCCAATATGTGTTCAGCAACATCTCCTGAGTACAGTGATACCACCCATGCATAGGCTTGTCAGATTGTTTGGGGGCTAAAAGGCCCAATCTGGCAGGTGCGCATATCCATTTATCAACTTGGAATTTTGACATGTAGTCAACCTGCGCACGTAATATTTTTATAAAGTAGACATTCCAGGGTATTGTATATGAGGTGTTTTCACATCCTTCCCCCAACCATTGTGCTAAACAAATTTCAGAGAACGTGCAAGGTGGTAATTTTTGAATTCTGCTTTTTATGCACACGTCATCTGGTTTTGTCCAGCCAGTTATATGTTACTACCATAAAACTTTTATAACCAAATGTGCAGGTATCAAATGCACCTTTAGCAGCATTCTCTAAACTAACTCCTGCAAAAAGGAGATTTGGGGGAAGAAACTGACTAACTATAATGTGCTGCTTTCAAAAGAAAAAAAAACAGTGCAAAGGGGTGTCTGTCGTTTTCCCTTTTTTATAACAGACCCAGCAACATTTCAGGGGATTTGTGTTTTTTTGCAGTTGGCGGTATCTTAAAAATAAAATGTCTGGACTCCTCTGGCACCGTTGTTGAAACTTCTCCAACCATCTCCATAAATTATTGTGGAAATCAGCTTGAACTGAAATTGGAGAAAGGATTCTGGATTTATTTTTTTAAAGAGTAAAAATGAATTATGTGTCGCTACTTGCATCAGGTAGATAGCCACTTTTTTATACCAGGTTTTTGTCTTTCTTAAGATAAGATATGGCTGCGTCAGCTGATCAGCCAAATAAACACCCCCATGTGCATTTTATAAGCCCTGATGCAAACAGGTTTGGTCTGTACTCTGCCTCGGACAGTGACGTCTGACATGCTTTCGTCATGGATGGTGGTTAGTATATTAACATCCTTCCTTTCCTTAAATTTTATTGCAAGCACTTTAGCTTTGTGCAGACCTTTACATTCACTTTTTTTTTTATTTGGCCTCTATAAAAGGTCTGGGAAAATCCTTGGCATATCTTCTCACAATGCCACAGGCCAGTATCTAGAAACCCTAAAGAGTTTGAAACAAACGGACAATGCTATAAAAGTTGTCCACATAAAGGTGGTAACTCTTATTGAACAAGGGGATCAGTAAGTCAAAAACAAGTTTCCCACTTGTCCCCAGAGAGTTAGTACAGCCAGGAGGGTCCAGTTGACCATATTTCCCCTCATATATACGAAAGGCAAATGAATAGCCACTTTCGCTCTCGCACAGTTTGTAGAATTTTACGCCATACCTAAAGCGCTTTGAGAAGATGTATTGTTTGTATCCTAATCTGCCTTTATTTTTTTTAACGATTCATCAATAGATAAAAAAAATTGTGGAGTATAAACTTCAGTAAATTTGTGTTGAAGATGGTCTACCAGTGGGCGTATTTTATGAAGCCTATCATATTGAGTGTGATCTCTGGGGCGACAGAGGGTATTTACATTGAAATGTAAGTATCTCAGCAGCAGCTCATATCTTGTTCTAGACATGGTTTGAGAGTACACTGGACTAGAACAGATTGGGTTGGTGCTCCAGTAATAGATGGCTTCTTTATAATCCCCATGAGAATTGTAAGAGCCCAGAATTTTTTAAGTTCAGCGACATCTGTGGGATGCCAAGCACGCTCCTCCCTGACTGCATAGCTATCTGGATTGGTATCAATAAATTAGGTAGCATATAAATTAGTCTGGGGAGCAATCTCCTCCCAGATGGTATCCCCTAAAAATAGCTCCATATATTGCATAGGGGAGAAGTCATCCACATTGACATTAATGCCTGTGTTGGCACTAAAAGGGGGGATTTTGGTCTCAGCTGACTGTGGAGAAACCCGTTCCTCCTCCACATTCGGCGTAGCAGAGAAAGCACAGCTTCTTTTTGCAGCTGGCTCACACACAGATGACATGTCACTAGATGTGTCAGAAAACTGACCTGGGTCAAAATCGGACGCAGTGTCAGTGGCGTCAGAGTCTGACTAACACAGAGTTACTAACACACAATTTTTTTTTTATACTAAAAACAGACTAAAACTGATAAAAACAGACTAAATGAGACTAAAACTTCCGTTAGCAGCAATCTGTAAACTAACTCCTGCAAAAAGAATCTAACTGGAGATTTGGGGGAAGGATACTGACTAACAGAAATTTGCCACTTTCAAAATAAACAAAAAAAAAAAATCAGGAACAAGAATTATAAAAATGTATTTTCTGTGTGGTAGACCTTAAAACATGCTCTGATACACAGTCCAAGTTTTGTAGGGCAATCGGGACAGTGAAAAGGGGTGTCTGTCCTTTTCCCTTTTTATAACAGACCCGGCAACGTTTCTGGGGATTTCTTTTTTTTGGTGTTGGCGGTATCTTAAAAATAAAATGTCTGGGCTCCTCTTGCACCGTTGTTGGTACTTGACCATCTCCATAAATTATTGTGGAAATCAGCTTGAGCTGAAATTGGAGATAGGTGGTTCTTCCTGGATTCATTTTTTTAAAGAGTAAAAATGAATTATGTGTTGCTACTTGCAACAGGTAAATAGCCACCTTTTTATACCAGGCTTTTGTCTTTCTTAAGATAAGATAAGGCTGCATTAGCTGATCAGCCAAATCAACACCCCCCATGTGCCTGTTATAAGCCCTGATGCAAACCGGTTTTGTCTGTACCCTGCCTCGGACAGTGACGTCTGACATGCCTTCGTTATGTATGGTTGTTAGCATGTGCACATCCTTCCTGTCCTTAAATTTTAGCGCAAGCAGTTCAGCTTTGCGCAGGGATTTGCATTCACCTTTTTTTAATTTGGCCTCTATGAGCGGTCTGGGGAAATCCCTGGCATTTCTTCTTACAGTGCCGCAGGCCAGTGTCTGCAAACTATAAAGAATTTTAAACAAGTGGACACTGCTGTAAAAGTTGTCCACATAAAGGTGGTAACCCTTATTGAACAAGGGGAACAGTAGGTCCCATAAACGTTTCCCACTTGTCCCCAGAGAGTCAGGACAGCCAGGAGGGTTCAGTTGAGCATCTTTCCCCTCATATTTACGAAAGGCAAATGTGTAGCCACTTTCGCTCTCGCACAGTTTGTATACTTTAATGCCATACCTAGACCGCTTTGAGGGGATATACTGTTTGAACCCTAATCTCCCTTTATATTTCATTAGGGACTCATCAATAGATAAATTTTGTTGGGGGGTATAAACTTCAGAAAATCTGTTCTGAAGATGGTCTACCAGAGGGCGAGTTTTATGAAGCCTATCATATTGGGGGTGATCTCTGGGGTGACAGAGCGTGTTGTCGTTGAAATGTAAGTATCTCAGCAGCAGCTCATATCTTGGTCTAGGCATTGTTTGGGAGTAGTGTTGTCGCGAACCCGAAATTTTCGGTTCGCGAACGGCGAACGCGAACTTCCTCAAATGTTCGCGAACCGGCGAACCGCGCGAACCGCCATTGACTTCAATGGGCAGGCGAATTTTAAAACCAACAGGGACTCTTTCTGGCCACAAAAGTGATGGAAAAGTTGTTTCAAGGGGACACCTGGACTGTGGCATGCCGGAGGGGGATCCATGGCAAAACTCCCATGGAAAATTACACAGTTGATGCAGAGTCTGCTTTTAATCCATAAAGGGCAGAAATCACCTAACATTGACACCTGTCCTCAAAGCCCCTGATACACACTGACACAGAGCAGAATAGAGACTGTTCCCCGTCCTCAGAGACCATGATACACACTGACACAGAGCAGAATAGAGACTGTTACCCCTACATAGGGTCACTTGGCAGATATGGCGGGGTCGTGGGAGGGGGAGGATGACTTTCACCTCTTCCCCTGTTAGATTGTGCTGTTACATCACCCTTATACGCTGTGTAAAGCATACTATTTAATTTGATCAGCATGGCCACTTGAGTTTTTATAGTTTTCACGCTGCTTGTAGTTTATATATGGTTCACAAAAATCAAACAAACGATAAAGTAAACATGTAAGGATTCAGAATATTCTTTCAAACCCTTACACATTGTGTGTACGTATTTTTTGTCTTAAGTTTGTGGCTTTAAAGAGGTTCACGTTGTTTCTATGATGTGCATAACATGTTCTTGTAAATGTTTGTTAAATTTTTCCTGGAATTGTAATTTTTGAATCTGAATAAAGATAGTCAAATCCCTGATACACACTGACACAGAGCGGAATAGAGACTGTTCCCCCTACATAGGGTCACTTGGCAGATATGGATTGACACCTGTCCTCAAAACCCCTGATACACACTGACACAGAGCAGAATAGAGACTGTTCCCCCTACACAGGGTCACTTGGCAGATATGGATTGACACCTGTCCTCAGAGACCATGATACACACTGACACAGAGCAGAATAGAGACTGTTCCCCGTCCACAGAGACCATGATACACACTGACACAGAGCAGAATAGAGACTGTCCCCCCTACATAGGGTCACTTGGCAGGTATGGATTGACACCTGTCCTCAAAGCCCCTGATACACACTGACACAGAGCAGAATAGAGACTGTTCCCCGTCCACAGAGACCATGAAACACACTGACACAGAGCAGAATAGAGACTGTTCCCCGTCCACAGAGACCATGAAACACACTGACACAGAGCAGAATAGAGACTGTTCCCCGTCCACAGAGACCATGATACACACTGACACAGAGCAGAATAGGGACTGTTACCCCTACATAGGGTCACTTGGCAGGTATGGATTGACACCTGTCCTCAAAGCCCATGATACACACTGGGGGGAGCTACTGTCCTCCCCAACCACTGCGCGGTGGGTGGGGGCCATAAATCACAATGGGGGGACCTACTGTCCTCCCCCCCTCGGCCCCCACCCCTGCGTGGTGGGTGGGGGCCATAAATCACAATGGGGGGGCCTACTTTCCTCCCCCCCGGCCCCCATCCCTGCGCGGTGGGTGGGGGGCATAAATCACAATGGGACGGACCTACAGATAGGAGTGGAGTATTGTTCATATCAGTTTAATACCTTCCGCGTCTCCTATCAGTGGACGTGTATATGGCAGCCATTTTAGGAACCGCACACCTGGGACCCGAGCAAGTTCACCTCGTTCAAGCTGCTCTGGTTCCTTGATGAGCCAGCTGCCCGTGAGTTAACATGTCCCGTGGAGAAGCACTCTGTCCTGTAAAGCCTCACCACAAAAAAATTAAATAAATAACTGCACTCGGAGTGGTGAGTTTAGTAAATGTTCATATCAGTTTAATACCTTCCACGTCTCCTATCAGTGGACGTGTATATGGCAGCCATTTTAGGAACCGCACACCTGGGACCCGAGCAAGGTCACCTCTTTCAACAGGCGACATGATTTGGCCCTGTAAAACTATCCTGGATATTCTCTACAAGTTCTATGGATATGGCATTGATTTATGTAACAGGGAGATGGAAGAAGATGCTTGGTCGGTCCTCTTACTTGAAATTTGTGGCACTGCGCGGGCAAGCTAATGTGCCACCAGATAGGAGTGGTGAGTTTAGTATTGTTCATATCAGTTTAATACCTTCCGCGTCTCCTATCAGAGGACATGTATATGGCAGCCATTTTAGGAACCGCACACCTGGGACCCGAGCAAGTTCACCTCGTTCAAGCTGCTCTGGTTCCTTGATGAGCCAGCTGCCCGTGAGTTAACATGTCCCGTGGAGAAGCACTCTGTCCTGTAAAGCCTCACCACAAAAAAATTAAATAAATAACTGCACTCGGAGTGGTGAGTTTAGTAAATGTTCATATCAGTTTAATACCTTCCACGTCTCCTATCAGTGGACGTGTATATGGCAGCCATTTTAGGAACCGCACACCTGGGACCCGAGCAAGGTCACCTCTTTCAACAGGCGACATGATTTGGCCCTGTAAAACTATCCTGGATATTCTCTACAAGTTCTATGGATATGGCATTGATTTATGTAACAGGGAGATGGAAGAAGATGCTTGGTCGGTCCTCTTACTTGAAATTTGTGGCACTGCGCGGGCAAGCTAATGTGCCACCAGATAGGAGTGGTGAGTTTAGTATTGTTCATATCAGTTTAATACCTTCCGCGTCTCCTATCAGAGGACATGTATATGGCAGCCATTTTAGGAACCGCACACCTGGGACCCGAGCAAGGTCACCTCTTTCAACAGGCGACATGATTTGGCCCTGGAAAACTATCCTGGATATTCTCTACAAGTTCTATGGATATGGCATTGATTTATGTAACAGGGAGATGGAAGAAGATGATTGGTCGGTCCTCTTACTTGAAATTTGTGGCACTGCGCGGGCAAGCTAATGTGCCACCAGATAGGAGTGGTGAGTTTAGTATTGTTCATATCAGTTTAATACCTTCCGCGTCTCCTATCAGTGGACGTGTAAATGGAGATTTTTAATTGTTGAATCACCTCCCCTTTTTAGGCCAAGGTGGGAAGATGCTTAGACCACTGGTATATTGGTGCCATCTTGGAGGATTTTTTTTTGGTTTGGTTTTTGAAGCCACAGTGCTGCACCAGTGGGCCTAAAAATTAGGCATGTACACATGCCTGAAAAATTTGGTATTGTTGCAGTCGCTGCTGTAGCAGCGGCCAGAAAAATTGATGTTTGTTTCACAGGCAGAAAGTGCCTAAAACATGGCGGCTTGAACCCTAGTTGGTGGCGGATAAGTCACGCAAGTCAAACGTCATTCAGAGCTAAAATACAGCAGCGTGTGGACCATTTTTAGCCCAAGGCAGCTCATCTCATCAGGCCTTTTTTAATCGAATGTATCGCCCAGTGTCAGTCCCTTCGGGATCCATCCCTCATTCATCTTAATAAAGGTGAGGTAATCTAGACTTTTTTGACCTAGGCGACTTCTCTTCTCAGTGACAATACCTCCTGCTGCACTGAAGGTCCTTTCTGACAGGACACTTGAAGCGGGGCAGGCCAGAAGTTCTATCGCAAATTGGGATAGCTCAGGCCACAGGTCAAGCCTGCACACCCAGTAGTCAAGGGGTTCATCGCTCCTCAGAGTGTCGATATCTGCAGTTAAGGCGAGGTAGTCTGCTACCTGTCGGTCGAGTCGCTCTCTGAGGGTGGATCCCGAAGGGCTGTGGCGATGCATAGGACTTAAAAAGGTCCGCATGTCCTCCATCAACAACACGTCTTTTATAGTCAATCTTTCTTTATTAAGAGATTTTCAAGGGGTACAGAAAAAAAAAGAGAAAGGGGTAGGGGTATACATGTTAATTCACGTTATACATTAAACAGGGTTAACTTCATCAGCATTGAACAGGTATATATTCAGTCTCGATATTCATCGTGTCCCACTGTATGTGCCTATTGACATAAATCTCTTGAACAGCAGTCGTATGTGATATTCCCTATTACAGGCTCGGCTTGACTAACTGAGGTAGGGTTTTCCCAACTAACCACGTCTCACAGTTACCCCTAAACATCTCGACCTGTAGGGTCCGCTTCCAGTGCCCGTTCTATCTCGGTGAAAGGGCTGATATTCAGATTAGGCCTTGCAAATCCCTGTCTCCGACCTCCATGTGCAGTTATCTTTTTATAGCTTGTTCTTTTGACAGAGATACCTGCTAGGATGGGCCCTTTACCCCTATGCTAACGTTGAAAGGGCTGCAATCTTTGCTCAGAGATTGTGTTTGCGTGGGAAAGGTAACACGTTGTCCTGACGTACAGGGTAATAACATGAATTCGGCATCAAGCAATAGGTATTATCGGTATAAGTACAACAATACAAACATATATTATAAATTGGTTCCATAACTCAGGGGTTTGAAGAATACCGCTTCTGCTACCGGTGTATTTGTCATGGGTAAGTCTGGTCTTGTCACAATGTCTTCCGTCTCCGTCCTTTACTTATGCAGTCGTGGCTAAGTTCCCATGGGGATGGGAATCTAGGTCAGAGCGTCTCCTAGGACTGAAGTTGGCTGGTGTAGGTTTCTGTGGGGGTAGTCATACGTCTGGTGGGTCACTGTCAAGTTTTCGGACGCGGGGAGTCCTTGTGGGGCAGTCATACTTATCAGTCTACAGAGTATCCGCGGACCTCGGGGTCCGAGACCTCAGCATGCCTCTCCGTTTCAGCCAGTGCGCCCTCGTCCATCTGTATATGCCAATCATGAGTCCGAGCTAGCGGTGCAGCCTTAGTCTAGTGTATTTTGGACCGTGGAGTGTGAGGATCTAAGCAACGTGTAAAGTTGTAGGCTATTGCGGTTCTGGCTAACCGTGGCGTGTGTAGACGTGTAGGTACAGGAGGTGGGATGGGGGAGGGGGGGTCGGGAGGGGAGGGAGTTCTCACCCCGAGGCGAAGGCGGCCGAGGGATCGTCCCCACATCCCTCCAAGCATCCAGCCGAGTGCACCGCGGGTTCCCAGTCAGATCGAAGGGGTCTAATATCCCTTATTGTCGCTCAACCTATCTTCACTGTAAGCCAATGGGCAACATTTACCCCAACTACCTTCCAGATATGTACATTAACCAGGGTGTCCAGGTTTGAAGATAACGTTCTGTGGTTCCGTGCAGTGAAGCTGTCAGCTGTTCCATCCCGCGGATCTCCTCCACTTTGGCCATCCATTCCTGTGGGGAGGGTATCATCGCTGTCCTCCATTTCATAGGAATGAGAGATTTAGCAGCGTTCAGTAGATGTTTAGTCAGTGATTTTTTGTATTTCGATATGGAGATCGGCGTGTGGTGTAGGAGCATCGGGAGCGGTTGAAACGGGAGATCCGGGTCTATGATGTTCGCGATCCGCTGGTGGGTTTGTTGCCAGTACGGGACTATGAGCCTACAGGACCACCAGATGTGTAGGTCCATGCCGTCTTCTTCCCCACAGCGCCAGCAAGTCGCGGGGACCGTTGGTATCATCCTGTGAATCCTTGCTGGGGTTCTGTACCAGTTGGTCAGCAGTTTAAAATTGAGCTCCTGCTGTTTGGAGCACAGGGAGCTCTGGTGTGTTAAGACGTGGATTTTGGTCCATTGCGGGTCCGACAGCTTCACCCCCGTGCTCTCTTCCCAGCGCGTTATATGATTGAGGCGTAGTGGCTGTTGCGACGACAGAAGCATTGCATAGAGGTTCGAGATTCCTCTACACAGATGTGTGCGTTTCGTGCAGATTCGTTCAAATTCTGTGAGGGGTCTATGGAATAGTCGCCTCCCCTATTGGGCTAGGTAGGTCTTAGTTTGGAAGTACCTGAACCTATCGAGGCCTGTAGGGGTACGTTCCGGCATCAAATCCATTAGTTGTTTCAGCTCTTCCCCTTCGCACCATTGTCGCATGTACGTCCAATCCGAGAGTCCGAAGATCGCGATGTCCTGTGGTGAGAGTCCTCCCGCTAGTTCCGGGTTATGCGTTATCGGCGTCAGCGGGCCTGGGGTGGTGGTCAGCGTGAGAGTGATCCTGATACGATACCAGGTTCGTAGGGTCGCTCCAACGAGCGGGTGGCCACGTAGGTGTTCACTAGCGAGGGGGTCCCCAAGCCAAGTTGCGGCCGGGAGCGTTCCAGCCATCTGAGCCCTCTCCATTTGTATCCATCGCTTATCGGAGTTGGGTACATGCCAATCTACTATGCGTTGGAGGTGGGTTGCCCTGTAGTAGTCGAAGAGTGAGGGGAGCCCCACACCCCCTTGAGCCTTGGGCAGTCGGAGGTGTAGTCTCTTCAGTCTGGGAGTCTTTGATTGCCACACAAACTTGGTAATGGCTGTGTCCATTGATCGGAAAAAAAATCTGTGGTATGCCTATTGGGATGGCCTGGAACAGGTACAGTAGTCGCGGTAGAAGATTCATTTTTATTGCGTTCATCCGGCCAAACCAGGAAATACACAGGCCCGACCAGTGCACCATGTCCGACCGTAGTCTGTGGATCATGGGTTCGAAGTTGTGGGCATACATCCGAGTCAGGTCAGTGGTCAGCCAGATCCCCAGGTACTTGATTTTAACGGGGCACCACTTGAATGCGTATTGAGTCTTGAGATGTGTAGTCATTCCCTCTCCAGTCGTAACGGGCAGGGCCTCCGATTTATCTGTGTTTAGCTTCATATTATATATCTGTCCGTATTCAGCAAAGACCCTCAGGAGATTCGGGAGGGTGGCCAGGGGTTCGCTGACGAAGAATAACATATCGTCCGCGTATGCGGCTACCTTATGCTCCTGACCACCCAGGGTATACCCCCTAATACCCCCATCCCGTCTGACCGCCCCCAGGAACGGCTCCAGGGAGAGGGCAAACAGGAGGGGGGACAGTGGGCACCCCTGTCTCGTTCCATTGTGGATTTGTACTGGTTCAGACAGAGCGCCATTAACCCGTATCCTAGCGGAGGGTATCGTATATAGCGATGATATCCACGTTATGAGGTGGGGGCCAAAGCCCATCGCTCGGAGAGTTGCCAACATGAAACGCCAGTCCACCCGGTCAAAGGCCTTCTCCGCGTCGGTGGAAAGGAGGAGGACCTTCTGTCTGGAGCGTCGTGCCGCATGAATGACATTTAGGGCCCGTGTGGTATTGTCTCTCGCCTCCCTTCCTGGGATGAACCCCACCTGGTCTGGGTGGACTAAAGCAGGCACCACTCCTTTCATTCGAGTCGCTAGGATTTTCGTGAAGAGTTTTAAATCCGCATTCAGGAGCGAGATTGGCCGGTAGCTTGCGCAATTAGTGGGGTCCTTACCCTCCTTGTGGATTACCGCAATTGTTGCCGTGAGGGCATCTCTGGGTAGAGTGTCACCGTCCAGTATGGAGTTGAGGCCTATGAGAAGTTTGGGCAAGAGCACCTCCCCGAATTCTTTGAAGTAGCGGAGTGGTAGCCCGTCCGGGCCAGGAGCTTTGTTCAGTTTAGAGCCCTTCAATGCGGCTTGGAGTTCGTCGAGAGAGATCGGCGCTTCCAGACTGGCCGCCATCTCCTCGCTTAGGGTTTCCGTGATGTGGCGCTGCAGGTAGCTACTTATACGTTCATCCTGCCGGTGGTGGTCCCTTTCCCCACCATTAGGCGGTAAATTATACAGGTCACTATAGAAGCTGTGGAATGCTTCTGTGATCTTATCTGGGAGCTGGGTTACACCTTGGGTTCTGTGTTGTATTTTCGTGATGTGGCACTTACGACGTTGCTTTTGCAGCATCCGGGCCAAGAGTCGACCGCATTTACTCGAGTACTCATAGAAGAAGCGCTGCGATTTGCGGATCGTAAATTGAAGTTTCTGTTGTAGGATGTCCCTCAGTGCGCTCCTGGCATCTAGTAGTGCCTTGTAGTTCTCCTCTGATTGGGTGTTCTTATGTGTAGTTTCCAGGGCCGCGATCCGCGAAGTCAGGTCCACAACTCGTTGTCGCTGTAGCTTCTGCCTATGTGTACAGATTCTGATCAGCTCTCCTCAGATTACGCATTTATGGGTTTCCCATATTGTTAATGCTGGAATTTCCGGGGTATCATTCTCCTCGAAGAATTTTGTCAACGTCGTACGTAGCTCTGTTGTGACCAGGTCATCATTGAGGACGGATTCGTTCAACCGCCATTGGCGCTCCCTCGGTCGGAATAGGGGGGATTTGATTGTTGCTGTTATTGGGGAGTGGTCCGACCATCCCATGGGTCGTATCTCAGCCGTTAGCAGCAGAGGCAGTAGTTCTCTGGCAACGCAGATGTAGTCCAGCCTGCTATATGACTTATGCGCTGTCGAGTAGTAGGTGAAGTCCTTCTCGTCCGGATGTAGGACCCTCCAGCTGTCCATAAGTCCCGAGTCCTGGAGTGCCTTTCGGATTGCGTGGAGGTCTCGAGACGGGAGGGAACTCGTACCCTTTGAGGTGTCTAGTCTCGGCTCCAAGGCGGCATTCAGGTCGCCAGCCACAATAAGGAAACCTTCCCGGAATAGTTCAAGTTTGCGTATCGTTTTGCGGAGGAAACTAGATTGTCGGGCGTTGGGTGCATAGATGCTAGCGAAGGTGTAGGTGCTGTCCGCAATCGTGCCCTTTATGAATAAATATTGCCCCATTGCGTCTGCTTTGGTTGCCGAGCATTCGAACGGAATCGTACTAGCGAACAGGATCGCGACCCCAGCCTTCTTGGCTGTTTGATGGTTCGCGAAGAACCCCACCGGGTACCTCGCGTCCTTCAAGCTTGGTCCGTCTGGGCCTCGAAAGTGGGTCTCTTGGAGGAGCGCCACTGACACCCGTTCTGCCCACAGGGAGCGCAAGAGATGAGACCTCCTTTCTGGGATGTTTAAGCCCCGGGTATTGCTTGACCAAATACGGAGGGGGGCGGGGGCGAACCCCGTCCCCATGGCTCCCGGGGCGAGAGGGGGAATGGGAGGATCAGGAGGGGGGGAGAGGGAAGGAGTGTGATCTGCTCGACGCAGGTTCACAGTGACTTGGCACCTGTGGTGGCGGTGTCGTGCGGGATCTCTGAGGATGTAGAGTCCTACTTGCACCCACCAGTGTTAGGGGGTGCCCGTCTATGGGGAACTCAGCCCTTTAGGCTCTGGTGCAGTATTCAGTTATCGTTTATGGTATGTGTCGGTATATACCTCTCAGGTGTTATTACAGTGTCTGTCTATGGACTAAGGTATCCAACTACGAGGTTCTCAGCCCTGTCTATCAGGGTGTAAATAACACTAGTGTCGGATATCAAGGGTAAGTGTTCAGTGTCCAGCCCCCCTGGCCGAGGGAGCGTGAGTGACACGGGAGGCATGTGGTCTTATAGAGCGTTTTATAGTTGGTTCAGTAGGAGGGGGGTGAGAGACTAACAGTGCCCGGGGGCCGAGTCCGCCCACCAGGTCTTCGTTTAGCTGGGGGGGGATCACCCTCTGTCTGGGAGTGGTGAGGGGGACGGTCGGTGTATCTATTACATGCTTTAGTTAACCTCGTCAGTCCGTCCTCTGAGTATTTCCTGTCTCCCTCAGCGTTGTGACCCCTGTCGGGGGTAAGATGCACTTCCCTGTCATCTGTTGGGGGGATGTCTGGGACCGCCACTGTCCGGAGTCTGCACGGGGCGATATCCGGGGTTACCCGGAGAGACCGGGGGCTAGTACGGTTTTACACTCCTATGCCCAGCGTCTCCACCTCTCCCAAACTGTCTATGTGTGGCAGGGGGTCCTATATACATTCAAGGGCTACTGAAGTGGGCCAATGGGCTTTTCTGAATGCTATGACAAAAACATTAATATCAGTAACACCATTAGTAGGCTTAGCCCCCTCCGCCCTCCCTCCCCTAAGTCTCCGTATCCCACCCATCGTACCCCGACAACATTAGGTAAAAGCAGGGGTCCTTATGTGGATGAATGACCGTGGACAGCTAGGAAGGTGAGGGGGTGTTCATCCTTTAACAGAGGTGGTCTGGACATCCGTCAGCTCTTCACGTTCATGCTGCCGGGATTGTCTATTTGGTGCCGGGATATCTAGGCGCCTTGCATGCCCTCAATCCCTAGTCTCACAAAACAATGTCTGTCCTTCCACCACCCTGCAGCCCCCCACCCAAAAGGGCCTATTATTGGTATAGGAGCCCCATACTATGGCTGCTGGCTTTGGCACGGTCAGTGGGTACAGCCCTCTAGTAAGGTCGTTCTTTACACTGACCCTTCACTTCATGACAGGCCCACGCTTTGAATCTCAGGGTTTGGCCTCCCAATCCCCATCCCCCTCCCCAAGTGTCCAGCAAAGAGTCCCCTGTCCCCTTAGCAAACCTCAGCTATTCCCTATCCTGGCAGGGCCCCTCTCTCCCCCAAATCACCGTGTGCACTCACCAGTCCCCATGTTCCGACCATAATCCAACCAAGTTACTCCTCAGGGCCTTCCGGGCCCCCTCTCCGTTGCGGTTGCTCTAGGCGGCCAGGCGCAGTGTCAGGAACTCGAACAGGAGCCAATGGGTCTCTCCTGGTGGCAGTAGCCTCGTCGAGGATCCAGTTTCGAACCCTTACTTGAGGTAGGCCCAGCGTCCGCTGGAGTCTCGGGACCTCTTCTGGCCAACGGGCCGTGAGCCAAGCGTTGCCATGCCTCGCCTGCAGGCTAAAGGGGAACCCCCAGCGATATTGAATTCTCTTTTCTCGTAGTGCGCTCGTCACAGGGCGGAGGGCTCTCCTGGCATCGAGCGTTAGGCTAGATAAGTCCTGATATAAAGAAATTACGGACCCTTGGTAGTTAATGGCAGGGAGCACTCTCGCGGCCGCCATTATGGTGTCTTGGAGTCCTGGCGTGGCTATGCAACAGACCACGTCTCGTGGGTTTCCATCTTGTCTTGCTGGTCCCAGGGCTCTATGTGCCCGCTCAAAATGTATGGTGGCTGGGGCTTGTGCTCCCAGGATCTGCCGGAAGAGATCGTTCAGCGAGGTGTGGAGCGGTTCAGTACCTGTTTCAGGCAGGCCGCGGACCCTGATGTTATTGCGTCTGCTTCTGTTCTCTAGGTCTTCCACCTGCCTGCGGATGGCGAGGAGCATGTTACCTTGCCTAGTCACTGCTACTTCTGTGGCCCTGTGTTGATCTTCGCTACCTTGCACAGCCGTCTCCATTTCGTCAACACGGTGTTCTAGTGTTGTGAGCTCTGTGCGGAGGCCTGCCAGTTCCTCCCGTAGCGCTGTGCGGAGTTCCTGGACTATGGCTCCCCTGTCGGCTTTGGAAAGCATGTTAGCAGAGATCCGGGTGAGTTCAGTTCTAATGAGGGCAAAATCACTCGCCTAGGTGTCTCCCGTCCGCATATCTCCTGCGCTCTCGGAGCTTGGGGATGTGGGCGCCATCTTGGCCGCATGCTGCGGCTCCCCGGAGTCCGACGGTGTTGCAACAAAATCGTCCATCGGACCCGTGTATCGTCTCGGGGAGTTAACCCCCGATGTCTCCGGGGCTAGGTGCTTCTTTGTTCGGACCATTAGTACCCGTGCAAATGCTGTTTTTAGGCTTAGTTTCGGCCAGGGGTGCGGAGCTGATTTACTGAGCGTCCTGCACCATGCTCGTCCAGGCCACGCCCCCAACAACACGTCTTTTAAGCGTCCTGTCCTTGCCGGCGTGGTCGTGGGAGGAGGAGGAGGATGACTTCCACCTCTCCCCCTGTTAGATTCCCGTTGTGCTGTGACATCACCCTTATACGCTGTGTAAAGCATACTTTTTAATTTATTTTGCAAATGCTGCATCCTTTCCGACTTGTTGTAATTCGGTAACATTTCCGCCACTTTCTGCTTATACCGGGGGTCTAGTAGCATGGATACCCAGTACAGGTCGTTCTCCTTCAGCCTTTTTATACGAGGGTCCCTCAACAGGCAGGACAGCATGAAAGACCCCATTTGCACAAGGTTGGATGCCGAGCTACTCATTTCCCGTTCCTCCTCCTCACTGATGTAATTGAAGGTATGTTCTTCCCCCCAGCCACGTACAACACCACGGGTACCAGATAGGTGACAACGAGCACCCTGGGATGCCTGTTGTGTTTGGTCTTGCTCCTCCTCCTCCTCCTCCTCAAAGCTACATTCCTCCTCTGACTCCTCTTCCTCACAATCCTCTTCCAGCGTTGCTGCAGGTCCAGCAAGCGATGCTGATAAGGCTGTTTCTGGTGGTGATGGTGACCACAACTCTTCCTCTTCCTCTTCACGCTCATCTACAGCCTGATCCAGAACTCTTCACAGGGCACGCTCCAGGAAGAAAACAAATGGTATGATGTCGCTGATGGTGCCTTCGTTGCGACTGACTAGGTTTCTCACCTCCTCAAAAGGCCGCATGAGCCTACAGGCATTGCGCATGAGCGTCCAGTAACGTGGCAAAAAAATTCCCAGCTCCCCAGAGGCTGTCCTAGCACCCCGGTCATACAAATATTCATTAACAGCTTTTTCTTGTTGGAGCAGGCGGTCGAACATTAGGAGTGTTGAATTCCAACGTGTAGGGCTGTCGCAAATCAAGCGCCTCACTGGCATATTGTTTCGCCGCTGGATATCGGCAAAGTGAGCCATGGCCGTGTAGGAACGCCTGAAAAGCCACACACCTTCCTGGCCTGCTTCAGGACGTCCTGTAAGCCTGTGTACTTATGCACAAAGCGTTGTACGATCAGATTACACACATGTGCCATGCACGGCACATGTGTCAACTTGCCCAACTTCAATGCCGCTATCAAATTCTTTACGTTGTCACACACCACTTTGCCGATATCCAGTTGCTGCGGAGTCAGCCACTTTTCCACCTGTGCGTTCAGGGTGGACAGGAGTGCTTGTCCAGTGTGACTCTCTGCTTTCAAGCAAGTCAAACCCAAGACGGCGTGACACTGCCGTATCCGGGATGTGGAATAGTACCTGGGGAGCTGGGAGGGTGCCGTTGATGTGGAGCAAGACACAGCAGCACAAGAGGACTCAGCCGAGGAGGTTATGGAAGAGGATGGAGTAGGAGGAGTAGAGGAGGTGGCAGCAGGACTGCCTGCAATTCGTGGCGGTGTCACCAACTCCTCTGCAATGCCACGCATTCCTTGCTTGTCAGCCGTCAGCAGGTTTACCCAATGCGCAGTGTAGGTGATATACCTGCCCTGACCATGCTTTGCAGACCAGGTATCAGTGGTCAGATGGACCCTTGCCCCAACACTGTGTGCCAGACATGCCATGACTTCCTTTTGCACAATCGAGTACAAGTTGGGGATTGCCTTTTGTGAAAAGAAATTCCGTCCGGGTACCTTCCACTGCGGTGTCCCAATAGCTACAAATTTTTTGAACGCCTCAGACTCAACCAGATTGTATGGTAAAAGCTGGCGGGCTAATAGTTCGGACAAGCCAGCTGTCAGACGCTGGGCAAGGGGGTGACTTGGTGACATTGGCTTCATACGCTCAAACATGTCCTTGACAGACACATGACTGTGGGCAGATGAGCGGGAACTGCTCAAGGCGGGAGACGGAGTGGCGGATGGTTGAGAGGGGGCAAGAAGGACAGCAGTGGTTGACATGGCTGAAGATGCTAGACCAGGAGGAGGATGGCGGCGTAGAGTAGGCGTGCTGCTTGTACTCATGTGTTGATCCCATAGGCGTTTGTGATGTGAGATCATGTGCCTACGCAAAGCAGTTGTACCTAGGTGGGTGTTGGACCTCCCACGACTCAGTTTCCTTTGGCACAGGTTGCAAATGGCATCGCTGTTGTCCGAGGCAGACACACAAAAAAAATGCCACACTGCTGAGCTCTGCAATGACGGCATTCAAAACAGATTAAAACAGATATGAGTGGTGGCACTGACTGTGGAAACGGGCAAGGCATCCAACCTGACACAGAAGCTGGCAGGCAGGCAACTGCTCTTCTATTACAGTGAAAAAAAAATGATTTCTTTAAAATCTAAAGCTTAAGCTATTGTTAAAACAGATATGAGTGGTGGCACTGACTGTGCAAATGGGCAAGGCATCCAACCTGACACAGAAGCTGGCAGGCAGGCAACTGCTCTTCTATTACAGTGAAAACAAATTATTTATTTTAAATCTAAAGCTTAACCAATTGTTAAAACAGATATGAGTGGTGGCACTGGGCAAGTAGGCACAGTATCCAATGTGAACCTCACACAGAAGCTGGCAGGCAGGCACCTGCAATTACATTACACAGGAAAAAAAAAAAAGCAGCCTGATGTTATAGCCCTAAAAAGGGCTTTTTGGGGTGCTGTCCTTACAGCAGAGATCAGATGAGTCCTTCAGGATTGTAGTGGACACTGAATACCCTAGCCTAGCTATCAATTTCCCTATCTAATCAGCAGCAGCTAAACTTTCCCTCCTCTCACTAAGCATGCAGCTTCAGAATGAATCGAAAATGGATGCTGGGAGGGAGGTTGGAGGGTGTGGAAGGGAGGGAGTGCTGCTGATTGGCTGGAATGTGTCTGCTGACCGAGAGGCACAGGGTCAATGTTTGCCCAATGATGACGAATAGGGGGCGGATCGAACCGCCGATGTGTTCGCCCGCGGCGGCGAACGCGAACACGCTAAGTTCGCCGGGAACTGTTCGCCGGCGGACAGTTCGGTACATCACTATTTGGGAGAATATAGGAGTCAAACAAATTGGGTTGTTGCTCCAGTAAGAGCGGATTGATGGCTTCTTTATTAACCCCATGAGCATGGTAAGCGCCCAGAATTTTTTAAGTTCAGGGACATCTGTGGGATGCCAAGCATGCTCCCTGACTGTATAGCTACCTGGATTGGTCTCAATCAATTGACTAGCGTATAAATTAGTCTGGGAAACAATCTCCTCCCAGATGGTATCCCCTAAATATAGCTCCATATATTGTGTAGGGGAGAAGTCAACCACATTCACATTAATGCCTGCGTTGGCACTAAAAGGGGGGATGTTGGGCTCAGCTGACTGTGGAGGTATCCAGTCCTCCTCCACATTTGGCGTAGCAGGGGGAGCACAGCTTCTTTTAGCAGCTGGCTCACACACAGATGACGACATGTCACTAGACGTGCTGCTAAACTGACCTGGGTCAAAATCGGACGCAGTGTCAGTGGCGTCAGAGTCTGACGCCAAGAAGGCATATGCCTCCTCCAAGCTGTACATGCGCTGCATGTTTCACACTAACAAACTAAACTAACAAAATACTAAACACAATTTTTTTTTTATATATTTTTTATATATATATTTTTTTTTTTTAACACTAAAACAGACTAAAACAGACTAAAACAGTAATCCCTAAACTAACTCCTGTTACAAAAATCTAATGGAGATTTGGGGGAAGAAAACTGACTGACTACGACAGACTACGACAGACTACGACAGACTACGACAGTCTAAGATAGTCTAAGACAGTCTAAGACACAGATCTTTAAAATAAAGTTAACCCTTAAGGGCAAAAAAAAAAATACAGACAGTACAAATGCACTGTCTGTAACAGATCTGGCAGGGAAGGGGTTAAAAAGGGATTTTTTTTCACTACAGATACTTTTGACAACTCTGGAACACCTGCTGCAACAATATATCACGATCTCTGTCTCTCTCGCCTCACAAAACGCTACAGAGGGGAGAGAGGCAGAGATCAGTGTCAAAGTGAGTGTTTGTAACACCCACTTTGACACCAGCCAATTGTGAGCGATCGCGGATCGCTCACATGCTGCAATTGGCTGTTACTATCTGCCTGGGATGCCAGGCAGATAGTAACAACGTGATTTCGGCGGAAGTTTTCGCCGATCGCTCCTGCCGCCCGTTTTCCGTTAGGACGGTTCAGGACCGTCCTCGGTCGGCAACGCAAAAATGCCGAGGACGGTCCTGAACCGTCCTGCGTCCTGAAGGGGTTAAGGGGTTAATGTAGCTGTGAAGCACTTTGGGCAACAACGTTGAAATTAAATGTGCTATATAAATAAATAATAAGTTACTCCGCCCACTCCAGTTGTAGACTACTGGTGGAGGCAAGAACACTTCACACAATTTCCCCAGAAATTGTAGCTTTTCTAGTTAAGTGTTCTTGCATAGCAAGACCACTTAATGTTATCTCACATATATATTATTAAGTGTTCTTGCATAGCAAGACCACTTAATGTTATCTCACATATATATTATTATTATTAAGTGTTCTTGCATAGCAAGACCACTTAATGTTATCTCACATATATATTATTAAGTGTTCTTGCATAGCAAGACCACTTAATGTTATCTCACATATATATTATTATTATTCTTATTATTCTTATTATAGCCAAATTTGCCACCCTAACTCCTCCCACAGTTTTTACACTACATAGACAAAAATTTACCACAACATGCAGATTGTTCCCGATCGGATTGCTATTACTTTGTGGAACGTTTCACCGAATGGTTCACGGAATATCGTCGTTCTTGTGGTGAAATTTGTCCCATAGGAATGAATGGCAAAGCTAGAGTGGGAGCTGGCAAAAGCTGAAAAATGAGGACTTGATTTCTAAACTGCCACCACTCCCTCATTTTCAGGCCCACCTACACAAATCTTATATCAAAACGTTCAGCTATCCCTGCTGTCACTAAAAATGTCCACAGCTAAGCCATAGTCCTGATTGTTTTCACAATATGACCATTTGTTTGCAACTCACGCAGTCCATTGACATTCATTGAAACTCCACTCTGCAAAGCTCACATTTGAATGGCAATTTCTAAACTGCGACTGTGCCTTCATTGTTAATATCTCAGAGACATACTATACATCAAAATGTAGGTCTGGGTCTTGTGATTCTCACAATATAAAGCTCTTCGCTGTAGAATTTATAGTTTTTAAAATACAACCGTTTGAAGATGGCAACCGCGAAAAAACTCTGGCCTGTGCAAGGCTGCAGCAGCAAGTGATGTCATAGACAGGGCCATTTGCACCTGCTAATGTTTGTATAACTGTATGTTTTAATGTAACTGTGAAGCACTTTGGGCAACAACGTTGCAATTAAATGTGCTATATAAATGATAACAGTTACTCCGCCCACTCCAGTTGTAGACTACTGGTAGAGGCAATAACACTTCACAATTTCCCCAGAAATTGTAGCTTTTCTAGTTATTATTATTATTATTATTATAGCCAAATTTGCCACCCTAACTCCTCCCACAGTTTTTACACTACATAGACAAAAATATACCAAAACGTGCAGATTGTTCCCGATCGGATTGCTATTACTTTGTGGAACGTTTCGCCGAATGGTTCACGGAATATCGTCGTTCTTGTGGCAAAATTTGTCCCATAGGAATGAATGGCAAAGCTAGAGTGGGAGCTGGCAAAAGCTGAAAAATCAGGACATGATTTCTAAACTGCCACCACTCCCTCATTTTCAGGCCCACCTACACAAATCTTATATCAAAACGTTCAGCTATCCCTACTGACACTAAAAATGTCAACAGCTAAGCCATAGTCCTTATAGTTTTCACAATATGACCATTTGTTTGCAACTCACGCAGTCCATTGACATTCATTGAAACTCCACTCTGCAAAGCTCACATTTGAAGGGCAATTTCTGAACTGCGACTGTGCCTTCATTGTTAATATCTCAGAGACATACTATACATCAAAATGTAGGTCTGGGTCTTGTGATTCTCACAATATAAAGCTCTTCACTGTAGGAATTAAAGTTTTTAAAATACGACCGTTTGAAGATGGCAACCGCCAAAATACTCTGACTTGTGCCAGGCTGCAGCAGCAAGTGATGTCATAGAGAAAGCCTTTTCTACACCTGCTAATGTCTTTATAAATGTATGGTTTAATGTAACTGTGCAACAACATTGCAATTAAATGTGCTATTAAAATGATAACAGTTACTCCGCCCACTCCAGTTGTAGACTACTGGTGGAGGCAAGAACACTTCACACAATTTCCCCAGAAATTGTAGCTTTTCTAGTTATTATTATTCTTATTATAGCCAAATTTGCCACCCTAACTCCTCCCACAGTTTTTACACTACATAGACAAAAATTTACCAAAACGTGCAGATTGTTCCCGATCGCGTTGCTATTACTTTGTGGAACATTTCGCTGAATGGTTCTCGGAATATCGTCGTTCTTGTGGCGAAATTTGTCCCATAGGAATGAATGGCAAAGCTAGAGTGGGAGCTGGCAAAAGCTGAAAAATCAGGACATGATTTCTAAACTGCCACTACTCCCTCATTTTCAAGCCCACCTACACAAATCTTATATCAAAACGTTCAGCTATCCCTGCTGCCACTAAAAATGTCCACAGCTAAGCCATAGTCCTGATAGTTTTCACAACATGACCATTTGTTTGCAACTCACGCCTTCCATTGACATTCATTGAAACTCCACTCTGCAAAGCTCACATTTGAAGGGCAATTTCTAAACTGCGACTGTGCCTTCATTGTTAAAATCTCAGAGACATACTATACATCAAAATGTAGGTCTGGGTCTTGTGATTCTCACAATATAAAGCTCTTCAATGTAGGATTTATAGTTTTTAAAATACGACCGTTTGAAGATTGCAACCGCCAAAATAATCTGACCTGTGCAAGGCTGCAGCAGCAAGTGATGTCATAGACAGGGCCATTTGTACACCTGCTAATGTTTTTATAAATCTATGGTTTAATGTAACTGTGCAACAACATTGCAATTAAATGTGCTATATAAATGATAACAGTTACTCCGCCCACTCCAGTTGTAGACTACTGGTGGAGGCAAGAACACTTCACACAATTTCCCCAGAAATTGTACCTTTTCTAGTTATTAAGTGTTCTTGCATAGCAAGACCACTTAATGTTATCTCACATATATATTATTATTATTATTCTTATTATAGCCAAATTTGCCACCCTAACTCCTCCCACAGTTTTTACACTACATAGACAAAAATTTACCAAAACGTGCAGATTGTTCCCGATCGCGTTGCTATTACTTTGTGGAACGTTTCGCTGAATGGTTCTCGGAATATCGTCATTCTTGTGGCGAAATTTGTCCCATAGGAATGAATGGCAAAGCTAGAGTGGGAGCTGGCAAAAGCTGAAAAATCAGGACATGATTTCTAAACTGCCACTACTCCCTCATTTTCAAGCCCACCTACACAAATCTTATATCAAAACGTTCAGCTATCCCTGCTGCCACTAAAAATGTCCACGGCTAAGCCATAGTCCTGATTGTTTTCGCAATATGACCATTTGTTTGCAACTCACGCAGTCCATTGACATTCATTGAAACGCCACTCTGCAAAGCTCACATTTGAAGGGCAATTTCTAAACTGCGACTGTGCCTTCCTTGTTAATATCTCAGAGACATACTATACATCAAAATGTAGGTCTGGGTCTTTTGATTCTCACAATATAAAGCTCTTCATTGTAGGATTTATAGTTTTTAAAATACGACCGTTTGAAGATGGCAACTGCAGAATACTCTTACCTGTGCAAGGCTGCAGCAGCAAGTGATGTCATAGACAAAGCCTTTTTCACACCTGCTAATATTTTTATAAATGTATGTTTTAATGTAACTGTGCAACAACGTTGCAATTAAATGTGCTATATAAATGATAACAGTTACTCCGCCCACTCCAGTTGTAGACTACTGGTGGAGGCAAGAACACTTCACACAATTTCCCCAGAAATTGTAGCTTTTCTAGTTATTATTATTCTTATTATAGCCAAATTTGCCACCCTAACTCCTCCCACAGTTTTTACACTACATAGACAAAAATATACCAAAACGTGCAGATTGTTCCCGATCGGATTGCTATTACTTTGTGGAACGTTTCGCCGAATGGTTCACGGAATATCGTCGTTCTTGTGGCGAAATCTGTCCCATAGGAATGAATGGCAAAGCTAGAGTGGGAGCTGTCAAAAGCTGAAAAATCAGGACATGATTTCTAAACTGCCACCACTCCCTCATTTTCAAGCCCACCTACACAAATCTTATATCAAAACGTTCAGCTGTCCCTGCTGCCACTAAAAATGTCCTTGGCTAAGCCATAGTCCTGATTGTTTTCGCAATATGACCATTTGTTTGCAACTCACGCAGTCCATTGACATTCATTGAAACGCCACTCTGCAAAGCTCACATTTGAAGGGCAATTTCTAAACTGCGACTGTGCCTTCCTTGTTAATATCTCAGAGACATACTATACATCAAAATGTAGGTCCGGGTCTTGTGATTCTCACAATATAAAGGTCTTCACTGTAGGATTTATAGTTTTTAAAATACGACCGTTTGAAGATGGCAACCGCAAAAATACTCTGACCTGTGCAAGGCTGCAGCAGCAAGTGATGTCATAGACAAAGCCTTTTACACCTGCTAATGTTTTTATAACTGTATGTTTTAATGTAACTGTGAAGCACTTTGGGCAACAACATTGCAATTAAATGTGCTATATAAATAAATAATAACAGTTACTCCGCCCACTCCAGTTGTAGACTACTGGTGGAGGCAAGAACACTTCACACAAATTCCCCAGAAATTGTAGCTTTTCTAGTTATTCTTATTCTTATTATAGCCAAATTTGCCACCCTAACTCCTCCCACAGTTTTTATACTACATAGACAAAAATATACCAAAACGTGCAGATTGTTCCCGATCGGATTGCTATTACTTTGTGGAACGTTTCGCCGAATGGTTCACGGAATATCGTCGTTCTTCTGGCGAAATTTGTCCCATAGGAATGAATGGCAAAGCTAGAGTGGGAGCTGTCAAAAGCTGAAAAATCAGGACATGATTTCTAAACTGCCACCACTCCCTCATTTTCAGGCCCACCTACACAAATCTTATATCAAAACGTTCAGCTATCCCTGCTGCCACTAGAAATGTCCACGGCTAAGCCATAGTCCTGATAGTTTTCACAATATGACCATTTGTTTGCAACTCACGCCTTCCATTGACATTCATTGAAACTCCACTCTGCAAAGCTCACATTTGAAGGGCAATTTCTAAACTGCGACTGTGCCTTCATTGTTAATATCTCAGAGACATACTATGCATCAAAATGTAGGTCTGGGTCTTGTGATTCTCACAATATAAAGCTCTTCACTGTAGGATTTATAGTTTTTAAAATATGACAGTTTGAAGATGGCAACCGCCAAAATACTCTGATCTGTGCCAGGCTGCAGCAGCAAGTGATGTCATAGACAAAGCCTTTTGCACCTGCTAATGTTTTTATAACTGTATGTTTTAATGTAACTGTGAAGCACTTTGGGCAACAACGTTGCAATTAAATGTGCCATATAAATAAATAATAACAGTTACTCCGCCCACTTCATTTGTAGACTACTGGTGGAGGCAAGAACACTTCACACAATTTCCCCAGAAATTGTAGCTTTTCTAGTTATTATTATTAAGTGTTCTTGCATAGCAAGACCACTTAATGTTATCTCACATATATATTATTCTTATTCTTATTCTTATTATAGCCAAATTTGCCACCCTAACTCCTCCCACAGTTTTTACACTACATAGACCAAAATTTACCAAAACGTGCAGATTGTGCCCGATCGGATTGCTATTACTTTGTGGAACGTTTCGCCGAATGGTTCACGGAATATCGTCGTTCTTGTGGCGAAATTTGTCCCATAGGAATGAATGGCAAAGCTAGAGTGGGAGCTGGCAAAAGCTGAAAAATCAGGACATGATTTCTAAACTGCCACCACTCCCTCATTTTCAGGCCCACCTACACAAATCTTATATCAAAACGTTCAGCTATCCGCAGTGTCACTAAAAATGTCCACGGCTAAGCCATAGTCCGAATAGTTTTCACAATATGACCATTTGTTGCAACTCATGCCGTCCATTGACATTCATTGAAACTCCACTCTGCAAAGCTCACATTTGAAGGGCAATTTCTAAACTGCGACTGTGCCTTCATTGTTAATATTGCAGATACATACTATGCATCGACATGTAGGTCTGGGTCTTGTGATTCTCACAATATAAAGCTCTTCGCTGTAGTATTTATAGTTTTTAAAATATGACCGTTTGAAGATGGCAACCGCAAAAATACTCTGACCTGTGCCAGGCTGCAGCAGCAAGTGATGTCATAGACAAAGCCTTTTACACCTGCTAATGTTTTTATAACTGTATGTTTTAATGTAACTGTGAAGCACTTTGGGCAACAACATTGCAATTAAATGTGCTATATAAATAAATAATAACAGTTACTCCGCCCACTCCAGTTGTAGACTACAGGTGGAGGCAAGAACACTTCACACAATTTCCCCAGAAATTGTAGCTTTTCTAGTTATTCTTATTATTCTTATTATAGCCAAATTTGCCACCCTAACTCCTCCCACAGTTTTTACACTACATAGACAAAAATATACCAAAACGTGCAGATTGTTCCCGATCGGATTGCTATTACTTTGTGGAACGTTTCGCCGAATGGTTCACGGAATATCGTCGTTCTTGTGGCGAAATTTGTCCCATAGGAATGAATAGCAAAGCTAGAGTGGGAGCTGGCAAAAGCAGAAAAATCAGGACATGATTTCTAAACTGCCACCACTCCCTCATTTTCAGGCCCACCTACACAAATCTTATATCAAAACGTTCAGCTATCCCTGCTGCCACTAAAAATGTCCACAGCTAAGCCATAGTCCTGATAGTTTTCACAATATGACCATTTGTTTGCAACTCACGCCTTCCATTGACATTCATTGAAACTCCACTCTGCAAAGCTCACATTTGAAGGGCAATTTCTAAACTGCGACTGTGCCTTCATTGTTAAAATCTCAGAGACATACTATACATCAAAATGTAGGTCTGGGTCTTGTGATTCTCACAATATAAAGCTCTTCAATGTAGGATTTATAGTTTTTAAAATACGACCGTTTGAAGATGGCAACCGCCAAAATAATCTGACCTGTGCAAGGCTGCAGCAGCAAGTGATGTCATAGACAGGGCCATTTGTACACCTGCTAATGTTTTTATAAATCTATGGTTTAATGTAACTGTGCAACAACATTGCAATTAAATGTGCTATATAAATGATAACAGTTACTCCGCCCACTCCAGTTGTAGACTACTGGTGGAGGCAAGAACACTTCACACAATTTCCCCAGAAATTGTACCTTTTCTAGTTATTATTATTATTCTTATTATAGCCAAATTTGCCACCCTAACTCCTCCCACAGTTTTTACACTACATAGACAAAAATATACCAAAACGTGCAGATTGTTCCCGATCGGATTGCTATTACTTTGTGGAACGTTTCGCCGAATGGTTCACGGAATATCGTCGTTCTTCTGGCGAAATTTGTCCCATAGGAATGAATGGCAAAGCTAGAGTGGGAGCTGTCAAAAGCTGAAAAATCAGGACATGATTTCTAAACTGCCACCACTCCCTCATTTTCAGGCCCACCTACACAAATCTTATATCAAAACGTTCAGCTATCCCTGCTGCCACTAGAAATGTCCACGGCTAAGCCATAGTCCTGATAGTTTTCACAATATGACCATTTGTTTGCAACTCACGCCTTCCATTGACATTCATTGAAACTCCACTCTGCAAAGCTCACATTTGAAGGGCAATTTCTAAACTGCGACTGTGCCTTCATTGTTAATATCTCAGAGTCATACTATGCATCAAAATGTAGGTCTGGGTCTTGTGATTCTCACAATATAAAGCTCTTCACTGTAGGATTTATAGTTTTTAAAATATGACAGTTTGAAGATGGCAACCGCCAAAATACTCTGATCTGTGCCAGGCTGCAGCAGCAAGTGATGTCATAGACAAAGCCTTTTGCACCTGCTAATGTTTTTATAACTGTATGTTTTAATGTAACTGTGAAGCACTTTGGGCAACAACGTTGCAATTAAATGTGCCATATAAATAAATAATAACAGTTACTCCGCCCACTTCATTTGTAGACTACTGGTGGAGGCAAGAACACTTCACACAATTTCCCCAGAAATTGTAGCTTTTCTAGTTATTATTATTAAGTGTTCTTGCATAGCAAGACCACTTAATGTTATCTCACATATATATTATTCTTATTCTTATTCTTATTATAGCCAAATTTGCCACCCTAACTCCTCCCACAGTTTTTACACTACATAGACCAAAATTTACCAAAACGTGCAGATTGTTCCCGATCGGATTGCTATTACTTTGTGGAACGTTTCGCCGAATGGTTCACGGAATATCGTCGTTCTTGTGGCGAAATTTGTCCCATAGGAATGAATGGCAAAGCTAGAGTGGGAGCTGTCAAAAGCTGAAAAATCAGGACATGATTTCTAAACTGCCACCACTCCCTCATTTTCAGGCCCACCTACACAAATCTTATATCAAAACGTTCAGCTATCCCTGCTGCCACTAGAAATGTCCACGGCTAAGCCATAGTCCTGATAGTTTTCACAATATGACCATTTGTTTGCAACTCACGCCTTCCATTGACATTCATTGAAACTCCACTCTGCAAAGCTCACATTTGAAGGGCAATTTCTAAACTGCGACTGTGCCTTCATTGTTAAAATCTCAGAGACATACTATACATCTAAATGTAGGTCTGGGTCTTGTGATTCTCACAATATAAAGCTCTTCAATGTAGGATTTATAGTTTTTAAAATACGACCGTTTGAAGATGGCAACCGCCAAAATAATCTGACCTGTGCAAGGCTGCAGCAGCAAGTGATGTCATAGACAGGGCCATTTGTACACCTGCTAATGTTTTTATAAATCTATGGTTTAATGTAACTGTGCAACAACATTGCAATTAAATGTGCTATATAAATGATAACAGTTACTCCGCCCACTCCAGTTGTAGACTACTGGTGGAGGCAAGAACACTTTACACAATTTCCCCAGAAATTGTACCTTTTCTAGTTAAGTGTTCTTGCAAAGCAAGACCACTTAATGTTATCTCACATATATATTATTATTATTATTCTTATTATTCTTATTATAGCCAAATTTGCCACCCTAACTCCTCCCACAGTTTTTACACTACATAGACAAAAATATACCAAAACGTGCAGATTGTTCCCGATCGGATTGCTATTACTTTGTGGAACGTTTCGCCGAATGGTTCACGGAATATCGTCGTTCTTCTGGCGAAATTTGTCCCATAGGAATGAATGGCAAAGCTAGAGTGGGAGCTGTCAAAAGCTGAAAAATCAGGACATGATTTCTAAACTGCCACCACTCCCTCATTTTCAGGCCCACCTACACAAATCTTATATCAAAACGTTCAGCTATCCCTGCTGCCACTAGAAATGTCCACGGCTAAGCCATAGTCCTGATAGTTTTCACAATATGACC
This sequence comes from Pelobates fuscus, assembly GCF_036172605.1. Taxonomy (NCBI): domain Eukaryota; kingdom Metazoa; phylum Chordata; class Amphibia; order Anura; family Pelobatidae; genus Pelobates; species Pelobates fuscus. The sequence goes on from NC_086319.1 coordinate 332,448,494, forward strand.
ATTTGTTTGCAACTCACGCCTTCCATTGACATTCATTGAAACTCCACTCTGCAAAGCTCACATTTGAAGGGCAATTTCTAAACTGCGACTGTGCCTTCATTGTTAATATCTCAGAGACATACTATGCATCAAAATGTAGGTCTGGGTCTTGTGATTCTCACAATATAAAGCTCTTCACTGTAGGATTTATAGTTTTTAAAATACGACCGTTTGAAGATGGCAACCACCAAAATACTCTGACCTGTGCAAGGCTGCAGCAGCAAGTGATGTCATAGACAAAGCCTTTTACACCTGCTAATTTTTTATAACTGTATGTTTTAATGTAACTGTGAAGCACTTTGGGCAACAACATTGCAATTAAATGTGCTATATAAATAAATACTAACAGTTACTCCGCCCACTCTAGTTGTAGACTACTGATGGAGGCAAGAACACTTCACACAATTTCCCCAGAAATTGTAGCTTTTCTAGTTATTCTTATTATTCTTATTATAGCCAAATTTGCCACCCTAACTCCTCCCACAGTTTTTACACTACATAGACAAAAATATACCAAAACGTGCAGATTGTTCCCGATCGGATTGCTATTACTTTGTGGAACGTTTCGCCGAATGGTTCACGGAATATCGTCGTTCTTCTGGCGAAATTTGTCCCATAGGAATGAATGGCAAAGCTAGAGTGGGAGCTGTCAAAAGCTGAAAAATCAGGACATGATTTCTAAACTGCCACCACTCCCTCATTTTCAGGCCCACCTACACAAATCTTATATCAAAACGTTCAGCTATCCCTGCTGCCACTAGAAATGTCCACGGCTAAGCCATAGTCCTGATAGTTTTCACAATATGACCATTTGTTTGCAACTCACGCCTTCCATTGACATTCATTGAAACTCCACTCTGCAAAGCTCACATTTGAAGGGCAATTTCTAAACTGCGACTGTGCCTTCATTGTTAATATCTCAGAGACATACTATGCATCAAAATGTAGGTCTGGGTCTTGTGATTCTCACAATATAAAGCTCTTCACTGTAGGATTTATAATTTTTAAAATACGACCGTTTGAAGATGGCAACCGCCAAAATACTCTGACCTGTGCAAGGCTGCAGCAGCAAGTGATGTCATAGACAAAGCCTTTTGTACACCTGCTAGAGTTTTTATAAATGTATGGTTTAATGTAACTGTGCAACAAAGATGCAATTAAATGTGCTATATAAATGATAACAGTTACTCCGCCCACTCCAGTTGTAGACTACTGGTGGAGGCAAGAACACTTCACACAATTTCCCCAGAAATTGTAGCTTTTCTATTATTATTATTATTCTTATTATTCTTATTATAGCCAAATTTGCCACCCTAACTCCTCCCACAGTTTTACACTACATAGACAAAAATATACCAAAACGTGCAGATTGTTCCCGATCGGATTGCTATTACTTTGTGGAACGTTTCGCCGAATGGTTCACGGAATATCGTCGTTCTTGTGGCGAAATTTGTCCCATAGGAATGAATGGCAAAGCTAGAGTGGGAGCTGGCAAAAGCTGAAAAATCAGGACATGATTTCTAAACTGCCACCACTCCCTCATTTTCAGGCCCACCTACACAAATCTTATATCAAAACGTTCAGCTATCCGCGGTGTCACTAAAAATGTCCACGGCTAAGCCATAGTCCTGATAGTTTTCCTAATATGACCATTTGTTTACAACTAACGCCATCCATTGACATTCATTGAAACTCCACTCTGCAAAGCTCACATTTGAAGGGCAATTTCTAAACTGCGACTGTGCCTTCATTGTTAATATCTCAGAGACATACTATACATCAAAATGTAGGTCTGGGTCTTGTGATTCTCACAATATAAAGCTCTTCACTGTAGGATTTATAGTTTTTAAAATACGACCGTTTGAAGATGGCAACCACCAAAATACTCTGACCTGTGCCAGGCTGGAGCAACAAGTGATGTCATAGACAGGGCCATTTGTACACGTGCTAATGTTTTTATAAATGTATGTTTTAATGTAACTATATAAATAAATAACAGTTACTCCGCCCACTCCAGTTGTAGACTACTGGTGGAGGCAGGAAAACTTCACACAATTTCCCCAGAAATTGTAGCTTTTCTAGTTGAGAATTTTTATATCAAATACAAAGTCCTCCAGAATATATATTTAGATATTTAGGCAAAAGACAATACTAGTGAGAGAACACGCAGAACAACGCTGTGGAATGACGGAGAGAGTTGACTTCTGCAAAAGCAGCAGCAATTCATTACGTGCAGGAACCTTCTGATTAGTGGATTCCACATATAACAAGAACTTGGATGCTACAAGAAGAGTATTAATGGTCCTTCAAATCTATTAAAGAAAATGTATCCAGTCAGCATTACCACTATTATATTTCATCGTTAATCGCTGTTTCCTGTTCTGCTTATGTATATGAAGGTTTATGCTGCTTCTGTATTACCCATCATGTGTGGTATTTGATGTGGGAGGGAAGCATAGCTGGAGGAAGTGCTGCCCTTTAGGAGAGAGTAAGAGACAGGTATGTGAGGTAGAGATTACTCTGGAAGGCCATAAGCTTTGCTAGAGAGATGGGTTTTAAGGTACTTCTTAAATGATTGAAGACTAGGGGAGAGGCTGATGGCGGTAGGCAGGCTATTCCATAGGAAGGGAGCCACCCACAAGTAGTCCTGCAAGCGTGAGTTAGCCATACAGGTGTGAGCAGCAGTCAGGAGAAGGTCACTGGCAGAGTGGAGAGACCGAGAAGGGGCATACCTACGGATCTGTGAAGAGATATAAAAGGGGCTAGAATTGTATAGCACTTTGAGTTGACTCCTATAGGATACAGGAAGCCAATGTAAGGACTGACAGAGGGGTGAGGTGTGAGAGGCCTACTAGAGAGGAAAATCAGTCTGGCAGCAGCATTCATTACAGACTGTAGTGGGGCAATACGGCTTTTGGGAAGACCAATTAGGAGAGGGTCACAATAATCCATTCAGGAAATTACTAGAACATGGACAAGCTCCTTGATATCATTTTGCATAAGAAATGGGCAGGTGTGGGCTATGTTTTTAAAATGCAATCTACAGGATTTGGCAACATACATGATGTGAGGCTCAAAGGTAAGGCCAGAATCAAGTCTAATTGCCAAGACAGTGCACTTGCAAAGATGGACTTATGTGGATACCACTAACTTGAAGGGAGAGCGAAAGAGGAGGATCCGTATAAGGAGGAGGAAAGACAAGGAGCTCAGTTTTCGAGAGATTGAGTTTCAGAAAGCACAAGGACATCTAGTCAGAGATGGAAGAAAGGCAAGCAGTGACACGTTGTAGGATGGCAGGGGAGAGGTCCGGGGAAGAGACATATATCTGGGTTTCATCAGTATACAGGTGGTAGTGGAATCCAAAAGAGGTAATACGTTTGGCAAGAGAGGCAGTATAAAGATAAAATAGAAGGGGACCAAGGACAGAGCCTTGCGGGACCCCAACTGAGACAGGTCGAGGGGAAGAGGTATCATTAGAAAAGGAGATACTGAATGAGTGTTGGGAGAGATAATATGAAAACCACGAGAGGACAGAGTCACAGAGACCGAGTGATTGAAGAGTTTGAAAAAGGAGAACATGATCAACGGTGTCAAAGGCAGCAGAGAGGTCAAGAAGAATTAGTATGGAGTAGTGGCCTTTGGATTTAGCTGTGATAAGGTCGTTAGTAACTTTGATAAGAGCAGTCTCAGTAGAATGGAGAGGGCGGAAGCCAGATTGAAGAGGGTCAAGGCGAGAGTTGGAATTGAGGAAATGAGACACACGGGTAAAGACAAGTCTTTCCAGGAAAAAGGGAGCAGGGGTATGGGAAAACAGAGGGTCAAGAGATGTTTTTTTCAGGATAGGTAATACAGTGGCATGTTTAAGGTCAGCAGGGACAATGCCAGAAGAGAGAGAGAAGTTGAAGATGTGTGTTAAGGAAGGCACGAGGCATATATATATATATATATATATATATATATAGTTATACTTTTATGTGTTCCAGTCTGTCTCTGTTCTCTTAATATCTTAACACTCTCTCTCATTTTTCTTTCCCTAAATGTCTTCCAAATCTGTCTTCTTTCCCTAAATGTCTCTCCTTGTCCATCTTTGTTCCCTAAATATCTGATCAGTATGCCTTTTTTCTCTAAATGTCATCCCAGTATGACTGGTCTATTTCTGTTCCCTAAATTTCTCCTAAGTCTGTCTCTGTTCCTTAAATATCTTTACTTACATCTTTCCACTCAATGCCTTAGCCTGTCCCATGTAAACAAGAACAGGCAAGTAGAGTATTTTCACTTTATTGTTTGTTTTTTAATTAATTAAAGTAATCTTGCCTTCTACACTTCTGGGTCTGGATTAAAGGGGGTTTAACACTCCATAATTGGAGCCAGCATATTGGGGGCTCCTGAACAAAGAATCTGAGTAATCCACAGAAGATGTTGTGCTGCCACCAAAATGTTTTGCTCGAGGGCCAGTGCTGGCCTGATAATAATTATCCATCATTTCCAAGAAAACTAAATACTAAACATAACTATTTTAAGGACATCTGGACATTGTTTTTAATATTTAAACAACTTGAACAACTACAGCCTGATATTTTTATTCAGTGTCTCCAATAACTGTGTGTGAAACTGAACCATGTGTACGGTACTGGAATATGAGGGTTGCAACTACATTAAATCTATTTACTCAAGTGAACGTTCTAATGGAGTTCCTGAAATTTAAAATGGACAAATCAATAAGGTCAAACGAAATTGATCCAAAGGTTCTTAAAGATGTTTTAAACACACATTATTATCATAAGTAGATTTAAACAAGTTACTCTAACCTAAAACATGAAACAACTGGTTTCTATAAAAACCAAGGTAGAGACTGTTCAGCTTTACATCAGTGATGTGGAAATTGTTGAAAAATATATTATAAAATAGAAAATTTTGCACAATCACATACTGAGGCAATGATCAACATGCCATGCAATTTTTTATGTTACTCTTAAAAGATCTAATAACACAAATCAAAATGGCTTCTATTGAGTGTTTGATTTGACAAGTGTCAACAGATTCATGAAGACTTTATCAACAAACAGAACATTGACCAATATAAGGAGTCCATAAAACAGGGATTGGTCATGGAAGTACAATGTATGAATAGAAAGCAGATTCAGAGATGGTAGTTAAATACATTTTCAGAATAAGCTAAAGTAAAATTATTTTTGTATCTATTTCTTTGTTGGAGATCATTTAATACAGCATATTAACATCGTCATGCTCAGCCTCTTGGATTTGTTCTGAAGATAACTCACTATTTCTTGCTTATTCCCTGAAATATATATGTTAGTGCTTTTTGAGGCATTTGTACAATTCATATTTTCTATGCAGTGGTCTTTGTTCTATCAAAATTTTGAGTTTATTTTGTTTTACAAAACATATAATGCCACTTCATCTCATTATTATGTGTACTAACACATATACGTTTTGTATAATTTGACTACAATTATGGGTCTAACAGTCACCTGACATGACCCAGCATTCTCTTCAAAGCTAAAGAAAAAGTTACACTATGCATTTGCAATACCAATTTTGTTCATATTTAGGCCTTGATTATGAAAAATATTTTACTTTGTAATATTTTTACATTTTTAATATACCAATATAGTTTTATATATGTTTTACTTTTTAAAATTTTAATATATTTAATTTTTTTTTAAAAAGTTTATTCAAAATATTTGAAAAGCTTCTGCAACCATAATAAATCAAAGCCTTGGACAGCAATAATAGAGTGAGGGAATCAACTGACTGGTCAGCCAATCAGTGTTGTCCAAATATAGACACAATGTATATTGCTAATTTCCACATAAGCAATATAGAGAGTTAGGGATTTTGACATAGCACCAGTAATCTGCTTGCACTATAATTACAATAACAGGCTATCTAAGTATATTTGCAATATAGTGATAGAGGGCCAGACCAAGGATGGGCAGTGTGAAATCATCTTGACATAGAACAGAGGGATAGCATCATTAGCCTGCTTGCAGAATAACTACTGTAATGGGCTGTGTGGTTATTATGCTAAGTCTTTTATTTTAATGGTCACTAATAGTATATTAAATGTACATTTTATAAATCTCAAAAAGAAAAAAAGATTATCATTATATAATTGTAATTAGTTACTTTAAATTGACACCGTAGGCACTATGACTATTCAACTAATCAGAATATAAATGATGTATATATAGATTTATGATGAAGATGATGAAGATGATTGTTTGAACAGACTTACATTTGAATCCAACTATGTTCAATTTGTCTATTTATATGTTTAAGCTATTTTTGTTAATAACGTTTTTGTTCTCACACAAAATGGTGGCTTGTGAGTGAACCACGATCGGATGTATTAAGTAACAACAAAGGCACAAAGGAAATGACATAGAAATCCTGCCGACTGGTGACGTCAACCGGAAAAGATGTCAGGCACCAAAACAGTTGAACATCCGCCCACATGATCGGCAAGCCCAGGAGTAAGGTATTTAAAAGGCATGAGTTGTAGCGAGACATCGATGCATATGATATGAAACAAATATAAAAGAAACAAATTACAATCAATATGGCATTGTAAAAGTGTCAATCAAATTAAAAACATTAAGAAAATGATATTCAAAACATTTAACCCCTTAAGGACCAAACTTCTGGAATAAAAGGGAATCATGACATGTCACACATGTCATGTGTCCTTAAGGGGTTAAATCAGATGGGTCAATTGCATCCTTTAACAAACAGAAGCATGCCAACAGTGCTTGCAAAAAGGCAATTAGAACAGCTAAACTATGAAAAGACAAAAGTTGTTTTTTACACAGCATGGGAAAGTTCTTTGGAATTTTCCCATGCTGTGTAATTTGACTCATAACACTCTGATTGGTTGCTTTTCAAATTAAAAGCAACCAATCACAGTGTTATGAGTCAAATTACACAGCATGGGGAAATTCCAAAGAACTTTCTCACACTGTGTAAAATGACACAGAGCACTCTGATTGGTTGGATTTCAAATCAACAAATCAGAGTACTGTGGCAGGTAAATGTAGAGACTTACCTGTCAGTCTCTTCATTTACCTGTCAGAGCACTCTGATTGGTTGGGTTAAATCAACCAATCAGAGCACTCTAAGCCTGGTTGTAGGGCGTGGGAAAAGGCCTTATAAGCCTTTCCCTGCCCTGTGGAGCTCATTCTGTGCCGTGCCCGCCATGGGTGAAAGTGGATTCTATTTTTACCCTCTGGAGGTTTTATTTCAGCATTTTTTTTTTTATCTTTATTTTTTCTTTTCGTTCTTTTCAATCATTTTAAACAATTAACAAATTACAATATCTGTATATCTTTAGTCAGTAATCAATCCATATGAATTTTACTTACAAAAGAAGAGGAAAATACAGACCTCTTTTAAAATGGTATTTGACATTAAAAAGTTCAGTAATACATATAGCATACAGATTTGCAATATAACACAAAACAATATAGCAGCAAAAATAGGAAAAGAAAAAGAAAAAAAACAAGAAAAATTACCTAAGTAGAGTGGAAGGAGCTTTAAATATAGCTTATACATTTTATACATTTTCAATGTTCATGGAATTAATTCACTTCTGAGTGATCAGCAATTATTTTTTTTACATCAATCAACTCAATACATTTTAACCAAACAGATACCTTATTACTTAATTGTTGTTTACTTAGCATCAACTCCATTTTAATCTGAAACTCGAGTTGGTTTTTAACATTCTTCCAGGGGACTTCTGAATCTTTTTTCCACCATCTCGCAATTACTATTTTAACAGCTAAAAAGCGATGTATAAGGATTACTTTTAATTCGTACGTCATACGTGGCCAATTCAAGTGTAACAAAACTACCTCTGGGGAAATTATCAACTCGAGTTTTAGATTATTGGATATGAACTTTTGTATTGTCAGCCAAAGATTTTTTAATGTATGACAGTCCCACCAAATATGTCTAAAATTACCTCTAGTACTATTTCACCTCCAGCAAATAGGATTAGTTAAAGGATATATTTTGTTTAATTTTGCTGGTACTAAATACCACCTATTTAAAACTTTGAAGTGTGTTTCTAGCAAGTTTAATGAGTGTATGTTCTTCTTAACATCCATCATTGAAGAACCCCATTGTTTCATGCTAATATCAATGTTTAAATCTTTTTTCCATGCCTGTATAGCTGTTGGATTTATATCCTTAACAATTGATTTGGTCAGTATTAGAGCTTTAGAAAGTGGTTTGTTAATGTTTTTGGAGGTGAATAATAAATCAATCAAGTTGCTCAAATTAGATTTTGGTGTTATAAGGTGTGTATTCATATAGCTTTTAAGTCTTAAGAAATTAAACACCTCTCTGGATGGAAGATTGTATGCACATGTTATTTGAGCAAAAGTTTTGATTGTGCCTTCTGTCAATAAGTGATCTAATCTTATAATCCCTGATTTTTTCCAATTATTAAGATTTAAATCTTCCACATGATTTTCTACAATGTTTAACTCTAAATAGCTCGGAACTTTTTTCTATATTCAGTGCTTTTTTTAATTTTAGACCAATTTTCCAGTAATTGAGTCAAAATAGTATTGGAATACTCTTTCTTTTTTAACGTTTTATCTGTGTTCCAAATTAAACAATCTAAACTAGGGACTTCCCCTGCCTTCATTTCCATTTTATACCATCCTTCATCGTTATTTTCTTCAATTTGCATTCTGTAAATATGCAAAATAGTAGCTGCTTTAAAATTGTTCATTATAAATGGATAAGCAAGTCCACCCTTATGTAGTTTTTGCACTAATATTGATTGTTTTAATCTTGGCTTCTTACCTTTCCAAATGTATTAAGTGAAACTTCTTTGTATTAATTGAAGCCAATGAATTGGAATGTAGAGGGGTAACATTTGGAACATGTAATTCCACTTTGGTATAGCATATGAAGTAATCACATTTATTCGTCCCCAGAAAGTAATTTCTAAATTTCTATGGTCTTTTAACCATTTATTGAGCTCCAGTAATAATGCCAGAAAATGTATTTCCATAATCCTATTTATCTCTCTAACTATTTTGATGCCTAAGTAATCCATACTTTCCTTGACCCAAATAAAATCATAGCTGTTTTTAATCTCTTGTTGCGTTTTTTTATTGAGATTAATATCTAGGATCAGGGATTTGTTTGCATTCAACTTATAGTTTGATATAAAGCTGTATCGGTCTATTTCTTGCATTATATGTTCTAAAGAACTTTTAGGATTTGTAACAGTAATTAAAATATCGTCGGCATATAGACTGATTTTTTGATCTTCATCCATTATTTTATAGCCATTAATCTTCTTATTATTTCTAATGTTTTTAGCCAGTGGTTCAATAGTCAACAAGTAAAGTAATGGCGAAAGGGGACATCCCTGCCGAGTACCATTTCTAAGTTGGAATCATGGGGCAACAATATTAGGTCCAATGGTGCGTGCAACTGGATTTACATATAGGGCCATCATAGCTTTCTTAGTCCAGCCTTCTAATCCATAGTGTGATAAGACGGCATCTAAATATTTCCAGCTGACTCTGTCAATGCTTTTTCAGCATCAATCGACAGAGTCACAACTGGAATATCATTTCTATTTGCATCATCCAAGATGTTTATAATTCTCCTTATACTTGTGTAAGAATTTCTACCTGGAACATATCCTATTTGTTCTTTATGAATAATCAATGGAAGAAGTTTTTTTTATTCTGGCGGCCAAGACCGAAGCATATAGCTTAGTGTCTACATATATCAAAGATATTGGACAATAAATTTTAATATTGGTGGGATTTTTGTCATTTTTTAGAATTGGCAAAATATTAGCCTTAAGCATCTCTGCTGGTAGAAATCCTCTGTTTGCCGCTGTATTAAAAGCAGTAGTCAAATATGGACATAGTAGATCTTTAAATGTTTTATAAAATAAGTTGCTAAACCCATCAGGGCCTGGTGTTTTGGATCTTTCTAACTAATTTATAGCTTTAATAATCTCCTCCGTAGTTATAGGTTTATTTAAAAGTTCATTATCAATGGGTGTTAATTGAAACTTCTTTATAGTTTTTAAATAATTTGTAATGTCATCATCTGTGTTGATCTGAGATATATTATATAGGTTGCCGTAGTATTCATTAAAACATTTTCCAATTTCTCTGGGAGTTATTGCTATTTCCATTCTGTATTAGTTTTTCTACTTTGTTCTGTCCTTTTTGTTTTCTGAGTTTTTGAGATAGCATCTTATCAGCTCGGTTACCTTTGGAATAATATTTAAGTTTTAATCTTTCCATAATTTTGACTGTCGTATCTATTAATTTTTGCTTTATATTTTCTTTCAGTTCTAATATTTTCTCATAGATTTCAGGAGATGGAGATTGAGATTGTTTATTTATATAAGTCATATTTCTTAATTCAGTATGTAGATAAGACAAAGTAATATTTTCATCAAGTTGACTTTGTAATTTGATAAAGTGGCCTCTTATAACAGCCTTAAAAGCACACCACAAGATAGATGGATCAATGTTTTCTGAAATATTTTCTTTAAAGTAATTTTTTATATTATTTTCTTTGTAGGTTTTATTTGATTCACAACAAAGCAAATTATCTCTTAGACGCCAAGTATAAGCTTCTCTTTTAAGTATACAAAAGGCTATTTCACAGGACACCCCATTATGATCTGTCCAAACTATTTCCTTAATCTTTGTTTTTTTGGTCATATCAATAATGCTTGGATCTACCCAAATCATATCCAATCTTGAATAAGAAAAGTGAACTTTAGAAAAATGCGTGTAGTCTCTCTCGTTGGGATTATACATTCTCCAGATATCAAATATGTTGTACTCATCTTTAATTTTTTTTAAAGCTTTAGCTTGTTTTGTCACCATTTTTGTCTTTATTAGAGGCTTGAATTATAAGCGGAAATCTTTTATCTCACCAATTCTGTTTATCTATTTGCCTCCAATGGGTTTCTTGTAAAAATATTAGGTTCAATTGTTTTTCACTTAAATATCTATACAGTAAAGCTCTTTTGGCTGTAGTATTCATTCCCTGAACATTGAGTGTAAGCATTTTTATCATGTTATTTTTTTAAACTTCTTTGCATCCTTTTCCACTCGGTAATCACCATTATTTTTCCCTATTGCTGCAAAAACATATACATAACAACACACGACCTAAATTTAAAATCATTGGAGAAAAACCTCCTTTTTTAGCACAAAGACTGTACATTTTCATTTAGAAATTCAGTCTTTACTGTGTCTTTAAATTAGACACTAAGTGGGTATATCCAGAAAGAAGTGGTAATATTTACAATTCTACCCCGAGGAAAAAAAAAAATGAAATCCCATTTCCCCTTTATCCCTTTTATTCTTTAATCTAGGTGAACATATTTCTTCTTAAAGTAGTTGCTAGTAGTCAATTTATAGACAAATTCTATTATTATTTCCTATAGTGTTTGATTGCAAGTGTATTTAATCTTTTTATCTTTATCACTAAGATATAAATTACAAATCTTTCTAATATGTGTGGATAATATCCATTCAACCGCCTTACTAAATTTTAATCCCATTTAAGTTAATACTTAATCGTGTTTTCTTTTAACTCCTTTTATCAATATGGGGGTCATAGTGACCCCCGTACTGATTTATATTTAGTTTGAAATGACAGAGAGCAGCTACTGTCCCCGCCCGAGTAGGGTCATGTGGGAGAATTTAATCTCCTGTCTATTAATATGGGGGTCATAGTGACCCCATAGGTTTTAATGCAGTGGGGGGAGGAATAGTTATTTATTACAAGGAACTGCGCAGTGCTGTTTTTCTCCAAATAGATGAAAACTAAATATTTTGTAACTAATTTGGATAGAAAACGAATGGTTTGCGGATGTAATTCGGGATTGATGAATGGAATTTTTATTTAGTATGAAATCATTCGTACGAAATGAAAATTTCACTGGTGCACATGTCTATTCACCACCTTGCGCTTCTGCGTGTATCTGATTCACATGCGGCTAGCGTTGCACTCTCTCCTTCCATGCGTTGCGAAGCTTCAATGAAACTTTATTGTTCATGTGGTTCATACATTAACAAAATAGTAACGGAATAATTTATGTTTCTGTTGTATTGGAAAAAAAAAGTTGTCATAGTAAGCAAATATCAACCTTTCATAATTATTTTACACCCGACTTTAACATGTATATCTAGATGAAGATTTAAATCAGTACATCCTGTATAAAAATGGTACATGCTTAGATGGTTTTCACCCTGGAGTGCTTTGGGAGCTTAGTGTATAAATATCTATACCACTGTTTTTGGTCTTTCTGGATTATTTTATTTTGGGAATCATACCAGAGGATTGGAGAAAAGCAGATATGGTGCCTATATATAAAAGGGTTAAAAAACTCAACCCAGAAAAAATAAACCTGTGAGCTTAACATATGTTAAAGAAATTGACACTGGTTGGAAAATTATTTGAAGGGCTAAATTCAGGAATTAATTTTGAACAACAATATAATTAGTAGGAATAAACATTTTATGAAAGACAGGTCATGCCAAACTAGCTTATTTGCTTTCTATGAAGATGTAAGCATCAGGGTATTCCAGTTATCCGTTTGATACAGTTCAATATAAAAGGTTATCATTAAAGCTGAAATAAGTTTGTTTAAATTTTAAATTGGTCAGAAGAGGTAAGGTGGTAAGTGGCATGCCTCAAGGGTTTGTACCGGGCTCACTTCTCTTTAATTTGTTTATAAGTGATTTTGAAGTGGGCATTAAAACCATGTGTTGCACATGACACAAAACTAGCCAAGATAATACAGTCTGAACATCATATATCGTCTCTACAGACGGATTTGGAAAAATTAGGTGTTTGAGAACAATTATAGATAACAAACTAGGCAACAGCCAATCTGCCATTTTAAAGCCAGTCTGCCATTACAAAGGCAGGTAAGGTGCAAAAAGTGGTATTAATTCATGAGATCAAAAAATAATTTTGCTCTTTATAAATCAATAATTAAACCCCATCTTTAATATGCAGTGCAATTCTGGGACCAATTTTAAAGAATTTTATTGCAGAAAAATACATTTTTCAGAGGTGAGTTACAAAATTAAAAAGGGTAATGAAAAGCATTAGTCATGTAGAAAGGCTAGAAAACTGCATTTATTTTCTCAAGAAACAAGAGACATAACGGAGGTGATATGATAGCACAGTACAAATACATACAGGGTCAGGACAAACCACTAGGTGTTAACTTGTTTGTTAGTAGGAATATAGAACAAACAAGAGGTCATCCAATGATAGAGGAAGTAAGGCATTTGTATTTACATTAGATGAAAGGATGTTTAAAGTAATAACTGTAAAGAGGTTTTTCTTTTAAATCCCTTGATGGTTTGTTTGCTTTTTTGGATCAACAGCATACATAGATGTGTTTAACCCCTTAACACCGCAGCCAAATGTACAAGTTGTGAACGAAACAAAATGTAAACAAAACCTGGCATTTGCGCTATTTGTCTGTCAAACCGTAATTCACCTCTTTCATATTAAATGCACCCCCCCTTATTATATATCATTTTATTCAGGGGAAACAGGGCTTTCATTTAATAGCAAATATTTAGCTATGAAACATAATTTAATATGAAAAAATGGGAGAAAATAAGAAATGTTATTTTTTTAGTTCTACGTGACATTTTAACTGTCAATGTCATAATACTGTTTGCTTTTACTGTAATAAAATACACATATTTGTATTCAGAAAAGTCTCACGTGTAAAACAGTACCCCCTATGTACAGGTTTTATGGTGTTTTGGGAAGTTACAGGGTCAAATATAGCGTGTTACATTTGAAATTGAAATTCGTCAGATTGGTTACGTTGCCTTTGAGACTGTATAGTAGCCCAGGAAATAAATTTACACCCATAATGGCATACCATTTGCAATAGTAGACGACCCAAGGTATTGCAAATGGGGTATGTCCAGTCTTTTTTAGTAGCCATTTGGTCACAAACACTGGCCAAAGTTAGCGTTAGTATTTGTTTGTGTGTGAAAAATGCAAAAAACGCCAATTTTGTCCAGTGTTTGTGACTAAGTGGCTACTAAAAAAGACTGGACATACCCCATTTGCAATACCTTGGGTTGTCTACTATTGCAAATAGTATGCCATCATAGGGGTAATTTTCATTCTTGGGCTACCATAGGGTCATAAAGGCAACGTAAGCAATCTGGCGAATTTTAATGTGAAAAAAATGAAACACAAGCCTTATATTTGACGCTGTAATTTTTGAAAACACCATAAAACCTGTACATGAGGGGTACTGTTGTACTCGGGAGACTTCGCTGAACACAAATATTTGTGTTTCAAAACAGTAAAAAGTATTGCAGCAGTAATATCGTCCACGTAAGTGCTGTTTGTGCGTGAAAAATGCAAAAAACATCACTTTTACTGGCGATATCATCGTTGTAATAAATTTTACTGTTTTGAAACACTAATATTTGTTTTCAACGAAGTCTCCCGAGTAAAACAGTACCCCCCATGTACAGGTTTTATGGTGCCTTGGAAAGTAATAGGGTTAAATATAGTTCTAGCAAATTAAATTCCTTATACTTTCGGCATGGGTTGTCAGGCAGGTCCCGCTAATTGTAATTAATTAGGATACCTAATTATGTAAAATTATTACATAAATATATGTGTAGAATTAATATATGTATATATATACATATGTGTATATATACGTATATATATATATATATATATATTTTAAATATTTTTATTTATATATAGGTATATATATATAGTGATATATACGTATATATTTATGTATATAGATATATATATTATTTCGTTCTACGTGTATTTTGATATAAATATATATATATTAATATCACAATACAGTTAGAACGAAATAAAACACATCTATATATTTTTTAATATTTTATTTTTAATTATTTTTTTTTTACATTTTTTTACGTATTTACATATTTATTTATTTTTTATATTATTTATAAATATATATATAACAATAATTATATATATATTTAATAAGTATCAGTCTACGTGTAATTTGATATTAATATATATATATATAATTATATATATATATTAATATTAAAATACACCTAGACGGTGTATGTGTGTGTGTGTATATGTGTATATATATACTTAGATCATATATATATATATAATATATATATATGATCTAAGTATATATATATTTTTTTTACACTTATTTAATTAATTTTAATTTGATTTTCAGCCAGCAGGGGGACCAACTGTCATTACAGTTGGTCCCCCTGCTGGCAATGCCTGAGCCAGCTATACCGGCCATGTGATTGTGAGGTCCTCGCAAGGACCTCACTCTCATATGACCGGGAGGGACCGGAGGAGGAAGATCTGCCGCGGGGGGGGGCTCCCTGGGAGTCCCCCCAACCGCGATCGCCGGCGTGGGACCACCGGCGACCGGGTAAGTTTAAAAAAACCGGCGGGCGTATATTTACGCCCTGCGGCGTTTAGAGACGCTTTTAAAAGGACGTAAATATACGCCCGGCGGACTTAAAGGGTTAAAGGTTGAACTTGAGGGTGTTGATTTTTATTTTTTTTGGTGAGCCCTCGTAGACAAGTATTTGATTGGACTAATCTGACCAGTTCAGAGAACATGCACACATCTTGAGCTGAGGAGGGGAGGGAAAAAGTGGAAAGAAGGGGTGTACAGAGGTCGGGATTAAAAAAAACTAAAGAATAATTGTCAATATAGGGATGCAGGGAGGGTTGGGAGGGGTTACACTAGCAGGAATTTGAGGAGTATATTCAAGCTTCCCCTTGCAGGCATGCTCCCAGTATGAGATGATTACTTCTGTCACTACTGCGTAGCATATGATGTCATTTTGCACAGAATTAACATGCATTATTCATCCTCCTAATACTGATCCTCCTCTCTCTCTCTCCCCAGTGATATCCACATAAGTCCATCCTTGCAAGCACGCTGTCTTGGCGTCATACTTGACTCTGGCCTCACGTTTTAGCCTCACATCCAGTTTGTTGCCAAATCCTGTAGATTCCAACTTAAAAACATAGCCTGCATCTGCTCCTTTCTTACATAAGATGCTACCGAGGAGCTTGTCCATGCTCTAGTAATTTCCCGCATGGATTATTGTAACCCTCTCCTGATTGGTCTCCCCAAAAGCTGTATTGCCCCGCTATAGTCTGTAATGAATGCTGCCGCCAGACTGATTTTCCTCTCTAGTCGGTCCTCTCACACCTCACCCCTCTGCCAGTCCTTATATTGGCTCCTGTAACCTATAGGAGTCAATTCAAAGTGGTAACCCATACATTTAAAGCACTGAACAATTCTAGCCCCTCTTATATCTCTTCACAGATCCATTGGTATGCCCCTCCTTGTTCTCTCTGCTCTGCCCGCGGCCACCTCCGGACTACTGTTCGCACCCGTACGGCCAACTCGCACTTGCAGGACTTCTCGCGGTTTGCTCCTTTCCTATGGAATAGCCTGCCTACACCCATCAGACTATCAGACTCTCCCCTAGTCTTCAATCATTTAAGAAGTGCCTTAAAACCCATCTCTTTAGGATAGCTTATGGCCTCCCAGAGTAACCTCTACCTTACATACCTGTCTCTTGCTCTCTCCTATAGGGCAGTGCTTTACTCTCTCCTCCAGCTCTGCTTCACTCCCACCCTATTTGATTGATATTTCCTGTCCTAATGTGTCTTATACCCCACCTCCTATAGATTGTAAGCTCGTTTAAGCAGGGTCCTCTTCAACCTATTGTTCCTGTAAGTTTTCTTGTATTGGTCCTTGTGACGAGACCAATCTCACCACATTGCATTGGAGAAGCCTGGTTTCCCGCCTGTTGCCTCTGGACTTTGGCCCCATGTTAAAAAGCTTGATTTTCCCCTGCAAAGACATGAAAGCCGGGTCCTTCGGTACTTGCCCTATTTGAATAGTGATACCCCAGATAGCTATGCCATGGAGCCCATTCGTATAATGAAAGACTATGTGAAAGACTTTGGCTCCATGGCAATTGAACTGTATGTATGAGATCTGAGCGCCATTCAGTAATAATGTGCGCTCAGATCTAAGCTATCTGGGGATATGTTGAATGTACCTGTTTTATGCAATAGCTGCACAGTTATATATTTTCATGTATTTTATTGTCTTTTGCTGCCATGTGTTCAATGGAGTTTTGCCCCTGTCCTTGGAGATAATTGGATTACTTCCCAATTATCTCCAGGATATAAGACTCTGTGGAACTAGTTTTGGGCAGAAAAGCCATGCTTCATTTAGACACAAAGGACTACGATCTATCTTTTGAACCACTGGACCAATTTGTATGATTTTGACGTATGTTTGTATTTGGAGTATGCTGATTCTGAAAATGTAAGAGGGGAGGATTTTGTGTGGGCATGTCTGAGTGTATTGTACGTGTTTATTGGTTGTTTTCCAAAACCCTGTGTGTGGTACTAATGTGTATATAAGAACAGTAAACCCACAGCTCTGTCTGTTCACTGCTTGACCCTCAACACGGAGCTTTGTCTCATTCTTGGGGGGATTTACTGTATGCTGTTCCAGTTTGACTGCTAGGAGTGTAAACCTATTTGTATGGTTTTTCCTATTCGGCTGTTTTCAGCATTTGTATGGTTCCGGTTCAGCTGTTTACGGCATTCATATGCTTCTCCGGTTCGGTGGATTGGTGTCTACAGTAGCTGTGCCTGTGTCTCTGGAAGGGGAAGATCTACTAAACGGCTGTTAACCCCTTTTATGCCTGGGGTTGCCGTTACAGTCCTATTAATAGTTACATCCCCCCTCTCATAATAATTTAAAGCGCTACGGAATCTGTTGGCGCTATATAAATGGCGATAATAATAATAACTAGAAAAGCTACAATTTCTGGGGAAATTGTGTGAAGTGTTCTTGCCTCCACCGGTAGTCTACAACTGGAGTGGGCGGAGTAACTGTTATTATTTATTTATATAGCACATTTAATTGCAACGTTGTTGCCCAAAGTGCTTCACAGTTACATTAAAACATACATTTATAAAAACATTAGCAGGTGTACAAAAGGACCTGTCTATGACATCACTTGCTGCTGCAGCCTGGCACAGGTCAGAGTATTTTTGCGGTTGCCATCTTCAAACAGTCGTATTTTAAAAACTATAAATGAAGATAAATGAAATAAGTGAAGAGCTTTATATTGTGAGAATCACAAGACCCAGACCTACATTTTGATGTATAGTATGTCTCTGAGATATTAACAATGAAGGCACAGTCGCAGTTTAGAAATTGCCCTTCAAATGTGAGCTTTGCAGAGTGGAGTTTCAATAAATGCCAATGGACGGCGTGAGTTGCAAACAAATGGTCATATTGTGAAAACTATCAGGACTATGGCTTAGCTGTGGACATTTTTAGTGGCAGCAGGGATAGCTGAACGTTTTGATATAAGATTTGTGTAGGTGGGCCTGAAAATGAGGGAGTGGTGGCAGTTTAGAAATCATGCCCTGATTTTTCCGCTTTTGCCAGCTCCCACTCTAGCTTTGCCATTCATTCCTATGGGACCAATTTCGCCACAAGAACGACGATATTCCGAGAACCATTCGGCGAAACGTTACACAAAGTAATGGCACACCAATCGGGAACAATCTGCACGTTTTGGTATATTTTTGTCTATGTAGTATAAAAACTGTGGGAGGAGTAAGGGTGGCAAATGTGGCTATAATAAGAATAATAATATATATGTGAGATAACATTAAGTGGTCTTGCTATGCAAGAACACTTAATATTATGTGCCAAAGGTGTAACTAGCCCCTGGCACAAAAGTGCAGATATCTCTGTTTGTGCACCGTTTCAAGTAGAAACACTGCACATACAGATTACTTGCCGTATGACCATTTCTAAAAGTAGATGTAATCATAAAGGTTGGAGTAGCCTTTAAGTTTAATGGTGCATAAAATATTTTAATCGCTTAAAGGAGAATTGACACTACTCTGGAAACTCCATCATTGAGTAAAACATTTAATATCACCAATAACTTATTATATGTACAACATATTGACTTGCATAACCTCATTAGTGAAAAAAACACTGAGGACAAATGGAATATCTTCAAACAAATATTAGAAAGTTACATTTCTCAGTATGTACCATTGAGTAATACATATACAAGAAACAAATTTAAACCAATGTGGATTAGTAGGAAAGTAAATCAAGAGATTACAAATAAGAAAAGGGCATTTAAAGCATTTAATGCAGACAAATCGGAGGCATCCTATATAAGATGTAAGGAAGCCAATAATGCTTGCAAAAAGGCAATTAAAGCGGCTAAACTATAACATGAAAACTTGATAGACAAACACAGCAAAACCAACCCCCCAAATTTTTTTTAGGTACATCAATTCTAAAAAAAACTTCTGTGATTGGGAAAGTATTTGAAAGGTTATTAAGGAATAATATTCAGGAATTCATTGGGAAGAACTTTGTTATTAGCGATAATCAGCATGGTTTTATGACACATAGGTAATGTCAAACTAACCTAATTGCATTATACGAAGAAGTAAGTCGAAGTATAGATCAGGGTGTTGCAGTGGATGTGATCTACTTGGATTTGGCAAATACATTTTATACTGTTCCTCACAATAGATTAGTCTTCAAACTAAAAGAAATCGGTCTAGATGAATATTCTTGGGTAGAACATTGGCTGACAGTTTTGGGACAGCTTCTATTTAGCATATTTATAAAGGCTCTTGAAATAGTCATTGAAAGCTAAGTTTTAGTGTTTGCAGATGACACAAAATTTTGTAAAGTAATAAAATGTGAGCAGGATGAAAATGAGATGAAAATTTAATTTTGCCTCTTTATAAATCGATGGTAAAACCACACCTTGAGTATGCTGTACAATTTTGGGCACCTGTTCTAAAGAAGAATATTATGGCACTAGAAAAAGTGGAGAGACGGGTTACAAAATTGATTAAAGGATTTTAGTTATGAAGAAAGGTTGAAACATTTAAATCTCTTTACCTCAAAGGGGATGTGATAACAGTATAAAAATATATTTGACAGGGGGTCGTGCATTTAGACTGTAAGAAAGGAGTTTAGGCCAAAAAAACAAAAGTTTTTTTTGTGGAATTCTCTGCCTGAAGGCGTAATTTTATCCGAGCCCATACAGATGAATACTTGCAAACACATAATATACAGGTATATAATTCTTATTAGTGAAGTAAATGCGTCTTGATCCAAGGAGTTATCTGACCATTTTGTGGTCAAGAAGGAATTTATTCCTAGTTTGTTGCAAAATTGGAAGCGCTTCAGACTGGGTTTTTTGCCTTCTTTTTGATCACCAGCAAAAACATTTGTGAGAAAGGCTGAACTTGATGGACACAAATCTCTTTTCAGCTATGTAACTATGTAACTATGTAATAGGTGCTATAATTATTAGTATATTAATTATGTTTCAACTAACATTATAATCAAGACTCATATGGACTCTTTTCCCTTATTTATTTATTACATACTATTGGATATAATCGAGGGATAATAGTACCTAATTTGTATGAGCAAATATTATGCAGAGGTGTCAGGATCCCCAAACTAGCTAAAAAGCTGTTTTGGAAATTATTTATTTAAAGGTTTTACAGGTAGCAGAACTGAATTTAGAGATTCATATCACACCACAGATGTAGGAGAGGGTGGGAAAACAAAATATTTTTAGAAACTTTTAAACCTGGCACATAATTTTACTAACACAGGCAGAATTAGCAATGCATAGAAAATAAATTATTAATATAAAAATCACACACAAAGAAACTATGGAACAAAAGTTCAGATCTATGATTTTCTGCTAAAAGGGAGGATCGTTTGTAGCTTTAATTCTTTTTCTACTACATATTGTATGATAAAAACACTATAAATGCAAATTAGGTCTAACAGTACAAAGCAGTTTACAACAGATGCCAGGAATAATGACCACAATGGACTAGATAGCAGTGTGCAAATTTCTTATTGGTACAGATGAAGCTTATTATTCACTAAACTAGGAATTGTGCATACCTGACAATGAAAACGCTAATTGTAAACCAAAATAATCAAGTTGTAAAATAGCTAAGCCTGAGAGTTATTTTTCCAGCTAATTATTTTGGCTTACAATTTCGGTTATTCTTGTAGATACTTCACAACGGTCAGTACAGAGAATAATCCAGGGAAGAGATCTCAACTTTTGGCCTGGAGGACAAATACCAGTGTGAAATTCACAGATCTTTGAGTAGATGGCCTAGAAATGTGGCACATGCAATATATGAGTTTTGACAGGTGGAGGCTGTTGTGATATCAAAGTATGATGGGAAATATCTCTGCATCCTTCTTCAGTTTGATCAGCATAGCATGGAGGAACATTCATACATATCTGTTCTTCCCTATGTGACAAAGACTCATGTGTAAGAGGAAGTTTGAATACCGTTCCATCTCAACATTAGGCTACTTGAAAACACCTTTTGGAACACCAACCAGCAGCCTGGTTTGCCAGTGAAGTCTCCAATGATATATACCAGAGTTGTTCTACTAGTTGAGACCTGGAGAGCATTGAGATAGTGAGCCACTAATCAAAACACAAGGCCAAACAGTGTTGAGCTAGTGAAGGTTTCTAGCAGTAATCTGACAACAAACACCCACAGCATATAATTAGTGTGGAAAAATGCAGCTTTCAGACTGCATTCCCCAACAACTGAATGGCCTATACCTCTGGATAACCTCCTCCCCCATCCTAAATTATCCATACATTTTTTATCCCCTATTTTAATGTCTACATCTCTGCACTTAATATATGTCTACTGTAACCCATTAAGTTGTAAGTAATCTTTTTAATACCATATACATCTTGAGCATCCATATCTCTTTTTGGGTAGGTTCCCTTTCAGTTTAGGTTTAGCCTACTGAGATGAAAAGATAATTCTGTCATGACTTACCTCCACTACTTCTGCTCGATTGCTGCTCCGACGGAGGTACAAGGGTCGCGGTCGCCAGCGTGCATGTTTGAATGCAGGAGGCGGGCTGCGACCCATAATCTCCAATTGCATCACGTTTCCCAGGCAATGATAAATGCCTGGGAGGCATGCACGATAGTTCCACGCCACAAGATAGTGAAGCTGGATCAAATTAAAGCAACACTCACCTCCATGACAACCCCAGCTGATTAACAGCCCCATACACCTATAGCGTGCTATGGAGGCTTGTTAAGTGGTTGTGTCTGTTGTATGGCACCCTATTTAAACCTGGAACAGCTGAACTTTCATTGCTCAGTTGATCTGTGCTACCTCTCTGATATTACCTGCATCCCTGATCTCCTGAATACCTGTTTTATCTGACCTTGGACTGCCTTATCATTGTTGAACCTCTGCTGCCTGGATTTTGACCCTTGGATTGTCTGACCTTGCTTCTGCATTGTCTCTATTTGACTTTGCTTTATTGTTTTTTCTGCAAGTACAAGTACTGCATTCTGAGTTTCATACGAGTATACCTGACAAAACAACTTAGCCTACATGGAACAATCATGCATGTCTCCCAGACACATCTATCATTGCCTGGGAGGCGTGATGCAATTGGAGTTCAAGGGTCGCGGCCCGTCTATTGCATTCTCGCATGCGCATGGGCGTCCGCGACCCGTGTACTTCCATCAGAGCAGCGAGGGAGTGGAGGTCAGTCATGACAAATTTACAGTGAGACCTTATATCCACTGTAGGCCAAGACTGCTACCAGTGGAATGAATAGATCATTTACAATGGGACCTTATTTACCTTAAAAGCCAAGACTACAACCGGTGATCCCTACATCGGAATGCACCCAAAATATTTGCTTCATCAAATCCGTTGTACAGATAAAACATATCGGAGAGCAATCACATCACAAGGCAAGAATATCTTATACATAATGTGTCACATGTAATTTATGGAACACTACTGTGCAAATTTAACCAACGTTATCTTATCCAAACATTTTGCAAAAGTCGTATATAATAGAGATACAAACCCTGCTATGAAAAGCTGTAGACGTTGATCCCATATTGCTATACCAAAGCATTAAAAATGACACATTGTCTTTATGTATCTATATATGTTCCTCAATTCACAACTGGCTAGTTTATTATGACCTTCAGTAAGCCGTAAAGGAACTGTTGTAACTTGTCTTTCAAGTGCATAGTTGAATGTGAAGTAAATTCGATGAAACAGATGCAAAGGAGATAGTACAACACCCTCAAGACTACTGATTCACATGGTTGGTTGACAATATGACTTGCGTTCTAAATGTGCTCGCACTGAGCCGTTTTCACAGTCTCTGAAGCATGTTCACAGCTAGTGGGCTTTATTAGTGTGCAGAATTAAATTCTCCTGAAGCATCAGCAGATGTCTAGTGCAGTAATGTGTGATCGGTATTTGACCTTCCGCCCCAACTGCTGAATCTGATTAAGTGACTATGGACTGGCAAAATGACGGTTTGCAAATACTATATATGACAGTGTCATGCATTTGATCAAGTCAAGTGTGAATCATTGGAGATTTATTTTGAGGCATTTTTATAAATAAGTCATTTAGGTGGATGTGTTTTTAGCTAGTATTGCAAATAATATTTATTACTAAGCAGCGTTCTATTAGTTCAGCAGTAAATTAAAAATCTTAATTTGGTACAAAATTGGACACAGCTTCACTTAGCAGAATACACAGTATGTTTGCCCTTTAGAATACATCAGAAAATTACCCTCTTAATAAAATTAAAAAATAACCAATTTCAGGCTCTCTTTCCATCATTAGATTTGATGGACCATACCGTGCAGCAATTAACCTGTAACCCAGAGACAATGCTATTTCACTATGTATAATTTGTACTCCCAGCGTCAGAAGCCTTTTTAACCCTTAAGTAATAAAATTTGTACATTGAATGGCTGTCAGTTACCTAGCTTTCCAGTCTCTGTATGTATGGCAACAAGCAAATCTCTCACAGTTCTTTTCATGTAGTAATTAAGCAAACCAGCTGGAAAAAGAGTAAACGAAAAAAACACAATTTAAATCATTATTTCACTACTGATGTATTTTTATGCAAATTAATTGGCATTTGACTGATTAACAATTTATAATAAAGAAGTAATAAAAAGTTAAAATATGAAAAGACACGAGCAAGAGAGGAGTTGATAGACAGTTTTTTGTCTTCAATTCTTGAAGACAAAATCCCTGACAAAATTCAGGTTTTAATTTAGGCATGCAATTGCAACATAGAAATTATTACAGAAAATTTCTTAGCACATAATCTCTGTATAATCCTTCTAAAAGGGAAACCAGGAAATCAACAAATTGCGAGTGTGTAAAGTACCTAGGATGGAAGAGTGGGCAGAATAAACAGTATTGATTGGGAGAAAAGGAGGAATAGAGGAGTTTAGACAGGACAGTGGCAGATCTAGCAGGAAAGCACCAGGGCATATGCTCTCTCCACAATCTCAGGGTTATTTATGTCTGGCTACATGGAAACAGGGGCTGAATGAACAGCCCCTTACCGTAACCTTACCCTTTTAGAAATGAATATGTGTATCAGACTGTGTGGTTGCGTATGGCTGTGTGATAGTCTGTATGTGGATATAGATATCTGTTTTTACATATGTATGAATCTGTCTGGGTGTAGATATAGATAATTGTCTCTGTATCCATGTTTGTAAGTGTGCGTATCTGTGTTTGTGCACTTGTAAATGTCCATTTAAAGCTCATAAATACATCATATATCTAAAGCTCATAAAATAAAACTCAAAATAACATCATGTAATGTGTGTGTGTGGGCATTGTCTGTGTGTGATAGGTGTGATGGCTGTGTGTGATATGGATGCTATGTTTGTAATATTTGTAATAGGTGTATTGAATGTGTGTGATGTATGTGTGTATTGACTGTGTCTGATATTTGTGATGGGTAATTAATTCAGATTTTACTATATGCATGTAGGCCCAGCTGTGTATTTTTGCAGTTTTACATGTACAAAGTCACACACACAGTCACAGGCAGACTGCCACACACCCATAGTCAAATTTTAATATATGCATGTAGGCCCAGGTGTGTATTTGTGCAGTGTCACATGCAGGGCCGGCCTTAGGCATTTAGACGCCCTGTGCGAAAAATCTTCACAGCGCCCCCCCCCCGTCATCCATGTATGCTGTTATGTTTGTGTTGTCTGTGTATGTAATAGTACGTGTGATGACTGTGTGTGATATGTATGCTATGTGTGATATTTGTAATGGGTATATTAACAGTGTGTGATATGCGTGTATTGGTTGTATGTGACACACACACACACACAGAGTCAGACGGCCATACACACACAGGAAGACATCCACACACGCACAAGCAGACAGTCATACACACACACACACACAGGCAGACAGTCATACACACACACACACACGCAGACAGTCATACACACAGACACACACAGGCAGACAGTCATACACACAGAGGCAGACAGTCATACACACAGAGGCAGTCATACACACAGAGGCAGTCATACACAGTCACACACACAGAGGCAGACAGTAATACACACAGACAAACACACAGAGGCATACAGTAATGCACACAGACACACAGTGGCAGACAGTAATACACACAGACACACAGTGGCAGACAGTCATATACACACACACGCAGACAGTCATACACACACACACACGCAGACAGTCATACACACACACAGACAAACACACAGGCAGATAGTCACACACACAGAGGCAGACAGTAATACACACAGACAAACACACAGAGGCAGACAGTAATACACACAGAGGCAGACAGTTATACACACACACGCAGACAGTCATACACACACACACACACACACACACACAGGCAGATAGTCATACACACAGAGGCAGACAGTCATACACACAGACACACACACAGAGGCAGACAGTCATACACACAGACACACAGAGGCAGACAGTCATACACACACACACACAGACAGTAACACACACACACACACACACACACACACACACACACACACACACAGAGGCAGACAGTCATACACACAGGCAGAGAGTCACACTCACATGACAATCACACAGTTACCTGTGGAGTTAATTGTGGAGGCAGTGCAGCTCCTGGTGACTGGTGGGGAAGCAGGGACTCCTTCCTGCTTCCCCTGCAGCAGTTTTCCGGCGCTTTTAGCTCCGCCCCCGCCGCACGGTAAGCTCCGCCCCCGCTGCAAATTGAAAAAAAAAATTTTTTTATTTTATTTTTTTTTTTTAAATCGGCTGTGCGGCCGCACGGCGCCCCCTGCTCCATGGCGCCCTGTGCGGCCGCACAGCTCGCACACCCCTAAGGCCGGCCCTGGTCACATGCACATTTCCATTATGTGTACAGGGAGTGGGAGTGGAGGCACTGCAGTCCCTGGTGTCTAGTGTGGGAAGCAGGGACTACTTCCTGCTTCACCCTCAGTGTACATAAACAAAATAAGATATACCTAAGGTACAAAATACAGAGAACAAATCATACGGTAATACAGTATAAAACCTCTTAAACTCTCTAAATGTCAAGCTCTCACTCACAAGATTTGTGCAGTTGCAGGCCCATCAATATGATATGGATTCCAGATATGCAGCATTGTCAAATGTTCAAAGACCCATGTAGAAAGAAAATTAAAACAGACATGTAATACAGTGTAATAAAGTATCAGAACACTTTAATGTGTTGCACTTACAAAATAAAAACAAACAAAAAGCCCATCAATAAAATCCTGCAGTCCCCAGTCCTGATACTTGCAGTAGAAATGGTGGACAAAGTAAAGGAGTACTCACAGGTATAATAAATGAATGTGCCAAGCAATATATAGTGAAATAAATAATATTATATGGTGTCTAGTTATTTGGGAAGAAGGGACTCCTTCCTGCTTCCCCCTCCGTGTACAGCAGTAACCAGACAGAAAATTCAGGTCGCATTTAGCTCAACCCCTATAGCTCTGCCCCACAGCACATTATATTGCTCTGTCTCCCTGGCTTGCGAACAGTTTTTGAAGCTCTGCCACTGCATGGCCTACAACTAGTGAGTATTCTCCTTTTTGCACAGCATCACCAATGAAATGCTTTGTAGGCATCCCCAGCTACAACCACACAGTCGACTTCTTGGTGCCCTATGTGGCAGCACATCTAACACATCTCTAAGACCAGCCCTGTTTGCATTTACCCATGAGACAGGATGTTAGAAATTTGAAAGGGGAAAGTAAGAAAGGGGCAAACTGATCGGAGGAGGTAAAGTTCTGGATGACATAGATGGCAGATACCCCCAAAAAAGACAAAGGGGTGCCAGTGGAACATGCTTAAGAGGTGGGGGAGCATGTACCTATACTCCTTTACAAAACCATTGAAGGCAGTTATATAAAGCTTTAAAAATTGCCCACTCCAGTTCTATGAGGTGTGTACGCTTAACCATGACCCTACACAGCTCCATGCCGGAGGAACTTGGGTTCTATGAAAATAAGAGCAAATCTTAAGGAAAGAAAAATGTATATACATTTAAGTTTAAATTTTCAATATACAGATTACTTCCCATGTCTGTTATTTAAACTTCAACATCTCACTGATGTTACAGCCTAAAAAACAATTGCAACCAATTTTTGTTTTACAAAACCATCCAAAAAGCAAATCAGGAGGTTAAAGTCTTTGCACAATAAACTTAACATGTTCAGCAATAGATACTGTCAAATAATATGCTCTGTTGACTAATGCCTTAGATCAATTAATGAAATCAGCTACTGAATTCAATAAAAATGTAATTATCATTTCAATTACCAAACCTGATGAATGAAAGAAATAACTAGATTAATTTCTGTAGCAACATATTAATGCAGTCTTCTTGAAGTCTGCCCATTAACAGACCAACAATGTATTATGTTATTACTTTAGGAATATATAAAATATCAATATATTGCACCAGTCTATACAATTCGTGTGTCATAAATATCAAAATATTCTTGGTATCATATTTTAAACTTGTGCGTAGAACATAAACTTAGATTATCTGAATAATTTGTTCCAAAATTGTCTTCTGAAAAATCAATTAGGGAACTAAAGCATAACATCCATATTTTGTTAAAGAAATAATCATGAAAATGACTCATTGAAGATACCCAGGCACCAGCTATTATTTACCTCTATGAGTCCTAGACATGTGCCACTGACATTCAACAAGGAGAGAGCATTGAGGAATGATTGATCCTAGTATTATCTTAAATCGCCTATGTCCCACCATGGGAGCAATGTCATGTGATTGGTTGTGTACAAAAGAAAAACAAATCTTATGTTTCAGCTTATCTTAAATTAGTTAGTCAAGCAATATGGAATATCCTTACATATTATTGTTATATCTTATCATTTACCTCCATTATACAGACCAGTAGATGAGGCGGGAAACAGGAGCATTGCGTAGTCGAGATAATCAGTAGATTTCGACATTGATATTCTCCAGTCCTTATTTATTGGTGGAAATGTAAAATAGATTTGAGGAACACTTATAAGTAGTGATGTCCCGAACAGTTCGCCGGGAACTGTTCGCCGGCGAACATAGCTTGTTCGTGGCGAACGCAGCGGGCGAACATATGCGATGTTCGATCCATCCCCTATTCGTCATGGAGGTGGGATGGTATGGGAGGGAGGGTCTGCTGCTGATTGGCTGGAATGTGTCTGCTGACTGTGAGGTACATGGTCAAAGTTTACTCAATGATGAAGAATAGGGGGCGGACCGACCATCGCATATGTTCGTCCGCCGCGTTCACTGCGAACAAGCTATGTTTGCCGGCGAACAGTTCCCGGCGAACTGTTCGGGACATCACTACTTATAAGGTTTTTCACTAATGTCTGAATTGTCTATAATTTAAAAGGAATTTGAGAGCAAAATAGCTAAACTAAACCATAGCGGACTTAGAGAAATTTTCTAATTCACTATTTTGGCTTGAAATTCAGTGTGAGTTTAGTTAGAATACCCAACAATTTCCACTTTAGTGAATAACTCTATATATTAACTAGTGATGTCCCGAACTGTTCGCTGGTGAATAGTTCCTGGCGAACATCGCTTGTTCGCGTTTGCCACGGACGGCGAACACATGCGATGTTCGGTCTGCCCCCTATTCGTCATCATTGAGTAAACTTTGACCCTTTACCTCAAAGTCAGCAGACACATTCCAGCCAATCAGCAGCAGACCCTCCCTCCCAGACCCTCCCACCTCCTGGACAGCATCCATTTTACATTCATTGTGAAGCTTCATTCTTAGTGAGAGTAGGGACATTGTAGCTGCTGCTGATTTGATAGGGAAATTGATAGCTAGGCTAGTGTATTCAGTGTCCACTACAGTCCTGAAGGACTCATCTGATCTCTGCTGTAAGGACAGCACCCCAAAAAGCCCTTTTTAGGGCTAGAACATCAGTCTGCTTTTTTCTGTGTCATGTAATTGCAGTTGCCTGCCTGCCAGCCTGTGTGTCAGGCTCACAGCATATACTGTGCCCACTTGCCCAGTGCCACCACTCACTCACTGGTGTCACAATAGCTTGCATTTAACAAAAAAAACTTTTTGGACTGTAATATAATAGCAGTCAGTTTCCTTCACGAGTGTGCGTTTCAGGGCTTGCCAGGACACAGTGTCACACCAGTGCAACTCATATCTGGTGTAACAGTAGTGTACATTTAAAAAAAAAAATGAATTTTTTTTTTTACTGTAATAGATTGAATAGCAGTTAGTTGTCTGCCAGCGTGTGTGTCAGGCTCACAGCGTATACTGTGCCCACTTGCCCAGTGCCACCACTCACTCACTGGTGTCTCAATAGCTTGCATTTAAAAAAAACTAAACTTATAAGACTGTAATATAATAGCAGGCAGTTTCCTCCACTAGTGTGCATTTCAGGGCCTGCCCAGTGCTACCACTCACTCATATCTGGTATCACAATAGCTTGCATTTTAAAAAAAACAAAAACTTTTTGGACTGTAATATAATAGCAGTCAGTTCCCTTCACTAGTGTGCGTTTCAGGGCCTGCCAGGGCACAGTGTCACACCAGTGCAACTCATATCTGGTGTAACAGTAGTGATATTTAAAAAAAAAATACAATTTTGATTATAATAGATTGAATAGCAGTTAGTTGACTGCCAGCGTGTGTGTCAGGCTCACAGCTTATACTGTGCCCACTTGCTCAGTGCCACCACTCACTCACTGGTGTCCCAATAGCTTGCATTTAAAAAAAAATAAA
Source organism: Pelobates fuscus (assembly GCF_036172605.1). Taxonomy (NCBI): domain Eukaryota; kingdom Metazoa; phylum Chordata; class Amphibia; order Anura; family Pelobatidae; genus Pelobates; species Pelobates fuscus. The sequence continues at coordinate 332,478,801 of NC_086319.1, forward strand.
TAAACGTTTTAGACTGTAATATAATAGCAGGCAGTTTTCTTCACTAGTGTGCGTTTCAGGGCCTGCCCAGTGCCACCACTCACTCATATTTGGTGTCACAATAGCTTGCATTTAAAAAAATCTAAACTTTGTGGACTGTAATATAATAGCAGTCAGTTTCCTACACGAGTGTGCCTTTCAGGGCCTGCCAGGGCACAGTGTCACACCAGTGCAACTCATATCTGGTGTAACAGTAGTGTACATTTAAAAAAAAATAAAAATTGACTGTAATAGATTGAATAGCAGTTAGTTGTCTGCCAGCGTGTGTGTCAGGCTCACAGATTATACTGTGCCCACTCGCCCACTGCCACCACTTATATCTGGTGTCACAATAGCTTGCATTTAACAAAAAAAAAACTTTTTGGACTGTAATATAATAGCAGTCAGTTTCCTTCACGAGTGTGCGTTTCAGGGCCTGCCAGGGCACAGTGTCACACCAGTGCAACTCATATCTGGTGTAACAGTAGTGTACATTTTTTAAAAAAAAAAAAAAAATAAAATTTTGACTGTAATAGATTGAATAGCAGTTAGTTGTCTGCCAGCGTGTGTGTCAGGCTCAAAGCGTATACTGTGCCCACTTGCCCAGTGCCACCACTCACTCACTGGTGTCCCAATAGCTTGCATTTAAAAAAAACTAAATGTTTTTCACTGTAATATAAAAGCAGTCAGTTTCCTTCACTAGTGTGCGTTTCAGGGCCTGCCCAGTGCCACCACTCACTCATATCTGGTGTCACAATAGCTTGCATTTAAAAAAAAACAAAAACATTTTTGGACTGTAATATAATAGCAGTCAGTTTCCTTCACGAGTGTGCGTTTCAGGGCCTGCCAGGGCACAGTGTCACACCAGTGCAAATCATATCTGGTGTAACAGTAGTGTACATTTAAAAAAAATGATACAATTTTGACTGTAATAGATTGAATAGCAGTTAGTTGTCTGCCAGCGTGCGTGTCAGGCTCACAGCATATACTGTGCCCACTTGCCCAGTGCCACCACTCATATCTGGTGTCACAATAGCTTGCATTTAAAAAAAAACTAAACTTTTTGGACTGTAATATAATAGCAGTCAGTTTCCTTCACGAGTGTGCGTTTCAAGCCCTGCCCAGTGCCACCACTCACTCATATCTGGTGTCACAATAGCTTGCATTTAAAACAAACAAAACTTTTTGGACTGTAATATAATAGCAGTCAGTTTCCTTCATGAGTGTGCGCTTCAGGGCCTGCCAGGGCACAGTGTCACACCAGTGCAACTCATATCTGGTGTAACAGTAGTGTACATTTAAAAAAAAAAAGAAAAAAAAATTGGACTGTAATAGATTGAATAGCAGTTAGTTGTCTGCCAGCGTGTGTGTCAGGCTCACAGCGTATACTGTGCCCACTTGCCCAGTGCCACCACTCATATCTGGTGTCACAATAGCTTGCATTTAACAAAAAAACAACTTTTTGGACTGTAATATAATAGCAGTCAGTTTCCTTCACTATTGTGCGTTTCAGGGCCTGCCAGAGCACAGTGTCACACCAGTGCAACTCCTATCTGGTGTAACAGTAGTATACATTTAAAAAAAAAAAAAAAAATTTGACTGTAATAGATTGAATAGCAGTTCGTTGTCTGCCAGCTTGTGTGCCAGGCTCACAGCGTATACTGTGCCCACTTGCCCAGTGCCACCACTCAATCACTGGTGTCCCAATAGCTTGCATTTAAAAAAAACTAAACTTATAAGACTGTAATATAATAGCAGTCAGTTTCCTCCACTAGTGTGCATTTCAGGGCCTGCCCAGTGCCACCTCTCACTCATATCTGGTGTCACAATAGCTTGCATTTAAAAAAAAAAAACTAAACTTTTTGGACTGTAATATAATAGCAGTCAGTTCCCTTCACTAGTGTGCGTTTCAGTGCCTGCCAGGGCACAGTGTCACACCAGTGCAACTCATATCTGGTATAACAGCAGTGTACATTTTTAAAAGCAATTTTTTTTTTACTGTAGTAGATTGAATAGCAGTTAGTTGTCTGCCAGCGTGTGTGTCAGGCTCACATCGTATACTGTGCCCACTTGCCCAGTGCTACCACTCATATCAGGTGTCACAATAGCTTGCATTTAACAAAAAAAAACTTTTTGGACTGTAATGAAAATAGCAGTCAGTTTCCTTCACTATTGTGCGTTTCAGGGCCTGCCAGAGAACAGTGTCACACCAGTGCAACTCCTATTTGGTGTAACAGTAGTATACATTTAAAAAAAAAAAAAAAAATTTGATTGTAATAAATTGAATAGCAGTTAGTTGTCTGCCAGCTTGTGTGTCAGGCTCACAGCGTATACTGTGCCCACTTGCCCAGTGCCACCACTCACTCACTGGTGTCACAATAGCTTGCATTTAACAAAAAAAAAACTTTTTGGACTGTAATATAATAGCAGTCAGTTTCCTAAACGATTGTGCGTTTCAGGGCCTGCCCAGTGCCACCACTCACTCATATCTGGTATCCCAATAGCTTGCATTTAAAAAAAAATCTAAACTTTGTGGACTGTAATATAATAGCAGTCAGTTTCCTACACGAGTGTGCCTTTCAGGGCCTGCCCAGTGCCACCACTCACTCATATATGGTGTCCCAATAGCTTGCATTTAAAAAAAACTAAACTTTTTGGACTGTAATATAATTGCAGTCAGTTTCCTTCACGAGTGTGCGTTTCAGGGTCTGCCAGGGCACAGTGTCACACCAGTGCAACTGATATCTGGTGTAACAGTAGTGTACATTTAAAAAAAATAAAACATTTTTTTGACTGTAATAGATTGAATAGCAGTTAGTTGTCTGCCAGCGTGTGTGTCAGGCTCACAGCGTATACTGTGCCCACTTGCCCAGTGCCACCACTCATATCTGGTGTCACAATAGCTTGCATTTAACAACAAAACAACTTCTTGGACTGTAATATAATAGCAGTCAGTTTCCTTCACGAGTGTGGGTTTCAGGGCCTGCCCAGTGCCACCACTCACTCATATCTGGTGTCCCAATAGCTTGCATTTAAAAAAAAATCTAAACTTTGTGGACTGTAATATAATAGCAGTCAGTTTCCTTCACGAGTGTGCGTTTCAGGGCCTGCCAGGGCACAGTGTCACACCAGTGCCACTCATATCTGTTGTCACAGTAGCTTGCACGCATAGTCCCACTAATAAAAAAAAAAAATGACAGGCATAGGCAGGCCACCCCGCAGGGGCTGTCGTGGTCGTGGTGCTGTGATTCCCTTTGGCCCTAGAATAATGCCCAGTGTTCAGAGGCCACGTACCCTGAACTTGAAAAGTTCTGAGGACATAGTTGACTGGCTAACACAGGACACCCAATCTTCTACAGCTTCCGCTCAGAACCTCGACGCACCATCCTCCTCCAGCTTAGCTTCGGGCACCTCTCAAGTTACCACTCGCCCTCCTGCCGCCACCACCAACACTAGCACCACAGCCGCTTGGTATGTCAGAGGAGTTATTTACACATCAGTTGGAAGAAATGAGTGAGGCGCAACCATTATTGCCGGAGGATGTAGATAACAGGGATATGTCTCAGTCAGGCAGCATTACACACGTACGGTGTGATGATGATGATGTTTTACGCACTGCTTCTTCCTTTGCTGAGTTGTCAGATACAAGTGAAGCAGTTGATGATGACAAAGTGTCCGTGGATGTCACGTGGGTGCCCGCTAGAAGAGAAGAAGAACAGGGGGAATGTTCAGATTTCAAATGGGGAGACAGAGAGGAGGAGGAGGAGACGAGTTGGAAGCAGGGGGAGGTTGTCGCAAGGAGCTAGTGGCACAGTCAGACAGCATGCATCGGCACCCGGGGTCAGCCAGACAGCACGCCAATCAACGCATACTGTGTCCACCACCAGAATGCCGTCATTGCAGATCTCAGCAGTGTGGCAATTTATTTGTGTGTCTGCCTCTGACAACAGCGATGCCATTTGCAACCTGTGCCAAAAGAAACTGAGTCGTGGGAAGTCCAACACCCACCTAGGTACAACTGCTTTGCGAAGGCACATGATCGCACATCACAAACGCCTATGGGATCAACACATGAGTACAAGCAGCACACAAACTCAAAGCCGCCATCCTCTTCCTGGTCCAGCATCTTCAGCCACGTTAACCACTGCTGTTCTCCTTGCCCCCTCTCAACCATCCGCCCCTCCGTCTCTCGCCTTGAGCAGTTCCCGCTCATCTGCCCACAGTCAGGTGTCTGTCAAGGACATGTTTGAGTGTAAGAAGCCAATGTTACAAAGTCACCCCCTTGCCCGGCGTCTGACAGCTGGCTTGTCTGAACTCTTAGCCCGCCAGCTTTTACCATACAAGCTGGTGGAGTCTGTGTCAGGGCTCCGCGGGCAGCGGTGAGGGGAGGCTGCAATCCTCTCGCAGCACTCACCCTCGGTCCGTCGCCGCCCGCGGTCCCCTCTCCCCTTACCGTTAAGCGAGCGGCGTCCTCTCCTCCTGACACGCCGCTCGCGTCCTCCTCTCCTCCTCCCAGCGGCAGCATGTCTAACGCTGCACGCTGGGAGCCGGCACTATTATCTAAACGCCGGGGTCACTCACGTGACCCGGCGTTAAAGCTACAGTGCAACAAACACAGTGGGGGGTATAGATATCCCCCACGTGTGTTTGTTAATACTGATTGGTGGTTAGCCAATCAGGATTCAGGCTAGGATTTAAATACTTACCTTTCCTGTCTATCTGTGCCCTGTTGTGGTCTTTGCTTTATAGTATCGATTGTGAACGTGTGCTTTCTGGTTACGTACCCTCTGGCTTGTTATACTGACTTTGTGACTTTCTCCTACCCTTTGACCTCGGCTTGTTTCTCGTTATTCTGTTTTCTGGTTCCCCTTACTCGGCTTGTCTCCTGACTATTCTTTGTGTGCTTAGCCCGGCCACTCTAAGGACCGGTACAGCACACTTTCTGTGTGTGTGTCTGTGTGTGTGTTAGCGTGTTGGGTTCCCCGGGATCGTGACTTTACAACAGGGCCATAATGGAACCTGCTGACATACCACAGCTCCTAGTTAATCAGGAGGCTAGAATGGATGGCTTGGACCACCGTATGGATCAGTTTGCTCAAGCTTTGCAGACCATACTGGCTCGTACTGCACACCTGCAGCCTGCCGTCCAGGAGGCGGTTGCTGCTGTGCCCGAACCCATTGCCACTCCAGTACCCGTTCCTGCCCATGTAGTCCATATGACACCGCCACAGCGCTATAGTGGTGACCCAGCATTGTGTCGTGGTTTCCTCAATCAAATTGACATCCATCTGGTGATGAATCCACGTTCCTATCCCACCGACAGATCCAAAATTGCCTTTTTGATAAACCACCTGTCTGGGAGAGCTTTAGCATGGGCAAACCCCATGTGGGAAAATATGTCTCCGATGTCCTTTGCGGATTTTTTGTCCGCATTCAAACGCACGTTTGATCAACCCGGTAGGGTTGCCTCTGCTGGCAAAGCTCTGCTTAGGGTTCGACAGGGTAACAGATCTGTAGCGGATTATACTATCGAATTCCGCACTCTAGCAGCTGAAGTGGTTTGGAATAACGACGCCCTCGTAACAGCCTTTCAGGAGGGTTTGGCCGCTTACATACTGGATGAAATAGCATCCAGGGAACTGCCTGTCCTTCTAGATGATATTATAGACTATGTAATCCTTATTGATAACCGCATTAGAGAGAGACGTAGTCAAAGACGGCTGGATACACGGGTGTTACCTGCTCTACCCAGTACTGCATTACTAGCGTTACCCGCTCCTAGGCAACCATCCCCCGAACCCATGCAATTGGGTGCTACGGGGTTAACTGAGGCTGAAAGAACGTATCGTAGAAGGGAGGGGTTATGTCTCTATTGTGGAAAGAGGGGTCACCACTGTAATACATGCCCTAAATTACAGGGAAACTCCAGCACCTAAGGCCTAGAGAGGGGTCGGCCTCGGGTGTTATGACTTTGTCCCCTCATGTGTCCATCTCCAGACCATTTATTACGGTCTCTCTTTTGGTCAATAAAACCACCATAACAACTAAAGCCTTGATCGATTCAGGTGCGGCTGACAACCTTATGGATGAGACCTTTGCCAGAACCGCAGCCTTGACTTTGATCCTAAAGGCCACACCCTTGGCCGTTGAGGCCATAGATGGTAGACCCCTTGAGAGACCTCTGGTGACCCATGAGACCCAAGATATAGAGATGTGTGTGGGTGCTTTACACAAGGAAAGGTTAACCTTCCAAATAATTGACTCCCCTACTGCTTCCATAGTTCTGGGTTTTCCCTGGTTAGTGAAACACAACCCAGTACTTGATTGGGGTTGTTTAGACATACTCTCCTGGGGGGAATCTTGTCAACGAGACTGTATGGCCCAAGTACGTCCCATTTGTTTACTTAACGTGCCCACGGCTAAACCGCTTTCTGTTTCTGTCCCTTCTGTGTATGCAGACCTTGCTTTGGTTTTCGAAAAAAGGGAGGCAGATAAGCTACCCCCACACCGTGAGTATGACTGTGCCATAAACCTATTACCGGGTACTATGCCTCCTAGGGGTAAGGTCTACCCTCTTTCTGAGAAAGAAAACCAGGTCATGGAGGAGTACATACGAGAGGCCTTAAGTAAAGGTTTTATTAGAAGGTCCTCCTCTCCTGCTGGTGCTGGTTTCTTTTTTGTGGCAAAAAAGGAGGGCGATTTGAGACCGTGTATAGACTACAGAGCCCTAAACAATATAACGATTAAAAATGCCTATCCGATTCCCCTCATTACCGAATTGTTTGATCGTGTCAAAGGTTCTAGATATTTTACTAAACTAGACCTCAGGGGGGCTTATAACCTTGTTCGTATTAAGGAGAATGATGAATGGAAAACGGCGTTCAATACGCGTAGTGGGCATTACGAGTATCTGGTCATGCCTTTTGGATTGTGTAATGCTCCTGCCGTTTTTCAGGACCTCATAAACGATGTCCTTAGAGATCTACTGCATGTCTGTGCTGTAGTCTACCTAGATGACATACTTGTATATTCTCCAGATTTGAAGACACATCATACTCATGTTAGGATGGTGCTTAAAAGGTTGTTGCAGAATGGTCTTTATTGTAAATTAGAGAAATGCTTATTCGACCAAACCTCTGTACAATTCCTGGGTTATGTTATTTCTGAACAAGGATTCAGCATGGATCCTTCAAAATTGGAAGCTATACTGTCCTGGCCCCTTCCCCAAGGACTTAAGGCAATACAGCGATTTATAGGGTTTGCCAATTATTATAGAAAGTTTGTTAAAAACTTCTCATCCATTATTTCCCCTATCACTAAACTGACAAAAAAGGGTTTACACCCCAGGGTTTGGAATCCTAATGCTATTGTGGCCTTCGAGACTCTAAAAAAGGCATTTGCCACTGCCCCTGTGTTACACCATCCTGATCCTTCCCTTCCCTTTGTACTGGAGGTAGACGCCTCTGAATCAGGTATAGGAGCAGTGTTGTCACAAAGACAATCGTATGACGAACCCCTCCTTCCCTGTGGTTACTTTTCAAAACGCTTGTCAGAGTCTGAAAAGAATTACGACGTTGGGAACAGGGAATTATTAGCTATAGTGATGGCATTTAAAGAATGGAGGTACTTGTTAGAGGGAGCTAGACACAAGATTTTGGTTATAACCGATCATAAAAATCTATCCTATATCGCAGATGCTAAGAGGTTATCCTCTCGTCAGGCTAGATGGTCTTTATTTCTCTCACGTTTTCAGTACATAATCACATACAGGCCTGGTTATCGAAATGTCAAGGCTGATGCCATCTCCCGCCAGTACGAACCTGTAGATTCTATTACCTCCACTCCTGAGCCCATTGTACCCACAACTAAAATAATAGCTACTACCCGTTTGGTTATCTCGTCTCTTTTTCTTGATGGTATCAAGTCATACCAACCCCAAGCACCCTCTGAGACACCTACTGGTAAGCTGTACGTGAAAGTAAAAGACAGAAAGAAGTTGTTGACTTTATTTCACACAGCCAAAACGGCTGGTCATCCAGGGGTTACCAAGACTTACAAGGGTCTTCTCCAACAGTTTTGGTGGCCCTCACTCAAAAAAGACGTGGTAGATTACGTGCAGGCTTGCCGTGTCTGTACACAGTGTAAGTCCCCTAATGTTAAACCCCTGGGACTCCTTATGCCCCTATCTGTACCCAAGAAACCGTGGACACACTTATCCATGGACTTTATTGTGGATCTTCCTTCATCTGATGGGCAGACAGTAATTTTGACTGTAACGGATAGGTTCTCCAAAATGGCGCACTTCATTCCGCTTAAGAAGCTACCTTCTGCGGTTCAGTTGGCTCAGGTGTTTGCCAAAGAAGTGTTCCGCTTGCATGGTATACCACAAGATATCGTATCTGACAGGGGCCCTCAGTTTGTCTCTCGGTTTTGGAGAGGCTTTTGTGCTGAGATGGGGGTCTCCTTATCGTTTACTTCCTCCTATCATCCGCAATCTAATGGAGCTGCCGAACGAGCAAATCAGTCTGTGGAGTTGTATTTACGCTGTTTCACGAATGCACACCAGGACAACTGGTCCCGTCTCCTTCCCTGGGCTGAGTTTGCCAGGAACACTGTGTCTCATTCTTCTACTGGCGCAAGTCCTTTTATGGTGGCTTATGGGTTCCAACCCGCTGTCCTTCCCGGTGTATTCTCCGACAAGGGAATGCCCGCTTTGGACGAGCACCTCGCCTCCTTACGGAAGATGTGGGATCAGGTCCATGCTGCTCTTTGTCGTGCTGCTGCTACTCAAAAGAGGTTTGCTGATCGTCGTAGGTGTGCGGCTCCTTCTTATGCTCCGGGTGATAGGGTTTGGTTGTCCTCTAGGAATCTCCGCCTTAGGGTTCCCTCGATGAAGTTCGCGCCCAAGTTCCTTGGTCCCTATAAGGTGTTGCGTAGGGTGAATCCTGTATCCTACTCCCTGGCCTTGCCCCCTTCCATGCGCATACCTAACACCTTTCACACCTCCCTTTTGAAGCCCTTGCTCTGTAATCGGTTCTCTGGCTCTCTCAGGCGTTCCGATGCCCTCCGCGCGGTCTCTAGTGACGTATATGAGGTGGCTGCTCTCCTTGATTCTCGTTTCTCTCGAGGTCGGTTGCAGTATCTAGTTGATTGGAAGGGTTATGGCCCGGAGGAGCGGTCGTGGGTTTCTGTCTCTGACTTGGACGCCCCCTCCTTGATCCGCTCCTTTCATGCGCGGTTTCCTTTGAAGCCTTCGGCTTCCCGCCCCCTGGGCGGTCTTCGAGGGGGGGGTTATGTCAGGGCTCCGCGGGCAGCGGTGAGGGGAGGCTGCAATCCTCTCGCAGCACTCACCCTCGGTCCGTCGCCGCCCGCGGTCCCCTCTCCCCTTACCGTTAAGCGAGCGGCGTCCTCTCCTCCTGACACGCCGCTCGCGTCCTCCTCTCCTCCTCCCAGCGGCAGCATGTCTAACGCTGCACGCTGGGAGCCGGCACTATTATCTAAACGCCGGGGTCACTCACGTGACCCGGCGTTAAAGCTACAGTGCAACAAACACAGTGGGGGGTATAGATATCCCCCACGTGTGTTTGTTAATACTGATTGGTGGTTAGCCAATCAGGATTCAGGCTAGGATTTAAATACTTACCTTTCCTGTCTATCTGTGCCCTGTTGTGGTCTTTGCTTTATAGTATCGATTGTGAACGTGTGCTTTCTGGTTACGTACCCTCTGGCTTGTTATACTGACTTTGTGACTTTCTCCTACCCTTTGACCTCGGCTTGTTTCTCGTTATTCTGTTTTCTGGTTCCCCTTACTCGGCTTGTCTCCTGACTATTCTTTGTGTGCTTAGCCCGGCCACTCTAAGGACCGGTACAGCACACTTTCTGTGTGTGTGTCTGTGTGTGTGTTAGCGTGTTGGGTTCCCCGGGATCGTGACAGTCTGAGGCGTTCAAAAAATTTGTAGCTATTGGGACACAGCAGTGGAAGGTACCCAGCCGAAATTTCTTTGCACAAAAGGCAATCCCCAACCTGTACTCGATTGTGCAAAAGGAAGTAATGGCATGTCTGGCACACAGTGTTGGGGCAAGGGTCCATCTGACCACTGATACCTGGTCTGCAAAGCATAGTCAGGGCAGGTATATCACCTACACTGCGAATTGGGTAAACCTGCTGACGGCTGCCAAGCATGGAATGCGTGGCTCTGCAGAGGAGTTGGTGACACCGCCACGACTTGCAGGCAGGCCTGCTGCCACCTCCTCTACTCCTCCTACTCCATCCTCTTCCATAACCTCCTCGGCTGAGTCCTCTTCTGCTGCTGCGTCTTGCTCCACATCAACGGCACCCCCCCAGCTCCCAGGTACTGTTCCACATCCCGGATACAGCAGTGTCACGTCATCTTGGGGTTGACTTGTCTGAAAGCAGAGAGTCACACCAGACCAGCACTCCTGTCTGCCCTGAACGCACAGGTGGATCAGTGGCTGACTCCGCACCAACTGGAGATCGGCAAAGTGGTTTGTGACAACGGAAGAAATTTGTTGGCGGCATTGCATTTGGGCAAGTTGATACATGTGCCGTGCATGGCACATGTGTGTAATCTGATCGTACAACGCTTTGTGCATAAGTACCCAGGCTTACAGGACATCCTTAAGCAGGCCAGGAAGGTGTGTGGCCATTTCAGGCGTTCCTACATGGCCATGGCACACTTTTCCGATATCCAGCGGCGAAACAACATGCCAGTGAGGCGCTTCATTTGCGACAGCCCGACACGTTGGAATTCAACACTCCTAATGTTCGACCACCTGCTCCAACAAGAAAAAGCCGTTAACGAGTATTTGTATGACCGGGGTGCTAGGACAGCCTCTGCGGAGCTGGGAATTTTTTTGGCACGTTACTGGACGCTCATGCGCAATGCCTGTAGGCTCATGCGTCCTTTTGAGGAGTTGACAAACCTAGTCAGTCGCACCAAAGGCACCATCAGCGACATCATACCATTTGTTTTCTTCCTGGAGCGTGCCCTGCTTAGAGTTCTGGATCAGGCCGTAGATGAGCGTGAAGAGGAAGAGTTGTGGTCACCATCACCACCAGAAACAGCCTTATCAGCATCGCTTGCTGGACCTGCGGCAACGCTGGAAGAGGATTGTGAGGAAGAGGAGTCAGAGGAGGAATGTGGCTTTGAGGAGGAGGAGGAAGACCAACCACAACAGGCATCCCAGGGTGCTCGTTGTCACCTATCTGGTACCCGTGGTGTTGTACGTGGCTGGGGCGAAGAACATACCTTCAGAGAGATCACTGAGGACGAGGAACAGGACATGAGTAGCTCGGCATCCAACCTTGTGCAAATGGGATCTTTCATGCTGTCGTGCCTGTTGAGGGACCCTCGTATAAAAAGGCTGAAGGAGAACGACCTGTACTGGGTGTCCATGCTACTGGACCCCTGGTATAAGCAGAAAGTGCCTGAAATGTTACCGAATTACGGTAAGTCAGAAAGGATTCAGCAGTTCCAAAATCAATTAAAAAGTATGCTTTACACAGCATATAAGGATGATGTCACAGCACAACGGGAATCTAACAGGGGAAGAGGTGAAAGTAATCCTCCACCTCCCATGACCACGCCGGCAAGGACAGGACACTTTACTGACGTGTTGTTGATGGAGGACATGCACAGCTTTTTAAGTCCTACGCATCGCCACAGCCCTTCGGGGTCCACCCTCAGAGAACGACTTGACCGACAGGTAGCAGACTACCTCGCCTTAACTGCAGATATCGACACTCTGAGGAGCGATGAACCCCTTGACTACAGGGTGTGCAGGCTTGACCTGTGGCCTGAGCTATCCAATTTGCGATAGAACTTCTGGCCTGCCCCGCTTCAAGTGTCCTGTCAGAAAGGACCTTCAGTGCAGCAGGAGGTAGTGTCACTGAGAAGAGAAGTCGCCTAGGTCAAAAAAGTCTGTCACCTTTATTAAGATGAATGAGGGATGGATCCCGAAGGGACTGACAGTGGGCGATACATTCGACTAAAAAAGGCCTGATGAGGGGGACTACTTAACACACCACTCCTATCTGGTGGCACATTAGATTGCACGCGCAGTGCCCCAAATTTGAAGTAGGAGGACCGACCAAGCATCTTTTTCCATCTCCCGCTTCCTAAAATCAATGCCTTATATACACGTCCCCTCATAGGGGATGTAACAGGGATTAAACTGATAAGAATAGTACTACTTAAGACACTACTTCTATCTGGTGGCACATTAGATTGTACGCGCAGTGCCCCAAATTTGAAGTAGGAGGACCGACCAAGCATCTTTTTCCATTTCCCGCTTCCTGGGTGGAGGAAATTAATCCACAATCCCTCTTTAATTAATCCACAACCCCTCTTTAATTAATCCACCCCCTCCAATTAATCCACCCCCTCTAATTAATCCACCCTCCCTCTAATTAATCCACCCCCTAATTAATCCACCCCCCCTAATTAATCCACCTCCCTTTAATTAATCCACCCTCACTTTAATTCACCCCCTCTAATTAATCCACACCCTCTAATTAATCCACCCTCCCGTTAATTAATCCACCCCCCAATTAATCCACCCCTCTCTAATTAATCCACCCCCTCTAATTAATCCACCCCATCTAATTAATCCACCCCCTCTAATTAATCCACCCCCTCTAATTAATCCACCCCCTCTAATTAATACACCCCCTATAATTAATACACCCCCTCTAATTAATACACCCCCTCTAATTAATCCACACCCTCTAATTAATACACACCCTCTAATTAATACACCCCTCTAATTAATCCACCCCCTCTAATTAATCCACCCCCTCTAATTAATACACCCCCTCTAATTAATCCACCCCCCTCTAATTAATCCACCCCCTCTAATTAATCCACCCCCCTCTAATTAATCCACCCCCTCTAATTAATACACCCCCCTCTAATTAATACACCCCCCTCTAATTAATACACCCACCTCTAATTAATACACCCCCTCTAATTAATACACCCCCCTCTAATTAATACACCCCCTCTAATTAATACACCCCCCTCTAATTAATACACCCACCCTTTAATTAATCCACCACCCCTTTAATTAATTCAGCCCCAGACATAAAATAATTACTTTATACTTACATTTTGATGATGCCTTGCTTGCCCGCCGAGTCCGACCACTGGGTGCCTCACTGCCCGGAAATGGATCCTTCCGCTGAAGATCCGTGAAGGCGGACTGACGGCGCTGCGCACGTCGTCATCACGTTGCGCGACGCCGCGGCCGGCAACGCTCCTCCCCCTCCTCCTCATAAAGAAGTAAGTCCCGCCGGTGTTTGGCCGCAAAGGTGCTGCGGCTGCGCGCAGCGTAATGATGGGGGGTGACACATGACACTGGAAGTCATGGCACCCCCCTAGTCAGTGGCACCCGGGGCGGGCCGCCCCCCCGCCCCCCCCTTAGTACGCCACTGCCCCTATGTACAGGTTTTATGGTGTTTTGGGAAGTTACAGGGTCAAATATAGCGTGTTACATTTGAAATTGACATTCTCCATATTGTTTATGTTGCCTTTGAGACTGTATAGTAGCCCAGGAAATAAATTTACACCCATAATGGCATACCATTTGCAATACTAGACAACCCAAGGTATTTCAAATGGGGTATGTCCAGTCTTTTTTAGTAGCCATTTGGTCACAAACACTGGCCAAAGTTAGCGTTAGTATTTGTTTGTGTGTGAAAAATGCAAAAAATTCCAATTTTGGCTAGTGTTTGTGACTAAGTGGCTGCTAAAAAAGACTGGACATACCCCATTTGCAATACCTTGGGTTGTCTACTATTGCAAATGGTATGCCATCATAGGGGTAATTTTCATTCTTGGGCTACCATAGGGTCACAAAGGCAACGTAAGCAATCTGGCGAATTTTAATGTGAAAAAAATGAAACACAAGCATTATATTTGACGCTGTAACCTTTGAAAACACCATACAACCTGTACATGAGGGGTACTGTTGTACTCGGGAGACTTCGCTGAACACAAATATTTGTGTTTCAAAACAGTAAAAAGTATCACAGCAATAATATCGTCCGTGTAAGTGCTGTGTCTGCGTGAAAAATGCCAAAAAATTCACTTTTACTGGCGATATCATCGTTGTAATACATTTTACAGTTTTGAAACACTAATATTTGTGTTCAGCGAAGTCTCCCGAGTAAAACAGTACCCCCCATGTACAGGTTTTATGGTGTCTTGGAAAGTTATAGGGTTAAATATAGTGCTAGCAAATTAAATTCCCTATACTTTCGGCATGGGTTGTCAGGCAGGTCCCGCTAATTGTAATTAATTAGGATACCTAATTATGTAAAAATATTACATAACTATATGTGTAGAATTAATATATGTATATATATACATATGTATATATATATATATATATATATATATATATATATATATATATATATAATTTTTTTAATATTTTTATTTATATATAGGTATATATAGTGATATATATGTATATATTTATGTGTATAGATATATATATATATATATATTATTTCGTTCTACGTGTATTTTGATATAAATATATATATATATATTAATATCAAAATACAGTTAGAACGAAATAACACACATCTATATATTTTTTTATAATTTATTTTTAATTATTTTTTTAATTTTATTTTTTTACGTATTTTTTATATTATATATATATATATATATATATATATATATATAACAATAATTATATATATTTAATCAGTATCAGTCTATGTGTAATTTGATATTAATATATATATATATATATATATATATATATATACATATATATATAATTATATATATATATATATTAATAGTAAAATACACCTAGACAGTATATGTGTGTGTATGTATATATGTATATATATGATCTAAGTATATATATTTTTTTTACACTTATTTTAATTTAATTTAATCTGATTTTCAGTCAGCAAGAGGACTAACTGTCATTACAGTTAGTCCCCCTGCTGGCAATGTGTGAGCCAGCTATCCCGGCCATGTGATTGTGAGGTCCTTGCAAGGACCTCACTCTCACATGGCCGGAAGGGCTCCCAGGAGGAAGGACGTGCCGCGAGGGGCTCCCTGGGAGTCCCCCCAACCGCGATCGCCGGCGTGGGATCGCCGGCGTGGGATCGCCGGCGACCGGAAAGTAAGAAAAGACCGGAGGGCGTACAATTACGCCTGGCGGCATTTAGAGCCGCTTAAAATAGGGCGTAATTGTACGCCCTCCATTCTTAAAGGGTTAAAAAGAAGAGTAAGAGCAACACAAGCTGAACATGCTCGAGCAAAAAAAAACAACAAACTTTTTTCTGCAAAAATACATTAAATTACCCCATTCTGAGCATACTGGTTTTCAGTTGTGGCTTGATGTCCATTTTGTCCAATCACATGCTTCTCATTGGGATGCATTGTGGAATTAATGTGCATGCGGGGAAATCATTGTGATGCGCCAGTTAGACTTAGCTCTTACTATGAAAGCATCATCTAGTCGCTTTCAGGAAGACAGCCATTAAAGTGTGTTTAACCCCACAATAAAAACATTGCCATGTCTCCAAAATGACAATGTTTTACAATGTAAGTTAAACATAGTAGGGCCACTGCACACAGACCACTTCATTGAGAACAAGTGGTCTGTGTGATTATAGTGGTCTTCTAAATCTGCTTTTCCAAAATGTTAGCTACACACCTTAAGCCTCTTCACCCTGATGAAGCTGGACCTATTCCTCAAAGAGAGGATAGAGGTAAAATAACAAACATTATTAACCTTCTTCCTAAAGCCTGTCTTTCCTGTCATTTATCACTATTACTATTAATTATTATTAATAATTAATTAATTAATTCATATCCTTAATTGAGGCAAAGAGGGCCTTTTAATAGTGGACTGGCCATGTCTCTTACTAATCTATGATTCCTAAGTTTGGACCTTCAGGATTTACATGGGTACAAGTGTTATATTCTTTCATTACTGCTGAAAGCAACAGTCCAGACGCTTAAAGCATTGAAGTTTGCTGAAATGCTTTATGTGAGTTGTGTATGTCCTCTTTTTTTCAATTAACAAAAAGTGCATTTTTCAACAGCAATTGGCACTTGTATACATTAACCTGGTTACACCTCATTGCTGTCAATCAGACAACATATACTGTTTCTTCCAGGCTGATTAGTGGAGCTAAACTCAAGAGCCAGCAATTGCTCAGATTACCTGCCTTGCAAGTACTTCTCATTGAGCTGCATTGGGAAGTCTGTGATTGACAGCCACAGAAAGTCTGGGCTGGTACAGAAGAGGGTGGCTTGCAAATGCTTCAGGTAAGAAATATGCAGATTTTCCAAACTGCTTTATAACTATACCCCAACTGAAAAAGCAATGCAAAACCTAAGCGCATGCATGCTTTTATTGAGAGTATATCTACTTAACAGTATATTTCTTTTCTTTTGGATTTGGGCCGTGGAGTGTTCATTTAAGGTATATGAGCAGCTTTACATTTATTTCTTCATTCAAAGAATGTGGGGAATTGTTTGTTGTTTAACACCGACATTTATTTTTTATGAGGTGTGCTTATCTGACTTTTGCTGTTTTATAAACTGCATAGAAGCTTTGACGTGATTTCTAGTGTAAAATTATGTTATCATCATACAGCAGTTATAGGACAATAGATCTGGTCCAAGAAAGAAAATCATTATCACTATCCAAATAAAATCCACAAATCTGGTCCAGGTAAGACAAATAATGACAGATGATGACTGAAAAAATAGTTCTCAAACTGACAAACAAGTGCCTTTGAGAAAATACAGAAAACTGAATGTGTTAATGGAAAATGAACAAGTAGAGTTTTCTTAAAAATAATAAAATATATTTTTCGTGAGAAATGCAAATGCCTTTATGTAACATTTGATAAATGATTACATTTTATTAATAAACATGAATGCATCCTCAGAGAGCTACAGCTTTACATGGAAAATGTATTACGTTAACCTTAAATCAGAGAATTTGTGTTAACTATGTCTCCTTTGCTCACTTTTCAAAATACTAGACAATACAAATGCATCTCATTAGAAGGGGGAGCAGTGCTGCCATCATTAACATGTCCCAAAGTTCCTTAAAGTTTATTAAAAGTGAAGCTATTTCTCAATGACTTGATTTCCATGTGGAATACAGCACACAATCAGCTATCCAGAGTGTTCAAGTCTAGTTTAAACCATTGGGTAATTCTGCTGTTTAACCCAAATGTTTAATAATTATACAAAACGTGCTTGAGATGTTTTATGAGGATGCCTGCGCAGAAGTATTTTCCTTAAGTTTGATATTAATTAAACTATTTAATTCTAGGTGAGACAACACGTAAACACATGATATTAAATAATTGAACACATTTCAACTGCTAAGATTATTAAGATAATAATGCATAATATATGAGAGGAAAATAAAACAGTGTAACACAAAAACGCCAGGATTATTTTCAGTTGTTTTCTTCGTCAATTTGAAGTTGTTAATTTTTAACACACAGATAGTTCTCATTTATATATAGTACATTTTTTAAATTAATTTAGCATTTTATCATATTAGTAGATTCCCTACACATACAAGGTTGAGCAATTAAATTTTTCCTAATATTACTAAAATAAACATTTAAAAATGCAGGTGAAATGTAATTTTGAGAAAAATAAATATATATATATATATAATAACAGACACAATTTGCATCTTATAATACCTTTTTTATTGGACTAACAGAATTTTGTAATGACAAGCTTTCAAGAGAACCTCCCTTTCTCAACTCTAAAGCATTTTGCCTGCTTAGCCTATTAATTTATCCATATTTCTCTGATAAGTAGTAATGGGAAAGTGGACTGTGGCGAAAGTAACCTCACCACTTGTACTTGGAGAGGCCTGCCCTCTTGCCCTGCGACTATGGCCCCTGGGATGTATTGCCCTTTAAAAGCTCTATTTAGGCATATTGGATTTTAAAACACTTTTTCTGCCCCTTTAAATCCATGGGAAAATGTGCCTCTTCCCCTCCCCCTTTTTCCTGTCCTATTGTTTCTCCAGCAGGGCGTTGTCCCAGGGACACTGCCAGACCAGTTTAAACTGGCTGCTTTGTCCCTCCTCAATCTCCCATCAGCCCTTGCTATTTTCTGTCCTTACCCTTCATTGTACTATAGGGCACTTTTAACATATTGAGCGCTCATATCCAAGCTAGCTGGGGATTTGTTGGACAAATAGGTTAAACACTGTATAATAAGAGTTATGTATTATGTGTTTTTTGTAACAGTTTCTGACTTAGAGATATTTCCTATACCTGTAGATAATTTCAGTTACCACAGCCACTTAAGCCAATTATCTCCAGGATAGAGGAGAAGATAGACTGGCCACACAGCCTAAATCTGTGGAACTGTTTTGGGCATGAAAGCCATGCTTGCGGTCGGTCAAATGTGACTTCCATAAAACTTTTGAACCCCTGCTCTGATCTGGGTGATTTTTGGATATGTTGCTTACCCAGATCAATATAAATATAATATTTATGGGGATGTGTTATGTATTGGGGTGTTTTCTGGACTTTGGGGAAAATGTGTGTTTTTCTGCCTGTGGATAATTAGGTTATGGACTTTAATTATATCCCAGGCAGAGGGGAGGGCTTGTGTGCTGTATGTGGGAGTGTCGGACATTGTTGTATTGTTTTGATTGGTTTATGTCCCTTGTGTGTCTGTGTACCATCAGGTCGAGGGGTGTGCCTCTGGCCTGAGGAATTGTATAAATTGTGAATGCTGGCTTACATTAAACAGACCTGCTTGACCCCTTCATGAAGTCCTGGCTCATGTTTGGGGATGGGATAGCTACACTCTTGGGGATTTCTATAATCACAATACTCCCCTGAGTATAAGCTCTTGCTACGCTCTCTGGAATAGGGGAGGTCTACCCACTGGAAGCTGGATCCTGGCATTGGGTCCAGGGTGGGTGGAGGATGGCGAGACCCTGGCGCAGCTGCTTTGCTGGAAGTGGGGTCTGCAGTGCTTATGGTGTCTGGTGGTGTCTGGTGGAGTGCTTGGAGTCCTTGGCACTAGGAGCATCGATTGGCAGAGGTACTCGGTCGGAGTGCCAGCGGTCCGTCACATGGATAATTTACTTTTCACTGCACACTGCACCAATCTTTAAGCCAATACTCAATCCAAGAACGAGCACGTTCATCTAAACCTATTGCATTCAGTTTGTGCAGTTGTCTTCTGTGTGTAATCATATCAAACACCTGCAACTCTCTGATATTTACCTCTACTCACATCCTTATAGAATTAAATGATTTTTTTTTGGCATGACCAGTGGTGATTCCTGCTAATGACTGTTCACAATAGATTCCTGAATATTATCTATTAATAACCCTTCAAATTATTTCCCAGTCTCATTGTCACAGTACATTGTGTTATCTAGGCTGTGGCACAGCCTAGCGACATCCAGCAGGTGGCTAGGGACTGCTGTAGCTCTGCCCTCTTTTATGATGCGGTCCGTACTCGCAATGTCATGACACTATAATCCCTATACCTCGCTTCCCTGATTTCTGGTTTCCCTGACTCTGACTTGTCCCTGACTATTCTCTGTCTCTCTAATGTAAAGCCCAACAACTCTGAGGTACGGTATACATTTATTTCTGATTAACATTTACACATCGTGTGGTGAGTCTCTTAGTATTCCTGACACTTATTTGGTATGTTCACAGGCCTAGGCCTACACTTTCCAGGCAGAAATTTTTATTCTTTTGTAAGCACGAGCATAATATCCGCTTTACAACAATCCTTTGGTAAAATTCCACGAAGAAAGTAACCCGAATATATTAAAAATAATATTTTTAAACTCTCTAAGTACTAACAGGTGAAAACTATCTACAGTTTTTATCACATTAACGTTACTTAATTGTTTTATTAGTGTATCTTCTGTAAGCCAATTAAAGTATGGTTGTTGTCTTTTATAATAACTGCCATGTGTATGGCCATTGTTTATTCCTTGCTGTATACAGTTGCTTATTAACTAAAATACCAATATTAAAGGCCCAACATTTACAAAGGGTTATTCATTAAGCATTTTCATTCATGCACAATAATCTTTAGTACTATTTGCCAGCAGGCAAATAGTTATATAACCATTGCTTTCCAGTCTCCACATTAAAAAGTAAAAATAAATAATACAAATAAATGAATTAAAAGCCTATATTGGTCACCATATATTTAAGAAGGGCTTTAAAAATCCCTAAGCCCCAACCTAAATAGGGCAAGTGGTGGCATATCTATTAAACATTAGAAACTAGTGACATTGCAGCCCAGTCTCTAGAATGGCCACATCAAGTGGGGCTGAGGCCTGTAAAATGCCCACCCATGGGCATTTGGTGGAAGACTAAAATGCATATTGTGGGGCGGAGAGATATTGTGTGGGAGCTACTCGACAAAATGAACAGCAGGGACATGTTTATGTTATGTTGGAAAACAAAAATAGCTACTTGTGCCAGGAGCACACATATTCTAAACTCCCTACTGGGATTGTCTCTAAAACAAGTCGTTGAGGAGCCAACTCGTAAAGAGGCCATACTAGATTTAGTGTTAACAAATGGAGATTTGGTATCAGATATTACTGTAGGTGAAAGTTTAGGATCCAGTGATCATCAGTCAGTGTGGTTTAATATAAGAACAGTGACTGAGTCACACCACACAAAAACAAAAGTTTTAGACTTTAGAAAAACAGACTTTTCCAAAATTAGAATATGTGTAAAGGAGTCATTATCAGACTGGAGCAATTTAAATGGAGTCCAAAAGAAATGGGATTATTTAAAAGTTGCACTACTGAAGGCAACAGAAAATTGCATTAGGTTTGTCAGTAAAAGCAAAAAATTCAAGAAACCACTGTGGTACTCCACAGATGTAGCCAAAATAGTAAAAAACAAAAAGTTAGCATTTAGTAATTATAAAAAAACCCAGAGTGAGGAAGACAGAATGACCTATAAGATTAGGCAGAAAGAGGCTAAGCAAGTTATAAGAGCTTCCAAATCACACACAGAAGAGAAAATAGCACAGTCAGTAAAAAAGGGGGACAAAACCTTTTTTAGATACATAAATGAGAAAAGAAAAGTAAAACAAGGATTAGTTAGATTAAAAACAAAAGAAGGAAGGTATGTAGATGAGGATAAAGGTCTAGCTGACTGCCTCAATGAATATTTTTGTTCGGTATTTACAGATGAAAATGAAGGAAAGGGACCTCAGTTAAGAAAAAGGATAAATGAGTCATTTATTACACGTGAGTTTACAGAGGAAGAGGTTCTATTTCAACTGTCAAAAGTAAAGACAAATAAGTCAATGGGACCTGATGGAATACACCCAAAGCTATTAAAAGAGCTTAGTGGTGTACTAGCAAAACCATTAACAGATTTATTTAACCAATCATTGATAACAGGAGTAGTCCCAGAAGATTGGAAGTTAGCGAATGTTGTGCCCATTCACAAGAAAGGTAATAGGGAGGAGTCGGGCAACTATAGGCCAGTAAGCCTAACTTCAGTAGTGGGGAAAGTGATGGAAACCATGTTAAAGGATAGGATTGTTGAACATCTAAAAACACATGGATTTCAAGATCAGAGACAACATGGGTTTACTTCAGGGAGATCATGCCAAACGAATCTTATTGATTTTTTTGATTGGGTAACTAAAATTATAGATCAGGGTGGTGCAGTAGACATTGCTTACCTCGATTTCAGTAAGGCTTTTGACACTGTTGCACATAGAAGGCTTATCAATAAACTACAATCTTTGAGTTTGGATTCCAATATTGTTGAATGGGTAAGGCAGTGGCTGAGTGACAGGCACCAGAGGGTTGTAGTCAATGGAGTATATTCGAAGCTTGGGCTTGTCACCAGTGGGGTACCTCAGGGATCTGTACTTGGACCCATTCTCTTTAATATTTTTATTAGTGATATTGCAGAAGGTCTTGATGGTAAGGTGTGTCTTTTTGCGGATGATACTAAGATATGTAACAGGGTTGATGTTCCAGGAGGGATAAGCCAAATGGAAAATGATTTAGGTAAACTAGAAAAATGGTCAGAGTTGTGGCAACTGACATTTAATGTGGATAAGTGCAAGATAATGCATCTTGGACGTAAAAACCCAAGGGCAGAGTACAGAATATTTGATAGAGTCCTAACCTCAACATCTGAGGAAAGGGATTTAGGGGTGATTATTTCTGATGACTTAAAGGTAGGCAGACAATGTAATAGAGCAGCAGGAAATGCTAGCAGAATGCTTGGTTGTATAGGGAGAGGTATTAGCAGTAGAAAGAGGGAAGTGCTCATGCCATTGTACAGAACACTGGTGAGACCTCACTTGGAGTACTGTACACAGTACTGGAGACCCTATCTTCAGAAGGATATTGATACCTTAGAGAGAGTTCAAAGAAGGGCTACTAAACTGGTTCATGGATTGCAGGATAAAACTTACCAGGAAAGGTTAAAGGATCTTAACATGTATAGCATGGAGGAAAGACGAGACAGGGGGGATATGATAGAAACATTTAAATACATAAAGGGAATCAACACAGTAAAGGAGGAGACTATATTTAAAAGAAGAAAAACTACCAGAACAAGAGGACATAGTCTTAAATTAGAGGGACAAAGGTTTAAAAATAATATCAGGAAGTATTACTTTACTGAGAGGGTAGTGGATGCATGGAATAGCCTTCCAGCTGAAGTGGTAGAGGTTAGCACAGTAAAGGAGTTTAAGCATGCGTGGGATAGGCATAAGGCTATCCTAACTATAAGATAAGGCCAGGGACTAATGAAAGTATTTAGAAAACTGGGCAGACTAGATGGGCCGAATGGTTCTTATCTGCCGTCACATTCTATGTTTCTATGTTTCTATGTTGCTCTCACCTGTGATAAGTGGGTATGTGGTATTATAATATTTATGGAGGTTGACATAGCAGGGAAAGTGTCCCGCCCTGATGCCCACACATTGGCAGTAAGTGGGGGCTCTAATATTCCTATTAATGGGGGAGGATCTGGTGTCACCCCTACCACCACCAATGGGCAGCAGGTGAGATCTCTAATTAATGAAAAAAGGAAGTGTAAAACATGCTATTGTCCACCCCCAAATAATGGCTCCCGTGTCCCACAAGACTCCCCAAATCCCTAGCCAAACTTAGCCTAATAAAAGTAATAGGGGGCAATTGAACAAATTACTGTTAACAAATTAGGCTTCTTTCTTCTAATTCTTCTGTTCTTCAGCCCCTAAATAAGCCAAATAAAAATCATAATAACTAATGCAACTAATGAAAAAAAAAAAAAAAAAAAAACATTTGCAAAAGAATTGCAAAATTAATGTAAAAAAGGTGACTGCTAGCTGCTAACATAATTAACCATTTGCTCTGGAATTCAGCTGTCTGGCAGCATTTGGCCTGGCTTAAATACAGACCAAATTCTGTTCGGAGCCTGCATTGCAAAAGGTGGACATTGTTAAATTGCATGATCAGTGTCCTAATTATGCAGTCCGATTGGTCCTGCAGGCAACTGAAGGGTTTCGCCCCATTCAGCACGGGGGCATTGAGACTTAGTAAATTACCCATCAGTTTTACATTTTTGAGCATTAATGTATTTAAAAAAACCTTTTGGAGCTCTCTTTGGCATCATTTTTACATTTTATAGTTTAGCCAGTCTAATTACCTTTTTACAAGCTCTGTTGGCATTTATATTTATTTGTTTATGATACATCTGACCCATTTTGTAATTCCTCACCCTCATTGGTTAACATAAGTGTCCAGGGGAAAATTTTAAGTTTGTTTTTATTTTTGACTACACTGAGGAACCATTGTGGGATTTTTGAGGTTTATATTAGAGCATTTGTCTCTTTTTCTGTCTCCTCTGGACTATACTGAAAAATGAATACAGTGAGGCATTGTTTGGCACCCTGTATTACCATGATATTTTTCTGTCAAAGTTTTAATATAGTTATGTGTTTATTGTGATCATTTGTTTAAAAATAAGGGGTTTATTTTAATTCCAGCCATCCGCAGTAGCATACATATACTTCTAAAAGTAAACAAAGGATATGAGAACTCTGAGAATAGACAAAAGTTTAGAGAAACTCAGCAGCATGCCCTTCGATAAATCCCCGCTCAGGCCTCAAACTAGTTTTTCTCACTTGTGCCATTACAGAGAGAATATATCTGAAGCATATCAGACTGATCCCACCTATAAGGGCAGTCCAGAACTGAAATGCCAGCAAGTTCTCTTTCCACTAGAGATACAGCAACCACAGACAATCATTTTGGTCTACTTTGGGTCTCTTCAGTGAGGTGTTGATACCCTCTAGGCACAGTGAGCACAGGGTCCATGTCTGGATTACCCTTCTAACTTGGGGACTTTTTACTTCCAAAGGTCAATTTTTTATACTAAAATAAAATGTTTTTAAAGCATAAAACTTAGAGAAAATAGGTAGCACATATTGGATCACAAAATACCATCTAAGTATGCATTTCACTAGTCCTAATCCTATGATTAAGTATGGGGGTTCCCGTGCAAAACTCGTTAGGAAGTTGTATTCTGTAACCCACAGCATACTAAGAGAAAAAAAAATCGAATTTTTCAGTTTTTAATGGAATTTTAGTAAAATTATAACAGCTGGGCTGTCAAATTTGCTCAGTGGATGCCTGGATTTCTAAGTATTGTATCTACAGCTTCTGTGATAACATCAAATGCAGAGCACAGGGGTACAGCATGGAGGAGGTATTGAACCCAGCGAGAAGAGTAGAATTTTGCCAGGAGGCATTTGAAAACCAATTGAAGAGTCCTGAGTATTTAGAAGTTGACATAAAGGCAGAACAAGCTAGAGCAGACAGGTGGTCAAGTCATTTTTTACATACTGATCCAATTTTAAATTAATGTTATGTTCTTCTCTTACATATGTTTAAATTAATGTTTTAGTGAGTAGTGGATGTTTTAGGGAAGCTGCTACAATGTATTTGCAGGTAGAATTGCATAATAAAACTCCCAACAACCTTGGTATCCTGAGGTATTTCACCCAATGGCAACACAAAATCTGTCCCCAGGACTAGATTAGACAATTATTTACATATGTATAATTTATTCACCATAATAACAGCCCATGCATGGTCAGTATCTTTAACTCTTTCAATATGAAGTGCCTCACAGGAATCCACGCCAATATTTATAATTGAAGTGTAGGTCACCTTCCATCTTTATTCCTGCATCAAATCGTGCCTCCACGCAGTGACTTATTTCTTGAATATACTATTAGTGTGATATAATGAGCTATTATACATTCAGTAACCACAAACACAGACATGAGATATAATTCAGTTTTGTTATATAAGAATACAGAAAATAGGGTTTCACTGTTTGGAATTTTAAACCTGTTTGTCCACTGGTATGTATATTTAGAGGTGACAAACTTTTGATGCTAGGTTATCAAAACAGTTACATGAAATAACTTAAACCAGTAATAGATTTAGTTAAAGACTACTTTAAATATAATGTACTCTTGCCCATTTTAGAAATCAGTGGAGGATTGGAAATGTAGAGATGCTGTGCTGGGGGAGATAGTGGCTGTGATGGGGGATAGGGGCAGTAATGTGAGGTATTGGGCTGTGAAGTGGGGGATAGGATCTGTGATGAGGGTTAGGCAGTATTTGGGGATAGAAACTGTAGAGAGGCTGTGATGGGAAGATAATGGCTGTGATGGGGGAAAGGGGCAGTAATGTGAGGGATAGGGCTGTGACAGGGTATGGTATCTGTAGTGGGGGTTGGTCAGTATTTGGGGATCAAACTGTAGAGAGGCTGTGCTTCAGGCAAGGCTGTGATGGAGGGGATAGGAGCAGTGACGTGGAAATGGTGCAGTAGTGGGGGGAAAAGGGGTTCTGATGGGGATAGGGGCAGTAATATGGGGGATAGAGGTAGTAGTGGGGAGTTATGAGCTGTGATGGGAGGATAGGGACTGTGGTGATGGTGCAGTAGTGGTGGCATATGGATTGTGATGGGGAGTAGCAGCAGTAGTGGGGGGAATAAGTGAAATATTGAGGAATAATAATAAAAAAATAAAACTCTGACATTTTTTTCTCCCTCCCTGAGGCTTACCTTTGGACAGGGAGTGGAGAATTCTGATCCCTGGTGGTCAGGTGAGAAAATTAGCTATCACGGCCCACCAGGCATTTGCCCAGTTTGCCTGATAGTCACTCTGGGCTCAGTGGGAGTGATAACTGGATGGGGAGAACAAGAGACATGAATAGAGTGATGGGATAATGGGGTGAGAATGGCATAGTGGGGTGAGGTTGGGGAGTGGGGGAGTGGTGGTTGGGAGTGATGGGAAATGGGAAGAGAGGAAAGAATGATGTACTTTATGGGGCGAGAAGAGATGGATGAATGAGGCAATGGTGATAGGGAGAGATGGTTGAGGGGGAGAGAAGGGTGTCTGCTAGTGATAGGGAGAAATAAGAGATGGCTTCTAGTGACAGAGAGAGGGGTGGCTGCTAGTGATAGGGATAGATGTAGATAGAGGGGTAACTGCTAGTGATAAGGATGGCTGCTAGTGATAGGGAGGGGAGAGAGAGGGGATGGCTGCTAGTGATAGGCAGAGAGAATGGGTGGCTTTTAGTGATAAAGAGACAGGGGGATAGCTGCTATTAATAGGGAGAGATAGAGGATGGCTGGTGGAGATAGGGGAGGAGTCTGCTAGTGGTATGAAAGAAAGGACATAGAAGAGGGTGGCTGCTGGTGATAGGGACATACGGGTGGCTGTTAGTGATAGGGAGACAGAGGGTTGGCTGCTAGTTATGGGGAGAGAGGGGATGGCTGATAGTGATAGGGAGAGAGAGGAAAGCATAAGGAGAAAAGAAAATGAGGTGGCACTGTGGCAGCAATAAAGCACAGAGCTCCAAATAAAATATATGATTTAGCTCTGTGGAGCTAAATCATATATTTTATGCTCTACATATACAATTATTTAATAAAACATTGCTGCTTACCGTTGTAAGTGGCTAAAAAGAAGTAATGTTGTTGCTCTCTCTGCTCTCCCTGCTCGGTGATCCTCTAGCAGACTCTGATGTAAGGGATATGATGTCACATACTCTGCCCACTCCAGGCTCTGCTGGGGAGAGCTGCATTTCCTTTATCTTAACAGCCACTGATATCACCAACAGCGGCAGCAGACACAGGGGGCGGCACCATGCTGGGGACTTCGAGAAATGAGGCACAGCAGGGACAGCAAAATGCCGCCCCTGTGAAAGTGCCGCCTGGGGCTTTGGCTCCATTGTGACCAATACATGGGCCGGCCCTGTACATAGTAATGTACCTAATGTTGGCACACCAAATAAAACTTCAATTTAGTAAATATCAGTATTTTACACAATGCATGCACATTGTTTGTTTAGACATTATGAAATGTCAAGTTTAGCTTATATTTGATCAAACGCTTTAGCTTAACTCTGTAAAGCAGATTCTGACTGTTTATATATACCTTTTGCATGTTTCAAGAAAAACTTTATACTGGAGTCTTTTGTCCTTTATAGATAGGGCTATTTGAATTGAGACAGGTGGAGAACAGATATTGATTATTTAATGCAAATAACTCAATTCTCTTTAATATTGCAGTCAATGTTTGATCAGGACATGGCTCTTTACCAAGGAACATTCTCTATGATATTCAATCCATATATACAAAGCTGACCTGCGGTGAGTGCTTTTCCTTTTCTCAACATTCTCTTCCTCATTCCTGTCCTCTACTACTATGGCTCCTCTGATTATCCACAAGAGTATTTTTATTGTCCAAATGAACCAAATGAGTACAGACCAGTGCTTTGCTGTGGATCAATTGTGCACAAACTCCTAGACAACCATTTGCTTAAAGGAACACCATAGTCACCCAGACCATTTCATTTCAGTCAGATGGCCTGGGTGCAGTGTTCATGTCCTCTTTTTTTGAGAAACTGCAATGTATACATTACAGGGGTCACCTCTAATGGCTGTCTGTAAGATTGCCAGTAGAAGTTCTTCCCCTTCACTGTCTTAGTAAAACTCGATCTGCTTTCTTATCAGAAAATTTGAATGCATGTATGTCGGTTGCGTAGCATGCACATTAGGTCCCTCTATAAGGAGCAATAGATTGGACCATCACAGAGGAATAAACAAACAGAGAGGTAATCAGTGCCAAGGGAGTCTTGGAGCTGGAAAAAGAAGCAAAATATTATTTTTAAAATTTTATTGCAGCTGTGGATGAGAGACAACTGATTGCAAGTAGGGAAAAGGGCACTATAGCATTAGGAAGGCAGAACTATATATTCCGGTTTATTTCAATTAATTGTAAATTGGGGTGGATACTGTCATATTTGCTTTATCTAGTCACATCCATGTGCAGGTATATTCCTCATTTACACAGTATTCCGAATCTTAGTGGAAGATTTTTGACTGATATTTATATATTTTGTTTTTATGGAGTAGGTATCATAAATTAAAACTCTCAAATACATACCACTTTAAATTGTGGAAATTGGTACTATCTAAAATATATTATAGAATTATTCAGACAAAACATTAGATTTAAAAACTCATAAATACTTATCTATCATATGCAGCTTACAGATTAAACAGATGGGCATTCTTGCAATATGCATTATTTAATTTTAAATAAAATGAATCTGCTAGCTTATCATTGTGTTATTTGTGTTTCATTATGGGGTTGTTTAGACATAAAATATTTGAACTGGCGCTGTTATTGTACATCACTCAGTAAATTAATGAAATGTCAAGTATGAAACACACAAATTGCCAAATATTATTCACAGAATTCAGCTACTATAATGATGATAAAGAAACATTTAGTGGAACTTCTGTGTTTCTTTGTAGTACTCAAAAATAGAAAATTGTATAAACAGTCATAACATATTGATGTTTACTTCAGTTTCCTACAAGTATATCTCTAAATAGTATAACTTATATGGAAGATATCTTGACATTATTAAAGGGAATCAAAAGTAAAGCAGTTGAAAGCATCAAGGGATCATTTAGAAAAAATTAAAAACAATGCAGCATCCATCTCAAAAACATTGCGCGCATCCGACCCTACTTAATGCCAGATGCGACTAAGGTGCTGGTCCATTCCACTGTCCTTTCTTGCCTTGACTACTGTAATCCGCTTCTCAGTGGTCTTACGTGCTCAGAACTTGTCCCATTGCAGTCTATAATGAATGCAGCGGCCAGGCTCATCTTCCTGTTTACGCCTCACCCACGCCTCATCATTCTGTCAGTCCCTACATTGGCTTCCTGTAAGATATAGGGCTCAATTTAAAATTCTGGTTCTTGCTTTCAAATCTCTACATAATGCTGCTCCCACCTATCTATCCTCCCTAATACACAAGTATGTCCCGTCTAGGCCCTTACACTCTGCTGAAGACTTACGTCTATCTTCTATCCGTATTCCCACCTCTGATGCTTGCCTTCAAGACTTCTCAAGGGCTGCACCCTTCCTGTGGAACTCACTTCCCTCCTCCATTAGATGCTCACCCAGTCTCCACTCCTTCAAAAAATCATTAAACACCCACTTACCTCTGACAGCGAGATGGTCTGGACACCATTTCTGGTTGCTCCTAACCTTGCAATTAAATTTGCCAAAATCACACTACTCACCGGCTCAATCCAACCCCAAATATAGCAAGCACAGATTGATAGATGCCGTTTTTATACACCCCAATGCAGGCTAAGCCGAAAACTGCGGACTGGGGCATAGTACACACCGGCACCCACGAACCTTGATGAGCTCTTCAGCAGAATGGGCCTAAACAGAGCTGCTGAAGCTTCCAACTGCCACACCACGACACCCTCCAGCCTCCCGCCAGCAATGTGACGCTGATCCAAGAAACCACAGCCCATTAACACAACGGACCAGTGGGACATCAGTACTCTACTCATGAGGCAAGAACCACCCAAGATGGTGGCCGCAGATTGCTCAGATACCCAAACAACCCCTAACTTGCCAAGCCAGACCTCTACTCTTGACCCAGCAGCATAGGGGGATACACAGACCAACTCTAGAGACATCCGTGGGTGTACAGCCTCTGCTACAAAGCAGGACCTACACAATATGCAGAACACACTTGTGGCGAAGCCAACCTCGCCACTGTGAACTGGAGGAGCCTGGTTGCCCTCCTGCTGCCTTTAGATTATGGACCGGCAGCTAAAAGGTTAATTTTGCTGTGCAGGATGATTTATTTCTCCATCTCTGCACAGCCGTTCGGTAGATTCTATCTACCGAACAAACTGCCGTTTATCAGCTTCCCCAGAGCCGTGGGAAGCCGGCCGGCGCTGTTAATAGGCCACCCAGAAGCTGGAATGTGCCCTCCATTTACCTCCCTGAACCTGCGGTTAACCGCAGCTTAATTGATTGTTACTGGGTGGTCGCGGTTACACTCAGCCGCCACACGATGGCGGTGTTCCGGAGCTCCCTGGGCAGCCAGCGCTTGTCTGCCCGGCTTTCATGCACCAAACCCGGACACTGTTACGTGCAGGCACCGCTGAACCTCCAGCCCCCTGGTTCTAATTCGTATGGATTGGGCGAATGCATGTAAATTCGGTAGTTTGTTTTATGTGAATGTTTTAACCCAGATAGCACAGCCATGGAGCCTGTTCGTATAATTAAATACTTTAGCTCCATGGCAATTAAACTGTATTCATGTGGTCTGAGTGCCATTCACCTAATAATGTGCACTCAGACCTGAGCTATCTGGGGATATGTTACATGTCTGTGTTTTATGTATAAAATGTGTCTTTATGTATTTTAAAGTGATAGTCTGTTTTGTGTCCCCACGTGTGTAATGGAGTTTTGCCTTTGTCTTGGGAGATAATTGAATTACTTATCTAATTATCTCCAGGACAGAGAGGAGGAAGCCAGGATGCATTGTGGGAAAGTATTGTGGCTGTATGTACTAAAGTGATACATGTCTGTCTGTGGTTTCAGTCTCCCATTTGGTGCCCACAGGTGGGAGACCTGCATAAATACTGGGCAGGTAGCTCTCAGTAAAACAGATTCTGCTTGACCCTCAAACCGATGTGTCGTCTCGTTTTTGGGGGAATTGGATTGTATGCTGACTGCCAGGAGTGTAAGCGGATTGTATGCTTTTCCTGTTCGGCTGATTCCAGGGTTCATGTGTTTTCCAGTTCGGAAGTTGGTGAATTCGTACAGTTTGGAGTTCGGGAGATTGGTGATTGCAGTAGCTGCTGGTCTGTGGAAAAGGGGATTATCGCCTAAATGATTTTTATCCCCTTGTGAGCGAAACGGTCCGTTACAACACTGGAAATACAGAGACTCCCAATTGCAGATGTGGCTTTCCTAAAATCAAACATACCGCAGATTAATGAGAGGGTGAACGCCCTTGAAGGAGACATAGGGAAAATCTGCAATGAACTAGCTGAAATGAAAGATGCAATGATCCAACTCCAAACTACACAGCAGACCATGACACTGCAAATGACCGCACAGGAAGACAGGTACCACCGCAACCACCCTAAAATCCGCAGGGGTACACCTTGCGATCACTATGGGAAATTACCCCACTACATAAGGAGTTCTCTGTTACCACTGGCTCTGGCCAACAAAATCATCATTGCTAGACTATACCGCCTCCCTAAATTCACAAGTCTATGGCCCCAATTACTGGAGATGTCTTTCTCCGATGCTCTACATCTCAAGACAAAGGTCACATCATGGCAGCAGTGAGGGGAAAGACTCCATGGCTATTTGAAGAATCACATGTAACGTTCTATCAAGATCTAACAAAGGCCACACTTCAGTGGCTAAAATCACTGAACTTACTCACTAGTCTCCTACGTTTTTCAGGGGTGGCGTATAGATGTGGAACGCCAAGATCCCTTCTCGTCTCCCACAACAGAACTGTCCACAAGCTCTCTGCAGAATCTGAAGCACCTGCACTACTCCTCATTCAAGATCTTGCTGACTCTACACCTACAACCTCTGCATTGCCTATCACCCAAGTCTGGGACCCAGAGTCAGCTGTACCGTTCATGTCACGAGACACATCGAGGACCACGCCAACCACCTGACTGATAAATCAGAAGGAGATGTTGCTGCACGTTTGGAAGCAAACAGATTACCAATATTAAGCTTTTGTATTTTTTCTTTAGTATTTTCTGTTACTGAAATATTACTAAATTACTCTTTCGTAGTTCATACCTTCTATTGCCAGGTCCAGATAGGAGCAGTCTAAGTTCTGTCTCACAAAACACAATAGACAAACCCATAAGAGGTGTACAACCCCCCCCCCCCCCGACCTCCCCATTGCCCCCTTGGTTAGAGGTACTTACCTCCTTGGGGAGCCAACGCCATCCTCATGGAAACTCTTACTCTACTACTCTGGCTACCTATACTCTCTTCTCAAATCTTATTCTCATGAATACCTAAGCTACATACCCATAATCTACTACCACCTTCATGAAACTCAGTTTGTTTACCTACAGACACCCAGTATACAAACACTCCGCACCCACACACTCTCAGCTGGCCACGTATACTGGCTCAAATCGACCTGGTAGAGGAATGTTATTTCCCAAAACAATTACGGTAGAATGTTTAACCTCTTCTCCTCATTTGGGGCTACACCCCATATAAACATAGAAAAATGTGTGTTATATTAAATGTGATGTTGTGTTTAATTACAATTTTCATTACATGTTTTGCTCCTGTCACACTGTATTACCATGACTGCGCCAGCTCTTGCTGTCGTGGCAAGGCGAGCTTATGTATACCTAACCGTGCACCAAAAATAAAGAATTTATTTTAAAAAAACAACAACAAAAAAAACTAATAGAAACCCCAAACAGGTCATGTGACAAATAATGTGTGTTTCTCCACTTTGTGTACAGTGTGAATCATGTCTTTGATGTAGATGTTAACAAGAATTGGGCTTGACTCGGATTTGCTAAAACCTCTTAACAAATCAGTGGAATAATGCATTGCTTCAGATCTTTCTGACCACTGCAATGAACTTGTTTTTTGTGCCATGGAAAGTAACATAGTCATTTATTTTTAATGATAAAATAGTAGGCTTGTACACAGTGAGAAAACCGGAAGGAGGAAGTGGAACGCATACACGGTCCGGTGGAATGCAAGCTGGCCGGACCCGCGAAAATCTACACTGGCAATTACACATACAGGTTGGCGCCATTAACAGGTCCAATGAAGATCGGTCTACCTCTCTGCCCACCAATGAAAGTCCTCTGGAGTCCAAGCACACCTGATTGATCTTCAATCAACTCCTTCTACAATATGTATTTAATGGGACTGTGAGGGGGGTGGTTTATATGCATGCTTGATTCATGTACCATTGTTGAATTTGTTTTTATCTCTGATGAAGTCCACTGCGTTGGACGAAACGCGTTAGATTTTATTCTCATTTTTTTTATATTTTATTGGGCAATTGTGCCTAAATATTTATTGTTTTCAAAATTTGGTTCCTGATTGTATCCTGAGCCATCTGAGTCTGCTTACTATCCACCATTCTCCAGTGGAAGCAGTCCAGCAATATCCCTCAGTGGATTTCAAGGCGCAAACCTCATTTAAATCTTGTGAGTGCAACCATTATTGCAGTGTGTTATTTAATCAAACTGTACATCACTATGTGTTGTCGGTTTTCTTTTTTATATTTTAGTTCTTAGCTGCATCCCTTTTTCCTTTTTTCTACACATCAGAAAACTAAGCATGGCTAAACCTTTTTTTTCCTGAAAACAGAAACATTTTCAGGATGCCCGAATTTTAGCCAAATGTCAGTTCAGCTTGGCAGAATTTCTGTAACTAAAAAAATTATTTAGGAACTGACTCAGATGAACTAAAAAGGAGGGAAAATGTCAGTTTCAGTATACTGAAAAATATACACATAATATAATATTGTGCATATATTTTGCTGATGATAGGAACATTTTCCTGCCATGTGGTTCACGGATCAAATGAGAAAAAGTAACCAAAAGATGTTGATTCTATTCACAGATCAAGTGAGAAGTGAGCAATAAATGGAAAACCAGGAGGAACAATTAAATAACTATATTTATATAGCTTATATATAATGTTTAAGTATAGATTTTTTTTTCTTTATTGTGATCCCCTATCGATCAATCATCTTTAATTCCCATCAATCATCTCTTTTTTTAGGTGTGACAGGTGGAATTCTAAATCACATAGACCATTGAGCATTTTGGTTGGTCCATGATTCGGGTACATTTCGGCTTTTGGGAATTTGACCAATCACCTGATCGGCCCAAATTCAGACAAATGGCATTTTGGACCAACACAAATCTCCCACTTTAATAGACAGCATACTTTATGCCCAGAAAGCACATTCTTCAAAATTAGTACCAGCATTCATGTTTATGGACAGTATAAAATCTCAAAACTAACTTACGAGATAATAACAAAAAGATCAAAACAAAAATTAAAGTTAACTATCTCAGTATTTACCCAGCAACTAAAAGCACTCACATTGCATATTTACTGTACTCTTAATTGTACATCTTATTCATACAAGCAGAACTGTAAGGATTTCAAATTTAAATTAACACTATAAGTGTCAGAACCACTACAGCTTCATGTAGTGCAAGCATGTCAAACTCAAAGGCTAACAAGGGCCAAATAAACAAGGTTTAAGTTTATGTGGGCCACAAAAACAAAAAAAAACTTCAGTTTTCATAGAAACGTAGGTTTATTTAGAAAAGTACAGTATAAAAAAAGTTGCCTAACTGACACTGGACGTCCTCACGCTTGTAGGGCTTGAAAGTAAACAAAAGAGCAAATTTATTTTAAGGAGATGTGTATTTGCATATAAACAACGTTTCAATCCAACTACCTTGACATATTAAGAAAAGTTTGGTAATGGGATTGAAATGGTGAATGTATGATGCAGCACAGCTGTAAAAAACAGAAGACGTCGCCTTGTTGATTTTTAAGTCCTATGAGTGTGTTCTTCACTTTGGCTGAGATCATCAAACTTGATGATCTCAGCCAATCCAATGCTTTCCCATAGGAAAACATTGGGAGGCTATTGTGCATGTATGGCAAAAAGTTGGGCGGCCAATCAGCATCTCCATGGTAAGCGTTCAGCGCCTCCATGCAAACTCAATCTAATACACTGCCCCCTTCCCCCATTCTAATAAACTGCCCACAAATCCAATACATTGCCCACAAATTCAGTATACTGCCCCCTCTCCCCATTCTAATACACTGCCGACAAATCCAACACATTGCCCACAAATCCAATACACTGCCCCCCTCCCTCCACTCTAATACACTGACCCCTTCAACCAATCTAATATACTGCCCCTCCTCCCTCCACTCTTATCGAATACAATGCCCCTCCTCCCTCCACTCTTATTGCATACAATGCCCCTCCTCCCTCCACTCTTATTGACTACAATGCCCCTCCTCCCACCACTCTAATTTAACACACTGCCCTCTCTACCACCACTCTAATACACTGCCCCTCCCTTCTCCTAATTAATACACAGCCCTCCCCCCAATTAAACACACTGCCCCCTCCTACCTCTCTACCACACTGCCCCCTCCCTTCCCCTAAATAATACTCTGCCCCTCCCCCAATTCAACACACTGCCCCCCTCCTATCTCTCTACCACACTGCCCCCTCCCACCACACTGGGAGGGGGCAATGCACTGCAACCCCCTCCCTTCTCCAAATTAATATACTGTCCTCTTCCCAATTTAATACACTGCCCCCCTCCCAACTCTCTAATATATTGCCTCCCTCTTTCACTACTCTAATACACTTCCCCTTTCCTCCCTCAAATTAATACACTGCCCCCCCAATTTAATATGCTGGCCCCCTCCTTCCCCAAAATTAATTCAGTGACCCCTACCTAAAATTTATACACTGCTCACTCCCTCCCCCAATTTAATGTACTGCCTTCCCTCAAATTAATACAATTAACACACAACACAGGAAGGTCTTCTTTGCTCAAGCAGGCCAGACCCTCCTCTGCAGAAGCATGTGATTGGCCGTGGGAGGGAAGACAAGAATCAGACAGGAAATATCTTTCCTGTCTGGCGGTTGGTCGCAGTCACAACACAAAGTGGTCCCAGGGCAGGTGGACCACAAATATATCCATTGTGAGCCGCAGGTTTGACATGCTTGACGTAGTGGATCTGGTGCAAAGAGACTGTATCTGCAGTCTCAGCAATGTAAACACTAAATTTTCTCAAATTTCTGAAAAACTTAAGGTTGACCATGACTGAAAGGTGTCAGAACATACAGTGACTCGTAGTGACTAGTTTACTGTGAATGGGGGTCTATAGCCATAGAGTGACCATGATGACCACTGTCTGCCACCAAAAGCGAATTCAGCATGTGAGCATCAGAAATGGATCATGGAGCAATGAAAGAAGGTTGCCTGGTTTGATAATTTTTTTTTTTTTTAGATCAGGTAGATTGTCAGGTGTGTGTGCATTGTTTACCTGGTGAAGAAATGGCAGCATGATGCACTATGGGAAAAAGGCAGTACCACCTACCATAGATTGTTGCAAAACATACACCTCGTCTTGTTATTGGTGTTCCCTGATGGCAGTGGCCTCTTTCTTTCTTTTTTTTTTTTTATATATATTTTTATTTTTCATTTAAATTTCATCCATATAACACACTTTCAAAATAGATTTACTATATTACTGTTACGGACCGTTTCAGCATAAAAGGGGAAAAATCCGTTTAGGCGATAATCCCCTTTTCCCAAAAAGGCACAGCTACTGTAAAAGCACCAAAACTCACGAACTGGATATAGGTGAATAAGGTAGCACTCCAGCTGGAACCTCACAAATAGCTGCTAGCAGATGAATAGGAAAAGCAGACATCAGCTTACACTCCTTAGCAATCAATCTCCAACAGCATACAGTGAATCCCCCCAAGAACGAGACAAGGCTCCGTGTTGAAGGTCAAGCAGTGGTCTGAGGTGCTGGGGCACCCAGCCTGGTTTTTATTACATGAGTACACATACAGGCCACACCCAGGGGGAGGCATAAAATAACCAATGACATAGATGTTACATCCCACACATCCCCTCCCCTTAGTGTGACACATAATCCCATTATGCATACAGTTCAAAATATACTTTTACACAACTTTCATAACTTTAAAACCATACATCACATTCACATAAAAATACATATCCTCAATCAATCCATTCAGGGGAACAACATATTAAAAAATGGCATGGATCAGACCAGGGGTTCAAAAGTTACTAAAAGTATCTTTTATTTCCCCTGGCTCAAACAGTAAAAGTAAAACATCCCCACAATGCATCCTGGCTTCCTCCCTTCTGCCCTGGAGATAATTGGAGAAGGAATCTAATTATCCAGGACTAGAGGCAGACTCCATTAACCACATGGTTGCAAAACAACATAAAACTCTTTAAAATACATAAAGTCACATTTTATACATTAAACACAGACATTTAACATATCACCAGATAGCTCAGGTCTGCGTGCACATTATTAGGTGAATGGCACGCAGACCACACAAATACAGTTTAATTGCCATGGAGCCAAAGTCTTTCCCATAGTCTTTCATTATATGAATAGGCTCCATGGCATAGCCATCTGGGGGGTATCACTGCTCACACAGGGCAAGCACCGAATGGCCCCACTGTATTTAAAGGGCCAGAATGAGTGACATGCACTCTGTTAGGGCCGAATACTGTTTGTAAAGGGCCCAATCTCCCAGGGCCATAGTCCAAAGGCAGCAGGCAGGCAACCAGGCTCCTCCAATACAATGTGGCGAGATTGGTTTCGTCACATCTCTCCCCCTTTCCAAAAAGACTAACAGGGTACCTGACCTCCTGCCGGTCGGTGCCCTTGTTAGTCCAGCAACCCACCCACAAAGCAAAAAAAACAGTACAGCCCACCCACAATAAATAGTTACTACACCTGGGTAGAGGAGAAGTCTGTCCATGTCCAGGTGCCTCACCACGGCTGTGTAGGGGACTGGTAGGCTGCCTTGGTGGGTTGCTGAGTGGGCAGAGACCAGCGGTACTCTGTCCTGGTGCCAGCACTACCACCGGAGTAGTCTGGTTGGAGCCTGGTTGCTGGAGACGGACTGTCTCCCCCTTAGTTGCATAGCTCTGCTGCTGAGGGGGGAGACCGGTTGTCTCCCCCTTAGATACACAGCTCTGTCGTGGGGGGGTAGGACCGACCATCCCTACCCCCTGTGTGGTAAGTGCAGAGACCACGGTCCCATCTGCACTGGTGCGGGGTTTACAGTCTCCCCCTGGTACATTAAGCTGCCGCTGGGGAGAGGGGGTAACAAGCTCCTCTCCCGATAGAACACTCTGCCCATTAATGATCCGCCGCTGGGGAGAGGTGGTAACAAGCTCCTCTCCCATACATATTTCTAGTCTTTGCAGAGGGAGACCGACTGTCTCTCCTCCCAATATAGAGTCCTGCCGCTGGGGAAAGGAGATAGGGCTCTCTATTCCCTGCTGGATACTCTGCCGCTGGAGAATGGAGACTGGGCTCCCAATTCCCGAAAAATCACGCTGCCGCTGGGGAGGGAGGACGCTGCTCTCCTCTCCCTGTTTTCCACATTGCCCTCCTGGCATATCACTCTGCTGCTGGGGGGCAGGAACAACTACCTCTGCCCCCTGTAACTCAGCCTGCCGCTGGGGAGGGAGGACGCTGTTCTCCTCTCCCTGCACTTCACATTGCCCTCCTGGCATATCACTCTGCTGCTGGGGGGCAGGAACAACTACCTCTGCCCCCTGTAACTCAGCCTGCCGCTGGGGAGGGAGGATACTGCTCTCCTCTCCCTGCACTTTACACTGCCGCTGGGGAATGGAGACTGGGCTCCCAATTCCCTGCCGGACCGGTGGAGAGACCTCGGTCCCATCTCCACTGGCCACCTGGGGTTCTTCCCAGTAAAACTGTACAATATCTTCCCAGCTGAAGGGGTCTGGATCTGGGTCTGCGCTTCCCTGTTGAGCCTTCTCACTGGAGTGGAACAGATTTTGGTAGCCCTGTTCCAGCTCCATCTCTCGGGTTACTAGGTGGACCAGGTCTTGCTCTATCTCCTGAGTGTCGTCCCAGTCATACCTGCTCTCCCTCCACTCAAAGAGATCACTGAACCGGGCTTGTGTGGGGCTCCCAAATTCAGGCTCTGAGAAAGACTCCCATAACAAGCCAGGACCATCAAACTCCTCTCCCTCTGGCTTGTCATGCTCGGCTGTCCAGGGCAGGTGCTGTGCAACATACCACCAAAGCGCCTGGTAGGCATCCTCCAGCCACATCTCCTGCCATACCCGGAGCTCCAATTCTTTTACCCATTCCTCCCTGGGCTGCTCTCCCAGGAAGGGCATCCGCAGGGCTAGTCGCTCCTGCAAACGCTGATCTTCCTTGGGAAGTCTCTCACCTCGTTGGTATTCCACAATGCCCAGTGCCTGGTACCAGATGCCTTTCCTTAATGCCTCCCGGTCATCCATGTCACCCTCATCGTACTCCACTGCTGGTTCCATGCTGTTGCTTTTAGGGTCGCTGTACTGGGACATGCGTTGCCCTCAAATTGTAAAAATCCAAAGCAATGGTGTTCTGTAGCTGTCCTTCTGGCTGTAGGAACGATCCCGCCACTTGCCACCAATTGTTACGGACCGTTTCAGCATAAAAGGGGAAAAATCCGTTTAGGCGATAATCCCCTTTTCCCAAAAAGGTACAGCTACTGTAAAAGCACCAAAACTCACGAACTGGATATAGGTGAATAAGGTAGCACTCCAGCTGGAACCTCACGAATAGCTGCTAGCAGATGAATAGGAAAAGCAGACATCAGCTTACACTCCTTAGCAATCAATCTCCAACAGCATACAGTGAATCCCCCCAAGAACGAGACAAGGCTCCGTGTTGGAGGTCAAGCAGTGGTCTGAGGTGCTGGGGCACCCAGCCTGGTTTTTATTACATGAGTACACATACAGGCCACACCCAGGGGGAGGCATAAAATAACCAATGACATAGATGTTACATCCCACACATCCCCTCCCCTTAGTGTGACACATAATCCCATTATGCATACAGTTCAAAATATACTTTTACACAACTTTCATAACTTTAAAACCATACATCACATTCACATAAAAATACATATCCTCAATCAATCCATTCAGGGGAACAACATATTAAAAAATGGCATGGATCAGACCAGGGGTTCAAAAGTTACTAAAAGTATCTTTTATTCCCCCTGGCTCAAACAGTAAAAGTAAAACATCCCCACAATGCATCCTGGCTTCCTCCCTTCTGCCCTGGAGATAATTGGAGAAGGAATCTAATTATCCGGGACTAGAGGCAGACTCCATTAACCACATGGTTGCAAAACAACATAAAACTCTTTAAAATACATAAAGTCACATTTTATACATTAAACACAGACATTTAACATATCCCCAGATAGCTCAGGTCTGCGTGCACATTATTAGGTGAATGGCACGCAGACCACACAAATACAGTTTAATTGCCATGGAGCCAAAGTCTTTCCCATAGTCTTTCATTATATGAATAGGCTCCATGGCATAGCCATCTGGGGGGTATCACTGCTCACACAGGGCAAGCACCGAATGGCCCCACTGTATTTAAAGGGCCAGAATGAGTGACATGCACTCTGTTAGGGCCGAATACTGTTTGTAAAGGGCCCAATCTCCCAGGGCCATAGTCCAAAGGCAGCAGGCAGGCAACCAGGCTCCTCCAATACAATGTGGCGAGATTGGTTTCGTCACAATTACAATGATTAAATATTATACATATCATTTCTAAAACCATAATTTTTACATTTATACAGTAAATGTGTTCAAAATCAAAAGGATAAACACATTAACCTCTTTCTTACTCATACAAAAGTGTAGAAAGAAAAAAAAAACATTGGAGCTGCTAAATTTCCTATGAGAGGTTGGTATTGGGGAATTAGTGGGGGATTTAAACTTTTGATCTTAAATATCTAACCCAAGGGGCCCAGATTTCATCATATTTCTCTTTAGATACTCTATCTAATGCTATGCCTGCTTCCATCCTGCATTGGAAATCCACTTGTGTACAAATACAGTGGCCTCTTTCAGCAGAATAATGTACCCTGCAATTCTGCATAAAATGTTCAAGAATAGTTTGAGGAACAGGAACATGACAAACAGTTCAAGATGTTGCCTTGGCCATCAAATCCAGACATGCTGGAACAACAAATCCGATCTATGGAAGCCTCACTTTGCAACTTGCAGGACTTAAATGATCTACTGCTAATATCTTGGTGCCAGATACCACAGGACACGTTCAGAGGTCTTGTGGAGTCCATGTGTCAATGCATCAGAGCTATTTTGGCAGCATGAGGGTTACCTACAAGATTTTAGGCAGGTGGTTTTAATATTATGGCAGATCAGCGTATATTACCAGTTCATCTAAATTTTAAGTTTGGCTATTTTGGCCTGAAATTTTAAATTCACTTAGAATTTTGGTAGTTTACATTTTTGTTAAAACCCTATATGTGTCCAGTGCTCAGAAGTTGCTTGAGCTCCTATTCAAAGTATTGCAGCTTGAGTTTATATTGCCAACATCAAAGCTTGCACTACCACTGTACTTGGATCTTCCCATGTTTACTGAGTAAAATACATTCTTAGAATACACAAATGGTAGGGATGACCACCTCTGTTGCCATATTGGATCCCAACCATGGACTGAAGCTGGCAAAGCAGCAGGGAGAGAGGTAAATTCTTACTGAAGCACCATCCCTGCTGCCCAGTAGATAGTTAACACGTGCTAACGATTCAGTAGATTGTGCACACTAATTAATTATATTATACCATTGAAGTACTTAAAACATGTGCATGCATTAACTCGTAGGCATGAGCTAGTAAATCATGTGCATGAGATAATACAGCATTAACATAATGAAAAATACAGGTGATGCTCGAAAAATTAGAATATTCTTCAAAAGTTCGTTTATTTCAGTAATGCAACATAAAAGGGAAACTAATATATGAGATAGATGCATTCCATGCAAAGCAAAATAGTTCAAGCCGTGATTTGTCATAAGTGCAATGATTATGGCTTACAGCTCATGAAAACCCCAAATCCAGTGTTATGGAAGACCAGGATGCTTTCAGCGGCCTTCAGCTCTTCTGCATTGTTCGGTCTCATGTCTCTCATCTTTCTCTTGGCAATGCCTCATAAATTTTCCATGGGGTTTTGGTCCGGCGAGTTTGCTGGCCAATAAAGCACAGTAATCCCAGGGTCATTGAACCAGGCTTTGGTGCTTTTGGCAGTGTGGGCAGGTGCCAAGTCCTGCTGGAAAATGAAGTCAGCATCCCCATAAAGCTTGTCTGCCAGAGGAAGCATGAAGTGCTCCAAAATCTCCTGGTAGACGTCTGCATTGACTCTGGACTTAATGAAGCACAGTGGACCAACACCAGCAGATGACATGGCTCCCCAAATCAACACAGACTGGGAAAACTTCACACTGGACTTCAAGCATCTTGCAGTGTGTGCCTCTCCATTCTTTCTCCAGACTCTGGGTCTTTGGTTTCCAAATGAGATGCAAAAGTTGCTCTCATCAGAAAAGAGGACTTTGGACCACTGAGCAACAGACCAGGTCTGTTTTTCTTTAGCCCAGGTAAGACGCTTCTGACGTTGTTTGTTGTTCAGGAGCAGCTTGACAAGAGGAATACAACATCTGAAGCCCATGTCCAGGATCCGTCTGTGTGTGGTGGCTCTTGATGCACTGACTCCAGCCTCAGTCCACTCCTTGTGAAAGTCCTCAACACTTTTGAATGGCCTTTTCCTGACAATCCTCACCAGGCAGCGGTCATCCCTGCTGCTTGTACACCTTTTTCTTCCACACTTTTCCCTTCCACATAACTTTCTATTAATTTGCTTTGATACAGCACTTTGGGAACATCCAACTTCCTTCGCAATTACCTTTTGAGGCTTTCCCTCATTACTGAGGGTGTCAATTATGGCTTTCTGCACAACTGTCAGGTCAGCAGTCTTCCCAATGATTGTGATTCCTACTGAACCAGACTGAGAGACCATTTAAAGGATCAGAAACCATTTGCAGATGTTATGGCTTACTTAGCTGATTAGAGTGGGACACTGTGAGTTTAGAATATTCTAATTTACTGAGATTGTGGAATTGAGGTTTTCATGAGCTGAAAGCCATAATCATCGCACTTATGACAAAGCACGGCTTGAACTATCTTGCTTTGCATGTAATGCGTCCATCTCATATATTAGTTTCCCCTTTTACGTTGCATTACTGAAATAAATGAACTTTTGCCCAATATTCTAATTTTTCGAGTATCACCTGTATATATATTTATATATTACCCCTGTCATCCCTAGGGCTATGTAGTTTAATTGTATAAATCACAAAAAAAAAAATAATAATAATGTTCAGACAACATTTAGACTGTCTTGGATAATAGTTTTGCCTTTTTATATCATCCATACTTGTTACAATACTACGATTATATGATGTAGAAATCATTGTACGTGTCATTTATTTATTTTTCTTATATTATGATGCAGTTAGCTGCTAACCAACTGCTGTAAATATATATATATATTATTATTATTATTTTTTTTTTTTTATAGATATATATTCCCTGTTTAGTGTTTGGTTAGAAGGTGAAACAACAAAAGAGGCATTTGTACTGGGAAATTGGAAATGTAAAATGACATGTATCCATTAACTCTTTTTTTTTCCCTTTTGACCAGAAGGAGAACAAATCAGGCAGTACACATCCTGCCTTCCTGGAAGCAGTCAGTGCTAAATAAATTAAAGTCATCTGTACCATATTCAAGCTGTTTGTCCGTGCTCTTTGGGTTTTGAAAACCCTCATTTCCCAAAATGAAAAATGTTTATGCCAAATGTACCTCTTGGTCTTAAGATTTTATCATAAAGCATTATTCCAATATTTACAAGTGAACAGATGTGTTTTCATTGTACATCTGCAGTATAATTATTCTCAATTTTATATGCTTCCAGAAATTATGAAGTTCTTTTTTTAAAACCCAAATTATTGCTTGGTTTGCTGTAATAAAATAGAACCCTAATGCAAACAAGCATCTTAGTTGGTGAAATGAATCTTTATTATTGTTTCGACTTTGCAAATGGCAAAATAGCGACAATATTTTATGTCTCCCTAGAAGATAAGACTGTGGGCATCAAACTCTATTATCTATACAATTTTTATTGAATTGCTTTTTCATTGCCTACATACCAATTTGATTTGTAAGATGAATTGCATAATTTTTATTGTTATTTATGAAGCATTTTCTGGGAGCAGATTTGTATCTGCACTCAAGCCAGAAATCAAAGCACAAACATAGATAGGGTGGTATGTTGTTTAGTTTTGAAGGCTCGCAGCTTAGCTTCTGTTTATAGCATATTGAATGTGTAAATTGGAATTAGAACACGTATGGATTATTTTTATAGAGAGACTGTTGTTGTTTAACCCCTTGATTACATTATAAATACATCCTAACAATCTAGTTTTTAAATATCATGTTAAGAATTGAATATTTCCCTTATTCTGCTGTACAAATTCATTATATATGCAGGTGTTCTTACTCAACCAAAGGGTTACTTAGTGATATATATTAATCAAGGTTGAAAAAAGAAGTCCATCATGTTTAACATTTGATACTCTTTATGCCCTTGATCCAAATAATACACAGAACCCCATTGCAGAGATTTCAAATTATGCAATAAAAAACAAAAAGAAAACATTCCTTCTTGA
Organism: Pelobates fuscus; assembly: GCF_036172605.1. Taxonomy (NCBI): domain Eukaryota; kingdom Metazoa; phylum Chordata; class Amphibia; order Anura; family Pelobatidae; genus Pelobates; species Pelobates fuscus. Next base: position 332,523,625 of record NC_086319.1, read on the forward strand.
CTCTATAATGGTAACCAGATTTCTCCTTTGGGTAGAGAATTTCATATCTTTATTGTCCTTACTGTAGAACACTTTCCTCTGCTGTAAGCAAAAATGCCTTTGTTCTAGTCTCAATGGGTGACTACTAGTCAATTATATATTAAAGACACACTATAGGCATCCAGACTACTTCAGCTTGTTGAAGTGGTCTGGGTGCAATATCCCTGTCCCCCTTAGTCCCGTAATTTAAATAATTGCAGTTTTAGAGTAACTGCAATAACTACATTGCAGAACCAAGACTGCTTCTAGTGGCTGTCAATCAGACAGACACTAGAGGCACTTCTTGCTTGCTAGGTGACATTTAGTCGCCTAACTGATGCTGGACATCACTCGCCGTACATGTACACTAGGCCCCCCCATCGGGTGATGTCGTAAGAGGTGGGGCATTAACCCAGCACTGAGGTAGATTGACGCTGTAATTGGGTTAACAGTAACTAGGGTTTTTAATTCTCGAAGTGCCAGGGGGGCGTGAGGGAGAGGCCAGATTTGTAACATGTTTTCCTAACGTTATAGTGTTCCTTTAATAAACATATTAGTCCATAGTGGTTTGTACTGACTCTGTATTTATTTGTATAGTGCTATCATATCCCCTCTGAGACCCCTTTTTTATTAAGAAGATAAATGCAGTTTTCGAGTCTTTCTTCATGCTTTCTATCACCCTTGCTAATTGTGCAGCTAAGCTTTGCACTTTTTTTAGTTCTGCAATACCCTTCTTTAAAACTAATGCCATAGACTGATCTGTATATGCAAGATGGGGTCTTACCATTGATTATGCACATTTTTCCCTTGTTTGGTTGTCAGATTAAGTGAGAAGTAACCAATAAAGGAAAAAAGGAAAAGCAGTAAAAAAAAAAAAACAACTATATTTCTATACTATATATTTATTTAATATATATATATATAGAGAGAGATTTATTTTACTGCTCCTTCTTTTTTTCTCTATTGGTTACTTGTAACTTGTCACTTGAGAGTGACTAAAACCAACATTTAGTTGCTGTCCCCTAACCATCAGTCATCTTTATTTTCCCATTATTCATTTTTCTTTTGCACCATAAACAGAGCTTTAATTCATTAAACCAATGAAGCAGCGTAGTCCATTTAATTTGTTTTCTGATTTCTCTATGTAGAGGTTTCAGAATTCTAAATTCCGGACAAATCACTAGTTTGATACAGAATGCACAAGTCTACTTATTTGTAAAAATTCTCCATGGATCAGTTTCGTACCGGGGCCCCATGGATTGTGTGTACGCCACTGGCTATAGTCCAGTCACTTTGTCTTCAGAGTCAATTTAGAAAAAAAACTCCCAGTTATTTACCAATAGCAAACCGGTTATAAAGTAATCCTTCACCATCGAGTCACATTGCCAAGCTCAGTTCACATCAACCCATCTTCATTCCACTTTACTGGGGCTTGAGATTTCCCACTATAAGTATGACAACCCAGCTCTTTGCTAAGTTACAGCATTTAGGAACACAGGTACCCAATAATTAATTTTGGGCTGTAGGACTGGATTTATTTATTACGTGCCTGTAAGCAAACGCACCCCTACCAACCTCCAAAAATCCAGTTTTCTATTTGTTGATCTATGATTTGGATTACACACAAATGAGTAAAGAAATACATCTCTTGCTTCCTTCCTACAAAAACAAACAAACAAGCAATAATCTAAGTAGTTCGCAGCTACATGACAGTCTATCAAATAATTCTTAACAATTAAAAAATACACATTTGTAGATAGGGTAGGTACCTCTAGAAGACAGATAAATGTAGGCAGCTGCCTACTCTGCCAACGGACAAACCCTGTCCTGACACCAGTATTATATAATGAGCTCCAATAGCCCGGTTCCATTTTATGTTTGGCTGGTTTGTAACAGGAATTCTTTGACGGATTATAATACATCTCCAAGATTAAACCATACCTAAATGTTGCCTAAAGTCAACAATGGCTTAGAACATATCACACATTGTTTTTACAAAATAAAAGCATTATTAAATTAAAAACATTACAAAAGTATGCTTTAACCTTAGTAAGCTCTTATTAACCCCTTAACAACACAGCTTCAAAAGATTGTCAAGCAATTTGTGCATTTTTTTCTGTTTGTGTTCAACTGCAATTTGCATTTTACTAATTTATTGCACCAACACATATTATATACCGTTTTGAAGGACAAAAAGGGCTTTGATGTAGCATATACATATATAAATGCTTATTTATTATGACATTTTTTAAAAAAAAAAAAAAGGAAAAATATTGTTGTTTTTTTACAGATTTTGCAATAATAATGTGTGCATACTTAGTGCAGGTTAAGGAAAGTGTTAAAAATACATTAATTTAGTTGTTCTGATTTACAGAATATATAATGTGTCTAGGAGTTAAAGTTTTTTTGGTAGTTACAGGTCACAAAACACAAGGAGTAAAATAAACGTTTGATTTGGAGCGATTTTAGAATTTGGTGTGTTTGTCTTGTCAGCTTAATAGCCATAAAAGAAAACAAAATTGCCACAGAAAACAAAATTGCCACACAAAAGTATATATTTATATAAAGTAGACATCACAGGCTATTTACCTGAGTTTATTTTTATACTTTTTACGTAGCCATTTCACCGCCAATCTCTGCTAAATATTGGAGTAAAATTGTGGGTTTTTTTTGGCACACAAACTTATAACAAAGAACTTCTCATGTGTATTTCGTAAAATGTTTGTGTGTGCTATTCCTGTACAAAACATTTTATTTTGTGTTCAGCTACATCTGTTGAGTACAACGATACCCCCATTGCATGTCTTTGGCCCTATTTAGTGACGCTACAGTGCCATATAGGAGACCTGTCCATTTCAGTATTTACAGTAGAATTTTGAGAGACGGATATGATGGGCCCATGTTTCAATTTGGGGCATTATAGCAGTTTGATGGTTCAAAAAAACCCAACAAAGGCCTACTATTTCTTAAAGTAAAAACCCTAGGGTATTTCAAAACAAATATTTTAAACCTTAGGATCATTTTTTTGCTAGTTTGTAGCAACTAGCATTTGTTTCTGCCTTTTTGACACACTTGGAGACGTTACTGTATATTTTGCAATCCTTATGTGTGCTACAGCAGGATAACACCTAATATGTTGCTCAGCTATGTCATCTTAGTACAACAATACCCCCATGTGTGCCTTTTTTAGGGATATGTGGATGTTGAAGGGGCACATTGGAGACACGCTAATTTCATATTTTTCAAGAGAGGATGCTGGGCCTAAGTCTCATTTAGCAGCTCATGATTGCAAATTACCTCTCAAAGGCCACATCTATTTTTAAATACAAGCAGCTCATCAATTCAAATTGCTGTTAAAGGGGGAATATTTGGCGTAAACTTAAACTTATCAGGGTGTTGTACCCAGTCATCTGCGTCACGGGCAACGCTTTCACGGATTCCAGAACCAAAACACACAGACAGACCACAAAGATTGAGAACACAGAGAGAGAAACTTATAATACCGGTCCTTAGAATGGCCGGGCTATACAAGCAGAGAATAGTCAAGTTACGAGCCGAGGTCAAAGGAGTATAGAGAAACGGAACAACGATAGGACAAGCCGAGATCAAGGATCAGAGAAGATAGGATAAATGGGAGACAAAGCCAAGATTCGGTAACCAAACAATCAGACAGATGACTAAAATCACACCCAAAAAACGGTCTACTTATTTGGCCTGAGTGTGGAAAATTTTAAAACAGTGGCCAATACATAGGCTGGGCTGAGAGGGGCAATCAGAGCAGTAATAACTGGTGTTTGCTCTTATTCCCCTCTTGTAACACACCCTGCACCTTTTCTGTTTTTTTTTTTCTTTTTGAGGGTTGGTGGAATCCTGAAGCAGAAGTGACCTGCCTACAATCTTATGATAGGCTCCACTAATGGCCCCCCTCTGTGGCACTCAAGCAACCCAGAAATAAAAAAAACGCTTTCATTCCGCTTGTCCCTACTATATCTGGGCAACCTGGGGGATCAAGGTGGCTATCCCTTCCTTCGTATACAGCCACATAGCCACTGCCACTTTCACACAACAACATATCAGGATCTTTTGGATGGGATGTACTATTTAAACCCCAGTCTTCCCTTAAACTTCATGAGGTATTCGTCAAGAGAAATATGTTTTTTGGGGGTATAAATAGTGGCAATTTTTTTGTTAAAATAGACAGTTAGAGGTTGTATTTTATATGGAAAATCATACTGCGGATGACCTTTTGGGGGGCTCTTCGTATTATCACTAATGTGCATGAATCACAGTATGTCTTCATATCTGGGCCTACCCATTGTCTGGGAAAAAATGGGGGTATTGCAAATGGGTTTTTTAGACCAATACAATTTAATGGTGGGCTTTTTAATTATCCCCATTAGCATTGACAATGACCATAATTGGGCACTGGTGGGATACAAGCTCTCTTTACTGGCGATGAGAGACTCTTGATTGTGTGCCAGATCCTGCTCAGCGTACAGATTAGTTTGGGTGACTATCTCCCCAAAAATATCATACCCCAAGAACAGCTGCATACAATCCAGGGCATTATAGCCAGATGAGCCTGTATGCCAGGATTGGCAGTGAACTCTGGAATGTCTGGTGAAAAATTATTAGGGGGTACCCAGTCATCTGCGCCCTCTTCAGCATCAGGGGAATCAGTGATTTCTTCTTATGATCCTGCAGTATCTGGCACATAGTCCCTGTCCCCTGCGTCACATCCTGTGTCACTCTCTGAGGCAGTGTCTGTCACCTCTGAGTCGGCCACTAACAGGGCATAAGCCTCCTCTGTGCTATACTTCCTAAACATTGTGTACTACGGTAATAAACTTTAACTAAATAAGTAAACTTGTATTTTTTTTTTAACGTTTCACCCCTAACTAGCTTATCACTAAATTCCCCAATTCCCACTATATTCCACTCACCCCAACTAATTGAATCACAAATTGATAAAATAAAATATTAAAATGTACCCCTTAGGGGGGCGTGGCTAGCTGAGCTACTGAGCGGTCGCACACTTGCAGAGCTCCCGCTCCAGAGACAAAAAAATCTGACTTTATTTACCGCAAAAAGGCTCTAACCTTACCGTTTCAACACTTTGAACACCCCTCCAAGAGAGATGGGCAGAAAGCACCAAAACAGAGGGACCCACAGCAGAGTTTATCAGAGATCAGACTCAGACAAGTCCCCATCCACCAAGGGAGACATAAAAAAACCTCCTGCGGGACCTGAGAGAGGTGTGGAAGGTGGACCTCGCTGGGGTCCAGGAGGAAATAGGAGTCCTAAACCGCCGCATGGGAGCAATCAAAACCCGAGAAGGGGAGAGTGGAAAAAAGATTGACGACACCGACTCCCACGTCACTGCCCTCACCTACCAAGTGCAACACCTCACGCGCACTGTGACCTCCCTAGAAACATGGCACCTGCAGAAAAACGTTAGAATCCGCGGTGCCCCAGAGACAATAGGCCAAGAAGCCCTGCTCGGGTTTGCCAACGAAGTCCTGCTAATACTAGGAGTTCAGACAGAGGACGAACGGCCACCAGTAGTGTCGGCCTTCAGGGTCAGGAAGGCCCCCACGGCGCCTGTGGATGCACCCCGCGACATTATAGTTGTCACAAGAGACATTACAGTGAAAACCTCTGTTATGGCGCGATCCAGACGAAAGCCGAACCTGTTGATCGCAAACAATAAGATTTTGATATATGAAGACTTTCCCTTCACAGTCCTGCTTGAACGGCGCAAGTTCGCACCCATCACCCGGACCCTGCGAGATCACGGCATCCAATACCGATGGGGGATGTTGGGAACACTGGTGGTGCCACAAGGGGTCACGATACACACCATGTCGGCCTCCGAGGACCACACAGAGTTTCACAGAGGATTTGGAACCTCTTCAGACAATTTATTCTCTTCAGGGACACAATGTAACAACAATCCATGTCTCTCCAGTTCACAAACCCAATATAGGTAGAGAAAGGCAGATCTGATATCCCAACAGAATTGTGACTGCTGTGACTGGCGGAGTAGATAGTGGGAACCGCACTCATTCCCAGCGGCCACGGGTGCTCTGGATCAGGACTGGCGGTCACAGCAATCATGTGAGCTGGGACATCAGGATTTGCTGTTGTTGGTCTGCCACTGACTCTGAGGCACCCAGCAACAGCACTAACCTTGTGATTGCCTGCACCGTGGCAATCTGGGGTTCATTTTAGCACATGATGGATCCAGTCCGTCATGCGTCGCTAAGTGCTTCCCCAGCATGACGTACTGGGTCCGTCATGCATCCTTAAGGGGTTAATATCTTGAGATATGGCAAGTTCCTGACATCTCATTTGGACTTTACTAAGTTATAATTCAAAATCTACTATATAATTGGCTATATGTTAATGGTAGAAGTGAGTCACTTCCTTCAAATGTTGTGACTATGGGCATATGCAATTATTTACTCAGCTTAGTGTCTCTGGGTTCCTGAACTTTTTTATCACCTGCTTTTTCAGTCTAAGATCTTGATTTAATTATTCTTCAATATGAAGCATGAAGTCCCACCAGTTTCTTAGAAGGGAAAAAAGAAAGGGTTTGTTTCTATGGAGTTTTATTCATAGTGCATACACCCAAAAAGAGCTGGGGCTGCTCAGCATTATCAGCAGCATTATATTATTACTAAGTGTATTCACACTATTTAATCTATTGGTAAGTTAATTTACACTGTTTACTAGTAGCAGAGTTATTCACTCACTTTTTAAGTGAGAATTGCTGGGAATTCGCAGTGACCTCAAACTGAATTTTGAATTTAAGATCAAAAAACCCAAACTTAAAATAGAATTGACTTGAAGATTTTTTTTTTATAATTCAGCTCTTTCGGCATACACTTTTAAATTTACTTTGAATTCATGGCAAGTCTCACTATAGTGAATAAGTGTCTTATCCAGCACAATATATATTAGGTGACTCTAGCTTATTTGTTTTTGATTCTGTGCTCAACAGCGAATTATCTGTGCTGTGCTATGTTATATGTATAATACGTTGTTAACTTTTTAGATAGTAACCATTTTTTCTTGGATTCATTTGCCTGGGTGTTTTTCTTATGTCTATGGGGAAACCAGTTTGACTTCTTAATTCTTCTTAATTCTTTCTGTCTCTGAAGGAGATACGGCTCATTCGGCAAGAATGCTACTTAATAATGTGTTTACCTGTACAAAATAGCCTCTCATTCTTTTTGCAGTCTACAATATATTTAATGCTACAGATTTCTGACACTTGTCAACGTGTTTCACATGGAGTCAGCTTCATTGAAAACACCATCATCTCTACTATACATAGTACATTATGAAATAGATTAGAACAAGGCTTCCTAGTGATTTGTTAGTATAGGCCTTAATTGTACAATAAAATACCATTCATTAGTGTACACTATAGTGTCATTGACGTCATTGTAGTTTTGTTTGGTGAGCATAGCCAAGAAACATTTGCATTAAATAAAACCTCAGCATTGTTCTTTGATTTAAACTGCAAGTAATGGGCTCTTTATTGCCCTTTTCCCCTACTAGAACTAACAAGCTCAATAAAATTAACTGGGTCAAAGTGCAGTTCAGAAAACAAGTGCACATTAATTAAAGAATGGGATATACCAGATGCAGACAAATTAGCACATTATTATTTAAGACTTCACGGACTGCATATCATGGTGGTATTTCCTTTGCAAGTAAGCAAAACATGTTTTAACTTCAAAATGTATTTATTCTTTCATTATGATAAACAAGGAAAAGTACAGGTTGGGAAAAAAAGTTTTACTCTGAGTATTAAATGGTGTTTTGTAACTAAAAACACAAGGAAACTATGTATAAGAAGATGTAATGTGATATGAAATGTTCAGAATTCAAGAGATAAGGGTAACGGAGACTGTACAGGCATCACTATAGGAAGTCTCCCAAATGGGAATGTAAAAACAACTCAACTGCATAGAAAAGTAAATGATGGGGAAGCATGCCATAATATTTATATAATAAAATGTTACTGAATGCTTGTATATATGCAAAATTTATTTTTTCCAATTATATGCTTGCATCTAAAAGGTCAACGAGCAGTTTGTTTGGAAGAAACACAGCCTGATAAACATCTAATGTAAGATTTTAAATCAACTTGCTTTTTGTAGGCTAATCTATTAAAATTTGCCATATATGACCATTTCCAATGCATGCAGGCAGAAGACATAAATATATAGACAGAAATAAACATAAGTTCCCGGCCAACACCCATGAATTGCAGTGATATGGTTCCACCGCAATAAATAAAAAATGTGGCAACTGGCTAGTCTCCACCATAGACTCACGCCTGCCAGATGAAGTGTTAAACAAATAAGAAACCACATATTTGCTTTGTTGACGCTTGTAATTAGTGATACGAGAAAACCAGCTTTTTGTATTTCCCATTCTTCCTACACATTACTTTATCGCTACACCCTTTGTAGTGAAAGAGGGTTCTTAATTAAAACATCTTGAGATCTGCTCTTTCTACCCATCATTTCACCCACTGTGACCTTTGCAAAGTTAAAGGTGCTCCGATAATTTGAGTTCTAATAAATTTTCAGTGCACATTTCCATTAACATACCAGGGAATGCATAGTTACCATATTTATTTTCTTAATTACCTGTTTAATAAATGTACCTGTTGGCGATCAGGCTTTATATTGGTACTTATTAATATTTTCCTTCAGACTTGTCATCACAATTGTATTAGTTATTTATGAAAACTTAGCGTAATACAATTTTTAACTTTAATAAATGTGCAAAATATGTTTAATCTCAGTCTTTATCTTTATTGATAGATGTTCTGGGTGAATCTGTGTGAATAGTTTTAATATGAGTCTCTTTAAATAGAAGGACTCTATTCTTGGCTTTAGAGATTGTTCACTGATTCAATCTAACTCCTGGAAACGCTGAAGGAATCACTAATACCTAAATATATCATAAAACACCAACATTTGCAATCAAAGGAATTTACACAAATTCTTTTTCAAACTTTACACAATATAGCAGGAATACACAAATTAATGATTGTAGAGTATCCATTAATTGGCAAGATGTTAATTATATTTAGTGATATATGTTTTTATGTCGAATGAAGACTTGTACTAGAACAGGCAATTGAGGGATTTTTGTTTTACATTAACTTCCTTGAAATACAGTTTTTAGACTTCTAAAAGTGCCAATCCTAACAAGTGTATACTAATTGCTTTTAAACTATAATTTTTTTGTCTATATTTTTGATGATCACCTACAATTCACAGGCCTAGACATGAAAATCCAATCACAGTAATTTATCCAAAATAATGGCAATAATGATTATATGTCCCTGAAATTAAAGGAGCATATATCTGATTTTTTCAGAATCGTGTGACTTAAAAAAACAATTAAAACTAAATAGTAAATTTTTATTCACAATGTCATTGAAAAAAAAATTGATAACAAGCATTTCTTTCAGATGAACCAATAAATATCCATGGTTAATTCTCTCTTTTTTTCCTGTAGGTAATTTTACCTATCTACAGATAAGATAAACTATCAATTCAACAAGACATGAATTCAAGTATTGTCACAGTTGTTGATTATAATTTCATTTATATGTTCCATATCACACAAACAACAGATAAAATGCACACATAAAATCTGCCCAAAGACAAATTTATAATACAGGCTGTGATTTTTATATGGCAAATGTCTATTTTGGTATCATGGTGAGTAGTGTTGATGGCTAAGATGACATTCATGTGGCTGGACAAAATGAATAATAGAAGGGCACCTTGGGTGTAACTGTATTGTTTTTTGCTACAACTCCAGTGTCAGATACCTGCCTGTTCATATTATTTGAAATATTTAATTTAGTTTTTCTTTATGTCAATATTAATTTTCATTATTCAATCACTAAACTATATTGGTAAATATAAGCTTGAAGGAACAATCAGGTGGTCTCAACACTAAAGACATCTGTTGAGTGGTCCAGTCGGAGGCAGCAGGATCATGGCCCTTTATCAGCGCACTGGACTGGGCTGGCTGCTTCCCTTGTGATACCATGCTGAGATAAAGCACCATACAGCAAAGAGGGGGCATAGAACCCTAGCACTCTCCCATCTTTGCAGATTCACCCCTCACTGTACCCCAGAGGGTATAAGGTATGGATGTAGGAGGGTGTCTAAAACTCTTTCAGGGCTATTCACTAAAGTCTGAATGGCTCCGACTCGAATGCAGCAAAACCATTCAGCATACTGGAGAATCCAGACTTTGTACACACTATTTAACTATTCCTGGATTTTGTAATTCTGTCACCAAGCGAGCCTGAATTTGGTCCAGATTCCAGCTGAACCAAATCTTGCAGGCTGGCTGAAATCCATATCCGAATGTTAAATACAGTCACATATTTAAAAAACAAAAATCTGAATGACCACTGAAATCTTCTATCTTGTAAATCTTATCTTTAAACCTAAAAAAGCCCAACAAAAACCCATAATTCTGGAATGCAGCTTTTGGAAAGCTCCAACACTTTGATGAAAAAATTAAAAACCGCAAAGCGGAAAAGTACAGTCATCTTTGCCCCACGAGGACCCCGCATTGAAAAAAGCTGCAAAGCAGAAAAAGCCTTTTGAACTCCTTAAGGACCAAACTTCTGGAATAAAAGGGAATCATGACATGTCCCACGGCACGTGTCCTTAAGGGGTTAAAAGCTCTCCTAACCCTTGAATTCTTTTGATGGGCAAATTTCAGTCTTAAGGCTTTCCCTGGTAAAATACTTTGAGATTGGTGCGTCTAGCCCTTCAAAATTGATATGCCCACATGGCAGGTGGGGGGACAGTTAAAAATTCCCTTATAGTAATATTTTTACTCATTACTTTATATTAATTATAGTAATATTTTTTTTATTTATTGTAACTTTTTAATGTGGTGGTTGTCTAACAAGCAATGACATAAACTATAATATGTGAATATGTATCCTGCTGATATTTACTAAAACTGGTGCATTGTAAATCTTCTGATTATATACATATACTTTCTATTGGATTTTGATGCAAAAGCACTGATAACTTGATTAGTGTGTTGAATGTGTATCTGTGTATTTATGGATATATCTGTGTTTGCACTTGTTTCAGTGTTTATATCTGCATTTCATTGTGTATATATGTGTGTATGTGTGTTTCAGTGTGTATATCTGTGTGTGTCAGTGCATGTGTATATTTGTGTGGGGATCAGTGTCGAGATTGTGCCTGCATATTTATATGTGTGTGTGTGTGTGTGTATCTGTGACATGTGTGTCAGTATATGTGTATATGTAAAAATAACCGAGAATTCCAATACGAACACCACGTACATATACATCCCAACATTCAAATGCAACTCTACACACAAATACACCCCATAATTCAAACACATATAAATACATATTGCATCCACACACATGTCCTCTACAAGAACATTCTTCATTTAAGCACACAGAAGACACTACTTACAAATACAACCAAGCCGGGATGAGCAAATGTTAGATCCCAGCTAGGAAATCATTGTGGGAGTCCTACAATAATTGAGGATCTACCTTTTGGCCATGCTCTACAGGGAGGTCAAAAAAATTCTCGCACAAGGGACCTCATTTTGTTAGTTACGCCACTGGATTGGGTATAAATATTATGTCATAGTTTACTCTTGGGTGAGACATTTTTTTATTATCAACTTATACACCAGGTGAAACTTATTTCACCTTAATGAAATTTGCAGACCACATATATCGCCAAAGATTGGAAAGCTTAAGATATTAATTTTCTGAAGTTTATACAAAACCGGAAGAAATGAGAAAGCCCCAAGTACATGAGATTGATCCTCATGCAGGCAGTCAGGAATTAAGTATAGAATAAAAAGTGCTGCAGAAAAGTGTACTATTATAGTGGAAATACTTATGACTTCAGTTATAACATTAATATGTATATGCTATTTTATAGGGTTTAGTTTGTAAATAATAAACATACAGATAATTCAAATACACATGTATTAGATCCTAGTGCTGGTTTAACTAATTAGAATATGATGTACCGTATATACTCGAGTATAAGCCGACCCGAATATAAGCCGAGGCCCCTAATTTTACCCAAAAAAACTGGGAAAACTTATTGACTCGAGTATAAGACTAGGGTGGGAAATGCAGCAGCTACTGGTAAATTTCTAAATAAAATTAGATCCTAAAAAAAATATATTAATTAAATATTTATTTACAGTGTGTGTATAATGAATGCAGTGTGTGTGTATGAGTGCAGCGTGTGCGTATGAGAGCAGCGTGTGTGCATGAGTGCAACGTGTGTATATGAGTGCAACGTGTGCATATGAGTGCAGCGTGTGTATGAGTGCATTGTGTGTATGAGTGCAGTGTGTGTGTGTGTATGAGTGCAGTGTGTGTGTGTATGAGTGCAGTGTGTGTGTATAAGTGCAGTGTGTGTGTGTGAGAATGCAGTGTGTGTGTGTGAGAATGCAGTGTGTGTGTATGAGTGCAGTGTGTGTGTGAGAATGCAGTGTGTGTGTATGAGTGCAGTGTGTGTGTGTATGAGTGCAGTGTGTGTGTGAGTGCAGTGTGTGTATGAATGCAGTGTGTGTGTATGAGTGCAGTGTGTGTTTGAGAATGCAGTGTGTGTGTGAGAATGCAGTGTGTGTGTATGAGTGCAGTGTGTGTGTATGAGTGCAGTGTGTGTGTGAGAATGCAGTGTGTGTGTATGAGTGCAGTGTGTGTGTGTATGAGTGCAGTGTGTGTATGAATGCAGTGTGTGTGTATGAGTGCAGTGTGTGTGTGAGAATGCAGTGTGTGTGTGTGTGAGAATGCAGTGTGTGTGTATGAGTGCAGTGTGTGTGTGAGAATGCAGTGTGTGTGTATGAGTGCAGTGTGTGTATGAATGCAGTGTGTGTGTATGAGTGCAGTGTGTGTGTGTGTGTGTGTGTGTGTGTGTGTGTGTGTGTGTGTGTGTGTGTGTTGCAGAGCCTTGGTGGGGGGTAGGCAATTTTATTATATTTGTTTAATTATTTTGATATTATTATTATTATTATTTCTTGTTATTTTTTATTTAATTTAATTATTTATTTTTTATTATTATTATATATTTTTTTTTCATCCCCCGTCCCTGCTTGATATATGGTTGATATATGCTTGATATATGGCAGGGAGGGGGGCTCTCCTTCCCTGGTGGTCCAGTGGCATTGGCAGTTCAGTGGGGGAGAGGGGGGCTGGCAGAGCTGTAACTTACCTCTCCTGCAGCTCCTGTCAGCTCTCTCCTCTGGAGCTGCAGGAGAGGTAAGTTACAGCTCTGCCAGCCCCCACAGCCCCCAGTCTGTATTATGGCAATGTAAATTGCCATAATACAGACTATTGACTCGAGTATAAGCCAAGTTGGGGTTTTTCAGCACAAAAAATGTGCTGAAAAATTCGGCTTATACTTGAGTATATACGGTAATACATTTTATATCAAACTGCATGAAATTACTTTTATAAAGGATTTTTTTTTTTTTTTTTAAGTAAGACCCATTCTAAGAATCATTAAATGGAGGTGGGATGTTGCAGGATATTGTTAGATATTGTTATTGTATTGTATGAAAAAAATAGGGGACATGACTATATATCAGGGAACATACTATTTATCTTCATTTAAAAGGTTTATTTTTATTGCCCAAGACACTTTTTCTCTTTAAAAATATATATTCTTTCAGGGGAGCAAATATCCAGCCATGTAATGTGAAAAATAGAGACTATGAGATATTTATGTTAGAAGATACAAGAAACATTGTACATAGGACAATGACATCTCAGTCCACTTCAAAGTAGGCACCTTGAGACCTCACATAGTTCTCCCAGCATTTGTTCTACTGTTCAACACTCTGCAAAATCCTTAATTGGAATCTCCATCAGCTGCCTCGTCGTATTTATCTGAATCTCATCGACTGTCTGAAATCTCTTCTTTTTCAAAGGTGATTTTGGTTTTGGGGAAAGCCAGAAGTCGCAGGGTGTCAAATCTGGGCTGTAGGGTTGCTGAAACACCTGGGTGATTTCATTTGCACTGCGTTCATTGCATTGTTCCCGAAAGTCTTCTGAATCATCTAAATAGTTTCCACGGAGGAATGTTTACTGCAAAATTTGATGTTACTTGCTCAGTTATTTTGATTGCAATGGCCATGCATGCACATTCTAGTCCATTCTCCTTGGCTGCCATGTTACAGCAATGTCGTGCAAACTGTTCTTGTTATATTAACAATGGCTGGATACTTTCTGGACAGACCTTCGTATACCTGCTGAAAAACTCTGGACATCTTTTGTGCATAGTAGTTGCAATAGCATAGAACCCTTGGATGAGTGATTGCACAAACAACAATTGCAAACTGAGCATTATAAAAAACCTTTTATTAAGTATTTAAAGGGACATTCCAGACCCCCAAATCATTTTAGTTTGCTTGAAAGGTTTATGTGTGAAGAGTGTGCCCTTTTTTTCATTTTGCAAAAAGTGCAGATTTCAAGAAATATGGACAAGTTTTTAAATCAACCTGGTTATATCCCCTTGACTTTCAAGCAGACTTCCTGGTCAGGCTAGCTCAGTGGAGCGAAACACGAAAGGCAGTAATTGCCCAGACAATCTGCCCGGGAAAGACTTATCATTGAGCTGCATTGGAAAGTCTGTGATTGACAGCCACATAAAGTCTGGGTAGGATAGCAATATATTATAGTTATATAATAGTCTGAGTAGCAATATATTATAGTTAATAATATAGTATTGCTTTCATTTGATAAAGCCCTATGCTTTAGTGAAACACGTTATGGAAATTATTCCTTTTTTTAAAATCTAATAATGGATTTTTGGTCATTATACTTGTGTATTGTGCCAAATTACCTTTTTGTTTTAGATTGATTTGTTTTTATCACATCTACCTCCTTGCTTCCTGTCTACTTTAAAGAAATCGAAGGTGGGGATCATACCTGCTCTATATTTGTGAGTATTTACTGCAATTATTATTTTAGCATGTTCCATTGCAACAGAGAGCACTATTATCTGCCTTTTTATATTCTTGTCATTTTGGATTCAACAAAACTACCTCTCCTTATGACACAATTTATTTGGAAGTGTGCATATTTTTAAATTGAAAGAGTTTATACTTCACACATAAAGCATTTAAGCAAATTAAAGTGCTCTAGTAGTCCAAAGAGTTCCTTTTAACATGCCTCTATATAGATCAATACCCGTAAGAGAGAAGAGGTTTAGACACACCAATACCTTTAGACACATTTATAAGAACCAAGAGATAACTGCAACGTTTCGAATCAAGATTGTCAAGCTTGACAAAGACCAAACCTTGCAGTGTTCCCTTGGTTCAAATAAATGTGCCTGAAGCTATTGAAGTGCCTGGACCTCTTCTCTATTACTGGTATTTACTGTTGTTGGGCTTGTGCTGACCCATGATCTAGTTTAGTACCTTTTGGCTTATGTGGATGGAGTGCGGTTCCACTTCCTATTGGTGTTCTATATAGATCTCACCTTGAATATGCAGTGCAATTTCAGCACCAGTTTTAATGAAGGATAGAGAAAGTGCAGGGACAAACTATAAAATTAATATGGGGTGGAAACCTTTAGTTAGGAATAAAGACTAACAAAACTGCATTTATATTCTTGACATAAAACACGCCTCAGAGGAGATAGGATATTAATATATACAGGGTCAGCACAAACCTGTATTTGCTAACCTGTTTATTAAAAGGAATATACAACAGACTAGAGGTTAACTATTGAGATTGCAAAAAAAAAACATTTTTGCTTACAGCGGACAAAAGGGTTCTTTACAGTAAGAACAATAAAATCATGGAATTCTTTACCTAACAACGTGGTCTTATCAGATTCTATAAATATTTTTAGAAAAGGACTGGCCATTTTGCAAAAAAAAAAAGAACATAGATATAATTAATATGCATGTGAATGGGTTGCTGATGCAAGGAAAAATCTGATTGCCATTATGGAGTTATTTTTGGTCAAGAAGGGTTTTTTCCCTTTTTGTGACTAAGTGGCTGTTAAATAAATATATAATCATATAAGCTGTACTATATAAAAACATTGTGTATGTGTGATGTCTTTGCTTTTCTAGCATACTCCTGGGTCCTTTAATATATTTTTATCTCTGTAAAAGGTTAGGAAGAATGTCAAACTGTTCATCTATAATAATTGATAGTTTACCAGTGTTATGGATTTTTGCCCCAAGACCTGCAAGTGCGAAAGTGGGTCCTGATGTAAGTTCTTATTTGTTCATAATCTTCAGAAAGCAGGTTTAGATATAGGTTGTAAACCTTAGAAATGTGTGGGTGGTATCATATAAGACCGTACAATAATAATTCACCTTATCTTTAATAGTAAACACAGCTCAGATTTTACTTACAGTCACTTTGAAATGCTTTTAGCAGCAATACAGTTCATCATCTACTGAAAACTCTCTGTATAATACAGTAATGGTTGGTCTCCGTTGAATATAGGGATATAAAAACATTGAGTTTGAAAACCGTGTGCACTGCGACAGGAATTTGATATTAGACACTTTAGAGAAGGGACACTTTAGAATCATTTGGTTATATAGATGTATTTTGGTTTTTATTTTCTAGGCCCATGGGGGGCATAGGCTTCAAAACTTTTTGAGCTTGAGAATTGGCCTATAATTTTGTTCACTAGTGTTTCTGTGATGTAACAAATTACTATGACTTCCTTGAGCAAGCATAGGGAGTCCATGAAAATATAAAATTTTCAATGCATAAATACCTTAATCCATCATGCTAAATAAGAACTGCTGTTAAGGTGTTTGTGCTTTTTTCTCATCTAGTAGATTTTTATATTTAGTGTAGTGGCTGATATATGCCGAGGAATAAGTAACATGCAGCATAAACGATATACATTTATTTTTTTGCCAATATCTTTAGAGAGTATGTAAATATAATCTGAATATGTAGATTACCTAGAGGAACAACCTCTAAGAAAGGGTCATTCTGCATTTGAAAAAAAAGATTTATTGAATCAATGTGACTTTAAACATTTTGCCGAATTTACTCTTCCTGTTAGATAAGCATAGTTTGAGATATTTGACTTAAGGAGCGTACAACCTGGCACTGAATGCTGTTGGAGCACAGGGAGGTAAACTTACCACTTTCTAGTCTCGTCTTGTTAGTGAGTTAAGCTGCTTGAGTTTGGGGGGCTGAAATTAAATGCGGGTGCAGAGCTTGAGTGCAGGTCAGAGCAGCAGAGGACGAGAAAGTTCCCACCGACAACCGGCAGCCATAATGCGGGCACTCCAGCCCCCAGCACCTCCCTCCGTAATTTCCTCAGTCTCTCATTCACAGTCCAAATGGATAAATTATTTAAAGTGTCATTAGTGATATTGAATTTCAAGTCTCATCTGCAGTTACTTTGGCAGGGTCAGATTAAATAATTTTGCTGGCCTTACAAACCCCGGATGTTCCCCACTCCTGCCCTAGATGTTGGTGAATTACATGGAGATGGAATCATTTTGTTAGTCACAGGAATGAAAGACTAGGCAAATAAACAGTTTACTGTGGGATAAAATTATTATTATTATCTATTATCATTCAGATAGAGAAAAATAAGTAGCAAGAGAGGTGAGAACGGACAACAGCTCAATTAGCGTGCACTTTAGTGGGTCTCAAGCTGGTTTTAGCTCAACTTGTGCCATTACAGAGAGAACATATCTGAAGCATATCGAACTAGTCCCACCCGTACAGGCAGTCCAGATCTGAAATGCCAGCAAGTTCCCTCTTCACAAGAGGTACGGCAACCCCAGACGATCGTTTCAACCTTGTAAGATATCATCAGTGAGGTATAGCCAATATCCCTCTAAGCTAGTGTGTTTTTCAGTGGGGCTGCAGTGTCCAGGACAGAGGTGAGGATAACGTTGTAGAAGGAAAGACCCAGAGAGGAACAGGAAAAAGTAGGGGTGGGTGAGAGTTGAGAACAGACATTAACTGACAATTGCTGGACTTCATGAGAATTCAGATTTCTCCTGAGTTGAGGAGAGTTAGATTGAGGATGTTGGGTGGGGGACATTCAAGAACAAAAGATAAGATGTCGTGATCTGATAAAAGAAATGGAGTGTTACCAAGATTAGAGACTGCGCATGAATCTAAAATAATAAGATCATGTGTGTTGCCAACTGCATGCATGGAAAAATTAGCCCAGTGGGTCAGTCCAAGGGAGGAAGTAATTGAAAGTAGTTTTGAGGCTTCGGAGGTCAAGATGGATTAATTGGAATGTTGAATATCATTATTGGGCAAACTAAAACAGATATAAAATTTGTAGTGTGTTTAAGAGTTACACCAATCGGTAATTTGAATTGGGAATGGTGCCTGGAGTCTCTCCAGCATTTCACTTTGTGGTGTAACTATGTAATGATCCTACAAGTTTCATCTAAATATTGAACTTCCTCAGGTTTCAATGTGCAATAAATGAACATAAATCAACAATAAAAACAATTACCAAAAGGAAGGTAGCTTTCTTGCAATCTGAAGAATTTAATAGTCCCAAATCATATTTTGTAATGCAATTCTGGTTATTTTTCAAAAACCTAAATGTAAACAAATTATATGTGAACATTTGGGGACAATGGATGGATTGTCAAGCAATTAAGTGTTTTGTCCAATTTGTTTAATGTATGAACATTTTGATGTTTGATATTGTGTATACTATTTGGAGCATTATAAATAAACACCCAAGTTATTATTTTCATCTCTTTCTGTCTATTTGATTGTCTGACATCAGGACTGTTTATATGTCTGCCTGTTGGGATGTTTGTCTATGTATCTACATAAAAATGCTGCTTCATTGCATTCCTGATTAATACTTTTCAAGAAATGTAAGCAAACATTTAGTTATATTTAACATTATTATTGTTATTACTGAACAAAAACCGCACAAAAATGTTCCTCAAGTACCTATATTATATTTATTTTTCCAATGGGAATCAATGTCATTGGCAGTGCACATACCTCTTCCCCTGACAAATCAAATTGCTTGCTGAGGTGTGAAGTGTTAGATTATGACCGGTTTAGCGTGACATTGTGATTCATGGCTACTGTAGTACTGAGGGAAAATGGGGATTTATACTTGATATCCACATGCATTCCCCAGTGAAGTAAATGACAAATTCTAAGATAGTTCACAGTAGCATTCATCCCATGAATAAATTCTATCTATCTATCTGTCTGTCTGTCTGTCTGTCTGTCTGTCTGTCTGTCTGTCTGTCTGTCTGTCTGTCTGTCTGTCTGTCTGTCTGTCTGTCTGTCTCTAAAGGTAACAACGGTGCTATAAAGAGTAATTTAGCCCATTTTCAGATATAAACCTGAGATTCAGCAATAAATGACACTGAGTTTATTTTAAATTCAATTTAACACATAACTAGGAAAAGTTGATGACGGAATTCAAAACCATAGAATTATTTATAAAGATAGAACTAAATTCATTGTCATACAAAAGATGTCACTGGGCATCACAGCCAATAGCCAAAAGAACAGAGGGTGGGGTGGTGCAATAGACCCATAACCTAAATAGACAGCAGATGTCACAGCATCTGTGGTGTGATATTTTCATT
The DNA here is from genome assembly GCF_036172605.1 of Pelobates fuscus. Taxonomy (NCBI): domain Eukaryota; kingdom Metazoa; phylum Chordata; class Amphibia; order Anura; family Pelobatidae; genus Pelobates; species Pelobates fuscus. The sequence continues at coordinate 332,543,302 of NC_086319.1, forward strand.
CAAATCTGAATTGCAAAAGATCTTAAAACTATAGAGCGCAACAAATGCAATTTAATAAAGGAAAGGAAAAAAAATGTAAATTGCATCAAGTTGAGTTGAAAAAATAAATGTTCTACTATTTCTGTGTGTTCATTTTAGCATCCATCATGAAAAAAAGGTACGAGCAAATAAAAAAACTGCTGTTCCCAAACAATAAGCCAATTTTATAATTAACAACATGAAACTTCAACTACTGAAATGTCTATAAAGCAAATGTGACACTTTGAATATTATGCACAGTTTGGATTAAAACAATAAAATGTATCCATTCACAGTGTGTTGTTCTCAACATACTTGTAAAATCTATACTTAAATAGCAGTTTAAAAAAAGCCTAACTTTGCTCTGCTGGGGGTCATTTTTATCATGGATATTTTTGGCTGAATGTTTCACGTCAGCTGAAAACTCACCACAGCTTGCTTTAAACTGAATAACTCCCTAAGGATTTAGCAAGAGATGGAATCATTGCTGTTTCTATTGATTAAAAGTGAGTTTTGTATAGCTAACTACTAGCTTGCAAAATTTAGAGCAAAATAGCAAAGTTGGTAAAAATCTCTAGCTCTCTCCAACTCTGTTATTTCAGTAAAAAATTTGATAGATTGTCCAAGCATAATAATTTACTGTTTAATCAAATAAAATGCACAGCTCTATTTCTGAAAAATGTAGATACAGGGAATAACTTATTAGAACAGGCATTAACTGGTACTGTTATTATAAAACAGATTAAATGTGCATTTGTTTTCAGGTGACTTGCAATTCTTCTGAATTTGGGCCAATTGGCGGGTCATCCAAATGTCATAACTCCAAAGCACCATGTGTATGTATAATCGAACAAGAAACTAGCGCAGTGGATGAGCATGTTTGAATTGTGATTTGGATTTTCATCTGTAGAGCCAAAAAATAATGATGGATGGATGCAAGGCTGTCTTTAATGTTGATTGGACCCTGGGCAAGCATTAGCTTGGGCCCCCTGGTCCCCTCCCACCCACCTTCTAGCATGCAAATAGGCCTTCCACCCAAAGACACACATAAAGGAAACACACAAAAAAAACACACACAAATAGATCGTAGACTTAGCCACACTTATTTTTCACTTAGAGAAAATACACACACTGGCACACATACAGAGGCAAACACTGACACAAATGCAGATACACACATACACAGGCTCAGACATTCACGGGAGCATACATCCAAATACATAGTCATAGAAAGACAGATACACAGACACACAGGTGCATACACAGATACACACTGGAACACATACAAATACACAAAATACACTCCCTGACAAACATGCAGACACACACTAACACACACAGATAAACAGACAAACACACCCTGACATATATGCAGATACACACAGTAACACACATAGAGATACATACACGGACACACATGCAATTACACAGACACACACTAACACATACAGATGCACAAACAGATACACAGGGGCACACACTGACACACATGCAGATACACAGACACACATACCAAGATATACACATACAGACACAGAGATAGACATACAGACACACTGACACACATGCAGGTACACAGACACACTTAATGACAAACATTCAGATACACAGGATGACACTCATATAGATCCAAACATTGACACACACAGATACAGAGGGGCACACACTGACACTGATTGTACATTACATGACAACTGAGTTGTTTTAAGTTGATAACTGGCCAAACACCATCTCCCTTTTTTGGGAACCAAAAATAAATTGCTTACATAACCCAGAGTACTGAGTGGAATCTCCGAGATGGCATGTTTGTGCATCAAATCTAGTACCTCTCTGGAGATAAGGTCTGTGTCTAGTTGGGAAAAAACAATCCCCCTGGGGGGTGAACATTGTACAGGCAGAGAGATGAAATCTATAATGGTGTACAGTCTGATGAACCCAAGATTCTGATGTAATAAGGGCCCACACATGTGAAAATGGGTGAGTCTGCCCCCCACAGCTATTAGTGAAGAAAGGTGATTGAAAACACTTACCATAGGGGCGTTGTCCCAAAGGAGCACCTCATGTGCCTCGAGCAACCCATGGCCGGCCACACTGTGGAAAGAACGTTGACGTTGATCTTTGCTCAGGAAAAAAATTTCATCCTGTGTAGGAACCTTGGTTCGGTCTAAACAAACCTCTTGGATAACGGCTGGACAGTCGGCTCCTGGTTCTTTCAGCCCCGACAAAAACCTTAGGGTAGAACACCCTCTTCATGTTGGTTTAAGCTTTATCTAAGGCCGTGAAGGTTTGAACATAGGATCCTTAACAAATTTTGCCATGGATCCCCCTCCGGCATGCCACAGTCCAGGTGTTAGTCCCCTTGAAACAGCTTTTCCATCACTATTGTGGCCAGAAAGAGTCCCTGTGGCTTTTAAAATTCGCCTGCCTATTGAAGTGTATGGCGGTTCGCCCGGTTCGACCGTTCGCAAACATTTGTGGAAGTTTGCGTTCGCCGTTCGCGAACTGAAAATTTTATGTTCGCGACATCACTACTGAGTAAGTAATACATTGCTTTTTAGTATGTTAAACACGAGTTAAGCATTACATTGGAGTTGTGGAACTATAATGTAAATATTTAAGCTAGACTAGGTACATAATTAACGTCTCCTCTAGTTAGTTATCTAACTTCTCCAACTGGTGTGATATATACATAGAGGGTAGGAATTAACCGCCTGTCTATTGTAACGCTATTTAAGTCATCCAGCGAGGCTTAGAGCAGGTGGGAGGGGAGAGATGTTGATATGGGTTATAAACCACTCGATATGTGTTTTGGGAGCTGAGCTACACTGCGGTCAGCTTAAAATGTTGTAACGTTTAAATCAAAAAGATAATAAATGAGAGGTAAGTGGTAAACAAGAAAATATAAGTGTGAAAAAAGAAAACTATCAGCAATAAACCACTGTTATAAGGCACAATGAGGGCTTCAGGTGGTGGCTTATTCTTTAAAAAAAATTCTTTAAAACTTGTAGAATATTAAAACATGGAGATTCAGACATGCATATGCCTCTGTATAGAGACAAAGTCATGCCCATAGTTTTTATACAGAGGCATGAGTTCACTAAGCCTCTTTATAAATTCATGGGCAGATGTGCAGGGTATGAGAACTGTTGCCACGCAAATGTCATGGATTACTAGGTCACCAAGGGCAGCACTTTTCACGTCCTGCATAACAGCATCAAAAAAAGTATTTAAAAAAAATGCTAAGCAAAGCATTTAACTGGTATCCTTAAATAGGCAATCTCACAAAAGGGTACCAAGTTAGAGAAGCCATCTACTAAATACTAAATAGCACCATAATTTGGTAATATAAATTGGGGAATCTCACATCAGGGTACCAAATTAGGGGAGCCAGCTACTAAACAATGCTCTATAGGCAACAACTGACATCTGAATTTCCAAAACAATGTTCAGAACATTATGGACAAATATCGGGTCATCCAAAGTTCAACTAAACAAAATTAAAAATTATTGAAATTAAACCAAAAATTTAGCAATTGTAATCACCCTTTTTATCATACGCATGTATAGGTGGAAATTATTTTATACAAAATATTTTTTTCAGAATGGGGAAATGTATTTTTATTGATTATTGCAAAATACACACAATAATCAAATAATAATCAAATACTAATCAAATGTATCAAAATAAGCAAATCAATATGTAAGTTATATAACAAAAGGGAAAATTACTTTTTACAGTCATTAGAAACAAGTAAGATAAATTAAATAATAAAAAGGAAGTATTAAGTGTCAGCAGTAGAAATAGAAGCACTAAAGAGAAATAAGAAAGTTCTCAAATAAAGAGAGCCATACACAGTTTAAAACTAATTACATGAACCCTATCATCAAGGGTACAGTTTTACAGAGGTTTAATTGAATGGTATAACGTGTTCTTTGTAACATGATAAAGAACTCTGTGTCCTTTGCTCATTGTGCGTTATCTCTCTCAATGAATAAACAAGTCTTTCCGTGTTTGTGTTCGTTTCTCATGAGCAATTCTATAGATTGTTGACTTCTATTAAATCAATTTTTAACCACCTTGAGAAAAAAATCTAATCATTCAGAAGCTAAACAAATGATTTCTTTATTTGTCAGGTGAGAGGCAGTTGCAATTAGAAATGAAAATTAGTTTTTATAGAATTAACTATTTTTATGACATTCTGGCACTTTTTCGAAGAAAATCTGCCAGGCTTATTTAAATCAGACATGAGACTGCACCAAAAGACGAGACAGATCTTGAATATGTTTGTGGTGAGATGTCAGGCCATGATTTACAGTCACTTGCTTTTGATCTACTAATGGTTGATGTAAAAAACTATATTACCAATAATCAAATCGCCTTGACAAATAATAGTATTTTGCCATGGCTGGCAGTAATATTCAATTACAAAAGGGCAGTAATCAATCAAGTATAAAATAATAACAGTGTTTATCTATTAAGCTCCTTACCATTGCTTCTGTTCTACAACGCAGAAGAGCCCACCACTAAGTTCAGGACAGAACAAAATGGTTTTGTTTTTTTGTTTTAACGCAATTATTTCACAACATTTTAAAATAAAGACAAATAATAATTGCATATATAGACTGTTATTTGGTGACAATTTTAAAATTAAATTTAGGTAAACATAAATATATTTTAGTGATTTTTTTCTTTAATTATAAAATCACCAAAAAGATAACTCAGTGTTTAGTTGATGTATCCACCATCTAAACACTTAGTTAGAGTGCAGCACTCTGCAAATATATGGTAAAAAAGAACACTCAGCCCTCAATATTGATTGGGGTTATAAATGCAAACAACTGAGAAAAACATAAAATAGTGTGATATTGTACATCAATAGAGTGAGTGAGTGAAAACAAACTCAATTTTTTTTACAGTCTTTTCTATGGATATAGGCTCTAAACACTTTAGCTTCCGTGCCTTTAGGGTGGCAACCGTAACCCTCTTGTATTAGTGTGTCCTTTATTTTTCACAATGGCTCATATATTGAAGGAAAGAAAGAGAAAAAAACATGTGTCTATTTATAGGGTGACACTACCCTCTCTGGAACCAGGATACAATATGGAGATGATGATGAGTAGGTTTGTAGAGAATTTATTTCCAAGTAGGTTTAAAATGAATTGCAATATATATATATATATATATATATATATATATATATATATATATATATATATATATATATATATATATATATATATATATATATTAAATACAAGTAAAATACAAAATAAAAAGTCCTCTATATCTTCTGTAGATATGTTTATTTTGATTTAAAGGCTAACACTGTTCTCCTCCCCCCTCACCCCCCTCCCCCCCCCCCCCCCGCCTTATTCACCAACTTCCACTGGTGTGTGTGTTTTTTTTTTTCAATTTGTATTTTATAAAGGTTTTCCATTCAATGTACAGCTGTATTAGTGTGTAACATAGAAATAAAAGGTAGCACTTGTCATTTCAGACATGGGTCATAAGTACTTAGATATAACAATTCTATACTCTGTCTCGTGTGACCGGGGAAAATGGTACATCAATGATTTAGCCAGTACTGTGTTATCTACTAAGAAGTTTGCTATATAGCAATCATGATGTAGGTATTGTATTGTATAACAGGGAGCCAACCAGCACCCCTCCTCCGCGGGGTCCACCGCTCTGGGTGGTTCTAGGACCCCCCGGCCAGCGGCCCCACTTTCTACAAAGCGTTAGGTCAGTTACTCTGCTAAGGAGCATTCTTACCAGCGTCCCCACGTCTTCTCAAAAGCCTTTTGGGTGCTTTGCACCCTGGCTGTGAGGTCGTTCATGAGATAGCTATCCTTTATTTTTCCTAGGACCACCAATCTGGTGGGGAGTTGCATTTTTAACCAGCGTTGTGCTAAGGCCCGCCTAGCTGCCAGTGTTATTTTGTTGAATAGTTTTAGGTCGTATTTGGGCCAGTCGTCTATTGGCCTGCCTAGGAGGTATGCCCTCTGGAAAACCTGACCCAGTATGGCTCTAACGTCTTCCCAGAACGTGTGGATGATGGGGCACTCCCACTACATGTGGATGTATGTGCCCCTAAGACCACAGTTCCTCCAACACAGATCAGTGGGTGGCTTTTGCATGAGGTGGAGTTGTATTGGGGTGGTGTACCATCTAAAGAGGGTCTTAAAGGACTGTTCCTGCATAGAAACACATATGGATCATGTAGCTGTCGCCTCACAGATATCCTGCCACTCCACTCCCTCTAATACCTCACTTAGGTCCCTTTCTCAATGGTCAGTGTATGTCAGGTTGCCCCATTATTTGGTTTCTGAGCATATGTGCACATATAACAGTGTGATAAGGCTTCTAGGAGATTGCTCTCTGAGACATATGTTTTCAAAGAAGGTGGGGGCTGCGAGTGCGGCCTTTTTTGTGTGCGGTTGCCTAGCATATTCTGCGATCTGGAGGTACCTGAAAACAGGGCTGCCATCAGAAATTTTGGGGCCCCTGACACAGCTCAAGGTCTGGGCCCCCCGGCGCCTGCACCCGAGATCCCCCCCCCCCCCCCCGAGTCCGCCCACAGGCATGCAGTGTCTGCAGGGCCGGTGCAAGGATTTTTGCCGCCCTAGGCAAAAGTAAAGTTTGCCGCCCCCCCCCATGTGACATCACAGTGCGCCACCCATATGATCTGCCATGTTAACTAACACAGTGCTGCAGTGCCGCCGTGTTTACATTAAAAGGCCTGCAAGGACAGGCTATAGACACCAGAACCACTACATTAAGCTGCAGTGGTTCTGGGGACTATAGTGTCCCTTTAATGTGAGGTAAATTAGAGATTAGTGCCACGAATAATATACTAGATTGCCTACTTACAACCAGATGAGGATGATGATGGGCTTCAGCTGCCGTCTGGCTCCACTGGTCTGGTGTAGAACAGGCTCTCTGGAGGCGGTTTGTAACTGTGGTCACAAAAATCAATGTTCTGGGAGAATGGGAAACAGCTCCATTTTTTGAGGGCCCTTTACACAGGGGGGGGGGGATGTCCTGATGTGTGTAAGGAATGCATTGTGTGAATCTGTGTTTGTATGTGTAAGGGCTGCAAGGTGAGTTTGTGTATGAATGGGATGCAGTGTGTGTGTCTGTAAGGGATGCACTGAGTGTGTGGAAGGGGTGCATTGTTTGTTGCTGTGTGTAAGGGATGCATTGCTTGTGTATGTGTGTCTGTGTGTAATGCATTGTGTGTTTTTCTGTGTGCAAGGGGTGCATTGTGTGTGTGTGTGATGGATGTCAATCTCTCCCCATACCCCCGTCAATTTCCTTCTTCTCCCCCTCCCTCTCATTTCCTTCCTTCTCCCCCCTCCAATTTCCTTCCTCTCCCCCTCCAATTTCCTTCCTCTCCCCCTCCAATTTCCTTCCTCTCCCCCTCCAATTTCCTTCCTCCCTCCGCCCTCAAATTTCCTTCCTCCCCCCTCAAATTTCCTTCCTCTCCCCTCAAATTTCCTTCCTCTCCCCCTCCCTCAAATTTCCTTCCTCTCCCCCCTCCCTCAAATTTCCTTCCTCTCCCCCTCCCTCAAATTTCCTTCCTCTCCCCCCTCCCTCAAATTTCCTTCCTCCCCCCTCAAATGTCCTCCCTTCCTCTCCCCCCCACTCCCTCAAATTTCCTCCCTTCCCCCCACTCATACAAATTTCCTCCCTCCCTCTCCCCCCACCCCCACTCAAATGTCCTCCCTCCCACTCCCCCCCTCACTCAAATGTCCTCCCTCCCTCTCCCCCCCACTCACTCAAATGTCCTCCCTCCCTCTCCCCCCCACTCACTCAAATGTCCTCCCTCCCTCTCCCCCCCACTCACTCAAATGTCCTCCCTCCCTCCCCCCTCACTCAAATGTCCTCCCTCCCTCTCCCCCCTCACTCAAATGTCCTCCCTCCCCCCTCACTCAAATGTCCTCCCTCCCCCCTCACTCAAATGTCCTCCCTCCCCCCCTCACTCAAATGTCCTCCCTCCCCCCCTCACTCAAATGTCCTCCCTCCCTCCCCCCCACTCAAATGTCCTCCCTCCCCGCTCACTCAAATGTCCTCCCTCCCCCCCTCACTCAAATGTCCTCCCTCCCCCCCTCACTCAAATGTCCTCCCTCCCCCCTCACTCAAATGTCCTCCCTCCCCCCCTCACTCAAATGTCCTCCCTCCCCCCTCACTCAAATGTCCTCCCCCCCTCACTCAAATGTCCTCCCTCCCCCCCCTCACTCACATGTCCTCCCTCCCCCCCCTCACTCAAATGTCCTCCCTCCCCCCCTCACTCAAATGTCCTTCCTCCCCCCCCCCTCACTCAAATGTCCTCCCTCCCCCCCTCACTCAAATGTCCTCCCTCCCCCCCCCTCACTCAAATGTCCTCCCTCCCCCCCCCCTCACTCAAATGTCCTGACACCCGGCGGGCGCGCGAGGGAGCACTCTCCCTGGCTGAGTGCTTCCTCTTCAGCTCCCTCGCGCGCCGCGTACTGATGCCGGAGCCGGAAGATGACGTCATCTTCCGGCTCCGACATCAGTACGGTGCGTGAGGGAGCTGAAGAGGAAGCACTCAGAGGAGATTGCTCCCTCGCGCGCCCGCCGGTTGTCAGCAGGGTCAGCCTCTGGGGGGCCCTGAGGTGACCGGCTGCTGGGCCCCCCAGGAGAAGAGGCTGGCCCAGTGGGTACATACCGGGGTCGCAGGGCCCCCTGCGACCCGGTATGTTCCCACTGAATGTGGGGCCCGGACGACCTGAGCAGTCCGGGCCCCCCAGGACCGCCGGGCCATTGACAACCGTTGCGGTTGTCATGCCCTGATGGCAGCCCTGCCTGAAAAAGTCAAATGGGATGATGGACTAAATAGTGATAGGGTCTCCTGCACTGCCCTCATTGAGGTGACCGGGATGTGAGGGATAGGAGGACGTCATCGGCATATGCAGAGACCAGGAACTCCCTTCCTCGTACTTTTACATCCTGAATATCAGGATGTTTGCGTTGTGCCTGTAGGAGTGGTTCTCGTACCAGGGCAAATAAAAGGGGGGACAGTGGGTGTGACAGACCAATCTGTATGGACTAAGATTGCTGGATTCGTCTGTTTGCTTGTTTCACGAACTCGCCTATTTCTTATGCCTGGATCTAAGGGCATTGACTTTGTTAACGAACAAAACTGCCGAACGGACGGCCACCCAGAAGAGAAGTGTGCTGCTGGTTAACCTATTGATCCCAATTAGAACGTTGCGGTTAACACAGACACTACTCAATTAAAACCGAATACAGGGTGGTCGTCATTCGTATGTCGACCACGAGGCGGCGGCCATTTTAAACCATGCGAAAGACCATCGGTGTTCGGTACTAAATTCATGGAACTGAAAACGGACACTTTTTCAACCGAACACTGCTGAAGCCGTCGACCTTCCTCCCCAGTCGACAGAAGAAAATGCCATATGTCCTTCTGCTATTTCAGTCTCCCATTTGGTCCCCTAGGGGAGTGTCCACCAAGTGGGAGACCTGCATAAATACGGGCCGGTAGCCCACAGTAAACTCAGTTCGTGTTTTACCCTCAATGCCGAGCTTGGTCTCGTTATTGGGGGGATTGTATTACCAGCGACTAGAGACTGCCTATTGGAATTATTTGCCGCTTGGGAGCTATTGGCGTTCGGCTGATACTGCCGGTTCGTGGGCTTAGCGCTCGAAGAGGGAAGTGACCGTATGGAGACCGTTCGGGAGTTTGGAATGTTCCCTTACTTACGGTTTGCATGAGTATAGTGAGTACGCATACAGTCTACATCATTGCAAATGGGGAACATTCACTAAACGGCGGTTTGTACATTTCATGCTGAGGGTACCGTAACAACTGGTGGCAAGCGATGGGATGACCCTCATCGCCCAGAGAGACCATTACAACCAGGATTAAATGGAGGTACAATACCAGAGGCTGAAAAGAGCTACCCTGAAAGATTTATTGGAGCAAAGAGGCGGACAAGCCAGTAACCTCAGGTAGAGGGAAATTATCGCACTATTGTTGGAAATGGATGGAATACCAGAGGCAGAGGGAACCAATGGGCCCAGCACAGGTGACAGAACCCCCGAGGAGGCAAGCTTTGACCGGGCGGTAAGAATCAGGCTGGCCCATTATGGTCCCAATCCGTCTACAGAGATCATCACCCAGGTCATAGCCGCTGTGGAGGCCAACCTGCTACGACAAAGCGGTGCTGCAGCAGCCTCAGTTACAGCAAACCCGGGGGAAAGAAAGAAAGTGCCATTTACAGCATTTAAGCCTTTTGTGGAGGCAGAAGGAGAGATTGACGGGTACCTTGCTGATTTTGAGCGGCAATGTGCCCTACACAAGGTACCCCTGGAAGACTGGGTTACTATATTGTCCGGCAAGTTATCCGGCCGAGCCAGTGAGGCTTTTCGGGCCATTCCTGATGAGGAGATTGGGGATTATGGGGCCGTCAAGGAAGCTTTGCTCTCCAGGTATGCTGTTACACCGGAGGCATACAGGAGGCGATTCAGAGATACAGTTAAATCAGCTGGGGATTATGTTGAATGGGCATGCAAAGTGCACCGCACCGCTGCCCACTGGCTGGCAGGGTGCCGGGGAAGAGGTGCTGCAAATGTTCCTGTTGGAACACTGCTTTGAAAAATTATCTACAGGCGTCAGAGAGTGGGTAAGGGACCGTAAATCCCCCACTCTGCATGAAGCATCTCGCCTGGCAGACGAGTACACGGATGCCCGTAAACTGGACAGTGCTATTGGAAAGGCTCCTACCAGAGTGAAGTACCGGCCAGCAGCACCTCCAGCAGCTACCGTCTACCAGCCCCTGATGAACCGGCCGTCAGCACCTCCTCCACCTAATCAGTATCAGCAGCCACCCCGGTTCAATTCACGGGACTATTCTCAACCCATCAGGTGTTTTTTATGCAAGCAACTGGGGCACAAGCGACCAGAGTGCCCAATGAACAGTGCTAACCAGGCCCAGTCCTGGAGGAAACCAGCTGGCGGCAATCCACGACCACCTCTCCCGGTTGCTCACTGTGTAGAGGAGGAGGAATGCTGGGGCATCCTGCATGAGGCCGATCCTGTCCAAGCTGCCCACCGAGATAACAGACAGCACCACCGGCAATGTGTCAAGGTCAACGGGAAGGAGGTCAGTGGTCTACGGGATACCGGTGCAACCATGACATTGCTTCAGAAGCACCTGGTGACCAAGGCCCAACATACTGGGGACACGGTAGCAGTGCGAGTAGCCGGAGGTGCCGTGTTTCGACTACCCATTGCCCGGGTACATTTGGACTGGGGAGCGGGCGCTAAACACGTGAACGTGGGGGGCATGAAGGATTTACCAGCAGATGTCCTCCTTGGCAATGACTTTGCACCCCTTGTTTCAGCCTTCACTCCCATGGGTCCCGCTGAAGTGGACGCTGTCACGACCCGTGCCCAGACCCGTGCCGCCGAGACCAGCCCACCTGCTGAGACCCAGGTAAGACTCTCTACCCCGACTTGTACCTTAGACCAGGCCCCTTTAGGTTGGGATACCCCAGAGATGTATGGGAAGGAAACCAGGAGAGACCCGACTTTAGCAAAGTACAGAGCCAGGGCCGATTCTGGGGGAGAAGGGGTGGATGGAGAGCATTACGAGTGGGTGGGGGATAGGCTGTACAGGATCCCTAAACCATCCCAGAAACCGAATACCCCTCCGCAGAATCGACAGCTAGTGGTGCCTGCGAAATACCGGCAAGAGATTCTGCGGATTGGGCATAATGTACCCTTAGCGGGCCATCTAGGCTCCCACCGAACAGGTCATAGAATCACCCCAAAAAATTTCTGGCCTAATTTTAACCGAGATGTGCGGGTTTATTGTAGCACGTGTGACACATGTCAATGGGTAGGTAAACGGGGGGATCACCCAAAGGCTAGGCTCCAATCGATGCCTATCATTGGAGAACCCTTTTCCCGCATAGTTGACATTGTGGGTTCACTGGCCAGGGCTAGTTCATCCGGTAAGAAGTATATTCTCACCGTGGTGGACTATGCCACACGTTATCCAGAGGCAGTAGCGCTGTCCAATATAGAGGCAGAGACGGTTGCTAATGCCCTGGTTACAATTTTCACTAGGGTCGGGTTCCCTCAGGAGATCCTCTCCGACCAGGGAACTCAGTTCACCGCTGTGCTCACCCAGCAGCTGTGGAAGGTGTGTGGCATTAAACCGTTGCTTAGCTCACCTTACCATCCCCAGACGAATGGTCTCTGCGAGCGATTTAATGGCACCCTCAAACAGATGTTGAGGACCTTTACTGACACTTGCAGAGATTGGGAGCAATTCCTGTATCATCTGCTATTTGCATACAGAGAGGTGCCCCAGGAATCTACTGGGTTCTCTCCCTTTGAGCTACTCTATGGGCGAAGGGTCCGTGGACCCCTGGATCTCATTAGAGGACACTGGGAGGGAGAGACAGAGCAAGAGGGAACCCCCATAGTACCATATGTCCTGGAACTCTGGGACCGCATGGAGAAACTGTCCCTGATGGTAAGGGAGAATCTCCAGGCGGCCCAGGGGAGACAGAAGAGGTGGTACGATCGGGGTGCCCAACAGCGGGTCTTCCAGGTTGGGCAAAAGGTTCTAGTGCTCAAGCCTGTGAAGGCAAACAAGATGCTCAGATATGTGATACTACCTATCTTATAGCCAGCTGTTCAGATGAAGGGATTCAGCGATCCTTTCATGTGAACATGCTGAAGGAGTATCAGGAGAGACCGGAGGATGTGGAGGCAGTATGTGCCCCGGCCGCTGATGACCCCGTGAATTTACCTTTACCCGACTTATTAGAGAAGGATCCCCAAACTGACCTTACTAGTCTTGTGCAGCTAGGGGACCGGTTGAGCCCCGTGGAGAAGGTACAGGCAAGACAACTTCTGTGGGAGAAGCAGGCGACGTTCTCCCAAGAACCCGGGTACACTACCCTAGCTGTACACAAGATAGAGACACCCGGACAGAATCCCCTACGACAACCCCCATACCGTATCCCTGAAGCAGTCCGAGAAGGAATGCGGAAGGAGATCCAGGAGATGACTAGGCATGGTGTCATCGAACACTCAGACAGTCCTTGGGCTTCGCCTGTAGTCCTGGTGCCTAAGAAAGATGGGACCACCCGGTTCTGTGTGGACTACAGGCGGCTCAATGAGCGGACCACCACTGACGCCTACCCGATGCCCCGGGTAGACAAATTATTAGACCGCATTGCCAGGGAGCGCTACCTGACTACCATCGACCTGTGTAAAGGTTATTGGCAGATCCCCCTGGCCGAGGATGCTATCCCCAAGTCGGCCTTCGTCACCCCATTTGGTCTGTACCAGTTTAAGGTCATGCCATTTGGGATGAAGAATGCTCCGGCTACCTTCCAGCGCATGGTGGATAGGCTCCTCGATGGCTTCCAGGAATTTGCATGTGCATACCTGGACGACATTGCGGTCTACGGTGTGTCCTGGGAAGACAACTTGGTACACGGAGGGGTGGTTCTGGACAAGATTCGGGCCGCTGGCCTGACCTTGAAACCGGTCAAGTGCCATCTAGGCATGGCAGAAGTGCAGTACTTGGGTCACCGGGTAGGATGTGGGAGCCAGAGACCAGAACCAGCCAAGGTAGAAGCGGTAGCTAACTGGCCCACACCTATTACAAAGACCCAAGTGCTTGCCTTCCTGGGAACGGCAGGGTATTACCGATGTTTTGTCCCCGACTACAGTACTGTCACCAAGCCCTTGACTGACCTGACTAAGAATAACCTACCTAAACAGGTCCTGTGGTCTCCAGCTTGTGAAGCCGCGTTTCAGGCACTGAAGCAAGCTCTTGTAAATGCACCTGTCCTGGCTGCCCCAGTCCCTAACAAACGTTTTCTCGTACATACAGATGCTTCCATGTATGGACTGGGGGCTGTGCTGAGCCAGGTCGGGGACGATGGAGGAGAGCACCCTGCCGCATATCTCAGCAGAAAGTTACTACCCCGGGAAGTGAGTTATGCGGCAGTGGAGAAAGAGTGTTTAGCCCTGGTCTGGGCACTAAAGTGTCAGGGTACCTGTAGTCTCTACCCCTGAGACGGGTAGAGACTTAGACGTTTCTCCATCCAGACGGCATGATTCTCCCGTTCCTCGCGGTCCCCTCGCGCATGTAAACGCCGGCCGCGAGAGAACTATGCCTTTTTGTAACGTGACGCCCAATAGTCGACGTCATGACGCTATTCTAGCCCGACCTGTCAGTCAAATCCCGGACACGAATCAGGTCTCGGCGGAGGCGTGATTAGTCTCTAGAACCAGGGTATTTAAGGGAGCTCTCAGCATTTGCTCATTGCCCTGTCGTGGTTCTAGCCAGCCTAGTCACACAGTGCTCTTGTATTCTCCTGTCTTTTGGTTCTGACCCGGCTTTGTTATTACTTACCTGTCTTCTCGTTCCCTCGACCTCGGCTTGTCCCTGACCATTCTATTCGTAGTATTACGTTAAGTCCGGCCATTCTAAGGTCCGGTATACGTATCTGCTAGTCTTTGTACTCTGCGTGTTGGATCCCTGTCCCGATCCTGACATTACGACAGGGCCAATGGATCCTGCAGGTACAAACTGTCAGCTTGGTTCTCCTGATCCTAGGTTTGACGCCATGGATCATAGAATGGATCAGATGGCACTAGCACTACAGGCGTTACTATCACGTCCTAATAATTCACCTGAGGAGATGCGTAACACTTCTATTCCTCCTGTGAGTTCAGGGCTAGAGGTAGCCACTGTAGGTGCTTCTTCCCGAGTTACCCCACCTGTACGTTATGCTGGTTCTCCTGAAAGGTGTCGTGGCTTTTTGAACCAGATCAGTATCCATTTCGAGCTACAACCCCGTTCCTACCCTACTGATAGGGCAAAGGTGGGATTTATTATCACCTTACTCATTGAGAAGGCTCTGAGATGGGCTAATCCGTTGTGGGAGAATGATAATCCGTTAGTCTATAACTATAATGCCTTTGTAGCTGCTTTTAGAAGAACTTTTGACCCCCCTGGCAGAAAGGTCAATGCAGCTAGATTACTGTTGCGCCTTAGACAAGAGAACCGAACACTTGTGGATTACGCACTAGAGTTCAGGTCTTTGGCGGCAGAGGTTAAGTGGAATGAACAGGCTTATATAGACGTATTTTTAAACGGATTATCCGATGTAATACTTGACGAGGTAGCGACGAGAGAGCTTCCCGAGAATTTGGAGGACTTAATTTCCTTTATCTCTCGCATTGACGAACGTCTAAGAGAGAGGCAGAACACTCGAGATAGAACCGGTAGACCTTCCTTTAGACTAGCTTCTTCATTTCAAAGTCCTGAAACCAAAACTCCACAGTTTCCAGAACCTATGCAGATAGGCCTTACTCGCCTCTCAGAAGAGGAGAGACAGTACAGGAGAAGGGAGGGACTGTGTATGTATTGTGGAGTCAGAGGTCACTTACGTTTGAATTGTCCCAATCGCCCGGGAAACGCTCGCACCTAAGTTTCTCTAGAGGACAGGCCTTGGGTGTTTCTATTTTGTCCTCTACTCATAACTACAAAGAACACAGGCTTCTATTACCCGTCTCTTTAACTTGGGAGAAGGGAACTTTAGAGACTGTGGCATTGATAGACTCCAAAGCTGCTGAGAGCTTTATCGACCAAGTTTTTCTCACCAAACACGCTATCCCATCCCAGTTAAGGAAGACACCTTTGGCTGTTGAGGCCATAGATGGTAGACCTTTAGTTGAGCCTGTGATTTTCCGGGAGACTACACCTCTTAACTTAACTACTGGTATTCTACACAAGGAGGAGATATCTCTACTACTCATTTCATCTCCTTCTGTTCCCATAGTCCTGGGATACTCCTGGCTGAAGAGACATAACCCCATTATAGATTGGAAATCAGGGGAAATAGTCTCGTGGGGTCAGGGTTGTCAAGAGAGATGTTTAAAGAGAGTGTCACCCCTTTGTATTGTTAACACACTTAATAACTCTACCGACTCTACCAAAGTACAGATACCGTCCTTGTATCTAGATTTAAAGGCGGTATTTGACAAAGGAAAGGCTGATACCTTACCACCACACAGGCCTTTTGATTGCAAAATTAATTTACTTCCTGATACTATGCCTCCCAGGGGCCATGTATACCCTTTGTCTACGAATGAGAACTTAGTCTTAGAGGAGTATATTCGTGAAAACCTAGACAAAGGGTTCATTAGGAGATCCTCCTCCCCTGCTGGGGCTGGATTTTTTTGTTGTTAAAAAGAAGGATGGTTCTTTAAGACCTTGCATTGACTACCGAGGTTTGAACAAGATAACCATTAGAAATGCCTATCCGATCCCCTTGATCACCGAGCTTTTTGATCGATTAACCCCTTAAGGACACATGACATGTCTGACACGTCATAATTCCCTTTTATTCCAGAAGTTTGGTCCTTAAGGGGTTAAAGGGTTCCAAGATTTTCACTAAGTTAGACCTCAGAGGTGCTTATAACTTGGTGAGAATTCAGCAGGGACACGAGTGGAAGACTGCGTTCAATACTCGTTATGGGCACTATGAGTATACTGTAATGCCTTTTGGTCTCTGTAATGCCCCAGCGGTATTTCAGGATCTAATTAATGAAGTTCTTAGGGAGTTTCAACATGACTGTGTTATTGTATACCTCGATGATATACTTATACATTCCAGGGAGATTGAGACTCACCACGGACAGGTCAGAAGGGTTTTGCACAAACTTCTTCAACATGGCTTGTACTGCAAATTAGAGAAATGTAGCTTTGACCAATCCCAGACTACCTTTCTTGGTTACGTGATTTCGGGAGAGGGGTTTGAAATGGATCCGGAGAAACTCCAATCCATTTTAGATTGGCCTTTACCTAAGGGTCTCAAGGCCATTCAGAGATTTATTGGTTTCTCTAATTATTACAGACGTTTCATTAAGGGTTACTCCTCTATTATTGCTCCTATCACCAATATGACCAGACAAGGGGCTGACACTAAGAATTGGTCTACTGAAGCACTTCTGGCTTTTAAGACTCTCAAGGAGCTGTTTGCTTCCGCACCAATTTTAGTTCACCCTGATACTACTCTGCCTTTCCTACTCGAAGTTGACGCTTCTGAGACGGGTATAGGTGCCATCCTGTCCCAAAGGTTGGGTGTGGATAAACCATTACATCCATGTGGGTATTTTTCCAAAAAATTATCGGGTACTGAGAGCAGATATGACATTGGTGACAGGGAACTCCTAGCGGTTATCATGGCTTTAAAGGAGTGGAGACATCTATTGGAGGGGACTTTGCATCCTGTTACCATTTTGACGGATCATAAAAACTTATCCTATATTGGGGAGGCTAAACGATTATCATCGAGACAGGCCCGTTGGTCTATATTCCTCACTCACTTCAATTACATACTCACATATAGGCCTGGTTCTAAGAATTCTAAAGCTGATGCCTTGTCTCGCCAACATGAACCTTCTGCCATATCTGAGCCGGTTTTATCCTCTATAGTACCTAAGTGTAACATCATCGCTAACACAACTCTCAAAATCCATTCTCCGCTTCTGGATCAGATCAGGAGCTTGCAGCATCTGGCACCTAGACTAACTCCTGCGTCTAGACACTTCGTTCCTCCTGAACTCCAACTGGAGCTCTTACAGTGTCTTCACGAGAGTAAGGTGGCTGGTCATCCGGGCGTTCGCAAAACATATTCCTTGATCTCTAAGGATTTCTGGTGGCCTTCTTTACGGAGGGATATTAAGGATTTTATCGGAGCCTGTGAGGTCTGTACTAAGACTAAACTACCTCATTCGCTTCCTTGTGGTCTCTTACATCCCCTGGAAGTTCCAGAAAAACCTTGGTCCTGTTTGGCGATGGATTTTATTGTAGATTTGCCTGTTTCGAAAAAGCACACTGTTATTCTCACAGTGGTGGATAGGTTTACCAAGATGGCTCATTTCGTGCCTTTACCTAAACTTCCGACTTCACCTGAATTAGCGGAGATTTTTGCTAAAGAGATCTTTCGCTTACATGGGATACCTTCCGAGATTACTTCTGATAGAGGTTCCCAGTTTGTTTCACGTTTCTGGAGATCATTCTGTTCTCAACTAGGCATTAAATTGAATTTTTCTTCTGCTTATCACCCTCAGTCTAACGGAGCCGCTGAACGTACCAATCAAAAGATTGAACAATATCTGCGTTGTTTTGTTTCTGAACACCAGGACGATTGGGTCGGTCTGATTCCTTGGGCAGAGTTCGCACACAATAATCTTGTTTGCGATTCAACTCGCTCTAGCCCCTTTTTCATGAATTATGGTTTTCATCCTTCCATTCTTCCGTCGGTTCCTTCTTCCCAGGGGGTACCGTCGGTTGATACTCATGTTGCCAATCTGAAGAAGTTGTGGGATCAGACTCGACAAATTCTCCTACATAATTCTATACTGTATAAAAAACACGCTGACAAACGCAGAAGGCCGGCTCCTAGTTTTGTCCCTGGTGAGGGTATGGTTGAGTACTAGAAACATTCGTTTGAAAGTACCGTCTATGAAATTCGCTCCTCGCTACATTGGACCCTATAGGATCCTGAATCGAATTAATCCTGTTGCGTATCACCTAGTGCTCCCCTCTGCCTTACGTATTCCTAATTCCTTTCATGTTTCCTTGCTAAAACCCCTGATCTGTAACAGATTCTCCTCCAAGGTCTCCTCTCCTCACTCTGTTCAGGTTGAGGGTCAGGAGGAGTACGAAATCAACTCCATCATCGATTCTCGAATCTCCCGGGGGAAAATTCAATACCTGGTTGACTGGAAGGGATATGGTCCAGAAGAGAGGACCTGGGTACCACAGGAGGATGTCCATGCTCCTCGTCTTCGCAGGGCTTTTCATTCCCGCTTTCCATCTCGTCCCGGTTCCTTCCGCCCGGTGGGCGTTTCTGAGAGGGGGGGTACTGTTAGGGTACCTGTAGTCTCTACCCCTGAGACGGGTAGAGACTTAGACGTTTCTCCATCCAGACGGCATGATTCTCCCGTTCCTCGCGGTCCCCTCGCGCATGTAAACGCCGGCCGCGAGAGAACTATGCCTTTTTGTAACGTGACGCCCAATAGTCAACGTCATGACGCTATTCTAGCCCGACCTGTCAGTCAAATCCCGGACACGAATCAGGTCTCGGCGGAGGCGTGATTAGTCTCTAGAACCAGGGTATTTAAGGGAGCTCTCAGCATTTGCTCATTGCCCTGTCGTGGTTCTAGCCAGCCTAGTCACACAGTGCTCTTGTATTCTCCTGTCTTTTGGTTCTGACCCGGTTTTGTTATTACTTACCTGTCTTCTCTGTTATCCTTGACCCGGCTTGTCTCTCGCTTACCTGTCTTCTCGTTCCCTCGACCTCGGCTTGTCCCTGACCATTCTATACGTAGTATTACGTTAAGTCCGGCCATTCTAAGGTCCGGTATACGTATCTGCTACTCTTTGTACTCTGCGTGTTGGATCCCTGTCCCGATCCTGACATAAAGAAACTGAGCCCTTATTTGTACGGACAAGAATTTTCTCTTATAACAGATCACAATCCCCTTGTCTGGCTTAACCGGGTCTCAGGAGACAATGGCAGGCTGCTGAGGTGGAGTTTGGCACTACAGCCTTACAACTTCACCATCAGCTACCGACCCGGTAAGCAGAACGGCAATGCAGATGGGTTATCTCGGCAAACAGACGTCCCTATTCCCTCCTAGTCCGGTCATCCCCAAGTTGACCCGCCAAAGGGTCAAGCCGGGTCTGCCGGAGTGTTCCACAAGGAGGGAGCCGTGTGACAGACCCATCTGTATGTACTAAGATTGCAGGATTCGTCTGTTTGCTTGTTTCACAAAATCGCCTATTTCTTATGCCTGGATCTAAGGGAATTGACTTTGTTAACAAACAAAACTGCCGAACGGACGGCCACCCAGAAGAGAAGTGTGCTGCTGGTTAACCTATTGATCCCAATTAGAACGTTGCGGTTAACCACAGACACTTCTCAATTAAAACCGAATACAGGGTGGCCGTCGTTTGTATGTCGACCACGAGGCGGCGGCCATTTTAAACCATGCGAAAGACCAGCGGTGTTCGGTACTAAATTCATGGAACTGAAAACGGACACTTTTTCAACCGAACACCGCTGAAGCTTTCAACCTCCCTCCCCTGTCGACAGAAGTCTGCGAAGACCGGCCGTTCGGGAGATTTAAAGACCCGAATGGACTTACCCCAGATAACCGTCCCATGGAGTCAATCGCATACTGAAGAACTGTAACAGACTTACAGACTCCATGGCGATTGAACTATGCGTATGGGATCTGAGCGCTGTTCGCCAATAATATGCACTCAGATCCAGGCTATCTGGGGATGTGTTACACGAATGAGAAATAATCGGCAGTTATAAAGTTAAGCATTTTTATATATTTTATGGTTTACATTTAAAATGGCGATTTGCCTCTGCTTTGGGAGATAATTGAATTACTTCCCAATTATCTCCCAAGCAGAGGGGAGGAAACTGTGATGTATGCTGGGAATATTGTGTGACTGTATGTCCTGAAATGCCATATGTCCTTCTGCTATTTCAGTCTCCCATTTGGTCCCCTAAGGGAGTGTCCACCAAGTGGGAGACCTGCATAAATACGGGCGGGTAGCCCACAGTAAACTCAGTTCGTGTTTTACCCTCAATGCGGAGCTTGGTCTCGTTATTGGGGGGATTGTATTACCAGCGACTAGAGACTGCCTATTGGAATTATTTGCCGCTTGGGAGCTATTGGCGTTCGGCTGATACTGCCGGTTCGTGGGCTTAGCGCTCGAGGAGGGAAGTGACCGTATGGAGACCGTTCGGGAGTTTGGAATGTTCCCTTACTTACGGTTCGCATGAGTATAGTGAGTATGCATACAGTCTACATCATTGCGAACGGGGAACATTCACTAAACGGCGGTTTGTACATTTCATGCTGAGGGTACCGTAACAGTGGGCAACCCTGACTCGTACCATTGGACAGTGAAAAAGGGCGTGAGTGGGTCCCAGGGATGCGTACCTGTACCGAGACCCCATGGTATAGTGCTCGTATTGTCGCAATGAATTTATCTGGGAGTCTCAGGTGGTCGAGGAGGGTAAACATATACGCCCATTTCACCCTATCGAAAGCTTTTTCAGCATCGAGTGAAACTATGAGGGTGGGGGTCTTATTTTTGTGTTGTCGCCAGATGATGTCGTAATTCTTGCGCGTGTTTTCGAATAATTGTCTCCCTGGGATAAAACCTACCTGGTCGGCATCTACGAGTTTGCAGAGAAAGGGGTTAAGTCTTTCTGCCAGTATTTTGGCTAGCAGTTCCGTGATTAATCATGATTAATGAGTGATATTGGTCTGTAGTTCCCTGGCTGTTGCGGGTCCTTACCCGGTTTCGGGATCAGTACTATGTCGGCTAAAGTGAGGTCCCTGTCTGGGAGGCCTCCCGTCCGAAAGTCATTGAATAAATGAATCAGGTGGTGGGTCAATGTTTCTCTAAAAGTTTTATAGTAGCTGCCGCCTAGTCCGTCCGGGCCTGGGGCTTTGTTACCGCGAAGTTTTGAGATTGCTCTATCTACTTCGTCCGTCGTGATTTCGGAGTCGAGAACAGCTGTCGCCTACGGGGATAGTCTGGGTAGGTCTAACTGTCGTAGGAAGGCAGTGGTTAATTCGATCTCGCTCACCTGTTGCGATGCAGTGGTTGGTGAGTGGTTGTAGAGGGAATTAAAGAACTCGGTCAAGATCGAGGCTATATCCGTTGCGGCTGTCTTTGTGGTTCCGTCCGGGTGTTTCAGTGAGGTAATGTGGTGTCGTGCTTGTCTCGGTCTTAGGGTGCGGGCCAAGAGAGTGTCCATCTTATTCGCCTTCTCGTAAAAGGTCTGTTTGGACCAGAGGAGGCTGCGGGCTGCGTCGTCTATAAGAAGCTCCCTTACGGCTTGCCTAGTCGTGTCTACTTGGGCAAGTGTGGTTTCCGTGGGGGGAGTCTTGTGGCACTGTTCCCTAATTTGTAAGGCTTCCATTAGTTCTCGCAGGCGCTGCGTTTTGGCTTTTTTCTGGTGGGTGGCGAGTTGAGGTCCCCTATTTTTGATTGTCCCTCTCGAAGATCTGATTTCCAGACCTTCCTGATATCTTAGAGGCGGTGCTTTATGTCACCTTTGGTGACTGGTGCATAGTCTTCATCTGTATCGGAGTCTGTAAACATTTCTCCCAGTCCAGGTGAGTTGCATGTGTCCTCTTCGTCTAAGGAAGCCTCCAGGGCCTCCTCCTCACTGTGTGCAGGGGCGCCATCTCAGAAGGAGCCGCAGCCAGGGGCCTCTCAAAATAGAGCCTTATGTCTGGTTGCCTGGAGGTCTCTGGAGGGAGAAACCTGTGGATGTTATGCCCCATGGTGGTCTCTGTTGGGCAGGGGGGGGTTTAAGAATGCAGCCCGTGGGAGTTTGTAAGTATGAAAAGCATCTATTATTGTGTTTCTGGCCCAAAGCTCCACGGGTATGTGTCTACTCTATCTCACAGCTAGCCACGCCCCCATGCTGGTGTGTTTTTAAGGTGTGTCTTATTGTTTGTTTGCTGTGACAAACTAAAGATAACCTGGGTTGTACAAAATCTGACAAACAAACATTTTGCTTGGAAATGTATGAAACAATAATCAAAAAGTAGCACACTCAAAAGACCACAACAAAAACTAGACAATAATTACTTTCTGGATATATGCATAATCACAGGGGAAAACAACCCCATTTCACAAAAACTTGTTGGAGGTATTCTCCGTTTAGTGTATACAAGTACTGTGATGGAAGGCTGTGTAGGATCTGAAATGCCCCCTTTATATTCCTCATTTTAAATACCCAAACCAAGTACTGTGAAAATCAATGTTTTGTATACCGTGTTTAAAGATATATTTTTCTATGCTTTAAGATGACCGATGGCTATGGAATTTGCTGAGCTCAACAGAATGACGATACCTCCCCCAGAGACAAACACCCTTATCACCCTTATACCCTTGAAGAATAAGCCATGTGTCAACAAAGGAAGAAACGAGAAGACACATAGCAACTAAAAGTATCCAATGAAAAGCTTACAACACAATTCAACAAAATGTTTACAGCTTAGGTTATACAATGTATATGTGCTGAATGGGACAATTTGTGGCTATAAAAGCCACGTCCAGACTGCTGTAATACAGAAGGATTTTCCTACTGAACTTCACGTGTCAGTGTGATTATTTTCTCTCCTCATGCATGAGCTATACCTTGAACGTATTGATTAGGACTGACAATATACAACAGAGGGCAAAATAATCTATTTCAGCTTGGTGCCTAACGTGGGGCCGTAGCCTGTGTTGGTCGATGCCAAACAAGAGAGGAGGGGGACAAGCTGCGAAGGACAGAATAGGAGACTGATCACCTCCGTGACACGGTAAGAATAACCCCCTTTGTGTCTTATTCAGCCATTGTCTGTCCTTTGCAAGTAAGTCCACGACTCCCAAGGTCGGCTCCGGCGGACACCAAAGACAGGTATATCTTGGCTACGGTCCAGTTATTTACAGAACCCATTACCTGCCTGTTGTATGTTGTCACTATGTTAGGTTAAATCAGGACAGTGTTTTGTCTCTTACTCCCTATGTGAGAACTGTTCCAGATACTTATAGATATTTCCAAAACAAATAAAACAGGCGGTTTTATAGTGAGTACTTCATAACAGAAGGGAAGGAGTCCACAAGTGCGTGAGTGCAGGGACTAACTATACAAAGTGAGGAGCCCATAAGTGCGTCTGTGCAGGGGCAGGTCTTTTGGACCCCGGGATTGAAGTTACAAGAGATATACGTCTGGGTGTTAAGGAACATTCTTAAGAATCAGTTTTTACTGAAGGGAACAAGGAGAAATCACCTACCTGTTTATTGATTTCTGTGTATCTGTTTCTGTTTCTGTTTTATGTCTTATTGATAAGAGGGGAGAGTGGTCATACTCCCCTCGAACCGTATGTAGATCTATACTCAGTTGAGTCTATAGATCCGGTGACCGGTCTACGTTTTGGGAAGACGCACGGGGTCACCCGTGGCAGTCGAGCACAGTAGACGTTCTGTTTGTTTCTCGGCTCTATATTTCTCTCTCTCTCTTTTTTTTCTCTTCTTGTCTGTGACAATTCTGTGTATCTGTTTCTGCTTCTGTTTTATGTCCTATTGATAAGAGGAGAGAGTGGTCATACTCCCCTCGAACCGTATGTAGATCTATACTCAGTTGAGTCTATAGATCTGGTGACCGGTCTACGTTTTGGGAAGACGCACGGGGTCACCCGTGGCAGTCAAGCACAGTAGACGTTCTGTTTGTTTCTCGGCTCTATATTTCTCTCTCTCTTTTTCTCTTCTTGTCTCTGACAATGGGTCAAAAATTTTCAATTCCTGCCGGGGGCAGCCTAGCAGTAGACATTGTAATGCAGAGGGAGGGCAAAAAGGCGTTAAAGTCTGCAGGAAAAATTGCTAAGATGTGTGGGATAGATATAAGGACGGGGGGAAGGTTACAACCAGAAGAATGGCTGCTCACAGAGAAACGGGGCAAGTTAACAGACAAAAAGCTGTTAGATACAGCGGAAGCATGGTTTCGAGTTGCAAAACTTATCCATAGTGAGGGATGGGCTGAACAAAAGATAGACTGTGGCAAACAATCCATTTATGTGTACTATAAGCCTCAAAAAACTGTGAAACCCCCTCCTTACGATATTACCAATCCACAAACTAAATTATATCCGGTGTTGCAAACTGATGGGCGATATTACGTGCCCGACCCCACCCCTTCCCCAACAACCCCTCTTCCCGCTGCTACTCTGATGCCAGTTACCGTAGCACCAGACCCCACCCCCGTGTTGCATTCTGATCAACACACCCCTCACATGCCTGCCCTTTCCCCGGCCTGGTCCAACCATGTTTCCGCCCCCACCCCCCACCCAGTCTGGATCTTGGGACACGACCGGTTCACATAGATACATGAACGAACATTCACCCCCCATCCTTAACAACAATGAACCTCCACCACCCACCCTCCCTCCCGCTCTCCCTTCCCCACCTACACAAGTTAAAGATGCCCCATTAATGTACATGGCGTTCAGCCCACCCCAAGCCAGTACCTTAGTTAACTCGTTACCTGACCCTGAGCGCCAACCGATGCCTTTCTATAGGAGAATCGCACAGATACAAAAAACATACTCCGCAGCCTGGAGGGATTTGATTAGTTTGTGTGAAATAAAGGCTGGAGACTCTTATTGGCCAATTTTAGAAAAAGCTTTTAATACTGACCTCCTCAGTATTGACACTGACTATCACTCTGGGGTAGAGTTTTGCTACCAACTAAAAGCGTGGGCACAAGACAAATTAGCTGATCAAGCCACGAGCATACAAGATATCAAACAGGATAAGACCGAGTTTGTAGAAAAGTACCACGTACGGCTGTCCCAAGTTTTTAGTGATTTAGGTTTCACCATCTTCAATAAAGCACACAGCCAAATGTTGTCCGCCGCCTTTGTAGACGGACTCAGGGAAACCATAAAAAGAGGCCTCCTATTATCACGACCGGAATATAGGGTCCTGCCCCTTGATACTCTTTTATTAGTGGCAAAAGGACTAGAGACGGCACAACTATGCAAAAAACCAACTCCCACACTCATGTATTCAGACACAACTACGGGATTCATAAACACCCCTAGCCCCCCAGAATACCCTGATAACTACCCCTACGTTCCTTGCCCACCCAAAGGACCACGCATAGGCCAGCGGCTGTGTTTTAATTGTCACAAACCTGGTCACTATCGCCGCCAATGCAGGGAACCTCGCAGACCCCGCGAGGAGAATTTCAACGCATACTCTCCCCCTCCCCCGCCCCCTAGTCAGGAGTACTAGGATACTGGCAAGCCTGTGTCGCCCTGCCCGGCTATGCACTTGTCGGCCCTCACAACCAAATGTGAGGGCCCCTTGTCAACTATAGTTTTACCCATAGCTGGGAAGCCAACTAAATTCCTGATAGACACAGGTGCAGCCAGAAGTGTAATCAGACAACAAGAATTACCAGACCCATCATACCTCTCCAATATAGACATCTCCTGTGTAGGTGTTGATGGTGCACCACGTTCCTGCCCTCTCTCAGTACCCTTACAAGTGGGTGCCTTCCCGGACCTCCTAGCCCATTTTGTAGTCTCCGCCACTTGCCCTCTCAACCTTCTAGGTGCAGACATACTCTCCCGTTTACAGGCTACCATTACCTTCACTCCAGACGGACAGGTCCGACTCTCTTCCCCACTATCTCTGACTGATGCCTCTGCACTCTGTGCATTGCCTTTGCTGCTACATCTGGATACACTACCTTTAATCCCCGACACCTCTGCCCCTCCCCCTGAAGTTATAGACCTAGTGCCTCCACACCTCTGGTCCACGGGCCCAGATGACATTGGGAAACAGAAAGTCCCACCTGTGCTGGTTCAATTGATGCCAGGTGCCTCCCTACCACATCGCCCCCAATACCCTCTTAAGCCAGCTCAAGTTGATGCCCTTTCCAAACAAGTAGAAACCCTACTTACGTGCTGTCAATGAGGCCACTGTTCTAGACACTCCTATTGTCCCGAACCCGCATACCCTGCTATCCGGCATCCCTCCCTCAGCACAATATTTTACAGTTATTGACCTGGCCAACGCTTTCTTCAGCGTTCCCCTGGACCCATCTTGCCGTTACCTTTTTGCCTTCACACATGAGGGTCAGCAGTACACCTGGACAGTCATGCCTCAAGGAGCACAGAATTCCCCCAGTCAATTTGCGAAGGCCATGGCCTCAATCTTGATTCCATGGCAGAAGGAGCATCCAGAGATTGTACTACTTCAATATGTGGATGACTTACTCCTATGTGCCGATTCCAAACCAGTGGCGGAATCCACCTCCTTGAGCTTATTATGTTTTCTTGCTGACCAGGGTTGCAAAGCATCTAAACAGAAACTTCAATGGTGCAGCCCAATGGTTGTTTTCCTTGGACATTGCATTTCACATGGCGCCAGACACCTAACTCGCGACAGAGTGAAAGCAATATCGGCTATCAAGCCACCCACAGCACACAAGCCCCTCCACGCATTTTTGGAACTGATTTCCTACTGCAGGGCTTGGATCCCAGAAGCCTCTCTCCTGATGCAGCCCCTTTATGACGCCCTGAAGACAGAACCTTTCTCGCTCTCTGAGGAGGCCTTGTCCTGCTTTTACTCTCTTCAACAGGCTATCTCCTCAGCACCGGCACTCGGCCTCCCGGACTGTGAGAAACCCTTCCAGTTGTTTGTGACAGAGAAACAAGGTCATGCCACTGGCGTACTTACACAACAACATGGGTCCAGACAAAGGCCTATCGGATACTACTCTTGTCAACTGGACACAGTAGCGAAAGGCAGCCCATCCTGCATGAGAGCTGTGTTTGCAGCACAGGCCCTGATTGATAAAACATGTGATATTGTTCTGGGGCATGACCTTACCATCCTGGCTCCACATGATATAGCTGCCATCATCAACCAAGTCCAACCCAAACACCATACCACGGCACGTCACCTGCGTTTACAATGTTCCATTCTGATACCCGATAACATCTCCCTGAAAAGATGCTACGTCCTCAATCCGTCTACCCTTCTACCATTTCCTGAGGGGGGAGACCCCACATGGTACGGCCTGGACATCAACCCGCTATCTCACAGCTTCACAGCATTGCTCGAGAAAATACCAAAAGAACAAGAGACTACCAGACAAACAGCACCACACTGCACAATGTGGTATGACACAACCCATGTGCCAGATCCTCAGTATGAAGAACAGTTCTTAAAGCTGGGAGAAATAAATATCATAGTGGTCAATCTGTACTATGACCAAATGGGAAACGCCGTGGCAACAGTCAAACTACCGCCCGAGACTGAGCCCTTTTACCGCCATTGGGAATCTACAATACCACACATATCCTTGACAAAACCTAACTACGGTAAATGGAAAACTCTTGGACCTCTTGTAAACTTGTGGGACACCAAGAAAGAAGAATGTCTGAAGGACAGAAACATCACAAAACACACACTAGACTGGGCAATGACCTGCCAATCCCAGGTACACAAGGGTCAAGAAATAACAGAACCCATGCCGGAGGACGAACCACCACACGATTGCATAGAGCAGATGACCCTTGAGACCACACACCTCCCCACAGTATATGATGTTCCGCTACAGAACCCAGACCTCGCCCTATATGTGGATGGATCCCGATACGTGGATACCCAAGGAAAATTCCACACTGGTTTCGCCGTCACCACTGCTGATCGAGTGCTTCAAGCATTACCACTCCCAGCACATAAGTCTGCTCAGGAGGCCGAGTTACATGCACTCACCATAGCATGTGAACTATCGGGAGGACAACGGGCCAACATATATATAGACTCTCGCTACGCTCTAGGAGTGGCCCATGACTTTGGACTAATCTGGAAAACCAGAGGATTTCTCACCACCGCTGGCACTCCCATAAAAAATAGCGAAGCCATCAGAAAGCTCATTGACACACTACTAATACCAAAGGAAGTGGCAATACTAAAAGTAAAAGCCCATGGCAAATTAAACTCAGAGGAAGCAAAAGGTAACCACCTAGCAGATCAAGCGGCCAAACAAGCTGCAGGCCAACAGGAAATGGATAGAAGGATAGACATCATGGAACATCCTACACACGCCATGATGAATCTACCTACCAATGAAAGTTTGCTAAAAAAGTTGCAAACAGATGCAGATCCCGAAGAAATTGAACAATGGAAGAAGAAAGGGGCCATACAAAAGGATGGTCTGTACCTCAACAGAGGAAGAATATGCTTACCTAGAGCATTATACCCAGCAGTCGTCCAGTGGGCACATGGAGCTTCCCACCTGTCAAAAACCTTGATGAATTCAGTAATAACCAAGTATTACGAGGCACCCGGCATCACTACCTTGACAAACAATTACTGTAAATCTTGTGTAATATGTGCCAAATGTAACCCAGGAAAGACCGAGAGTGTTCCCAGCAAACATTTGGCAAAACCACTCTACCCTTTTCAGCGTATCCAGATAGATCATATTCAAATGCCCAAGAGTGGCCGCTTTGAATATGCTTTAGTTATAGTAGACATGTTTTCAGGATGGCCAGAGGCCTACCCAGTGACTAACATGACTGCTAGAACAACAGCAAAACGACTACTGACTGAGATAGTTTGTAGGTATGGAGTCCCAGAGGTGATAGAAAGTGACCAAGGTCCAGCCTTCATGGCCACAGTGACAAAAGAAATATGGACAGCAATAGGGGTGACCCTTGCATTCCACACCCCATACCACCCCCAGAGCAGTGGGAAGGTAGAACGTATGAACGGCACTCTAAAAGCAAGGATGCTCAAAATGGCCCAAAAAACAAACCTACCATGGCCAGAGAGCCTCCCCATAGCTTTATATAGTGTAAGGTATACTCCAAGGGAAAAAAATGCCCTATCTCCATACGAAATCCTCTTTGGATCAGTGCCAAGGTTAGGGTGTTACTATCCCCAACAATTACAATTAAGTACAGATGCGTTGATGAATTATGTAATCGCATTGTCTCGACAATTAACCAAAATCCATGCACAAGTGTTTTCCTCCATTCCAGATCCTGAAGCCGACACAGGGTCTCACAGCCTGTGCCCTGGGGATTGGGTCCTGGTAAAGAAGTTCGTGCGGAAGCACTCTCTAGAACCCAGATTCGAGGGGCCATACCAGGTGTTGCTTACCACCTCGACATCTGTAAAATTGGCAGGAAAAAGCAGCTGGATACACGCCTCTCATTGCAAAAAGACACAAGCTCCGGCTGAGACAGTACAGCAGAGACCATGATCCACCTGATATATATCCTTTTTACAATAAAGTCAGCTATAACCCAACAAGTGACAATTACGAAAACAAATGATGAGGTTATATTCTGGTATAATTCTTCCAATACACACGTAGCCACTTACACCTTTGATTATTGTAGCATCGTGAAATGCCCCAATATCTACTGGCAGTGTCACTTATACATGACACATGACGCCTCAAGGTCCACCTATATCTGTGTCACAGATAGTTATTGGGGAAAGAACGGTGACTACTGGGGGGCAGTAGGATGGAACACAGGCGCAGACTGGGGATACAGACCACAGAGTGCCTTAAATAGAAAAGACCTGAATGGAAAATCCCTGATAAGTAGAATGACATTACTTAAAACTGGTAAATGCCTAACCCCCCCCCCCCCCCCCCCCCATGGAGGCCCAGGTCAGATGAAATACACCCTAACCATAGAAAATCCCAGGCCTATGGACAATGGCACATACATACTGTGCACCTGGCTAAGGGGGGGTACAAGAGGACCACAAGGTAGATTCCAACTTAAAGATATGCATAATTCAAGTGAGTGGGAGAATCTAATCTCTAAACGAACCTCTGTTCAGACCCCTGTTAATCCTCTGAGACCCCACATTCAAACCCTTGGGGACATGATGGCCATAGCAGATCCAACGTTTGAAGATACCATAGCGATAGAAACAGGATTTTCAGACACTAACATATGGTTAGAATGGATGAGATACAATGCTAATAAACACAACCAAACCAACTGCTATGTGTGGGGGGGAGCAAAGCCACACCTGGGCACCGTACCTCTCACTTTACCCCCCGATGTGGAGCTCTGCTTCTTAAGTTTGTACACCAGTACAGACACAAATCAGAGCACATGCGAAAGTTGGAAGAAGGAGTATCCTATCTTGCTGAAGGTTACTAAACTAAATGAAGGTGTCACTATATACCCAGGCAACTATACATGTCATAGAGGCAATAGAACCAATAGTATGAAAGTGGGTAACTTTACTGATGGATATTGTGGGACATACTCTGCTGTGCCATACAGTGCAGTAAGGAATCAGACACAAGCTTTGGGTGACATATATTGGTTATGTGGGGATATGAGGTTAAGGAGTAAATTGCCTATAGACTGGGATGGAGAGTGCGCCTTGGCCAAGATTATTATGCCCTTACACATAATGAGTGTGAAAAACAAGCCCAACACACCTGAAGAGAGTGCTCGAAGTAAGAGGGAAATCAAAGGAAGTTTTGATCCCCATGTATACATAGATGCCGTTGTTGTACCAAGGGGGGTCCCTAATGAGTTTACAGCCCGGGATCAGGTAGCAGCGGGCTTCGAGTCACTACTCCCCATTATTACTATTAACAAGAACGTTGATTGGATTAACTATATATATTACAACCAACAAAGATTTGTGAATTACACCAGGGATGCCCTCCAAGGGGTGGCAGAACAACTAGAAGCCACATCTCGGATGACCTTCCAAAATAGAATGGCACTAGATATGATCTTAGCTGAAAAGGGGGGGTGTAAAATGATCCCTGATACTAGCACCTGCTGCACGTTTATCCCCGACAACACAGGTTCAAACGGTAAAGTGACCCTAGCTATAGAGGAAGAGCTAAAAAAGAACTCTGGCTTTGACCACGGGTGGGATCAGTGGTTCAGTTGGTTGAGCGGTTGGAAAAAACTTGCAGCGGAAATTGGCTCCATAATAGGCATAGTCCTAATTATAATAATGATTCTGGCCTGCTGTGTTGTCCCTTATATTAGAGGATACATTCAGAAAATGACACAGGGGACATCCCCCGTCTTTTTGAATCAAGTCCCCGAACCATTTCAGGACTCAGGGCCTTACACACCACTCCGGTCATTAGTCCCTCACGATGTGACCACAAACAGCTTGCTATGATGAGGGAAAGATACACCTGACTGCCCCTCCTGTAACATATTTGGGACGACCCGCGGGCAAGCCACGGGTCCAACCCCTATGGTATGTAAAAAGAGTTCCAGACAGGAAGGGCCAGGTGTTTTAGGACAGTGGAAAGATAAAATGGTCATTTCAAGGGGGGACTGTGATGGAAGGCTGTGTAGGATCTGAAATGCCCCTTTTATATTCCTCATTTTAAATACCCAAACCAAGTACTGTGAAAATCAATGTTTTGTATACCGTGTTTAAAGATATATTTTTCTATGCTTTAAGATGACCGATGGCTATGGAATTTGCTGAGCTCAACAGAATGACGATACCTCCCCCAGAGACAAACACCCTTATCACCCTTATACCCTTGAAGAATAAGCCATGTGTCAACAAAGGAAGAAATGAGAAGACACATAGCAACTAAAAGTATCCAATGAAAAGCTTACAACACAATTCAACAAAATGTTTACAGCTTAGGTTATACAATGTATATGTGCTGAATGGGACAATTTGTGGCTATAAAAGCCACGTCCAGACTGCTGTAATACAGAAGGATTTTCCTACTGAACTTCACGTGTCAGTGTGATTATTTTCTCTCCTCATGCATGAGCTATACCTTGAACGTATTGATTAGGACTGACAATATACAACAGAGGGCAAAAGAATCAATTTCAGTACCTCCAGAGATTAGCTCCAATATTACTTGGATGAAGCAGAAAGGACAAAAATCCCAAGATTATATAAATATGAAAAAATTATACAGAAGCTAGCTTAACTAAAAAACAAAAAAGTCCTTTTGATAGAATATTGCAACTGGAAATAGTTCCACATTGAAAAAATAGATGCACTTAGTAAGAATTCTGAATGTTCTCTCACAAGTCATCGGTGGTGAATGGTAAAGTAATTTCCGTAGAGGCATCCTGGGTGTGGTAATGTGTATCTTTAAATGCCAGATGGGAGACAGCATGGAGTATGGTGGTCAGCGGGGAATTCAAAGGAGAAATAATTGGGCTGCACACTCGACAGCTATCCTCTCCTTTCAAAGGCCCTGGAGAGAATAGTCGGGGCAGTGTTATTTAAGTCATCAAAGCGTTGACGTATGGACGCCACGCGTCAGGGTCTCAACAGCTTTAAGTAAACACATACAAAGTAACGCGCGTGTGTAAATCACGCTGGTGCATGAAAACAAGTTTATATCTCCTAACAATGTGGACAGGGGGTGAGGATCAGAACAAATGGAATGAGGGTAAGGTATGTTTTTTTCCTAACTGTTAATAAAAATAACATTACTGCTAATCTCTAGAGGCCCTTAATTTTTTTGAAATGGATATGATGGACCGCACTTGAATATAATTTTGAATTTAAAGTTAAGGTTCCCCAATATACGGGGGACATTAACACAGCTACATATACAGTGTGCTATTGCTAATTGAACTGGTGATTTTTTTGTAACCCAGGCTGTTTGTATAGGAGTGTTCTTCAAAGACAAATGTCTTCTTTTATTGAGTTACATTTTTTCTACTTTTTTGACACATTGCTTTTTACGTTTGCACATTTTTTTCTATGTACTACCGCCACTGGATCACTGGGTCATTGGAATAATCTTGATGATTTTGTTGTTGTTTTTTGCTAGTGTTATGATGGTTTTTGTTTTCATCAATGTTGAATGGCAAAAAAACTTGACATTTTTCTTTTTCATATATTTATTTTATATATTTATATTTTATAGCATACATGTATATAGTTGATATTTGCAAACTGTGCTTGCACTTTGGTCACGTTGTCTTTATTGAAACAGTAATTCATGTTTGTTAATAATATTTTAAACCTTAATTTCTACATGTAAAATCAACCCCTTGACAAAATGATACATAAGATATCCCTCAATAAATAACAACAATGCAAGGGCAGATCCAGAGGAGAGCAAAAAAGGCAATTGTGCTTCCCTCCCGCCTCCTCCACCTCCCCCCCCCCCAAAAAAAAAAATGCAGAGTGTCTACTCAGACAGCATTGACTTAGGTCTTGAACCATTGCCAGCAGCAGTTTTGTTTTTGTTGCACTTTTATTCATTTCTCTCCAAGCAGGCAGTGTGACAGAACATATTTGCCTCCAGTGTCCCTGAAAACCAAAACTAAAGTCTGCCTTTTTTAATTTACCGCATATTTGGAGATTTCGGAGGTAATGGAATAGGAAGGCTGCATGAGGAGACTGCATTGGAGGGAGTAAAGGCTGACTGTGGAAATAGGCAAGCATACTGGAGGAATGACTGGGCAGGGCAGAGAGCTGAAGGTATACCTGGATAGAGAATAACTGCAGAGAGACAGGAGCTGGAGGTATGGCTGGTGAGGACAGCTATCTGGAGGTATGTTTGTGGAGGAAAGGGGTATTTGTATATATGTTACTGAGGAGAAGAGGAAGTTAAGTGATGAAATATGGTGGCAAGGGCATGTGGAAATTACATAAAATGGGAAAATGGCAGTGAGTGCAATAGGAAGAGTCACAAACTACACAGCCCTACATTTAAACACACCCCACTCAATTTCACACATACTGACACCCCTGCATTCAAATCAACTTACATCATAATCCCTAAACACACCTCTACACTTAATACACTGACATTCCTAACAAATAAACTTCTTCATTTATACTCAAACATGGACACACTGCAAATTCACACAGATACACTGCTACACTAATACACTTCTATATTCTCTGTGCAATTTATGAGTTATAATGTTGTGGGACTCGGTTTGCATTTAAGCATTAATAATATTACATTAGAATGCCCCACAGCATTAAAACACACTTCATGAGTGTATTTTTTTAAATGAGATTAAAAAATATAAATCTTCCAGTGCCCTTCCTGAGGTTTGGGTATGGATCTGTCCCTGCAATTGTTACATAGTTAGATAGTTGTGCAGGTTGATAAAAGACTAACGTTCATTAAAGGATCACTAAAGTGTCAGGAAAACAGTTTTTCCTGACACTATAGTGCCCTGAGGGTGCCCCCACCCCCAGCGTCCCCCTCCTGTG
Source organism: Pelobates fuscus (assembly GCF_036172605.1). Classification (NCBI taxonomy): domain Eukaryota; kingdom Metazoa; phylum Chordata; class Amphibia; order Anura; family Pelobatidae; genus Pelobates; species Pelobates fuscus. The sequence continues at coordinate 332,578,183 of NC_086319.1, forward strand.
GGGCTGAAGCCTCCTGTGGGGCTTTAGCAGCTTACCTTTATCCAGCGCCGGGCTCCCTCGGCGTTGGTGACCTCTCCTCACCCGCCGACATCAGCTCCCGAGCAAGAGCTGCACATGCATTAAAAATGCTCATAGGAAAGCATTTCTCAATGCTTTCCTATGGACGTTCTGTGTGCTCAAAAGGATTTTCACATTTAGCGTTGCAGAAGTGCCTCTAGCGGCTGTCAGGAAGACAGCCACAGAGACTGGATTAACCCTGCAATGTAAACATAGCAGTTTCTCTGAAACTGCTATCTTTACAGCTGAAGGGTTAAAACCTGGGGTACCTGGCACCCAGACCACTTCATTAAGCTGAAGTGGTCTGGGTGACTATAGTGGTCCTTTAACATTATCTGTAGAATCTGATTTGACAACCTTTAGGCAGAGGATTCCATGCCTTTATTGTCCAGTCTCAAGGGTGACCTCTTGTCTGTTGTATATTCTTGCTAATGAACAGGTTAGCACATAGTGGTTTGTACTGAGTCTGTATATATTTGTTTAGTATTATAAAGAAAACAAATGCAGTTCTTTCAGCCTTCCTTCACAACTAATGTTTTCAATCCCCCTTACTAAGTTTGTAGTTCGCCTCTGCACTTTTTCTAGTTCTGCAGAAACCTTCTTTATAACTGGTGCCCAAAACTGCACCTCTTATTATTTAAGGTGGGGTCCTACCATTGATTTGTGAAGAGGCTAAATTAAATTTTGATCACGTGAATCAATACACTTTTCTATACAAAGAGGCATCTTACTAGATTTTGCAATAGCAGACCGGCGTTGCATACTGTTGCCTAGTTTGTCATGTATAATTTTTCCCAATTAATAAATAACGTTTACCTAGGAAATTTGGGTGAGACATATAATGGCCATTTGAAAACTAAATTAGGTAAGTGAAAATTGTTTTAGTCACCTGAGCCTTTAGGAAAATTAGTGAAATATAGTTTTAACTGGTCTTAAACCTATTCTTTATACTACTTGATCTCCTCTGATGAATATCAAGTGAACGTAAATCACCAGAGGTCTGTTCTAGCGAAAGAGAACACTCTGTAACTTGATTAAAGAACTTATACTACCTTGGGAAGACTTGTCATTTGTTTCATTTTTACCTAGTGGACATACAGTTATGTTCACTGGTGACTTTAATCAATATGGCTTTGAAAATACTGTCAAAAGTAATGCTGTGTTGCATCAGATGCCACACTGAAAGTATAAGAAGTGAAATGTCAAATGTAATCACCAGACACGAGGTGATCAGTTTGGTAAATGTCACTTAGCAATATAACAGGTGCAAATCACAGAAATGTTATTACCTTCAACAAAGTGCGCAAGGTTTTTCCACTCACAAGATAAAAAAGCAATGCCCCCACATAGGAAACAATTGTCCTTTAACACAAAACCTTTACTATGAAATTATCAAATCAAAGATGTCTGAAATCAGATTTTACTTGCTATTATTTCTTTTCCAGAAATGATAAAATAATTGCAGAGTAGTACAATAACACATCAAATTCTATTTTGTACTGAACTTTTGAGCGCCTCTGGAAATGTCTTTACAAATTTGGACAATATGGCAAATTAACAGAAAAAAACCCAAAAAAGGAAACAATTTGTATATATCACCAAAAGTGAATGATCAAATGGTACAACCTGTAAATGAATGATGCAATACAATATATGGATGTATATCTGGGGAAAAAAGAACAATATAGTGCAGTATAATCAGCACAGGGGTGGACGGAGGGGGTGGTGGAAAACTCACTAGATGGATGAAAAATCAGGCATATCTCTCTCTTAAATAGGGTAAACGAGTTGAAGGTGAAATTTATTCACATAAGTATCTTGATAGAGGGTATCTTCTAATATCACTCGATTAAAAAAAAGATAATAAAGAAAAAATATTTTTTTTTTGCAAATTGTATAAATGTAATACACTTATTTAATACAAATGTACTTATAAAATGTAAAATTTCAATGTGTATGTATTTTTTCAGTACACATGGTGTATGAATAGATCTGTGCTTACATTGCATAATGTTTATGAACCATGTGGGATGTGTATAGGATATTTTCATAGGAAGAGTCATTAAAATTTGTATTAAGCTTACTACTTTCGTATTATGATACTTTACCTTATTGGATCTTAGTTAGGGGTTCCGAGCCCAGTCCTCAAGTACCTCCTATTAGTCCAGGATTTAGGGATTGCCCTGTTGTATCTAAAGTGTTTTTTTTTTTCTTTTCTAAAAACACAGACACAGCTGGGTAATCCCTAAATCTTGGACTGTAAGGGGTACTTGAGGACTGGGTTGTAAACTAGTGATCTAAGTAATAACTCTGGTTCTATTTATGTACTCATAATCAATCTGTTTCTTTTTCTGACAACTATCACTAACTTAACTCAAACATACATGCACACAATATTGGGAATTCTCATTATAAGAGTTATAGGGTTAAGCAGTGAAGTTATTAAAATCCACAACTCAGGTAAAGTCTTTAAGGAACAGAACACTTAGCAAATGACACAGTATTTTAAAATATGTAAAACAAGTACAAAGCAAACCCTTTTAATATGTTAAAAGTGAATAGAAAATGTAAGCACATAGTTGGCTCTATTACAAATTGAAATTATTTTCTGGTTTATTAATTATTAAATGTATGATCTTCTAGAATGATGAAAATACAATAGTTTAATATGTTTTAAACTATATGTTTAGAAAAGTATATAAAGCACATTTAATGAACTGAAGATTTATGGATCTTACAGAGTTTCAAAGCATGAACGGTTCACAAATCTCTAACCTCCATTTCCAAGATAGTATTTAAGAAATCATATGATCATTATACATATTATTAGTCTTGAGAACGTAAAAGAAAGAACAAACCAATTACAATATTATAAAATTTAAAAATGGGTCAGTATATTTCAGTATATGCATACATTTGTTTCAAAGTATGTTAGAAGCTTATGAAAGCCAGAGCACCCTACTGGGGTCCACTCATTAAACATTGATGTGTACTGACAGCTGACTTAGACTATGAAAGCTAATATGGAGATTTTAATCATGTCAGCTATTTTAGCTGATATTCAACAAGCGTATTATCACTTTATGAGGTGACAGATTGCTTTTGAAATGATGGGGGTTTATCAGTTTTAACTGAAATATGAAAGACTTTATAGTACAATTTATTTTTTCACTTTAATTTTTTTTATGTAAAATCTAGGGTACTCATAAAAGTTAAAAAAAAAAATCAGTGCTTTTGCAAACCTTTTTAGCAAGTGATTCAAAAAGCCAATGTCTGCCTTCTGAATAAAAAAAAAAAATGAGGCTGTGTTTCAGGCATACTAAGAGATAATGCTGGTGACACAGTTATCCCAGTTAGCATAGTGAAACATCTATCTATCTATCTATCTATCTATCTATCTATCTATCTATCTATCTACCTATCTGTCTATCTATCTGTCTTTTTACCCTACATTTATCGATTTGCATAACAGAAACAGAGCAAGCCCTGTTTCTATGCTCTAGGAATCTGCAAAGGTTTAAGAAATTAAGCCAAATCATAAAGAAAAATAAAATTTAGAAATATATTTAAATGATAGGAATAGGACTAAACTTTCCTATTTCTAGTTTCTAGTTTGAAATGAGTCCACTTAAATGTGACTGGCTAGTGCTGTCCAGTTTTGGGAGATATCTCAAATCTACAAATAGACTGCCTAAAAAAAAGCTTGCCACTCATGTGCATTAGATCATAGGCGTGCGCACGGGGTGTGCCGGGTGTGCCTGGGCACACCCTAATCACACCTCCGTGCTGCACTACCTCTGGGCAGACTGACATGTCGGGTCCTCGGTCTATGACCGAGGACCCGACACAGGAGGGGGCCCGGCGGCATTGTGGGTGAGAGGCCCCTCCAGTCCGTCTGCCCAGATGGAGATCCGGCCTCAGTCTGCAGCTCCGCCGGGAGTGAGCTGCAGACTGAGGTGTCTCGCGATCTCCAGCCTGTCAGAGCGTTGCCGCAGCAACGCTCTGCCTGGAGATCGCGAGACTCACCATGTGGTCTGCAGCTCACTCCCGGCGGAGCTGCAGACTGAAGAGAGAGGACGCCCACTGGACCACCAGGGCAGGTATTTAACCCCCCCTCTGTCCCCTGTCACTCACTGCCCCCCCACCCTGCCTCTGCCCCCATACCCCTCCTAACCCCTGTCACTACCCCCCCAACCCCTGTCACTACCCCCCTAACCCCTGTCACTACCCCCCTAACCCCTGTCACTACCCCCCTAACCCCTGTCACTACCCCTCTAACCCCTGTCACTACCCCTCTACCCCTCTAACCCCTGTCACTACCCCTCTACCCCCTAACCCCTGTCACTACCCCCCTAACCCCTGTCACTACCCCACTAACCCCTGTCACTACCCCTCTACCCCCTAACCCCTGTCACTACCCCTCTAACCCCTGTCACTACCCCCCTAACCCCTGTCACTACCCCCCTAACCCCTGTCACTACCCCTCTACCCCCCTAACCCCTGTCACTACCCCTCTAACCCCTGTCACTACCCCTCTAACCCCTGTCACTACCCCTCTAACCCCTGTCACTACCCCTCTACCCCCCTAACCCCTGTCACTACCCCTCTAACCCCTGTCACAACCCCCCTAACCCCTGTCACGACCCCTCTAACTCCTGTCACTACCCCCCAACCCCTGTCACTACCCCTCAAACCCCTGTCACTACCCCTCTACCCCCTAACCCCTGTCACTACCCCCCTAACCCCTGTCACTACCCCTCTACCCCCTAACCCCTGTCACTACCCCTCTAGCCCCTGTCACTACCCCTCTACCCCCCTAACCCCTGTCACTACCCCCCTATCCCCTGTCACTACCCCTCTACCCCCCTAACCCCTGTCACTACCCCTCTAACCCCTGTCACTACCCCTCTAACCCCTGTCACTACCCCTCTACCCCCTAACCCCTGTCACTACCCCTCTAACCCCTGTCACAACCCCCCTAACCCCTGTCACGACCCCCCTAACCCCTGTCACGACCCCTCTAACCCCTGTCACTACCCCTCTAACCACTGTCACGACCCCTCTAACCCCTGTCAGGACCCCCCTAACCCCTGTCACGACCCCCCTAACCCCTGTCACGACCCCCCTAACCCCTGTCACGACCCCCCTAACCCCTGTCACGACCCCCCTAACCCTGTCACTACCCCTCTAACCCCTGTCACTACCCCTCTACCCCCCTAACCCCTCTCACTGCCCCTCTACCACCCCAACCCATGCCACTGCCTCTCCACTCCCCCCCACCCCCTGTCACTGCCCCTCTACCCCCTAACTCCTGTCACTACCCCCAACCCCTGTCACTACCCCTCTAACCCCTGTCACTACCCCTCTACCCCCCAACCCCTGTCACTACCCCTCTACCCCCTAACTCCTGTTACTACCCCTCTACCCCCTAACCCCTGTCACTAACCGTCTACCCCCGCTACCTCCTGTCACTGCCCCTCCACCCCCCACCTCCTGTCCCTCTACCCCCCCAACCCCTGTCGCTGCCCCTCCACCCTCCTAACCCCTGTCGCCCACACAGTGCACCCCTCACAATCATACACACTGTACCCCACACACACTGAATCCCTCACAATTACACAAACTGTACCCCTTACAATCACACACACTGTACCGCTCACAATCACACACACTGCACCTACGTATATTTGTATTTGTATATATATATATGTTTGTATGTATGTTTATATATGTTTATATATATATGTATGTATATGTATGTGTGTGTATGTGTATATAAAAATACATATACACGCGGCGTGTGTGTTTGTGCTTTAGGGTGCACACCCTAATGCAACAGGCTGCGCACGCCTATGCATTTTTAACACTCAAACAAATATAAATGCTAACTTTGGCCGGTGTTTGTGACTAAGTGGCTACTAAAAACGACTGGACACACCCCATATTGAATAAACTAGGTTGACTTCTTTAAAAAAAACATGTGAGGTGTGATTCAGAGATTTATGACAGATAACAGTGTTAAAATGTCACTCTTGATAAATTTTAATAATATATATTTTGAAACCGCAATGTCCTACTTGTACTACTTGCCCTAAAACTTGCAAAAAAAAAAGCTAAGAACATGTTAACATTGGGTATTTCTAAACTCAGGACCAAATTTAGAAACTATTTATCATGGGTTTTTTTTTTTGGCAGTTGTAGATGAGTAACAGATTTTGGGTGTGAAAGTTAGAGAAATTGTGATTTTTTTTACATTTGTTTCATCATATTTTTTGAAAAAATTATAGTAAATTATATGATATGATGAAAATAATGGCATCTTTAGAAAGAACATTTAATAGCGAGAAAAAAAACGGTATATAATATGTGTGGGTACAGTAAATAAGTAAGAGGAAAATTACAGGTAAACACAAACACCGCAGAAATGTAAAAAGAGCCCTGGTCAAAAATTACACTTTTTAAATAACCCTGCCAGTGATAGAGCATCATAAGCTGTTAAATAGACATGCATACCTGAAAAAAAAACAGGTATTTTTTCATATTAAACTGCTTCTTCTTCTTAAGCTTTCCACACCCACTCAGGGGCGAATCCTGAACCTAATCTCAGGAGGGGCACTGGTAGATTATTTAAAGAACAATCCAGGCACAATAACCACTACAGCTCTCTGTGGTGGTTAAGGTGCCAGGAGTGCCATGGTGCACTCCCAGGGAATAGGAACAGTAGTAGGGAAGTAGTAGGGGCCGTAGTGTTTGTGTAAGGGGCAAAGTATGTGTGTGTGTGTGTGTGTGTGTGTGTATAGGGGTGCATTGTGTGTGTGAAAGGTGCAGTATGTGTGAGGGAAGAACTATGTGTATGTGGGCAGGAAGGGTGTAGTGTGTGTGTATGGGTGGCAGTGTATGGGGGTGCAGTGTGTGTATTGGGGCTTTGTGTGTGTGAGGGGTGCAGTGTGTGTGTGTATTCGGGTGCAGTGTGTATGTATTCAGGTGCAGTGTGTGTGTGTGTATGTATTTAGGGAGGGATGGGTGTGTGTGAGGGGTGCAGTGTGTGTGTATTTGGGGGCAGCGTGTGTGTGTGTATTGGGGTGCAGTGTGTGTATATAGGGGAGCAGTGTGTGTGTGTGACACTGTGCTGGGAGGAACTTTCTGGGTCACAGAGAGCAGTGCAGGGGAGAGACAGGAAGAGGAAGACTCTGCACAGAGGCATTCAGGCAGCTGCTTGTAAGTGTGGTTCAGTCTGTGTGTGTGTATGTATGTCACTCATGTTGAGAAAGCATCAGGGGGCGTCCATGGTAACTCTTACCTTTTTGTGGGTGGCAATGGTCTTCCTCACGTCTGGCAGCAGCAGGTATCACAACTTCTTAAGGATGTTAGTCTGTGTGTGTGAGTGGGTTAGACTGTGTTTGTGTGTGTGTGAGGGGTCAGTCTGTGTGTGTGAGGAGATCAGTCTGTGTGGAGGGATCAGTCTGTGTGTGGAGGGATCAGTCTATGTGTGTATAGATCAGTGTGTGTGTGTGTATGGGTCAGTCTGTGTGTGAGGGCGAGTCAGTCTGTGTGTGTGAGGAGATCAGTCTGTGTGTGTGTGTGAGGGGTCAGTCTGTGTGTGTGAGGAGATCAGTCTGTGTGTGTATGGGTCAATCTGTGTGTGGAGGCATCCGTCTGTGTATGTTTTGGTCAGTCTGTGTGTGTGTGTATGGGTCAGTCTGTGTGTGTGGGGGGGATGTCAGTCTGTGGTTGGGGGCGCAGTCTGATCCTGATGAAAGTCCTTATGTGGGACTGAAACGTTGATCCTGATTTTAACTACTATGGAATAAAAGTAAATTTTTATTGAAAGACCGAGAGGGCAGCTGTCTACATATAGATTATATATAGATATATGTACACACACACATACACATTTTATAACTGCCCCCCCTACTTTTGTCCCTGGCCCCTCATGTGTCCCAACCAAAATATAAATTCTGGAGACGCCACTGCGTGCTCATCCTGACAGGTGAGAAGAGAGGGAAACCGAACAGTGTGTTTGAAGCCCTCTTTAGTGTGCTGGACTGAAACTGAAATGGGTGGGTAAGAGGTGCCTTTGGAGGGGGAGGTTAAGAAAAAGTCAACTAGCTGACACGTATGTCCAACAATGCAACCTGACAAAGTTTATATTAAGTTTATAAATGTTTATTACATATTTTTTTCCCTGAGGTCCCTGAGGAAGTCCTTTTTGTATAAGGACGAAACGCGTAGGACCAGCATCTCTTTCTTATCTGTTTTTACTAGTGAATAAATTGCCTTTAAAGTATTCCTTTGGTTGCTGTCTGTGAGTTCTCGTGCTGACCTGGATACCCTATCGGCTATCACTTGAGGAGGGAATTTTAAAGGGACATACCCCCCATTTCCATCCAGGGGAGGCACCTATAATACGCTTTATTTTTCTGGAATATGTGAGTGCATTCTGATCACTGGCAATTTTCACTACAGTTTATTAGCAATATTTGCACTATGTTTTGTCCTCTATCATAGGTACACTAGCAATATCCCAAAATATCCCATCAACTAAACATATCCCACCCCTTGACAGGTGCCATTGTAACAATATAATCAATGTTAATCCATCACCTTTCAGTGGTTTTAATTTTGTGGCTGATCAGTGTATTTTGTGGCTGATCAGTGTATTATAAATAATACTGATTATTTGCAAAACGTAAAGTAAATCTATATAAACACTAATTTAGCAAAAAGGAACCTAGAGAGGGAAAAAGATGACATCTGTATTTAAGCTCTTTACCCTACATATGACAAAGATAAATTTTTAGTATACAATTCTACACTGAGTGAAACAAGTAATCTCTTTATTTATTTGAAAGGCAACATATAATATACAGTAATTGTTTTTGCTGAATTTGTCTATTATGTTGGAACCGTTTCCTTAACTTTTGTCTGGCAAATTGTCTGTTGAGACCTTTTAATAGAAATTCTTGTTCGCTGTAATGATATTTGTTTCTAGACTGATTGCTGTGGCCTTTCCTGCTGTTGAACTCAATTAATGAGCCATGCATAACTCCAAATGCCAATTGGTTGGTATATCTATAGTTTTTGTAAAGCTTCAAAGAATGATACTAAACTAGAAAACAAGTACAATAGTACAGTCATACACAATAGGTCATGACATATGGTACAGAAACATATTTTTATTTTCTTGGGTAGAAAGAAATTGGAAATTTCCGGTAGCAGTAGGCACACGCTACTGATTACTGGATTCATTTGTGGAGCAGTAATTGCTTAGAACTTTTAGTTTACAGTTCAATATAATTATTTTATATTTATTTGATGCAAGATTACAGTTACATCAACTAGAATTAGAATGATTCCATTAAAAATAACTAAACTAAGCAACTACAACACATGGGTTATTAGAATGTTTTTTTAACCCCTTAAGGACACATGACATGTCTGACATGTCATGATTCCCTTTTATTCCAAAATTGTGGTCCTTAAGGGGTTAAAGTAATGTTTTGCAAGCAATGATTCAGTATTCATTAACTATACCACTTTCCTAATTTTTGTCTCTAACAGTTTTTTTTGTTTTTGTATTATTATTCTTCCCTTGCAGTCAGCTCAGTGTATATTGGTTGCTTCCATCCATCTTCCCTAATGTGGTCCAAATTCCACCCTCCCCCCTCCACCATTGCTGCCAACACTCTGACCCTCCTTCCTCTGCTCTGTTCTAACTTGGGGGTGGAAGGTAGAAAGGCATTTGCAGCAATATGAGCTGAACTTGCTGCTTGTTAATGCGAACATCATGCCCATGCCTTGTGTAGAATTCACTGCTTCAAGTAGAAAAGCATTGGATTAAATTATTCTCTATCACAATAAGCTGATTGGTGCATTCCCATTGCTCACCATGCCCTTACCCAAGGTCCTACAATGCTTCTTTATGAAAAAACATTTAAATGGACTTTGGAGAAGGTGAGGCAGCCTGACAATGGGGAAGTTGAGGAAAGGATTGCGTAGACCTTGGCCCACATTGGATTCAAAGAAAAAAAAAATTGAAAGAAGAGCAGAAGGGTAGATGATGAGAGAATTGGTTTCGCTAGGGGTCGGACTATTGCCTCATTTCCGATATGTTCATTTTCATTGCTATTAGGACATGCCATCCCAGTTGTTGGCATGGACCCCTGACCGTTTCTGGAAAAGGTCCAGGAGGAACACCTCCGGCAGATGGGGCAGATTTATTGCTTTAAACTTAATACTGAGTTTGCTGACATTCCTCCAAAACTCCCCAGACTGGGACATGACCAGAATTTATGGTGGAGTGAGCCCTTGTTTTACCCAAATCTCCAGCAAAAAGCTGAGATACTGAGAAACAAATGTGATTTAATGTGATGTGATAGCCTATGCAGGGTGAGGTACCTAATGAGTAATTTCATTTGAGATTCTTAGTGCTTAATACACTTTTCTGCTTTATTGAATCTTGAGGCTTCTTTTTGTCATTCCTTCATGGGAAAGTACTTTGGAAGTGCTCCTACCACTTAGCCATATTAGAGTTTCTCCAGATAATTCTACGCAGACAAACTTTGATAACATATAGACAAAGATTTCCCACCCACTTTACTTCCTAGACACAGCTTCTCAAACTAGGATAACACATCTTCTTTTATCAAACAATAGGGGGATAGATACAGCGCTAACTCTGGTGGGCAGCAACATTGAAACTTCGGTACACTAACAACCCAAAAATACAATACAAGTAAAAAGAAAAAGAGAAACAGGTTGCACCAAATACCATGAGGGTAGTACTTGATAATAAGTTGCAAAATTAACATCACATCTAATACAAATACCAAAAGTCCCAAAGTCTATTGAGGTTGAGCAGCAGGGGGTCTTTGTAAGGTAAGTAAATTAGGCTAGTAATATTTTACTAACTCCAACTCAAATCAGTTCCATAAATAAAAAAATAGGAAAAACAAGATAGTATAATATTTTATGCGTCAAAGAAGAATATGAGAGATGATTGAAAATTCACCCACAAAAATTGAGCTTTCTATGAGCTTTCTATCTTAGTATTTGACAATACAATCCTTGTCATGAGGTATGGAGGGGATGATCGATCACGACTTTGTAGTACTCAGAGGGTGCGCATCTCACATGGAATATATAAATGTTGAGACAAAAAGAGCCAATAGTACAATCCAGTAACAGGATCTTAAAATATTCAATAAAATGCAGTAAAATACAATACAAGTAAAGAGCTTCAAATCCAGCTCTTAGTAAAGGTATGAAGAGGTATAATACCCACTCGCGAATGTTTCTTGGCTGTGAGTATTCTTTCAAATTCAACAATAGGCATATAATAAAAACAGAAACAGAAAATAGTGCTCTCTGTATCTAAGAATATTTCTTTGTAAGTAGGAGTGAAATGTACCGTATATACTCGAGTATAAGCCGACCTGAATATAAGCCGAGGCCCCTAATTTTATCCCAAAAAACTGGGAAAACTTATTGACTCGAGTATAAGACTAGGGTGGGAAATGCAGCAGCTACTGGTAAATTTCTAAATAAAATTAGATCCTAAAAAAAATATATTAATTGAATATTTATTTACAGTGTGTGTATAATGAATGCAGTGTGTGCGTATGTGTGTGTGTATGAGTGCAGCGTGTGTGTATGAGTGCAGCGTGTGTGTATGAGTGCAGTGTGTGTATGAGTGCAGTGTGTGTGTGCATGAATGCAGTGTGTGTGTGTATGAATGCAGTGTGTGAATGCAGTGTGTGCAGGGCCGGTGCAAAGATATTTGCCGCCGTAGGCAAAAAATTTTTTGCCGCCCCCTCCCCCCCCCCATATGTCCTGACTTCCCCTCCTCCTCCCTCAGTGGTCCTTACCTCCCCACTCCCGTGTTCCTTCACCCCCCCCCAGTGGTCCTGACTCACCCCTCCCCTAGTGGTCCTTACCCTCCCCTCCCCTAGTGGTCCTTATCCCACCCCCTCCCTCTCATAGTGGTCCTTATCCCCCTTCTCCCTCCCATAGTGGTCCATATACCCCCCCTCCCTCCCATAGTGGTCCTTATACCCCCCCTCCCTCCCATAGTGGTCCTTATCCCACCCCCTCCCATAGTGGTCCTTATACCCCCCTCCCATAGTGGTCCTTATACCCCCCCTCCCTCCAATAGTGGTCCTTATCCCCCCCTCCCTCCCATAGTGGTCCTTATACCCCCTCCCTCCCATAGTGGTCCTTATCCCCCCCCTCCCTCCCATAGTGGTCCTTATCCCCCCCCTCCCTCCCATAGTGGTCCTTATACCCCCCCTCCCTCCCATAGCGGTCCTTATACCCCCCTCCCTCCCATAGTGGTCCTTAACCCACCCCCTCCCTCCCATAGTGGTCCTTATACCCCCCCCTCCCATAGTGGTCCTTATACCCCTTTTTTTGTTATTATTATTTTTTTTTATTATTATTATTTCTTATTTGATTTATATATTTTTTTTCGTCCCCCCTCCCTGCTTGATATATGGCAGGGAGGGGGGCTCTCCTTCCCTGGTGGTCCAGTGGCAGTTCCGTGGGGGGGAGAGGGGGGCTGGCAGAGCTGTACTTACCTGTTCTGCAGCTCCTGTCAGCTCTTTCCTCCTATGCGCCGTCCGTTCTGCTCTTCTGTCAGCTTACACTGTAAGTCTTGCGAGAGCCGCGGCTCTCGCGAGATTTACACTGGGAGCTGACCGAGGTGCTGACCGGACGGCGCAGAGGAGGAGAGAGCTGACAGGAGCTGCAGAACAGGTAAGTACAGCTCTGCCAGCCCCCCTCTCCCCCCAGTCTGTATTATGGCAATGCAAATTGCCATAATACAGACCTTGACTCGAGTATAAGCCGAGTTGGGGTTTTTCAGCCCAAAAAATGGGCTGAAAAACTCGGCTTATACTCGAGTATATACGGTACTTACATTTAGTGGAGCACACATATGCTCATTGGAAACAGCATAAGTGCTACAATCCCAACCTGGGATATGTAAGGACAAATAGGAAAAAGTGTAACTGTATCAGTTGGAGACTTTCAGATGATAAGTAAAAACAGGACCAAATAATATAAATTCGAATGGTAAAATTTAATTTTCAATTAAATTTAGGTCACTAAAGCTAGAATTATCCCTAATTTCACGGCAAGACAGGAGGCTTCATATTTGCTGTTTTAACACCTTGAGACCATAGAGAAAGAAACATGAGAAGAAAGTTAATGCAGGGAAAGCACTAATTACTCAGTCAGGATTGCACAAAATCAAATACCAGCGCGTCCCAAAAATTAGTATATCTAGGTTTAGTGCATCTTGCAAGTCGAATTCCATGCAGAAGTTGACATATAGGAGGATGTTTACCAACTGACAAGTTGTCAATAGGAATGTGTGCATCACAAAGTCTGAGCAAAAACATTTTAACTTGAAAAACAGTCATTAATGAAGCATAAAAGATCAGTATCCCTTCCCACACACCAGCTAACCAGACTTTCCAAGCCACAACATGGGATTGTCTGGTGCCAGGTACCCAGAAACCCCCAAGCTAAATTCAAAAGTTCTGAGACATTCCAGGATCCTCTAAAAGGGTCATTCTACGATACACAGATGACCCTGAAGGTTGTGGGTGTGACAATTCCTGAAAGGGTCTCTGAGAAGACACAGACAGGTCTAGGAAGGTTGGAAACCACTGTTATAGGATCATCTGTTTTCTTTGAGTTTTGATGTGGCAAAGCAACTGTTGAATGATGGTGAACGCAGGGAAGGCATACGCCCCCTCTGTTGGCCATGTTTGGAAGAAAGCATCGACAGCAGTACTGAGTGGATCTGGAGCTGAATAACATGTCTGTCTCGTGATTCAAATGGGAAAGCAGAAGTGTCCAACCTGAAAGGACTCCAGGGCAGCTGTAAGCGGCGGATGGTATATAAATGTCCAACTTGTGAGGACTCCTGGGCAACTGTAAGCAGTGGAGGGACTCAAGGGTATAGTTACCAATTGCTTGTGTCTCTCCAGTGATAGGAGAACCAGTCCCTGAACCAGGTAGGTACTCCACTCATAGAGAGAGATTCCTGTGCAAACAAAATTGATAGAGGTCGTTCATCAGATCAGAGAGCAGTTGGAATGCAATCCACCAAGGCAATTTACATAGCACATGGCTGAAATGTTTTCTATCCGCAGGACCATGAAACATTTGTAGGCATCCTTGTTGAAACTGAATATTGCGAAGAAGCCAGTAATAAATTCTAGGCAGTTGATGTGTAAGGCTTGTTGGAGGGAAACCATATCTCGCCTGTGGTAGGTTCCTTGTAAGTTGCCCCCCAACCCAGGTGACTGGCATCTGATTCTAGAATAAAGTCTGGTTGGGATCCAAAGATTGCCTGCTATTACATGTTGTGTCGCCACCAATGCAGTTCCAGATGCACCTCGTCCATTAGGAAGATAAGTTGATCATAGGAATCAGACTGATGGAGACAATATCATTGAGATAAAGGATACTACATTCTCCTGGTCCCCAGGGTGCAACCAGATCTAAGGTTGGCAAAACCTCACTTTTCAGACATGAGAATTTAAAGATGGACCAGGCACTCAAGGTGAAACCAAAAACATTTGAAGATTTTTTGGAGCATGGATAAGCAACGTTTTACATCAGATTTTACAAACTCGTGTATCTCAGTTTTATAAATATTTTCTTTTTTTTAGATTTGTAAGAGGCATATTGCTTGAAACGTGATATAGTTTACTAGATAAGTACTCAAGTGGCAGTATCTCAGATTAAACAGTGGGTTTTTGTCCTGCCAGGGTCAATCCAACATTCCACTGAACTTGTGAGGTTGATAAAATAAAAGCCTTTCAAACTGGTAATAGTAGCAGCAATCGTTCAAGATGCCCATGGAAGCAAAATGTATCTCTTTATGTTAAATGTAAATTCATTCAATGTAAATATTTATAAAAGTTATTCTGTTCATAATATATTAATAATATAATTAAAATAGCTGAAATTAAAACTTTAAATAACGTGTACAAACTGATATGTTAATTCTGATTTAATAATAAATCCCACCTCTGAAAAGTATTGCATTTTTAATCAATTTATAAAGAAAGTTTTACTTAAATTGATTGAGTAGCTGTACCTTGCCAGTATTTGAAATGTTGCCAAATTCACACTGATTAAAGATCTGCCTCATTTCTATATTTTCCTTTGACAGCATTGGGACATTAAATGAACTGTCATTACTGAGCCTGCTCATGGATCATTAGAATTTGGCTTAATCTCAGCCCGCACACTAGTGAGATGCACTGTGCATCTGGAAGTGTATATCTTTTCATAAGTT
The DNA here is from genome assembly GCF_036172605.1 of Pelobates fuscus. Lineage (NCBI taxonomy): Eukaryota > Metazoa > Chordata > Amphibia > Anura > Pelobatidae > Pelobates > Pelobates fuscus. Next base: position 332,593,553 of record NC_086319.1, read on the forward strand.
GCTACATAAGTTCTTTGCTTTCAGATTCTAGATTTTTTTTTATGGTTATAGAGAAATTGCACCATAAATTTTGTTAGACAGTTTTTGAAATGTAACCCCACTTACTCCAAATGGTCCTTTGAGTAGTTAAAATATACAGAAAGAAGCAGTATTATCAATTAAAATATGAACTGTCATATGAAAATAAAAGTTAATTTATAATTTTAGCCCAACATAGCAAAACTGAAATAATTGATGATGACATTTTTTTTTTATTTTTTTTTAACTATAAATATAGAGTTCAGGTGCACCAAGAAGAAATTTACAAATTAAAAATTAATTACTGTTTAATCCAAGTTTTTGTTAAAAAAAAAAAAAAACACAATTAGATACTTCTCTTATGACCCATACATACGTGAAATTGCAAAAATAGATATCAAGCAAAGATGCAATATACAGCTGGTTAAATAACCTGGCTGCAAGATATCTATAAAAAAGTAACCACTGAATGGCAACTCAGTAATACAATGTAAACAACAGTCCTACCAGACAGACAGGTTAAAAAAAATTGTAGCAAAAATAACATTAAAATAACAGAATGGTAATATAGTGCAGTGTCTTATTGGATCAAACTGTAAACCCCAAATGAGATATAATAAGGGCGATACAAAAATCCAAAAAAGGTAGGATGTACACCCTGTTCCAAATTATTATGCAAATTATATTTTTCTCATTTACCTAAATAATTGATGTAAATAACAGTCAGCATAATTCTCGTGTTATCAACTATTAAGAGTACAATTCAAATTTTATTGAACAAACCTCCTAATGATAACAGTATTTTTTTTAAACATAAAAAACTTACAATGCACTGTTCCAAATTATGATGCACAGTAAGGTTTAAAACACTTTATAGGTTGTAAAGAACTGAAAATTGATATTTGTTGTGTTTGCAGCATATTTACTGAAATCAAAAGCTATTTCAATCAAACTTATAACAACATTTTAACTTTTTAAACACTTTACATTTTAACATAGGGCCCCTTATTTGATAGCAGCTTCACAAGTCTTGCATCCATTGAACTTGTGAGTTTTTGTACAGTTTCTGCTTGAATTTGTTTGTAGAGATGTCGCGAACATAATATTTTCTGTTCGCAAATGTTCGCTAACGGGCGATCCGGGCGAACCGCCATAGACTTCAATAGGCAGGCGAATTTTTAATTTTCTGGCCACAATAGTGATGGAAAAGTTGTTTCAAGGGGACTAACAACTGGACTGTGGCATGCCGGAGGGGGATCCATGGCAAAACTCCCATGGAAAATGACATAGTTGATGCAGAGTCTGGTTTTAATTCATAAAGGGCATAAATCACCCAACATTCCTAAATAGTTTGGAATAACGTGCTTTAAAACATCAGGCATGATGTTGTATCGATCAGGTAGTGTAAGGGTTACGCCCGCTTCACAGTGACAGACCAAACTCCCCATTTAACGCACCGCAAACAACCGCAAACAGTCCATTTGCACAACAGCAAACTCCCCATTTGCACAAGGTTGGATACCAAGCTAGCCATGTCCCGTTCCTTGTCCTCACTGATGTCATTGAAGGTCTCTTCCTCCACCCAGCCTCGTAAAACACCAAGGGTCCCCGAAAGGTGACAACAAGACCCCTGGGATGCCTGCTGTGTTTGGTCCTCCACCTCCTCAAAGCCACCTTCCTCCTCTGACTCCTCTTCTTCAGACTCCTCTCTCTGCGTTGCCTCTCTCTGCGTTATTATAAGGTGTGTTAAGTAGTACTATTCCTATCCGTTTAATCCCTGTTACGTCCCCTTTCAGGGGATGTGTATATGGCATCAATTTTAGGAACCGGGAGATGGAAAAAGATGCTTGGTCGTTCCTCCTACTTCAAATTTGGGGCACTGCGCGTGTAATCTAATGTGCCACCAGATAAGAATAGTAGTTCTTAACACACCACTCCTATCTGGTGGCACATTAGATCACACGCGCAGTGCCCCAAATTTGAAGTAGGAGGACCAACCAAGCATCTTTTTCCATCTCCCGGTTCCTAAAATCGATGCCATATACACATCCCCTGATAGGGGACGTAACAGGGATTAAACTGATAAGAATAGTACTACTTAACACACAACTCCTATCAGTTTAATCTGATATCTGGATATCTGAAAAGTGCGCCATGGCCGTGTCGGAACGACTGAAATGGCCACACACCTTCCTGGGCTGCTTCAGGATGTCCTGTAAGCCTGGGTACTGATGCACAAAGCGTTGTACAATCAGATTACACACATGTGCCATGCACGGCACATGTGTCAACTTGCCCAAATTCAATGCCGCCAACAAATTTCTTCCGTTGTCACAAATCACTTTGCTGATCTCCAGTTGGTGCGGAGTCAGCCACTGATCCACCTATGTGTTCAGGGCGGACAGGAGTGCTGGTCCAGTGTGACTCTCTGCTTTCAAGCAAGTCAAACCCAAGACGGCATGACACTGCCGTATCCGGGATGTGGAATAGTACCTGGGGAGCTGATGTGGAGCAAGACGCAGCAGCAGAAGAGGACTCAGCCGAGGAGGTTATGGAAGAGGATGGAGTAGGAGGAGTAGAGGAGGTGGCAGCAGGCCTGCCTGCAAGTCATGGCGGTGTCACCAACTCCTCTGCAGAGCCACGCATTCCATGCTTGGCAGCCGTCAGCAGGTTTACCCAATGCTTTGCAGACCAGGTATCAGTGGTCAGATGGACCCTTGCCCCAACACTGTGTGCCAGACATGCCATTATTTCCTTTTGCACAATCGAGTACAGGTTGGGGATTGCCTTTTGTGCAAAGAAATTTCGGACGGGTTCCTTCCACTGCGGTGTCCCAATAGCTACAAATTTTTGGAACGCCTCAGACTCCACCAGCTTGTATGGTAAAAGTTGACGGGCTAAAAGATGACGGGCAAGGAGGTGACTTTGTGACATTGGCTTCTTACACTCAAACATGTCCTTGACAGACACCTGACTGTGGGCAGATGAGCAGGAACTGCTCAAGGCGAGAGACGGAGTGGCGGATGGTTGAGAGGGGGCAAGGAGGACAGCAGTGGTTGACGTGGCTGAAGATGCTGGACCAGGAGGAGGATGGCGGCTTTGAGTTTGTGTGCTGCTTGTACTCATGTGTTGATCCCATAGGCGTTTGTGATGTGCGATCATGTGCCTACGCAAAGCAGTTGTACCTAGGTGGGTGTTCCCACGACTTTTGTCACAGGTTGCAAATGGCATCGCTGTTGTCAGAGGCAGACACACAAAAAAAATGCCACACTGCTGAGCTCTGCAATGACGGCATTCTGGTGGTGGCAACAGCATGCGTTGATTGGTGTGCTGTCTGGCTGACCCCGGCTGCCGATGCATTCTGTCTGACTGTGCCACTAGCTCCTTGCGACGTCCTCCCCCTGCTTCCAACTCGTTTCGTCCTGCTCTCTGTCTCCCCATCTGAACTTTCCCCCTGTTCTTCTTCTCTTCTAGCCGTCACCCACGTGACATCCACGGACGCATCGTCATCATCAACCGCTTCACTTGTATCTGACAACTCAGCAAACGAAGCTGCAGCGGGTACAACATCATCATTATCACACCGTACGTCCATGTGTGTAATGCTGCCTGACTGAGACATATCTCTGTTATCTACATCCTCTGGCAATAATTGTTGCGCATCACTCATTTCTTCCAACTGATGTGTAAATAACTCCTCTGACAGATAAAGTGAAGCGCTCTGGTGCTAGTGTTGGTGGTGGCAGCAGGCGGGCGAGTGGTAACTTGAGAGGTGCCCAAAGCTAAGCTGGAGGAGGATGGTGCGTCAAGGTTCCGAGCGGAAGCTGTAGAAGATTGGGTGTCCTGTTTTAGCCAGTCAACTATGTCCTCAGAACTTTTTGAGTTCAGGGTACATGGCGTCTGAACACTGGGCATTATTCTAGGGCCAAAGGGAATCACAGCACCACGACGGCCCCTGCGGGGTGGCCTGCCTCTGTCTGTCATTTTTTTTTCGATTAGTGATACTATGCGTGCAAGCTACTGTGACAACAGATATGAGTGGCACTGTGCACTGGCAGAAGTTGGCAGAGTAGACGCTGTAGGCCTGACACACACGCTTGCAGACAACTAACTGATATTCAATCTATTACAGTCAAAAAAATTTTTTTTTTTTTTAAATGTACACTACTGTTACACCAGATATGTGTTGCACTGGTATGAAAATGTGCCCTGGCAGGCCCTGAAACGCACACGTGTGAAGGAAACTGACTGCTATTATTTCACAGTCAAATTTCTATTTTTTTTAATGTACACTACTGTTACACCAGATATGAGCTGCACTGGTGTGACACTGTGCCCTGGCAGGCCCTGAAACGCACACGTGTGAAGGAAACTGACTGCTATTATATTACAGTCAAAAAAGTTTTTTTTTTTTTAAACGCAAGCTATTGTGACACCAGATATGAGTGGTGGCACTGGGCAAGTGGGCACAGTATACGCTGTGAGCCTGACACACACGCTGGCAGGCAGGCAACTGCAATTAGATTACACAGGAAAAAAAAAAAGCAGACTGATGTTCTAGCCCTAAAAAGGGCTTTTGGGGATGCTGTCCTTACAGCAGAGATCAGATGAGTCCTTCAGGACTGTAGTGGACACTGTTTACACTAGCCTAGCTATCGATTTCCCTATTAAATCAGCAGCAACTACACTGTTCCTTCTCTCACTAAGAATGCAGCTTATGAATGAATCTAAAATGGATGTTGTCCAGGAGGTGGGAGGGTCTGGGAGGGAGGGTCTGCTGCTGATTGGCTGGAATGTGTCTGCTGACTGTGAGGTACAGTGTCAAAGTTTACTCAATGATGACGAATAGGGGGTGGACCGAACATCGCATATGTTCGCCCGCCGTGGCGAACGCGAACAAGAACTATTCGCCAGCGAACTATTCGGGACATCTCTATTTGTTTGCAAGATGTCAGAATAGCCTCCCCGAGCTGCTGTTTGGATGTAAACTGCCTCCCACCCTCATAGATCTTTTGCTTGAGGATGCTCCAAAGGTTCTCAATAGGATTGAGGTCAGGGGAGGATGGAGGCCACACCATGACTTTCTCTCCTTTTATCCCCATAGCAGCCATTGATGCAGAGGTATTCTTTGCAGCATGAGATGGTGCATTGTCATGCATGAAGAGGATTTTATTATGGAAAGCATAGTTCTTCCTTCTGTACCAGGGAAGAAAGTGGTCAGTAAGAAACTCCACATACTTTGCAGAGGTCATCTTTACACATTTGGGGACCCTAATGGGTACGACCAGCTCTCTTCCCATGGTTCCGGTCCAAAACATGACTCCACCACCGCCTTGCTGACGTCGCAGCCTTGTTGGAACAGGGTGGCCGTCCACCAACCATCCACTACTCCATCCATCTGGACCATCCAGGGTTGCACGGCACTCATCAGTGAACAGGACTGCTTGAAAATTAGTCTTCATGTATTCTTCTGCCCAATGCAGCCATTTCTGCTTGTGAGCATTAGTTAGTGGTGGCCGTATAGAAGGTTTATGCACAGTTGCAAAACTCTGGAGGACTCTACACCTTGATGTCCATTGGACTCCATAGACACCAGCAGCTTCAAATATCTGTTTGCTGCTACGTAAAGGCATTTTAGCAGCTGCTCTCTTGATCCGATGCATGGACCTGGCAGAAATCTTCCTTAATGTGCCTTTATCTGCACAAACTCATCTGTGCTCTGAATCAGCCACAAATCTCTTAATAGTGCAATGATCATGCTTAAGTTTTCGTCAAATATCTAATGTTTTCATACTTCGTCCAAGGCATTGAACTATTTCACTCTTTTTCGCAGCAGAGAGAGATCCTTTTTCTTCCCCATATTGAATGAAAATGGTGCTCTGCTTAATAATGTGGAACACCCTCCTTTAGCAGTTTTTCCTTAAATTGGGCTCACCTGGCAATCTAATTATCACAGGTGTCCGAGATTGTTTTCAGTGACACAATGCCATCCATGAGTTAAACTGAAAAACAAAATATTTAATCTTTGTGACACTTAAATAGAATTTGCATAATAATTTGGAACAGGGTGTATATAAATCTGACAGTGTGGTCTGTAGTGCCTGCTGTAAATTTCAAATATCTGTGGCAGAGGCATAACTAGAAACCACGGGGGTCCGGTGCAAAAATTGCCATGGGCCCCCCTTATACGTCTGTCCTCCACCCCATACATCCCCGCCCCATACATCTACCTCCCACCCCATACGTCCCTGACCCCATACATCTACCTCCCACCCCATACGTCCCTTACCCCATACATCTACCCCTCACTCCACATGTCCCCGCCCCGCCACACAAACACATGCAGACAAACAGATACACACGCAGACACACACACAGACACACACACACAAACATACAAACACACATATGCACAAACACACATACATACATACAGACACACATACATACATACAGGCACACACATACACACAAAGACACATAAAGACAGACACACACACATACATACAGACACACACAGACATACAGACATACACACAGACACATACATACACACATACACACACACACACATACATACATACAGACACACACAGACATACAAACACAAACCCAGATATACTGATACAGACATTCTCTATAACACACACACACTCTTAAAGCGCTGGAGCGCTGACCGGGCCCCAGGAAATCCATTGCTATCGGGTGGGCTCCTTCAATACGGCCCTGGCAGTTTTTCTGTGCGGTCGGGACTGCACCAAAATGCTGGCGGTTGGAGGGGTCGACCGGGAGGCTGGGCCCCCTGGAGTGACGGGCCCGGTCACAGCTGCAAACCCTGCGACCGCGGTAGTTCTGCCACTGGTCTGTAGTACACATTACACACAAATACACCCCTACATTCACACACATACTCCATACATTACATTCAAACATACAAACACTGCTCAGTGCTAAATACAACTCTACAGGGATGGGCAAATGGTAGATGCCCAGCTGAGAATGCATTGCAGGAGTTGTACGACAGACGGGGATCTTCTTTTTTTTCCCATCTTTGCAATAGGGTAACACATAATGAGGTTAGGTGCACATATGAGATTGATCCATCTTTAGATACATATTTATATTTTCTGCAAGAAAGTGACATCAACATTTTTTTGACAGGTTTTCTGTTGAGGAAAAAACACATTATCTGCAATTACCTTGAGATATCCAACAAGTATTAATTATCAAGAGATTATGAAAATAATGTATTTAAATATAGTTATTAATACCACACAGTTCTTTCAGCAGCTGAAAAGATTGTAGAACATCTACTGTGTTTTAGAGAGATACAGGAAGCTTGGGTGGTAAGAAGCCATTATATTAAATATATTTAGTATACTTCTGTACTTATGTACTCAGTCTAAAACCTCACATATTCCAACTGTCATTATCAGATTCCCAAAGAACTCACTAATATGGTATTAAAATAGTTATATGGTGGGAACCGTGTCTTAGAATCACAAAGCTAATCTCTTATAATGACTTCTGATGAAGGTTTTTGCTTACTGTAATCTATTGAAAGGAAAATGAAGCTTTTGTGTACTTGTTGCAAAAGATTCTATTATGACAGATGAATCCTAAAAGCTTTTAACTTTTTTTAATATATATATTCTGCTGCCAATTTCTGTTATTCAAAAGAGGATTAAAAAAAATATTATAGTTGACTAAATATATGTTAAGGTTCACTTTGAATAGGTCAATTCATATGAAAAGCATGTAACTTTCCATAAAATATATGTTAACATATAATTATCTAGGAATTAAAGAGCATTTACCTGGCTGGATCTACATTTTACATAACAGAAATTACTTTAAAATGTTACTTGTTAGACGTTATAAGTGTCTTGTTACTTATTCTAAACTAATTAAACTGTTCTCATAGTATTTCAGTAATCTGACATTTTTTTTTATATGGTTGTGCGACTGACCTGCTAAATATGCATAATACTTTGATGATCAAACTAAACACAGTCTTATTCTGTGGTTATTGCTGTGTTCTGTAAAGTGCTGGGGAACATTTTTGCTTATACACATTGAGAAATCCCTATGACCAAGTATAACAAAATGATAAATTTGACATTTTCCCTGTGTAACAGTACTTACATGCATCTGTTGAACTATGTCTCATTGCTATTTGTGCAGTTTATGATGTCTTATCGTGTTCATTGAGAATCAGCCCGAATGAGTGGAGGCTATAAGATACTACAAATCTAATTCTAAGCTCAGATGATCCTCTGTGGCTGGAATTCACTCTTGATTGGATATGCTGTTGGCATGTATCTCTTTGCAGATGAGACTATCATGCCACACAGAAAACTACAAATATAGTTGGTGTCAACCATCAGTAGTGACATTTCGAGATTTTATTTAAAACAGCTTGGTTTAAATCAAATGTTCTCAGACTCCCTTCCCAGATCATTTACTGTAGTTAGGGATGTACCAGGTGATTATTGAACTGACTTTAAAATCCAAGACAGGTCACATACTTGGAGAACATGCAGAAGAAAATAATAGATCCAAGTAAGGACAATGTCAAATTACTAGAAGACAGGCCAGGTACTTAATTAAATTAAATATCCATTCTACCAGAGACTAGATTTTTTTTTCCCCCTCATGCTTGCATGCAAGGGAAACAGATAGCACTAGAACAGGAAATGGAGAGGGAGCAGGGAAAATAGATATGTACATTTTGGAAACTAATAGGAGCCCACCACATAGATGTATTGCCAAATGGGATACAAAGTTTTGTGCTACTTGTAGAGGAAGAAAACTCCAGCCAAAGTTGAAATAAGTTAATTTTGGTCTATTTGCTAATTTATTTTTTTCAGGAAAAAGAAACAAAATATAAAATTTAGTTTAAAAAGCACTGCATTTGTGCTTACCTAAAAAGTTTCTCAAAACAGAGGCACAGTGCAACTCCATGTTATATTGACCAGACAAAACCCAAAGAAAAAAGTAAAAACAAAATGTGGAAAACAAAATGACTGCTACCATTAACAGCACTGTTTTGAGATTATTCCAGAATACATTCATCTTTTGCATGAGCAAAATTCATATGAAAGGATATGAGATTAAATAATCAGATTTGCTTGGTTTGCTTAAAAAGTAAGAGCAAACAGTAGTAATTAAAAAAATATGTATTAAGAAAATATACAAACAAATAAAAAGAAGAAAGAGTAGCAAAACATATCCTGCTGTAACAAACATTGTTGAAATCCTGCATAAATGACTCACTTTTCTCTACTGATTTTTATTTTGTATTTTTCTTTAAACGATTCTTAAGTAATATGTTAACATTTGAAATGTGTGAGTGATGCAGAGCATGGGTTTAAATTTGATGAAATGGAAGGTAATTTTAAAATGTTCTTAACTGAGCAATTTAGGTGTCTTGTATTTTTTTGCCTTAGAAAAGTTTTTACTTTCTGCTTTGTATAATTATAAAGGAGAACATTTTAAGTAAAATAATTATTAAGTGTTCTTCCAATTCATTATACATTTTATAATTGCATGGAGACAACACCATACAATTTTGGCACATCTGTACAAAAGAAAGATTACTTAGTTATCATAAAACTAATAATGGCTGCACACTGAAAAAAATCGGTGAGTGATTTCTAAATATGTTTTATAATGTAAATCTTGGTTCTTTAAAAAAAATTACATAAAATATTATTTCCAAAACTATTATAAACACATTCCTTACAATTTACCTTAACCCTGAGAAAAATCCCAAACCCTACCTCTTTAAAAAAAAAATCCATAATCTAACTGTAAAATAACCCAACCATAACCTTAACCCTTAAAAAACATCCTTACTCCATTTTGTAACAAAAATACTTTACAAATTCCAATTCCACAATAACAATGATGTCAAAATAGCATTGACAAAATGTCCTATTCCCTACTACTACAGATTCTAGAAGCAAACAGAGCAGGATTTATATTCATATGTATATATATATGTTGTCATTAATGGTGAGTGCCAGAGGTTGGAGTGTATATATATATATATATATATATATATACACACTCCAACCTCTGGCACTCACCATTAATGAAAAAAGTAATCCACAAAAATACAAAAAATGAGGGCAGTGCAAACAATTTGCAAATGTGCACACCAAGTGCTACAAAAAGATTTATTACTGAGGACATAAAGTACAAACGTTTTGGGTTATCCCCTTTATCAATGCATGTCCTTACAAAAACAGAGTGCACTCACCATTAAATACATGAGCCAAATACACAGGACAGACCATAATTCCCAACACCTCCCTTACTCAATAACTTCTAGACCGATATAACTATAACATTTTGAAATGTAACCCCACAGCACATGTCTCTAAAATTATCAAAACTATTATTGATAAAGCATTGACGGATCAGGTGATTACACAATCACAACGGACATTTTTGTTTAACACTGCTCCAGTTATTCCGTTTTTTTATACCTTGCCGAAGGTGCATGAAGACTCTACACATCCCCCAGGCCGCCCTATAGTTGCTGGGACTGATTCCATTTTCCAGCCGTTAGCTGTGTTTGTGGATCAGTTCCTGCAGCCTTTAGTGACCTCGGGTAGGTTGTATGTGAAGGACACAAAGGACTTTCTTAATAAAATCAATAATATACATATTGCACAAACTGATCTTTTGGTCACACTGGATGTCTCCAGTTTGTACACCTCTATTCCACATCAAGATGGCATTTTGGTGGCACAAAGGAGACTATCCTCTGTACTCCATGATAAGAAACTGTGTGACTTGGTAGTCACTTTATTGGAGGTTGTACTCAAAAATAACTTTTTCGGTATCAATCCATCTTTTATGAGCAGGTCAAATGCACTGCGATGTGCGCAAATATGGTGCCCTCGTATGCCAACCTGTTCATGATGGACTTTGAGGACAACTTCCTTACTCATGTGTGCACTTGGTTTCGCTATATAGATGACTGCTTCATGGTCTGGAGAGGCACCAGGAGAGACCTGGATGCGTTTGTAGGCTATTTTAACCATTGTCACCCTGATATAAAATTCTTTTGTAATATTGATACAAAAGAGAGTTTCCTGGATGTATTGGTCAAGAAAGGGGACTATTGCCTTAACACTGATTTGTTTTCTAAACCCACGGATGCAAACAGCCTGTTGAATGCCCACAGTTTTCATCCTGCTAACCAAATCCGTTCCATTCCATACAGCCAATTCCTTAGGGTAAGGCGTATCGTGAGCGATGAGACATTGGTTGATACTCATCTATCTCAAATGTCCCAGAAATTTGTGGAGAAGGGTTATGATTGTCGTACACTACGAGCTGCCAGACACAAAGTACACTTTACGAACGAAAGGATTTACTTTCCATTACAAACAGGCGCAAAACTGACAGAATAGCTTTCATAAGTACCCATTCTACTTTTTCTCCTCAAATACAGGACATTATACACAAAAACTGGCACATTCTACAATTGGACAGACAGGTAGGGCATCTATTTAAAGAACCACCACTATTTGCCTACAAGAGAGGCCGTACCATAAGGGATTTAGTGGTAAACAACAAACAACATTTTTTATCTACACCAGTCTTTGGTACTTACCCCTGTCTCTGCTGTAATCACTGCAGCGGAACCATAAAGGGTGAATTCTGCACACATCCCGGACAGCAAATTACCGTAAACTGAAAGGTTTTTTTACTTGTCAATCTGACTTTGTGGTCTGTCTCCTAAAGTGTCCGTGCAGCTTGGGCTATGAAAAACCATTTGTGCTGTTAGAGAACATGTCTCTCAACACAAAACCTCCATTTGTAATGCAAATGCAGACACTCCAGTCGCACGTCACTTTCGGGAGATGAGACACAATGTATCACAGCTCTGGTACCAGATTCTTGAGAGGGTTGAACTACCCCCTAGGGGTGGTGATAGAGAAAGGAGATTATTGCAGAGGGAAATTCACTGGATGCATCTACTGAACACAGTGTCACCTCATGGTCTTAACAAGAAGCTTGAGTGGCACTGGTTCCTTTAGATTCTCCATATGATACCCACTGGAAGGTGAGTCTTTTTTGAATTCTATCTTTATGCATACTATTGTATTGGTATGACTGTTTTCAATGAGCTTATAGATATTGGTTTTGGATTAAACCTTCTCTTTATTCCTGCCAGATATTCCTCTCCTTATGGATGGGACCCCTAGGTCCTCCTTCTTATTCCCTCCTCTTTGCGGGGGTTTGATGGACCTTGTCGATTTTTGTATATATTTTGTATTTCTATTTACACTTTAACACTTGGTTTGATTTAGGTGTTCTTCTATGATGTGCCTGGTTGGGTAAAGCCCCTTATAATTACCTCTGCTAGCAGCACTCCAGTTTAGACTTTATTTGGTACTTTATATTTATGTTTATTTATTTTGTATATCATTTTTCCATTGTATTATTTGTTTTTTTATGTGTTTTATCTAGACGATTCATGAGCTCTCTGCTCACAGAAGTGTTCTTGAATACAGAGTTATTCCTGCCATTCAGTGATTTCAGCTTTGTGGTATATGTTTTTGGCTCTTAGAGGCCGCTGTACCTAGCTTACTCAGTCTGTTTGCTACTAGGTTTGTTTTTGTTTATCTCCTAGCAACTGGACAGAGCATCATGTGATCCACTATCTAAGATGGTGGAGGGTTGTCGGGAGGGGCTGCTTTACTTAATTATGTAAGGGAGGTGTTGGGAATTATGGTCTGTCCTGTGTATTTGGCTCATGTATTTAATGGTGAGTGTACTCTGTTTTTGTAAGGACATGCATTGATAAAGGGGATAACCCGAAACATTTGTACCTTGTGTCCTTGGTAATAAATCTTTTTGTAGCACTTGGTGTGCACATTTGTAAATTGTTTGCGCTGCCCTCATTTTTTGTATTTTTGTAGATTAATTTACCCTGCTTGGAGCTGCAGAGGGAGGTGCCAGCAGCACCATAGGAAAATTGTGTATCTTTATTTTCTCTGGGTACTGCAGTAACCCTTACCTCAGCTATATACTGGTTATAACAATGAAAAAAGTAACTTAGATAATACCTAGGTGCTCCCAGCGCCAAAAATGAAATAAACAGTAAACGGGACACTCCTTAGGAAATATTTTCAACCGTGTATTTAAAAATGTCCTAAGGAATGCTCAGTATACATATACATATTATATATATATATATATATATATATATATATACACACACTGACACACACACACATATATACACACACACACACACACACACATAAACACACAAACACTTAAGTCTAATGACTGTCATTATATTTATTTTGCTATCTAAGTGATGATTCATGTGATGACAAGTGTTGAATCAAATTACAAATTATTAGAAATATTCGATTAAGTGTTAACAAGTCACACTTTTTTCATTTTAGTTTCTTAATTTTTTTCACAGGATTCCTGAATTGTTGGTTTATACACAATCATTGACTTTTGAATAATTTCTTATCGCTTTCCAATTACAGGGCAGTTGATTTTAATATCTTACAGTTAAACAGTAACATTATAATGGGAAAAAGAATACAATACTGCAATGACCACAGCTCCGTGTTGCACAATGCTGCATTACCTCAGTTAAACAAGTGGAGTGATTCAGATATGACTGAGGTTGTCTGATCACTTAATTTACATTTGTATAGCGGTAAGGCAAATTTTTTTAACATTAAATATAAATGTTTTGGCATAAATAATTTCGAATTTTTGTTATTAGTATTTTATTGAATTTCATGCAAAGTAGCAGATATTCACATCAGGGTATCGTTTTTTCAAATTAACAGCATTAGATAAGACATATTACGATGAATACATTTTAAATGTTGGATATTGTTATACTAAATGTAAGTTTAATGGCTCTTAAAAATAAAAATGAACACATTTTATGTTTAATTGAGAAAATCAAATTGTCTTTTGATATTTGTATTAATTATTTTTTTTCTTTTAGATTACTAAATGAAAAATATTTTTGTTTTATCAGTTCTTGTTTTCTTAATATAGAAATTGTATTTGATGGACGTGGTGTTTTGACCTAACTACCAAAGAATATCCCAGAAATAAAAGCATTCCTATTTTTGGTATTTTATACCAAATGTCACATGACTTTTAAAGTTTTCTTGCATAATATTACATGACCCAGGCAGTAAATGAGACAGCACAGTAACATAGAAATATATATCTATATCTATATCTATCTATCTATATATCCTTGAGTGACAAAAGAGTCAAAGGGAAGTTTATTGAAGTCTTTCAGTGAAGCAATTTGCATAAATTAGCAGTTCTTAAATTGGGTACCAGATATGGCTGAATTGCAGAGGTGCAAATGTTTTTTTCAGACTGTTATATTAACACTTTTTTATTTAAGTTTTACTCACACAATCCCTGGAGAATGAATGTCCATCTTTAAATGACACATTATAATGTAAGTAATTAACTTTCTTTCCTATTTTAGTAAATCCATTGACAATAGTTACATTTTAAGATCCTCTTTTTTAACAGTCATTTGCTTCCACACTATGCAGTTTTTTCAAAAAGATCTACTATGACCACATTCTAATCGATGACTACAAAATTTGCAATAACCAAGTGGTATAGTACCATCATTTACATACATTGCACTCTACATTTATCTTCAAAACCAGATTTGAATTCATATTTTTATGACATTTTCAGAATCAGTGTTGGTACAGAGGTAAAAAAAAAAGGGAAGGGTGAAGCCTCAGAATCATATATGTTCATACACTCATTACATTGCATGGGGTAGGGTCTAGATTGCATGTCAAAATTCCTGACTACATAAAAATAAAGTCTCCTAACATTCAGGTATAAGAAAAAACAATATATCACATAATGATCCTGACCTGCAGTTCAATTGATAATATCTTACACAATAATATACATAAAATACATTTTCTATAATAGAAATTGCGTACTGAAGTTAAAGGATCACTATAGGGTCAGGAACACAAACATGTATTCCTGACCCTATAGTGAAAACCCACCATTTAGTTGGCTTGCCCCACTCCCCCTTAGCCCCCTGAGGATGGGTTAAAACTCACATTATTTTCAGCTCTCCATGGGTCTGCCGGTGCTGGACCCGCCCCCTTGGTGACATCATCAAAATTGCTGATTTTTAGCCAATCCCTGCTTTTTAGCCAATCCAATGCTTTCCCATTGGGGAAGCATTGGATTGACTAAAATCAGCAAGAGCTGGCTCTGGCCATTTCCCCACTGTAGTTAAGGTAACTGCATACACCTCCCAGTATAATGCAAACCACTGTCATGTCTGCAAATATAGAAAAAGCTGTGTGCTCATACAATAAAGTAGTTCATTGGAGTTTGCTTTTACATCAAGAAGAAGTTT
Source organism: Pelobates fuscus (assembly GCF_036172605.1). NCBI lineage: Eukaryota > Metazoa > Chordata > Amphibia > Anura > Pelobatidae > Pelobates > Pelobates fuscus. Next base: position 332,608,989 of record NC_086319.1, read on the forward strand.
GCTTGTCTATTTTTTTGTTGCAAATATCTATAGTCTGTTAGAGTGCGATCGCTCATAGGAGAATCGCTAGTGTTTTTTCGTTAGATAGAATATCCTGTAATAACAGGAGCAACTCTGCTTTGTTGGGGGATTAGCAACTCAAGTACCAGGGTCCTAGCGATCAGGGTAGACGTTCGCCAGGTGAGCAAGCAGAAGTTGCCTCAGGAGATACAAGGTCTGAAATGTTATGTCTTGGGTAACAGAGATGCCAGGAACGTATTGCTTCCAACTAAATTGTCCACAAGGAGAGACACTGCGTTTGCTACCAGAAAAACAGGCTAATGGAAAGAATCCCATTGGTGATACTAGAGCCGAACTGGTCCACCTTCAGGGCTAGAGATGCCAGGGTTGTATCGTCACAAGGGATTTTTGCTAAGGCACTTTAAATATCTAGCAAAACTGAAAAAAATGTTGGGGAGTGTTTCCAGTGAAACTATTTTGACCTAAAATATTAAGTTCCTTGGATTTGGTGAATATTAAATAACATTGACAGTATACTCAGAGCCATTCTTCCACATTGCCGTTCCCTGGCTACTAGAATGTAGCTTTGAAGTTTTGAAAAAAAAAATTCATTCATGTTCAGAGTTTGAGGGACAAAATTGTTTCTTTAGAACATGAAAACAAGACCTGGAAAATGAAGATAAGTTAGGTTTTATGTGCCATATCTCATGTTTCATTGCTTTTCAAAGAAGTATTAAATATACACTATGTACATATATTGTTGAGGGTAAGGGGTTAAATATTGAATATGTTTGTTTTGCATCATTATAAAAAATTGTATGTGCAAATTCACTTTAATATATATATATATATATATATATATATATATATATATATATATATATTTTTTTTTTTCCCTGTTTAAATAGCAATGTAAAATATATAAAGTTTACCTTATTTTGATACTGCCCAATGCCCTTTAAGCAATTCTGGAGATAAAAAATGTAATTTCCTGCAGGAATCTTCAAAAGGATATTAATATTGTTGTATCATTCCTATCTTTGACCATGATCCATGCTATCTGCTCTTTATGTCAACATTTGCTGCCTACTGAAGGTTTTCTCAGGTGAAACTCTGGGAATTAAGTTCATGATAAAAAAAAAAATGACACCTTGTTGTTATGTAGTAAGGAAAAAAACATTTCTAATCTAAACATAATTTAAAAAAAGGCAAGCACCATTTTATTATTTGTTAAAAGAGTAATACTGAGGCCAACAGAACATTATTTGAATCAGTTTCCCCATCTAAAAATAATGTTAGTATTTTACTGGATATAATAATTGTCACAGTTCATTTATATTATTCAAAGGACAACAAAGTAAGAATATAATATATCTAAATGACAATGTAGGACTAGACATTTTTTCTGTAGAGTATGATGAAAACATATTTAGATGCAGGTTCGACTAATAACTAATATAACTGCGGCTTTCAAACAGGGCCGGACTGGGCATTAAAAGCAGCCCTGGAAAAAAAATTTTTACCAGCCCCATAATGCGTCGCGCCAGCATAGTGTGCAGATACAGAGTTAGAAAAGAGAACTTAAAATTAAAAATTATTACTCCAACGTAAAAAAAGCACTTACCGTATATACTCGAGTATAAGCCGACCCGAATATAAGCCGAGGCCCCTAATTTTATCCCAAAAAACTGGGAAAACGTATTGACTCGAGTATAAGACTAGGGTGGGAAATGCAGCAGCTACTGGTAAATTTCTAAATAAAATTAGATCCTAAAAAAAATATATTAATTGAATATTTATTTACAGTGTGTGTATAATGAATGCAGTGTGTGCGTATGTGTGTGTGTATGAGTGCAGCGTGTGTGTATGAGTGCAGTGTGTGTATGAGTGCAGTGTGTGTGTGCATGAATGCAGTGTGTGTGTGCATGAATGCAGTGTGTGTGTGTATGAATGCAGTGTGTGAATACAGTGTGTGCAGGGCCGGTGCAAGGATATTTGCCGCCGTAGGCAAAAAAATTTTTGCCGCCCCCTCCCCCCCCCATATGTCCTGACTTCCCCTCCTCCTCCCTCAGTGGTCCTTACCTCCCCACCCCCGTGTTCCTTCACTCCCCCCCCAGTGGTCCTGACTCACCCCTCCCCTAGTGGTCCTTACCCTCCCCTCCCCTAGTGGTCCTTACTTCCCCCTCCCCTCCCATAGTGGTCCTTATCCCCCTTCTCCCTCCACTGTTCCTTATCCCCCCCTCCCTCCCATAGTGGTCCTTATCCCCCCCCCTCCCTCCCATAGTGGTCCTTATCCCCCCCCTCCCTCCCATAGTGGTCCTTATCCCCCCCTCCCTCCCATAGTGGTCCTTATACCCCCCCTCCCTCCCATAGCGGTCCTTATACCCCCCTCCCTCCCATAGTGGTCCTTAACCCACCCCCTCCCTCTCATAGTGGTCCTTAACCCACCCCCTCCCTCCCATAGTGGTCCTTAACCCACCCCCTCCCTCCCATAGTGGTCCTTATACCCCCCCCCCTCCCATAGTGGTCCTTATACCCCCCCCCCCCCCTCCCATAGTGGTCCTTATACCCCTTTTTTTTGTTATTATTAATTTTTTTTTATTATTATTATTTTTTTATTATTATTTCTTATTTTATTTATATTTTTTTTTTCGTCCCCCCTCCCTGCTTAATATATGGCAGGGAGGGGGGCTCTCCTTCCCTGGTGGTCCAGTGGCAGTTCAGTGGGGGGGGAGAGGGGGGCTGGCAAAGCTGTACTTACCTCTCCTGCAGCTCCTGTCAGCTCTCTCCTCCTCTGCGCCGTCCGTTCTGCTCTTCTGTCAGCTCCCAGTGTAAATCTCGCGAGAGCCGCGGCTCTCGCGAGATTTACACTGGGAGCTGACTGAGGTGCTGACCGGACGGCGCAGAGGAGGAGAGAGCTGACAGGAGCTGCAGGACAGGTAAGTTACAGCTCTGCCAGCCCCCCTCTCCCCCCAGTCTGTATTATGGCAATGCAAATTGCCATAATACAGACCTTGACTCGAGTATAAGCCGAGTTGGGGTTTTTCAGCCCAAAAAATGGGCTGAAAAACTCGGCTTATACTCGAGTATATACGGTATATGGTTCAAAATAAACAAAAGTGCTGATTTATTTTAAGCAGATGTGCCTTTGCATGTAATCAATGTTTCAGTCCAACTACCATGACATATTAAGGAAAGCTTGGTAATGGGACTGAAATGGTGAATGTATGTTGGGCACAACTGTAAAAAATTGACGTTATCTTGTTTACTTTGAAGTCCTGTGGGTGCGCTTTTCACTTTTAAATATGTTATTGTGCTGGAGTGTGCACCTACCTAGCAACAAGACTGGGCCAATATCTGCTCATTACATATGGTACATATTAATGACATTTCTCTGTGTATTATGCATATATAAATGTACATTAATATATGTGTAAATATAATAGACATACTTATATATATATATATATATATATATATATATATATATATATATATATATATATATATATATATATATATATATATATATCTAATACACACATTAATATACATGTCATATACCAGTGGAGGATCCAGAGCCTGATCCCGGGAGGGGCACTTGTAGATTATTTAAAGAAAAAATCCATGCACAATAACCACTACTGCTCTGTGTAGTGGTTATGGTGCAAGGAGTGCCGGTGTTCTATCAGTCTGCTATACCTCGTCAGATTTCTATACCCTCGTCACTTCCGGGGAGGGGAAGCAGCTGGATCCTGTGCTGCACATGCGTGCTAGCACTCCTGCTACTCCTCCACAGCCAGGTCCTGGAAGGTAAGTAAAACTAGTGTTACACTTTCATTATAGTTAGTGCATTCACTAAGCTTAGGCACACGGGACATTTAGGGTTAAGTGAGGGTTCAAATTAGGGTTAGGTAAGTGCTTCTAACCTCCCTCACTCTCTATTCTTACCCTAACCCTTGGGGTAAGGGTTAAAATAGAGTGTGAGAAATCCCTATTTAGTAATATTCCCTATTGTGAAATATCACTAAATGTGAACAAGTCCCTAATCCTAACTCTAATTTGAACCCTAACATTAACCCTAAATGTCCCATGTCCTAAGCTTAGTGAATGCACTAACTATAATGAAAGTGTAACACTAGTTTTACTTACCTTCCAGGACCTGGCTGTGGAGGAGTAGCAGGAGTGCTTGCACGCATGTGCAGCACAGGATCCAGCTGCTTCCCCTCCCCGGAAGTGACGAGGGTATAGAAATCTGACTGGTATAGTAGAATGATAGAACACCGGGACCTCCTCACAGAGTAAGTAGTCAAACCGTTTAAGAACAGTTTGACAACTTACCTGGGGTTTGCTGGGATTTGGGGCTGTAGTAGGGTATAGGAGCAGTGGTACAATGTGTGAGGGGTGCAGTGTGTGTGAAAGGTTCAGTGTATGTGTGTGGGGGGGGGGTGTAGTGTGTGAATGCGTAGCGTGTGTGGGGAAATGTGTGTATGGGGGCTGTGAATGTGTGTGTGTGCATGGGGGCAGTGTGTATGGAGGCACTGTGTGTGTGTATGAGGCAATGTGTGAATGTGTATGGTGTGTATGGGGGGGGCAGTGTGTGTATGGGGGGCAGTGTGTGAATGTGTATGGTGTGTGTGTGTGGGGGCAGTGTGTATATGGGGGGCAGTGTGTATATGGGGGGCAGTGTGTGAATGTGTATGGTGTGTGTGTGGGGGCAGTGTGTCTATGGGGCTAGAGTTCACTCTCAACACGGCGACCACCAGGAACTCGTGGTGAGAGTGAACTCTAGACCATAGCTCCAGGGCTAGAGTTCACTCTCGTGAGAGCCGGAGCAGTGCCGTGGTAACCGCGGCAACGCTTTGTGCTCGTGCGAGAAGGACGCAGAGGAGCTGCAGGCTGACCTCCCGGGTCCTTTCTCCCTCCCCTGCCGGCTCCACCCTTTCCCTTTGTCTCTCTCTCCCCCACATCTCTCTTCCTCTCTGTCTCTCTCTCCCCCTGTCTCTTTTTCCTCCCTCCACCATCTCTCTATCCCCCCTCTGTCTCTTTCCCCCATCCTTTCACTGTGTCCCTCTGTTTTATTTGCCCCCTCCCCTTGTGTCTCTTTATTCCCCTCCTCCCCTTGTGTCTCTTTATTTCCCCCCTCCCCTTGTGTCTCTTTATTTCCCCCCCTCCCCTTGTGTCTCTTTATTTCCCCCCCTCCCCTTGTGTCTCTTTATTTCCCCCCTCCCCTTGTGTCTCTATTCCCCCCCTTGTGTCTCTTTATTTCCCCCCTCCCCTTGTGTCTCTTTATCCCCCCCTGTGTCTCTTTATTCCCCCCTTGTGTCTCTTTATCCCCCCCTTGTGTCTCTTTATTCCCCCTGCGTCTCTTTATTCCCCCTGTGTCTCTTTATTCCCCCCTTGTGTCTCTTTATCCCCTCCCCTTGTGTCTCTTTATTTCCCCCCTCCCCTTGTGTCTCTTTATTTCCCCCCCTTGTGTCTCTTTATTTCCCCCCCTTGTGTCTCTTTATCCCCCCTTGTGTCTCTTTATTCCCCCCCTTGTGTCTCTTTATCCCCCCTGTGTCTCTTTATTCCCCCCTTGTGTCTCTTTATTGCCCCCCCTTGTGTCTCTTTATTGCCCCCCCTTGTGTCTCTTTATCCCCCCTTGTGTCTCTTTATTTCCCCCCTGTGTCTCTTTGTTCCCCCCTTGTGTATCTTTATTGCCCCCCCTTGTGTCTCTTTATTGCCCCCCTTGTGTCTCTTTATCCCCCCTTGTGTCTCTTTATCCTCCCCTTGTGTCTCTTTATCCCCCCCCTTGTGTCTCTTTATCCCCCCCCTTGTGTCTCATTATCCCCCCCTTGTGTCTCTTTATTTCCCCCCTCCCCTCCCATCCCCTCCCCTCACATTTACCTGATTGAGTGGGGCTGGGGCTGGTGCCGGCCGCATTCCGCGCTGGAGCCGCCGGACCGGGTGGCAGCCTCGCCGGTCCGGCGGCACTCCTTTCACTAATGCAGACACGCTGGGGGCTGATGGAGGAGGGAGGAGCATGTCTCTGTACCATGCTCCCTCGCGGTTCCTGTGCTGGGAATTGTGGGAACCGCGAGGGAGCATGGTACAGAGACATGCTCCTCCCTCCTCCATCAGCCCCCAGCGTGTCTGCATTAGTGAAAGGAGTGCCGCCGGACCGGCGAGGCTGCCACCCGGTCCGGCGGCTCCAGCGCGGAATGCGGCCGCCGACCGGCCCCTTCAGAGTGTGTGCCACTGGACCGGCCACCCGGTGGCACATACTTGCTCAGAGCAGCCCCCAGGTGCCGCGGCCCACCGGGAAAATTCCCGGTATCCCGGTGGGCCAGTCCGGCCCTGCTTTCAAATCCTTGCACTGAATTATTTAAATATAAAGAGTCTGCAATTTTACCAGTTCCAAGTTCCTGTGGGCATACCTGATGCACTTTTACTGTATATCTCAAGGATGAGATGACGAGCGCTATAAGTTTAGAGCCAACTTTGAAAAGGCTCTGCAAATTGTGAGTTTGAAGATATATTCCTCTCATGTTATTATTTGTTATATACATGTTAGACTATGTGTGTTTTATCTATTTGTATATAGGTTTTGTAAAATCAACCTGTAGTGTGCTTACCTGAGGAATTTTATGTGTAAGGTAAAATCTATTTTTCTGTGTGCGCAAATCACTTTTTTTCCTATCTTATCACTTTTTAGAGTGTAAACGGTGACATTACACTTGGGTTATTTTAGCTGCACCAGTTTGTAGTAAGATTAGCGCCATTGTGTCCTTTTTCTGTTTTATCTCTTAAATTGGTGTGCACAATAGTACTAACAAAAAAAATGAATATTCAGAGAATTTAACAAAAAAGGAAAGAAAAATGGCCTTAAGGAGGGTGCCATAGGTGGTGCAAGCTACTAAAATGTGTGGCCTTTCTTTTGATCTCCTACTTGGGTGGGTCTTGCTGTACAGATTTGGGAAATGGGTGTTGGGCTCTATGTGAATTGGAGGCCTACTGTGTGTTGGAGAATCTATCCTTTACCCTTTTTGGGTATTATTATTTGTTTTAGAAAAAGACCACTGCTTTGCTATCTGAGTTTCGCAACAAAATCGGCCAACTGCCCTATCTATGGCTTGTAAACGATGAATCAAGCAGGCATTTTACCATATGGCGGCAACTACACGGATCCCATACTTGTTTTTGACTGCACATCGTAATCAATTTGTATTTATCTGGTTTTATCTATGCAATTTGCAGCTGTAAAGAGGTAAAAATATTCATGCTTCCCAATTGCCACTTGAATGCCTGGTTCAACTAAGTGAGAATAAAATGCCAGGTTTTTGACTTGTGGTTTCTTATTTAGATGTCGGGGTTTGGTTCTATTTCAAAGTATGGGGAATTTATGAGGAGCTGTGGAGATGGGATAAGCACAGCATTCCTCTAGAAAATAATGTGTTGTGATATATACCCATGTTGCCACTCCATGTGTTACCTTACTTACTCTCATTGGCTTCGACTTTCTGTTTCATTTATCTGATTTACACAAAATAAAGATTGTCAAACAAAACAATAAAAGAACAAAAAAAATAACAGAATATCCATAGAAATAATGTAATTAAAATTGATTACATATCAGCAGTTAACAGGTGTGCAGCCATCACCCTTAATCATAAGTATGTATTTGGCCAGTGATCTATTTAAATAAGTATGTGAACTTGATTAACCCCTTAACGACGAGTGACGGACGAGGTCCGTCACTCAGGGGAATGCGTTAATGACGAGTGACGGACCTTGTCCGTCACGCGTTAAAATTAACGCCGCGATCGCGCAGTGCCGGCGATCGCGGGGTTAATGCTGTTGCTGGGTCCCTCCGAGTCAGGGGCAGACCAGCAGCAGCAAATCCAGATATCCCAGCCCATGTGATCGCTGTGACAGCCAGTCACAGCGGTCACAATGCTGCTGGGATATCTGATCCGCCTCCCTCCACCTCGTGTGGGTTTGTGAAGTGGAGAGAGACGGATCGGTGCTACATTGTGTCCCTGATTTATTGCAGAGTTATACTTAAGTATAAAATTCACTTTTCTGGAGTTAAAAAAAAAATTAACCCTTTCCCTGCTGCTTGATCACTGCTAGCAGTGATCAATATACAGGTCACAGTACTCTACTGTGATCTATTTTTTTTTTTTACTTTCAAGGGTTAATTTTTAGTTTTTTTTGTAACCCTAAGGGGTTAAATTTTATTATTTGATTTTATTAATTTGTGATTTAGTTATTTTGGTGGGTGGAATTTAGTGGGAATTAGGGAATAAAAAAAAAATAAAAAAAATTTTTGTGTTAGCTGTATTAACAATGTTTAGAAAGTATAGCGCCGAGGAGGCTTATGCCCTGTTAGCGGCAGACTCAGAGGCGACTGACACTGCCTCAGAGAGTGAAGCAGGGAGTGACGCAGGGGATGCAGGGGACATGGACTATGTGCCAGATACTGCAGGACCATCAGGAGAAATTGACGATTCCCCTAATGCTGACCATGGCGCAGATGACTGGGTACCCCCTAATAATTTTTCCCCAGACATCCCAGTGTTTACAGGCAATCCTGGCATACAGGCGGACCTGTCTGCCTATAGTGCGCTGGATGTTATGCAGCTGTTCTTGGGGGATGAGATTTTTGGGGAGATAGTCACCCAGACTAATCTTTATGCGGAGCAATATCTGGCACGCAATCCAGACTCTCTTATCTCTAGGAAAGAGAGATGGTACCCAACCAGTGTGCCAGAATTTAAACAATTCTGGGCACTGACCATGTTAATGGGGCTAATTAAAAAGCCCACAATTAGGATGTATTGGGCTAAACATCCTATTTGCAATACTCCTATTTTTGCCGAGACAATGACAAGGGAAAGATATGAAGACATACTAAGATTTATGCACTTTAGTGATAACAACAAGTGCCCCCCAAAAGGTGATCCGCAGTATGATCTTCTTTACAAACTACGCCCTTTAATTGCCCACTTTAACAGTAAATTTGCCGCTATATATACCCCCAATAAAAACATTTCCATTGACGAGTCCCTAATGAAGTTTAAGGGAAGACTGGGGTTTAGACAATATATCCCATCCAAAAGATCCCGATATGGGATCAAATTTTATAAACTATGTGAAAGTGGCAGTGGCTACGTATACACCTTCCGTGTATACGAAGGAAGGGATAGCCACCTTGATCCCCCAGGTTGCCCAGATACAGTAGGGACAAGTGGAAAAATTGTCTGGGATTTAATAATGCCACTACTTAATAAAGGTTATCATCTATACATCGATAACTTTTATAATAGCATCCCACTGTTACAAATGTTGTATTGCTTCGAGACCGTGGCCTGTGGCACTATTCGGAAGAGTCGCACAGGTTTCCCAAAGGCTCTAGCGAACAAAAAAATGAAAAGGGGGGAAACAGCAGCTCTCTGCCAGAATGAACTGCTGGCACTCAAGTACAGGGATAAAAAGGATGTTTTCATCTTAACCACCATCCATGGTGAAAACACTCGGAGGGTCGCAGTTCGTGGCAGAGACGAATATAAACGGGTGCCAGTCTGCATACGGCAATATAATCGGCATATGGGGGGCATTGACCTGTCCGATCAACTGATGCAGCCATATTTGATCATGAGAAAGACCAGGGCATGGTATAAAAAAGTGGGCATATACCTGATGCAGATGGCAATCCACAATGCCTTTGTTATTTTTAAAAAGGCAAATGCTGGGCTGAAAAGCACTTTTCTTTCTTTCCAGTTTGAGCTAATTTCTAAGCTGCTAGAATGCCACACAAGGAGACCATCAGTGGAGCCTAGCAGAAGAATGGAGGCAGGTCACTTCTGCTTTAAGATTCCACCAACCCCTAAAAAACAAAACCCCCAGAAAAGGTGCAGGGTGTGTTACAAGAGGGGCGTAAGAGTTGAGACCAGCTATTACTGCCCTGATTGCCCCTCTCAGCCCGGCCTATGTATTGGCCATTGTTTTAAAATTTTTCACACCCAGGCCGAATAAGTAGACCAGTTTTGGGGTGTGATTTTTAGTCATCTGTCTGATTGGTTACCGAATCTTGGCTTTGTCTACCGTTTATCCTGTCTTCTCTGATCCTTGACCTCGGCTTGTCCTATCGTTGTTCCGTTTCTCTTTACTCCTTTGACCTCGGCTTGTAACTTGAAAATTCTCTGCTTGTATAGCCCGGCCATTCTAAGGACCGGTATTACAAGTTTCTCTCTCTGTGTTCTCTCTCTTTGTGGTCTGTCTGTGTTTTGGTTTCGGAATCCATGACAGCTTTGCCCGGGGCGCAGATGACTGTGTACTACCCCCGGATAAGTTTACCCCAACTATTCTGTATATGGGGGTATCATTGCACTAAGATGACATAGCTGAGCAACATATTGGGTGTTATACTGCCATAGCACACATAAGGATAGCAAAATATACAGTAACATCTCCAAGTGTGTGTCAAAAAGGCAGACAAAAATGCTAATTGCAACGAGACTTGGTACAAACTAACAAAAAAATGATCCTACACTAAGGTTTAGAATATACCTTTTGAAATACCCTGGGGTGTCTACTTTAAGAAATGGTAGGCCTTTGTGGGGTAGTTTGAATTTAATACCTGCTAAGATGCTTGGAAATTGCACATAGGCCCAGCGTCAAAATTCAAAGTTTGGTAAAAACTCATATGACATGGTCTCCAATGTGCCCCTTCAACATCCACATAACCATGAAAAAGGTACACATGTGGGTATCGTTGCACTAAGATGACATAGCTGAGCAACATATTGGGTGTTATACTGCCATAGCACACATAAGGATAGCAAAATATACAGTAACATCTCCAAGTGTGTGTCAAAAAGGCAGACAAAAATGCTAATTGCAACGAGACTTGGTACAAACTAACAAAAAAATGATCCTACACTAAGGTTTAGAATATACCTTTTGAAATACCCTGGGGTGTCTACTTTAAGAAATGGTAGGCCTTTGTGGGGTAGTTTGAATTTAATACCTGCTAAGATGCTTGGAAATTGCACGTAGGCCCAGCGTCAAAATTCAAAGTTCGGTAAAAACTGATATGGCTTGGTCTCCTATATGGCACTGTAGCTTCACAAAATAGTCCCAAAGACATACAATAGGGGTGTCATTTTACTCAGAAGACTTAGCTGAACATAATTTGGGGGGTATGAACTTAGTGGCACATGTGAAATATACAAAATGCCCAGCACAAATGCAATCCATATGTAAAAAACGCACAAAATTATTTTTTACCACATACTTTGGCATCTATTGGTGAAAAAATGGGGGCATGTTAAGGCACAATATGCACCTTATGAGATACCCTGGAGTGTCTACTTTTACAAATGGTAGGCCTTTGTGGGTTTTTTTTGAACAGTCAAACTGTTATAATACCCCAAATGGAAGCATAGGCTCATTAAATCCGTCTCTCAAAATTCTACTGTGAGTACTGAAAAGGACAGGTCTCCTATATGGCACTGTAGCTTCACAAACTAGTGCCAAAGACATACAATGGGGGTGTCATTTTTCTCAGAAGACTTAGCTGAACATAATTTGGGGGGTTTGAACTTAGTGGCACATGTGAAATATACAAAATGCCCAGCACAAATGCAATCCATATGTAAAAAACGCACAAAATTATTTTTTACCACATACTTTGGCATCTATTGGTGAAAAAATGGGGGCATGTTAAGGCACAATATGCACCTTATGAGATACCCTGGAGTGTCTACTTTTACAAATGGTAGGCCTTTGTGGGTTTTTTTTGAACAGTCAAACTGTTATAATACCCCAAATGGAAGCATAGGCTCATTAAATCCGTCTCTCAAAATTCTACTGTGAGTACTGAAAAGGACAGGTCTCCTATATGGCACTGTAGCTTCACGAAATAGTGCCAAAGACATACAATGTGGGTGTCATTTTACTCAGAAGACTTAGCTGAACATAATTCGGGGGGTTTGAACTTAGTGGCACATGTGAAATATACAAAATGCCCAGCACAAATGCAATCCATATGTAAAAAATGCACAAAATTATTTTATACCACATACTTTGGCAACTATTGGTGAAAAAATGGGGGCATGTTAAGGCACAATATGCACCTTATGAGATACCCTGGAGTGTCTACTTATACAAATGGTAGGCCTTTGTGGGTTTTTTTTGAACAGTCACTGTTATAATGCCCCAAATGGAAGCATAGGCTCATTAAATCCGTCTCTCAAAATTCTACTGTGAGTACTGAAAAGGACAGGTCTCCTATATGGCACTGTAGCTTCACGAACTAATGCCAAAGACATACAATGGGGCTGTCATTTTACTCAGAAGACTTAGCTGAACATAATTTGGGGGGTTTGAACTTAGTGGCACATGTGAAATATACAAAATGCCCAGCAAAAATGCAATCCGTATGTAAAAAATGCACAGAATTATTTTTTACCACATACTTTGGCATGTAATGGTAAAAAAAAATGGGGGCATGTTAAGGCACAATATGCACCTTATGAGATACCCTGGAGTGTCTACTTTTACAAATGGTAGGCCTTTGTTTTGTTTTTTTTCGAACAGACAGACTGTTATAATACCCCAAATGGAAGCATAGGCTCATTAAATCCGTCTCTCAAAATTCTACTGTGAATACTGAAAAGGACAGGTCTCCTATATGGCACTGTAGCTTCACAAAATAGTGCCAAAGACATACAATGGGGGTACCGTTGTACTCAGCAGAAGTAACTGAACACATAATAAAACTTTGTACAGGAATAGCACACACCAACTTTACAAAATACACATGAGAAATTCTTTGTTATAAGTTTGTGTGCGAAAACCCCAAAAAAACACAATTTTACTCCAATATTTAGCAGAGGTTGGCGGTAAAATGGCTACATAGAAAGTGTCAAAACAACCTTAGGTAAATAGCCTGTGGTGTCTACTTTATATAAATATATACTTTTGTGTGGCAATTTTGTTTTCTTTTATGGCTATTAGGCTTACAAGACAAACATACCAAATTCTAAAATCGCTCCATATTAAAAGTTTATTTTACTCCTTGTGCTTTGTGACCTGTAACTACCAAAAAAAACTTAAAATCCCAGACACATTATATATTCTGTAATTCAGAACAACTAAATGAATTTATTTTTAATTACTTTCCTTAACCTGCACTAATTATGTACACATTATTATTGCAAAAACTGTAAAAAAAACACACAAAAATTCATTTTTTTGCATATTTCTGTATTTTTTTAATAATAAATAAGCATTTATATATATATATATGTGTTACATCAAATTAAAGCCCTTTCTGTCCTTTAAAAAACGGTATATAATATGTGCCGGTGCAATGAATTAGTAAAAAGCAAATTGCAGTTGAACGCAAATAGCAAAAAATGCAAAAAATGCCGTTGTCATTAAGTGAAAGACAAGCTTCTGAAGCTCTGTCCTTAAGGGGTTAAAAGTGGTCTCTTATTTATGTTTTTTTTTACATTAAAAAAAATATTTTTTAAATAAAGGTTTTGAGGTTATTCCCTCAATAAATGTATCTTTATCCAGACCTTTTCTTTTCACAAGGCCTCATCCTGATTAGGCCCTATCTCTGTATGTACAGTGCCAGATGAGCTGCTGGAATTCAAGCACCTTGCTCAATGGAGGAAGAGGACAGTCCAGGGAGACACTGAGTAAGTATTTTCTTTAGATGCAAATGCTTTTCTGGATTTATTCGTTCTTTTCATTTATACTTTCTTTTCCCCATGACAATAAAATGTAAATGAAAGTAAATATGTATAAATTCTGCGTGCATATTTATCTATTATTTTTACATAATTAAATTATTTTATTAATTATAATTTGAGGGACCTATCTGACAAGCCACGAAGAAAGTCCAGAGAATTTAATTTGCAAGCCCTATATTTGATTGTGTGCATTGGGGGGTAAAACTTAAAATAATAATGAGATCACCAGGGAAGGAACAGTTTTTTTGTAAAAAAAATAAAAATAACTTTGGCAAGGGTTTGTGACTCAAAGGCAATATTCAATGTGTAAAAACTAAAATGTGCAAGCCGTACATTTGACTTTCCAATACACCATAAAACCTGTACATGGAGGGGTACTGTTGTACTCATGAGACATCGCTGAACACACATATGAGTGCTTTAGAGCAGAGAAACCTATAATGATGTAAAAAATGCAAAAAAAACCTATGAACAATAACTTTGGCCAAGTCAGTAATTAAAAAGACTGTAAATACCCCCATTTTGAATACACAGGATTGTCTACTTTTGCAAATGGTCTACTGGTGTGTTCAAATTCAGGAAAAACTTAAGAAAAACTTTTATGCCTAGGCCACTCATTTATGAAAGAGTTTGAGAATGAGGCATCGCCATGATTAAGAGAAAAACTAATATAAATCAGTATTAAAGAGTCAGACACCTAGTTATGTCTAAAAGGGAATGGTTAAATACAACAAGATAATACATAATTTCACATAGGTTCAACGTGCTCTTTAAATGTTTAATTGGTACTGCACATGCAATTAGGGGAATTGATTTTGTGTTTACCTCTGCAGTTTATATCTTTTCTGGCATCACATAAGTTAATTGTCAGACATGAGATATGTGTAAAATTACTTGTGTTACAAAGATCCATTGCCAATGATATTTCTACAGAAAATCCATGTGTCAACCCCTTGGCATTATACAGATGTAACACACTGTCATGACTTACATTGCCTCAAGGACTCGAATGACTGCATTCCTGTACTTATGATTTACACAAAGAGGATATATTTTCCTGCAGGCACTAATAAGATCCAGGTATCTAGCAATAGCTGGGGTTCCCTACTGCCAGTTAAGGCTGTATTAAGTGACCCAAAGTATCATACTAAGTATTTAACAATTAACATGCAATAGCACAGGGAATCAATTATACAAGGTTTGTAATGTAGCAAATATATTTTTGTGTTACTTACCTATAGAGATACACTGTAAAATGAATCCTGTACACATTCATATTAAAATATATATATTGAGTTCACATAGAATATGTTCTGTATTCAATGCGTTGCGTATAAATCAGTATTAATTATTAATATATAATAGACACTATTATTTTTAGAAATAAAATAATGCAAACTTATTGCATAGTTCTAAATAAAAAAATAATTTGAAAAATATAATATGTAAAAATAGTGCTTATATACAGGTTTATTTTCTAAATGAAAAATGTTAGGAATTCAACCTGCTTTCCAGATTTTAGACAAATATAGACCATGTGTAGACAGTGTTTTTATAAATGCTGTTTTTGGTTAGTCATTCTTACTAGCAAGCGCTCTCCAAAAGATAAAAACAAGAACCAGAAAAAACTCATGCAAGTTCTCTTGGTAGCCTGATCCTTCTCTGGACATAACACTCCCTCTCTTTGAATGGCCACTCCATTCAAAGAGAGGGAGGGTTATGTCCAGAGAAGGATCAGGCTACCAAGAGAACTTGCATGAGTTTTTTCTGGTTCTTGTTTTTATCTTTTGGAGAGCGCTTGCTAGTAAGAATGACTAACCACTTGATCGGCTGGGTAGGTTTTCTGGGCTGAACAGAGAGATGGGGCATGCTGCTATTGGTCATCTGTCACCAGTAAGCTATGTGTGTTGATCACAGATGCCCATAATACACATAACTGACATTAGTCAGCTTGGAACTTTCATTCCAGGCTGACTGATGATGCTTCCAGGGGTGGAGTGGTGGATTTAATTATTTTAAACAAGGCACTGGACCTGCTATTGTCCACCCCACCAAATATTGACAGAGCCTCCCCCACAGGTGGCTAGAGGTCCCCAATCCCATAGACATCTAAAAAAATATAAAATATAAATTATCCTACTTACCCACTCTCTACCTACCCCTACCCACTCTCTTACCCACCTAAAGTCTTTTTTCTTCTAATTCTTTTCATCTTCATTCCCCAAAAAGGCCAAATGATAATAACCACTGTCAATGCAAATTAAAAAACAGATTTGCAAATTAAATAAATAAACAAAAATGCACCACAAAAAAACCCCAAAAAACAATAATAACACATCACAGTAATATTAATCCATCTTCAACCATGGAGCCAACCAATCAAAGTGCTCTGACAGCCACGTTTCAAGAGAAGAATCATATATCATTGAGAAGCTTAAAAAAAAACCCACTCCAAGCACATGTGCTACCATATGTATCCTGGTGCCCATCCAATGTAAGTAGTCAATCTATTTGCTAAGGTTTGACAACTTTCCAGGCATCTGCCACATCCTCCATTCAGAGTTAAAAGCTTCTGAAAGGAACTTCTGTTAGTTCTCCTAAGCTAAGACCTTTCATGATCTAAGATGGCTCTCATCCAATAAGTTAAGTGCTACACCACTGGGCTAACCCAGGGCAGGAAGCTTTGGCTCTTTATAGACCAAGTGATTGTTGGCTGGGGAACCAAAGGTAAGTTGACAAACTGTTTTTATACTACAAACACACTACAGATTACACTACATATATTATTTGCAGCCTACAAAATCAGCAATGCCTTGCATTGCACTTTAAATAACTTTAAGCACAACAATGTGGGACTATAGCTTAATAGGGACTTGTTTTATATACTCTGTTGGAATTAAAAAAAAATGTTCAATTCAACAGTTCAATTCACAGAAGAAGTGCCTTCGTGTGACTTATCCCTAACTTGTTTGTCCATGTAGTCTTGTAACAACTGCTCAATGTAGCAAAGCTGGCTTGTATGATTTTATACCAAATATATATATCTATATAGGGATACAGCTGTAACCTAGAATAAAAAGAAACAGAGCATAGTGTAATACAAATTACAATTTGCAGTATTGCACCTAATGAGAGTGCACTTACAAGAGCTTGTTACAAGAGTTTGTTACAGGTGTGTATTACACTATGCTCTATTTCTTTTTATTCTAGGTTACAGCTGTGTATATATATATATATATATATATATATATATATATATATATATATATTTAGATTGTCTTAATGGGACCTACTGGGAAGGATCTTTGGGGAAACTGGTATGTATCATCATGCACCAGTTGAGTATCTCTATATTGCTGGTGGGTATCGTTAATTATGTTTTCTATCATGTATGATTTTATGCAAAAAGCTCAGACTCTGAAATACTGCAAGATAATATATAGCTTTAATATTTCAATAACGGATTGTCAATTACATGCCACAATATTCCTATACATGAAAGAAAATGTGAGTTTATATAATAAAAAAAATGATCAGAACCTTGAAAAGAAATGTAATTGAATGAGTGGTCTGAGTTATGCTACATATAAGTGCCAGCTCTGCGTACCATATTTCAAATAATGTTTGAAATATTTTACAAAAATAAAATAAATCAGTACAGGAAGGGTTACGATTATATATTTCAAGTTTAAAGGGACACTCCAGGCACCCAGACCACTTCTGCTCATTGGAGTGGTCTGGGTGCCAATTCCCACTACTCCTAACCCTGCAAGTGTAATTATTGCAGTATTTTATAAACTGCAATAATTACCTTGCAGGGTTAACTCCACCTCTAGTGGCGGTCTACTAGACAGCCACTAGAGGGAACTTCCTGCTCTATAGCACAGATTATCTGTGCTAGAGTGTCGCTGGACGTCCTCACGCTGTGTGAGGACCTCCAGCGTCGCTCAAATCCCCATAGGAAAGCATTGAAATTAATTTTCAATGCTTTGCTATGGGGGGACCTAATGCGCATGCGCGGCATTGCCGCGCATGCGCATTAGGTCTCCTCGGCCGGTGGGCGGGATCAGTCTCGCCAACTGGCCGACGGAGTAAGAAGGAGGAACGGCGCGGAGGAGGAGACAGCGACGAGGGACATCGCCGCTGCCTCAGGTAAGTGACTGAAGGGGTTTTCACCCCTTCAGTAACCGGGGATTGGTGGGTGGGAGGGAAAGGGACCCTCCAGTGCCAGGAAAACGGATTGTTTTCCTGGCACTGGAGTTTCCCTTTAACAAACTGGTATTTTGAGCATTTATGCAGTGGACTTGTCTCTTGAATTCTAATCAGCATTTGCTTTGACTTTGACTTTGCAATCGGTGCAATGCTCTAGGTGATTTTAAAATCTAATATATAAGGGTTCTTAATTTTTCTCTTTATGGCATTTTGAAGATTATACACCCCTGCCTAGCAATACTGTGTGTTTCTTAGCAGGATGCAACTGAAAGTAAAATATGAATAAAGATCTATTCATCATTTATATTAACACTACTCATTGATGCTTTTTGCAGCTGCTCACACATTATTCTCTCCATAGAGGCACACATACAAAAGAAACAGAAAGCACCAATTTTATGGTCTGCATATAATTAGCAAAAACAATATCCTGTATACAAGAAAACTAGTTATGAAAAACATGTAGTATTCATATTTTATCCTATATATCACTTAGTCAGCTTTTGAAACACAGTTAGCTTGCATTTAAAAAAAATCTGTTTGTGCAAAAAGTGTATATGGGTAATTTTAATTTTAAACCATTTAATTTCCCGTGTAGAGTTTAAAGTGCCGATTTCATCATTTTTCATTCAGTTTCTGATTTTTCTTTATGCATATTTATATTTACACTGACTGGAGCTCAGAAAAGTTTTACTTTGGAAACTGTCTATGCATGGGCTCTCTATTATATGTATTATGGCTTACCAACATCATTTCTAATCAGAGGCGGCTCTAGACTTTATGAGGCCTTAGGCGAAACACAAACATGAGGCCCCACTAACCAAAAAGTGTCACATATACACATTGATGCACTGTGAGAGTGTGTCTGACAGAGTATCCTTGTGTGTGCGAATGTATGTCTCTGTGAGCATGTTTGCGTTTTTGTCTGAGACCCTATGTGTATGGGGTAGCTGATGGTGAGAGGGAGCGGGGGGTGTGATGGTGAGAGGGAGCGGGGGGGGTGATGGTGAGAGGGAGCGGGGGGGGTGATGGTGAGAGGGAGCGGGGGGGGTGATGGTGAGAGAGAGCGAGGGGTGTGATGGTGAGAGGGAGTGGGGGGTGTGATGGTGAAAGGGAGCAGGGGGGTGATGGTAATGTGAGAGGGAGCGGGGGTGATGGTAATGTGAGAGGGAGCGGGGGTGATGGTAATGTGAGAGGGAGCAGGGGTGATGGTAATGTGAGAGGGAGCAGGGGTGATGGTAATGTGAGAGGGAGCGGGGGGTGATGGTAATGTGAGAAGGGGTAATGCGAGAGTGAGAGGGGGTAATGCGAGAGTGAGAGGGGGTAATGCGAGAGTGAGAGGGGGTAATGCAAGAGGGGGGGCTAATGCGAGGGGGGGGCTAATGCGAGGGGGGGGCTAATGTGAGAGTGGGGGGGCTAATGTGAGAGTGGGGGGTAATATGTGAGTGGGGGAGGCTGAGGGTGGTGAAGGAGGGTTATGCTGAGGGTGGTGATGCTGAGGGTGGTGGGGGGTAATGCTGAGGGTGGTGAGGGGCGATGCTGAGGGTGGTGATGCTGAGGGTGGTGGGGGTGATGCTGAGGGGGGTGATGCTGAGGGTGGTGGGTGGTGAAGCTGAAGGTGGTGAGGGGTGATGCTGAGGGTGGTGGGAGGTGAGGCTGAGGGTGGTGGGTTATGGGGGATGGTGAGGCTGAGGGTGGTGGGGGGTGAGGCTGAGGGTGAAGGGGTAATGGTGAGGGAGGTGGGGGTGAGGCTGAGGGTGGGGAGGGGTGATGGTGGTGGGGGTGAAGCTGAGGGTGGTGGGGGGTGATGGTGACTGTGGTGGTGGGTGTAGCTGAGGGTGGTGGGGTGAGGCTGAGGGTGGTGAGGGGTGATGGTGAGGGTGGTGAGGGGTGATGGTGGTGGGGGGTGAAGCTGAGGGTGGTGGGGGTGAAGCTGAGGGTGGTGATGGTGATGGTGGTGGGGGGTGAGGCTGAGGGTGGTGGGGGGATGATGGTGACGGTGGTGAGGGGGTGAAGCTGAGGGTGGTGGGAGGGGTGATGGTGGGGAGGGGTGATGGTGAGGGTGGTGGAGGTTGATGGTGGTGAGGCTGAGGGTGGTGATGGTGGTGGGGGTGAGGCTGAGGGTGGTGGGGGTGGTGGTGGTGGGGGGTGATGGTGGTAGTGGGGGTGAGGCTGAGGGTGGTGGGGGTGATGGTGAGGGTGGGGAGGGGTGGTGGGGGCGAGGCTGAGGGTGGTGGGGGTGATGGTGGTGGGGGTGATGGTGGTAGTGGGGGTGAGGCTGAGGGTGGTGGGGGTGATGGTGGTAGTGGGGGTGAGGCTGAGGGTGGTGGGGGTGATGGTGGTGGGGGGTGATGGTGGTAGTGGGGGTGAGGCTGAGGGTGGTGGGGGTGATGGTGAGGGTGGGGAGGGGTGGTGGGGTGATGGTGGTGGGGGTGATGGTGGTGGGGGGTGGTGGTGGTAGTGGGGTTGAGGCTGAGGGTGGTGGGGGGTGATGGTGGTGGGGGGTGATGGTGGTCGTGGGGGGTGAGGCTGAGGGTGGTGGGGGTGATGGTGGTCGTGGGGGGTGAGGCTGAGGGTGGTGGGGGGTGATGGGGAGGGAGAGCCTACCTTTCCCTGGTGGTCCAGTGGGCTCCCTGGTGGTCCGGTGGCCACTGCTCACGGTCTGCAGCTCCTCAGAGCTGCAGACCGTGTAATCTCGCGAGATTTCAGAGCGTTGCCGTGGTAACCCGCGGCAACGCTCTGATTGGCCAATTCTCGCGAGTCACATGGTCTGCAGCTCTGCACACTGCGGAGCTGCAGACCAGTGTCTGCGGTGGCTGGCCGGGCAGCCAGGAGGGGCCTCGCACCCGGCGGCATACCGGGCAAGCCGCCGGGCCCCCTCCTGGTGTCAGGTCCTCGGTCAGTGACCGAGGACCTGACACACTCTGCCCACAGGCGGTTTAGGCGGCCGCGAGGCCCCAGCCAGCGCGAGGCCTTAGGCGGCCGCCTAAACCGCCTAATTAGAGAGCCGCCTCTGTTTCTAATGTCATAAGAGTGACACTTTTATTATAGAAGCAAAGGCTCCTGCAAACAAGCAATTTGCATAATCTAGATGTGATGATGTAGCCCTGGCTTCTCTGGCACTAAATGTGTACCAGTTCAGGTACGCTATCGTCCGTGGGTTTCTTTTACCTAATCTGCACCACTAACTGCTCCTTTGTGGGTATGGGTAAAACGGTAGCAATTCCCCCCCTCCCAACTCCCCCTTCCTAGGACAGAATCAGTCCAAGGGAACACACAAGGGTACAACATTACAATACATTAGCTTTTGGAGGGCTCTCCCATGTTTGTAGGGGGCTAGTATAATTACCAATATGCATACCGCACTCTCCTGGATCCCAGGGTGGCCTGAGGTTGGCCAATCCTCACAATTTAATTTTCAAAAAAGTTTGACAAAGGCCCTGTTGTGGGCCAAATCAAGCTTGACAAAAGCCCTCTTGTAGGCCGAAACTTTGTTTTGATTCTGCTCCAATAAAACTGCCCACTGGATTGAACTTGAGTGCCTGGACCATCATTACTTTTTTGTAGGGGGCTAGTAGGCATATAACTGAGCATTGCATTGTTGTTGAGCTCTTTGGCATACTCTTACATTGAACATTACTGTGAGTTTTACTGTTGTAGATTTCTGTGATAAACTGATACACACAACATAGTACTGTGAGGGCTTTTTGTTGCTGGGGAGCTCAGTGATAAATGGATAAACAGCACATTGCTATGAGCTTATATTCAAGGTAAATAAAGTCAATCCAGAGCTCCAGAGCAAAACAACTCATGGTATTATGTGACATACTTAGTGTGCCCCTCTGTAATGCTGGGGAGGCAGTCTGGAATCTCTAGCCTGCAGTTCTGTTTTCTGCAGACCATAAGTAGCTGTCGTCTGAGCTCTGGGCAATCAGAATGTTGCTGCAGTTTGCCACAGGAAAGCTCTGACACTGTAGGTGACTGAGCTCACAAGATAGTTACTCATGGTCTGCACCTAGTAGAGGGGCAGACCAGATTCCCAGAAAGGTGAACCACAAGAAATCAGCCTGCAAGGTAACAACAGTGAAGAGTGTATGAATATTTGTTTTTTTATTATTATTGTTAATATTATTTAAATAAATCCCCTATACAAACACTCACTATACATGGATGAAAGGGGATGACTGGGGGGGAAGGAGGCACTTGATAATTTTCTCTCAAGGATAGTCAAGGACGAGGACAGTCAACTAACTTCAGGGGTAGGCGAATTGCATGGTTAACAAGGACTCAGTAAAACAGGCTATGGCTGTTAGCAGATATTTAAGTATGCTTGGTCTTCCCAGTAGAAAGAAAGGAGAGTTCCTCTATGGACCGGAGTTTCTCAATATGTTGGAGTGTTAGAGGTATGTCTCCAACAGAGCAGGATGAGCCCCTTAGCGATGTTAAAGATTCTAATTGTTATGAGCTTCTTGAAATAAGAGATTTGGGTAGTTGTGTGGTGCAATAACATGGGAGCTGGTGAGAAGGGGTGGGTTGTGTCAGAATCTCTTAAGAAAGGATTGTATTTGTGTAGAGTTATCCATTGGGCGGTTAAGGTGTGCCTCTGTCTGAGTCTGGATCTCTGGCTCTGAGTGGCCAGCAGTCTACAGACCACCAGGGACCAAACTGGATCACCAGGAGGTAAACAGGAGTGGGGAACATGTAATAAAAAAAATAAATATATGGCATTGCTGTGTGGGGAGACTTTAGTATTATAGTTTAACACAATTTCCCCACATACTGTCACTCTCACCCACCCCCATATCTCACACTCACCCCCTAAAGCTGTCACACTTACCTGACCTTTCATACCTACCCACCAAAGCGTGCCACACTCACCTTACCCCTACTCACTCTATTACAGCCTTCCCCATGAATATAGTCATCATCATACACAGTCATCTCCCACACATGAAATGCTGCCTCACCATAAACACAACACACAAAGATTACAGGCCGCACCCCCTTACACAAAATGCAGCACAAGCAACTACCCCACAGATACACACTGAAATACACAAACATACACATGCACAAATAGACACACATTCACACACAATGATGCTCAGGTACATACACAGGAACTCATTGCCACAATACACAGATACATAATGCTAGACACAGAGACATACTTAACCCCCCACCACCCATAGATCTCTCATCCTCCTCCACATACACAGCACTCACTCAAACATACAGCACTCAGAGAAACATCGTTTATGGCTCTAGGAAGAGATCCCAATCTGGAACCATAAACAAGAAAAAACAGAACTATAATTCCTGGAGAACCAGGGAGAATAGATGGGTGGATTGGCGCTATATGTAAAAGATGCAACTACACCCAAGTGCTACAGAATCACCAAAAAAGCACAATGAACATACATAAAAAAAACAGCAATACAAGTTTAGGGAGGTGCAAAAGATAATGAATAATAAACAAGTGTATACTTATATTAGGTGAATCTTTGTTTCAACCTAAAAATAAAGAAAAATGCATAGCATAATACTGTAACACTTGAAGATAGAGTAAATCGGAGGTAATGGGTCACTCACGATCTGCAGAGCCTTAGAAAGCAGGCTCTAACTGTAGAAGCATGTGAATAATAAGCTTATTCAAGCTGTCTCCACTGGTATCTGGTAATAAGGCACTTTTCCCACACCATAAGAAACCACAGCGGAATAAAATAAAGTAGAAAAGTTTTTACTTGTTAAAAATGATAAGAATAAAGGCACAACGCGTTTCAACCATAACAGGTCTTCCTCAGGTGCATAATCTATAAACTACATTTCATTCTGATTTATACATACAAATTGATTAGACAATCACAAACACATGTTGGTTAGAGGACCATATATGGTCCTTCCGACTTGCCTCCGCCATATTGGGAAGGTCAGTTTTTTCATTTCTCAAACGATTTATCTAACATTTATAAATTATCTAACATTTATCTAACATTATAAACATAATTAAACATCATATTACACGTGGACTTTCATGTCAATATTATATGTTTACTCAGATTTCCCATTTATCCTCGAACTTTTTTTCGGCTAATTTTCTCCGTCCGGGATTCCAAGATGGCGGTCGGGTACCTTCCAGTTATTCTGACGTCATGACGCCGACGTGATTCGTCCCGGCATTCAGACGCATCATGTGATCGGGAGGTTCTTCATTTCACATTATTTGATGAGGAAAAGGAAGTCCTCTATAGAGAAAAGTGCCATTTTGGAATCTGGCATAAAGTCCACTTAATATTCAATATAAAAAGGGAAACTGATGAATAGAAAATAAGTATCAAATATTTGATAATCAAAAGGTAACTACATAAAACTAAATTCCATAGACAAAACATCCCATCATAAGGAGAGGTTAAATATAGTGATGTACATAATAAAATATTAATATAAATAAACATATAAAATAAATTGAATTGTATGAAAGAATTAAGTTAAATAAGAGCTGCCATTTCGAAGTCCAAATTGAGTCCACCCGGAGACAAAGTCTCCAAATTGAAAATCCATCTCATTTCACAGCGATTTAGGGCGGACTCAACATGGCCTCCTCTCCAATGGCAGTTAATTTGTTGGATAGCATGAAAAGTGAGCCCAGTAGGGTCTCCTCCATGAACATTAAGAAAATGAGAAGACACATTATGTTTAAGAAAACCTCTCCTTATATTGTATATGTGCTCACGTATCCTTGTTTTGAGGCTCCTGGATGTCCTCCCTACATACTGTAGCCCACAAGGACACGTGGGCAAATACACCACATTGTTGGTGTGACAGGTAATAAACAAATTAATTTTAAAAATCTTGGACCCTATTTTTGACTTGAATTCTTCTATCTGTTTGGGTTTGTTTTTTAAGATTTGTGCAACCCATACATACTCCACAATAATGAAATTCCTTCTTTAATGATTTATAATTGCTCAGAAAATTATCCTTCTGTTTAGGCATATCTAGATAGCTTGATGTTAATTTTTGTTTTATATATGGTCCTCTAACCAACATGTTTTTGTGATTGTCTAATCAATTTGTATGTATAAATCAGAATGAAATGTAGTTTATAGATTATGCACCTTAGGAAGACCTGTTATGGTTGAAACGCGTTGTGCCTTTATTCTTATCATTTTTAACAAGTAAAAACTTTTCTACTTTATTTTATTCCGCTGTGGTTTCTTATGGTGTGGGAAAAGGGCCTTATTACCAGATACCAGTGGACACAGCTTGAATAAGCTTATTATTCACATGCTTCTACAGTTAGAGCCTGCTTTCTAAGGCTCTGCAGATCGTGAGTGACCCATTACCTCCGATTTACTCTATCTTCAAGTGTTACAGTATTATGCTATGCATTTTTCGTTATTTTTAGGTTGAAACAAAGATTCACCTAATATAAGTATACACTTGTTTATTATTCATTATTAGTGATGTCGCGAACCCGAAATTTTCGGTTCGCGAATGGCGAACGGGAAATTCCGCAAACGTTCGCGAACCGGCGAACCGGGCGAACCGCCCTTGACTTCAATGGGCAGGCGAATTTTAAAACCCACAGGGACTATTTCTGGCCACAAAAGTGATGGAAAAGTTGTTTCAAGGGGACTAACACCTGGACTGCGGCATGCCGGAGGGGGATCCATGGCAAAACTCCCATGGAAAATTACACAGTTGATGCAGAGTCTGCTTTTAATCCATAAAGGGCAGAAATCACCTAACATTCCTAAATCACAATGGATATGGATTGACACCTGACTGTTCCCCGTCCTCAGAGACAATGATACACACTGACAAAGAGCAGAATAGAGACCGGGGGTCTAGTGGCGTGGACATCCAGCACAGGTCGTTCTCCTTCAGCCTTTTTATACGAGGGTCCCTCAACAGGCACGACAGCATGAAAGACCCCATTTGCACAAGGTTGGATGCCGAGCTACTCATTTCCCGTTCCTCCTCCTCACACAGAGTAGAATAGAGACTGTTCCCCGTCCTCAGAGACCATGATACACACTGACAAAGAGCAGAATAGAGACTGTTCCCCGTCCTCAAAGCCCCTGATACACACTGACAAAGAGCGGAATAGAGACTGTTCCCCCTACATAGGGTCACTTGGCAGGTATGGATTGACACCTATCCTAAGGATCTCTGAAAAACACTGACACAGAGCAGAATAGAGACTGTTCCCCCTACATAGGGTCACTTGGCAGGTATGTATTGACACCTGTGCTCAAAGCCCCTGATACACACTGACACAGAGCAGAATAGAGACTGTTCCCCATCCTCAGAGACCATGATACACACTGACACAGAGCAGAATAGAGACTGTTACCCCTACATAGGGTCACTTGGCAGATATGGATTGACACCTATCCTAAGGATCCCTGAAACACACTGACACAGAGCAGAATAGGGACTGTTCCCCCTACATAGGGTCACTTGGCAGATATGGACCCTGATACACACTGGGGGGACCTAGCAAGGTCACCTCGTTCAACAGGCGACAACATGTGTCCCTGGAAAACTATCCTGGACATTATGTACAATTTGTATGGATATGGCAGTGATTTCTGTAACAGGGAGATGGAAGAAGATGCTTGGTCGGTCCTCTTACTTCAAATTTGGGGCACTGCGCGGTCAAGCTAATGTGCCACCAGATAGGAGTGGTGTGTTTAGTATTGTTCTGATCAGTTTAATACCTTCCGCGTCTCCTATCAGTGGACGTGTATATTGCAGCCATTTTAGGAACCACACACCTGGGACCCGAGCAAGGTCACCTCGTTCAAGCTGCTCTGGTTCCTTGATGAGCCAGCTGCCCGTGAGTTAACATGTCCCATGGATAAGCACTCTGTCCTGTAAAGCCTCACCAAAAAAAAAAAAAATAAATAACAGCACTTGGAGTGGGTTTAGAACTAGAATTTTCCCCCATCTCACACTAGTGGTACCATGGCCACGAGCAGAACCATAGAGTTGGACAGAACAAGTGCCATGGATAATATTAAAGAGACACCAATCATGGGCAGAACCAGAGACTCTCCAAACAATGTTGCAAGCATGGATTGTTGTAGACATGGTGTGCAGAAATGAAGTCATGTACATTCCAGGACTGATGGTTAACTCAATGGACACTTGATATTAGGGATCCGGTTTAACGACCGATGTACAGGCTCAGTAACCTTGGGGACCTAGAATGTTGGTTGGCATCAGAACTAATGTAGTTGAAGCACCAAATAAGATGGGACCTGGGACCTGGGACCTGAGACCAGAAAATGCCCTACTCTTCATCTCGATTGACCCATTCCCAAAAGCACATGCCGACCTAACATATCATATTTTGATTGCTGCCAACTTATTAATAGCCAGAGGGTGGAAACAACAACAGCCACCAGAGAGATCTAGCCTTCTCCAACAGATCTCCCTAAACCTAACATATGAAACAAAAACCTGCCAGCGACTACACCCCCCACACCACATAGTGGAAGCCAGGAACATATGGGAGGCGTATCTGAGGAAGGAGGAGGACGGGGTCGTGTTAGAACAATAACATATCACATATATATATATATATATATATATATATATATACACGAAGGATGAATAGTACCACTCCTAAGACCTAACTGCTCTGACGCAGAGAGACAACGACTCCAAACACCATGGTACAACAGCCAACATTGAGGTATACCAAGCTGAGGTTAAACAATCTACAGGGCATAACGGAACAAACACCCACATTGTACATAGTTAAGTAGTTAGATAAGGGAATAGACCCGGTGACCGCACACAGCGTGCTAACTAAGAAGGAGACAAAGGGAGATGAGGGGCTTCCGACGTCTATTTCCCCCGTTCTTCTTCCCCTACAGTAGCCTGTCCCCAGGTTTCCCCCTTCCCATACCCCGGACCAAACCCAGGTTTAGGAGAGAAAGACAACCCTGACATGGTACTAGACCGAAGGCACAAGGGCAGCGGAAAAACTCCCACGAGAATGAATAACCAGTTTGCTCTTGAATGTATAAGATGTGAATAACATCGATGTACCTTAACCGCTTACCCTCCCTTTTTTCCTTTCTGTATCCCGAACAAGTTCTCTGATAAAATAAAAATGGTCAGATTCAAGTTCTTCTGCCCCACAGTTCAAATTAAGATTCAAATGACAATTCATGACAGATCACACAAGTGAATAGCCCTGCCAACGTCGTCTCAGAATT
Source organism: Pelobates fuscus (assembly GCF_036172605.1). NCBI lineage: Eukaryota > Metazoa > Chordata > Amphibia > Anura > Pelobatidae > Pelobates > Pelobates fuscus. The sequence continues at coordinate 332,637,184 of NC_086319.1, forward strand.
TTTTTGTTATCTAAGAAGAAATAGAAATACAAGAGCAGAATAGAGACTGTTCCCCGTCCTCAGAGACCATGATACACACTGACACAGAGCAGAATAGGGACTGTTCCCCCTACATAGGGTCACTATGTGCCTTTTCTTTTTGTTTGGTTTTTGAAGCCACAGTGCAGCACCAGTGGGCCTAAGAATTAGGCATGTACACATGCCTGAAAAATTTGGTATTGTTGCAGCCGCTGCTGTAGCAGCGGCCAGAAAAAATTATGTTTGTTTCACAGGCAGAAAGTGCCCTAAAACATGGCGGCTTGTACCCTAGTTGGTGGCGGATAAGTCACGCAAGTCAACCGGCATTCAGAGCTAAAATACAGCAGCGTGTGGACCATTTTTAGCCCAAGGCAGGTCATCTCATCAGGCCTTTTTTAATCGAATGTATCGCCCAGTGTCAGTCCCTTCGGGATCCATCCCTCATTCATCTTAATAAAGGTGAGGTAATCTAGACTTTTTTGACCTAGGCGACTTCTCTTCTCAGTGACAATACCTCCTGCTGCACTGAAGGTCCTTTCTGACAGGACACTTGAAGCGGGGCAGGCCAGAAGTTCTATCGCAAATTGGGATAGCTCAGGCCACAGGTCAAGCTTGCACACCCAGTAGTCAGGGGGTTCATTGCTCCTCAGAGTGTCGATATCTGCAGTTAAGGTGAGGTAGTCTGCTACCTGTCGGTCGAGTCGCTCTCTGAGGGTGGATTCCGAAGGGCTGTGGCGATGCGTAGGACTTAAAAAGGTCCGCATGTCCTCCATCAACAACACGTCTTTAAAGCGTCCTGTCCTTGCCGGCGTGGTCGTGGGAGGAGGAGGATGACTTCCACCTCTTCCCCTGTTAGATTCCCGTTGTGCTGTGACATCACCCTTATACGCTGTGTAAAGCATACTTTTTAATTTATTTTGCAACTGCTGCATCCTTTCCGACTTGTTGTAATTCAGTAACATTTCCGCCACTTTCTGCTTATACCGGGGGTCTAGTAGCGTTGACACCCAGTACAGGTCGTTCTCCTTCAGCCTTTTTATACGAGGGTCCCTCAACAGGCACGACAGCATGAAAGACCCCATTTGCACAAGGTTGCATGCCAAGCTACTCATTTCCCGTTCCTCCTCCTCACTGATGTCAATGAAGGTATGTTCTTCCCCCCAGCCACGTACACCACGGGTACCAGATAGGTGACAACGAGCACCCTGGGATGCCTGTTGTGGTTTGTCTTGCTCCTCCTCAAAGCCATATTCCTCCTCTGACTCCTCTTCCTCACAATCCTCTTCAAGCGTTGCCGCAGGTCCAGCAAGCGATGCTGATAAGGCTGTTTCTGGTGGTGATGGTGACCACAACTCTTCCTCTTCACGCTCATCTACGGACTGATCCAGCACTCTTCGTAGGGCACGCTCCAGGAAGAAAACAAATGGTATGATGTCGCTGATGGTGCCTTCGGTGCGACTGACTAGGTTTGTCACCTCCTCAAAAGGACGCATGAGCCTACAGGCATTGCGCATGAGCGTCCAGTAACGTGGCAAAAAAATTCCCAGCTACCCAGAGGCTGTCCTAGCACTCCGGTCATACAAATATTAATTAACGGCTTTTTCTTGTTGGAGCAGGCGGTCAAACATTAGAATTGTGGAATTCCAACGTGTCGGGCTGTCGCAAATCAAGCGCCTCACTGGCATGTCGTTTCGCCGCTGGATATCTGCAAAGTGCGCCATGGCCGTGTAGGAATGCCTGAAATGGCCAAACACCTTCCTGGCCTGCTTCAGGATGTCCTGTAAGCCTGTGTACTTATGCACGGCACATGTGTCAACTTGCCCAACTTCAATGCCGCCAACAAATTTGTTCCGTTGTCACAAACCACTTTGCCGATATCAAGTTGTTGCGGAGTCAGCCACTTTTCCACCTGTGCATTTAGGGCGGACAGGAGTGCTTGTCCGGTGTGACTCTCTGCTTTCCAGCAAGTCAAACCCAAGACGGCGTGACACTGCCATATCCTGGATGTGGAATAGTACCTGGGGAGCTGGGGGGGGTGCCGTTGATGAGGAGTAAGATGCAGCAGCAGAAGAGGACTCAGCCGAGGAGGTTATGGAAGAGGATGGAGTAGGAGGAGTAGAGGAGGTGGCAGCAGGCCTGCCTACAAGTCGTGGCGGTGTCACTAACTCCTCTGCAGAGCCACGCATTCCATGTTTGGCAGCCGTCAGCAGGTTTACCCAATGCGCAGTGTAGGTGATATACCTGCCCTGACCATGCTTTGCAGACCAGGTATCAGTGGTCAGATGGACCCTTGTCCCAACACTGTGTACCAGACATGCCATTACTTCCTTTTGCACAATCGAGTACAGGTTTGGGATTGCCTTTTGTGAAAATAAATTTTGTCCGGGTACCTTCCACTGCGGTATCCCAATAGCCACAAATTTTTGGAATGCCTCAGACTCCACCAGCTTGTATGGTTAACGCTGGCGGGCTAATAGTTCAGACAAGCCAGCTGTCAGACGCTGGGCAAGGGGGTGACTTTCTGACATTGGCTTCTTATGCTCAAACATGTCCTTGACAGTGTAATGCTTACATGTATTTAAATGGAAAACAACTGCAGATCTCTTAGGTTTTGGATTGATGACTAGGATACTAGAGGATAACACAGGTACTGTATCTTTAATTACGTATAACACAGGTACTGTATCTTTAAGTACTTAGCTGTTTGTTAAACAGAGTAAGCAGCTTCTGGTATGCATGCAGTATAGAACATAGGAGTTTGCAAGTTCATGGAAACGGAGCAAAATGAGAAATGGAGTTGCAGCAGGAATGATTAGTTTTGGAGTTCGAGGTAATCAGGCTTGAGAGCAGGCTGCAGCAGGAATGATTAACAGACTTGAGAGCAGGCTGCAGCAGGAACGATTAGCAGGCTTGAGAGCAGGTAGTCTCCTATTACGGAGTAAAAATATGACTTAGCTTTTAAAGGAGAAAGATCAGGTTTCCCTAAGTTCTCCTCCGGGGTGGGAAGATGTTAAGCAGGATGAGGAAGATCAAGTTACTAGCCGTGGTCGAGGAGAGGAGAAGGAGGGTCGATAGTTTTCCAGTCCGGGTTCGGTGCACAAAGAAGGTTTAGAGAAATCTTGCTAGCCGGGTTGATTTCGCTGTAACGCTTTTCAATAATCCAGCGTCTTGAATCTGGCGCGGTCTCATTATATAGCGTGGGGAGACCGCGTCAGATAAGGGGGTGTGGCTAAGCTCCGTCAACCCGGAAGAGACAATGTAATACCGGTAGTTAAGACATGACAGACAGACACCTGACTGTGGGCAGATGAGCGGGAACTGCTCAAGGCGAGAGACAGAGGGGCGGATGGTTGAGAGGGGCAAGGAGGACAGCAGTGGTTGATGTGGCTGAAGATGCTGGACCAGGAGGAGAATGGCGGCTTTGAGTTTGTGTGCTGCTTGTACTCATGTGTTGATCCCATAGGCGTTTGTGATGTGCGATCATGTGCCTACGCAAAGCAGTTGTACCTAGGTGGGTGTTGGACTTCCCACGACTCAGTTTCTTTTGGCACAGGTTGCAAATGGCATTACTGTTGTCAGAGGCAGACACACAAAAGAAATGCCACACTGCTGAGCGCTGCAATGACGGCATTATGGTGGTGGACACAGCATTCATTGATTGGCGTGCTGTCGGGCTGACCCCGGAAGCCGATGAATGCTGTCTGACTGTGCCACTAGCTCCTTGAGATTACCTCCCCCTGCTTCCAACTCGTCTCCTCCTCTCTGTCTCCCCATCTGAACTTTCGCCCTGTTCTTCTTCTTTCCGAGCGGGCACCCACGTGACATCCATGGACGCATTGTCATCATCAACCGCTTCACTTGTATCTGACAACTCAGCAAAGGAAGCAGCAGCGGGTACAACATCATCATCATCATCACACCGTACGTCCATGTGTGTAATGCTGCCTGACTGAGACATATCCCTGTTATCTACATCCTCTGGCAATAATGGTTGCGCATCACTCATTTCTTCAAACGGATGTGTAAATAACTCCTCTGACAGATAAAGTGAAGCGGCTGTGGTGCTAGTGTTGGTGGTGGCGGCAGGCGGGTGAGTGGTATCTTGAGAGGTGCCCAAAGTTAAGCTGGAGGAGGATGGTGCGTCAAGGTTCCGAGCAGAAGCTGTAGAAGATTGGGTGTCCTGTGTTAGCCAGTCAACTATGTCCTCAGAACTTTTCAAGTTCAGGGTACGTGGCCTCTGAAAATTGGACATTATTCTAGGGCAAAAGGGAATCACAGCACCACGACCACAACTGCCCCTGCGGGGTGGCCTGCCTATGCCTGTCATTTTTTGGGGGATTAGTGGTACTATGCGTGCAAGCTACTGTGAGACCAGATATGAGTGGCAATGTGAACTGGAAGAGGTTGGCAGAGTACACGTTGTAGGCCTGACACACCCGCTTGAAGACAAGTAACTGCTATTCAATCTATAACAGTGAAAAAAGTTTTTTGGTTTTAAATGCACGCTATTGTGACACCAGATATGAGTGGCAAAATGCACTTGCAGAGGTTGGCAGAGTACACGCTGTAGGCCTAACACACCCGCTTGAAGACAAGTAACTGCTATTCAATCTATAACAGTGAAAAAAGTTTTTTGGTTTTACATGCACGCTATTGTGACACCAGATATTAGTGGCAATGTGCACTTGCAGAGGTTAGCAGAGTACACGCTGTAGGCCTGACACACCCGCTTGAAGACAACTAACTGCTATTTAATCTATAACAGTGAAAAAAGTTTTTTTGGTTTTAAATGCACGCTATTGTGACACCAGATATGAGTGGCAATGTGCACTTGCAGAGGTTAGCAGAGTACACGCTGTCTATAACTAATCTATAACAGTGAAAAAAGTTTTTGGGTTTTAAATGCACGCTTTTGTGACACCAGATATTAGTGGCAATGTGCACTTGCAGAGGTTGGCAGAGTACACGCTGTAGGCCTGAAACACCCGCTTGAAGACAACTAACTGCTATTTAATCTATAACAGTGAAAAAAGTTTTTTTGGTTTTAAATGCACGCTATTGTGACACCAGATATGAGTGGCAATGTGCACTTGCAGAGGTTAGCAGAGTACACGCTGTAGGCCTGACACACCCGCTTGAAGACAAGTAACTGCTATTCAATCTATAACAGTGAAAAACGTTTTTTGGTTTTAAATGCACGCTATTGTTACACCAGATATTAGTGGCAATGTGCACTTGCAGAGGTTAGCAGAGTACACGCTGTAGGCCTGACACACCCGCTTGAAGACAACTGCTATTCAATCTATAACAGTGTAAAAAGTTTTTGGGTTTAAAATGCACGCTATTGTGACACCAGATATTAGTGGCAATGTGCACTTGCAGAGGTTGGCAGAGTACACGCTGTAGGCCTGACACACCCGCTTGAAGACAACTAACTGCTATTTAATCTATAACAGTGAAAAAATTTTTTTTGGTTTTAAATGCATGCTATTGTGACACCAGATATGAGTGGCAATGTGCACTTGCAGAGGTTGGCAGAGTACACGCTGTAGGCCTGACACCCGCTTGAAGACAACTAACTGCTATTCAATCTATAACAGTGAAAAAAGTTTTTTGGTTTTAAATGCACGCTATTGTGACACCAGATATGAGTGGCACTGTGCACTGGCAGAGGTTGGCAGAGTACACGCTGTTGGCCTGACACACGGACGCTTGCAGACAACTAACTGCTATTCAATCTATTACAGTGAAAAATATGTTTTTGGGTTTTTAAATGCACGCTATTGTGCCACCAGATATGAGTGGCACTGTGCACTGGCAGAGTACACGCTGTAGGCCTGACACACAGAAGCTTGCAGACAACTAACTACTATTCAATCTATTACAGGGAAAAAAAAATTTTGTTTTTAAATGCAAGCTATTGTGACACCAGATATGAGTGGTGGCACTGGGCAAGTGGGCACAGTATCCACTGTGAGCCTGACACAGAAGCTGGCAGGCAGGCAGGCAACTGCAATTAGATTACACAAAACAAACAAAACAAAAAAAGCAGACTGATGTTCTAGCCCTAAAAAGGGCTTTTTGGGGTGCTGTCCTTACAGCAGAGATCAGATGAGTCCTTCAGGACTGTAGTGGACACTGAATACACTAGCCTAGCTATACATTTCCCTATCAAATGAGCAGCAGCTACACTTTCCCTCCTCTATCTAAGAATGCAGCTTCAGAATGAATCTAAAATGGATGCTGTACAGGAGGTGGGAGGGTCTGGAAAGGAAGGTTCTGCTGCTGATTGGCTGGAATGTGTCTGCTGACTGTGAGGCACAGGGTCAAAGTTTAGTCAATGATGACGAATAGGGGGCGGATCGAACCACGCATGTGTTCGCCCGCCGTGGCGAACGCGAACACGCTATGTTCGCCGGGAACAATTCGCCACGAACAGTTCAGTACATCACTAGTAGCAAACTACTATATATGGGACAATACTATAACAGTATATTAGTAAGAGGTACTAGACATGTGCAATTCGTTTCGTTCTGAATGTAAATTCAGATGAATTTCGTCAATTCAGACATTCGGATGCTTCCAAATGTCCGAATTGCCAAATTTCAGAAGTGCTGAAGTGCCGAATTTCAGAAGTGCCAAACTGAACCGAATTGCAGAATTGCCGAATTTTGGAAGTGCCCAATCGAACAGAATTGCCGAAGTGCTGAATGCTGAAGTGCTTTGGATTTCTGAAAAGTGGCAAAACAAGAGAGGGAGGAAAAATTACGTGAATGAAGACAGAAATCTAGATCAATAAGCTTATTCCTGGCACTGGAAGCCTTATAGATGTGTAAGTGGTTGAGGTGGCAGTCCGGGCACCTAACCTTACCCCTAACCCTATTCCTACCCCCAGGGGTAGGGTTAGTGGTTAGGGTTAGGGAGCCCTACTGATGTGTAATTGGTTGTGGTGGCAAGAGGGGGATGCTTCCGAATATCCGAATTGCCGAAGTGCCGAAGTCCCGAATTGACGAAGTACTGAATTTCTGAAGTCCTGAACCAACGTGCCGAAGTGGCAAATTTCCAAATTGCCGAAGTCCCGAATTTCGAAAGTGCAAAACCGCCGAATTGACGAAGTCCCGAATTTCGGAAGTGCGGAACCGAACCAAATTTTTTGCCCATGCACATCCCTACTAGGTAACATAGGATACTGCATATGATCTAGATACACATCTAAATGAATAAATAATTTATATATCCATTAATACTGTTAAGTCCCATCATGAGTTAAAGACATACAGAAGATATAAATCTGTACAGAGAAAAGGCAAAAAGAGAAGAAGGTAAAATGCCTAAAATGCAGGAAAAAGGGCAGGGCAGGACTTCCAATCAGTTAATCTGAGGACTAAAAGGGTGTTAAAGTGAATATATTCCAATGAACACAAAGGTAAAATTGTAACTTTACGTACAGCTAATGCTATTCAACGGGATACGGGCCGTGGATTGGATAGACAAAAAAGTTTATTTTCGTCTCTTATAGAGGTGTCAGCATTGACAATCATGTTGCGTATGGAGCGAACTTTTCTATGGGCAAAAAATAGGGGATCCCTGAACAAGTAACCAATTTGTCCATCACACTGTAAAATTTGCCATTTGTTCTGAATACTTTTTTTTTTTTTTTTTTTTTTATTGAAAGTACTGAGAAGGTATATTTTGTTTTTAAAATGCCTATCAAAATTTGGTTGACAAGTGCAAGCATTGGGGATTTATTACACAGTATCAATAGTCTACTAACATGCCTGGGTAAGCTTCATAGCTGAACACAACATACTTTGGAGATTCCAGCAATTAGTTTTTTAACTCATTAGGAAAAGATTTAAAAAACAAAACAAAAACTTGTTGTGGAGCATTTCTTGCCCCTGTTATTACAATTATTTGTCAGCATAAAATGTCAATGTTGACTTACATCACCCACATTAAGCCATATCGTATTTACTCTTTGGGGAGTTAAGAATGGTTTATCATTTAATTATTATTTTCATAAAGCATTACAGGCTCATTTTCTACAATATTAAACTCATATCGTTCTACATACTTAGGTAGAACCATATCCATTTTTGCCATTTTTCCAGAAAAAGATGGGTCCCAGGGAGCAAGTGAGGCATTGAATTGATGATGTTTGCTTTCACCTTTCTCTTGATTAAAATGATCATTCCCTTTCTGCTAATATGGAAACAAAGACACATATACCTCAAGGGGATTATGTAAATGTGGCATAGTTAAACCTGTCTGAAGAATTAAACTAGCATTTCCACTCAATAAATTCAGTTAATTTAGATACAGCAATTGTGACCAGATGAACAGTTTATATTCTCCCATGTAGATAAAGTTAATGCTATTAAAATAAAATAAAAATAAAAACATCTGCATCTAATTATAAACAGAATTTTCATGGACTTTTCTTTAGAAGTTGAATTTTTATAATGTTTGTGAAAAATACATATCTTTGTAACACTGTCCTTGTAAATCCCCTATATGTTAAATGGCTATGTTTCTTCCTGGCTGGAATGCAAGAATAATTGTGAAGACTATGAAGCTTTATGGTGCCCTTCAAATTGTTTCTCGCTATCTCTCTCTTGAAGAAAGCTCTAATGAGATCATTAAATACAATGCAATTATGTTTGCATTTATGATGCTCCATAATTGTAACAGCATGACATTGTTCTGATGATAATGTCCATTGATCATTCATAACGCAGTGGGCTTATGCTGTTAATCATGAATCAATCATACCGACTGCTTTGTAGCTGCACCCTTCTGGAGATCCAAATCGGCAATTTTTCCCCTTAAATTCAGATACAGCTTATGAAAAATGATTAACATATTGCATTAATATACTCAAAATTTGTAGCGCAACCAGAGATCATTTCTTAACTAAAGTGTTACAGACTTAAAATATATAACATATCTAACATAAAGATAATTTGTCCCATTATATACCCACTAAACAAGAATGTAGTTATGCAGCCAAGTAGCAAGAAGAGTAATTTGATTAAAACAAAACAATATTAACCATTTACCAATCAGAAACATTCATGCATGAGTTAATGTCTGGTTTGTATTTCAAAGCTGTGCAATCTCTTTAGGGCAGGCAACTCAAACTCTCCCCTAAGATATTACTGAACTCCAAATCCCATGATTGTCTGGCCATCTATTGCATTTAACCCCTTAAGGACACATGACATGTGTGACATGTCATGATTCCCTTTTATTCCAGAAGTTTAGTCCTTAAGGGGTTAAAGTATCTTGGGAATTCAAGGCCAAAAAATGTACAATACTTCTACGTCCACGTTAATAAATGAACACATTATGAATTCTTACAGGGAAATAAGGTGGTTTCCCTGGAACAGGTGCCACAGGTTATCTCTGACCCTGAATTAATCATAGAATCCACAAAATTCATTTGGGAGCACCAACAAATTTTTTTTGGGCTTGACCTTTAATCCATTATCACAGACCGGCCTGGGCAGTCTATGAAATGATTTGTTATATTGTAGAATAAGTATTTTGGATTCCACGTTAATAGGTAGTAGTCTTGGATTTTATTGACCAGCTCAATAAAATGTAGATCTAAGCAATGCGCACACTGCAGGATTATTCACTAAAGAGAGAACTGACAGGATTTCAAAGTGACTTCAGAATAAATTTCAAATTGAAGGTCAAAATAGCCAAATGGATAATTAGAGAAACAAAACTGTTTGTCCATTGTCCATTTCAGTGGTTTTGTGATATGTTCAGAGATTCAGAATTTTAAACCTTAAATTGCCCAAATTGCAATTTGTTTGAAACCAAATGTATTTATTTATAAAAGGTTTTACCAGGAAGCATACATTCAGATTTCTCTCATTTTCAAGCATGTTTCAAGTATGCACAATTGTACAATACAATATTCCTATCCTGTATATCAATATCTATTCTCTTTACAAAACGTGATTTTCTGCCTTAGCACCAGCAACCATGCAGACAACAAAAAAGTCTATCAGCAGGTATCCATAGATCATTGTCTTTAGATAATTTTCCCACACTAAAGTGTAACTTTTTTCTTCTGCCATACACAGTAATCTACTTTTTTCCTCATTGAAATGTATTTATTTGACTGCCCAGTATCGCAATTTGTCTAAATCACTTTTCAGATAAACCACAATCTGCTCTGATTTTTGATGCTTATGTAAATCGATCAAAATTGAGATATTACTGTCTTTCAGTGATCTCTTCCAGATCACTGGTAAGTTGATTCAAACAAATGGGGCCATTATGTGAACTTTGAGGTATGTTACATAAAAATGCACTTCAACGGGAAAATGCACCATTAGGTGCATTCCTTTCGTTCAAGATCAAATATTCACTTTCAATATTTAAGCGTTTATTCACTAAACTCTGAATTGTAGTGAATGTAATTAGAATTACAAAGTGTTTACCAACGGGTCCTGTCTAATAATAATAACAATATATTTATTTCTAATTTAAATATATTTTATTGCGTTTCTGTGCAATATAAAATTTACAGTACTGTAATAATTGAAACACATAAAAAAAATAACCAAGAAAAACATACATAGAAAGATTGCATAAAATGTATGTTAGTAATTTAGTATTACCACTTATATCTAATCATCATTCATAACCCATTCAAATAATAATTATTATATATGTAGTATTGGATCATTAAGAGAGGAGTCTATATTCAGACCTCCTCAGATACAGAACAAAAACTAACAATCAAAATTGTATGTTTACAGCAATAAGTATAGGCATCATCAATGGGATGAAGTATCAGCAATATATTAAAACCATGGAGACCAAATATCTTTTATAAGATGATACTTTTCCATTAATGACAAAAAAATGTTGTTCCATGTCACTTTGATGTGATATCTGATTAACTATTTTTTTTTTTAATTCTTTATTTTTGCAGTGCATATGGTGATAACATTCAGGCACGTGGTACCCCAAAGGCAATCCGCATGCTTAGTTCAAAACAATGAGTGATAACATGGAAAGCATTAGGGTATGTTAGTACAATGCACTATTTTTTATATATATGAACAGGTTTAAATCAAGATAGTTAGGCATGGTATAGATTATTTACGTAGTATGCTAAAGTAACTATGCGTGTTCAGAATAAAACATACGTGTGGTAAGACAGGTTAAACTAGCTATAGATTGAGTTAGCAATTCTTGATCGTTCTTAGAAGCTAGGTACATACTATAACTACCGTTGTCTTGGCAGATTGCTTTAGTGAGTAGCGACATTAGCTTACATTTAACATTTCTATGGTGTAGATCTAGCTAAATTACATATGTCAGTGCAGCAGTGTCTAAAATCAGAAGCTTAGGGAGCCTGAGAGAGTTATCAGGTTGTCAGTGTCATTGTAGATAAGTGAGGTGCATTAAAGTGAGTATGAGTTAGGCTAGGTATGCAAGCGGAGCGCTATACACGCTTGTGTGACATGTGTCTGCTAAAGGTAAGGTAAGCAGTTAAATCAGTTAAATCGCCGGGTAATCAGGCTTGTCAGCGTGGAGTCAGCAGGGGATAGGCTGTACGGGCACATGTCTAGTAGGCGTACTAAAACATTATAGTATTGTGCAATAAATTCACAGTTAATCATAACTGAATAAACAATGAGGATCTCTTATAAGTTCGATGTTGTTTGCCGATTTCAAAACCTTAAATTATAAACTACACCACCAAAACTCCGTATGGACATGGTGATAGGGCAGCAAGCTGGCCCCCAGAGTGTTACCGAAAGTCAGCCGACTCCCTTAGCCGGCATTCTCATGTCGCCTGCAAGCGAGGCACCGGCGGTGCTCAGAGGTAGTGTCCACATGTCGGTAGTGCTTCTCCCGGCTGGGGTCTTAAGACAATGTCCTCTGGAGTAAGGGGGGATTGGCGTGTAGTGGTGGTCTCGCCGTTCTGTTCGGGTGTTCCCGCCGCGGCTCTGCTTCCCGGCTCTCTGGCTCCGGGCCTTCGCGAGAGCCCTCGCCTTGAGTCCATGGAGCCTCCCAGACACGGTGGTTGGCTCGGGGGCCCGCGGGTTCTCCCTATCCCGGGTGACCTCACGGGTGTATGGACGGCATGGGGTAATCCCCCGATGGGCTCCCAGCCCAGAAGGACGTCGGGCAGTCAGGGCGGCAGCTTTGCACACCCTTTGGATGGGCGATGCTGGTTTCGGATTTAATGTAGGCTGACAGGTTTCCTTCTGCGCTTGTGCTGGTAGGCCCGCATTGCTCCATTTGGGATGTGGCTCGGTAGCCCTCTCGGTGACGCCATGCTTGTTGCTTTTGTGGCACTTGCTTAGCCGTTGTGAGGCTGTCGGCTGCAGTTTGGCCTCCAGCTTGCGCCAGAGGTCGTTGAAGATTGCCGCGAGACTTTGCCGTGTCTCATGCTGTGGGTCTGTGGGCTCGAGGGAACATGAGGTGTCCGCCATTTTGGGTGCATCCTCGTGTATTATATTACCCCATGCGCTCCCTTTCTGCACTCGCTCCAGTCTCGATTTCTCTCTCAGGTGTGGGGGGGGGGGGGTAACGGGGTTCCTTCTTGCGTTGCGTCAGCATATTGTGGCACCGGACCGGGGGATCGGCCGCCTCTCCCGCTCTACGGTCGCCAGGCCTCATGGCGCAAGTCGGTCTGCCAGCTGGTTCCAAAATGATCGCAAGCTGCAAGGTCCGTTTAGTACCCTTTCATGGGTCAAGTGAAGCTGTTTGGGTTGCTTTTTCATATGGTTTTGGGGCCAACAAGTGGTATTTTGCCCTATTGTTTGAGGAGCTCTGCAGTGGCACGTCTATCAGCTTCGCTGGTCAGGCCCCGCCCCCGATATCTGATTAACTATTATAGGCCACACTGGCCTACTATTATTGGCCACGCTGGAGGGTCTGTTTTATGCCAATCTCTGGCAATACAGATTTAACAGCCAATAAAAAATGAACTGCAAGATATTTACTGTACTTATTCATATTAGGTAAGTACGGAATGTTTGCGGCGTAATTGAGAAACGTATATGGAAGATATCAGTCACTTTGTCCTTAATCTGCTATAATTTTACATAATCCCACCATAGGACATAATGAACCCTGGGCATGAAAACATCTCCATCAACAACTAGTAGTTAATCTACTAAAGTTACTAATACGTAAGAAGACGAAATACCAATGATTTAATAACATAATACATTTCCTGCAGATTTATGGAATGGACACTTTTTTTTTAATTAATGTCCGTACATTCTTCCAATTTTCAATTGGATTGATAACCTCCATATCAATTTCCCATTTCAACATAGAGCAAGTTAATATAGTTTGCTGATTATTAATAATATTTTTTTATTCTAGAAATTAGTTTAGAATGTTACTTATGACCAATAAAATCGTCCAATTGAGTTGAGAGCGGAAAATAATTAACATTATAGAAATGTTTAATTCTAAGGTAGACAAAAACATTTTGGATTGGTAAATTAAATTTGACTTGTTAAAAATCAAATGGTAGTTTATTCTCAGCTTACTTGATATCTGCTAAGATGTTCATACCGTTACTGATGCAACATTATATTTACTTGTACAATTGTTTGATATCCAGAAGAGCAGAGTATTTTTTGAACAAACGTTTTAAACAACAAAGAATTTTTCAAAGCCTTCTTTGCTCATATTTACCACGTTTGCCAATATTAGTGGAGGGTACTATATATATAACAGATGGAATTATTATCTTGCAATACTGTTTTATTGTTAAAAAATAATGGTAAGCTTCATCCGGAATTGTTTACATATATAACATATGTCTTGTTTAAAATGTGTTTAATCAGACTTGGCTTTGCTTTAACTGAAAACTAGGCAAGTAGCAGCACCTTTACCAGCAATTATGTGATAGATTACTGTTTTCTAGTCATGAATTCTTAACACATCTCTTTATAGCAAACAGATTGGATACTCTTTTATCAAGTAATTAAGTACATAGCATAATAAAGACAACCATCAAACACTTCTTCAGTTTCTAATTATCGGATTTTCCTTGAGGTCTGTTGAGAAAACCATCAACAAATGTGGATAACAATCTTATTTGATTCTTGAAAATATGTTTCATATATTTTCTGAATATTGCATTTTTAGTTTATGTGTTATTGTGCTTTTGAAAAGAAATGTCTGTGTTTACTATGCTGTAGATGTATCCAGGTTACTTTGTAAAATAAATAGGGATATTTTCATGAGACTCATTATACATGACTATTCATGCATAATATAAGCATAACACCTGATAAACAATACAAAAAGACACTTAAAGTGCCTAATCAGATATCAAAACATATCGTGGCTGCCTGATTCAAATGCAACTGTAGAAGCATGTGCCTTTGCCATTAATTTCAACTATTAGGCAGAGATAACAAAGAATATAGGGCATAATAGGCTGCAGAATGCCGATATGAATGACTCTGAGAAAAGCTTAGCTTTTTCCTTTTTTCCTTTTACAGTTTTTGTACTACTTAGTAAAAAATAATAATAATAATAATAATATAACATAATGAAAACAGGATGAAGCATGGTAGCTTTTGTTGTTTATGTCTTAACAAGATGCCAATTTATTTTAAACTCCTACTTCTCTATTAAAAATCGTTTCTAAGATGTATAGTGGGTCAGCTCTTGCATATCTTTAGGTAATTTCTTGCTATTCATCTTCAGTAAAGTGTTTGCTTCCACTCGACAAAACAAAAAATTACATCTCTTTCCTTTCTATGCACCCCCTAAAATCCATGTTTTTTCCCAGTAGGAGGGGTATTTGGGAGACAACCTGAAGGTGTAAGAGTTGAAAAGATATATTTGGCCCCATCTCTTTCCTTTTCTGTTGCATATTTCCATCATTCAGTTCCAGTTTTTCAGCAGTCTATTGGCATCCAGAAATAGGATGTACATCCATGGTAATCTGAATGCCGTATTGCATTGATAAATCTTAAGAACAATGTCAGGATTTTACAGTCCCAATGCCCCGTGGTCTATGAGACTCAGCAGCTTTTTCCTGGTTCTCCTCTTACTTCTCCCAGCACTATTTCAGTGTTTAGTTTTCTGGCGCTTCCTCTCCTCCGCAACCCCTTGGTGCTTGTGTTCCCCATGTTCTGTCCTTAGTCCCCTACTGTTGTCAATCTATGCTGCCTCCCTTGGTAAACTCATTAGCTCCTTTGACTTGTAATATCACTTCTATAAAGATGACACACACATCTTTCTGTCTTCTCTGTATCTCTCACTATCCCTCTTGATTCGTGTTTCCGACTGCCTCTCTGCAATTTCTACTTGGATGGTTGCTCACTTATCTAAACTAAACTTCTCCAAAACAGGACTTCTCATTTTTACTTCCTCAGACTTCTCCTCTGTCTGTCTGTCTCCAAGTCAATTGCACTACCATCAGCTCTATCTCACAGGCTCACTGTCTAAGTATTTTATTTGACTCCAACCTCTCTTTCGCCCCTAATGTCCAATCAATTGCTAAATAATGCTGTTTCAATCTAAAAAAACACATCTTACACTACATGTGACTAAAGTTCTTATCCATTCCCCTATCTTATCACGCCTTGACTGCTGCAATCTGCTTCTCAATGGTCTAATGCGTTCCCAGCAAACAGCCTATAATGAGTATTTTGCAACGCTCCTCTTCTTGTCCCTCTGTATTCCCAGACCTCTCTCTTCTGTCAGTCTCACACTGGCTTTTCCATAAGATACAGGGCTCAATTTAAAATTCTGGTACTTGCTTATAAATCTCTAGATTACTAGGGCTGCACAGTTCCTTTGGAATTCCCTTACCCGCTCTATTAGACTTTCACCAAGTCTCCATTCCTTCAAATCAATCATTGGAAACTCACTCCTTCAGGATAACATCAATTAAACTGTTAGCAACTTTCTTTCCCCACACCTTGGTAACCCACCTTGTTTTCTCTTCTGCAACTGTATCACGCAATTCATATTATTATTTTTAGTAAACTTTTCTAGCAACCTACTTTTCCCATAAATAAAATATATCTTACCTAACGTCTTGTGTCACTTTAACCCACTCCTCCTATAACGTAAGCTCATTTGAGCAATGCTCTTAGTATCCTCTGTTTCTGTACATCCAACTTGCCTTGTTGCAATTATTTGTCTTAAAGTCCAGCCATTGTACAGCGTTGCTGAATTTGTTGGTGCTTTATAAATAATAATATTAATAATAATAATAATAATAATAATGATGGTACCTCAGGCATTCACTATATACAGCAAGTGAACTTCAGTTCTAAAACTCTGTAAATGGTAAATGTTTGTGCTGCAAACTTTGAATATTTGCAAGTAAAATAATCCTATCACTCCTATTTTAGACTAAAATTATGTTTACCATATGATTTTAGATTATATTTTGCAGCGGATAATCTTTTCTGCAATGTCGTTTTCCCATCTATCTATAAATTTGCTTTCAATGAAGTGGAGCGGTATCTGCAGGATATGATGAAATAGTGTTGCCATGAAATTTGTCATTAGGAATTATCATCCCATACCTGATAAGCAGACCTCTACTAATGAGGTTGAATGCAGAGGTAATCTGCAAGATGGCCATGTCTCTCCTGGAACTATTTTTAAAACTTTTCTACAGTAGGGCACGGAGCTTACAAACATTAGTGATATTGCTCATTAGAACACACAGCTTGATATGCATATATTGCTTTGGTTTCATCCACAGCAAAATTACAGAAATCAAGTTAAGAGATATTTCTCTATAATTAAAATACTTTACAGCTATCCATTAGTCCACATGAGAAGCTGTGCATTGTGATTTAAGATCGCAACGCAATTTAAGTGGATCTTCTGTATAGAGACACCTGTCATGAACTTAGGTATTGTAGTTCCCTACAAAATTAGACAAAGAAAAAAAAGAAAAAGGAAAGATTTAGAAAGCATTACTGTTGCGGCAAATTACAACAAGGTCTTTCTATTACTAACAAGTATGAAACATGTATAATCCAAAATACCTTATGAAATGTCTTAAGATCAAGATTAAGATGTTTTGTCCCCCCCCCCCCCTCCTAGGTATCTATGAATCCATTAGGGAAATTATAATATTTAGCCTTTTAAAAACAAATTTCGTGTTTGTTGTTATAAAAAAAAAAAAATTGTTTACTTATTCATTTGGAAGCAACTGCAATTGTCTGGCAGTAATTTATATTTGATAACTTTTAAATCAATTTATGCCACGCATTTTCATGCCACAACATGTGTATTTAGTGCACATCCATTTAACTAGTTACAACTGTTTCAACATGTTAGTGTGTTACTGTGCAGTTTGTGTGACTCTGTAATGTGCTTTTGCAATAAGAGCACAACTTTCTTAAAGTGCCATACAGGGCCGGTGCTTGGATTTTTAGGTACATAGGCGAAGATGCATTTTTCCGCCCCCCCCATTCCCCCCCAAAAAACATCTTCACCTATGTGCCTCTTAACCAGCCCCTCTCCCCTCCCTGACCATTAATGGTCCCTTCCCTGTCCCTTAGTGTTCTTCTCCCCTACCCCCTCTTTTCCCTGTCTCTTGGTGTTTCTCTCCCATTCCCTCCCTGTCCCTTGGTGCACCCCACACCCCTTTAGTGGTCACACTCCCCTTCCTGGTGTGTCAGTGTGTACAGAGTGTAGCGGAGCGGAGCGCGGTACAGGAGCTTCAGTTTTCTGTACCCGGCCGAACTGACAGGGAGTGCTCTCTCTGTGAGCACCTCCTGTCAGTCTGGCCAGGTACAGGAAACAGAAGCTCCTGTACCGCGCTCCGCTACACTCTGTACACACTGACAGTCACACACTCAATGACAAACACACAGACGTCACTGACAGACACAGACTCATTGATCTGACACACACTCATTCATTGACACTGACAGACGCACACTGATTGACACTCATTGACAGACACACTGATAGTCACACACAGACTCAATGACAAACATACTCTCACTGATTTGACAGACACACACTCATACACTGACAAACACACTCATCATACACTGACAGACACACTCATACACTCACATGCACACACACAGACGCACTCACACACACACGCTGTCACTCACAGACGCACACGCTGTCACTCACAGACACACACTGTCACTCACAGACGCACACACTGTCACTCACAGACGCACACTCTGTCACTCACAGACGCACACTCTGTCACTCACAGACGCACACACTATGTCACTCACAGACGCACACTGTCACTCACAGACACACTCTGTCACTCACAGACACACACTGTCACTCACAGACACATACACTCACACACACACAGACACATACACTCACACACATACACACACACACACACACACACATACACTCACACACACACACTCACACACATACACTCACTAATTATTTTATAAATAAATATTTTCCACCCAGCCTCCCTACCTGGAGAGCTGGTGTGGATGATGAATCCTTCCCTGGGGTCCAGTGGGGCTGCTGGACGGCGTGCGGCTGTGCTGAGATCAGACGCGGCAAGGGAGCTCTAACTCTCTGCTCTGCTCCCTCGCGCGCTGTCTGTCTGCTGATACCGCGGGAGCCGGAATATGACGTCATATTCTGGCTCCCGCGGCATCAGCAGACAGCGCGCGATGGAGCAGAGCAGAGAGGTTAGAGCTCCCTCGCCGCGTCTGATCTCAGCACAGCCGCACACAGCACAGAGGGCCGAGATGGTGGCCCGGCAGGAGGGAGAGCTTCCCTCCTGCCGGTCACTGAAATCTTGCGCCCCCAGAGCCCGTGCGCCCTAAGGCGGCCGCCTGTGCCGCCTTATGGACGCGCCGGCCCTGGTGCCATATATAATGGTACCCTTGTTAATTGTGCCAATAGCATTGGGTAGCATGTAATCTTGGAGTAAAATGAATAATTAAAAGATCACTCTAGCTACCATGTTTTGGTGACAGGAATGCCCTGACACTGTCCCACAATAAGAATCCAAACCCTTTTAGTATGGTTTGACAACTTGCCTAGTACTTCCAAGTGCAGTTACGGTATTAGCTGCATCAAGTCTAGAAGCAAGATTGTCCTGTAGAGAAAACTAGCTGATACGTTATGTCACTCACTGGCTGAGGGCCCTCAGCCAATGAAAGCAGTCGTGCTTTGTTTAAAGACCAGATGTGAACCAGTTAGAACCCAGATAATTTGTCAAACTATACTAAAACAGTTTGACATCTTGCCGTGCAACAGCAGAAAGGCATTCTTGGCATCATAACCAATACAGTGGGGGGTAATGGTTATGGTTCTTTGAGTGTTCCTTTAAGGTACATTTTGGAAGTGATTATAATTAGGGTCAAGGGAAAGTTATGGGTAGGATGTAGTTAGGGTTATTCTTTGTGATTATCATTTTAATTCTTAACTCATTACAACTAACTGTTTGATCCATAAACCTCTATATTTCAAGCAATATATGGACCCCACTGTTGGTTCTTGACCTCAACATGTTTTATAAGCTCATTGTAACATTGCTTTCCTTTAACTCATATTAATCAGTCATTTCACTAATTCCTTCATTTTTCTTATGTCTCTTTTCATTTTTTTTAGAATATAGCCTACCAATTATGTTGAAAATATAAAAAAAAATTTCAGATAAAATTATTGCTACTGCTGTAGTATTTTTGGTTATGAGAAAGTATTGCTATTTTTCGAATTCCCTAAATGTGTAATATATTAACAGTACAAAGTACAGATTTCTTTCTTTCTACACTTGCACATCATTTTGTGAACTGTCAGACATTCAGTAGTTGTCAACCTGCCTTGAGTGTTGCAGAATATAACACCGACTTAGTTTCAGTGTTAGAAAGACATTTTATTGTTATTTCAAAGAGAATGTGACGTATTATCCATTGCATAAGTTCTCATTGTTACTAAATAACAATTGGTTCTAAACTTTACTGTAAATTAACTAGCTAGCCCTATTAAAAATTATAAATAATATAATTAGAAACATGACATTAAAGATAACATTTCTTACTGACATTTTTTTAAATATTGAAAAAAAAAAACTAAATACAGAGAGTTACAACATATTAATATTAGTAAAAAAAAAGATTATACTATAGGTAAGTTTACAATATAGCAATAACATGAATTTCCATCCTCGGCTAAATGCCAAATACCTTGTGATTTGAAGGTGCTAGAGTCACTGATTTTCATTATGTTGGAGCTTATTTTTTTTGAAAACCTGTTTTTATTGTGTAAGATTTTACAGAAACAAAAGAATACCAGAGAGAGTGTGCAGGTCCCTCTAAAGAGAGCAAAATAAACAAAGCGCATAATTGTAGATTTTAAATCACAACATTCAGTTATAACACAGGTGTTACAAGGGACAGGTACCCCCAGATCCATCTTCTAATGGCATAATATTTAACAGAAGGAGAGCATCCTCCAGACATCACATTCATATGAACCTTCCCCTGTGATTTGGGGGTATCCCAATCTAAATGTATAACTCTGTCTGTGCGCAAGCTGCCGTGTATCTTATAAATAAGGCCTGTTAGAAAGTACAGTATAAATAGATGAGGTAGGTGAAGAATAAGTAATAACTGCTCCCCCCTTTTAGAGGCCAAACCCCCCTGCAGGTTTCCTGTGACTTGGTATTCAGACACACCTCACAAGTCACGCGCCATATACACAAACCCTAGTTGCCAAATCTCAGCATGTTTGGAATCCATCCCACTTAGAGAAGCATAGAGCGCCTCAGCTGACTGTATATACTCAACCCTTCATAGCGAAGCTTCCTTCAGGGGGACCTCGGCCCTTTTCCAGAAGGCAGGGACAAGGGCCTTAGCAGCATTAAGTAAGCAGTGTAAAATTGTTTTTTTTATAGACGGAAATACGTTTGGATGACATATGTAGGAATGCAAGCTCAGCTAACCACTCAACCGAATCCCCTATGACAAGCATGTCAAACTCGCAGCTCTGCGGGATGCATGTGGCCCACAAGGACCATCTGTACATGCTGGTACATGCTGGTATTATAGCATAGCAGGCACCTGCTTTCCCCACATTGCAGGTGTCTACTCTGCTAACACTTACCCGGCCGGGGAGGAGGGCCAGTGAGGGAGTTCAGTGTTCCTGCTCCTCACTGCATGCGCCGACTGTAGTAAAGCCGGGCGCGGGAATATGATGTCATATTCCGGCACCTGGCATCACTAAACCGTGCGAGGGAGCAGTAAGAGCAGGAGGGAGATCTGCAGACAGAAGATCCCCACACCAGCTCCCAAAGGTAGGGAACAATAAATTAAATTATGTGAGTGCAAGAATGTTTAAATGTGTGTGTGTATCTGTCAGTGTGTGTGTGTGTCTGTCAGTGTGTGTCTGTCAGTGAGTGTGTATCTGTGTGTGTGTGTCTGTGTGTATGTGTGTGTCTGTGTGTGTCTGTCAGTGAGTATGTGTGTCCATGTGTGTGTGTCTGTTAGTGAGTATGTGTGCGTGTGTGTCTGTCAGTGAGTATGTGTGTGTGTCTGTGTGTGTGTCTTTCAGTGAGTATGTGTGTGTCTATCAGTGAGTATGTGTGTGTGTCTGTCAGTGAGTATGTGTGTGTCTGTGTGTGTATCTGTCTGTGTGTGTGTGAGTCTGTGTGTGTGTCTGTCTGTGAGTGAGTGTGTCTGTCTGTGAGTGTGTGTGTGTGTGTTGGTCAGTGTTGCATTGGCTGCGACTGGACAGTGGAGTACATGGAGGTGCATGGAGGCACGCAACACCACGTAACATTGACGTGCTCCACCTTCACAGGGTCTTAATCCTCCCGCTACTGCGGGAGGATCAGATTTGGCACAGGGTGGTAGAGGGGGTGCTGTGCTTTAGTAGAAGGGGAGGGACTGGGATGTAGTAGAGGAGGGTGCTGTGGTTTAGTAGAGGTGGGGGGACTGGGATTTAATAGAGGGGGATTCTGTTTTTTTTTATACTGTACTTTTTTTTACTGTACTTTTTTTTTTAAACTACGTTTCTATGAAAATTTAAGGTATTTTTTTTTGCGGCACACGTAAACTAAAACCTTGTTTATGTGGCCCATGCCAGACTTTGAGTTTGACATGCTTGCCCTAGGACATCGGTTACTGCGTCTTTCACCATCTCCTAATAAGGTACAAGTTTTTGGCAATTCCACCAGATTTGCAATATTTTACCTCAATCCATCTGGCATCTCTGGCAGGTGGAGAGAACCGTAGGAAAGATTCTATGAAGTTGGGTCGGTGTTTTGTACGAAAGGGAAACCAGTTTATAGTTCATCTCCTGGTACTGTGGACTGATGGAGCTCTTATGTTGTCATAGCAGTACTGTGGTGGAATCTCAGTAAAAATAAATTTACTAGGACAAGATTGCCACATGGTATGTGCACTTGCATATGTTGATGTATCGGTCGGTTGGTTGCACGTAGCTAAGATACAATCAACAGAGTAAGGAGCATATGTAGGAATACAGGATATACGAGTATTTCCCCTCCTCCATTGTGCTGGGCAAGCCATGTGGTCAAACAGTAATTTAGTCTCTATTCGGTTGATTAGATAAGAGTATGTGTAGGTTGAACTGATTATGGGAGGAGCTACATGCCTATATAAGGGACCTACACTGTATGATCAGGACTCAGACTTTGCTGTTTTTTGGTGACATTAGTGCCTCTGAGTCCCGGTCGGTGAATCGAATAAAGAATCTCTTCATTCCTGAAGAAACCTGTGTCCATCTCTCTGTGCTTGGCTTCCGTCAGTTTCTCCGGTATCATTTGGTGCAATTGGCCGGGAAGCTCATCCTTCAACGGTAGCTGAGAAGTAGAGGCGTGAGACGGTCTATCTTTGCCCACGCTCTCTACGGCTGCACCCCTGAACTTCTGCGTGGACCTCCCTTCGTCTCGGCACCACTGGTCTGTTGTCCAGGAGATCATCGGCCTTTACGTAGTAAGTGCTGGGATGTCCCCGTCGATGAGTGTGAACCCAGATTCAGGAACGAGGAGGTAAGACGACCACTGTTTTAGACGGTGGACCCACTAGGAGTATTGGATGCCGATTGTGCGGTAGGCCCATAAGGGGTTATTTGTGTATGGAATCTGCCCCCTCCAGTGGAGGGAAGGAGCGAAGGCGCACCGCTCAATTAAACGCCCTGTAGTCAGCCCGTTTAATTTTGGTTTGGAGTCAGGCTGGGTTCTGGTGTAAATAGCCCAAGCCGGACACCGGTGTCTTGTCTAGACTAGCGTTCTAGGGTGTATATTACGTTCGCTAGGTCGGAGGGACTGGGAGACTAAGCGGCGTCTGTGTAAATTTGGTCCGCTAGATCTCAACCTATCTTAGCTAAGTGGGAAGGCGTGTAAATTTGGAACCCACTAAATTTTTGATAGAGTATTTAGACTAAGAGGGTTCTGTGTAAATTCCGCCCTCTAGTTCGCTATATGTGGTGCTTGGGCAGTGTGGCTAACCAAAACGGATGTAGTTAGTTTTAGGTAGTCCATCAAGGTACTGGCCAATAGATTAGTTGGGAATTGTAAATGTGTTAAAGATTGTTGTAGTAGCGTGTATATCTTGCTAGATAGCGTGAGCTCTGCCGTCTAGCGAGAGTGTAAATAGTGTGTAACTGTATTATAGCGCACGGTACCATAACCATGTATAATAACTACTGATATTGTAAATAACTACTAATAACTGTCGTCTATGTTGTATGTTTAACACCATAACCACTACTAATTGAACTGTGACTTTAAATTGTACTCTAACCAATGCTAACCGTACTATAACTACTGTTTGTAAAGACGATGTTACTGGGGTATGTTATAGACGGGTAATTCAGATATAGGGAATTATAGCGTGGGTGACTGTATAGTTTCGCCAAAAGGCACAGTAATAGTTATTTAGTGACTGGTGTAACAGCTGTGTGTATGGGAATTCCCTGAGTGTTTTGTTGTGTGCGTTTCACCTAGTAACTGTACCACGTGGTGCTGTTGCCAAGGGAACGGGTGTGACCGTTGGAAGTGTGTTTGTTTAGTTTCTGTTGGAGACGACGCTTCATTGTTAGTATGGGTGCGTCAGATTCAACGGTTATGGATCCCTTAGGATGTATGTTGAAAAACTTTAAAAAGGGATACACTGTATATGATTTTGGGGTAAAGATGTCTCCAACACGCCTGACTACTTTATGTAGTAGGGAATGGCCTACTTTGGTGGCTGCATGGCCACCACGTGGCAGTTTGGATCCTAATCTGGTACAGCGTGTACACGTGGCTGCATCAGGTAGGCCTGAACTTTAGGCCAGTTTCCGTATATTGACTGTTGGAAGCAGGCCATAAATGACTTGCCAAAATGGATCCGGGTATGCCACGAGGAACAATGTCGCCTCATGGTGGCCATTTTGGACACGCCCCCTGAATCCGAGATCCCCATGCCGCCCCCTTACTCCTCCTCCACAGGAAGAGGAAGAGGAGGTGCTGTTGGTAACGCTACTCCTCTTGCCCCGTTGTCCCCACCTACTCCCTCCTCTAGCTCAGAGCCCAGCCCTCTTGTTTTAAACCCTCCCCTTCTGGTACCTACCTCCGTTAACCCCAACTATCCAGATTTGACGTCATATCTAGTTCCTGGTCAGGCTCCTCCTAGCCCGGCCCGGAATATTTTACTTGCTGACCTCCCCCTCAGTAAAGCGTCCCCATCCCCTTGTCTTACTACCCCTCGACCGGAACCCCTAACTGACATTCCTAAACGAAGCCCCATACTGACCCGACAACTGACCGGTACCCTCCAACCCCGACATTATCAAATGCCTCTTCGACTGACACCTGGCCCGACACACATTAACGGTGACGGCCAGATACAATATGCTGATCCAGTATTCGTCTATGTTCCCTTCACAACTACTGATCTATTTAATTGGAAGACCCATAACTCCTCATACACCGAAAAGCCTCAAGCCATGACGGATTTGTTTACCTCCATAGTCCAGACAGATAATCCCACTTGGGCTGATTGCCAGCAACTGCTTATGACATTGTTTAATAACGAGGAAAGGACAAGGATAAACCAAGCGGCAATTAAAGCGCTGGAAGAAGTGGCCCGTACACAAAATCAGGCCAACCCAGCAGCATGGGCCGCAGCACATTATCCAAACACTGATCCGGAGTGGAATATCAATGGCATAGATATGGCCCATTTAAAAGCATACAGGGACGCTATTATTGCTGGCATGAACGCCGGAGGGAAGAAGGCGATTAATATGTCTAAGACGGCTGAGGTATTACAGAAATGTGATGAATCACCCAGTGTCTTTTATGACCGATTATTGGAGGCATACCGTTTGTATACCCCCTTTAATCCAGAGGCTCCTGAGAATTCCCGAATGGTTAACTCTGCCTTTGTCAGCCAGGCCTACGGACATATAAAGCGCAAGCTACAGAAGTTAGAAGGGTTTGTAGGGATGTATATAACCCAACTTATGGAAATAGCAAATAAGGTATATATGAATAGGGAGACAGAGACGAAGAAGGAGGAAGATCGAAAGATGCGTAGGAAAGCAGATATGCTAGCGGTAGCTATCGCAGGCGTAGATAGAAGGGAAAAGGAAGTGTATAGGGGAACGGATAAAGGCGAGAGTAAGTGGAATGGGGATCCTTTGAGTAGGAACCAATGCGCGTACTGTAGGGAAGAAGGGCATTGGAGAAGTGAGTGTCCACGAAGGGAACACTATGAGAGAGACAGACCTAGGGCAGGGTATAGTAATAATTATAGAGGCAGAGCGAGAGGTAGAGGAGGTTCTGGAGGAAATAGTGGTAATAATAGAGGAAGTGTTAGTGGAGATAGATACTACCCAGCAGCGCAGAGAACCCGCGAGAGAGAGGATAGGGACTTTGTGGGTTTGGCTGACACAGTCATGGAGGACTATTGATACCGACCGGGCTCCATCCCCCTTGGCCGAGCGGAGCCTATGGTCAATGTAGCAATAGGGGGAAAAAGGAGTGCTTTCATGATTGACACTGGTGCTGAACATTCGGTGGTGACTGACCTAGTCGCTCCTCCTTCAGGAAGAACTATCACCGTAATAGGAGCAACTGCAAGGAGTGCCGCTAAACCGGTTCTTAAAAGTCGACTCTGTACATTGGGAGGCCACATAGTGAAACACCAGTTCCTTTATATGCCTGAATGTCCAGTCCAACTGCTAGGACGTGATTTGTTGTCGAAATTACAAGCACAGATAACATTTCTACCTAAAGGAACAACATCTTTGAAGTTCAATGGACCCTCAGGTATAATGACAATATCTGTACCAAAGGAAGAAGAGTGGCGACTTTATACAGTGTTGACTAGCCAAAACCCTAAGAGTGATGAATCCTTGTTCAATATACCAGGAATGTGGGCAGAGAATAACCCACCAGGACTTGCTCGTAATATCCCACCAATTCATATCGAACTAAAGCTTGGGGTTTATCCAGTAAGCCTGAGACAATATCATATTCCACAAAAGGCCAAGAAGAACATACAATCTTATTTGGATAAGTTCATAAGGTATGGTATCCTAAAATTCTGTTCTTCCCCCTGGAACACCCCATTGTTGCCTGTTCAAAAGCCCGGTACAGATGAGTATCGCCCTGTGCAGGACTTGAGAGCAGTCAATGATGCGGTAGTGAGTATACATCCAGTTGTACCCAATCCATATAACCTGCTTGCTTTAATTCCGGGCGGGGCTACCTACTTCACATCTTTTGGATCTCAAAGATGCCTTCTTTTGCCTTCGAATTGCTGCGGAAAGCCAGTGTATTTTTGCATTCCAATGGGAAAATGCTGTAACGGGCTCGAAACGCCAGATGACTTGGACAAGATTGCCCCAAGGGTTTAAGAATTCACCTACCCTATTTGGATCAGCTTTAAGTCAAGACTTACTGGATTTCAAGTCCATCCCAGGAGAATGTGTACTATTACAATATGTAGATGATTTGTTGATAGCGGCAGTTACAAGAGAAATATGTCAGCAAGCAACACATGATTTACTACACATTCTTTGGAAGGCAGGATACAAGGTGTCCAGGAAGAAAGCTCAGTTGTGTCAGCCAACTGTCAAGTATCTGAGATTCCATATCTCTGATGGTCAAAGGATAATGGGGCCAGAGAGAAAAGAAGCTGTATGCCAAATACCAATACCCAAGAATAGAAGACAAGTGCGGGAATTCTTGGGGGCAGCAGGCTTCTGTAGGATATGGATTCCCAGTTATGCGATATTGGTGAAACCTCTTTATGTGGCTATAAAAGGTACAGAACACGATCCCTTCCTGTGGACCCCTGAACAGCAAAAGGCATTTGAAGATGTGAAGAAGGCATTGATGAGCGCACCAGCATTAGGTCTACCTGATCATACACGCCCATTCTACTTATATGTACACGAGCAAAGAAGAATGGCAGTGGGAGTATTGACACAGTACTTGGGATCATGGCAACGACCTGTTGCATATATGTCCAAACAACTGGATGCAGTGGCCAGTGGTCTTCCACCTTGTCTAAGAGCCGTAGCTGCCGCCGCCCTGCTGGTAGCCGAAGCTGATAAGCTCACTCTGGGTAAGGAACTCTACGTGCGAGTCCCACACGCAGTACAGACGTTGCTAGACTATGAAGGCAATCATTGGTTTAGCAATAGCCGCATGACTAAGTATCAAGCTATGTTATGTGAAAACCCGAGAGTGCATCTAGAGACTGTTAACACCTTGAATCCAGCTACCCTTTTGCCACAACCTACTGAGAGTCAACATGATTGCCTGGAGGTGATGGATGAAGTGTTTTCAAGTAGACCGGACCTTCATGATTTTCCCATCCAGAACCCTGATGTCCAGTACTATACGGACGGCAGTAGTTATGTGAAAGAAGGGATTCGCTATGCAGGATATGCAGTGACAACCATAGACAAGGTAATAGAAGCTCGGCCATTGTCAAAAGGAACATCGGCACAGAAGGCAGAACTAATCGCACTCACACGAGCGTTACAATTGGCTGAAGGTTTGAGGGTGAACATCTACACGGACTCCAAGTAAGCGTTTTTAACCACTAATGCCCATGGAGCTTTGTATAAAGAAAGAGGACTACTGAACTCAGAGGGTAAAGAAATCAAGTACGCAACTGAGATATTACAACTACTGGAAGCCGTGTGGGAACCGGAAGAAGTTGGTATCATACATTGTCGAGCACATCTGAAAGGTGATGGTGATGTAATAAAAGGAAATCGGATGGCAGATAATGCAGCCAAGCGTGCCGCTGAATCAGGAAAACAGGAGTATGTGGAACATATAGCTGCTCTTATACCGACCCCACTGTCTCAATGGACTCCAGTTTATATAGCTCAAGAAGAAGAGTGGTTAAGGACTGAAGCTGGGAAGTACCTGGAGAATAATTGGTATCAGTTAGAAGATGGAAGAATAGTCATTCCAGCATCACTAGCTGTAGAAATTGTCCAGAATTATCATAACGGGACACATTCTGGAAGAGATAGTATGGAAGAATCTCTCAGGAAACATTTCTACATACCAAGATTGTCCAACTTGACTCAAGCCATTGTACGAAGATGTGTGATATGTGCCAAGAATAACGCAAGGCAAGGACCAGTGAAACCACCGGGAGTCCAGTATATGGGGGGAATCCCTATGTCCGATCTTCAAAAAGACTATACGGTAATGCCTAAATCCGGCGGACATCGCTACCTACTAGTAGTTGTGTGTACCTACTCAGGATGGGTAGAAGCATGTCCTACTCATACAGAGAAAGCAGGAGAAGTTGTGCGATTTCTGTTGCGAGAAATAATACCCCGATTTGGACTACCACGTTCTATAGGATCGGATAATGGTCCAGCCTTTTTTCACCAGTGCCTACAACATCTGACTCATATGCTTGGTATTAAATGGAAGCTTCATACGGCATATAGACCGCAGAGTTCTGGGAAAGTGGAAAGGATGAACAGAACTATTAAGAACCAATTGGCAAAGATGTGTCAAGAAACTCAACTTAAGTGGAATGTTCTTTTGCCCATAGCTCTGTTGCGCATTCGTAGTATACCTACCAGAAGGATGGGTCTCTCACCTTTTGAAATCATGTAGGGGCGTCCACCTCCCGTACTTGGTAACTTAAGGGGGGGATTTGAGTCAGTTGGGAGAAGGAATTACCTGGCAGCAGGTTGTAGAGTTGGGTAAAACTATGGAGGAGGTACAGAAATGGGTACAAGATAGATTACCTGTGAATATTTATCCACCTGTCCATTGTTATCATCCAGGAGATCAAGTTTGGATAAAGGAGTGGAACAGTGTACCATTGGGGCCAAAGTGGAGGGGTCCTTATGTTGTTCTTTTGTCTACCCCTACAGCTATAAAGGTGGCTGAAGTGACTCCGTGGATTCATCACTCCAGGGTTAAACATCAGCAGTAGATTCTTGGCAAGCTACACCAGATCCAGAGAATCCCTGCAAGATCCGGTTAAAGCGTGTAACTCGGTCGGAGTGACCAGGAGATATTGGGACTTCAAGAGTAAACAAAGAGATCAGCAAGTTGGTGTTTTGACGGCCATAATAAAGCCTGACCACCTACCCACGCTACATAGCCAGAGTGTCTTGAAGGGACCTCTGTGAAGGGAAGAGAGGACTTGAAGGACTCCATTCCTTGCAGCTCTTATACC
The DNA here is from genome assembly GCF_036172605.1 of Pelobates fuscus. Taxonomy (NCBI): domain Eukaryota; kingdom Metazoa; phylum Chordata; class Amphibia; order Anura; family Pelobatidae; genus Pelobates; species Pelobates fuscus. Next base: position 332,666,865 of record NC_086319.1, read on the forward strand.
TGGAAGCTGAGGTGCCATCGCACGGTCGAAGAATGAGGACAAAGATGTCAGGAGTGATGTGTTTTATAATGTATATATGTGTGTTTTTAATTATTCAGGAAGGTAGAGGTACCGACACACCTGGCTGTGAGGTTTGCATTAAGACTACAAAAACAGGTAATCATATTTCCCAGACCCATATTTGGCATTCACAATATGAGTGTAAAGGATATGTATCTAAGTGTAGATACCTAGGTATAGATTATAGTGTATGCCATTTAGGAGTAGGAGAACCTAAGTGTTTTAGTCCAGAGTATCAACCCCATACAATTTGGTTGACCCTTCGGAATGGAGACTCACAGGGGACCCTAATAAATAAGACAATACTAGAAACCGTACATTCTTCGGGTGTTCTGCTATTTGATGCATGTAAGGCGATACCAAGTGGTAGAAAACCGTGGAATGTATGCGGGGATCTTAAATGGGAAAGAACGTATGGGTCTAATGATAGGTATATTTGCCCCAGTAGTAAGAACAAGTATATAGATCCAAAATGCCCAAATAGGAATTATAATTATTGTCCATATTGGTCTTGTGTAGGGTGGGCAACTTGGGGACAGACAGTAGATAAGGATATGATTGTTACTAAGTTGCCTACCAAACCATATTGTAAATCTATGGAGTGTAACCCAGTCCATATACTTATTAATAATCCTGATCCTGGGACAATATTATTTATAGGGATAGAGACCAATACTGTGGCAGCCAAGACTCATCAGGTTTTCCATTCTTTCTACGAGGAGATGAGTGTAGAGAATAAGATCCCCCATAATGCTAAGAACTTGTTTATTGATCTAGCCGAGAGTATTGCCGGTAGTCTTAATGTAACCAACTGCTATGTGTGTGGAGGTACTAATATGGGAGACCAATGGCCCTGGGAAGCAAAGGAGGTAATGTATTCCGGTTCTGAGACAATTGAACAGATAACATCTTCTCAAGCTGATTATCAAATGAGTGTTAGAGGTAAATCTGAGTGGCGATTAAAGACCTCCATTATAGGTTATGTTTGCATAGCAAGGAAAGGAATAATGTTTAATACATCTGTAGGAGAATTGACTTGTCTAGGGCAAAAAGCTTATGATGATGATACAAAGAATACAACTTGGTGGTCAGCTTCAAATGTCTCAGAACCACCTAACCCGTTTGCAAGTTATACCAATTTAAAGGACGTGTGGTTTGACCTATCTACTACATCTAGTTGGAAAGCCCCAGCAAATTCGTACTGGATCTGTGGTAAGAAAGCCTATTCGGAGTTACCACAGGACTGGGTATGCTCAAACCATCCTTCTTCTTGTTGCCTATTGAAACAGGAGAGACTTTGGAAGTTAAAGTATATGATGTAAATCATAGGAAGAAAAGGGGACCCCTAGAGATAGGTACCTGGGAAGATAATGAGTGGCCTCCCCAGCGTATTATAGATTATTATGGGACAGCTACATGGGCAGAGGATGGTACTTTTGGATATAGAACCCCAATATATATGCTCAACCGTATTATAAGGTTACAGGCTAATTGAGATAATTACCAATGAAACATTGCAAGCGCTCAATCTCCTAGCGAAACATAATACTAGGATGAGGACAGCCGTTTACCAAAATAGATTAGCCTTGGATTACCTATTGGCAGTAGAGGGAGGTGTATGTGGGAAGTTTAACCTAAGCAATTGTTGTTTTCAAATAGATGATGAAGGGCAAGCAATAGCTGAGCTTACTAGCCATATGGGTAAACTAGCGCATGTGCCTACTCAGGTATGGAAAGGGTATAATCCAAGTAGTTGGTTTGGTAACTGGTATGAGCAGTTTGGAGGACTTAAGGCATTGGTAGGTGGAGTCATGCTAATCTTGATGCTGTGTCTTCTCCTACCACGTCTTATAGAAACATAGAAACATAGAATGTGACGGCAGATAAGAACCATTCGGCCCATCTAGTCTGCCCAGTTTTCTAAATACTTTCATTAGTCCCTGGCCTTATCTTATAGTTAGGATAGCCTTATGCCTATCCCACGCATGCTTAAACTCCTTTACTGTGTTAACCTCTACCACTTCAGCTGGAAGGCTATTCCATGCATCCACTACCCTCTCAGTAAAGTAATACTTCCTGATATTATTTTTAAACCTTTGTCCCTCTAATTTAAGACTATGTCCTCTTGTTGTGGTAGTTTTTCTTCTTTTAAATATAGTCTCCTCCTTTACTGTGTTGATTCCCTTTATGTATTTAAATGTTTCTATCATATCCCCCCTATCTCGTCTTTCCTCCAAGCTATACATGTTAAGATCCTTTAACCTTTCCTGGTAAGTTTTGTCCTGCAATCCATGAACCAGTTTAGTAGCCCTTCTTTGAATCTCTCTAAGGTATCAATATCCTTCTGAAGATAGGGTCTCCAGTACTGTGTACAGTACTCCAAGTGAGGTCTCACCAGTGTTCTGTACAATGGCATGAGCACTTCCCTCTTTCTACTGCTAATACCTCTCCCTAAACAACCAAGCATTCTTCTAGCATTTCCTGCTGCTCTATTACATTGTCTGCCTACCTTTAAGTCATCAGAAATAATCACCCTTAAATCCCTTTCCTCAGATGTTGAGGTTAGGACTCTATCAAATATTCTGTACTCTGCCCTTGGGTTTTTACGTCCAAGATGCATTATCTTGCACTTATCCACATTAAATGTCAGTTGCCACAACTCTGACCATTTTTCTAGTTTACCTAAATCATTTTCCATTTGGCTTATCCCTCCTGGAACATCAACCCTGTTACATATCTTATCATCCGCAAAAAGACACACCTTACCATCAAGACCTTCTGCAATATCACTAATAAAAATATTAAAGAGAATGGGTCCAAGTACAGATCCCTGAGGTACCCCACTGGTGACAAGCCCAAGCTTCGAATATACTCCATTGACTACAACCCTCTGTTTCCTGTCGCTCAGCCACTGCCTTACCCATTCAACAATATTGGAATCCAAACTCAAAGATTGTAGTTTATTGATAAGCCTTCTATGTGCAACAGTGTCAAAAGCCTTACTGAAATCTAGGTAAGCAATGTCTACTGCACCACCCTGATCTATAATTTTAGTTACCCAGTCAAAAAAATCAATAAGATTAGTTTGGCATGATTTCCCTGAAGTAAACCCATGTTGCCTCTGATCTTGAAGTCCATGTGTTTTTAGATGTTCAACAATCCTATCCTTTAACATGGTTTCCATCACTTTCCCCACTACTGAAGTAAGGCTTACTGGCCTATAGTTGCCCGACTCCTCCCTATTACCTTTCTTGTGAATGGGCACAACATTCGCTAACTTCCAATCTTCTGGGACTACTCCTGTTTTATTCCTTTGGTAGTTAGGTCTGTGCAGAGCATTATAGAAAATATAGCAGAGAGAAAGGCTGCTTCACAGATAATGGCTATATATAGGTATGAGGCTCTAAATCAGGGAGAACTAGTACAGGAAGAGGAATGTTGAGAGATTCATGTCCTTAGGGAGTCGCAAAGTCTGGTCTGGTTCATGGCAACTTGAGGTGTAAGCAAACTATGGTTGAGTGATGCATCTGGAATTGTGAAATATCAGAAGCATCAAAGGGGGGAATGTGGTGGAATCTCAGTAAAAATAAATTTACTAGGACAAGATTGCCACATGGTATGTGCACTTGCATATGTTGATGTATCGGTCGGTTGGTTGCACGTAGCTAAGATACAATCAACAGAGTAAGGAGCATATGTGTCATGCCTTAACTATGGTATCCTCTTACTTCCTGGTTCCACGGAGCCTAGCCACACCCCTTTATGACACGGTCTGCCTATTTAATCTGACTGCACCAGCTGATCAGGGCTGGATTATTGAACTACGTTCCTTACTCACAACCCGGCTACAACTTCGTTGTGAAAGCCTCTGCTACCAGACCGGACTGAAAGACTCTGCAAAGTTCCCTTCACCTTTCCTCATCCACGGCTAAAGCTGAACTCTATCCATGCAGGATAATCCGCCTCTGAGGAAATCTCGGGAACCAGTGTTCTATGTGCCGGAAGCTAAGTAAAACTTCTCTGATAAGCATTGCATCTAAAGCTGTTATTTCCTGTCTCCAAAGTCCTTCGTTAAAGCCAACCGTTACAGCTAACTTCAACTCATACTTGTCTCAGTTAGCTGCATCTATCTTTCTTCATTTAAAGTCTATGGAACAGCTATTGTAACTTTTTATCATCTAATTAATTAATACTACTAAAGGACTCTTGCTGCTTCAGTTACCTTTTACTCCTTAAAGCTACAGTGCTTATAATTGTGGACTTCAGTTATCGTTTACTCCTTAAAGCTACAGTGCATATAATTGTGGACTTCAGTTATCGTTTATTACTTAATGCTACAGTACCTGTAAAGTGGAATTAAAGTCTTTACCTTTTACTTTCTTTAATAAATATTCAAACTATACGAAGTCTGCAGTTGTGTTCCTTCATAACAAATGTTTAAACGTGACAATATGTAGGAATACAGGATATACGAGTATTTCCCCTCCTCCATTGTGCTGGGCAAGCCATGTGGTCAAACAGGAATTTAGTCTCTATTCGGTTGATTAGATAAGAGTATGTGTAGGTTGAACTGATTATGGGAGGAGCTACATGCCTATATAAGGGACCTACACTGTATGATCAGGACTCAGACTTTGCTGTTTTTTGGTGACATTAGTCCCTCTGAGTCCCGGTCGGTGAATCGAATAAAGAATCTCTTCCTTCCTGAAGAAACCTGTGTCCATCTCTCTGTGCTTGGCTTCCGTCAGTTTCTCCGGTATCAGTACTTTTTGCCATTGTCGCCGAGAAAGTCTTGCCCATGAGATCTTCCCACTGCCTTTGGAACATGTTGTTCTCAGATCTGGTCCCTACCAATAGATATTGATAAAGTGCTGAGACTGCTTTCTCAATTGTAGAGCCCCGTGGGCAGAGATCCTCAAGCCAAATAAGCTCCCTGTGCAATTGGACCTTATGCGGGAGAGTGCTATTGTAATGCTTCAATTGGATATAACAAAGTGACTTTAAGGAGATTTTTGGTCTACCTTCCAATAATAAGTCCAAGTCACGTAGCCTCCCATTGTGCAATGCCCTATGGATAAAGATATAATCACACCCACCCCCAGGAATAACCAAGTCTTCGATGGCAGTCCCCTCCCAGTCTACTGTAGTTTGACACAGAAATAAGAGGGCTCGGTGTAGGCGAAAGGTGTGGTAATTCACAAAGCACACTCCATGAGCGGAGCGCTTGTGAAACCATTGCCGACCTATCCATGTGTTCTAGATTCTCCATGCTTCCTAACCATATAACCTCCAGGGAGGTGTCCAATCCTCCTCTGTTCTCTTTTGTGGAGAACACGAATGCCAATCAACAATCTGCTGCATAGCAGTGGTCTGATGATACTTTTAAAAGTCCCCTGTGTCTGGGTAGGCAAAGTAGATCATGGTGCAACCGTGATCGTTTCCCCCACCAAACATATCCAATTACCTTTGTCTTCATAGAAGAGAAAAGGGTCGCAGGTAGGGACAGTGGAAAAGTCTGGAGGAGGTATAAAACCTTTGGGAGTACATTCATTTTAACTACTGCTTCCCAACCATGCCACAACACATGGGGATAAGCCCATCTCTTCAAATCAGCCAGCAATGTTTTAAGCAGAGGTAGAAAGTTGCAATGATATAAATCTCGTGGATCTGTGGACACCCAAATACCAAGATACTTCATTTTACCAAAGCACCAATGAAACAGGAGCAGGGAGTCCAGTGCCACATAGTCCGCAGTGGGGAGTGTTACATACAACACCTTGCACTTCGACAGGTTGAGCTTGAAGCCCGAGAATTCACCAAATCTCTTGAATTCCAATAAAAGGCACAGCAATTTGATCCGTGGATTTGATACAAAAAAAGTAGATCATTGGCATAGGCAGCAACTTTATGTTCTACTCCCTGCCAAATATAGCCCTGGACATCGAGATTATGGCACAGTGCCTGAAGAAGTGTTTCCAAGGACATAGCAAATAGGAGTGGGGAAAGAGGGGAGGCTGCACTCCGCTCGCAGTACTCACCCTCCAGCCGTCCGCGGTTCCCTCCTCCACGTGGGTTCGCCGAGCGGCATCCCTCCAGCCTCGGATGCCGCCCGCGTCTTCCTCCACGTCCCCCAGCGGCAGCATGCATGACGCTGCATGCTGGGAGACCGCCCAAGATATGACACGCCGGGGTCAGTCACCTGACCCGGCGTTAAAGGCACAGTGCCTCAATGACAGTGGGAGGTTTAGATATCTCCCACGTGTGATTGTTAATTCTGATTGGAAATTATCCAATCATAATTAACCTATGGATTTAAATACTTACCTTTCCTGTTCCTCCCTGCCCTGTTGTGGTCTTTGCTTGCTAGTATTGATACTGAACTTGTGTTTTCTGGTTACGTACTCTCTGGCTTGTTAATCTGACTTTGTGACTTTCTCCTACCCTTTGACCTCGGCTTGTTTCTCGTTATTCTGTCTTCTGGTTCCCCTTACTCGGCTTGTCTCCTGATTATTCTGTGTGTGCTTAGCCCGGCCACTCTAAGGTCCGGTACTGCACCTTTTCTGTGTGTGTGTGTTAGCGTGTTGGGTTCCCCGAATCGTGACAGCTAATGCCAAAATCGGCAGTCAGGACCCAGTTGACATGCACTAAAGTGTGTGGTTTGCTATATAAATCAGTGATCCATGCAAACAGTCTTGCACCTAGTCTCATTCTCTTTAGTGTAGCTAGCATATATGACCAGTCAATGCGGTTGAATGCCTTCTCGGCATCAGTCGACAGCAGTAGCAGGCGGTTTTGAATTTTTTTAGCATGATGTTGTATAGCAAAGAGCCTCAATATGCTATCCCGTGCCTCGCTCCCAGGGATGAAACTTGTCTGATCTGCATGGACCAATGCCGGCAAGATGGACTGCAGTCTAGTTGCCAGAACCTTTGTAAAGAGTTTGACGTCCACATTGGATACAACTGCTTTTTACGATAAGTTAACCGTTTACCATTTTCATTGCTCTCAAAAACTACTATTATGCAAGATTCACATTGTTTATTCAAGAAAAGCAAAACCTCTATGTCACGGTGGGCACAGGGCCCTTATTTTTTCCACCAAAGTGCTCCGAGCCTGGCCTAGCAGACACAGCCTAGACTGACCACCCAGTAGTGCTAAAACAACTAAGGCTACGCAGAAAGACCTGAGAGCTAAAGCTGACTGCCTGGAACTTTGGCTTGGATCAGAAGTCAGCTGCCTTCCAACAAATATAAAAAGTGTGGGGGGCGTGGCCGGACCGTGCATGGGAGCAGACGTGTAGTCGGTGAGCTCCGTGCCCTCGGCCTATATTCACAGCTATCTAAGCCTGCAAACGAGCCCTAAATGGTGAGAACTAAGCGACACCTGCTTCTGGGGACCCCCAACACCGGTTCCCCGAGGAGCAGTAGAGGTACCCTGGACGACTTTGTTTCCACGCCGTCTGATTCTCGCTCCGCCGGGCCGAGCGCTAAGATGGCGTCGGCCTCCCCCGAGGTGGAAAACGCGGGAGCCCCCTCCGAAGACGGAGACCAGATGGACGCATTAACTATGATTCGGCAAGAACTTACCCGGATCTCGTCCAGCATGCTCACGAAGACGGACTCCACTGCAATGCTGAAAGAATTCCGAGCAGCCATGCGTGAGGAGATAACCGCCATGCGCTCCGAGCTGACAGCAGTGGAGGTACGGGTGGAAGCACTAGAGACAGAAGCTGAGGCCAACCGATCCCAACACAGGTCAGCCGAGATAGCCACCACTAGGCAGGGGAACCTGCTATTAACACTGAGGCGACAGGTAGAGGACTTAGAAAACCGGAGCCGCCGCCAAAACATACGCATCCGCGGCCTACCGGAACCGGACTCAACCCCACTGCCAGAAAAAGTACAGGCCCTATTCAGGCAGATATTAGGCCGCAATTGCCCTGAGACAATCCAATTTGACCGGATTCACAGAGCCCTGGGCCCCCCACGGCAAGATGGGAAACCCAGAGATGTGCTATGCTGCCTCCACGCCTATAGCCTGAAAGACGCACTAATGGCGGCCACTAGGGGCTCCGATAATATAATGTTCCAGGGAGCAAACGTGGCACTGTTCCAGGACCTCTCTAGCCTGACCTTAGACGCGAGGAGAGCACTACGGCCCATAACGGCCATGCTGCGAGAGAAGAATGTGCCCTACCGCTGGGGCTTCCCCTTCAGCCTGCAGATACGACAGGGCAACACCTGGCTGCACATCCGCTGGCCTGATGATGTGGCCCCCACACTGCGAGCACTGCGACTACCCCACGTGCGCACCCGTAACTGGCTGCTGGAAACGCCGCTGGCCCCTAACCGGAGACGAGCAACGAGCAGCCCACCGCCGGACGCACGGAGCATAAGAGAATCCCCAGCCCGGATGCTCGGCGGCCCGACAGGATCCGAAGAGTGACATCCTGACGGAGAATAGACACGGCCTACTATTGAGGTACCTGGGGTGGGCATCGTGGTTGACCATAGCGGGCAATAGTCTGTAGGTTGGGAGGTGGGAATAAGCCTCGGACGCTGGCCACAGGTGACTCTGCTACCGCTCCCCCCCCCCCCCCCCCGCCCCGTGCAGAAATGCCTTGCAACGAACTTTGGGACGCTCTCAAGGAACTGTACCCGCTCTCTCCCCCCCCCCCCCCCCCGTGGATTATCAGGGTAAGCAAACAGATTAAACGTTAGACCCTCCCGGGATTTGGGTGGGGGACGGGTCTTTGGAGGGCATGGGCCTGATTGGACTCGAGAGAACAGACTAAACCTCCGGGCTTGGCTGCCCTCGGGGGGGTGGCTGGGGTTGGGGGGAGGCGGGGATGTATGATGTGTTCCACTGGGTTCCGCTAAACACGTTGGGCCTAGGTGCCCGGGGAGAGGGGCTTTGAGTATTGGTCAGTTAGATGAGAGTTAGACCCCCTACCGTGTTAAAGACCAGTTGAAACCAGATGCCGACCTAGACCTTAGTATCAGATATGGTGTTAGTTTTGCTTATGCTTGTTTTGCTCATGTTAGAACGGCCGAGGGCCGGACGTTATGTCTTACACATACTAGTTGTCTCACCGCGCCTTGCACAGAGTGCACTGACTCTACCTGTACGGATCACGCCTACGACCCCGCGGACAGACTGAGGGTAACGGACGGGAGGACCGCGGGTGACTGAGTTATTTAAAGGGACTGGGGACTCAGACCTGTCGGACACCTCCCACACAGTCAAGTCCAACTAATCCTGATAGCGGGATATCCGCTACTTACTGACCTACCTCCCGACCCTACGGACTCCCCCTACCCCCCCCCCCTGACGAGTTTCCCCTACACCCCCGCCCTCCCCACAGACTACCTTCCCCTCCTCCCCCCCCCCCCGGCCCACAGAACCCACCCCCCCCCCTCCCCCCCTGTCGGCTATGGCGGGGCGTTCGGGTGGTGGTTTTGACCCGGCCCCCCTGCGGCTCTGGACCAACAATGTGAGAGGTCTGAACACCCCGGAAAGGAGGTCCCACCTGCTTCGGTCCCTGTGGGCGGCGAGGGCCTCTATAGCATTCCTCCAGGAGACCCACTTTAAGGGTACTGCCCCCCCCTCCCTGGGGGACTCGAGGTTCCCAACTGGGTATTTTGCAAACCACCAGTCGGCAAAAAGGGCAGGAGTGGCAATCCTTTTCGCCCAACACATTCCGTTCTGTTGCACGGATTCGAAAATCGACCCTAACGGGCGCTACTTATTTCTTAAGGGCACGATTGCCGATAAGAAATACACGATGGCATCACTCTACGCCCCGAATACGGGACAACACCGATTCCTCTCTAAGACCCTCCAACTATTAGAACAGTTCCGAGAGGGCCTGCTCATCGTTGCCGGTGACATTAACGTTCCGTTAGACCCCAGACTCGACACCTCTAGAGGCTGCAGCTCACACTCCGGGCTCTGTATCCGGACGATCGGGAAGGTCTTACGAGACGCGGGACTGGCAGACACCTGGAGAGTACTCCACCCTGACGATAAGGACTTCTCGTTCTACTCACAGGTCCACCTTGGCCATAGCCGCCTGGATTATATCCTGATTTCCCAGGAATACTTGCACCTCCTTATGTCCTGCGACATCCAGACGACGATATGGTCGGACCATGCCCCAGTTCTAGCCTCGCTACGCTCTCCCCTGTTTAAACCCAGAAACAGACAATGGAGGTTGAATGAACAGGTGCTCGGGGACCCAGTAGTATGTACGGATACGAGAGAGGTCATTCGGCGCTACTTCTTGGAGAACCCAGCTTCGGATACCTCCCCTCAAGTGAGATGGGAAGCCCACAAATGTGTCCTACGCGGCCACTTTATAAAGACCTGCACGAGACGCAAACGAGAACAAAATCTTGCACTGAAGGACCTACACGAACTCGCAGCGCAACTCGAAAAAACACACAGAGCCGATCCGACGGCGGATAATCTCCGCCCCTTGCTAGAGGCGAGGAGGAACCTCCGTGCCCTGCTGTCACGAAACTTGACGCACACGCTCCGCAGGTCCCGGAGATTCTTTTACGAAAACTCGAACAAATGCGGACGCCTGCTGGCCCGCATGCTTCGTAAGAAAAGGAGACGGTCCAACATTACAGTCCTGCAAAAGACTAATTCACCCCCCGAACGGAAGCCAGAAGCCATCATGAACGAATTCAGGGAATTCTACTCGAAACTGTACAACCTACCGAAAGGGAACGATGCGGAGGCGGTCCAACGGAGACGGGCCGATATCCAGGAATACTTGGAACAACACCTCACCCGGAGGCTTACGCAGACACAAACCGAGGACCTAGACGCCCCAATAACCCTGGAAGAGCTCAAAGGCGCCCTTAAGGCGGCAAAGACGAACAAAGCCCCGGGCCCGGACGGCTTCCCGGTGGCATACCTGCGGACATTTGAGGAACAGCTCCTGCCTGAACTGCTGACGAGCCTTAACTCGGTGCTGGAGGGTGGGAGGTTCCCGGAGGACACCTTGATGGCAACAGTAGCGGTGATCCCGAAAGAGGGTAAGGACCCCACGTCCTGCGCCAGTTATAGACCTATCTCCCTCCTCAACGCGGACCTCAAGCTCTTCACAAAGATTCTGGCCCGCCGCGTGGGGGGAGTGGCGCCGGACCTGGTTCACCCGGACCAGACGGGCTTCATTCCGGGACGGGAGGCGAAGGACAATACGACCCGAGCCCTCAACATAATTCATTCCGCTACGTCCTCCTCCCGGGGGGGCCTCCTACTCTCCACTGACGCCGAGAAGGCTTTTGATAGAGTCGACTGGCAGTTCATGGAAGAAACCCTCCGGAATATGGGTTTCGGCCCAAACATTCGCTCCTGGATAGCGGCCCTGTATACATCCCCGAAGGCCCGCCTGAGGATAAACGGAGCGCTATCCCCTGCATTCTCCATCAACAATGGCACGCGACAAGGGTGCCCCCTGTCCCCCCTCCTGTTTGCCCTCACGCTGGAGCCCTTTCTAGCGGCGGTCAGACGGGATGGGGGCATTACGGGAATTAAAGTGGCTAACATGGAACACAAAGTAGCCGCCTATGCGGATGACCTGCTTTTCTTTATTGGTAACCCGATAATAACGCTCCCCAATCTGCTGCAGGCCTTTCATAAGTACGGGGCGCTCTCCAACCTGCGCCTGAACACAGAGAAATCCGAGGCACTACCCCTGGTGCTCCCCCCCGACCTAACAACCCAACTGAAAGCTAACTTCCCTTTCCGATGGTGTACGCAACGCATTAAATACCTTGGCATCTGGCTGACGAGGGACATGACAAAGCTCTACGCTGAAAACTTCCTCCCCCTCCTGAGGACACTGGCCACGGACATGAAAAGATGGGGAGGGTCCTGCATATCCTGGTTCGGGAGAATAAACGCGGTCAAGATGAACCTCTTGCCGCGCCTCCTGTACCTATTTCAGACGATCCCCATCTATATTCCCAAAAACTTCTTCACCGAGATATCCACGGCAATCAGTCGCTTCGTGTGGGCTTCAGGAGTAGCTAGACTTAGATACACGCACTTGATCAGGCCAAAGCGCCAGGGAGGGGTAGCACTACCCTCGATTCAAGCCTACTACCAGGCGGCGCATCTCCTCAGGATGATAGACTGGCACGTGCCAGACACGGATAAGCAATGGGTAGGGTTGGAACGAGCAGCCTCCGGGGAACGTCTACCATGGGCAACCTGGCTGCCGAGGCCCGCGCAGGCAACTGAGATTCGCTCACACCCACTTATTGGAGCTACTCTACAGATCTGGGCGTCTATACGGTACAAACTTGACCTCACCACTAATCCAAGCCCGTTGACCCCAGTGATCCATAATCCGGTGATTGGAGGCGGACTGGCCCCCAGGGACATTGCCGTCTTGACTGACCTGAACACTCCATATCTGGGCGAATGGTGCGCGGGAACTCGCCTAAAACCGCTAGAGACTCTAACCACCTCAGCCCCCCCAACAGGGCTCACCCGGTTTCGTTACCTACAGATCCAGCACTACCACAGCACCCTACCGGGTAAGCAACTACTACTCAGAAAAAAGACGGGCTTTGAGACCCTCTGTACGGAGGAACGACACTTACCACGAGGAATTTCCACGCTATACTCTATGTTAATACAGGCTGCCAGACTCCCCACTGCGCGATACCAATCTAAATGGGAACAAAGCACGGGCACAGTCCTCTCGGAGGCAGACTGGGAGAAGATACACATCCTCTCTCATCAAGGCACGTCCAGTGCGAAACTCCAAGAGACCAACTACAAGCTCATGACGAACTGGTATCGGACCCCCCATAGGCTATATCAGATGGGGTTGCTACCAGCGGCTACATGCTGGAGGTGCGGGACAGACGAAGGCACGGACCTACACATCTGGTGGTCCTGCCCTCCCATCGAGGCATTCTGGCGACAAGTCCACGAGAAACTCCGGGAGATACTGGATTCGGACATACCATTGCAACCCCTGCCGATGCTACTACACCACTCCGCGATGCCCCTGGGAGCATACAAGAGATCTCTTACGCGACACTTCCTAAACGCAGCCAAGAGCCTAATCCCCACTCGCTGGAAAACCACAATAGCCCCAACCATAGCTAACTGGATGGAGGCGGTAGAAGAAATATACAGTATGGAGAGCCTCACAGCTGACCTCAGGGGGACGGCAGAAAAGTGCGCCAGACTCTGGGCACCCTGGATTGCGTACACGGCCCGTGTGCCGGCGGGTGGCCGGGGACGGGGGACCGAATAGACGGGAGCTAGTGAAGACACGAGTTGTTGGGCTTTATGCCGGGGTGACGCGGGCGGACCCATCGCCGGATACCTCCCCGCTGTTGCCGACTCTCCCCCCCCCCCCCCCCCTAGCCCTCCTCCTCGGCCTTATACTCACCCCGTCCATAAGACAGTCCCTCCGCCTCAAGACCCGTAGACTGAGCTTCGGCCACGGACATAATATAACGAGACGAGACGGTGGACTTACACGGCCACTCTCGAGTAATCGGGGTCAAGGTTTCTACTCTTACCACTAGGCATCACATTGACATGGACAAGTTCGGACAGGGGGCATTGAACATTCAGACTCACCTACCCGACCTGACCCCGACCACTTAGACTCACCCACCCGACCTGACCCCCCCCCCCCTCCCCCCCCTAGAGGGGAAGACGAAGACGAGCTACACACAACCCAGCAGCGCAGTTGCGCACGTTCAATACATCTTACATGAGAGATTCAGAAGGGTGAGAGACCCAGCACTGACAGGCGCGATCAGACAACCTAAGAGAAGAATAAACACTGACTTCAGTTAGAATTTATGTAAACGAAGCGGAGTGAGGAGGCCACTAGGGCCCATCAGGCATATCCCGTGTTCTATGCAGGAGTCTATTTGTTGATTCTAGTCGAGGTGTGTACACATGAAAATACGCAATGTTTTGTAACTGCAAAGTTTATTACCGCTTCTGTACACGAAACAGTTTGACTTCCCTCCCTCTGCTTCCTTTGTAAACCCCTCTTTTACTTTGACGTATTGGATAACAATGAAAAACCTAATAAATAAAGATTGTCTAAAAAAAAAAAAAAAAAAGTGTGGTGATTGGACATTGTAGCTGCCATCAGGGTGCTTTTTGTACTGAGTGTAACTGATGGAGCGAGCTACTAGGGATACCTAAATTGTGGGGGTTCCATGCTTTGGAAAGGGAATTTGGGGTCCCAATCTCCCAGTGCCCTGCTTAGAGGAGGCTCAGCAGGAGATTGACTGTAATCATCCCAGACATATTAGCACCGGGGACAGAGCTTTCTTTTGTGTTACTAATCACCCCTTGGGGTGTGCACATACATTCAGTTCTGTGTAAATAAGCATATTTGGTTTCATCCTTCATTAATCCTTGGATTATGTTTGGGTGACTGTAGGTATTTGTAGGACAAAAGAGGGAGGCTGGTGGAGTTCCGAGTACTAAGTTCGGCTTCAATCTTATAATTGACAATTATTTATAAAAATCATTCTGCAACACATTTATTGTAAAAAAATAATGTTAAAGTTGTAAAATAATAAGTGGGAGAAGTCATCAAGTTTGCTTCTCCCGCCGTCATCCTAAACTATACATTTAACTATAGTTAATCATGGAACTATTTTGGTCTTGTACAGGGTTATTCATTAAAGTGAGAATTACTAGGAATTAAAAGTGAATTCAAAGTGTATTACAAATATAAACTCAAAGTAGCAAAACTGGAAACAATCTTCAAGTCAGCTATGCTTCCAGTTCAACAATTTTTTGGCCTCAAATTTGAAATTCACTTTGAGTTCCTGGCAATTCTCCCTTTTTATGTAGGGCCAAAGACCTTTGTATTTCAAGGGGACTTTAGCGAGGGAGAGGTAGCCTGTAAAAGGCATTTGTTACATTATTGTATTAATTTTAGTCATTGGTCCCTGAGGAAATCATCTACAGTGGACAAAACGCATAGGACCATTATTTGTTTTATTCAATTTTTATTAGTTTTATAATTACATGCCAATAAGGCATTTTTCTACAAGAACTGGAGTTCCTAAATCTTTCCACCTGGGATCAACAGCAGGAGAAGGACACAACCCACCAATTATAAGCAGGGGCGGCACCCTGAAGGCTTATATATTACATCCAATTTGTGAGTGTAACCATGAAGTGTCTTACTATCTAATAACAAAACAATATTACACAATGTTTTGTGTTATTTATCTTGTGTAGTGATAACAGCTGAATCCCTAAAATTGCATATTGTTGTCTATATCTCACTGAGTTGTAGAGGATGTGAAAAATAGCTCCAAGTGGATCCCAGTTAAGTATTCAAATTATTGTAGAACAATTATCACATTGATGTTGTCAAGTGCCTAACTATTCAATGCATATAATACTGCAGGAATGTGGAGCAGTGCTTTTAATAACTAATGTGAGGTATAAGCTGTTTGACCTCTTAAATGGGTTTTGCAGGACACCATTCCCTATCACCTCTACAGCTCAGTGAAGAACTCAAGAAAATTCATTAGATTTTTAGAGCTAAATTCTGCAGTGCAAGGCTAGCTTATAGGCGTACAGTGTCTAATATACAGTGCACTGTAGGGGTCATGGTACTTGGAGTATTGCTTTGATGAAAAGCTATTAAAATGCTGCTCCCCAGCTTAGCAGGATCATATGTATTGAATGATAAGAAACCCGACACTCTGAATTTGACGGTCCTTTGTCCTTTCTTGACCTATAATATAATGCTGCAATTAAAAAAAAAACTGTTTGAAAAGAAATGACTTGAAGGGTTACACCTCATTTAATGCAAGTGCAAGTACTGGTTCAAAGATACTTTATATAAGCATGTACACTTTTTGGTTTTCTTTTTAAATAAAGGAATTCTTGAATAAATATATTTATTTTTTCTGGTTGGTGGTATAGCAATATCGTAACAAGCAGATGGGAACATAATACTTATCATTTTATAGTGACTATCATGATCTGTCAAAGCCTTGTGAAATGAAATATTAACAAGCATTGTTCATGGAAGACCATAGTTTGCATTTTCACTCTAGAAAATGAATCCTAATTAGCAATGATATTTTGTCACGATACAACCATATACATGTGATTTACAGTGTTTCCAAGATACAGGCAGCAAATGTTAATGATTCAGTTGCCTGGGATTTATATCTCTGCTCATTTTCCATTTGCTGATCAGCGGCTGCTTGTCAAGACTTCCCTGTTTCAACTAATGAACTAGCGGCCTCAATGGAATAATGGTGCATTCGCCAGTTCTTGTTTCTGTTCTATGTCTACTATGTGTAAAGTAGCAGGCACCATCATGAAAAACAAATAAATATGCAAAAGGGATTATGATCATATGAATGTTGTTAGTAATTTTAAATTTGCTACTTTCATGGTTTTATCACTTAACTTATAATATAACTTGAAGTTTTTAGAAGAATGAAATAATTAAAGTAATTCTAGAATGTTTAAGGATGGGAAACTACTCGTCGAACGATACATTAGATTTGCTCACTAGTTAAAGTTCTAAGAGCATTCATAAATTTTATAGTAGAAATGATATTTTTCTGTGGGAGGTATATTTTATATGAAAATTATTCTGTGTGAATATTATATAATTATATAAATTAAATTTTTTAAATGAGATTTTATTTTATTATTATATTTTTTGCTTTTTGCATGAAATGCTTAGCATCATGTCAGGACTGAGTTTGCCCCTGCTTCATGCACCAGATACTTCACTCCATGATCTCATTATTCCATGTGGTCCCCAATTGCCGAGTGTAAATACATTACAGCCTGAGGTAATGTACTTATAGTGTCTGGAGTCCCCTGGTACCATCATTTTATTCAACATTACACAGTTTTTAATATTTTTATGTTTTAATGTTAATCAAGAGTCCCTGGCAGCCCATTCCCTATGTGCTCCTTTGGCTAAGTAGTATTAGCCTGAGCAGAAATGGGCAGGTGTCATTGACTGCGAGTGTCAGCTAACTGCTTTTAGCCTATCAGAGCTCCAACTGGCGGTATTAATAGGTATGACAACAAGGAAGTTTGTTATCTCTGTGTTAGCCACACATACAGAAGGTGCTGGACTGTGGGTGGCCAGGTACCCTTATTTAGTTTTACACTGTTCTAAATTGGTTTAACACTGAATGGAGGGACTATGCCAGGGGACTTCAGGCACTATAACCAATGTAAAGAGATGAAATGGTCATAATGACTATAGTGTCCCTTTAATTGAAATTCATTGAATATGTATTATTCCCATATATACTATGTTGAGGTATAAAGAACATCTCTAAAAATTATATTTTCCCGATTGTTTTATGGATCCAGTTAGCATAATATTCAGTCAGGTGGAACACCAGCATGTATAAACAACAATTGGTGTTGGCTCTATATCTTCATGAATGCAGAACAATGATTAAGTAAGACATTTGTTGAATTGCATTTCATAAATCAATTATTATCAGAATGAAAACTCATGCTAAAATGCATTTTATGAAACAAAATATGTACCTAAATGCTATCCCAAACTTTTATTTGAGAAAGGTAGCAGTGTTAACCAGAAAAAAAAATGGAATGGAGTTTGGGGAAAGAAAATGTTAACTATGTTTTCAACTTTACAGGTTTTGGCTAAAATTTTAAATTCACATTGAATTTACTTTGAATTTCTGACAATTCACACATTATTAACTAATCCTGTAAATCAAAAGTGTTTTTGATTTAGAGCAGAGGCGTAACTAGAAACCATGGGGCCCGGTACTAAAATTTCCCTGGGTCCCCCATACATCTACCTTCCCCCTCCCATACGTTCCCCCCCACACATGCGGTCAAACAGATATACATGCAGACACACACACATATATAGAGAAACACACATACATACAGACACACACACACACACACACACATACAAATACATACACACACACATACATACATACACACACACACATACAAACACACACAGAGACACGTACATAGCCGCCATGCACACATACATACCTGCAACCTAACAAAAAGTAGGAAAAAATAGACATACATACAAATACACACACACATACATACACACACAGACACACAGGGCCACTCGATGGGCCCCTGAACGTGCGACCTCCTGCAGTTATACTGCGCGGGCTGGGGCCGCGTTACATAGCTGGCGGGCACCGTATTTGCAAGGGTCTGCAGGACCTGTTACCCCTGCAACCGCAGTAGGTCTGCTACTGATTTAGAGCTTTGATAAACCTAAAAGGATCCTCAGAAATATATAGTTCAGCAACCTAACAAAAAGTAGGAAAACAGACAGGAATAGTAGAGTGGACGTGCGTATGCTTAGAATTAGAAAATATCAGAGCTACGTTAACTATACTAGTATACCAGGCAAAAACAACTCAGAGTCAAGGACAAGCCAGGTCATGAAAACAATGATGCATAAACTGTAACACGGACAGTAAGCTGTGACGAGACCAATCTCGCCACTGTGCATTGGAGGAGCCTGGTTGCCCGCCTGCTGCCTTTAGACTATGGCCCCATGTTGAAACACTTGATTTTCCCCTGCAAAGACACGAAAGCTGGGTCATTCGGTGCTTGCCCTGTTTGAGCGGTGATACCCAGATAGCTATGCCATGGAGCCCATTCGTATAATGAAAGACTATGGGAAAGACTTTGGCTCCATGGCAATTGAACTGTATGTGTGGGATCTGAGCGCCATTTAGTAATAATGTGCGCTCAGATCTGAGCTATCTGGGGATATGTTGAATGTACCTGTTTTATGCAATGGCTGCACAGTTATATATTTTTATGTATGTTATTGTCTTTTGCTGCCATGTGTTCAATGGAGTTTTGTCTCTGTCCTTGGAGATAATTGGATTACTTTCCAATTATCTCCAGGATAGAAGACTCTGTGGAACTGGTTTTGAGCAGAAAAGCCATGCTTCATTTGGTCACAAAGGACTACGATCTATCTTTTGAACCACTGGGCCAATTTGTATGATTTTGATGTATGTTTGTATTTGGAGTATGCTGATTCTGAAAATGTGATTCATACTTTTAAAGTTATGAGTAATGTGGAAAAACTGTATTTCTCTGCCTGTGATAATTGCATTACCCATTGTGTAAGGTGATTGTATCACAGGCAGAGGGGAGGATTTTGTCTGGGAGTGTCTGAGTGTATTGTACGTGTTTATTGGTTGTTTTCCAAAACCCTGTGGGTGGTACTAATGTGTATATAAGAACAATAAACCCACAGCTCTGTCTGTTCCTGCTTGACCCCCAAAATGGAGCCTTGTCTCATTCTTGGGGGGACTTATTGTATGCTGTTCCAGTTACAGCATTAGTATGTTTGAGAGCATTCGTATGCTTCTCCGGTTCGGTGGATTGGTGTCTACAGTAGCTGCCTGTATATCTGGAAGGGAATATCTCCCGTTTATGCCTGGGGTTGCCGTTACATAAGCAAAATACCGTCAGGGACTTAGACAGGTCATGGAAACAAGAATATTAGCTCATTAGGAACAAGCTGGATAAGTACCAGAAAAACAAATAATACACAATATAACAACAATAAAGGTTCTCCATGCAGGTTCAGAAACCCTGTCTTAGAGTTGGGTGCTGTAGCCTGCCCAGAAACATGATCGTGTCAGGTTGACCACCAACCAAACTGGCAGTGTATGCACTACCCACAGCCTCTGAATCTGAGTTAGTCAAATCCTCCTGGGCTTGAGTTCTGATTCGAAGTTACCTTTGGAAAGTGTTCTAGCACTTCTTCATTTATGCATCTTTTCTGCCTGCTGCAGTAAGACTCTTTTGAGCTTGGCACTAGCACGTTCAGTGATAGGCTGAGAACCATCACTCCCAATGGTTCTGTAGGCTGGCGTGGTCAGAGCCATGTTGATGACACAGCAAAGATTGTAGGCCAGACAGAAACCAGAAAAGGCCCCAGAGGGTGGAGGAAACAGGAGTGTGGCTGAAAGCTTGTGAGGATGCAATGTCATCCTCCAAACTCAAACAGAGAACAGAGGAGGGAAGTTGACAGTAGTGGAAAGCAGGGGGAACAAACAGAGGCCACAACTAAGCGTTTTGCAACCTGGCAGCCCCAGAAAGCCTCTGGAACACGAACAAGAGAGTAGGCCAAAACCAAGATGAAGGCTAAACTAAAATGGTGCCCATCTCAAAAATTAAGCCTCCCCAGCCAAGATACAGACAGCAAAGAGGTCCAGGAAGCACAGGGAAACCACAGGGGATTAGGAGAGAGACAGAAAAAAAAAAAAAAACAGCAACCAAGCACTTCCCAATAAAGGCCAATGAGAACAATAGGATACGTAAAGGAATTACATATCTTGTATCCTTGGGAACAGCATAGAAAGAGCAAGTTGTTGGGCATTTTGGGAATATATAGAGTGTTGCCATCTGGGAGAGGGTTTGTAAAGTAACGTGTTTGCATACTTTTCCCTTATTGATTATCTTTGCTGCTATATGACTGTAGAGAAGGTTGATTTTGATGGACATGAGTCTTTTACTTCTATGTAACTAGCTAATATATGTATTGTTTATTATTGTTCAAGAAAATAGGAAAGTTTTCCCGTAGTTGATAATATGCAAAATACTCATTGTTTGCGCTCATTCTTGCTTAGGCTGAAGAAACTGGGGGAGGTCTCATGTCAGATTTTTCATATGTTGAAATTTTGATAGCTCAGTGTAGAGCAAGTAAAAGCAATTAATTCTTTTTGAATTTGGACAGCTTAAATATTTTCTTCTGCCCTCTGTCAAATGTGACATAATGAATTCTCACTTTGTGTATTTTTATAGCACAGTCTTAGACATTTTAAAGATTGGTTTGTATGAGTATACTGTTCTTGAACTTTGTAGACCCCGTGTGCTTACAACATGTTCGAGAAAATCACTATAATAACAGCATATTTTATTATTAGGCTTGGAGTTAGCATAACAATTTTATATTTTTTCGTCTGTTCTAAATAGTTTTGCAAAGCTTGATTTAGTTGACAATTCCAATGTTGATTTTCAGTATATAGACAGGGGAATTCTAAAAAGGTGAATATGTGAAGATTAAATGGACACTCCACTTCCCAAATGCAACATAATAAAATGCTGTTTAGTAGATATACCCCAAAGGAAAACTTGCATGCATTTAATTATCCATATTTTTCATTGGTGTCATATCTAAAAAAAAACTTGCAAAAGCTGCAGTTTTCTTGTCTGCTGCCCTCCCCTTCTAATTCTCTCCAATCACAGACTCCCCAATGCAGCTAAATGAGAAGACTTTGTAAGTCAGGTGCTATGAGTAATTGTCTGCTTGAAAGCCAGGGGGTGTAGCCAGGTTAAAGGGAAACTCCACTGCCAGGAAAACGATCCGTTTTCCTGGCACTGGAGGGTCCCTCTCCCTCCCACCCCCCAATCCCCAGTTGCTGAAGGGGTGAAAACCCCTTCAGTCACTTACCAGGGGCAGCGACAGGTCCCACGTCGCTGCTTCCTCCTCCCCCGCCGCTCCTCCTTCTGGTTACGTCGGCCGGTGGGCGAGACTGATCTCGCCCGCCGGCCGAGGAGACCTAATGCGCATGCGCGGCAATGCCGCGCATGCGCATTAGCGCACCCCATAGGAAAGCATTGAAAATGAATTTCAATGCTTCCCTATGGGGAATAGAGCGACGCTGGAGGTCCTCACACAGCGTGAGGACGTCCAGCGACGCTCTAGCACAGAAAACCTGTGCTATGAAGCAGGAAGTGTCCTCTAGTGGCTGTCTAATAGACAGCCACTAGGGGAGGACTTAACCCTGCAAGGTAAATATTGCAGTTTTAAAAAAACTGCAATAATTACACTTGCAGGGTTAAGGGTAGTGGGAGTTGGCACCCAGACCACTCCAATGAGCCGAAGTGGTCTGGGTGCCTGGAGTGTCCCTTTAAGTTATAAAAGTGTTAATTTTTTTTTAATCTGCACTTTTTGTAAATGGGAAAAAAAAGAGGACACACTCTCCACACATCAAGTGGTTGTCCTTTTAATAATAGTCTTACAAAGCTTCTATATATAAAAGATAAAATACTAATATCCCTTAAAATATCAGCACATTGATACTTTAACCCCTTAAAGACACATGACATGTGTGACATGTCATGATTCCCTTTTATTCCAGAAGTTTGGTCCTTAAGGGGTTAATGCTGATTCACAAAACAGCATAACTGCTTGCACTATTCATGGTGGGAGGCTGCTTGTGGGGGTACTGGGGACTGTGGAGAAATGCATTGAGGCTGCTGGGGCCAGAGGAAGCACTGACAGTCTCCTTCTGATTTCCAAGCAGCATCCCCTGCACACAGGCTCCTGCTTTGCCTTGCAGACGCAGGCTCTGCCCCATAACGGAAACTCCACCCATGCCGGCAAGCACCATAGCTCCCGCCATCAAGCTCCACCCCAGGAGTCCTTACTGCAGTTGGAAGAGGCCAGTAGATGGCTACCTGACCTCCCAGCAACAGCCTTGCGTGTGTGAGTTTGTGTGTGTATGTGCCTGCTAGTGAGAAAGCATGTGTGTGTGTCAGTGAGCTTGTTTGAAGTGAGCTTGTATGTGTGTGTGTGTGTGTGTGTAGATGGCTACCTGACCTCCCAGCAACAGCCTTGCGTGTGTGAGTTTGTGTGTGTATGTGCCTGCTAGTGAGAAAGCTTGTGTGTGTGTGTCAGTGAGCTTGTTTGTAGTGAGCTTGTGACATCACCACCACCAGACCGCCAGGGCCCATCACCATTCACACACACACGTAGTGCCTCTCACACACCCCTCACACATACACACACACACATACTGCACCCGTCACACACTGCACCCCTCGCATACACACTGCACCCCTTACACACAACCACTGCACCCCTTACACACACACACACACTGCACCCGTCACACACTGCACTCCACACACACACACACACAGCACCTCTCTCACACACACAGCATCACTCTCACACTCAAAGCACCCATCACACACAAAACACCCCTTACACACACATACACACAAATGCACAGCACCCCTCACACAGAGCCCCCCTAACACACAGCACCTCTGGCACACATACACAGCACCCCTCACACACACTGAGCACTTGTCACACACACAGCACTCTTCACACATTGCACCCCTCACACACACACACACTGCACCCCTCACTGCAGTATGTGTGTATTCAGCAGTCTCTGTGTGTGTATTCAGCAGTGTGTGTGTATGTATTCAGCAGTCTGTATGTATTCAGCAGTCTGTGTGTGTATAAAGTAGCCTGTGTGTATTCAGCAGTATCTCTGTGTGTGTATTCAGCAGTCTGTCTGTGTGTGTGTGTATTCAGCAGTCTGTGTGTGTGTGTGTGTATTCAGTGTACTGTGTGAATGCACTCTGTATGTGTGTTTGTGTGTGTGTATTCAGCAGCCTGTGTGGATTCAGCCGTCTGTCTGTGTGTACTCAGCAGTCAGCAGAATACACATATTTCTTGACAAGATTTCCCGCTCAGAGTATTGTGATTGATTGCCTTCCTGCCTTGAATGCTCTTAGTAAACATTCAAGGCAGCAGATGGCTATATACAGGCATTTCCACCTTGAATGTTCAGACAGCCAGTCCAGATGGAGGGTGAAGATAGACCCATTTCAGAGGGAGATGAGGTTTACATCAAATAATTTGTCTACAGATTTCTTTTTTTCACCAAAATGAAGTGACTTTTTTATTTTATTTACAGAGTTATTTACTAAAGTGTGATTTCTCTGAAATTCAGAGTGGGTTTGATCTTTTATGACATAATAGCTGACTTGGTCAAATTTTCCAAGTCAGTTACATTATCAGTTTTTCTATTTTGGCCTTGAATTTTAACTTTCATTTGAATTAACCTGAAATGGGACAGTTTAGACTTTAGTGAATATCAACCGTGTTGGTAGTGTTGGGTTATTATAGATTTTATTTTAACCATTCTGGATGTGAAAGAAAGAACATTGAAGTTGAATCTTCTTTCAAGACGTTGACAGGTAAGTGAAATGATCTTAACATGTATTATTTATACATCATATTAAATAGTGTGAGAAGATAGGTAGCCATCTGCTGTCTCCATACACTCTTATCCTACAAAATAGAGTTAACTTCTAACCCATTGCACATGGGTAGAAAGAAGTGTTGAGACTGCTCACTGGTAACTCTTAGTATTATCGGACTTTAAAAACAAAACAAACATGTATGTGTTTTTAGCTGTGAGAGACAATCACCTCTCTCAGTGTGAGGAAGCCGAATGGCTCTTTCTAATGACATGCTGGGATATGCACCCCTCATATGATTTACTTTTTTTCATTTTTAATAGAAACAATATTCTCTCTTATTATGTTATCTTATACTCTCTAATTAAATTATACAGTCTCACAGACTTCGGCATATATCATTTTATTGACTTGTTTTCACTTTTCATTTGCTCTAAGCTGTGGAACTGAGCCCTTACACCTGGTCTCACTAGGCATGGAAGTTATGCCAGTAAGGGTACCATTTGACAGCCCATAAAATGGTAATGTTATGTATTTAATAGATATTGGGAATATTTATTGTGTTACTGAATATCATATTGGTGTTATGTTTATGTAATACAGAGTCAAAGCAGCTTTGCCACTGAATCAGTCCCCCAACCCCCAGCCTAGGGATCCCTCTCTCTAGCTCCCTTTCATAACATAATTTTCCTACCTTCCAGCAACTTACTATTTCTAACAATGTGCCAGCCACTCCAGGTCTTTTTTTGATGGCACCACCACCTCAGTGTTTCTAAGATGGCAGTCACTGGAGGTTCTATCTTCTGCCCTTCCTAGGGCATGTGTGTGAAATCGCATGCATTCCCAGTACATCAATAGACCTGTGTTGAATCTAGTGAAAGAACAAGAGTCAATACAGAGGATCTGTGATGTGCCAGTTCTGGAAGTGATGCTGCACTGGAGGGAGGTAAGTAAAGCCCCTACTTTTGCTTATGTATAGCTTTAAAAATAAGCAGGATTTAAAAAAAAAAAAAATTAAAATAGGCAGCACAAGGGGGAATTATGGACATGCTAAAACAGAAAAAAGTGCCAGAACTGCTTTAAGAAAGTTCTATGCATATGTCTGAATATAATCTGGTGATATTATTTCAATATTTTATATTCATAATAGTAAATTGATTAAAGTGCTCTATAGTAATGTCTTTCAGATCAATTGCTGCTGATTAGATTTTAGGTTTTTATGAAGTGTTGATCCAAGGTAATCCCAGTCTAATTTTGTAATTTTACAAATGTCCATTGGTTGAAGATCAGAAGAGATCATGGCGTGCTCTAGCAATTACCGTGAGTAGTAGCAAGGTGTGAGAGCTATGTACTTACCCAGATAATAGTGGCAATATTTGAAGTGATTATACAGTACAAAGCTATTTTCAGTAATGCCAAGTACATGTTTTATCACTATAGCCCAAACTCGCTTCTGAAAGTAACGGATGGCCAGTGGTCGAGTATGCATTTCAAGGAGGACAAGCAGTACCAAGCAAATGCTGTTTTTCAGAAAATGTTTAAACCTGTTGGATTGATATAACAAGTTCTTGGTCCTCCTGGTGGAGATTTCAATTCTGTGCTGGATCCTACTATGGACAGCAGGACCACAGACGTATCTATCTCTCCAGCCAAACTGGTCCCTCTTCGTAAAAAGTTTGCTCAAATACTTTTTGATTTTAGTTGTGATACTTGGAATGTAAGACTATCCCTTTCACTCTGCAGTTCATAATAAATACTGCTGTTTAGATATGTGCCTCTTAAATAGTTCCCATATTGAAGCTGTAACTGGTTAGACTAGGCTCTGGTTTTGATTGTGCTCAAAACTGAATACCAGTCTAGAGGAAGGGGCACCTGTAGGCTCAATGAATCTTTACTCAATAAACCCCAAACCAAACCTGAGATTGCTAGTGCCATACAATCTTTGAGGATAAACATCCTACCTCTGCATCCACTTATACTACATGGTTGGACCGTAAGGCTGTGATTCAGGGATAATTTATAAAAATGGGATTGGTTAAAAAAAATAGTGGTATCAGCTCTGTGGCAGCTCCTCTGGATAATTTTCTCTCTAAGCACCCAACATAAAGCACACCCCTCACAAGTTTATATTATCAAAGTCACAAAGTTAATTACAGCCACTGGGTCCTGGTTGACAAATCCAACCCATATAGTTAGCAAATTGGATAGTTTCTATAGTTCTCTCTATAATTTAAAAGGTGACCCCCAACCAGCCCCCCACGAAATACACACCTTTCAGTGTAATGCTTGATCAACCCTCCTAGCACAAGCAAAATCTCTGGCTACTATTTATACAGAGAAAAATTAGCATCAGCTACAGCCTGCCTCTCTCCTGACAAATCACCTAGACCATATTATCTGTCAGGGATTTATTATAAAACTTAGTTTTTCCCTCTTGACTCCACATTTACCAGCACTTTTTCTTTATATTCGCATATCCAGAGAAATGCCACCAGAAATGCTGACAGCAAATATAATTATATTGACTAAACTGGGTAAGCTGCCCTATATATAACAAAACTTCCTTCCAATATCTATATTGAATGTAGACAAAAAACTCTAAATTCCTGGCTTTGAGATTAAACATGCCTTTATTCCTGCTGGTCTTTTTCCAAATAGTCAGGCATTAGATAACACCAGATTCTGTATTATTCACGTGGGTACATATAACTCATACGTATCTGTTCCTTGCCTTAGATGTGGAAAAAGTATTTGATCACTTACATAGATGAAAAATGCAGGCCAACAATGTGGTTTACTTAACCATTTCCTTACCCATCAATACCAAACCCCAGAGTATTGTTCATAAAGCTGGTCTTTCCTCTGATAGCACAAAATGGAATACTTAAAATATGTATAGAAATAATCTTTGTGTTTTTTGTTTGTGTTCTTTTTTTCCCATAAGTATTATTGTCTCAAGTCTCTGTCTTCTTTTTTTTTTTTTATCAAAATTGATTTATTTGCCCCCCCCCCCCTCCAGAATATGTAGAGATGTATTGATTATCAAATTATTACAGTTTTTTTTGCTAAAGTGAGAATTTAAAGTTAATTAAATGAGTATTCCAAATTTAATGCCAGGGTAGCCTAACTGGAAGCACAGCTGACTTAGAGAATGTTTCCCATTAGCCTATTTTGACCTTATATTTGAAATTGACTTTGAATTCTCACTTTAGGGAATAACCCTGTATAACTAGTGAAAACTAGTGAAAAATTAGTGAAAACGACATCTAGAGATATGTACACTTATTACCCTTTCTTTTATACTGCAATATGTTTTCTATTTACACCCGATTTTTCTTCAATGATACAATTGAGAAGGTAAGTAATGTTTTGGGTTTTTTGTTTGTTTGTTTGTTTTTACCTTGCTTTGTTTTCCATTGTACATAATTTTTTAAAAATCATATTCTACGTAATCTCTTGTATAACAGATATTTTGATCTTTATAACCATAAATATTATATTTTGAACTGCTTATCATTGCTGTCAGTTTATACATTTTATAATGTTTTATATTTCATTTTAACCCATGATTATTTTAGGCAGATTCATTCTGAAATAACAGTAATTCCATATAAAATTATATATTTGTGGATTTAGCCTGTGATTTTGCAAATAGTGCAATATGTTAACCCTAAGAGAAAGCAATGGCTAATGGGAAATAATTATGGTAATTTTATAGGTTGGAACAGCCCAATAAATCATATTGGTCTTTAAGCTATGATGGAAAATCTCCCAGTTAATTTTTTTTATCAGCTATCAGCGAGATATGATATTTTATTCCACCATTTTTTCTAGTTTCACTTGATATTTACTTTTAAAAGAACACTCTAGCGTTTGGACTTCAAACATGTATTCCTAATGCTATAGTATAACTAATTGGATATATGTCCCCACTATATAATGAAAGAGTTTTACTTAACTTTGGTTCACAGGCGCACTAATCTCACCATGGCTGCTGCTCCTCCACTAGCCAAAATCATTGCATATGATCTTACTCTATCCAATGCTTCCTCACTTGTGAAGTATTGGGCGTAGTGTATATGCAAAAAAAGTTATTGCTGAAGCTGCAGGGAAGTATATTTGCACCAGAACCGCTACATTAAGCTGTAGTGGTTCAATTGCTTAGAGTGTCCCTTTAAGGATGCTTTTTCAAGGAGCAGAGTAAGAGGATACATTTGCATGATTTGACCACATTAGAGTTGGCAAGCAATTTGTCGAGAAAAGAATGTATTTTTATATTGCAAGGAAATATACGGTAGTGGAATTATACTTAGTATTTTAAGCTGCCATTTAGCTACAAGCACACCCTCCACTTCTCTAGGGGTGGTAGTACTAATTCAAAGGGACTAGAAATTGTATCAAGATATATGTGGCCAGGGCGGTCTATAATATGAATAGGACCCTGGGCAAAGCATTTTCTTGGGCCCCCTGGGCCATGTCACTGCACCCCACCCCCTCCCCATTACGCCCAACCCGCAATCACACTGACAGACATACTGACACATAAACACACAGACAGACATATTAAAATATTTGCAGATACATACTGACATACACATACACTGACACAAAATTATATACTGGCAAACATATTGACACACATTCAGACATACTGATACACACACAGACACATACATACTCACAGACACATACACTGACAGATATATTGACACACACACAGACACATACACTGACAGGCGTATTGCCATACACAGACATACTGACATACACACACACTGACACACTGAGACATACTGACATACACACACAGACATACTGACATACACACACAGACATATACACACTCTGTGTGTGTGTGTGTGTGTGTCAGTATGTCTGTGTGTGTGTATGTCAGTATGTCTGTGTGTGTGCATGTCAGTATGTCTGTGTGTGTGCATGTCAGTATGTCTGTGTGTGTATGTCAGTATGCCTGTGTGTGTATGTCAGTGTCTGTGTGTATTTCAGTGTGTGTGTGTATGTCAGTGTGTGTGTATGTCAGTGTGTCTGTGTGTGTGTCAGTATGTCTGTGTCTGTGCATGTATGTCAGTGTGTGTATGTCAGTATGTCACAGACATACTAACACACACAAACAGACATACTAACACACACACACAGACATACTAATACACACACAGACATACTAACACACACACAGACATACTAACACACACAGACATACTGACAAACACACACACAGACATACTAACACACACACACACACACACACATACTAACATACATTTAGCCACCCTCCAGGTTCTTACCTTTTTATGGAGGGTGGCTTCCCTGAGGTCCAGTGGCAGGCTGAGGCAGTTGGGAGTTATCTTGAAGAACTCCCCTCCTCCCTGCCTTCCTCCTCCCACGCGGCTATTATCTCCGGTGGGAGGAAGTGACACGCGGTACTCACTTCCTCCCAGCCGGTACAGGAAGGGGCCCGGTCGCGCTGTTTAAGCGTCACAGCACGCGACCGGGCCCTTGCTGCCACATGGTCACCGGGTGGCCCTTAGTGCATGGGTCACCCGGGGGGCCTCCTTAGTTGGCGGGCTGGTGTGGCTGCACCGCCGGGCTGAAAATCGCGGGGCCCACAGGGCAGCTGCTCTGGGGCCACCCCAGGAGCAACTGGGCCCGGGGCAGCTGCCCCGTTTGCCCCGTGCTAAAGATGGCCCTGTATGTGGCACTATTTATGCTAGGGGGCTAAGACTGCTCCTTATCGTTGTCCATCAAGTCAGTCACCAGAAAACAGTAATTTTGTAATCACCATTTAGCAAGGAATATTAATATCATAATCACTGCAGGACTAATAGTCTCAGTAGCGGAAACAGATATGCATGACAACTACTCTACAAATTAGATACTAAGCTCTAAATGTGCAGATTAAATAAACTAAGTACAAATTAAATGCTAAGCCCTATATGCATAGATTAATACAATTGCTGTAAACCGCCCCCCCTCCCCCTCCCCTCCCTCCAAAAAAAAAAGACATCTATGATGCTGGCAGTGGTGAATGACAAAGTAGAAATTGCATTATTCAAAGAAAAAAAAAGTGATTGAAAAACAAAAGAAAATGAATACTAACTAATGAAGCAAAAAAAGAAAGTACAGATGCAGCAAATACAGATCATTTCGGTTATAAAGTTGAAAAATAAAAATGCTAAAATAGTATCTAAAAATATGTATGCTTAATCCACCCCCTTCCAGACACACACATGCTCATAACACACAGACACACATGAGCCTTTATATACTAGTCACAAATTATGGTGTGAGTTTGCTGGTTGCATTTATTTTTTTTATTATGAAAATCCACCAGGGTTATTTACTAAAGTAAGAATTGAAAGAGAATTTTAAAATTTAGTCCAGAGTACCAACCAAAGACAAGTTTGGCTATATAGTGGACCACGGGTAACCCAACCGGTTACTTCCGCTAGTTCCCTCCCTTCAGCCAGTCAGGAACCACTTAAAATGTACAGATACCCATTTCTTCCCCCCCCCCCCCCCCAAGTAACTGGACGAGACCAAGTCCTGGAGGTACAACAACACTTGATTTATCACACTCAACGTTTTAAGAAAAACCCCATGCAAGGGGTGTACACCCCACAGTCACAGTGTCCCTTACCAGGGTCCTCCCCATCCCAGTGGGACTTAGCGTGACACAGAAGATCCAGTCCATTTCTCCCCTGTTCCTGCCACCCAAGTACAGGTTTTCCCACTTTGGGTGAAAAGGGGTCTTCTTCCCAGGAGCTTTGGCATCTGGGAGTCACAGCATGGGAAAACCACCTGCTTCTCTGACTCCCAGTTACAGAAAGTCCACCCAACCCAGCCATTGTCCCCAAAGGATGCCCACACCAACCCCAGGAACCCCCATAATGGTAGCAGTCACGAACAGCCTCCGTTCGCGGGGTCCCTGTGTGAAACTAGGCAAAGGAAGCGTCTCCTTTTGGGATACGAATGCTCCCCCTGGTTGATGTTCGTCTATACGAATGGCGGTCACCCAGTGAAGCACTCATTAATCACTTCCCTTGCAGTTTCACACTTATGTTGCAAGTTGTTAACGTTCTAATTGATTGGTGTGAACATTCCAATGGGCACTGGGGAGGTCTGTGTTTGGGAACCGAACGGGTCGGGAAGCAGTTCACCAATGCTCCCCCTGGATGGCGTTTGCCTATACCAGTGATGGCTAACCTTGACACCATAAATTGTTTCTGAACTACATTTCCCACTACTACTCTTAAAGCTAGCTGTGCATCATGGGAAATGTAATCCAGAAACAATTTATGGTGTCAAGGTTAGGCATCACTGGTCTATACGAACTGGCGGCACACGTCAAGGCTTCCCTTGCGGCACTCTCGACTGGGGAGCAATCATTTTGCATGAACATACAGGGTAGTATACATAATAAAGACAAGGGGGCTACGCGAACAACTGGGATTCTGTCACAGGCTATTTGCACCTTAAATTTAAAATTCACTTTGAATTCTCACTTTTGTGAATAACCCTGTGTATCTTTCTCACATTTCTCAATTATGTTTATAGTTAAAAGAAATGAACATGTAATTTTTCTCTATTTCCAACTCCTCACCCTGCCGTTTGGGTAACAGGAGATTAGATATTGAGACAACACCTTTTCTGACATTACAAAGTTAGCTCCATTATAAGTGGGTGGTGCTTTTAGGAGTTATATAAGGGTTGTGGTCATTAGCTTGGCTAATATAGCTTGGTTGCTTCTTCAAAGTGTGTGCTTGGATATATTCTGGAGAGTTTTACTTATTCTTGAACTGTCTAAGATTTTTCTAAGATATTTATTTTTACTGTTACAGGTAAGATTTGTCTATAGGAAAAGGTTACTGATTGTAGAAGGTTTGCTTTCCTGTTGGTAATTGGTAAGGCATTTGATTTGATTAGCTAGGTGTTTGCCATCGATTGTTGGTTAATTATCTATTGTTTGCAAATAATCATAGGCCTACCCTGGTGTTAAACATTTCTGTTAACCCATTAACTGTGATAGGCTGCAAGTGTTCACTTTTACACTGATTGAGGGACCCATACCTCCTATAACCCTGCTCTTACCCATGGTTTGGCTAAGGCAGAGATACACCCTCTAATCTAGCCATACCAATTCATACCTGAACGGGTACTGTGAATGATAGTCTTAAAGCAGACAGTTGACACTCTCAGCCAATCCCTACTATCCACTGAGGCTTGAACTAATACTTTCTCACAAAGGAGTTGGGCTACTGGTGACCTTTGTGTACCGTAAACCATTCAAAAACAGTTTACGACTGAATGTCAGGATGGTGCCAGATGATTCCATACTCTATGGTGACTTCAATAGGATGAAGCAGTTAAAACAACCATGTAGGACACCTAAGAACACATCAGTCTTGAAGAGCACACAAGATCTATGTGGGACTAATGGACTAATGTAGGATTTAAACTCTGCAATTCCATTTGGGGTCAAAGTGTGCAATGCAGGATTTGAATGCGAGGTCTTTCTGCTAATGAACAAAAATCAGGTTGAAAAAGCATCAAATTGTAGTCAGCTAGCTTAAATTATACAATTCAAAGTCCACTCAACATATCCTTTGTTGTCATGCTAATAACTGTCAGAAACAATTACAAAACTTCTCTTTAATACAATTGTATAGATAGATATGAACAATGCTTACATTATTGCCTTTGTGATTTTAATTACATTGTTTTTTTTTCTAAAATGGCAACAGGCCAATAACATTTTAATTAGCTTAACTTCTTGAATGCAAAAGAATGTTGTAAAATAAATGACTACTTCTAAGCTAATGTCATACTAGTTTATTTTGATTAGGCTTTCTCGCCAGTAAATTAGTTTGATAGACATTATGGGGCTTTAAATACAGGCCTAAAAAAAAAGCATCAGTTTATAGTCAGTACACAAAGAAGATTAACGGTTTCCAAAAATAGGGTGTGAGTTAGACAAGAAGTCAGAACACACTGTACAGAAAATCAATCATGTTTCAATCATTAACTTTAATGATAGAATCACGCTTAATTCTCAGCATGCCTCTGTGAAACAATACCCCGTGCTGTTAATTTGGCAAGCAATATCTTAAAATACATAAACAACTATTCATTTGAAGATGAACTTTGTATTACATTATAAAATGACAGTTTGTTAAAATGTCATGTGCTTAGTGAAAAGAAAAATCAAATATCACAGATCCTTTGTTTGCACATTCTAAAGCTATACAGCTGCTTAGCAATTATGCTGCTAATTACCTTAATAGTATCAGTAGCATAATAATAAAAACATGACTTTTAATGTAATTTGAAAAAAATCTATAAAATTATATTCTGTTGCATTTTGAAAAATTGTCTCCTAATCAATTCATTTTCAGTGAATCATTTATACAACACTTTTTATGAGATACCTGTTACATACTATCCCAGGGCACGAGCTGGGTGAAGCATGGGTATCAGAAGGTCTGATGAAAATACGAGGTAGTTCAAAGGGATGCTCTAAGTACCAAAATAACTTCAGCAGTCTCACTGCTCAATTCTGTAATTTAAGAGTTAAATCCCTTTTGTTTCTGTTTATTCAGTTTTTGCAACACGTCTCTGGCAGTGACTTATACAGCCTGCATGAAATTTCTTATTTTTTTTATTTCAGATCTTACAGCACAGTATGTTTACTTTCGAAGTTCATTTATCCTGCTCTGTTAATTTTACTTTAATCACACACATGAAGCTCCTATATGCTGTAGAGGGCACGTAACAGGACAGGAGCTCATAAACTCTGAGTTATACACACTGTGCAATGTGGTAAGCTAATAATTTAGCCTTTCCAGGAAGCATTCAGGGAGAATGCATGTGTCACAGACAGGGGAGGGGTGGTTAGGGCTGCATAAACAAAGTGATTTAACTTGTAAATTGCAGACCATTGAGCAGTGAGCCTGTAGGGCTATGACCTATACACCAAAAGCAGATTAAGTTTTTTTTTAATGCTGTTCCTTTAATTGGATTATTACTCACAAATTCAATATTAAACCATCTCATGAAACAGGATTCATCCCCAAGATGCAAAGGATTTTCATATGCATGTTATAGCTATTACACTATATACTTTCCATTGCCACTAGCCACATATAAACGTATATATATATATATATATATATATATATATATATATATATATATATATAAATATACAAACCAGTGCACTCGCTTATTAACTAAACAGAGATTTCAAATCCTAAATAGTTGACTTGCAGAGAGTCCCAGTAAGGAACCATTTCCCAAGTAAGTGGATTAATCTCATAAGCATTAGGCTGCTAGAGTAGGACCTGCCAAGAATGGGGTACTTTGATGCAGTTGGCAGGCTTATGCAATGTATGATCATATAATGTAACCAAACCCCCATTATTTTCTACCTAGGTGAGGTGTTTTTAAACAGTACTATTTAGGATTTGAAATCTCTGTTTAGTTAATAAGCGAGTGCACTGATTTGTACATTTTGGTCCCAGTAGCACCCTGTAATATATGCATGTTTAGGCGAGTGCAGCCCTCCTGACTTTGTGTATATGTATATATATATATATATATATATATATATATATATATATATATATATATATATGTTAGCCTCATGCCTTAGTTATGAGACTCACGCTGGT
Source organism: Pelobates fuscus (assembly GCF_036172605.1). Classification (NCBI taxonomy): domain Eukaryota; kingdom Metazoa; phylum Chordata; class Amphibia; order Anura; family Pelobatidae; genus Pelobates; species Pelobates fuscus. The sequence goes on from NC_086319.1 coordinate 332,701,655, forward strand.
TTTTAGGTGTAATAACATTTGGACCCAGAATCTGCTTGAAGGAAATAGTCAAATTCTACAGGAATGTAAACAACCTGTTAGGCTCCAGAATAACTTCATTAAAAATATCATAAAATGTCGAAAGCAGTTATACTAGATGCAGGGAGTGTATTACTTTGTGATTATCCGTAGAGGACAGGGAGACCAAAGTTTAGCATTTTTGCCCATGCCATTATCAAGATAAAGTTCTGAAACTTTTAAACAGATACTATTTGGATCCAGTTCACTGTTGCTTCTCTTATAAGACATTAGTACGTTTTTTTTTTCCAGTATATGTAAACTTTTCAGATAGTCCGTTAAAGGAACACTAAAGTGTTAGCAATACAAGCCTGTATGCCAATTCTATAGTGTTCTCCACTGCCTTTAGTTTAAGATTCACGCCGAGTCAAAATAAAAACTGAAAAAAGGGTTTTCTCCTTTTTTTTTCAGTGCCTAAATCCAGTCTCTTCAGCCATTTGATCCATTGCTACACTAACTCTTCTTTTTCATCTAATCCAATGCTCCGCTTAGTTGAGTATTGGGGACAAAAAGCACATATGTGCCCGCTCAGTATTCCTCCAATGAAATGGTGGATAACTATGAAACAAAATTTTGACTCAATTCCACAGAAGAAGTTCTACTAGTGGGTGTCAGAAAGACAGGCACTTGAGGAGTTTTTAACCATGCTAAATAAGCATTGCCATATATACTAAATGTTCTACATTTCAGGGTTAAAACTAAAGGAAAACCGCACTCAGACCACTCCACAGAGATGAAGAGGTTTAGCTGCCTTTAATGGTCATTTGAGGAGTCATGAAAAATAACCCCATTATAAATTGTGTGTAACGTAAAACACAGTAGTTTGTTTTTAGTGAACAGTCTCTATTATGAGACAGTCCCTAGTAAGAATGACTGCACACATTTCTTTGTATTTGGGAAATCCCATTACATATTTCTAGTGCAAAATTACCTATTTGGATCATTGAATTGTACTAACAATGCATACAGAATGCATGTGGGAAAATAAGATAACCATTCAAAAGCAGACTTAATAAATAACACACGTGATTTTCATATTGGGGTGTAGGGGTGCACTCTTTCCATCCCATGACAGCATTCACACATTTGCAAACACATAACCCACACTACTTATCTCTCGCCATGCTTTCACTATTATAACGCAATAGATGTAACAGAACATTTGAACATATCACAAAACTGTCATTGCATACAACAACATATTATTTTCGAATATATGGAATTTGTGAGTGGTGGCGCTTAAGAAGAGATTAGTATGTGCAAAGCTGCTACCACCTAAAGTGCCGTTCTCTCACAACCTGGCACTTACAGAATCAGTGTGATAATTTTACTGAGTGATATCCAAGACACAACCCAGTGTAAGGTGGAGCGCTTTAAGGAATAACTTACCCCCCTTGGAAATATAAATGACCTAAGGGGGAGATAGAATACAATAGTATAGAGTGTTTCGATATAATCAAAGTGAAGGAACTCAATAATGGTTCACTCACATGGTTCTGAGCCTAAACAGGACAGGCTCAGATCTCTCAGGCAGACGTGTACTTTAGGGAAACACAGACCCTTTAACTGGTGGTTCTTTGGATCCTTTTTCTAGAATAGAACAAATACCAATATCTGGTGTAGTAAGTTAAGGATACCAATGTGTGCAGGTAAATAAATAGAACTGCTCACCTTATATAGAGCCTAAGACTTGGCTCTAAGTATACCAGCAAGTGTGTCTTTAAGAGGACACGTACCCTTCTTTAGTTTGAACAGGAACTTGAAGTGCAGACTGATCAGAATCTCAAAGAGGACTTGGTAGTAAAAAAGATGAATTTATTATATAAAACTATGGTAATAAAACAATAAAACGAATAACAAATAAAGTCCAATCTTGTAGGTTGATCCGAGACGCATTTCGCCTGGTCGGCTTTTTCAATCGGTGTCTGCTTCTAGGTTTCCTGTCTTCTTTTAAATGTTGCCTGAGGGTTTCATTGGTGGGCAGGTTCGCGCCCTTCTTGTTGTACTCCAGCTGCAGGCTTGATTTTTCGTTCCGGTTTCGTCGACCGGAAGTGACGTCACGTTGGTGCCGTCGACCGGAAATGACATAACGGCATGAGTCTTATTTCCAATAGAGTCCATTAACGCCATTTTGTTTAATGGCAAAGATCTAATAGAGGAATATTGCTCCCATAGACAATGATAGAGGAGTGAGGGCAAAAAATAGACCAATGTCAGTGTTGATAATAGAAGTGCAGGTATAATCTAGCGATCTTAAAGGTATAACATCTTTATATTAGGATAAAAGATATACATTTCATTAATTAAATAAAATTATACTTATATATATTGGAATGTACTAGATGCTAATGGTGATACATTCAACATTAGAGCAATTCTTGTTATTAGGTGGTCTAGATGGTTTTGGAAATTATAAAACAATCACTCCTATAGTGCAAGGAAAAGTAGACACATATATAGAGCAAGGGGGAAAAAATCCCAAACAAAATTTTTTTAAATAGTGTAAATATAAAAATTCTTATTTATAAAAATTATAAAAAGTGGCAGAGCTCAAAGTCATTGTTAAGACCATGAGGTGTCAGTGTATTTAAGTTAAAAATCCACCTCATTTCAGTCTGTCCTAGGCGTTTAATCAAATCTTCCCCCCTCCAATTTGATACAAGTTTTTGTATACCCATGAATTTCATATTGTTTGGGTTTTTGTTACCGTATATACTCGAGTATAAGCCGACCCGAATATAAGCCGAGGCCCCTAATTTTACCCCCAAAAAATGGGAAAACTTATTGACTCGAGTATAAGACTAGGGTGGGAAATGCAGCAGCTGCTGGTAAATTTCTAAATAAAATTAGATCCTTAAAAAATTATATTAATTGAATATGTATTTACAGTGTGTGTATAATGAATGCAGTGTGTGTGTATGAGAATGCAGTGTGTGTGTATGAGAATGCAGTGTGTGTGTATGAGAATGCAGTGTGTGTATGAGAATGCAGTGTGTGTATGAGTGCAGTGTGTGTATATGAATGCAGTGTGTGTATGAGAATGCTGTGTGTATGAGTGCAGTGTGTGTGTATGAGAATGCTGTGTATGAGTGCAGTGTGTGTGTATGAATGCTGTGTGTGTGTATGAATGCTGTGTGTATGAATGCTGTGTGTATGAGTGCAGTGTGTGTGTATGAGAATGCTGTGTGTATGAGAATGATGTGTGTATGAATGCAGTGTGTGTGTATGAATGCAGTGTGTGTGTATGAATGCAGTGTGTGTGTGTATGAATGCAGTTTGTGTATGTGTGTGTGTAATGCAGAGTGTGATGCAGAGCCTTGGTGGGGGGTGGGCATTTTTATTTTTTAATTATTATTTTAATATTTTTTTTGTTTCATTACATTTTTTTATTATTATTATTTTTTTATTTTATTATTTTTTATTTTATTATTTTTATTTTTTTTATTATTATTAATATATATACATTTTTTTCGTCCCCCCTCCCTGCTTGCTAGCTGGCCAGGGAGGGGGGCTCTCCTTCCCTGGTGGTCCAGTGGATGGGCACTGTGTAGGAGGGGGCTGTGGGGGCTGCAGAGAGATGTTACTTACCTTTCCTGCAGCTCCTGTCAGCTCTCTCCTCCTCCGCCGGTCCGTTCAGCACCTCGGTCAGCTCCCAGTGTAAATCTCGCGAGAGCCGCGGCTCTCGCGAGATTTACACTGTGAGCTGACAGAAGAGCTGAACGGACCGGCGGAGGAGGAGAGAGCTGACAGGAGCTGCAGGAAAGGTAAGTAACATCTCTCTGCAGCCCCCACAGCCCCCAGTCTGTATTATGGCAATGCAAATTGCCATAATACAGACAATTGACTCGAGTATAAGCCGAGTTGGGGTTTTTCAGCACAAAAAAATGTGCTGAAAAACTCGGCTTATACTCGAGTATATACGGTATGTTTCTGCAGGAAGTGTAATGATAGACTGTGTTTTTCTAATCCATTCTTTACATTCCTGATATGTTCTTGTAGGCGCACATTAAGGGGGCGGATAGTGCGTCCCACATAACATAGACCACAAGGGCATATGATTACGTATACCACTTTTTTAGAATAACATGTAATTAATTCTTTTATTTTAAACATTTTTTCAGAATTATTGGGATGTTTAAACGTCTGTACATGTCTCTTTCTATTTTGTGTATTCTTGCATGCACCACAGGTGCCGCAGCCAAAGAAACCCTTCGTTTTATTTAAAAAAATGATCGTTTTCCTTGTTTCTTATGTGATTGTGTACTAGAGTGCGATTTAAACTTGGAACTCCCCTATATACTATGGTCGGCTTCTCGGGAAGAATGGAGTTTAATACATCATCATTTCTTAAAATGGGCCAATACTTGTTGACAATTTTCTTGAATTGATTGCTTTTACAGTTGTAATCACATACAAGGACTGGTTCATTTCTAACCTCTTTCCTTTCTTTATATCTTAATAGAGAGGACCTATCCTCTGTTTGGACCTTTTCATATGCTGTATTAAGTAGTACGTCTTTGTATCCTTTCTCTTTAAAGTTATTTATAATAATTTGTGCCTGCTCGTGAAACACAATTTCTTCCGTACAGTTGCGTTTTATTCTGAGCAACTGTGCTCTTGGAGCATTTAGGAGCCATGGAGAGAAATGGCAGCTGTTGTCCTGTATATAGCTATTTACGTCAACTACTTTAAAGAAAGTTTTGGTCTTAAGTTTCTGTTGTTCTACGTAAATGGTTAAGTCTAAAAAAGGAAAAAAATTAAGGATATAAAAACCCCACCAGGGAGGCCAATAATATCAGGGATTGGATCGATATCTAGTAGATTATCTCTCTCCATTTCTCTCCATGGCTCCTAAATGCTCCAAGAGCACAGTTGCTCAGAATAAAACGCAACTGTAAGGAAGAAATTGTGTTTCACGAGCAGGCACAAATTATTATAAATAACTTTAAAGAGAAAGGATATAAAGACGTACTACTTAATACAGCGTATGAAAAGGTCCAAACAGAGGATAGGTCCTCTCTATTAAGATATAAAGAAAGGAAAGAGGTTAGAAATGAACCAGTCCTTGTATGTGATTACAACTGTAAAAGCAATCAATTCAAGAAAATTGTCAACAAGTATTGGCCCATTTTAAGAAATGATGATGTATTAAACTCCATTCTTCCCGAGAAGCCGACCATAGTATATAGGGGAGTTCCAAGTTTAAATCGCACTCTAGTACACAATCACATAAGAAACAAGGAAAACGATAATTTTTTAAATAAAACTAAGGGTTTCTTTGGCTGCGGCACCTGTGGTGCATGCAAGAATACACACAATAGAAAGAGACATGTACAGACGTTTAAACATCCCAATAATTCTGAAAAAATGTTTAAAATAAAAGAATTAATTACATGTTATTCTAAAAAAGTGGTATACGTAATCATATGCCCTTCTGGTCTATTTTATGTGGGACGCACTATCCGCCCCCTTAATGTGCGCATACAAGAACATATCAGGAATGTAAAGAATGGATTCGAAAAACACAGTCTATCATTACACTTCCTGCAGAAACATAACAAAAACCCAAACAATATGAAATTCATGGGTATACAAAAACTTGTATCAAATTGGAGGGGGGAAGATTTGATTAAACGCCTAGGACAGACTGAAATGAGGTGGATTTTTAACTTAAATACACTGACACCTCATGGTCTTAACAATGACTTTGAGCTCTGCCACTTTTTATAATTTTTATAAATAAGAATTTTTATATTTACACTATTTAAAAAAAAATTTGTTTGGGATTTTTTCCCCCTTGCTCTATATATGTGTCTACTTTTCCTTGCACTATAGGAGTGATTGTTTTATAATTTCCAAAACCATCTAGACCACCTAATAACAAGAATTGCTCTAATGTTGAATGTATCACCATTAGCATCTAGTACATTCCAATATATATAAGTATACTTTTATTTAATTAATGAAATGTATATCTTTTATCCTAATATAAAGATGTTATACCTTTAAGATCGCTAGATTATACCTGCACTTCTATTATCAACACTGACATTGGTCTATTTTTTGCCCTCACTCCTCTATCCCTGTGTATGGGAGCAATATTCCTCTATTAGATATTTGCCATTAAACAAAATGGCGTTAATGGACTCTATTGGAAATAAGACTCATGCCGTTATGTCATTTCCGGTCGACGGCACCAACGTGACGTCACTTCCGGTCGACGAAACCGGAACGAAAAATCAAGCCTGCAGCTGGAGTACAACAAGAAGGGCGCGAACCTGCCCACCAATGAAACCCTCAGGCAACATTTAAAAGAAGACAGGAAACCTAGAAGCAGACACCGATTGAAAAAGCCGACCAGGCGAAACGCGTCTCGGATCAACCTACAAGATTGGACTTTATTTGTTATTCATTTTATTGTTTTATTACCATAGTTTTATATAATAAATTCATCTTTTTTACTACCAAGTCCTCTTTGAGATTCTGATCAGTCTGCACTTCAAGTTTCTGTTCAAACTAAAGAAGGGTACGTGTCCTCTTAAAGACACACTTGCTGGTATACTTAGAGCCAAGTCTTAGGCTCTATATAAGGTGAGCAGTTCTATTTATTTACCTGCACACATTGGTATCCTTAACTTACTACACCAGATATTGGTATTTGTTCTATTCTAGAAAAAGGATCCAAATAACCACCAGTTAAAGGGTCTGTGTTTCCCTAAAGTACACGTCTGCCTGAGAGATCTGAGCCTGTCCTGTTTAGGCTCAGAACCATGTGAGTGAACCATTATTGAGTTCCTTCACTTTGATTATATCGAAACACTCTATACTATTGTATTCTATCTCCCCCTTAGGTCATTTATATTTCCAAGGGGGGTAAGTTATTCCTTAAAGCGCTCCACCTTACACTGGGTTGTGTCTTGGATAACACTCAGTAAAATTATCACAACATATTATTTTCACCTATATCTTCATCTAGTGTTAAATAATTCTAATTGGAAATAGAACATTTAGTACACTAGAACAATTTGTGTGTATTCTCCGAATGCAAGATTCATTTTTAAATAACAATGACTGTTTTGTACGATCCTGTATTTTATGATTATTAACATCTTAAGATTTGTTTTCCTCTCCTAGCAGTGTTGATAATACCTTTAGAAAAAACACTTTTACTCACACCTTAATAATGAAATTCTTTTTTTGCATGATTGTCATTTCTTTCACATCAATACAGAATTACTTTAAATTTCACAAGGTAACAATATATATATTCAATTTCATGTCTCTAAACTGTTTATAAAGGAAAGTTCAAATTTGACAAATACATTTTGTTTGCTTAAATTTTAATATGTAACAAAACAAAATGTTTTTAGCTCTACTTAAAAGGACACTATAGGCACCAAAACAACTTTAGCTTAATGAAGCCATTTTGGTGTACAGATCATGCCCCTGCAGTCTCACTGCTCAATTCTCTGCCATTTAGGAGTTACTTTGTTTATACAGCTCAAATCAGACCTCCCTGCATGTGAATTGCACAGCATTCCTAAACACTTCCTTCAAAAACAGATCTAATGTTTAAACTTTCTTTACTACACATTCTATTTAATTTAGATTCTATTTAATACTGCACATTCTATTTAATAACCTGCTATAGCCTGCAGGAGCATCCTATGTGCGATTTTATTAAAGACACGGAGGCTCCTATTATGCATATCTCTTTCTTTATTACTCTCAGCAGCAAAGATAGAGAAATATAAATATATCAAAATGAAAGAAAAAACTGCATAGGCACACAGGCAACCAATCACAAAACAGAGGAAGTGACTATAAAAGGCCTGTGTCACCCACAATCCTCCTCTTTCTTTGCTGCTCTCAGACCAGATAAGTACTCTCTGTTCACTCTCTGTCTAATGTGTTATTTATGGAATTTCTTTGGTTGTTTATTATGTGTTTATATTTTTTCTGGGGCTTCTGCTTACCTTTGCCCCTTCCTGTGCCTGCGTGGTGTGCCCTGCTTAATTTTTCTCCCCTGCCGGCCGGTCGGTTTTTCCCCGCCGTCCTCACCCTCTCCTACCCTCTCCTCTTCTCGTTGGGTGGCCTCCTGGTGGGTGGCCATGGGTGCTGCGGTTGGAGAGGTGTTTGCGTGCCTCCGCTCCTCGCGACGGTGGCTCCCTGGGTGCAGTCGGGTCGGACCGGACCGCATGTGTACCATACACGCGTCCCTCCCCTGCACTTTCTGCTTCTCCCGAGGTGCCTGTACCTCGTGCGGCGGCCATCTTGGATCGCGGTTTTACCGCAATCTTAATGCAGGCTTCCTGGGTTCCCTCCCCTCCTGCCCGGCCGTCCTCCCCTTGCTCTGTCGGCCTCTGAGGCTTCTTCTTTTCCTGGGCAATTCACCATTCAGGTACTCTGTTTAATGTTATGTTTAATGTTATTATTATGCCTAATTAACCGTTTCTTTTCTCCTATGGGTTACTCAACCCTGTCCTGCTAGGTTTATGCTTTTGGTTTTCTTAATGTGTTTTTACAGTTTTCTCATACTACCTCCCTGTTATGCCTTTGTATTTTGCCATATTTAATGATGGGAATTGCATGAATGTGTCCAGATCACATGGGCCTTTACTCTACTAGTTGTTTTACGTCCCAGAGGGACCTGATCTTTCTGACTATTTATTTTATTTATTTTAAAGATTATGTATTCCCTTTCTATATTATTGCAGTTTCTCAAATCTGTTTTTATCTAATGGACAATACATTTTCGTTTTACATAACAACCCTCTCCCTATGATGGCTGAGGGTGATGAGCCTGAGAGCCGTTTTTCATGATTTTTCATCAGGGGCAGCAGAGCTGACTGTCAGACATTAATAGTCTCCTATATGTCGTATCCCATGCCATGAATTTTTATCTTTATCCTGGGTGCGGAGTCGTCTTCGCTTTCCCAGTATTTTTGACGCAACTCCCTTAATGCCCCCTGCGGCTACCTCTGCTCTACTGGGTATGGGACCCTCCCCCCCCCCCGCTGCCCTGCTTCGCCGGGGCCCATAAGGCTACGGTGGAGGATTATAACCTCATAACTCCCACTCATTGACGCAGATCCTGCCTGATATGACGGACTCGCTGAGGCGGTCAAAGATGGCGCGCTCCCACCGCGCATAAGAGCCCCTGGTCGGGCTAAAAAGACCAATGTGGATACGGGCTAGACACCGTACTGAGAGGTCGGTTACCGACCGGAGTGAGGAGAAGGATTATGTGGTTATGGTAGGTGCCTTCCTATGGCGACCCCTACTGGGGCTACTACCCTATCAGGTGCTCCCGCTCGGGCGGGTATTAGGGGTACGACCCCTTTTGGGTCCTCTGGGTACGCCCCGTTTTCTTTAACGAATCGGGCTGATACTTTGATACCTCTGGGCTCCTCCCTGGAGAATTTCAGAATTTACTTATGAGAGCGATGGGCCCCCCTTCCCTTTTTTCTGTACAAATGTATGTCCTACTTGATTCCGCTACAGCGGTGAATATGAACGCCCGGGTGCATCACCTGTTGGCACTATTGGCAAGTTTTCTATGGTCGTCACGACCGGACGCCAGAAGGCGATTCTTTGAAGGTTCACCCTGATTGGCGAATATGGCCATCTCCGCACCGGCCCTAAGCTGAAGGGAGGCTGTTCAGATGCAGACTTTTTGTCATGGAACCGGGGTTTTATAAGTGAAGACGTTCACGTTGATTGCTAAGCCCCAAGTAATTAGAAATGGTTTTGGTGGGGCCGGGCGTGACGGGAGCCGCCCGTCTGGCCGTGATTTACGGGACTCGTTCCGAGAATGCCAAGCTCCTTACTCCCTATGCGGGATTTCCACAAGCTCTAGACTCCACTCCTCCCCATCCAGGGGGAGAATATATTAAGCCCCTGCCACCCCGTGGTTACTCCCTTCTGGTGGATACCCTATGTTCCCCTCCTCCTTATGGACGGGTGGCGGACAGGTTTGGTCCAGTTTCTGCTAAAGATGCTGCCTTAGTAGTTTTTCTGAGCGGTACGGAGCTACCGTCTAGTGTTTTTTCTGTCTTGACCTGTTGGCATTTTGGCCCCATTGCACTTGCCTGTCAGGGGGACAGGTATCGTGATTCTCCACGGGGATCCACGTCCTGCTCGCCTTAGGGAAGATTTGAGGGTTACCCTGGGGTTACCAATCTTCAGATCAGTATAGTCTTGGTACCTAAACGGTGGGGAGGGGTTCGCCCCATTCTACTTCCCCGTCCTCTTTGTTTTCCCTTTGGTACCACCATTTCAACTGATGGGCATCCATTGCCTCCGGGATCATTTCTAGGAGTAGGTTTGGTTGGCCCATCTGGAATTGACAGACTATCTTGTTATTGTTACTATGAACACGGAATACGGGGTTTTTTTCCCCGTTTAGCCTGGCGAAGGAAACATTCGAGATTGTTTTTTTGCCAGAGCTACTGTTAAGTCTCTCATCGGCTTCTGGATGTCCCACCAGGAGGTGCTAGGGGTACCCATCTAAATGTCTACCTGGACGACGTCCTGGTCATATCCCTGTCCAGGTACCAGTTACGATTGCGTGTCAACTGTCCGATCACGATGCTTCGGGTTTTCCATTTATTAATGAGCGGTTAGGAGCCAGTTTTATGTAGTCCTCACGGTCGATGGAGTTTTTTCTTAGGTTTAACGGTGGAACTCTATCAGATTGTTCCTTCCTGGCTCCGAGATCTAAACCATTATGAAGTTTGTCATGTAGACTTTTAGTACAGTGGTCCTGGTGGTCGGGCATTTAGTGCGGGTGCCAGACCTGCCAATGGCTTCCATCCAGGCTATGTCTCCAGGACCACCTCACTTTCTACCCCTTCAAGTCAGTAGGATTCCTATCTCTGTCCGGGTCACTGTTATGAGGCAAGGCGGGAGTTGGACGACGGTTCCAGGGTCTATCTGATTCAAGGCTTGGCTCATAAGTAGACCTGGATCAGCGGGACCCTCTGTGAGCCGTGAATCTTTTCTCCCAGGGACAAGTGGTCCAAAATCGAGAAGATGTTGCACTCTGACTATTGTAAATCTTGGCGGGAACATTTTGTTTTCGCGGTTTTGCCCCGGTCGCGCATACGACTACGTTATGTTTTGAGTGGGCTATATGTCGGCGATGGGTTCCATTGACCAGCTAAGGGCTAAGTTAGCTAAGTGGCTAATCGTAGCGTATTGATTCTGGTGCTTTTTTGCCTTCAGGGTCTCGGTGACGGCTGAACACGTTCCACCTGGACACTTCTAGGTCCGCTTGGACTTCACGTTTATTCAAGAGTTTATGGCGTTTTTTCTCGGTTTGTAACGGTTGTGGAAGCAGTTCGAGGTGGATCTATTGGCATCTTGTCTTTACACCTCGTTACCGAGGTTTTTACGTATGGAAGGCGATACCCAGCAATTGTCACGATTGGCGTGTTCGTTCTGGACTGATCGGATATTTGGATGTATGCATTCCCTCCGTTCGATTTGGCTGCTTGCGGGCTCTTGCACTTGGCCCAGCACTAGGTGGCGTTGGTATTGATTGCTGCTCTGTGAAGGTCGCATCCATGGTTCCCTCGATTACTGAGAATGGCGATGATTTGCCAGGTTTGATTCCAAGCATTCGGAACCCTTCTAGACCGAATGGGACTACACTTCGTGGATCAAGACCTTCTACATTAGATGATGTGACTCCTTTCGGGACGTTTGGATTATCTTGGCCATTCTGCGATCAACTCCCCGTCTCCTCTGTGAAACATGGATCCCGGGTGATCAACCGGCCTTAGGTCATCATGACAAGTGTGGTCCGGTTGATGCGTGGGACTACCACTGGTTTTTCCGTATCTATCCCTGGATTTGGGATTTTTCCTGGTCGGTCAACAACCTTCGTAGATCATCTATGTAGAGTATTCACCTTACTAAGTCAACTGGAGCATACATTTTTACCATACGTTCAGGACTTTTTTTGACGCTATGGCCGGTGGGATGTCTGGGAACTTACCTGGAGGTTACACAGCCACTACGTTTTCCGGATCGTGCACTTTGTTCTTTCCTTTCAACGCTCCCCACCTACTGGTGTCCACTCTTACATTGTCAAGATGGGTTTCCTGACTACTATGTTGGCTGGTATCGACATGTCGTCTGATGCATCCCACTTGGTACACGAGGGTATGACATACGGGGCCTTGGAGGGCGGTTGTCGTTTGGAGGATACACTACGGGCTGTTCTCCAGTGGCGAGTGTTGAGTTTCGTGACTCTTTATTCCAGACCGATTGATCACATTGCATCTCATATGGTGGCTCAGCTTTGAACTTGCATAATAGGAGCCTCCGTGTCTTTAATAAAATTCTCAGATTTTACTATTAACATGACGTAAAGTCATGATTTTATTAAAGACACGGAGGCGAGTATTATTCCCGCCCACCCTCCCGGTGTTGGGTTTGGGATGAGATGCTGTTGGACTTACAGGTATGTGGCAATCCAGTCTGTTTGTTGTATGTATTTATTGTGTATATTTACTAAAGAAGTTTCAATTTTCCATGGTTTGGTTCTAATGGTAATTTTTCCTACTATAGGTTTGGTTTCCTAGACTGCTCCTGACGAATTTATTTGGTGAGTTTCAGTTTGGAGTTTAGATTTTACCATATTTCTCTCTCTTTTGTAGCTTGGAGTTCGGTTTGTTGCCATTCCTGTTCTTACCGGTGTGTGATGTCGGTTCATGTTTCCTGGTCTTCAGTTCGCAAGAAAGAGGGGGATTGTGGGTGACACAGGCCTTTTATAGTCACTTCCTCTGTTTTGTGATTGGTTGCCTGTGTGCCTATGCAGTTTTTTCTTTCATTTTGATATATTTATATTTCTCTATCTTTGCTGCTGAGAGTAATAAAGAAAGAGATATGCATAATACTCGCCTCCGTGTCTTTAATAAAATCATGACTTTACGTCATGTTAATAGTAAAATCTGAGAATTAAAGCTCAATTTACAAAGCATTAGATAAACACTTCTTAAAGGGAAACTCCAGTGCCAGAAAAACAATCCGTTTTTCTGGCACTGGAGGGTCCCTCTCCCTCCCACCCACCAATCCCCGGTTACTGAAGGGGTGTAAACCCCTTCAGTGACTTACCTGGGGCAGCGGCGATGTCCCTCGCCGCTGTCTCCGCCTCCGTGACGCTCCTCCTTGTGATTGCGTCGGCCGGTGGGCGAGACTTATCTCACCCACCGGCCGAGGAGACCTAATGCGCATGCGCGGAAATGCTTTCCTATGGGGTTTTGAGCGACGCTGGAGGTCCTCACACAGCATGAGGACGTCCAGCGACGCTCTAGCACAGGAAACCTGTGCTAGAAACTAGGAAGTGACCTCTAGTGGCTGTCTAGTAGACAGCCACTAGAGGTGGAGTTAACCCTGCAATGTAATTATTGCAGTTTATGAAAAACTGCAATAATTACACTTGTAGGGTTAAGGGTAGTGGGAGTTGGCACCCAGACCACTCCAATGAGCAGAAGTGGTCTGGGTGCCTGGAGTGTCCCTTTAAGCAAATTATCCGATTGAAAATTAAACCTTTTTCTTCATGCAGGCTGCAGGCTGTGCCAGCCACAGGCAAGCAGTGGCAGAACTACCACCGGTACGGCAGTATGACACTTCCGCTCAGCCTACAGTACGCGCGTGAGGGAGCTCACAGAGGATCACAGAGAGGAGTAAGAGCAGTGCAGGAATAGGTGCCCAGACTCCAATAATCATCAGCCAGTCCCACGGAGTCATCTCCCTGCAATTAAAAGGTATGGGGGAAAAGGGGGTATATGTTCTTTGTAAACTGCAATTTGTTTGTATGCCAGTGGGCATGTTTAGGTATGGGTATGTATGCATCTGTGCCAGTGTGTATATGTAACTATGCCAGTGTGTGTTTCAGTGTGTATGTATCTGTGCCAGTGTGTGTGCCAGTTTACATATGTGCACGTATCTGTGCCAGTGTATGTGTGTGTGTAAAAGCGTGTGTAACTGTGAGTGTCAGTGTGTGTGTTCCAGTGTATTTGTGTATGTATATGTGTATCTGAGTGTGTGCCAGTTTGTATGCATTTCTATGAGTGTCAGTGTGTATCTGTGTGTGTGTTTGTGTGCCAGTGTGAATGTAGCTAAGTATGTATGTGTGTGTGTAGATATGTGTGTGTGTTTGTGTTTGTGTATATGTAGGTATATCTGTGTTTGTGTAGGTATATGTATGTGTACCAGTGTGTATGTGCCTGTGAAGGTATATGGTTGTATCTGTGTGTATGTGTCTGTGTAGGTCTATGTTTGTGTCTGTGTAGGTATATGTGTGTTTCTGTGTCACCACATATTTGTGTGCATACATCCCAGCATTCAAACATCAAAACTACATACACACTTATACTATCAAATGCCAACACTACATACTAACACATTCCTATTCGGCTTAGGATCACCTTTTCTTCAAGTGTCTCTGTATACATACAAGGGTTATCCCCTATTGAGTTCTGTGGACACACTCCGGTTCCCACAAGTTGGGAACTCTGTACTCCTTTGTCCTTTTATTACCAGCATTATAGACAAACACCAAAACTACACAAAAACATACCCTGCATTCAAACGCACTACATACATATATCACTGCTTATAAGTAGCCAGAGTACATTAACACACAACTGCATTCCAATGTCAACACTATACACAAATAGACACCTTCATTTCACACACATACACTGTAAATACAAAATACATGTTTACATCGCTGTGGAACAAGTAGTTAATCCAAGGGTCCCATAATCCCATTGTATGATATTTACTATGTTTTTTTAGGGAGTCCTTCCAGCTGCCTAATCTGTTCAACTGAGGAAAACCAATTTTCAAGCATTTGTGATTATCACTTTTTCTAGTGCAGCAGGTTCAGAGACTTGGTTGATGTAAGCATATGAAATAATGAGTTTTTAAATTTGCAGAGGAAAATATAATTATGGTGTAGTAGCATATACTCAGGAGTGTAAGCAAGTGGCCATCAAAGAATCTCATCTGTCTCCTTATCTATTGCCTTCCAGTATGGGACTATGAGTGGACATGTCCATCAAATATGTGTAAAGGATCCCAGAGCTGACTAGTATCTCTAACAAGTTGCAGATGTAAAGAGGGAACAAGACTTGTGGAGCCCTTTATGGGTTAAAATTGATTAATGTAATTGAGGCACGTCTTTTTAATTTAACTTTTTTTTTTGCCAATTTTTTTTTTTTTTTTTTCGAAGTTGCGTCAGGAATTATGGATCAATGACACAATGACAATCTCCTATCCAATTGCAACTGACAGTATCTAAGCTAGGTTGATACAGCAGTAAGGTAAAGCTAATGTTACACTAAACTTAATGACAAAAGCTATCTCCAACTCCCACAGAGGCACAGCAAATGTAAAACACAGTACGGCTGCAGGTCTGTATCCCTCACTAGCTGCAATCAGCATCTGAAAGTCTTGCTTGGAAGTATAGTTTGTATTACTGCTTCTACTTTTTTTTACCTCTAATAGTCAGCAGTGTCTTGATCTGTAAATTAAATAAAAATTTACTGTCTGTCCCCTTACCATTATTATTTTTATTGGCATTTATTTAGCGTCATCTTATTCTGCAGGGATTTGCAATATTATAAAGGGGGAAATTTAACAATAAATTAGACAAATACTAAATTTTACAGCAACAATAGGCTGATGAGAACCCTCCTCAAACCATCAGTCATCTTTTGTGTTCCACCTCTTGATTGGACATATAGCCCACATGATTGGGCAGACCTCATTTCCATCATGACAAACTAAGCTGCTTATTTGTCCCTATCCAAAAAAACAAACCGCATCTTTGCCTTGCCAGTGGGCTAACAGTACTTAAAATGATTGTTCGCTTGAAAAACGTGAACAATAATATGTGAACGTGCATCCTGCTATATGCATTTGGTGCCTTTTTTTTTTTTTTTTAAAGCACTGCTTTATTAATATTCTGAATCCTATACTTGTATAGGGTTCGGATGTGAAAGTACTGACTTTAATTCGTAAGCCAAAGGCATGAGTGATTGCTACAGATTCGGTCGGACCTACTGCATTCCAACCAGATTTGTTTTAGTAACATGCAAGACCCAGCACACTCATTCATTCACTAAAACAGCAACTTAAAAGCTCACACATGTAACGGTTTCTTTTTCTTTTTTTTTTTTTTTTTAAAACACCTAACCTAGGCAAAAACAAGCATTTCCTAAGTAGGTGAATTAATCTCATGAGAGCAGGCATTAGGTGCTAGAGTAGGACCTGCCAAGAATGGGGTACATTGACATTGTGGCAGGCTTATGCAATGTATGATCATATACTGTAAATCATCATCTAAACTCCCATTGTACTTGCCTAGGTGAGGTGTCTAAAAATATTTTTTTAAAGCTAAACCATTTAGACTTCTCTTTTAGGAAACATGTACAAAGGCTGTGTTAGTATCATCCAATAAACATTCGGCTAGGGCTACAAAAATAATGGTATTTATGATCTCTTAAATTTCATAATATTGAGTAGAGATGATTGAGAGACTATATGATTTATAAAAAACAAAAAATACTTCATTAAGTTAAAGTTGCTTTGGTGATTACAGTTTTTAGTTTAATGCTCTCCTAACTGTACAATGTTGCCAAATTCCCATTACCTGTACACTGGGCACTTCTATCGGGTTAGAGACGTAGCTAGAAATCTCTGGGACTTCGTGCAAAAACTGTCCTAGGCTCCTCCATGCATCACATTCCTCCCAAGCCCTTCCATATCTCTCATTCCCTCCACCCCATCATGCATCATATCCCACCCCACCCCTCCATGTGCCTCATCCCCCCACCCTTCAATGTGTCTCATTCCCTTCCCTCCTGCCCCTCATGTATCTCATCCCCCCAGCCCCTCCATGTGTCTTATTTACCCCCAGCCCCTCCATGTGCTCCACGTCAGCCCCTCCATGTGTCTCATTGCCTCCCCCATCTTCTCCATGTGTCTCATATAACCCCCACCACATTGTGCAGCACTGCCCCAAGAAGCACCTCTATAGCCATGTGAGGAGTGGTCAGTGGAGGTATTCCTATGCTGTAATGTAAACACTGCATTTTCTCTAAAAACAAAAACAAAAAAACAGTGTTTACTACAAAAAGCCTGCAGGGAATGAGTATACTCACCAGAACAAATACAACAAGCTGTAGTTGTTGTTCTGGTGACTATAGTGTCCCTTTAAGCAATTTATGAAAACTAAATAAACTTTCACAAATCTGTTTTATCCTATTCATATTGACTCACCCAGAGATTTCCTATGTAGTTGATCTTCTGAATAAAGTATTTTAATTAAATGTTCGCGAACGGGCGAACCGGGCGAACCGCCATGGACTTCAATGGGCAGGCAAATTTTAAAACCCACAGGGACTCTTTCTGGCCACAATAGTGATGGAAAAGTTGTTTCAAGGGGATTAACACCTGGACTGTGGCATGCTGGAGGGGGATCCATGGCAAAACTCCCATGGAAAATTACATAGTTGATGCATAGAGTCTGGTTTTAATCCATAAAGGGCATAAATCACCTAACATTCCTATATTGTTTGGAATAACCTGCTTTAAAACATCAGGTATTATGTTGTATTGATAAGGTAGTGTAAGGGTTACGCCCGCTTCACAGTGACAGACCAAACTCCCCGTTTAACGCATCGCAAACAACCGCAAACAGTCCATTTGCACAACCGCAAACTCCCCATTTGCACAAGGTTGGATACCAAGCTAACCATGTCCCGTTCCTTGTCCTCACTGATGTCATTTAAGGTCTCTCTTCCTCCACCCAGGAAGCGGGAGATGGAAAAAGATGGTTAGTCGGTCCTCTTACTTCAAATTTGGGGCACTGCGCGTGCAATCTAATGTGCCACCAGATAGGAGTGGTGTGTTAAGTAGTAGTATTCTTAGCAGTTTAATCCCTGTTACGTCCCCTATCAGGGGACGTCTATATAAGGCATCGATTTTAGGAAGCAGGAGATGGAAAAAGATGCTTGGTCGGTCCTCCTACTTCAAATTTGGGGCACTGTGCGTGCAATCTAATGTGCCACCAGATAGGAGTGGTGTGTTAAGTAGTACTATTCTTATCAGTTTAATCCCTGCTACGTCCCCTATCAGGGGACGTGTATATAAGGCATTAATTTTAGGAAGCGGGAGATGGAAAAAAATGCTTGGTTGGTCCTCCTACTTCAAATTTGGGGCACTGCGCATGCAATCTAATGTGCCACCAGATAGGAGTGGTGTGTTAAGTAGTACTATTCCTATCAGTTTAATCCCTGTTACGTCCCCTATCAGGGGACGTGTATATAAGGCATCGATTTTAGGAAGCGGGAGATGGAAAAACATGCTTGGTCGGTCCTCCTACTTCAAATTTGGGGCACTGCGCGTGCAATCTAATGTGCCACCAGATAGGAGTGGTGTGTTAAGTAGTACTATTCTTATCAGTTTAATCCCTGTTACGTCCCCTATCAGGGGACGTGTATATAAGGCATCGATTTTAGGAAGCGGGAGATGGAAAAACATGCTTGGTCGGTCCTCCTACTTCAAATTTGGGGCACTGCGCGTGAAATCTAATGTGCCACCAGATAGGAGTGGGGTGTTAAGTAGTCCCCCTCATCAGGCCTTTTTTAGTCGAATGTATCGCCCACTGTCAGTCCCTTCGGGATCCATCCCTCATTCATCTTAATAAAGGTGAGGTAATCTAGACTTTTTTGACCTAGGCTACTTCTCTTCTCAGTGACAATACCTCCTGCTGCACTGAAGGTCCTTTCTGACAGGACACTTGAAGCGGGGCAGGCCAGAAGTTCTATCGCAAATTGGGAAAGCTCAGGCCACAGGTCAAGCCTGCACACCCAGTAGTCAAGGGGTTCATCGCTCCTCAGAGTGTCGATATCTGCAGTTAAGGCGAGGTAGTCTGCTACCTGTCGGTCGAGTCGTTCTCTGAGGGTGGACCCCGAAGGTCTGTGGCGATGTGTAGGACTTAAAAAGCTCCGCATGTCCTCCATCATCAACACGTCTGTAAAGCGTCCTGTTCTTGCCGGCGTGGTCGTGGATGGAGGAGGAGTACTTTCACCTCTTCCCCTGTTAGATTCCCATTGTGCTGTGACATCACCCTTATACGCTGTGTAAAGCATACTTTTTAATTGATTTTGGAACTGCTGCATCCTTTCCGACTTGCCGTGATTCGGTAACATTTCAGGCACTTTCTGCTTATACCCTGGGTCTAGTAGTGTGGACACCCAGTACAGGTCATTCTCCTTCAGCCTTTTTATACGAGGGTCCCTCAACAGGCACGACAGCATGAAAGACCCCATTTGCACAAGGTTGGATGCCGAGCTACTCATTTCCCGTTCCTCCTCCTCAGTGATCTCAATGAAGGTATTTTCTTCCCCCCAGCCACGTACAACACCACGGGTACCAGATAGGTGACAACGAGCACCCTGGGATGCCTGTTGTGGTTTGTCTTCCTCCTCCTCCTCAAAGCCCCATTCCTCCTCTGACTCCTCTTCCTCACAATATTCTTCCAGCGTTGCCGCAGGTCCAGCAAGCGATGCTGATAAGGCTGTTTATGGTGGTGATGGTGAACACAACTCTTCCTCTTCCTCTTCACGCTCATCTACGGCCTGATCCAGCACTCTTCGCAGGGCACACTCCAGGAAGAAAACAAATGGTATGATGGTGCCTTCGGTGCGACTGACTAGGTTTGTCACCTCCTCAAAAGGACGCATGCGCCTACAGGCATTGCGCATGAGCATCCAGTAAGGTGGCAAAAAAACTCCCAGCTCCCCAGAGGCTGTCCTAGCACCCCGGTCATACAAATATTCATTAACGGCTTTTTCTTGTTGGCGCAGGCGGTCGAACATCAGGAGTGTTGAATTCCAACGTGTCGGGCTGTCGCAAATCAAGCGCCTCACTGGCATGTTGTTTCGCCGCTGGATATCTGCAAAGTGCGCCATGGCCGTGTAGGAACACCTGAAATGGCCATACACCTTCCTGGCCTGCTTCAGGACATCCTGTAAGCCTGTGTACTTATGTACAAAGCGTTGTACGATCAGATTACACACATGTGCCATGCACGGCACATGTGTCAACGTTCCCAACTTCAATGCCGCCAACACATTTTTTCCGTTGTCACAAACCACTTTGCCGATATCCAGTTGCTGCGGAGTCAGACACTTTTCCACCTGTGCGTTCAGGGCGGACAGGAGTGCTTGCCCGGTGTGACACTCTGCTTTCAAGCAAGTCAAACCCAAGACGGCATGACACTGCCGTATCCGGGATGTGGAATAGTACCTGGGGAGCTGGGGGGGTGCCGTTGATGTGGAGCAAGATGCAGCAGCAGAAGAGGACTCAGCCGAGGAGGTTATGGAAGAGGATGGAGTAGGAGGAGTAGAGGAGGTGGCAGCAGGCCTGCCTGCAAGTCGTGGCGGTGTCACCAACTCCTCTCCTCCATGCTTGGAAGCCGTCAGCAGGTTTACCCAATGCGCAGTGTAGGTGATATACCTGCCCTGACCATGCTTTGCAGACCAGGTATCAGTGGTCAGATGGACCCTTGCCCCAACACTGTGTGCCAGACATGCCATTACTTCCTTTTGCACAATCGAGTAAAGGTTGGGGATTGCCTTTTGTGCAAAGAAATTTCGTCCGGGTACCTTCCACTGCGGTATCCCGATAGCCACAACATTTTGGAACGCCTCAGACTCCACCAGCTTGTATGGTAAAAGCTGGCAGGCTAATAGTTCAGACAAGCCAGCTGTCAGATGCTGGGCAACGGGGTGACTTTCTGACATTGGTTTCTTACGCTCAAACATGTCCTTGACAGACACCTGACTGTGGACAGATGAGCGGGAACTGCTCAAGGCGAGAGACAGAGTGGCGGATGTTTGAGAGGGGGCAAGGAGGACAGCAGTGGTTGACGTGGCTGAAGATGCTGGACCAGGAGGAGGATGGCGGCTTTGAGTTTGTGTGCTGCTTGTACTCATGTGTTGATCCCATAGGCGTTTGTGATGTGCGATCATGTGCCTACGCAAAGCAGTTGTACCTAGGTGGGTGTTGAACTTCCCACAACTCAATTTGTTTGGGCACAGGTTGCAAATGGCATCGCTGTTGTCAGAGGCAGACACACAAAAAAAATGCCACACTCTGAGCTCTGCAATGACGGCATTCTGGTGGTGGACACAGCATGCGTTGACTGGCGTGCTGTCGGGCTGACCCAGGGTGCCGATGCATGCTGTCTGACTGTGCCACTAGCTCCTTGCGACGACCTCCCCCTGCTTCCAACTCGTCTCCTCCTCTCTGTCTCCCCATCTGAACTTTCGCCCTGTTCTTCTTCTTGCCGAGCGGGCACCCACGTGACATCCATGGACGCATCGTCATCATCAACCACTTCACTTGTATCTGACAACTCAGCAAAGGAAGCAGCAGCGGGTACAACATCATCATCATCACACCGTACGTCCATGTGTCTAATGCTGCCTGCCTGAGACATATCCCTGTTAGCTACATCCTCTGGCAATAATGGTTGCGCATCACTCATTTCTTCAAACGGATGTGTAAATAACTCCTCTGACATACCAAGTGAAGCGGCTGTGGTGCTAGTGTTGGTGGTGGCGGCAGGCGGGTGAGTGGTATCTTGAGAGGTGCCCGAAGCTAAGCTGGAGGAGGATGGTGCGTCGAGGTTCCGAGCAGAAGATTGGGTGTCCTGTGTTAGCCAGTCAACTATGTCCTCAGAACTTTTCAAGTTCAGGGTACTTGGCCTCTGAAAACTGGGCATTATTTTAGGGCAAAAGGGAATCACAGCACCACGACCACGATGGCCCCTGTGGGGTGGCCTGCCTCTGCCTGTCTTTATTTGGGTTAGTGGTACTATGCGTGCAAGCTACTGTGACAACAGATATGAGTTGCACTGGTGTGACACTGTACCCTGGCAGGCCCTGAAACGCACACTCGTGAAGGAAACTGACTGCTATTATGTTACAGTCCAAAAAGTTTATTTTTTATTAAATGCAAGCTATTGGGACACCAGATATGAGTGAGTGGTGGCACTGGGCAGGCCCTGAAATGCACACTAGTGAAGGAAACTGACTGCTATTATATTACAGTCAAAAAAGTTTAGGTTTTTTTAAATGCAAGCTATTGGGACACCAGTGAGTGAGTGGTGGCACTGGGCAGGCCCTGAAACGCACACTAGTGAAGGAAACTGACTGCTATTATACTACATTAAAAAAACATTTTTTGTTTTTAAATGCAAGCTATTGTGACACAAGATATGAGTGGTGGCAATGGGCAAGTGGGCACAGTATCCACTGTGAGCCTGACACAGAAGCTGGCAGGCAGCCAGGCAACTGCAATTAGATTACACAAAGCAAACAAACAAAAAAAAAGCAGACTGATGTTCTAGCCCTAAAAAGGGCTTTTTGGGGTGCTGTCCTTACAGCAGAGATCAGATGAGTCCTTTAGGACTGTAGTAGACACTGAATACACTAGCCTAGCTATCAATTTCCCTATCAAATCAGCAGCAGCTACACTGTCCCTACTCTCACTAAGAATGCAGCTTCACAATGAATGTAAAATGGATGCTGTCCAGGAGGTGGGAGGGTCTGCTGTTGAATGGCTGGAATGTGTCTGCTGACTGTGAGGTACAGGCCAGGGTCAAAGTTTACTCAATGATGACGAATAGGGGGCGGACCGAACAGCGCATGTGTTCGCCATCCGGGGCGAGCGCGAACGCGAACATTTCGGGACATCACTAATTATTTTCCATTGTGTTATTATACTGTCACTTGTCTGTCATTCTCCAGTTTCCAAATTACATTTTCTGGTATATGTGAAACTGTGTAGCACACAGGATTGTTTTATTTTTCCTTTCTTGGTTAATCACCAGCAGCTCTTTTAACATATATTAACATATATATCTTTCAATAGACTTTACTGGCACTTGTATTTATTTTGCCAGACACATACAACAAAAAAATGGATGAGCACCTAAATAAGTGGGGTGCTGTATTGACATCCAGTATCGCCACACCAGCAAAATATTCCAAACAAAAAAAATAAAATGGTTTATTTCAAAAAACAGTATTGATTAATTTAGGGCATAGCATGACGCACACAAATAGCAATATTTAAGCTTCTTCAGCCTATTGTAAATTCACTGCATAAACAGAAGAATGTCTTTAATATGAATCAATACTTTAAAGTGACCTAGAACAAACTGTATTGTCAGGTTGCACAAAAATGGATTACTGTACAAATAAGTAAACTGCTTAAATCCGATGATGATAAATAAGACAACTACTATAGAAAGTGTAAAGTGCACAAGTGTAAATATATAGTGCATAAAGTTCATAAAGACTTGCAAAAAAGTTCAAAATAAGAGATGGAAAAGGTGTACTAATAAAATGATGTTAGACTTAGGAAAGATTCAACACCAAGTTAAATTCTTTACTTATGTATTTTTTGAAGTTGCAGACATACACACTTTAATATTAAAGACCAAAATATGTGAACTATCAACCTGGTAAAAAAAAGTGTAATGATTTGTGTCAAACAATATATATGGACACAGAAAGTACCGTGTTTCCCCAAAAATAAGACCTACCCCGAAAATAAGCCCTAGCTGAATTTCCGGGGTGGGCTGCAATATAAGCCCTACCCTGAAAATAAGACCTAGGCATTTTACCTTTGCGGCCCGGCGGGACTTCCTTCTTCTATGAGGAGGAGGGGGAGGAGCATTGCGGGCCGCGGCATCGCGCAGCGTGATGAGGACGTGCGCAGCGTGATGACGACGTGCGCAGCGCCGTCAGTCTGCCTTCACGGATCTTCAGCGGAAGGATCCATTCCGGGCGGTGAGGCACCCAGTGGTCGGACTCTTTGAACTGTGAGTAGATACCGGTATTTTATGTCTGGGACTTAATTAATTAAAGGGGGGTGAATTAATTAAAGGGGGGGTTGTGGCAGAAGTAGCCACCAGAAACCCGTATTTACAATGTTATTTGTCCCTGTCAATGTATCTTGTATATTATGCCAGCATGTTAAAGAAGAATCCACGTGCACATACCGTTATTGGGTCCGTGGGTGGCCGCCGTTCGCCTAATCTCCACGTGGCGGCGGCCATCTTAACTGCCGAA
This sequence comes from Pelobates fuscus, assembly GCF_036172605.1. Lineage (NCBI taxonomy): Eukaryota > Metazoa > Chordata > Amphibia > Anura > Pelobatidae > Pelobates > Pelobates fuscus. The sequence continues at coordinate 332,725,879 of NC_086319.1, forward strand.
CAGCGGTGTTTGGTCGTCGAGCGTCTGGAACTAAAATCGGACGCTCGACTACCCAGACACCGCTCAGACCTCCAGGATCACCAAATCATATGATCCAAACTGCCGAACGGCCCGCCGTTCGGTAGTTTGCATTCCCCAGTCTAGGGGATTCATCCGAACCAAAGATTGGGGTCGGATGGCTGAGCTGTTCGGCACTTTCTATGCAGTGAAGTAGACCGACTACAGGGCCAGAATCTATGGAGCCGTTTTCGGCTACTGTGTCCCTGCAGTCGGTCAAATCTTTACATACCTGTAACTCCCGAACCCCTGGTCTGATCTGGGTGAAATTTGAATATGTTACTCACCCAGAGCAGACCTACCAGGGGACCCCTCGTTTATCCTCGTACCCCCCGTATTTAGGGGTCATTCAGAAACTGGGGAAAACTCGGTTCTCTCTAATTAATTTACCTGCTAATCTAAGGGGAGGAGAGGGAGGGGAGGTGATTGTGAGGTGATTGGTTGTTTTGAGTTACCTCCCTTGCATGGGAAAAAGCCATAAAAGAAATTGTGTGAATAAAGCTGACAGTTGACCTCCAAGCTATGTGTCGTCTAGTTCTTGGAGGGAAGGGATTGTAACCACGCTACCCGTTTAATACCTATATTGGATTGCTGTTCCTGTCTACCAGCGGAGCTACCTTGGATCGTACCTCTACTCCGCTACAATTGGTGGCAAGCGACGGGATCGTACTACACAGCAAGAGGCATTCAGCAGGAATTAAAAAGGACTGAATGGAAACAGATTATACCCTCTTAAAACGGGACACGCTAAAAGAGTTACTGGAAGCGAGAGGGAGGATAGCAAGCAACAAAACAAAGGCTATCCTAATCGCAGAACTCATGGAAGGAGACAGAGTCGCAGCTGCTGCAGCACCCCCAAGGGAGGGGGAAGAAACTGAGTTTACCAGAGAATATAGGGCCAGGATGGCTCTATTCTCACCAGCCATGGCAGCACAGAAAGCAGACCAGGTGTACAACGATGTACAGGCTCTCTTTATGCAGCGATCAGCGCAGGGAAGCGCAACAGCGGCCCCCACCCCGCCAGCGAAAGCTAAAATACCGTACCAGGTATTCAAAGCATTTAATGATACCGAGGGGGACATTGATGGCTATTTACAGAACTTTGAACTTTTGTGCCAGCTACATGCCATTAGCACTGAAGAACAAGTACGAGTGCTAGCGGGTAACCTATCCGGCCGCGCAGCAGATGCCTACCGAGCTATGCCGGCAGAGGATATCAGGGACTATCAAAAGGTAAAACAAACCTTGCTCGCACGGTATGCCCTTACACCTGAAGCATACCGAACACAGTTCCGGGAATTACCCAAATCAGAAAAAGACTCACATGCAGAATTTGCACACCGCCTACAACGGGCAGCTGACGGGTGGCTTGAGGCAGCCAAAGCCGTCACGGCCCAAGAGATCAAGCAATTGATGATGCTGGAGCAGTTCTACCGACGTTTGTCTCCACAGTTACAGATCTGGGTAAGAGAACGTAAGCCCCGTACTCTGCATGAGGCCGCTCAACTAGCAGATGAGCATCAGGACTCCCGACGGGAACAGCATGTCTCCAGTAGAGTGCAATCTACGCCAGCTGTTCCCCAGCTTACCCCAGTAAATCCGCCCCGACCAGGGGGGACCTACCAGTCTCAAACCCCCCGGTACAACAACCGGGCATCTGTCCGGTGCCATGCATGTAACCAGCTGGGTCACATGCAACGAGACTGTCCCCAAAACCGGGCCAGACCAGCCTGGACCCCTCAACGACCACCAACCACCCCCCGAGCCGCGGTACACTGCTATCAGGGCAGGCCCTGGGCTCAACCTTTCACCTCTACCCAAATAGCAGAACCCTTGGGCACCCTCCATGAGGTAAACCCGGTCCAGGCGGCCTCAGACAACCGCCAGGGCCACCGACAAGTGGTCCATGTGGAGGGCAAGCGGCTGGAGGGGTTAAGAGATTCTGGGGCCACCATCACTCTGGTACGGAACCATTTAGTGGCCCCGAACCATCTCACTGGGGAGTGCATTGCAGTTCGAGTGGCAGGGGGAGCTATCTACAAGGTACCCACTGCTAAACTACATTTGGACTGGGGAGCGGGGGCAGGACAAATTGAAGTGGGGATGATGCAGGACCTACCTGCCGATGTGATTTTGGGGAACGATTTGGGGGAGCTAACTTCCGCGTTTGTTACCCGGCCTCCTCCACAGGAAGCTTACCCGGTCGTCACCCGCCAACAGGCTCGCACCACGGCACCCCACCTTGACTCTGAGGCTCAGGTAAGCACAAACCCCCCTGATCACACTGTATTACCCTGGGCTGCCCCATTAGAATTTGGTAGCGAGGTCGCCCTGGACCCGTCCCTACAGGTTTACAAGGACAGGATAGATAAAGACCAGACTGGCAGAGAGGGGGAGAGATATGCTTGGGATAAGGGGTTATTATACCGGTATGCAGAAAAAGTAGTAGCCGGGTCCATTCCTGTACCCATTAAACAGTTAATTGTGCCTCGAAAGTATCGACAAGAGTTAATGCGAATCGCCCACGACATTCCCATGTCCGGACACCTAGGGATCAGCCGAACTAAACATCGGCTGCTACAGAACTTCTTCTGGCCAGGGATATCACAGGATATTAAGCAGTACTGTAATACTTGCGATACCTGTCAGAGAGTGGGAAAGCGGGGGGACCGATACAAGGCCAAACTACACACCCTGCCCATTATTGAAGAACCCTTTAGCCGAGTAGCGGTAGACATTATCGGACCACTGAGACAAAAAAGCCCGTCTGGTAAGAAATACATATTGACCGTGGTAGATTATGCCACTAGATACCCCGAAGCAGTAGCCCTAACGAATGTACACGCAGAGACCATAGTAGACGCCCTCATGCGTATCTTTACCCGTATGGGGATCCCCCGGGAGATCATTTCAGATCAGGGTACCCAATTCACGGCCGAGGTCACACAACAGCTTTGGAAAGTATGCGGGGTCCGAGCTATCCTTAATTCCCCATACCACCCCCAGTCCAATGGCCTCTGCGAACGGTTTAATGGGACCTTAAAACAAATGATCCGCACGTTCGTAGCCACTCAGAAGAACTGGGAGCGGTTCTTACCCCATCTCCTGTTCGCCTACCGAGAGGTGCCCCAAGAGTCCACTGGGTTCTCTCCCTTCGAACTGTTGTTCGGAAGGAGGGTAAGGGGACCCCTAGACCTAATAAGGGAACACTGGGAGGGGGGGACGACCATTGACGGCACCCCTATCGTACCCTATGTGTTGGAGTTTCGGAACCGCCTGGAGGAATTGACCCGAGCTGTGCGCAACAACCTCCAGGCGGCCTAGACACGCCAGCGCCACTGGTATGATAAGGGAGCCAGGGACCGCAGCTTTCAGGTCGGCCAGAAAGTACTAGTCTTACGCCCCGTCCCTACTGACAAGCTGCAGGCTTCCTGGCGGGGCCCATTCAAGGTGGTAGAGCAGGTCTGCGATACCACCTATATAATCGGCCCCTGCGCCGGGACCGGGGACCGACGCATGTTCCATGTGAACATGCTGAAGCCCTACCACGAGCGCACAGAGGAAGTATCCGCCATCTGCGCCTCGGCTGCAGAGGACACAGATAACCTACCCCTCCCTGACATGCTGGCCCGAGAAACGCTACAAGAGGATCTCGCAGCCGTACAGCTAGGAGACCGCTTGAATCCCCAGGAAAAAGCTCAGGCCCAAAGTTTAATTAGGGAAAAAGGAGCCACTTTTTCCAACCTCCCGGGATATACCCCGTTAGCTACCCATCGGGTAGAAACCCTAGATCCGGTCCCACTCCGTCAACCGCCCTACCGCATTCCCGAAGCAGTGAGGGGGAACATGTACAAGGAACTGAAGGAAATGTTGCAGTTAGGGGTAATTGAGCATTCAGATAGCCCCTGGGCATCCCCCGTAGTACTCGTGCCGAAGCGGGATGGAACTACCCGCTTCTGTGTAGATTACCGGAGGCTCAATGATAAAACCATATCCGATGCCTATCCCATGCCCCGGATAGACGAGCTATTAGACAAAATGGCTAGGGGGAAATACTTAACCACCATTGATCTTTGTAAAGGATATTGGCAAATTCCTCTAGCCGAGGACGCCATTCCCAAGTCGGCCTTCGTCACCCCATTTGGCCTGTACCAATTCCGGGTCATGCCATTTGGGATGAAGAACGCCCCGGCCACCTTCCAGAGGATGGTGGACCGACTATTGGACGGGTTTCAGGAGTACGCTTGCGCCTATCTAGACGACATAGCCATCTTTAGTTACTCCTGGGCCGATCATTTAGACCATATCGGAGCAGTGCTAGACCGCATCAGGGAAGCCGGACTGACCCTCAAGCCCAGTAAATGCCATATAGGGATGGCCGAGGTCCAATACCTCGGACACCGAGTAGGCAGCGGCCACCAAAAACCCGAACCAGCCAAAATAGAGGCCGTAGCTAAATGGCCAACCCCCCGCACTAAAACCCAGGTACTAGCCTTTTTGGGGACGGCAGGATATTACCGAAAGTTTGTACCTAACTACAGCGCCCTAGCCAAGCCCCTTACCGACTTAACCCGCAAAAACCTTCCCAAATTAGTAGTATGGGCCCCAGAGTGTGAACAGGCCTTCCAACTCCTAAAAAATGCCCTTGTTAATGCCCCTGTGTTGGCTGCTCCCGATCCGACTAAACGCTTTCTCGTCCATACAGACGCTTCAATGTTCGGATTGGGAGCAGTACTGAGCCAGATCGGAGCCGATGGCGGTGAACACCCCGTAGCTTACCTCAGCCGAAAACTTTTACCCAGAGAAGTAAGCTACGCCGCCATCGAAAAGGAATGCCTTGCCGTGGTGTGGGCCCTCAAGAAACTACAGCCCTATTTGTATGGACAAACATTTTCCCTGCTCACAGATCACAACCCGTTGGTCTGGCTGAACCGGGTGTCAGGAGACAATGCCAGACTGCTGCGCTGGAGCTTAGCGCTTCAGCCCTTTGATTTCAATATCCAATATCGCCCGGGGAAGCTCAATGGAAATGCTGACGGGTTATCCCGACAAACGGAACTAGACAAGTGATCTGTGGGTACTCCTCCAGACATCCCCAAGCCGATCCGTTGGGATCAGACTGTGTATGCTGGCTTGGTTCTGGGGGAGCATTGTGGCAGAAGTAGCCACCAGAAACCCGTATTTACAATGTTATTTGTCCCTGTCAATGTATCTTGTATATTATGCCAGCATGTTAAAGAAGAATCCATGTGCACATACCGTTATTGGGTCCGTGGGTGGCCGCCGTTCGCCTAATCTCCACGTGGCGGCGGCCATCTTAACTGCCGAACAGCGGTGTTTGGTCGTCGAGCGTCTGGAACTAAAATCGGACGCTCGACTACCCAGACACCGCTCAGACCTCCAGGATCACCAAATCATATGATCCAAACTGCCGAACGGCCCGCCGTTCGGTAGTTTGCATTCCCCAGTCTAGGGGATTCATCCGAACCAAAGATTGGGGTCGGATGGCTGAGCTGTTCGGCACTTTCTATGCAGTGAAGTAGACCGACTACAGGGCCAGAATCTATGGAGCCGTTTTCGGCTACTGTGTCCCTGCAGTCGGTCAAATCTTTACATACCTGTAACTCCCGAACCCCTGGTCTGATCTGGGTGAAATTTGAATATGTTACTCACCCAGAGCAGACCTACCAGGGGACCCCTCGTTTATCCTCGTACCCCCCGTATTTAGGGGTCATTCAGAAACTGGGGAAAACTCGGTTCTCTCTAATTAATTTACCTGCTAATCTAAGGGGAGGAGAGGGAGGGGAGGTGATTGTGAGGTGATTGGTTGTTTTGAGTTACCTCCCTTGCATGGGAAAAAGCCATAAAAGAAATTGTGTGAATAAAGCTGACAGTTGACCTCCAAGCTATGTGTCGTCTAGTTCTTGGAGGGAAGGGATTGTAACCACGCTACCCGTTTAATACCTATATTGGATTGCTGTTCCTGTCTACCAGCGGAGCTACCTTGGATCGTACCTCTACTCCGCTACAATCCGCTACAGGGGTGAATTAATTAAAGGGGGGTGGATTAATTAAAGGGGTGGTGGATTAATTAAAGGGGTGGTGGATTAATTAAAGGGGTGGTGGATTAATTAGAGGGGGTGGATTAATTAGAGGGGGGTGGATTAATTAGAGGGGTTGGATTAATTAGACGGGGGTGGATTAATTAAAGAGGGGGTGGATTAATTAAAGGGGTGGTGGATTAATTAGAGGGGGTGGATTAATTAGAGGGGTGGATTTATTAAAGGGGGGTGGATTAATTAGAGGGGTGGATTAATTAGAGGAGGGTGGATTTATTAAAGGAGGGGTGGATTAATTAGAGGGGGTGGATTAATTAGAGGGGATGGATTTTTTAAAGGAGGGGTGGATTAATTAGAGGGGGTGGATTTATTAAAGGGGGGATGGATTTATTAAAGGGGGGGTGGATTAATTAAAGGGGGGTGGATTAATTAAAGGGGGGGTTCAATGTACATACCGGTACCGTAAATAAATAAGCCCTACCCTGAAAATAAGCCCTAGTGTGTTTTTTGTGACTAAAATTAATATAAGACCCGGTCTTATTTTCGGAGAAAAACGGTAGTAAAATAAAAAAAATACCCACATTTCCAGGGAATAAAATACTCAAAGAAAGTCTTTCATTCAAATTAGGGTTACAATACACATTGACATTTCTGGACAATTATTTTTTATTTAGAACTTATAACTGGTGTGGCAATTTTGGAGGTCTATATAGAAGCTAACTTTAGTGTTAGTGCACATCCATATTTGTTGTATGTGGATTAATTTCGCAAAATTGTTTGCACTGCTTGGATATATATTGTGTGTTGTACATGGAAATGTATTTATTTATTTAGTTATAAAATATTTTACCAGGATGGATACATTGAGATTTCTCTCATTTTCAAGTATGTCCTGGGTCCACAAAACATTGCATTGTTACAATAGGATACAATATTACAAAAATACAATTATTTATATATATATATATATATATATATATATATATATATATATATATATATATATATATATATATATATATACACACACTTTCACAGAGAGAATCTGATTGGCACAGAGTGACATTTTGCCACATGTGTTCTAGCTTCTCAATGCTTCTCTATGGGGAAGCACTGGATTGGCTGAGAACATCAAGCTTGATGATCTTGGCAAGGGAGGTGGAGCAGCACAGAGATCAGTGTGTAGTGGGATGTACAATAAGGTTAACCTTTCATTAACCTTCCAGGGTGTGTGGGGGGCACCTACATAGGTAGGACAACACCATAGAAATCTAAGTTTATATTTTTAACTCTGTTGTGTTCCTCTAATTTAAAATATCTTATCTTCTGCTATGCTCATTGCCAGTAGTGCAGTGAAACTACAGGGGGATATCTATACACCAAAACTACTTCATTGAGTTGTTTTGGTGCTTAGAGTACCCCTTAGAGACAATTATTTCTCTTTTCAAAATACCACTATTTTTAAAGTCAGATATTCTACAGCATCAGCAACTACTCATTATAGTTTTAACTTTTGCCTCATCATGTGCCATGCTATCTCTGTGTTGTGTTGGTAATGTTGCTGCAGTTGAAGATGTGATCTGAGACATAAACATGCATTATTATCATATGCACAAACATCAGGCTGAAATTATGACTTAACGAATGCTATGATAGAGAACATATCTGTCCATTTTATTCTGAGACTGTCCAATTTACACTTGTGCGTACTAATAAAATGCTGGTTTGGCTGAATATAGTTTGCCTGAAAAAATTATTTGGTCGGGTGGACTGACATTTGTGGCATTTCGGCTCAGACAAACTGTACCCAAAAACAATTTTGAGAGACCAGAAGGGTGTGTAAATGGGCCAATCAGAATACTGAACAATATATACATAATGCAAATAATATGTACATATTTTGCATGCAGTATGTTGATAGGCACATTTTCCCATCAAGTGAGAACCAACAGAGGTGAAAAAGATAATAAGCCGCGATATATATATGCTCACAAAAATAAAGGGAACACAAAAATAACACATCCTAGATCTGAATGAATTAAATATTCTTCTGAAATACTTTGTTCTTTACATAGTTGAATGTGCTGACAACAAAATCACACAAAAATTTAAAAATGGAAATCAAATTTTTCAACCCATGGACATCTGGATTTGGAGTCACACTGAAAATTAAAGTGGAAAAACACACTACAGGCTGATCCAACTTTGATGTAATGTCCTTAAAACAAGTCAAAATGAGCTTCAGTAGTGTGTGTGGCCTCCACGTGCCTGTATGACCTCCCTACAATGCCTGTGCATGCTCCTGATGAGGTGGCAGATGGTCTCCTGAGGGATCTCCTCCTAGACCTGGACTAAAGCATCTGCCAACTCCTGGACAGTCTGTGGTGCAACGTGATGTTGGTGGATGGAGCAAGACATGATGTCCCAGATGTGCTCAATTGGATTCAGGTCTGGGGAACGGGCGGGCCAGTCCATAGCATCAATGCCTTCATCTTGCAGGAACTGCAGACACACTCCAATCACATGAGATCTAGCATTGTCTTGCATTAGGAGGAACCCAGGGCCAACCGCACCAGCATATGGTCTCACAAGGGGTCTGAGGATCTCATCTCAAATGCAGTCAGGCTACCTCTGGCGAGCACATGGAGGGCTGTGCGGCCCCCCAAAGAAATGCCACCCCACACCATTACTGACCCACTGCCAAACTGATCATGCTGGAGGATGTTGCAGGCAGCAGAACGTTCTCCATGGCGTCTCCAGACTCTGTCACTTCTGTCACATGTGCTCAGTGTGAACCTGCTTTCATCTGTGAAGAGAACAGGGTGCCAGTGGCGAATTTGCCAATCTTGGTGTTCTCTGGCAAATGCCAAACATCCTGCACAGTGTTGGGATGTAAGCACAACCCCCACCTGTGGACGTCTGGCCCTCATACCACTGTTTCTGACTGTTTGAGCAGACACATGCACATTTGTGGCCTGCTGGAGGTCATTTTGCAGGGCTCTGGCAGTGCTCCTCCTGTTCCTCCTTGCACAAAGGCAGAGTTAGCGGTCATGCTGCTGGGTTGTTGCCCTCCTATGGCCTCCCCCACGTCTCCTGATGTACTGGCCTGTCTCCTGGTAGCGTCTCCATGCTCTGGACGATACGCTGACAGACACAGCAAACCTTCATGCCACAGCTCGCATTGATGTGCCATCCTGGATGAGCTGCACTACCTGAGCCACTTGTGTGGGTATTAGACTCCGTCTCATGCTAACACTATAGTGAAAGCACTGCCAGCATTCAAAAGTGACCAAAACATTAGCCAGGAAGCATAGGAACTGAGAAGTGGTCTGTGGTCACCACCTGCAGAACCACTTCTTTATTGGGGGTGTCTTGCTAATTGCCTATAATTTCCACCTGTTGTCTATCCCATTTGCACAACAGCATGTGAAATTGTTTGTCACTCAGTGTTGCTTCCTAAGTGGACAGTTTGATTTCACATAAGTGTGATTGAATTGGAGTTACATTGTGTTGTTTAAGTGTTCCCTTTATTTTTTTGTGCAGTTTTTGTGCAGTTTATATATATAATTATGCTCCACTGTCGGTCTCATCCTTCGATCTGATTAAAGACCGCTTAGACATGATTCTTGTGTGCCCAGACCACTTTATCTTTTTTCCCATCAATCATCTCTAAATTTGAATTGCAAAGCCAACAGAACTGTTCGTCAATTGTCCATTTTGGTTGTTTATTTCATTCATATGGAGGACGTATTGCCCAAACAAGTGCTATGAACAACTGCATGAAGGTATTATGTTCTTAGATATGAAGTCTTGCATCTTTAAATCAACAAGTGATGCATGAGTGGACATGAGCCACATTGTCTTCAGACACCACCTGCTACAAACACCATCAGGAACTCTCATTCTGGTCTCTGGAAATGTATCCCCATGACTCCTTGGCAAGGGGTTATAGAATGTATTTTTATATATTACATAGGAAGATTAAAACTGCTCATTAAGTAGCCATAATGTGATTGAGATGTCTTGTGTGTTTTTTTACTATCGCCTTTAGTCTGTGTAATCAAACTACTTCCTCCTACCAATAGCTTGAAAATGATGAGCACTGGCATCTCACAGTTAGACTTTCCTTATGCTTAGTAATGAGATTTGGACAGCCACACACGGAAATGAAAGGAAAGTTACTTTTTTAGTACTAAGTTGTATTTGTCATAGAAGCTTGTCACATGCATAGACATTTGGTTAGTTCTTAACATAACCTCATTCAATCCTAGAGCAAACCAACTGTCATTTTCACTGAGCTTCAGCAAACTTGTGAGATTTAGAAAAATAGATATTACTAGGTTCTCTCTGTAAGTTGCAAAGCTGCCACACACACAGAAACATTTCATATTGCGTGATATCTCATTAGACAACTCTTAGAAGAAAACTTACAGGCACAGGGTCTCACTGTGTGCAGCATGCATTTCACACAATTGTGACATCTAGTGGACAAAAGCAGCAGTTCTTCCATTCATAGCATAGAGAAGCAAAAGCTGGACAGTGAAAGAGTTTGGTAAAGTAAGAATTTAATGTGAATTCAAAGTAAATTTAAGCATAGCTGACAATTCTCCCAGTTCGGCTATAGCTGACAATTCTCCCAGTTCGGCTATTTTCACCTTAAATTTGAAATTTATCTTGAATTCACTTTCTCACTTTAGTAAATAGCCATGTAATGTATTTTATTTTTATTCCTATCCATGTATCAAAGCAAATAAATGCACACTACTGGATCAATACTTCTAGATCCTCATACGGTAAATCGAATCGGTGTGTTGCTGTTTTTTTGTTGCTGTTTTTTTTAAATAGCAGACAGAAAAAACAGCTGGCCAATTCAGGTTGATCATTGCCTTTCTGAAAGCAGACTGCTTTCTGTTTCATTTCCTGCTAAAGACAGCTGTTTCTGAAATCTTCTTCCATGGTATTCGTATCTGCTATTCCATGTATCTTCAATTCTTCCTTTAATAAGACAGAAGAGAGAGCAAAATAGAATTAGTCATTCATGAATGCTAAACCTTGATATTTTTATATTTTTATCAGTTCCCATTATTTTATGATATTGTAAATATACTAGGGTACAGTGCAAAATGTAATGTTGATGTGTTTGCAATATATAACTTTGCTCCAAGACTGTTGTTTTTTTTAATGTTATACATAATGTATTTTGTTATTCGTCCATCCTGCTGGTAATCCTACCAACTGTACACTTTTGATATAAAGCACTAAGGTCTTTGGCAGGTCCTACTCTAACAACCTTAGCACTAATTGTTAATCTACAATGAGAGCATTTATTCAGAGGTAACAACACAAAGATAAACAATATAGAACACACAAACCCAATTCAGTCTACCAGTAAATTAACCTACTATAGCTATATATTACATATATAATACACTACACAAGATCCAGCGTACTCACTCATCGACTAAACAGCAACTTCAAAGCTCACCGATTTTATTAGTTTTTGGTTTTTTTTAAAAACACCTAATCTAGGCAAAAATATGGGGGTTTAGTTACAGTACTCTACTACTATACTCTAACAACCCAATGTCAGCTCTTATGTATTTAACTCACTTAGGAAAACAATTCCATCTGGGGCTCTCTGCAGTACAAGGTTAAATAGGGCATTGGAATGATGCACCTGTGATAGGGAGGGGTGCGAAACCAAGGAGCTGGCCTAGACTCCCAAATATAAATATATTAATCCAGGGGGCTGCTTTCACCTTAACAGGCATAAAAGGGGTGCTGCTGGGGCCAATTTATATAATACACAAGATCCAGCGTACTCACTCATTCACTAAACAGCAACTTCAAAGCTCACAGATATTATTAGTTTTAAAAAAAAAAAAACAACAACCCTGATCTAGACAAAAATAATGGGGGTTTAGTTACAGTATATGATCATACATTGCATAAGCCTTTTACAACGTTAATGTACTCTATCTTTGGCAGGTCCTACTCTAACAACCTAATGTCGACTCTTATGAGATTAACCCACTTACTTGGGGAAAAAATTCCAACTGGGGCTCTCTGCAGTACAAGGTTAAATAGGGCCTTGAAATGAGGCACCTAGGACAGGGAGGGGTGCAAAACCAAGGAGTTGGAGTAGGCTCACACATATATATATGAAGCCAGGGGGCTGTATTCACCATTATTTTTGCCTAGTTTAGATGTTTAAAAAAAAAAAAAAATGAATAAAATCTGTGAGCTTTGAAGTTGCTGTTTAGTGGATGAGTGCGCTGGATCTTGTGTATCGTACGAATTGGCCCAGCAGCACCCCCATTTATGCCTGTTAAGGTGAGTGCAGCCCCCTGGTTTATATATATATATATATATATATATATATATATTTGTGTTCGGGGCACCATTGCCGTGTCATGGAAGAGTAAGTAAAACATGTTTAACGTAACACAGGAGTATATGCAGGTCGATGGGGTGTGCCAAAATCGAAGTACTAGTAGACCTGTAAAATGAAGAGTGCCTAAGAGAAAAGGGTATATCTGTCTGTAAAAAGGGGAGTGGAGGGGGGCGGGGCCTGACTAGCAAACAGGGCAGACGTGCTCTGAACTAGCTCCTGGGCACCGAGCACAAAACGACGAATAAAACGGGCTAACCTGCGCTCATCCTCCTACAAGTGGGCCTACTGGACTGGGGAAACCGACCCGAACCCAGAGACACCAAACTCAATGTCTGGGGTGACCGGGAAACACATCGGCAGACTAGGGCCTACTGAGGGAGGCGGTGGAGAAAGGCGGCCGCTTTCCCGCCAGACGCACAAAGCAATCGGTAAGCTCGGCGCCGTACCTCCTCCCCCCTATGGACCGGTGGGGGACATCCCGGTCCCCGCCAGCCAGAGAGCCCGGCACCCTCCACATGGGCCCGCAACAGCTCCTAGCAAAACGGGGGAAGGGGCCTCCAAAATGGCAGCAGCTTCAGCCAGACAGAGACCAGGCTCCAGATCAGGCTCTACCACACTGCCCGCGCCGAGAGAGCTGATTCTCACGCAACCATGGGGAGCAAAAGTAAAACCAAACCCACAAACAAGCAGCTCCACCATAATGGCAGAGGAAACGGGGCTCCCGCGCTTCAACTACATACTTACCCGCCTGGACAGACACTTCCGAGTGTTTTGGCGGAAACTGCGGAGCAAATTGTGTCCACCCACACCACCACAGCGTTTGAAAGCCCGGCGGTATCCCTGCACGACCAAGCAGGCACGGCCATGGGAAACAGACCGGAGAGGTGAGAGCCGCGAGGCACGGGGGACCTCCTCGGGCCTATCGAAACCACTAAAGCCTGTGCCATCTACTACTGGCCTAACCAGGCCGAAGGCTAATTGGGGCGCTACCCCGAGACATCACCCACATTGGAGGAGGGTTCGCCGCCGCACTCAGCAGCCGACCACCGGGACCCCCTACCACTCCAACAGGGAGAGAGGTTCGGCCCCTAGTGAAAGCCGGACCTGTGGATTTAAAATGTCGGCCCTTCTGATGGCCTGGGGCGGAGGGGAGGACTTACCTTGCCTGCACAGAGCCGCCAACTCCGGTCTCAACTCAGACCCGTACGAAACCCACCGCGAGCAGGAGACTACCACAACAAGCCCCAAGAGACCTATCCGGCGGACAAAGCCCAACCCTGACCACACGCTTCTTGGGGAATGTACCCTGACACCAGCAGGCATCGGGTGAATTGCTCTCACGGACTGGGACTTACTACAGGTTACCGATCTCCCGCCATCCGTCTCCACAACTACACGTTCTTCATACCACTGAAGTTTTCGTTAACTTACATTACGTTTCAAGAGGCCTTCCACTTTGAAGCATGTTTAATGTATGTCTTGAACTGAGGCAGAAGCATCAAAGACTTGCTTATCATTAACCAGCGATATAATTTGAACGTTTATAATTTTGTTCTCCTGCTATAATGATGTAATCTTATAATTTTAAAATCAGTAAGCCTGTTACCTAACTTTATTGAGAAAAATTACCATTATTAAGCGATGCAAACTTGTTACACATATTGTACATATGTTGGATTTATACTCTAAGGCTAGCATAACAGTCATTTGCCTAGCTAGACTAGAGCAATGCCTGTCCATCTCGCTAATCAGCTATGCAGACTACAACATGTAGAATGTTCTAAGACTAACAAGCAAGTTTTATGTTGCAGGTAGGTGTGTTCCTGCAGCTGAGGCACAGTAAGAGTCCAGGCCGTAATGGTTCGGAAAAGCAACTGTCTGTAACGTACTATGTCATAGCCTATGTATCATTAGCCAGTATCTACCATAATGTTCTCATGCCTAACACGCACCATAAGCGTTTGTCCTCCCTACACCTATTCGTATATCCGAGTTTAACTCATAATTTAACTAATAAATGCACAACTAGGTTAACACAACCAACTCACCTTGCGTAGATACACGTAGTTAGTTCTTATGTTCTGTCGCGTATAACCGTTATAATTTCTCTGTGTACCCAATAATGCTGAAACGTACATGTCGTATACCACTAGATAGTCTTACCAAGTCTGAATATGTTTAAATATTGTTTAAAAAAAAAAAAAAAAAAATGTGCTTTCACCTCAACGCCACGTATGTTTGAACCTGTGATTTACTGTGATTACGCCTGCTGTTGTGGCAGCGTATATCTTTCTGTCAAACCAAGCACGACAAAAATAAAGAATTCAAAAAAAAAAAGGGGAGTGGAGGGAGGAGCATGAAAATTTGCTGACCACGTAATGGTACATGGAGAAGGAAGGGAAGTCCTTTAAAAAGGGTTACAATCTCTCCCATAACTTGAGGCTACGCCTTCACATTTGTTTTCAGGGCACCAAGGCCATGACATGGAAGAGTAAGTAAAACAAGTTGGATGTGGTGTGCCGAAACCGCTGTACCAGTAGGCCTGTAAAATAAAGAAGTCAAAAATGAATACCATGATATTTATGTTTATTTACATTTTTATATTCAGAAATGCTTGTCAAAGTTCTTGTCCTGATTAAGGAATGTAGCGAGAATAGACTGCTGACTTCCAACGTCCTAAAGTTTTAATTATGTGTACAGCAATATTCCTGCTTGAGGCTGTGGATGAGTGACTTGAATAGTTCATGGGGTTGAAGACAAGCCCATAAACTGTCCCGTGAAAAGTTACTCGTGGTTGAAATGGGTTGCATGTGTGTAGTTCAGATATTTGTCTAATGTTTTAACTGGGCACCATTTGTTATGTGTAAGGTAATAAGTAATGTCAATGGTTTGACAGATCTGGCTTGTTTTAGTGTGGGGTAATGAGAGTAGATAAAAGTTGCTATATTTTTTAATATGTGATATTTGAAGGCAGAGATTGGTGTTAGTAGAATTGATGGTGGTAAATTCTCTGGATCTAGGAAAACCATAAAAGGCAAGGTAAATTGCAGTTTTAATTACTTGGTTTGTAAAGGGTTCGAATGGATATGAATCTAATTGGTCCGATAAAGAGTGAAATAAGTGGCCTTTAATAGGTACTCTTTTAGGTGTTTAGATTATGTTAGAATTTTCTATAACTTTAAGAATGTTTTTTTTTGCCAGAATTCCTTCGCTAAATCCGCTAAGATATTATTTGTATACAGATCAATCTGATACAGTTTAACACTTAAAACAACCAATGTTTAAGTGTTAATCTGTGTTGCTTCAGACCTGAGGAAGAGAGGAAAACTCTTGAAAGCTTGTCTTTGAAACATTATGTTAGTCCAATAAAAAAGGTATCAATGCATACTGCAATACTCTGATATTTTGGCATCTTGTCTATGGGACTAATATGGCTAATCCAATCTACACATTTTCACAAAGATATTGTATTCATGATGGGAGAGTTGGACCACTGCGGGGTTAAGATCTGGACTCTGTGGTGGCCAATCCATGTTTGAAAATTATGTCTCATGCATGAACAACTTTCACAATTTGAGCCCAATAAATCCTGGCATTGTCATCTTGTAATATACCTGTGCCATAAAAAAATCCATTGATGGAATAACCTGGTCATTCAGTATATTCAGGTAGTCAGCTGACCTCATTCTTTGGCCACATAATATTGCTGAACCTAGACCTGACCAACTGCAGCAACTCCAGATCATAGCACTGTCCCCACAGGCTTTCACAGTAGTCACTAGGCATAATGGGTGCATCACTTTATCTGCCTCTCTTCTTATCCTGATGGGCTCATTTTACAGGGTAAATTTGGACTCATCAGACCACATTGTGCATGTGGAAATGCTCTTATGTTCCCTATTAAACATAGCCCTGAGTTCTACTGTTGTTTTTCCAAGATTTGATTTCACCAAACGTTTAAGTGATCGTCGATCACGATCAATCAGGATATTTTACCAACCACATTTCTTCCTCAAAGACAATGGTTCCCCACTACCCTTCCAGTTTTTAATAATGCATTGGACAGTTCTTAACCCAATTTTAGTCGTTTCTGCAATCTCCTTAGATGTTTTCTCTGCTTGAGGCATGCCAATGATTTGACCCTTCTCAAACAGACATCTTTTCCACGACCACAGGATGTGTCTTTCGACATGGTTGTTTAAGAAATGAGAATCTACTCATTGCATCAGTTAGGGTTAAATAACTTGTTGCCAGCTGAAATATAATCGCCCATGCAGTAACTATCCAATAGGAGGCTCTTACCTATTTAATTAGTTAAATCCAGGTGGCAACTTTTTTTGGCCAGGTAGATAAATCTATATATTTATCTATATATACAGTGAGGAAAAAAAGTATGTGATCCCCTGCTGATTGTGAATGTTTGCCCACTGACAGACTATAATTTAATGGTATGTGTATTTTAACAGTGAGAGACAGAATAACAAAAAACTAAAGAAATACAGAAAAACACATGCCAAAAAAGTTATAAATAATTTGCAAGTCAATGAGTGACATAGGTATTTGATCCCCTATCAATCAGCAAGAGTTCTGGCTCCCAGGTGTTTCTTATACGGAGTGCTCCTAATCTCAGCTTGTTGCCTGCATAAAAGACACCTATCCACAGAAGCAATCAATCAGATTCCAAACTCTCCTCCATGGTCAAGACCAAAGAAATATCCAGGTATGTCAGGGACAAGTTTTTAGACATACACAAGGCTGGAATGGGCTACAAGACCATCACCAAGCAGCTTGGTGTGAAGGTGACAACAGTTGGTGCGATTATTCGCAAATGGAAGAATCACAAAATAACTGTCAGTATCCCTCGGTCTGGTGCTCCATGTAAGATCTCACCTCGTGGAGTTTCAATGATCATGAGTGTGGCGAACAAAACCTTGACATGGGCTTTTGGAGGAGCCTGCTTGCCAGCCTCCTGCCCCAGGACTATGGCCCACTGCAATAGACCTGGCTAAAATACTTTTAAAAGGCTCTGTTCGTGCAATTGGGAATATATGGTTCAGTTCCCGAACAGCTGCACGAACCGGAGACCACCTGGGAGCTTGTTAAGCTTAATTGGCAGTTTGTAACACTTTCCACCGCAGTGTTCTAAGTGTTCATCTGGGTGGCCCCTGTTCACATGAATGACCACGAGGTGGTGGCCATCTTGTTCCCGCGAACGCAGGCAGGGGTGTTTGGTCGTCAAGTTCATGTAACTCATGGACTTTCAGGATCGCCTGCGTTCGGTTCTACACAACTAGAAGGTGGAAATGTTCCCACGAACAAGGTGAACAAGCTCCAGGGTAAGAACTTTGACTATGTTCGG
The DNA here is from genome assembly GCF_036172605.1 of Pelobates fuscus. Lineage (NCBI taxonomy): Eukaryota > Metazoa > Chordata > Amphibia > Anura > Pelobatidae > Pelobates > Pelobates fuscus. The sequence continues at coordinate 332,743,748 of NC_086319.1, forward strand.
TAGTTTGTTCATTTTTTAAACTACAGAGCTAGACCAACCGCAAGCCCTGATTCTCTGGAACTGTTCTGGGCATGGGACCATGCGTATGGTCAGTCAAATTATGACTTCCAGGAAATTCCTGAACCCCTGAACTGATCTGGCTGATTTTTGGATATGATGGTCACCAAGATCGGGGCTGTTACTTTTGTTGGGGTTTGTGTGTTTAAAGGTATTTTTGGGGTGTTGTAAAAATGTATGTTTTCTGTGCCTGGAGATAATTAAGTTTATTACAGTTTCTGACTCAATTATCTCCCAGGCACAGAGGAGGGATTATCTTGTTTTATGTGGGAGTGTCCTGGACCTGAGAGCCAATGTAATCATGTGTATGTTTTTACTGTAGTATACTCTCAGGTCCAGGGGGGATTGCCCCTTGTATGGAGACCTGCATATAAGGCAAGTTGTGGCTGCCAATAAACTTATTCCTGCTTACCCTCAACATAGAGTCTCATCTCATGTGTGGGGGAGAACGGCTGTATCACTCTGGGGATTGCTATATCACTGTACTACCTTGGGATTATAATCACATGCTCTTTTAAGAGCATATTTCTACACTCTCTTGGAGGAGAGGTCAACCCACTGGAAGATGGATCCTGGTCTTATGTCCAGGGTGGGTGGAGGACAGCGAGACCCCAACCAAGCTGTAATGCTGTAAATGGGGACTACAGTGCTGATGGTGTCTGGTGCGGTGCTTGTGGTACTCGATAAGCACTAGGAAGCAGCGATTGATGGAGGAAACCAGTCGGAGTGCCAGGCAGTCCGACACAATGAGAACAGTGAGAAATCAGCCCAGAACTACACTGAAGGATCTTGTTAATGATCTCAAGGCAGCTGGGGCCATGGTCACCAAGAAAACAATTGGTAGCACCTGCAAGGTCCCTCAGCTCAAGAAAGCTATGTACAGGCCCGTCTGAAGTTTGCCAATGAACATCTGAATGATTCAGAGGAGAACTGGATGAAAGTGTTGTGGTCAGATGAGACCAAAATCGAGCTCTTGGGCATCAACTCAACTTGCAGTGTTTGGAGGAGGAGGGATGCTGCTTATGACCCCAAGAACACCATCCCCACCGTCAAACATGGAGGTGGAAACTTATGCTATGGGGGTGTTTTTCTGATAAGGGGACAGGACAACTGCACCGCATCAAAGGGACAATGGACGGGAACCTCCTTCCCTCAGCCAGGGCACTGAAAATGGTCTTTAATGGGTATTCCAGCATTACAATGACCCAAAACACACAGCCAAAGCAACAAAGGAGTGCCTCAAGAAGAAGCACATTAAGGTCCTGGAGTGGCCTAGCCAGTCTCCAGACTTTAATCCCATATAAAATCTGTGGAGGGAGCTGAAGATTTGAGTTGCCTAACATCAGCCTCAAAACCCTAATGACTTGGAGAGGATCAGCAAAGAGGAGTGGGACAAAATCCCCCCTGAGACGTGTGCAAACCTGGTGGCCAACTACAAGAAATATCTGTCCTCTGTGATTGCCAACAAGGGTTTTGCCACCAAGTTGAAGGGGTCAAATACTTATTTCACTCATTGACATGCAAATCAATGTATACCTTTTTTGACATGCGTTTTTCTGGATTTTTGTTTTGTTATTCTGTCTCTGTTAAAATACACCAACCATTAAAATCATAGACTGATCATTTCTTTGTCAGTGGGCAAACATTCAAAAGAAGCAGGGGAACAAACACTTTTTTCCCTCAGTGTGTGTATATATATATATATATATATATATATATATATATATATATATATATATATATATATATATATATTCACTGCTCAAAAAAATAAAGGGAACACAAAAATAGCACATCCTAGATCTGAATGAATTAAATATTCTTCTGAAATACTTTATTCTTTACATAGTTGAATCACACAAAAATTAAAAAATGGAAATTGTTCAACCCATGGAGGTCTGGATTTGGAGTCACACTCAAAATTTTAAAGTGGAAAAACACACTACAGACTGACCCAACTTTGATGTAATGTCCTTAAAACAAGTCAAAATGAGGCTCAGTAGTGTGTGTGGCCTCCACATGCCTGTATGACCTCCCTACAACGTGGTGGATGGAGCGAGACATGATGTCCCAGATGTGCTCAATTGGATTCAGGTCTGGGGAACGAGCGGGCCAGTCCATAGCATCAATGCCTTCGTCTTGCAGGAACTGCTAACACACTCCAGCCACATGAGGTCTAGCACTGTCTTGCATTAGGAGGAACCCAGGGCCAACCACACCAGCAAATGGTCTCACAAGGGGTCTGAGGATCTCATCTCAGTACCTAATGGCAGTCAGGCTACCTCTGGCGAGCACATGGAGGGCTGTGCGGACCCCCAAAGAAATGCCACCCAACACCATTACTGACCCACTGCAAAACCGGTCATGCTGGAGAATGTTGCAGGCAGCAAAATGTTCTCCACGGCGTCTCCAGACTCTGTCACGTCTGTCACATGTGCTCAGTGTGAACCTGCTTTCATCTGTGAAGAGCACAGGGCGCCAGTGGCGAATTTGCCAATCTTGGTGTTCTCTGGCAAATGCCAAATGTCCTGCATGGTGTTGGGCTGTAAGCACAACCCCCACCTGTGGACCTTGGGCCCTCATATCACCCTCATGGAGTAAGTTTCTGACTGTTTGAGCAGTAACATGCACATTTGTGGCCTGCTGGAGGTCATTTTGCAAGGCTCTGGCAGTGCTCCTCATGTTCCTCCTTGCACAAAGGCGGAGGTAGCGGTCCTGCTGCTGGGTTGTTGCCCTCCTATGGCCTCCTCCACGTCTCCTGATGTACTTGCCTGTCTCCTGGTAGCGCCTCCATGCTCTGGACACTACGCTGACAGACACAGCAAACCTTCTTGCCACAGCTCGCATTGATGTGCCATCCTGGATGAGCTGCACTACCTGAGCCACTTGTGTGGGTTGTAGACTCCGTCTCATGCTACCACTAGAATGAAAGCACCGCCAACATTCAAAAGTGACCAAAACATCAGCCAGGAAGCATAGGAACTGAGAAGTGGTCTGTGGTCACCACCTACAGAACCACTCCTTTATTGGGGGTGTCTTGCTAATTGCCTACAATTTCCACCTGTTTTCTATCCCATTTGCACAACAGCATATGAAATTGATTGTCACTCAGTGTTGCTTATATATACACATACAAACACACACACACACACACTACCTGGCACAATGACTTATGGGGCTGGCATTCATTTTATTCCAGGGCTACTTTGTAGCCCCAGTCCGGCCATGCAAAAAGAGGCTGAGCATAAATGTCATTACAATTATTCCTTACCCCCACCCCTGGAAAAATTCCTACGAATGCCTATACTCCCATAGAATAGTGTAATGACCTTGAACACAAAAAAAGAAAAAGTAAGGTGCTGCTAGGCAGACAAATATATAAATAACCAAATTAGATCAAAAGGATACACTCCAGAGAAGTCAATTAGTAAGATCATCCACTACAGAGATCAGTTACAGTATTTTGAGCAAGAGTTAAAGAGTACCAATCACCCAATCCATTATGTGAGTTCTGACCACATGTTCGACATATATACAAATCAGTCCTGGCTTTGGTAAGCTGGTAATTAAAACATGCAATATGTCTCACTCTTTCATGTTTCAATGGAAATTGCTAGGGTCCTCTGATGGACAACTATTTGGAATGGTCCTTAAGTGCACTGTGAATCTAGGTTTAATGATCAGAATGCTGACATCTGTTTCTTTTATTCTATTGTTGATCAAATCCATAGTTAAAGGAAAGCCTGTCCCTGTTCTTAAGAAAAAAAAAAAAAAATCAAAAGAAGTGTATTTGATCTTGTTGTGTCTTTTCCACCTGTTTATGTACCGCTTGGTATAATCCATGAGATTGAAATTTACTACAATTGTTGGTGTTTGGCTTCTGGCCAGAACTTGTCAACAAGTCTATTCACCAACTTTTGTGTAATTTGCCAGTATTGGGATCAAGCAGGAATGCAAGGTCTCAATTCTTTGGATCTCTGCCATAGTTTCATCTATCTACTCCTGCAGACGTTTGATATTAATCAGCATGCTATCTACAAAGTACTTATAAGAATGCTTTCATATCTTGTGTAATTATTTATCTTTGCATGTCTTTTTCTTTCCTGTACATAAACATATGGTGTGCATTAACCCCTAAACCTCTAGGTGTTAATTTGCTTTTTACAATACTCCGTTAACGTGATACTGTGTAATCATGAAACAATTATGTTCATGTTAAAGAAATAACTTCTTGAAATGTTTAAATGACTTTGCAATATTATTTTTGGGTCTATAATACTATATTCTACTACATCCAAAATTTATTCTGTTGGATTAAATGACCATAGAATCCATTGTCATACACTAAATAAATGCTTCTGTTAATTTATGAATTTGTAACATGGTGCTGGTGGTAGACATTAAACGATTTGTAGACTACACAAAAGAGAGATGCATATGGCCACGAAAATACTCATGTAATCGGTGGCATTTAAAGGGACACTATAGTCACCAGAACAACTACAACTTATTGCATTGCAGCATAGTGATAACTTCACTGGCCACTCCTTAGATGGTTGCTAAAGAAGCTTCCTTAAGCACTCCTGCCTAATGTGCAGCTCTGTCATTCAGTGTCTCCACTCTCTGCATGCAGACGCTGCATTTTCCTCCATAGAGATGCATTGATTCAATTCATCTCTAGGAGGAGATGCTGATTAACTTGTGCTGGCTCTGTCCCTGATCTGCCTCCTTGAGAGTCTCAGCCAATCCTATGGGGAAGCAGTGGGATTGGTTCAGACCACCACTTCTGATGATGTCAGCAGGCAGAGGCAGTTCAGGGGTAGAGCCAGCAGCTTCAGACCTGTATACAAGTAAGATTTTACTATATTCAGGGTGGCAATGGCGAGTGGGGTGGGGGGGGGTGGGAGGGGGCAAGGAGGTTTGATGGTGGTTTTAACACTGTAGGGTCAGGAATACATGTTTGTCCATCCCCTCTGTGCTGCTTTGGTTTATGAGGAAGTATGGCAGCTGTGATTGGTTGGGAGTATCTGCTGACTGTTTTCGGGCCTATCACAATGCCCATTCAGGCATGAATTGGTATGTCTAGAAAGAAGTGTCTAACCACTACTTTAACCACACCTCCAGTGAAGGCAGGTGCCTGTGAGGCCAGGTATCCTCATTTAGAGTTAAACTGCTCAAAAATGGTTTTAAGATGAATGGAGGGACAGTGCCAGACTCCAGGCACTATAACCAGTTCGATGAGATAAAATAGTTATAGTACCTAGTGTCCCTTTAATGTGTGCCTTTAATAAAATATTCAGCACATCATTATACCACCATCATCCTGGACTCTTTATTAAAGGCAAGAAAGTTACATGAATTCATATTGTATACAGCACATTCAGACACTACCATCTGTGCGTCAAAACATAAATCCAGATTCATCAAATCAGTGAATATTTTCCTGTCTTCTACTGCCCTGTTTTGAAGCTCTCTTTTGATGCACCATTCTAATGTTTGAAATGAAAAATTGCAGTTTAAGCCTTTAAATACAATGTCCAGAATGTGTTAAATATGATAAATATTAGGATGTAAAGCACTATTGTATATTGCATACTTGTGTGTATTGAACAATTCGAATGGTAATGAATTGCATGCAACCATTTGCCTAGTTTTCTGATTAATTGTCACACAAGTGTAAAGTATAAATTGCACAACTAGAACAAAGACTTTATATCTGTTAAATTATAAAGGTTTTTGGTCTAATCAATATGGAGTTTTGATACACTATTAAGGGTATGTTGTCCATCTTCTACAAATAAATATATACCGATTTGATGGTCTAGCATTCATTTCATGCTCTTTGGAAAAATTTGTAAAGGAAACCATAATATATAGACTGAACTAGATGTACTGTTTTGCTGTATACAAGGTGTAAAGTGACTGGCTATTGCTAATGACTTCTGATTGGGATGCTTGGCCAGAAGCAACTATAAAAATTCCCAGGTGGTGGTAAGTGAGTGTGTTCAGATCCCTGCAGCCAGGAAGTCTCAATAGTTTGGGAGAGTAGGTGTTTGGGGCGAACCATTACAGCAGGGCAAAGCTGTGGATGTTTGTAACAATTTTTTATATTAAACCCAATTTTCCAGCTACATCTTTCAGGGTCATTATATATTATCTGATATATAGGGTAATATTAAAATACAACCTAACTGAGGAATTTCTGAGCTATTTTTTAAATGAGAAATTAAGAGCATTAGCTTAATTTTGAGATAATATAACCAGACATACTGATATATGTTTCCAAGTAAGGTAGTCCTGTCAGGAAGTATTCAGGAATTGTGGTGAGTTACCCAGAGAAGTAAAAGGACACTAACGGGAGACCTGATCACAAGTAGTGATGTCCCGAACGGTTCGCTGGCGAATAGTTCCTGGCGAACATCGCATGTTCGCGTTCGCCACGGATGGCGAACATATGCGATGTTCAGTCCGCCCCCTATTCGTCATCATTGAGTAAACTTTGACCCTGTACCTCACAGTCAGCAAACACATTCCAGCCAATCAGCAGCAGACCCTCCCTCCCAGAACCTCCCACCTCCTAGACAGCATAGAATTTAGATTAATTCTGAAGCTGCATTCTTTTTTTTTGTGTTTATTATACATTATGCTCCATAGCCAGTAACCTGTGTATATTATACATTATCCCTCCCATAGCCAGTAACCTGTGCTTATTATACATTATCCCTCCAATAGCCAGTAACCTGTGTTTATTATACATTATCCTCCCATAGCCAGTAACCTGTGCTTATTATACATTATCCCCCCATAGCCAGTAACCTGTGCTTATTATACATTACCCCCCATAGCCAGTAACCTGTATTTATTATACATTATCCTCCCATAGCCAGTAACCTGTGTTTATTATGCATTATCCCTCCCATAGCCAGTAACCTGCGTTTATTATATATTATCCCCCCATAGCCAGTAACCTATGTTTATTATACATTATGCCCATAGTCATTTATCGTTGGACCTAGGCAGCATGATGTCTTAGGCCGGCCAAGAGAGTGAGTGAGTCAGTGAATAATATAATATATATGTTCAGAAACATATTAGTAATATATGTTAATCGGGTTCATGCAAAGAGGGTGAAAAGGTATTAAAGAAAAACACACTTATTGCATCAAATTTACAAAGTCAAACTTTTAAAAGCTTTTAAAAGCTTTCCTCATTTCTTTCTCAGGATGAGGAATATATCGGTTGTAGACTGAGGATTTCCATCTGCCCAATCTTGTAATAATATGCATTGAAGTGTCAGTGTTGAAGGAGACCGAAGCTGCCCCTATTCTAAATGAAAGACCCGAGACATGGATACAACCCAATCTTAGGAGTAGTGTTCTGATGTAGAAGATGAATTTAGCTGTAGTCAGAGGGATTCAGTGCGAGTAGTGGTGAAATGTGTGTGGCATGACTGAGTGTGGGTAAGTAAGAGTCAAGTATTTTAACTGGGCACTAGTTCTAGTGGGATAAAGTGGTCTAGCGGATGGATGAGTAGTTTGGTTCGTTTTAGAGGTTTGTAGAGAAAGTATATAGTGATTATGATTTTTAGAGATATCCAATATTTTTAAGATGGTCCCAGTGCCACCACTCATATCTGGTGTCACAATAGCTTGCATTTAAAAAAAACAAAACTTTTTTGACTGTAATATAATAGCAGTCAGTTTCCTTCACACGTGTGCGTTTCAGGGCCTGCCAGGGCACAGTGTCACACCAGTGCAACTCATATCTGGTGTAACAGTAGTGTACATTTAAAAAAAAATACAGGGGGCTTGTTGTCACCTTTCGGGGACCCTTGGTGTTGTACGTGGCTGGGTGGAGGAAGAGACCTTCAATGACATCAGTGAGGACAAGGAACGGGACATGGCTAGCTTGGTATCCAACCTTGTGCAAATGGGGAGTTTACGGTTGTGCAAACGGACTGTTTGCGGTTGTTTGCGGTGTGTTAAACGGGGAGTTTGGTCTGTCACTGTGAAGCGGGCGTAACCCTACCTGATCGATACAACATCATACCTGATGTTTTAAAGCACGTTATTCCAAACAATTTAGGATAGTTAGGTGATTTATGCCCTTTATGGATTAAAACCAGACTCTGCATCAACTATGTAATTTTCCATGGGAGTTTTGCCATGGATCACCTCCGGCATGCCACAGTCCAGGTGTTAATCCCCTTGAAACAACTTTTTCATCACTATTGTGGCCAGAAAGAGTCCCTGTGGGTTTTAAAATTCGCCTGCCTATTGAAGTCTATGGCTGTTCGCCAGGTTCGCCCATTCGCGAACATTTGCGGAAGTTCGCCTTCGCCATTCGCGATCGGAAAATTTTATGTTTGCGACATCACTAATCACAAGGTATTTCCATTACCATTTACAATACATGCAATCAGTTGAGGAATGTTCTCCATAGAGCACTAAGAAGAACCATGTATGAAATGTCTAGCATAATTATAAAGCCTGACTGTTTAATGTTTCTTCACTCACGGCTACTTTACTTCTTTTGCAATGTCTTATGTATCCATATGGTATCTGCTATAAAATAACCCATATACCTAGGGACTTTACCATTGAGATGCGAGACAATACAAGCAAAGGCCCATTTTTTCCATCCTTCTCCACCAGTCATTGTTACAGAATTTATGTTCTGAAATGAGAAACTATTACCGTATATACTCGAGTATAAGCCGAGTTTTTCAGCACATTTTTTGTGCTGAAAAACCCCAACTCGGCTTATACTCGAGTCATAGTCTGTATTATGGCAATTTGCATTGCCATAATACAGACAGGGGCTGCAGAGATGTTACTTACCTCTCCTGCAGCTCCTGTCAGCTCTCTCCTCCTCTGCGCCGTCCGTTCAGCACCTCGGTCAGCTCCCAGTGTAAATCTCGCGAGAGCCGCGGCTCTCGCGAGACTTACAGTGTGAGCTGATAGAGGGAGCTGCACAGACCGCGCGGAGGAGGAGAGAGCTGACAGGAGCTGCAGGAAAGGTAAGTACAGCTCTGCCAGCACCCCTCTCCCCCCCCACTGAACTACCAATCCCACTGGACCACCAGGGAAGGAGCCCCCCTCCCTGGCACGCTAGCAAGCAGGGAGGGGGGACAAAAAAAATGTCTAATTGTAATAAAAATAAATACATTAATAATATACCAAAAAAATGAAAATAATAATAATACAACAATAATAAAAATAGTAATAAAAAAAAATAATATAACAAAAAAAATTAAAATAATAATAATAAAAAATATATTAAAATGCCCACCCCCCACCAAGGCTCTGCATCTCACACACACACACACACTGCATTCACACACACACACACACTGCACTCATGTACACACTGCACTCATATACACACTGCACTCACACTGCATTGATATACACACTGCATTTATACACACACACTGCACACTCTGCACTCATACACACACACTGCACTCATATACACACTGCATTCACACACACACTGCACTCACACTGTATTCATATACACACTGCATTCATACACGCACTCATATACACACTGCATTCACACACACACACTGCACTCATATACACACTGCACTCACACTGCATTGATATACACACTGCACTCATACATACACTGCACACACTGCACTCATACACACACACTGCATTCACACACACACTGCACTCATATGCACACTGCATTCACACACACACTGCACTCACACTGCATTCATATACACACTGCATTCATACACGCACTCATATACACACTGCATTCACACACACACACTGCACTCATATACACACTGCATTCACACACACGCACTGCACTCACACTGCATTCATATACACACTGCATTCATATACACACTGCATTCATATACACACACTGCACACACACACACTGCACTCATACACACACACTGCAAATAAAAATTCAATTAATATAATTTTTTTAGGATCTAATTTTATTTAGAAATTTACCAGTAGCTGCTGCATTTCCCACCCTAGTCTTATACTCAAGTCAATAAGTTTTCCCAGTTTTTGGGGGTAAAATTAGGGGCCTCGGCTTATATTCGGGTCGGCTTATACTCGAGTATATACGGTAGTTTATAGTAAAACTAGATACCCATCTTCTAAACTAAGCTAGACCCAGGCATACGCAATACAGTGTAGGATGTTAGTATTCTAATTGGGACAAGCAGTTTATTCTTGGACTTCAATCAAAATTGTTTAATTAATTAATTAAATAAATATATATTTTGATTAGTTTGAGCAATGATCTTGTATATAACTTTTGACGGTAGTCACCATCATTGGTGGTGAAGATGGACACTTTGTGTGAGTCCCCAGATTAGTCTTGTGTTTTAGTCAGCCTGACCCCATTTTATATGATGTATTTGTTAGTTATTTTCCTAACTCCTTTCCATGTTATTTTTCCAGACGGGCACTGTCCCATTGTTCCAGGACACTTCCAGGCTAGTTCAAACTGGCTGTTCTGCCACACACTTAAAGCTCCCTTGTGCTCCTCAGCCCTTGTTATTGTCTGTCCCCACCCTGCCTTGTAAACGCAGTAATGCATTCACACTAATGTAGAACATTATGGAAATGAATTGGATAATTGTGTGATTGTAGAACAGTTATTGTGCAATTTATTGGTGTCCAGCAGGTAATTAGATAATGGTGACTTAAACTAAGACTCTGGGCAAGGACTTTTTTTAACTGATGACCTTCTGTGAGTAATGTGCCTACAAATTACCTGTGTTGTGTTCAATAAAGTCAGTTCCACTTCACCCTTCACTAAGTCTCGCCTAGTGTTTAGGTGAGACTGCTATACAGCTATGTCACTGTATTCTGGTGGACAATCTCCAAATAGACCCCAGTGTTCCAGTTTTCCCCTTTGGCTGCAAGGAAGCAAGCCTGGCAGAGGTACCCAGTTGGGTTACCAGCTAGTCTGTCACATAACTAAAGTAGAATATAAAAATATATTTAGAAATATAATTTCTATCTGTATCAAGAAAGTATTTCGAAATTTTAGAATTACCTATGTAGCAAAAATTATTTATTGGCATTTGCTAACAGAATAATGCTGTCTTCAATCTAGTCTACTTAAATCTAGAGGATTGTGGTATGTATGAACAAAGCTGCTTCATTCTAATGAGCCCCACATGTACTTATAGTGCATCCTTTTACAGTCCATAGGTGGGTCTTCTTTATTTCAGGCCTATCACCCAATTGCTCTGACAGATTGTAGCTATTTGTCTGCTTATAATTATTTTTTCCCAGGGCCAGATTTATATCACGAGCACAGAAATTATGTTTTGTCCATTATGTCTGAGCTCCCTAGGTATTAGCCATGTGGCAGTTTTATGTAAAGATGTTTTTTATTAGTAATATCAGTGGATATCAACAACATTGGGACTCGCAGGTCCCCTTTAGCATTTCTTATACTATGGTATGTGCACAACAGGTACAGGAATAAGGTTTAGCAATGGTGAGTAAGCTGTTGGGCTCATCGGCCCTTATACTTGTCGAGAATTTAGGACTCTTTTTGCCTTTAAGAGTACTCTACGTATATGTAGGTAGCGTGTTCCCTATTGTAAGTAATCAACCTTGAGACTCAATAATCTCTTGAACCATAATATCCTACACATCACTTATACCACCTGTGCGGTATTAAATTTCAACAAATGTGAGCAATTATTTGGGGTTCGCAGGCCCGCATAGTTGTCGGACTCGCAGGTCCCTCGTGGTATTTATTAACTGTTATGTGAGTATATTTCTCTGATGTCGCGTGTGTGGCAGTATCCGTCTGTAGTGCGGGCGGTCCGATCCCTCTCAGGTATTCTTCGGTGCGTCAGAGAGCTTGTGCCATGTGGCAGTTTTAACCCCTACAATGACTACAGGCCAGTGGCCTAAACATAACACATTTGATCACTTAATCAGTTTTTTTTCTTTGTTTTTTTTTTTTTGCTCAATGCATACATTAGTCACATAAAAATGTCATCACTAATGTATTTAACATTCTGAGGATTTAGAGTCACAGCCAATGACTGGTTTATTGTGTGGCTATTTTTTTCTGGTTTTGTTTGTGTGGTTTATTGGAATAATGTCCATAAATTGTAGAGCTTACACTATTTAAAAGGCACAATGGTGGTATAAATTACAGAGATAAAAATGTAGAATCAAAGTCAATTCTCTCAACATCAATTACTTGCATTTAATGAAAGAAAATAGAAATACAATGCCTTGGAAGGCGTCCCTACCAATATCTTTAATTATTACTTTGTGGTTTGGTGAGAAATATATACACTATTTAAACATGTTTGTCTTACTCAAGCAATAGCAATGATTAGTGCATATTAATACATTTTTTATATGAAAGAAGATATCAAGCATTCATTAAAATACTAACATTATATTACAATAAATAAAAACATAAAAATTGTAACTTATTATTAAGTTATTTTTGCAGTGGATTTTGTAACAATGTATTAAAAAGAGAAGTGTAGAATATAAATTGTTGTGTATTATAGCTGAAAAGGTTGGAGATATTGGTGTGCAATATTGTCATATGATTTAAAAAATAATTAATTTAGATCACATCTAGTTATATTTTCTAAGTTGCAGAATGTAAAAATAAATCATATTGTCTGTAGGGAGGGAAGGGCACCCACTTGGATGCATGTGCATGCATAAAGTGTTAAAATATATATATATATATATATATATATATATATATATATATATATATATATATATATATATATATATATATATATATATATATATATATACAAAATAGATAACTAAGCACTCACCCTTTCTCCAAAAGAAATTGATTTATGCCTGGGTGCAATCCCACGTTGTAGATATAGAAAAATAAATAAAGAGATGCACTCTCAGGACTTTTTAAGTGAAAATAGACAAATTTATTCCAATAAGTAGTACATAAAAAAAATGACCAACGTTTCGACCCGTTCGAAATTTGGACCAAATTGGTGATTTGTAGAATTTCCTATTTCCAAGCAGCCATGTGCCAGAATCTTTGACTTCAGCTATTGAGCAAGACATACCACTATTGATACAGTGTGTTAAAGTGGGATCAATGATTCTACTAATTTATTGCTGTATCTAGAAGCTAGTAGAGCCAGGAGCACTAAAGAAACATTTGAGTGGGCAATTCACACTTGGGTTGGCAGGCATTTTGTTATTCATCCTAGTGTGAGACTATTTTACCAATATACAGTTAAGTTTGCTTGTTAGGTTTTTTTTGTTAACTGTTTAAAAATAACCACAGATCATTTTTTTTGTTGTCTGTGGTGTCAGGAAAAAAATCCTTTTGCATAGCATGGGTTATTGATACTATGATAAGACAATCTTTAGCTTTTTATGTTGCAGATAGGAACTAGTACTGTCAGGAGCACTAGAGAAAAACATTAGAGTGGGAGATAGGAGATTGGCCTTTGCTTACTAAACGTGATTTATTGATTTATTGGTTTTGGTGGTGTTAGGATTTTTTTTTTTGCTTAACCTGGGTCACAGATCCTAACAGTTGTTAAAAGTTTTTTTCTTTTTTTTGCTGTTTGGAGAAAGAAAATGTTATTTTATGTTTCCTGACTGATCAGTCCAGTGTGTGCTGTGCAAGTGGTTCTTAAAGAGTTACTCCAACCCTCCAATATATATATATATATATATATATATATATATATATATATATATATATATATATATATATATTTATTAATGAATAAAGCTCTATTGAGCATTATTCTTTATGTACTCCCATCCCAAATGGTTCAAAATAGATTTAAAAGAAGATAACAAAAGGGAAATGATTACAATCAATTGTTCTACAAAGTACTTTCACTTATTATTTTTTTTTTAAATCCAGATATATAATCATGTCATTTTGATAACTTAGAATTGGCATTTCGAAAATGTCAGCATAGGCAAAGTCCCCTTTTTTATGCTGCTCAGGTTGTCCAGACGACCTTACTAAATTTTTTTTGCTAACGGACCTTGGTCGAAATGAGCTACATAAACCAAATGTTTTACATTATTTTACACAATTTTTGTTCTTCCAAAGAAAAAAAAGTTATGTTGCTCATTCAGTCATTTAAGTCTATCTATCTATCTATCTATCTATCTATCTATCTATCTATCTATCTATCTATCTATCTATCTATCATGCCAAAATACCAGAGTATTGCAGTAGGCAATGATACCTTTTTATTGGACTAACATTATATTTGTCTTCCTCTCTTTCTCAGGTATGGAGCAATACTGATTAATCTGATAGAGTTTAACACTTAAAACAACTGATGTGAGGGAAGGGGTGGGAGTGAGTGGGGTGTCATAAAGAGCATAAGATGTGCCTGTAAGTGAAAGGTGCAGGTTGGCTGAGAATAGCCAGAAAAAAAAGTAAATAAACAGAGGATTGTCAATAAGCTAGTTAAAAAAAAATAAAAAATAGTGGAGCAGGGCATGCACCCCACTCACCCCCTTCCTCCCCTTCTCTAACATCAGTTGTTTTAAGTGTTAAACTCAATGGACTAACACAATATTTCAAAGACAAGCTTTCAAGAGCTTTCCTATCTTCCTCAGGTCTAAAGCAATACTAATCAATTTGATAGAGTTTAACACAGAGTTTAACAGCGGGCGTAGGAGAATTGTCTATATTAACCTATGGGCTAAAGATGAAAAAATTGCTTTTAACTAAACATTGCTAGTGAGATAATGAAATTTTTGCTTAATGGGAAACAAAACCTCATATTTTACCTGCAGAAAGCTGAAAAATGCTTGAGGGCAAAAAAGCTTCCAAATCCGATATTCCTATGCAGAGATAAGCTGAAAACTTTCAAAGCATTAATTTTTATATTTCCCTCCTCCGCATCTTTAAATTTTTGCTCATGCGTGAGTGGCCCGAAATGACCCAACCGCCATCTTGAGAATTGGTCAACTAGAGTCAATCGCGGCCGCGCTATTTGCGCATGCGCACAAATTAAACATACGAATGGCCTTGTTCGTGAGTGCTGTTTGTGCATGCATGAAATACTGCCGAAATCAGCAAACAAACTTACAAGACCTCTAGAAATTGTGTCTGCGAGTTCCGGAGCTCTTTAGGAACACTATGGATATTCTGAGTCCAGATGATCCCAGGCTGCACTACAGAGATTGTAGTCCCATTGTTCCAGGACACTTCCAGGCTAGTTCAAACTGGCTGTTCTGCCACACCCTTAAAGCTCCCTTGTGCTCCTCAGCCCTTGTTATTGTCTGTCCCCACCCTGCCTTGTAAACACAGTAATGCATATACACTAATGTAGAACATTATGGAAATTAATTGGATAATTGTGTGATAGTAAAACAGTTATTGTGCAATTTATTGGTGTACAGCAGGTAATTAAAAAATGGTGACTTAAACTTAGACTCTTACCAGACCTATCGAAATTGTGCCTGCCAGTCCCGGAGCTCTTTAGGAACACTATGGATATTCTGAGTCCAGATGATCCCAGGCTGCACTACAGAGATAATAATCACTGTAGTCTTCACGGGTTCCCATCTACACAGAGGTGGGGTACATGTTAACCTGGAGCATCTTGGGCAGGAAGGCTAACCTGCCCAGGGTGAAGACTACATAAATAATCAGGTGAGCAAAAAAGAAAAAAATGTAACAGATTAAACTGTCTGTCCTTTGGCAAAGAGGACAGGAAAAGAAGACTGAGTAACTAGGCTGACAGGGATCCTTATACCTTCCCACTTAATTGTTTAGGTTTTTCATGTCCTATTGGCTAGAGGGAGGAGCTAACCCCATGGGAAGGGAGAAGCCGACGGCCTGCCCAGGATGTGGAGGAAGGACTTTGCAAAATTGCAGGGTTTGCTGGAAATGCTTGGCCCTAATTGCTTGTGAATCTGAACAACAGATATAGCCTCATGGATAAAGCAGGTAGTGGCAGAAGGGATTGTCAAATCTACTAGAGGCAAGAGGTCTAAACAAGATTCCTTCCAAATAGGTTCGGAATCATTAGAGTAGAAGAGGCAAGGTACGGCAGAATCCTGTGAATTGGAACAGATTTCCTCCAGTGATGGTGAATTTTCCAGCAGCGTCCTTTGGACTCCAGGGCTGTGGAGCAACTGATCTCCTTAGTCAGGAGAACCTTGGAGATTCCAGAAGAGGTGCAAGAATCATCCGCTTCAGACAAATATTTTGGGGATCTGAGCCTCAAAAGAGTCTCCTTTCCGGTACATAAATCCATTAATGAGCTTATGAAGACAGAATGGGCCTGTCCAGAGAAAAGATTCTCCTTACAATCACGTCTCCCGAAACTATATGAAATTAATTAAGGGGATTCTAAGCTTTGGATCTCTAATCCCAAGGTTGATGCACCAGTCATTAAAGTGTCTAAACATTCCACACTACCTATTGATAGTAATGCATCTCTTATGCATCCTATGGACAAGTGAATTGACACCAATCTTTTACAATTATTTGTTACAGCAGGCTTAGGCTGTCATCCAGCAGTAGCCCTTTCTGCCATGTCAAGAGCCTGGCTAATGGATATAGAGGAAGACATGGATAGAAATGTAAGAGGGCACCACATCTCTGAGTCCCTGAAAGATGTTAAATTGGCCAGTGAATGGCTTTTTATAAAGGTCCTTTCCAAAACTATGGGATACTCAGTGTTTGCAAAAAGAGCCCTATATTTGAGATCTTGGGGAGCAGACATTGGATGTAAACACAATTTATGTGCCTTACCCTTTCTATAGGATGTCCTCTTTGGAAAACACTTAGAAGAAGCCATTAGGAGAGCAGCAGATGCCAAACAGGTCCTTCTTTCACAGGATAAGAGACAAAGGAAACCACTTCCATACCGTAGACCTTACAGAGAGCATACTGATAACGTTTGATCCCTTCTTCAACACGAATTCGTACTACCAGTACCAAAAAAGGAACAATTTCATGGTTTTTATTCCCCTCTCTTCCTAGTAAAAAAAAACAGGAGGAAAATGGAGACAGATTCTGGATTTACACCAGCCCAATCTCTTCCTCAGAATCAGGAAATTTTGCATGGAATCCTTAAGATCTATCATACCGGTGATTCATCAGGGGGACTGGATGATTTCTGTAGACTTAAGGGATGCGTAATACCATATATTGGTTGCCAGTCCTCATCAGAGGTTCCTCAGATTTTGCATATACAACAATCATTTCCAGCTTCAAGCCTTGCCATTCGGCATAAGCACAGCTCCGAGAACCTTTTAGAAGGTTCTTGTTACGATTATAGCCTTGCTAAGGAAACAAGAGGTAACATTTTGATAACAGCATCAGAATACAACCTGTTTATTCAGCATCGGTCCTTGGTTCTGGAGACTCTCTCATTTCGGTTGGTTGATAAATCACGAGAAAAGCCAGCTACATCCATCCAGGGACTATAGTTTGAACAGTTGTTGGATCAGCGCTTAGTGACCAGTAGACAGCTAGGATAAATAGAGAGTGGGCCGCAACCTAAGGGTATGATTTTCCCTCACAGACCATCAGAAGAAAATACAAATGTAAAAACAGAAAATATAGGTCGCGCCACAAAAATGATATGATATAATAAAATCAATGCGTACTTACATAAAATTCACAATAAGAATAGAGTCCTAATTAAAAGGTATATGGATAAAAATAGTCCAAGTTGGTTGAAGAGATGAGTACGTTTGGTAGATCTCATAGGTTCTAAGATAGTCAGATGTCCAGATGACGTGGAAGCATGCAAATGAGAGAAAGATTCCAATAGTGTAAACTGTTTCCGGTAGTGAAGAGATGAAGTATAATAGTGACAATATTCCTCCTACTCACCTATTTAAGAGCTAGTGCCAGCTCAGGTGTGAACAGCATTTAGTGGCGTTGATCCCCCACTGGTAGCATATAGGTGTTGGTAGGTAGTAAAGGTCCTCGGTATGGGGAAAGAAAATAAAACCAAATAGAGCTCTCTTTATACAATAATAGATAGTTGGTATTTTAAAGGTATAATACTCACATGTAAGTGAGCAGGATATACTGCTCACTTTAAAAGCGTAGGTGGTATAATTCCTACCTAGGATTCTTGGAGAGTGGATATTCCAGAGTACTTGATGACCAGGTTAAAAAATGAATAACATAATATATAAGAAAGGTATATGGCACAGGCAAATTATAAGGGGCCAATATTCCTTTAATTATATATATTAAAAAAGAGTAAAAGCAGTAAAAAACTGCCAAAAGCGTTTCGCCAACATTGGGCTTCATCAAATGGCAATAAAAACAATAACCTGGTACATAGTGGTTTATATAGGCACTTACATACAATTAATTATTCAAATTTTGGTGCCAAAATGACATCACAATTATATGACACATAAGGTATAAAACAGAAATAAATCTATATAGGTTGTACAAAATATAAATATGTAATTTATTTATTAAAATGAGGGTTTTAAAAAGCTCACAAATAGAAAAATGATAGAAATGTAGATGAGCGGTCATGTGGTGCACAATAGGGGCATGACGTGCTAACCCACGTGACTCCCTGAGAGTGCTTGTGGGAAATGTATTCTGCAACTGGGCTTCTGATATAGGTAAGATAATTAACGTGGGTTGAGCGGACACTACAAAGCCTCATCAGTGGGAGGAAATGAAGGCAGATAGCAAGGTGGGCACAGCACACGTGCATGCCCCACCCAGGCAGAATATGGTTTCCATATAAAAGTGTAGCGGAAGAGCAACAACATTTACTAATAATATACATGTTTGTATGATACCATGTAAATAGTGATGTCGCGAACATGAAATTTTCCGTTTGCGAACGAGAACTTCCGCAAATGTCCGCGAACGGGCGAACCTGGCAAACAGCCATAGACTTCAATAGGCAGGCGAATTTTAAAACCCACAGGGACACTTTCTGGCCACAATAGTGATGGAAAATTAGTTTCAAGGGGACTAACACCTGGACTGTGGCATGCCGGAGAGGGATCCATAGCAAAACTCCCATGGAAAATTACACAGTTGATGCAGAGTCTGGTTTTAATCCATAAAGGGCAGAAATCACCTAACATTCCTAACTCACAATGGATATGGATTGACACCTGACATATGACATATTGATACCTTGACATATGGATTGACACCTGTCCTCAGAGACCCTGATACACACTGACACAGAGCAGAATAGGGACTATTCCCCCTAAATAGGGTCACTTGGCAGATATGGATTGACACCTATCCTAAGGATCCCTGATACACACTGACACAGAGCAGAATAGGGACTGTTCCCCCTACATAGGGTCACTTGGCAGATATGGATTGACACCTATCCTAAGGATCCCTGATACACACTGACACAGAGCAGAATAGAGACTATTCCCCCTACATAGGGTCACTTGGCAGATATGGATTGACACCTATCCTAAGGATCCCTGATACACACTGACACAGAGCAGAATAGGGACTGTTCCTCCTACATAGGGTCACTTGGCAGATATGGATTGACACTTATCCTAAGGATCCCTGATACACACTGACACAGAGCAGAATAGAGACTGTTCCCCCTACATAGGGTCACTTGGCAGATATGGATTGACACCTGTCCTCAAACCCCCTAATACACACTGACACAGAGCAGAATAGAGACTGTTCCCCCTACATAGGGTCACTTGGCAGGTATGGATTGACACCTGTCCTCAGAGACCATGATACACACTGACACAGAGCAGAATAGAGACTGTTCCCCCTACATAGGGTCACTTGGCAGATATGGATTGACACCTGTCCTCAGAACCCCTGATACACACTGACACAGAGCAAAATAGAGACTGATCCCCCTACATAGGGTCACTTGGCAGATATGGATTGACACCTGTCCTCAGAGCCCCTGATACACACTGACACAGAGCAGAATAGGGACTGTTCCCCCTACATAGGGTCACTTGGCAGATATGGATTGACACCTGTCCTCAGAGACCTAATTGTGTAATAATGTTAATACTATTACGCATTATATAATATTGGTAGGGGCAAGGAAATTCCCTCTAAATAGATG
Organism: Pelobates fuscus; assembly: GCF_036172605.1. Taxonomy (NCBI): domain Eukaryota; kingdom Metazoa; phylum Chordata; class Amphibia; order Anura; family Pelobatidae; genus Pelobates; species Pelobates fuscus. Next base: position 332,763,867 of record NC_086319.1, read on the forward strand.
GGTATAGGCAGAGAGTATGGAGACCGGAGTGATAAAGTGTCAATAAGGTGACATAAAGTTAAATGTATCACAGACACACAGCCACCCTTTCTCTTAGCTAGTTTCCAGAAATGCTGGATAGGTAGAAGGGCTATAAAGACCCAGAGAAGTCTAAGAAGAATCCTCTAAACTAGCCCTAATCTCCTTAAAAACTTCCAAGGGTGTTCTAAGCTAAAGCTCAATCTAAACGTCTATATGACTGACTGATTTCCCATCACAGATGCTGGCTAGGAATAACAGTGTGCAAGACAAAGAGTGGGTCTAAGTGCCCATAGTGCAGTAAAGTGTCCCTAGTGAAGTGAAAAAGAGAATAACGAGCTGGCACCCAAGAGAATAACGAGCTGACGCCCTATCATGGGACGTGTATATGGCATCGATTTTAGGAAGCGGGAGATGGAAAAAGATGCTTGGTCGGTCCTCCTACTTCAAATTTTGGGCACTGCGCGTGCAATCTAATGTGCCACCAGATAGGAGTGGTGTGTTAAGTAGTACTATTCCTATCAGTTTAATCCCTGTTATGTGCCTTTTTTTGGTTTTTGAAGCCATGGTGCAGCACCAGAGGGACGAAAAATTAGGCATGTACACATGCCTGAAAAATTAGGTATTGTTGCAATTGTTGCAATTGTTGATTTTTGTTTCCCAGGCAGAAAGTGCCCTAAAACATTGCGGCTTGAACCCTAGTTGGTGGCGGATAAGTCACGCAAGTCAACCGGCATTCAGAGCTAAAATGCAGCAGCATGTGGACCATTTTTAGCCCAAGGCAGCTCATCTCATCAGTCCTTTTTTTTTTATATTTAAGATTTTTATTTTGCATTTGGAATATAGAACAATAAAATGTGTCACAATATGCATTTTCATAGAATGAGTACATTACAGTAGATGACACAGTAATTGAATTTCAAAACAAAGTAAGTGAGTAAGCTTACTGATAAACTGTTATGAGAAAATAGTTACTTAACAGATAGTCAAGCTGGTCATATAAAAATATGAAACATTACTCATAATTCAACCAAGTAGAATTAACATAACGAAGAGGAGAAGCGTAGTTGTTGCAGTGTTGCTAGTTAGAGCAGGAATTAAATAGGTAATTCAATGAAATTGTGTGGACAAGAACAGTAGTTAGGTCCGAGCAGTATATTAACTGTGTATGTAGTCTTAAACCGTACCATATATCTTCATTTCTGTGATTTACTCACATTTACTAAAGCGTTAGTTGACCGCAGTTTGCTGGGCACTTAACCATACACACACAAATTTTTTTTTTTTTTTTTAAATGATCTATTAAAATTATCTAGCAGGGAATAAAACAGGGATATAAGATAAACCCTTATTAGGACATCTTTTGGGTCCACCTGCTTTAGAAACGATATATACACAATCTCACATCATACCTAGCCTAAGCCAACCACCTAGGGCTCACTTCACTATACATCTCTTAAAGAATTAAGTCACATCGAGCAGACTAGAAGAAACTTATACCAATCCATATTCATGGATTCAGGAATAGGTTTAACCTAACCGGGACCACTTTCGTACCCCGTAATCTCAATTTGAATATATAAATCCCCTCTCCCCCTTCCCCCCCACCCCCTTTGAAAGGCACCTAAAATGGCATCTATTAAACTACTAACACAAAATGCAAGAGGACTAAATACCCCTGAAAAAAGAACCATAGCTTTAACTGACTTCAAAAGACATAAAGCTGACATTATATTTGTTCAAGAGACACACTTCCGAGCTGACTCGATTCCCAATTTGCGAAATAAAGACTACCCGACGACCTTCTATGGCAATTACACAGGCTCAAAATCAAGGGGAGTTGCGATTTTAATATGAAATCATACCCCGTTTATATATCAGGACCACCAATCCGATGATTCGGGGAGGTTTGTCTTTGTAAAAGGGAAAATAGGAGACACCCAAGTAACATTAGCCAATATTTATTTGCCCAATAGAAAACAAAATACAACATTGAAAAAGATATTGCATAAATTAACCTCCTACCAAGATGGCATTCTCATAGTAGGCGGGGATATAAATATCTCACTGGATGGTGACCTTGACTCCACTGCTACATCTCAACTTCACCTAACTCAAGTACGGAAACAAATCAATACAACACTTTTCGAAGCCCAACTCTTCGATAGTTGGAGAACCATTCACCCTACACGTAAGGACTATTCATTTTACTCCCCTCCTTCGGGGACTTACTCCCGTATTGACACCTTTCTTCTCCAGCACAGATTCCTCCACTTAGCTAAATCAGCTACTTACGGGCCGATTACTTGGTCGGACCACGCACCCCTGACGCTGGAGCTATCAATCCCCAATAGCCACTAGACTAAAACCCTTTCTTCCACTCCTCATACACCAGGACCAAGCGGGATTCATCCCCGGTAGAGAGGCTAAACACAACAAAACGAAAATCATAAACATCATACATTGGGCTCAAAAACACAAGGTTCACAGTGCCCTGCTGGCCATAGATGCTGAAAAGGCCTCAAGGGTCAGCTGGGCACTGCTTACACATAGTGAGAAAAGGTGGGAGGGGAACAGCGCTACAGTACTGATCACAAGGGGGAAAAAAAGCTGCACACCTGAAAGGAAGGGCTACCCTCAAACCCTTCATTATATAGGCAGCTAATTTGCAATGAATTTCAAAGATTGGCGCCAAAATGGCATCATTACCATGTGACTGCAGTCACATGACTTTCAGTTATACATATGATAGGTGGACATATTAAAATAGTGAGACTATTTTAATATGTCCACCTATCATATGTATAACTGAAAGTCATGTGACTGCAGTCACATGGTAATGATGCCATTTTGGCGCCAATCTTTGAAATTCATTGCAAATTAGCTGCCTATATAATGTGAATAGCCAGGATTATTTACTCTACACTTGAAAAAGCCTACTGTTTGGCGAAACGCGTTGTGTATTTTTACTCTGTTTTATATTAAAGTATTTTGTTACTACCTTTTACTTTGGGTTAGTTCATTTACTTTATATGCTGCTGTTTTATCCTGGCTGATCTTTTTATCATCATTTTTAACAAGATCCAGTACTGCAAAAGAAATCCCTGGTGGGGATTATTCCACCTACGCTTGGTTCATAGAGCAGTGTGGCTGCTCTGAACACTGTAAGTACGTTTCTTTTTATCACTTTGTCATTTTTACATATGGAAAACACTATGGGCCCTCTCTTGTGATTTTATTTTTCATAAGACCGGCACTACAAGCATCACTAGAGGAATATCCTACACGTGGGGAGTTTAAATACCACTGTATGCTGTTTTACTCAGAGCTGGTTATAGCTCTCTAAATTGTAAGTTGGCACTCTTAGGACCTCTGTGTTGTCTGTTGTTGCAGTACTACCTAAGTTATTGCACCATTGGGTTTTTTCTTTTATATATTTTATATGCTGACGTCTGTCTCAGAAGTTTTAAAGAATCGTGTGGAGACTCCAATTGCCCAGTTATATCCTACATGTGGGGAGTATCAAATACCACTGTAAGCTGTTTTACCTAGAGCTGGGCTTAGCTCTAAAAATTGTAAGTTGCCATTTCTCTACGTCTGTGTTGTTCGTGATCCTCTCTACCATACGGTTTTGCACTATTGGTCCCCCCCTTCTCTGCTTTTGTGTTTCATATCCAACCACTGCGATTCCAAAGCGAGAACAGAAGAACATTTACTCAAGGTCTACACTGTACCTATAGAGACTTTCCTTTTTGTGTTATCGTTTTCGTTTATTTTATCCAGCGCAGCCTGTATTTGTTGTTTTTTGTTTACTGCTTACACATACAATCAAACACTTAGGTTTCGGTCCCTGATGGCTGACTTGGTTGTCTACCATCTACTCGTTCCCAACAGCAAGAATTCGCATCAATGGCCAACTCTCTCGCCCAGTCACAATGACAAACGGTACAAGACAAGGTTGCCCCCTTTCCCCTCTCTTGTTCGTCCTAGTTCTAGAACCCTTTTTACAAGGGATCAGAGATAATAATCTCATCCATGGAGTTCGAATTGCAAATCACGAAAACAAGGTTACGGCGTTTGCGGACGACCTTCTGTTCACCATTTCTAACCATCAGGCCTTTTTTAGTCTAATGTATCGCCCACTGTCAGTCCCTTCGGGATCCATCCCTCATTCATCTTAATAAAGGTGAGGTAATCTAGACTTTTTTGACCTAGGCGACTTCTCTTCTCAGTGACAATACCTCCTGCTGCACTGAAGGTCCTTTCTGACAGGACACTTGAAGCGGGACAGGCCAGAAGTTCTATCGCAAATTGGGATAGCTCAGGCCACAGGTCAAGCCTGCACAGCCAGTAGTCAAGGGGTTCATCGCTCCTCAGAGTGTCGATATCTGCAGTTAAGGCGAGGTAGTCTGCTACCTGTCGGTCGAGTCGTTCTCTGAGGGTGGATCCCGAAGGGCTGTGGCGATGCGTAGGACATAAAAAGCTCCGCATGTCCTCCATCAACAACACGTCTTTAAAGCGTCCTGTCCTTGCCGGCGTGGTCGTGGGAGGAGGAGGATGACTTTCACCTCTTCCCCTGTTAGATTCCCGTTGTGCTGTGACATCACCCTTATACGCTGTGTAAAGCATATTTTTTAATTTATTTTGCAAATGCTGCATCCTTTCCGACTTGTTGCAATTCGGTAACATTTCCACAACTTTCTGCTTATACCGGGGGTCTAGTAGCGTGGACACCCAGTACAGGTCGTTCTCCTTCAGCCTTTTTATACAAGGGTCCCTCAACAGGCACGACAGCATGAAAGACCCCATTTGCACAAGGTTGGATGCCGAGCTACTCATTTTCCATTCCTCCTCCTCAGTGATCTCAATGAAGGTATGTTCTTCCCCCCAGCCACGTACAACACCACAGGTACCAGATAGGTGACAACGAGCACCCTGGGATGCCTGTTGTGGTTGGTCTTCCTCCTCCTCCTCAAAGCCACATTCCTCCTCTGACTCCTCTTCCTCACAATCCTCTTCCAGCGTTGCTGCAGGTCCAGCAAGCGATGCTGATAAGGCTGTTTCTGGTGGTGATGGTGACCACAACTCTTCCTCTTCCTCTTCACGCTCATCTACGGCCTGACCCAGCACTCTTCACAGGGCACGCTCCAGGAAGAAAACAAATGGTATGATGTCACTGATGGTGCCTTCAGTGCGACTGTCAAGGTTTGTCACCTCCTCAAAAGGACGCATGAGCCAAAAGGCATTGCACATGAGCGTCCAGTAATGTGGCAAAAAAAATTCCCAGCTCCCCAGAGGCTGTTCTAGCACCCCGGTTATACAAATATTCATTAACGGCTTTTTTTGTTGTTGGAGCAGGCGGTTGAACATTAGGAGTGTTGAATTCCAACATGTCAGGCTGTCGCAAATCAAGCGCCTCACTGGCATGTTGTTTCGCTGCTGGATATCTGCAAAGTGCGCCATGGCCGTGTAGGAACGCCTGAAATGGCCACACACCTTCCTGGCCTGCTTCAGGACGTCCTGTAAGCCTGTGTACTTATGCACAAAGCGTTGTACGATCAGATTACACACATGTGCCATGCACGGCACATGTGTCAACTTGCCCAACTTCAATGCCGCCAACAAATTTGTTCCGTTGTCACAAACCACTTTGCCGATATCCAGTTGCTGCAGAGTCAGCCACTTTTCCACCTGTGCGTTCAGGGCGGCCAGGAGTACTTGCCCGGTGTGACTCTCTGCTTTCAAGCAAGTCAAACCCAAGATGGCGTGACACTGCCGTATCCGGGATGTGGAATAGTACCTGGGGAGCTGGGGGGGTGCCGTTGATGTGGAGCAAGACGCAGCAGCAGAAGAGGACTCAGCCGAGGAGGTTATGGAAGAGAATGGAGTAGGAGGAGTAGAGGAGGTGGCAGCAGGCCTGCCTGCAAGTCGTGGCGGTGTCACCAACTTCTCTGCAGAGCCACGCATTCCATGCTTGGCAGCCATCAGCAGGTTTACCCAATGCGCAGTGTAGGTGATATACCTGCCCTGTCCATGCTTTGCAGACCAGGTATCAGTGGTCAGATGGACCCTTGCCCCAACACTGTGTGCCAGACATGCCATTACTTCCTTTTGCACAATCGAGTACAAGTTGGGGATTGCCTTTTGTGCAAAGAAATTTCGTCCAGGTACCTTCCACTGCGGTATCCCAATAGCCACAAATTTTTTGAACGCCTCAGACTACACCAGCTTGTATGGTAAAAGCTGGCGGGCTAATAGTTCAGACAAGCCAGCTGTCAGACGCTGGGCAAGGGGGTGACTTTCTGACATTGGCTTCTTATGCTCAAACATGTCCTTGACAGACACCTGAATGTGAACGAAACTGCTCAAGGCGAGAGACGGAGTGGCGAATGGTTGAGAGGGGGCAAGGAGGACAGCTGTGGTTGACGTGGCTGAAGATGCTGGACCAGGAGGAGGATGGCGGCTTTGAGTTTGTGTGCTGCTTGTACTCATGTGTTGATCCCATAGGCGTTTGTGATGTGCGATCATGTGCCTACGCAAAGCAGTTGTACCTAGGTGGGTGTTGGACTTCCCACGACTCAGTTTCTTTTGGCACAGGTTGCAAATGGCATCGCTGTTGTCAGAGGCAGACACACAAAAAAATGCCATACTGCTGAGCTCTGCAATGACGGCATTCTGGTGGTGGACACAGCATGCGTTGATTGGCGTGCTGTCGGGCTGACCCCGGGTGCCGATGCATGCTGTCTGACTGTGCCACTAGTTGCTATCGACGACCTCCCCCTGCTTCTAACTCGTCTCCTCCTCCTCCTCCTCTATGTCTCCCCATCTGAACTTTCGCCCTGTTCTTCTTCTTGCCGAGCGGGCACCCACGTGACATCCATGGACTCATCGTCATCATCAACCGCTTCACATGTATCTGACAACTCAGCAAAGGAAGCAGCAGCGGGTACAACATCATCATCATCACACCGTACGTCCATGTGTGTAATGCTGCCTGACTGAGACATATCCCTGTTATCTACATCCTCTGGCAATAATGGTTGCGCATCACTCATTTCTTCAATCGGATGTGTAAATAACTCCTCTGACATACCAAATGAAGTGGCTGTGGTGCTAGTGTTGGTGGTGGCGGCAGGCGGGTGAGTGGTATCTTGAGAGGTGCCCGAAGCTAAGCTGGAGGAGGATGGTGCGTCAAGGTTCCGAGCGGAAGCTGTAGAAGATTGGGTGTCCTGTGTTAGCCCTGTGTTACACGCTGAAGGTCTGACATCCGCTTTAAGGACACTGACTGCTATTAGCTTACAGTGGAAAACTTTTTTTCTTTTTAAAGGCACGCTATAGTCGCACCAGATATGAGTGGCAAAGTGCACTTGCAGAGTTTGGCAGAGTACACGCTGTAGGCCTGACACCCGCTTGAAGACAACTAACTGCTATTCAATCTATAACAGTGCAAAAACTTTTTTCTTTTTAAATGCACGCTATAGTGACACCAGATATGAGTGGCAAAGTGGACTGGCAGAGGTTGGCAGAGTACACGCTGAAGGCCTGACACTCACTTGAAGGACACTGACTGCTATTAGCTTACAGTGAAAAACTTTTTTTCTTTTTGAAGGCACGCTATTGTCACACCAGATATGAGTGGCAAAGTGGACTGGCAGAGGTTGGCAGAGTACACGCTGAAGGCCTGACACCCAGACGCTTGCAGACAACTATTCAATCTATTACAGTGAAAACATTTTTTTTGTTTTTAAATGCAAGCTTAAGCTATTGTGACACCAGATATGAGTGGTGGCACTGTGCAAGTGGGCACAGTATCCACTGTGAGCCTGACACAGAAGCTGGCAGACAACTAACTGCTATTCAATCTATTACAGTGAAAACAATTTTTTTTGTTTTTAAATGCAAGCTTAAGCTATTGTGACACCAGATATGAGTGGTGGCACTGGGCAAGTGGGCACAGTATCCACTGTGAGCCTGACACAAAAGCTGGCAGACAACTAACTGCTATTCAATCTATTACAGTGAAAACATTTTTTTTGTTTTTAAATGCAAGCTTAAGCTATTGTGACACCAGATATGAGTGGTGGCACTGGGCAAGTGGGCACAGTATCCACTGTGAGCCTGACACAAAAGCTGGCAGACAACTAACTGCTATTCAATCTATTACAGTGAAAACATTTTTTTTGTTTTTAAATGCAAGCTTAAGCTATTGTGACACCAGATATGAGTGGTGGCACTGGGCAAGTGGGCACAGTATCCACTGTGAGCCTGACACAAAAGCTGGCAGACAACTAACTGCTATTCAATCTATTACAGTGAAAACATTTTTTTTGTTTTTAAATGCAAGCTTAAGCTATTGTGACACCAGATATGAGTGGTGGCACTGGGCAAGTGGGCACAGTATCCACTGTGAGCCTGACACAGAAGCTGGCAGGCAGGCAACTGCAATTACATTACACAGAAAAAAGAAAAGAAAAAGAAAAAGCAGACTGATGTTCTAGCCCTAAAAAGGGCTTTTGGAGTGCTGTCCTTACAGCAGAGATCAGATGAGTCCTTCAGGACTGTAGTGGACACTGAATACTCTAGCCTTGCTATCAATTTCCCTATCAAATGAGCAGCAGCTACACTTTCCCTCCTCTATCTAAGAATGCAGCTGCAGAATAAATCTAAAATGGATGCTGTACAGGAGGTGGGAGGGTCTGGAAGGGAGGGTCTGCTGCTAATTTCCTGTAATGTGTCTGCTTACTCAATAATGAAGAATAGGGGGCGGATCGAACCGCGCATGTGTTCGTCCGCCGTGGCGAAAGCGAGCACGCTATGTTCGCCAGGAACTATTCACCAGCGAACAGTTCGGTACATCACTAGTTACCAAGCCTGGCCCAGAGGTGGAGATAAGGAGTACCTATAGAAAGTCACCCCTTGTGTTCCAAACCAACATAAATCCAAATAGAAACTTTTGGTTCTATCTCATCTTTGTACTTGCACAGAATTAATAATTGCATCTATGAATTTGTTACCATTTTTCCATTCCATAGATATGTAACACTTCTTACTTGTAATCTAATATGGCGGACATCACAATCCCTTCCCAAATGGCTTACGTTTGCGTAAATCATGTTTAGGCTTGATTAGAAGATTGTGCTTGTCCCATTCTAAATACAATAAAACTGAAGTTTAATTATTCATCTGTGGGTAAGTATTAATGTTTCTTTTGGATATGATACTGGAACTCAAGGGTTTTCCTAAAGGCTTATGACCATTAACATATAAAAGGAATCAACTATCAAATACAAGTTACAGGTCATATGGTTGAACTCAGTTAGTTTACATTGAAACTAGACTTACAAGTGGCCCAAGTGTAAAATGTCACACCTTGCAGAGCCTTGGATTAATCAAAGGAACAGTTCATGTTGTAAACCAAGTGGCTAGTTCATATATGCACTACACAAATTACATTAAATGGCAATATTCTATAGTGCAACAATGAATTATGTACCCTCAGCATGACATTGGCCATACATTTAGATTTTTCCAATGATATTACAGTTAGCCAATCCTAGCAACATATATATTAAATAAATAGTTGGACCAGATGACATAGAACTGATTTCAACTGTGTTCTTCTGTACTTTTAGATAACCAATACTTATTTTACCCTAATGCCTTGTTATAATGATATGGCTGACCTTTGAGTTGACTGGTCAGGTTGAATGTCCAAGCTCCATACAAATGCAGATTCAACCGCTGTCTGTAATTTTCTGATCCGAACTATGAGCCCCTGAGTGCAAACCTAAAACTCCATGCACAATGAGTCTACAGCTGTGATCACAAGAATTAAAAGTCCTAGCATCCCCCTTCACCAGTTCACAATGTAAAAGAACACATATAGTAAGAAACACTCAATTACATGTTAGTGACAACCCTTTTACAACATTTACAGGTGTTTTTTTTTACTAAAGATGAAAATACTGAGGGGGCCTTAGTGACCACCCTATCTTCTACTAGCATACATGGCTTTTGCTGCACCTGGGCACCAGAAGCGTAACAGGGAGTATCAGGACGCTTCTTAATTTCAGGCCCTTAAGTTAAAAAACAAAAACAAAAAAAAGATTTGTAATCATCTTTTGTCCCTTGTTTCATCAGGGATCTGTCTTGCTCTCTCTGCCCAAGGAAGGGAGGGGGAGACACATCAGCAGTTGTATTATACATTATGTTTTGGGGAAGATATGGGCAATTTGGTTTGGGGTTATTCACCAACAACATGATTAATATTGTAGATATTCTTAGGACTATCTTTCCCCATAGTTCACAACAACTAACTAGGGAAATAAGATACAACACAATATACACCCAAAGTGATTGCACACAGAATATACTCAGATGTATCAAAGCAGCACAGGTTCAATATATCTGTAAAAATACAAACAATAAAAACATAGTGCTTTCTGTGTATAATAGAAAATACAAATAAAAGCATGGTGAGAAGAATCAAACTCACAAAGCTAGAGCCGTACAACGCTCTATGAAATCAGCATATAGGGTGCCTACACAGGCTAAAACGATAGGATGCCAGGACAGGATACCGGATCAATTAAAATGATCCATTTATTAAGTACAATTAAAATAAGGAATATAAGGACATAGATCAAAAAAGGAAAATAAGCAGTGTGTGTATAAAGATATATAAAATATCACCATCAAAGTCCATTCAAGTCCAATTCCAAAATTCAGTAGACAGCAGATGCGTTTCAGCTTTCACTTTCCTCAGTGCTTGTCCATTACTGCACTCGATTGGTTTATATATCCTGTCCTTGGATAACTATCCTAACCAGCTACAAATTAATAAATGAATAAATATATTAATTATCAAATTAGATTAACAACACATGTAAAGTGTGGACTAGTCTTAAATACTGTGGCAAGCAAAGGATTAAATAAGCCTTATAAGCATAATTCGGGTTCCCACATGGGATCAAGACATTAAGTATATACACAGGCGGGGGTTGTACCACCCAGGTGAACACATTTGGAGCTAGTTCCCAGCTTCAGAAAACTGACTGGAGGACACACCTAAGGCTGTATAAACCTACAGCACTATATTGTCGGTAGGTAATTTATATCCACTTTATATTACACGCTCTACACGCTGGTAGACTGTGACTACAACCACTGCACACTGTCAGAGTCTCACTATTTCACAGTCTCATTTACAATGATAACAGGTTCAAAACAGGGGAACAGAGCACAGCTATAGTGGAGTATAGAAACAGACAGAAAATAAATTCTGTTTACTCACCAGCACATGGCATTGTCCAGTTGTTGATCCCGGACGAGCCCCCAAAGCTATATATCTAGTAAAGAATGCTTCGAGTAAACATCACTAAATTTGCCATGGACTTCTATTACTTTATCAATCTCTCTTTTGTCCTTCAGTCTCTTTCCAGTGCTGTGGAACCCACCATGAACTGACACAGACTAAAATTGTTCAAAGTAACTTCTATTTTATTGCATATCACAGATGTATATGTGGTGTTCTTTAACAGGGAGTGCAATTATTCTTTATCTAATTAGAAAGTTATACCTTCTTTATGTATATAGAGGGTAGTAAAAGTGGATTGATTAGCTTGGACTTTACTGCTGTTACTAGGCAGACCAACAGTAAGGGGGATGGTTAGTTGGTTAGTCGGGACTTTATTGCTGTTACTAAAAAGACCAGCACTAAGGAAAGGGGGGGGAGGGGGGAGGGAAGGCATATTTAAATTCATGCATGCCTTTTTAGATTTGGTTTACATTTCGTTTTTTATTTTGGCCAGTGTAATGTTCCTTTTAGTCCCCAAAGCTCTTGTATACACCCATATAAAATTGGAGGAAATGAACAAACAGAGAAAAAAAAACCTTTTTAGCTGAACCTGGGATGTTTTAGCCTAAATTGTGCAAGCGGTGTCAGGTCACAACAACTCTGCTAAGAAAACCCAACTGTTATAACCAAAACTTCTCTCTTTTTTATGTATCTATGGCTCGGTTATTTTCATTGACTAGATGAATATGCCATGTTTGCATTGATACCTTTTACAGAATTTATACATAATAAGTAATAATAAAAAAACCTTATCTGCAACATCAAATATGTTAGTTCCACCTTAGAGAATCATATTTTTTAAGCATCACCAATGTACAATGTGAATTTGTTTTGTGTACGCCAAATGCATTTGTGAAAAATAATAACATATTTTACTTAAGTTGGTGACACTTAATTTTTCAGTAAATGTAATAGCTTTCTCCTTGCAGCAAAATCTATGTTGTCACACAAATAGCAGATTGGATTTGTCTAATACAGTTGGACTGCCTGCAGCCACTGACAAGTGTTCCTTTTTATCCACATGTTCTCTTTTATTCCTAACTTTAAAAAAAAAAAAAACATTTATTGTTCCACTGGTACATGACAGATGTAGAAAATATTAACTTTGCTAGAGTTGCTAAAGCCATTACATGCAAATAAATAGGATGGGATTTTGCTTGTTGGATACAGGGCTGGTGCCACCTTTAGGCCAATTAGGAGTACCGTGAAAAGGGGTGCCCGCAGAGGCTCTAATAATCACCTGAATCTTCCTGAATCTCCTATTAGAATGTGCTGTCCATGTTCAGTCACGGACAGCAATAACAAAAACCACACTCCCAGTGCCCGCCCCTCGCTGTTCCTGACCTCAACAAAGCATGTATGCTGCCTTAGTAACTCTGACCACAACACAGTAATCCCACCCCTCTTGCATCTAACTCCTCCTTTCTCCACCCCAGACATTTTAGTCCCACCTCCTAGCCTGCATTTGCCCCTCCTGCCAATACCCTACCTCCAACACCCAGACAGTGTGTGTGTCTTTTAGAATCTGTGTGTGTGTGTGTATTAGGTAGTGTGTGTCTATTAGACAGTGTGTGTGTGTGTGTGTGTGTGTGTGTTTATGTACTAGGTAGTGTGGGTAGTGTGTGTATGTATTAGGGAGTGTGTGTATTAGACAGTGTGTGTCTATTAGACTCTTTGTGTGTGTATGTATTAGGTTGCGTGTGTCTATTAGACTGTGTGTGTGTGTGTGTGTGTGTGCATTAGGTAGTGTGTGTGTGTGTATTGGGTAGTGTGTGTATCTTAGACAGTATGTGTGTATGTATTAGTTAGTGTATGTATTAGGTAGTGTTTGTTTATTAGACAGTGTGTGTGTATTAGGTTGTGTGTTTGTGTTTTAGGTAGTGTGTGTATTAGGTAGTGTGTGTCTTTTAGACAGTGTGTATATAAACTAGTGTGTGTCTATTAGACAGTGTATGTATTAGGTAGTGTGTGTCTATTCGACAGTGTGTGTGTGTGTGTGTATGTAGTAGGTAGTGTGTCTATTAGACAGTTTGTGAGTGTGAGTGTATGTATTAAGCAGTGTGTGTCTGTTCGTGTATGTAATCATCAAATATTTCAATGTATGTATTAGGCAGTGTGTGAGTATCAGGGATGTTTATATATTCTGTCACCCGGCACATGCAATTCCGGACGCCAAGCAGGAAGATTTTTTACAATTCTTTTAGGGCTGCCTTAGGGGGAGTTGGTGCCAGGCAGGTAGTGTATCTCTGGCAGGCGTGCCAAGACACCTTTACTGTACCTGACTGCTGCTTATAGAGAGATGTGAGGAGCTGTAGCATCCAACCACTACTCAGCATGACGTCATATCCTGGCGGCCAACACATTGTAAAGTTCAGAGTGATTGTGGGTCAGGCTTGTAATCTGTGATGTGTGAGTATCAGAGAATGTGTAGTTTGTGTGTGGGTCAGTGTTTGTCGTTGTGTTTTTGTATGGGTTAGTGTGCAATATGTTCGTATATGGGTCAGTGTATGTCCGTGTGCAGTGTGTTTCTGTATGGGTCATTGTGTGTGTGTGTGTGTCAGTGTGCAGTGTGTTTGTGCGTGGGTCAGCATGTGTGGGTGACAGTGTTCGTATATGGGACAGTGTATGTCTGTGTGCAGTGTGCTTCTGTATGGGTCATTGTGTGTGTGTGTCAGTGTGCAGTGTGTTTGTATATGGATCGCTACTCCCAGTTTCCCTAGTCTGTTTTTTACTATTTATGTGTCGTCTCACTAAGATTAAGCAGGCATATACTTGAGGGTCCATTCACTAAACAGTGATTAGATAAGTCTTGGGTCAAAATCACCAAGTTGGAAAACTTTTTTAACTAAGGTGAGATGGAGATTATTTCAAACTTTTCTTTTTTGTGTGGCAAAAAACACACAAGGTACACTGTGAACAGGGTAAGAGACTCTAGCAGAAAAATAAATAAAATAAAAATAAAAGATTAATTAAAGAAGAGTGAAGGAAAAAAATATTCACTACTCTATACTATTCTTGCAAAGAGAGAAATACTCCACACATAAAGTATTAAAGGTTTCTGAAGTGCTTTATAAGTCTGGAGTTTGTCATTTTCTGGAACGTCTATAAAAGTGCTGATTTCAATATAAATCGGCCCTTTCTGTCACATAGACCCTTTTCAATGAGCTGAACTAGAGCTCACTGAGAAGCATAGTAAGGCCGTGATTGAGTGTGCATGCACACACTCGCGGATCCAGCTCAGAAATTTCATAGTAAAGCCTCTGATTGGAGTATTCCATGGCACAGAAAATAAAAGCATATTTTCTTTGGGAGTACATCCACTAAATTGTGAAATTAGTGGAACACATGTGAGAAATGCTGAACTTGATGGATGCATGTCTCTTTTCAGCTAAATACTTAGAACTATCTTATAAGGACACAGCAAAATGGATCTTGCATGGCCCTGGTTGGATAGATTAGAAATGCCAAATGTCTGCTTTTCAGATATACAATAAGTAGAGGATAGAAAACTAATATAAATAAGAGAGCACTGACCATTAATAATGGGTAAAAGATATGGATGGTTTATCTGATAAATCTAGAGTTAGAAACTTCTCCAGAAAAGCAGTTACAATGACAGCCACTCACAATATAAACTTGAGCCCAAATTGCCCTTCATCGGAATGGAGTAGCAAGTGTATGACTGAGAAGATGCATTTGTGTAGTATTGCAGCATGTGTGTATATTGACATATATTTGTGTAGGATGCATGCAAATTTACGAAGCAGTTTAGGATTCTCTCTGTTCTGCCTTCTCATTGCTTCAGCATCCATCTCATCCACCAATCATCTTAGTAACTCCAGATAATTAATTTGAGACCAAACATGACATACATTTAATACATACTGCTCCACAAAACAAAATAGCATCTAAAATCACTTCCCAAATGCTTAGTGGATGTCCCTTCATTAAATATATAAGGTACAAGTTAAACTCTCTGACAGCTTATCTGATAAGGTCAATTAATAAATATCACCAGACATCAGGAATCAGTGACCAGTCATAAACTTCTCTACACTATTTGGTTTACAAACAGGAAAACAAAACATACCTTAACTACATTACCGTTGTAGGGTTTTCCTTCCCAGACACCACCAAGATTTAACCCATTGCTTGCTAGACACAGTTCACCTCGTATGTCTTATTTAAATGCAGGCACATTAACCCTTGCCATGCTGTAATCAATCATGCAACCTCTATTTGGTAGCCATTCTAGGACATTAGGTCCCCCTCATTATTTATTTAATTAAGGTCCCCACCCACCGGTCATGGGTGGGGACCTGGGTGGGACATTGGGTCCCCCACTTCATATTAATAGCCCCCACACACACATCATGCAGGTGTGGGGGCAGTATGTACCCCCATTTTAGTTATTTGGGTACCCCTTATTACACTAGCGACTGGGCAGCAATAGCTGTCCAGGTACTAATAGTTTTAAATGACAGTGAACAGCCACTGTTTAGGTGACATGCCACAAGTAGGGGCATGTGGGATAATTTAACCTCCCTTTTATTAATATGGAGGTCATAGTGTCCCCCATAGGTGTTATTGTAGTGGGGGGGAGGGTTGGTATTAATATTATTTATTACAAGGAGGGAGCTGGTAGTGCTGCCTGCTCCCTCCTTGCTTATTTTTTTGCGCATGCGCAGTGGTATTTTCATCCTAATGGACAAAAATAAATAAATTTTTACCGAATTTCTTTCAAAAAAGGAATGGTTTACGGGCGTAATTCAGAATAGATAAATTAAATTTTTATTTAGTACAAATTCATTCGTACGAAATGAATATTTTACTGGTGCACATGTCTATTAAGCAGGCTTCTTCCAAACTACTCTGAAGAACAGGAAAATGACTGCCTGATGGGAAGGGGATGGATCTATTTATATCAATTTCAGAATTCTCTTTCCTGCCCTTTCTGCAGTGAGGAGCTAACCTGAGTAATGCTGCCATGCATGATCAGGAATGTGCCTTTAGACTATAATAAATGTGAAATCAATCTGTGTAAATAGGATACATTGTTCTCATTCTAAATTACATTTTAGTTGCACAAATTATTGATATTAGTCAGCTAACAAATTCTTAGAACAGCTAGGGGTGAAGTGTTCCTCATGTTCCACCACTAAGAAAGGGATTGACAAAATGCAATTACATAGTTACATAGTTACATAAAAGAGACTTGCGTCCATCAACACATATGTTTTTGCTGTTGATACAAAAGAAGGCAAAAAAAAAACCAGTCTGAAGCGCTTCCAATTTTGCAACAAACTACGAAAAAATTCCTTCTTGGCCCCAAAATAGCAGTCAGATATTTGATTGGATCAAGCAGCTGTTACCCAACTAATTAGAAATTATATCCCTGTGTGTTATGTTTTTGGAAGTATTGATCCAATTTCTGTTTAACCCCTTAAGGACCAAACTTCTGGAATAAAAGGGAATCATGACATGTCACACATGTCATGTGTCCTTAAGGGGTTAAACATCTGTATGGACTCTGATAAAACAACCTCTTCAGGCAGAGAATTCCACATCCTTATAGTTTTTACTGTAAGAAAAAACTTTTCTTTCCTTAGACTAGATCTCCTTTCTTCCAGCCTAAATGCATGACCTTGTGTCCTATGTTTAGCCCTGTTTATGAATAGATTTCCAGATAATGATTTGCACTGGCCCTGAATATATGTGTATAATGTTATCATATCTCCTCTCAGGCTCCGTTTTTCCAAACCTAAGAGATTTAATTTTTTTACCTTTCTTCATAACTAAAATGCTCCATTCCTTTGATCAATATTGCAGCTGCCTCTGCACTTTTTCTAGTGTTGTTATATCCTTCTTTATAACAGGTGACCAAAAATGCACAGCATATTCAAGGTGTGGTCATACCAGCAATTTATATAAGAGTCAAAATCATATTTTCATCCCGAGAATTTATACATAACAAAACCTTACTGGCCTTAGCAACTGCAGATTGACATTGCATATTGCTTCCTCATTTGTTGCCTATAACAATTCCCAAACCCTTCTCGTGTGTTGTTATCCCTAATTCAATACCATTTAAGGTGTAAGTTGCTTGTGCATTCTTTACTCTTTACATTACATTACATTTCATCTGTCATTTTAATGTCCAGTCCCCAAATCTATCTACATCCCTCTGCAGCAAAGCAATATCCTGCTCACATTTTATTACTTTACAAAGTTTTATGTCATCTGCAAAACTAAAACATGGCTTTCAATGCCTATTTCAAGATCATTTATAAATATCTTAAATAGAAGCGGTCCCAAAACAGAACCCTGAGGGGCACCACTTTTGTCTAGCTTGAAAATTTACCATTAATAACAACTCGTTGTACTCTATCATTAAGCCAATGTTCTACCCAAGAACAAGAATATTCATCTAGACCAATTTTTTTTAGTTTAAACACTAACCTATTGCTAGGAACCGTATCAAATGCCTTGGCAAAATCCAATTAGATCACATCCACTGCAGCACTCTGATCTATATTTCTACTTATTTCTTCGTAGAATGCAATTAGATTAGTTTGACATAACCCATGTTTCATAAAACCATGTTGATTATTGCTAATAACAAAGTTCTTCCCAATAAATTTGTGAATATCATCCCTTAATAGCCCTTCAAATACTCTCCCAGTCACAGAAGTTAAGCTCACAGGTCTATAATTTCCAGGCAAGGATTTTTAACCCTTTTTAAATCTAGGAACAACACCTGCCTTCCCCCAATCCTCCAGCACAATTCCTGAAACAAAAGAATCTTGAAAGATTAAATACAGTGGTTCACTTATTTCCCCCACTTAGCTCCTTAAGTACTCTTGGTTGAATACCATCAGGCTCTGGAGCTTTATTTACATTATTTTTTTTAGATTATACCCCTGCAGTCTCAGTGCTCAATTCCCTATCATTTAGAATTTAAATTACTTTGCTTATGCAGCCTAGTCATATCTCCTTGCATGTGACTTACACAGCCTTCCTATTTACTTCCTGTAACGTGAGATCTAAAGCTTACACTTTCTTTGTTGCACAGTCTGTTTAATTTAGAATTTTTGAATTTTGAATGTCCTGCACTGTTAATAGATTGCTGTACCTTGCAGGAGACTCTTGTTTGTGATTAAAGTTCAATTCACAGGGCAATGTCTGATTGAAAATTGAACCATTTTTTTCATGCAATCTTTTTCAGTCAATTCCACAGGCAGGTGTGGCTAGGGCTGCATGGTCATATACAAAAGTGATTTAACTCTTAAATGGCAAAGACTTAAGCAGTGAGATTTCAGAGGCATGACATACACAAAACAGCTTCATTAAGCTACAGTTGTATTGGTGGCCTTTTGATGACCCAAAAATCTCAACAAGGAACATGCTTTACATTTTCAATTTGTTTTAATATTAGCCCTGTGGTTACTGTGAAGTAGTGGTGGACTTAACACAATATGATTATATTGTGTAAATGAATCCCGTTATGTGTTTGCTTAGATAGGTGAGTTTAAGTAGGCTTGTCAAATTTCAAACTGTATTATTTGGTACGTGGGCTGTTCCTTAATTTGTATTTTTCCATTTCTTAAAGCCCATAACTGTATACATCTTATTTCTTGACATGCTGCTCAGTGGGTGGATGAGTTTTGATATTTTTAGAAGCAGACTTTTATAAACTTTTTAAATAATGCTTTGCTTGTACCTGTCACAAAGTATCTGATCTTCTCATAACAGGCATTATAATACAGAGGATCTAACTGCACATTAGATTGTCAAAAATACATTTGGATAGATTTGAAGTAAATCATGTATATATATATATACACACACACTCTCTCTCTCACACACACACAAACACACACACGTGATCTGCTTCCAGGGTCTATTTCTGGGGAAGCAACCATAGGCGCTCCAAATGCTGTGGATACATATCACATAATGCTCTTACAGCTATAAAGCTGTCAAAGCATCAAGGGAGATGTAGTCCACAACATCTAGAGTGCCGAATGTTGCCTACTTCTGGTCTAGGTTTTAGTTAAAACTGAATTAACATGTAACTTAACTGGACAACTCCTGGATTCAGCTTGGTTGCGTTGTTCCTTTCTCATAACGTTGCCCCTTCAATAGTTTCTGCGTTTTAATGACAGGAACATTGAGGTAAGTGGTAGCAAACACATACATTATATAATTTTTTTTTTAGGGTGAATATGATGCATATACAGCATTGTAAGAGTTTCTGAATAAGCAGAGGCTCTGTGACTATGCTGGTCTGCTTACAGAGATCATTTTATTTGAAGCCGATATGTAACTGGAAAAAAAATATTTACCTTTAGGGAAGTGATATATTTAAACATAAAACTACTACTGGCACCCAGACCACTTCAGTTTAATGAAATTGTCTGGGTGCTTGTGGCCATGTAACTCTGAAACCACTATGCTTCCATTGAAGGGTTAAATGAGACTAAACCCACCTCTAGTTGTTGTCCTTCTGACAGCCTCTAGAGTCACTTCCACTGTGAGAACCAAGTCAGACATGACTGATCAAATGCTACTCTTTGAAAGTATTTGATCAGAGGCAGATTGTCCATGGCAAAACCAGCACAGCAAGGGAGTTAAGTAAAGTAAGAATCTCTTTTTAAAGCCTCCTGGTGGGCACCAAAATCGGAAGGATAAAACTATAAACCAGACAGATCAATTCATTCGGGCACAGATTAGAAGGCGTTTGATTTGTTCGTACCAGCGGAAACACATTTGTGCACATGTTTAGTGAGTACACTGTGTAAAGTAGTTTCCACACCACACCATTTTTAAAGGAGATATAACTTCCCAGGATTTATAATATCATTATTAATTATCCCCAGCTTTAACAAACATGTAATTGCGAGGTGTGAAAAATTAATTTCAATGTAGAAATCCACACTTCTCTATCCCAAAACTGGACTCCATTCATGTCATTCAATGCTGTAAACTCTAAACTATGCAGCTACCAATCAGCATAGAAAAAGCATACAAAGAAGAGAACAGGTGAAACCGTGTTTCTATTTCTCCTTGTCATTTGCAATGTTTGCCTTGGCTTTGCACTCCGTGATCAGAATTATGTTATTTGCTAAATCTTTCATATAAACATAAAAAAGATGGAGCACCTCACGACAAAAGGTTAGCATCTGTTATTAGTGATTTTTCAACGGTTTACTCAGTGATGTAAATCCCAAAGAAGTGACCATTCTTCTGTAACATATGACAATCGTCCCATGCTGAACACACTTTATGGTGTGTTTTCTAATATCCCGTCCAGATGCTCCTGCTTTCATTGGAGGAATGGCAGTTTACCTCATCTACCCAGTTGTTGATCACAAAAAAAAAAATCATATTCTTGTGTTAATGACTCTTATCTCTCCTCTAAGTAACCTAGTTTCTACAATGTTTCCGTTGTCTCTGCTCAATGTTGATGAGACTTTTTACACAACTATAAAAAAAGATTTATATGCAAGAGCAGATAAAGTTTTCTTTCACAAATTCTTCCCATGAAACTTAAATGAAAATTTTAGGTCTTTTGATAATTCCATTTGATTAAACAAACATTTAAGGTCTTGATATTGGATTATTGATCATGTTCCCAAAGTGAACATATGAGGTGACAGAGCATTAATGTGTTGAAGAAAGAAAGTAAATGGAATTATGATCTTGAAATCCTTTCTAGCAAATGGAATGAATAATACAGATTAGTTTTAAGCATTTATTTATTTATATCTTGCCTAGCTACAAAGTGTATTCATTGCTTTTTAATGAACTGTATTTAGTGAGCAATTCTATATCCTCATTTCCATGTCAAGGTCGGTGACTGTGTTGTGCTTACTGAAGTTTTATTGTATATATGACTTTTATATATTTTTTTGGTTTGTTTTGTATTGCTCCCATTTTTGTGGGTATTGTGAAGTTGTTTCACAGTGGCAAGCAAAGGTTTGTGAACCCCTTGGAATTAGTTACTTTTCTGCATTAAGTCATATCATCTTCATCAGTCACATGTAAAGGCAAACACAATGTGCTTAAACCCTTAATGACGTCATTATGCCTTAAAGGGAAATTCCAGTGCCAGGAAAACTATCCGTTTTCCTGGCACTGGAGGGTCCCTCTCCCACCCACCAATCCCCTTCAGTCACTTACCTGAGGCAGCGGCGATGTCCCTCGCCGCTGTCTCTTCCTCCGCGCCGCTCCTCCTACTGGCTCCGTCGGCCAGCGGGCGAGACTGATCCCGCCCACCGCCTGAGGAGACCTAATGCGCATGAGCGGCAATTCCGCGCATGCGCATTAGGTCTCCCCATAGGAAAGCATTGAAAACAAATTTCAATGCTTTCCTATGGGGATTTGAGCGACGCTGGAGGTCCTCACACAGCGTGAGGACGTCCAGCGATGCTCTAGCACAGGTTTCCTCTAGCGTCCAGCGATGCTCTAGCACAGAGACCTCTAGTGGCTGTCTCGTAGACAGCCACTAGAAGGGGAGTTAACCCTGCAAGGTAATTATTGCAGTTTATAAAAAACTGCAATAATTACACTTACAGGGTTAGGAGTAATGGGAGTTGGCACCCAGACCACTCCAATGAGCAGAAGTGGTGTGGGTGCCTACAGTGTCCCTTTAATGTCTTTAGGGTGTACGAACAGTTCCTGCAGTTTTGGTGTGAGCAGGGTTACACGAAACTTGAGGAACTGACATCCATACTTAATTATAATATAGGCACAAAACAATCCTGGTAGGTAAAATGGACAAAATTGTTTATTGATACATCTGCCTCTCTTAGCGCAGTACCTGTTTTTTGGCCAAGGGCCAATCCATACCTTCTAACATCTCTGTTGTTGCCTTGTTATGTTCTGGTGGGTTGTAATGGTTTTATTCTTTCTATTTCAGAGAGTTCAGAGAAGGGCTACAAAACTAGTTTATGGATTGCAGGGTAAAACTTGCCAGGAAAGGTTAAAGGAACACTATAGTTACCCAAACAACTTTAGCTCAATTAAGCAGTTTTGGTGTATAGATCATGCCTCTCAGGTTTTACTGCTCAAGTCACTGCCTTTAAGGAGTTAAATCACTGTGATTCTGTTTATGCAGCCCTTGCCACACCTCCCCTGACTCTGATTGACACAGCCTGCATGAAAAAAAAATGGTTTTCACTTGCAATCAGATGTAATTTACCTTCAACACTTGCTCTGTAAATTGAACTTTAATCACACAGGCTATTAACATTGCAGGGGATATAAAAATAACTTGCAATAAAGAAAGGATAAACTTTAGATGACTCTTTACAGTAAGTGTTTAGGAAGGCTGTGCAAGTCACATGCAGGGAGGTATGACTATGGTTCATAAACAAAGGGATTTTACTCCTAAATGGCAGAGAATTGAGCAGTGTGGCTGCATGGGGCATGTTCTATACACCAAAACCCTTTTATTAAGCTAAAGTTGTTTTGGTAACTATAGTGTCCCTCCAAAGGACATAGCTTGGAGGAAAGACAAGACAGGGGGATATGATAGAAACATTTAAATACATAAAGAGAATCAACACTGTGTGAGGAGAGTATATTTAAAATAAGAAAAACTACCACAACAGGAGGACATCGTCTTAAATAAAAGGGGCAAAGGTTTAAAAATAATATCAGGTAATATCACTTTACAGAGAGAGTAGTGGATGCATGGAATAGCCCTCCAGCTGAAGTGGTAGATGTTAACACAGTGAGGGAGTTTAAGCATGCGTGGGATATGCATAAGACTAGGCTAGATATAAGATAAGGTCAGGGACTAATTAAAGTATTTCTAAAATTGTGCAGACTAGAGGAAACAACCGATTCTTATCTAGACATCCGAGAGATAGTTTTTGGATTACAGTTTTGTGGCTAGAGGGTATCATAGAATGGATGTATTGAAGACTAAATATATGATTGATTGTTGATGAGATCTCTATGAGGAAAAAATGCTTGAAAAAAAAGCATTAACGAATTTTGATTATCATTCGATTATGATAATTGGCAACTTACAACTACTTATTGTTCTCAATATGATCAGCTTTGTGATTTTGTTAAATCTTGTTTATCTATTCTCTTCACAGATTCTCAGTTAGAAATGGTTGCTAAAAAGGATGGAGAAACAGGAAACTGGGTGGATTTTGTTTTTATGGAAATAAGCTAATATAAATGCAGCTAGGCATGGAGGAAGGGATGGAAGATCACAGATTAACCTTGCAGGCAGTGCTGCAATGGGAGAAGCTTATTGTGCCTGTCGCCAACACACTGTGTGTGCTTATGACAGCAGTGTTTTTTTTTTTGCATAGAATTGATATTAGGCCGCTTATAATAAAGTTCCAGGCTTCCTAAGTCATCTCTGCCAGGGGTGCAACTAGCCCCAGCACAAAAGTGCAAATGTCTCAGCATGTGCAGCATTTTAAGCAGAAACGTTGCACATACAGACACCTACCACCATGACCACTTCTAAAAACAAAAGTGGTTATGGTGGTCGGAGTAACTCTTTAATACTGTTATGAAGATGACATAGTTACATAGTTACATAGCTGAAAAGAAACTTGCGTCCATCAAGTTCAGCCTTGATCACACACATATTTTTGCTCTTGATCCAAAAGAAGGCAAAAAAACTTCCAATTTTGCAACAACTAGGAAAAAGTTCCTACTTGACCCCAAAATGGCAGTCAGATTATTCCTTGGATCAAGCAGCTATTACCCCACTAATTAGAAATTATATCCTTGTATGTTGTGCTTTTGCAAATATTTATCCAATTTCTGTTTAAACATCTGTATGGACTCTCATAAAACCACCTCCTCAGGCAGAGAATTTCACATCCATATAGTTCTTACTGTAAAAAAACAACTTTTCTTTGCCTTATACTAAATCTCCTTTCTTCCATTCTAAATGTGTGACATTGTGTCCTATGTATAGCCCTGCTTATGAACAGATTTCCAGATAATGGTTTATACTGGACCCGAATATATTTGTATACTGTTATCAAACCCCCTCTGAGGTGTCATTTTTCCAAACTAAACAGATTAAATTTTTTTAACCTCTCTTCATAACTTAAATGCTCCATTCCTTTTATAAATGTTGTAGCCCATCTCTGCACTTTTTCTCATGCCATGATTTCCTTCTTTAGAACAGGTGCCCAAAATTGCACAGCATATTCAAGGTGTGGTCTTACCAGCGATTTATAAAGAGGCAAAATTATATTTTGATCCCAATAGTTTATGCCCCTATTTATACATGACAAAACCTTACTGGCCTTAGCAACTACAGATTGACATTGCATATTGCTGCCTCATTTGATGTCTATAACAATTCCCAAATCCTTCTAGTGTGTTGTTATCCCTAATCATAGGCATGCACACAGGGTGTGGTGGTTGTGCCTGGGTCTCAGGATCTCCCCTGTCGGCTCATGCAGAGCTGGCGCTATCCGAGGGTCGGCTCTGCTCTAAGCCTCCCTCCCCACTGCAGAATGGAGGGAGGCAGGAGAGGACCTGGGGAGCTCAACCAGCAGCTCTGCAGGGTTTCTCTCGCGAGATCTGAGCGTTGCCGTGGCAACGCTCAGATCTCGCGAGAATGAACTCTAGCCCCACAAGCTAGAGTTAACTCTCCACTGGACCACCAGGGAAGGCAGCAGGAACAAGAACCCCCCCTCCCTACATAAGGTAAGAAGGGAGGGGGGATATTAAGTAATGTGCCCCCACCTCCACCCCCCACAATCACCCACACACATACAGCACACACACACACACAGCACCCACACAGCACCTACACACATACAGCACCTTCACACATACAGCACCTACACACACGGCACCTTCACACATACAGCACCTACACACATACAGCTCACACATACAGCACCTTCACACATACATCACCTACACACATACAGCACCTTCACACACACAGCACCCACACAGCACCTACACACATACAGCACCTACACACATACAGCATCTACACACATACAGCACCTTCACACATACAGCACCTTCACACATACAGCACCTACACACATACAGCACCTTCACACATACAGCACCTACACACATACAGCACCTTCACACATACAGCCCCTACACACATAGAACACCTTCACACATACAGCACCTTCACACATACAGCACCTACACACATACAGCACACACATACAGCACCTTCACACATACAGCACCCACACATACACAGCACACACACACACACACACAAACACACAGGACACACACACACACATACAGCACACACACACAGCACCCACATACAGCACCTTCACACATACAGCACCCGCACATACACACACACACAGCACACAAACAGCACCTACACACACAGCACCCTTACACACAAACCACCCTCACACAGCGCACACACACACACACACACACAGCAGTGTATGTATGTGTGTGTGTACATATATGTCAGACCTTCCGGCATTCGCTAACCGTGGACTTCCGGGTAGACGGTGCGCGGCCACTCCCCCTCCTCTGACGCGGTCGCTCCCAGGATACATAGGGAGACCGCGTCAACACCACAGTGCTGGATCAACTTGAAAGCTCCCGCGAAACTTCAAAACTGAATTACCTATTACCTCTACTGTGTATCGGACCCGGACTGTTTAATCGTTTACCCTCCTTCTCCTCTCCTACGACCTCGGAACTGTTTTTTGGATATTCTCTTGTCTGCTGTAACTCGATCCACTGTGGGAATCTATCTCACCAAATTGGACTATCACTCCTACAAAAGCTAAGTAAACAAATTGGCTCAAGCTGGATAATACCTATCTTACTTCTCTGCTTACTCACTATCATCTCCACCAAAACTAATAACTTTGTTTCCAACAAATTACTAATCAATCAACTGCCACTTATTATATCTATTTGGGAACTCCTCTCTGGTTGGACTAATTCTGCCTTATCCTAACCCACTGCAACTCTGCTACTGCTTATTTTCTACCAGGAATTAAAGAGACAGTTCAATTTGATTAACTCTTTATTTAAAGCAATAAAACATTCTCAGTTTCAGTTATCTGCAGTTGTGTTCCATCTTGTCAATAATTGAGCGTTACAGATTGATCCAGCCTTCTAATGGATCCAGCAGATCTCACTTCTGAAATCACTAGATTGAACCAAAGAGTGGATACGCTTACTCAAGGCATGCAAGATCTACAGATCACCAATGAACGAATCCTTACTTATGTAAGGGACTTGCAAACACATACTCCTCATACAGTTACACACTCGGCTAGTGACCCTGCTGTCTCCAACCCCGAAAAGTTTTCTGGAGACAGGTCCCAATACCGAGAATTTATCAATTCCTGCAAATTGTTGATTGCCTTAAAACCTAGATCATATCCCACCGAAAGATCTAAGGTTTGTTCTGTTATTTCATTTTTAAGAGGTGAACCCATGGCCTGGGCTCATTCCTTTCTGGAGAATGATGACCCCATATTGGATTCTCTGGATGAATTCTTTGAAGCCATGTCTCTTCTTTACGAGGACCCTAATAAACAAGCGACTGCAGATCTAACCATTAGAACACTGCAGCAAAGAAACAGGCCTGTCGAAGATTACATTGCTGAATTCAAACGATGGGCACCAGAAACTCAGTGGAATGACATAACCCTACGTAACCAGTTCCGTATTGGGTTATCTGAAGCTGTCAAGGATGAACTCTCCAGAACTGAACTACCTACTACACTGAATACTCTGATCCAACTGTCAATCAGCATTGACAGACGACTTAGGGAAAGAAAAGCTGAGAAATCACTCACTAGCTCCCTATGGAAAAAACCCTTCACTTCTTCAAGGGCACCTGAGAAACCTATAACTCCCACAGAACCTATGGACATAGGGGTTTTGAGAAGTCCTCTTACTCCAGAAGAGAGAACCAGAAGAAGACAAATGAACCTCTGCATGTACTGTGCTTCACAAGAACATGTGGTCCCCGAATGTCCTCTATTGAAACGTCCCAGAGGCGGTAAGCATGGTTCTACCACGACTGTAATGAGTGTACTTCCTTCTAAACCAACCTCTCATTTCTCCTCTGTTTCTCTCATATTACAGTGGGACAAAGAAAGAATTACGACTGAGGCCATTATTGATTCCGGTGCTAATGGGGTGTTCCTGGACTCATCCTTTGTTACAAAAAATAAAATTCATTGTGTTCAAAAACGTAATTCCGTCTCTGTCAGAGTTATTGATGGCTCCTTAATATCCTCGGGGCCCGTTCGCTTTGAAACTGTTCCTTTAAGAACTACTACTAATTATATCCATTCTGAATTTCTTGTTTTTGATGTTATAAATTCTCCTCTTTATCCAATTATATTAGGAATCGACTGGTTACGGACTCACAACCCCCATATTACATGGGCTCCTTTCTCTCTCACCTTTAACTCTGCATATTGTAAGGGAACATGTCTCCAACACATCCCCATTTTACAAATTACTGAAGAATCCACTATACCTTCCATCTACTCTGAGTTCGCCGATGTATTCAGTAAAAAGGAAGCGGAGACACTTCCTCCTCATCGACCCTATGATTGTCCGATTGACCTTGTTCCTGGTGCTCCTATCCCTTTTGGACACATTTATCCTCTCTCTGAATCAGAGTTAAAAACCCTCAAGGAATACCTGGATGAAAACCTCCGTAAGGGGTTCATTAGACCTTCCTGTTCACCAGCCGCTTCCAGCATGTTTTTTGTGAGAAACAAGGACCAGACCATACGCCCCATCATCGATTACAGGTCTTTAAATAAAATAACTATCAAGAATCGTTACCCTCTTCCCCTGATCAATGAACTGATCGAAAGATTAAGAACAGCTACCATCTACACTAAACTTGACCTTCGTGGGGCATATAACCTTGTTAGAATCAAGGCCAATGATGAATGGAAAACGGCGTTCAGGACCCGATATGGCCTTTACGAGTATCTTGTCATGCCCTTCGGGCTCTGTAATGCCCCTGCAACCTTTCAGCATTTCATAAACGATATCTTCAGAGATCTCCTAGATGTTTGTGTCATCATTTACTTAGATGATATTCTCATCTACTCCAACAACCTTGAGGAACACAGGAAACATGTGAGATGGGTATTATCCAGATTAAGAACACACAAATTATACGCAAAACCAGAAAAATGTATTTTTGAAGTCAATGAAATCACCTTTTTGGGATACGTTATCTCCCCTCATTCAATAAGCATGGATACCTCCAAAATAGATTGTATTGTCAATTGGTCTACTCCTACTAATACTAAGGACTTACAACGTTTTTTGGGATTCGCCAACTTCTACAGGAAGTTCATTAAAAATTACTCCAATGTTGCTCATCCACTTAACCTGCTCAATAGCAGTAAACGTTCCTTTGCTTGGAACGAAAAGGCTCAAGCAGCCTTTGATGAATTAAAACGGAGATTTACAAGTGCCCCCATTCTCCAACTCCCGAATCCTGCTTTTCTCTACGTCATGGAAACAGATGCTTCTGACACAGCTATCGGGGCTGTCCTTTCTCAACACCAAACGCCTTAAGATCCTCTCCATCCAGTAGCTTTTTTCTCACGATCTATGTCTCCTGCTGAACGAAATTATCCTATAGGAGTAAAAGAATTATTAAGTATTAAAGCAGCATTCGAAAACTGGCGACACATACTTGAAGACACACACACTCCTGTAATTGTTTATACTGACCACAGGAACCTTGAATATCTTCATTCTAACAAAACTCTCTCTGCCAGACAAGTGAGATGGAATCTTTTCTTTGCCCGGTTCAATTTTCAAATTATCTACAGACCTGGATCCAGAAACAAAAAGGCAGATGCCCTGTCCAGAATTCACCAAGATCTTCCTGTAAATGGAACTCCCCCACCTAAAATCATAGGTATCATTTCGTCATTAATAGATGATATTAAACATCTTAAGGAAGAAGATCTTGAACTTCCCAAACAAAACAAGCTATCAAAAAAGGACGGTATCTACTACTTCAAGAACAGGTTATACATTCCTCCCTTATTTAGGAATAAAATACTCTCCTTGATTCACGATTCCCCTTTGGCTGGTCATCCTGGTACAAAGAAAACACTGGAGCTGTCTAAAAGATATTACTGGTGGCCTCGCCAGGACAAAACCATAGAATCTTATGTCAAAACCTGTCCAACCTGTCTGAGATCAAAATCTGATCATCATCCACCATTCGGTCAATTATTAAGCCTACCTATCCCTGAAAGACCTTGGCAGTCTATTTCAATGGACTTTTTGGTAGAACTCCCTCCTTCGCAACATCATAACACCATTCTAGTAGTGGTAGACCGTTTCACCAAAATGTCCCATTTTATTCCTTTGAGAAAATTACCCTCTTCATCAGAACTTGCCAAAATATTCATCGACAATATAGTGAAACTCCACGGACTTCCTGAGGAAATCATTTCAGACAGGGGAACACAGTTCACCTCCAAATTCTGGAATGAGATGTGTTCCTCCCTCAGTATTCAACGTAAATTGTCTTCAGCCTATCATCCCCAAACCAACGGACAAACAGAGAGAGTTAACCAATGCGTTGAACAATACTTACGGTGTTACTGCTCTCACTTACAAGATGATTGGATCACATGGTTACCAATGGCTGAGTTCTCATACAACAACTCTGTACACGCTAGTAGAAAAATGACTCCATTCTTTTCAAATTTTGGGTTCCATCCCTCTTCATTTCCTGATCAAGGGCTTCCTTCTTCTAATCCCTACGTCTCCAACCATAACGCTTTCATGTCTGCCCTCTTTCTCAAGTTACGTGATAACCTTAAAAATGCATCATGTGCTCAGAAAAAGTTTTTCGATACTGGTAGACGACCTCCCCCTACTTACAACGTTGGAGATCTCGTATGGCTCTCTTCAAAGAACATTGTCACCAACCGTCCCTCAAAGAAACTGAGTTCTCTCTTTCTTGGCCCTTTTCGTATTTTGTCGATTATCAACGAAAACGTGGTCAGATTGAAACTTCCGCCTACCATGAAACTTCATCCGGTCTTCCATGTGTCCTTGCTTAAACCACACCACTCCGACCCTTTCCTGAGGGATGTTCTTACCACTCCTGATCCCATTCTGGTACAAGGAGAAGAAGAATACGAGGTCCAGAGAATCCTGGATTCACGAATCCATCGTGGTTCCTTGCAGTATCTTATTCGGTGGAAGGGCTACGGAGTTGACGAAGATTCCTGGGTGTCGTCCTCCGCGGTACATGCTCGTCGACTTATCAACGCGTTCCATGCTCGCTACCCGTCCAGACCTCGTTGACAGCATCCGGTGGCTGCTTCTTATGGGGGGGGTTCTGTCAGACCTTCCGGCATTCGCTAACCGTGGACTTCCGGGTAGACGGTGCGCGGCCACTCCCCCTCCTCTGACGCGGTCGCTCCCAGGATACATAGGGAGACCGCGTCAACACCACAGTGCTGGATCAACTTGAAAGCTCCCGCGAAACTTCAAAACTGAATTACCTATTACCTCTACTGTGTATCGGACCCGGACTGTTTAATCGTTTACCCTCCTTCTCCTCTCCTACGACCTCGGAACTGTTTTTTGGATATTCTCTTGTCTGCTGTAACTCGATCCACTGTGGGAATCTATCTCACCAAATTGGACTATCACTCCTACAAAAGCTAAGTAAACAAATTGGCTCAAGCTGGATAATACCTATCTTACTTCTCTGCTTACTCACTATCATCTCCACCAAAACTAATAACTTTGTTTCCAACAAATTACTAATCAATCAACTGCCACTTATTATATCTATTTGGGAACTCCTCTCTGGTTGGACTAATTCTGCCTTATCCTAACCCACTGCAACTCTGCTACTGCTTATTTTCTACCAGGAATTAAAGAGACAGTTCAATTTGATTAACTCTTTATTTAAAGCAATAAAACATTCTCAGTTTCAGTTATCTGCAGTTGTGTTCCATCTTGTCAATAATTGAGCGTTACAATATATATATATATATATATATATATATATACATTATTTGAAATCCCCAGCACTCACGTGTACCATAAGCCAATGCCGGGCGCCAGACCAAAGCTCCAAAATGATAAATGATCCAAATGAAATAGGCTGCTCTCCGGACTTAAAACTTCCAATTTTTATTAAAGTTGATTAAAAATTACGACCAACGTTTCGGTCCCCGTTCGGGACCTTCTTCAGGGTCAAAATTCAGCAGGACAATACAACACATTACAGATACTACCAATATATACCATTAATAATTAAGTAAATTACTCACCAAAAGTGTTTGCCGCCTAATCCGCCATCACCCAGTGTACTTCCGGGTATGCGCGCGCACCTCTGAACGTGCCCCGCCTCTCGTTACGTGATCGTGCGTGTATTACTACCTCGATCACCAGGAGCTGCGGTTTCCATGGTGATGATACACAATGTGCAATATACATGAAGCGGATGTGCTCCCAATTACAAATACTATAAGGGGAACATAATCTTGCACTCCATATAGTAAAAAATACTTGCCCGGTGCTTGTCAAGCAAAATGTAGAAGGATATAGAGATGATAGCACTCTCAGGACTCCAATTTAAGATTTAACTTTTAATAGCTTACAGGATAAAAAATCGACGTTTCAGTCTGCTATACACAGACTTTCATCAGTCTGTGTATAGCAGACTGAAACGTCGATTTTTTTATCCTGTAAGCTATTAAAAGTTAAATCTTAAATTGGAGTCCTGAGAGTGCTATCATCTCTATATCCTTCTATATATATCTATCTATATATATATATATATATATATATATATATATATATATATATATATATCTATCTATATATATATATATATATATATACACACACATACATATACATGCGGCGTGTGTTTGTGCTTTAGGGTGAACACCCTAATGCAATAGGCTGCGCACGCCTATGTCCCTAATTCACTACCATCTAGGGTGTAGGTTGCTTGTGCATTATTTATTCAAAAGTGCATAACTTTGCATTTCTCTACATTAAATTTAATCTGCCATTTTAATGCCCAGTCCCCCAATCTATCTAAATCCCTCTGCAGCAAAGCAATATCCTGCTCACATTTTATTACTTTACAAAGTTTTGTCTACCTACAGAAGATACCTATAATTATTCAACTAAACTATGAATTAACATAAGCATCACCCAATAAATAGCTGTATGTGTGACTTTCTGGAACTCTCCAAGAACCACAACCACTACAACTCACAGGAGACTGGGGATCCCAGGTACATTAATCACGGAGTGCACTGTAACCACAATGGCCTTTACATTTTATGTATCCTTCCCAAAGTCTTTTGCAAAGATGTGATAATAGACATGTTATAATTAGTATGTACTCTTTATAGTCACCGATGCAGGTTTGTTCTTTCACATTAAAATTGTATTGTCTGGCATACTTGTTTAAACAGTTTGTGAAATGTATGCCTTTTGGGTAAATCTATTTTTTTGAGTCACATTCTTGTGAGCCGCTGTAGGGAAGAAAAGATAAATGAAAGAATAGACAGTGACAGCACAATAAAACCTGAAGGTGTGAAGTCTGATGTGTTAAAATGCAGCTGAATAAGTTTGCTACATTTACAGAATGCATTATATGCAATGAATAAATGCATGTTTATGGTCCTCTATATACTATATTGTTAATTTTAATATACAGTTTACATGTATTATACTCCATCCATTAAGTATAACACAATATAATTACCATTTCACCAGCTATATAAAAATGTGACCATTGTGTTAAACTGATCAGCAATACATAAAACAAATAATAAATTCCTTGCCTCCTAATCCTGTGAATATGGGGGCACATTTTATTTTAGAAATCAAAATATCAGTAAGGTACAACATAATATACATTATATACAATAATCAAGAATGTCAATATAGCAGAATCTAATTTTTTTTTTATATTGTACAGCTTGCACACATTTCCAGTATGTAAATGGATTATCAAATAAAAATATTTTATAGTATAGAATTTCAGTTTAATGTTTAACTAATTGCACTTTAACCAATATTATATATTTATTGGATTGCCCAAGTAGGCCTCAATGAATTGGTCAAAAACCAACAAGACAACTGCAAGAAAGAATATAAGACCAATTATATGCCACACAACATAAATACAATAAAAAAGGATACACACATCTCAATTTATAAGAGTCCAGTTTTAACAATTTTTTATATCAATTAACAAGTATTAAAAAATGTCATTTACAATTCCCTATGTACTCAGTTACAGCAGTAAAAAAAGCTCTTGGAGCAAGTAAAAAAAATTGTATAAAGATTCACAGAAATAGTGTTTAATGGCATGTATTAGATTTACTAAGCAACTTACTGCAAAATATATAGATAATATTAGTTATACATTTTATAGTACATTGCTTAACCCATTTTCACACCATTTTAATTCGTCTGACTCGGTTACTGAACAAGGTTTCCAGTACCAAAACTCTGCTGAGTAAAAGCAAAAATTTACCAGAAATGTGGGTGTCTCAAAAATGTTGTTCTGGGGAAAAATGGTTCAGCTGAGCCCATTTTTTGGTTTGCAGTGCAGAGGTCTAATAGTCGCCTTTTTGTTCTTCCTATCTGCATTCTCCTTGGTGTAATCTCAATAGTGTTGTCGCGAACCCGGAATTTTCGGTTCGCGAACAGCGAACGCGAACTTCCGCAAATGTTCGCGAACCGGCGAACCGCGCGAACCGCCATTGACTTCAATGGGCAGGCGAATTTTAAAAACAACAGGGACTCTTTCTGGCCACAATAGTGATGGAAAAGTTGTTTCAAGGGGACTAACAACTGGACTGTGGCATGCCAGAGGGGGATCCATGGCAAAACTCCCATGGAAAATTGCACAGTTGATGCAGAGCTTTTAATCCATAAAGGGCAGAAATCACCTAACATTGACACCTGTCCTCAAAGCCCAGCCCTGATACACACTGACACAGAGCAGAATAGAGACTGTTCCCCCTACATAGGGTCACTTGGCAGATATGGATTGACACCTGTCCTCAAAACCCCTGATACACACTGACACAGAGCAGAATAGGGACTGTTCCCCCTACATAGGGTCACTTGGCAGATATGGATTGACACCTGTCCTCAAAACCCCTGATACACACTGACACAGAGCAGAATAGGGACTGTTCCCCCTACATAGGGTCACTTGGCAGATATGGATTGACACCTGTCCTCAAAACCCCTGATACACACTGACACAGAGCAGAATAGAGACTGTTCCCTGTCCACAGAGACCATGATACACACTGACACAGAGCAGAATAGGGACTGTTCCCCCTACATAGGGTCACTTGGCAGATATGGATTGACACCTGTCCTCAAAACCCCTGATACACACTGACACAGAGCAGAATAGGGACTGTTCCCCCTACATAGGGTCACTTGGCAGATATGGATTGACACCTGTCCTCAAAACCCCTGATACACACTGACACAGAGCAGAATAGGGACTGTTCCCCCTACATAGGGTCACTTGGCAGATATGGATTGACACCTGTCCTCAAAACCCCTGATACACACTGACACAGAGCAGAATAGAGACTGTTCTCTGTCCACAGAGACCATGATACACACTGACACAGAGCAGAATAGAGACTGTTCACCGTCCACAGAGACCATGATACACACTGACACAGAGCAGAATAGGGACTGTTCCCCCTACATAAGGTCACTTGGCAGATATGGATTGACACCTGTCCTCAAAACCCCTGATACACACTGACACAGAGCAGAATAGAGACTGTTCCCTGACCACAGAGACCATGATACACACTGACACAGAGCATAATAGAGACTGTTCACCGTCCACAGAGACCATGATACACACTGACACAGAGCAGAATAGGGACTGTACCCCCTACATAGGGTCACTTGGCAGATATGGATTGACACCTGTCCTCAAAACCCCTGATACACACTGACACAGAGCAGAATAGAGACTGTTCCCTGTCCACAGAGACCATGATACACACTGACACAGAGCAGAATAGGGACTGTTCCCCCTACATAGGGTCACTTGGCAAATATGGATTGACACCTGTCCTCAAAACCCCTGATACACACTGACACAGAGCAGAATAGAGACTGTTCCCTGTCCACAGAGACCATGATACACACTGACACAGAGCAGAATAGGGACTGTTCCCCCTACATAGGGTCACTTGGCAGATATGGATTGACACCTGTCCTCAAAACCCCTGATACACACTGACACAGAGCAGAATAGAGACTGTTCCCTGTCCACAGAGACCATGATACACACTGACACAGAGCAGAATAGGGGCTGTTCCCCCTACATAGGGTCACTTGGCAGATATGGATTGACACCTGTCCTCAAAACCCCTGATACACACTGACACAGAGCAGAATAGGGACTGTTCCCCCTACATAGGGTCACTTGGCAGATATGGATTGACACCTGTCCTCAAAACCCCTGATACACACTGACACAGAGCAGAATAGAGACTGTTCCCTGTCCACAGAGACCATGATACACACTGACACAGAGCAGAATAGAGACTGTTCACCATCCACAGAGACCATGATACACACTGACACAGAGCAGAATAGGGACTGTTCCCCCTACATAGGGTCACTTGGCAGATATGGATTGACACCTGTCCTCAAAACCCCTGATACACACTGACACAGAGCAGAATAGAGACTGTTCCCTGTCCACAGAGACCATGATACACACTGACACAGAGTGTCCGCGTGAAATAGGGCCGTGAGTAATGACGTCACGGGTAGCCTGCCCATAGTATCGCATAGGGTGGAAGAGCTGATAGGACATCTGAAACGTATTGGGATGGAGATGCTTAATTGTTCTCCAAAATGCTTGACACCACCCCATAGTTAATCTCTGCAAACTTTAATACCATCAGAGGAGGAAGAATGTGGCAGCCCACTGGGATTATTCGAAAAATTTCAAATTGATGATTTTCCAGACCCTGGGGTTGACATTAGTCCAGATTTACATCTTGTGACCCATGAGGATGTTCCAGGCACTACTTGTGAAATAAAGACAGATAATAAAGTGAATGATCCTTCTCCTTGGGACTTGCACCCTGTCGTTGAAGGTGGAGTAGGCAATGGCAAGAGCATGCTGTGGGTAGTCAGTGCAAACACTCTCTTCCCGGTGAATAATGAGGAGACTAACTATGATGACGTTATTTGCGTTGAAAGTAATGATGCCAGAGATGTTTTGAAACCATATGGAAGGAACGAATTGGTTAAGAGAAAGGCAAGAGACCACCTGCATATAGACAAGAATACGCATAAGAGAAAGAAGAGAACAGGTGAAAAAGAGAAGCTGCAGACTGCCTATCTGCAAATAGTTGAGTTATGTCCTGAAGATGTCCGTGTTACCACAGTGCAGACTCTGTTTGATACACTACTGAGGAGAGTCAGAGAAACCCCAGATCTTCACGTATTGGATGAGTCGGTGCGTGGAGTTGCAGAGAACGTAGAACAAGAAATATTTAAACTTTTCCTGTGTACTGACAGCAGATATAAGAATAAATACCGGATCCTCCTTTTCAATTTGGAGGACCCTAAAAATTAGATCCTGTTCCGTCGTGTGGTCCTTGGTGAAATCACCCCACAGAGTTTGGTTCTAATGAGTGCAACGTAAATTGGCAATGTGCACTGGAACAGTTCTGCAGAGCACACGCTGAAGGAAGGACTGACAGAGCCGCTTGAAGACAAGTAACTGCTATTCAATCTATAACAGTGAAAAACAAATTTTGGTTTTAAAAGCACGCTATAGAGACACCAAATATGATTGGCAACTGTCAAAGCACGCTGGAACAGGTCTACAGAGCACACGCTGAAGTAGGCCTGACACCCAGACGCTTGCAGACAACTAACTGATCTTCTATTACAGTGAAAAAAAATGATTTCTTTAAAATGTAAAGCTTAACTAATTGTTAAAACAGATATGAGTGGTGGCACTGGGCAAGTAGGCACAGTATCCAATGTGAACCTCACACAGAAGCTGGCAGGAAGGCAACTGCTCTTCTATTACAGTGGATCAAAATTTTGGTTGTAAAAGCACGCTATAGAGACACAAGATATGAGTGGCAACTGTCAAAGCACGCTGGCACAGGTCTGCAGAGCACACGCTGAAGTAGGCCTGACACCCAGACGCTTGCAGACAACTAACTGCTCTTCTATTACAGTGAAAAAAAAAATATTT
Source organism: Pelobates fuscus (assembly GCF_036172605.1). Classification (NCBI taxonomy): domain Eukaryota; kingdom Metazoa; phylum Chordata; class Amphibia; order Anura; family Pelobatidae; genus Pelobates; species Pelobates fuscus. The sequence continues at coordinate 332,801,507 of NC_086319.1, forward strand.
ATTTTAAATGTAAAGCTTAACCAATTGTTAAAACAGATATGAGTGGTGGCACTGGGCAAGTAGGCACAGTATCCAATGTGAACCTCACACAGAAGCTGGCAGGCAGGCAACTGCTCTTCTATTACAGTGGAAACTAAATTTTGGTTGTAAAAGCACGCTATAGAGACACCAGATATGAGTGGCAACTGTCAAAGTACGCTGGCAGGGTTGTGCAGGGCACACGCTGAAGGAAGGCCTGACAGAGCCGCTTGAAGGACACTGACTGTCTGCTATTAGCTTACACTGGAAACCTTTTTTCTTTGTAAAAGCACGCTAAAGAGACACCAGATATGATTGGCAACTGTCAAAGCACGCTGGCACAGGTCTGCAGAGCACATGCTGAAGTAGGCCTGACACCCAGACGCTTGCAGACAACTAACATCTTCTATTACAGTGAAAAAAAAATATTTATTTTAAATGTAAAGCTTAACCAATTGTTAAAACAGATATGAGTGGTGGCACTGGGCAAGTAGGCACAGTATCCAATGTGAACCTCACACAGAAGCTGGCAGGCAGGCAACTGCTCTTCTATTACAGTGAAAAAAAATATTTATTTTAAATGTAAAGCTTAACCAATTGTTAAAACAGATATGAGTGGTGGCACTGGGCAAGTAGGCACAGTATCCAATGTGAACCTCACACAGAAGCTGGCAGGCAGGCAACTGCTCTTCTATTACAGTGGAAACAAAATTTTGGTTGTAAAAGCACGCTATAGAGACACAAGATATGAGTGGCAACTGTCAAAGCACGCTGGCACAGGTCTGCAGAGCACACGCTGAAGTAGGCCTGAAACACAGACGCTTGCAGACAACTAACTGCTCTTCTATTACAGTGAAAAAAAAAATATTTATTTTAAATGTAAAGCTTAACCTATTGTTAAAACAGATATGAGTGGTGGCACTGGGCAAATAGGCACAGTATCCAATGTGAACCTCACACAGAAGCTGGCAGGCAGGCAACTGCTCTTCTATTACAGTGAAAAAAAAATATTTATTTTAAATGTAAAGCTTAACCTATTGTTAAAACAGATATGAGTGGTGGCACTGGGCAAGTAGGCACAGTATCCAATGTGAACCTCACACAGAAGCTGGCAGGCAGGCAACTGCTCTTCTATTACAGTGGAAAAAAATTTTGGTTGTAAAAGCACGCTATAGAGACACCAGATATGAGTGGCAACTGTCAAAGTACGCTGGCAGGGTTGTGCAGGGCACACGCTGAAGGAAGGCCTGACAGAGCCGCTTGAAGGACACTGACTGTCTGCTATTAGCTTACACTGGAAACCTTTTTTCTTTGTAAAAGCACGCTAAAGAGACACCAGATATGATTGGCAACTGTCAAAGCACGCTGGCACAGGTCTGCAGAGCACACGCTGAAGTAGGCCTGACACCCAGACGCTTGCAGACAACTAACTGATCTTCTATTACAGTGAAAAAAAATGATTTCTTTAAAATCTAAAGCTTAAGCTATTGTTAAAACAGATATGAGTGGTGGCACTGGGCAAGTGGGCACAGTATCCAATGTGAACCTCACACAGAAGCTGGCAGGCAGGCAACTGCTCTTCTATTACAGTGAAAAATTTTTATTTATTTTAAATGTAAAGCTTAACCAATTGTTAAAACAGATATGAGTGGTGGCACTGGGCAAGTAGGCACAGTATCCAATGTGAACCTCACACAGAAGCTGGCAGGCAGGCACCTGCTCTTCTATTACAGTGGAAACAAAATTTTGGTTGTAAAAGCACGCTATAGAGACACAAGATATGAGTGGCAACTGTCAAAGCACGCTGGCACAGGTCTGCAGAGCACACGCTGAAGTAGGCCTGACACCCAGACGCTTGCAGACAACTAACTGCTCTTCTATTACAGTGAAAAAAAAATATTTATTTTAAATGTAAAGCTTAACCAATTGTTAAAACAGATATGAGTGGTGGCACTGGGCAAGTAGGCACAGTATCCAATGTGAACCTCACACAGAAGCTGGCAGGCAGGCAACTGCTCTTCTATTACAGTGAAAACAAATATTTATTTTAAATGTAAAGCTTAACCAATTGTTAAAACAGATATGAGTGGTGGCACTGGGCAAGTAGGCACAGTATCCAATGTGAACCTCACACAGAAGCTGGCAGGCAGGCAACTGCTCTTCTATTACAGTGGAAACTAAATTTTGGTTGTAAAAGCACGCTATAGAGACACCAGATATGAGTGGCAACTGTCAAAGTACGCTGGCAGGGTTGTGCAGGGCACACGCTGAAGGAAGGCCTGACAGAGCCGCTTGAAGGACACTGACTGTCTGCTATTAGCTTACACTGGAAACCTTTTTTCTTTGTAAAAGCACGCTAAAGAGACACCAGATATGATTGGCAACTGTCAAAGCACGCTGGCACAGGTCTGCAGAGCACACGCTGAAGTAGGCCTGACACCCAGATGCTTGCAGACAACTAACTGATCTTCTATTACAGTGAAAAAAAAAATGATTTCTTTAAAATCTAAAGCTTAAGCTATTGTTAAAACAGATATGAGTGGTGGCACTGACTGTGCAAATGGGCAAGGCATCCAACCTGACACAGAAGCTGGCAGGCAGGCAACTGCTCTTCTATTACAGTGAAAAAAAAATATTTATTTTAAATCTAAAGCTTAACCAATTGTTAAAACAGATATGAGTGGTGGCACTGGGCTAGTGGGCACAGTATCCAATGTGAACCTCACACAGAAGCTGGCAGGCAGGCAACTGCTCTTCTATTACAGTGAAAAAAAATATTTATTTAAAATCTAAAGCTTAACCAATTGTTAAAACAGATATAAGTGGTGGCACTGACTGTGCAAATGGGCAAGGCATCCAACCTGACACAGAAGCTGGCAGGCAGGCAACTGCTCTTCTATTACAGTGAAAATTTTTTTTTTATTTTAAATCTAAAGCTTAACCAATTGTTAAAACAGATATGAGTGGTGGCACTGGGCAAGTGGGCACAGTATCCAATGTGAACCTCACACAGAAGCTGGCAGGCAGGCAACTGCTCTTCTATTACAGTGAAAAAAAAATATTTATTTTAAATGTAAAGTTTAACCTATTGTTAAAACAGATATGAGTGGTGGCACTGGGCAAGTAGGCACAGTATCCAATGTGAACCTCACACAGAAGCTGGCAGGCAGGCACCTGCAATTACATTACACAGGAAAAAAAAAAAAAAAGCAGCCTGATGTTATAGCCCTAAAAAGGGCTTTTTGGGGTGCTGTCCTTACAGCAGAGATCAGATGAGTCCTTCAGGATTGTAGTGGACACTGAATACCCTAGCCTAGCTATCAATTTCCCTATCTAATCAGCAGCAGCTAAACTTTCCCTCCTCTCACTAAGCATGCATCTTCCGAATGAATCGAAAATGGATGCTGGGAGGGAGGTTGGAGGGTGTGGAAGGGAGGGAGTGCTGCTTATTGGCTGGAATGTGTCTGCTGACCGAGAGGCACAGGGTCAAAGTTTGCCCAATGATGACGAATAGGGGGCGGATCGAACTGCGCATGTGTCCGCCCGCCGTGGCGAACGCGAACACGCTAATTTCGCCGGGAACTGTTCGCCGGCGGACAGTTCGGTACATCACTAAATCTCAATATAGTTTAAATTCTTTTCTGAAACCCTCTTTATAGAACTGCAGACTTCACAAACTGGATAACCTTTGTTCTGGTAAAGTGCTGAGTGGGTTGATAGTTAGTTCATCAGTAAAAACACCCCACCTGGTTTCTTCTTTACAAAATACTTCCTCAGGGAAGAAAACATCTTAACAATATGCCACTGAGCAATCTCAATCACAGTAATACATTTTTACATACATTTGAAATCTGATCAGTTCCCTACTAATACCCACAGCAGGGCATTTGTATATTTTTAGTTAAATATTTTTTAAAAATTTTTTTTTTAATTCTTTATTTTTGTGGGTATATGAGAGTTCAACATACAGTACATTATGTGCAAAATAAGAACAGAGATACATAACATGTATGAAATACAGTTAAGCTAGTCGTCACATAACAGTCATATTTGCACAGAAACTTTGCCACCCGTTTTTTTTTAATAAGTAAAGCCCTGCATTGTTCCCTCATGCAAGCAACCTTTAGGACGCGCGGCTTCTCTGAGGGGCTAGTAGATAGCTTTATGTGCCCTGCTTAGGAATGTTGGGGCTATAAGCTCAGCTTGGCACTAGTACAATTAAGTGAGGGAGTGTGTGTAGTATGGCCATTGGCCATTAATTGGAGTGGTGCAGGCCCTCACATGTCTCCCATTAGTAAGCCTGTAAGTAGCGTTTTGGGGAGCTGCATTCGCTTTGTGTTAGGGGGGGGGACAAGACTGCTTGATCAGAATCAGTGGGTGTCTGCCTAAGGAGCCAGAATATTAAATATGTCTGGTGCCCTGAAGCCTTCATGAACTTAACGAAAAAAAAAAACATAAAAAAACATTAAACTTTGAATGCCTTAGTAAACGTAGGAAAGTAAAAGACGGAGAGTAAAGAAACCAGGAGTCAAGAGGCAGCTGTTTGTAAGGTGAGTAGATAGACTTTGTGAGTGTAGCATATGAAAAGCGTCCAAGAGATAGTCCTGTAGTCGGGGACCCATTGGACATTTCACGAGTGCCCTAGCCTGTGTGGTCGCTTGCCTCATGTTAGAGGGTCCAGCATCCCCTGTACAGTTCCTCTGGGCACAAATAGAGTTATTGCGTCGACGTTCCATGTTGGGTTGGCCCCTGTTGCTGCTACAGGCAGTGATAGTCCCAGCGACTGGAGAAACTTAGGCGCCTCAGAGGCGTGTGTCAGGTGGGCCGTCTTACCAGCATGTTCTACGGTCAATCGATGGGGGCCCCATTTATAGGGGATAGAGTTCTCGCTTAATATCGAGGTGATGTGGCGGAGAGATCTGCGCCAAGTGAGAGTGTGCCTTGAAAGGTCCCTGTAGAGGGTCAGACTTGCTCCTTCAAACATGATGGTAGGAGAGCCTCTTGCGGCTCCCATGAGGGCCCCCCGGTCAGAGTCCCGTACAAATTTAAGCAGCACATCTCTTGGTGCTTCCTGGGGCGCTTTGAGTGCCTTGGGGAGGCGAAAGCAGGTGTCAATTCCTACCTGCTTCGCTTGTTTGGGAGTTAGTAAGGTTGCCACCAGCCTCCTGCAGTAGTGTGGTAATTCCAGGTTACCTGCCGACTCAGGCACTCCCCGAATTTGCAGGTTTCGGGCTCTAGTTTTGTCCTCCATTCCCGCTAATTGAGTGGTTAGTGCTGTGTATTGCTTTTGTAACAGTTCCAGGGCTGCATTTGTGCTACTTTTGTGCCCCCAAGGGACTCCTCTACGGAGATCACCCGGCTGGAAAGCGTGGAGAGTTCCCCTCGGATAAGTGCCATGTCGGCGTCAAACATTGCCTTGATATCCAGTGTCAGTGCCTTAATGTCGGCTTTCGTAGCAGGTGCCGCGTCGCCTAGTGCTTTAGGCTGCTGGGGGGCAACGTGTACCTTGCTGGCGGCGTGTGAGGAATCTAGTTCACTGTCGTCGTCCGATGACTGTGAGTAGTAGGCCTCTATCGGCACCATCTTGCCGGGCACTTGCTGCTGTGTTGGGCGCATAAAAGTGCCTATATCCCTGGATTCCGAGCCAGGATCTGCTCTGCTCTTCTTTGATTTCTTCCCCATCATGTAGGGCATCTAGGTGGTCTGTTTGTCGGGTCTCAAGGGTGATTTTTGTCGCTGGAAAAGTCCGTTTTGGGTTCTCACGTTCGGAGCTGTGGTGAGATGCGACTTTCCCGTTCAGGCGCTGGCTCCGCCCCCTTAGTTTAATATTTTAAATGTTAAATACATGGTCTTCACCTTATATTCTAATATACAAGAATTGGTTTGAAGTCCTATGGAAAGGGCGCAGTATAATCTCTAAAACTTTGTAACCTTCCCCAATATTACTGTAAAAGATAGATAAATAAATTGTGAAGATGTGTACATTTACATAATGGTACTATTTCAAAGAGCAATGTATACACATAGTTGCTGTTATGTGCTAATATTTATCATATGTGTCAAATAACTGGTAATTATTTTGTATTAACAAAAAAACGTCATAATGAAGGTGTTGATTAAAAATAAAATAAAAAACATAGTTCTACAGTTGCAGTCTACTAAATATTTTCAGTCCAATAATATGCGGTGCTGTAAGGCATCCTTTTAAACTGACATGATGATAAGAGGAATGTATTCTATGGGAGCACACTTCCTAGATCTCAATTCAATAGCCCAATTTTGGGATGACGTAGAACAAAAGGTGAATGTATATCTGTAGAAATCCAAGCTGTTTGATTAAGCATTCCAGAGAACCCATGTAACATTCCAGCAAATACATGATATCCCTCTGACTTATACTGGAGAAAAAATACACATATGTGATTGAACATTATATGAAATGTAATGTGGTAAGTTTTTCAGTTTGTCTAACTTGTTCATCTACTGTTTCTTATGGCCAGCATGACTGTCTTTTTGTAAATCAACAGACAAGTTCTGAATAGATGTATTACCATACTTCCAAAAATTATTATTCATATTTTAAATTATCATTTGAACAAGACAGAACATAATGCATACTTCCCTAATTTATCTAGCAAAAGTAATTTAATTTAATGTTTTTATTTTCTTGCTCGAGAAAGATAACTATTATGATGAATTTCAAACTGGTGACACCTATTATAGATTAATAGTAATCTGTTCCATGATGCAGAACAAAGGTAAACAAAGACTAACAGAGCTACAGCTCAACTTTGACAGAATGGAGTGGAACAAACCCCACTCATGTTCACATGGAGGAAATTTAAAGTACTTATCATCAAGATATGTGACTCTATGACACAGTTGAGGGTAGTTAAACAGTAATCAACCAGGAAGCAATGAGGAAGCAGAGACTACCTGTTACTGGAACTTCAAGTGGTAGGGGTTAATATGATGACCAAGGTAGGTTGAAATAGCAAAGTCAAGGAAACAAATCGAGGTCAAGGATTCAAGATGTACAGTGAGGGAAAATAATATTTGATCCACTGCTGATTTTGAATGTTTGCCCACTGACAAAGAAATGATCAGTCTATAATTTTAATGGTAGGGGTATTTTAACAGTGAGAGACAGAATAACAAAAAATAAAAATCCAGAATAACACATGTCAAAAAAGTTATTAATTGATTTGCATGTCAATGAGTGAAATAAGTATTTGACCCCTTCAACTTAGTACTTGGTGGTAAAGCCCTTGTTGGCAATCACAGAGGTGAGACATTTCCTTTAGTTGGCCACCAGGTTTGCAAACATCTCAAGAGGGATTTTATCCCACTCCTCTTTGCAGATCCTCTGCAAGTCATTAAGGTTTCGAGGCTGATGTTAGGCAACTTGAACCTTCAGCTCCCTCCACAGATTTTATATGGGATTAAAGTCTGGAGACTGGCTAGGCCATTCCAGGACCTTAATGTGCTTCTTCTTGAGCCACTCCTTTGTTGCCTTGGCTGTGTTTTTTGGGTAATTGTCATGCTGGTATACCCATTCATGACCCATTTTCAATGCCCTGGCTGAGGGAAGGAGGTTCCAGTCCATCGTGCCTTTGATGAGGTGCAGTTGTCCTGGTGGCCATGGTGGAGAGTTTGAAATCTGATTGATTGCTTCTGTGGACAGGTGTCTTTTTATTCAGGTAACAAGCTGAAATTAGGAGCACTCCCTTTAAGAGAGTGCTCCTCATCTCAGCTCATTACCTGTATAAAAGACACCTGGGAGACAGAAATCTTGCTGATTGATAGAGGAAAAAATACTTATTTCACTCATTGACATGCAAATCAATTTATACTTTTTTTGACATGTGTTTTTCGGGATTTTTGTTTTGTTGCTATTCTGTCTATCACTGTTAAAATACACCTACCATTAAAATGATAGACCTATAATTTCTTTGTCAGTGGACAAACATTCAAAATCAGCAGGGGATCAAATACTTTTTGCCTCACGGTACACAAATTAATAAGACAAGGTCAGGGATACCAGTTAACAAAATGGTCAGACAAAGCCAGATGAGGAACAGAAAAAAATGGAATCTATATATAAAACACTCACAGGTAATGAAAACCACTACAGGGCACCTACTACGAGTAAGAAGGGAATATATACAGGGTGAACTAGATACTATTGGATATCATCACCTCGGTGCCAAATCACACAATAGAGGTGTAACTGGGGAGGGCACAGCAGGAAGTGTTTTTTAATTATGACCTAATAAAGTTTTATTGTAATAGTGTAATGTTTTGCAGTCTCCTGTAAATCCACAATACATGGGGTTGCCATAGTTACCTGGCAATCCCTATGACCTCTGTGATGCATGGAGCACATCCAACAGCCTGATCCAGATCTCCTGATCTGAAGAGGATCCCCAGATTTCAAGTTATGGCACTTATGTCTTTGAGTGGTTATTGTTCCACTCTACACTGTCACAGATGAGCAGTCAAAGCTCTATTAAATGTGAGTGCATGATCGCCTTCTATATATGCCACAGAAGTAGCGACTGCATACTATTTAATTAATTTATATCCTGTATTCTCCCAAGTGCAACAATACATTTAGGGTGACTAATCTCTTGAAAATGTTTTTTTTCCTATAAAGCAGTTAATGTGTGAAAGACTGAACTTGATGGAATTGACCCTTTGCTCAGAAATAGGGTCTGCACACTATCCAATTCACAAATACCCTGTATTATTGGCATTTGACAACTTTCTCATGCATTGGCTTCTATTTTGTTTTATTTCCTTCTCCAAGTTCCCCCAAGTGAAAGACAGAACAGGTTTAGTATCATCATAGTATTCCCCTGCTGTTGATATCTGGGCCTATAATTTTTTGGCTCTACCCCATGTGAGTCTATCCAGTATTCACCAAACACATCCACTGATTTTAAAATATAATACTGTACACTATATATGATTTTTTGTCCTAGTTACCTTTTTATATACTTTCCCTTTTGTATAATGGTAAGTGTGTACATTTCTAGCATCCCACTGGGTTTACTTGCAGTGTTTCTTTAGCCATTCAGTCTACTCTGTTTATTACATCCTGATTTAACCCCTTAAGGACACATGACGTGTCTGACATGTCATGATTCCCTTTTATTCCCGAAGTTTGGTCCTTAAGGGGTTAAGGGAGCACTGCACAGCTCCTAAAAGTGTGAATGTATTACTACTGAGTATTTTGTACATCTGAACTCTGGTGCGACTCCCAACATTTTCCTAGTCTTATAAGGTGAATCTCTTGTTCGCAACTAGGTGAAGAGAGGGCAACTTTGGATAGGAAAATTTTAATATAAACATGGACCAAATATTTAATATTAATCTATGTTTATTACAATACATTTGACTCAGCAATGGTGTTTCCAAGTGTCAAGTATGTCTCAACATCAATGCTAATTCTTCTGATAAAAGAATATATAAGGATGTTTAACATTTCAATGATATATTTAGCACCAATACACTCTGCAGGGCTGTACAATAGGTAAACAAGACAAACATTTATTAATGCTTACAAAACATGTTTGACATACTGGAACGGTAGGATAAGAGGGCACCTGCCAAACCAAGTTTGCAATGTAAAAGAGTATTCCTTCACATCTTCTTTACATCATCTCATGTATGGCACTCTACTTAAAATCGGTGCTTTCTAATATCAATGCTTAGTTATCTTAAGTCTTCCAATTTTTTGCTTTTACATCTATATCTGACATAATTATATACTGTCCCATTAGGTTTCTAAAATTATTGATCTTATCTATGCTCAGTGGACCTGCTGTTCTAGTACAATTTGTGTCCCTGCCACAGATTTCCTTATTCTAAACCATGCTTTTTATCGGGCGCATTAGTGGCTTTGTCAAAGCACCTCTATTTATGACCTAACAAAGGCACAGTTGGACCCAATGTGTTGAGTCACAGGTCACTTCTCATCATGTGTATGCTTCATGGACGGTAGCCTAATTTTGTACTGGTACCAATACACATAGAATTTACATAAGTCTTTAACATTTGAAACAAAAATCCATCCGTTTCTAACTGCTTAATAATGTGAGAGACGACTGCAAGACTGCATTTTTATACTTACAGACAGACATACAGACACACATACACACACACACACACGCATGCAAGTGCACAGAATTAAACTGGCTTATTTTAAGGCTCTATAATATAGGTAAAGCTGGCAATAAATCAGGCCAGATGTTGTTAAGGAGTTTTGGGCAGAATGTTTGAGAGAATGATGGCAGCAAATGTTTTATGAGCAAACAGTATATTTTCCCAAATGTACATTCCTAACCATATTTAACAAGTTCAATTTCATTTTAGATAATTATATTTCTAGACTTGTGGTTTAATTTTTCATTTGTATTCTGAGTAAAGAAAAGATTTGAAATACATTTGAATGCTAAATGTAAGTCAATGTTAATGGATTCCCACAAATGTTCCAATCTGAATACATAGCTTCTCCGTGAATATGTGGAAATGAAACTGCGTTCTTTTTTTGCTTGATCATTCTAAAATAATGTAAAATGTCACCTTGAATAAAGTCACGGAGTAACAACTTAACTCTTTGCAAAATGGTGTGCAGTGCACAGTTAAAAATCAGTCTCTTAGTTCTCTTAGCACAGATATGCATGCCATCGTTTTTAAAAATGTAGTGTAACAATAAAACACGTCAGGTAAAATTAATTATATGAATTTTTCAGCGATACAGAAATGAGGGTTGTTTAGTGTGTAAGCTAAAAATTGTACCCAGCAATATATAACCTATTTCCATTGTTTAAAGAGACATTGTAGGCACTATAGGTATTTCAACTTATTGAATTGGTTTTTAGTGCCTGGAGTCCTCTGGCATTGTATCTCCATTCAGTGTTAAACCATTTCCGAGCCTCCCACAGCCTGGTCTCCACTTGACGTATGGCTAAGGCAGAGATTATATTTTTCCTTCTAGCCATTTGAATCCATGCCAGCAATGGCACTGTGATAGGCTGAAAGTGGTCAACTCGATCTAAACTGCCCATTCCTGCTTAGGATAATAGTTCCTCATTGGGTCCAATAAGCTTAGAGAGGATAGGCTCCTGAGGATTCTTATTTAGCATACATACATTGCAAATGGTTTAATACAGTTACAGTTATTACAGTGTCCCTAAAGCATTAATGATAAGGCTTTAGTGTATATAAAAACATGAACAAATAAAATATATTTAAAAAATAATTACTTCCAGATCTGCATATTAGCCTATTATGATTTGCTTTGTATCATAGTGTCCTTTACTTTTAATGACTCCTTCTTTAAATTAAAGTAGTCAGGGAAGTCCTTGCTTTTTCCATCTCAAATTTGGTAGGCTTGTCTGACACTTGAATCCAATGCATTTTAAGCATTGCAGAGATTAATGACCCCACACATTTTGAAAGAGGAACCAACCTGAGGCTGTCTGGTACTGGGAATTCCAGGAGCTCTTTTATGCAATTTTAACAAATAGCTTCTTGAAAGCATTACTGTGGTTAAAAAACAAAACATTTAACACAGCAGCCAAAAGAGCTACATTGTTCAAAGAGGCAATGTTTGAAAGGAACACTGTTGAAATAAAAAGTTGTGTGTAGCACAGTGTGTGTATTTTAGATAAAGTGTGTGTGACTTTGTTTTGTGGGAGAGGGGTTGTGATTTGTGGGGAGTGGGAGGATCAGTTATATATATATTTTTTATCACTGTTTTATTTATTTTTATTTTGCTTTATTTTATGATTTTGTTTCTCCCCTTCTTAATTCTTGCCAGGGATGGAGTACAGGACATTCCCTGGTGGTCAGTGACTCCTGTTTGCACTCTTGTAAACCCTGACAGAGTGCAGCGTCGGTGTATTAGCATGGTAACCCACAGCAAATGCTCTAAAAGCTGGGTTTGCAACAGAAAGAGAGATAGGACCTAGCAAAGGAGCAAACATAAAGATTTGTGGGTTACCTCTCCCTTGCCATACAAATGTACAATGACCTGGGATGGGATATCTTACAGGTGTGAGGCCTGTATGCCCCATGGTGGTCCTGCCTGTTTGTACTAATTGGTACACTATAGTGGTTGTTAAAACCTAACAAATTATTGAAGGATTACTTAAACAACTCAAAAACTGATTTTAGTCAGAGTAACCCTTCCTATACTGACCTCCCCCTCCACCCCAAAAAATAATTAAACAAGAAAGAATATAGTTAAAATGTAACTCCATTCCAATGCTTATACCAAGTTCTCCCTCCTTAGATATTTATTGACAAACATCACTAGTCTATCATTCTCTCTCATTTGTATTTACTTATATTGAATATTAACACACAGAATATTACATTTGCAATTTGTATAAACCTGCCTGTAGTAAACTGAAAACCAAAATGACACCACAAATTAAATGTATCAGAATGATCAATAACTAACATTTTATTTAAATGCTCACCTCTTGCAGGATTAGCCAGCCATTTTTGGATTGACCAATTTTGATGACACTCATCTAAGGAGAAATTACTTTTGAAATTATAGAAAAACAGTAAATATGTTAGCTCTTATAGCCGGTACTTTTGGACTGCTGTGTATAATGGTTTATTTATATAGAACAGCGCAATGGGTGTATAAACAAAGATAGCTGCAAGTTATATAAACATCAGAAAATCATAAAATTAACTTTTTTTGAATCAAGCTGTATGTGACAAATTACATGACCTAGTTTCGTTCCGCTCCATCAGTCTGTAGAATTTTTCTATTCATGAAATGACAGGTGCCATATTCATATTGGCAAACTACCATTAGGTTTCATTTTGCATGCAACATAGGATACAGTAATTTTATCTTAACAACTCTAATTTTCACAAAATTATCCTTTCCTGCCTCAGTTACAGATTCAGATGGAAAAATGTACTGTTGCTATTCTTTGTCATTTTATCTTTAACACAAAATGTAATTTGTGAAAATCAGATAACAATTTAATGATGACTCTAGAGAATACTAATGTTCTAAAAGTGAACATCTGGGTATAAATGTTGTAATGCTTGAAAACATGCTGAAACATGGATTTGCTTGTGACATCTAAGCAAATTTACAAGGACACTATTGGCACCCAGACCATTCCATCTCTTTGAAGTGATCTTGAAGTGCACTGTCCCTGTCAGTTTAACCCTGCATTGCTAATTATTGCAGTTATTGACAAACTGCAAAATTTACCTTGCAGGATTTTCTCTACCTCTAGGGCTGTCTAGTGGCTGGTCGCGTAACTGGTGCTTTACACTATGCATGAGGACATCCAGCATTAGCTAAGAGCCCATAGAAAAGCCTTGATTCAATGCTATACTATGAGTTGTCCTAATGCAATTGCAGCTCTCACTGTGCATGTGCATTAGGCCCCGACATCAGCTGACGGAGGAGGAGGAGCAAAAGCGGAGCCTGACCCAGCGCTTAGTGACATTGGTGCTGGATTCAGGTAAGTGACAAAAAGGGTTTTAACCCTTTGATCCCCATGGGGGGGGGGGTACAATTTTATATTCCTAGCCTATAGTTTAAGAGCTATCAATTATTGAAGTATTAGAGTTGGGACAAAAATCTATATAGTATCTTTCAAAATTGCACTTTAAAAAATATTTAGGTGAAAAAACAGACAGAATTTTAACTTGTCCTTTACTCCATGTCCCCACTTTAAAACTGTCACCTCATTTCATCAAGCCCTCTAATGTCGTTGATTGAGTTGATTATATATTTTTACCCTGGTAGACTTGGAGATAAGTCCAAATCTATGGCAATTTGTGAATTGTCTGAAAATCCGAATTTTGAGCCATATGACCATATGTATCATGACCTAAACAAAACGGATAATACACTAGCCTTTCCATTAGTTTTGTGTTTCAGAGTGTTCCCACTGGGTTCTAGTGCATTTTACAAAATATCAAACACTGGCCAAAATTTGCGTTCAAATTAGCTTTTTGCATTTTCAAATATTAACACTAACTTTGGCCAGTGTTTGTGACCAAGTGGCTACTAAAAAAGACTGGACATACTCCATTTGCAATACCTTGGGTTGTCTACTTTTGCAAATGGTATGCCATCATGGGGGTAATTCTTATTCCTGGGATACCTGGGCGAATTTCAATGTGAAAAAACTGAAATATGTAACACGTTATATTTGACCCTGTAACTTCCCAAAACACCATAAAATCTGTACATAGGGGGTATGTTTTTACACATGAGACATCGCTGAATACAAATATGTGTATTTTATTGCAGTAAAAGCAAACAGTATTTTGACATTCACAGTTAAAATGTCACGTAGAACTAAAACAATTAAAACAATTCTTATTTTCGCCCATTTTTTTATATTTTTTTCACATTAAATTATGTTTCATAGCTAAATATTTGATATGAAATGAAAGCCCTGTTTCCCCTGAATAAAATTATATATAATAAGTGTGGGTGCATTTAATATGAAAGAGGTGAATTACAGTTGGACAGACATATAGTACAAATGCCAGGTTTTGTTTACGATTTTTTTGGATCACAACTTGTACATTTGGCTGCGGTCTTAAGGGGTTAAGGCTTGATGTGTTCTCCATTATAGTATTATCTCTATTATTATGTAAAAAGAGAAGAATAGATGAACAGTCAGGACTTGGTTGTCTAATCCAATAATAAAGACATAACACAAAAATGGAAACATAACAAGCATGTTGAGCTATTACAAAAACTATAATCTAGGAGATGTGGACAAACATTCCTAATTAATGGACATCTGTTTTATACTAAAATAGGCAACATGCCAAGTCTACCATAATTGCTTTCATCAACAGATATCATCATTAATTTGGGGGAAATATTTGTATGGTATGCCGGTGATTCACATTTGGATTATCATGTCTTTATTACATTTTCCTTTGTAGTTTGGATGTACCTTAAACAAATTACTTCTTTAAATGGATAGTCCCTTAAATAAATTAAAATTAACTATAATTTGGTATAAAGTAAGTTACCGTGGCATTATAAAATATTTGTTGTAATTTTATTTGCCATATTTAAATTTCAATTTAAAGCTAATTTAATGTATTTTTACTTTGCAGTACTTTACTTCACCATATAACATGACATGTTATATCTTCTTAACCCTTTCTCTACTGACCATTTTTTAAATATTAGCATAACATACATTTAAAGCATGGGATGAATAGCTAGCAATTTTCTGTATACATTGCACTGCAGGCAAATGTAAAAGTTAAAATGATGCAATTTAAACCATTTATGTTTCACTTATTCATTCAGCTTTTAGAAAAAAATATTTGGGAAATTAAAAGCTTTAACCATTATACAGTGTGATTTATCTTGCAATATTTAACACAGTGTCTGAAATGTTAGAAAAATTGCATTGCTTTCTTTTTTTTACCCACATTCATTAGATGTACAAAAAAAGATAAATAAATAATATTAAATATCTTGCTTATAGGTCTTTGTAAGGATCCTGAATGTATTACTAGCTGTACAACTTGCTAAAAATGGACACAGAATGTAAAAAGGATGTCTGCATTTGAGCATAATGCCCACATATAGTAAATATTGCTAAATCATATATCTCTAAAATACAGTTGAAACTGCTATCATAATATTTGTCAACCTATATAATGCTAATGTAATGCTAGCAGTGGTGGGATACAGTTCATTTACTCCCCCTTGGCTGTAGGAATGATATGGCCTATTTGTAGCGTTACTTACCTTATCCGGGGGCCGGCCGCGGTCCTCTCTTCAAGCCGCGCGCGGTCCTGCGGCTGCACGAGCCGTGCGTGGCTCATCCGACTCTCCTAACAGGAAGACGGGCAGTGACCGCGAGATGCGGTCACGTGTCCCGCCTGCAACTAAGAGCGCGCCGCGAGTCTCGGGCGCGCTCTTAAAGAGACAGTGGGAGCCTAAATTGCAAAAAGGCTCCCATTGGCTCCTGTCATGCCAATCACCCCATACACTTACCTTTTGGGGGTGTGGAAGTGACAGGAGCCAATCACATTAGTTTGAAGGCTACTTATACTTACCCTTTTCCCTTAGTTCCTTGCCCTATGGTGGTTTCTGCTACAGTTCCCTTTAGTGCTTGTTGTGTTCAGTTGTGTTTCTCCGTATTTGACCTTGGCTTTGTATTCTGACTTCATTTTCGCTTTATCCTTGTCTGTTCTGTTTGCCGGCTTGCTGATTCCTGTGTACCAGACCCCGGCTAGTTCTCGTTTACGCTGTCTCTTTGTGCCCTTGACCTCGGATCGTTCCTGACTCTGTACTTCTCCTATTACGTCGAGTCCGGCCACTCTAAGGTCCGGTAGACGCATCTCTCCTCTGTGCTGTCTTCTGTTTGGCTGGATCCTGCGTGTAGGGGTATATTCTCGTTACATTACGATAGGGACATGGACCCCGCAGATTTAGCTCAACAGATGGCGTCCCATGAGGCTAGATTTGTAGAGCAGGATCACCGTATGTATCAGATAGCTCAGGCGCTCCAGACGCTCTTAGCTAGAACCATTCCAGCAACCACACCTAACCCTCCTACACCCCTGCTTCCTGAAGTATCCACTTTGCCTACTACTTCGGCCCATTTAACACCTCCTCCTAGGTATGGAGGGGATTCTAAGACATGCAGAGGGTTCATTAACCAAATAGAGTTTCATTTTGAGATGTATCCACGTTCGTTTCCCACAGAGAGGTCTAAAGTTGGGTTCTTTATGCACCAACTTACCGATAAAGCACTTGAATGGGCGAATCCTATTTGGGAAGCTAATGGACCTATGGTGCATGACTTTCACAGTTTTCTTACAGCATTTCGCAGAACTTTTGACACTATGAAAAGGTCTAAAAATGCCGCAAGAGCATTAATGAGAGTTAAACAGGGTTCTAGGTCTGTGGCTGATTACGCTATTCAGTTTCGTACTCTTGCCTCACAGGTAGATTGGACCAACAATGGGTTAACTACTGCCTTCATGGAAGGCTTATCAGACACTATATTCGATGAGGTAGCAGCTAAGGAGCTTCCTGTTGCTTTAGAGGACCTTATTGACTACCTCATTGATATAGATAATAGGATTCGTGACAGGCTCTATACCAAGAACAGAAATAGACGTTTTGTTACACCTATTCACCCCAGAGTTGATACACCGGAGAGTGTAAAAGTATCTGAAGAGGAACCTATGCAATTAGGGGTTGCCAAACTCTCTGATAATGAAAAATTACATAGGAGAAGGGAGGGACTCTGCCTATATTGTGGTAGGAGAGACCATATGGTAAAGGAATGTCCTTTGCTCCCGGAAAACTCTCGCACCTAAGACCTTATAGGGGACTGGCCTTGGGTGTGATTTCTAAGTCTCCTACATTGCCTCCGAACCGACTGCTTCTCCCTGTTTCTTTACATATGGGAGAGAGTTGTATCGTTGAAAATATATATGCTCTGGTTGACTCTGGGGCAGCTGAGAATTTAGTTTTGTAAAGAAAAACAACATTCCCATCAGGGAGAAGGA
This sequence comes from Pelobates fuscus, assembly GCF_036172605.1. Taxonomy (NCBI): domain Eukaryota; kingdom Metazoa; phylum Chordata; class Amphibia; order Anura; family Pelobatidae; genus Pelobates; species Pelobates fuscus. The sequence goes on from NC_086319.1 coordinate 332,819,078, forward strand.
GATACCCTTGGCCGTTGAGGCCATAGATGGTAGACCATGGATATCTCCAGTTGTTACTCATGAGACTGCACCGTTACACATGTACACAGGGGTTTTACACTACGAAACCATTCGCTTCCAGGTCATCACCTCTCCCTCTTCACAGTTAGTGTTGGGGTATCCATGGTTACGTACCCACAATCCCATTTTTGACTGGGAGACAGGGCAGATAAAATCATGGAGTGAAGCCTGCCATGAGTCATGTACTATTGAAGTCACGCATGTGAATTCTATTAATGTTCCTACCATTCCTCCTTTGTCTACGGTTATACCCTCTCAGTATTTATCTTTAAAGACTGTCTTTGATAAAAGAGAGGCTGACAAATTACCGCCTCACAGACCCTACGATTGTGCTATTGACTTGTTGCCTGGCACTATACCTCCAAAGGGCAGGGTTCAAGAAAACCGTGTCATGGAGGAATACATTAAAGAATCATTAGACAAGGGATTTATTAGGAGATCCTCTTCTCCGGCTGGAGCGGGGTTCTTCTTTGTATCAAAAAAAGAAGGTGATTTAAGACCTTGCATTGATTATAGAGGTCTTAATAAAATCACCATCAAAAATGCTTACCCTATACCATTAATAACAGAATTGTTTGACAGGCTCAAACATGCTACAGTATTCACCAAATTAGATCTTAGAGGAGCATACAATTTGATACGTATAAAAAAGGACCACGAATGGAAGACAGCCTTTAACACTAGGTCAGGTCATTATGAGTATACCGTTATGCCATTTGGGCTTTGCAATGCCCCAGCAGTATTCCAAGAATTTATTAATGATGTCTTAAGGGACTTTATTCACTCATTTGTTATTGTGTACTTGGATGACATTTTAATATATTCTACAGACTTATACACTCATCACAGACATGTTACGACAGTTCTGAAGACCCTTCTTGCTAATGGTCTTTATTGCAAACTAGAAAAATGTCTATTCGACCAATCCGAAGTCCAGTTTTTGGGGTATTTGATTTCCGCTAAGGGTTTTCGGATGGATCCCCAGAAGCTCGCTGCGGTCATAGAATGGCCTCTGCCGCAAGGTCTGAAAGCCATCCAGCGTTTTCTGGGTTTCTCTAATTATTATAGACGTTTTATCAAAGGTTTTTCGTCTATCGTAGCACCTATTACTCGTATGACTAAAAAGGATGGCAATACACGTGCCTGGTCTACCGAGGCACTTCAGGCTTTTGACTTTCTTAAGACTACGTTCGCCTCTGCACCTAGTTTACAGCATCCTGTCCCCTCATTGCCATATATACTTGATGTTGATGCCTCCGATATAGGGGTAGGTGCTGTCTTATCCCAAAGAGAGTCTCCTGACAAGCCATTGCATCCTTGTGGCTTCTTTTCTAAACAAATGTCCAAAGCAGAAAAGAATTATGATGTGGGTAATCGCGAACTCCTTGCTATCATTTTAGCACTCAAAGAATGGAGACATTTGTTAGAGGGCACTAAGGATCCTATCCTCATATTTACGGATCATAAGAACCTATCCTACCTTAGCAAAGCTAAAATATTGTCTTCCAGGCAGGCTAGGTGGTCACTGTTCTTGTCTCATTTTAATTATATAATCACCTATAGGCCAGGTGATCAGAACACTAAAGCGGACGCTCTGTCCAGACAGTTCGAGACTATTGACAAACAGGAGATTGATATTACTCCTGTCATTCCCCCAGACAGGATAATAGCAACTACTATATTGTCTATTTCCTCGTCCCTCTTGCAGGCCATACAAGCGAAACAAAGCATGGCACCTAGCGAGAGGCCTAATGATAAATTGTTCGTTGACGTTCCCGAGAGACGGGATATTCTGTCACTGTATCATGATACTAAGACTGCTGGACATCCTGGTATTTCCAAAACGGTGTCAGCCATTTCTCTGTATTTTTGGTGGGATACCTTACGTAAGGATGTCACTGACTATATAAGTGCTTGTACTACTTGTGCATGTATGAAATCCTCTCGTAGAGTTCCTTGTGGGCTGTTGCATCCGTTACCCATTCCCGAGAGACCTTGGTCTAATCTATCAATGGATTTTATTGTTGAATTACCCCCTTCGAATGGTAACACAGTCATCCTTATGATAGTAGATCGGTTTTCCAAAATGGCTTACTTTGTGTCTCTTCGCAAGTTGACTACTTCCAAGGAACTGGCTCTTATCTTCGCTAGAGAAGTGTTTCGATTACATGGTATTCCCTTATCTGTTGTATCCGATAGGGGTAGCCAATTTATTTCCAGGTTCTGGAAAGCCTTTTGTTCGGAGATGGGTATTTCTCTCTCATTTTCTTCCGCTTACCATCCCCAGTCTAATGGAGCTGCTGAACGTGCCAACCAGTCTCTGGAGCAGTACCTCCGTTGTTTTGTGTCTCACCATCAGGACAATTGGTCTGACCTGCTTCCTTGGGCTGAATTTGCTCGGGATAACGCCACTCATGATTCTTCCGGCAAAAGCCCTTTTTACGTTGTCTATGGCCAGCATCCCGTTGTTCTTCCGGCTGCATTCTCCTCACAGGGCATGCCAGTTCTGGATGAACATTTGGCTGGTTTGCGTAATAATTGGGAGCAGGTTCAGCGTTCTTTGGTGGACTCTGCTGCCCGCCAGAAGGCTCAGGCTGACAAGCATCGCAGAGCGGCTCCTTCCTATGTTGTGGGGAACAGGGTTTTGCTTTCCACACGGAATATTCGCCTCCGGGTGCCTTCTATGAAATTGGCTCCCCGCTTCATTGGTCCTTATCGCATTATACATAAGGTTAATCCCGTTTCTTATGCCTTGGGTCTGCCTAAAAATCTGCGTATACCTAATGTCTTTCACACCTCGTTATTGAAGCCTTACGTACGCAACCGCTATACCCGGCATACTCCCCATCCTGTCTCTGTGGAGGGTCATGAGGAGTTCGAAGTGTCTGCTGTTATTGACTCTCGTTTCCTTAGGGGTCGGCTTCAGTACTTGGTACATTGGAAGGGTTATGGGCCTGAGGAGCGCAGTTGGATTTCTGCGGATGCTGTTCATTCTCCCCGCCTTGTACGTTCTTTCCATTCGCGTTTTCCTGCCAGGCCTGGTCCTGCCCGCCCGGAGGGTGTGTCCTCAGGGGGGGGTACTGTAGCGTTACTTACCTTACCCGGGGGCCGGCCGCGGTCCTCTCTTCAAGCCGCGCACGGTCCTGCGGCTGCACGAGCCGCGCGTGGCTCATCCGACTCTCCTAACAGGAAGACGGGCAGTGACCGCGAGATGCGGTCACGTGTCCCGCCTGCAACTAAGAGCGCGCCGCGAGTCTCGGGCGCGCTCTTAAAGAGACAGTGGGAGCCTAAATTGCAAAAAGGCTCCCATTGGCTCCTGTCATGCCAATCACCCCATACACTTACCTTTTGGGGGTGTGGAAGTGACAGGAGCCAATCACATTAGTTTGAAGGCTACTTATACTTACCCTTTTCCCTTAGTTCCTTGCCCTATGGTGGTTTCTGCTACAGTTCCCTTTAGTGCTTGTTGTGTTCAGTTGTGTTTCTCCGTATTTGACCTTGGCTTTGTATTCTGACTTCATTTTCGCTTTATCCTTGTCTGTTCTGTTTGCCGGCTTGCTGATTCCTGTGTACCAGACCCCGGCTAGTTCTCGTTTACGCTGTCTCTTTGTGCCCTTGACCTCGGATCGTTCCTGACTCTGTACTTCTCCTATTACGTCGAGTCCGGCCACTCTAAGGTCCGTTAGACGTATCTCTCCTCTGTGCTGTCTTCTGTTTGGCTGGATCCTGCGTGTAGGGGTATATTCTCGTTACACTATTGTACTCCTTTTACTGTTTGAAAGCAATAGGTGAGATTACATTTTCAGCAAAGCTACTAAAATTCTTTTTTCTTAATTTTAAAATGCTAAACACTATAGTACCTACATGAACTTCCCTAAGATGCTCAAGCAAACCTGTGTGAGTTCCCCTTCTGCCACACCTTAGCACATAAAATGCACAAAGAATAGGCGGAACACACAATACTTCTCTTAAATCAGATGTAATAAAGCCTACAAGAAACAAAACAAGGGAGAAGCAATAGTGCATATATGAGCTAGAAATACCAGTAATGGCTTTGCTCGCAAACACAGAGCCAGTTTAGGCACTGGGCTTTAGTACAGGAAGCAGTATATATACAGCTGGCTCGTAATGCCCATTACCTGTTCAGCTGTAAGCATTCGTGGAATTCAACTTGCGTTCAACCAGCGTTCCATCTAGTCAATCTGAGTTCCACTTACATTCCATCTAGTTAATATGAAGGACTTGGGGTGCTAAAGTATCTTGCTGATGTGAAATTGCATAATTTATTTATTTATTTATTTATTTATAAAATATTTTACCAGGATGGATACATTGAGATTTCTCTCGTTTTCAAGTATGTCCGGGGTCCACAAAGCATTGCATTGTTACAATACAATATAAAAAAAAACACAAATTTTTACAAACAATATATATACACATATATAAATGTAACACATAACCGGTAATAAATGAATGAATAATGAAGATTTGATAAGGTCCCTGAGGTTATTCCATAATTGTGGTGCTCTGTAGGAAAATGAGGATTGAGCCACTTTTTTTGTATTGCGGTATGCTAAATCGGAGGTTATAGGAGGTGGGAACAGCTGGGGAGAGCATTCTACACAGGTAGGGTGGGAGCTTCCCAGAAAAGCTCTTATGCACAAGGCTGGAAAGATGAAGAGTGCATAATGTGTAATGACACAGTCCTTTATTATACCAAAATCTAGCCATATATGTTACACTTACCTGTAAGTAAGCAAGGTCTTATTTTTGACATAGTAATCACAAAACAATATAATAATACAACCTTATAAAAAGAAATGAGATGCAGTTCTGACCTTTAAAAATTATGTAGTGCTAAAATTAAGGTCATTATAAAAGGACATGTTGGGAGAGACAGTGCTTGACTGCTGATTAAGCAGGACACACTCTACAAGAGCTCTAGACAAAGTCTAGGGATTCAGCTAACTTTCTCGCAAATAGTTAATTACTGGATTCTCCTTATTCTTTTTAGTCCTGAGAACACTGTCTACTTGCCCTGAACAGCAGTTTCATGACACTGTTACACATGTCCCTGTTCACTGTTACACATGTATTTGCAACTGAGGCCTGCTTGCTCACTCGAGGCAGGGGACATGGCTGATTCCCCGCTACCCATCAGATCTTTTCACTGTGTCCCACATTCACGCTCTCTTGACCAGTGGGGGGTTTTATGTACCGCACCAGCACTATTATCTAGTATCTCTTCTACTCTGGGGACATAACTTAATGCAGATCTGCAAGCTGAGCTATCTAAGATGGCAGCTATTCCAGTAGAGATGCAGCGGAGGAGGGAAGAGACATTTCTGCTGGCAAATGACAAGATCTGTGCTCATTTTTGGAGGAACCAGCATTAATGCTCACCTTACATGATACTGAGTCAGCTCTCACCGGAGCTTCTGCCCTACACTTCCAAGCTTGACAAAGGTCTCTGTGCAGGCCGAAACGTTGCTCTTTGTTCCAATAAATCTGAATGTGCAATATCCTGAGTGCCTGGACCTGACTTTCCTCATATGCCCCAACACTGATGTCAGTTACACAAATGCCTCAACATTGATTGACAAGAAAATTAAAATAAAAGGACATGTTGGATTATGAGGGTAAGGATTTAAAATATTCCTGATCTTCCTTTGTTTTCATTTTTTTCAGAAACTTTAATAGCTAAAAAATATTTTTAAAAGTCATCAACTCTTCTTTTATTTGTTCAATGAACACAGGAATAAACCTTCTGTGTTCTGGTTGTGGGCTATCTTAAAATGTTTTGAAACATTGAAACTATATGTTTCTAAACCTTTTTTGATATTTCTGATATGCTCAGAGATTCTTATATGGAGGCATTTAATGGTTCATGCAATATATAAAAGACCACATGGGTATTTTAAAATGTATACTACATCTTTAGAGATTCTTGTTTTTTTTTTTTTTATTTAAAATTTTATAATATGTTCTTTCGTATTTGTTACTTGCCTTTTAATACTTTGTTTCTCTGCATGGTAGACAGAGGCTTTTCTTAATTCTGCTCTTTCAGTTGTTTCGTTGCCCCTAATTAAGTATCATTTAAAGGGACACTATAGTCACAGAACAACTACAGCTTATTGAATTTGTTCTGGTGAGTAGAATCATTACCTTCAGGCTTTTTGCTATAAACACTGTCTTTTCAGAGAAAATGCAGTGTTTACATTACAGCCTAGCGATAACATTACTGCTCACTCCTTAGATGGCTATTAGCGATTCTTCCTTGGTCATGGCTGCCTAAAATGCATCCAAACATTCAGTATCTCCACCCTCTGCATGCAGACACTGAACTTTCCTCATAGAGATTAATTGATTCAATTCATCTCTATGAGGAGATGCTGATTGGCCAGGGCTGTGTTTGAATCATGCTGGCACTGCCCTGATCTGCCTCTTAGTCAGTCTCAGCCAATCCTATATTGTGATTGGATCAGGCTACCACTTCTGATGATGTCAGCAGACTGCTTGTTTTTTTGTTTTTTTTTGAGGCAAACAGCATGCAGAGTTACAGCTTCAGGCTTGATTACAGTAAGATTTTGCTATATTTATGGAGGCATGAGGGGCCCAGGGGGGCTAGATGGTAGGTCCCCCCCTATTGGTATTTAGGGCCCCCACCCACCGCTCAGGGGTGGGGGCCGGGGGGGGAGGACATTAGGTCCCCCCTATTGGTATTTAGGGCCCCCACTCGCCGCCCAGGGGTGGTGGCCGGGGGGGGGGAGGACAATAGGTTCCCCCCTATGGGTATTTAGGGCCCCCACATGCCACTCAGGGGTGAGGGCCGGGGGGGACAATGGGTCCGCCCCCTATTGTTATTTAGGGCCCCCACCTGCCGCTCAGGGGTGGGGGCCGGGGGGAGGACATTAGGTCCCCCCTTCTATTGGTATATAGGGCCCCCAACCGCCGCTCAGGGGTGGGGGCCGGGAGGGAGGACAATAGGTCCCCCCCTATTGGTATTTAGGGCCCCACCCGCCGCTCAGGGTTGGGGGCCGGGGGGAGGACAATAGGTCCCCCCTATTGGTATTTAGGGCTCCAACCCACTGCTCAGGGGTGGGGGCCAGGGGGGAGGACAATAGGTCCCCCATTGGTATTTAGGGCCCCCACCTGCCACTCAGGGGTGGGGGCCAGGAGGGAGGACAATAGGTCCCCCCCTATTGGTATTCAGGGCCCCCACTCGCCGCTCATGGGTGGGAGCCGGTGGGGAGGACATTAGGTTCCTCCCTATTGGTATTTAGGGCCCACACCCGCCGCTCAGGGGTGGGGGCCGGGGGGAGGACAATAGGTCCCTCCCTATTTGTATTTACGGCCCCCACCCACCGCTCAGGGGTGGGGGCCGGGGGGAGGACAATAGGTCCCCACTTATTGTCCTTTTTAGGGCCCCAACCCACCACTCAGGGGTGGAGGTTGGGGGGGACAGTAGGTCCCCCCCTTATTGTCATTTTTAGGGCCCCCACCCACCGCTCAGGGGTGGGGGCCGGGGAGGGTCAGTAGGTCCCCCCTTATTGTCTTTTTTAGGGCCCCCACCCTCCGCTCAGGGGTGGGGGCCAGGGGGAGGACAATAGGTCCCCCCATTGGTATTTAAGGCCCCAACCCACCGCTCAGGGGTGGGGGCCAGGGGTGTGGACAATAGGTCCCCCCTATTGGTATTTAGGGCCCCACCCGCCGCTCAGGTTTGGGGGCCGGGGGGGTCAGTAGGTCCCCCCTTATTGTCATTTTTAGGGCCTCCACCCACTGCTCAGGGGTGGGGGCCGGGGGGGGGGACAGTAGGTCCCCCCTTATTGTTTTTTTTAGGGTCGCTCTGGGGTGGGGGCTGGGGGGGAGGACAATAGGTCCCCCCTATTGGTATTTAGGGCCCCCACTCGCCACTCAGGGGTGGGGGCCAGGGGGGAGGACAATAGGTCCCCCCTATTGGTATTTAGGGCCCCCACCCGCCGCTCAGGGGTGGGTGCCGGGGGGAAGACAATAGGTCTTCCCCCTTTTTTTACTTTAGGGCCCCCACCCGCTCAGCGAGGGTGGACACAGCCATAGGCTGCTCACTGTTTAATAGACATGCCCCTACTCACGGTATTGCGAGTAGGGGCACAATTTACTAATACTAAGTAATTTTTACTTAGTATTAGTAAATTTGGCTGAAAGACCACAAAAAAATGTATTTAGGGCTCCCACCCACTGCTCAGGGGTGGGGGCCAGGGGGGAGGACAATAGGTCCCCCATTGGTATTTAGGGCCCCCACCTGCCACTCAGGGGTGGGGGCCAGGGGGGAGGACAATAGGTCCCCCCCTATTGGTATTTAGGGCCCCCACCCGCCGCTCATGGGTGGGAGCCGGGGGGGAGGACATTAGGTTCCTCCCTATTGGTATTTAGGGCCCACACCCGCCGCTCAGGGGTGGGGGCCGGGGGAGGACAATAGGTCCCCCCCTATTTGTATTTATGGCCCCCACCCACTGCTCAGGGGTGGGGGCCTGGGGGAGGACAATAGGTCCCCCCCTTATTGTCCTTTTTAGGGCCCCAACCCACCACTCAGGGGTGGGGGTTGGGGGGGACAGTAGGTCCCCCCTTATTGTCATTTTTAGGGCCCCCACCCACCGCTCAGGGGTGGGGGCCGGGGAGGGTCAGTAGGTCCCCCCTTATTATCTTTTTTAGGGCCCCCACCCTCCGCTCAGGGGTGGGGGCCGGGGGAGGACAATAGGTCCCCCCTATTGGTATTTAGGGCCCCCACCCACCGCTCAGGGGTGGGGGCCAGGGGTGTGGACAATAGGTCCCCCCTATTGGTATTTAGGGCCCCACCCGCCGCTCAGGTTTGGGGGCCGGGGGGGTCAGTAGGTCCCCCCTTATTGTCATTTTTAGGGCCCCCACCCACCGCTCAGGGGTGTGGGCCGGGGGGGACAGTAGGTCCCCCCTTATTGTTTTCTTTAGGGTCCCCACCCGCCGCTCAGGGGTGGGGGCTGGTGGGGAGGACAATAGGTCCCCCCCTATTGGTATTTAGGGCCCCCACTCGCCACTCAGGGGTGGGGGCCAGGGGGAGGACAATAGGTCCCCCCTATTGGTATTTAGGGCCCCCACCCGCCGCTCAGGGGTGGGGGCCGGGGGGAGGACAATAGGTCTCCCCCTTTTTTTACTTTAGGGCCCCCACCCGCTCAGGGAGGGTGGACACAGCCATTGGCTGCTCACTGTTTAATAGACATGCCCCTACTCACGGTATTGCGAGTAGGGGCACAATTTACTAATACTAAGTAATTTTTACTTAGTATTAGTAAATTTGGCTGAAAGACCACACAAAAATAAATAAATAGGGGGCGGACCGAACATCGCATATGTTCGCCGTCCGAGGCGAACGCGAACACGCTATGTTCGCCAGAACTATTCGCCAGCGAACCGTTCGGGACATCACTAGTCTTCATTATTTCTTTTGATTATTAAAAGGGATCCTTTTGTGCCTTTTGAGCTTTACAGCCCATTAGACACTTATGTGTTTTAACAAAATATGTAGCATACATGTATAAAGCACTCCGCACTCTGCCTCAAAAAAATTATGTTGCAGAAAATGTATATACTGCCCAGGTGCAATCTGCATGAAATTTGTAGGCAAAAGGTAAAGGATGCACTCTATGTCTTAATTCCAGTGGTTTTGATGTATAATCACATGTGAAAAACACTAAATTCAATGTTTTCACCCTACTGGGTTCAAGAACACCTCTAAAATATAAAGTAGAGAATAGATAAGAGAAATACAAAACACACACCAATACTGACCCCATCACAAAAAGCCCAGAGACCATTGTGGAAGTGTGCCGTTGAGAAGCCCAAGACAAAGTGATGACATGATCAGAATGCGAACACGAAGTACAGTGGTTGCTGGGGGACAAATCAACAATATGCTCAATGTGGTAAATAGTGGAAGGTGTACGAACAATCACATACCAACAGTGGAGGACCAAAAATGAGGGTGAGAATAAGAAAAAGAAAGGAAAAAATGCATAAAAGCGGCAAAACAGAAGAGTTTAACTAGTCCACTAAACAGCTACATACAGGGAAAAGGGGTGAGTGACTGGTGAGTGATGGAAAAGAAAGGCAGAGTGAAATGAAAAATGGTGTGTATACTGGATGTGTGATGGGGTGCAAATGAACAACACAAGTGGAAAACAAAAAAAGGGTGAAAGAAAACCTGTCAAAAATATGTGCCTGTATGGACAAAAAGGTAAATACATATTCATAAACCACAAAAGAATACAATGATGTACTATTATGTCTAATAAAGAATACCAACGGTTGAGAAAAATAATAACAAGACAGTACCATCTAACAAACAGTCAGATGTTTACAAATACATGGAATACGAAATATACTCATTCCAGCCCTTGGGAGTCACAGTATCCAAAGTCCGAATCTACTATGTTTCTCTTTAAAGTAACACCTTGAAACTGTCCTCCTGTAAGTGACGGAATGACAGAGGATCATGATCAATAACAATTAACTTAAACATAGGTAGCCTTTGCTTAGCTTGTAAAAACATGTTAGGCTACGGCTTTGTCAGATTTTTGGTCATGGAATGTTGTCAAAATTGCAGGACGATGTCCTCTGTCCTTTGTTTTTTAACCCCTTAACTACTAATTTTGTTGTGTTTAAAAAACAAAAAACACATATTTTACATGTGCTGCATTACTGGTGTGTAAAGAGGATACTTGCTCACAACTGTAATGCTAACTCGGTGCTTAGATGTCACATCATGCCTTGTTGTGCAGATCAGTCTGGTGTTGACTTCTCGTATCCAGAACTCTTTTTACAATTCTTGTTTAGTTTTTCTTGTTTTTTTGCTTCCTTGTTCTAGTTCCTGTTGGTTATTCGGCATGCAAGAGTTCCTGTATCTGGACCAGTTTGCTGGAGATGGCTTCCTTAATTTTTGTCATGGAGGAGGTCGATCTGCTAAGTGGTATGGTGGTCACTTCAGGTGTTCTCTTGTGATGCTTGGTTCCTGGTTCCTTGTTCTAGTTCCTGTTGGTTATTCGGCATGCAAGAGTTCCTGTATCTGGACCAGTCTGCTGGAGATGGCTTCCTTATTTTTTTTTCCGTGGAGGAGGTCGATCTGCTAAGCTGTATGGTGGTCACTTCAGGTGTTCTCTTGTGATGCTTGGTTCCTGTTTCGTGGCAGTGCTCCCATTCTGGAGTGGATCTCGGTCCTGGCTGGTGGTTCCTTTGCAGGAGACCTTTTCCAAAGGAAGTAAAGTAGTTCAGAATGGCATTGTGAGCCGCAAACTACTTTCCTGCTGTGTCGGGGAATCCTTGCCTCCGGTAAGTCTTGGGGACTTAGTTGCTGGATCCTCGCTTATTTCCTGGTCTCTGCCTGAGAGCTGCTTGTCGCGCCCGGATGTCGCTCCTTAAGAGGGGAGTTATGTCACATCATGCCTTGTTCTTCGGTTCAGTCTGGTGTTGGCTTCTGGTATCCAGTACTCTTTTTACAATTCTTGTTTTTCTAGTTTTTCTTGTTTTTTTGGTTTTCAATTCTATGTCTGGTTTTCTTTATGCTGGGTTTTTCTGGGTTCATTCCTGTAATCCGTCCCTGGAATTCCCAGTGTCCAGGTTTCCTTTAATGTTGCCACACCCGTTTGTTTTCCATCATTCCTCTTGTTTCAGTGTCCCTGCAGGCAGCTGCTCAAGTCTTCTGCCCTTTCTTGCAGGTAAGTACTATGTGTGTTTTCTTTGGTTGGTTTAGCTTGCATTAGGCAAAGCATGACCTGCTAGATATGGGGTACATTGGCGTTGTTGGCAGGCTTATGCAATGTATGATCATATAATGTGACTAAATCCCCATGATTTTCATATATAGTACTTAGTTATTTCTCCTCTTGTTTTGCCTATCATGTCTTGTTTTAGTTTGTATTCCCAGTCGATGTACAGTCCTGTCCTGCCCCTGTTTAGTTAATGTTCTCTTATGTATTGTGTAAATGTTCTGGGTTTAGCTTCCTATCCTTCTCTGGTTCTGGGTTCTACTAGTTCTGTCTTGTTTTCATGTTTGGTGACTATCCTAACCTTGCCTTGTTTCTGTACTGGATACATTCTTGCTGCAGAGCCTCCCTATTCAGCTCCTGGGAGGTCTGCTTACTTCCTAGCTCCTAGCTCTTAGGATCCGCTGTAGCTGCATCAGGGTTCGGGTATGTGGCCGCACAAATGCTGGTGCTCAACACCAGGAGGCCTGTGGTTACCCTGCACCAGGCCCTGATAATCCACTTCCTCGCTGAAGACTCCCATCTCATCATCAGGCACTCAGGGGTCCCGGTTTCTGTACCGCCACCCATGACATTAGAGTACTTTTTACAAGCAGGTCCACTCGTATAGAACAGCCTACCTTCATCAGCTTGATCCCAACTCATCAATCTTTTAAGAAGTTCCTTAAAAACAATCTCTTCAGAAAAGGCTATGGCCTGTCTTTTCTCAAACCTAAAAAAGTTAAATGCTAAATTACCCCCTTTATAATATTGTAAAGCACTGTGGAATAAGTTGGCACTATATATATATATATATATATATATATATATATATATATATATATATATATATATATACATATATATATATATATATATGTATATATATATATATATATATATACACACTGAGCAAAATTATAAATGAAACTCTTTTGTTTTTGCCCCCATTTTTCATGAGCTGAACTCAAGATCTAAGATGTTTTCTATGTACACAAAAGGCCTATTTTCTCAAATATTGTTCACAAATTTGTCTAAATCTGTGTTAGTGAGCACTTCTCTTTTTCCGATATAATGCATCCACCTCATAGGTGTGGCATATCAAGATGCTGATTAGACAGCATGATTATTGAACTTTTCCCTCAACACCCATCTCCTTACTCTAAGCCATTTATATATACATCGGACGCTTTTGGGTCACTCCTATACACCAGGGTGCGTATTTGTAACTGTATGCATAGGATACCATTACCTTCAGTTACATTTTTACCACATCTCCCTGACAAAACATCTGATCCAACTAGTGGTTAGATCGACTACTTGCAATATTGTATCAGGTACAATCAAACCTGTTACAATAGGCTACAGTGTATGGTCCTATTTTAACTTAGTCACGTTTGTACTTTATTCTTTGTTTTGCACTTTGCAAATCACACACCTTTTTTCTTTATTTTTGTCTTATATATGTATACCCAATTAGGGATTCAATCAAGTTGTAACATAAAATTTCTTTTCTTTGGGTTTTACAATTTCAGGCAATTCTTTGCTTTTTTATTAAAACCTCTATCAGGTTATTAGGATTGTTTTCGGGCTTGCCTCTTTTGTGTAAGTCCTCCTCAGCCCTTCTTATTATCCTTTTCATTCGGTTATGCCCACAATAGCCTTCAACCCAATACAACTTCGGTGAGGAGTACGTTCCTCCTCTACTGACGCTGTATATTCCATAAGCCACAATATACTATATAATTTTTGTTTAAATTCATGGTTATTGAAGTAATCACTTACTCACCTTTTCATACTGTCCCTAAAGACATTCATCTTTATGCATTTTATATTAGATTTAAGCTTACTGACCCAATACTCACTATTTTGCAACTACCTGTTACTTTTCAAAATTGCCTGACAGAAAATCTTGCCAGCTGAAAGCACACAATTTTAAATCTCAATGGACGATATCAAAAAAGTTAGCATGGGGAAAGGTAGATAAATCATGTCTTCAAAAATGTCAATACACATAAATAAAATAAAAAAATGAGATGGTGTGTGTATATATATATAGTTTTGGTTTGGATATATATACACCATCTCATTTTTTTTTAATTCATGTGTATATAGTGTAGATTGAATTAGCCATATTAGTCCAGTAGACAAGATGCCAAAATACCAGAGTATTGCAGTATGCAATGATACCTTTTTTACTGGACTAACAGAATATTTCAAAGACAAGCTTTCAAGAGTTTCCTCTCTTCCTCAGGTCTGAAGCAATACTGATCAATCTGATAGAGTTTAACACTTAAAACAACTGATGTTAGAGCAGGGGAGGGGAGTAGATCAGTGATTTCAGGAGCTGCAGGCTAGAGTTCACACTCACCACTAGGACCACCCGGGAATCTTCACCGGACCACCAGGGATTGCAGAAAATACCCCCCTCCTTCAGCAAAGATGAGAAGGGAGGGGGATATAAAAATTATTTATTTTAATTAAAAAATCAAAAAGGTATATATTTATTTATCTGCCCCCCCAAACCCCAATAACTCCCCACACACAAACTGCCCTCCAATACACACACACACACTGCTCCCCAATATATACACACAGACACTGCCCCTAATACACACACAATCTCCCTAAATACACACATACACACACAGCCCCAATACACACACAATGCCCCAATACACACAAACTGCCCCAAGATACACACTGCCCCAATTCACACACACTGTCTCCAAATACACACACACTGCACCCCTCACTCACACTGCCCCAATACACACACACATTGCTCCCCAATACACAGACACTCTCCCAAAATACAAAAAACACTTACACTTATATGTGTATATCACATCCCTTGATGCATGCAGTGCAATGTACAATATATTGATGTGAAGTGATGAAGTAATACACATATATATACCCTAATGGAGATATCAGCATGAATATTCCTAAATAATAAAACAAAATGAAAAGACTCTCATAGGGCAATATTGCAGTATTCTCTTATATGGAATTAAATAATTTTATGTGGTCCAACTCACATTTCTCTGAGCCTGTTATAATGAACTGGCTCAGGTAATACAGCTTGATTTGATATAAAGGTGCAGCTTTAGATGGTCCAATGGATCCACATGTATTCAAAGCTTAATCCTCAAGGGTAAAAAAACATAGGAAAGGCAACACCAGTGAGATAAAATAGTAAACATTTTTTTGAAGAAACATATAAAATCTTACATTCAAGTTACTGGAGTGCCATATAGTAGTTAAGAACACAACGCGTTTCAACAATATAAATGCGTCTTCCTCAGGTGTATAACAAAATCTAACAACATACCGGCTATTTAAAATATAATTTGCGTGCGCTAAAAACCCACCCTCCGAGTCCCAGTGTCCAATTCCATAATGATAAGTCTTTCGACGAGTAAATCTCGGCTCTCGCAAGATCGCGGGACGTCACTTCCGGGTTTGTTCTTTTTTTTTTTTTTTTTTTATGTTTACTTGAGCCTTTATTTGAATCTGATAGTGACTATATTTTTATAGCATTCCATCTGCACCAATGCTTCACATAAAGAATTCTGAATCCAGAACTACAGCATATATTTAAACCATGTTTACATGGTTTGGAAGTGAGTTGTAATACCATCATTTATCTAATTACTAGAATTTTATTTACCAACAAATACCTTGTTGTTCTTGTTTGACCAATTCTTGCTAACAAATATCATAGAATAATTCTGCTGCCTATTGTAAAATACCTATCTCATGATGAAACAGTTTTTAGTTCAAACACTCTTTTTGAATCACTTAATTGTATGTTTCCCCAAGAGTGAGAAAATCATTATGTTTAATTAAAATACCTCACCCTTCTTCATGCATTATAGCCTTCGGTCCCTAGGGAATCTTCTTCTATATGAAATAATGGAATAACATTGCAAAGAAATCAGCATATTTCTTGTTTTCTGAATTTAGATCACAAAAAACATTTATTACTATAGTTTTTTTATCCATTGACAGCAATGCACTTTTAAAATGCGTAGAAATGTGTTGGTGCATTATAAATGGCAGTAATAAATAAATAAGTAGGGAAAAAAGTCCAACAATTTTAAGACTTTTCTTCTTGACACATATGGCAATAATGTACCACTTATATCTTAAGAGTTCCTAGAACAATTTTTCTCGTATTATTCTGCCTGACACATTAATCACTATTTGTGTCTTTGAAATGGAACAGGTGGCTTAGTAATAATAAAATAGGGATGGAATCACTGAGCACAGAACATGATAGAAAAGAAGTAACGATAGAATGGAAATTTGTTAATGGGAAGAACAAGGAAGAAGATTCATAATTATTGTGTTATATCTACTACAAAGTGAGCTGCAAGAGTAACTTAGTCTAATCAAAACTTTTGAAGCTGTCAAATATTTCCACATCAATAAATCACTTTGACAAAATAACTTTATTAGCCTTGTTTTAGAGTATACTTTCATTGAAATTACTGAAGAAAAATAGAAAACAGATTGTGTTTTGGCTTTCTCGGTGCTAGACTTTGACAGTTTTTCTGTGTAAACATACAAAGTACATACAATACAATATACATCTATATCATATTTAATTATCTAATATATAGGCTAAAAGATGAACTAATATGAAGATCTTGTCTGATGAACAGTAGAAACAGTAACCGGGACAATGTTCTCTTGGAAACAATGTCCAAACTAATGTCGTACATTTACAGCCATTCACAGTGTCACGGCAAGGGTGCATAATTTAGTATTATACTATGAAATATTATCCTTTAATGTAATTTGTATAGTAAATGGCACAAATTACAGAGATGCTATTGCTGAGGTCAACAGGGGTTACATCTTTTGAAGCTGGAACCCCCACAGAGGTCAGATGACAGAAGGGGTAGTATGAATGGCATAGGAATGTGAAAAGGATTTTACTATATGGACGGGAAGTAATTAAGGCTCTGCAAGGTGTGAGGTTCTACACTTGGAAAAAGTCTGAATGTCTCTTCATCCATTTGGCATGTACCTTGTAAAGGATAGTTCAATCATTTGATATGGTAACAGGATTAGTTTCATGAAGATCCTTGTGTTCCAGTATCTTATCCAAGTGAAACATTAATACTTAACCACAGGTTAATAATTAAGCCTCATTTTTATTATATTTGGAATGGGACAAGTCCAATCTCTTAATTAAGCCTAAACATGAGTTGCACAACTTAAACCGTGTGGCAGGAGTTGTGATGTCTGTCCTATTGGATCTTGGGCAGGGCGTGCAACATGTCTATGGAATGGGAAAACAATAACAAATTCATAGAGGCAATTATTATTTCTGTGGCAAGTACAGTAGAGGAGATAAAACCAAAAGTTTATATATGGCTTGTTGTTTTCTGGAACAAAGGAGGTGGTCACTTAGTATCTCTATAGGTACGCCTTGGCTCCACCCGTGGGTGAGGCGTGATAATCCACCGGGTATATCTCCTGTGATCCTAAAGGGTGGTGGTGTACTTGCTTGGGGCCAAGATCTAATTTTGAGTGAGTCACCATCTTTTCTTGACAGAGACCCCCTGGACAGAAGTTGTACTTTGAAAAACCTAAGTGAGTAATTAGGACTTCTGTATTTTATCCTTTTTGTTTTTATCTGTTGTTGGTGTAAATAATTTGTTTATCATATATTTTTATATGCACTGTGACCATTTTTTGCTCATAATAAACATTCATTTATTAAGTTCTGCCTTTGTCTGGTAAAGAATCACGTTACCTGAGGAGACTAGTTAGTATTTTTGTAATTCCTTAAGTATTGTACTAAGTAATATTTGGTGGGTTTTATTATTGATTTAAAGGCACCCCATTTATAAATTGTCTTGGTGGTGGCAGCGATAAAATAGTAATAGTTATATTGTTATGTTTAAGTGTGGGTGGTGTTATAAAGGGGGATTTTGTCATTATTTCCGGTCTAGTGCTGACAAATAGTGTACTTTAACCCTTTCACCACCAAAACTACATCACGCACACTCTTGGAGTAGGGTGCATTCGTGACAAATTCGTGACAGTGGCATAGCGGTGGGATAACCAAAAAATGTTTCATCTTTTTGTACCAGATTTTAGTGTTGCTGGATTTGTTGGTTAATTCAGGCACTAAAAGAAATTGTGTCTCAATTTCCAAAGGCTGAACTCTGTGCATATATAATATATTTACACCTTCATCCCTTCTCTGTTTTTTCTTTGCTATCTTTTATTTACCAAATGGAGTACCAGGCGCAATCCAAGGCAGCGCTAGACCAGCTTTGCTGGGAGAGATCTATTCCCTGTCGGGGAAAAACAAAAGAGGAACTATTGCAAGCACTGGTGGATAATAATATGCAACAAGCGGTGCAAAATGATGCCTCAAACACTGCAGAGGAGATACCTGCAGCTTTTGTCCGTGATGTACCAAGATCTGGGGATCCTTTGGATTGTTACTTACAAACTGTGTTAAAATATGTGGACTCAGCAGACGCAAACCAAAGACTACAACTTATCCTTCAATATCAGGAGGCTGAGAGAGAGAGAGAGGCTGCTGAGAGGGAGAGAGAGGCTGCAGAGCGGCAGGCTCAGAGAGAGGCCTCGGAGCGACAAGCTGCCAGAGAGCATGAGCTAAAAATAGCTGAGTTAGAGAGGTTGACTGCCTCCCCTATAAGTATTAATTCCAGAGACTCTTCTGCACCCAAACCACGTGCAGAGCATTTTCCAACTTTGGACAAAGATGGTGATTTGGATGTTTTCCTGCGCAGTTTTGAAAAAGTTTGCAGGCAGTACCAGCTACCAAAGGACCAGTGGGCAAAATACCTCACCCCTGGTCTCAGAGGTCCTGCACTGGAAGCATTTGCTGCGCTTCCAGCAGAATTTGACCAGGACTATGATGTGATTAAGGCTGCCTTGCAAAAACGGTACAACCTTACTCCTGAGGTGTACCGAAAGAAATTCAGGACTTTGCAAAAGAATCCCACAGAAAGTTATGCAGCAGTTGTGGGGCACCTGGCGACAGCATTCCGACATTGGACTACAGGGCTGGAGATTACCACTTTGGAAAGTTTGCAAGACCTGGTAATAAAAGAACAGTTTTTGCAGCTCTGCCCAGCCGATGTACAGGAATGGTTGCTGGACCGGAACCCCAAAACGGCATTGGAGGCGGGTGTGCTGGCAGATTTCAACACTGCCAATCGAGCAACAGTGGACCAGAGCAGATGTTTTGCCAAGGGAACATCCAGCTGGAGGACCACACCACCACGACTCCCCATTACCAGGCCTAGCGGGCCATCTTTTGTTTCAGCTCCTACCTCAGGGAGAGGGGGAGCTAGTGCCATGTCTGCGCAAGGAGACAGTCGCAGATGTTTTATTTGCAACCAAGTGGGGCACATTAGTGTTGCTTGCCCTGGGAAACGGCAGCCAGCATCATCAGCTGGGGAGGGACGCTCCTCAGAACCAACGTCCTCTGTGTTGTTTGTAACCAGATCAGAGGGCAGCAACAATGTGAATCTGCAACCTGTGACAGTTGGAAGAGAGGTAACTGTGGGACTCAGGGACACTGGGGCAGATGTGACTCTTGTGCGTCCAGAGCTAGTGCGCTCTGAGGACTTAATTCCTGGCAAGACTCTAGCAGTTAAGGGAATTGGGGGGATACGGCTTGTAGTGAGTTTATTTGGATTGGGGAGCGGGGAAGGGTTTCAGAAATGTGGGGGTAGATGAGAATATCCCTGCAAATGTATTACTTGGTACTGACTTAGGTAGATTGTTATCCCAGTATGTGCCTGAAAGTAATGTGTGTTATAAACCCAAGCCTCATAGGGGCCCTACTGTGCAGGGGCAGTATGTAAAAGTGTACGTAGACTAACATGCTGGGAGGGAGGGCAGATTGAGCACATGTGTGTGTCTGTGCCCGAACTAGAGGTATCTGCAATATCAAGTGAGAATGTGCCAAGACAAAGTTGCTGGGAGGGAGGGCAGAATGAGCATGCGTGCCAGGCTGTGCCAAAACCAGAGTTGTCTGTGGTACCAGGGAAAAGTTTGCCAGGGCAACTTCGCTGGGAGGGAGGGCAGAATGTGTGTCAATCTGTGCCAGAACCAGGGGTGTCCGTGGAAACTTGTGAAAATGTATGCAGACAATTGTGCTGGGAGGGAGGGCAGAATGAGCATGTGTGCGGGTCTGTGCCTGAACCAGAAGTGTCTGCAATGTCATGTGAGAATGTGCCAGGGCAACTTCGCTGGAAGGGAGGGCACATGTTTTGTAAAATAAAAATGTAAAATAATAATCAGTTAAAACACTTTATAAAAATAGACTCAACAATAAGCCGAAAGTGTGTGGGGTGTAGATTTACAAGGTCCCCCTCATCCCTATTTCTTCACACATTAGGAACGTTACTGTGTACTCGTGTGGTTTATTCTTTCTTCTTTTTATTTTTTTTACTTATTTATTTATTTATTTGTATCTTTTCCTAAACTAGTAGTACCTCTAGGTAGGCTCCCCCTTGATCCTTCTGACCTAGATTACACATGCTATTCTAGAACATTCAATTCATACTCCAGAGTTGACCGTATCCTGGGTAATGTGACCATGCTATATCTTGCTAAAAGAATAGAGATACAGGATATAGCAGGTCAGACCATAATCCAATCATGTTAGAATACAAAGATAATGTTGATACATTCCATAAAGAGTGGCATATAAAAGATTATATATTACATAAAAAAAACAATGTTGAAGAAATTAAGAATATAACTAATCTTTTCATTTTAGAAAATAAAAACAAAGGTACACCTGATATCACGGTCTGGTGCACTTATAAAAGTATAGCTAGAGGCCATTTGATAAAAAAAAAAAATCCTCCCGAACTGCCTGAGCATGAGTGATTATAGCTCACAGTTAGAGTGTTGATTTTCCATACGAATGACAGTCTCCCAAGAAGATTCTCCCAGTAAAGTAGACAGATATCCAAACATTAGTCGAAAACTAGATGAAGGGTGTAACAGGAATGATTTTAATGGGTGCCACACTGGCTTTTATGCAAGTCCCCATGCAAGGGGCACTCCCCCGTGGACCTTGTGGAGGACAGAGACACAAAGCGTACAACCAATAAAAATACAGTCACAAACTGTGACACTCCCAATACAAACAAGTAATTCCCTACTCTCTGCCTGGAGATAATTGGGTTAGATAAAGTAATAACTCAATTATCTCCATGCAGAAAAAACATCATTTTCACAAAACTTGAAAAACACCCCAAAATATACCAAATCCCCATAGATGTCATATCCTCTGATTGCTCTGAACTGGGTGACCAACATATTCAAAAATAACCCAGATCAGTTCAGGGGTTTTCGAATTTTATGGAAGTTCCATTTGACCAACCGCACACGAGGTACCTGCCCAGAAACAGTTCCATGAGTTTAGACTGTACGGCCGGTCTATTTTGTTAAGTCTTAAAAATGAACAAGCAAAATAGTAAAGCAAATTGATAAATAAAAATATACAATAAAATCAAACAAGGGATGGGGTGAGGAATGGGGATTCAGGTGGGGGGATCAGAGGGAGTGTAAGAGGAGTTTAATTGTTAACATTAGCCAACATTCTTTATGCAAATTGCCTCTATGCATCTTTGATTCCATGATATATTTTAAAACCACACTGGAACTACTTTGAGTACTTCTCCAGTATTCTTATTCTAGGTTGTTTCTTAATAGTCAAATCATCTTTTGAGCATAATGCATCATAAACATTGTTCCTTTAAAAATCATTAGTAAATACATTGCCAATGGATTTCATAGAATAACTTTCCTAAAGCAGGATTAAATAGTTAAAGTGCTTATTATAGAGATGTTAATTGTTGCTATTTTGTTGATTTGTTTGTGTGCTATAGAAGTGTTACTTACTATAGAAGTGTTACTTACTGGGGATCTAGGGGTAGGGAGAGGTGCATTTTACTTACATGAACCTCTCCTTCTCTGGAGCAGCCATTGTCTTCCATCAGGACATCTTCTGCTCCTGGTGCTTCTGCTCCCAGCAGCCAATGTCACTGCAGGACTCTTGAGAATGCAATAGTCTATGGAGGAAACTGTGGGATGCTTCATAAAAAGACCTAATTCCCTGAATCTGTCAGTGGGTGGAGCTGCCATCAGTGGGCGGGGTTACCACCATCAAATCATTTTTGGGGGGAAATACTTGATTGCGGTAGTGTCACGGTAGTTTACCCCAACTCGCAAGACTTAGTCCAACAATTGACAATATAGAGCAGAGATACGTCTTACCGCACCTTAGAATGGCCGGACTCGACGTAGAGGAGAGAAATACAGAGTCAGGAACGATCCGAGGTCAAGGGTACAAAGCGACAGCGAAAACAAGAACTAGCCAAGGTCTGGTACACAGTAATCAATAAGCCGGCAAACAAGACAAAACAGGGATAAAGAGATAAACGGAGTCAAATACAAAGCCAAGGTCAAGTATGAGAAAACACAACTGAACACAACAAGCGCTAAAGGGAAGTGAAACAGAAACCACGATAGGGCAGGGAGATAAGGGAGAGGTAAGCATAAATACCCTAACGTTTAATTTGATTGGCCCCTGTCATCTCCACGCCCCCAAAATGTGAGTGTATGGGGAGTGTGGGACGACAGGGGCCAATGGGAGACAGTTTTAATATTCGGCTCCCACTTCTCCTTTAACAGCATGCCCGAGACGCGCGGCGCGCTCTTGGAGCTAGGCGGGACAAGTGACCGCTTCCCGCGGTCAGTGCCCGCCGTCATTCGAGCCCCGAGCGAGCCATGCGCGGCGGGGACTGAGGACCTCGGCCGGCCCCCGGATAAGGTAAGTACCGCTACAGGTAGCTCCACCCAGCGTCATGCCTTACCGTATGAAGGGGAAAAAAATGGAAATGGAAAGGGTGTTATTCATTAAGAATCAACTTTGGTCCCTATAGTTTTATAGGGATCATATTGACCCTCGCAGGTTTTTATTTTTATTTTTCTTAGCTTTTTTTTTGTGCTAGCTGGCTCGCAAGTTTAGGACAGTCAATGCATACTGTTGTTTTTTTTTTTTTGTTTGTTTGTTTGTTTGTTTTTTTCTCACTGGCTGCTAGCGCTTTCAGTGGGCAAGCAGTTTAGAAGTTTAAAATATGGATCTAGACTTTAACAACCTATGACTGTATTTTAATAGTTAAGATTATTTAGACAACATTCTGGTTCATTTGAAGCTAGTATTGGAAAACCAGGACATTGTTATGCAAATGCCCCCAACTGATCCAGATAATTTTAGAAAACTCAAACTTGAGGCATTCTGGCTTTAATAAATGACCCTCTATCAGTATTTTCACTTTACTGAATATAGGCCATTGTGATTGAAATGACCTTTTTGTCAGTGACAGCATTTTTAGTAATGCGAATCTATGGATTTCATTTTCCAAGCAAACCATTCAGACATACATTTTTGAGGTAGAGTTATTACATCTATTAAAATTCTGCACTGTCTCCTAACTCTTTTTTTTTTTACTTTAATCTTCATACCAAACAACTGACTGTTTTATTAAAACATTACTAGAGAATTATTACAGTCTTTTACAGTCTCACAGTAAGTGATTAGTGCACAAACTCTTGTTCCTTAAGCCGACAGACTTATATTGTGTCTTATAGTTTACTTTTTTAAATGTAATTTTACCAATGAAGCTAATGAAGAAAAGAAAGAACATAAAATTGGAGAAACATTTTTATAAATTGAAATTGTACAAATATGATTTATTAAGATAACAAATGTTATTATAATTTATTAATGTTTTATATTTTTTTTTTGTTCAACTAAATGCTTTAATTCTGTTTTCACAAGCATTAATATATTGGATTTTTAAACTCAATTAGAAAGTATATAATATCCGCAACATTGTTGTCCCACATTCTGGTGGGCAGCCATTAAAGGGGGCACTGAAGCAGGTCATGTTAGTGGTGTTGCCCACAGGGTTACACCTACCATGAAAGGGGTTGGGTCAGCCTTATGAATTGGCAGGATACAAGTAAAGAGTCACAGGCTGCATAGTTGTATTATGGAATACATGACAAAACAAGCATAAGTTTTGTCCTTGAGGCCTTAAGCATGTGTATCATATATACCTTATATATAATTAAGGCATCACGGCTGAAAAGTCACATCCTTGTTTTGTCCTGTATTCGACAACAAAAATATCTGGATCACCATACGCTGTGCAGCCTCTGGCTCTTCACTTGTGGATTTATTTGGAGGTTAGCTACCCTCTACCACAGAGCTCTAGTGCTACTGATACTGGTGTGCAACACTCTACTACTTGTCTGAATTGGCAGGACAATCTGACATGAATGCTCACCATGCTGCCTGCAAATAAAGTAGGCCTGCCCATCAAGGGTGGACCATGCAGTGAGCACTGTTTCAGAGCTCTACAGGGTAATAGTGATCTGAGTGAACTGCTAGCCAATATAATGATATGCATGCATGATTCTTTTTTGGATAGTTCCCCGCTGTCCATAAAAGTCTTGTGTACCCAAAATCAAGATTTTCCACAGTTGTGAATGTTGAAAGACCTGAGTACACTTTTAAAATGTCTACAATATGTTTATTCTCTGTTTGATTAGCTTGATGCCAACCAACAAAAATCATATGTTTCAATGTTAGCTGCTTTAATATGCATACTCTAATTCTAAGCATTTCTTCTTTGTTCATTTGTCTATTTACTTTAAAAAGACAAATGCACAGAGAGTGATAACTCTATGCAAAGAGCCACACATGTTCCATTTCTAAATAGGCTATATCTTAATCCTAGTGAGGTGTGTATTAACATCACCTGGCCGTGATGTACTGTGAATTGTTTTTGCTATCAATTTGAAGTGAAACCTCTTGATGCTGACAAGGGTATATAAAACTTTCACTGAATGGAGAACTCTTCACTTCGGCCTGGAGGGTCTGGATTACTAATTTTATTTTTATTTGTTTATTTATGTATTTATTTGTTTATTAATTAAAATGGTTAATAGTGGAGCACAGTTCCAAAGATTCAGATGATGTATGTTTTATCTTTTTATTCTACATTTATCATTATTATGATTATTATTTGTATGTATGTTCAAACAGTAACAATGAGTCTTGGAGTCTGGATTCAGATTGATTTATTTAATACATTTTTAATGGTTATATATATATATTTTTTATCTGGCATCGTTTTCTTTATAACAGCTGCATATTTGTTTCTGATTTTAGCATTCTGCCTACATGCAGCCATAATGTTTATAATCTGCTGGCATTTTGGAACTCTGCATTTCAAAAATGAAGGATCCGCTCAACCAACATAACATGAGACTATTCTAATCTCAATAGTATTTGTAATGTTAACATATTGTTGAACCTGTATTTAG
Source organism: Pelobates fuscus (assembly GCF_036172605.1). Lineage (NCBI taxonomy): Eukaryota > Metazoa > Chordata > Amphibia > Anura > Pelobatidae > Pelobates > Pelobates fuscus. The sequence goes on from NC_086319.1 coordinate 332,844,301, forward strand.
GACTGCATGACAAGACATATGGTAAAATGTGTAATATATTATATCTCTTATATTTTTTTAAAGATGAATTAAAATTGTAAATTTCAAAAACTTGCAGAATTTACTTTTAGATATTCTTGCCATCTGTATTTTGGGATACCGTTTTTATTCTTACTTTTGTGGAGTGGCTATGAGACCATCATTGAAATAAGTGTTAGATATATTTTTTTTTTGGGGGGGGGTGGTGGTAAACGGCAAATATAGATGCATAAGGCTAAAACATATATTTCTTCATAATGTTATGTTCAATAAGGAAATGTCAGATGTAAATATGTACAGATTGTACTGAATTATTATTATTATGATATTTATATACCGCCGTCAAATTCCGCAACGTTTTACAATGGGTGGACAAACAGACATGTAGTTGTAACCAGACAAGTTGGACACACAGGAACAGAGAGGTTGAGGGCCCTGTTCAATGAGCCTACATGCTAGAGGGAGTGGGGTAAAATGACACAAAAAGGTAAGGATAGTATTAGACTAGTGAAAGTTGCAGAAGAGGAATCAGTTGGGAGCTATTAACAGTTTAATTAATACGCTTTTTTGAAGAAGTGGGTTTTTAATGATTTTTTTGAAGACTGGGTGAGCATCAAACGGAGGAGGGAAGCGAGTTCCACGAACAAAGACTATAATGACCAGCAGGTTGTAGCAGCTCAATGCAAAATTATGTCTCCTATAATTGTCCTGGGTACAGTAGATACTATGCACTGTAACTTCTATCACTCACAGTCAAGAGCACATGGAGCACTAGCATATCTAAGCTCCTCTTATCTTTAGTCAATGCAACTTTTTTTATTCTGTTTTTAAAGGTGATATAGTAATATAAGTTTGCAGTGCAGTGCAAAGCACGTCTCCTATGGACTGACAAAAGAATAAAAAGCTACAGATAAAAAGAAAACTATTTTAAATAAATCTTAATGATATTATTTTTATGAGATATAAATCGTTAACGTTCTTGAATAAAAGTGTTGGTATTTAAGTCGGTGTTTAAAGAGACATGCATCACTTTGAGACAAGTGTCTCATTTAAAAGAAAAGTAGTTGCATCACTCGGCAGGCACAACAATCTGATAATACATTTTCTTTTTCATAATTACCTGCTTCTTCTTTCTTATGCTTTCCACACCCACTCCAGGGGGGTACTGATCCAACCAATCAGTGTCCTATCCCTACAGATGCTGGAAACATGTATTGGGCATGGATAACAGATTTACACATGTGCAGTTGGACAATCTCTTCAAATTAAAACATCTGACAAGGTGAGAAGAGAGGGAGCCTGATCAGTGTGATCATTCGGAGCAGGCTCTGGTTTTGTTTTTCTCTCTCCTGCTGCTGCACAAATGAGAACGTTGAAGATTAGAGGGAGGCGGTGAGGCTTAAGAAACTCCCCTAGCTGATGGGCATGTCCAACAATACAATCTAACCAAGTTTATAGTAAGTTTATAAAAGTTAATGAATTACTTTTCAAAAGTTTTCTTGCTTTATTTTGGTTTGTATATTTGTTTAAAAGTGTTTCCTGGCTGGTTTAAAAAAAATATCAAGTGCTGCATGTCCCGTTATATACTGCATTTTTTTCCAGTTTGTGTTTTAATTCATTTATACAAAATATTTTTTTTTAATAACAATAAAGTGCAAACAAGAATGAGGCGCAGAGAAAGTGGTTTCTAAACAGAAAACTAATTCTACTTCTCAGATTCACTGCAAAATGTGGTGCTAGAAGCTGACAGAATGATTATTAAGCAATGTTTTAACAGATTACACTACATCAACTGCAATAGCCCATTCATTACTCACATACTGCAGACAATTATATTCTTGTTAAAGAAAATGATTTCAGTTCATCACCCCAATGTTGAGTGCACTATTCTGGCTCACTTTCACAGTCCTGCAAAAAGAAATCATTATGTATCTGAACATTTTTTGCAAGGGATACTTGATTAAAAAGAGCTGTGTTAGCATTTTGATGTGTTAACAATTCAATTACTGATCTTCTGATAAAATGTACTGCCAAATTCGTTTAAAAGATATTCCCAATAAATTAAATACAATGAAGGTCATCTAGATTTTTTGGACTGGTATGTGCTACTGTCTAAAGAGCAAAAATATAGAAATGTCCACATTTCTGTAGCAGAAAATTGCAGTTGTTGCAGATTGGAAATAAAATGGACAGGGGATAAAATTACAATATTCTCTAAACGCCTGGAAAATCTGAGAAAGGGTTTTATATACAAAAATTGGCACCTTTTTCTTTCTTTCTGACTGAGTTCATGACGTCTGGTCAATGTCCTTGAAGATCATCATACAAGGTTTTAAAAATAGTTCTACTATTAGATACAAAGAAATAAATGTGTGTCCAAATCTCACAAAATGTGGGAATGGAAACACATAGAGGTCAGGGTGGTGGTTCCAGATCCACCAGATAGAGGGCTTGGACCCAGGATATAATAATTACAGAAATGAAATTGGTAGAGTCTCAAAAGATAAAATGAGGCTCAAAACAGTTTTTTAAACAAAGTGCAGGAAACTCTCTTAGTACATATTGTGACTCTGAAAATCAGCACTGAGTACTAGTTAATGAAATCAATATAATAAGTCATATGGAAGTCCCAGAGTAGTGCCTAGACCATATAGTAATGCTAATTAAAAATACTTAATTATAATGTAAAGAGGCACTCTATGTGGAACAATCCAAATAGTGACTCAAAAGGAGGTATAGATAGAATATAAATGTCAGGAGAGGGACAGAGTATATAACTATAATCAAGTAAGTAGAGGAAAAATGTTAAAACGGGGGGGGGGGGGGTAAAACCGCCCTATTGCTCCTGAAAAAAGACACCTTCGAGGGTGTTCTATGCTGTCCCTAGGCAGAGTATAACAGTGTATAAGCGAAATAAATAAATAAATTAAAAAACAGTGATCAAACACCTAGTGCCACCATGTGTAACAAACAGGAACTAACAGAGAACCCGACGCGCGTTTCGGTGCGTTTAATTGCATCTTCGTCAGGGGTTAAGATCACAAGGTGTTTGATCACTGTTTTTTGATTTATTTATTCAGCATTGAGTTACTTTGTTTAGGAGATAATTGATAGAGAGTTTTTCTCCTTTAATTGTTCTCTAGGGACAGCATAGAACACCCTCGAATGTGTTTGATGTAGGAGTATTAGGGACTTTACTTTGTATCTGCCCGTTCCTGTTTTTTGCTGTCTTCCAAGCCTGTCTCTAATTTTCAAATTTTCGCTTTTACACTGTTATACTCTGCCTAGGGACAGCATACAACACCCTTGAAGATGTCTTTTTTCAGGAGCAATAGGGTGGATTTACCCCCCCTTTTTTACATTTTTCCTCTACTTACTTGATTATAGTTATATACTCTGTCCCTCTCCTGACATTTATATTCTATCTATACCTCCTTTTGAGTCACTATTTGGATTGTTCCACATAGAGTGCCTCTTTATACATTATAATAAAGTATTGTTAATTAGCATTACTATAGGGTCTAGGCACTATTCTGGGACTTCCATATGACGTATTACATTGATTTCATTAACTAGTACTCAGTGCTGATTTTCAGAGTCACAATATGTACTAAGAGAGTTTCCTGCACTTTGTTTAAAAAACAGTTTTGAGCCTCATTTTTTCTTTTGAGACTCTACCTATTTCATTTCTGTAATTCTACTATTACAATGGTATCTCAATCAATTTTCTGACTAATGGTTGTGAAATTAGGGTTATCATGACATTTATGAAACTGCGGCCTTTTGATTGCTCCTGAGACACAGTTTAATGAATTATTTTATATATATATATATATATATATATATATATATATATATATATATATATATATAAAGAAAATATATAAAAAAAATAAAAATAAACATGTAATACTTAATTTTTGCTTTTCATTGGATTTTTGTGCAATGCTAAGAATAATTTGTTGCAAGCAAGATTATTTTGTTCCCTGAATCCAATACTGTCAATCAAGCTTGCAGCCCAAGGTTGCCAGACTGCAATAACGTAAACTATAGTTATATGTCTTGAATAAAATGCATGGGGATACCAATACATTTTTATGTCCAGGCATTTTATCATCATGGTCAATTTAACATTTTACTATATATATTTTTTGCAAAGAATTCCATCAAAACTGTTGTGCGCTCATTTACAGTAGGCTTATTCTGTCTTGATTTGAGAAATTATTTTTATTTTTTTTGAGAGAATTGTGTTCCTTTTTGCATTTTTAATAATTCATTTAATTTTGCCATTAAAAACTGTTGTGACATTAAGTGGCGGGATGTCACCCATTCTTATGGTATAGACTTATAAAGGCCTTGGTTTCATATTTTGGATAACCTTTTGAAAGAATTTTATGTTTTGGGATACATTTTTAAAATGATTTAATTATTTGTAAAATGTTTTAATATTTTATATTATTGATATTTGCTTTATAAAATATGGACAGGGGATACAATGAAAGTATTCTCTAAAATGAGTGTGGAGAATCTGAGATAAGGTTTCAGTAAAGGATTGCATTTAACATCCTGCAGAAACACCTACCACTCTCAGGCCTCACTTCACACTCAAACTTAGTGAAGGACTGCATTTAACATCCTGCAGAAACACCTACCACTAGTGATGTCCCGAACTGTTCGCTGGCGAATAGTTCCTGGCGAACATTGCTTGTTCGCGTTCACCACGGATGGCGAACACATGCGCTGTTTGGTCTGCCCCCTATTCATCATCATTGAGTAAACTTTGACCCTGCCTGTACCTCACAGTCAGCAGACACATTCCAGCCAATCAACTGCAGACCCTCCCTCCCAGACCCTCCCACCTCCTGGACAGCATCCATTTTACATTCATTGTGAAGCTGCATTCTTAGTGAGAGTAGGGACAGTGTAGCTGCTGCTGATTTGATAGGGAAATTGATAGCTAGGCTAGTGTATTCAGTGTCCACTACAGTCCTGAAGGACTCACCTGATCTCTGCTGTAAGGACAGCACCCCAAAAAGCCCCTTTTAGGGCTAGAGCATCAGTCTGTTTTTTTTGTTGTTTTTTTTTTCTGTGTAATGTAATTGCAGTTGCCTGCCTGCCAGCCTGTGTGTCAGGCTCACAACATATACTGTGCCCACTTGCCCAGTGCCACCACTCACTCACTGGTGTCACAATAGCTTGCATTTAAAAAAAAATAAACTTTTTTGACTGTAATATAATAGCAGTCAGTTTCATTCACTAGTGTGCATTTCAGGGCCTGCCCAGTGCCACCACTCACTCACTGGTGTCACAATAGCTTGCATTTAACAAAAAAAAAAATTTTGGGGACTGTAATATAATAGCAGTCAGTTTCCTTCAGGAGTGTGCATTTCAGGGCCTGCCAGGGCACAGTGTCACACCAGTGTAACTCATATCTGGTGTAACAGTAGTGTACATTTAAAAAAAAAAAATACAATTTTGACTGTAATAGATTGAATAGCAGTTAGTTGTCTGCCAGCGTGTGTGTCAGGCTCACAGCATATACTGTGCCCACTTACCCAGTGCCACCACTAATATCTGGTGTCACAATAGCTTGCATTTAACAAAAAAAACTTTTTGCACTGTAATATAATAGCAGTCAGTTTCCTTCACGAGTGTGCGTTTCAGGGCCTGCAAGGGCACAGTGTCACACCAGTGCCACTCATATCTGTTGTCACAGTAGCTTGCACGCATAGTACCACTAATTGAAAAATAAATGACAGGCAGAGGCAGGCCACCCCACAGGGGCCATCGTGGTCGTGGTGCTGTGATTCCCTTTGGCCCTAGAATAAGGCCCAGTGTTCAGAGGCCACGTACCCTGAACTTGAAAAGTTCTGAGGACATAGTTGACTAGCTAACACAGGACACCAAATCTTCTACAGCTTCCGCTCGGAACCTTGAAACACCATCCTCCTCCAGCTTAGCTTCGGGCACCTCTCAAGTTACCACTCGCCCGCCTGCCGCTACCACCAACACTAGCACCACAGCCGCTTCACTTGATCTGTCAGAGGAGTTATTCACACATCAGTTGGAAGAAATGAGTGATGCGCAATCATTATTGCCAGAGGATGTAGATAACAGGGATATATATCTCAGTCAGGCAGCATTACACACGTACGGTGTGATGATGATGATGTTGTACCCGCTGCTGCTTCCATTGCTGAGTTGTCAGATACAAGTGAAGCGGTTGATGAGGACGATGCGTCTGTTGATGTCACGTGGGTGCCCGCTAGAAGAGAAGAAGAACAGGGGGAAAGTTCAGATGGGGAGACAGAGAGGAGGAGACGAGTTGGAAGCAGGGGGAGGTGATCGCAAGGAGCTAGTGGCACAGTCAGAAAGCATGCATCGGCACCCGGGGTCAGCCAGACAGCAAGCCAATCAACGCATGTTGTTGCCACCACCAGAATGCCACCACCAGAATGCTCAGCAGTGTGGCATTTTTTTTGTGTGTCTGCCTCTGACAACAGCGATGCCATTTGCAACCTGTGCCAAAAGAAACTGAGTCGTGGGAAGTCCAACATTCACCTAGGTACAACTGCTTTGCGAAGGCACATGATCGCACATCACAAACGCCTATGGGATCAACACATGAGTACAAGCAGCACACAAACTCAAAGCTGCCATCCTCCTCCTGGTCCAGCATCTTCAGCCATGTTAACCACCGCTGTTCTCCTTGCCCCCTCTCAACCATCCGCCCCCTTCCTGCTCATCTGCCCACAGTCAGGTGTCTGTCAAGGACATGTTTGAGTGTAAGAAGCCAATGTCACAAAGTCACCCCCTTGCCCGGCGTCTGACAGCTGGTTTGACTGAACTCTTAGCCCACCAGCTTTTACCATACAAGCTGGTGGAATCTGAGGCATTCAAAAAATTTGTAGCTATTGGGACACCGCAGTGGAAGGTACCCGGTCGAAATTTCTTTGAACAAAAGGCAATCCCCAACCTGTACTCGATTGTGCAAAAGGAAGTAATGGCATGTCTGGCACACAGTGTTGGGGCAAGGGTCCATCTGACCACTGATACCTGGTCTGCAAAGCATGGTCAGGGCAGGTATATCACCTACACTGCGCATTGGGTAAACCTGCTGACGGCTGCAAAGCATGGAATGCGTGGCTCTGCAGAGGAGTTGGTGACACCGACACGACATGCAGGCAGGCCTGCTGCCACCTCCTCTACTCCTCCTACTCCATCCTGTTCCATAACCTCCTCGGCGGAGTCCTCTTCTGCTACTGCGTCTTGCTCCACACCAACGGCACCCCCCCATCTCCCCAGGTACTGTTCCACATCCCGGATACGGCAGTGTCACGCCGTCTTGGGGTTGACTTGCCTGAAAGCAGAGAGTCACACCGTACCAGCACTCCTATTCGCCCTGAACGCACAGGTGGATCAGTGGCTGACTCCGCACCAACTGGAGATCGGCAAAGTGATTGGGGACAACGGAAGAAATTTGTTGGCGGCATTGCATTTGGGCAAGTTGACACATGTGCCGTGCATGGCACATGTGTGTAATCTGATCGTACAATGCTTTGTGCATAAGTACACAGGCTTACAGGACGTCCTAAAGCAGGTGTGTGGCCATTTTCACGGCCATGGCGCACTTTGCAGATATCCAGCAGCGAAACAACATGCCAGTGAGGCGCTTGATTTGCGACAGCCCAACATGTTCGACCGCCTGCTCCAACAAGAAAAAGCCGTTAACGAGTATTTGTATGACCAGCGTGCTAGGACAGCCTCTGCGGAGCTGGGAATTTTTTTGCCATGTTACTGGACACTCATGCGCAATGCCTGTAGGCTCATGCGTCCCTTTGAGGAGGTGGCAAACCTAGTCAGTTGCACCGAAGGCACCATCAGCGACATCATACCATTTGTTTTCTTCTTGGAGCATGCCCTGCGAAGAGTGCTGGATCAGGCCGTAGATGAGCGTGAAGAGGAAGAGTTGTGGTCACCATCACCACCAGAAACAGCCTTATCAGAACCGCTTGCTGGACCTGCGGCAACGCTGGAAGAGGATTGTGAGGAAGAGGAGTCAGAGGAGGAATGTGGCTTTGAGGAGGAGGAGGAAGACCAACCACAACAGGCATCCCAGGGTGCTCGTTGTCACCTATCTGGTACCCATGGTGTTGTACGTGGCTGGGGGGAAGAACATACCTTCAGAGAGATCACTGAGGACGATGAACAGGACATGAGTAGCTTGGCATCCAACCTTCTGCAAATGGGGTCTTTCATGCTGTTGTGCCTGTTGAGGGACCCTCGTATAAAAAGGCTGAAGGAGAACGACCTGTACTGGGTGTCCACGCTACTAGACCCCCGGTATAAGCAGAAAGTGCCTGAAATGTTACCAAATTACGGCAAGTCGGAAAGGATGCAGCAGTTCCAAAATCAATTAAAAAGTATGCTTTACACAGCACAACTCGAATCTAACCGGGGAAGAGGTGAAAGTAATCCTCCTCCTCCCACGACCACGCCAGCAAGGACATGACGCTTTACAGATGTGTTGTTGATGGAGGACATGCAGAGCTTTTTAAGTCCTACGCATCTCCACAGCCCTTCGGGGTCCACCCTCAGAGAACGACTCGACCGACAGGTAGCAGACTACCTCACCTTAACTGCAGATATCGACACTCTGAGGAGCGATGAACCCCTTGACTACTGGGTGTGCAGGCTTGACCTGTGGCCTGAGCTATCCCAATTTGCGATAGAACTTCTGGCCTGCCCCGCTTCAAGTGTCCTGTCAGAAAGGACCTTCAGTGCAGAAGGAGGTATTGTCACTGAGAAGAGAAGTCGCCTAGGTCAAAAAAGTCTAGATTACCTCACCTTTATTAAGATGAATGAGGGATGGATCACGACGGGACGGACAGTGGGCGATACATTCGACTAAAAAAGGCCGGATGAGTGGGACTACTTAACACACCACTCCTATCTGGTGGCACATTAGATTGCACGCGCAGTGCCCCAAATTTGAAGTAGGAGGATCTACCAAGCATCTTTTTCCATCTCCCGCTTCCTAAAATCGATGCCTTATATACACGTCCCCTGATAGGGGACGTAACAGGGATTAAACTGATAGGAATAGTACTACTTAACACACCACTCCTATCTGGTGGCACATTAGATTGCACGCACAGTGCCCCAAATTTTAAGTAGGAGGACCGACCAAGCATCTTTTTCCATCTCCCGCTTCCTAAACTCAATGCCTTATATACACGTCCCCTGATAGGGGACGTAACAGGGATTAAACTGATAAGAATAGTCCTACTTAACACACTACTCCTATCTGGTGGCACATTAGATTGCACGCGCAGTGCCCCAAATTTGAAGTAGGAGGACCGACCAAGCATCTTTTTCCATCTCCCGCTTCCTAAAATCGATGCCTTATATACACGTCCCCTGATAGGGGACTAACAGGGATTAAACTGTTAAGAATAGTACTACTTAACACACTACTCCTATCTGGTGGCACATTAGATTGCACGCGCAGTGCACCAAATTTATAGTAGGAGGACCAACCAAGCATCTTTTTCCATCTCCCGCTTCCTAAACTCGATGCCTTATATACACGTCCCCTGATAGGGGACTAACAGGGTTTAAACTGATAGGAATAGTACTACTTAGCACACCACTCCTATCTGGTGGCACATTAGATTGCACGCACAGTGCCCCAAATTTGAAGTAGGAGGACCGACCAAGCATCTTTTTCCATCTCCCGCTTCCTGGGTGGAGGAAGAGAGACCTTCAATGACATCAGTGAGGACAAGGAACGGGACATGGCTAGCTTGGTATCCAACCTTGTGCAAATTGGGAGTTTGCGGTTGTGCAAATGGACTGTTTGCGGTTGTTTGCGGTGCGTTAAACGTGGAGTTTGGTCTGTCACTGTGAAGCGGGCGTAACCCTTACACTACCTGATCGATAATAAGGTTATTAAGGGATTATATTCAAGAATTCCTTGAGAAGAACATGGTTATCAACAAAAATCAGCACGGTTTTATGAAGCACAGGTCGTGTCAAACTAACTTGATTGCATTCTACGAAGAAGTAAGTAGAAGTATAGATCAGGGTGTTGCAGTGGATGTGATCTATTTGGACTTTGCCAAGGCATTTGATACAGTTCCACACAGAAGATTAGTGTTCAAACTCAAGGAAATCGATCTAGATGAAAATGCTTGTTCTTGGGTAGAACATTGGCTTAAAAACAGAGTACAAAGAGTTGTCGTTAATGGTAAATTTTCAAGCTGGACAGAGGTGGCAAGTGGTGTCCCTCAGGGGTCTGTTCTGGGACCCCTTCTATTTAACATGTTTAGAAATGATCTTGAAGACAGCATTGAAAGTCATGTTTTAGTGTTTGCAGATGACACAAAACTTTGTAAAATAATACAATGTGAGCAAGATATTACTTTGCTGCAGAGGGATTTAGATAGACTGGAGGACTGGGCACTCAAATGGCAGATGAAATTTAATGTTGAAAAATGCAAAGTTATGCACTTCGGCGTAAAGAATACACAAGCAACGTATACCCTTAATGGGAGCGAATTAGGGATAACAACACACAAAAAGGACTTGGGAATTGTTATAGACAACAAACTATGCAACAATGTGCAATGTCAATCAGCAGTGGCCAAGGCCAGTAGGGTATTGTCATGCATGAAAAAGGGCATTCATTCTCGGGACGAGAATATCATTTTGCCTCTTTATAAATCACTGGTAAGACCACACATTGAATATGCTGTGCAATTTTGGGCACCTGTTCTAAAGAAGGATATTATGGCACTAGAAAAAGTGCAGAGGCGGGCTACAAAATTAATAAAAGGAATGGAACATATCAGCTATGAAGAAAGGTTAACAAATTTAAACCTATTTAGTTTAGAAAAACGTCGCTTGAGAGGGGATATGATAACATTATACAAATATATTCGAGGCCAATACAAACCATTGTGTGGAAATCTATTCACAAACCGGACTTTACATAGGACACGAGGTCATGCGTTTAGACTAGAAGAAAGAAGATTTCGTCTAAGGCAAAGGAATGTTTTTTTTACTGTAAGAACAATCAGGATGTGTCCATACAGATGTTCAAACAGCTACAAGATGCATACTTGCAAAAACAGAATATTCAAGGATAGAATCTTTCAATGTAGGGTAATAACTGCATGATCCAAGGATAAATCTGACTGCCATTCTGGGGTCAAGAAGGAATTTTTTTCCTAGCTTGTTGCAAAATTGGAAGTGCTTCAAACTGGGTTTTTTTTTAGCCTTCTTTTGGATCAACAGCAAAAAACATATGTGAGGAAGGCTGAACTTGATGGACGCAAGTCTCTTTTCAGCTATGTAACTATGTAACATCATACCTGATGTTTTAAAGCACGTTATTCCAAACAATTTAGGAATGTTAGGTGATTTATGCCCTTTATGGATTAAAACCAGACTCTGCATCAACTATGTAATTTTCCATGGGAGTTTTGCCATGGATCCCCCCTCCGGCATGCCACAGTCCAGGTGTTAGTCCCCTTGAAACAACTTTTCCATCACTATTGTGGCCAGAAAGAGTCCCTGTGGGTTTTAAAATTCGCCTGCCCATTGAAGTCTATGGCGGTTCGCCCGGTTCGCCCGTTCGCGAACAATTGCGGAAGTTCACGTTCGCCGTTCGCGAACCGAAAATGTTATGTTCGCGACATCACTACCTACCACTCTCAGGCCTCACTTCACACTCAAACTCAGCGAAGGACTGCATTTAACATCCTGCAGAAACACCAACCACTATCAGGTACTGACTGAATCTTGGAAGATACTCCACCTCATTTATTCCTGGATTGCTACCATATTCTCATGTGTTACTATAGATTTGTTACCAGTTATACCTGTAGTTTGCCACTGTAATTTCCTGTGCATGTAGTTTGTACCATTGTCATTTAATGCTTCTGACCAATATTTCATGTAGACAGTTAGTAATATTTTGGGTGATAGAATTTGGTTGCTAAACTTTTCAATAATATATAACACATGGTTACTCTACGCTCCTCCCCTCCTCCCCCCAACCACTCCCAGACCCACTCTCTTTCCTATTCTCCTCCCAGCTGTAAATACCTTCATATAACTGTTCAATCTCCTTCTCTGTTCTTCAGGCCTCACTTCACACTCAAATTCAGTGAAGGACTGCATTTTTTCTCCCCACTTCCCACCAACCCTCTCCTCCTCCCGCCCACCCAGGCTCCCCCTAAATATATAGCATGCTCCTCCAGCTGTTTGAGATTCTCACTCAATTACCTTTTCATTCCCTTTGTATTTTTCCAATAGCTGCTTTTCTGCTAACTCTTTCAGCCATCACCTCCAAACTTCCCCTGCTACCTCTTGTCTCAAATCCCCATGGTATCCTTTAGATTGTAAGCTCACGGGCCATCTAGCTAAGCACTTTGTATAAAAGAGCTCCAATGGCTAGATGTCAGCTTACGGGCAGGGCTCTCTCTACCTCTTGTATTTGTCTGTGTATATTGTACATTATCCACTAATTGTACAGTGCTGCGGAATCTGTTGGCACTTTATAAATACCAGTAATAAATAAAAATATTTAAAAATTGGTACTTTTTTTCAATTCTGCTTGAGTTCATGACATCTGGTCGATGTCCTTGAAGATCATCATACAAGGTTTTCAAAATAATTCTACTATTGCAATGGTATCTCTATCAATTTACAGAGTCATGGTAGCCTGGAAAGTAAACTGTTACCAATTCCACCATATTTTACTGCACACACATCACAAATACTTTTTATGGAGTTCATGGTCCCTAGTTTTCCTTTCATTGGTCAGCCACTGCACCTAAATCCTACCATACACATTTCTATTTACACTAGATCCTGACTTGATGTTATCTAGACCATGTGGGAGATACCTGCATTATTGTTGTTTTTTGAGCAATTCTCATCATTATTCTTTAACTTCTTAGCTGTGTTCCATGTATTTAACGAAATAAAAATACTACCAAAATGTAGAATTGTGTTAGCTGTAAAATTAAACTGTGAGTAAAGAGCTGTCAATCATTGACACACAAAAAGCACAGTAAGACACATGCCAACTATGATTAAAATTCATAGGACATTTACCATTTTGGGGTTCTTACATGAGCCATCACTGTGTAACAGATTAAGGTGCAAAAATAGATTTTAATTTGAAATAATAATACATTTCCAAAGTTTAATAGATTCACATGGATTAATCTTATACTTTAAACAGATTGTAACTCAGCAGCAGTAGCATATGGCAAAAAGCATATGATTTAAATGTAAAATTTAATTTATGTGAAGATTCCACCGACTCTTAAAGTTATAGATTTTACTGTTTTGAAGATTACAGTAATTTTTAAATAGCTTTTGTCTCCATTAACCCTACAGTTTTTGTGTTGGACTATGGCTTTATTCGTATAAACATTAAAGCAATAACCATACCCTGCTCGATTGGATTCTCTCCACTTCTCCTGATAGAATCCAGGAGACAGGTGTTCTCCCTAACAGTTTCAGTGACCATTGCTTAGTGTACTGCGTGCGCAAAATAGAGGCTACTAAATCCTCTCCCAAGCTTAAAATCACCAGGTCCTTCAAAAAATGTAATCTTGAATCCTTTCTACATGACATCAAGAACCTCCCATGGCACAGATTACACCTTATCCCAGATCTAGACTGTGCTATTGAATTCTTTCAGTCGGAACTCCTACAAGCTTGGAATCTGCATGCCCAGCTGCGTAAGGTGAGAGTAAAAGGGGCACATATGAATTGGATCACAGTTGACCTCATTCAATGTACCAGTTTAGGGACTTATTGTGGTCAAAGTTCAAGCATACTGGCTCTATGAACTATCACTGTGCATATAGACAATGGCAAAAAATATGCACACAACAAACAAAATTGGCCAAGGCCCAATATTTCTGTGAAAATCTGAACAATAACATCTCAAACCCTAGAACCTTTTGGAAAATCATAAATAAATCACAAACTCCCCCAATCCACTCCCAACCGCCACTGTCAAAGTGGATAACCAAACCTTGCAACTTCCCTTAGATGTAGCAAATGTCTTTAACAATTATTTTGTCGGATGCTCCACCACCCTGATTGCCAAGCTAATAAATGATGCACATCCTGAAACTACAAATGTGGATCAGGCCCCACTAAATTTGCCCAATACCCAATATAGATAAGTTAAATTTTAGACCTGTACCTATTAGTGTCATGAAGAAACACCTTAATAATCTAAAAATAAAAAAAACAGTCTGGACTTAATCAAATCCAAGCAATGCTGTTGAAGCTCAGTGCGCTGGCAATTGCTAAACCTGCCACAACTTTAATTAACGAATCCTTGGTGTCTGGATACATACCCACACTTTGGAAGACTGGGAGAGTAGTACCTATCCATAAAAGTGGTGACACTGCTTTGGTTTCTAACTATCGCCCAATATCATGGCTCTCAGTATTGTCAAAAACCTTAGAAAAATGCGGCCAGACATAAGTATGTGAGTGTTACCAACAATCTAACTATCTGACCCCTGATCAATCAGGTTGTAGCCTGAATCACTCCACTTCAACTTAAAAGTTTGCAATGACATCCAAAGTGGCATGGAACAAGGAGACCTAAATGGAGCTTTTTCTTTGATTTTGCAAAGGCCTTTGACACAGTAGACCACGCCATTCTACTGCACAAACTAAAAAACTCAGGTATTGGTGATCGTCTGCTAATCATATGTATCGGATCGCTCACAGTATGTGTCCATTTCTGACAGTGACTCCCTCCCTCTCCCAATCATGTGTGGTGTTCCCCAAGGTTCCATTCTTGGCCCCCTACTATTCACATTTTTCATAAATGATCTGCCTAATGTCTGCAAATCTTCAAATGTACACATGTACGCAGACGATACAGTAATCTATGCAAGCAAATTTGATCTTCCGCAGCTTGAGGCTGTGCTCCAAGACCAATTCACAGAGGTAGAAAAGTGGATCACAAAAAACAAACTCTTCCTAAACACTGACAAAACTGTCATAATGATCTTTGGAACAGTACCTAAATTACACAAATTACACAATTCCCATCTATCATCAAAACAAAATCAAATAGCGCAGTCCACTCTTTCAAATACTTGGGTATGTTGTTAGACCCCAATCTATCTTTTGGTCTCTACATAGAAAAACTTGCATCTAAACTTTATCCAAAACTAGGTGCCCTGTACAGAAACAAATCCCGCCTAAGCCTTACAGTAAATGAAAAGATTGTACAGCAAATGCTGATGCCAATCATTGATTATGGGGATGTAGTGTATGCACCTGCGCCGCAAACCCACCTTAATAAACTTAATACATTGTATAACTCGTTCTGACGCTTTGTGCTACAATGTAATTACAGGACCCACAATTGTGATATGCTACAAGAACAAAACTGATTGTTGCTGGAATCCATATGTGCCCTTCATATCTTTCCAGCCTTGTGTTTAAGAGCTTTTCTGGTAAGCTCCCACCCTACCTGAGCAGAATGCCCTCCGATCCAGTACCAGCACTTTATTTAGTCTACCTCAATACAAAAAGAAAGCAGCCCGATCCTCCTTTTCCTACAGAGCACCTCAATTATGGAACGACCTCCCGCACACTTTCAAGTCTTCCCCAAGCCTAAAACTTTTTAAGAGATCCCTCTCTACATATCTCAAAACAGAATGCACCTGTCATGGTTGATCATATTATTCCTAGCTGTTCAATGTTAAGCTTTGTGTATATTGTGTATATTGTGTATTAATATTGTTTTCGGATTTTATTGTACCTTATTGTAACAATGCAAAGTTTCATGGACCCAGGACATACTTGAAAATGAGAGAAATCTCAATGTATCATTCCTGGTAAAATATTTTATAAATAAATAAAATAATGTAATTATCTATCCATGCATTTTAATTGTAACATTAAGGAAGCGTGTTTCAAAGACAGAATGTTGTGTTCCACAATAGGGATTAAGAATCCTGGCCTAACAGAGCCCACTTATATAATTTGTCTTGACATACATTTACCATGTATGAATACAATTGAAATGTATGAGCATGACACAACCTTCTAGCAAATGTTGAGAAACATTAAACCAAATACTTTTTTACTAGTAACTCTTTTAATTTTATACTGATGCTCTAGGGTCAGGATTATCTATATTTTTCAATATTTGGCAACTCATAGGTGTCTGAGTTTCTGCTTCTTTAACCCCTTCAGGACCGCTGACGGTTCAGGACCGTCAGCGGTAAAACGTGCGTTTGGACCGCTGACGGTCCTGAACCGTCATAACGGTCTGGGGCTACTTACCTGATCGCAGTCGGTCCCACGGCGACGATCAGTGCTCCACCCGGTCCAGGGGGTTTGCCTGTCTGCCCGGGCAGTCCCCCCTCGGCAGATCAGGACCCCACGGCCATGTGATCCCTCGATCACATGACCGCAATAGGTGTCTGTGTATCTGCCTGCAGGGGGACTGTCTGTGCTGACAGGCAGTCTCCCTGCAAGTGAAAAATCAAAAAAATAAAGTAAAAAAAAAACAGTGTAAAATCAGTGTAAAAAAAATAATAATATGTGTTTATATATATATATATGATATATAGTAAGGCATAGCCTGTAGTTGTGGGAGGGGTTACCCGGCTATAAAAGCTCAGGCCCCCTCTGGTTCAGCACTGGAATAGCCGGGTTCATTCGGAACCTTTGTACTTCCGGTTCGAGCTCGTCCCCACGTGATCCACTCCGGTCCGAAGTGCTTACCCTCTGCTCGGTGTCTAGCGCTCCAGCCCGGCAATCTACCGGGATCCCGACGAACTCCCATCCTCCCCAGCCAGACCCACGGCGGTTGCTGAATCCGGACACTTACTTACCTAATCCAGGTCCCAGAAACCGTGAGTCTCATCCACACCACCCTCAGCCAGACGCCTGGCATCCACGCACACTTTGCTCACCTGTTCCAAATTACGTCCTTATACTTACACTACCGCTCGGTACCGCAGTTCCTTACCATCCGGTTTCACTGGTCACGCAGACCTCAAACCCTTTCTCTCCAACGCGGTTCGGTAACCGGCCACCCGGCAATTAGTGTTTGCAAATTTCTTGCTGACAAAACGCATGTCAGCTCACAACGCCCCCTGGTGGACAAAATATATTTATATCCGTTTACTTTCTCAAAAAAAAAAAAAAAAAAGGAAACAGACGACCCCTGGTGGCCACACATATTATGACACAATGTTAAAATAAGCAGTATATATGTTTGTTGGTTTTTTTTTCCCCTTCTTTTTCCCCAGATTTCACTATTAAGTTATACTCCTGGCTATTATATCATAATGTTTTCATGTGTAATATGTTTGGTTCAAATGTTTACTTGAACCTGTCACACATTTCCAAAAACCGGGTGAGGTTACCTATCACCTACACAGGTGTTTTAAAAATAAATAAATAAATAAATAAATAAATAAAAAAAAAAATTAATTAATAATACAATTAGATATTTAAAGCTAAACTTTTGTCTTTACGCACTCGGTAAGGATTAGCTTACCCCATGTCAGGGGTTGTCCCGTCCTTTGTCATGCCCTCCACATAAAAGTCACGACTTAAACCAAATACGTCCATCTCCTCAGGATTCACGCCTGGCCCAATTCGAATCCTGGTTCAACAACTCCCCTGATACTCGGAGCCATCATCGGACTCCCATTCCTAGCCTACCACTGGTAAATATTTAAGTTTCACCGCACTTTATCCTTAACCGATATTTAACATAGAGGATACAAAGGATAACTTCTAACTCTACCCCCAGATTGTTACCCCACCTGACGTCCAAGCTATCACCCAAATCAACATCGTTATTTAAAGCGTTAACAGGTAAAACCATTTAAAAAAAAAAAAAAATATATATATATATATTTTCAAGCCCAAACCAATTAGCCGTCCCTAACCATATGTTTTATTTCACAGACGAAAAGGAAATAATAATAATCTATAAATCCCTCCAAAACCGAACGTTGGAAACTCGTACAACAAACAAATAGGTACGGTCGCACGACGATCACTCCACCCCGACCCAGTATATATATATATATATACATATATAGGGCAGTCAACTGGTGACAACTGGCGTACAGCCTGTAGCTAAGTTATTGTAAATTAAAAATGTTCCTGGGAGGCATACACCCATCCTCGTCGGAGGTATTCGCCCCTCGGCCCAACGCATAGACAGAGCCTCACAACAACCACCCTTGGTGGTCAGCTAGGGTCTCACCAGTCACAGCCAACCTACTTTGTCTTGTTACAGTCACAGAGAGGCCAACGTTACCACCACGTCATTTAGGTGTCCCTCGTCCAACCGGCCCTCCACATAGATAGAGCCTCTCTCGCCACTTGGCATTAGTAGGGCCTCACCTTCCTCATAAGACAGATAATGTTTCGCCGGCTCGGCATAGCTAGCACCAGTTGACTCAGGCAACTTCGCTCAGAATCAAAACCCGTCTCTTACCCTATTTTTCATTTTTTAGTATGTCTCAATCCCATGACCAAGAAGAAGAGCTGGCCATACCTGAAACCCCTACCAGACCCGCCACTCCGGCCGGCCCAAGCACTCCCACCGAGAACCTAGAACCAGCCAGCCCATACGCTCTCCGGTCATGGACCATCCCCAAGCTCGCGGCTGAACTACGTCGCATGGGTGTCCCGTATCCAGCTACAGCCCGCAAAGCAGAACTGTACAAACTTTACATTTCTAATGCTTGTACTCCCCAACCTGGAGTAGTTCTGCATTCAGAAAACTATAATGAGATCAAGGGTCTGATGTCATCCCTCTTGGCCTCAATTACCACGATCAGCACCAGGCTGGATAAACTGGAAACTCCCCAGACGGCGACAGTCACCTCGCCCACACCAACCCTCACTCCGGCACCAACCCTCACTCCGGTCCTCCTCCCCCACGGTAATGACACTACCATAAACCCAATACCAAGCACATCCTCCCACATCATCACGCCTGCACATTTCGTACCCCCGACAATACGCAAAGACATTCTGGAAGGCAAGGACATAAACCTGGTTTCTCTGCTAATCGCATCACAAGATGTCGTAGAGAACAAGGCTTATTGCTACGGCGATCTTTCGGTTGTGCTAAAAGCCAGAGATCCCAGGCTCAACCGGAAGCTCACCATACCGGAATTCGTCCTTGCCTTCGGCCTCTACCGTGACGTAATCTGTTCCACTTCCCCTCACCGTAGGGAGGAATTGGACTTGTACATGCACAAGTTGGTGGACTTAGGACACAAGTATGGGGGTTTTTCCTTCTATGATTACCACAAATCGTTTTCGGCCAAGGCGGCAGCATCCATAACTCAATTTAACACTCATACCAACTGGAGTAACATGGATACTGAACTCTTCTGCCGCCATTTCGCGGGCCAAAAGCCTCCATCCTGTGCCCTATGCGCCTCTATCTCACACTCCACCAACCTGTGCCCAGTCGATCCTAACCTTCCTACCACTAGTCGGGCTACCTTCGGTTCCTCCACTACAGAACACAGAGGATTGAAGGACAAGTTGGGCAGACCCATTATATACCTTGGCAAAGCGCAGATCTGCAACAACTTCAATTCAGGAAGTTGTGGGTTCAGTTCTTGCAGACTGCTGCACGTCTGCTCAATCTGCTTCCGGGCACATGCAAAAACTATGTGCCCCAATCGTCTGTACCCCAAACAATGACTAACCGAAGTTAGCATCGACAACCTGGCATTCTACCTCCAGGCACACCCTTCCCTTCACTTAGTCGACTTCCTCATTCAGGGCTTCACTGAAGGTTTCCACACGGGTCTAGTCACACTCCCCACTGGTGTTCTAGAATGTCCCAACTTACAGTCAGCTATCCTTGACCCAATCACTACACAGTCACTACTCAAGACCGAACTGACTAACGGCTTTATCATAGGCCCCTTTGTTCACCCTCCTTTCGCCAGCTGGCGCACCAACCCTATAGGTATTGCCACTGGCAAGTCCAACAATAAAAAAAGACTTATCTACGACTTGTCCGCTCCTCATTCTTTACCTACTCCCAGCATCAATTCGTTAATACCTTCGGAAGAGTTTTCCCTGCAGTATACCACAGTAGATGATGCCATTCAATCTATTCTGAGGGCAGGGGGGGGAGCCTGGTTAGGAAAAACCGATATTTCCAACGCCTTCAAGCTCCTACCCATTCACCCGTCCCTGTGGCACGTGCACGGCATCAAATGGGAAAACAAATATTACTTTGCCACCCGCCTTACCTTCGGAGCAAAAAGTAGCCCGAAATTATTCGACATTTTTGCCGACACTTTATGCTGGCTACTCCTCAATGTCACTCACTGTCCCACTGTTCTGCACTATCTGGATGACTTCCTGACGATAGAACCACCTCAGTCCGCACCAGTTAGTCTCCAGAAAACGTTGGCCTTATTTACAGCATTGGGGGTGCCACTGTCTCAAGCTAAGACAATAGGCCCTACTTCAAAACTCACGTTCTTAGGTATCGACCTAGACACCGTTACGTTACAGGCTAGTCTCCCTCGTGAGAAGGTGCAGCAGATCATTGAGATGGTAAAGTATTTTCTGGGGAAGGACACGTGTACCAGGTCAGACCTACAATCCCTACTGGGCACGTTAAACTTCGCCATGAAAATCATTCCCCAAGGTCGGGCGTTTATCTCAAGATTGCTGAACCTCCTCCCGTTGCTCAATACAGACTCCAGCAGGATATCGCTAGATATTCACGCAAGGGCAGACCTACTCATGTGGTTACGGTTCCTAACTCATTGGAATGGGGTAGCCATGTTCATTACACCTTTATCAGACTCCTCACCCATCATCTGGACCGATGCAGCAGCTCACACAGGGTTCGCAGCAATCTATATCAATGACTGGTTCAGAGATTCATGGCCGGTAGAAACCCTAGGTCTACCCTCATTTCCGAGTACATCGGCTCTATTTGAGATCTACCCAATAGTGGCAGCCGCAAGAGTGTGGGGACACTTATGGCAGGGGAAAGCGGAAAAATGCTTTTCCGACAACAAACCAGCCTGTGACATAATAAACAAGGGTAGATCCTCCTCACTCACCATCATGAGACTGATTCGAAGGCTGACTTGGTTAGCAGCGACACTACAGTTCCATATCACTTGCATCCACATCCCAGGGAAAACCAACATAGCCGCTGATGCATTGTCTCGATTTAACTTACAGGTTTTCTTCAAGACACATCCCACAGCCAACTCCAGACCGGTCAGCACCCCTCCATTCCGAGACCTCATCCTGGACTAGAAAGACTGCTATCTCACAGCAGATACCTAGCCGGAGCAGCCCTATCCACAAACACATCCCGCGCTTATAATCGAGCATTTAGCTTATACACCAAATTCACAACAGACCATCAGTTAACCAACACCCATTCTTTAGACTCCATTATCGCCTTTATTTCTTTCTGCCACCTTAACCTAAAATTAGCATTGAACACCATTAAACTATATCTCTCGGGTATACAACATCATATCATCAGTGCCTACCCTAGTACTAAACCCTTCATATCTTCCTATCCCGTAAAAACCATATTAAAAGGTATAATGAGATTAGACATACCCACTACCTCGTCTAGACTACCGATAGACGGTCACAAGTTCCGCTCACTCTCCAATATTTTGGACTCCAAACCTTTCGAATCCCATACCAACCTGGTTATCAAGACAGCGGCATACCTAGCTTTCTATGGGTTTCTACGTCCAAACGAGTTCACTACCAATAGTGTTTCTTGTCAGCCTCTCTACATTTCAAATCTCCAGAGAAACACAGATCACTACGTTCTCAGCCTAGGTCGCACAAAAACTAACCAAGTAGGCCCACCGACTAAGATCTGCTACTACCCCACGGGCAATCAGTGGTGCCCGGTCGCAGTATTCGACACCTTTTTGGCCTCCCTCACAGGTCTCAATCAAAACACCCCACTACTCACACTCCAAGGTCTACCCTTAACAACGGCCAAGTTCATTCAGTACGTCAGAACTCTGTTCACCCGACTCGGCCTCAATCCCACAGGATTTTCCGGTCACTCGTTCAGAATCGGAGCCGCTTCAGCAGCCTCTAGTCATGGCGTACCATCTCACATAATTAAAAGATTAGGTCGGTGGAAATCAGCGGTTTACACCACTTACATTCCACAACCAGAAATAGAACTAAGATCAGCATTCAAAGGTCTTGCTATGTAATCTGTGTATAAATAAAATGAATTGTTTACTCCAACCTTTTTGCCCTCTTTTATTTCAGGCCTACCTCATACGTCGGTTACGGCACACCTCAACCGACTTTCATACTCTGGTATAATCAGTACACTTACGGCTTATGTCCCCGACTACAAATAGTAAGGCATAGCCTGTAGTTGTGGGAGGGGTTACCCGGCTATAAAAGCTCAGGCCCCCTCTGGTTCAGCACTGGAATAGCCGGGTTCATCCCTCCCACCACAACCCTCTATAAACCATTCCTGGGTGGGCCCTCTTTTATTTCAGGCCTACCTCATACGTCGGTTACGGCACACCTCAACCGACTTTCATACTCTGGTATAATCAGTACACTTACGGCTTATGTCCCCGACTACAAATGTATATATATCATATATATAATGTCATACTAAGTGTATTTTTATATTTATATATACACGTATATTAATATAAAAATACACTTATATTTAAATTACACACGAATATATACAATATATATAATTACTATATATATGGTATATCTATATTATTATAAAATACAAATAATATGTTAATAAAAATAAATAACAAAAAATAAAAATAATTTTTAATAATTATAAAAAAAATATTTATATATGCAATTTTATTCTAACAGTATTTTGAGATATATATATATATTTATATCAAAATACACTTAGAATGTAATGATATATATATCTATGTATAAATAAATAAATAAAAACAATAAAAATATACATATGTCCATATACATAATTACATAAATAATTTCATAAATATACACGTAGACGTCAAATATATAAATATGTATATATATTAAAATTCTACATGTGTATTTATGTAATGTTTTTACCTAATTAAGTAATTTTAATGATTGCAATTTGAGGGACCTGCCTGCCAACCCAGGCCGAAAGTCCAGATAATTTAATTTGCTAGCACTGTGTTTAACCCTGTAACTTTCTATGACACCCTAAAACCTGTACATGGGGGTACTGTTTTACTCGGGAGACTTCGCTGAACACAAATATTAGTGTTTCAAAACAGTAAAACATATCACAGCGATGATATTGTCAGTGAAACTGAAGTTTTTTGCATTTTTCACACACAAACAGCACTTTCACTGAGGATATTATTGCTGTGATACATTTTACTGTTCTGATACACTAATATTTGTGTTCAGCGAAGTCTCCTGAGTATAACAGTACCCCACATGTAGAGGTTTTATAGTGTTTGTGAAAGTTACAGGGTCAAATATAAGGCTTGATTTTACTTTTTTTTTTATTGAAATTTGTCGGATTGGTTAGGTTGCCTTTGAGAGCGTATGGTAGCCAAGGAATGAGAATTAGCCCCATGATGGCATACCATTTGCAAAATAAGACAACCCAAGGTATTGCAGATGGGGTATGTTCAGCCTTTTTTAGTAGCCACTTAGTCACAAACACCGGCCAAAGTTAGCGTTTCTTGCATTTTTAACACACAAACAAATATAAATGTTAACTTTGGCCAGTGTTTGTGACTAGGTGGCTACTAAAAAAAACTGGACATACCCAATTTTGAATACCCTGGGTTGTCTACTTTAAAAAAATATGTACATGTTAGGTGTGTTTCGGGGATTTATGACAGATAACGGTGTTACAAGGTCACTATTGATACATTTAAAATATATATATATTGAAACAGCAATTTCCTACTTGTATTTATAGGCCTATAACTTGCAAAAAAAAGCAATAAAGCATGTAAACACTGGGTGTTTTTAAACTCGGGACAACATTTTGAATCTATTTAGCAGTTTTTTTCATTAGCTTTTGTAGATAAGTAAAAGATTTTTCAAGTAAAAGTCCAAAAACATGTTTTTTTTAAATACAATATATGACATGATACAAATAATGGTATGTAAAGAAAGCCCCTTTTGTCCTGAAAAAAACAATATATAACTTGTATGGGAACCGTAAATGAGAGAGCGGAAAATTTCAGCTAAACACAAACACCACAAAAGTGTTAAAACTGCTCTGGTCCTTAACGTACAAACATCGCAAAAACAGGCCGGTCCTTAAGGGGTTAATAAACTGTGCCTCCACAGGGTGAGCTTCTAAACCATGGGTCCACAAACCCCGCCCCCCAGATGTTGCTGAACTACAACTCCCATGATTCTCTGGCTATCTATGTAATTCAAGGAATCATGGGAGTTGTAGTTCAGCAACATCTGGGGGACCGGAGTTTGAGTACCCATGTTCTAAACACTCGAAAAATGTTGACCTAGATATTGAATGTAACTCACATATATAAGAAAATGTAAAGCAGAAAAGAAGTAAAGAAGAATAATTTCACTATCTGAAATTTCAAGTGGTTTGTATGTAGTGGCTCTATGTAGATTTAAGTCAACTTTGATTTTTAGTCACTAGGTTAGGTTATGTCACTACATTACTGGAATAATTACATGAAATAACTTAAATCAGCAATGTATTTGATTAACATTATTAAATTAAAATATTGGCAATATTTGAATAAATTAAAGGGATACTCCCAACTATAGTTTAATAAAGCAGTTTTGGTGTATAGATAGAAACATAGAAACATAGAAACATAGAAACATAGAAACATAGATGTTCTCCTAATAGCCTGCTAGAGCCTGTAACAGCCTCCTATGTGTAATTAAAGTTTAATTAACAAAGTAGGCAATAAAAATATCTAAAGTAAACACACTGTGTTTAAAGTGGCACTGCCATCCCTCCTCCTCCCCCGCCCAAATAATGAGTATTGTGTAAAAATAGGACCTTTATAAAATACCTATTTCGACTCTGTTGGAATTTTATTGAATTTCTAACCGAGTCAATAGATATACTAAGGCAATGTAGCGCCTGACAGTTCTAGATACTGGGCAGAGCTACCGCCATCTAGAAGTATAAATCCCTACAGCCATCACCAGTGACAGCTACAAGGAATTGGCTCTGTCTATGGAGGATCATGTGTTCAGAGTTCTCCACTCTTTAACCCCTTAGTGATCATGGACGTATCAGGTACGTCCGACAAAAAAGGTCCTTTAGGACTGCGGATGTACCTCATACATCCAAAGGGAATTAGAGTGCTGGAAGCGATCATGATTTCTTCCAGCAGCTCTAATAATATTGCAGCGATTCCTCGATGTTGAGGCATCACTGCAATACCCCCCTCACTGCCGGTGGGCGCCGGAGAACACCGGGTTATTGCTCCCCCTAGAGCAATCACTTCTGGATTGCTCCACGTGGAGCCCAGCAGACACTCAGTTAAAGTTAAAAAGAAATAAAAAATAATTAAATAAATCAAATTTTAAAAAAATTAACCCATACCCTCCCTCCCTCTCCCTCCCTATGTACTTACCGATCGCCGCCGTTCCCCCGCCGCCGATCTGTCTTCTTCTTAGCGGGGACTGTCTGGGATCAGCCCAGACAGTCCCCTCTCTCCAATTTAGGACCCTCAGGGGCCATGTGACCGCTCTCTGGCCACCCCAGCACTCAAGGGCCATGTGATCACCATGATCACATCGCCGCAATAGGAGTCTATGGTCTGCCAGCAGGGGGACTGTCTGAGCTGTCAGACAGTCCCCCAGGCTGCAAAACAGTAAAGAAAAAAAAGGTAAAATAAATACAGGGTATGTTATACACATATGTATAATATATTGTAAAATAATTAAAACATTTTATAATATATTATGCATATATATGATTTCATTATAAGTGTACTTTGAGATATATACATACATATCTCAAAATACACCTATAATGAAATTATATATATATATATATATATATATATATATATATATATATATATATATATATATATATATATAGACTTTCCTCAGGATCAGATAATAAAACATAAAAAAACATTTATAATAAACATGCTAACTTTGGCCAGCGTTTGTGACTAAGTGGCTACTACAAAAGACTGGAAATACTGGGCTACCATATGGTCTCAAAAGGCAACACAGACCCAGCAAACCAATCTGGCAACCTGAATTGGGCAAGCCCTATATTGACCCTGTAACTTTCCAAAACACCATAAAACCTGTACATGGGGGGTATTGTTATACTCGGGAGACTTCGCTGAACACAAATATGAGTGTTTAAAACAGTAAAACTTATCACGACGATGAAATCACCAGTAAAAGTGCAGTTTTTATGTTAAAAAAATGCAAAAAACAAATATGAGCACTAACTTTGGCAAGCGTTTGTGGCTAAGTGGCTACTACATAAGACTGGACATACCCCATTTTGAATACTACGTGTTGTCTACGTTTACAAATAGTATGCCATGATGGGGTTAATTTTAATTTCTGGGCTGCTATACGGTCTCAAAGGCAACATAGGCCCAGCAAACCAATCTGGCAAATTTCAATGTGCAAACAAGGAAAAGGGGAAAGCCTTTACTCAGGAGATGTTGCTGAACACTTATTGGGTGTTCTTTGTCAGTAACACATAACAGGAACTGAGAATCCATGCCTAAAGTACAATGTGAGAGAAAAATAACAAAAAAATGACTACCCAAAAGTTTGACAAAGACTGTTGATAGAATAAGTGCATGCAAAGTGTTCAAATGCCACCATTTGAAATACCCTAAGGGTGTCTACTTTTCAAAATGATATGGTTTGATGGGCGTAAATTACACTGGCAGGCTTCAAAAATGTCCCAAATAGGACATGGGTGCATGATGACCAGCTGTGAAAATTCCAAGTTGGAAAACTGGAATGTGCACCCTTCAAATAAGGTATTTTCGCCCCCAGAGAACCCGACACACCTATACATGGGGGGTATCACTGTACTCAGGAGATGTTGCTGATCACATATTGGAGTGTTCTTTGGCAATAACCCCTAACGTTCTCAGTACATGTATTCATAAATTGCTATGTGTGTCAAAAAAATCACCATTTTGTCTTTTTAAATTTGGCATAGTTTGGTAGTATAATGGTTGCATGAAAAGAGTCAAAATACCTCACGTTTAATACCTTAGGTTGTCTTCTTTTTAAAAAATATATACATGTGAAGGGTTATTTGGGTATTCCTGACAGATAGTGTTACATTTGCGTTAATTTTGAAAAGAAAATGGTTTGGAAATAGCAAAGTGCTACTTGTGCTTAAAGCCCTATAACTTTACAAAAAAAGCTAAGAGCATGTTAACATTAGGCATTTCTAAACTCAGGACAAAATTTAGACACTATTTAGCATGGGTGGTTTTTGGCGGTTGTAGATGCGTAACAGATTTTGGGGGTCAAAGTTAGAAAAAGTGTGTTGTTTTACATTTTTTCATCATATTTCATAATTTTTTTTTAGTGTTTTTTTAGTGTTTATTGAGCAAGGTTATTACATTCACAGATATGTTTGAAAGTGCAACAAACATAGTGGACATGCAGGTCCTAACGTCATGTCAATGTGAACATAGTAAGCAACGTGATTCAGCAATTCATAATTTCTTTTATAGTAAATGATATGATATGATGAAAATAATAATATCTTTAGAAAAAACTATTAATGGTAAGAAAAACTGTATATAATATGTGTGGGTACAGTAAATGAGTAAGAGGAAAATTACAGCTAAACACAGACAGAGGACTTCAGAAATTTAAAACGAGCCCTGGTCTTTAACGGTAAGAAAATTGAAAAATGGTCTGGTCACTAAGGGGTTAAACCTCAAATATTAAACCCATATAAGATAAAGAGACATTAAAAAGGTTGAGTGGAGATGGTATAGTGCATAAAAAACTGACAGGCACAAAGCATACACTAAGGTGAACTGGAGATTTCTCTTACATTCTCATGTTGATGTAATGGGAATATATCTCCATGTTAGAATACCATGTACTGTATCTATATTAATAGTCTTCTATTTATCACCAAATCTTATAAACTTGTATTAAAATAGAAAGTAGCTATACAAGCCAAGCGATTACATTTGTAATCTTGTTCAGTGAGATATACTTGACTCGATAATATCATGCATATCGATAATATCTGTATGGATCCCCATAGCCCTGCATTCAGAGCTTATATTTACAGGGCAGTGTTCACTGTGAACATAGTAAGCAACGTGATTCAGCAATTCATAATTTCTTTTATAGTAAATGATATGATATGATGAAAATAATAATATCTTTAGAAAAAACTATTAATGGTAAGAAAAACTGTATATAATATGTGTGGGTACAGTAAATGAGTAAGAGGAAAATTACAGCTAAACACAGACAGAGGACTGCAGAAATTTAAAACGAGCCCTGGTCTTTAACGGTAAGAAAATTGAAAAATGGTCTGGTCACTAAGGGGTTAAACCTCAAATATTAAACCCATATAAGATAAAGATACATTAAAAAGGTTGAGTGGAGATGGTATAGTGCATAAAAAACTGACAGGCACAAAGCATACACTAAGGTGAACTGGAGATTTCTCTTACATTCTCATGTTGATGTAATGGGAATATATCTCCATGTTAGAATACCATGTACTGTATCTATATTAATAGTCTTCTATTTATCACCAAATCTTATAAACTTGTATTAAAATAGAAAGTAGCTATACAAGCCAAGAGATTACATTTGTAATCTTGTTCAGTGAGATATACTTGACTCGATAATATCATGCATATCGATAATATCTGTATGGATCCCCATAGCCCTGCATTCAGAGCTTATATTTACAGGGCAGTGTTCACACATGTTAAACGGAAGGCATGCTGTACAGCTTCATAATACTTTAAGGGGCAATACTGCATGAATACAAAATAAAAAATAAAAAGTCACTAAATATTTTACACAAATTCATGTCTATTCCTCCATTTATGTATTTATTTTTTTGTGAAACCAGAAAGAAAAATAAGCCTTAAGGATCACAATATGTTCATTACTCTGATAAAAAAAAAAAAAATAAGTTGAATGAAGATGGATCATAAATGTTATAAATATACAATGTTGCTCACAAATTCACAGCTCATTGAGCAAAAGGAAGATACATACAATGACACTAAATAATATCACTCTTCATTCATTGATATCTTAAATTCATTCATTGTCACTAAAACAACGTGTTTGATGAGTTGTGAACTGACATGAAAAATGTTTTTGTCTAATCCAAAAAATCCACCTCCATTGGAGGTTGTTAACGCAACAGAACCTATTAATATCTGTGCATTCAGCAATTCTGGCAATCAGCGGGTTGTTGAAGCACACATATAAGCAAACAAATGACTTGCATAAATGATGACAGTCATGTTCGTTTCATTCATGGTTTGGTGTCCCATCTGTGGCACAAAAAATGAGATGATTAATAGAAAAAAAAATTGATTGATGGTTAGGAGACATTAACTAAATATTTAGTTTGTTCACAGACTAAGTGAGAAGGGACCAATAGAGGGAAAATGAAAGAGTAAGAAAAAATAAAAAACTATATTTATATATTTAATAATCATATAACATATAAATATATTTGTTTTGTTTTAGTACCCTTCCTATTTTCCCCTCTATTGATTACTTTTTCTCACTTTATGGCTCAATAATGCACCAATAAGTCTAATGGAAAATGTGTACATATTATTTATATTTTGCAGTACACTAACAGGCACATTTTCACTCCCTTTTTTGGTTTGCCTGTATCATGTTCCCGAATATTTTGCAATGACAATATTCATAACAGTTGAAATGCAACACGGGTGAACATTGGACTAGGACTACCTAAACAATATATATATATATTTTGTAACAATTGATTCAACTGGAATTAACCAGTTTAATTTAGAATTTCATATCTACTGCTCTGTTAGTAGCTTTCTAGATCATGCAGAAGTCTCCTATGTGTGATTAAAGTTCAATTTACAGAGCAGTCTAAAGCAAGTTAACATCTGTCTGTGTGAGTTACAGCCAGGCGAGGTGTGACTAGGACTGCATAAACAGAAACAAAAGTGATTTAACTCCTAAATGGCAGAAATTTGAACAGTGAGACTGCGGGGGTATGATCTATAAACTAAAACTTTGTCATTAAGCAAAAGTTGATTTGATGCCTATAGTATTCCTTTAAAGATAATCATAAAAACTTTGTATCAAGTGGGATAAATATTATATACAATCAAAATCAGCATAATATTGTAGATATTATTTAGCAGTATAAATCACCAGATCTGAAGGTCAATATATTTGTTTCATGGCAGCGGCTGTAGCCAAGTAAGTTCCCTGCTAGAATCTCGAGTAGGTAAAGAGCATATAAAGCTCCAACATAAAGGCTGTTCAGCTTATTGCCGACAAGAGAGCTGACCCACATTAACCCTTTAGTTACCAGTGATGCACCAGGTATGTCCACCAAAAACGGTCGTTAATGACCGCGGATGTACCTGGTACGTCATTTAGTATATCGGGAATTACCTGATCGCTTGTGATCCCCCGCTGGCGATCGCAACCCTGGGGTCTGCCTGGGAGCTTTATCTTTATCTTGCAGTATTTCATATAGGGTCTGAAATATTAGTATAAAAGCGAAGATTAAAAGTTTCTTACATACAGTAGGTGTGACAAATCTTGGTAAAACACTATCACACTGCTGCTTCATTATAAGTACATGTATGTATTAGGATCCTATGACCCATTGAAACTTTATTTTCAGCACACTTGAAAACAATAAATTAGTTGCCAGTGGCTCCTAGCAGAGAAATGTGTTTTTCTACAGGCTGCTAACCATTTTTGGAGTATCAAAGAAGGACAGTGAGGCTTTATATACTAAATCTCATTTTACAAAGTACATGAAAGTAAAAAATGTATATACATAATTCTGGGTCCGAAGGAGTTAAGCTCAATAATATGATGAACTATAGATTTTTACCACCATTTTTGTTTTATCATTTTAAATATTTATTGAGATATTTATTGAGATTTTGCAATAAATCTAAGGCAAAGCAACAATGTATGAAAGTTATGTACAAGCAAGGGAAGGTACATATGGTTCAATGACAAAAAACCCTGTGCATTTCAAAAGAATGAACAATACCATTTTTACCCACCTGTCACAATTGCTCCTACATAGTTATTGCATTGTGTTTCCGTATCCCTTCTCTAGACCTCACAAGTGATCCTGTTGTTGTTACTGTGACGGTATGGCTCTGGCATCACTGGCCCTGAAGGTGGCCCAGTTCAGGCCTAGTATTGCCTGTGGGATTCTTTGCATTGGCCTGTACTTTTTCTGCTAGTAAACAAAGTATCTCTCCTCGGTGGCAATTCAGTTGGAAGCAATATGTTCCTGGCGTCTCTATTACCGAAGGTGTAACAGTTCAGACCTTGTATCGTCTGTGGGAACTTCCCCTAGTTCACCAGGTGAGCTTCTACCCTGAGCCCTAGGAACTTGGCACTTGAGTTGCTATTCCCCAGGCAAAGCAGGATACACTGCAGAGTTGCTCTGCGTATTACAGGATAACATCTAACTAAAAACCACTAGCGATTCTCCTATGAGCGATCGCACTATAACTTGACAGAGACCTAGGATTAGTTCGACACTTTGCTCTGTCACTTTTTGATCGAATAAAACTGCTTACTGTTTGCTCACTGTGAGTGCCGGAAGATTTGCTTTTTACACTATAAACAAGATCCAGACCTTATTCACCTTCTCCTTTTACTACTGGCAATCTGCCCAACTATTTCTCTCTGGTTTTTATTACTCATTTTGTTTTTACAGAAACCGTTTACATACTATGAATCCTCTATCTCCCAACTTATCTCACTGATATATATTGAAACAAAATCAACCATAACTTGCTGTTTCTCTGTACCAGTACCACCACCCTCCTCCGATCCTACTCTGTTTATGTCTTGATCTAACTCTTTTACTTTTACCAGAAACACATAACCTAAGCTGGGATATTACAGTTCCCTCCTCCTTGGTCCTCTTCTTCAAAGTGCCATATCAATACAAATAAAATCTCTTTCATTTATTATCGTTATCTTGCTTCAGTCAAAGCATGTTTATTAAAGCGGCACTGTCATGCCGAATTCCGTTTTTTTTTTAACCCCCCTCCCGCCTCAACTACATCCAATCGACCCCCTAGTCACCCCCAAATGCCCCTATGCCCCCCATATTACCTATTTTTTATTCTTTATTTTCTGCCCCGATCTATATTCAGGGCGCCGCCATCTTTGTGTGGGTAGGTGAAGTCCCTGTGGGACACGTCATCTACCCACACTAGATAGCCCTGAGATTCCCGCACATGCCCAGTGAAACATCTGGACATGCGAACGGGAATTTCACCTATTCATTCATTCATCAGACAGACGAATGAATGAATAGAAAAAATCAGACGAACAAACTAACACTGTGTATCAGTGTTCGTTTGTTTGTTCGGTTTATTACAAGGAGGGAGCTACCGGCATGCAGCTCCCTCCTTGCAATATGTAAAGACAGAAGCGGCAGGGAGCAGTGCTCCCCACCACTTCATAAGCCCCCCAGGTCCCCTCCTCACTCTATGGGGGTCAATATGACCCCCATAATAGCACAAGGGAGATTAAAATCTCCCCAATGCCCCTACTCGCTATACCGCGATTAGGGGCATGTCCACTAAACAGTGAGCAGCCTGTGGCTGCTCACTGTAAAAAAAAAAAAAGGGTAATAAGGGGGGGACGGGGGACCTACTGTCCTCCCCCGCCGGCCCCCACCCCTGGACGGCGGGTGGGGGCCATAATGGGAATGAGGGGGGACCTACTGTCCTCCCCTCAGGCCCCCACCCCTGGGCGGCGGGTGGGGGCCATAATAGTAATAAGGGGGGGGGGACCTACTGTCCTCCACCCCCGGCCCCCACCCCTGGGCGGCGGGTGGGGGCCATTATAGTAATAGGTGGGGGGGGGACCTACTGTCCTCCCCCCCCGGCCCCCACCCCTGGGCGGCGGGTGGGGGCCATAATAGTAATAAGGGGGGGGACCTACTGTCCTCCACCCCCTGGCCCCCACCCCTGGGCGGCGGGTGGGGGCCATAATAGTAATAGGGGGGGACCTACTGTCCTCCCCCCCGGCCCCCACCCCTGGGCGGCGGGTGGGGGCAATAATAGTAATAAGGGGGGGGACCTACTGTCCTCCACCCCCCGGCCCCCACCCCTGGGCGGCGGGTGGGGGCCATAATAGTAATAGGGGGGGGACCTACTGTCCTCCCCCCCGGCCCCCACCCCTGGGCGGCGGGTGGGGGCCATAATAGTAATAAGGGGGGGGGACCTACTGTCCTCCAGCCCCCGGCCCCCACCCCTGGGCGGCGGGTGGGGGCCCTAATGGTAAAAGGGGGGGGGGACCTACTGTCCTCCCCCCCGGCCCCCACCCCTGGGCGGCGGGTGGGGGCCATAACGATAATGGGGGGGACCTACTGTCCTCCCCCCGCCCCCACCCCTGGGCGGCGGGTGGGGGCACTAAGTAAATTCCCCCCCCCCCATCAAGGTGACTAGGGGTGCCCAAGCCCCTAGTCACCCACCCCCACCCAAATAAAAAATGCCCCTACCTACCCCCCTCACCCTAAAAAATAGTGAGGGGGGAATAAAATTGCTAACCTGTAAAGTAAAATTAAACTTACCATTCAACGTCTTCTTTTTTCTAAAATCTTCATTTTCAGCCCCAAAAAAGGCCAAATAAAAAACCATCATAGCCGTCGAACTAAAAATAAAATAAAAAACCCGAGCGCAAAAAAAAAAACCTGACGAAAAAGAAAAAACCCGAGCGCACAAAAAAATAATCCATCTTCACCCATGGAGGGCTCCGCGCAGACTGAGCTCCGCAGGGCGGGGCAAGGCTTATAAAGCCTTTCCCCGCCCTGCAATTAGCCTAAGAACACTCTGATTGGTGGGTTTAAGCCAATCAGAGTGCTCTTTGTCATTTTACAAGCGTGGGAAAGATCTTTGGAATTTTCCCACGCTTGTAAAATGACACAGAGCACTGTGATTGGATGGCTTGAAATCCATCCAATCACAGTGCTCTGTGTCATTTTACAAGCGTGGGAAAGTTCTTTGGAATTTTCCCACGCTTGTAAAATGACACAGAGCACTGTGATTGGATGGCTTGAAATCCATCCAATCACAGTGCTCTGTGTCATTTTACAAGCGTGGGAAAATTCCAAAGAACTTTCCCACGCTTGTAAAATGACACAGAGCACTGTGATTGGATGGATTTCAAGCCATCCAATCACAGTGCTCTGTGTCATTTTACAAGCGTGGGAAAATTCCAAAGAACTTTCCCACGCTTGTGAAATGACACAGAGCACTGTGATTGGATGGCTTGAAATCCATCCAATCACAGTGCTCTGTGTCATTTTACAAGCGTGGGAAAATTCCAAAGAACTTTCCCACGCTTGTAAAATGACACAGAGCACTGTGATTGGATGGATTTCAAGCCATCCAATCACAGTGCTCTGTGTCATTTTACAAGCGTGGGAAAATTCCAAAGAACTTTCCCACGCTTGTAAAATGACACAGAGCACTGTGATTGGATGGATTTCAAGCCATCCAATCACAGTGCTCTGTGTCATTTTACAAGCGTGGGAAAATTCCAAAGAACTTTCCCACGCTTGTAAAATGACAAAGAGCACTCTGATTGGCTTAAACCCACCAATCAGAGTGTTCTTAGGCTAATTGCAGGGCGGGGCAAGGCTTTATAAGCCTTGCCCCGCCCTGCGGAGCTCAGTCTGCGCGGAGCCCTCCATGGGTGAAGATGGATTATTTTTATGTGCGCTCGGGTTTTTTCTTTTTCGTCGGGTTTTTTTTTTTGCGCTCGGGTTTTTTATTTTATTTTTAGTTCGACGGCTATGATGGTTTTTTATTTGGCCTTTTTTGGGGCTGAAAAATGAAGATTTTAGAAAAAAGAAGACGTCGAATGGTAAGTTTAATTTTACTTTACAGGTTAGCAATTTTATTCCCCCCTCACTATTTTTTAGGGTGAGGGGGGTAGGTAGGGGCATTTTTTATTTGGGTGGGGGGTGGGTGACT
The DNA here is from genome assembly GCF_036172605.1 of Pelobates fuscus. Taxonomy (NCBI): domain Eukaryota; kingdom Metazoa; phylum Chordata; class Amphibia; order Anura; family Pelobatidae; genus Pelobates; species Pelobates fuscus. The sequence continues at coordinate 332,879,556 of NC_086319.1, forward strand.
AGGGGCTTGGGCACCCCTAGTCACCTTGATGGGGGGGGGGATTTACTTAGTGCCCCCACCCGCCGCCCAGGGGTGGGGGCCGGGGGGGGAAGTAGGTCCCCCCCCTACTACTAATATGGCCCCCACCCGCCCCCCAGGGGTGGGGGCCGGGGGGGAGGACAGTAGGTCCCCTCCCCTCTTATTACCATTATGGCCCCCACCCACCGCCCAGGGGTGGGGGCCGGGGGGGGGGGCAGTAGGTCCCCCCCTACTACTATTATGGCCCCCACCCGCCGCCCAGGGGTGGGGGCCGGGGGGGGGGAGGACAGTAGGTCCCCCCCCCTCTTATTACCATTATGGCCCCCACCCGCCGCCCAGGGGTGGTGGCCGGGGGGGGAGGACAGTAGGTCCCCCCCCCTCTTATTACCATTATGGCCCCCACCCGCCAGCCAGGGGTGGTGGCCGGGGGGGGAGGACAGTAGGTCCCCCCCCCTCTTATTACCATTATGGCCCCCACCCGCCAGCCAGGGGTGGGGGCCTGGGGGGAGGACAGTAGGTCCCCCCCCTTTATTACCATTACGGCCCCCACCCGCCGCCCAGGGGTGGGGGCCTGGGGGGAGGACAGTAGGTCCCCCCCCTCATTATCTTTATGGCCCCACCCACCGCTCAGGGGTGGGGGCCGGGGGGGGGGACAATAGGTCTACTGAAAGTTCTTTGGAATTTTCCCACGCTTGTAAAATGACACAGAGCACTGTGATTGGATGGATTTCAAGCCATCCAATCACAGTGCTCTGTGTCATTTTACAAGCGTGGGAAAATTCCAAAGAACTTTCCCACGCTTGTAAAATGACACAGAGCACTGTGATTGGATGGATTTCAAGCCATCCAATCACAGTGCTCTGTGTCATTTTACAAGCGTGGGAAAATTCCAAAGAACTTTCCCACGCTTGTAAAATGACAAAGAGCACTCTGATTGGCTTAAACCTACCAATCAGAGTGTTCTTAGGCTAATTGCAGGGCGGGGCAAGGCTTTATAAGCCTTGCCCCGCCCTGCGGAGCTCAGTCTGCGCGGAGCCCTCCATGGGTGAAGATGGATTATTTTTATGTGCGCTCGGGTTTTTTATTTTTTGGTCGGGTTTTTTTTTTTTGCGCTCGGGTTTTTTATTTTATTTTTAGTTCGACGGCTATGATGGTTTTTTATTTGGCCTTTTTTGGGGCTGAAAAATGAAGATTTTAGAAAAAAGAAGACGTCGAATGGTAAGTTTAATTTTACTTTACAGGTTAGCAATTTTATTCCCCCCTCACTATTTTTTAGGGTGAGGGGGGTAGGTAGGGGCATTTTTTATTTGGGTGGGGGGTGGGTGACTAGGGGCTTGGGCACCCCTAGTCACCTTGATGGGGGGGGGGGGGAATTTACTTAGTGCCCCCACCCGCCGCCCAGGGGTGGGGGCCGGGGGGGGGGCAGTAGGTCCCCCCCCTACTACTATTATGGCCCCCACCCGCCCCCCAGGGGTGGGGGCCTGGGGGGGGGGAGGACAGTAGGTCCCCTCCCCTCTTATTACCATTATGGCCCCCACCCACCGCCCAGGGGTGGGGGCCGGGGGGGGGCAGTAGGTCCCCCCCTACTACTATTATGGCCCCCACCCGCTGCCCAGGGGTGGGGGCCGGGGGGGGAGGACAGTAGGTCCCCCCCCTCTTATTACCATTATGGCCCCCACCCGCCAGCCAGGGGTGGGGGCCGGGGGGGAGGACAGTAGGTCCCCCCCCCTCCCTACTACTATGATGGACCCCACCCGCCGCCCAGGGGTGGGGGCCGGGGGGGAGGACAGTAGGTCCCCCCCCCCCTTTATTACCATTATGGCCCCCACCCGCCGCCCAGGGGTGGGGGCTGGGGGGGAGGACAGTAGGTCCCCCCCCCTCCCTACTACTATGATGGACCCCACCCGCCGCCCAGGGGTGGGGGCCGGGGGGGAGGACAGTAGGTCCCCCCCCCCCTTTATTACCATTATGGCCCCCACCCGCCGCCCAGGGGTGGGGGCTGGGGGGGAGGACAGTAGGTCCCCCCCTCATTATCTTTATGGCCCCCACCCACCGCTCAGGGGTGGGGGCCGTGGGGGGGGACAATAGGTCTCCCTCCCTTATTTTACTTTACAGCCCCCACCCGTCGTTTAGGGGTGGGGGGCAATATTTTTTTTATTTTTTTTTTACAGTGAGCAGCCACAGGCTGCTCACTGCTTAGCCCCTACTCGCGGTATAGCGAGTAGGGGCATATTATTTACTAATACCAAGTCATTTTTACTTAGTGTTAGTAAATTTGGCTGAAAGACCAATTTAGGTCTTTCAGCCTTTTAGTAGATAGCTCCCTGATACCGTGGGAATTAGGGAGTTATCTACTAAGCGGCTGCAAGATGCAGCCACAGCAATGAATAGGATCGGAGTTTCATTCATTTGAATGAAATTCCGATCCGAACAAAGTACCGAATTGCATCCTAACACCAATGGAGAAACAGTGCTCATTCTGTTAGGATGCAATTCGGCAGTTTTGCCGGCGTTCTGTCTAAGTGACAGGACGTTCGGCAATACTGACAGGAAGCATTGTGGGAACTGGGAGGAAAGCTAGGGATCATGGGAAAATTGCTCTGACCAGCGGAAATGAAGGACACTTTGCTCCTCCGCTGGTCAGAGCTGGTCAAGCGGAGGAATCCTCCATAAGACAGAGTCCCTACTTTGTCTTATGATTTTAAAGAAAACTAAAGAAGACAGGAAGAAAAGAATAACAGATCCCGAGAGAGGGGGAGAAGAGGAAGAGATTGAGGAAAGGTAAGTTCGGCATGACAGTGCCGCTTTAATACAAAAAGTCAACTGCTGTTTGATTAAACAATGTTCTAACAATACTCTCACAATTCTCATTTTTGTCTGCAAATCTGTTTTGATACTAATACTAATCTCATTTGGTATCACTGATAGTAATGTAATCTGGTCTTAAGTTGACTATTTAATTAAAGTTCTTAATAATTAATGTTCTTATTGATAATTGCATTATTGCTAATCTACATGAAATAGGGGCTGAGATACAAGACATATAATTTTACATCACTGGGTGAAGAAAATATATTCTTTTCAAACGTCTCTGTTTCAAATATTTAAATGTAACAGTTGAAATTGTTCTAAAACCGCAATCTAAGTATGGCAATGGATTGTTCCCTTAAGAGCTTCACCGAGACTTAAACAGTAATATATTTGAAACAAATAATGGCGGTACAGCAAACATGCAATGACTATAATGACAGTGGCAGTAATGTGACACTGTGGACTACTGAAACAGATTTTATGGTATATATGAGCCACCCATAGGCAATGCCCCCTCTTAGCTGCACAGACAAGAAGGGAGAAGAACTAACAATAAAAATACCCCTGCAGAGCTGCTAATAGGTTGAATGTGGAGCTCTGCAAGAGACATTTGTTTCTCTGCAGTGATAAAAAAAAAGCAATGGAGGAATAAGACAGGTAAGTTGGGCTTCATGGCAAAGTTTTTTCTTTTGCATTGCTTCAAATGAAAACAAATTGGATCACAAATATTACGGTTGGGGGAAAAGGATTTGACAATGGAGTAATTTGTTATTGCATGTAATAGGTTGTTAGGAAAAAAGGAATTATATATATACATATATATTATTTTATGTAATTTTTTATGTATTTTTTTGTACTAAGACTATGTAAAACAGTATTCTGATATATTTTAGGCAAAAAATAGACCTTTTTAAAAATCTATACAATATGCATTGAAAAAGAATGTGATCCATGTTCCTTTGCTAGGATCGTGTATAATTAATGTATTGGCACTACAAGTATAATGGAAAGATGTGAAAGATTACAGTGAAAAATTAAAGGTCTGTAATTATAATGTTATAAATCTATATATTTCCCAAGCCATTCATGTTCTAACCATTAATAATCAAACAAATTTATTCAGCTAGATATTGAAATCATAAATCATACATCCTTGTACATCATATTTCTTATTCAAACCTTAGAGAAAACCAGTATTACATTGTTTTCTGATATACCCTATTCTTTCAAATCTAGGAGAAAGAGTCAATGCTCAAGTGTGTATCTATCTGTTTCAGAAACAGGAAATTTGAAACAATCGCTCCTTGTATGTATCTTTATAAAAAAAAAAAGAGAGAGAGATTATCATGTTGCTGTACCAGTGGTCGAAAAAAAAAAAAAATTGTAAACCTGAAAAGATTAGTTACACTTCAAAGTCTGTAAGAGCTATGATATTAACTATTGTGCCTCACAAGCTGAATTTTGATTATAAAACTCAATTAAGTCAGCTGATCACTTCCTCCTGACATAAGTGCAGCGTTTGCACAATGCTGGTAGAAAAATATCATAGTGTTTAAATATATATCCATGAGAAAACAACAAATGTAAGCAACTGATATTAACCCTTTCAGAGCCACAGCAGACAGCAGCTTGATGCACTGCCATCTTCCTCGATTGCAAAAGTGGAAAAAAAAACTAATAAAATACATTGTATGTGTTTGAGATCCCTGCAAATGTGAAGAGAAATGCATTGTTTTTTAAAATATATATATATATATATATATATATAGTAAAAACCAAAGAAAAGAAAAACGTTACCTGCGCTTTCTCCTTAATCCCTATGTACAGTGGAACCTCGGTTAACGAATGCCTCGGTAAACGAAAAATTCGGTTTACGTATAAAAATTCATTTAAAAAAATGCCTCGGTTTACGTATTTTTTTCACAATACGAAACAAGTGTCCCAGTTTATAGCTCCGCCCCCTGCATACTGAAGTGTGGGTAGCATGTGAGTGTGTAGTGTGGAGGTGTTGGAGAGGTTTTGGAGCCATTTTCAGCAAGTTGTGGAGCCTTTTGAAGCCATTTGCAGCAAGTTTTGGAGCCTTTTGGAGCCATTTGCAGCAAGTTGTGGAGCCTTTTGAAGCCACTTGCAGCAAGTTGTGGAGCCTTTTGGAGCCATTTGCAGCAAGTTTTGGAGCCTTTTGGAGCCATTTGCAGCAAGTTGTGGAGCCTTTTGGAGCCATTTGCAGCAGGTTTTGGAGCCTTTTTGAGCACTTTGCAGCAAGTTTTGGAGCCTTTTGGAGCCATTTGCAGCAGGTTTTGGAGCCTTTTTGGTGCATCTCAAGAAGTGGAAAGGTAGGGAGCTGAGCTTGGTTGTTTGCATGCCTTTTACTGTGTGTTGATGTGTGATGTTTTAAAACATAAAGTTGGATGTTTGAAATGTTATTGCTTGATTAATCATGTCCCTGTACAGTATTTATGCATTTAAAGTGCACTTTATAAAGAGTTTTGAACAGATAAAATACTTTATTTGACTTTTTTCTCACCTCCGGAACGCATTAATTGGTATTCAATGCATTCCTATGGGAAACCGTGTTTCGGTTTACGAATTTTTCGCAATACGAAACGTCCAGGAGAACGCATTAAATTCGTAAACCAAGGTCCCACTGTATATTTAGACAAATGGAGGTCATTTAGTTGCTCCAATGGCCATTGGGGGGAATGCCCGCCTGCCAACATCAAGGCAGACCCCCCTAAGCGGGTCCTAACACTGACCCTTTAGCCTGCTCCCTTGAGCTTCTGGCAAAGATATCTCTAATGAGACAGAAAGGGGTATTTTTTATATACACCCCTATACTTATTAACCCTTAATAGGGAACACATGGGATGGGTAGCAGCATTGTAACCAGGCTGTGTGATACAAAGTAAATACAAATACAAAAAGAGAAGTCCTGCGCTTAAGCAGCAAGGACTACAACACACATCAGCCCCAATATATAGGAAAAACCAAAGAAAAGAAACACGTTACCTGCGCTTTCTCCTTAATCTCCAGCGACGGGTACATTGGGGCCCACACACTGAGAAGGCCACTGGGATGCCCGTGCAGTTAGGGCCACCCGATGGCAATGTGTTCTCAGGGGCCTGGTACGCACTGGGCCCCTTTAATATTGCAACACTGCCCCTGTGAAGATGTCAACGCTAGGAGGAAGTGCATGTGTGTTAGTGTGTGCCCCTGTGTGTCTGTGCATCTGTATGTGTTTCTGAGTTTGTATCTGTATGAGTGTGTTTTTCTGTGTCTTATTGTGTGTGTATCTGTATATGTGTTATTGTGTGTATCTGTGTGCTTGTGAATCTGCCCGTGTGTCTGTTTATCTGTATGTGCGTTAGTGTGTGTGTCTATGTATCTACATTTGTGAATCTATGTATCTGTGTATCTGTATGTGTGTTAGTGTGTATCTGGATGTGTATCAGATCTTGCATCTGGATGTGTGACAATGTGTGTATCTGTGTATCTATGTGTGTGTCTGTATTTGGACGTGTGTCAGTGTGCATGTATGTGCATGTGTGTGTACCAGTATGTGTGTGTGGCTATGAATATGTGCATCCATCTGAGCATTCAACGCAAACACGATACACAAATTGATCCATGCATTCAGATGCCTACATTCAAAGGAAAAACACAAGTCAACGACTGCTTTCAAATTGCTTCAGTGCATAATAACACACAACACTACACACAATCACCAACACTCACACACACATACTGCTTACAAAAACATGCATGCATTCAAACATATAAACACTGATCAGTGCTAAACACAAACCTGCAAGGAGGGGAAAATGGTAGATTCCCGCATTGTGGGAGTTGCACGACAGATGGCGATCAACATTTTGGCCATCCTTGCAGTCGGGAGGGCCCAAAAAAACTCTTGCACCTGCGCCCTCTCACTGGGTAGAGGGAATTACAACCAAGTAGGGATCCATGTAGGAAATGGCAGCCTAAATGTATAGTCAGAGGGCTGTAAAGCCAGGGGAGAATAATAACTTTTATTAACTTATTATTAATTAACTTTAGGTCCAGGGGTGCACACTCCCCTAGTTCTAATCACTGAAGTGATCCTTTAATCCACATACATACTCTCTCTCCTTTAACCCCTTAAGGACCAAACTTCTGGAATAAAAGGGAATCATGACATGTCACACATGCCATGTGCCTTTAAGGGGTTAAAGGACGACCATAGCATATTTAAAAAAAATGTTAAAAAGTCCAGTAAAAACAAATAAAATAAAAATTACACTCGCCTGTTAAAGTCTGCTATGATCTATCTTCTACCATAAAAAAACAGAGCAAAATAAATCCATTATAACCTGTCCCAAATTGTCATACAAAAAAAGTATCAATGTAAAGTGCTGTAAACACTTTAAAAAATCACAAAAATAAAGTATAAGCTCTATTCCTAAACCAGATGCAAGCTTAAAGAGATATTTAGGCACCCAGACTACTTTAGCTCATTGAAGTGGTCTGGGTGCAGTGTTCCTATTCTCTTAACCCTGCAATGTTAATTATTGCAGTTCCTGAAAAACAGCAATAATTAAATTGCATGACTAAGACTGCCTATAGTTGCTGTCAATCAGAAAGCCACTAGAGGCACTTCCTGATTTCAAGGCAACTTTTGGTTGCCTAACTGATGCTGGACGTCCTCACGCCCTGCACAAGGACATCCATTGTCAGTAAAATCCCCAGAGGAAAACATTGCAGCAATGTTTTCCTACGGGAGGGCCTAATGGACTTACTGCGCATGTGTATTAGCACCACGCTTCGGGTGAAGTCAGATTTGTATTCATAGCAGTATAGTATCCCTTTAAGAATGAAAGTTGTTCAAGCTTTATATTGTTGTATATTGGTGGTTTTCGGAGTTTAAAGATGGTGAGGCAATAGAACTGGACTCAGTATCCTAACTTAGAGGGGTCTGGTCATGTACTCAACCCCTAACACCCAACTTCAAAGCAAAGTCAATGAGCGATAACATATAATGCTAGAGAAGATGAAGCAGGTCTGTGCAGTTTATAATCAGAAAATGTATGTTTTGCCTTTTTTTTTTCTCAGAAAACGCCATACAATCTTGACAATCTCTACTCATCAATAAAAGTGGAGAACATTTTTTTTTATTTTTTTATTTATACAAAAAATAATGACAGACACTAATAAATATAAAGAGACAGGTCTAACTAAAATATAAAAGACAAAGAGAGCCATGGGTCGTTCTACAGATACCTCAGAGCATAAGAAGATGTAATGTTTTTTTTTTACTTTTGAGATATTAACCCCTTAAGACCGCAGGACGTACTATGCCGTCCTTATTTTGGTGGCTCTAAAAGCCGCAGGACGGCATAGTACGTCCTGCGATCTTATGTACTTACCCGGTCGCCGGCGATCCCACGCCGGCGATCGCGGTATGGGGGACTTACCTGGGAGCCCAGGGAGTCCCCCTGCGTCCTCTTCAGCCGCCCAGGGCCATGTGATCGCGAGGTCCTTGCGAGGACCCCGCGATCACATGGACGGCATAGCCGTCCAAGGCATTGCCAGCAGGGGGAGTGCCTGTAATGACAGGTACTCCCCCTGCTGTCTGAAAAAAAAATTAAAAATGTTAAAACAGTGTAAAACTAAATTATATCTACTTAGATCATATATATATTTATTATATATATGATCTAAGTATATATATACACACATATACACACATACACATAAATATGCATACACTGTCTACGTGTATTTTAATATTAATATATACATAATTATATATATATATTAATATCAAAATACACGTACAATGATATTGATTAAATATATATATAATTTTCATTATATATATATTTATATATAATAAAAAATAAATAAATATATAAATACGTTAAAAAAATAAATAAAAAAATAATAAAAAAATAATAAAAAAAAATATATAAAAATATATAAACATGCGTAATTTCGTTCTAACTGTATTTTAAAATTAATATATATATTGATATCAAAATACATGTAGAACGAAATAATATATATATCTATATACATAAGTATATACGTATATATCACTATGTATATACCTATATATAAATAAAAATAATTAAAAAAAAGTCTATACATATATATACACACATATATATATACACACATATATATATAATAATTCTACGCATATATTTATGTAATAATTTTACATAATTAGGTCATTTTATTAATTACAATTTGCAGGACCTGCCTGCCAACCCAGGCCAAAAGTTCAGGGAATTACATTGTCTAGCACTATATTTAACTCTGTAACTTTCCAAGACACCATGAAACCTGTACATGGGGGGTACTGTTTTACTCGGAAGACTTCGCTGAACACAAATATTAGTGTTTCAAAACATTAAAATATATTACAATGACGATATCGTCAGTGACAGTGACATTTTTTGCATTTTTCACACACAAATGGCACTTACACTGACGATATAATTGTTGTGATACGTTTTACGGTTTTGAAACACTAATATTTGTGTTCAGCGAAGTCTCCTGAGTATAACAGTACCCCTCATGTACAGGTCTTATGGTGTTTTCAAAAGTTACAGAGTCAAATATAAGGTTTGCGTTTCAGTTTTTTCACATTAAAATTCGCCAGGTTGCCTTTGAGACCGTATGGTAGCCCAGGAATGAAAATTATCCCCATGATGGCATACCATTTGCAATAGTAGACAACCCAGGGTATTGCAAATGGGGTATGTTCAGTTTTTTTAGTAGCCACTTAGTCACAAACACTGGCCAAAATTTGCGTTCAAATTAGTTTTTTGCATTTTCAAATATTAACACTAACTTTGGCCAGTGTTTGTGACCAAGTGGCTACTAAAAAGACTGGACATACTCAATTTGCAATACCTTAGGTTGTCTACTTTTGCAAATGGTATGCCATCATGGGGGTAATTCTTATTTCTGGGCTACCATATGGTCTCAAAGGCAACGTAACCAATCTGGCGAATTTCAATGTAAAAAAACTGAAATATGTAACACGCTATATTTGACCCTGTAACTTCCCAAAACACCATAAAACCTGTACATAGGGGGTACTGTTTTACACGCGAGACATCGCTGAATACAAATATGTGTATTGTATTGCAGTAAAAGCAAACAGTATAATGACATTCACAGTTAGAATGTCACGTAGAACTAAAAAAATTTAAAAAATTCTTATTTTCTCCCATTTTTTAAATATTTTTTTCATATTAAATTATGTTCCATACCTAAATATTTGATGTTAAACGAAAGCCCCGTTTCCCCTGAATAAAATGATATATAATAATGGGGGGTGCATTTAATATGAAAGAGGTGAATTATGGTTGGACAGACATATAGCGCAAATGCCAGGTTTTGTTTACGTTTTTTTGGATCACAACTTGTACATTTGGCTGCGGTCTTAAGGGGTTAATACATAAAAGAATTATTTTCAACTTGTTGCCTAAATATCTGCAAACATTTTTGGATTAGTTCACATAGCCACCATGTATGTAAAAATTCCCCTTTTTCAAAGTTACATCTCCAGCAAGTATCCGCACAACCATAAGTCATCTTAGCTAATTAACTAGGAATGAGAGAAAGTCTGTTGAGAAATGTAATTCCATTACGTTTAAACATTTTACTGCTTTCGATATGAATAATCAAGTATTTAACCACTCATCAGGTTGAATTTTCTATTCAGATCCACTTCCCATTTTTTTTACAGACGGGAAGATAGGCATAGATTCAAAATCATTCAGTAGAAGGGCACTTTTTTCTATTCTTTTTTTTTTTTTTGTATTAGATTCCGTAATTAATATCCCCAATTTAGTGTAACTACTCTAAATTGTCCATAGAGAGATATTTTTTTTAAAAAAAGCGTTTTATTCTAACAAAGGTAAAAATCTCTTTATTTAATAAGATTAATTTGGAAGATATCAAATGTAAAATTAGCAGAGTCCTTTGTAATATCTTTGATGCCTGCAATTGTCCAATTTGTCATGTTTAAATCTTAACGATTTGAAGTTAAAACTGAAATAGGCAAAATTGTAATAATATCCTACCTTAGGTTTATGGAGCATTTGGTTTTATTCCATATTTTAAGGATGTAAATCAAAGCGTGGCTGTTACCTCCTTGATTTAATGTTACGGAACATTCATCTTTGATTTTTCAAAACAATGTTAAAAGGACTTCACATCCCCCAAGGCCCTGTTACACCTCATACCATCGCTCATCCTTCACAATGGGCATTTGAGTGACAATACTATAACATAAAAAAACTAGCTCTATATTATTGTTTAATTAAATTTGTTTAATTAAAGGGAGAACCAGTCTTCCCTGCTCACTTCGTAATAATAACTATTTAACTGCAATCCTAGGTTGTTTTTTTGCCTTGTCACATATTAGTGTATTGACGATCTTCAACCAACTATCGGGAATACTCACAGGAATCATTCTAAACAGGTATAGCCATTTAGGAAGAATGCATGTTTTAATAATATTTATTCTCCCCCACCATGAAACTTCGAAAACTTTCCATTATTTAAAAAAAGTGTCTTAGTTTGTGTTAATAAGGGCAGAACATTTATTTTAATTATTCCTTTCAGATCCAAACTAATATTTATTCCCATAAGATATTGACTGTTTAGCCCACATAAAACCATTTTTTTTCTGTGAGCAATTTTTTCAACCCCAATGGAGACAGTACTAGCCACTGTATTACAGATTTATCAACAGTGACTTGTACCCTGAGACACTAGAAAGTTTCCCTTTAATTTTTTTTTATTTTGTTTTATTATTATTTACTTGATTTCTGTATTGGATCAAAAACACTGTCAGTGAAGCACTTAGGAGCCATGTAATAGCATAAGGTCGAAAGGTAATCTCCAGGTACTGTATAAATACAATTCCCAGTTTACAACAGGTGGACATCTAGGTTTCCACCACCCCTATATATGGATATATATTTATTATGGACATTCTTACTACATTTACCTGTACTGTGTTAAATTCTATGTATTTGTAAATAAAAGATTTTTATTTTGATACATGCAGAAAATAGTGCATTGGTAAAAAATTTGGTTCGGTTAGGTTCAGAAATTCGGGTAAGTAAAGAAATTCATCTGCTTTGGCATTTCAGACCAATGGCATTCGGTTCAGTTCAGCACTAATTTGGCACTTCGGCAATTCGGCACTTAGAAACTTTGTTAATTTGGACCCTAACCCTACCCCAAACCCCTAAACCCTAAACCTTAAACCCTACCCCCAACCCTACCCCTAACCGTAACCCCCTTCGGAACTTCGGCAATTCAGGACATGAAATTCATCCGAATATACATTCGTAACAGAGCGAATTGCACATGTCTAGTGCATTGATCACATAGTATAACAAAAAATATGTTACCTTGGGGTTCCTATAACCTTTATCTGTTTACTTGCTGATTCTTCTGGGTACTGTAAGGTTAAAATAACATCATCTCCATACAAGTTTATCTGTATATTTTCTTTGTTAGTTTTAAAACCCACAGTCCTGGCATTGTCCTTTATGCTAATTAACCCTCTCCCTCCCAGTATCCCTCCCACAGTATTACCGCCTCCCTCACACTTTCACCTCCCTTCCTCCTAGTATCCCCCTCTCAGTATTACCCCATCCCTCCAAGTCCCCCCCACCCCCCCACAACATCAACCCTCTCCCTACCTTTCAGGATTCCCCTTACATTTTCACCCCCTCCCTCCAAGTATCCCCCCTCACAGTATTATCCCCTCTCTCACAGTATCCCCCTCACAGTATCACCCACTCCATCTCAGTATACCACCTCACAGTATTACCCCCCTCTCATAATATCCCCCCTCACACCATCACCCCCTCCCTCACTGTATTACCCTTCCCTTCCAGTATCACCCTATAGTATTACCCCTCCCTCATAATATTCCCTCCCTCACAGTAACACCACCCTCCCTCACAGTATTACCCCCTCCCACCACCATCACTCCTTTCTCACAGTATCACCCCCTCCCTCAAAGTATCATCCCATTGTCCCACACACTATCACCCCCTATCCCTCACAGTATCACCCCCTCCCACACACCACCAACCCCCTCCCTCACACTATCACAACCCTTTTCCAGTATCCCCCTTCCCCACACTACCATCCTTTCCCTCACACTGCCACCCCCTCTCTCACACCATCACCCCCTCACACCCCCTCACCCCCTCATCACAACTGTATATGTATATACATAGCAGAGATAATATATATATATAGCAGAGATATAGGGTGATAGATTATTATATAATGTACCCAATGTACAGCGCTACGGAATTTGCCGGCGCTATATAAATAATAAAATAATAATAATATAGTCTGGATTTGTATTGTATTTTGGTGATTGGTACAGGAAATAGTTTTTATACCACACTTATCATTAGTTCTTACCATACCAATAGAGTTAATTATATATTGCAACAAAAATGGGTGAGGGCACTGCCCCACCTATCCCTATGCACCAACGTCCGCTAGTGTTGTATTTGACAAATCACATAATTTGTTGATTTTCTAAGTGTAAATAAGTTTACACAACCTATGCAGTAAACAAATATATATTCAAAATATTTGGCATGTAATAATGCATATTTACTATTTATTTAACAAACTTAACTGATATAAATGTGATTTAAAAAAAACACATAAAATATGCAAATGTGTGAGCACCCTATTAGTAACACCACAATGATTTTGTGTAAGAACTATAATTGTATAAGTTGACTTTTTATGGTTTGATCATAGTCTTACGATTACAGTTACACACTGTGACAAAATGGCCTATGTAACATGTTATTTTGGTATTTAGCTATATTCTATACAGAGAATTAGGGCACATTTAACATCTAGTGATGTATACAAAATCTTAGTTTGAAGTGCTTATTAACACATTTGGGGAGAACCAGCTTTCTGTTGGAATGTCCAAGGTTATAGTTGTGTGTGATAAGAACAAAGGGCCCCTGGGGATACGTAGCTCAACCTAATTTACATCCCTAAGTCCTGTCTCCCATCCCACATGGGTATTGACAAATAAAGCATAATGTATGTCTCTCTATCAGTGCATTCGTTTTTTTCATTGGTGTAAATAATGTAAATACATTTCCTTTGTGCGCTGTGGTCTTTGAAGAAAGCTGGGAGCACTAGATTAAAGTGTGATTCCACAAGATGCCAGTGAGAAGCTTGTGTCCTGTCTCTTTCTGAGGTCTTGGTTGGAATTCATGCAAGTTTAAGTCAAGCTAAGGAACCATGTTTATTAAAGTGTATTGCCAGTGGAACAAGCTAGTTACTAACTCTGTAACAGCCGGAAAAAAAACATATAACCACAGTATATCTAGGGTTGCAGTGAGTCATAACCTAGGGGCTTAGTTAAGCGGCTAGCCGTGCAGGTTAGGCAAATAAACACACGGACAATAGCAGGTCTGAACTGGTACACCATTAATGCCAGAAACACCACCAATGCCCTAGCATCACACACCTTAATACATTCTCGGACTCTTGTAGCCCTCAGGGTGTTGTGCTTACTTTTAACTACCATGTGCTCCCCCAAGTAGCAGTCTAAGGATGAGAAAATAAACATAATTGACTCTTACAAAGCATGTGGGAAGTTATAACAATATCTGAACAATTCCTGCTTGCACTGCTCAAAATATCATAAAAAATGGAAATTTAAAGGTACCAGTGAAGACACAATCTGGAAGACAAAGAAACATTTTCAATACAGCTGGTCATAGACTGGCAAGGAATGTAGAACAAAAATCCCATATCACTGGGAATATTAAACTGGGATTGGAATAGTTGTACAATATTCCACTGTGCACTGATGATCACACAAACATGTTTTGCATGGAAGGCTCAGCAGAAAAAAAAAAAAAAACGACCTGCAGTTTCATTATGAGACTTCAACCTGCAAAGATAAGCCAGATACATTTTGGAAGTGATGTTGTCTGATGAATTTAAAATTAAGTGCTTTGTCTGTAATCACAAAAAGTATGTTGAGAGAAAAAAAAGAAAAACATTTTGTTAAGCATGGGTTGGATCTCATATTCTTTGAGGTTGTATGGCTAGGTATTTTGCCTTCTTTATGATCAACAGAAAAAACATATGTGAGGAAGGCTGAACTTGATGGACACAAGCCTCTTTTCAGCTACGTAACTATGTAACTATGTAACTATGCATATCTGCCAGTGACACATTGTAAACCTAAATGGAAGAACAGATCATATTAAGTATTAACTAAACCCAGGAGCTAGTGTTTTATGGTCAGTAAAGAAAAACTGAAGCCAAAATTTGGTTGGATATTCCAACAAGGCAATGATCAAAACATACACTCAATATAAACCATCAAATATCTCCAGAACCAAAAGATTAAGGTTTTGAAATAGCCTTCACAGTCTCCCGGTGTGAATATTATTAACATTTTCTAGGCTGACCTCAAACATACAGTGCCCAAGAGACAATTTAAGAATTTTTCTAAACTAGATGTATTCTGGAAAGAAGAGTGGTAAACAATAGTAAAGCAAAATTAGAATAGAGTATTAGGTGTATGTAAGTTACTCAGTAAGTACGGACAGCTTATTACTTTGCACATACTTCTCAGTTGTTAAAATGATCAAATAAATAGAAACTGCCTTAAAATTTGAAGAAATATGTAGATTTTATGGTTTTGTTTTTTTTCCACAGAAGAGGGAGTATTAACTTGTTTTCACTTTGAACATTAACAAAACATAATAAGAACAAAACAAATTTAAGGCGAAATAGTTGAATACCAAAAAAGTAATCGTTTATTTCAGTTTAGCTATTTTGAACACAAATTTGTATTGCACTTTGAATTCCCAGTAAGACATACATGCACACTTGAATTGTGAGTTTGCTGTTTTATAACTTAAGATTTATGCTATCGTTTTTTATGTGCTTGCCTTTAGATTTTTCTGTTTGTTTCAGAAATAAAGCACACGCAATGTAAAATATATTACTGCTCTGTTGCCTGTGCATGATCCACCATGATTTGCTTTACAAATTCCAGTGTGAATGTACATTACTGTTTATTTAAAGTGCTCCAGAAGGAGTGCTTATAGTTAATAGGGTGGTTTTGATTGTTCTAGGAGAACAATCAGGTCAAAACTGACTTCTTTGGGTAGTCATTTTCAGAAGCTCAACTCGGATTTTGCACTCATGTTAAACTGAGCTGAAATGATTTGTTAATGAAGAATTATCGCTTCTCAACATCAGTTTGAGAGTTTAGTACATATTCTCCTAAATGTTTTTCTATAAGTCAATCATTAAACTCAATTAAAAGCTGAATTAAAATGTTCAAGCACATATAAAAAAATGACCACAATATGCAAATAATGTAAAAAAAAAATATGCTAAACTGGGAAACTGATGTCATTCTGATCTGCAAACTTTATTAATCTTGTTTTTTTTTAAATTGCCTTTTTCCATAATGTAAATTTATTTTTTGTTAAACTTAATGCAATTGATCAAAATTCCCAAACTATTTTTTTTTCAGTTCATAAATCCACTACCTATTATGATGCTTTGTAAGCCACTAAGAGATACATTGTTCTAATGAAGTTGTCTTTTCAGAATATAAATCAGGAAAAAAAAAAACATGTCACTTGATTAGCATAAATTCATGTGAAATATTGAGTTTTAAAACAGTGTAAAATTATGGATTAAGTGTGTTTTCTTTTTAAACCTACAATTTTACAGCTTGAATTGCTATTACCATAAACTCTGTCCTTCCCAGAGCATGAATTAGGCAGACAGAATTTTACTTATTTATGCACTATTTCGCAGTTATTTGCCATTAATGATGTCTCTATAAAAGATTATTAAATTAATCTGGTTATTAGAACACTGTGACACATTTCCACAATGAAACTTGACAGCAGAGCACTGACAACTAATTCAAACATTGGTAACTTCCTCAGACTGACATTTGTCAGAGTGGAAGCTTTTATATAGTGACATTACCAGTACTAATGATTCAAATTCAAAATGTCTCATTTGGTAAATGCAAGTCAATTTGGCATCTTATTTTTAACAACACCATTGTGCTGAAGTTTAACATTTCTTGCCTCGTAGAATTCTATTATGAAAATGCAAATGGAAAGTTTATTATTGCTGTTTGTACTCAGTTCTATTTTTGACAGATGTTCAATATGTAATAACAAGCTTTTCCTTTTCCAGTCACATTTACTGCTTTAGATGGAACTCAAAAGGCCAGAGTGAGGAACGCAGCCAAACTCCAAAACTGGATCCAAAAGGAGTCTAGTTTTTATGTAAATCTTAGAATACAAAATTAACTTTTAAATTGTAGAACTAATCAAGACAAGTAATGTTACCAATAAAATAAATGGAAAACAGCCAGTGTAATAACCCCAGCTTCTAATATTACCCTGTTTACGTACAATCTATTTCCTGGAATAGAACATGAACATTCTCATTATTCTAATGATGTTTCCATCACCATGACAACAGCATCATGCACAATAAAACATATTAGCCAAGTGTGTAGTTTAAAGAATGAATGTAGATTTAGCGAGAGACATTTTAGTAATTTCTTGACCTGTATCCATGATATAGGAACAGTTGTAGGAAAAAATAATAGGCAGAAAGGTCAAGAGAGTTCCAGTACAAAGAGAAATCTAAAGTGGAAGCCAAGCAATAAGCATGAAAAAGGGCAATCAGCAGATGCATGTGCATGGCAGATGGGCACACAGCAGGTGCAATCCTGTGATGAGACGTCATTTCCTCTCATGCATACTCTACAATGATGGAGGCTGACAGAGCAGGGAATTAATGCACTCAAGATGGTACTATATGTCCATTATCTTGCGTCTAAAACTTCCTCCAGCTTTTTAAGAATACGGCTTGCGATACATTATTTAAAAAAAAAATGAATGCAACAGGACATCTCTTCACAATCTTATTGTCATGGTCCCATTTCAATACAGCAACAGTGACCAAGTAAACATTTTTCTACCCCACACTGGGATTAAAGATTTTAATCTATGAATAAATTATGTGATTGCAGATGTTTGGAATACATTAAGGAAACATACATGGGCTAAGATCCAGCTCGGGACTCACTGATGAATGGAATTTTGAAGCCTAAATTACCCTGGCACACAAGTGAAACCAGCGTGTGGTCTGTAGGAGCACACCTAAGTATTTTTTTTTTCTTTTCCCATTGAACGATGGTGATTGTGTAGAGGCCACTTATGTTCTATGAACCCTGCTGGTTTTCAGCTGGTATTAAAACTTATTATTGCATTTTTTTCCCCAGTGCCACTTAATCCATGACAATGCTTAAAAAAACTAGAAAAGGCTTCAGACTGTAAGATGAAAAAAGCATTTTGAAATTCCTTTTATTTGGTGTCATTTATTGCTGTCAGTATTTCTGTCTGCCCATTCATTCTAGCACATCCCAAACCAGTAACTTCAAAGATTACTTTTCAGTTTCATCAACAATTCTATATTCTTCTTACAAAAATGGTGGAACCAAAATAGTCACCAAATGTCTCTGAGTGACAGTAACAAAAAGGTGAGTTCTATTTAGATTATATTGTGGTAAATATAAGATGAAGCTAAGATGTTAAAATTCATGGAAAAAATGTTTACATGCACTTATAAGAACTTTTTAGAGTATTTGAATATTATTAAGTATAGAATGGTACCTTTTCAGACAAACTCAGTAACTTTGTAGAATATTCATGGGTACAGAAACAAATTATTTATATCTTAGCGTTTATATGGTTATAAGTCAGGCTTCCCCAAACTCCGGCCCTCCAGATGTTGCTGAACTACAACTCCCATGATTCTGTGAATGCAATATATAGGCTGAGAATCATGGGAGTTGTAGTTCAGCAACATTTGGAGGGCCGGAGTTTGGGGAAGCCGGCTATAAGTAAACCAACATTTAAGTGAAATATTAATAGATTATCTTACATTTGATAAATCTAAAAAAAGTCCCTTTCTGGGAAGAATATTTATGTGCACATTAAATAAACATATAATAACATTAATGTTATGGCTTCTCTAAACCAACGTATACACCTCATTGGTTACATTTACCCACTCAGGCCATTTGGCCATTTCTGTATAATTTAATCTCTGTTTAGTAGAGCTCAAAGCAGTTAAATTTTTTGTCTCCATTATTTTATTAAGTCACTGGTGACAGTCTTTTTACATTTTAGAAATCTAAATTTCCTTACCATAATTTATGCAAAGTCCAGAGGAGGATTGTCAATCAAGTCACTATAATATAGGAGTTGTGGGTTGTAGCCTCTCAAAACCTCTCAATTGGAGATATGTTGGGATGTCTGTAGGCAGAGTATTGCAAAAAAATGAGCAGACAATGCTGAGTTCAAAGTATTTTCTACAAATGCTCATTTATGTTATGAAGTCCATATTGAAGGAGGTTGCAGGAATATATAATGTCATACTCCACCAGCCACTATTTATCAAAGCTATATACCTCATGCACCACACAGAAATCTGTTAGTTTTATGTGCAGAGAAAGGCCATTTGTTTGTACTTGCTTACCAAGGTCAATTGCTGCCACCTCTCATCTGGGAAGGAGGGTCTTTTCTGTGCTTTCCAGAGTTCATTTTTCAATTCTTTGGCATACACACTTCAAAGTAAATTCACTGTCATGTTAAAAAGACTGAACAACATTGCTTTATATTTAATGGAAATGTTTTTTTTCTCTCTCAAGAAAACTATTCATAAACGTCAAATGCATGTGTAAGGCCATTTATCAATATAGGACATTTAAAAAAATTATTTTAGAACAAAAATTCTTTCAGTACTCATGGTTCTTGATTACATTTTGGTTTTTGTTATTTAATATTTCCTTTACTTTTACTGAGGATGATTCTATGGCAAAGCACATGACTGTTTATAACCTTGGGTTATAGCTTCAATATCATAAATATCCATCATAGCACTGACTATGTCTATGACTATCCATAAAAGGTCTAGATCCACTTGATAGTTCCTTGATGCAGGTCTTGTGTATGGCTAACTGGTTGCCCATCTTAAGCAAGAAAGGTAAATGCCTAAAATCAAACATAGAAACATGGAGTGGGATGGCAGGTAAGAACCATAAGGCCAATCTAGTCTGCCCAATTTTCTAAATACTTTCATTAGTCCTTGGCCTTATCTTATATCTAGGCTAGCCTTATACCTATCCCACGCATGCTTAACTCCCTCACTGTGTTAACCTCTACCCCTTCTGCTAGCATTTTCTTCTGGTCTATTACATTGTCTGCTTACCTTTAAGTCATCTGAAATAATTACACCTAAATCCCTTTTAGGACTCTATCAAATATTCTATACTCTAACCATGGGTTTTTGCGTCCAAGATGCATTGCACTTATCCACATTAAATGTCAGCTGCCACAGCTCTGACCATTTTTCTTGTTTACCTAAATCATTTGCCATTTGGCTTATCCCTCCTGCAACATCAACCCTGTTACACATCTTAGTATCATCAGCAAAAAAGACATACCATCAAGACCTTCTGCAATATCACTAATAAAAATATTAAAGGGACAACCATCCTGTTAAGATGACATTTCAGCATGCTCGCCCGTAACCTGACACAATCACTGAAATATCTCCCTAACCGGGACTCATCCAAATCCAAGAAGCTCTGACCTGGCATCACGAAACAGCACTGCAATTGCACCCAAACAGCAAAGAAAATCCACAGCCTACCGCGCCTCACCACTCCTGGGCCTCGAGGCATTTCTTTGTGGCCGGGAGAAGGAACTAGCTACCCGGAGTATTCCCTGCCTCAAACAGCCACAGGTACGCCTTCCATGGGTCGTCATACCCAAAAAGTCCCTGCCAGCAACTGCATTCAGGGAAGGGACATTAGTGAGATGTTGCTCAGGCCTGCACAACTTGGACCAGCACACGCGGTACACCCACTTAATGCCGCCCCGGAAGTGGGGAGACTGATCACATAAAACCCCTCAATCTGAGGACTCAGACCCCACCACCAAAGGGGATCTGAAGGTACTCTTAGCTAACGACCTTGTGGAAGTCCATGATCATGTCACCACACTCAAGGCCTCAGTTTTACAACTGACAAACAACGCAAGACACACATCAAAATCTGCGGTGTCCCTGCCACAGTTCCAACTGAAGAACTACCGCACCATATCCGACGCCTACTCTCCTCAATTTTGTCACAGACGATTGCAAAGAAAATCATTTTAGACTATTATTCTTCCAAGACCTCACCATAGCCACCTTACCCGGTTCAAGTCCTTTGGACCAGTGACAATCACGCTGAGAAAGACAGGCATACCATACAGATGGGGGAACACTGGCTCCTTACTTGTACACCGCAATGGGACTGCTCACAATCTCACACATATGACTGGAGCCTCAGCTTTCTTGCATGCGATAGGATTGCCTCCTTCACAGGCTCTCTCCACAGCCGAAACCCACCCTGGCAACTGGGAGCCGGATGATAGTACCCCTCTGGGCCCGACGACATGAAATCTGCAGGCCCTAGGCACCTGAAAGCACTTAGAGACTAAGACACCCAAATAGGTTGCCGGAGAAATATCTCATGCCAATAAGCTTACAACCCAGTTCCTTTTTCATGTACTTTATGTTTTATGCTTTGTTTATCTTTAATTTTGTTGGCAGTAGGGCTAGAATTACAATTGACCCGCAGGGTATACTGAAGCTCCGACTTCCTTACACTGACAGAAAAGTGGCGTCTATTACAACCAATACCCCCCGCCCACCCATCACCCTCATGGTTAGGGGTTTAAGTTTAGCTAAGATGCATGATTACTAGCTTTGTGACTCTCAGGGATGACCACACACAGCAATCAAGCCGGCATCGTCACATCAGGCTCAGCACTCAACTGACCCACATATATAGTCATCTAACTTGCACACATGTTCCAGCCTGCCTTCTCATATATATATGCTTCACACACTTTGATTCCAACCTGGCTCACCACTGCGAGCATAGTTCACGTCCCACACCTGGAGTATCCCAGGGGTACAACATGCACTAATTTTAAAAGCTTGATGATAAAATGCCACCCCGGATATGTTACCAAACCTGTCTATAACAAGAAAAAGTGCTTACTATATCCATGAACATGTTTCTCTTGCTGAAAACTGTAAAGTTTTGTATGAAACCTGTCAACATTGTAATACTGTAACCTCATGACATATATGCTCTTGTTGAAATGAAACGAGCAGGAAAAATAAAGAATTAAAAATATATATATACAGGGAGTGCAGAATTATTAGGCAAATGAGTATTTTGACCACATCATCCTCTTCATGCATGTTGTCTTACTCCAAACTGTATAGGCTCGAAAGCTTACTACCAATTAAGCATATTAGGTGATGTGCATCTCTGTAATGAGAAGGGGTGTGGTCTAATGACATCAACACCCTATATCAGGTGTGCATAATTACTAGGCAACTTCCTTTCCTTTGGCAAAATGGGTCAAAAGAAGGACTTGACAGGCTCAGAAAAGTCAAAAATAGTGAGATATCTTGCAGAGGGATGCAGCACTCTTAAAATTGCAAAGCTTCTGAAGCGTGATCATCGAACAATCAAGCGTTTCATTCAAAATAGTCAGCAGGGTCGCAAGAAGCGTGTGGAAAAACCAAGGCGCAAAATAACTGCACATGAACTGAGAAAAGTCAAGCGTGCAGCTGCCAAGATGCTACTTGCCACCAGTTTGGCCATATTTCAGAGCTGCAACATCACTGGAGTGCCCAAAAGCACAAGGTGTGCAATACTCAGAGACATGGCCAAGGTAAGAAAGGCTGAAAGACGACCACCACTGAACAAGACACACAAGCTGAAACGTCAAGACTGGGCCAAGAAATATCTCAAGACTGATTTTTCTAAGGTTTTATGGACTGATGAAATGAGAGTGAGTCTTGATGGGCCAGATGGATGGGCCCGTGGCTGGATTGGTAAAGGGCAGAGAGCTCCAGTCCGACTCAGACGCCAGCAAGGTGGAGGTGGAGTACTGGTTTGGGCTGGTATCATCAAAGATGAGCTTGTGGGGCCTTTTCGGGTTGAGGATGGAGTCAAGCTCAACTCCCAGTCCTACTGCCAGTTTCTTGAAGACACCTTCTTCAAGCAGTGGTACAGGAAGAAGTCTGCATCCTTCAAGAAAAACATGATTTTCATGCAGGACAATGCTCCATCACACGCGTCCAAGTACTCCACAGCGTGGCTGGCAAGAAAGGGTATAAAAGAAGAAAATCTAATGACATGGCCTCCTTGTTCACCTGATCTGAACCCCATTGAGAACTTTTGGTCCATCATCAAATGTGAGATTTACAAGGAGGGAAAACAGTACACCTCTCTGAACAGTGTCTGGGAGGCTGTGGTTGCTTCTGCACGCAATGTTGATGGTGAACAGATCAAAACACTGACAGAATCCATGGATGGCAGGCTTTTGAGTGTCCTTGCAAAGAAAGGTGGCTATATTGGTCATTGATTTGTTTTTGTTTTGTTTTTGAATGTCAGAAATGTATATTTGTGAATGTTGAGATGTTATATTGGTTTCACTGGTAAAAATAAATAATTGAAATGGGTATATATTTGTTTTTTGTTAAGTTGCCTAATAATTATGCACAGTAATAGTCACCTGCACACACAGATATCCCCTAAAGTAGCTAAAACTAAAAACAAACTAAAAACTACTTCCAAAAATATTCAGCTTTGATATGAATGAGTTTTTTGGGTTCATTGAGAACATGGTTGTTGTTCAATAATAAAATTAATCCTCAAAAATACAACTTGCCTAATAATTCTGCACTCCCTGTATATATATATATATATATATATATATATATATATATATATATATATATATATATATATATATATATATATATATATATATATATATATTAAAGAGAATGGGTCCAAGTACAGATCCCTGATGTACCCCACTGGTAATAAGACAATGCTTTGAATATACTCCATTAACTACATCCCTCTGTTGCCTTTCACTCAGCCACTGCCTTACCCATTCAACAATATTAGAATCCAAACTTAAAGATTGCAGTTTCTATGTGCAACAGTGTCAAAAGCCTTACTGAAATCTAGGTAAGTCATGTCTACTGCACCACCCTGATCTATTATTTTAGTTACTCAAACAATAAAATCAATAAGATTAGTTTGGCATGATCTCCTTAAAGTAAACCCGTGTTGTCTTTCATCTTGAAATCCATGTGATTTTAGATGTTCAACAATCCTATCCTTTAACATGGTTTCCATTCATTTCCCTACTACTGAAGTAAGGTTTACTGGCCTATAGTTGCTCGACTCCTCCCTACTATCTTTCTTGTGAATGGGCACAACATTCTCTAACTTCCAATCTTCTGGGACTACTCCTGTTAACAATAATTCATTAAATGGTTAATGGTTTTACTAGTACACCACTGAGTTCTTTTAATAACTTTGGGTGTATTCCATCAGGCCCCATCGACTTATTTGTCTTTACTTTTGACAGTTGAAATAGAACAGTGTTGCTTCTAAGTGTGGTTGGAGATATTCTGGAGAGTTTTACAGAAGCTTCAACTGTCTAAGAGTTGTGCTAAGAGTTTTTCTTTTCTACTGTTACAGGTAAGATTCATCTGTAGGAAAAGGTTACTGACTGCACAAGGTTTGATTTCCTGTTGGTAATTACAAGGCATTTGATTTGATTAGTTAGCTACTTGCTATTGATTGCTGTTTAATTAGCTATTGTGTGCAAATAAGCAGAGGCCTACCCAGGTGTTAAACATTCCTAGTGGGTGGTGATTTTAGGAGTTATATAAGGGTTGTTGTCATTAGCTTGGCTAATATAGCGTGGTTGCTTCATCTAAGTGTTGCTTCTAAGTGTGGTTGGAGATATCCTGGAGATAACCTGGAGGTAATCTGAGGAATTCAGGAGGATTAATAAAAAGTTAAGATTTGTTTGATTTAAAATTTTCACCTTATTGAAATGGCTGACTTAGTTCAATGTAATAGTTGCTATGCATTTGTTTCATGTTCCACTTTTTGGAGGTTTGGTTGTTGTCTAATCTGTAGACAGTTCTCTATCTTGCGGCAGGTGATTGTATTTTTGAAGACTGAGATTTGTAAATTATCTGGTAACCAAACTCAGGCTGGAACTGCTGCAAAGCCACTGCCGCAGAGACATACTAGGAATGGCAGATGGATCACTGTAGGATCTGGTAGACTTAGAGTTGTGGATAAAAGGCATATTGCACAGTCTGTTGCTCTACATAATTCATTTTCTGCACTTTCAGAGTGTAATGGTAATATGGAGACAGGCACTGAGGGTAGTGGTGTTGTGGAGAGAGGCACTGAGGCTAGTGGTGTTGTAGAGAGAGGCACTGAGGCTAGTGGTGTTGTAGAGAGAGGCACTGAGGCTAGTGGTGTTGTGGAAAGAGGCTTGGAGACTATGGTGAGGCCTAATAGAAAGCAGTTGTTGTTAGGGGATTCCATCATAAGAGGTGTGGAGATGGACAATGGTGGTCTTGTGAGGTGTCTTCCCGGAGCTACTGCTCACAGAGACAGGAGACGTATCTGTAATATTGTTAAGCGAGCAAAGAATTGGATGTACTTGTCCATCTAGGGACAAATGACTTGGCTTGCAATGAGGTTTCAGAGGTTAAGGAAGTTTTTAGTGTTTTTGCCAATCATATACGGCAGGTTTCTTCCACACTGTCATTCTCTGAAGTTCTGCCTGTGCATAACACTTAGAACGACAGCCGGATGCATATTAGTGACTTTAACTTGTGACTTGGTGAATGGTGTCGGGAGCAAGGATTTGGCTTTATTTCTCATGGTAGCTCTGTTTGGAATCGAAATAAACTGTACAAAAAAGATGGTTTGCATCTTTCTCAAAAGGGAACAAATGTTCTCAGTGAGCAGTTCAGAGGTTTTGCTAGGATGTATTTAAACTAGGAGGGGGGGGGGCAAAAGGGTGATAAAACATCAATCCAATTGTCCCCCAAAACAAGGACAGAAGGTGCCTGTAGCAAGTGTGTTAAAAAAATGATAAGCTTAGAGTCATGTCTACAAATGTTCGCAGTTTAGGGAATAAGATCAATGAACTTGTGGCAATAATGGCAACTGATAGTGTAGATTTAGTCGCTGTTACTGAGACATGGTATAATGAGAAAAATGACTGGGACATAGCAATACCAGGGTACTCTTTATATAGAAAAGACAGGGAAGACAGGAAAAGGGGAGGGGTGCCCTGTATGTGAAGGATAGCATAAAATCTAGCCTAATAAAAGTTAGTGAGGCGAACATAGAGTCCGTTTGGGTTACGTTAGACTTTGGTAATCACACAGAAACTCGTGTAGGTGTGATTTATAGGCCCCCAGGACAAATTGAAGAGTTAGATAATCTACTAGTTGAGGAAATAGCTAAAATGACAATGAAGGGGGAAGTTATCATCATGGGTGACTTTAATCTTCCTGATGTGAATTGGAAAACAAAAATAGCTGCTTGTGCCAGGAGCACACATATTCTAAACTCCCTACTGGGATTGTCTCTAAAACAAGTCGTTGAGGAGCCAGCTCGTAAAGAGGCCATACTAGATTTAGTGTTAACAGATGGAGATTTGGTATCCAATATTACTGTAGGTGAAAGTTTAGGATCCAGTGATCATCAGTCAGTGTGGTTTAATATAAGAACAGTGACTGAGTCACACCACACAAAAACAAAAGTTTTAGACTTTAGAAAAACAGACTTTTCTAAAATTAGAATATGTGTAAAGGAGTCATTATCAGACTGGAGCAATTTAAATGGAGTCCAATAGAAATTGGATTATTTAAAAGTTGCACTACTGAAGGCAACAGAAAATTGCATTAGGCTTGTCAGTAAAAGCAAAAAATGCAAGAAACCACTGTGGTACTCCGCAGATGTGGCCAAAATAGTAAAAAACAAAAAGTTAGCATTTAGTAATTATAAAAAAACCCAGAGTGAGGAAGAAAGAATGATCTATAAGATTAGGCAGAAAGAGGCTAAGCAAGTTATAAGAGCTTCCAAATCACACACAGAAGAGAAAATAGCACAGTCAGTAAAGAAGGGGGACAAAACTTTTGTTTAGATACATAAATGAGAAAAGAAAAGTAAAACAAGGATTAGTTAGATTAAAAACTAAAGAAGGAAGGTATGTAGAAGAGGATAAAGGTCTAGCTGACTGCCTCAATGAATATTATTGTTTGGTATTTACAGATAAAGTGAGTTTACAGAGGAAGAGGTTCTATTTCAACTCTCAAAAGTAAAGACAAATAAGTCAATGGGACCTGATGTAATACACCCAAAGCTATTAAAAGAGCTTAGTGGTGTACTAGCAAAACCATTAACAGATTTATTTAACCAATCATTGATAACAGGAGTAGTCCCAGAAGATTGGAAGTTGGCGAATGTTGTGCCCATTCACAAAAAAAGGTAATAGGGAGGAGTCGGGCAACTATAGGCCAGTAAGCCATACTTCAATAGTGGGGAAAGTGATGGAAACCATGTTAAAGGATAGGTTTGTTGAACATCTAAAAACACATGGATTTCAAGACCAGAGACAACATGGATTTACTTCAGGGAGATCATGCCAAACTAATCTTACAGATTTTTTTGATGGGGTAACTAAAATTATAGATCAGGGTGGTGCAGTAGACATTGCTTACCTAGATTTCAGTAAGGCTTTTGACACTGTTGCACATAGAAGGCTAATCAATAAACTGCAATATTTAAGTTTGGATTCCAATATTGTTGAATGGGTAAGGCAGTGGCTGAGTGACAGGCAACAGAGGGTTGTAGTCAATGGAGTGTATTCGAAGCTTGGGCTTGTCACCAGTGGGGTACCTCAGGGATCTGTACTTGGACCCATTCGCTTTAATATTTTTTATCAGTGATATTGCAGAAGGTCTTGATGGTAAGGTGTGTCTTTTTGCTGATGATACTAAGATATATGCTGATGATACTAAGATATGTAACATAGTTGGTGTTCCAGGAGGGATAAGCCAAATGGCTAATTATTTAGGTAAACTAGAAAAGAGTTGTGGCAACTGACATTTAATGTGGATAAGTAAGATAATGCATCTTGGATGTAAAAACCCAAGGGCAGAGTACAGAATATTTGATAGAGTCCTCAACCTCAACATCTGAGGAAAGGGATTTAGGGGTGATTATTTCTGATGACTTAAAGGTAGGCAGACAATGTAATAGAGCAGTAGGAAATGCTAGCAGAATGCTTGGTTGTATAGGGAGAGGCATTAGCAGTAAAAGAGGGAAGTGCTCATGCCATTGTACAGAACACTGGTGAGACCTCACTTGGAGTATTGTACGCAGTACTGGAGACCGTATCTTCAGAAGCATATTGATACCTTAGAGAGAGTTCAGAGAAGGGCTACTAAACTGGTTCATGGATTGCAGGATAAAACTTACCAGGAAAGGTTAAAGGATCTTAACATCTATAGCTTGGAGGAAAGATGAGACAAGGGGGATATGATAGAAACATTTAAATACATAAAGGGAATCAACACAATAGAGGAGGAGACCATATTTAAAAGAAGAAAAACTACCACAACAAGAGGACATAGTCTTAAATTAGAGGGACATAGGTTTAACAATAATATCAAGAAGTATTACTTTATTGAGAGGGTAGTGGATGCATGGAACAGCCTTCCAGCTGAAGTGGTAGAGGTTAACACAGTAAAGGAGTTTAAGCATGCGTGGGATAGGCATAAGGCTATCCTAACTATAAGATAAGGCCAGGGACTAATGAAAGTATTTAGAAAATTGGGCAGACTAGATGGGCCGAATGGTTCTTATCTGCCGTCACAGTATGTTAACCTTTTCCTCTGTAAGCTCACATGGTACATCACTCATTTGTTCTTTATTCCTAACTGAAGTCCCTTTCCTTCATTTACATCTGTAAATACTGAACAAAAATATTAATTGAGGCAGTCAGACCTTTATCCTCTTCTACATACTTCTACATACTGTAGCAAACTGAGCCTTGTCACATGTTCTTGGAGGGGCCAGCTGGCCAGCCTCTTACCTCAGGACTATGGGCCAGGTCAGCGACTATAAAAACCCATATTTTATCACCCCCTGGTTCCCCTGGTTAGGCACTTTGCTTAGAAACAAACGCTAGGTCTGTGTCGGCCGTTCGCATGGACCAAAACCGCGAAGAGACTTCAGGGGGACTTAGCTTTTACAAACCCCTGAACCATTCTGGGTGATTTTTGGATATGTTGGTCACCCAATTCAGGGCGATCAGGGGATGTAACTTTTATGGGGGTTTTGTGTGTTTTAAGGTATTTTGGGAGGTTTGTAAAAATGTGTGTTTTTTGTGTTTGGAGATAATTTAGTTTAGTATAGTGCTTGACTAAATTATCTCCCAGGCATAGGGGAGGGATTGACCTATTTTGTATGGGAGTGTCCTGGACCTGAGAGCCAATGTGATTGTGTATTTGTTTCTGAGATTAGTTTTACCTTTCATGAAGTCTAGGCTCATGTTTGGGGGATTGGCGAGCTATATTCACTCTGGGGATTTCTATAATCACTATACTCCCTTGGATCACAATGATTGCTCTTTTAAGAGCAGCCTGCTTCACTCTCTGGACTAGGAGAGGTCGACTCACTGGAAGCTGGATCCTGTTCTTGGATCAAGGGTGGGTGGAGGACAGTGAAATCTAATAAATGATGAATCTAATAAATGTTTTGTCCCCTTTTTTTTTACTGACTGTGCTATTCTGTCTTCTGTGTGTGCTTTGGAGACTCTTAAATCTTGCTTAGCCTCTTTCTTCCTGCAAAAAAGTAATGATTGTCCAGGCACTCAGTTCAATCCAGTGGGCAGATTTATTGGAGCAAAATAGAAACAACATTTCGGCCCACAACAGGGCCTTTGTTATCTTATAGATCTGTCTAGCTTCCTCACATTGTTTTTTTTTTGTTTTTTTTGTTTTTAATAATTACTAAAATGCTAACTTTTAGTTTTTTACTATTTTGGCCACTTCTGCGGAGTACCAAAGTGGTTTCTTAATTTTTTTTTGCTTTTACTGACAAGCCTAATGCAATTTTCTATTGCCTTCAGTAGTGCAACTTTTAAATAATCCAATTTATCTTGTACTCCATTTAATCTGCTCCAGCCTGATAATGACTCCTTTACACATATTCCAATTTTAGAAAAGTCTAAAAAAAAATTTTTGTCCAGTGATTTTATATTAAGCCACACTGACTGATGATCACTGGATCCTAAACTTTCACCTACAGTAATATCTGATACCAAATCTCCATTTGTTAACACTAAATCTGGTATGGCCTCCAAAGATTACTTTGTTTCTGAAACTGTGTATTACTTTATTCTGTTTTAGAAAAACAAACCATCCTGAGTTAGAAATGCATGTCTATGCACAGACTCGGATCAACACTCACTACAATGCCTGCTCATTAAGTCCATGTAGCAGGTTCCAGCGCTTCTCATCATCAATATACACGTGTGGTATGAGAAGGAAAGGTTACTTTGGATATTTTTTTGTCAAAGTGTTAAATGTTTTGCACACATTAATGTCAAAACTTACAAACTTTAATCATGCAAATCTTAATGTGAAGTCAAGGAGGTTTTACATACAAGGGAAAAGTAATATCAGACGTGTTTCTTCTTTTACCCATCCCAGTCTAAAAGTGCACACAGATGATATTCTTGTTAAATGGAGCTAACACAACATTGAAGTAAAAAGGGGATGCTTAATATGCAGTACTTAAAACAATTGGTATATTATCCAACATACAAAACTTAAATATAAAAGATTGCAACACAGTATAGGATAGTTTCAGTAGAAACAATAAATAAATATGTAGTTATCTGATATAGCAGCAGGCAACGTTATCGATAATGGAGATCAGGAATGGAACCTGAGACAGAAGGGTGAAATAGACTCACCAGAAGTTACATTATGTCAGATAAAAAAAATTTAAAATGTCAAAATTGAAGTAACTAGTGAAAATTTTTAGTTCCAAAATGACTTTCGGCTAAATTATAAACTGTAAGCTAGTTTTTATTTCCACATAGTTTCATATTCTATTGTACTTGTCTATTTTTTTATTTTTAAGACAAACATTCCCTCACCTTTAAGAAAATAATATAAGAAAATATAACAAAGAGCTAAAGAGAAAGGCAATCACAGAGAGCCATAACTCAATGGGATTTTATTGGGTATTGCAATGGTTGTGTTATGGCATGCATTTATAAGAGAGAGGTGTTAGGAAGATGGTAAACGCAACACTGTTATAGCAGGGAAATAAAAAATAATTTTTCATGGTTTGTTCAAGGTGAAAAATGTATTTATTCAAATATCCCTCTATAGCTTATAATAAATGCTGTGCAATTGCAGCAGTAGGCAAGTGTGGTTTTGGTTACTATGCTAATGAAACTTCAAGAAAGCACACAATAATTGTATTTATTAGGATTTATGGTTTGAAGAGAAACATCTTATCCCTTCCTAGAGAACACAGTAAGACAATATAATGTCTAATCTTGCTCCCCCTTGGGTACCTTCCTTATTTTCAATTTAAATGCAAGTCATTCAGCAAATTGTTACCTGTTACCAATATGAGTAATGACCAGCACATTCCAGCATGATTGGTTGTCAGTACTTTATGGTTTTTTTTCGTTTTTTTTCTCCTAGATAGCCTATTTTAGTATACTGTACATTTTCTAAAAATACCACAACTCAATAAGCACAGTGAATGATGAATGAAGGCATTTTCGCTACAAATGTGTACTAGAAGCCTTAGATAACCCTTCCAATATGAAATTTCTTAGGATAAAATACTGATGCTTTCAGGTTATGCCAACTGCTATACCAATGCAAACCAAAGATTTTATAAAATAAATAAGTTATTTTGTTTATATTAAATATAAGGGTGGGAATAGGGAAAAAAAAGCAACTGAAAAAGATTGTGTTTGGATAAAACATATTGTGAAAGTCAGAATCAATACTTTGTATGTGGCCCAACGTAATATGAAAAGTATATTGGACACGGAGAACATGAACACATCAATCCTCAACATATGATTGGAGCAAGCTGTTGGCCGACTAACAGTTTTCTATTCCATGAAATAAAAATTAAGGAATTGGTTTCATTAAACAAGAAACTGAAATATTAGCTGAGATCTGATACATACCAAAAGCCTATGTTTAGTTATTTTTCTTATGTGCCATTTGGTAATTCTAAACATAATTTATGTCATGGTTTTTCAAAATACTTCAATATAATAAAAGTTGTATGAAACATATTTTTTTTTTGTTTGTGTAGGTTTTATTTTGCATAGGTTTTAGTTTCTTCCCAAAATGAGATAAATGTTGAGTAGAACAGAGAGATGTCATTTTTATAAAACTTTTAATATTTTTTTAGAATACTTTTCACACTCTAAAATAATTTAGCAAAATATAATAAAAGCGGTAAACTCATAAAACATCAGCTTTTTAAAAACAAATCATTTAAATTCCACTACATTTACCAGACACTGTATGGTCTATACCCACATGGTTAGCTAGATATAGCATCATATTACACTAATCAGCCACAACATTAAAAACATGTGAATTATATTATTCAAAAACAGCGTCAAGGCATGGACTCCACAAGACCTCTGAATGTGTATCTGACATAAAAACATTAACAGCAGATCTGTTAAGTTCTGCAAGTTGAGATCTGAGGAATTTGGAGACCAAGGCAACACTTGAACTCTTTGTCATGTTCCTCGAACCATTCATGAACAATTTTGGAACAATCATCTAGTCGTCACTATTTGGCCCTTTTCAATGTCACTCTTTTCTATTGCCCATTTTCCTGCTTCTTGCTCATGAAATTCAAGAACTGACTGTTCACATACTGCCTAATATATCCTACCCCATAACAGGTGCCATTGTAATCATGTAATCAATGGTATTCTCTTCACGTGTCAGTGGTTTTAATGTTGTGGCTGATTAGTGCATTTACATCATATACGATGAGTTAGTTTCTATTAGTACACTGACAGATTTCCATCAAGCACCACACTCCTGAAGTAGTCTGTTCATACTTTTCCTAGCCCTCAGGGAAACAGTGATGCACTTAATTAGGGTTCTATTGTGTGATGGCAAATGTGAGAGCTGTGACAAAGGGAGAAAGTTAACTATGGCAGTAGTTCCTATCTGTAAACATGGTGCATCCCTCTAGCAAACATGAGGGCCTGAGTGACAGGTTGACAAGGCAAGCAGGTCCACACATATATACCACTAATAAAACAATCACTTATGGGTTGAAATTTTATGGAATTTTTGCTTAGTGTTGTGCTAGATATGTAGATACTATCAGCAGTGAGCACCAGAGAAAAAATCCAGTGCAGTCTCAATTCTCCTGGACCTCTATGCTGCCTTTGACACTGTTGATCACTCATTCCTTCTTCTAACCCTCTGCAACCTTAGCCTTCATGATTCTGTCATTTCTTGGTTCTCTTTTATCTCTCTCAATGTTCATTTAGCATATCATTTTCTGGTACCACCTCCTTCCTATTAGTCATGTCAGTTGGTGTCCGCCCAAAATGTAGTTCCAGGCCCCCTTTTGTTTTCTCTCTACACTTCATCTCTAACCTTATTAATGCCTTTTGATTTCAGTATCACTTTCAGTATCACACTGTTGACACTCAGATCTACCTCTCCTCCCTAGATCTTTCTCTTTGCCTCCTCCATTATGCTATGCCTTTATGTTATCTCTAAATGGATGTCTCTACATTTTATAAAACATAATCTTTCCAAAACTGAACTTATCTTTCCTCCTTCATATGTCCATATATACCTTCTCTTTTGTCTATTTCCCATCAGGTCAATAGAACACCTTTTACCCAAATCCCCAAGCTCACTGTTTTAGTGTCACTTTCAACTTTGGTCTCACCTTTCCTCCTCCACATCCAATTTGTATCCAATTTGTGTAACTTCTATCTTAAATACATTGCATGTATTCACCCCTATCTAACACAAGATGATACTTAGGCACTTGTTCATGCACTCATCATTAAATCCCTTGTTTACTGCTACTCACTACTCATTGGCCTTCCCCATTCTGTATAGTCCCACTCCAATCTGTAATCAATCTACTTCATTCTCCACCCCTGTCACACCTCACTCTTCTGAAAGTCTTTACATTGTATTACTGAATTTTTCAGGACTTAATTCAAACTACTGACATCAACAAACAAAGTCAAAGTATATATCAACCTAACAGTCCAAACAATGAGGTACAATGGTAGTTTGCATGTATTTTGTTAAAACTTTGTATCACTTTGGGTTTGGAACACTTTGAGGTTGTGATTGTCACTGTGTATATTTTGTATTACCAAACAGAGCCATTAAAAACTCTACTCTCCATTAATTCTCTTTCTAATTCACAAATGTGCCCCTTCGCATTCTGTTTGCTCCACCAATAACTTTCCCCTGTCCTCTGTTTGATCTATCATTGTTAATTCTCATTGATTCACCTTTTTATGGAATGCTCAACCCAATTCCACTAGACGTTCTCCTTACCTCCAGTCCTTTAAGAAATCACTAAAATCACTTCTCTTTAGGAAAGCTTATTATATTTCTGGGTAACTTGTTACATCATAAAATTCCTCTCATCCCCCACACATAACTAATGCTTTTATACTCCTCTCAACTCTTTCTCTTCTTCTACTCTACATTGCCCCCACTCACAAAACTCACATGATCAACTAAACACAGACATC
Organism: Pelobates fuscus; assembly: GCF_036172605.1. Taxonomy (NCBI): domain Eukaryota; kingdom Metazoa; phylum Chordata; class Amphibia; order Anura; family Pelobatidae; genus Pelobates; species Pelobates fuscus. The sequence continues at coordinate 332,914,223 of NC_086319.1, forward strand.
GTATCCAGTGCAGTGTAGCTTCTTTAAAGTACAGGAAAAAGGACCCAAAGTTTCAAATTCATTTGCTCAGTGTAGGTATCCTTGGGAAATCTTCCTTGAACCAGCATGGTAGAGGCCAGTAAGTCCGGGGTTTGGGTATCCTCTGAAGGTTACTCTGGGTCAGCTGGATAGAGGCAGGTAAATCCGGGGCTGCATGGTCGCGAGTTAAAATGAATTGGAAACTTTGGGTCATTTTTCCTGTGCTTTAAGGAATCTACACTGCATCTAGAATTCACCAGGAGGCCTCCCAGACTATCTTTGGGTGAGATCAAACCATGACTTCCTCCCATAACTTTATTTTTCTTATATAGATTATTTTTACCCTTTTTCCCTTTTTTTCTTTTTACATATTTTGCCCTTGTTTGAGATTTTGAAATTTTTTTCATGAGATCTACATCTGACAAAACTGTCACAATGATCTTTGGAACAGTACCTAAATTACACAAATTACACAATTCCCACCTATCCATCAAAACAAATTCAAATAGCACACTGACCGCAGTCCACTCTTTCAAATACTTGGGTATGATGTTAGACCTCAATCTATCTTTTGGCCTCCACATAGAAAAACTTGCATCTAAACTTTATCCAAAACGAGGTGCCCTGTACAGAAACAAATCCTGCCTAAGCCCTACAGTAAAGGAAAAGAATGTACAGCAAATGCTGATGCCAATCATTGATTATGGGGATGTAGTATATGCATCTGCATCGCAATCCCACATTAATAAACTCAATACATTGTATAACTCGTTCTATCGATTTGTGCTACAATGTAATTACAGGACCCACCATTGTGACATGCTAAAAGAACTAAACTGGCTGTCGCTGGAATACAGACCCACCCTTCATCTTTCCAGCCTTGTGTTTAAGAGCTTTTATGGGAAGCTCCCACCCTACCTGAGCAGAATGCTCTCCTCGGCTGTTCCACCTCCCATAACCTCCAATCCAGTACCAGCACTTTATTTAGTCTACCTCAATACAAAAATAAAGCAGTCCGATCCTCCTTCTCTTACAGAGCACCGCTATTATGGAACGACCTCCCGCACACTTTCAAATCTTCCCCAAGCCTAAAGTCCTTTAAGAGATACCTCTCTACATACCTCAGAATTCACCTGTCATGGTTGATTATATATTTCCTACCTGTTCTATGTTAAATTTTGTATATATTGTGTATTAATTTTTTTTGGTATTTTATTGTACCCTAATGTAACAATGCAATGATTTGTGGACCCAGGACATACTTGAAAACGAGATACATCTCAATGTATCTTTTCTGGTAAAATATTTTATAAATAAAATACTTTGGATAAGGATATACCTATAGATTCCCATACAGTATTTCAGGGATTTTTCCCCCGTATATACCCTTCTATTGTCTCAGAGTATCTTATGCTTAATAGAGGATAATTGACAGGCAGTATTGTATATTTTGTTTATATGTGTTATATATTTTGTTTTGTTTTGCACTCCAGACTGATTGTATAGGTAAATCAAACACTGTACCTTCTCTCTTGTACTTTAGCTGTGTATAAGTAGACATCACTTGTTGGGGATCTTACATTCAGTGTTTTATACTCAGTCTCTACACTCTCATAGTGGTGGGCAAACCATTGAATAGGACTATCTATATACCATTGGTGTCTTTACCCAGGATAGATGAGAGCGATTTCCAATTGTATTAAGTTGTGGCAATAAATTTATATTTAGGTATACTTTCTTTCTTGAGTGCGGCATCATTTGGTGGTTTTGTATTGAGAGAGTCTTTATCCTATTCCCCTTTCTTCAGAGTATGAAGCATATTCCATCCAGTGCCAGCCTCAGATTGACCTACTAGAAATGGATTATAGAGACCAAGATACCAGCAAATATTGCATTGCTAACTTAAACGAGCACTCCACACCCATAGAGCACTTCAGCTTGCTGAATAACTATATGGATTTGGAGAATCCCTTTAAAATACCACTTTATAAAAGTGCCAATTTCATTGTGAAATTAGGACTTTTATATATGAGAAACAGCTGGGAAGATTCACTTCTTACTTCCGCTAGCTCCATTGAGCTAATGGAAGTAGCAGTAGCAGGCATGTTCTAATAGAGCATGCCTGCCTTACAGTATTGGCTGCAAGAACTGCTCGGGTGACAGGCAGGAGGGAAAGCACTCCCCTCCTGCTTGTCAGTTATTGCACCATCTGTGTCTCCCCTCCCTGTGTCAGAGCCTCCCTCTCCTTCCCTGCTGTATAGTGATGTACCGAACTGTTCGCTGGCGAATAGTTCCCGGCGAACATAGCTTGTTCGCGTTCGCCACGGCGGGCGAACACATGCGCGGTTTGATCCGCCCCCTATTCGTCATCATTGACTAAACTTTGACCCTATGCCTCACAGTCAACAGACAAATTCCAGCCACTCAGCAGCAGACCCTCCCTTCCAGACCCTCCAACCTCCTGTACAGCATCCATTTTAGATTCATTCTGAAGCTGCATTCTTAGATAGAGGAGGGAAAGTGTAGGTGCTGCTCATTTAATAGGGAAATGTATAGCTAGGCTAGTGTATTCAGTGTCCACTACAGTCCTGGAGGACTCATCTGATCTCTGCTGTAAGGACAGCACTCCAAAAAGCCCTTTTTAGGGCTAGAGCATCAGTCTGCTTTTTTTATCTTGTGTAATCTAATTGCAGTTGCCTGCCTGCCTGCCAGCTTCTGTGTCATGCTCACAGTGGATACTGTGCCCACTTGCCCAGTGCCACCACTCATATCTGGTGTCACAATAGCTTGCATTTAAAATCAAAAAAAAATTTTTCACTGTTATAGATTGAATAGCAGTTAGTTGTCTGCAAGCATCTGTGTGTCAGGCCAACAGCGTGTACTCTGCCAGTGCACATTGCCACTCATATCTGGTGTCACAATAGCATGCATATAAAACCAAAAAACTTTTTTCACTGTTATAGATTGAATAGCAGTTAGTTGTCTTCAAGCGGGTGTGTCAGGCCTACAGCGTGTACTCTGCCAACCTCTGCAAGTGCACATTGCCACTCATATCTGGTGTCACAATAGCGTGCATATAAAACCAAAAAACTTTTTTCACTGTTATAGATTGAATAGCAGTTACTTGTCTTCAAGAGGGTGTGTCAGGCCTAGAGCGTGTACTCTGCCAACCTCTGCAAGTGCACATTGCCACTCATATCTGTTGTCACAATAGCGTGCATTTAAAACCAAAAAACTTTTTACACTGTTATAGATTGAATAGCAGTTACTTGTCTGCAAACGGGTGTCAGGCCTACAGCGTGTACTCTGCCAACCTCTGCAAGTGCACTTTGCCACTCATATCTGTTGTCACAATAGCGTGCATTTAAAACCAAAAAACTTTTTTCACTGTTATAGATTGAATAGCAGTTACTTGTCTGCAAGCGTGTGTCAGGCCTACAGCGTGTACTCTGCCAACCTCTGCAAGTGCACATTGCCACTCATATCTGGTGTCCCAATAGCGTGCATTTAAAACCCCAAAACTTTTTTCACTGTTATAGATTGAATAGCAGTTACTTGTCTGCAAGCGGGTGTCAGGCCTACAGCGTGTACTCTGCCAACCACTGCAAGTGCACATTGCCACTCATATCTGGTGTCAGAATAGCTTGCAATTAAAACCAAAAAACTTTTTTCACTGTTATAGATTGAATAGCAGTTAGTTGTCTTCAAGCGGGTGTGTCAGGCCTAAAGCGTGTACTCTGCCAACCTCTGCAAGTGCATATTGCCACTAATATCTGGTGTCACAATAGCGTGCATTTAAAACCAAAAAACTTTTTTCACTGTTATAGATTGAATAGCAGTTAGTTGTCTTCAAGCGGGTGTGTCAGTCCTAAAGCGTGTACTCTGCCAACCTCTGCAAGTGCACTTTGCCACTCATATCTGTTGTCACAATAGCGTGCATTTAAAACCAAAAAACTTTTTTCACTGTTATAGATTGAATAGCAGAAACTTGTCTTCAAGTGGGTGTGCCTACAGCGTGTACTCTGCCAACCTCTGCCAGTGCATATTGCCACTCATATCTGGTCTCACAGTAGCTTGCACGCATAGTACCACTAATCCCCCAAAAAATGAGAGGCAGAGGTAGGCCACCCCGCAGGGGCCGTCGTAGTCGTGGTGCTGTGATTCCCTTTTGCCCTTGAAGAATGCCCAATTTTCAGAGGCCACATACCCTGAACTTGAAAAGTTCTAAGGACATAGTTGAGTGGATAACACAGGACACCCAATCTTCTACAGCTTCCGCTCGGAACCTTGACGCACCATCCTCCTCCAGCTTAGCTTCGGGCACCTCTCAAGATACCACTCACCCGCCTGCCGCCACCACCAACACTAGCACCACAGCCGCTTCACTTTATCTGTCAGAGGAGTTATTTACACATCCGTCTGAAGAAATGAGTGTTGCACAACCATTATTGCCAGAGGATGTAGATAACAGGGATATGTCTCAGTCAGGCAGCATTACACACACGGACGTACGGTGTGATGATAATGATGTTGTACCCGCTGCTGCTTCCTTTGCTGAGTTGTCAGATACAAGTGAAGCGGTTGATGATGACGATGCGTCCATGGATGTCACGTGGGTGCCCGTTCGGCAAGAAGAAGAACAGGGCGAAAGTTCAGATGGGGAGACAGAGAGGAGAAGGAGACGAGTTGGAAGCAGGGGGAGGTCGTCGCAAGGAGCTAGTGGCACAGTCAGACAGCATGCATCCGCACCCGGGGTCAGCCCGACAGCACGCCAATCAACGCATGCTGTTGCCACCACCAGATTGCCGTCATTGCAGAGCTCAGCAGTGTGGCATTTTTTTTGTGTGTCTGCCTCTGACAACAGCGATGCCATTTGCAACCTGTGCCAAAAGAAACTGAGTCGTGGCAAGTCCAACACCCACCTAGGTACAACTGCTTTGCGTAGGCACATGATCGCACATCACAAACGCCTATGGGATCAACACATGAGTACAAGCAGCACACAAACTCAAAGCCGCCATCCTCCTCCTGGTCCAGCATCTTCAGCCACGTCAACCACTGCTGTCCTCCTTGCCCCCTCTCAACCATCTGCCACTCCGTCCCTCACCTTGTGCAGTTCCCGCTCATCTGCCCACAGTCAGGTGTCTGTCAAGGACATGTTTGAGCGTAAGAAGCCAATGTCAGAAAGTCACCCCCTTGCCCAGCGTCTGACAGCTGGCTTTTCTGAACTATTAACCCGCCAGCTTTTACCATACAAGCTGGTGGAGTCTGAGGCGTTCAAAAAATGTGTGGCTATTGGGACACCGCAGTGGAAGGTACCCGGACGAAATTTCTTTTCACAAAAGGCAATCCCCAACCTGTACTTGATTGTGCAAAAGGAAGTAATGGCATGTCTGGCACACAGTGTTGGGGCAAGGGTCCATCTGACCACTGATACCTGGTCTGCAAAGCATGGTCAGGGCAGGTATATCACCTACACTACGCATTGGGTAAACCTGCTGACGGCTGCCAAGCATGGAATGCGTGGCTCTGCAGTGGAGTTGGTGACACCGCCACGATTTGCAGGCAGGCCTGCTGCCACCTCCTCTACTCCTCCTACTCCATCCTCTTCCATAACCTCCTCGGCTGAGTCCTCTTCTGCTGCTGCGTCTTGCTCCACATCAACGGCACCCCCCCAGCTCCCCAGGTACTATCCCACATCCCGGATACGGCAGTGTCACGCCGTCTTGGGTTTGACTTGCTTGAAAGCAGAGAGTCACACCGGACAAGCACTCCTGTCCACCCTGAATGCACAGGTGGAAAAGTGGCTGACTCCGCAGCAACTGGATATCGGCAAAGTGGTTTGTGACAACGGAACTAATTTGTTGGCGGCATTGAAGTTGGGCAAGTTGACACATGTGCCGTGCATGGCACATGTGTGTAATCTCATTGTACAACGCTTTGTGCATAAGTACACAGGCTTACAGGACGTCCTGAAGCAGGCCAGGAAGGTGTGTGGCCATTTCAGGCATTCCTACACGGCCATGGCACACTTTGCAGATATCCAGTAGTGAAATAACATGCCAGTGAGGCGCTTGATTTGCGTCAGCCCTACACTCCTAATGTTCGACCGCCTGCTCCAACAAGAAAAAGTAATTAATGAATATTTGTATGTCTGGGGTGCTAGGACAGCCTCTGGGAAGCTGGGAATTTTTTGCCACGTTACTGGACGCTCATGCGCAATGCCTGTAGGCTCATGCGTCCTTTTGAGGAGGTGACAAACCTCGTCAGTCACACCGAAGGCACCATTAGCGACATCATACCATTTGTTTTCTTCCTGGAGCATGCCCTGCGAAGAGTGCTGGATCAGGCCTTGGATGAGCGTGAAGAGGAAGAGGAAGAGTTGTGGTCACCATCACCACCAGAAACAGCCTTATCAGCATCGCTTGCTGGACCTGCGGCAACACTAGAAGAGGATTGTGAGGAAGAGGAGTCAGAGGAGGAATGTGGCTTTGAGGAGGAGGAGGAAGACCAACCACAACAGGCATCCCAGGGTGCTCGTTGTCACCTATCTGGTACCTGTGGTGTTGTACGTGGCTGGGGGGAAGAACATACCTTCATTGAGATCACTGAGGAGGAGGAACGGGAAATGAGTAGCTCGGCATCCAACCTTGTGCAAATGGGGTCTTTCATGCTGTCAAGCCTGTTGAGGGACCCTCATATAAAAAGGCTGAAGGAGAACGACCTGTACTGGGTGTCCACGCTACTAGACCCACGGTATAAGCAGAAAGTGGCTGAAATGTTACCAAATTACAACAAGTCGGAAAGGATGCAGCATTTTCAAAATAAATTTAAAAGTATGCTTTACACAGCGTATCAGGGTGATGTCACAGCACAACGCGAATCTAACAGGGGATGAGGTGAAAGTAATCCTCCTCCTCCTACGACCACGCCGGCAAGGACAGGACGGTTTAAAGATGTGTTGTTGATGGAGGACATGCAGAGCTTTTTAAGTCCTACGCATCGCCACAGCCCTTCGGGAGCCACCCTCAGAGAACGACTCGACCGACAGGTAGCAGACTACCTCGCCTTAACTGCAGATATTGCCACTCTGAGGAGCGATGAACCCCTTGACTACTGGGTGTGCAGGCTTGACCTGTGGCCTGAACTATCCCAATTTGCGATAGAACTTCTGGCCTGCCCCGCTTCAATTGTCCTGTCAGAAAGGACCTTCAGTGCAGCAGGAGGTATTGTCACTGAGAAGAGAAGTCACCTAGGTCAAAAAAGTCTAGATTACCTCACCTTTATTAAGATAAATGAGGGATGGATCCCGAAAGGGACTGACAGTGGGCGATACATTCGACTAAAAGAGGCCTGATGAGATGAGCTGCCTTGGGCTAAAAATGGTGACCCTATGTAGGAGGAACAGTCCCTATTCTGCTCTGTGTCAGTGTGTATCAGGGTCCCTGAGGACAGGTGTCAATCCATATCTGCCAAGTGACCCTATGTAGGGGGAACAGTCCCTATTCTGCTCTGTGTCAGTGTGTATCAGGGTCCCTGTGGACAGGTGTCAATCCATATCTGCAAAGTGACCATATGTAGGGGGAACAGTCCCTATTCTGCTCTGTGTCAGTGTGTATCAGGGTCCCTGAGGACAGGTGTCAATCCATATCTGCCAAGTGACCCTATGTAGTGGGAACAGTCCCTATTCTGCACTGTGTCAGTGTGTATCAGGGTCTCTGAGGACAGGTGTCAATTCATATCTGCCAAGTGACCCTATGTAGGGGGAACAGTCCCTATTCTGCTCTGTGTCAGTGTGTATCAGGGTCCATGAGGACAGGTGTCAATCCATATCTGCCAAGTGACCCTATGTAGGAGGAACAGTCCCTATTATTCTCTTTGTCAGTGTGTATCAGGGTCCCTGAGGACAGGTGTCAATCCATATCTGCCAAGTTACCCTATGTAGGGTGAACAGTCCCTATTCAGCTCTGTGTCAGTGTGTATCAGGGTCCCTGAGGACAGGTGTCAATCCATATCTGCCAAGTGACCCTTTGTAGTGGGAACAGTCCCTATTCTGCATGTCATGTCTAAACATTTGTTATGAAGGAACACAACTGCAGATTTCTTATAGTTTGAATATTTATTATAAAAAGTAAAAGGTATTGACTTTAATTCCAATTTACAGGTACTGTAGCTTTAAGTAATAAACGATAACTAAAGTCCACAGTTATAGGCACTGTAGCTTTAAGTAGTAAACGATAACTGAAGTCCACAATTATAGGCACTGTAGCTTTAAGTAGTAAACGATAACTGAAGTCCACAATTATAGGCACTGTAGTTTTAAGTAGTAAACGATAACTGAAGTCCACAATTATAGGCACTGTAGCTTTAAGGAGTAAACGATAACTGAAGTCCACAATTATGCACTGTAGCTTTAAGGAGTAAACGATAGTAAATTGCAGATACTGAATCAAATAAAGTCTCTTAGTAGAATTAACGGTTTAGGTGATAAGTAGTTACAATAGCTGTTCCATAACTTTAACTGAAGCAAGACTGATGCAGATAACTGATATGAAGTATGAGTTGAAGTTTAGCTGTAACGGGGTTGGTTTTACCGAAGGACTTTGGAGACAGGTAATAACAGCTTTTAGATGCAACGCTTATCACATTGGTTTTACTTAGCTTCCGGCACATAGAACACTGGTTCCCGAGATCTCCTCAGAGGCGGATGAAGAGTGTTTAAGCTTTAGTCGTGGATGAGGAGAGGTGAAGGGAACTTTGCAGAGTCTTTCAGTCCGGTCTGGTAGCAGAGGCTTTCACAACGAAGTTGTACCGGTTGGTAGGTACGGAACGTAGTTTAATAATCCAGCGTCGATCAGCTGGTGCGGTCAGATTAAATAGGCAGACCGTGTCATAAAGAGGTGTGGCTAGGCTCCGTGGAACCAGGAAGTAAGGGAATACCGTAATTAAGGCATGACACTGCACTGTGTCAGTGTGTATCAGGGTCTCTGAGGACAGGTGCCAATTCATATCTGCCAAGTGACCCTATGTAGGGGAAGCAGTCCCTATTCTGCTCTGTGTCAGTGTGTATCAGGGTCCCTGAGGACAGGTGTCAATCCATATCTGCCAAGTGACCCTATGTAGGAGGAACAGTCCCTATTCTTCTCTGTGTCAGTGTGTATCAGGGTCCCTGAGGACAGGTGTCAATCCATATCTGCCAAGTTACCCTATGTAGGGTGAACAGTCCCTATTCAGCTCTGTGTCAGTGTGTATCGGGGTCCCTGAGGAAGGTGTCAATCCATATCTGCCAAGTGACCCTATGTAGTGGGAACAGTCCATATTCTGCTCTGTGTCAGTGTGTATCAGGGTCCCTGAAGACAGGTGTCAATCCATATCTGCCAAGTGACCCTATGTAGGGGGAGCAGTCCCTATTCTGCTCTGTGTCAGTGTGTATCAGGGTCCCTGAGGACAGGTGTCAATCCATATCTGCCAAGTGACCCTATGTAGGAGGAACAGTCCCTATTCTTCTCTGTGTCAGTGTGTATCAGGGTCCCTGAGGACAGGTGTCAATCCATATCTGCCAAGTTACCCTATGTAGGGTGAATAGTCCCTATTCAGCTCTGTGTCAGTGTGTATCGGGGTCCTTGAGGAAGGTGTCAATCCATATCTGCCAAGTGACCCTATGTAGTGGGAACAGTCCCTATTCTGCTCTGTGTCAGTGTGTATCAGGGTCTCTGAGGACAGGTGTCAATCCATATGTCATGTTGTCAATATGTCATATGTCAGGTGTCAATCCATATCCATTGTGATTTAGGAATGTTAGGTGATTTATGCCCTTTATGGATTAAAACCAGACTCTGCATCAACTGTGTATTTTTCATGGGAGTTTTGCCATGGATCCCCCTCCGACATGCCACAGTCCAGATGTTAGTCCCCTTGAAACAACTTTTCCATCACTATTGTGGCCAGAAAGAGTCCCTGTAGGTTTTAAAATTCACCTGCCCATTGAAGTCTATGGCGGTTCACCTGGTTTGCCGGTTCACGAACGTTTGCGGAAGTTCGCGTCCGCCGTTCGCGAACCGAAAATTTTATGTTCACGACATCACTACTGCTGACCTTTAGTTGCTGATCTGGGTGTAGAGGGTCTTTAGTTTCCTCTACACAGACTGACAGGAAGTGTTCTCACTATCAGTCCAGGTAGAGAAAGATCCTCTACCCATAGATCGGCAACTAAATGTTAGCAGGCCGAGAAAGGGAGGGAGGCTCTGACAATGGGAGGGGAGGGAGGATTGGGGCTCTGACAGGGAGGGAGGAGATGGGCTCTGACACAGGGAGAGGAGGAAGAAGGGAGCTCTGACTAGGAGGGAGGTTGTGACACAAGGAGGGGATAGAGCAGGGGGGCTCTGACAGGGAGGTAGCAGGTGGGCTCTGACACAAGGAGGGAGAAGGGGAGGGAGGAGGTGGCTCTGACACAGGGAGGGGCTCTGACACAGGGAGGGGCTCTGACACAGGGAGGGCAGGGAGGAGCGGGGCTCTGACACAGGGAGGGGAGGGAGGAGGGGGGCTCTGAGAGGGAGGGAGGAGGGAGGCTCTGACACAGGAAGATGAGTGATCAGTGGGGCGCTGACAGGGAGGGAGGAGGGAGACTCTTACACAGGGAGGGGAAAGAGGAAGTTGACTCTGACTGGGAGGGAGGCTCTGACACAGGGAGGGGATGGAGCAGGGGGCCCTGACAGGGAGGGAGGAGGGAAGCTCTGACACAAGGACGGTAGGGAGCAGGGGGCTCTGGCAGGGAGGGAAGAGGGAGGGGAAGGAAGGGGGGCTCTGACACAGGGAGGGGAGGGAAGGGGGGCTCTGACACAGGGAGGGGAGGGAAGGGAGGCTCTGACACAGGGAGGTGAGGGGGTTTTGACACAGGGAGGGAAGGGAGCTGTGACACAGGGAGGGAGGCTTTTACACAGGGAGGGGAGGAAGGATTTTATGCGGAGGGTAGGGAAGGGGGCTTTGACACAGGGAGGGGGCTTTGACACAGGGAGGAAAGGGGGGTTATGACACAAGGTGGGATTGGGGGTAGGAGAGACACCTGAAATAATATGGAACATAGGCTTCTCTATGAGAAGCTTCTGATGGACAATTCTCCTTGAAGTGACTGAAAGTCACTTCCTGTGAAAAAGGGGAGGGCTTACAAAGGCTGTAGTCATAAGAACTGCAGTTTTTGCAAGCTGTTTTAGACTGTACCCCAATGAATACATACATAAAAAAATATACATATTTAAAAGATAAGAGTGCGCAATGAAAATATAACTAAATCAAATAAAACAATGAGTAAACAAGTGATCTAAAGCACTTTACAACAAAATAGATTAAAGCTGCAAGATACACTAAAAACCTTCCCAAGTTTTAAAAAATGTAGACAAGAAATAAAATAGAACTAGTATCAGCGCGTAGTAGATATTCCCTTATTATCCAAATGTGGGAAACAACATGAAATGCAATAATATTATAGTTAACTGAAGAGTTCCAATATTAGTTTATGGAAGGATATGTCCAAATAATGTCAGGAATTGTTAACTGTTGCAAGATAATATTTACGTTCTGCAGTCGAAGTCTGCGTCATTCAATGTAACTTAGTATCCCACCTTAAATTAGAAAAGATACTGACATAGCGTAATTCCGTTGCAATTTTTATTCCCTATACATAAAAAGACCCACATAAGAAGAACTCTTACAAAGTTTAGTGGTGGAACTTATTTCTAAGTGCCACTATAAAAGCATAAGTGTAGTACAGTGTACAAGCCGGGATAGATATGATTACCGCTCCGTCGATGTAGATTTGCCGAGTGGTCCTGTGAACTTCGACCGATATCCTTGCTGGAATGCTGGCTGTCAGGTACTGCTGTACTCGCCTTTGTAATTTCAAATTTGAAAATCCCGTCAAACACAATCTACGCGTTTCGCCCGTTAGATCGTCCTCTTTCAAGATCTTTCATTTCATTTCACTGGATAGCCCGGGGTCACATTTAGGATCCCTGCAACTGGCAGGGCTATTGGATGTAGAGGGCTCGAGAAATCATTGTCTAAAATCTGGAGCTCGAAGGCTCTGTACATTCCCAAAATTAGTTCCATGGAACTGCTTGGTTTAGACAGGTGAATTCAAACTTCGCGCCCAAACCAAGCAATAGCCAATCAGGTGGAAGTCGTGGAACCAAATCGCCCCAAATAGCGCTCAGGGAGGAGAGGGGTTTTGCCGCCAAATCAGAATAAAGGGCACGAAGCTCGGTTGCACCAATCGTCGCTCATGGAGGATAGGGGTTTCGCCACCCAATCAGAAGAAAGGGCGCAAAACTCGGTTGCACCAATCAGCGCTCAGGGAGGAGAGAAGTTTCGCCACCCAATCAGGAGAAAGGGCACAAAATCCCAATTTAAAGTGTGCTCTTTCTCCGATTGGTCATCTGCGCCCCGCAGCGACCAATCAGTGCTAACTCGTGCCGACCAATCAGGAGAATGGCGCAAACCCAGTTTGAATGGGCGCTCCTCCTCCCATTGGTCAGCATGAACGTCCAGGCGGCCAGCGGGACCTCTGTGGTTGTGTAGCCGACTCACAGTTCCACTTAGGTAGCACCAGAGGGAGCACTCATTGGGCAGTTTCGGGCCTGGCCTCGCAGCTCCTGGGTAGGGGAAAAGTTATTATAGCAGATAGGGTGATCCAAACTGCCAGTACCCCAGCAGTGTCCCCACCAACCTGAGGGACCTGTTCGTGGAGTCCCTGTGTGAAGACCCTGCAAGTGAAGCGTATCCTTTCGAGATACAAATGCTTCCTATGGGTGGCATTCGCCTATACAAAATGGCGACCACTCAGGGGAGCACTCATTAATTACTTCCCTTGCGGTTTTCACACTTATGTTGCAGGTGCGAATGTTCTGATGGATTTGTGTGAACATTGTGACGGGGTACCGGGGTGGTCCGTGTTTGGGAGACAAACGGTTTCTGTTCACATGAGTGCTCCCGAGCGGTCAACAGGGCAAAATACACTAAATACAAGGGGAAAACACAGGAGAAACAGAGGGAAAACACAGGAGAAAACACATGCATGAGCAGTGGGCATGATACTCAGTGATGGCAGCCCGCCACAATGCATTTTTTCATTGGGTGTATATCTACTAAACTGTGGGATTTTTTTCTGTTTTTTTCAAGTGTGGAGTGGTCCTTTAAGTTAGTAAATTGATCTATAATACTGTTTTAGTATGAAAAATGTATATAATTAAAAAATCACATTCAAAAACACTTTAAAATCTTCCCCAAGCCTAAAGTCCTTTAAGAGATCCCTCTCTACATACCTCAAAACAGAATGCACGTGTTATGGTTGATTATATATTTCCTACCTGTTCTATGTTAAATTTTGTATATATTGTGTAATTATATTGTTTTTGTATTTTATTGTACCCTATTGTATCAATGCAATGACCCAGGACATACTTGAAAACGAGAGAAATCTCGTTTCCTGGTAAAATATTTTATAAAAAAATAAATAATGTTTAACGTTGATATAAAAAAAACAAAAAACAAAGACAAAGCAAAACAAAGCAGAATTCTAAAGAAATCTACTGAACACTAATCCAGTGACCAGCTTTATTAAGTGTGTTTAACTGTTGCAACTCCTTTTGGAATATATTATAATTCTAAATTATGTCGCCAAAGAATGTGTTTGCAGACCATTCGATTTAGCATTTGTAAGGTTATGAAATCAAACTATTTATAGGGTCATTGATCCTTCCTAGAAACTATGTCAACCATAAAAGGCAATAAATGAATCTCCAGTGAGAATACAGTTATAATAAATATGTTACCACCATTACTGGAAACTGACAAAACCGACACATTTACACTGACATATTGATAAGCATCAAGGTCTCTTTACCATGTGTTCATTTATAATCTAATCACATGTCCACTTTAAAAATCAGCTTGCACTGTGGAAATGGATAAAACACAATTACTAAATGATATGCGTAATCATTCAACGCTATTAGTGCTGAAAGGTGATATTGCAGTGACATTGAGAAAATCAGATCTATTCTTCATACAATTATATGGCTACACTTTCACTCTAATGCCATTCTAATTGGAACGAAGCATTGAAATGTGAAACTAGGCGCATTTCACTATCTAATTATCACCACCAACTTATTCTTAAAACAGATTTCAGGAAAAGACAAAATATTGTTACCAATGCAAAATGTGGTATCCCAAATTCTATTATTTTCTGGAATTAAATATATAAATTGTAGTTTAAAATTGTATCCATAAAAGTAACATTGTTTTTCTAAAAAGTGACAAAATAAGTATTTGTAGTATACTATATTTAAAGGAAAGCAGTTAAATAGGTATATGTCAATAGTACACATATTTCCAATAATTAATGGCAAGAATGTATATACACAATACACAAACTACATACAGCATTTGAAAAGTGACTGAGTTACTGTTGGAGAAGACAAAGAAGCAAAGTGCAGCCCAGGAGTGTAAATCTTCCTACTCTCATGCATACTGGGATATGTATACCAATGTATGTCAAGGTGCTGCCCTGGGTAGTGAATGAATTCTTCTTTTCAATAGACTTGTGTACGGAGGGAGAGTTTTGTTCTGCTGAAAAAATTTGCTCACATTTTTTATTTTGTTAGAGATGTCCAATGCTCATTGGTAAAGTTCAGTAAATTATTGTCCATGAAAAAATATTCAGTGAAGCATTCGGACAAACCAAAAAGTGTGTGAAAATGGGCCACCATGAATTAACTATATATTTCACAGTATATTGATAGGTTCATTTTTAACCAAAAGTGGGGAAAAGAGATGGGGCATAGATATTTTTTGACTATATATCGTTATTTGAAAAAGTAACAAAGCTTAAAAAAAGTATATTAAAATGGCTATTTAAATAATATATTTAATGTGATTGTTTTAATACAAATCATTATTAAGAAAATGTCAGGAATGAAGATACATGCAAACCTAACGGAAACAGTAATGGAAGACATGCCAGTCATTAGAGTGGCAGGGCTAGTGCCTGAGACAGATAAATGAAATGTCTATAAGCAGAAAGAGAATAAACAAGACACAGGCCAAGGTCTAGAATAACAGCGATACAAAGAATCAATAGTCAGACCAAGGTCAGGCTAACAGAGAGCCACAATAGTCAAACAAGCCAAGGTCAGAAAACTTAACTTAACTTAACAAGAACCAGGACAGGGCAAGGAAACAAGGACAGCCAGGAAGTATATATACCTTATACTGGGTTTTGATTGGTTACAGAAGACCATGATATCACAAGTGTGTATACATCATTAAAATGCACCACACTGACTTACATCATAAAATAGAATTCCATGTCATATATGATGTCATAATGAGGCACCGGAAAGTTAGGGATAAGTGGGTGTGCATCAAAACACAGAAGAGACATAGAAGAGACTGTGCCATGAAGGACAGGTATACAGGGAGTGCAGAATTATTAGGCAAATGAGTATTTTGACCACATCATCCTCTTTATGCATGTTGTCTTACTCCAAGCTGTATAGGCTCGAAAGCCTACTACCAATTAAGCATATTAGGTGATGTGCATCTCTGTAATGAGAAGGGGTGTGGTCTAATGACATCAACACCCTATATCAGGTGTGCATAATTATTAGGCAACTTCCTTTCCTTTGGCAAAATGGGTCAAAAGAAGGACTTGACAGGCTCAGAAAAGTCAAAAATAGTGAGATATCTTGCAGAGGGATGCAGCACTCTTAAAATTGCAAAGCTTCTGAAGCGTGATCATCGAACAATCAAGCGTTTCATTCAAAATAGTCAACAGGGTCGCAAGAAGCGTGTGGAGAAACCAAGGCGCAAAATAACTGCCCATGAACTGAGAAAAGTCAAGCGTGCAGCTGCCAAGATGCCACTTGCCACCAGTTTGGCCATATTTCAGAGCTGCAACATCACTGGAGTGCCTGAAAGCACAAGGTGTGCAATACTCAGAGACATGGCCAAGGTAAGAAAGGCTGAAAGACGACCACCACTGAACAAGACACACAAGCTGAAACGTCAAGACTGGGCCAAGAAATATCTCAAGACTGATTTTTCTAAGGTTTTATGGACTGATGAAATGAGAGTGGGTCTTGATGGGCCAGATGGATGGGCCCGTGGCTGGATTGGTAAAGGGCAGAGAGCTCCAGTCCGACTCAGACGCCAGCAAGGTGGAGGTGGAGTACTGGTTTGGGCTGGTATCATCAAAGATGAGCTTGTGGGGCCTTTTCGGGTTGAGGATAGAGTCAAGCTCAACTCCCAGTCCTACTGCCAGTTTCTGGAAGACACCTTCTTCAAGCAGTGGTACAGGAAGAAGTCTGCATCCTTCAAGAAAAACATGATTTTCATGCAGGACAATGCTCCATCACACGCGTCCAAGTACTCCACAGCGTGGCTGGCAAGAAAGGGTATAAAAGAAGAAAATCTAATGACATGGCCTCCTTGTTCACCTGATCTGAACCCCATTGAGAACCTGTGGTCCATCATCAAATGTGAGATTTACAAGGAGGGAAAACAGTACACCTCTCTGAACAGTGTCTGGGAGGCTGTGGTTGCTGCTGCACGCAATGTTGATGGTGAACAGATCAAAACACTGACAGAATCCATGGATGGCAGGCTTTTGAGTGTCCTTGCAAAGAAAGGTGGCTATATTGGTCACTGATTTGTTTTTGTTATGTTTTTGAATGTCAGAAATGTATATTTGTGAATGTTGAGATGTTATATTGGTTTCACTGGTAAAAATAAATAATTGAAATGGGTATATATTTGTTTTTTGTTAAGTTGCCTAATAATTATGCACAGTAATAGTCACCTGCACACACAGATATCCCCCTAAAATAGCTATAACTAAAAACAAACTAAAAACTACTTCCAAAAATATTCAGCTTTGATATTAATGAGTTTTTTGGGTTCATTGAGAACATGGTTGTTGTTCAATAATAAAATTAATCCTCAAAAATACAACTTGCCTAATAATTCTGCACTCCCTGTAGTACCATAAGATGAGTGCATTAACAAAATTCTCAGGTTTGTGCAGGATTGGTTGTCTAAAAAAATAACATTGAAAAACTACAAACAAATTTTATATTAACAAGGTAAATGAACGTGCAAGCAATTTGTCAATATCAGCTTCAATTTCAAGAGATTTGCTAATATCTTTTTTATACCTGAATATTGGTAGTCACTATATGTATAATAGACAAGTCAGCCATATTTAATAAGCACTTTCTTTGAAACAAAGAACCAACATTTTGTGTAAAGTAATATTTGATTATTTTCTTCTGTGATACGGATGTTGGTTGCACACTTTTTTTGTAAACACTTCATAAATAGAAAAGAAAACGTACAGCTAAAAAAATCTATTGGATCATAAAGAATGCCACTAGGAGAAAATTAAATCAATATTTATTATCCTTTATTTATTAACCTCTTGAAATGCCCAGTGAAATGTAATGACAACAAAGATTTGTAGTATAGTACAATTCTAATGTTAGGTAAATTGACAAATACAATACAAACCTTGCACTTTGAGCTTACATACTGAAGCAGACACTGGAGCGAATATTGTGATATTCACAGTATGAACAGAGTAATGTAATGTGCAAACTAGGCTGTGAATTAAGGATATGGACATGAAGCATGCTGGGTAATGGAAGTAGAATGGCAATTTAGTAATGTTAAATACTATACAACAAACGAGCTGTTACAGAATGTAACTTCTGTTCTACTTTTTGTCTGGCAGATGCAGGGGTGCACATGATATTAACTTGTTAAGGACACATGACGGAAATTTTCCGTCATGCTGGCCTTTTACTTCTGAAGCAGAAAATATTATAGAGAATCAGATAAATGAAAGGACTATACATACTATATTGGCCTGAATGACTGGCATGACATACTAAGTATATTTTTTAACCCCTTAAGGACCAAACTTCTGGAATAAAAGGGAATCGTGACATGTCACACATGGCATGTGTCCTTAAGGGGTTAAACACAAATATTACAATGTTTCTAGATAGTATCCTGTGACATATAGCAAAACAGTAAATGATGTATAGGGTTGAGAAAAAGAATAACTGCATTATGAGGCCAAACACATTAGCCTTACAAATTGTAGGCATATTAACATTTACAAAGACGATGCCTAACTGTAGCCAAATGTATCTTTCATTTTTGCTTCTAAATCTTTATATTAGTACAGTTTAAAATAAGAATGTGAAAGATGATCTTAAACATTACTGCCTATAGTACATCCGCTTGCTATAATAGTTTACTGCAGCTCATCAATACTTTGGGATTCTGTAGACAAACCGAAACACTTTAATTTCATAATAAACAATGAAGCCTATTAACTTGCTGATAGGTTTCTCTAGAATAATGTGGACCAAGCACTTTCTAATAAGTTTAGCATTTTCAGTTACGCTTCATTCCTGGCACATTGTCCTGATGTGTATCTCAGTCAGCAAGTCATAGATTTTCCTTCGTCTTCTATAAGTAAGATTAATAATTACTGTTACATGATGCAAATGAACATTCAGAGGCAGCGGTATAAATAAATCCATGGACGTGTATAATTCATTACATGAACAGAGAAGTAATAGACCATTCTTGCATCTGGTTACCATAAAAAGTCAGCTGCTGTAAGTTGTCATTAGCAAATAATTTATGAAAGAATTATGATTCTCTGGATAGATATAGAAAGTTCCATCAGAATACTAACGACATGTCCTTTATATAAATGAGAAACTGATATATAGCAGTTCTTATTATTCTGTATTTCACTACATTAAATACTTCTGGTGTATCTTTACACTTGGATTTAATTATTCACTTCCTGTCCTACCTACTTTCTTCACTCACGTTTTTATCACACTTATTTTTGATCACCCTATTTTTCATACTGTGTTTTTTTCTTTTTTCTGATTAGTACCCAATTTAAGCATCTTAATGCACTGTATGGTAGTATTGATCAAGGTCCCACATGATAATTGAAATGATGATCGAGTACATGTTGCATTAATGAAAATAAAGCAGTCCTGAGAGTTATCTACTTCTTTATTGCCATTTTCTGTCTGGAGATGTCAAGTGCAGAATCCAGGTTGTGTGTGTGTGTGTGTGTATATATATATATATATATATATATATATATATATACTTCAGGTAAAAAGTGATCAGCACTCTCGGTCTTCAGCAGATTAAAACTTACATTTTATTGAAATCCATTTAAAAGATCAACGTTTCAGTTCCTCTTGGAACTTTCATCAGGATCAGACATACAGTATAAGTAAAAACATTGCATTTATATACCTAAAGTATAGGTGAAATTAGCTCATCAATGACTTACCCCTGTGCTCAAAGTGGTGGGAGTGGAATCCCTGGCGTCCTCCAACGTTCCGTGCGCATGCCGTGATGACATCACGCGTTGCCGCGGCAACGCTAGGGTCACATGGGGGCTGAAACTAGGAAGTAACTACTAGTGATCGCGTGTAGATCTGGTTGCCATAGCAACCCGGTTTACAACACTAACTACATTTCATTAAAGTACTCCCACACTCTAAATACAGATATATTATATAAATAAATGATAAGAAGATCTAAGTGGTGACTAATTTAAGTGTGTATAGAGGTATAGTGGTACATATAAATATGGTTATTAATATAAGGTGCTTGCTAGACAGTGATTATGCTTAAGAGTATAAATTAAGTGATAAGTGAATATAATTAAATTCACATTAAATTTGCAACAACTGTGCCTAAAGTGCCAAATAGTGCTTTCATATATTAAGGCCAGTGTTGGCATGTTATAGAGACTTTTTAAAGTGCCATATAAACTACAAAGTGCAAACAGTGCTATGACAAAAAATTCTTAAAGTGCAAATATGTGATAACATTTGAAAATAAAGTGCCTCTATTGATAAAGCTGAATCAAGTATACAAATGTATCTAATTAAAAAGCTATACACTATTAAAATAACACTTAAAAACATTATTCCTATCACAAAAATAAGGGTACGTATTTACAGAAATGGATGATAAGAAATCAGTTCGTTAAGTCCTTTGGGAGCAATTGTGTTTAGTTGGAAAATCCATTCTGTCTCTCTATTAAGGAGTGTTTTGCCACGGTCCCCACCACGCCTGGGTATAGGGATATGGTCTATTGCGACAAATTTTAGGGAGGAAAGCGGATGTTTCAGTGTTAAAAAATGTTGTGCAACTGGTTGTTTCGAATGTCCATCCCTGTAAGCCACCCGTATTGCCGATCTATGCCCACGAATCCTTTCACACAGCGGAGTTTCACTTTTGCTGATGTAGGCTAACCCACATGGACAGGTCAGTTTATAAACCACATAAGGTGTTTTACATGTAATGGTATGTTTTATCTTAAACACAAAAAAGGAAGACCTTGAGACAACGTGGTGACGTGATGACATAGACCGGAAGATGTACGGGCCGTAAGGGGGAGGGAGCCGTTGGAGATGATCGACGCGTGGTAGCAGCCTCACGATACCACGCCAAGCAACACCGTTCAAACACCAGTGGAAGGTCGGCTCAAATAATTGTCAAACAATCCCTACTTATCTCCTACTTTGTTTTGCCTGTCGGCGATACCCGGGCGGCTGATCTGAGGAGACCGCCCTGTATGAAGGGGATTTTCGTTTGCCGCCGTTGTGCGGAGCGAGGGATGAAGCTCCCAGCGTACCTGGGCTGATTCGGCTTTGCGCTGCTTATTATCCCGAGGTCATTGAAGGAGAAATTAAAAGGGCAAGTGCATCTTATAAAGGTATTTCCTTTAAAAGAAAAAAAAAAAATTTCTGTAAAGGAGGGAAGAGAAAGAAAGAGGGGAAAGGGGAGAAAAAGGGAGAAGAGAAAGAGGAAGGAAAAGGAAGGAAAAAAGAAAGGAAAAAATGGGGAAAAGATAAAGTAAAAGGGTAAGAACACATATGATTCATTTTTGATTCAGCTTTATCAATAGAGGCACTTTATTTTCAAATGTTAACACATATTTGCACTTTAAGAATTTTTTGTCATAGCACTGTTTGCACTTTGTAGTTTATATGGCACTTTAAAAAGTCTCTATAACATGCCAACACTGGCCTTAATATATGAAAGCACTATTTGGCACTTTAGGCACAGTTGTTGCAAATTTATTGTGAATTTAATTATATTCACTTATCACATAATTTATACACTTAAGCATAATCACTGTCTAGCAAGCACCTTATATTAATAACCATATTTATATGTACCACTATACCTCTATACACACTTAAATTAATCACCACTTAGATCTTCTTATCTTTTATTTATATAATATATCTGTATTTAGAGTGTGGGAGTACTTTAATGAAATGTAGTTAGTGTTGTAAACCGGGTTGCTATGGTAACCGGATCTACACGCGATCACTAGTAGTTACTTCCTGGTTTCAGCCCCCATGTGACCCTAGCGTTGCTGCGGCAACGCATGACGTCATCACGGCACGTATGGGCGTGGCCACGTCCGCGCATGCGCACGGAACGATGGAGGACGCCAGGGATTCCACTCCCACCACTTTGAGCACAGGGGTAAGTCATTGATGAGCTAATTTCACCTATACTTTAGGTATATAAATGCAATGTTTTTACTTATATTGTATGTCTGATCCTGATGAAAGTTCCAAGAGGAACTGAAACGTTGATCTTTTAAATGGATTTCAATAAAATGTAAGTTTTAATCTGCTGAAGACCGAGAGTGCTGATCACTTTTTACCGGAAGTATTATTTTTCCCTGGATTACAAGCACCCGGCAAATAACAATCTATGAGCGTGAGTGCAAGGATACCCTGTATTTTTATATATATATATATATATATATATATATATATATATAATGTTGTTTATAGCTCTCATACAAACATCATGCAATATAGTGCTTATTCCTGTGCATTTTATTCTCATATATCTCTCAGCTACACTTTTACGAACGTCACATTATTATAAGTCCAGTAGGTCATCTCGGTCCCCGTTCCATCTCTCGCTTTTCCTCACCATCCCAATCTCTCTCTTCACTAATCTCCAACTATCTCCCACTGCTACAGTCTCAGCATTTGTTAATTCTCAGTACGCGCTCGCAGACTGCTTACTGTTATGCATTTTGGTTTTCACAAAAAGTATGTGTGCATAGCCGTGAGCAGACAGATAGTCCTGTGCACTAGGAGAGAGTTGGAGATGAAGAGAGAGTTGGAGATGAAGAGAGAGTTGGAGATGAGCAGAGAGTGAGAGATAGGGATGGAGAGAGAGAGCAGGAGATGGAGCTGGGGAGAAATATGACTTCCTGGACCTACCTAATGGTCAGTGTGTAACTGGGTATTAAAGAGAGATACATGGGAATAAAATGCACAGTGATATAGACTTTATATGAATGTATCAGTAACCAAACAACAATAACACTAGCATATGAATGGTCTTTGTATGAGAGTTGCAAACAATATTTTTTGTATCTGCTGTAACTCCAAAAAATCAGGAGTTAGTTCAGGCCCTGGACCCATGCTAGAAGCATCGCCCTCTATTCTTACTTTATTTGTTGCACCCTCTAACTGCCCCCACCCCCCACAAAAATATTTAGGTCCGCTCCCGAGAATTTAATGCAGTACAGTGGTAAAAAAAAATACATATTACATGTAGGCAGATTATATGAAAAATGTTGGATCATATATCCAACCTTATTACTTATTCATAAAGATACTTACATGGTTCAGCAATAAAATCAGGAATGGCATTAATTCCTGGATCTGATTTAGATTAACTCTTACACTGCCAAAAATACATTTTTTTTTTACATGTTTACTCTTTTCCTAGCTTGTTGCAAAATTGGAAGTGCTTCAAACTGTTTTTTTTTTTTGCTTTCTTTTGATCAACAGCAAAAAACAAATGTGAGAAAGGCTGAACTTGATGGACGCAAGTCTCTTTTCAGCTATGTAACTATGTAACTATGTAACCTTCTATTAAAATGCACTACAAAATGTAATGCAGTCCATAAATACTCCCTTTTATACTCCAACAATAATTTCTTCCTCTTGGAGAAAAACTAATTTCACTGCCTTGGCTCCATTCTGACCCTTTGGGCTTTTAAATACTCACTACAAATGAACCTCTTCCTACAAAGTAAATGGAGTTTCAAAGGACACAACTTTCTTGCTGTATTATAACAGATGAGGGTTGTTAGGGAGGGCTCTAATGTCACTTTGAGCAACAAAGAGATTGATGCAAATTACTATAAATTGATTTCTCAACACAAAATAGACTATCATTTTCTGTATTTTACAAATAATGGTTATTTTACCTTGATTGTCCAGGCACCATCCCACATTTTATTATCAAACTGTTCTTCTCAGTTGCCTAGTGACTGGACCCACCTTGGGTACACTGCATTATCAGTGTCAATTTTGTGTAACCTGATCGAAATTAATTGGTTAAATATAATGGGCTAATGCAAGTACAAGCATAAGGAACAAAATATTGTGTCCTATACTGTTCATTCTCTTAATATTTCTGTAGTGTATGAACAAACCAAAATAATATTTTTTATGTTAATAAAATTCATAATTTGTATGATAATAAAAAACAATTTTCACATTTGTAGGTTTTGTGTTTTTCTCTACAGTAATCTATATGTAACATTAATAGCTATGCATGCCATATTTTAAATAAATGCTATGCTGATATTTCTGAATCTTAAAATGCTTGCTAGTGTATGAGTTAACATTGCTGCATACTATTATTTTTATTATAATTATTATATTCCGTAGCGCTTTACAGTGATAATAAGTATTTTTTTTTCCAAATTTCTACAATTTACTCTTTCTGAAAATCATTTGTTTTTGTTTTATGTTTCTGTTGAACTGAAAACGATCAGCACAGACTGTAAGGAAACACAAAATAAATTCTCGTGTTATAATTTTTAAATAGTTTTTAAATAGCAATCTTAAATTCCAGAGTGTTAAAATGTTTTAGATAATTCCTTTAATATTGAATCACGCGATATAGTCAATATACTTGCTTCGGATGAGGGCCCCAAGGTGAATCAGTGAGGTTTCTTGATCTCTCATGCTTACTTCCTACATTAAAAAAAGCAAAACAAAACTACTTGCATTGTTTCCCTAGGGGAAAGGTTTAACTGCAAGCTGACTTACTGATGATAAATGATGGCTGTCAGGATATGCAGCTGGGAACAGCTGGCAATGTGTAGAACATAGGTGATTTGTGATAAAAGATCAGTCAAAGATGTCCAGTCTGTTCCTAGAAGTGAGTTCTAAAATAAATTTTAAAAGTACTATAGCATCAGGAACAAAAACATGTATTCCTGACACTATAGTGTTAAACCCACTCTTTAGGTCCCTGGCTCCCCTGTCAAAACAGTGAAAAGGTCTTAACCCCTTAAGGACGACGAGTGTGCCCTATGTACTTACCTGCTCGAGGCGATCCCAAGCCAGCGATCGCGGTGGGGGGGGACTCCCCTGGCATCCCAGGGAGTCCCCCTGCTGCTGATTCAGCCCTCCTGGGCCATGTGATCATGAGGAATTCACGATCACATGGACGGCATAGCCGTCCACAGTAGTGCCAGCAAGGGGAGTGACAGGTAATCCCCCTGCTGCCTGAAAAATGTAAAAAAAAGTTAAAACACAGTTTAAATTAAAAAAAATATATACACTGGGACCTCGGTTTACAGACGACTCGGTCAACATAATTTTCGGTTTACAAATGAAAATCCTTTGAAAATAATTCCTCGGTTTACAAATTATTTTCGCAATACAAAGCAAGTTTCCCCAGGATTCATTGTACCTGGGAGGTTTATAGCACCACCCCCTGCATGCTGGCGCCTCACCACGTCGATTGTGGAGGTGTTGGAGCGGCTTTTGCATCGAGTTTTGGAGCCATTCTGGAAATTGTTTGTAGTTGTTTTGGGACTTTTTGGTGCATTTCTACAGCTGTGGAAAGGTTGGGAGCTGAGCTACGTCATTTGTATGCCTTTTATTGTGTGTTCTGCATTGTGGGTTGGTTTCCATGCCAGCTAATTTTTCCTTTTTTTCTGCCCTCCAGAACGGATTAATTGTTTTTCAATGCATTTCTACGGGAAACCACGTTTCGGTTTACACATTTTTCGCAATAAGAAACGTCCTGAAGAACGCACTAAATTCAGGTCCCACTAGAACATATATTAATATATATGTAATATATTAATATATGATATATATATGATCTAAGTGTGTATATATATATATATATATATATATATATATGCATATAAACATACATACACATACACTAAGTGTATTTTAATATTAATATATATATGTGTAATTATATATGTATATTATTATCAAAATACACGTAGAATGATATTGATTAAATATAAAATAAATAAATATGTAAATACGTTACAAAATAAAAATAAAAAATAATAAAAATAGTTATTTTGTTCTAACTGTATTTTGATATTAATATATATATAGATATCAAAATACATATAGAATGAAATAATATATATATATATCTATATATATATCTATATATGTAAGTATATACATATATATCACAATATATACCTATATAATTTTAAAAAATTATACATATATGTATATATATATATGTGTATATATATATATATATATATATAATAACTCTACGTACATATTTATGTAATATGTAATAATTTTACATAATTAGGTCATTTTATTAATTCCAATTTACGGGACCTGCCTGACAACCCAGGCCAAAAGTCCAGAGAATTTGATTTGCTAGCACTATATTTAACCCTGTAACTTTCCAAGACACCATAAAACCTGTCGATGGGGGGTACTGTTTTACTTGGAAGACTTCGCTGAACACAAATATTGTTTCAAAACAGTAATATGCATTATTTTTAACACACAAATGGCACTTACACTGGCGATATAATTGTTGTGAAACATTTTACTGTTTTGAAACACTAATATTTGTGTTCAGCGAAGTCTCCCGAGTATAACATTATCCCTCATGTACAGGTTTTATGGTGTTTTCAAAAGTTACAGAGTCAAATATAAGGCTTGCATTTCAGTTTTTTCACATTGAAATTTGCACGATTGGTTACGTTGGCTTTGAGACCGTATGGTAGCCTAGGATTGAAAATTACACCAATGATGGCATACCATTTGCAACAGTAAACAACCCGAGGCATTGCAAATGGGGTATGTCCAGTCTTTTTTAGTAGCCACTTAGTCACAAGCACTGGCCAAAATTTGCGTTCACCAAAACAACATTAGCTTAATAAGACAGTTGGGTGTATTGATCATGTCTCTGCAGTCTCAATTCTCTGTCAGGAGTTAAATCACTTTGTTTATGCAGCCCTAGTCATACCTCCCTGCATACGTCTTACACAGCTTTCCAAAACACTTCCTTTAAACAGTGATCTAATGTTTATACTTCTTTTATTGCAAATTCTGTTTAACTTAGACTGTAAGATCCCCTGCTCTGTTATTAGCTTGCTAGACCCTGCAGAAGCCTTCTGTATGTAATTAAAGTTAAATTTACAGAGCAGGAGATACAAACTTTTAAAGTAAGTACATCTGATTGAAAATGAAACCATATTGTTTTTATGCAGTCTGTGTCAGTCACAGCCAGGGGAGGTGTGGCTAGTACTGCATGGACAGAAACAAAAGTGATTTAATTCTTAAATGGCAGAGAATTGAGTAGTGACATTCCAAAAACATAATCTATACACTAAAACTGCTTCATTAAGCCCCTGGTAAACATTCAAACAAAACCATATTGCAACGTAATTCCTGTTTACTCAAATAAACATTTTAGCATATAGTGAAACCCTAATTTCTGTACAGCAGAAAAAAACTACAGACATGATCGACAATAGTAATACATTATACTTTTCCCTGAAACAACACTGAATTGAATACAATTGTAATACGTTAAGTGATCTAACCTAGTTATCATTCAAATCCAATTGTATCCTTGTATCCTTCACCTTTCTTTTGCTGATTCACAACCATCTCTCTGGAAATCGCCCATGATTTTTGCACATTACAATACATAAGCAGGTCAAGCAGCCTTCTAATATGGAGCTTCATAGCCCTAGAATAACCCTCTAAAACATTTCAGAAAATATCTGTGTCCTTCATTTCTGTTGGTATAAAAGTAGTAATTTTGTTTAAAAACTGGGTTGCCAACATTTTACAAATTGCATTGCTGCCCAAATAGAGCATTATAGGTTTAGGTTCCATTCTCATTACTAATGCATTGCTTCAGCTCAACTGCTGATTTAGAAGACAGCTTGATTATTTAAACAAAACAGAATATTTTGTCAGAACTAATATATGCTCTCCTATTCTATGTTTATGTTAAGAATGTATTGTTACATTGTATAGGTGATTACGTGATTGTCTTTTAAACCGCTCTGCATCATGGGAAACACAGTTCTCAAACATTTGAACTGTAAAGGTTAACCGTAACTTCTATTGAGTATTCTTTGAAGAGCAGAACTTTTGCATGGCAGTGATGTTTGCTGTACAATGATCATGTACTTATTTTACATTGCATGAGAATCAGGCCAAAACATCATGCAATCAATGTTTTTTCTTCAGCAAAGGGAATTCACTGAATACTAATGTTTAAGCCAGATTACCCAGAAATACCATTAACCAGTTATATAATTATTATAATACGGTGGCTATTACAAATGCATTAGAATAGAAAATATTCAATACAAAAAATCAATTGATGGGTAATTCAGACAAGGAGAAAAAAAATGTGTATATGCCGGTGAATGGATGTAAAATCCATACAATGTTTGACAAGCAGTGAATGTACAGAGTACATAATAAGAAAAGAAAAAAATGGCCTGTGTATTAAATCCTAGGAAAGCTCATCTTACTGCATTGAAAAACATCTGTAGCCAATTTAGGAGGCAATCTGGTAAGCCTCCCAGGAAGATATAACACTTGAAAATCTCAACACAATGAAAAGTATAAATGATTCCAATATTAGGGTACATCTGAGCTTTGCAGTACTGTAAATTGACTGCAGGGCGTTGACTTTAATGACAGTGTGCAACATCTGTTTTGGTGGGGAGGAAGGAAAGCAAAATATCTCAGCGCTGCTCCCTGAAAATACTTATTCATATAGTGACAGAAAATATGGATCTGTACTATAAATGATACGTTATTTAAATACAATCTTATTTGATTGCATTTTAGCAGTATCTACCAATACAGTATCTATCAAAAGCAGATGTTAAATTGCTTTCTCTTTTGCTATGTTTACTAGTCTGTAGAATACTATTCTATTCGGTCAGAAATTTCAATCATTGCTGTACTGCAAGAAATACATACATGTAAATATTATGTACATATTGTGCTGTGCAGTGATAGGCTAATTTTGCATGCTCCATTTCTAAAGCAAGATGCTTTCCTAAAGGCCATAAGCTTTCCTAAAGAGATGGATTTTAAGGCACTTCTTAAACAATTGAAGACTAGGGGAGAGCAAGATAGCGGTAGGCAGGCTATTCCATAGGAAGGGAGTCGCCCATGGGAAGTCCTGAAAGCGTGAGTTTGCCGTAAGGGTGTGAGCAGCGGACAGGAGAAGGTCACGGGCAGAGCGGAGAGACAGAGAAGGGGCATACCTATGGATCTGTGAAGAGATATAAGAGGGGCTAGAATTGTTCAGTGCCTTTTTGGTATGGATTAGCACTTTGAACTGACTCCTATAGGATACAGGAAGTCAATGTAAGGACTGATAGAAAGGGTGAGCTGTGAGAAAACCGACTAGAGAGGAAAATCAGTCTGGTGGCAGCATTCATTACAGACCGTTGTGGGGCTTTTGGGAAGACCAATTAGGAGAGGGTTACAATAATCCATGCGTGAAATTACTAGAGCATGGGCAAGCATCTTGGTAGCATCTTGTGTAAGAAAGGGGCGGATGCAGGCTATGTTTTTAAGATAGAATCTACAGGATTTGGTAACATACTGAATGTGAGGCTCAAAGGTGAGGCCAGAATCAAGTATGATGCCAAGACAGTGCGCTTGCAAGGATGGACTTATGTGGATACCACTAACTTGAAGGGAGAGTGAAAGAGGAGGATTAGTATTAGGAGGAGGAAAGACAACAAGCTCAGTTTTAGAGAGATTGAGTTTCAGAAAGCTGGAGGACATCCAGTCAGAGATGGAAGAAAGGCAAGAAGTGACACATTGCAGGACGGCAGGGAAGAGGTCTGGGGAGGAGAGATATCTGGTTGTCATCAGGGTACAGTTGGTAGTGGAATCCAAATGAGGTAATAAGCTTGCCAACAGAGTCAGTATAAAGAGAAAATAGAAGAGGACCAAGGACAGAGCCTTGGGGGACTCCAACCGAGACAGGACGAGGGAAGGAGGTATCATTAGAAAAGGAGACACTAAATGAGCGTTGGGAGAGATAAGAGGAAAACCACTAGAGGACAGAGTCACAGAGACTGATAAATGTCAATAATAATAATAATAATCTGAATAGGTTTTCTCCAATTGCTTGCATGGACAATATTTAGACGAGCCGAACAGATGCATCATTGTAATTCTGCTAAATTGATTCAGCTGAACCAGATTTTTCAGTTGTGCACAGGTCTAGTATCTGGTAAGACTTTAATGGAGTGTGGCTTATTCTGTGAGACATTTGTCGAGACTTTTTCTTCTACCCACTGAAATAGGTCACTGATACCAGGCAATAACTGATGTATTGACTTTGGTAGCTGCTATCAAAATAAATGAATGTATAATATCCCCAAAGGGGTAGAAAATGTATATTGGGTCAACTTATACAAACTAAATGGATTGTCAAGTGCGTTTTAAAATAATTGAAGATTCCTTTGAGAAATAAGATGGAGTAGGTTTAACTATAAGCCTAAAGTCACATCAAACAGAATACATTTGTCCTTGTATTTATTATGAATGTAAAATAATAGATAACCATAGTACCTTTTTTAAAAAACTTTTGGACTGTCAAGATTTTAGGAGAGCCTCCATTTATCAAGTCTAAAGCATTTCTGAACAGAATGATATGTGTAATTCAAACCGACTTGTTATACGGAGGGTTAAAGCAGCATTAGAGCAAATTATACACAGGTTTAATTAGGGTAGGAAAAAAACAGAAAAATAGACATAATTTCTACATATTCTGTATAAGGATCTGAGTGTGATGAGAAAAACAAACAAACATATAAACAAGAATTAGTGAGGGCATAATTGAAGAGAGTGTTAAAAAAGTGACTCATTGAATAAGAATGAATACTGCACTGCTTGACGTCTCTGTGTTATAGGTTTTATTGTTCTGATTGGATGGGTTGTCTGTATATATAGATTTTTAATATCAGTCAAAATGTTCTATATCTGCAGTGAGATTAGCATCTTGTTATATTATGAAACCCACTGACCTCAAACACCAGTTTATTTATTTCTGTAGATAACATTTTTTATAACATATAGTATTTATGACAACCCATAGCAACAGTTAAATAGATATGAAAAAGTAAGATAGTACCAAAAAGCACACTATATAATTAAAAAGATGAGGGGCAATATTGCTCTGAATAGATATCTCTCATACCTTAAAGATCTTAATTAGCAAGAACAGGGAATACCATATAAATCTCATGGCAACTGTAAACCTTATAAACTAGCATAAAATACTATGTGCCAGTACTTTTTTGCAATATCAAAGAAATGTACTTATATATTTATGCATGCACGCAAAGTACATAAATAAATCAATCACTGCTCATCTGCTCTCTATTGCATTTTTTCTTGGTGTTTTAATATGGAACTGGATTGCAATACACATAAAATGTAACAATTCTAAGAAGTTTATTTTTTTATTTATAATTATGTTTATTTCTTCTGTTACAAAATAAGCACGATTTAATTAAAAGGTCTGGTAAATTTACAAGTTCTTCTACATGAAAAAGTATTAAATGCAATCAAGCAATAATCAAAATAGACAATAAGAAAGACTCTAGTGGTAGTGTCCATTGAACAACATCAGATGATATCAATAACAGACCATAGTATATTTTAATTTAATAATATATTCATGTTTACAAGACTTGCATATTCAATTCCAAACAAATTGCAATTCGTCCAAATTTTAAGAGATCGGTGATTCTCCTGAATTCTGTAACTCTGAAACACTATATGGACAAGTCATGAAACAAACTAAATGGACAATGGACAAACCATTTTATTTGTTTCATGGTTCATAGTTCCACATTGTGACATCAAAAAAGAAGATAATTAGTGGAAAAAAAGATGATTAATAGTTAGAGGTCTGCCACTAAATGTTGATTTAAGAAGTGGCTAACAGAGGGAAAAAATACGGAGCAGTAAAAAAAATCTACATTTATATATTAAATATTTTATAAATATACAATATATAAATAGAACTATATATATATATTACAGCTCCTCCTTTTCTTCCCTCTATTGATTACTTCTTACTTTATCTGTGAACCAAGTAGAGCAAAAATGCACCTATCGCTATCGGTGTACTGAAAAACACATTTATTATTTATTTTAATTTATAGAATTTGCAGTACACAATTAGCCACTTTTCGCTCTATATTGGTTCATCCAAATTGTGTTTGTTAAAGATCTGCATAGATGAAATTCATCCGAACATAAACGCCACATGGACAAAACTCAAATTGCTCACAACTATTTTTTTGACTTATCGATTTGGAAGCCCTAATATTTTTTTGCCGTTCATAAGTCTAATGTATATCTGCAGTATTCTTCAGAATTTTCAAAACTGAAAAGCAATATAATAGATTAAATTCAGTTTTTACCTCTTAGTGCTATACGACTTTTTTTTTTTTTTACATATAAAATTTGATTAAATAAATACACCTATGGCCCCAAGGGGTCTTAATCTAGCGCTATAAAATCAGACTTTGACATGGAAGGCTTAGAAAAAGGAAGCCATTTCCTTGTTTTCATTACTTTGTATGCTCATTACAAAATATCTTTTAGCTATGTATGAAATATTCATGAACAGTAAACCTCGATTCCTTCCAGTGCCACTTTATTTCATTGTAGAGCTTTGATATACAACTTCAAAATGTCATTTTACTTTAAAATGTCATTGAACATGCTTTGAAACCTTCGAGTCATTTTGGAGAAAATAGCATTTAAATAATCAATGAGCACTGAATAATCTGCAAGTAATTGGCAGCCATTATAATCTAGATGTCACTATAAAAATCCTAAAATGTGAGAAATGAGCAAAATAAGAGTGCTCTTGGCATTCGAAATACAAAGACTAATCAAATAATCACAATTCTTAAATCCGTGTATACAAAACCACTAGCATTTCAATGGCATCTAGAGTTATTTTCCTTCTCTATAACAGATTATAGCAGATTTTTCAATGCAGATGTATTGATAAATAATAGTGATTATTACTGTGTCTGCAGTCATTAGTCATTCTGATAACCAAAGATGGTTATATTAGATTAAAAGTAAATATGTGCATACTAAAATGTATAAAATGTGCAACATATATTATACATATACAGAAGACTGCAGACATTCCACAAATACAGAACACACACCAATATTGGTGGTGCACTAGAAGAGCTTTTCTAGACACTAACCCTAAAAACAGAACATCTTCTATGGTTTTGTGCATACTACACCAATAGAGGACTGTCCCTTTATTTGCAACTTTCCTTATTAATCCATGATTACATAATAATTTCATTTGTACAATTATGTCCTTAGACTTTGCAAAATACACTGCTTAGTGTACATTGTAGTGTTTCCTATGAAATAAACTCGTCTATTTTGCATTACATGATTTTTTGCATATCTACTGCCTAGTCCTCCAACTGCAGCAACATTTTATCCTCCAACTGCAGCAACATTTTATCTGTCTGGATATTTTATTTTATCATAATTAATCATAATGCTCTGGATAACTGCTATACCACTGTGTCTGGCTAGATATACTTTCTCTGCCATATATAATTCTCTGCCATTTTAACAGTTAAATCACTTTTGTTTCTGTCCATGTTGCCCTATGCACACCTCCCTTGGCTGTGACTGGCACAGCCTTCATGAAAAAGCAAATGTTTAATTTTCAATCAGATGTTAACTTGCTTTAGATGTTTTTATCTCCTGCTGAACTTAATTCACATACAGGATGCAGGGTCTAGAAGGCTATTAACAGAGCAGGAGATATATATATATATATATATATTTTAAAGAATGTGCATTTGCAATAAAGTAAGTTTAAACATGAGATGGCTCTTTCCATGAAGTGTTTAGGAAGGCTGTGCAAGTCACATGCAGGGAAGTGTGACTAGGGCTACATAAACAAAGTGATTTTACTCCTAAATGGCAGAGAATTGAGCAGTGAAACTGCAAGGGCATGATCTGTATGCCAAAATGTCACTAGAAGATGGTTTGGAATTTCAGGTGGGCGGTGGTGGGATTTGCAGAAAACACCTGGTGGGCCTCGATGGCCCTGGACCAAGGCCAGGCAGGGGAGATCCATCTTACCTGCCGGCTTATGCAGAGACAGTCTTGCTGTTAGCCCTCAAATATCTCCCTCACTGGCCCGCTGGCACTTAGTATCTGCTGTATCTGCACCCTGCACATTGCATGCTGCAGCATTATTGCTGACCACGTTAGTCACTTCTCAACCAAGTTAAATGATATAATTTCCTCATACAGAGTTTTTGCCTATATTCTAGCCAAGGTAGTTAATGAGGGCATTTAAAACCTACTAACAATAGCCATATTCAAATAATTTAGGCCATTAGTGGTTGGCATTTATTTTATTTGTTCTGTAATTGTGTTCCATAATATGATACACAAATTCCTGTTACCCTGTTTTATTCCAGAGATCTTTTTTTTGAAGGGAATTCCAGTGAACTCTGAAACATAAGGGATAGATACTCAGTAAACTTTAACTCAACTTACTGAAGAGCACTTTTCCCATAGACATCAATGGAGGAAATGCTATTCAATAAGCACAGGCCAGCCCATAAGCTTTAAACATGTCCCAATGCAATGTGATGTTATTTTACACAATACCACATCTCTGTCCTTCTATGTGCCTGATACATTACTGAAGTGTATCTAGTGCCAGTGATTTGCCATGTTTTTATATACCTTGTCACAAAATGTTGTTATAAAGTTAAACTACAACATGAAACACTAAGTGATAATACAAAATCTCCCTCTGAGAGATAGTTCTTAAAGTGGGTTTAAAAAAAATGTTAATTCAAAGTGATCAATTTGTAGAGATTCGATCAAAATTGTGTTCTCTTTTCTCTCTCTCTCTCTCTCTCTCTCTCTCTCTCTCTCTGTCTCTCTCTAAATCTTAGTTGTTGCTTGTTTTTTTGTGTACCTCCCCATACTACGAGGACAGTATGTTCTATAAACAAGTATTTATGCATATAAATTAACAAAATAAAAACCTATGATCTAAGCATGGATATGTGCTGAGTGAACAAGGTAAGCTTACTTTAAGGCTGAATATGGGAGGGATGCGTTCCCATATGACATCAGTGATGGTGGGGTGGATTCTCCATGCTCGAGATAGGTAAGCATTGACAGCTTAACCGTATCACAACTGTTAAAATAAGCTGAAGTGGCTATGGTGGTTGGAGAGCCCATTACATTACATTAATAATCAAATTCAAACTATCTGGCAGAGAAAACTCACCCTGGTAACCTCAAAACATCAAACTTGGCTGAATTGAAATTTATATTGAACTTCCTTGAGTTGTACAACTGAGTAGAATTGCAAGGCAAGCTATTCATCATGGGATCCCTAATGAACTCCTGAGTTAAATGCCAATTTTGGTTAATAGTGACGGAACTCTTAACACATGATAAGGCTCCAAACTTTTCAGGAAACAAAAGATTTCCCACTGAACTGTAGTATTTATAACATTCCAGCTTTACTAAAGCTAATTAGTAGTCCTCAAAGAATAAGCACATAGAATGCCTTTTATTTCTGGAATACACAGAGCTGCATGCATAATCAACTGCACAGGCAAAAATAGTTTTTTGCAGTTTATTTTATTTTTTGAAACCTAAATCATGTGACTGTATTATGCAGATTAAAATAAAAAAATTGTGATTTTTCAATTTTGCTTTTACCGTTGTCTGTAGACTGATTATGATGTTCAATATAATTCGCTATTTAGTTCTGTCCAACTAGTCCTGAAAGCACTCTTGGGTACTTAAAGACTTTTGGATTTGTTGTAATTAACATTGAATTAATCAATTAATGACTACTGGTACATGCGGCCAAGTTAGTTCCTGAAGTACAGTTTAATTAGGAATTTAAAAGTCTGCAACTTCTCACAGGAAAAGTTGATTAGACCTGATATACATAATAGATGAAAAAGCCTTTCTAAAATGTATTTTTTTTTTAAATACCATTAAAACAAAATTACTCTTCTACCAATTAATCTAATATTGCATTTGTATTTTAATCCCTACTTAATCCCTACAGTACTTTCCAACTTCATTGATGTGGATGAGTGGATTTAGCTGGAGCAGCTTGTTGAAGGGGGCACATAAAATGTGTCTTTGTGTGATTGTAAGCACTCTGACTTCATCCTAACCTCACTCTTTTAATGTTCATCATCCTTCCTTTTTATTCCATATTACAGTTCAACCCACAGTCCATCTATCCATTCTTCAAATCACTTTTCAACATCCCTTTCATTAAATGTCATCCTTCTAATCCTTCTTATTCCAGGTTACTTCTCATTTTTAAATGTTCTCTTTGATTAAAATCCCATCTCCTTATTCTGTATTTTATTTTTCATTTATCCCTACCCCCTCATTAATACATAACATGACATTTACACTAATAAATGCCCTCATTCCATCTCTTAATACTCCCCTTCCATTTATTCTTTTCAATTACCTATTCCTATTATCTTGATTCCTCCCTGTTAATTTAGTGTCCCATACCTTCATCATTGATTTTCCCATATCTCCTTAGTCTATTGAATCTATGCCTCCCCGTTATTTAAAATTATGCACACCATTCTCCTTGTTCACCTTTCTCCAAATCACACCATAGGAGCTTCTGGTTCTCTCTTCTGAAGCACTCATTCATTGACAACACTTCTGGTATTTGAGTAGTGAGTGGTCTATATAACATCCACCCATCTATTCTACTTCATGGCATTTGGCATTGTTAGTGCGCATGCAAAAAGACATAAAGGATTAGGCAGTGAAACACAGCTATGCAGATTTATACAGATATGTAACTTTTCCAATACCATGAACACCACCAATTGGTGAAGCAGTATGATTTGCACCAAAACCATTCAACAGTACCATGGAGGCCAGTGAGGCTGCAGACTCTAAAGGACTATGGCAGACTGCTAACTTCAGATTAATCGTATCAATTAAACTGTTAATAGCTCCCGACTGATTACTCTCTTGCAACTGTCATTAGTCTAATACTATCCTTACATTTTGTGCCACTTTACCCCTACTCCCTCTAGCATGTAAGCTTATTGAGCAGGGCCCTCAACCCCTCTGTTCCTATGTGTCCAATTTATCTGGTTACAACTACATGTCTGTTCGTCCAACTACTGTAAAGCGCTGCGGTATTTGTTGGCGTTATATAAATAATAACATCATCATCATAATAATAATAATAATAATCTGCCTTAATTGCAGGAACTGTATGACATGGGCTAAACATAATGAAACATTGTAAAGGGTTGTGAACCTGTGTAGCTTAGATTTTAGAAGAAACATCAGTCTGCATCCTTGGAGAATATACTTAGGAAGAAAATATGAGAAAAATCAAAAGGATTCAACTGCCATACAAAATCAACAATTAAACATGCAAAATATTTCAAATGCTATGTTGTGTGAATTCCATTCAAATAGGAAAATATACTTGTAAAGAAATTTCTGTTTTTGCAAAACAAACTACTGTTTTATAAAATGAATAGTGATTAGGGTTGTGCAAGCTCTGTGTGCTACTTACTCCAGGTAGATGATCCCATGTGATGTATAAATACAAAATTAGAAAACTCAATTCTAGTTTGTTTGGAAAAATGTATTATTCTAATATGACCAGCCTTCTGCAAGCAAATCAGAGAATTCTAAGACATATATATATATGTTTGATAAAATAAAAATAGGCTGGAAAATTTCAGTTTTGGCTAAAGGTTAATGAAACTGAAAAGAAAATATGTACTCTGGAATTTCATGGCCATAAACAACAGACCAACTGAGAATAATCATTCAATCCAGAATGAACTAAAGACAATTTAAATAAACTTTGAATTGTTGCAAAAAAAAAAAAAAAAACTTGTAATATCTAGGCAAAAATAACTGAAAAAAAATTCCAATTCAACTAAATTCATAGCCTAGCTATTGGTTGGCTGACATTTACCATTTTGATTTCCATTTGCTACTTTTCCTCCCATTCAAACAGTTTTTTGTTTTTTTTGCCTTCTTTTGGTTCAACAAGCAAAAACAGAAGTGCGAAAGGCTGAACTTGATGGATGCATGCCTCTTTTCAGCCATGTAACTATGTAACTTGTTAACTAAAACCTCTATCGGGTCTTCTCCGATTCAAAGTTCCTTCTTTTCCAACTCTGTCCTGTTTGTCTTTGTATTTCTTTGATCTCACAGGTTTCATTTGCATAGAAGCAGAGTTCACAGTGGTGTATATTACACATGTCAGGGGCATTGTACATTTATTAAGATCTGTGTGCCAAAATGTTTGTACAGTATATATCCCTACATTAAACTTTGGGTAGCATAATTGCGCCAGCATATCCAGCCTTTTTTTTACTGTTTATTTTGCTACATTGTGCACTGGATAAGGCAAACAGTGCTCTTTAACTCTTTGACAGGAGGGTGTTAAATGTATGCTTCTTTTAGGTAGTGCAGTCATCTAGTCGTCTTTTGTGTACAAAATAATATGTAGGAAAAATAAAGACTTATGTTGCTATTAGTAGTCTAGTCATAATGATAGCAAAACATATTTGCAGTCTAAAGTAAAAAAAAGAAACAAAAAAATCTAAAAATAAAATTAGTTGTGTAAAAATACAAAGAATGTAAGAAAGTAATGGGAAAGTTAATAAATATTAATTAGTTGTAGTATTTATGTAGGGGTTTTATATGTATTTTACATTTTGATCTCTAATAACATATTTTCTAATTATTCTTATGAATATTCACGACCACATACTGAGTTGATATTAAAAGACAAAAGAAATTTATATGGAATGGAACAAAAGCCTTGCCTGGGGTGTAATACTGACTTATGATTTCTGAATGTAATAATAATCAAGGCTGCAACTAAGTCATGTTTTAATAAACAAAAGCTTTAAAACCATATTTTAAAAAGTAAAACATATTCATAAATATTCATTAATATTGAATTAATCTTCCTTCAAGACGCTTCAGCTTTGCTTTATACTTAATGCAAGAAAATAAGTCTCTGTATATTGCTTTGTAAATATTAAAAATCACAGCTTTTATTCAGACTTTTATTTAATAAAACTGTTTATGTTGCGGTGGAGCTTAATTTAAAAAAAAAAAAAAAAAAAAAAATCTGTCAAATCCAGTGTTGTAATTACTGAGTGATGTTTAATTTCAAAAAGTAAAAGAAAAAAAAATGCTTGGGATAATTTCAATGTAGATTCTCTGCCACGTTCAGTTGACCTCTCAATACATTGACAAAAGCAGATGAAAGTATTTGATTCTTTGGACAGAAGCTTTAGCAAGTACTTGGCAATCAATTTCTATCACTGTGACCACGAAAATCTGTGGATTCCGGATTATGTAAAAGAATATATTGTAAGAATATAATAAATTAGATGGGCTAGCCCTAACAGATTAACTCCTATAAATCGTAGCTGAATGTGACATTTATATTGATTGGTAAAGACTGTTACTTGAAACAGAACACAATTTTGAATTCAAACAGAAAAATAGGAGCAAATATCTCAATGGAGGAAGTGATTAAAAGGCCAGACAAGCGGGGCGGAGCCAAGCTGCCATGCGGATAGGTCGCACATGAGACAAGCTCCGTACCAAAACGCTCTTATTCGACCCGAAAGTGGGCAAAAACCTACCAAAGCGACAAATAAACGACTTAAAGACGTGAACACTTACCTGCAGAAGCCATGCTCCAACTCTTCCGACCAAAATCGGTGGCATCTACCCAGGGTTAGACCCGAGGCCTACTTGGACGAAGCGTGGAAGGCGCCCGACACCCACGCCGTCTGTAGCTACTCGCTCGGAGGTCTCCCAGGTACACTTCCTCCCCCCCCCACCGGTGAGGGATATCCCGGTACCCTAAGCTTGAGACACAAAGGCAAAACCAAAACGGGGACCATCCCACACGGCTGGAACAGCTCCGGCAACCACCAGGCAGCTGGAACGCAGCAAAGATGGCCGCCAAGCGAGAACCCCAAACGCGGAGCACACAAGCCCGACCATACACGTACCCCCTAGGGGAATTTGACCGGCTTTGCAAGAGCCTCTGGAATATGCTGCGTGAACGCGGACTGTCTTACCGACGGGCAGCAAAGCTAGTGGCTACATGGATCCGTCCTGTAACCCGCCGGCGCCATTACAGGCACCCACCGCAGGCATCCGGGAAGGCTGCCAGGCTGCGCAAACACCGCCACTCTCAAGGGCAGGAAGCCACACCGTGTTATATGGATGACCACGCTGGCCCCCACATTAAGGAAACAACGACCACCAAACCAGCCTCCCACGCCAGCTACTCACCTGACCCGGAGACCGGCGCCCGGAGGAGCTCGACCCTGTCCCCCCAAGCTACAATCGCAAACCGGGGTGACGCATGGCTATACACTCCACTGAATGCTGCTGGAACGGAGCCCCAGCCCAGGGACACCCTTTATGGCAAGAACCACGTCCACACTCCTGCGGCCCCCATGATTTCCCGGCTGAAAATGGGTATTGGCTGAAGGCTGGTATACAGAACCCCCTATCTCTAAAAGAGCAAGGTACCAAGGACTCTGTCACTGTTAACCCCAAAGGTCACTGCAACAGAGACACTCAGTGTGTACACCAGTTTGGCTCGCAATGAGACTCTTAAGGCACGGACTGTTTTGTTCCTAGATGTGTTACTCAGTTAGTCATATAGCCTATTTAACGAGGATGACAAGCTACTTATGCTCGCACGTTTCAAATTTGTTATAACCTGTTCATAGCTTATCCTACCTAACCAGCTCTACCAGCGCAGTACTAGCCAGACCTGCTTGAATGTTAAATCTTGACCTGTCATAGGCATAGCGTACTCTGTAGTACCTTAATCGAGTTTAATGTAATCGAGTTTAATGTAACTTAACTAGACAGCAAAACACTAGTACTACTGCAAATGTTCCATAAGTTGCACTGGCTATTCTCTAAGCTTGTCTGTAAAATCACATTGTTAAACGACACAAAACAAAAAATGAGGCATCAATATCACGGAAATGTAGACCAACAATATTAGCACTGTAATAATCTTGTATATATTGCTCACACATTTCCCTTTCTTAATTTTGTACCCCATCGCAAATGCCTTAATAAAAGAAAGATTGACAAAAAAAAAAGGCCATACAAATGGTGTTAATCATAAGGAATTTCACCAGTTAGAAAGTAGATATAGTAAAATTGCCAGGGACTTGAAGTCATAAAATGTTTGCCACCTCTCATGGACATAGTGGGCAAAGTGATAAAATTATTCTGGGACAAAATGGCAGTCTTAGAAGGTTATTCTCCAAATTGAGAATTGTTGGGAATTTGAAGTCAATTCAAATTCATTTTCAAATTTATGGTCACATTTATGGTCAAACTGGAAGCATAACCGACTTGGAGAATGCATATGATTTAGTAATTTTGACCTTAAATTTGAATTAACGTTGTAATAATTTTCTTTCCACAATTTAAGTTTTACTTTTTTTAGACTCTTGTTTCCAATATTAACTACAATAATTCTATGATTTGTATGATTATCTACATATATCCCATAGGATTATTAGAACTGTTATGTAAACTGGAAACACCAGACACCTGATTGGCAGAGCCATGGTAGGCTGGGTTCTCTTTTCTAAAAATAATAGGGAGCCCAGCCCACATGCAAACCACATACAAGTTGGACAAAACTGATATCAGGCAACTATAACTGAGCTTTCCCGTTGCCTGATTGACAGTCCTCTGGGGCTATTTTAGAACTACAGGGATGGAGATGAGAGTAGGCTTATGGTTTGTTAATTATGCAGAGCTGTAGTGGTGGTTTTGGTTTTATAGTAAAGTCAGTGTTTAGAGTGACTCTTTTGAAGACCAGGCAGAAAAATTAATGATTTTCATAGAACTAGATTTTCACCCCAAGTATTTGCATATCTGTGTCCTTTAACTGAGTACCCCATATGACAACTATATTTTGAAGTTTCATTTGATTCCTTTAAGGCCACTGCCTGCATCTTAAGCTTATTTTGACACCTGTCATTAAACCCCAACTCATTAAAAATATTTTTGTACAAATAAAGTTATTGGTTATTAAAGGGATATTATAGACACCAAAACAACTTTAGATTAATTAAGCAGTGTCACTGCTAAATTATCTGCCATTTAGGAGTTAAATCACTTTGTTTATGCAGCCTTAGTCACACCTCCCTTGCATGTGACCTACACAATCTCCCTACGCATTTCAGTTTAAATACAACATTAGTGATATGAGAGAAACAGATAAAATAATGAACTGCAAATAAGACTGACATAAGGTCAAGTTACATTATTAAATATGGCGATCTTTAGAACAGGAAATACAAATGTAGTGGGTTTGAATGGCAAAAAAAGTAATTAGAAAAGTAAACGCCATGTTCATCCCATTCATGACACAATGCCATCTGTTACATCAAATACCATACTTGCATCACAAATAAAAAAAAATGGATTTTGATACCAGGTTTTTAATAAATCTAGATCATGTTAATAGTTGTTTATCACTATTTAAATCAGAACATGTTTCTGCTTGTTCTTCTGATGACGAATATGCTCCTGTCAAATTATGACAAGGATAAAATAATTGTGTTTAATAATGGAGAGAGGCACTTTAATATAATTAAAAAGTAATTTATTGGATAGGTGTGAAAGTCTGCTCTTAATACAACATGCATGGCAAAAAAAAAAAAAAAAAACATTTCCTCAGTGGATTGAAAAATATATGATTTTCTGTATACATATCATTAAGCTGTCAAGATATATTTATCAGCTTATAGTGCATTGCTAAACTCCTACTGTAGCCCCTATGTTCAATGTAATAGCATTGCTCATGGTAAGAAGCATAAAGAAATTGTGATATTACCATAAATGTTTTATAAGTATAAATACCAAATTATTTTTATACTAAAATTTGTCTGGATAGAGTGAACAGTCTATAAAAGAAAATGCTTCTGCTTATAGTTATGTACAGTGACTTTGCAAAGTCTTTTTTACACACCAGTTTGACCAGTATATGTTTCGGATAGTATCAGAAACCAACAAAATGACAGAAAACAGCAGTAGAGACAACCCAAGATATCCCAAGAAATCTAGGATCTTCTTCTGAGATCATCTATGCTTATAATGGTGCTAGCCAAAGATAGCGGCTCTGCATCCTGGCAACATGAAGTGATTTTTCGATAATGGCCACCTCTACAGATTCCCTGGTGAGCAGGATGACACTACTAAGGGACAAAAAAAATCCCTTTAGAGATTGCTGTATGGCAGAAATGAATCCACATATTGAGCTCAAGTGAAGGCTATTGAAAAAGACTTAGCAGACCTCACAACACTCATTCTGGTTAGATTCTCATTAACAGCATTAGCAGGCTATATATGGCATTATATATGACAATTTTAAAATATAGGGTATAGCCAAATCCCTGAAATAAACCATCTATACGTGTCATACAGCTTTTTCTAGCTTGCTCCTACACAAACAAGTCAAGGCTATTGCCCTGGATGGGAAATATCATATCTCCGAGATTTTAAGAGCATCGTATATGACACCAAGAGATGTCATAATATTTTTCCAGAAAATGACTTACTCATTTGAGACTTCTACTTTAACAATTTTACAAGACTTGAGTTAAAACACTTTTGGGGTCATTCACTAAAATGTGAATTCAAAAAAATAGCTGAAATGAAAACTGGAGACTTTATCCAAATCAGCTATTTTGTCCTTAATTATTTTTTTTATTCTTTATTTTGCAGTGCAGGTAATTATAAACAAGCATGTAATGCCACAACAGCATCAACAGGCGTTCTATATACGACATGTTGGTACATGGGCATGGCACATAAATACATTGCACTATTTGTAAGTAAATAAAATGAAACACGATGAATGTTATAGAAAGAAAATTATTACAATGCTGTTGTTGCAAGATGAGAGAAAATGCCAGGAGGAGTAGAGAAAACATAAGGAAAAACAAAAAGCAGCTGACATTTTGCATATATATAACACAACTGGGCATGAAATATTGAAGGGAAAGAGCAGTTCTCTCACAATCCATCTCATGGTTAGTTATCAGCATGCTCAGCCTATGCCTTTCAGAAGATATATACTGGACCAGTGAGAGTTTGTGAAAGAGTCTCTTTTAGCTGTACCCCACTAGCCCCGAGTCGAGATACTGAGCAGGGTATCAAGTTCACAGGACTCAAGGAGAACCGCAAACAGGACCAGACGCTGGCTTTGCCTGGCTTCCTCATGGCACGCTGCTTGAGGGCCATGTGAGGGAAGGAGCGGTGCATAAACTGTGGCCCAAGGCGATAGCTGTGCATAGCAGGGCCTGGTCGTCGGTGTTGAGGCACCCGTTTCCGCTTATGTCTCCATTTCTCCATCATTGGCACTGAAACAAAGCTTCTCCCAGTGAGTTTTGGCTCGTCTGTAATGTGTGGTAGGTTGGGCTGGAGCAAAGCTTCTACTGGAGACTTCGGCATTCGTAGCTGGGTCTTGCTCAGGAGTGTTACCCAAAAGCACTCGATGGCCTGGTTAAGGCATTCCTCCAGTGAGACCTGAGTCATAGAGGGCTAGAGCGGCACAGGCAATCTATTGGTTGCCATCTTTGCTTGCAGTGAGCTGCTTGCTTTGCTTTGTTCAGTAGTGGATGCCAGATCAAGGAGAGGTGAGTGTAGTATCACCCTAGTGGGGACCGGGATAACTCTCTCCGGTCCATGGGTGTTAGATCGTAGCATTCTTGGACCTTGTAGTCGACCCAAGAGCGAGGAGAGCATCTGCCTCTTCCCAGCTCAGCCTCCCACAGGCCGAAAGCCTTGTTTCTTCATAGAGGCACCAGCCAGCAGCAGTTTAAGTCAGAGATTAGTGCTCACGGGACCCTCAAGGGTAAACTGCTTAGAAATGTGAATGGAAAATCGCTTATTTTCCTGCAAAATTGAGCAAAATCAAGGTTGTGGGCCGAGAGCTCAGACAGTGTGCTTCCAGCTTGCACGGCACCCCCCGTC
The DNA here is from genome assembly GCF_036172605.1 of Pelobates fuscus. NCBI lineage: Eukaryota > Metazoa > Chordata > Amphibia > Anura > Pelobatidae > Pelobates > Pelobates fuscus. The sequence goes on from NC_086319.1 coordinate 332,958,793, forward strand.
CTTAAATTGTAAATTCACTTTGTACAAAAACGAAGAAACAATGGATTATGGGTAGATTGTCCCTAGCTACAAAGCGCAGCTCACCTAGTGTATATAATCACTCACAAGACACACTGTATAATAACACAAATAATACAAAAAACAGGGTGCGCGATAATAACAGCCAACACAGTGAAATATACTTATTTATAGGAAATTCCTGCTGGTACTCCTATGATTCATCTGTAAGGCAGAAAGCATAGCATAATACTGATTTATCGCACACAGAGAAAATTAATCACAGAGGTATTGGGTCACTCACACATCCAAACTCATTTCCAATGCACTTTAACCCCTTAACCCCTTAACACCGCAGCCAAATGTACAAGTTGTGAACAGAACAAAACGTAAACAAAACCTGGCATTTGCGCTATATGTCTGCCAACCGTAATTCACCTCTTTCATATGAAATGCATCCCCCCTTATTATATATCATTTTATTCAGGGGAAACAGGGCTTTCATTTAACATCAAATATTTAGGTATTAAACATAATTTAATATAAAAAATATATAAAAAAATGGGAGAAATTTTTTTTTTTTAATTTTTTTTAGTTCTATGTGACATTTTAACTGTGGATGTCAAAATACTGTTTGCTTTTACTGCAATACAATACACATATTTGTATTCAGCGATGTCTCACGTGTAAAACAGTACCCCCTATGTACAGGTTTTATGGTGTTTTGGGAAGTTACAGGGTCAAATATAGCGTGTTACATTTGAAATTGAAATTCGCCAGATTGGTTACGTTGCCTTTGAGACTGTATAGTAGCCCAGGAATTAAATTTACACCCATAATGGCATACCATTTGCAATAGTAGACAACCCAAGGTATTGCAAATGGGGTATGTCCAGTCTTTTTTAGTAGCCATTTGGTCACAAATACTGGCCAAAGTTAGCGTTAGTATTTGTTTGTGTGTGAAAAATGCAAAAAACGCCAATTTTGGCCAGTGTTTGTGACTAAGTGGCTACTAAAAAAGTCTGGACAAACCCCATTTGCAATACCTTGGGTTGTCTACTATTGCAAATGGTATGCCATCATAGGGGTAATTTTCATTCTTGGGCTACCATAGGGTCACAAAGGCAACGTAAGCAATCTGGCGAATTTTAATGTGAAAAAAATGAAACACAAGCCTTATATTTGACGCTGTAACTTTTGAAAACACCATAAAACCTGTACATGTGGGGTACTGTTGTACTTGGGAGACTTCGCTCAACACAAATATTTGTATTTCAAAACAGTAAAAAGTATTGCAGCAATAATATCGTCCGTGTAAGTGCTGTTTGTGCGTGAAAAATGCAGAAAATGTCACTTTTACTGGCGATATCATCGTTGTAATACATTTTACTGTTTTGAAACACTAATATTTGTGTTCAGCAAAGTCTCCCGAGTAAAACAGTACCCCCCATGTACAGGTTTTATGGTGTCTTGGAAAGTTATAGGGTTAAATATAGTGCTAGCAAATTAAATTCCCTATACTTTCGGCATGGGTTGTCAGGCAGGTCCCGCTAATTGTAATTAATTAGGATACCTAATTATGTAAAATTATTACATAAATATATGTGTAGAATTAATATATGTATATATATACATATGTGTATATATACGTGTATATATATATATATATATATATATATAATTTTTTTTAAATATTTTTATTTATATATAGGTATATATAGTGATATATACGTATATATTTATGTATATAGATATATATATTATGATATATATTATTTTGTTCTACGTGTATTTTGATATATATATATATATATATATTATTATCACAATACAGTTAGAACGAAATAACACACATCTATATATTTTTTAATTATTTATTTTTAAATATTTTTTTAATTTTATTTTTTTACGTATTTACATATATATTTTTTATATTATATATAAATATATATATAACAATAATTATATATATATTTAATCAGTATCAGTCTACGTGTAATTTGATATTAATATATATATATATATATTTATTAATATTTAAATACACGTCGTGTATGTGTAAATGTGTGTGTGTGTGTGTGTGTGTGTGTATGTGTATATATATATACTTAGATCATATATATATAATATATATGATCTAAGTATATTTTATTTGTAACTGTAATTTTTTTTATTTATTTTTTGAACTAATATTTTTTTTTTTTACAGGACAGGGGGCAGAGACACTGTCAGCCAGTGATTTCACATCACTGGCTGACACACAGGATCAGTGATCACAGTGACTGCCTGTCACTGTGATCACCTCCTGCAGATTGGGTAATTGACCACAGGGGGGAGTGCCTGGGTGGTACAAGCACTCCCCCCCTCCAATCTGCAGGGGGATCACTGTGCCAGTTACATGTGTCAGCCAATAGGCTGACACATGTAACACTGATCGCAGTGACAGGCTGTCACTGCGATCAGAGTGCTTTGAGATCGCAGTGACAGCCTGTCACTGCGATCAGACTTAGCAGATCGCGGTCACTGACCCCAGGGGGACTGCCTGGGGGGCCAGGTAAGTCCCCCGACCGCGATCTGCACAACGGGAAAGCCGCCGGCCGCATGTGTCAGCCGATTTGAAATCGGCTGACACATGCTGAATACTGGTCGCAGTGACAGCCTGTCACTGCGATCAGAGACTGCAGATCGCGGTCACCGGCCACAGGGGGGGTTGCCCGGGGGGCCAGGCATCCCCCCCGACCGCGATCTGCAGCGGGAGAATACCGCCGGCCATGTGGGCGGCAATAAAAGCGAGGACGTACTATTACGCCCGCCGGCGTTTAGAGCCGGTTTCTGCGTGGCGTAATAGTACGTCCTCCGGACTTAAAGGGTTAAGGACCAAACTTCTGGAATGAAAGGGAATCATAACATGTCACACATGTCATGTGTCCTTAAGGGGTTACATTCTCACTTAGCAAATAGCCCTGTTTATTTTAGAGGCAATCCTTCTGGCCTGTTTAAGGACATTGGATACAGGGAGAAACTATCTTGTATTCTCTTAGTGGTTGACTTCTTCTAATACCTCTTTGGTAACAAGACAGTTTCCACAGAACTGGGATGAAGGTGATATTGACCCTTTTAGGCCACACGTCCCTGTGGACCCTGTGTGACGATTTCCACTTGTGATATAGGCTTCCTCATACATATGGGATGGTCACATATCTTTGCCTTACACTGATGCTCTTATAACTCTTTAAAAGCTTTAATTTATTTATATTATGTGTACAGTCGTATGTAAACCATCTCATATAACATTTTATAGAATGGTAATCTCTAAAATGACACGTATTATGTCGCATTGTTATACTTGAGGTTTATTGATTAATTGAGAAACCAATTATAACATTTAGATCATTCAGAACACAAAATTGGATATAGAAATTGACTTCATGTCTCCTCTATTTTAGTGAATAGTTGTCCACTGGTTGCATGTTTGAAATATTTAACATGGAACACCACATTTGAATATTTTTTTTCTGTAATACTTTAAAACACCAGTAAGAAGATTTAGGAGAAGAAGGGACACGACTAGCATTCCAGATTTGCTAATTAACATATTGTTAGATAAAATGCTTAATGGCTTTGGAACTTCAGGGAGCTTCTGAAAATAGAAAGGTTGTTGTTTTTTTTCTCTTTTTTTTTTTACAGAAAATTATGTTGTGTGTTTAATATTTAAAATGATAATACTGTTTATTTGAAAATCAAGTGATTTCCATATCCCCTGTTGTACCATATTAATGGCATGACTTGGTTAAGATGCATTGCTTACCAGTGAAGCAAAACTAAATCATTCGGCTTAAGCAAATATTATACCTGGATGAGCCCAATTACATTCCTGTAGTTAAGCTAAACTAAATCTCGTTGTTCAGCTAATAGATATGCAATACAGAGTCCTAATTCCCACTTCCATTTTTATCCTAATTGCTGAGGTGATTTCAGGGAAAACAAATATATGTATACTGTATATTTCCTAGCCATATCCATGGCACCACAACAATGGGTAGCTCCTGCCAATACCCAAAGACAGGAACTTAATTTTAAAAGTTGTAAAAGCCCTCCCAACCTCCAACCCTCAATCTTTAAGGAGAGGTTTTATACTATGTGAAATGACTACATGGGGCCTTCTAAAGCTTTCTATACTCCTGCATCAAGGTCCAGTACTCCATCCATATCCCCTTTAACTCCAATTGATGGCTGTGAATTTGAGATGGAAAGGCTGACTCAGGTTTTTTTTTTTCCACTGGCCATCTCCTATCCACTTATCATCTCCTGGATTTAAGACTATACCGAACTCTACTTTTTACCAGAAGGAAGAGACTCTGGTTTGGGTTGTTTCAGCTGCCTGCTAATACTTTCATCAGCGCTAGAAATCCTTTATTTGTTTTATACTTCTAGTGTAAAGGCTGATTCCATTAGAGGTGTATCTTCTTCCTGGGCAGCTTGGGTTCCACCTGATATGGTTTGTAAAGCGGCTACTTGGGTCTATATAAAATAAAAAAAATGAAGGTAAGCATTAATGCATTTTAATTATGCTAGTCAAATTTTGTTTGCTAGCCATAATTGTGACGAGAAGAAAAAAGAAAAAAATTGAATAGGAAAGAAAATAAATCATATATGATTGGAGAAGAAATCAGATGCAGTATATTTCCAAGGATACTCATGCAATGGAATTGTTTCCATTTATTTTTTTAAGATGAGAAGTAATGTGAACAAGTAAAATCATGCATCTTTCTACCACCCCATTCTCAAAGACTTAAAGGACCACTATAGTGCCAGGAAAACAAACTTGTTTTCCTGGCACTATATAGTCCTTAGGTCCCCCTAACCCTCAGGGCCACCCTCCTGTTGGGCTGAAGGGGTTAAAACCCATTCAGCCCCTTACCTTAATCCAGCGCCTGGCTCCCTCTGCGCTGGTGACCTCTGCTACCCCTCTGACGTCAGCTCCCGAGTAGAGCCGAATGCGCATGCGTGGCCAGAGCTGCGCGCGCATTCAAACTGCCATTAGGAAAGCATTACTCAATGCTTTCATATGGACGTTCTGCATGCTCAATGGGTAGGCTACAAAAACAAGTATTTTCTAAACAAAATGAATACTTTATATTCCATTATTTTAAGTACATAAAGACAAATGTAAACAATACTAAAATGCAAAAATATACTGAATAACAAGAATTGAAACCGTATCTAGGGAAATATTCTCAACATAAAAATCACATATTGGTTCATTATATCACGTAATAAAACACTACATGTGAAGGCGCTTAATTTCCAGTATGGATTAGGACAGAGCAAGAAGAGATAACATACCTGTTCACACCTTAAGTAATAAAATCTATTATTGTTTTTGGCAAACCTTCATTACTCTTTTTCTCATATAAATAAAACAGCAGGCAAATAAGCTTTATTTCACTTTGAATATATATATATATATATATATATATATATATATATATATATATATATATATTCAGCGATAGTTAATACATTGCTAAACACAAATACACACACCAGTCAAGCCATAAGCCAGTCAAGCCATAAGACTTGCTTTTCCCACAGAAATCTCACTTTAGCAGTGCTCTCACTCAGGGCCTGTGATTCCTATAAGGCGAACTAGGCAGCCGCCGAGGGTGCCAATTAGGAGAGGGCACTGTGGGGGAGGGGGAGTCCACTAAGGGAGGGGGGGGAGAGTCCACTAAGTTAGGGAGGGGGTGAGGAGAATATGGGGGGGAGACCACTAAGACAGGGAGGGGGGTGGAGGAGAGACCACTAAGGGAGGGGAGGAGTGACCACTGGGGGGGGAAGAGGAGAGCAGAGACCACTAAGGGGGAGATGAGAGACCATTAATGGAAAGGGGGGAATAAGAAGAGAGACCACTAAGGGAGGGGGGGTTGTGACCTCTGCTCCCCCTCCGATTTCAGCTCCCTCAATGCTTTCCTATGGACGTTCTGCGTGCTCAATGTGTGATTTTTGCGGCTGTCAGGAAGACAGCCACTAGAGGCTGGATTAACCCTGCAATGTAAACATAGCAGTTTCTCTGAAACTGCTGTGTTTACAGCTGCAGGGTTACAACCTGAGGGACCTGGCACCCAGACCACGTCATGTGGTCTGAGTGACTATAGTGGTCCTTTAAGAATACGTGCCTTGAATCAAAGATTTACAATTAACAGAATATTTAAAACACAATATATGTACAACACAGGTTCTCACTGAATAAGGCACTGCTAAAGTCTAGTATCACACCATTTTAAACCTCATTAGCTACTGCTGGTAACTTACCAACAGTGGCTAATGACCTTTAACCCCTCAAGGACACATGACATGTCTGACACGTCATGATTCCATTTTATTCCAGAAGTTTGGTCCTTAAGGGGTTAAAGGTGGTGAGTGCTAGACTCTTGGACCATAATTTGACTCTAACCTAGTGTCGTTAGGCTCTGCCTATTTAACTTGATGTCATCGCCCCCTAAACCAATGGAACTTCATGTGATATTGGAAACCATAAACCTAAAGAAACACATAACACATTTTGGGTAACAACCACTACTTTGGCACCGACTAAGCGTTATTCTTTACTACAATCGCTTTGATTTATTTAGGTTACAAAGCATCGTCACTTAATACAGATATTTCCAAATTTTTACATCACAGTCACATTTTTACATCACAATTATTTATTTTGCTATTAACATGACATTTTTGGATTGCACTCTCGTATACACTCCATATACCTGAGGAGTGTTTAGCCCAACATTCCCTTCAATCATATGCCTGGAATCTGGATGTGATGCAATAAAATTCAGTAATGAAAACCAATCCTAATGCTAGAAGTCAAGAAACTTTCTTGCTTGTCTTTGTCAGTCTCTTCTCTCTTCAATCTGTGTCCACCATGTATTGAATAGAAACCTATATGTCCTGCAATGTTTCCATGTGAAAAACACAACTTTTTTTGGAAAAATTCTACTTATTTCTAATAATTCTCATTAAAGGAACACTGTAAGGTCCTCTGACTATTGATCACAGTCCTTTCTTCACTTGCAAACTTGTTAGATTTGCAATGATTTCACTTGACGTCTCCAGGCAAAGCTGATTGATATATGAATTTAGCTTGCATTGTTGACTGAGTTTCACTCAGCACTCAGAAAGAGAACACTGTGGGACCTGATAGTGTTCATTTCATATTCATTTTTGCTGTATTTTTGTTGGTTTTGTTTTTTTTTAAACAGATTTGTACGCTTGGTGATTATAAATCAAAGGCTTGTACTCTACTTTAGCTTTTATAACAAGGAAATACTAAAAGTTGTGAAAACAGAATTGCAGGAACACATGATGATTAGTGAGCTGGTGAGAGCAGGTGATAACCAGACCCCAGGGCATGTTATTGTGAAGACAGAGGTGAAAATAGCAGTAATATCGATTTTCATTAAAAGCAAAACAAGTGACATGCATCTAGGGACAGAATAATAGAGGAATATATTCTATTTAAATTTGAGAAGCATGCAGTATAATTGGCAGTATGTGCACAAAGTATCTTGGATTAACATTCCTTTCAAATACATATTGTATTATTGCAATGATTTTTAAATATGATTAAAATACATGTATTTGAGAGTAAATAAAACTAATACCTACTTAAATGTTGTGGACATCAGACTATATGAATATTTAGCTCATCGCATCATCTGAAGTATCTCACAGATATACGATTTTTTGTAGTAGAGAAGAGAGAAGTAATGATTATATATGTTGTCCTGATGAAAGTTCCTATTAGGAACTGAAACGTTGACCATCTAATTCGTATTATACAGAATAAAGAAGATAAAATGAAAACCCTGGAGTGCTAGTATCCTGCTTTTCCATATATAAAGTCATACAGACAGACAGATGTACATTGTCATCTTTGACTCTTTGCTACTAAGCTATATCCACTGTCCCTTTCACTTACCAGAATATCTGCACACTTGCCACGTTTTCTGCTGAAAAACACCTAACCCATTCCATTGTCAACAAGCTCGAGTATTAGTAACTATTGACTGCTTAGTCATCCGCAACAATCCACTTTACCAAATTCTTCCAATTTGCTAAAACTCTGTTTTCAAACGTTTAATACAGATTAAACAAATCACTCCATAATCTTGCACCTCCCTGTCTTTTCTCCGTCAAAATATGCTGCACACCTAGCCATTCCATCCCTCAACTTCCTGTACCTTACGCTACCTCCATGGCACCATATTTCTTCTTGATTCTATTTATATTTACATATAACATACTAATATTGGAATAGGCACACTCCCTACATCCAGTAAGCCACCTCTTTCTCAAATCCAAATGCACAGCAATGTAGACTTTCCAAGGATAAAACTCCTTCTTCTTGGTACATGCCATAACGTAGAAGAAGAACATATCGAAAAGATGTGGTACAGTGGGTATTAAGGATTAACAGCATCACCCTGCTCTTATAATATCCGCTTCTTTCTCATCTTTGGCCCTAAGAAGCATCTTTTATTCTAATTTTATTTTTATCTTTTTTATTTGAAATCTGTAGTTTTTGTGACTAATTTATCTACAATCATAATCTGTAAAAAGATTTTAAGGGCCATTTTGGTTTTCTTCTTACAAAAACAAATAATTTCTAAACAAAATGAATACTTTATATTCCATTATTTTAAATACATAAAGACAAATGTAAACAATACTAAAATGCAAAAATATACTGAATAACAAGAATTGAAACCGTATCTAGGGAAATATTCTCAACATAAAAATCACATATTGGTTCATTATATCACGTAATAAAACACTACATGTGAAGGCGCTTAATTTTCAGTATGGATTAGGACAGAGCAAGAAGAGAAAACATACCTGTTCACACCTTAAGTAATAAAATATATTATTGTTTTTGGCAAACCTTCATTACTCTTTTTCTCATATAAATAAAAGAGCAGGCAAACAAGCTTTATTTCACTTTGAATATATATATATATATATATATATATATATATATATATATATATATATATATATAGTTAATACATTGCTAAACACAAATACACACACCAGTCAAGACTTGCTTTTCCCACAGAAATCTCACTTTAACAGTACTCTCACTCAGGGCCGGTGATTCCTATAAGGCGAACTAGGCAGCCGGCAATTAGGAGGGGGCACCCTGCGCCCTCATCGCCGTGGGTGGGGTGGAGTCCACTAAGGTAGGGGGGGGACCACTAAGAGAGGGAGGGGGTGGAGGAGAGACAACTAAGGGAGGGAGGAGAGACCACTGGGGGGGGGGGGGCAGAGGAGAGCAGAGACCACTAAGGGGGAGACGAGAGACCACTAATTGAAATGGGGGACTAAGAGGAGAGACCACTAAGGAGGGGGGGGGTTGAGAGGAGAGACCACTAAGGGGCAGGGGAGAGCTATAAGGGATGGAAGGGAGAGCTCTATAGGACATGGGGCAGGGAAGAGCTCTAAGGGACAGGGGGTAGGAGAGAGCACTAAGGGATGGGGGAGCACCAAGAGATGGGTGGGTGGGAGAGAGCACTAGGAGACAGGAGGGGAGAGCTCTAAGAGACTGGAGGGGAAAGCTCTAAGCAACAGGAGAGGAGAGCTCTAAGAGACAGGAGGGGAGAACACTATGGGAAAGGGGGCAGGGAGATCACTAAGGGACAGGAGGGGAGAGAGGCTGGAGAAGGGGGAAAAGAGAAGCACAAAGGGGCTGCTAGGACTCAGCCCCTATTCTACCCAATAATTCTCTCTTTCACACTACGCACGCACACACACAATGCATCCCTATAAATACATAGAAACACACAATGTATCCTTACACACAAAGAAACACAACATGCTTCTCTTACACACAGAGAAACACACAATGCATGCATTACACACACACACACACAATGCAACCCTTACACACAAAGACAATGCATCCTGCACACATACACAGAAACACACACTGCATCCCTTACACACACATGCAAACACACACTGCATCCCTTACATACACAGAAATACACCTTGCATCCCTTATGCATACAAACACAGATTCAAACAATGCATCCCTTACACACTACCAGAAACACACAATACATCCCTTACACACAAACACACACTGCTTTCTATCCTTTACACAAAAACACACTGCATCCACTACATAAACACACACTGCATCACCTACACAAATTGGTATCCCTATACACTACATTCCAAAAGTACACACTTTAGACCCTCTACACTAACACGTAACACATCCCCTACACACTCCACTCCCTGTGAGCGAACTCATAGGTGGAACATGTCGGTGGACTTATGGGGGGGGCCTTATGGGCATACTCACAGTCAGACCCTGGGGCCAAGACCTTGAGCTGTGTAAGGGGCCCCCCAAAAAATGAGCTGCTTCCCATTCTCCCAGAACACTGAATTTTGTGACCACAGTTACAAACAACCTCCAGAGAGCCTGTTCTACACCAGACCACTGGAGCCAGATTGCAGCTAGAGCACATCATCACCCTTTATCTGGTTGTAAGTAGGCAATCTAGTATATTATTTGTGGCACTAATCTCTCATTTACCTCACATTAAAGGGACATTATAGTCCACATAACCACTGCCGCTTAATGTAGCAGTTCTGGTGTCTATAGCCTGTCCCTGCAGGCTTATTCATGTAAACACACACTATGTGCAGCACTGGCGTTAGTTCATATGGCAGATCATATGGTTGGGCCATTGTGATGTCACATAAAGGGGGGGGGCAAATTTTTATGACATGCGCATTGTCGTCTCTTTGGCCTATTCCCGTTATAACTAATTAACCTCCAATAAACACAGACACAAGGATTATTTGGCAAAATTATTCCACGGCTTTATTAATTATATATATATATAAAATAAGATAACATTTTAGAGGTCATTGTCACCAACATTTTAAAAGACATCCCCCCAATTAACATAACTAAATACCCAGACAATGACCTCAAAACATATTTACATAATACAACCATATAACAGTGTAACATATCATAAATAACATAAACATTAACACAGCCACCCAGGGCAACCATTTCCAATTGTAGGGGCATACCAAGACACCCCTACACCATTATCGTAGCCACCAAGGGCATCCCTTTCCACTGTAGGGGCATACCAAGACACCCCTACACCATTATCCCAGCCACCAAGGGCATCCATTTCCAGTGTAGGGGCATACCGAGACACCCCTACACCCCCAGGTTCGTAGCTACCGTCGACCTCGCACCTACCACCAAATCTAAAGGTAAGTATTCCTCCTGACCTATCCCACTTACCAAAAACCGACCTACCCCCAATTAAACTAAACCATCCCCCGCCGCCGTGACAAAACGGGAGAGTCATAATTCTTAACCATTAACCCACTAAATTAGGGAGGGTGGGCGGGACAGCTAACAACAGGTAAAGATTTCAAATTAAAATGGAACCCAATTTTAAAATGGCGAATATTTATATGACTAAGCCACTCCCCTTTTACCAATTGACCAATCAAGTAACACTCCTCCATAGGCCTGCCTCCTAGCTCTGTCAAGGCCCATTCCACCTAGCTTTGCTTATTCCATGGGCTTCATGACATGCGCATTGTCGTCTCTTTGGCCTATTCCCGTTATAACTAATTAACCTCCAATAAACACAGACACAAGGATTATTTGGCAAAATTATTCCACGGCTTTATTAATTATATATATATATATATATAAAATAAGATATAAAATTTTAGAGGTCATTGTCACCAACATTTTAAAAGACATCCCCCCAATTAACATAACTAAATACCCAGACAATGACCTCAAAACATATTTACATAATACAACCATATAACAGTGTAACATATCATAAATAACATAAACATTAACACAGCCACCCAGGGCAACCATTTCCAATTGTAGGGGCATATCAAGACACCCCTACACCATTATCGTAGCCACCAAGGGCATCCCTTTCCACTGTAGGAGCATACCAAGACACCCCTACACCATTAACATAGCCACCAAGGGCATCCCTTTCCACTGTAGGGGCATACCAAGACACCCCTACACCATTATCCCAGCCACCAAGGGCATCCATTTCCAGTGTAGGGGCATACCGAGACACCCCTACACCCCCAGGTTCGTAGCTACCGCCGAGCTCGAACCTACCACCAAATCTAAAGGTAAGTATTCCTCCTGACCTATCCCACTTACCAAAAACCGACCTACCCCCAATTAAACTAAACCATCCCCCGCCACAGCACAGAGCTTGACCCCTCAAGCCTCGTGCGCGCCCCCACCCCGAATAAACAAAGCCTGCCTCAAACCATCCTGAAAGCCCAAATTAAGAAAATCCAAACCCACCTCAGACAAATGAACCCCATCACGCCTGAAGTATCCCGGCAACATATCCTCCAGCTCCCTGTGCCTCACTACTACCCCCCCAGATCTCTTGATAAAAATTGCCAGCAACTTATTGAACTTCCGTCTGTATCTTGCCATAGCTGCAAAATCCCTCGCATGGCGCCAATGGAAACGCGGTACTGTTTCCGACCAAACAATAACCACCCCGGGGAGCAAAGACCTCAACTTATCCACGTCCCTTTTAATCGCACAAACTAATTCCCTCTGCGGAACCAACCCAAAATCATTCCCCCCTGTGTGGAACAATATGAACTCGGGGACTTCCCCTTGCCCTATCCTCCGGAATAAATCCAAACACGTGTCTCTCCAACCATAACCACGAAAACCAAACCACAACACACGTAATACATCCAACGGAAAGCCGAGCTGCATGCCCTGTCTCCGAACTGCAGCCCTCCGTTCAGCCCAGTAGACATATGAGTGGCCTACTATCCATGCGACTCCACCTGAAATGAAAAGAAATAACTTATAACCACGGCCAACCTGAATTGTACCGCCAAAACATCAACTTGATTTATAATAACAGGTCAGGTCGTACATATGAACAGAACCTAAGCGATTCCCATCTCCCAATTTTCTTAACCAACTCGTCCCCAAGCCTAATCTCGCTGCCTTTGTGGCAGCCCCGATCCTGAACGAGTGGGTGCCAAATTGCGAGGGATCCATGCCCAAGCGCTCCAAACCCAACTTAAAGACCCTGGTGAATTGGAATCTCGACAACGCCGAGCCGTCAGCATGGCGAAAAAATGAACCCCGCCCCTCTGGGCGGACTTCCACATATCGCTGAGCACAGCCCACCGGGCAAGCCTCCACCTGAGGTATAGCTTAATCGTCCAACCTCTCCCAAAGACATCAGTCTTCGAGCGCCGAATAGCTACTTCTGCTACCCTCAAGTCCATGTCCTCGAACTGAAGACCCCCTTGCCTAAGCTTACTCCCACTTACAATCTCACTCACCCGAAATGCCCCAAAAAAGGCCCATACAAAAGCCACCTTAAATAGCAAGACCTCAAACAGCGAGAAACACAAACTTGGCAAGACCCCCAGTAGCTGCAGAAGCACCGTGAAAGACACCGGCCTCCTACTGTCAGGGACAGACTTCCCCTTGCGATAACCCTTAACTGCCTGCCGCACAATAAACGACTTTGTCAAATCCTCCCACCCACGGAGCTTGAAGAGAAGCGCCAGTGCTGCCAAGTTCTGGCCAACCACTGCCGGGGAAGCACCCCCTGCGAACAGCCGGCAGAGCAACCATAATAGAGTCTCGAGACGTACCTTTGCCGATACCATGTCCCCTGTACAGCCTACTGCTTCGTCCCACCTTTCCCACACTTTACTATACGCTGCCCACGTGCCCGGAGCCAACGAATCTCTGATCAGTCTTCCAAGCAAGATGTCCCGAGCCGCCACATCAGATCCGGACATGGCAGACCCTCCCTTTGCGCGTTCGGAGCCTCCGCCCGAAATTTTTCCCACTGAAAGCGAGAAAGAGCATCAGCAATTACGTTTAAGAAACCTGGGACATGACGTGCACGAAAAACAATGTTCAACTGCATGCAGTACAAAACAAACCGACGAAGCAAGCGGACCACTGGGACCGATGACGCTGACAGATTGTTCACAGCCTCCACAACAGCCATGTTGTCTGTAAAGAAAACCACTCTCCTATTGCGTAAAACCTGGCCCCACAAGGAGAGTGCCACCACCAATGGGAACAGCTCGAGAAAAGCCAAGTTCCGAATCAGCGGGCTGACTGCCCACCTTTCGGGCCATCTTTCCGCACACCACTGACCCGCGAAGTAGGCCCCGAAACCTACACTCCCAGATGCATCGGTAAAGACTTCCAACTCGGGTGACTCCATACACTTTTCCCTGAAAAAGACCTTCCCATTAAAATCCTCCAGGAAGGTCTCCCATACACCCAAGTCCTCCTTGATCGGAGCGGTGACTCTAATAAAATGATGAGGTGACCGCACTCCCGCCGTGGCTTTGGCTAGGAACCGGTTAAATACCCTACCCACCGGAATAATGCGACAAGAGAAATTCAACCGTCCCAACAACGATTGTATAGCCCGCAGTGTCGCCTTCCTCGCCCCCCGCAACTCTGAAATAGCGTCGCGCAGGGACTCCAACTTATCCGCTGGTAACCTACATTCCCCGGCGACCGTGTCAATTTCCAGTCCTAGGAAACTAAGGCAAGTAACAAGCCCCACGGTCTTGTCGCGAGCCAGAGGTATCCCAAAAACCTGGCTAACCCATTCAAGACACCGTAACCTGAAACGGCAAGCGTCAGAGCCGGCCGGCCCGACACACAAGAAATCATCCAAATAATGGACCACAAACTTGGTGCCCGCCTCCTTTCTCACTACCCATTCCACAAACGTACTAAATTTCTCAAAGTACGCACATGAAATGGAGCATCCCATGGGCAAACACAGATCCACAAAATAGCTATCATCAATAAAACAACCCAGTAAGTGGTGACACATTGGGTGAATGGGCAAAAGGCGGAAAGCCGCTTCTATATCCGCCTTAGCCAACAACGCTCCGCGTCCTGCCTCCCTTACCAGCTCGACCGCCTGGTCGAATGATGCGTAGGAAACAGAACAGAGAGCCCCGTCAATGTCATCATTGACCGATGATCCTTTCGGGTATGACAAGTGGTGGATGAGGCAAAATTTTCCCGCCTCCTTCTTTGGCACTAAGCCTAGAGGGGAAACCCTGAGATCGGGCAACGGAGGCTCTTTATACGGTCCCGCCATCCGGCCCAGGCGAACCTCATGAAGCAATTTCTCACACACTACATCATGATGTTCACCTATGGAGCGCAGATTACGGAAACGAGGTGCCACAACCCGCTCCCGGAAGGGAATGATAAAACCCTTCGTAAATCCCTCAAACAACAAACAGGCATCCTCTCGTTTACCGTAGCTGTTTAGCCACGGGAGCATCGCGTCTACCTTCACCGGTGACCGACCAAGCGGCAGCGGAAGGTGCTGAAGCACCTCCGGCCGAGCTAGTTGCTGTGGACTTACCCCGCTTGAAACACCGGTTGTAACCATGCCCCCCACCGCATCCGGAGCATTCATGCTTAAAGCGGCATGAGGCACCCCACTTACATTGGCCCTCATTATAGAGCCAGCAAAATCCCTTCCTTTGCGCAGCCGACGCGATGGAAGAGGCACCGACGCCAGCCCCCCCTTGAAAGGGAGCCGCCTTCTGGGACATCATCAGCTTCATCCATAACGGTAGGTCCATCTGATCCCACCTCATCCCTGGATTAGCTGATAGCCTCTGGCGAAACTGCTCGTCGTACCGCCACCAGGCTAGCCCCCCATAAGTGCGGTAAGACTCCCACACCCCATCTAAGTAACAAAACAGTTGTGAACATTTTTCAGGGGCCTTTTCCCCCAGCACACTCGCCAGTATGCAAAATGCTCGTAACCAATTCCCGAAAGTTTTCGGGATTTTCCTATACCTACGCCGCTTTTCCTCCTCCTCTTTCTTAGCGTCCTTTTTGTCATCTTCCTTCAAATCTAAGTACTCATCTAAAGGGAGAAGGGAGAAGATCTCCACAAATTCACCCTTCCACAACCTTTCCTTAACTTCCACCTTAAGGTGACACCCTAGCGGACCCGCAAACGACACGTGTACATTCTGCCGTGCTGCATCCGGAATCTCCCCCACTAGCGTGTCCCTCTCCGCAGCCACTTCTGTGGCTACTGACCCCGCTGACGCTGCTGCCAACTCACCTGCCCCGCTCCCCGCCCGCTCAGAGAACGGAATCACCCCCGACCCCAAACCCGACGATCCTGGCAACCAAGCCCTGCTAAAAGAAGCCCCCTTATCCAGCCCTGAACTCCAAGATGTAAGGAACGATTTTAAACCCTCTAATAAATCTCCAGAGTGTGGTGTACTGTGCAACTCACCGACCAAACCCCGTGGTGTTGCTGATCCTGGGGCTGCATCCCGAACCCCGCCATGCGATGGGCCTGGCGATGCCGCTGCGAATTATCTGCCGTCCCGAGGCCTCCTGCGGCCCGCTGACCCGACTTCCAATGACCTGTGGATGAAAGAAGCACAACTGGGGAGGCCGTCTTCAGAACCCAAATCCTCCCTAACCTCAACCCTTGCGCTTCTATGCGTACTGCTACTCCTGGCCTGCCGGCCCTTTTTCATCCACACCTGTCCCCGGATGAACTTCTGTCCCACCTGTCAGGAGAGCCCCCGCTCGCTGACCTGGATGCACTCCCCCGCGAGACTGGACCCCGAACGGGTGAGCCGCGGTAACGCCCAATCGAAGACTCCCCGCTGCTACTGCGCTGTCTGCTCCGCCGGTTACTCCTGGAGCGATGGCAAGATCCCCTATCACCCCCCCTGTCTCTGCGCCAACTAACGGGGCTGTCCGACCTATCCTGAGCGCGGCCTTCCCTGCCCGCCCGCTGATCTGTCAGCCTACAGCGCCCCATCTCTGTGCCAGTTCTGGAGGGGGCCATGCCACTGCCTGCTGTGACCCCGCCACCCATCACCAGCGCCCTATGATCAGTCCTATTGCCTGTCACCTGCGGCCGCTGCGCTGATGGAAGGGGTGCTTGCGGCCTAGCCCTCGCTTGCTGCAACCTGCTGCGTGCTCTGGGTGCCACCCTACCTGCCCTGGAATGGGTGGCAGGTGCTGACTGTCCCCCGCTGTCCAAGCCCTTACTGGCTGCCCCATCATCTGCGGAACCTGAACGGGTTAAGAGGGCCTCATTTGACAACCCCTGTTTTTTACCCCTTTTTGTCCTAACTGACCCAGGGGGCGACTCACTGCGATTACTCTGTCCTGCGGGCTGCTCCCTGCTCCCAACGGGGCCCGCTGCTGGTAACGAGCCCGCTGCCTCTGCGTTCCTCGGCGCCATCTTGTCCTGACCGCACACCTCAGATGCTGCTTGCCGACCTTGGTGCGTGGTCGCCCCCGGGCCGCTACCTCCGCGGATCCTAGCCCGGCCGCCACTTCTCCTGTTGCCGGTCCCTGTCCTGCCTGCTGACGGGCTGCGACTCCTAACCGCGGCAGCACCGGCATCAGGGCTCAAGCGTTGTGGAGGCCTGGTCCGGCGCGAAGTCCTCCGAGCCGGCGCCGCCGACGGACCCGCCATGCTCAGTGCTGCCCCCAGCTGCTGCTCCATCCAAGCTGTGCCATGCTGCCGGATTGCCGCCTTCACGCCCTCGAGGATCGCTGCCATATCACTCTCAGCCACGGAATCCATCTGGAAAACAAAGAAGAAGAAATCCCAACCAGAAGCCAGCAACAGCTAACAACAGGTAAAGATTTCAAATTAAAATGGAACCCAATTTTAAAATGGCGAATATTTATATGACTAAGCCATATATGACTAAGCCTTTTACCAATTGACCAATCAAGTAACACTCCTCCATAGGCCTGCCTCCTAGCTCTGTCAAGGCCCATTCCACCTAGCTTTGCTTATTCCATGGGCTTCATTTTGCCTAGTGCGGCAAAAATCTTTGCACAGGCCCTTCTCTTACTACTGCAAGGGATTCCGGGCAGGCATATGCAAATGGTTTAACAAACCAAATTTTTGCCTCATAATTCCACTTTATACATGGATTCTGTGTAGTATGTGTCTGCTGTATACAACAGCTTTGAAACACAACTCAGGAAGAGGAGCTTTGTTGAGCTCATTTGCATACATATACCCAGAATCCCTTGCAGTAGTGAGAGCACTGTTAAAGTAAGATTTCTGTGGGAAAAGCAAGTCTTGTGGCTTGACTGGTGTGTGTATTTGTGTTTAGAAATGTATTAACTATCCACTTATTTCAGGTGGAAGGGGTTTTCATCCACACTTTTTTCCCCACCACAAATCTCTTGGTGTATATATATATACTTTATTCACTAAACAGTAAGCTGTAGTACATTTGAAACCAACTTCCAATTGTAGAAAATATTCTAATTCTTTAACTATTTCGGCAGAATTATTACAAGCATGTTGTCAATTCAACACAACTCATTGTTCAGTAAATAAAACCATGGTAAATTATAGTATTATACCCAAATAGTACAGCCATTCTATTCACTAAAGTAGAAACTGTAGGAAATTAATCAGAGAATAGCAAATCCTAACTCACGATAGATGAAGTGGACTTTTTTCCTCTAGATCTATTTTGCCCTAAAAGTTCTATAGTTCTGTATTCCTCTAGTCATTTCCTGATAATTTGTGGTTTGGTTGTAGACTGCACTGTTTGTGTTTTGTTTATTACACTTAAGCTTTATGTAGAAAACTTAATAAAATATTATCAGGTGAAAAAGATTAATACAATAAAAACACAGAAAGTTTAAACTTTATGTATTTCTAAAACGTTTCCTTTCTCACAATTATTTTACAAGATATGCTAAATATATATATATATATATATATATATATATATATATATATATATATATATATATATAGTTTTAATGAGTTATGTATTATGCTATTATTTAAATAACATTGTTATAGAGTTGAATATTATTATTGTATGTAATGTTCATCTATAAATTCACTTAATAATGTGACAAAACATTGCTGGATTTTTTCCAAAATGAAAAATAAAAGTGAGTCTATTGGGGACATAGTTATAGCAATTGCATTGATATGTAGCTCTCTCACTAGCAAGAAACAAATCCATATCTGTTCTTAGTAATCATTAAAAATAATTATCCTCATTTAAACTTGTGTAAAGTATAAACCACATAAACATCTCTTCAGGGTTTCTATTGGGATTTGTTCAATACATGAAGTTTTATAATGGTGTTAGATCAAAGACTTGATATGATTCATATCTGTGAATTGGCAATGCCCTATATAAAATATGCACCATTCAATGCAGACTCTTCTAAGTTCACCCTAGTGACACAGTATTGAATGTCTCCTTGGGATTCTCCAAATGTATAATTTACAATACTCCAGAAAAGTCATGGTGAGTTATGAATGTTTTGAAATATAGTAATTCTGTTCTTTGAGAGAAATGTCTTTGCAGGATTTTTTTAACAGAATTTTTCAAAGATACATTTTTTTCCCCAGAATATTGCAATTATTCTTTGAGAGTGGAGGTACAGAGAGCTAGGCTATTTTCAGTGCATCTTACACATTTCCTCATTGAAACTCTGCCCTACAGAGGAACCAAAAGGAACATTCCAAGAGTCACATAATCTACAGCAGTGGTTCCCAAACTTTTTAGGTGCAAGGCACCCTAATATTTTAGTATTTTTAGGGGCAGTAGTGTGTGTGAGGGGTGCAATATGTGTGTGAGTTAGTGGTGGAGTGTGTTTGTGAGGGGTGCGTGTGTGAGGGGTGCAGTGTGCATGTGTGTGAGGGGTGCAGTGTGTGTGTGTGTAAGGAGTGCAGTGTGCGTGTGTGTGAGGGGTGCAGTGTCTGTGTATGTGGGGCAGGTTGTGCGTGAGGGGTACAGTGTGTGTGTGGGAGCAGGTTGTATGAGTGTATTTGTGAGGTGTGAAATGTGTGTGGGGGGGTAGGTTTTGTTAAAGGACCACTCTAGTGCCAGGAAAGCATACTCGTTTTCCTGGCACTAGAGTGCCCTGAGGGTGCCCCCACCCTCAGGGACCCCCTCCCGCCCGGCTCTGGAAAGGGGAAAGGGGTAAAAACTTACCTTTTTCCAGCGCTGGGTGGGGAGCTCTCCTCCTCCTCTCCGCCTCCGTTCCTCCCCGTCGGCTGAATGCGCACGCGCGGCAAGAGCTGCGCGCGCATTCAGCCGGTCACATAGGAAAGCATTCATAATGCTTTCCTATGGACGCTTGCGTGCTCTCACTGTGATTTTCACAGTGAGAATCACGCAAGCGCCTCTAGCGGCTGTCAGTGAGACAGCCACTAAAGGAAATAGGGGAAGGCTTAACTAATTGATAAACATAGCAGTTTCTCTGAAACTGCTATGTTTATAAAACAATTAGTTAACCCTAGCTGGACCTGGCACCCAGACCACTTCATTAAGCTGAAGTGGTCTGGGTGCCTAGAGTGGTCCTTTAAGGGTCGAATTTGTGTGGGGCAGTGTGTGAGGGGTACAGTGTGTGAGAGGGGTACAGTTTGTGTGTATGGAGGGGCATTGTGTGTGTGTATGGGGGCTGTGTGTGTGTGTGTGGGGGGGTGCAAGTGTGTGTATGGGGAAGCAGTGAGTGTGTGTGTGTGTATGGGGGTAATTGTGTGTATGGGGGTATTTGTGTGTGTATGGGGGGCAGGTTGTGTGTGAGGGGTACAGTGTGTGTGTGTGTGGGGGGGCAGGTTGTATGAGGGGTCGAATTTGTGTGGGGCCGTCTGTGAGGGGTACAGTGTGTGTGAGGGGTGCAGTTTGTGTGTATGGAGGGACAGTGTGTGTGTATGGGGGGGAAGTGCAGGGCCAGACTGGGGATACGAAGCAGCCCTGGAAAAAAAATCTATGCCAACCCCATAAGTCAATGTGCTATGTAGGGTATATATATATATATATATATATATATATATATATATGTGTATATGTGTGTATATGTGTGTATATGTGTGTATATATATATATATATATATATGTGTATGTGTATGTGTATATATATATATATATATATATATATATATATATATATATATATATATATATATATATATATATATATCTCCAGGCAATTGAAACAGTTGGCTGCACTCTCAGATTTCCTTAAAACGTAACTTTTATTGAAATATTTAAGAGAAGATCAACGTTTCATCCCCTCTTGTGGACTTTCATCAGGATCATGATGAAAGTCCACAAGAGGGACTGAAACATTGATCTTCTCTTAAATATTTCAATAAAAGTTACGTTTTAATGAAATCTGAGAGTGCAGCCAACTGTTTCAATTGCCTGGATATATATATATATATATATATATATATATATATATATTGATACATTTCTTCTTCTAATTCAAAATATTAGTTATTTCAGGGTAATTAAATTATACAGTAAAGCATACGCACATGCAGACACAGACAATCTTACTGATGCACACAAATAGGCTCATTGACAGACACTCTCAATGACACACACAGACAAGGTTACTGGCACACACACAAATTTAGTACAGACAAACTCTGATACACACACAAGCTTACTACAGACAAGCTCACGGTCACACACACACGCTCACTACAGACAAGCTCACTGATGCGCACACGCTCTCCCTACAGACAAGCCCATTGACACACACATGCTCCCTACAGAAGAGCTCACTAACACACAGATTCACTACAGACAAGCTCACTGACACACACAAACTCACTAGCAGGCACACAGTCACTGACACTGAGGCACAGCTCACACATGGCCGGCCGGGATCACAGGAGCCTGATCACTGAATGGGGCTGTCAGCCCAGCCCCAGGTGCCGCGGCCCACCGGGAAATTTCCCGGTATCCCGGTGGGCCAGTCCGGCCCTGGGGAAGTGTGTGTGTGTGTGTGTATGGGGGCAATTGTGTGTAGGGGGGCAGTGAGTGTGTGTGTGTGTGTGTGTATGGGTGGACAATTGTGTATATGGGGGTAATTGTGTGTATGGGGGTAATTATGTGTGTATGGGCAGTGTGTGCGTATGGGGGTTAATGTGTTTGTGCATTGTGGCAGTGTTTATTATCCTACTGGAAGAGGCCACTGCCATCAGGGATCACTTTTGCCATTAAGTGGTGTTCAATCTCTTGGTAGGCATCAAAGTAACATCCACATGAATGTCAGGACCCAAGGTTTTCCAGCAGAACACTGCTCAGAACATAACACTGTCTCTGCCAGTCTGCCTTCTTTACAAGACTCCCATGTTAATGTTTCGGCTGATATGTGTATGTGTGGTCCATTTGCTTTCATATGTATGTGTTGTGAATAAAACAGATTCAAATATTAAGTTTGCTATTAGATAGCAGATATGTTGTTTCCCCCAATCAATACCTTCAGGTCAAATGACAAGCCAAGGCTGTAATGATATGATGAGTTTTTTATTGACAAAGTGTTAAAGCATATGCTACATCTATATTCCAAATATAAATATCTGATATTTCAGTCACTCTTGTAACTGAAGGTGTACATTTTTGCATAAAACATTACACAACAAAGTTCAGGTACTGCAAGGTTAAACAAATATATGCTAAAACGTCATTATGAAAATTCAATAAAACGTTTATTGTAAAAACCATGCCAACGCTTGTTGATTCATTCTATGTCCTGTTCAATTTTCTGTGATTGACAGAGTTTAATTCTCTTTGCCTTCTTTTTTTCTTGAAACATATTGTGATCATGTATAAATGATTTATTGTATGCATGATCCAAAACCCATTTTAATATACACAAGTGAAGCAGTGAATTCAGATGACATAATGAGCCCCAGATATTAAATATGCCCTGACTAAACACAATCCAAAGCAAGAGAAGGAAATTACAGATGGCGTGTTTGTCCATGACCTACTGAAGGTTAGACAAACACTTGAGAATCACAAGTCAATGTTTTTTAACAACAGTGTTATCCTCTTAATAGAATGCTGTGGAATTGAAGAGCTTTGTTACTCTCTATCTATAGAGAACACATTTTCCATTGACTCAAAAATTTCCGTAAGCTGTCAGTGGATCGCTGGTCACTTCTAAATGAACTGTTTAGTTACAATCCAAGAGCACAACTGAATAGAGTGACATTTCAATTCAAATAGCGGTACATTACAGCTTCAATTTATACACCTTCAAGCAAATACTAAAGATACAAAATGTTATGGTTTAAAAAGCAATGATAACATCATTCTAATTCTCTGTGAAGAGTATATGTTGGGACCCAAAAAAACTTTACGTGGCATTTTCTGGAGCCAAATATATTTAAATAGAAAACTGTTTGCAATCAGAAGTATTTGATCCTGAAGGAATTAAGCTATACTGAGAGTGTGTGTGTCTGTGGTTAAGATATTTGGGGTATCATATATTTATATAAATGGTATATTTCTAGGGGCAAGCCAAGGTTCACAGGGGTCATTATCTCCTGTCCCCAACAGAGTTCAGCCTCTCTTCCATGGGAAGCTTCAGGAAGCTTCACAAGAGGACATAGTCTTAAATTAGAGGGGCAAAGGTTTAAAAATATTATCAGGAAGTATTACTTTACTGAGAGGGTAGTGGATGCATGGAATAGCCTTCCAACTGAAGTGGTAGAGATTAACACAGTTAATGAGTTTAAGCATGCGTGGGATAGGCATAAGGCTATCCTAACTATAAGATAAGGCCAGGGACTAATGAACGTATTTAAAAAATGGGGCAGACTAGATGGGCCGAAAAGGTTTTTATCTGCCGTCACATTCATGTTTCTCTGTTTCTCTGTTTCTATATGGCCCTGTGCACAGGCGTCTCCCTGAAGCACCCTGTAAGCACCCTTTAATGACCAGGGGAGCTATTTGCAGTGACCTTAGGGGCAGTTCATGACTTCTTCCCTGCCCTGGGAATCGCATGTTTTTTTGGAATATGCTGCTTTTGGCTTTTGACTCGCGTGCAAAATCCCTTGTGCGAGATGTTACTTCCAGTCTGTCTCTTCCTGCGGCAACCTATGTCACTGTTTGCATTCCAAGAGGCAGTTATTTGTGTTCAAACCATGGTTTGCAATGGCGTCTGCAATTTTGCATTCCAAATCATGTATTCTAACACAGAAAATTAATATATTGGATCCAGGAGGCTCAGTATATACAGGGAAATGGGAAAACAGTTATATTATCAACCTTATTAATTAAAAAAAAAACTTTAAAATTCCCTAATTTATATATAACATGAAAAATATATGAATAAAAAGGTGGTGTAATATCCGAGTGGCTTTCACTCTCAATGAATAATCACTAAGTGATTATGTGAAGTAATGCATACAAACACTTAACATGAGTAAAGTGCTACATTTATACTTAGCTATCAACATTCCCCAAATATAATAGCATTCATATTGTAATATTAAACATCATAATGATAAGATAGACATATAGGAAAACACATATTATTATGAGTTTATTATTATGATGCCTGTTGGGGTCATAATAAACTGCTTGGCAAAGCGTTCCATGCACCTCACTTTTGGACCGAACGTCCGGCGAGAGCCTTTCAGTGATACACAGACAACGTGTTTCAACTTGGGCTACTACCAATGTATTAAGGCTCAGGCAAACATATTTATAGACAGAAGTTACAGCAAAAGTAACATGACAAGATCACATCAGTTAAACACGATATTGCTTATTCAGCAGCCAACAACATGTATTTTTCGTAGCGAGGTCAAAGGGTTATTTCTTTGATGGTCTGTGATAGGTTTCAGTTCAAGTTGACATTTAACAATTGCTATTTCTAATAATGTAGTCTTGTCCATGTACAGTAGTCACGTACTTCATTTTTAACCCTTTCAATGCCACTCAGATATTACATCACCTTTTTATTTATATATTTGATATATTATATATAAATTAGGGCAAAATGTATTCATACTTACTGTAATATTATTGTCCTGGTCTTAGGCCATGGCCTATGATCAGGAAAAGAGAATTAAGCTAAGAATGATTTATATTTTTTCTCCTATAACATTTTGTTCCAGAGAACTAAGGCTTTCATTTCACAGACAATATTTATACATGAAACATAATTTGATATGAATAAAATCTAAATAAATGAGAAAATAAAATATAATGAAAAAAATCTAATAATTCTTAACTCTGAATGTCATAATACTGTTAGCTTTTACTGCAATAAAACACACATATTTGTATGCTGTGGGGTCACACAAGAACAACAATGACCCCCTCCCCCCATGGTTTTATGGGGTTTTGGAAAGTTACAGGGTCAAATATAGGGATTTAAAACTACATTTGCTGGTATTTTAGTTGGCTTGTTATGAATTATAGCTATTTGTACAATCTTGTCAAGCAAAGTCAAATTAGTGAAACTGATGGGAAAATTTCATACTAAATTAGACTTAGCTGTCACATTTAGATAACTCCTGCTGCATTCTATTATGATCAAGATACGTTTAGAATGAAAATATACAAACTCACATATATATATATATATATATATATATATATATATATATATATATATATATATATATATATATATATATAGTCATGGGAAAAAGAAAGTACACCTTCTTTGAATTCTATAGTTTTTTTCTCTTCAAATCTGGAAGTAATAAAAATTATCTGTTCCTTGGGAGACAAATAAAATCTCAGATGAACAGCAACACATGATGAATAAAGTCAAAATGCAGAAGCCATGTGTGAAAAACTAAGTACATCCTTACTGCTACTCTAGGAATTAAGAGGCTAAGTAGCAGACAGGTGCTGCTAATTAAATAATGAAGCAAAACTTTTACCAGCGTGCTTGTCTGGAGCATTCAGGTGTGTGTGTTAATGGAAAGCCGTTGCCATTTTTCCTAGTAGTGGACATCCCAGCAAATTCACCCCAAGGTCAGACTGTCATGGTTCTCTCCGTGCCATCCAGATGGCTAGGTGTGGCCACCCCACAGGGGCCTTACAGGAGAATTGATCTCAGGTCCTTCTGTATCCTAAGCCTGCTCTCCTGTCTCTGAGCCACTTCTGAACTTACGGTTCTAGCCCTGTTTACCTAGTCTTGTCTGCAGCACTAGGGGGCTGGACTTCTCCTTTGATTACTACCTGTCTCTTTAAGTCCACCTCTGGCATCTTGCAAAGTGGCTGCTTGCTATCCAGCTATATAACACTGCCACTCCCTGAGGGCAGTATCAGTTCATTGTATCCTGTTGCTTAAGACTGATTTGGTTTGTGACCCCCTGCTTCTGGATCTTTGTTATTGCCTGTACGTTGCCTGCCCTGACCTTTGGAACCTTGCCTGACTACTCTCCTGGATTTGCCCTTGTCAGTTTCCTTGTACCCGGTTATTGTTCCTGCCAAG
The DNA here is from genome assembly GCF_036172605.1 of Pelobates fuscus. Taxonomy (NCBI): domain Eukaryota; kingdom Metazoa; phylum Chordata; class Amphibia; order Anura; family Pelobatidae; genus Pelobates; species Pelobates fuscus. The sequence continues at coordinate 332,985,155 of NC_086319.1, forward strand.
CCCCCATGCACAGATTCACAGCCCAGGTACCTGCCGTATTACAGTTGAAGAAGGTTGTGATCTTAAACACATTTACACCCTCACTGTCCATGCTACTTTTAGAGTCCCTTTTGATGTGTTTACACAGTACACACCTTCCACATGCAAAGGTGCCAACTAAAGGTTTCTGGAGCCATGTTAATGAAGGCTGTTTATGCTGAAGGTGATTAGGGGCTAACAAGTCACTGAGGTTTTTTCCCCTACGTGCTGTCATAGTCACATTGGGGATGTTCACTGCTTTTAGGTGACACCCGTGAAAATGGGCCAGAAGCGTTGGAGTGAATTTATTTTTTTTCATACTCTCCCATCCCGCATCATACGTGGCTATCAAGCTAATGGTCCCCCCAGAATCTTTGGGTACCAAATTTGGATCAGTATCTTTTAACAGACCCTTGCCGTCAGCCTCTAACGCCCTCCTATAGTACATGTGCTGGGGTATCCTTTTGCTTTAAACTGCTGTTTTAAATCATTTGCTTGGATATTAATGCTATGCTTAGAGTGGGGTCAACAAGGCTTATAATGAAAAGAATGCCATCCCCTCTGTGAAGCATTGTGGTGGCTCACTAATGTTTTGGGGGGGTGTGAGCTCTAAAAGCATGGGGAATCTTGTGAAAATTGATGGCAAGATGAATGCAGAATGTCATTAGAAAATACTGTCAGACGATTTGCATTCCTGTGCACGAAGGCTGCGCATGGGTCGCTCTTGGACTTTCCAGCATGACAATGACTCTATGTACAAGGGCAGTTTCACCCCCTCCACCCCCCTCCCAGTGGTTAGAGCAGAGAACGGTGAATATTCTGTCACAGTCTCCTGACCTTAATATCATTGAGCCACTCTGGGGAGATCTCACATGTGCTGTTCATGCAAGACAACCAAAGTCTTTGCATGACCTGGAGGCATTTTGCAATGACGAATGGGCAACTATACCAACTGAAAGTATCGTTGAATTGTGCTACTTGAAACAACCACAACGTCTTTTTCCAGTGCAGCCTGTATTTCTCCTAAGGTTACCTGTGGGTTTTTTTTTGTATCCTGAACAATTCTTCTGGCAGAATTTGCCACTTCTTAATAAGTGATTGAACAGTACTGACTGGTCTTTTTTAAGGCTTTGGAAATCTTCTTATATCCTTGTCTATCTTTATAAAGTTTCATTACCTTGTTACGCAGGTGTTTTGACAGTTCTTTTCTGCTCCCCATGGCTCAGTATCTAGCCTGCGCAGTCAGAAAGATCTCTTTGAGATCAAAACGTCGCACTTTTTCCAAATAAATCTGCTGCTTAATTGATCCTTGAGTGCCTGGACTACAATTTTGTTCAACTATTACAGTAGGGGCAGCAAACCATAGGTCTGGTAGCACCAGGATCCTAAGAAGAGTGTGGAATTCCTCGTTTTCGTTTATACACCTTGTGTGTCTGTAACAAGGCCAAACATTCAAGGATATGTAAATGTTTGATAAGAGCCATTTGGGTTATTTCTGTTATCATTATGATTTAAAAATGAGTCAAACAACTATGTGATAATAACTGGCTTCATATGATCACTATCCTTCAATAAAATATATTTTTTAACATGATCAGTCATATTTTCTAAATCACTATTTCTGCCAGGGTATGCAAACTTTTGAGCCCAACTGTACTCTTCTGATTGGACTAGTCCCTCAGCAATGATAAAGACTTGGATTCACAGATTCCCTTCTCAATTCTCACGCTAACTTCCTGGTGTATTATTACTTTTTCTGCCTCCCTTGACTATACATTATGTTATTTAGTTTACTTCATTTATTTCAAGCTTATAATTTTATATCAGCTAGTCTGATTGCATCCATGAATATTGTTTTCTTTTATTCTGTTAATTTAAAAACGTGCTGCAAAGTGCTAAAGAATAAAAACAAAGGACAACTTAACATTTCCAATCATTAGCAGTAGCTGGATTTATGAGAAGAGTAGAATACAATTTCACTGGGTTTAGTAGCAACCTTATCGTAATAGAAATAATTCCTTGGTTTCTGATATTTTTCATTTTCGAACTGCCACTCTGTAGTAATTGTTTTGTCTGATGACACAGCACTGTGAGATGCTATTGAGAGAATGTAGGTAGTTCCTTCCTATCATGTTGTGTGACCCTGGAACCATTGAAACACAGCTTGAATAAATGGTTGATGATTGGAAGGGAATGCCATCATCACGTACACCCACTGATCTTGTAACATACCTCTACCTCAACTCCCAGTCATGTACATTCATCAACCAAGTAAATGACTTCCATTCACCTAGACACATGCATTTTCAGAAATTCTTCAAAGGAAATCTCTGAATTCCAAAGGATGTCTCAGACAGTGGCTTGGAGTAGTTTGCTGACAATCTAAGCCAATCAGTAGCTACCCAATAATAAAAATGCTTTAAACAGGTACGTACCTTTCTTATGCCATTTCTATAAATGGGAATCTTCTGACTGATCATCAATGCCACTGCCTGGAGGCATTCAACGGCTTCCTTTAGAAGAATCTTGGATGTAGAAAGGGAGAGAGAGAAATGGCACTACAGAACAGACATTTGGGTTAATCCATTCATGAATGGTTTACCCCCTAAAGGTAAATAAACACCAGGGACCTCCTGGTTCCATAACAACTTAATTTTGAGTGAGCTTTTAAGAAAAACAGTCCTATGATGCTGAACCTAATTTTACATTATCAAAAATGAGGTCCACAAACATTTTGCAGTTTGGCATTGTTTGTAAATTAGTCTTGTGTTTTATTTTGCAGGTTTAGCATAAGTGGCATATTTAGTATAACTAGCACAAATAAATCTATGTATGTAATGGCTACCCAGAGTGGAGAGGGGTATCTGCCGTTGGAGACGTCCTTTCTCCGGGCCAGGTGCTTGGTTCAGGTGAAGAGGCGAAGTCCCATCAGCTAAATCCCTGGAGCAGTAGAGAGGCAGAGCTCTGAGAAGAGCTAGTGATATATAGCAGGTTCCCTTTCAATAACGAGACACAGCTACGTTTTGAAGGGTGAAGTAGAACTGATCTTTAATGGCAAATGCTCTCCTTTTATGCAGTGCTCCCATGCAAGGGAGACACCCACAAGCAATTATACAGTAACCAATAAAACACAAGGTACATCCCACATCCCCTTAGATCAGCATTAACATAATTACTAAACACACATTTTCCCCCAAGTTTTCAGATGTACCCCAAATATATGGGTACTCTGGGTGAGCAACATATTTAAAAATCACCCAGATCAGGCCAGGGGTTCGGGAGTTATGAGGGTTTAAAGTTTTGACCGACCGCACAGGTGAAGTATCCGAAAACAGTCCCATAAGTTTTGGCTTTGTGGTCGGTCTCTGTTTGTGCACTAAAAGTCCAGAACTGCTTGCCATCCATGAGTCTCCTGGTGTCCGTATGAATTCCCATACTTAACTTAGTCATTCTACCGAATGGCGGGACGTTTGGTAGTTGCAGCACGGATTTCTGGAGGTCTGGAGGTTTCAGCGGTGTTTGCTTAGTCGAGTGTCCCATTTTAGTGCCAGACACTCGACGGCAAAACACCACTGTTCGGGTGTTTAAGATGGCCGCCGCCATGTGTAAAACTCCCGAAATGGCGGCCACCCAGGGACTTGAATAAAGCGTTTGCGGCTTTCAATTAGTCGAACAGGGAGGTAAATTGGAGTACAATTAAGCATCAGGGTGGTCCGGTGTTCGGTATTTAATTCTGTATTTTGGACAGTTTGTATTATAGTCTATGGCAATCGGTTATACAGTGGTTTTAAACGAATGAACAGTTCACATAAAGTACAGATCCCGCGAATGAGCCCAGAGGGGATGTGTTACAATGTATATAGCGAGTATTGATATATATAAATGCCCCTGTGGGCTCTTGCTGGCATCTTTAATGAAGAGGGGGCCCAGGAGATACCAAGTTCCACTTCCGACAGTATCATCTCAAAAGCCCCGTCTGTCAAAATGCTGCCACGGGTTGCCATGGCAATGCTCCAAGCAGCATGCATGCTGGGCTCACGAGAGGAGTGCCTTGTTGTTTCACTGGGAACTTAAGTTTGGTCCTTAAGGGGTTAATGGTCAGTCAAGTTGGCCAGAGTTTTTTTGGGTCAGAGAAACATGAGGAAGTAGAGTGCATTTGAAAATGTTTAAATATGCACAAAATCACAATGTTATTTATAGGAGTTCAGGAGACAATATTATGTATGTCTCTTGTGAGTTCACCCCTTAAGCACCAATCTGTATTATTTCTAAGTCCCAGTCTTCTGTTTCTGTCTCCCCAAATCCAATTGGGTTGACCGTTTATATGTATGCAAATACTCCTGATAATTGTATGTTAATTAGCATCCCCATCACAAAGGAGCCATTGCCACAGGTAAAGATACTCCCGACAATGTCCCTCTTTAGTTGTCATGAGGAGATGTAGGAGTGCAGTGTCAGAGGCATAAACAAAATGGCTGCGGAAGCTTACACTTTTTTTCCTCATACCCTGTCTGTCTCCTGAACTCCTATCATCAAATGCACCAATAGAAGGGTTGCTTTAACAAATTCTAGGACACATATTGGTAAATATTTAAATGTCTGGAAACCAAGGGAAGCTCGAAATGGTTCATTAAGATGCATTAATGCCTCACATAAATCTAACCAGTCATTTTAGAACTAATCCTGCTATCAAAATTGAGTGCTGTAATCAAATCACCAACTTGCTGACAGGGTTTAAGGTAAAAAGATGTTAGACTCTATAGGGGTTTGGAGGCTCTCCATCTCTGTGTCATACGGCTGTGTATATTGTTAACAAAGCAAGATTTCATCACAAAAGCAATCTACAGCTGAATATCATCACACTCTATCATCAAGTACACAGACTGTAATACTTTAAAATTCAGCTGTGCCCTTCAGCATTCATTTACATTATCCTTAGTATAATGCCTTATTTAAAAAAAATCACTTTAATGAATTGTTCTGTTTAGCTTTCCTTTCTGGTTGTTTTGACTATAGCTGTACTGTTGTACAGGTGCATTTCTGACTTCCTGGATTCTGTTTGGCTATAGCTCTGGCATCCCTTTAAGTAAATTTAAATTATAATTATAAGTTGTTGTTTTTTTCTCCATTAACTGAAATACTAAAACAGAACTAAATATAGGGATATGAATATGTTATTTTCATAATTTAGTTACACACCGTTTTAGTACAGGCCAACCCCCCAGCATAAATAAGGAGAGGGGAGCATGACGGCTGCACAGAAAGGTTGGCATGGCAACAAGAAGGATACAATGTTGGGGATGCACCTGGACCGGGGACACCTGGAAAAGACTTACCAGACCACTGGAGAGCACGCTGAGGGAATAACTCAGTGCTGTTTTCCCTGTTTTCCTAAATAAAAAAAATTAAAAAAATAGACAGGGGGCCACGGAGCACCAGGGAGGGATTCAGGATTCCTCAGGATTCCCCTCAACATGCCCGGCATGCACGAACCAGAACTCCCTGGGATGCGAGTCGCCGCTCCCCTGGCAGAACAGCAGGCAGGCGGGCTGCAGCACACTCACAGCATGAAGGATCGGAATTGGAGCCTGGAATAAAGACCCATTCTCCTGAAGTGTGAGTTGGAGTGTGCTCATGCTTTGCAGGGGTTAGGGGAGGACTAGTGGGGGAGGGTCAAGGAGAAACAGTGCAATTGCTGCAATTAGTGCTTGGCGTCTGCGGGGACCGTTGGGGCGACGCACAGGGCTCGGTGCTTCTCTCTGGGGCTTCCCCTTCAGGTACAGGTGAGTGAGTACTTCAGGGAGACCTGTCTGTAACATTGCCACCATGGGGTTACATGTGTCTTTGGACGTGAGAGAAAAGATACTTAAGGGTGAGTATGTGGACCTACTCTCCTTGGTCCAATTCGATAAGGAGTCGGCGGATAGACCACGTCGGGCTGACGCGGTTGAGGGCTACAAAGGTAAGCAGCTCCCCCATACCTTTGGGAATTGGTTGCAAGGATTCGCTACCTATGCTAGCATTCGATCAGCTAGGTTTCCGGAAAAGGCCCAATCGCTGTTTTTGTATTTGAACTTGGTTTGGAGGGCTTATAAGGTGTATGGGGGGGGGGGGGGGGGGAATGCTGGATTAAATATGACCAACAGTTTAGGCAAAAAATGGCGGTTAGGCCAAACCTGGATTTCGGGGTTGCAAGATGGCAACCTGTGGTTGCTTCTCAAGACTCCCTGTCATCCTTTGGCATCTTACTTTCCGTAGGCCGTCGGCACTTCCGGAGGAAGTAGGGAACCTGTTGGCTCTTTAATGAGAGCCACTGCAGATGGTACAGCAGTTGTAGGTTTAAACATGAGTGCTCCCACTGTGATAGGGCTCAAGCAGCTGTTTTCAGAGGGAAAAACCCCTCCCGAGGTCGGCATCCAAGGATGACGTTCCTCCAGGAGAGGACACCAGTGAGGGTGGAAAGACTGGAGTCATGGCTCGCACTCTCTCTCAGGCATAGGGACACACTGGTTATATGGGAAGGTTTTACCGAGGGTTTTCGTATCCCTTTCACTCCATTGGGAGAGGCATAGTTTGCACCTAACCTGTCCTCTGTCCGGGGTAAGGAGCGAAAGGAGGTGGAGCTGGGGCTATGGAAGGAGGTGGATCTGGGGCATATGGAGGGTCCATTTTCATTCCTCTATTTGATTGTTCCAAAAAAGGAATTGGGTGCCTTTGGGCTTATTAACCATCTTTCTTACCCATCCGGGTCCTCAGTTAATGATGGGATTTCAAAGGAAGACTGTAGGGTGTGATACACTTTCTTCGATTGGGCTTTGGGCCCTGCTGGCGAAATCTGATATCCAGTCAGCTTTTTGGTTGCTGCCAGTTCACCCAGATTGTTTTCATCTGCTGGGGTGTCAGTTTCAGGGTGATTTTTTTTCTTCGAGTTGTGCCTTCCCATGGGTTGTTTGATTTCTTGTTTTTATTTTGGAGTTTCTAGTTCCTTGTTGGAATGGATCGTAGTGTGGTTGTCGGGCTTTTCTTCCCTCCTTCACTATCTCGATGACTTCTTGTTTGTCGGTCTGGCTAATTTTGGGGCGGTTATGCAGGATTTGGAAGCTCCGATGGTGGAGGACAAGACTGAGGGTGCGAGGGAGGTGATTTTCTTCCCAGGGATCGAAATTGATTCTGTTAGATTGGTCTTTCACTTACCAGCAGACACATTGGAAGTCCTGACTTCCTTGGTCAATAAGGTTCAGAGTACTCGGAAGGTGCCACTTCGGCAGCTGCAATCGCTGTTAGGCCATCTGAATTTCGCTTGTTGAATTATGCCCATGGGTCGGGTATTTTGTAGGTGACTTTCTCTGGCCACCATGGGTGTGCATCTGCCATAACACTTTATTCGGGTTAACAAGCGTCTGAAGTTTGGGGTTCTGGAGCAAGATCCTGGAGGGGTATAATGTTCTATAATGTTGTATAATGTGCGAAGAGAGGTAATTTCGAATGTGGCCCTAGAATTTTTCACAGTTGCATTGGGCGCCTTGGGCTTTGGCATGATTTTTCAGGAACGATGGTGTGCTGAGCCATGGTCATCAGCGTGGCACAAGTCCGAATTGATTAGGAACCTGACTTTTCTTAAGCTTTTCTCTATTGTGGAAGCGGTGGAACTGTGGGGGTCAGAGCTCGCGAATACAGGTTATATTCCGCAGGGCTAACATGAGTGTGGTCCATGTGATGAATCGTTTATCATGAGGTTTGTTACCGGGTTTTGGCTTTGTTGCGTTGCTTGGTGCTGCATGTTTGTTTGTGCGACACAGTGTCTGATGTTATTGCCGATTCTCTTTTTCGCTTTCAATGGGATCGATTTCGGGAAGTCGCTCCAGAAGCAGAAGCCAATGGTCTGGTATGCCCCAAGTGCTTATGGACCCTTGATTTTGGAATCTAGCTGACCTGTATGGGAGATCGCTGGCTCCGGCCTCGTGGGCTTCCTACCGAGTGGTGTGGCACCAGTGGCTGGACTATGCAGTAGGTGAGTTTGGCTTGGATTCCATGTAGGGTAGGTTATTGTCCACTTTGAATTATCTTTCATCTTTGCAGGAGCGTGCTGTGGTGGTAGCTTCGGTGGAACGTAGTTTAGTTGCTATTTGCTTTCTTATGGGGTGGAAGAATGTTTCCAAGGATTTCATGGTTCAGAGGGTGCTTTGAGGGTGGAGGAAGAAGCGGGTCCGTCCACCTGTTGGAGTCATTGTGTGGAGTGTGGCGGAACCAACCTCACCACTGTGAACTGGAGAAGCCTGGTTGCCCGCCTCCTACCTGCTGACTATGGCCCCTGGTAAATTTGTACTGTTGAATGCAATATTTGGGCATGTGGTATTTTATATTGCTGCTACTGGCCCTTTAAGGGCCATCCGTGGGCATATTATGACTTTTAGGAACAATGCCCCTTTAAGACTGTGTAGCAGATTGCATTCAGGCTGTCTTTAATATTATATGTTTGGTAAACTGTGTTATGTGTTTGCAGCATTCGACTGATTGTTCGGTCACTCCATTCATTATATTGAGTGCAACTACCGAAAAAACATGACCACCCAGGATTAAAGTGTGCCTCCAATTACCGTTCGCAACAATGTTGCAAACGGGTAATTGGCAATGTGTGTAATGTGTGGTTTTGTCCTCTGGGTGGCCGCCATTTGTGAGACGAACACGTGGCGGCGGCCATCTTAAACTCCTGAACAGCGGTGTTTTGCCGTCGAGTGTCTGGAACTAAAATCGGACACTCGACTAGGCAAACACTGCTGAGACCTCCAGACTTCCATGGATTCGTGCTGAAACTACCGACCGGGCCGCCGTTCGGTAGAAATATTCATACGAAGAAGGGAATTCAAATGAAGGCAAGCAACAGCTATTTTGTTCGGTATTTTCATCCGGTTTTATACACGAATTGAGACCGACCGCAGGGCCAGATTTCATGGAACTATTTTCGGCTACCTTACCCATGCGGTCGGTCAAAACTTTGCCTGCCCATAACTCCCGAACCCCTGGTCTGATCTGGGTGATTTTTGGATATGTTCCTCACCCAGATCAGGATACAGATTTGGGGTACATCCAGTAATTGGGAAAAAAACATGTACATTAAAATTGTGTTAACTGTGAAGCTGAGGGGAGGAGATGTGTGGGAGGTAACTTCGCTGGCATTGGATAATATACTAATTGTGGCGAGTCCCTCCCTTGCATGGGAGAATCTCATAAAAGCAGGAATGTTGCCATTAAACATGAGTTCTACTTTACCCTCAATTTGGAGTGCCTTATTGGGGGAATCTGCTACAAGGGATTGCTATGCTTGTCATATTCCCTTGCTGAATCACTGCTAAGCTCTTGTTCTGCTTGTTCCTGTTTTGCTCTCTGGAGTAGTCTATGGTGGTTATGGTGTCTGCTGCAGTGCTGGAAGTCCTCAGGAAATGCTAGGAGCATCCTTCAACGGAGGTACCCAGTCGGGGTGCCAGGCAATCCGTTACATGGAGTTCTTTCGCCAGTGTGCTTCTCCCCCTTTGAGGTGCTTCTGTTTCGGGTGGCCATTTTTTTCTTGTTTTTACGCAGCATTGCATATTGGGGAATTGGTTGCCTCATCAGCTAGGGTCTGCACATCTCTCAGGAGGGTGGATGTTCGCATGAGGTCAGATGGAGTGGAGCTGTTCATAACTGATCAGCTAGGGCATGGTAGGATGGCTAGTATTGGGATTACGGGGGGTAGATGGTGCCCAGTGGTGCTGGCGGGTCGATACATGGGTTCCCGGCCAGAGTCTGCTTTTTGCTTCACGCTGATGGTTCAGTCTTAACTCGATCTCCGTTCTCTAGTCTTTTTAAGTCCGGATTGCGGGCGTTGGGTGTGGAGGTCAAAGAATACTTGCCACACTCTTTCCGTATTGGTGCAGTGACGCAGGTGCACCAGTTAAGACTGTCCGATGCTGCGATTCAGCGTATGGGTCATTGGGATTCCCGCAGATTTCAGTTGTATATTCATCCTCGCAAAAAACAAGTCGCAAGAGAGTGCCGAGAAAGGACAACAGCTCAATTAGCCTGCTCTTTTGGTGAGTCCCTGCTCAGTTCTCAAGCTGGTTTTAGCTCACCTTATGCCATTACAGAGAGAACCTGGCCATGCATCTCAGACTGATTCCACACAAAAGGGCAGAACAGATCCAAAATACAGGCTGGCTCTCTCTGCACTGACCCCAGACAGTCATTTTAACCTTGTTAGGCATCGTCAGTGAGGTATAGCCAATATCAATTGAGGCAACGTGAGCAAGGGGTCTACGTCTGGATTACCCTTTAAACCTAAGGGGAGCAAAAAAACGTCCTGCCCTTCAGTGGGTCCCCGCTCTGTTCTCAAGCTGGTTTAGCTGTGTTGTGTTCTCTCTACAGGCATCCCCCAATTTTGTTTGGATCCTCAGGCACTCCTTTATTTATTGGGTGGCTTGGCGGAGCAGAAACCTTACGGATGGAATCTAGTGCTCCCACATTAGGAGGTCAGGGTAAAATGGTGAGGGATATGTGGTTTAGGTTGGCACCAAGTGTATCTGGAGTGTGTTGCGCTCAGTCGCTTCATGTCTGGGCCAGTGGTTCTGGTGATCCATGCCGGGGGGAATTACTTAGGATGGGACTTGATGCATGTGTGTAAACACGACTTGGCTCCCTGTGTGGCGTTGTTCAGTGACGTAACACTGGTGTGGTCCAAAGTCATTCCCAGTTTGGGGGGTGCTACCACAGGCTAAAGCAGTGGAGCGCGGTAGGCGCTGGTTCAACTTGACGATTTCCCGTTTTGTGCGGAGGCTGGTGGTTTTTTGGTTCGTCATGTTGAACTAGAAGGGAACAACTCAAGCCTGATGTGGGACGATAGACATTTTCAATTTGGGGCTGCAATCAGCAGTTGAACAAGCGCTGGCTTTGGGGGGACGCAGCCATCGCCAGTTACAATGGAGAGGCTGCGGTGGCAGGTTTTCCTAGTCTGGTCTAGTCGCAGCCTGGTCTGGTCAAGGACGGACTTCAGTCTGAAGAGGCTTTGGAAGATGGAGTTGATTAGTAGCTGTCTGCTGGGGAATAGCGGCAGCTGACAGTTATTACGTTATGCTGGTTGATGAATAAAGCTGGGACCGTTGCCCTTACCCACAAATTTGGTTGTCTGTGAGTTATTGAGAGGGAAGGGTAACGGAAGTTGGAGTAGAGGGTCAGCAGTCATGTTATTTACATTATATGCTTGGCAGTCTTGACATAGCCAACACGAAGTATAGCATGCATATTAATTTAACACCCACACTGCCTAACTGTCTCACATGTACACATACAGCATTTTAGAAGGATGCATATGTTTATTCACCAATTCATGTCTGCTCATGCCTGAGTATGTGCAAGTGTACCTGGAGCAACATGGGCAATAATATCACAAATAGTGTTGCAATATTCCATTCAGTAAGCATTTCTGAACATTTGTATTGGTTTTGAAGGATACAGAATCCGGAAGCACTCCGTCAAGCTTTATTTCAGCAATCTGGAAGCACTCCGTCCAGCTGGATTTCAGCAATCTAGAAGCACTCCGTCCAGCTGGATTTCAGCAATCTGGAAGCACTCCGTCCAGCTGGATTTCAGCAATCTGGAAGCACTCTGTCCAGCTGGATTTCAGCAATCTGGAAGCACTCTGTCCAGCTGGATTTCAGCAATCTGGAAGCACTCTGTCCAGCTGGATTTCAGCAATCTGGAAGCACTCTGTCCAGCTGGATTTCAGCAATCTGGAAGCACTCTGTCCAGCTGAAATCCAGAACAAATTTAGATCCATTTAGTACTAACACATAGGGCTTGCAGGGAAGACACTAGAATATTATTATTTAGAAACCCAATCTGCTGCTAATGAGTGGGGGGCCGGGGTGGTAATATTAGGTCACCCCATATTTTATTAATAGAGCCCGAACCTGCAACTAATGGGTGCAGACTAGGGTGGGGATATAAGCAGTCACTAGTTTTAAATATTTAACCCCTTAAGGACACATGACATGTGTGACATGTCATGATTCCCTTTTATTCCAGAAGTTTGGTCCTTAATGGGTTAAACAGGTGCAGTCTTATTGACTACCCAAAGGGTTATGCATTCATTTTAATTTTTGAATGTGGTGGCTGATTATCAAGCACTGACCAGCCACCACATAATTATCCCTTGCACTGCCAAGTATTTTTTTTAACTATATGTCCACTGATTGATAGCGCTGCAAGTGGGCAAATAGTTCTTTAAATGATCAATTCACTTGCAAAAAGCAAGTGAATGATAATTTGGCAAAAATGTACATTGTGCCAGATCCACTCATTCCCAAATTGTATTTATTTTGTGAATCTTCTGAATCCCATATTTGTATAGGATTCATATGCAAAAGCACCGATTTTAAAATGGATATCAAATGCATCCAGATGGTTGATGCAAATTCAATTGGATCAAATTCTGACCAGATATGGCATCGGAAAATATGATAACTGCTATTCCACTTGGAATTTGGTAATTTTCACGGATTTTGTCCATCCAGACAAAATCTGGCGTTTAGTGAATACCATATATACTCGAGTATAAGCCGACCCGAATATTAGCCGAGACCCCTAATTTTACCCCAAAAAACTGGGAAAACTTATTGACTCGAGTATAAGACTAGGGTGGGAAATGCAGCAGCTACTGGTAAATTTCTAAATAAAATTAGACCCTAAAAAATTATATTAAATGAATATTTATTTACAGTGTGTGTATATAATGAATGCAGTGTGTGTGTATGAATGCAGTGTGTATGAATGCAGTGTGTGTATGAGTGCAGTGTGTGTATGAGTGCAGTGTGTGTGTATAAATGCAGTGTGTATATTATGAGTGCAGTGTGTGTGTATGAGTGCAGTGTGTATGAATGCACTGTGTGTATGAATGAAGTGTGTGTATGAATGTAGTGTGTGTGTGTGTATGCAGTGTGTGTATGAATGCAGTGTATGTATGAGTGCAGTGTGTGTGTATGCAGTGTGTGTATGCGTGCAGTGTGTGTGTATGAGTGCAGTGTGTGTGTATGAGTGCAGTGTGTGTGTATGAGTGCAGTGTATGTGTGTGTGTGATGCAGAGCATTGGTGGGGTGGGCATTTTTTATTATTATTTAATTATTATTATTTTAATATTATTTTTTTTCTAATATTATTATTTTTTTATTTTATTATAATTTTTTGATTATTTTTTTTTTTCGTCCCCCCTCCCTGCTTGTTAGCTGGCCAGGGAGGGGGGCTCTAACTCCCTGGTGGTCCAGTGGATGGGCTGTAGGAGGGGGGCTGGCATAGAGTTCTTACTTACCTTCACAGCAGCTCCTGTCAGCTCCCTTCTCTCTCCTCCGGTCCGTGCAGCTCCCAGGTCAGCTCCCTCTGCAAGTCTCGCGGCCGCACGGAGCGTTGCCATGGTAACCCGTGGCAACACTGACCCCGCGGCTCTCGCGAGAATTGCAGAGGGAGCTGACTGGACCGGAGGAGAGAGAAGGGAGCTGACAGGAGCTGCATGAAAGGTACGTTACAGCTTCCTGCCAGCCCCCGGTCCTTGTCTGTATTATGGCAATGTAAATTGCCATAATACAGACAATTGACTCGAGTATAAGACGAGTGGGGGGTTTTCAGCACAAAAAATGTGCTGAAAAACTCGTCTTATACTCGAGTAACCCTGTAAAGTCTAATAGAATTTAATGAAAGTCACTGTTTATGTTTAATAAATAAAGGGTAAGGGTTTATGTGTGCATTATTTGCACTAATTTAATTAATGTCAGGTATTTATATCATACATTACTGGCAAATTACTAGTGGGCTGCTAGGATTGTGTTTTATAATGTTAAATCACATACACTGAAGCAAAAATTTCAACTGCTATAAAAGCAATTACTTTTGGGGCAGAGGAAATAAGTTAATTTAACATTTTTTGGTATGCATTCTGGCAAACTCAAACTAAGTTTTCTCCTTTATTTTCCATAAGTATGAATTCAGAATTACTTTTATTCTACATCTTCAAATCAGTTACCTGACTGAGAGAATTTATAAATGTATACTGTACAGCTGTGTACAATGACATCATCTATCTACTATTGTCAATTGACTGGCATTTTAGAATTCATTATGATGAAAGAGTTGGACATGTATAGTAAATGTAATGATGTCTTGTTTTCTGCTACTGATTAGTGTTGGCATTGCATTGTTCTATCACATGATTATTTCAATTACTGAAGTACTCCTTGTTATGTTGTACCAGTCTGTCCACTGACCTTTATTACTCATTGGATGTTTTTTTTTTTCTATTCATCATACTCTATAAACTATAAAGACTTACACAGTTATTTACTAAACAAAGGATTAGCTAGTGGTCATATAGTTAAAAACCCTTGGCAACATGTGGTTTAATTATGTTGAGTGAGGGTTAATTATGTTAACCTAAAAATTTGGTCATGCCATTAATTGGGTGGGTGAACAATGGCATGCCAATCCCCATTGTATAATTATTAAGAGGCACTACTCATGGTCCCCCCTTACATATCATAATTAGGGCCTCACCTGCCACCCATGAGTGGGGCTGGTGGGTATATTAGGCTGTCCTCTGCCTCCCCCGTTACTTTACAGGTCCCATCCCCAAGTGATGGGGCTTTTTTAGCATCTGGTCAGCAATGGCTGCCCGGTCACTAGTTATAAGTATAATTCACTGTCACATTGCTAAGCATGCTGGTACTGTGCAACTATAGATTGGTTTTGAAGTTTTGAAGTATTCAGGTCTGGATTTCAGCCATCCAGAAGCACCCGTCCCAGCTGAAATTCAGACCAAATTTAGACCAATTTTGCAGTCTTAATGGCCTTGTGTGCAGCTGTATGGAGTTGTCCCATTCCAAACAGGGTCATTTGGACTAGTGAATAACAATGCATATGAAAATACAAGGAGCTAAACAATTTCTGAGATCCTGAAACCAACAATCATTTCACAGTCAAACAGGGATATCTACTAATCAACAAATTTTAATGAATTAAATCCAAATGGAAAGATTCAAACTAAAATAGCAAAAAAATGACTATAGCATTACCATTCAGATTTAGTTTGCTAAAATTTGGAGTTTTTGTAAGTTTTGAGTGGCTCATGTTTTGTCAAGTTAAGTTTTGTTATCATATAAAATAAAAGAAAGAAGGAAAATAAGTAAAGGAAGGAGAAGGAGAGAATAAAGAGAAAGGGAAAAAAGACACCTGATATATTGATATAATATAAGGAAGGCAAAGAAGAAGAAGGCAGGAAAAGTAGCAAAAAAAAGGGGAATTTATTTTTATGGTGACATGTAATAAAAATTGGCACCTAATACAGCATTGTTTTGGGTGTTTGTAATAAAAGCAAAAGGGGGGAGCACTGTGTGGAGTGCAGATCAAAACGTGGTAAAAGTTAAATTGTGCAACAAATTTAAAACCCACATCTAATATATATATAAAATGTGTACAATGTGGTACACATTGTGGTATCTTGATAAAGACCTGAGGGTCGAAATTTCGATTTTTTTCCTCTTCACTGAATAAATGGTTTCAACAAGTCCTCTGGAGTGCTCTCCTCACTGCCTGGATATATATATATATATATATATATATATATATATATATATATATACTTGTGGCTATTTACCAGAGTATCTGAAGACACTTGCGCTAAAAAGTTCGAGTTACTGCAGCACTGGTGGGCAGTAAGGAAATTTTACCATCAAGAAAGATGCATTAGTGGGCGATAGATATAAAATGGTTGACTACCCCTGGTTTAGGGTGATGTTTGTATTTCTAATTTTAACAATGACCGCCTCAGAGTACTTAAAACAATGAACCAACATAATTAGCTAACTCTTCTACAGGTATGTTAAAGCTACTGGGAAATATGAAATACATACAAGTGTTAGAGGTATGCCACTAATCACAACACAATTGACATCCTTGCAAATAAAAAGTAGGGCTCATGTGCGAGAGTACAGCATTAACGTCGGCTATTGGCAGATGAAGTACCAGTAGCTGAAAAAGAGTGTCAGGAAGAGGATGAGTTAAACAAGCCTATGAGTTTCTGCTAACCCCTATAAATTCATGTGATAAAAGTATCCAGTTGTGTTTTGGTGTTCAATCAACCGAGAAAAGGTAACATTTTGGTCCACTCTCCAACCAATTTCAAGCCAATAAAAAAATAAGCCCTGCACTCAAACTCCCAAACTTTGAGCTCACCGTTTAATTCACGGTGATGTTATTTGCTCCAGCAATAGTCATTCTCAAAATTTAGTAAACAAAGAGCTTTTCCAAGTGTTTCTAGTAGAATGTAAAATGTACACCATTCTTTCAGTGAAACGGATTTTCCAATCTTTTTGCCACTTCTTCTCACTTGAAGTGTTTAACTATTTTTTCCACCACTCCAAATGTGTCAGTCTGCTTAAAAAGGACAGTTATGCCAAAACTGATGGAATTTACTATGAAGAAAAATGTTACCGTACTTTTTAGGTCACTTTTAAAACACTTTAATAAATGTGATCAAAAACTATGTAATTTAACTGTCACTTTTCAGAGTGCTTTAATAAATACCCCCAAAATATCATATCCCTGTCATGGATTTTAAATACATATAATACATAAGCAAGCTTATAAAATAGAAAGTTTTATGTAAACCTTACAGGAGATGAAATTGTTCTGATTTGTTTTATAATTTATAGGATGAGCAAAAAAAAGAAAAAGTTAAAACCATATGACACTACTGCTCACTAAGCAACAGTATGCAAAATCAAGTATGTAGGCTGTGATAACTAGGGCACCTCTTAATTAAAATGACATCTAGTGCTTTGTGTTCTCTGACCTGAGTATTGATTAACTTTCAGCGTCTAACTATAAATCATCCAATTCACTCTAATTAACAAGTCTCTCAACGTAACTTTTCTTGCTCTTTATTCGGAAATGACTGGTACATAATAAAAATCACATCACTTCATAAATCACCATGAATTTAGAAATGTACTATTGTTTTCTGCTATCCAAAAATAAGTCTGGAATAAAATCTGGATACTTTTTACGTCTTTTAACCCCTTAAGGACACATGACATGTGTGACATGTCATGATTCCCTTTTATTCCAGAAGTTTGGTCCTTAAGGGGTTAAAAAGGGAACAATGCAGATCAGCAAACAATATTTGCCAAACTAGAAGTCTAGTATTGGACTTTATTTAGAAGTTCGGTGGATTTCACAAACACGAACATGAAAATGACAACATTTAGAACGTACTAAGGAGGAGAGCTTCCCCCGGAGGAGCCCATGTCACACACCCCACAATAACACCCACTCTTAAAGTCTGGCCACAAGTTAGGGGACTATTGAGCCTCTCCCCCCACCCGTCCCCTTTATACCCGATCACACACAACCCGGGGTTCCCACCAGGCCTACACGCCTCCTCTATTGCAGCACTCCCTTCCTCTCACTATCTCACCCTGCACCCAGTACTGAATGATCGGGTCATCATACCCCTCCACAGTCTCCAGCCCGATACAACGTCCACAGCGTTAGAACAATTCAGGTACTCCCAGCTCACCCATTTTATCACGTCCACCCCTAACCTCCTTAAAGGGAACAGACAACTCAAATCATTTGAAAACCACTGTGCCTTAAGAGGCATTAAAATAAAACTCATCTCACTAATGTACAAAACACTGCAACAGGAGGCATCACCCGCCATGCCAAAATACGCAAACTCATGGGAATCTGAGCTGAATTTCACACTCACGCACAAGGACTGGCAACACATATTCGTTAATGTACATAATTCCAGCATCAGCACACACACTCGAGAAGGAAACTACAAACAGATTTCCAGATGGCATTTAGCACCGTCAAAAATACATACAATGTTACCCAATGCATCAGCAGCTTGCTGGAGATGCTCCCACCCTGCGGGGACGATGGGCCGTATATGGTGGACCTGCTCAACGATTCAAGAGTACTGGTCCAAAATAGCCATAATGATCCACCTAGTGACCAGAATCAGGTTGCCTACTACACCTGAAACACTACTTTTCTTCCACTATCCGCACCCTATCCCCAGACTATCATGATCACTGATCACACATTTGATCACTGCTGCCAATGCCCTCATTCCAGTAAACTGGAAAAAAACAGGAGCCCCACTATCAGGGAATGGATCAATAAGGTGGTCTGTTCATCTCTTAGAGGAGGTGGATTCTTCCCTAATACATACATATGACAAATACGAAAAGACTTGGGGCCCCTGGACGTGCTTCCTCAAATATCCCAGCCAAGCCAGCAGTCAGGTGGTGAACCCACAGTAACAGTATTCCTGTAAGACCTCAAGCCAACTGGCACACCAAACTGAAGGTTTACATTTCACCCAGTTTCCCCCACATGGTTTAAGACCCGTTTTCACTGACCAGAGGCCACATTACGTAGGCATGAATAGCATTGACCCACTATCTCCTTTCTTGGGCTTATTACCGTACAAATAGGGTCATATTAATGTTCCTGTAACTTATGGTGGCACTTAATAACACGGAATTTCACCTGTCCACCTTCTGCCTTACCCACAAAAGGTTGGGTATTAGTAAGGCTATTGTTATATCCAGGTGTGTTTCCCGTTCACAAGGACCTATGGTATTACCTTCAATTATAACTACTTCAGCAGTTCCGCGATTCATTCACGCAACCCACATAGCCTCAGGGCAACAGTCGTCCACATGAGATTTACACACACACGTTTTGTTGTACCGGTATGACATATCCCCAAAACACAAACACCTAAAACACCATATATCACACCCATTATCATATTGAGGTAGTAGAAAATGGGAGTGGGTGACCGCTACTGGAAGACGGTCTTCTACGGTATCATTCCCGAGGCTACATGGGGGTAGGGCTCCAGTGCTCCACTAGTTGGGATACTACACCTACACAATAGACAATATAGTGCACAAGTACTTGGTATCGACCAATTGATCACAGTTTCCTACCTATAGGAGCCAAGAGCTTAAACAGATTCACCAAAGACACACTGTATACCTACCTTACGTATGCACGCAGTGAATCCTTCTACATACTAAATATGTGATGCTTTTTCACCCACTAGCTGTATGCTCACCCTCATGTATAATGTTTTTATTCAACAACCTATGATGTGTTTATGCTTACACAACTGTGACTTGTCCAGTTGAATATTGTCTTTGTACCTTTATTGATCATGCTTGTAACACTGAATGACTTTGAAATGGTTGTAACTTTGTGAATATTTTAAAATAAATATTTAAAAAAAAAAAATCACAACAGGGCACTAAACAGATGAAAAGTTAAAGTATTTATAGGTTGAGTGGGCGGCAACAATGTGGTGATGATGTCACAAAGAATGGCTTAATGTCATAAAAGTAGCTATGCTACAGCATCTGGTATCAGAAACACTTCCAAAGGTGTCTGTGGATGTGGATACACACACACACACACAAAAACACATACACATTTTGTTTCTTGGCTACGACTATGTTGTTTTGAGTTGAATTCTGTAATTCTAACCAGGTTTTAACAATGCATACATATTCTGCAGTTAACACTTTTATCCTTTTAAGAACCACTAAAACTGAACGAGACATATACCACATAAAATATGAAGATAGATATTTCTTACTAAGTCACTCACAAGGATAACATATTCTTCTTTGTTAGAAATATTGACAATGACACAAATACATAACTAAAACACGTACATATTTGAGACTTTGATCATTTAAATCAAAGTGAAATAAATATTATAGATTTTATTATTGATGTTTTCAACTTCATTTATAGACTATTTGAAAAACTTTCTAAACCCACAGGCTTCATATAATATTGATGTTGTTGTTTTCTTTTGTTTTTGTTTTTTGTTTGTTTGTTTGTTTGTTTTTAATGGGTTTTTGTCCATTTAAAACTTTGACCTTAAAATCCATAGCTTATACTCAGTAATGCAATTTTGGAGTAGTTCTTTGAAAAATGTAGTCACGGCTGGTTGCTTGTACCCAGCTGAACAAAATGATTTGAAGTTATGTTGTTTCCAGGAATGTTTTGTTAAAACGAATACCCTGATGTCTAATTCTGGGCCAGGAAAACAAACACTTGTTTTGCTTGTTTTTAATCTTAAGAGACAAATGTTGAGAGTTAAATGTATCTTACCTGATGCACAAAAAGAGTCTGACATGACATAAAAAAATCTGTTCAAAACTGAGTTGAATTTATAGCCTAAATAATGTAATAATGTTAAGAAATAATTGTAGATTATGCTAGCTTTAGTGTACTGATAATCTTAATTTTATTAATGACAGGAGGCGAGTATTTGCTTAAGACTTT
The DNA here is from genome assembly GCF_036172605.1 of Pelobates fuscus. Taxonomy (NCBI): domain Eukaryota; kingdom Metazoa; phylum Chordata; class Amphibia; order Anura; family Pelobatidae; genus Pelobates; species Pelobates fuscus. The sequence continues at coordinate 333,005,558 of NC_086319.1, forward strand.
CTTTACTTAAGCTTCACAGCAGCACTTTTTTACTTAGTAACAGGATAACCAATCAGAAAAATTTAACATGGTATAAAAGTCCCTCCCTGTGACGTCACTTCCTCTTTCTGGCTGCGAACAAAAGGAACGGGAAAACTGTAAAGGGAACCGATGAGAAATCCGGAAAAGCCAGACGAGAAAGTTGATGCTTGAGAGGGAACAGGAACGAAAACATGACTTCTAGTAGAGCTGAGATGAAGCTTGAGATGAGACAGCAGCTAGACTTGTCCTCTTGAGGGGCTTTACGCTGAAACGAGAGAGCAGAGTCGAAACCAAGGATTAATCCGAGAATTGGACTTCTAAAATTATGGTGTCCAGTAATTAGAAAAAATCATATATAATAGACCACCTCCCCTAAAGTGTTAATTTATATAACCATGGAGAAAAATCCTTAGCCCCCCCTGGTAGAATATAGATAGCGTGTTACTCATATCTTAGATAAACTTACCTAAAGAGGCAACCTAAGGGGGGGGAAGAAACGAAGGTGAATGGGTGGGAAATACTCGCCTCCTGTCATTAATAAAATTAAGATTATCAGTACACTAAAGCTAGCATAATCTACAATTTTATAACATGACAGGAGGCTTCGTATTTGCTGTTTTAACGCTCCCCCAGGAGGGCTAAGGAAGCGTGCCCAGCTGGACGAAAGTAGAAGTTGCGGAACGTCTGTTCCCTGGACCAGTCTGCTGAGTGAAGGATGTCCCGAAGAGAGGCTCCAGCGTTGAATGCTCCTGATGCCGCCGCACCCCTGATGGAGTGGGCTCCGAAGGAAGTTTCAATCCCGGCTAGGGAGAGCAACCACCTAAGCCATCTGGCAAGGGTTGTGGTTGATACGGGATGATGGGGTCGGACGTATGAGATCAATAGTTGGCTGGAGGAGGTTGAACGTAGAGAGGAGGTGACTGATAAATAACGAGAGAGAAGAGAGACCACACACAATTTTGGATGGTTAGGGAAATAAGGGTAAAAAACTGAAGAGGAGTTTGATTTTGTCCGTCTGGATACGGAAAAGGTGACACCTTCTGGGGAGAAGTTGATAGCGTTATGGTCGAATGCTCGAACGTCTGATACTCTTCGGAAGGAGATGAGGCAAAGTAACAGAGTGAATTTTGCTGAGAGTTGACGTAGGGTTAGATCCTCGTTGTTCGGCCAAGCTTCAAGGAAGCGAATCATGACATTAACGTCCCATAGGTGGGAGTATTTCGGTGTTGGGGGGCGAGCTAGTTTAATGCCCCGCAATAGTCTACAAACCAAAGGGTCCTGGCCAACCGGAGCTCCCTCTAAAGGCACGTGGGCCGCTGAAATTGCTGACCGGGCAACGTTGATGGAACGGTATGAGCGGCCTAAGTCGAATAGATGTGAGAGGAAATTCAAAATGAACTGTCTAGGGGCTGTAAGGGGATCGGTATTCCGTTCCAGGCACCAATTGCACCAAGCACCCCAGGAGGAAAGGTAGCATCTTCTGGTTCCAGGTGCCCAAGAATCCCAGAGGAGTTCCTTAGTTCTCTGCGATAATTCTCCGAAATTCCAGGATCCCCTGAAAGAGTCCAAGCCACTAGTTGGAGGTGGCCCTGAATTATCATCGGATGAGGGTTTCCTTGGGGGTCCTCTAGCAGGTTGGGCCATGGAGGTAGAAGGAGGGGATGTTGGCAGGATAGGTCCAGGAGATCTGGGAACCATGCTTGGCCCTGCCAGAGCGGGGTGAGCAGTACCAGCGTGACTTGTTGTCTGCGGATCTGGAGAAGGACTCTCGGGATCATTGCGAAGGGAGGGAAGGCGTAGGCTCCCGTTGTCGGCCACTTTTGAAGGAAGGCATCTACCGCCAAGCATTCTGGGTCTGGTAGCCAGCTGAAGAAATGTGGGACTTGAAAATTCGTTCGGGAGGCGAAAAGGTCCAGAGTAAACGGTCCTCGGAGCTTGGAGATGTGGAAGAAAACTGATTCGTGCAGGCGCCAGTCGCTGACGTCCCTCCAATGCCGGGAGAACCAATCCGCAGTAATGTTCGTTTCTCCCGGGAGATATTCTGCTCGAATTGTTATGTTGCGTTGGAAGCAAAAATTGTAGATGTCCTTTGTCACTTCGGATAGGGTACGTGATCTGGCCCCTCCCAGTTTGTTGATGTATTGGACAGCTGAGATATTGTCCATTCGAAGGAGGATACAGCAGTCTGAGAGGTGGTTGGCCAGACTGCGGATTGCGAACGAACCTGCAATTAACTCCAGACAGTTGATGTGGAGAGAGTGTTCTGCCGCGGTCCATGGTCCCCCGGTGGAAGTTGCATGACAAGTTGCGCCCCAGCCTTGGAGGCTCGCGTCCGATTCCACCACGAAGTCTGGAGTGGGGCCGAAAATTGCTTTGCCATTCCAGGCAGACATGTGGCGGAGCCACCAGTTGAGTTCCTCCCTCACCTCGGTAGTGATCGGGACCCTCTGGTCGTATGATGGATGGGTCTGGAGGAACTGAGCCTTCAGACGTTGCATGGCCCGATAATGGAGGGGACCTGGGTAGATCGCCTGAATGGAAGCCGAAAGTAGGCCTACAATCCGAGCTAAACCTCGGAGAGGGATATCCACTTGTCGAAGCGTCTTGCGTAGTTCCTTCCTGATCGCAGTTAGTTTGGCTTGAGGTAGGCGGAGAACACAGGTAGAGGAGTCGATCTCGAAGCCGAGAAATTGAATAATTTGGGATGGAGTCAGTGAGGATTTCGCCTTGTTGATGACGAATCCCAAGGATTCGATCAATGAAGATGCGTAGTTCGTTTGTGACTGTAGACTGGATGCGTCGTCGCAGAGTAGTAAGAGGTCGTCGAGGTAGATTAGGCAGCGAATGCCTCTTGCTCGAAGATGCGCGGTGACTGGTTTGAGTAGTTTGGTGAAGCACCATGGAGCGGACCTCAGGCCGAATGGAAGGCAGGTGAATTGGAAGACCCGGTGGTGCCAAAGAAAGCGGAGGAAACGTCGGCTGGATGTATGTACCGGTACGGAGAGGTAGGCATCCTTGAGGTCGAGTCTGGTGAACCAATCTCCTGGTCGGAGGATGTCCCTGAGTAGATGAATCCCTTCCATTTTGAAATGCCTGTATATCACGAAAGTGTTCAACTGACGAAGGTTGATTACTGGGCGAAATTCCCCTGATTTCTTCTTGACTAGGAAGATGGAACTTAGGAAGCCTTTGTCGTGTGGAGCTGGTTGAATAGCACCTTTTGTTAGTAAGGAACGTAGTTCCGAATCGAGGAGGGTGGTTTGAGCTCTTGACATTATCGGGTAATGGGGAAAACCTGTTTGAGTAGGAAGAGAATAAAATTCTATCAAATAACCCCGGACTGTGTTTAGAACCCAGGTATCTGAAGACAGCGTCTTCCACATATCTAGACAATGTAATAACCTGCCCGCATGATAAATCGTAGTAAGATGAAAGGTAGGAAGTCTCACCTGTAGGGTATCTGTTGCGTCCACGGGCTCTGCTTCCTCTTCCCCTGTCTGCTCTTTGGGTGTAGAAACCCCTTGACTGGTAGTTGGGGAAGAAGGATGAGGTGGGGGGTCGCTGGCGTTGGCCTGAGGCCCAGAAGCGGCTGACTGTACGACCCCTTGAACGGCCAGCCCTTCCAAAAACCCGAGAGGGTTGTTGGTGGAATACTCTTTTCATGGATGATTGTGCTTTGTTCAAAGTAGTGTATAAGTTTACATGCTTGTGTAACTCTTTGATATAGGGTTCTCCAAATAATAGACCCTTAGCCTTGGGGCCCAATTCTTTGGTGCCCAGATCAGTTAATTTGGCATCCATACGCAGCAGCACTGCTTTTCTACGCTCCGTACATAGGGAAGTATTTGCATTGCCCAGCAGGCAAATGGAGCGTAGTGCCCATTCTCTTATAACCGATGGGTCTAAGGGGCCCTCGTTAGTGAGGGCTTCATCAGCCAAAAGTAGAATTCTTGCCAGGGGCCCCAGGACATCCAACATCTTGTCCTGGGTGAGGCGTAGGCTGCGCTCAATGCCCTTTTTAGGGTCACGGCCAGTTCTGGCTAGGTATGTGCAGAGCATTGGATCGAACTCCGGGGTCATGGCTACCTTGTCCGGCAAGGTCGGCCTAGGGCATTCCGCTCTTAGGCGCTTGCGGACCTCTCGGTCTAGTGGTCTCCTGATCCAGAAATGGATATATTGGGAGAGATGAAATGGGAGTGACCATTCCGAAGACCGAGGATATCTGATATGCCGTGGGTCAAATAGGGGTTGACCCAGTGTATCCATAAAGGTTTCGGCGTCTTCCGAAGGGTTCTGTTCGGGTACAGAATCCGCTGTTGTGAGATCTCTATTAAAATCCTGAGGGAAAGGTGCCCCTTTTAAAGAAGCCACAGGCCAGTCTTCTTCATCTTCAGAAGAGTGGTCGGCTTGCCACTCATCTAGGATGGCCAAGGGGTGTAAATCAAAGGAGTCGTCCCCTTCCTCTGACAGAGTAGGTTGCACGGGATGTTTAGTTTTGGTGTCAGTCTGTTTCGGGCGTTTTGCCGGTTCTTTCCCCTTGCGTTTGAGGGGTTCTGGCCCATCCCCTTTCCAATATCTTTTATTGGGTTTGGAAGGGTTCCTTCTTGTGGAATCTGAATCCTCCGCCTCTTCCTCAGAAGGCGGGGGCTCAGAAGTTTTTGGGTCTTTAGGCTCAATGGGCAGCACCCGAGCCAGGGCCTTTTCCAGTGAAGCGGCAACAGCCGCATTTATAACAGCTTGTAAGTTTTGGTCTTGGATTGAAGCCTCCATAGCAATAGTGATGATACCTATGGGGCAGAATAGGCCAGCATTAGAATGTATTTGAGGCCGTCCGAAATAACACAAAACTTTATTAAAATGTTTTAAAACAGTGCAAGCTGTAGCTGGGGGTCACCCAGACTTAATAACCTCAGGGAGTAATATTTCAAACCCGTATAGAGGTATAGCGGCACAGACAAAGCGGGCCAATCATGGGCTGTATATCATAACAGCAATCATAAATATATTTAGGGATTTAATCTTACAATAAATCAGTATAAATGTGATGAAAAACTCAGGTTGAATGGTAATGGGGTAATCCCAACAGTAATGAGATGTTGAATATAAAACCGAAATATAAATATTTGGTTCCAAGTAGTACTTTCAATTCACCACCAGGGGGAGTAGTATAAGCCAGTAACTCATCAAATTGAAATTACAGAGTGAGGTATTTCCAAGGGGAGTGAAATCAAGCCTACTCTGAGGTAATATTATTATTATCTGAAAAATAGTAGTGTAAAATATATATATATCTTTATCCAGGTGTTAGAAATAAAGGAACTGCTGAAGTGCAGTTAAAATGGCCGCCGTGCGGCTATTTGGGCTCCGATCGCGGCTCCAAGAAAATGGCCGCCGCGATCGTGCTCATGCGCACAAGGAAGAGAAGCGGCCGTTTGGATCTCGCAGAGGTGTGCGAGATCCAAGATGGCCGCCGTGCGCGCTCGGGGCCGCTGGAGGCGTTCTCCACGGCCCAGAAAGCCCGGGAAAACGGGGCAAAATATGCCGACCGCAACCCGGACTGTTAAAAACGGTATATTTGAAAATTTAAATATAATACATTCGATAGATATACAAAACAGAAATGTAACTGTAAGAATGAGAAAAGAAAAATAAGGTAGAAATAAGAACTAAGTTAAGAGAAACTTAGGGAAAAAATAAGATAGGGTAGGAAACAAACGCCTAGGAATAAAAACCATATATAAAGTGAAATTATGACAGAAACGGATAGGTAAAAAATAAAGAATAAAGAATAAAGAATAAACCACAGAAACCACAGAAAAGTAGGAGACAGTGGCACTCTGACCTGTACTGGTGTGAAGCAGCAAAGAAAGAGGAAGTGACGTCACAGGGAGGGACTTTTATACCATGTTAAATTTTTCTGATTGGTTATCCTGTTACTAAGTAAAAAAGTGCTGCTGTGAAGCTTAAGTAAAGAAAGTCTTAAGCAAATACGAAGCCTCCTGTCATGTTATAAAATTAATATACATATAAAGAAAGTGTAGTTTAAGAATCGGTGAGGCTACCCTAGATTCCAGCATCTACTAAAGCTATCCTAGCAATTAATATATTTTGATATGCGTAACGTGTAATGTTCTAAATAACAAAAATAAGACACATTGGTTACAGCCATTGTTAAAATGAAAAATATAAATAAAAATGAAACATTGCTATTTTTATCCCTTCCCTCACTATGTATACTTCTACATATAGGTGGTGTAAAGGATGTCCGCTGCTCAATCTTTAGTGTTTATAGACTTAAACTCATGCTCAAAGTTAAACGGACTCATTTAATTTGCAATATAAAATCTACAAGGTGTAGGGGTTATACTGACACTTTCAGAGTTTGCAAGACTATGAAGCATTCTACGTCTTTTGTGCTTTATTTCCATATAGTTCCTCCCAAGTGTTACACAAGTTATTAAATGGTGATTACTTTCATCTTCTCCCATGTTTGTCCCTTGCAGAAGGCTGTCTGTTTTATCTTGTCATTATCAAGCAGTTCGGTTTGTTTTCAACTACATGCAGCAAAAAAGGGGACTGAACTCCAAGGGTTTGGCATGCCCCTAACAATACTTGCAAAATAGAAGATCCAGACACTCCAAAAAAATTGTTTGGGTGCAGATTTTATTAGGTACTGCAGGTTAGATGTGATCATGTTTCAGCCAAGTACAACCTTTTTAATTTTCACTTACAGTCTTTACTAGGTCCACTTTTTTATTATGGGCAAACTTAGACCCTATTGCCTTAATCTTCAACTTGTTTAACTGTGATCCCTGAATTCACTAACTCTAGCTTTATAACTGAATGCTACATTGACCCCACCATATCACACTAGTGCTCAACTCCATCCTTTTTGTGTGCCAGTCACCTTGGCACCAGTGGCTTTACAACCTTTATCTGCCTTTCTTCCCACAGCCCCTCCCTGTCCAGGCTCCCATTATCCTCCCCATCCATCTTCTACCCTATTTTTACATCCTAGCTATGCTATACATGTAGCTTAGTCCCTTTGTAACTCACACTTACTGAGAGGTTTGTCCAGTCAATACACTTACACTCACAAACTCAAATAGTGGAAATAAAAAATGATATGTGTCTTTAAAAACAAAAATGCGTCTCTCTCTCTCTCTCTATATATATATATATATATATATATATATATATATATATATATATATATAAAAATCAGTGTTTATGTAATCATTTGTACTATGTGTTTCTGTAATGTAGTTTGATTGTTGGTTACTAAGATAAATATAATTTGGTGACAATTGAATTTAATTTTGTGGCACTCAATTGATTGTTTTCCTTTTATCTTACTGACTCACGTGTAACCTAGGCTGGCATGTATCAGTGCCCTGTGTGTTTTCCAGAATTTTAATGTGAACAGTGAATTTTAAAGCTAGTGGCTTCCCCCTTGTTAGGCTCTACCAATTTAACACCATAAGATGACATTCCCTGGTTAAAAACAGCTGCATCTCCAGTCATCCATAAAGAGGGGAATGCAAACTGCACTTATAATAATGACAGATGCACACTTATCAGTAGTTGTTTCAATGCTAATAAATTAAATTTTTATATATTTTTTGCAATAACTGAAGTTAAAAAAAAAATATAATCTTAAAACTGGTCCTAGAACATAATAGGGCTGATTTCACAGGTAATGGTAAAAGTGGTATCAAAAAGAAGATTGTGATCACATTGCCATCGTTAACTGTTTGTTGACAGACATTATCTTGTCAATAAATACAGACAATACTTCCAAATGTGTTTACTTGCTATTGTGTATATGTTTTCATTAAATAGAAATACAAAAGTGAAAAATTCCCACAATAGATAATATTGCTATTTTCATCCCTTAGATAGTGGTGCTACAATCACCTGAGTGGGCCACAATAACCACCAAGAAAATAGCAACAGACAATAAAACAAAGAATGGTGAGAGCACTCAAGAAAATAAAATTAATTTTACCCAAAATTACAGTCACATTTTTCTCTGAAATAAATCAAAGAAGAAAGACATAGGGTAATAAAGTTAAAACTGAAATATTAAAATATATGCATTGGTCCCACTCACATATGGAGAGCCACTTAAATAGCTGTCTCAAACTGCATGCCTTGAACACATCAGACTTCAGTTAGGCACTCCTCAGTATCCTGTATAAGGTACCTCCAGGACGCAGATTCAGGGGGTTACAAACTTTATTCTTCCAAACACAGGAAACAAATTAAAACCAGGAATGCTGAAAAAAAAAAAAAAGTCCCATAAACCAAAAGTCAACAACACCTGACGCGTTTCGGCTATCAGCCTTCGTCAGAGAAGATGTGTATGTTCATAGCATGCAGGCTTTTAATCTCTTCTTTAGCGCCCTTTTCACCGTAATCTCGGCACTTTACTTCCGGGATCGGCGTCATCACGTAATCTGAGTCATCACGCTCTGACGCCTATATTCACTTCCGTTTCTGGTCGTTCGATTTCCGGTATGGGCGACAGGACGTGTGATAAACCGTCGGACGTATATAGAACGTCACAATTATCTTATTCGGAAAAAAGTTATTGGTAATCATGGAAAAAAATGAATTCTTAAATAAATTAACTACACAAAAATAAAAGATGTTTCTTAACCTTAGTTATACATTAGTGCAAGGAAATGCAATTGGTAATATTGTGAGCATGATTAATACATTACTTCCAGCAATAAAAGTTGGATAAACACATAGATAAATACTTACGTTAAAAAATAGTCAATTACTAAATAAAATCAAGTAGCTCCCAATTATACAAATATTGCACCATATATAATGTTATAGGCTAGAAAAAATGTTTGCATTGTTGGTAAAAATTCACTGTCATTTACTTTTTATTCTAACAGCACTAAGATAAAGCAAAAGCTGCATAAAATATTATTGATCTAATAAATTTCAAGAAAGATTTTTACTATATATAAATTTATACAAACCCATTAATTCCATTAAACTATAGAAATTTATCAAAAGCAACCAAACTGAACATTTTACAGGAGTCCTGGGGCCTTCATATTATTAGAACAATTAACGCAGTTCCATCATTTGTCAGGACAAATTCCATTTACAGGTTTGACAAATGAGAAATGTTAACAAATGAAAGCTATACATTTACAAAATGCAATGTAAGGTCAAGTGAATACTGAAACAAGAGAGAAGAAAAAATAATTAATGAACAATATTTATAATTTCTCGGCATGAAAATAGATCTGAGCATATATCCTTTTTTTTCCATACAAATTATTTCAACAACAAGCATAGGGCATTTAATCTCCAGCTCTTCAAGAAATGCCTATTCCAAACAAGTAGAAATTGAAAGCACACATTCACTTAAAGTACGTGAAGATACGCTTTTTGCTATAGGAGAGGGTGCAAGGTAATCATGGGTTTCACCAAAACAAGCTATAACTTCAACAGTTTAAAGGGCTTCAGTGCACCAATAGTTCTTTTTCTGTGACCACCAACTCCAATTTCATGGTTAACAGAACACACAAGGGCAATGTTTTGAACCATGGACCAAAATAGAGCAGAGTACATGGAATAAAAATCTTAATTTTATTTTTATCATTTTTTTTTTCATACAGACATTATACAAACACATTTTTCCTAGGGTCACCATTTTTATCCCAAGGCAGCTCATCTCATCAGGCCTTTTTTAGTCAAATGTATCACCCACTGTCAGTCCCTTCGGGATCCATCCCTCATTCATCTTAATAAAGGTGAGGTAATCTAGACTTTTTTGACCTAGGCAACTTCTCTTCTCAGTGACACCCTGAGTGGTGGGTGGGGGCCCTAAATAAAGAGGTGGGCCTACTGTCCTCCACCTGGCCCCCACCCCTGAGCAGTGGGTGGGGGACTTAGATAATAATGGTGGGGGGACCTTCTGTCCTCACCCCCGGCCCCCACCCCTGAGCGGTGGGTGGGGGCCCTAAAAATAGAATAAGGGGGGGGAACTACTGTCCCCGCAGGCCCCATCCCCTGAGCGGTGTGTGGGGGCCCTAAATAAAGAGAGGGGGGGACCTACTGTCCTCCCCCGGCCCCTACCCCTGAGCAGTGTGTGGGGGCCCTAGATAATAATGGTGGGGTGGACCTACCATCCTCCCCTCCGGCCCCCACCCCTGAGCAGTGGGTGGGGGCCCTAAAAAACAATAAGGGGGGGACCTACTGTCCCCCCCTGGCCCCACCCCTGAGCAGCGGGTGGGGGCCCTAAATGACAATCCCCCCCCTCACCCTAAAAATAGTGAGGGGGGAATAAAATAGCTAACCTGTAAAAAAAATTAAACTTACCATTTGACGTCTTCTTTTTTCTAAAATCTTTATTTTTCAGCCCCAAAAAAGGCCAAATAAAAAAGCATCATACCCGACGAACTTAAAATAAAATAAAAAACCCGAGCGCAAAAAAAAAAACTGACGAAAAAAAAAAAATCCATCTTCACCCATGGAGGGCTCCGCACAGACTGAGCTACGCAGGGCGGGGGAAGGCTTATAAAGCCTTGCCCCACCCTGCAATTAGGCTAAGAACACTCTGATTGGTGGGTTTAAGCCAATCAGAGTGCTCTTTGGAAAGTTATTTGGAATTTTCCCATGCTGTGTAAAATGACACAGAGCACAGTGATTGGATGGATTTCAAGCCATCCAATCACAGTGCTCTGTGTCATTTTACACAGCGTGGGAAAGTTCTTTGGAATTTTCCCATGCTGTGTAAAATGACACAGAGCACTGTGATTGGATGGCTTGAAATCCATCCAATCACTGTGCTCTGTGTCATTTTACACAGCATGGGAAAATTCCAAATAACTTTCCAAAGAGCACTCTGATTGGCTTAAACCCACCAATCAGAGTGTTCTTAGCCTAATTGCAGGGCGGGGCGAGGCTTTATAAGCCTTCCCCCGCCCTGCGTAGCTAAGTCTGCACGGAGCCCTCCATGGGTGAAGATGGATTATTTTTTTGCGCTCGGGTTTTTTCTTTTTCGTCAGGTTTTTTTTTTGCGCTCAAGTTTTTTATTTTATTTTAAGTTCGCCAGGTATGATGGCTTTTTATTTGGCCTTTTTTGGGGCTGAAAAATGAAGATTTTAGAAAAAAGAAGACGTCAAACGGTAAGTTTATTTTTTTTTTACAGGTTAGTTATTTTATTCCCCCTTCACTATTTTTAGGGTGAGGGGGGTAGGTAGGGGATAGCTTAAAGAATTTGAAGAACAAAATGCAAAATTAGAGATAGATACAAGTGCTTAATTGATTGCATCATTTTTCTACCATCCACATCGTAACTATGTAGTTTTAAGTGGAGTGGAAGATTTTTACTTTTAAAAGATGTGTTTGCGCTGTTAAAATGTTCTTAAATGCTATTATGCTATTCATTCGGACTTTGATGGCATGGAAATATTTCACTTCATTGTTATTCATTTGATTTGTTATAATGCTGCATGAAAATTTTATTGCAAATGCACTGGCCTGAGTTTATTAAATTATTTAAAGATTTCAGCTTCCTAATAACACAATTAAAATTTATGGACATTTGTCCATAAATCACAATGTATTGCTGCTGTTTAAATCCCCATTTATTCCATAAACATAATATAATGGAATTTTATTTAAATCTTTGTTGAAACGTGATGTTCAGATCATTTTAAGAATGCTAACAAATTCATTACTCTAATTCATATTTAAATATTTTAGGAGAATATAATGAAAATGAGTAAGGCACTCAGTGTAATCTAAAATGAACTGGTAAACATGAAAATTTTGCAATTTTTCTCAACTTTTATAGCAATAAAATACTGTTTAATGACACAAAGCCTTGATTTGGTCTGTTGTAAACAAAGTAATATTTTTTGTAACCTTGAGTTTTTTTACATTTTCAAAACAAAGAATTGTGGTATAGAAAGGAAAAGGGGAGGACGAGACCAATTTTAAATAGGCAAAAGCATAGACAATAATTTGCAAATAGTAATTATATAATCAAAATGTTTTACACATTTTTTTATATTTAAAAAAAAAAAAAAGGTTTGGCAATAGACTTACAAAGTTACTAATCTAATTACTTTTAAGTGCATTATGCTAAAATATGAAAATAGCTAACTTTTATGTGATTGCCGTTATCATAACAAATTGATCACAATAATCCCTTATTGGTAAGACTGTATACACATAGATTTTATTTTACTTTGCAACTCCCACACTGAATACGTTTTTATATCACTAGGGTAATCATAAGGACAGTTAAACAGATGAATCATAAGGATTCATACAGCTTTGTATTCCTTACACTATAGAATCCCTTTACTTACAAAATACATAATAGGCTATTTCACCAAACTGGATCTTTTTTTGTTTTTGTTTTGCATATATTTTAAATTATTAAATTTATATGTTTCCATGTTAATTTAGAACCTTTATGAACCTTTTGCAAGAATTGCCAGGTAAAAGGGTACTAGACATTCTTTAACTCTCTATTACTTTAATTATTTATTAAGAAAAGATGAAAGAATTAATGGAAAGTAAATATACTTTATATGACTAATTTAAGAATCATCAAACAGAAAATCTGTACACAATATTGCTGTTTTTTATAATTTCATATGTAAGCTTTGCAGTATGCCGTATATACTCGAGTATAAGCCAAGTTTTTTAGCACATTTTTTGTGCTAAAAAACCCCAACTCGGCTTATACTCGAGTCAATAGTCTGTATTATGGCAATTTACATTGCCATAATACAGACTGGGGCTGTCAGAGCTGTAACTTACCTCTCCTGCAGCTCCTGTCAGCTCTCTCCTCCTCTGCGCCGTCCGTTCAGCACCTCGGTCAGCTCCCAGTGTAAGTCTCGCGAGAGCCGCGGCTCTCGCAAGACTTACACTGGGAGCTGACAGAGGGAGGTGCACGGACGGCGCGGAGGAGGAGAGAGCTGACAGGAGCTGCAGGACAGGTAAGTTACAGCTCTGACAGCCCCCTCTCCCCCCCCACTGAACTGCCAATGCCACTGGACCACCAGGGAAGGAGAGCCCCCCTCCCTGCCATGTATCAAGCAGGGAGGGGGGCCGAAAAAAAAATTAGTAATAATAATAAATAATAATACAATAATAATAATAATTAAATAAATAAAAATAATAATGAATAATAATAAAAAAATTTAAAATAATAAAAATTAAAATAATAAAAAAAAAACCCACCCACCCCCCACCAAGGCTCTGCAACACACACACACACACCACTCATACACACACTGATCTCACACACTCGCTGCACTCATACACACACTGCATTCATACACACACACACACTGCATTCATTGTACACACACTGTAAATAAATATTCAATTAATATATATTTTTTAGGATCTAATTTTATTTAGAAATTTACCAGTAGCTGCTGCATTTCCCACCCTAGTCTTATACTCGAGTCAATAAGTTTTCCCAGTTTTTTTGGGTAAAATTAGGGGCCTCGGCTTATATTCGGGTCGGCTTATACTCGAGTATATACGGTATGTTTAAAATAAATATGCACACTTCTTATTCAATTGCAATGCAGCAATATTGCATGAGCAATAATAAAGGTGAAACAGGGGAAACAAACATAATAAAGGTGCTGGTTATATGTTGGAAATAATCATATTAACTTTGGAACATATTCTGATTTAGTGATAGTTCCTATCACAAGATGTAAATGTACTGGCATTATTGCACAACCATTTCTCAACAGTAACGTGGAAAATTAAAAATGCTGAAGCAGAGAAAACCAAAATAGGCAGGGCGGGATATCAACAGGAGTATTGAGAAGAAGACTTGAAGATTTGTTCTCTTATGAACTGCAATTTGTCTGAATTTAGGCCAATTTCGTGATCATTTGAAACACTGAGCCGAAATGTAGTTGAATCAGGAAACAAATGAAACATGCAATGGCCGATGTTTAATTTAATTTGTGAGTCTCAATTCCACCTGAGGTGCCAATAAAAGAGCTTATTGATGAGACAAAATAATATTTGGAGTCCATTAAAAGTTGTCCATGTGGCTGTTCTGCACACATGATCTTCTTGCATTGCAAGACAAATTAATCATATGAACCGAAAGAGCGCAAAAATCAGTGCACATCAAAATATATACGTAATGTAAATATAGATTTTCAAATGACAAGAAGTAACCAGTAGAAAAAAGGAGGAGCAGTAAAAAAATATATATAAATGTATGTATTATATATTTATTAACTATTTACATATAGCTTTATATTATTACATAGTTACAAAGCTGAAAAGAGACTTGCGTCCATCAAGTTCAGCCTTCCTCACATATGACTCCTCTTTTTTTTTCCCTTCTATTCCTCCCCCCTCTTATAATATTGTAAAGCTCTACAGAATCTGTTGGTGCTTTATAAATGGCAATAATAATAATAATATTGGTTTTGTCTTTTCACTTTAAAAATGCTCTTATCAGTGTGGCTGTCCCCAAAACATCATCTTTCTTTCCCATCAATTATGTCATTTTTGGATGGAGCTAAAAACCACAGAAGAACCAGCTCATCCATTTTCTTCTTTGTTTGTGATATGTTTATTTGGCACTTCAAAGGTTCAGAGTTCGGATGACCCAATAAATGAGAGCACAAGTCTATCCTGCAGTTGCTTTGAATGCTATCTGTCATGAGGCTTTATGAATGATACCCAAAGATTGCATCACGAGAACTTACTGAACTAAGTGCTTAATGATTCCTCCTTTCAATGTAGAGTCTCCCTGCAGTCCTGTAACCTGTTAAGAGAAACTTAAAAGAAATGTGCCACACATCTGCTTTCCCGAAAATAATCTGTGTCTATTTACTCTGTTTAATAATATATTTATTAAACTGACACTCTAGTTATGATATACCTCTAGGGAAGGCAATATTCTAACTGGTTAATATAACACTCTAATGAAAATCAGATGGGGCATCGGATAATTCGAGAGAGTGACTGGACACGCCATTCCCTCTGAAATAGGCTCCCTTTCCCACAGGACTTCCAAAGAATACTGTATATTGAAAGGTAGTTTAAAGTTTAGCATTTATCCTAGCTTTTACGAGAGGAAGAAATTGACACAAAGAAACACTTATGTATCCTTTTGCATGAAAGCATGGGTCCATTCTAAGCTAAATACTGCATATATTAGAGATGCATTTCACACATGGAAAAATATCCCTCCCATTTTAAGACAATATTACATTCAAGTACTTGAGTAAATGTATTTCATAAATGTATTTCATAATAAATTGGTTTGTCTCACATAAAATGGTTTCAAATCCCTTGATCACAACTAAATGCTTTGCCACTGATGAATGGGGATTTAGTGACTTGCCTTTTTATGTTGCAAGTAATAGAAAGGAAGGCAGTTAAATATGTTCTTTCAATCATTACCTTTGAATCGTGCAGCACTGATTAACTGTATTTTGCAGGTTAACAAGTCTACACGTGAATGCATTGTTAGATTGGCAAGCACTATACCAGCGATGATAACCTTGGCATCCCTGATGTTCCTTGAACAGCATTTCTCATTATGCCTACAGAAACAAAATGCTAGACCATTATTAAATTCTACAGTTTATGTAATATTTATTTTTAAAAAACATATATTTATATATGTGATAAAATATGGCGCTCAAAAACAAGTAACATAAATTATCAAGACAATGTGGTATTTTGGACAATACTGCTAAATTGGTAAGATATATTCTATTTGTTTTCATGGCGATTGTTTCTCATTTAGCACTTTACTCCACAACAGTGCAAATTTTTCCTTGATATATCTCTGTTATATGGAGTCCGTGCTCAGTTGTACGCTAATGTTGAGAGAGGTTTACAATCAGAAGATAGAGGTGAGAGACAGTGTAGACATGTTTAAGGCGACACAAGGCACATTATCAGTATACAAATAAAACATTTTGGAATCATTGAGCAATCACTCTGAGTTTCCTGGCTTCTGAATCGAGGTTCAGAGTATGCAGACTGGGGTGCAGCAGCCACAGGCACTATAACCATTGCAGACTGACCTCCATGGCTTTGTGGACGCCCTGGGACAGTTCCAGGAAAGACTGCGGACCTTGACGGTAACAGCGTTGAACTACTCATTATACGGAGGATCTATCTACATGGTCTTATACCCCTTGATAGGGAGACAAGCCTGTTTATTCTGACGTCTTGTGATTGCTCTCACTCCTTCCCCCTCCCTTTCCCCTTCCATCTCTCCTTAACGTTACAACACCATATGTAGTTTTTCCTTTTTGTCTTTATACAGATGTATATTGCTAAGTTCTTGTCTGTTATTGTGTCCTTTTCTGGAGCTTATATAGATATATCTTCCTATATGTCATTATTGAGTACTACTTGCATAGATGTTTACAATTGTACAAATATAACCTTAATCCTCAAAATTATACAAATAAAACTCTCTTGCTGTCTAAAAACAATTTCATCATCTCAGGCTATTCACAAATGTAACAATATATATATAATAATAACAACGATAAAGGTCTTCTTTTTACCTCTAAGAAAGAAGGTTGTCAGTGGTAAGATTCTCCTCAAAGAAATAACAATGCTAGATATAAAATATAGCGATGTGCAGGTCTGAAGGGCATATAAGACGTCAAAATAAGTAATATTTTAAAAACAGTGCTATAATAATTGGCTTTGGTTGGCTACTACCCTGATAAAATTATAGGAAATGGATAAGAACACTATCAATGTGTCTGGTAGAGCTGTAACAATTGGGGTTCCAAATTGTGTTGTGATTTTAGTCACTATTGCTATTTCTAAAGTCAATTAGCTTGTTAGGCAAATTATTTAACTGTACTAAACCATTGGAACTCGGGCATTTTTCACTAGAGACCTATTGTTGGTCTAAATAAAATAAAAATGTAATATGTTAAGGGTTCCATAGATTTCCTCCATTATCTAAGGTCCTAATGAGGATTGTTGAAGGTTCAATACTACTATTATTTGAAGCTTTTCTTAGCTTTTTGGACCCCACTTGTCAAATATTTAACTTAACTTTGAGATACTGGTAGTGGTTGTTGGCATTGTATTAGCATTATTCTTCCTTTTTCTTCCCCTGTCTAGCCTTTTCCTTCTCACTAATTATATATTTTCCTCCAGATAAAATTATTTTTTTTCTATTCTTCTTCAGGGTTTTATATTATCCTGAACTTTAAATCTTAAAATCATACTTCATTGTATTTTATTGTGAAAACATTATGGTAGATTTTGTCACAAGCTTCAATGTCAACTGAAAATTAAAAATATATTTTTTTTAAATATAATGCTCTGAAATAAGAATGAAGCTTGGATCATTTTATGGGTAAGTATATGAATGCTATAAAAATGGCTATGATGAATGGTTATGAATGCCAGTTGAATTAAGTTATATCACTTAGCAATGTGTAAACATTTGATGGTTGTACAACTCCATTAAAAAAAGAAATGTTAGTTCGGAGAATGCATCATCAATCATAACAAAGAAAGAAAGAAAAACACAATTTACATTTATAAAAGAACTAATTTGACTCATTTAGCATGCTACCTCTCACTGTTATGGAGATATAAATTAAATCTGTGACAAGAAAGACATATTGATTGTACAAATGTGATAGAAAATGGAATATTAAAATAGTTCTCCATATTGAAAAGCTTTATATGTAACTTGAAGTAGTCTATGAGATGCTGAATATGTTTTAATTATTTGACTTTCAATACCAGAATAAGACAAATAGCACCCAGACTTTCATGTTTCATGAATTGCTTTGTACTTACTTGAATGAAATAACTTGGACCTGGGAAAAAGTAAATATAGTCCTTGCTGGATGCTATCATGTTTCATCTTTTCATGAAAGCACTAGAAACTCCAAAGGAGGGGTAGCCTTGGACAGTTTTTATTTTATTATGTCTTTCTTTCTTTCTTGTGTATTATCTTTTATAATTTATCTTTTTAATATCTTTTGTACTATCTGCAGGGCCAGATTTCCTATAAAGCAGTGGAGTCCATATCTTTGGGGCAGCACTGCTGTACCCAGTATCATTGGTGCTACTGCAGAGGTGCACAGGCATTAAAGAGAATAGCTATTTTCCCTTCTTGCCCTTCTTGACCGGCACTCATGCCGGCAGGTCCTCTTTTTCCTGCAGGCAGCCGAAGGAACTGCAGGAGAGCTTGCAGAGATGAAGTCAGGGTCATAACCCCATGCAACTTCTTGTACCTTTGGCTGCCTGCGGGGGAGAAAAGAAATGCAGAAAGCATAGGGGACAGAAGAATGAAACAAGTGTTTTTAGGGATAAAGAAGCAGGGGACAAGAGAGGGAAGGGGAGAGTGAAGAGGGAAAGAAGGAAAGGGGAACAATCAAAGACAGGGTCGATTATGAGGGCAAGGCATAATTAAGGAAAAGAGAACGCATGTGTGTGAGTGAAAAATGAATAGGGGGAGTGAGGAGAGATAAAAAAGGGGTAGATGGGAATTGGAAACATATGTGCACCAAAGCCACACATGAACACTAAAACTTAACACAAATATGCTCCTGCATGCACACACTGGCACTCTATAAAAACACACTAAAGTCTCACACTACCACTCTACACAAATACACCCGTCATTCATATGCACTCACTAACCCTCCAAGCAAATATGCTTCTACGTACACATTACCATTCAGTCACATACTCCGAAATGATCTTATTCAGCTATCCACCATTTCAGATAGTCTCACCTCTAGTCATACCCACTCACCCTGTTACATTCACAATATTGTATATATATAAAAAAAAAATCTGGGGAGCAAGCTAAACCAATATCAGAATGAAACAACAGATATGGTAATACAATTACAAATAGTAATTATGAGCTTTCAAAGAGTGAAAACCCACAATATAGCAACCGTAGACACTCTCTTCACTTCCCAGGGACAGCAGTTAAACTCAGCAAGGATAACAAGAACTCCAGCAGGGTGGACAGTAGAAAGTTTGTTTTATTTTTAAATTAAATAAAATCAAAAACAAATACTAAAA
Organism: Pelobates fuscus; assembly: GCF_036172605.1. Lineage (NCBI taxonomy): Eukaryota > Metazoa > Chordata > Amphibia > Anura > Pelobatidae > Pelobates > Pelobates fuscus. The sequence goes on from NC_086319.1 coordinate 333,024,644, forward strand.
GGTCCTATGCGTTTCTTCCCTTGAAAGAGACTTCCTCAGGGACCAAATTACATTTTATGAACATAAAAGATAAAAAACCGCAGCCACATGCACACACTTGACCACATAACATGTCACCTACTCCCCCTGCCCCCTCACCTGGTACTTATTGCCATTCAGCCACCCACCTAGTTATGATTACCATACAGCCATACCCCAAACTACTCACATTCATCCATCCAATCACATTACCCAAACTAGTCACATTCATCTGGCATACTTTGTTGTAGGTATCGCTATTTCCACTGGCATCATATAAATAACAATAAAAGAAAAAAAGTGTCACATTTAGGAATGCTGAATAATTTAACTACTGAATTTGTGGATTTGAATTCCAATCTTCACCCCTGTCGCACATTCTCAAAAGTATTGAGGCTTCACAAATTTATAAGGGGTGTTTGCAATGAGAATGTTGCAGTGGAGATATCTCAAAATAGTGGGGTACCGGAGCCTACTGCTGCACATATTACTTGTTATGCTTGTGTGTATGAATTAACTTTGTGAAACAGGCAATCATTACAAACAGAAGAGTAGTTATTATTAAAGGGACTTGCTAAGTGCCATAACTGCTACAGTTTGGAGTTAAGGTGGGGCCATTAGGTAATGGTTTATGAGCACTAGATTATATAATTTGACCATCTTAAATCTCTGCAACTCTTTTGGTGTGGCTGAATTGTTGTCAACCCTTTTTGCACTGCTGAATTGCCACAGCTCCCTTGGTAGTTCCAGTGGCACTGAAATAATTAGTAGATGCTCTTCCACATCAAAAAAGGTAGTGAAGGCTTGGTAAGATATCATCCTCTTTTACTAAATTTGTATATATAGTTTGTATGTAGAATGAGAAAGTAATTTCCTTATTATGATGTTGTAAACATAAAAAAATAAGGTTAAAGGAAAACTTAAAAAGTAAGTATAATAAACATATTCTAACTAAAAAAGATACCATATGCAGAAAAAGAGGGTAAGAGGTAACCACACAAATCTCCAATTGCATAAATAAGAGAATATTTAAGTAGGTACACTCCAAAAAATGAACCAGCCCTATCAAACGTAAAAAATAAAAAGAAATTAAAAAAATAGACAGTATGTAAATTTAAAGCATAAGTATAATTTTGATTTTTTTTAAATTCATATAGCTAAAGATATCAATCTAGGCCCAGACAAAACAGATGAGTTTTCATATCCTCCGTTACTGTGTTGTTTCCAACCAGCTGTGTTCATACAAAATCTACACACCACTATTGATGTCGCAAACATAAAATTTTTGTTTCGCGAATGGCAAACGCGAACATCCGCTAACGTTCGTGAACTGGCGAACCGGGCGAACCGCCATAGACTTCAATGGGCAGGCGAATTTTAAAACCCGCAGGGACTCTTTCTGGACACAATAGTGATGGAAAGGTTTTTTCAAGGGGACTAACACCTGGACTGTGGCATGCCGAAGGGGGATCCATGGCAAAACTCCCATGAAAAATTACACCGTTGATGCAGAGTCTGGTTTTAATCCATAAAGGGCATAAATCACCTAACATTCCTAAATCACAATGGATATGGATTGACACCTGACATTGACATATTGACACCTTGACATATGGATTGACACCTGTCCTCAGAGACCCTGATACATACTGACACAGTGCAGAATAGGGACTGTTCCCCCTACATAGGGTCACTTGACAGATATGGATTGACACCTGTCCTCAGGGACCCTGATACACGCTGACACAGAGCAGAATATGGACTGTTCCTTCTACATAGGGTCACCATTTTTATCCCAAGGCAGCTCATCTCATCAGGCCTTTTTTAGTCAAATGTATCACCCACTGTCAGTCCCTTCGGGATCCATCCCTCATTCATCTTAATAAAGGTGAGGTAATCTAGACTTTTTTGACCTAGGCGACTTCTCTTCTCAGTGACAATACCTCCTGCAGCACTGATGGTCCTTTCTGACAGGACACTTGAACCGGGGCAGGCCAGAAGTTCTATCGCAAATTGGGATAGCTCAGGCAACAGGTCAAGCCTGCACACCCAGTAGTCAAGGGGTTCATCGCTCCTCAGAGTGTCGATATCTGCAGTTAAGGCGTGTAGTCTGCTACCTGTCGGTCGAGTCGTTCTCTGAGGGTGGATCACCCAGTACAGTTCGTTCTCCTTAAGCCTTTTTATACGAGGGTCCCTCAACAGGCACGACAGCATGAAAGACCCAATTTGCACAAGGTTGGATGCCGAGCTATCATTTCCCATTCCTTCTCCTCAGTGATCTCAATGAAGGTATGTTCTTCCCCCCAGCCACGTACAACACCATGGGTACCAGATAGGTGACAACGAGCACCCTGGGATGCCTGTTGTGGTTGGTCTTCCTCCTCCTAAAAGCCACATTCCTCCTCTGACTCCTCTTCCTCACAATCCTCTTCCAGCGTTGCCGCAGGTCCAGCAAGCGATGCTGATAAGGCTGTTTCTGGTGGTGATGGTGACCACAACTCTTCCTCTTCCTCTTCACGCTCATCTACGGCCTGATCCAGCACTCTTCGCAGGGCACACTCCAGGAAGAAAACAAATGGTATGATGTCGCTGATGGTGCCTTCGTTGCGACTGACTAGGTTTATCACCTCCTCAAAAGGACGCATGAGCCTACAGGCATTGCGCATGAGCGTCCAGTAACGTGGCAAAAAAAATCACAGCTCCCCAGAGGCTATCCTAGCACCCCGGTCATCCAAATATTAATTAACGGCTTTTTCTTGTTGGAGCAGGCAGTCGAACATTAGGAGTGTTGAATTCCAACCTGTCGGGCTGTCGCAAATCAAACGCCTCACTGGCATGTTGTTTCGCCGCTGGATATCTGCAAAGTGCGCCATGGCCGTGTAGGAATGACTGAAATGGCCACACACATTCCTGGCCTGCTTCAGGACATCCTGTAAGCCTGTGTACTTATTCACAAAGCATTGTACGATCAGATTACACACATGTGCCATGCACGGCACATGTGTCAACTTGCCCAACATCAATACCGCCAACAAATTTGTTCCGTTGTCACAAACCACTTTGCCGATATCCAGTTGCTGCGGAGTCAGCCACTTTTCCACCTGTGCGTTCAGGGTGGACAGGAGTGCTTGTCCGGTGTGACTCTCTGCTTTCAAGCAAGTCAAACCCAAGACAGCGAGCTGGGGGGGGGTTCCGTTGATGTGGAGCAAGACGCAGCAGCAGAAGAGGACTCAGCCGAGGAGGTTATGGAAGAGGATGGAGTAGGAGGAGTAGAGGAGGTGTCAGCAGGCCTGCCTGCAAGTCGTGGCGGTGTCACCAACTCCTCTGCAGAGCCACGCATTCCATGCTTGGCAGCCATCAGCAGGTTTACCCAATGCGCAGTGTAGGTGATATACCTGCCCTGACCATGCTTTGCAGACCAGGTATCAGTGGTCAGATGGACCCTTGCCCCAACACTGTGTGCCAGACATGCCATTACTTCCTTTTGCACAATCGAGTACAGGTAGGGGTTTGCCTTTTGTGAAAATAAATTTTGTCCGGGTACCTTCCACTGCGGTGTCCCAATAGCCACAAATTTTTTGAACGCCTCAGACTACACCAGCTTGTATGGTTAAAGCTGGCAGGCTAATAGTTCAGACAAGCCAGCTGTCAGATGCTGGGCAAGGGGTTGACTTTCTGACATTGGCTTCTTACGCTCAAACATGTCCTTGACAGACGCCTGACTGTTGGCAGATGAGCGGGAACTGCTCAAGGCGAGAGACGGAGTGGCGGATGGTTGAGAGGGGGCAAGGAGGACAGCAGTGGTTGACGTGGCTGAAGATGCTGGACCAGGAGGAAGATGGCGGCTTTGAGTTTGTGTGCTGCTTGTACTCGTGTGTTGATCCCATAGGCGTTTGTGATGTGCGATCATGTGCCTACACAAAGCAGTTGTACCTAGGTGGGTGTTGGACTTCCCACGACTCAGTTTCTTTTGGCACAGGTTGCAAATGGCATCGCTGTTGTCAGAGGCAGACACACAAAAAAAATGCCACACTGCTGAGCTCTGCAATGACGGCATTCTGGTGGTGGACACAGCATGCATTGATTGGCGTGCTGTCGGGCTGACCCCGGGTGCCGATGCATGCTGTCTGACTGTGCCACTAGCTCCTTGCGACGACCTCCCTCTGCTTCCAACTCGTCTCCTCCTCCTCTCGGTCTCCCCATCTGAACTTTCGCCCTGTTCTTCTTCTTGCCGAGCGGGAACCCACGTGACATCCATGGACGCATCTTCATCATCAACCGCTTCACTTGTATCTGACAACTCAGCAAAGGAAGCATCATCATCATCACACCGTACGTCCATGTGTGTAATGCTGCCTGACAGACATATCCCTGTTATCTACATCCTCTGGCAATAATGGTTGCGCATCACTCATTTCTTCAAACGGATGTGTAAATAACTCCTCTGACAGATAAAGTGAAGCGGCTGTGGTGCTAGTGTTGGTGGTGGCGGCAGGCGGGTGAGTGGTATCTTGAGAGATGCCCGAAGCTAAGCCAAAGGAGGATGGTGCGTCATGGTTCCGAGCGGAAGCTGTAGAAGATTGGGTGTCCTGTGTTAGCCAGTCAACTATGTCCTCAGAACGTTTCGAGTTCAGGGTACGTGACTTCTGAAAATTGGGCATTATTTTAGGGCAAAAGAGAATCACAGCACCACGACCACGACGGCCCCTGTGGGGTGGCCTGCCTCTGCCTATCATTTTTATTTTGATTAGTTGTACTATGCGTGCAAGCTACTGTGAGACCAGATATAAGTGGCAATGTGCACTGGCAGAGGTTGGCAGAGTACACGCTGTAGGCCTGACACACCAGCTTGAAGACAACTAACTGCTATTCAATCTATAATAGTGAAAAAAGTGTTTGGGTTTTAAATACACGCTATTGTGACACCAGATATGAGTGGCAATGTGCACTTGCAGAGGTTGGCAGAGTACACGCTGTAGGCCTGACACCCGCTTGCAGACAAGTAACTGCTATTCAATCTATAACAGTGCAAACTGTTTTTTGGTTTTAAATGCACGCTATTGTGACACCAGATATGAGTGGCAATGTGCACTTGCAGAGGTTGGCAGAGTACACGCTGTAGGCCTGACACACCCACTTGAAGACAAGTAACTGCTATTCAATCTATAATTGTGAAAAAGGTTTTTTGGGTTTAAATGCACGCTATTGTGACACCAGATATGTGTGGCAATGTGCACTTGCAGAGGTTGGCAGAGTACACACTGTAGGCCTGACACCCGCTTGCAGACAAGTAACTGCTATTCAATCTATAACTGTGAAAAACGTTTTTTTGGTTTTAAATGCACGCTATTGTGACACCAGATATGAGTGGCAATGTGCACTTGCAGAGGTTGGCAGAGTACACGCTGTAGGCCTGACACACCCACTTGAAGACAAGTAACTGCTATTCAATCTATAACAGTGAAAAACGTTTTTTGGTTTTAAATGCATGCTATTGTGACACCAAGATATTAGTGGCAATGTGCACTTGCAGAGGTTGGCAGAGTACACGCTGTAGGCCTGACACAACCGCTTGAAGACAACTAACTGCTATTCAATCTATAACAGTGAAAAAAGTTTTTGGGTTTTAAATGCACGCTATTGTGACACCAAGATATTAGTGGTAATGTGCACTTGCAGAGGTTGGCAGAGTACACGCTGTAGGCCTGACACCTGCTTGCAGACAACTAACTGCTATTCAATCTATAACAGTGAAAAACGTTTTTTGGTTTTAAATGCATGCTATTGTGACACCAAGATATTAGTGGCAATGTGCACTTGCAGAGGTTGGCAGAGTACATGCTGTAGGCCTGACACCCGCTTGCAGACAAGTAACTGCTATTCAATCTATAACTGTGAAAAACATTTTTTTGGTTTTAAATGCACGCTATTGTGACACCAGATATGAATGGCAATGTGCACTTGCAGAGGTTGGCAGAGTACACGCTGTAGGCCTGAAACCCGCTTGCAGACAAGTAACTGCTATTCAATCTATAACAGTGAAAAAAGTTTTTTGGTTTTAAATGCATGCTATTGTGACACCAGATATTAGTGGCAATATGCACTTGCAGAGGTTGGCAGAGTACATGCTGTAGGCCTGACACCTGCTTGCAGACAACTAACTGCTATTCAATCTATAACAGTGAAAAAAGTTTTTTGGTTTTAAATGCACGCTATTGTGACACCAGATATGAGTGGCAATGTGCACTTGCAGAGGTTGGCAGAGTACACGCTGTAGGCCTGACACTCGCTTGAAGACAACTAACTGCTATTCAATCTATAATTGTGAAAAAAGTTTTTGGGGTTTTAAATGCACGCTATTGTGACACCAAGATATTAGTGGCAATGTACACTTGCAGCGGTTGGCAGAGTACACGCTGTACGCCTGACACACCCGCTTGAAGACAACTAACTGCTATTCAATCTATAACAGTGAAAAAGTTTTTTTGGGTTTAAATGCACGCTATTGTGACACCAGATATGAGTGGCAATGTGCACTTGCAGAGGTTGGCAGAGTACACGCTGTAGGCCTGACACCCGCTTGCAGACAAGTAACTGCTATTCAATCTATAACTGTGAAAAACGTTTTTTTGGTTTTAAATGCACGCTATTGTGACACCAGATATGAGTGGCAATGTGCACTTGTAGAGGTTGGCAGAGTACACACTGTAGGCCTGACACCCGCTTGAAGACAACTAACTGCTATTCAATCTATAACAGTGAAAAAAGTGTATTGGTTTTAAATGCACGCTATTGTGACACCAGATATGAGTGGCAATGTGCACTTGCAGAGGTTGGCAGAGTACACGCTGTAGGCCTGACACACCCGCTTGAAGACAACTAACTGCTATTCAATCTATAACAGTGAAAAACGTTTTTTGGTTTTAAATGCATGCTATTGTGACACCAAGATATTAGTGGCAATGTGCACTTGCAGAGGTTGGCAGAGTACATGCTGTAGGCCTGACACCTGCTTGCAGACAACCAACTGCTATTCAATCTATAACAGTGAAAAACGTTTTTTGGTTTTAAATGCATGCTATTGTGACACCAAGATATTAGTGGCAATGTGCACTTGCAGAGGTTGGCAGAGTACATGCTGTAGGCCTGACACCTGCTTGCAGACAACCAACTGCTATTCAATCTATAACAGTGAAAAAGGTTTTTGGGGTTTAAATGCACGCTATTGTGACACCAGATATGAGTGGCAATGTGCACTTGCAGAGGTTGGCAGAGTACACGCTGTAGGCCTGACACACCCGCTTGAAGACAAGTAACTGCTATTCAATCTATAACAGTGAAAAAGGTTTTTTGGGTTTAAATGCACGCTATTGTGACACCAGATATGAGTGGCAATGTGCACTTGTAGAGGTTGGCAGAGTACACACTGTAGGCCTGACACCCGCTTGAAGACAACTAACTGCTATTCAATCTATAACAGTGAAAAAAGTTTTTGGGTTTTAAATGCACGCTATTGTGACACCAGATTTGAGTGGCAATGTGCACTGGCAGAGGTTGGCAGAGTACACGCTGTAGGCCTGACACCCGCTTGCAGACAAGTAACTGCTATTCAATCTATAACAGTGAAAAAAAGTTTTTGGGGTTTTAAATGCACGCTATTGTGACACCAGATATTAGTGGCAATGTGCACTTGCAGAGGTTGGCAGAGTACACGCTGTAGGCCTGACACACCCGCTTGAAGACAAGTAACTGCTATTCAATCTATAACAGTGAAAACAGTTTTTGGGGTTTTAAATGCACGCTATTGTGACACCAAGATATTAGTGGCAATGTGCACTTGCAGAGGTTGGCAGAGTTCACGCTGTAGGCCTGACACCTGCTTGCAGACAACTAACTGCTATTCAATCTATAACAGTGAAAAAAGTTTTTGGGTTTTAAATGCACGCTATTGTGACACCAGATATGAGTGGCAATGTGCACTGGCAGAGGTTGGCAGAGTACACGCTGTAGGACTGACACACCCGCTTGAAGACAACTAACTGCTATTCACTCTATAACAGTGAAAAAAGTTTTTTTGGTTTTAAATGCACGCTATTGTGACACCAGATATGAGTGACAATGTGCACTTGCAGAGGTTGGCAGAGTACACGCTGTAGGCCTGACACACCTGCTTGAAGACAAGTAACTGCTATTCAATCTATAACAGTGAAAAAAGTTTTTTGGTTTTAAATGCACGCTATTGTGACACCAGATATGAGTGGCAATGTGCACTTGCAGAGGTTGGCAGAGTACACGCTGTAGGCCTGACACACCCGCTTGAAGACAAGTAACTGCTATTCAATCTATAACAGTGAAAAAAGTTTTTGGGTTTTAAATGCATGCTATTGTGACACCAGATATGAGTGGCAATGTGCACTGGCAGAGGTTGGCAGAGTACACGCTGTAGGACTGACACACCCACTTGAAGACAACTAACTGCTATTCAATCTATAACAGTGAAAAAAGTTTTTTGGGTTTTAAATGCACGCTATTGTGACACCAGATATTAGTGGCAATGTGCACTTGCAGAGGTTGGCAGAGTACACGCTGTAGGCCTGACACACCCGCTTGAAGACAAGTAACTGCTATTCAATCTATAACAGTGAAAAAAGTTTTTGGGGTTTTAAATGCACGCTATTGTGACACCAAGATATTAGTGGCAATGTGCACTTGCAGAGGTTGGCAGAGTACACGCTGTAGGCCTGACACCTGCTTGCAGACAACTAACTGCTATTCAATCTATAACAGTGAAAAACGTTTTTTGGTTTTAAATGCATGCTATTGTGACACCAAGATATTAGTGGCAATGTGCACTTGCAGAGGTTGGCAGAGTACATGCTGTAGGCCTGACACCTGCTTGCAGACAACTAACTGCTTTTCAATCTATAACAGTGAAAAACGTTTTTTGGTTTTAAATGCACGCTATTGTGACACCAAGATATTAGTGGCAATGTGCACTTGCAGAGGTTGGCAGAGTACATGCTGTAGGCCTGACACACCCGCTTGAAGACAAGTAACTGCTATTCAATCTATAACAGTGAAAAAAAAATTGGTTTTAAATGTATGCGATTGTGACACCAGATATGAGTGGCACTGTGCACTGGCAGAGGTTGGCAGAGTACACGCTGTAGGCCTGACACACAGACGCTTGCAGACAACTAACTGCTATTCAATCTATTACAGTGAAAAAAAATTGGTTTTAAATGCAAGCTATTGTGACACCAGATATGAGTGGTGGCACTAGGCAAGTGGGCACAGTATCCACTGTGAGCCTGACACAGAAGCTGGCAGGCAGGCAGGCAACTGCATTTAGATTACACAAAAAAAAAGCAGACTGATGTTCTAGCCCTAAAAAGGGCTTTTTGGGGTGCTGTCCTTACAGCAGAGATCAGATGAGTCCTTCAGGACTGTAGTGGACACTGAATACACTAGCCTAGCTATACATTTCCCTATCAAATGAGCAGCAGCTACACTTTCCCTCCTCTATCTAAGAATGCAGCTTCAGAATGAATCTAAAATGGATGCTGTACAGGAGGTGGGAGGGTCTGGAAGGGAGGGTCTGCTGCTGATTGGCTGGAATGTGTCTGCTGACTGAGGCACAGGGTCAAAGTTTAGTCAATGATGACAAATAGGGGGTGGATCGAACCGCGCATGTGTTCGCCCACCGTGGCGAACGCTAACATGCTATGTTCGCCAGGAACTATTCGCCAGCGAACAGTTCGGTACATCACTACACACCACACACACGTGGAAAGGCTCTCTCTCCTGCAGATTAAGCTAAGGTTATATATTTATTTACATATATTGTATATGTATATTGTATATTGTGCTATGATGAGTTATTCTTTTATTTTGTTGTTGTTATTTTCTGGTTTTTTTTGGGGGGGTGGAGTTCAGTGATGCACTTATATAAAAAAAATACAATTGTGACGCTTTATTGTTGTGGATCTCTATGAGTTGATTGTACATACAATGCATTTATATGTGGTTCCTTGAATTAGAAGTTCCATTACTAAGATTTGGTGTCAGTTGTATGAATAATATTCCCCTGCATAAGTTGCTCATCCACACTGCCTATGTAACCTTTCCAAATACATTCCTCCCTAACCACTTCACTTTGCACATATTATGATATGTAAATAAATCTCACTGATGCACACTCTCTCTCACAGAGTTTCGCACAGGTACACAAATACACAGCGACACAGAAAGGTAAGGTTTCATACAGACATACACATGCATACTCATAGACACACAGAGGAAATATTTACATACATATAGGCACACAAATGTCTATCCCCTCACTTGTTCAATAGAACATTACGGTGTCCTAAATGGTAGTACTTACATCTGCTATTAAGTATAGCAAATGGCTGAAAGTGGGTTCTGGATAACAGGTACATTCCATTGCTTTTAAAACAAATTATTATTTTTACAAAGGGGGACCCTGAAATGTACACAAAAAATGGAACACCAGCATTTGTGTTCTCTCCCATTGTGGCCACCCCTTTACTCCTATTACAACAAAATTAAATTATATTTCTTTAGCGTCAACTGCCCTGCATTGTAATTATTTTCTTTTGGTGAATGGAAAATTGCACAGAAACTAGAAAGACTTCCATAATCTCATTAAATAATAAACTGTGCAACTGGCTAACTCAGAAACAAAGTCAACATTATGCATGTAACTTGTAATTTGAAATAACAAAACAAAATTACAAATCAGGGTTTTTTTAATCTGTTTTTTTTTTTTTTGTTACATTTTTTTTTCTTCAAAGTCAGAACACAACACCCTCCAGTGTAGGGGAGCTGCAATACTAAAACCAATATCTCCGCTGGTAGTCTGTAGAACATCAAAAAAAGTGCATTTCAGCAATATAATCCCAATTCCCCCGTAACTGAACAATACACAGTTCTGGGAGTCAACTGTTTAATGAAAGCCACACACAGCCTTTTATGTGTGTCCCCATTTAAGGGGTTTACTGTAACACATTCCAGGGGAATTCCCCACTGGACCTGAGAGGGGACAGTGACAAAATACACAACATAAATACATTACTTCTCAGGTCCTAAGCACCCAACATATCTTGAAAGCACTCAGATCCCACGAACACAGCCGAAACGCCACCAGGTTATAGTTTAGACTGACCGTACATGAGGCGCCTGCCCAAAAGAGTTCCATGAAATCAGGCTGTGCGGTCGATCTCTTTCAGGAGTATACAAAACAATAGAAAAAATGAATGTAACAGTTCGTAAATCAGTTGACTGTGTGCCCCTTGTTCGGTAGTTTGCTCTCAACGAATGCCGCTCTTCCAAGGTAAGTGGAACCGAACACACATAGAGGTGGAAGTTCCAGCAGTGTTCTCGCTGTCGAGTGTCCGATTATAGTTTCAGGCACTCGACGACCATACACCGCTGTATGTGTTTGTGACTAAAGATGGCTGCCACCACATGTTCGGTCATACAAACGATGGCCATCCATCCAACTACCTTGCGGTTTCTAAGTGTGAAAAGGGTTAATAGGGTCAATTGCTGACACGACTCCCCTGTGTGGTCTAACTGTTCGGGAGTTTTTTCGGTATACGAACAATACAGCTATAACTTGTTTGGTGGCCCCAATTGTCGAACCAGATAAGTACCTGATTTATCAGGTGGCTGGTTCTGCCACACCCAGATTAGTGGATAAAATCCTTAATATTGACAGTTAAAAAGTTGAAAGAAAATGTACATTTCAAATTTACAAAATGAACCAAGTTAAAACCAGACTTTTTAACTGATAGCGCCAACTGTGCACATTACTGCATGGGGATAATCTGTACACTGTATCAAACAATGCTGATAATGTATCAAACACAAAATCATATCACAGAAACACATTATCCCAAAAGGTTACGTGTTGTGCAGCTTATTATATTTTTTGAGCAGTAATGGAAGTAATCATACAAGATGGACCTTAGGAGCATAGGTACTTCATGTAAAATCACTGTATAAGGTAAATTATGTCATCCAAAAATAGCATAACTTTAAATAATGGTGCATTTGTCATTCCGCCTGCCTTGCTTTATAGAAACATAGAAACATAGAATGTGACGGCAGATAAGAACCATTCGGCCCATCTAGTCTGCCCAGTTTTCTAAATACTTTCATTAGTCCCTGGCATTATCTTATAGTTAGGATAGCCTTATGCCTATCCCACGCATGCTTAAACTCCTTTACTGTGTTAACCTCTACCACTTCAGCTGGAAGGCTATTCCATGCATCCACTACCCCCTCTCAGTAAAGTAATACTTCCTGATATTATTTTTAAACCTTTGTCCCTCTAATTTAAGACTATGTCCTCTTGTTGTGGTAGTTTCTTCTTTTAAATATAGTCTCCTCCTTTACTGTGTTGATTCCCTTCATGTATTTAAATGTTTCTATCATATCCCCCCTGTCTCGTCTTTCCACCAAGCTATACATGTTAAGTTCCTTTAACCTTTCCTGGTAAGTTTTATCCTGCAATCCATGAACCAGTTTAGTAGCCCTTCTTTGAACTCTCTCTAAGGTATCAATATCCTTCTGAAGATATGGTCTCCAGTACTGTGTACAGTACTCCAAGTGAGGTCTCACCAGTGTTCTGTACAATGGCATGAGCACTTCCCTCTTTCTACTGCTAATACCTCTCCCTATACAACCAAGCATTCTGCTAGCATTTCCTGCTGCTCTATTACATTGTCTGCCTACCTTTAAGTCATCAGAAATAATCACCCCTAAATCCCTTTCCTCAGATGTTGAAGTTAGAACTCTATCAAATATTCTGTACTCTGCCCTTGGGTTTTTACGTCCAAGATGCATTATCTTGCACTTATCCACATTAAATGTCAGTTGCCACAACTCTGACCATTTTTCTAGTTTACCTAAATCATTTGCCATTTGGCTTATCCCTCCTGGAACATCAACCCTGTTACATATCTTAGTATCATCCGCAAAAAGACACACCTTACCATCAAGACCTTCTGCAATATCACTAATAAAAATATTAAAGAAAATGGGTCCAAGTACAGATCCCCACTGGTGACAAGCCCAAACTTCAAATATACTCCATTGACTACAACCCTCTGTTGCCTGTCACTCAGCCACTGCCTTACCCATTCAACAATATTGGAATCCAAACTCAAAGATTGCAGTTTATTGATAAGCCTTCTATGTGCAACAGTGTCAAAAGCCTTACTGAAATCTAGGTAAGCAATGTCTACTGCACCACCCTGATCCAATTTTAGTTACCCAATCAAAAAAAATCAATAAGATTAGTTTGGCATGATCTCCCTGAAGTAAACCCATGTTGTCTCTGATCTTGAAATCCATGTGTTTTTAGATGTTCAACAATCCTATCCTTTAACATGGTTTCCATCACTTTCCCCACTACTGAAGTAAGGCTTACTGGCCTATAGTTGCCCGACTCCTCCCTATTACCTTTCTTGTGAATGGGCACAACATTCGCTAACTTCCAATCTTCTGGGACTACTCCTGTTAACAATGATTGGTTAAATAATTCTGTTAATGGTTTTGCTAGTACACCACTAAGCTCTTTTAATAGCTTTGGGTGTATTCCATCAGGTCCCATTGACTTATTTGTCTTTACTTTTGACAGTTGAAATAGAACCTCTTCTTCTGTAAACTCACGTGTAATAAATTACTCATTTATCCTTTTTTTTAACAGAGGTCCCTTTCCTTCATTTTCAGCTGTAAATACCGAACAAAAATATTCATTGAGGCAGTTAGCTAGACCTTTATCCTCATCTACATACCTTCCTTCTTTTGTTTTTAATCTAACTAATCCTTGTTTTACTTTTCTTTTCTCATTTATGTATCTAAAAAAAGTTTTGTCCCCCTTTTTTACTGACTGTGCTATTTTCTCTTCTGTGTGTGATTTGGAAGCTCTTATAACTTGCTTAGCCTCTTTCTGCCTAATCTTATAGGTCATTCTGTCTTCCTCACTCTGGGTTTTTTTATAATTACTAAATGCTAACTTTTTGTTTTTTACTATTTTGGCCACATCTGCGGAGTACCACAGTGGTTTCTTGAATTTTTTGCTTTTACTGACAAGCCTAATGCAATTTTCTGTTGCCTTCAGTAGTGCAGCTTTTAAATAATCCCATTTCTTTTGGACTCCATTTAAGTTGCTCCAGTCTGATAATGACTCCTTTACACATATTCTAATTTTAGAAAAGTCTGTTTTTCTAAAGTCTAAAACTTTTGTTTTTGTGTGGTTTGACTCAGTCACTGTTCTTATATTAAACCACACTGACTGATGATCACTGGATCCTAAACTTTCACCTACAGTAATATCTGATACCAAATCTCCATTTGTTAACACTAAATTTAGTATGGCCTCTTTACGAGTTGGCTCCTCAACGACTTGTTTTAGAGACAATCCCAGTTGGGAGTTTAGAATACGTGTGCTTCTGGCACAAGTAGCTATTTTTGTTTTCCAATTCACATCAGGAAGATTAAAGTCACCCATGGTGATTACTTCCCCCTTCATTGTCATTTTAGCTATTTCTTCAACTAGTAGATTATCTAACTCTTCAATTTGTCCTGGGGGCCTATAAATCACACCTACACGAATTACTGTGTGATTCCCAAATTCTAACGTAACCCAAATGGACTCTATGTTCGTCTCACTAACCTTTATTAGGCTAGATTTTATGCTATCCTTCACATACAGGGCCACCCCTCCCCCTTTCTTGCCTTCCCTGTCTTTTCTATATAAAGAGTACCCTGGTATTGCTATGTCCCAGTCATTTTTTTCATTATGCCATGTCTCCGTAACAGCGACTAAATCTACACTATCAGTTGCCATTATTGCCACAAGTTCATGGATCTTATTCCCTAAACTGCGAGCATTTGTAGACATGACTCTAAGCTTATCATTTTTTAACACACTTGCTACAGGCACCTTCTGTCCTTGTTTTGGGGGACAATTGGATTGATGTTTTATCACCCTTTCCCCCCCCCCTCCTAGTTTAAATACATCTTAGCAAAACCTCTGAACTGCTCACTGAGAACATTTGTTCCCTTTTGAGAAAGATGCAAACCATCTTTTTTGTACAGTTTATTTCCATTCCAAACAGAGCTACCATGAGCAATAAAGCCAAATCCTTGCTCCCGACACCATTCACCAAGCCACAAGTTAAAGTCCCTAATACGCATCTGCCTGTCATTCTGAGTGTTATGCACAGGCAGAACTTCAGAGAATGACAGTGTGGAAGCAACCTGCCGTATATCATTGGCAAAAACACTAAAAACTTCCTTAACCTCTGAAACCTAATTGCAAGCCAAGTCATTTGTCCCTAAATGGACAAGTACATCCAATTCCCCTTCCTGCTTTGCTTGCTTAACAATATTACAGATACGTCTCCTGTCTCTGAGCAGTAGCTCCGGGAAGACACCTCACAAGACCACCATTGTCCATCTCCACACCTCTTATGATGGAATCCCCCAACAACAACTGCTTTCTATTAGGCCTCACCATAGTCTTCAAGCCTCTCTGCACAACACCACTAGCCTCAGTGCCTCTCTGCACAACACCACTGGCCTCAATGCCTCTCTCCACAACAGCACTAGCCTCAGTGCCTCTCCACAACACCTCTAGCCTCAGTGCCTCTCTCCACAACACCTCTAGCCTCGGTGCCTCTCTCCACAACACCTCTAGCCTCGGTGCCTCTCTCCACAACACCTCTAGCCTCGGTGCCTCTCTCCACAACACCTCTAGCCTCGGTGCCTCTCTCCACAACACCTCTAGCCTCGGTGCCTCTCTCCACAACACCTCTAGCCTCGGTGCCTCTCTGCACAACACCTCTAGCCTCGGTGCCTCTCTCCACAACACCTCTAGCCTCGGTGCCTCTCTCCACAACACCTCTAGCCTCGGTGCCTCTCTGCACAACACCACTAGCCTCGGTGCCTCTCTGCACAACACCACTAGCCTTGGTGCCTCTCTGCACAACACCACTAGCCTCGGTGCCTCTCTGCACAACACCACTAGCCTCGGTGCCTCTCTGCACAACACCACTAGCCTCGGTGCCTCTCTGCACAACACCACTAGCCTCGGTGCCTCTCTGCACAACACCACTAGCCTCGGTGCCTCTCTGCACAACACCACTAGCCTCGGTGCCTCTCTGCACAACACCACTAGCCTCGGTGCCTCTCTGCACAACACCACTAGCCTCGGTGCCTCTCTGCACAACACCACTAGCCTCGGTGCCTCTCTGCACAACACCACTAGCCTCAGTGCCTCTCTGCACAACACCACTAGCCTCAGTGCCTCTCTGCACAACACCACTAGCCTCAGTGCCTCTCTGCACAACACCACTAGCCTCAGTGCCTCTCTGCACAACACCACTAGCCTCAGTGCCTCTCTGCACAACACCACTAGCCTCAGTGCCTCTCTGCACAACACCCTTAGCCTCAGTGCCTCTCTGCACAACACCCTTAGCCTCAGTGCCTCTCTGCACAACACCACTAGCCTCAGTGCCTCTCTGCACAACACCACTAGCCTCAGTGCCTCTCTGCACAACACCACTAGCCTCAGTGCCTCTCTGCACAACACCACTAGCCTCAGTGCCTCTCTGCACAACACCACTAGCCTCAGTGCCTCTCTGCACAACACCACTAGCCTCAGTGCCTGTCTCCATTACACTCTGAAAGTGCAGAAAATTAATTATGTAGAACAGACTGTGCAATATGCCTTTTATCCACAACTCCAAGTCTACCAGATCCTACAGTAATCCATCTGCCATTCCTAGTATGTCTCTGTGGCAGTGGCTTTGCAGCAGTTCCAGCCTGAGTTTGTTTACCAGATAATTTACAAATCTCAGACTTCAAAAATACAATCTCCTGCTGCAAGATAGAGAACTGTCTACAGATTAGACAACAACTAAACCTCCAAAAAGTGGAACGCGAAACAAATGCAAAGCAACTATTACACTGAACTAAGTCTGCCATTCCAATGAGATCAATTATTTAAATCAAACGAATCTTAACTTTTTATTTATCCTCCTGAATACCTCCTGAAGACACTTAGAAGCAACACTCTCCAGAATATCTCCAACCACAGACACTTAGAAGCAACACTTAGATGAAGCAACCAAGCTCTATTAGCCAAGCTAATGACAACAGCCCTTATATACTCCTAAAATCACCTCCCACTAGGAATGTTTAACACCTGGGTAGGCCTCTGCTTATTAGCAAACAATAGCTAATTTACACAGCAATCAATAGCAAGTAGCTAACTAATCAAATCAAATGCCTTATAATTACCAACAGGAAATCAAACCTTGTGCAATCAGTAACCTTTTCCTACAGATGAATCTTACCTGAAACAGTAAAAAAGAAAACTCTTAGCACAACTCTTAGACAGTTGAAGCTTCTGTAAAACTCTCCAGAATATCTCCAGCCACAGACACTTAGAAGCAACACTCTCCAGAATATCTCCAACCACAGACACTTAGAAGCAACACTTAGATGAAGCAACCAAGCTCTATTTACTGTTCAAATCCATTATTTTGCCTTCTAATATATATTTTTTTTAATTTTAAATCATGGTTTAATAGGAAATCTGTACTGCATTATATGTTAGAAACTAAAAGAGTATAACAATCACAATCAGCACTATACAGCTTAGAACCCCATCTAATAATACATCCATATGTAATGTAACCCTGTGTTATGGAATCATAGCATTTATATAGCACAGCGCTTTACAATTATACACTGGGGATATAAAGCAATAAATATTGATGTACAAAGTCAAGCTGACAGAGATGAAAAATGTGAAGAGGGCCCTGCTCATACAAGCTCACAATCTATAAGATATGCAATACTACCAATAAAGTGTTAGGTGCACCTGTACAATATTAGAAAAAATTCTGGGAGTTGTAGGTCAGCTTAACTCTGGAGGACCAGTATTTCAGATCCCTGATATATACAACAGTGTTATAGGAACACATGAGCTGTAGTGGTTATGGTGCATGGATTGCTTATTTAAGAATAATGAAAAGATCAGTAAAGAGTGATCACACAGAAAACATTACAAAGAGCAATACTGAATATAAATATATATATATATATATATATATATATATATATATATATATATATATAAAACCAAGAGGGCTGCACTCACCTAAACATGCTTACATTATAGGGTTCTGCTGGGGCCAAAATATACAAAATATATTTGGGAGTCCAGGCCAACTCCTTGGTTTTGCACCCCTCCCTGTCACAGGTGCCTCATTCCAGGACCCTATCTAGCCTTGACTTGCAGAGAGTCCCAGTAAGGAAGCATTTCCAAGTAAGTGGATTAATCTCATAAGAGCAAGCATTAGGCAGCTAGAGAAGGACCTGCCAAGAATGGTGTACTTTGACATTGTGGCAGGCTTACGCAATATATGATCATATAATGTAACTAAACCCCATTATTTTTTGCCTAGTTGAGGTGATTTAAATAAAACTATTACAATATCTAAGATTTGAAATCATTGTGAATAACCCAGTGCGCTGGATTCTGTATATATATATATATATAATATATAATATATAATGTCAAAAAATTACCGGCACTCGTGGGTTTCTCTCATCCAATTTATTGTAGGTAAGTACTGCTAGGTCAACATTTCAGCTCCCGGTCGGAGCTTTCATCAGGACACCAAAGGCATTTAGCATGGTAAAAAACAAACATATATAGGGCATCTAAAACATGAATATAAGGCATCAGCTGAATTCTGTTCGTCCTGATTCTCGGCGTGCACTCAGTGCAACTGCGCATGTCTATGTTCGGCATGAACTTCCGCGTCATGTGATCCGGAGGTCGGGCTTACATCTCGGGTGCGTCACAGTATCTAAGCAACCGCTGATACATTCAGCTTAGGTTGCTACTGTGTTACCAGCTGCCCTCAGGAGAACTTCTCCCTTCTGAAATAAAGCCATCCTCTCGGTGACATCGGGTTCTAATACTCCGATAAACAGTGCTAGCCGAAAAACCTGATTAACAGAACAGCTATCACATCTATATATAAAAATCTGAATACAATTGTTTACACATATCTCTTATCTATGTAATATAGAGCAGCTGCCATACACAGTAATAAATGATAATAGAGAAATGACATTAAAGTGAAAACAATAAAGTGTAAAATTATGAGAAAAAACACTATGTACAAATGTGTGGCAAAAAGTGAAAATAAGTGTATATTATGTCAAGAAAAAGTGCAACTATATATGCACAGGTCTCTAGGTGCTTTTATTTTGTCTCTAGGTGACTGTATTGTATATGTAATAACCCTGGTTGATGTGTAGTCAATATTTACATGTGTGGCATATTGTAAAGAAGTGTTCGATATTTACATATATAGTATGTATTAAAGGGATATGCCCTTAGTGGTCAATAGCGATGTTTACAGAGAGAAAATATATAAAACGTTCATACGTGTAAATAAGTGTATGTGCATAATACTCATATTTCAGATAGAACTAGGTGAGTGTCTACAGTCATAGTTATCACCATTATTATGTGCATATAATCTTTATAAAAAAAGGAATTTTCCACAAAACGTAATTAAAAATATTTTTAAGGAATAATTACCAAAGGTCACGCCCGAGGGAGACCATCATAAGTATTCGTTTTCCCATATACTGGAAAGGAGAAGACGTATCTATCCAAAATCGAGGATAATATTAAACCAAAAGTAAAAAATTATTTACAAAAAAGAGATAAAGGAACATTTTTCGTTTAAACCTCTAGGGGAAACAGTATCCAATTCTACTATCCAATAAGTTTCTCTTTGTAAGAGGAGTCTCCCTCTATCCCCACCTCTAGCTGCCACAGGCACATGATCGAATGCCACACAGCGTAAAGCAGAGAGTGGATGTTGTTTTTCCAAGAAATGTCGGGCCACAGGTTTGTCCGATCTGCCATCACGGTAGGCGAGTCGGATACTTGATCTGTGGCCCCTAATCCTCTCGCACAGTGCTGTCTGTCTTTCCTATATAACTCAGTCCACAAGGACATGGGAGTTTATATATAACAAATGATGTGTGACAATGTATCCTGTGGGCAATTTTATATATTTTACCTGTATGAGGATGAGACAGTGTCTTAGAGGGAATTATATGCCCACAGGTTACACATCCTAAACACCTGACACAGCCATTATTTACTTTCCCTGTTGTAGAGGGGTTATAACAGTGGATAGGGTCTGTTTTAACCAATAGGTCTCTTACGTTCTTATTCCTATTATAACAAAACATTGGCTTATTTGTCAGTTCCTTTGGAAGTGTCGGATCTTGTCGCAAGATGTTCCAGTTTCTGGTGACAGATTCAGTGATTTCTTTGCTTTCGGAGTGTAGTTTCATTGGAAAAACTATTCGGTTGGTTAATTCTTTCGGGGAGTTATTTCCCTTCTGGTGTTGTTCTCTTGCTTGACTTAGCGCTTTTTCCAGTACCGGTTGTCTGTACCCCCTCTTCATAAATTTTAAGTACATCGTCCTTAGTTGTTCCTCCCGTTGTTCTTCCTGGGAGTTGTTTCTGTGTACCCTTAAGAACTGAGAGAGTGGCAAGGATTTTTTGAGATGCTGCGGGTGGAAACTATCGAAGTGTAAAATAGTGTTGCGGTCAGTCGGTTTGGTGTAGAGTTTGAACTCCAGCTTATGATTGATGACCGATAGTTCTAGATCCAGGAATGCACACCGAGAATCAGGACGAACAGAATTCAGCTGATAAGGTGAGTGTCTATTGGTTTTCATGTTTTAGATGCCCTATATATGTTTGTTTTTTACCATGTTAAATGCCTTTGGTGACCTGATGAAAGCTCCGACTGGGAGCTGAAACGTTGACCTAGCAGTACTTACCTACAATAAATAAAAAGAAACCCACGAGTGCCGGTAATTTTTTGACATTTTATGAATTTGGAACTGGGCACCTGGTATAATTTACTATAGTTGGAGTGCAAGAGTTTTCTACTTTGTGTATATATATATATATATATATATAGCAGTAAAGAATGGCTGCTCACCGGATTTTAAAAAAGCAGAAAAAAAAATGGGTGAAAAATGTTTAAAAAGACCAACGTTTCAGTCCTAGTTCGGGACTTTCTTCAGAACATGTTGTTCTGCTACTTAGACCTTGAAGAAAGTCCCAAACTGTGACTGACACGTTGGTCTTTTTAAACATTTTTCAATACATTTTTTTTTGCTTTTTTAAAATCCGGTGAGCAGCCATTCTTTACTGCTATTTGTGTCTGCTGGAGCTTTGGCGTATGTACCCGGTATTGGAGCTATACATAAGCGTGAGTGCAGGGTTTTTTCCATTTTTTATATATATATATATATATATATATATATATATATATATACATGTATGTATGTATATATATATATAAAACTATATTTATATGTGTGGCGAAAATGAATGACATTCAAACTGTTGGTTAAATGATATCCATTATATTTCATTTAAGTATGTTATATAACGATCAAGCACCAATGGCATAAACATCCAGAAATCACTGATATGTTGAAAATAGACAGTTCTGCCCGAGGTACAAAAAAGAACCAAGTAGCAAATGTGTACAGGAGTCTAAAAAAATACTTAAAAGTGATTTGGTTGTTAGTGAACTGACAAATAAAATATGTCAGCGAAGCTTACTCTCATTATTGTTACTTTCAGAAAGCTAAAGTGAGTAAACAGCAATCTCACTGACTTGATTAGAGCTGTATAGTGTTACTGTGTTTTTTTCAATTTGTTCTGTAAATTAAAACATCTTTTATGAAAAAAAAAAAATATTTATTGTATTAATTCCAGTGTTTCACAATGTAGCCTGATTACTTAAAGAGACACTGTAGGCGTAATATATATATATATATATATATATATATATATATATATATATATATTTACAGTTGTGTATGTGTACTTGTTCATTTATACATAAATATCTTACCCTTCATGCTTAAGCTAGTTGTTCCCAGCCCCACTCAACATTGTTGGCTTGTTAACATAAATGTTATTCACCTATCTGCTTATCTCTAAAGACTCTCTGCTATTTCTGCATCCCCACCCAAATGTCTTGCTTGACCAATCCTCACCTCCTCTGTGCATCTCCATTCCAAAGCTTTAATGCAGACCTTTTTGACTCTATCATCTCTGTCTTCCAGTCTGAGTTAAAAAGTTCCCTGTTGAAACCAGAACAGTTCTCAGTTGCCCGTCCACTCCTCCCCTCCCCTCCCCACCTCACCCAAGCTCTTTATTCCATTTATAGATAGAATCTCACATACAATTTAAGATAATTAGAAATGACAGCCACAAAACCTACCTGCAATCAGAACCCTCCTACGCTCCCTTAAACTCTGACACTCAGTCCTCATTCTCCTTACTTCTGCTCATTCTGCTTGTCTCAAAGTACTTACTCATCTGAGCAATGCTCTATCTTCTCCTCTTCTAATTTTCTTTCCTCTCCCTCAGTATCAAAATATCTCCTTACACCCACTTCCCTCAACAATACAATCACATCCACATTTATCCATCTCTGCTACACTCCCTCCTTCTCTCATTTCTTTATTCTTTCTCTCCAATCTCATCCTAGACCATGCCCATATGAAACTCATTCACACCTCCTGTCACTATCTCTCCTCCTACTTCTAGCAGTTGGTGACGTCTCTCCCAACCCAGGCCCCTCACCTCGTCTGCTCACACTAAACAACTAGAAACCACGCAAACCTCATCCAAATACCCTGCAGTTTAGCCTCCTTACCAACCTTCAGTGTGCACTCTGGAATGCCCGTACCATCTATATTAAATCAACAGCCATACACAACCTCTTCATCTCTAATTACCTCACACTACTAACATTCACTGAGACCTGGCTTTCCCCCTCTGATACCGCTACTCTGTCTTCTTTGTGTTTTGGTGGACTACAATTCTCCCACACTCCCAGACTCAACTGTAAAGGCTGCGGTGTAGGCATCCTTCTCTTCCCTGTACTTTTCAAGCTATCCTCCCTGCCCCTACCCTATCCTTTACTTCCTTTGAAGTTCACACTGTCTGCATATTGAAGCACACTCCTTTAAGAATTTCCATCATCTATCACCCCTTATCCCCCCCCCCCCATGGTCATCCTAGGCTATTCATTGAACACTTTTCTTCCTACCTACCCCACTTTCTCTCCTCTAGCACTCATTCCCTAATACTTGGGGACTTTAACATCCCAATCAACAACCTCAACTGCTCCTCCTTCGGCCCCACATAGTGGTCTACTTCAGCAACTCATACAGCAGGAAATACTCTTGACCTCATCTTCAACAATCTCCCCACTGTTTCATTTCCTTTATCTGACCACCATCTGCTGACCTTTGACACCAGCATACACCATGCTTGATCTCCAGCATTTCTCCACCAAACTCCAAACTCTCCTTCTACCCATCTCAAATCTCACTTGCCCTAACTCTGCAACCTCACTCTACAACTTCACTCTCTCCTCTCAACTAGACATCATGGCACCTCCTACATTTAAACGCAGCAAGCGTTCCCAATTACAACCCTGGCAAACCAAGCCGCCCAATATCTCCAAAAATGTTCAAGAACCACTGAACGCAGTTGGAGAAAGTCTCACTAACCTGATTTTCTCCACTATAAATTTATGCTGTGCTGCTAAACTGTCTCTTTCTTCTGCAAAAGTTAACTTCAATACCCTAATAACCACACTCTCTGGCAAACCCAAATGACTATTTCACACTTTTAATGCTCTCTTTTCCCTGTTACTCCCCCTCCTCCTACCACCCTGTCCGCCTCAAACTTTGCAGCTCACTTCACTGAGACGATTTCTTCAATCAGGGAAGAGATCTCTAACCTCTTTCCCTCCCCTTCCAATACATCACCCAACCCCACTCCCTCCACTATTCTATGCTCATTCGCACCTGCTACAGAGGTTTCTGTTCTGCTCTGGTCCTCCCGCCCCACCACCTGTTCCCTCAATCCTATCCCCTCATTTCTCCCCCGCACTCTGTCCGCCTGCTTGCTCTTCCTCTCACAAAAATGTTGAATCTCTCCCTTTCCTCTGGCACATTTCCCTCACCCTTCAAGCATGCAACCATAACGCCGATTCTGAAAAAGCCCAACCTTTACCCCATCTCCCCAGTCAACTACTGCCCTATATCACTACTGCCATTTGCCTCCAAGATCCTTGAGAGAGTTGTGTATGCGAGATTGACTGACTTCCTCGAATCCAGACCCGCTTCAGTTTGGATTCTGCGCTCGTCACTCTGTTGAAACAGCTGTGACCAAAGTATCCAATGATTTAATCGTTGCTAAATCTCCCGGCCATTACTCTATCCTAATTCTCCTTGACCTTTCTGCTGCCTTTGACACTGTTGATTATCAACAGCTTCTTCTCATTCTCAGGAATCTCGGTCTATGGGATAGTGCTCTCTCCTGGTGCTCTTCCTACCTCTCCCAACGCATTTTCAGTGTTTCTTTTTGGCTCTGTCTCTTCTCCCTAACCCCTCCCTGTTGGCATTCCCCAAGGTTCTGTCCTTGGTCCCCTACTGTTAACTATCTATACTGCCTCCCTTAGTAAACTCATCAGCTCCTTTGGCTTCCATTATTATTTATATGCAGATGACACACAAACCTACCTTTTGTCTCCTGATCTCTCTCCAACCATCTTGACTCGTGTCTCTGACTGCCTCTCTGCAATTTCCAACTGGATGGCTGCTCACTTCCTTAAACTCAACCTGTCCAAAACAGGACTTCTGGTCTTTCCACCCTCAAGTGTTGCTACTCCTGTGTCTGTCTCCCTTGAAGTCAACGGTGCCACCACCACCTCTACCTTGCAGGCTTGCTGCCTCGGTGTTCTCTTTGACTCTGACCTATCCTTCACCCCTCCTGCCCAGTCAATTGTCAAATCCTGCAGCTTCCATCTCAAAAACATAGCTTGAATCCGCCCCTATTTAACACGAGATGCAGCTAAGGTGCTGGTCCATGCCGCTGTTCTCTCGCCTTGGCTACTGCAATCCCCTTCTCAGTGGTCTTGCATGTTCTCAGATTGCACAGCTGCAATCTATAATGAATGCAGCAGTGAGGCTCATATTCCTGTCCGCCCACACTTCCCACGCCTCCCCCCTCCGTCAGTCCCTACATTGACATCCAGTTAGATATAGGGCTCAATTTAAGATTCTGGTGCTTGCTTACAAGTCCCTACATAATGCTGCTCCAACCTACCTATCCTTCCTAATACACAAATATGTTCCGTCAAGGCCCCTGCGCTCTGCCAAAGACCTACGCCTATCCTCTGTCCGTACTCCCACATCTGATGTTCGTCTCCAAGACTTCTCCAGGGCTGCACCTTTTCTGTTGAACTCCCCTCTCTTCTCTGTTAGACTTTCACCCAGTCTCCACTCCTTTAAAAAATCTTTGTAAAATCACTTCTTCAGGATGCCATATCATTTAAACTGTTAGCGGGTTTTCACCCCCCACCCATGACTCCTCTCCTGCAACTGTCAAAAATAACTTCTAAGTTCTCAATTATTACTTTTCTCGCAACCTATTCCATTACCCCTACTTATGCCCTTTGTGTTACTATACCCCACTCCCTCTAGCATGTAAGCTCATTGAGCAGGGCCCTCAACCCCTCTGTTCCTGTGCATCCATTTGTCTGGTTACAATTACATGTCTGTTCATCCACCCGCTATGGAATTTGCTGGCACTATATAAATAATAAAATTATAATAATAATAATAATAATAATAATAATAGTTCCTGCTTATGATTTAAGAATTTATAATCATTTAGAGTCCCCTGGCATTGTCTTTCCATTCAGTGTTAAACAGTTTTTTTTTATGTTTTAATGCTGAACAAGAGTCCCCAGTAGCCCCTCCTCTCTGTGCTGCTGGGATTAATGAGGAAGCATTAACCTGAACAGCAATAGGAGGCTATGATTGGATGAGAATGTCAGCTGACTGCTTTCAGCTTATCGCAGCACCAATGCCTGGTATAATTTGGTATGGCTAGAAGGCAGTGTGTAATCTCTGCCTCAGTCTTACTCCAAGTAGGCACCAGGTTCGGGTTGACCAGAGACCATAATTTTGTGTTAAAGGGACACACCACATACCTAAAGCACGTTAGCTTGCTGAGGTACTTCATGTGTGAAGAGTGTATTCCCTTTTATGTAATAGTATAAAAAGTGCAGGTTTCAGTAGAATTTGCACATTCATAAGTTAATAATTTTGTTACACATTAGTTTAAAGATAAGTTTATGAATACTTTTCTATACATTTTTATTAATTAATTCTACTACATTATTTGCATTCTAACCCCTTCTCCCTTTTATAAAATTGCATCAACAAACTGATTATTCTACATTAGAAACTGATATTCCTTTGCAATCTTCTTTTTCTTTCTTATTAACTTTAACTATTTAGATTGCAAGCTTGTAGGCTACTTCATACTGAACTGCCTTCCTTTCCTTTTATAGCTTCATCCCCTACTGTTTGTTGATTTATTCATTGTACATTGCTACAGAAAGTGTTAGCACTATAAATAGTAGTAATAATAAAAAAAATAATAATAATAATACATATCTGGCATATAAGGATAATTAAACGGAAAACTTTGAAATGCTGCCACAATGGCTAATTAACTATTTTTTAATTTTTGTAATATAAAATAATGAATAATGAATGAATAAGTATTTCTTTTTTTACCGTAACACACCACTGAACTGCATTCCAATTATATTTCCTTTCAAGACATGTTTTAGTTGTAAGATTGAGTGAAAAATATAGAATATTGCTTGACCAGTTCACATGAAACAGAAATAGCTGTGACTTAGAATGCAATCATTTTTTAATCAACATCACTGATTGCTTTGCTGCATCAAAAATGTTTGTGGTATCTCAGCAAATTATTGCTTCGTGTTGTATGAACATGACATTAAAGATGAAATTGAGGGAAAATAACATCAATAGAAGTGTATCCAGAAAAATAATTTATGAATTTGAAATATGGTTTAATTATATATGGACTAATGTTTGAACTGGCCTTGAACTCCTACAGTAAATGTGCGACTGTTTTGATAATGATTAGGAAAAAACATGTGTGTTTTCTTTTTTCCCTATGTTATCATCAAAATGGTGTATTGTTAGCAGTAATAAGTTCAGACTTTGAATTGATAATTTTCTAGAGAGCTTAAAATAAGGTACAATATAAACAAAAGTACAGAGACAGTGCTACAATTCTACTGGACAATTAGAATGGAAGAGTCTAGAAGTGGTAAATGTAAAAAAAATAAAAAAAAATAAGAGGTTCTTTCTCAAGTGGACATACAGTAGAAATGTCAGGACTTGATTAGAAATGTCATTAGAAACAAAGTAAAACATACGTTTTTCAATCATTTGTTTTCTGAGGAAAAAAAAAAATGGTGTGTGGACTTATGAAACAATTGTCCTAAATCCCGCCATTTAACATAAACCCTCAACATTCAAAGGAAATTAAATTATTGTTCTGCATCGAAAAAAAAAGTATTCATTGATGTCTTAAATATATTATATAAATATAATTTCTCCTTTTTATAAAGTAATACGACCCCCAAATTGAGCACGCAGTCCAATGTCAGCCACCTGTTTTGAGGAAGGATATTACAGAACTGGAAAAAGTACAAAAGTGGGTATAATAGTAACATGCTTTGCTTGGCAAATCAATGTTTCTAAAGAATCACCTGCCTTTATTTCCAATTTGTAAAGCAATACATTTATCTGCCACTAACACTTTCCACCAATTTAAAGACTATTTATGGACTATAAACAGTAAAGTGGAGTTAAGTTTCAATGACTATACCATTCCTCCAGTCAGAGAAGAGGAAGGGCGAATGAGGTCTCTCATATTCCTCTTAGCACTGGATTGCTAAAACACTTTTAAGTACCTATTTACTATTTAACAACTTATAATTTCACTGTGTTTACTTTATGTGGGCATAGTGTTAAAATGCAGACATCCGTTGTACATTCTTTTGCCATGCTGCTTGTTTTAGTAAGCTGTGCTGCTAGTAATGAAATCAGCGTCCATACAAAAACCTATAACCTGTATATTTGTTTTTTCTATTATTTCTAACCCTACAGTATAAGGGAGAGTGAATATAATATTTTTATTCCTCTAATATATATATATATATATATATATATATATATATATATATATATATATATATATATATATATATATTTGTGTTAAGGGCTCATGATAGTACAGAAGATACAAACACTGATAAGTGTAGGATGGTATTAAAAGAGCAAGTCGGTTGTGGTGTGCTGGAACCGACGATGAGGTAGGCCTGTAAATAAAGAGGGCCCACCAAGAAGAAATGTAAAGAGAAAAGGAGTTAATAATGAGGAGTGGTTAGGAGGGTGATGCAGCGCTGACCTCGAACGAAATGGAGCCAGGTAAGGGGTGTCCCTTAAGTAGGGAAGAGGTGTGTCATACGCCCCTCCCACAATAACAGGCCAAAAGGCCTTAATACTTGTGTTAAGGGCTCATGATAGTACAGAAGATACAAACACTGATAAGTGTAGGATGGTATTAAAAGAGCAAGTCGGTTGTGGTGTGCCGGAACCGACGATGAGGTAGGCCTGTAAATAAAGAGGGCAAAAGTAGAAAATCAAATTTATTACATACCAGCAATATACATACTTTAACCAGACATGTCTTGAAAGGCATTTCTTACTTCTTGTACCGGGTTAGGTATGTATCTAGAGTAAGCCGATGATTTCCAGCGCCCTAGTGACTTGATAACATGAACTGGAATGTTTGCACTGGATGCTGTGGAGGCCGCTCCTATGCGGAAGGAGTGGCCCAAATAGTTAGCTGATTTGAGGCCCAGCTGTGTAAGTAAAGACCTGACGTGTGTCATAAAGGTGGTGGTAGTGAGTACCGAACCTTGTAGACTGAAAGTGGTTGAGATGGTGGTTCGTTGTTATGCTGGGTATATGAGTCCAGTAGTTTGACGGGGCTCCACCTGTTGTGAGTAGGATAGTACTTAACCTCTACTGAAAGTGCATGTTGACTGGTTTTGGAGTGAGGCAGAGTCAAGATATAATAGTCCATGTGTTTTGTTAAGTGTGAATGAAGTAGGATGTGAGTGGACTGTGTTGTGCTGATGGCGGTAAATTCTCTTGGTCTCAAGAAACCATAAACAAGGCTACGTATATGGCGGTTTTAACGATGAGGTTTGTGTTGTTGGCAAAGGGTTTAAATCTAGTGAATTGTATAAGTCTTTAAAAATATGGAAATCTATGGGTAGCCTCTGGGCCGTACGTGGGGGTTCGGATCTCTGAATACCCCTAAGGATGTTCTTAATTGGTAGGAGGACACTTGATTTGTCTGGTTGTAAAGTTAGCATGTGATGTTGGATGCCTGTCAGATACGGTTTGATTGTGTTGTATGATAGTTTGAGTTTGAGGTGGCAAAAAGAAGCAAAGCCCAACCAGGATGTCACGATGAAAGGTTGTAAGATGTTGTGTTCAGAAAGGAATCTTTAAATCAAATGAAAGCTCTATCGTAAGTTTCCCGGGTATTAGTAGACAGTGCTAATTGGGACAATGTTCTGCTATGTTGCATAATAGCATCTAGTCCATTACTAGATGGTGGAATAGTGGGGTGTTCGTGGCTGTGAGTGCGGCTGACGGGAGTATTTGACGAAAAGCCTGGAAATTAAAGCGAGACAAATTGTCAGCAGCAGTGTTACATACACCTGGAACATGAATACAAAACAAGAGAAAATTATGACATGCAGCCAGCCAAGTGAGTTTCCTCAAGAATCTCATAATAGTCAGTGATTTGGATCGGCCTTGTTTATAATGTGACAAGTTACTTGGTTGTCTGAGTAGCAACGTACAGACGAACCTGCCCATAAATGCACCCATGCCACGGCAACCGTCACGATGGGATATATCTCAAACAGAGCTGAGGTAGTGGAAAAACCCTCCAGGTCCTGAACTTCTGAAGGCCAGCTGCCCCAAAGCCATTCGTTCCTGAAAAATTGCTGCAAAACCTGTGGTAGACGCCGCGTCTGACCAAATGGTAGGTGAGGAGTCAGACAATTTTGGAAGGAACATGCTTTTACCATTCAAGGTGGTTAAAAATTGTCTCCACATAATTACGCCTGCCGTGGCTTGGGTATCCAGGGGTAACCTGTGTCCATCATGTCTAAAAGTGGGAAACATGTAAAGGAGTTGTGAGATGAAAGCCCGGCCTTGAGGTATGATGCGAATGGCAAAATTCAGTGACCCAAGCAGAGACTGTAATTCTTGCGGTTGCAAGTACCGAGTTGTATGTAGAGATTATGTTGATCAGAATGTTTTCTACCTTGGGCGTGGCAGGCTAGCTTGCATGGTGGCTGAGTCTAGTATGATACCCAGGAATGTGATGAAGGTATCTGGTCCTTCAGTCTTGGTGGAGGAGACTGGGACACCCACCTGTTCGAATAGACTGATGGTTTCTTTTAGGCTACTGGGAGGGGAAATATTCTCCTCGACCAGTAAGAAATCATCCAGATAATGTATAACTGTAGGGCATCTGGCTATATTTAATAAAACCAGCATAGGGTTTCGGCGAATACGTCGAAAATGGCCGGACTACTTTGGAACCTAAATGTTAAACGTGAGCAAAATAGTAGTTCCCTGCCCACTTGATACCATGCAGGTGACACAGTGTAGGGTGGATAGGCAGTAACTTGAAAGCATTGTGATATCAGTCTTACTGAGCCATGCTCCGGCCCCTGCCTGCATGATAGCCGTAATGGCGTGATCTATGGTGGAATATTGCAGTGAAAATTCCTCAGAGGGTATGAGGGAGTTCAGACTAGGAGTGGCAGAGGTGTGAGGTGTTGATAGATCAATGATAAGTCTCTGTTTGTGAGAAGATTTCCCCGTGACAATACCGATGGGGTTTGTCCGCCATGTGGTGAACGGAGGGGACTGGAAGGGCCCCCATAGGAAGTCCTCTGCCACTTCCTGGCTATGAGTGTCTCCACCGCTGTAGGGTTTGTTGTGCGGATTGTAAATTAGGACATTCCAGGATTCCGGAAGGCATGTGTATGAGGCCTGTGTGAATCCTTCTGATAGACCCGAGATAATGAATTCCACCAAATGTCTAGATGGATGATGTGGCAGTAATGTCGTAAGTACAGAAATGTTTATTGATGTTAAGTATAGTTTTGGGATACATTTTATTTGAACACAGATTTAGCATGTGCCCTGAAACAGATGGCTGGAGAAAGTGATTGCAACTCAACCAGTGCTGGAGGGGTCGCAGCGGCAGACCCAGCCATGGTAAGGGGTGTAGTGACCGATTCCCCAGGGGTGATACTGGCAGGCTAACTAGGCCTGAAAGGCGAAAAATTAATCTTGTTTTGTGACAGGTGAGGCCCTGCTAGTTGCCAAGTGGCTATGAGAGGCTCTGTCTATGAGTTGGCGCGAGGGGTTATTGAGGCCACCCGTCGTAGTGGCAGGAATTGTAGGCCTCTCGGTGATAGTAAAAGAAAACAGGGGGAGGGAGTGACAGGTGAGGCCCTCTCTATAATATTGCGAGGCGGCTAACTCACGTGTGGCCCGATGGCGTTTGCCTCCGAAACGTTGAGGCGGGGTGTTGGCCTCGCGGACCACTAAACGATAGGCAGAAATGCCAAGAAGGGAGGTACCTATTTGGGCCTATACCCCTAACTTGCCAGTACTCTATGGCCTAGAAGAATGAAACGTATGTGAACTACAACGTGAGCAGGCTTACGTACCTGGTAGTATGTATGAAGTTTTGAGATTCGACAGGTATGAAAACCTGGATAAACCTAAAAAGGGATAGAGTGAGAATGGATCCTGTGAGACCTGTGTAATCTGTATAGGCTGGGATTAGGGCTTCTAGCAGTATGTGTGGGAGGTGTAAAATCTATGAGTATGATAGTGACATGACTGCCCATGCTTGGTGACAAGCGTTACGCTGAGTCCGATACCTGGCAGCAGGGGATTGGCCGTGTAATGTGTATATATGGAAGGTGATCAGATGATATGCATGTCACTAAACTGATCTGGGAATGCAAGGGACTTTTTAATGTGAAGTGACAATATGCAGAATCATAAATGTTGCTGTAAAGTGACGTATGAATGTATGAACCAGAACGTGTGATTCAAAAACCGAAAGTCTTGTGAGACGTATAAGCCGTGTTCTTGAATACTCGTGTTACGTCGTCTGAGTGTGTCAAGAAAAGGCCTGAGTTTGTAAATGCCATGTGAAATGACAATCTATGCAGAAAATGTTGTAACGTGACGTATGAGTGGTTGAACCAATGCGTGTGATTCAACCCGAAACCCTCTGTGGAAGGTAGGACCGTGTTCTTATATACTCGTGGTATATCGTATGAGTATGATAAGAAATGGCCTGAATAGTTAGTGGCATGTAATCGTAATGTACATGGTTGTAATAACATCATATCTCCATTATACTCTTTGAAAATAGGACCGTGTCCTTGAACTCGTGGTATGTCGTACGAGCATGACAGAAAAAGGAGCCGTAATGTAGGCTAACCATAACAGTAATATACATGTAATATCTGCATTGTAAAATAAAATAACTATTATTATTATTAAAACCATATATATATATATATATATATATATATATATATATATATATATATAATAAGCAAACTGAAACAAAATAGACAACCTAAGATCGTGTAAAATAAGTATTTGAAAGTTTAACCGATTACTGTGCAGGAAACGTATGATTGGTTGGATCAGTACGTGTGATTCAACCCGAGTATGCATGAAAAGGAATTAAATCCTTGTGTCATGGTTAACAATAAAGAAATGAGGCCTGTAACGTAGGCTGATTTAATTGTAAAGAAATGGATAATTATAAAAAAAAAAAAAAAACTCCAGTAAGCGTGGGAGTCCAATGTCTATACAGAAATGTTAGCTGGTTTCATACCCTGATGTAATAAGTGATACCTTAAAAATAGCATGAAAATGGTCTGTCTATTTAACCAAGCAACTTTTTAACCAAATGTAAATACATGAAATGATGAAATGTAACTCACGAAAAAGATCTATGTGAATACATAGCAGAATAACCGAATCTTAGTATGAAGGGAAACAGAAGTTAGCATGAATAACTTAACCGTATGCATTTTAATGCGAACAGCAATCGTGCATAGAATATACTATGAATAAGTGCCGACCAGAAAACACAAACCGTAAGGATATGCATGTATGTAACTATGTATACATGTTTCTCTAGGCCGTGGGACTTTAGTTAGATCTTCACCATAAATCCCCTGGATTGCCTCAGTCAGGAAACTGGGAAAACATGTCCACCACAGCTCATGTGGCATTTACCTTGCATGACTAATGGCCAGTCTGGGCCTGGTTGAAGGCCAATTTCTGGGGAAGAGGGCTCTTTTCTCATGGTGTGGAAGCACATGATCCAAGATTTAAACCACAGAGTTTATCATTTGAGTTATGTAGATTTTTCACAGTTTCTTTATTTCATAGATACATTCTATTTTATTTATTTATTTATTCTTATCGTATCTTTTTTTTTTTCAATCTGTATTTTATTGAGGCATATTAGATGGGATACAGAATAGAGAGAGGGAAATGTGCATTTAGAATACAGTATAGGGTTCAATAACAATGGTATCTAATATTTCCTTAATATTTGTACCTCTTTTTTATGTTTTATGGTTTAACGTTGCTTTTGTAAACAGGTTTAGGCAATATGCAATTTAACATTCAAGCACCTCATCATAACATTGTAATAGAGCAGGGGTATGCATCCTTCAGCACGCCAGATGTTATGAAGTACATTTCCCTTGATGCCTTGACAGCATTATGACTGTGAAAGCATTATGGGAGATGTAGTCCACAACATCTGGAGTGCCCAAGGTTGCCTACCCCTGTAATAGGGCAATAGTAAAGTAAAATTTTGCCAAGTGAAAAGGGCCTATTTTTTTAATCTAAGGACTCTTAAAGGATCACTATAGTGACAGGAAAACAAACTCATTTTCCTGACACTATATACTCCTTAGGACCCCCCTCCCTCAGGGTCCCCATACTTACATGAATCCAGCGCCGGGCTAGCTCGGTGCTGATGACCTTTCCTCCCCCGCCGACGTCAGCTCCCGAGTGGAGCGGAATGCAAAGAGCGGAACAAGAGCCGCGCGTGCATTCAAACAGTCCATAGGAAAGCATTTCTCAATGCTTTCCTATGGACGTTCTGCACGCTGGATGTGATTTTTGCATCCAGTGTCGCAGAAGCGCCTCTAGCGGCTGTCAGGAAGACTGCCACTAGAGATTGTATTAATCCTGCAATGTAAACATAGCAGTTTTTCTGAAACTGCTATGTTTACATCGGAAGGGTTAAAACCTGGGGACCTGGCACCCAGACTAATTCATTGAGCTGAAGTGGCCTGGGTGACTATAGTGTCCCTTTAAACAATATACTATCAATGTTTATCTTACATGTGATTCCAATTATGTTATTTGTTTTCTATAGCGATCTCAGCAGTTGCCATATAATGATTGTGTAGATGTGTAGACTAAGATCAGTACTGGGACACACATTTGGCAATGATGAGATAAGTAGACATCTGATACATAAAAGATCAAAAAGTATGCTAAAGCATAGCAAATTAACTCTTAGGAACATAGGGACTATTTGCAAGTGTAATAATTGAATGGAGTAACATACTATATAATGGGTTATTCCCATCATTAATTAATGTCATTCCTGTATGATGTATTTTTGGAATACAAAGTCAGTCGAACGTGTCAATCCAATGGCAGCATGCTATTATCTAGTGTCAAAAGGAGGTGAAAAATGTGAATGATGGTTAAAGGTGACAATTATTGCAAATGTTATTTTAAAGAATATATTTGTTATATGAGTTTAAACTGTAGTTTACTGTAATCACATTCCAGTATATGTCAAATTTAGTGTTTTGAGTTTCCCACATTAATGCTGCTGCACTTTTGTTTTTTTTTCCCCAAATATTTTTGGTTCTGGACAGAACATAAAGTGAGTGGAATTAGTGTGTGATACATATACTTTATATGTACAGCTGTTGTGTTTAGTACCGATTCGGGATGTACCTCTGCTTTGCAATGCTTTCATGGAATTTGATCATATTTTGCCCACTCAGATTTCAAATCTTTAGCGTTTTTCAAGATAATTCAATTGTAAATTAAATTTCAATTCAAATAATGTAATATTTACTAGAAACAATACTACTCATCATTTAAATAAATAAGTTTAAACATGTTAACAATGTAACTAGTGGATTAAGGTCTGTGCAAGTTTATGCCATTAATCCTGCCATTGTTCTTAGTAAAATAGGACAGTGTTGTCAGCAAGTTGGCCTGGACGAGACTTGACATTGATTACAATTATGATATTATTTTAATATAATTGCATGCAGTAAATATGAATAGAATGCGTACGCTAATATTCCAATGAAATGTAGTGATCTTTGTACATCCACATTCATAATGCAGTCTTTGTTTACATTGGAAGGGAATTGTGTCTAAAATGTATTGAGTGGTAAAGTTAGAAAAATGATGCTATCACCTTTGAAACTGTGGACGTTTCCTGGTGATGACTTTCAATAGTAATCTCTTCATTCTTAAAAACATTTTTCCACAATTTCACTAGTTTTCTCTTAGTGACAACCTTGTATACCTCCCCTACATTATCCCACTACCTAATAGCTTACCTCATTAAGATAAGGATCAGTGCCTATGATCACAATATGTAAGCAATTAATACAGGATTATGTATGGGATAGCAGATGTGACAATATCACTGCTAATTATGTTTACAGTGTTTTATATAGCATCACAGGTGTTTGTGTTGTTGAGTTGTTATGTTAATTATAATGTAGAATATAATTACCATACCAGTATTTGTTAAATCCCACCTAACATGGACAGGGTTCAGACAGACAGGAATGTGAGCACTCTGTATCCCCGCTGTTAACAGTTATAAAGTTGTTGTTTATCTCAGTACTTACTATTCATAATTATTTAAGAAGGATGTTTACGAGTATGAGTGCATGACTGCGCATAAGTAAAATATATGGCAATGTGTTATGAATGCAAACAGCAGGTGGGTCTCTGTAGTATCACTGTTTGATTGACCATGGGACATTATATATAAATATAGGCAATATTATTATGTGTGTGCCTGAAGTTTAAAGAAACAATCAACTAAAGAAAAAATCAAGCATTCAGTAGACATACCTCTAAAAATATGCCTTTAACATTTTTTGCACATTTTTGGGGGGCGGTATGTAAATGTTACCTTATATTATCTGCAGAAATACTTCTGTAGCTACTGTACATTGTCCAATCTGAAGATTGTCATTATGAAGTTTTGTGGACAAACAAAATATGCATGCCACTGGCCATTTGTACATTTCTCGATGTGTTGTATTACAGCTTCAGATTGGACGAATTTGTGGCCTCAGTGGAGTGGTGGGTGGGGATGTTTAAATGTGGGTAAGTGCTGCATTTTCTCTTTGGGGGCAACTATACATTGACATAGGGCTGTGTGCCTGAAGTGTCTGTTTGAATGTATTTTTTCACAATACATTGTTTGTTGGCACTAGAGCACCACAGTATTAACTACTTCACACAGTACATGTCTCTGTATAATGTTCCAGCTTTCTCTCTCTATCTCCCTAGCCCTTTCTTAGCTCTTCCTTACATGATATCTGTGATGAAAGCAACTTCGCCACTGGTTTTGGAGAAGATTAATGGGCAGCCTTTTACTGTGTGATTATGGTTCCTGTGACTTATTTGGTTCTGGGACATTATTTCTGCCTGCTGGGACTTTTAATAATGCCATTTCGAACTGTTGAAGTGATTCGAAGTGGTACTTCGAACCATCGAAGTACCGGACCACCCATAATTGGAAGTGGGCTGCTTGTTAACTGTCCAGAAGCTGTGGTTAACCGCAGCGTAATTGACGAACGGCTGGGTGGTCGCCGTTTCGTATAGCCAAACACGTGGCGGCGGTCATCTTGTTTAGTCGAACGCGGCCAGCGGTGTTTTGTCGTTGAGTGCATGGAACGAAAATCGGAACTCGATGGCACGAACACTGCTAGAACTTCCACTTCCAGCTAACTTTGACTAAATCCATACGAACAGAGCACCGCTCGGTAAAAGTAATCTGCCGAACACACTTTGACATTGACTTCGAACATTTGAAGTACATTTGAATAATTGGAAATAGACCGACCGCACAGCCTAATTTTCTGGAACTATTTTGGGCATGAAAATGGGGATATGTTGTGTTTTGGGGTGTTTTCCAGACTTTGTAAAAATGTATGTTTTTCTGCTAAGAGTTAATTGAGTTAGCCGATTGTCTTTGTTAATTGTATCACAGGCAGAGGGGAGGGATTGTGTACACTGTATGGGAGTGTCTGCATGTAAGACTTTGTTTTTATTGGTTTGTTAATTCTGTGTCCTGTGCCCCACAAGGTCCTCCTGGGCGTCAACCTTGTGGGGAAAAACTGAATAAAAGCTCAGGCTGTTCAATAAACCTTTTAGATCTTCTTACCTTCAACTCGCAGCCCCGTCTTGTGTTGTAGGAACTGCTATAATCACATTGGGGATTGCTATACTCTGTATACTCCCCTGGGTTCTAATCACTAGCTCTTCTAAGAGCTGTTCCTGCTTCGCTCTCTGAAGGAAGAGAGGTTCACCCACTGAAGCCTGGAGCCTTGTCGTAGCTCCAGGGTGGGTAGTAGACGGCGAGATACCAACCAAGCTACGGCGGTTCGTAGGGTCTGCGGTGCTTATGTTGTCTGGTGCGGTGCTGATGGTCCTTGGTAAGCATTAGGAGCATCGATTGATGGAGGGTCCGTCACAATATCATTTTCAATAGCGCTCCTGCTTTGGTAATGTTAGCTTTCTATTAAATGATGCTGCTGTTATGAAACATGTCATCTATTCCATCAGCTACTCCTGAATCACTATTAGCTCTCAGCACACAGTGCATCCAGGGTTAAAGCAACATGATACTGACAAACTCTTTATTACCTTTGTAGCTAGCAATATACTTAACCTGCAGTGGTAATATGGAGCAAAGAAGTAACTGACATAGTTAACAGAATCAACGATCATTACAGATTAAAACGGATTCAAATCATTATCTGATCAGTCCTCAGAGTCACAGCCCCAGTCCTGCAGTATGAAGCTTCACAACTTTTCAACTAGTCAAGGCATGAGTGTCTCAGATCTCAGCTGTAGAGTGACTGAGCACTTTAAAGAAATGACAGGTGTGTGTAATAGGAGTTATTAAAACGATTAGTGACAGGCAGCACAGTGCTGCCCCCTCCCCTTGTAACCCATGAGCTTCCTTTTCTATATATATATTAATTATATATATTAGAAAATTCCCTTGCTTAATCAGCCATCTGACAGCCATTGGGGCTATTGGGGAAGAAAAAAAGATAATATTATACACTTGCATTTGGCAGGGGCCAGGTGATGCTGTTGCTGTGCTCTCTCTGTGTTACTATGGCGTTTTGCTTCTCTCTCTTGTGGGCACTAAAATTCCAAGCCCTGAAGCTATAAGCCAATGATGACCCATGAATAGTGAGGCCAATGGCATGCATCCACTCATGGGCAGCTGGTTCTGCAGCCTGAATGGTAACTCAGCCCAGAGACACTGAGATGTGGCCGCCGGCAGGAGAGGGAGGCATGCAGGAGGAGAGAACACCGGCGGAGCTCTAGCCAGCAGCTCCGCCGGGTCCTCTCGCGAGGTCTGAGCGTTGCCGTGGTTACCGCGGCAATGCTCAGATCTTGCGAGAGTGAACTCTAGCCTGCAGGTTAGAGTTCACTCTCACCACTAGGACCACCAGGGATGGTAGCTGCAGAAAGGATCCCCCTTCTCAGGCATAATGTAAGAAGCACTCCCAGACACACACAGCACTCCCAGACACACACAGCACCCAGACACACACAGCACTCCCAGACACACACAGCGCACCCCCAGACACACAGCGCACCCCCAGACACACAGCGCACCCAGACACACACAGCGCACTCCCAGACACACACAGCGCACTCCCAGACACACACAGCGCACCCCCAGACACACACAGCACAGCCCCAGACACAGCGCACCCCCAGGCACACACAGCACCCAGGCACACACAGCGCACCCAGACACACACAGCACACCCCCAGACACACACAGCACCCTCAGACACAAAGCACACAGCAGCTTCAGACACACACAGCCCCCTCACTCACACACAGCACACTCAG
This sequence comes from Pelobates fuscus, assembly GCF_036172605.1. Taxonomy (NCBI): domain Eukaryota; kingdom Metazoa; phylum Chordata; class Amphibia; order Anura; family Pelobatidae; genus Pelobates; species Pelobates fuscus. The sequence continues at coordinate 333,064,049 of NC_086319.1, forward strand.
ACAGACAGCACCCTCGCTCACACACACAGCACACTCCCACACATATACAGCACACACACACACATATATATATATATATATGTATATATATATATATATATATATATATATATATATATATATACATATATATATATATATATATATAATATATAAAATAACCCTCAGTGAGTTAACAAAGAAAATTAGAAACCTAGAATGTGACGGCAGATAAAAACACCCTCACACACAGCACCCCTCTTACATACACACACACACTGCGCCCCTCACACATACAATACGTCCAAATATATATATATATATATATATATATATATATATATGTATATATAAATATATACACACACACACTACAGCACCCCTCACACTGCACCACTACACACATTACGCTCCAGATAAATGCTAGATCCCTAACCCTATATGCACTCTCAATCCTCTACAAACACACATACACACAATCTCCTATACACACTCTGGGTCCTTTACACACTAGATCTCCTACACACACACACACACTGCACCACCTACACACACACTACATTCCTTGTCAGCAAACACATACAACATTCTCTAAACACACCCTCTCTGTGGCGAAACCGACCTCGCCACGTGTCCTTGGAGGGGGCTGCTTGCCCGCCTCTTGCCTTTGGACTATGGCCCTGCAGGTTAAACTGTTTATTTTCCCTGCAGAAAGGCTTATTCGTGTGATCTGAGTGCCATTCATCTAATAATGTGCAGTCAGATCAAAGCTATCTGGGGATATGTAGAAATGTGTGTTTTATGTACTAAATGTATCAGTATGTAATTTTATGTCTTTTACTGTCTTTTTGTCTGCCATGTGGGTAATGGAGTTTGGCTCTGTCTTTGGAGATAATTAGATTCCTTCTCCAATTATCTCCAGGGCAGAAGGGAGGAAGCCAGGATGCATTGTGGGGATGTTTTACTTTTACTGTTTGAGCCAGGGGGAACAAAAGATACTTTTACTAACTTTTGAACCCCTGGTCTGATTCATGCCATTTTTTTATATGTTATTCCCCTGAATGGATTGATTGTGAATATGTCATTTTTATGCGAATGTGATGTATATTTTGGGAGTTATGAATGTTGTGTAAAAACTGTATTTTCCCTACCTATGATAATTGTATTTTCCTGTGTGTACAGATAATTAGTTTACAGGTAGAGGGGAGGGCTATGTGTGGGATGTAACTATTGTGTGATTGGTTAATGTGCGTTACTGTGTGTGTCCCTCCCCTTCATGGGAGCACCTAATAAAAAGGAATGCAAGCTAGCAGCCAGGGAGTTCTATTTTTACCCTCAACTTGAGTCCTGTCTCTTATTGGGGGAATCTGCTACAAGGGATTGCTATGCTAGGCATATTCCCTTGCTATAATCACTGAGCTCTTGTAAGAGCTTGTTCCTGCTTCGTTCTGAAGGGAGATAGCTGCAGCCTGCGGTGCTTATGGTGTCTGGTGGAGTGCTTGGAGTCCTCTGGAAGCGCTAAGAGCATCTTTCAACGGAGGTACCCAGTCGGGGTGCCAGTTGATCCGTTACACTCTCTACAACCCCTACACACACTACGTCACCTATACACACACACTACAGCCCGTATGCACACACTCGCTACATCTCCTATAACACTATGCCCCCTATACACACACTCTCTACAGCCCCTAGCCACACATATTACACCACAAACACAAATAAAATTGACCTATTTACACAATACCACACCACACTCTACACACATGCAATCCCACAAGCAGGCTCCAAACACATGCACCATGCACTTTCCTGGCCCTTTTGTCCTCTGGTATCCCACTTGTGGAGAAACCAGAGACAATTTAAAAGCAAACACAGCGCAAACATGTTATTAAATTTGCTTGAGCTGCGCAGAACAAATTCAGGGCCTTTTTCTAATGCCAGAGCTCTTCAGCGGGGCTCTGCGCATTGAACCAACATGCTCACTTTGAGAGGGGGCGTGCTTGCCATTAGTGATAACAAAACACACCCTCTCTGGCCCCAACCCCTTCTTAGGGGGCCGCTCTGATTAAAGAATGCCCGGGCCTAATTTTTTTCTCAGTCCGGTCCTGACTGGAACCTATTACAGAATTAAAGAGACTCTAATATTTTCCGTTAATGTTTTGGCTTACCCCCCTCTCCTCCACAAAAATAATTTTAGCTTTTCTAAACTACTGGAAATAAATGCTTTGCCCACATAAAGAACTGGTGGGGTCCTGTCCTAAGTGCCCATATGGATGAGCCTTCACTGCAAATGCTTATATATCAGAAAAGTTATTTAAGTTTATTCCTTTTACTTTAAATTTGGAGTACAGTAATTTCAACCTAAGACCATGGTAGAATAATTGGAAACATTTTCAAATTCAGTTTATTTCCCAACATGACAAATGGGGCCTACATTCCAGACAAGTCTCTATTAAGTGAATAACCAATTATATATTTACCAAGAAACAGGGCCGCCATTAGACATTTTGGGGCCCCTAACACAACTCAAAGGCTGGGCCCCCCCGGGAACCTGCCTCCAAGCCCACCTTCAGGGCCTGCCTCCAAATCTTGCAACAGGACCTGACTACAAATTTGCACACAAGGAAGTAGTGTTTGTAGAGTGGATACTGGGTGTGTGTTTTGTGGATGCAGTGTGTGTTTGTGTATTGGCTGCAGTGTGTGTAAAGTGCAACACAATTTGTGTTTGAATGTAGGCATGTTTTTGTATAGAGTTTTTCCACACACACTGATACACTGAGAAACAGATACACACACACACACAGACTATCAAACATTGACACAGACACAAATACAGATACATACACTGATACAAAAGTACACATATACAAAAACACAGACACACAGAGACATACTGACAAACACACATACATACTAACAGAGACAAGTACTGAAACAGACATACACACACATATACAGGCATACATACTGAAACAGACATACAGATACACAGACATACATACTGACACACATACACAACTGAAACACAGATACTAACATACCTATAGACACACACACATACTGACACACACACACACACACACACACACGTGTAAGGACATACAGACACACACATACATGCATACATATTTATATACCTACAGACACACTTACACATACAAGCATTCCAATAAAAGCGCTACGGAATTTGGTGGCGCTAAATAAATGATAAATGTAAGCTTGTTTGAGCAGGGTCCTCAACTTCCTACTATTCCTGTTACATTTTGTTATTGTCTCATTGTAAATTCCCCTTTTATTGTAAAGTGCTGCAGAATAAGCTGGCGCTATATAAATACTACTACTAATAATAATAATAAAAAAAAAAATAACATACATGTGTACATACATACATACTGACATACATACACACACATACAGTGAGGGAAAAGAGTATTTGATCCCCTGCTGATTTTGAACGTTTGCCTACTGACAAAGAAATGATCAGTCTATAATTTTATTAAGAAAAGATAAAAGGGCTGCGCCAATAGACAATATACAAAAAACAAATGATATTTGGAACAAACAAGAAATAAGTCAATGTGATAGTCCTCACAAATAATAGTCTCTTGATAGTCTTTAGTACAGCAAGGACTTTTCTTTGTGTAGGGCAGCTGTCTTTATTTTCTTGTTGATGTATATAGAAAGAAAAAAGCAGAAAGGGCGTAAATAGTGTAATATGTCAAATCTAGTTATGCAATAAAAAAAGTCAGTATCACATTCACATTTTATAAAGCCTAAGCCAGCTCTAGCATATGTGGCCTGTGCGGTGGTATAATCCCCACTTATAAGATGTATTGGAGGTGTCCGTTTGGTTCACGATGATAGGAACCCAGGGAGAAATAGATAAGGTGACCAATAGTTCTCTCAATAAAACAAGCGATGTATATGATAAAAATAGTTAAAATATACTCACAAATATAGAGCAGACTAACTGCTCTATTATGACAACGTTGGTGGTTTCATCCCCACTTAGGATTGCTTTGGAGTAGAGATAAAAAATGCCAGGAAGTATAAAAACAGTATTAGAACTAAATAAAAAAGGTAATTGGCACAGCACACAAGTGTAGTGACCAAAATCCTTTAACAGCTAAAATACAAAGTAGTAGCATCCATTAACGCGTTTTCACCAGTACAGCTTTTTTCAAATGAAATAAAAAAAATACACCTGGCTAGAGTGTTTATATAGGCATAAAACCACTTACAATTGGCGCCAAAAACACAGTGTAACAAGTGGGCCAATCAGCTGTTAGCATAGTCTAAACATAGATTAAAACAGCATAAAATACATATGTATGTATTAAGAATAGTAAAACGGGCCCAAATATCTCATTTGTTATTAAAAACAAGCATTAGAACAAATAGAAGTTAACAAACAAACAAACAAACAAACAAACAAACAAAATATATATATATATATATATATATATATATTTATTTTTTTTTTTTTTTTTAAAGCCCAGGCGCACAGCCTTATGGGTATTCCAGCATGACAATGACCCAAAACACACAGCCAAGGCAACAAATGAATGCTCAAGAAGAAGCACATGAAGGTCCTGGAGTGGCCTAGCCAGTCTCCAGACCTTAATCCCATAGAAAATCTGTGGAGGGAGCTGAAGGTTTGAGTTGCTAAATGTCAGCCTCAAAACCTGAATGACTTGGAGAGTATCTGGAAAGAGGAGTGGGACAAAATCCCTCCTGAGATGTGTGCAAATCTGGTGGCCAACTACAAGCGATTTCGGGATTTTTTTTTTGGTTATTCTGTCTCTCACTGTTAAAATACACCTACCATTAAAATTATTATTTTCTATTCCTCATGCGAGCCTCGGGAGCCTCGTGAAGCCGCGCCCCCTATTTCGTCAAAATGACGAAATAGGCGAGCGCGCACAGGGAGCAATCAGGCTTCGCCACACATGCGCACATACTTCATAGGGCGAAATTCATGCCGCCCTCTGAAGTCCTGAGCACGCGCTGTGTGCGGCCGCGAGCTGAGCTGACGGAGAGCTCAGCTCGTGGTCTTTGCCCGTTCCCTCTCCTCTGCTGACAGGCTGGAGAGAGAAGGCGCGCACACAGTGCCTTCTCTCTCCTGCACACGTCAGACGTATCTTAATACGTCTGATGTGTACAATGCCTTTTTAGGGCCCTACATGATAGGAAGTCCCTCTGGGGGCCATCTGAGTGACGGCCACTGGAGGTATTCCTATCAATCAATGTAAACACTGTATTTTCATTAGATTGCCTGCAGGGAGCTATAGATCTCACCTGAACAAATACATTAAGCTGTAGTTGTTTAGGTGACTATAGTGTCCCTTTCACTATATGATCCACACCCTGTCAGTCTTACCTTTTTTATTCTTTGGACTGCCATGCTTTTTCTGCTTGTTCATATTTCCTAATTGCAGCACTGTCTGTTCAGCTTCAAAATAGAGTGCAGAGTGAAACAACTGCATCTGAATCAATATGGAATGTTTATGTCAATTTGTGATGTCACAGTTTACCTGAAAATTGACCTATTGGAGAACAAACAGATTGAATTTAATCTTTTTTTTTTTTTTTTATATTCTTTATTTTTGTTGCGCAAAGAGTACATACAATAAGCTTGCATCGCCACAATAGCAGAGCAAACCATGCATTTTCAAACAGTTGATAACAGTGTTATGGCTTTGGTATATCATGCGCACATTTTTGTTTAAGGTGAGTAAAACTTGCTAATCAGTAACGGTACATTTAAGCGAGTAGAGAGAGTACATACAATCAGCTTGCATCGCCACAATAGCAGAGTTAACCATGCATTTTCAAACGGTTGATAACAGTGTTATGGCTTTGGTATATCATGCACACATTGTTGTTTAAGTTGTGTACAACTTGCTAATCAGTTACGGTACATTTAAGTGAGTAGAGAAGGTACAATATAGTATGCAGTATCAAGCAATAAATGATTTTCTTTGCATTTGCATTCGAGTTGTGTCTATTGTGAGTGCCTTTTATTGCTATTAAAACAGGCTCAGCCAGCATGTTGATTAATAAGAGCCCTGTGGCCTGTGCTTGGCAGTTTAGGATGACAGACAGTTAGATGTGTTGAACGTGTAAACTAACTTGTAGGATGCTTTAAGTTCTACATGTTAAGCGTGTTTGAGTTAGGCTAAAATAAAATGTTAACGTAAGCATAAACATAAATAGATAGGTGGGTAGCTGTGTTGCCCTCTGTGGACAGGGGGGGGCAACGGAGGCAGCCAACTAAGTTGTCAAGTCCCCTAGAGTCCCGCAGTACCTTTGCCTCTGCCAGTGCCACTCCCGATCACACCCCCCCCCCCAACTTGCAATTTGCTGGTCATCTAGGGGCTTTAGTGGTCAGCGACCTGAACACAGTCAGCCAATTCCTCTCACTCTGTCGCTGGTCCATGTCAGGCGTCGGTCCTTGATCGGGGCCATTGCTGTCAGATACAGTGTGGGGAGATCTGGACACCCCTGCTGATTAGGTCGTTGCTGGCTGTTGCCTGTACCGGCATGGTGTGCTGGAGATTTCTCTTTCGTAGCATGAACTGGGATGTGGACTCCACTGCCGCGGGCCTCGTGAGTGCCGGTCGTCCGTTGTCTCCCTGATGTGGGTCGCATGTCTAAGTGCTGCTTCTTCTGCGTGGAGCAGCGACGTTTCAGGGGCGGGAGTCCCCTTCTGCCCCGGGGTTGCATGAGGGCTGGTGCTTGTAGGCCACGAGCCTGGAGACCATTGTGGTCCAGGTTCGACCCTTGCGGGACGGTGCGAGGGATCGTGGCAGGTCGCTTGGGAGTTCTCTTGGCTGTTCCCCGCTTGTGTGGCCGGCACCTCTGGGGCTTGCCCCGTGTTGCTCTCAGCCCGGGAGGGCTTAAAACGTGGGAGTCGGACGCTTGGGTTGTGGTTTTGCCCTGAAGCGGACCCTCACTCACCCGTCTGCCGTCGGCTCTGGACGTGGTATAGGAGATTCGGCATGGCACTTCAGCCCATAAGCGTGCTTCTAGTGTGGCCCAGAAGCGGTCAAAAATTAGAGTAATGGAGTCACTTGCTTGTTCCCTGGTGTGTATTGCGCCTGGGTGCTTTTGGTGCTTGTCGGATGCTGTTGAATGATGGTGTACCGCCATCTTGGGTGTTCCCGTCACCGCGTGTCTTCTGGAAGTCTTTGTGCCCGTCGCTTGGAGCTGATTTCGGGACACTCCATCCGGCGGGGACCGGGATATCCCCCACCGGTCCACAGGGGGGGGGGTACATGATTTGCACTCGCTTGTTGCGTGCAGCGTCAGGCGGGAAGGCGGACGTCCTTCCCCCATGCCTCCGCTAGGCCTCATTCTTGTGCCGCGGTTCCCGGTCAGGATTGGTGCCGAGTTTGGTATCGGCGTGTTCCGGGGTGCCTCCTCTAGCCGATAGGCTGATTTGTGGCGGCATCCCTGCGAATTTCCTCGGGTTATCAGTCTAGTTTGGGCCATCACGGTAGGAGCTCATGTAGTGTGCGTCTAGTCAGGTTGCCTGCTTGGCTCCGCCCCCCGAATTTAATCTTAGTCTGTTTATTCTATAACAAATCAAGTGTCAGCTAAACATTCACAAACATTCCATATTTTTGTCTTATGCCCGATACATACGTATCTAACTTTTGAGGTTGTTTTCTGCTATGTGTATTGTTCATTTAAATGTCATTTACACTTTACTGATAGACAGAATAATGTTTTATCTCATATCTTAGCTTTATTATTATTTTTGTGTTTTGATATGACTTAATATACTTTGATTTGATTTTTGCTTTAGGATTTCAATGTAAGGCGACATAACTAACATGTATTACTCCTATAAGATGTATAGTTAGCTCTAGTTAACTTTTCACCAGGTAAAAGGCTGGCATTAAGTACTGAGATTTAGCAGCAGCCATTACACAGCAGGGACAAGGTTGAAAACCAATTGGAAAACAGCCTATAAGTAGTGTTTAGTATCTCCCATAAAGAATAATGGAAGCCATTAGCCACTGCTTTAATAAGCAGCAGGTGGTACCTCTCTGTTCCTACTGTTTTTTTGCAGTCGGTAATTTTTGTAGTTATCTGCTGCTTGCTAAGAGTAGTGAAAAATAATTTTAGTTAGCAGCAGTAAAAAGTAGCAATAACAGTTTAAATTAGCCTGAAATTGGTCCATGTTATTGAAAAAAAATCTCGGATATGTATAGAATTAGGAATAGGTTTAAATGAAAACGTATCCTCTTTGAACACTACATTTTTGCTTCCATCCTTTATTAAACACAAAATCAACTGCACTCTGACTTTCCCCTTTTATTCTCATGGCATATATAATTTTCTTTTCATCCATCACATGTATCCACATTCAACTTCATCCATTCTTTGCCTTCTGTGTCCTATTTAGACATAACCTTAAGATCCACCTGTTCAATCACAGCATACAAATTTTTCCTCCCACATATAACATCTTAAGCTTTCATCTCATAAGTGCAGTAATCATCTTGATAACACACATGCATAGTATTTGGCTTTAGAATAAGACCACTATGCATCAAGAATTTTTGGTATTTACTGCTCCTACAATTCTGTTAGTCCATCGAGATTATAAGCTCCTGTGATAGGGGACCTTATTAACTTTAGCTGCAGTGCTCAATGTGCTAGGGTATGATGAAGGAAGGAATTTTCTAATGTGACATAAGAACTTTACTGTGAATTAATTGCCTTTCACAGGAAAAATATCCTGATCATTTTGATGATAGGTATTGATTAAATCTATTCACTCAAGAACATTTCTAAAGAAGTTGTCATTCAACAAAAAAAAGGTACGTTTTTTTCTCTTCATCAGTAAAGAAAACTTGTCGAACTATTTTTCTTCACTCGTTCAAATAAATGTAGAAAAAGACACACTTTTGTTACATATTCCATGTTGACCAGAATATCAGAAAAGGTCATCTAATTCATTGACCAAATTATTCAAGAAATTCATGAACTTTATCAAGCACGAAATGATTTAACCAGGAGTTATGAGCTTCACCTTTTTCACTTTCCGAGTCAACGTGTCTCGCAAATTAGAAATGTTATTTCATTACACCCCAATACTTTTCTTGGTCCTTCTAAATGATTTAGAGACCAGAAATTGTACCAGTGTGAATGCAATAAATATCCTTACAAGTTTTTCATTAGCGAAGCTCGGTAAATTGTGCTCTGAAAGATAGCCAAGGCGTTCACACAAATTTAATCCAACTGAGTTAGAAATACAGATCTGGAAATGTTTCAACTGAAGCAGGTATTTTTAGAACATATTGAGATATGCAAATCCAAATACCTTTACCACCCACAATAAATTCCATTGATAAGCCATTGCATTGCAGAAACTGTCTAATGTTTAAAGGAACACTAAAGCACCATAACCACAGCAGTCTGATATTTAGGTTATGGTTAGTGCCAGGAGTTTCCTGGTGCCTTTCCAAGATAAGTAATCAAATCATTTGTAAATACAGTTTGACAGCTTTCCAAGTGTCTGCCAATCACAGACTCTTTAGAGCTGAGAGTATCAAATGAGTTTGTGTGTATACACACATACACACACACACACACACACACACACACACACATATATATATATATATATATATATATATATATATATATATACAAGCAACCCCTGCACTCCAACGAACAAAAAGAAAACAATACCTGGTGCTCTGGTGGCTCAATTATAAGCAAAGAAAAATACTGGCACTCAAGGATTTTCCAAAGTTTACTTCTCCATTTATTGTGGAAAAATCAAAATCGACGTTTCAGCTCCTCTAGGGAGCTTTCATCAAGACACAAACAAAAATATATATATACACATAAAGTTGTAGTGGGGGAAAAGTGTGGATGAAAACCCCTTCCACCTGAAGTAAGTGGATAGTTAATACATTGCTGAATACAAATGCAAACACCAGTCAAGCCATAAGACTTGCTTTCCCCACACCACAGAAATCTCACTTTAACAGTGCTCTCACTACTGCAAGGGATTCTGGGTAGACATATGCAAATGAGCTCAACAAAGAACCATATTTTTGCCTCAATTCCACTTTATACATGGATTCCTTGGAGTATGTGTAACCAAGCCAGTAACCAACCTCTTGCTGATGAGTTGCATTAACAACTAAACAGCTGTCCATGAGTGGTTCACTGGCATTGCTCCTCTTCCTGAGTTGTGTTTCAGAGCTGTTGTATACAGCAGACACATACTTCAAGGAATCCATGTATAAAGTATAATTTTGAGGCCAAAAATTTTATTCTTTGTTGTGTCAACCAAGTATATTTGTCTTTCCATTCAAAATCATATAAACGTTGCAACACATAACTTTTTATTTTTTAATTCAAGAGGACAACCCTAAAATATATCGCTGTATATTAAAAATAATTTTGAGCAGTGCTGAAGTTAAAGAAGTTAAAGAATATACTTAATTGGGGTTGTGACTTTTTGGTGTAATAATTGTGTTGGAGTTCTCAGGATATACCAGAGATATTCTATTAGAAACATCATTTAGCAGTGGCTGGAAAGACATTGGCACTATAATCTACCATGTGTATCTCTGACTTTGATCCATTTGACATCGTACCAGCATGGATGGATCGCTAAATAAAATATTCAATAGGAAAGCTAAGTAGTGTGTATTACTATGCTATGAACGGTTCATACACAGCTAAAACTATGTTACCACTACATTTAATATATTGGTCTGCATTTGGACTTTATAGCCACTTTAATTACAGTACTGAGTATTTTGCATCATGAACAGTAAAAAGTCTTATAAATAATAGAATAGTATCAGGAATATTCATTAACCCCTTAAGGACTGAGCCAAATGTACACGTTGTGAACAGAACAAAACGTAAACAAAACCTGGCATTTGCGCCATATGTCTGTCCAACCGTAATTCACCTCTTTCATATTAAATGCACCCCCCCCTTATTATATATCATTTTATTCAGGGGAAACAGGGCTTTCATTTAATATCAAATATTTAGCTATGAAACATAATTTAATATGAAAAAAATGGGAGAAAATAAGAATTTTGTTATTTTTTTAGTTCTACATGACATTTTAACTGTCAATGTCATAATACTGTTTGCTTTTACTGCAATAAAATACACATATTTGTATTTAGCATAGTCTCATGTGTAAAACAGTACCCCAGTATGTACAGGTTTTATGGCATTTTGGGAAGTTACAGGGTCAAATATAGCACGGTACATTTGAAATTGAAATTCAGCAGATTGGTTACGTTGCCTTTGAGACTGTATAGTAGCCCAGGAATTAAATTTACACCCATAATGGCATACCATTTGCAATAGAAGACAACCCAAGGTATTGCAAATGGGGTATGTCCAGTCTAGTAGCCATTGGGTCACAAACACTGGCCAAAGTTAGCGTTAGTATTTGTTTGTGTGTGAAAAATGCAAATAGTATAAAGTGTAACTTTTCTAATAAAATCTACAAAAAAGTTTTTCTATACATATGATTTATTGTACTAACTTTAATATAATCTGTGCCAATTTGCGATTAATTTACAAGGAATGTTATTATTAAAGGCTGTAGCAGACTCCACGGAGTGATTTTAGTCTTAATTTATAATAGTGAATGAGCAATGTAACAAGTTAAAAGGTTCAATTTGACTTATGTTCCCAATATATGCTACACTTTACTACAAGTACAATAGTCAGTTATATAGAGGTCATTTTTCAACACAGAAGAAACAATTTACCTCCTATTTTTCATAATGAAAAATGTTTCAGTTTGATGACACATTTTTATGTTTTCTCCAAATTGCACAGATTATATATTTCAAAGAGTTCTGTAATGATCTTTTATTCTTCTCGTAATGTTTTTATGTTACTACATATTTTATAGTGATTAAAATCGTAACTTAATATGATTTCATGGAATATACAGATACATTGGGGAATAGGTCTATAACTATTGCCTATCAAGTTGTTGTGTTTGCATCAGATTGAAATGTAAGTTATACAACATGCAATTAATATGATATATTTTTTACAAGACCATTGAATCTAATATCCTGAAATGCTTAAGTTTCTTGAGCAAAATAATGCCTTTATTATTGCACTCCGATATATCAAAGGATGAAGAATATCTTTCCACTATAAATAGCAACCAATAAAGGAATTTTTTTTTTTGTGTGTGTTTTGAGTTATGATCAAGAGAAATAACGTGATATATGCCAAGAAAGAGAGACAGACAGACATACAGAGAGATAGATCTAGCAAGCATAGCACTTCCCCATAAATGAATAGCTGTACGTGTTTTGTCGAACCTTGGCAATCCCCAAAATCTTGGAGTAGAATGCAAATTTCATGGTAGTGAAGCGGTTAATAGCCAGGTAACCTTCATATCACAATTGTCATTTCAACTATACCAGGGGAGAAATCAGCGGTGGAACCGAATTTCTTTAGTGAGTGCAAATGCTATATCCTCCCTCCGCCCCTCTTCGACTACATCTATACCTATACACATGAGAGTTTGAAAATTCAAATCCTTACAATTTTGGCAGTATCTAGGAACACTGTGTAAAACTGTTCTGTCAGACTTTCGGGTAATGTTCTGGCAGTTCTTCCTATGTACTGTATTCCACACTTGCATTGCAATAAATAGATCACATTTCTACTTTCACAGTTTATGAAGTGTTTAATATAACATTTTTATTTGGTTAGAAAACTTTCAAAACTTTTTCCTTTTCTGTAGAGCAACTGCCACGTTTATTAAATGACTTTGGTTTTTCAAAAAGCTCACGCAAGGGATTTAATACATTTATCTCTTTGGTAATTTTAAAGGGACACTATAGTCACCCAGACCACTTCAGCTTAAATAAGTGATCTGGGTGCAATGTGCCTCAGGTTTTAACCCTTCACATGTAAACACAGCAGTTTCTGAGAAATTGTTATGTTTACATTGCAGGGTTTATACAGCCTCTAATGGCTGTCTTCCTGACAGCCGCTAGAGCCGCTTCTGTGACGCTGGATTACTCAAGGGCTGACGCTGGCGGGGGAGGAGTTGTCACCAGCACCAAGGGAGCCCTCTGCTGGATTAAGGTAAGTGGCTGAATGCCCTTCAGCCCAGCAGGAGTGGGACCATGAGGGTGCGGGTCCCCAAAGGATGATATAATGTCAGGAAAACAAGTTTAATTTCCTGATCCTATAGTGATCCCTTAAAGGATCACTATAGGGTCAGGAACACAAACATGTATTCCTGACCCTACAGTGTTAACACCACCATCTGGCCCCTCTGGGCCCCTCATGCCTCCATAAATATAATAAAAATCTTACTGTATTCAAGCCAGAAGCTGTAACTCTGCATGCTGTTAGACTCAGAAAAACAAGCAGTCTGCTGACATCATCAGAAGTGGTTGCCTGATCCAATCACAATTCTTCCCCATAGGATTGGCTGAGACTGACAAGGAGGCAGATCAGGGGCAGAGTCAGCATGATTCAAACACAACCCTGGCCAATAAGCATCTCCTCATAGAGGTGAATTGAATCAATTAATCTCTATGAGGAAAGTTCAGTGTCTGCATGCAGAGGGAGGAGACACTGAATGTTTGGATGCATTTTAGGCAGCCATGGCCCTGGAAGGATCTCTAACAGCTATCTGAGGAGTGGCCAGTGAAGTTATAACTAGGCTGTAATGTAAACACTGCATTTTCTCTGAAAAGCCTGAAGGTAATGATTCTACTCACCAGAACAAATTCAATAAGCTGTAGTTGTTCTGGTGACTATAAGTAGGGCCTTTAAGAAGGGCACTCTGGGCTAATTGATTATTTAATTTTTTTAGCATGTTTAAAAACAGTAATGGGTATTCTTGGGAGAATAAGGGAGGGAGCACACCTGAATGCGGGGGATTCCCTCTAAACTTCAAAAAAAAGCACACAAAAAAAGAAATACACTTACAATAGATGTAAATGATGTAGATGTAAAATATGTTAGTATATTATATATTTTTAATAATATTTTATCCTTGTTTAATAAATTATTTTTGGCTACCCCTCTTTGTTGTAAACCATATACCTTTTAGCTTTTTGTGTTCTGTATTTTATCGCTACCTGGCATTTCTATTTATGTCCTGAGATTCCTGAAGACTACCGTTTATAGAATCCTGGTATAGAATCATACCACCCATGCATGATACACAGAGAGGTTAGTCTGCTCCATCTACTGTAAGTATATTTCTACTATTTATGCTTGCATTTACCTATATTGAGAGCACTATTGGCTGCCTTTTTTTCATTTCATAAGACCTACCTCACCACTATCCTGCTGTGAATTACCCACTGATTAATATTCTGCAAGTGGGGATACAATACTACTGAGTGCTGTTACAGCTCTATACTATGTGAGTTGGCATTTTTAGACTTGTATTTAGACTTGTATTTTTAGACTTGTGTTGTATGTTATACAGTTTACTACCATATTGCATTATTGGTCCCCTCCTGTTTGTGCTCTCTTTCATATGTTGCTGCTGAGTGAAGTTGTTCATTAAAGCACCTTACAATAGTGTGAAGATGAACTGCTATTTTTAGGACTGTGTCTCACCAAAAAATACAGTATATAACATTATTTTGTTTTAGAGTCTTACAGTTAATTGCTTTAAGTGAGTAAGATTTGCTAAGGTTTGGTATGCTTAGCAAGGTTTATTTTATTCATTATGTTTGTCGTGCTGGGAGTACACAATATTAATAATATCACAGTAAAATATCAGCTTGCTCAATAGTACATGAGCATCAGAATAGAACTAAACTATAAGTAACTATCAGGAGCCCATATCATGATGGCCAGGAGTTCTTAGAAGGCTCAGGACAGATAATTTACTAGAGGTAAGTACAAGATTTCTATGTTAAAAGAATACATTCTAGAGGGCAATATACAAAACCAGCTCTATGCCCCATCAGGGGTGTAAGAGAGAATTATAACATAATAAAACAGGAGGGCTCTAGCCCTGACAGCATAGGTTCAATACACTACACGTATTTGAGTACCCCTAACTAGTTGCAGCAGTAAAGTAGTGGGTAATTAACTGCCCATCGGGGCCAACCAAAGACAATTCCCCTAGAACACAGTATATGCATCCACAAGCATATGTTAGGTGGGCAAGGGTAGTGCAGAACCCAATAACAGTAAAAGAATATTTAAAAAATTCAGAAAAGGCAAAAACATAGCAATGAACTAAAAAACTGTGCAAATATAAATAACAGGAGGAACATCAGTAGTTAGGTGGTCAAAGGAGCAGTTCCAGGTTCCCAGGTATGATGTGTGGCTTGGTAATTCATGGTGGAGGTCAGTACAGGAAGGCCCAACATTTTCAGGAAGCTAAGTCTATGAACAGTTCATTTTTTGATCACTAGCAAAGACCTAGGTCCTCCCATCTGTGATTTGCCCCACAGTGCTGCCAGCAGCTGTCCAGTGTCTTGAGAATTTGCGCAGCAAAGAATAACATCCTGTGGAGTGATAATGGGAGACTTAAGGGTGCCAAGCAATCTTTAGGCCCCATTGACCTCCTGTATGCTATAGGAGTCAATTCAAAGTGCTAACCCATACCTATAAAGCACTTAATAATCTTAGCCCCTCTTATATCTCCTCACACATCCATAGGTATGCCCCTTCTCGGTCCGGGGAGGTGTGGCCTCCCAGAGTAACCTCTACCTTACACACCTGTCTCTTGTTCTCTCCTATAGGGCAGCACTTTACTCTCTCTCCTCCAGCTCTGCTTCACTCCCACCTTATTTGTTTGATATTTCCTGTCCTAATGTGTTTTATACCCCACCTCCTATAGATTGTAAGCTTGTTTGAGCAGGGTCCTCTTCAACCTATTGTTCCTGTAAGTTTTCTTGTAATTGTCCTATTTATTGTAACATCCCCCTCTTATATTATTGTAAAGCGCTACGGAATATGTTGGCGCTATATAAATGGCAATAATAATAATAATCCATGTGGCACCGATGACACAAGAGATGTAGATAGTGAGGCAGTTCCTCTGCAGTAATTGCAGCTGGTATGCTGCTGATCTTTATGTGATTTGGCCTGAGGTGATCTTCAAGGGCAGAGAATTGGGAGGTAAATATATGTTGGGTAGACTGGAATTTATGGAATTTTTCCTTCATATTGGAGACCTCTTTATGAAGGTCCATCATGTCCTTCTCTGTGTCCCACACATGGTCTGTGACATACTGAATTTCTGTTTTAATTACTGCCATGTCTGTTGCCAACAGCTTTTGTATGATGAGCAAAAGAGTTTGGATGTCCTAGTTGATAGCAAGCGTCCCTGTCAGGAAGTTAAGGTGGATAGAGACTGCAAGACCTTGCTCTCAGGAGGCAAGTACCTCACTGCATTCTGGCGAGTCTGAGGGGGCTGACTCACCTGCACCTTCCTTGGCCACCATCTTGGGTTGCGCCTGCTTCTGTAGCATGGTGCCTTTATCCCATGATTCAGGTACAGTCCCTAGATTAGACTTCTGTAAATTACACCCCATAGTCGATGTAGAGGCTGTGGAGCAGCTTTGCAGTGTCTGTGGCCCTGTTGTTGAGCAAACTGCCGAGGAAGGAGTCCCAGTTAGGAAAAGCCCGTACTTTCCAGGCACCAGACCTGCACTTCTGTTCTTTGGCTTTTGGCAATCAATGCACACAGAAACCCTTGCTGCATCAATGGTAGCGTCTGGTAGGGTTGGATGACCCTTGTAGTAGGGGAGTTTGAGAAGATTAGTCCAAAGCCATTGGGAACTGAGATCCGCTCAGGTTCACTGGCAAGCTCCACCCTTTTAGCAAGGTTTTAATCCAACTTCATGAAAAATTACATCCTTTTAGAAAGAAGATTAGTGATGTCGCGAACATAACATTTTCGGTTCGCGAATGGCGAACGCGCACCTGAGCGGTGGGTGGGGCCCTAAATTAAGATGGGGGAGACCTACTGTCCTCTGCCCCAGTAGGTCCCCCCCATTGTGATTTATGGCCCCCACCCACCGCGCAGGGGTGGGGGCCAGGGGGGAGGAGAGTAGGTCTCCCCCCCCCCCATTATTTGTATTCCCCTATATAACAATGTTTGGTATTTAGTGCATATTCCCCTGTATAACAATTTTTGGCATTTAGTGAATATTCCCCTGTATAACAATGTTTGGCATTTAGTGAATATTCCCCTGTATAACAATGTTTGGTATTTAGTGAATATTCCCCTGTATAACAATGTTTGGCATTTAGTGAATATTCCCCTATATAACAATGTTTGGTATTTAGTGCATATTCCCCTGTATAACAATGTTTGGTATTTAGTGAATATTCCCCTGTATAACAATGTTTGGCATTTAGTGAATATCCCCCTGTATAACAATGTTTGGTATTTAGTGAATATTCCCCTGTATAACAATGTTTGGCATTTAGTGAATATTCCCCTATATAACAATGTTTGGTATTTAGTGAATATTCCCCTGTATAACAATGTTTGGCATTTAGTGAATATTCCCCTGTATAACAATGTTTGGCATTTAGTGAATATTCCCCTGTATAACAAATTTTGGTATTTAGTGAATATTCCCCTGTATAACAATGTTTGGTATTTAGTGAATATTCCCCTATATAACAATGTTTGGTATTTAGTGAATATTCCCCTGTATAACAATGTTTGGTATTTAGTGAATATTCCCCTGTATAACAATGTTTTGCATTTAGAATTAAAAAAAAAAAAAAATGAATGGTGAGAGAGGTGGGAGGTGGGAGGGTCTGGGAGGGAGGGTCTGCTGCTGATTGGCTGGAATGTGTCTGCTGACTGTGAGGTACAGGGTCAAAGTTTACTCAATGATGACGAATAGGGTGCGGACCGAACATCGCATATGTTCGCCCGCCGTGGCGAACGCGAACAAGCGATGTTCGCCAAGAACTATTCGCCAGCGAACCTTTCGAGACATCACTAAAGAAGATATATCTGAATGATCCTTTTTGCTGATGTAAATAAGTAGATGGTTGCAATTTCATATGAAAAATCATAATCATGAGAAATACTTACAAACATGATTGTATCTGTCATCAGTTTTCATTCATTTGCACAAGTGGTTCTCATTCGTTTTTCTCACATAACTAAGTTGGTGCATGTGTATCTATTACATATACAAAAGCACATTCACTTGGATAATAAAATGATATGCAGCTATATGTTCTTTGTTAGGGATGTCTATGCCCCATTTGAAATCGGAAGCAAGGCTATGGAGCAATGGTGAAACCTGTTTGTTTTGATTTTTATTTTATTTTTGTAAATTCATGAATCTGTTATCAAATCAAGAATTAACATTTTTATACGTTTCTATATACTTTGTGACTTTCCAAAAACATTCTAAACGGATTTTCTTGCTTTATTGCATACAGTAATTTCTTATAAACAGGCACATCTATCGATGCATATAGTGTATAATAAGGACAAGCCCTGCTTCTAACAACCAGGTAGATTGATGTAAATTGAGATAAATATCTCCATGTTACTACCTTGCACCTTTTCCTCAATATGCTATAACACTCAGTTTACAGTGATTATATGCTGTATTTATTAGGTAACTATATGACATTTATTTTGCACGGTATGCAGTTCATGTGATGAATGTGATCCAGGAAGTATTTAGTTGTGTCTCTGCAGAAAAAATATGTCAGATTTGACAAGATTTCTGAGAAGATGATGTTGCATTATCATTTCTCAAGGATATAAGTTAGTCAGTGGATTGGCATGTACTTGTATATGATTGAAAACCGAAAATTATCCTCTGTAAGTTAACTGGATAAAAAAACTCAAAATGTCCTCCTCCTGAGACACTGTATCTTTAAGAGCTATCTCTCCACTCTGTAAACTCGGATGCAATTAGGAAGCAGACTGTACTGTGCATGTGGAGTGGGAAATGACATGTTGCTGTGATTGATTACATTTATTTCAACTGGAGACGCTTGACAGTTTGCAGTCATAATTCATAAAAATATATTGGACAATAAGAGCTTTATTCTGCTAAGTAAACTTTCTGGGGATATAGCCTTTAGAGAGATGAGTTTACTGAGGAAGAAATTCAGAATAATACAAATTTTTCATGCAGAATATGTTTAAAATACAGTTTTGATACAAAATTAAATTTTATATCTTTGAGTGTAACATTTATTAAATAAATATTTTAAACATTATACGCTGAAATCTGTTATAAATTTAATCACAAAAAATTGGATCTTCACAATATCTTTATGCTTTTATTGCTAAAAGCTATCCGTATTATAAAAGCCGTTTTTAATTTATTTTAGGGAACTTTGACATAGCAGTAATATATGTATATATGACCAGAGGTGAAGAAAGGTTGTATTTAAGAGACAATGTGGATATTTGCCCAAGGCTTGCTATCTAAAAGGAATAGGAAGTTTAGACTCTCTGGAATGCATCTAGCACAGAACATTAAGGCTCGGCAAGAGAAGGTGTCTGCATATGAGTGAACACCCTAACAGTCATGAAACTCGTTAAGTCTGTGCAGTCTGGTTACTGCCTGCTAGCATTTTGTTGCACATCTGAACTGCTGCTCTTTGTTATTTATATCTGAGAAGAGGGAGGTTTTAAATGGAACCTTGTTGTTCTTAACATCTATCGGATTGATGGCTTGAATAATACCTTTTGCCGGTTTACTTATATGTTAAGTGGAGGGCCTGCATGTTGAGGTAAAAGGTTGAGTTCTGCCCACATCCTGTTTATTGGAGGTACAAGTACAGGAAGCAAGGACAGGGTAGGAGGTCTGCAAGTGAAATATATCCTGCTGTGGCACCTTCCTCTCTTAGCATATTACATGGACAGAAATAAGTGTAACTGATTCATTTTCTCATATTAGGCTTTACATTGTACTGCATTTTAGTACTAAACATTTTAGCTACCGAGTAAAATCTCAGTCTTGCTATACAAAGAAACATACTTATGGAATATATATTCTATTTTCATATTAGAGGATTCTTTTTCATGTGGAGATGTCCAGCCAGACTGGAAGTAATCAAATGCCATGTCATTATCTCAAAAACGCATCCATTCATAGATTTGTAAGCCTAAAATATAAGTTGAAGTCTACTTCAATGATTTGCTATCAGGCTTTGTTAGTAGCAGCTGTCTGTGAGGTTTTGAACATGTTAGAGGACCTATATTATTTTACTTGCTTTTCACTGAAAGAATGGAGATATGTTCTACTTAATCCCACTTACTTATAAAATGGTTACTTACTATTCATAATGGGTTTAGGACATATTGCAGATACTTCCATAGGAAACTAGTTTAACAGCAGAATACAAAGGTTTGTTAGAGTTTTAGTGCGTTTAGTTTCTCCTGAAACGGGATTCATCAGAATTTTGGGCAATCAGCAAGTCATCCAAATTTCGGAACTCCAGAATGGCAAATGGACAATGAACAATGGACAAAAACATTCTGCTTGTGTCGTTCATTAGAGTTCCATCCATGGTGCCCAAAAAAAGGCAATTGATGGAAAAAAAAAGATGATAGGGGACAACCACTGAAAGTTTATTTTATTCACTGATCAAGTAAGAAGTGACCAAAAGAAGGAAAAGGGGAGGAGCAGTAAAAAAATATTATTTTTTATTTATATATTATATAAGGAATAATTATGTAATATATAAATATTTGTTTTGCTGCTCTTCCTCTTTTTCCCACTACTGGTTACTTCTTCTCACTTGATCATCTAATCCAAATGGCACGAAAATGGACTTGTCAGTGTACTGCAAAATATGTACTTTATATGTATATTTTGCAGTAGACTGGTCAATTTTTTTTTTTTTTTTTATTCTTTATTTTTGTAGTGCAAACAAAAAGTACAGGCTGGTATGCCACAACAGCATATGCAGGCAATATTTAGAACAGGCTGAGACAATGAAATGGCAATGTTAAATCTGCACAATTTTTAGTGTTAGTAGAGGATTTGTCAAAACGCTTAAGGTTAAGTTTAGTAAGATTACCGTATGCTAGTTACATCATAAAGCATAACGTTGCACTCTTTTATGGTATATTATTAACATGCAAAATAAATAGGATATGCAAACATGTCTGACAGCAAGTATAAACGGAGGAGAGTCCTCATTTTTTCTATTGTTATAGACAAGTATTTTACTCATGTAGAGACCAAGCTCCAAGCTTAAATCGTAATGGTCACAGCAGAATAAGACAGGAGAGAGTCTGCGGGATCTGTATAGACTTAATGATAAGGCATCAGTCTGTCCCTCAATGAGGCAGCGAAAGTCAGGCGGCTCACATAGTCGGCAAGATCATGGCACTTACTGGAGAGTCACTGGGGAGAGGACTGAGTCGGGTCATCCTCCTGCGCTGTGTGTTGTTTTGGGGGGGAGCTCTGGTCTGTTCGACTTCCACGTTGTGTTCAGCCGACTCCCATCGCGGGTATCTCTGGGTTGGGCAGCATAGTGAGGTACAGGATTTCCCCTTCTGTAAGTCGTGGGGGGCTCTCCGCCTGTGGTCCCCTCCCGCAGCTGACTTCCCCGCTTTCCGGTCAGCGTCGCGGCCTGTAGCGTGGGTTCTCCTGTGCTGGAGCACATCACCCTGGGTATAGGATGCTGGGGTCATTTGAGGGCGGGTGAATCGGGTGTACCGGTGGGTCTCGCTTCGGTGCTTGGTGTCCAGGTAGCCTTGCGTTGTTTCCCGCCGTGCTGATCTGTGGCTTGTTCTGGAGACTCGAGGGAGATTTACTCCAATGTGGCGTCGGGTTGCCGGGCGGATCCATTCCGCTACTGCTTGCATCACTTGCTTGAAGAGCAGTCTCCGGGCGTGTAGCTGTATCCAGATGCTGGCTCTGAGTCGTGCGTAGAACTCCAGTGTATGATTGGGGGGTTCGGTAAGTGCTTGCTTCGTTGTGGGCTGCTTCCGATCCGCCATCTTGATTGGGCCTTGCTCTCCCCTCTTTACTCTGGGCTTCGTCGCTTGGTCAGCCGTTATTGTGGGGGTAGTCGCCCACCGGTCCAGAGGGGGGGGGGGGGGGTGGCAGGGCAGTGTTTAATTGCCGCTTGTGAGGAGGTTCTGTGCCGGGAGATCGGCTGCTTCCCCCAGGCCTCAGGCTCCATTCTGGTGTACGCCGCGTGGCCGGTTCAGGCGCTTGTGTTATGTTTCGGTGCAGGACGGGTATCATTTTGTTCCCTGTGTGGTTCTCTTTTTGGGCTTCTCGTGTAGTTGGCTTAGTTTGGGTAGTCATGAGTGTTGTTTTAATGCCTGCTGGTGCAGTAGCCCGCAGAAAGCCCGTCCGACCATTTTGTCTGTCAGGCCCCGCCCCCTCTAGACTGGTCTATTTTTGCCTGTCTGTGCACCTGTGTGTAGGTAATCCCACCTTTATGATTATTTAATGTTAATTCAATCTGAATGGTTTTATTTGCTGTATATGTTTTTATTTTATTTTTTATTTGACATTCTTTGACAATTGAATTTGTTAAAAAATAATGTATTACTTTTCTCAGGAAAACTAGCAACATAGTTACCTATATCAATACTTAATACTTGTAAAAACAATAGTAATTTTTTTCTTTTTTTTCTTTTCTTTTTGGAATGTTAACCAATAAAATAAAATTAAAACTAAAACATGTTGTTTTATTGTACTTTCACTTTATCTCTGCATAGGTTTTAAATATAAGATACTTTTTTTACAATTATTATTTTAGGTTTCAAAGAGCGTACTTTGCATGTTTTCCCCAGTTCTTGAGTAGTTGTACTGGTTTTGCTGCTAATGCTACTATAAGTAATCAAAATGTAAACTTGGAGGGAAGGGGTTAAAATAAATTCCACTCTCAAATATTTGTTAAGGTGCAGTTATTTATTATTTATTGTTTAATGGGCACATTTTTTAGATCTATTGCACAAAAAATGTCGATGCTTATTATAAGGTAGGTGTAGATCGTGGCACATAGAAGCCTGTTTTAGCTGATTTTAATTTATTGTTGTCAAAGACGTCAATTATCAATGATTAATTTAAGGATTGCGTAGGCTGCAACCTACAGAAATGTATTATAGGTTTGTATTTATTCACTAACAAAAATACATTAAATGAAAACCAAAAATAAATGTTCATTATTTGAAAAATATAAACTATGTTTTTAGAGCAAACAACCTAGTTTATTGTTTCTAAGTAGAACACTTGTTATATTCATTATAACTAATTATTAAACTCTTATGACACTTTGTATTTATAATATAAAAGCCAGAAAACATTAAAAGTATGAATTTACATTAATAAATAATGCCACTTTTAAACATATATTCAAGCATGTGCATTCAAGTATTTATAGTACAAAAAAGCTAATTTATCCATCTTGTTGTACATTATTTGGTTCAATTAACAAAGCATGTTATTATAGGCATTGAGTGAGCAACATGGGCTAAATTATATATTGTTGAGTCAAATATGTGTTGTAGTCATTCATCATATGAAGTATGTTATTCTTTAGTTGTATAACATGACATGCTCTTTAAGAGAGGGCTTGCAGTTATTGTGTTTCAAAATAGTATAGAAATAGCTAACATTAGTATTTTAAATCAACATCTTTGTAAGGGGTAGTCATTTAATCAGTTTAGCTAGTAGAGACTAATGCTGCTGGTATAATATATGGGGAAATAGACACGGATAACCCCAAAAAGCAATTTATCTGAGATTCTATTACAATTCTGGAGATTGCAGTGGGGAGGAAGTGATGAGAGAATAAGAGAGGCAAAAATTCTGTTGGATCATTCATGGTGTAAAGGAGAGCACTTGGAGAAATTATCAGATATATTAAGGCTGTGGCATTAGTAAGGACTGTTTTTAGATCTTGTATTTTACTCTGGGCCTGAAGAAGAACAAGTGGAGGGACTGGTTTAGCAGGAAGGAGAAGGATGAAGAGTAAGGCAATTGAAGGACACATCTTTTATAACAGTGTTGCAGTAAGACACATGTTAATTCAATAGTGATTGTATTAGCAATTTCAATTTATATGTGGCTAGAAGTTAACAGACCCTGTAGATGCTTTTTAAGTGAAAATAGCATGAGTTATCAAGTAATAAGATATGGTTGGTGAAAGAAAAAGTTTAATCAAATATGACACCAAAATATGAAAAGCAGGTAAAGAGAAGAAACACTATCAGCCCAGTGGTGTGGTAGGAAAATATGGCTCTGCGGACCCCTTAAAGAGGAAGCTAGTGGAGATAATGTTACAGAGATGAAGACAGCACATTAAAGATTCTAAATATAACTTGGATCAGGAGATGCAATATACCAGAAGATGGGTTGATCAACTGTTTCAAATGCAGCAGAAATGTCCAGAAGAATGAGAAGGGGAAAGGTGTTTTCAGTTTTAAGTCGTGCAAGGACAATAGTAGCTTGACTTTTTTAATTGGAGCATTAAAAACCACAGACAATAATTGGCTGAAATTGCAGTTACTTTTTGTTTTTGTTTGGGGGGTTCACCATGACAAAATTGGTCAAGGTGTGTCAGGTTGGATGAGGACCATTTCAACCACTCTTCCATTTATAAGTAGTCATATTACCTGCCTGGTGTCTGTTGGGTTCTGCTCCTCACCTCTATTACTAAGTACGAACCTATTTCAGCCCTGCCGAGTTAAGAGAAACCAAAAGTATATAAGCGCTATAGAGGTGATGAGGCACTCAGTTCAGCTGCACTGTACCACAGTGACAAAACATATACACAAACCAGATAAAATTACCAAAATGAGTGATGACAAAATAGTCCTATAAGTTAAAAAAAATATATATAGTGCAGACAATCTGAATTGTGTAATATGAAGTAGGGGGTAATAGGGAGAGCTCACATGGACCAGAGCCCTATCACCCCTGCTCTGGGTTTGAAAAGCTCCACTGGAGAGGGAAGTATCCCACACTGTGCTGACAGGATCTGGATGATATGTTCCCAGTAAGCAGATGGTTCTATGCAATACAGGACAGAGAGAGTCAGAAACCCCTAATTGAATGGTATCTTTCTCAATTTATTAGAAAAAAAAACTCTTACTTTGCAAATGGTGGGTATGCCAGCAAAAACTACCCACATCAAAGTATGCATAAACAGAATAAAATAGCTTACACCACTCAGTACAGTTCCATCCGGGTTTCGCCAGTCCCAGTCACGTGATCTCTTCCTCTACTGTGACGTCACACGTGACGAGTTTCGCCTGCCTTCCCGGGCTTCTTCCGACGACATCATGGATCCATAGCCCCTTCTTTTAAGTCCCTGGCACCTCTCCTCTGCCCTCCTTGATTGGTCCAGAAGCGTGGCTTCACTATAGAACGTTCATTCTGTTCCTCCTCTATGGGAGAGTGAAGATGGGCTATAGCCCATCCTCTTATAAGGCATAGTTGTCGGTGCAGATACACGTCTAATTAGTATAGCACAATATAACAACTAAAGCAAGCATATATGTTATGCCTAATTTGAACCAACAACTTAAAATCAAGTGAGAATAAACTAAAATGCATATTAATATCCATAATGCAGTTCCATATCAATACATATCCATGGGTGCATATATATATCATTAAAGGTAAAAAATTAAAATTAAAATGGAATAAGATATAAATGCATCTTTCACCACTAATTGTAGGTGAACTATTAGTGTAGCTACCACAATAAATTCATGGCATCAGGCTAGTATGCATAATGTATGTCTATTTAAAATGATAGCAATATATTCTGATATATATGCAGATACATTGTGTCCCTAAGATGTAAGGGGCTATATGGATGTGAGAGTGGAGATCTTAACTGAAACTACCTCAATATACAGGGAGTGCAGAATTATTAGGCAAGTTGTATTTTTGAGGATTCATTTTATTATTGAACAACAACCATGTTCTCAATGAACCCAAAAAACTCATTAATATCAAAGCTGAATAGTTTTGGAAGTAGTTTTTAGTTTGTTTTTAGTTATAGCTATTTTAGGGGGATATCTGTGTGTGCAGGTGACTATTACTGTGCATAATTATTAGGCAACTTAACAAAAAACAAATATATACCCATTTCAATTTTTTATTTTTACCAGTGAAACCAATATAACATCTCAACATTCACAAATATACATTTCTGACATTCAAAACAAAACAAATCAGTGACCAATATAGCCACCTTTCTTTGCAAGGACACTCAAAAGCCTGCCATCCATGGATTCTGTCAGTGTTTTGATCTGTTCACCATCAACATTGCGTGCAGCAGCAACCACAGCCTCCCAGACACTGTTCAGAGAGGTGTACTGTTTTCCCTCCTTGTAAATCTCACATTTGATGAT
Organism: Pelobates fuscus; assembly: GCF_036172605.1. Lineage (NCBI taxonomy): Eukaryota > Metazoa > Chordata > Amphibia > Anura > Pelobatidae > Pelobates > Pelobates fuscus. The sequence goes on from NC_086319.1 coordinate 333,090,372, forward strand.
GGACCACAGGTTCTCAATGGGGTTCAGATCAGGTGAACAAGGAGGCCATGTCATTAGATTTTCTTCTTCTATACCCTTTCTTGCCAGCCACGCTGTGGAGTACTTGGACGCGTGTGATGGAGCATTGTCCTGCATGAAAATCATCTTTTTCTTGAAGGATGCAGACTTCTTCCTGTACCACTGCTTGAGGAAGGTGTCTTCCAGAAACTGGCAGTAGGACTGGGAGTTGAGCTTGACTCCATCCTCAACCCGAAAAGGCCCCACAAGCTCATCTTTGATGATACCAGCCCAAACCAGTACTCCACCTCCACCTTGCTGGCGTCTGAGTCGGACTGGAGCTCTCTGCCCTTTACCAATCCAGCCACGGGCCCATCCATCTGGCCCATCAAGACTCACTCTCATTTCATCAGTCCATAAAACCTTAGAAAAATCAGTCTTGAGATATTTCTTGGCCCAGTCTTGACGTTTCAGCTTGTGTGTCTTGTTCAGTGGTGGTCGTCTTTCAGCCTTTCTTACCTTGGCCATGTCTCTGAGTATTGCACACCTTGTGCTTTTGGGCACTCCAGTGATGTTGCAGCTCTGAAATATGGCCAAACTGGTGGCAAGTGGCATCTTGGCAGCTGCACGCTTGACTTTTCTCAGTTCCTGGGCAGTTATTTTGCGCCTTGGTTTCTCCACACGCTTCTTGCGACCCTGTTGACTATTTTGAATGAAACACTTGATTGTTCGATGATCACGCTTCAGAAGCTTTGCAATTTTAAGAGTGCTGCATCCCTCTGCAAGATATCTCACTATTTTTGACTTTTCTGAGCCTGTCAAGTCCTTCTTTTGACCCATTTTGCCAAAGGAAAGGAAGTTGCCTAATAATTATGCACACCTGATATAGGGTGTTGATGTCATTAGACCACACCCCTTCTCATTACAGAGATGCACATCACCTAATATGCTTAATTGGTAGTAGGCTTTCGAGCCTATACAGCTTGGAGTAAGACAACATGCATAAAGAGTATGATGTGGTCAAAATACTAATTTGCCTAATAATTCTGCACTCCCTGTATACTTCTTGCCTTCTAGAAGGAAAAAAAAGGGAATATCAATATATATAAAGCACAATAAAACACAACCATACATATGGAAGACAATCAGAGATAATAATATTCGGATTAAAGAAAGTGACATAACTTAAAATCCCAATTTAAACCTCTGAGGGATAGCAACTTCAACTTAAAGACCCACCTAATTTTTTGCTGGACAAGTTTGTTATCTAAATCTTCCCATCTCCAATTCCTATGAATTCTTTCAATCCCAAGAAACTGTGTATTGCTAAAAAAAAAATAATGGATTAGAAATGTCTGTGAGTTATTGATGTCTGGCCCCATATTTTAATGTGTTTATGTTATTTTCTAATTAAGACATCTGTGTAGCTAACATTTTGGGCAGATGGAAGGAGTTTAAAAATATAATAATAAGTTTGGTAGTCAGAGTAGGTGTGTTTGAATCATCATTTGAATTACATAATTTAGAATAATATTTGGCAAACTCCAGTGCTGTGCAATTTATTTATTATTTATTTTTTCATTTTAAGATTACATTGTGTGGGATTCTTTTCAAATATTTTTTATGCTTATATATATACAATTTTATTTCTATTTCTAAGGAAGCTATTATGGTATCTTTATCATTAGATATGTGGTTTTGCAGTTGTAGTGTTCTTTGTCTATTGTACTTTTATTAACGTTTAGGTGTCACTAGGATAGGTAAATGATTGTATCCTACTGAATTTAGTGCTGTAATGTACTAGGAAGAAGATAAGCTATGGGATTTTTTAAAAAAATGTGTTTGTTTTGTATTAAAATTCAGTCAAAGAAAATACTTGTTTTATAAAATATATCCACTTACACTTACATTCTCTAAGACTCGTTGTTAATTGTTTGTTTAGCTAGTGTTACTACTCTAACTGATAATCTAGTAAATTTATGTTCATGGTTTATGACTTTCACCTATCTGATCCTTCCTATCTTTTTATCCCAAATGTTCTCTCCTTTTAGTTTTTCATCTCTAATTAATTACCTCAATAGCCCCATGTCTCCCCACCCATAATAGTGTGTTTTATTTCTTTTTTTCTAACCTCAGACCTTATATTTAAGACTGGGCCCCTTAAAACAGCATTAACACCCAGCACTCCCAAGCAACCAAGTCCTGCAGAATCTTCTGAGCAGAGGTATCATCTCTGGAAGATTGCCCACCCTACCATCCCCACACCATCCCATCCCATGGTCAACAACTTACTTATAGATAGTGCACATCAGCTGGTTTCCTTAACACACCAATCAAGTCACTAAACCTCTCCTCACCTGAATTCATTTAACACACTGCATCCTTACATTGGTTTAAACACTCATTGATATTTGTGTGTGTTTGTATATATGATCTACATATCTATATAATACACATTTTCTCTAATGTTCTCCCTTCTATTTTTCACTCTAACACTAACTTCTCTGATCACTAAAATATCCCTATCCTTTCACTCACCTGTCCCTGGCAACACAATCATCATTACTTCCACCTTACCCCCCTCCCCTCTCTATTCATCCCATGCACTCTACACATACCTTTCCAGCCTATCTCCACCAACTCCTCCCAAATCCTCTACATACATATCCTCCTACAAAACTTTCAAATCCTACTCCCACCTTCACTTCCTTTCTATCCTTCTGCTCCTAGCAGCTGGTGATGTCTCTCCAAACCCCGGTCCCCACTCAACAAACACAGCACATACTAACCCAAGGACCCACACTAATCTCATACCCATCTCATGTTCCTCTAGATCCTCCTTCAATACTGCCCTCTGGAACGCACGCTCTGTTTGCAATATAACTAAATCCACTGCTGTACATGACTTCTTTATCTCTCATTCAATAGATTTACTAGCCTTAACAGAAACCTGGCTCTCCCCCTCTGACACTGCCACCCCTGCATCTTTGTCCTTCGGTGGTCTCCAACTTACCCACAACCCAAGAAACTCTGAATGTAAAGGTGGTGGTGGTGGGTTTCTCCTCTCCCCTCACTGCTCTTTTAAACCTCTTCCCACCCCCCCTTCCCTCTCTTTCATTTGAAATACACTCAATTCGCCTTTTCAAACCCTTCTCTGCTAACATTGCTGGTTCCCCTCTTCTCTTCCTTGACCACTTTGCTGCCTGGCTACCCTATTTCCTCTCTTCTAACATTCCATCCCTAATTCTCGGGGACTTCAATATTCCTATAAACCCACCTTTGACCTCTGCAGCCACTAAACTACTTTCAATGACTTCCTCCCTCGGGCTATCACAGTGGGCAAATTCTCCCACCCATGTAGCTGGCAATACCCTTGACCTAATCTTCACTTATGCATGTACAGTAACTAATATCTGCAACACTCCATATCCACTCTCTGATCACCACCTCTTATCATTTGCTCTTGCGTACCCCCTCACCCAACAACCTCAGCCTCACCCCCCTCAACTCAGGAGGGACCTTAATTCTCTTGATCTCCAACAGTTGTCAGCTGACATTGATTCACAACTGCTGTCCATCCCTTCCCTCTCCTGTCCTTCACTGGCCATCTCCATATATAACTCTACTCTTACATCTGCTTTGAACACTGCAGCGCCATTCCAAACAATCACCTCAAGGAGGACCCGTCCCCAACCCTGGCATACTAAATCAACGCGCTACCTGCAAAGATGTTCCCGTTGTGCTGAACGCTCCTGGAGGAAGTCTCGTACCCAATCAGACTTTCTCCATTATAGATTCATATTGTGTTCATACAGTGCAGCCCTTGCCCTTGCCAAACAGTCCTATTTTTCCTCTCTCATTAGTTCATGTTCCCGCAACCCCAGGCGTCTCTTTGACACCTTTAATTCTCTTCTTCGCCCTGCTGTGGCCACCCCCAAAACTAACCTTACTTCTGATAACTTTGCATGTTACTTAACTGACAAGATTGAACAGCTAAGGAAAGAATTCTCCCCTCCTTGCCTTTCTGTTTCTCAATCACACATAGATCATGCCTTTCCTACCCTTCAGACATTCTGACCAAGAGGTGGCTGCTCTTCTTTGCTCCTCTCGCCCCACCACTTGCCCGCTCGATCCTGTCCCATCTCACCTTATCAGATCTCTCTCCACTTGTCTCGTGCCTTCTCTAACACACATCTTCAACTGCTCGCTCTCTTCTGGCATCGTCCCTGCTGACCTTAAACATGCCACTGTAGTACCTATACTAAAAAAACCATCCCTCAACCCATCCACCCTCTCTAACTACCGTCCCATATCCCTGATCCCTTTTTCCTCAAAGCTTCTGGAAAGACTTGTCTTTACCCGTGTGTCTCATTTCCTCAATTCCAACTCTCTCCTTGACCCCCTTCAATCTGGCTTCCGCCCTCTCCACTCTACAGAGACTGCCCTTATCAAAGTCACTAACTACCTAATCGCAGCTAAATCCAAAGGCCACTACTCCATACTAATTCTTCTTGACCTCTCAGCGGCCTTTGACACCGTTGATCATGCTCTCCTTCTTCAAACTCTTCAATCGCTTGGTCTCTGTGACTCTGTCCTCTCGTGGTTTTCCTCTTATCTCTCCCAACGCTCATTCGGTGTCTCCTTTTCTAATGATACCTCCTCCCCTCGCCCTGTCTCGGTTGGAGTCCCCCAAGGCTCCGTCCTTGGTCCCCTTCTATTTTCTCTTTATACTGCCTCTCTTGGCAAACTTATTACCTCTTTTGGATTCCACTACCACTCCTACGCTGATGACACCCACCTATATCTCTCCTCCCCGGACCTCTCCCCTGCCGTCCTGCAACGTGTCACTGCTTGCCTTTCTTCCATCTCTGACTGGATGTCCTCCCGCTTTCTGAAACTCAATCTCTCAAAAACTGAGCTCCTTGTCTTTCCTCCTCCTAATACTGATCCTCCTCTTTCGCTCTCCCTTCAAGTTTGTGGTACCAACATCAGTCCATTCTTGCAAGCGCGCTGTCTTGGCGTCATACTTGACTCTGGTCTCACCTTTGAGCCTCACATCCAGCATGTTGCCAAATCCTGTAGATTCCATTTTAAAAACATAGCCCGCATCTGCCCCTTTCTTGCACCAGATACTACCAAGGAGCTTGTCCATGCTCTAGTAATTTCCCGCATGGATTACTGTAACCCTCTCCTGATTAGTCTTCCCAAAAGCCGTACTGCACCCCTACAGTCCGTAATGAACGCTGCTGCTAGACTGATTTTCCTCTCTAGTCGTTTCTCTCACACCTCACCCCTCTGCCAGTCCTTACATTGGCTTCCTGTATGCTATAGGAGTCAATTCAAGGTACTAACTCACACCTATAAAGCACTGAACAACTCTAGCCCCTCTTATATCTCCTCACAGATCCATAGGTATGTCCCTTCTCGGTCTCTCCGCTCTGCCCGTGACCACCTCTTGCCCGTTGTCCGCACTCGTACGGCCAACTCACGCTTGCAGGACTTCTCGCAGGCGGCTCCCTTCCTATGGAATAGCCTGCCTACCGCCATCAGACTCTCCCCTAGTCTTGCATCTTTTAAGAAGTGCCTTAAAACCCATCTCTTTAGGAAAGCTTATGGCCTCCAAGACTAACCAATACCTCACATACCTGTCTCTTGCCCTCTCCTAAAAGGGCAGTCCACCTTATTTGATTGCAAATTCCTGTCCTAATGTGTTTTACACCCCACCTCCTATAGAATGTAAGCTCGATCGAGCAGGGTCCTCTTCAGCCTATTGTTCCTGTAAGTTTATTTGTAATTGTCCTATTTATAGTTAAATCCCCTCTCATAATATTGTAAAGCGCTACGGAATCTGTTGGCGCTATATAAATTGCAATAATAATAATAATAATAATAATAATAATAATAATAATAATGAACAGATGACTTCTGAATTCAATTGTTAATGCAGGACTTCAAAGGTCTTTCTCCTTTTGCCTACCAATGAGAAGAAGACCTTTAATAGAGTACATTGGGAATTCCTCTTTCTACATTTGAACATATGGACCCAGGGTCCCACTTGTTGAACTGGATCCATTCCATCTAAGTGTTTTCTTCTGCAAGGGTATACAATAGCCAAACATGTATTGACTCCTCCCAAATTCGAAACAGGACTAGACAGTGATTTACACTCTTGTCTTTGTTCTTTGTCCTTGCTCTCAAACTCTTATATACATATGTTAGAAATAATCCTAAAATAACAGGCCTTATAATTAAATCTTAGCCAAAACATTGCAGCATATGCAGATCACCTCTCATTCCATGTTACAAAACCCAAAATTACTCGTGCCTAATGTCATGAAAGAATTAAAGACAAATGGCTCCCTAGCCAACTTGCATATAAACTATCCAAAGTCCATGATTCTTGATTTCTTAGTTCCCAGCAACAGGGATCTGTCAAAGTTTTCCCTTCCAGAGTTACGATACCTCAATTAAATATCTGGGAGTTTGGCTGTCTAAAGATCTCCACCAACGGTATCAGACAAATTTTAAAATTACTTGGATAAATACTATAAAAACGTAGAGGACTGAGCGTTCCCTTGTCTTACTTGGCTTTTCAGGGTGGGCAGGATCAAAATTAACCTTCTACCATGCTTGCTCTACCTATTGCAAACTTTACTTATTATTTCTGATTTTCCTTTTTTTTTTTTTTTAAATGTCTACACAGCCCCATCACAAAGTATATCTGGCAGAAGACCAAGCCATACATTTGCAATAACACCCTAGCACTGCCTATAACTGGATGGGGTCTGGCTCTCCCAGACTTCAAGCTTTACCATCAAAGCTTCACACGTTTTGAGAGTGATTGAATAAACCAAAGCTTCGGTAGAATTTAGACGCCAACCAAGTTGGTAGGCCAATGTCTTTAATACCCAAATAGAAATCCCTTTGGCAGCCTGCCATACCTTTGTTTCTCCCTTGCTTTGAGTGTAACATGCAATAGCAACAAAAACCTCAAATTAATATTATTAGATAATCTTTTCAAATGATGTAATATTTAGATAAAATTATTTGAATAGTTAGATTTTTTATATATTGATATTTATTCTAAAAATTAAAAAGGAGTGTTTTAGACAAGATAAAAGTATGATCTTCTGAATTATTGTCATATAAAAATATACTGCAATAGTTTTATTATTATTATTATTTTACACCTACATCACAGTAATATGATGGCTACCCATAGCATGTCAGTATATGGATACTGAAAGATGATACATTGCATATTTCTTCTGGTACAGCATGGGTAATTTTAAAATGGCCTAGGGTATTTTAATATAAGTTTAATTTTCAACATTAATGGTATTTAATTATTAAATTTGCAATTAGAGGTATTCATCCGATGTAAGGTTAACCTTAAGGGTACTTGCTGGAAATATCTGTCAGTAGATGTACTTAGTTATAAAAAAGGTTGGCAAGGTTGTGGAACAATGGTGGTACATTACATTTAACCTACTTGTAGAATTGTGGCATCAGGGTCAGACAAATAAAATATGTTTCTAGGGTCATTTGCTGAAACCTTTCATATTTTTTCTTCGAGGACAAGACGATTACTCGTTTTTATTTCTCTTTGGTTTTTTCATTTTTCTTTATGTAATAAAGTATCCAAAGGACAGAAAATTGTGCAATTTTATAAAAAGTGATGTTTAATGAATAAATTAAAACCAAGCATTGATTTGTTTTGTCTTCATAAATATCACATTATGGGAAACAAACTTTATTTTATTGATCACCCTTGCAACTCCATTATGTTTTGATTGATTGCCTGCTCAGGTAGTGGTAAGGTACATTTATTCGGTGGAGCCTAAAGGTAAAATGTGTCTGTTGGATACATACTGTATCAGAACAGCTCTTTGATACTCCTGTAATGCTATGTTGATGCTTTAGCTAACCTTAGTGACATTATGTGGATTCATGCCGTGTTCTGCTTACTAAATGAATAGGTATTGATATAAGTAATACAGAATGGCATTTTTGATTCTATTTATAGCTAGACAATATGAATGTCCTCCAATATTGTTGAACGGTATATCCTATCATCCCACCCCTCCATATGACTTTTAGAGAATTAAATAATTTGCAGCCCAACAGCTAATAGGTTTTGGTAATTCATACTGGAAGTCAATACACAAAACAGAGAGGAAAATCAAATGGACTATATTTCCCAGAGAGGAAATAAAATAGCTGTTGCAAAAAAGCTTATTTAAAAAATTATATTTTGCCAGTCATAGAAAAACATAACTGTTTCTGATGGAGAGCTCTCAAAAGTGAAAAACACGAAATGCTTCTCTATTTGACTTCTGTAAAGCCCCCACCTCATTTCCACTCCAGGAAGGCCCTAATTCAGATCAATTTCCTCCCTACCTTGTAGTTTACGCATGTCGGACTGCACTTGCAGATTTTGTGGCCTTCAAAGACCATAGTTTTCTGTCAATTAAAGGCTCTCAGACTATTACGAGAGTCTTCCCAGAAACAAAATAACATAGCCATTATAAAGAATTCAAGAATACAAATATTACATTCTGCCAGTGCAGGATCCATCACAGTCAGTCATAAACAGACATAACTGTCTTAGAATTTTTAGAAGTTTAACCCCTTAAGGACCAAACTTCTGGAATAAAAGGGAATCATGACATGTCACACATGTGTCCTTAAGGGGTTAAAACACATACCATTTTCCTATTTGAATTTTAAAAAGCTTCCTCCTCATTTCTCCTCCAGGAAAATCTTAATTCAGACTGATTTCCACCTGCCTGAAGTCTCTAAGAGACAGATTGCACTCCCAGAGATGGTTTTGGACTGCAACAATCATTGTTTTCTGTCAATCAGTAGCCAACAGAGAATTCTGAGTGTTGCAGTGCAAAACTATAGGGTGGGTGCAGAGTCCCTTCCTTAAACTACAAAGCAAAGATAAGATAACCTATCTGAAATATGTTCTCCTTGGAGTCGAAATGAAATGTTGGCTTTTTAAATTACAGTCAGATTACTACACATTGGCGATAGGTTAATCTGTAAAAGACAAATATTTACATTATAAAATTATTAAAATAATAATTACTGTTTAAAGAAAAAAAAAACAACAACAGGGAAAACATGTCCATGAAATTAAAAAGCCAGATGGTTTATTAAGTATTGTCTCACAATCAGTCGTTAAATAATTATTAACCACTTACAGGGCTCAATTTGTCAGTGTCTCCCAACTATTCAAAGGTGCATATGGAGTTACCCAAGGTTCAATTTCTTACCCTCATTAGTTTTCCATATTTATGAAATACACCTGGATTACAAACACGCCTGAACTGAACATTTTGTATCCCAGTGTAATTACAGTATTCATCATTGTGATATGTTGAGAAAACTTAATTGGCTGACTCTGGAATACAGATGTATTCATCTTCTTTCTTCTCTTGTTCACGTCTACTTCCTGGGTGCACAGAGCTTGGGTAATATATCTAAAAGTTCTTTATGAATTTTATTTAATTTCAAGGACATTAGTTGTTCAGTTGTATAAAAAAATAGGTATTGCCTTACATTTAAATCTTAAGTGTTATTGCTGGTGAGATGAGAAGTTGTTGTGAATTGTTGTTCTATAAATAGTAAAATGTGCTTTTGGAGAATTTTTATTTTGTGTGGAACAGCAAGAATAACTTCTCTCTCTCTCTCTCTCTCAATGCAATCTCTGAAACTAGAACTGCTATCTTTATATTACTAATTAAAGTTGAATTCACAGTAATTGCCTTATGATTACTTGGAGCCTGTTAAAGAACTAATGCATCATTGTGTTTCTGGTTTCTCTACAGTTGGTCATTGGTTGGAGCTGGAGCAGGGCTGTAAGAAGCCACTCGTTCTTCTACTGAATGAGTTTACTTGAGCCATCATTTGTAGTTAACTTGTTTCTTCATGTGTAGCATAATGAAGATTGATTTCTGTTGTTTTAGATAGTTTTCCCGATTATTTTGATTTTGTACTCCTGAACTAGATACTGCTTTGTAAAACCCCACTCTTTATTATCTTCAAGGCTAGATTAAATATGTTAATTAGGCTCCTAATCTAGTATGTCTTCCTTGACAGTTTCAGCCATAGTCTTAAGAATCAAAAAAAATTGAGATGTCACACATAGCAAAAAATTTCTGTTCGTGGTTTAAATGAGACCAATTATCAGGATGGGTTCAAAAAGTGCCACAGTCGCCTTTGACAAAAATGAAATATTAATTTTATATATTTGCTCTAAAATTGGTCTTGAAAATCACCAACAATGTCTAACACTTTTAGGTCTATGAGATAATTAAGAAAACATCAATAACAAGATGGTACCTCTCATATGACATTTTTATGATACGGTTGCAGTTATTAAAGAGCTTCTGCATTCTATTTTTTAATTAATTATTTACAGCATTCATCCAATTTCAATAGCATCATTAGAAGTCTCACACCAAGAGTACAAATTAAGATAATTCACTCCCACATACATTCAGACTATTTCTCAAACAGGGCACCTTCACAATGAGAATTATTAACGGGAGGACTGAGCCTTTCTTGGCATCTTGATAATATTTATTTTTCATTACTGAATTATCAATGCAATCATCTTGCTGCAGCCTACACATACACACACAATTCTGTATTTGAACTCTGGCTGCAGCTAACAGCATTACCTGTCTATACAGAAAATATTTGCACATAAACATATCCAATACATTTGTCTTGTGTGTTATCACTTGATCCACAAAACATCAACATTTATTTTCAACAGTGCTCTTGAGTGTCTTGTATGATAGAAAGTGTGGTGATGGTGGTGGGATGCACAGACATAACTGGGCTAAATTATTCTGTTACTGGATAAACTGGAAAAGAGCACAGCACCATAGTCCTGCTTTATGTTTTAACCTCAAATGCCATGATACATATGCTAATGGACAATACCCTCTATTAGTTGCCATACTGAGAAGAATACAAGCCCCAATACATACAATAAAAAACAAACAAGTTACTTGCGCACTATTCCTAAGCCCTATGCACATTTGTAGAGACACTGTCATGGCCGCATCCATTTTTTTTTTTAAACGCCTTCCCAACTCCACTACATTTTATTGTCCCAATAGTCACCCACACATACTCCTAGGCCCCCCATTTTACCATTTTTTAACTGTTTATTTCATGCTCAGACCTAGGCCCTGGGCTGCCCTCTTTGTGTGTGCAGATGTGGGACACATCATATGCCCACACTAGATAGCGCTGTACAATTCCTGTGCATGCCCAGTTAAAGACTTGGGCATTCACTATTTTCAGAAAGACGAATGAATGAATAAATAGAAATTTCAAACAAACGTACGAAGAATGAATTTCGATCTTTATTCATTTCGTTTATTACAAGGAGGGAGCTACCGGATCACGGCTCCCTCCTTTTAATATGTAAAAATATTGTGACCATATTAGTATAAGGGAGAATAAAATCTCCCTAATTCCCCTACACGGTATGCTGCGAGAAGGGGACATAAACAGTGAGCAGCCAGTGACTCTGAATAAAATTCCATACAGAATAAAAAGTACAGAATTTCATCCAAACACGAATAGACAAACAGTACTTATTGTGTTAGGGTGCAATTCAGTGAATTTGCCGGTGGCCTGTCTATATGACAGGAAATTTGAATGGCAAATGAAGCAACGTGAAACATGGGGGTTTAATATTGTGGGAAAATGTATTTGACCACAGGAAATGGAGCTGACTTAAGTTCCTCCTTTGGAAGGTCAAGCGTTGGAAAAATACATACTACAAAGTAGTCCCTACTTTGCCTTATGTTTTAGAGAAAACTAGATCGGAAATAAAGAAAAAAAGGACAGATTCTGATAGATGAAGAGAAAAAGGAAACAATAGGAGAAAGGTAAGTTTGGCGTGACAGTGCGGCTTTTTTAGTATCACTCCAATGACCATTCAAGTGTAAGCTCATCAAAACCTCTTAGGTAAGTCCTACACTAACAATTCACCTTGCTGTTTTCATTTTTTTTTTTTTTATGTAAAAAAAATCTCTAATAAAACAGAGAGGGGTATTTATCTAAACCACTACACACTTATTAAACCTTAATAGGGAACACATGGGGTGGCGGCAGCACTATAACATGGCTATGTAATACAAAATCAAATACAAACATACAAAATTAAGCCCTGTACCCAAATTCCCACTACTTCTAGGCGGCAGCAATGACTATAGTACACATCAGTTCCAAAACATAGGTTAAAAACCAAAGGAAAAAGTTACTTGCGCACTATCCCAATCCCTATGCGCATTTAAATAACTGGAGGTTTTTTAGTATCACTCCAATGGCCATTAAAGTGTAAGCTCACCTGCCATGTCAAGCAAAACCTCATACTGAATCCTACACTAGCAATTCACATTGCTGCGTTCAGCTAAAAGGCAAAATCTTTGATGAGACAAAGAGGGGTATTTTTCAAAACCCCTACATACCTTTTAATCTTTAATAGGAAATACATGGGGTGGGGTGTTTTACTTTGGTTTTTATTATAGTATTTTAGCTGATGTGTACTATAGCCCCATTAGTGGGAGTTTAAGCACAGGGCTTAATCTTCATATTTGCTTTTGCATGAAAGAAGCAAGGAGAATTCTTAGTGTAGGACTCACCTAGGGGGTGTTGCCTTGACGTGGCAGGTGAGCTAACACTTTAATGACCACTGGAGGGAAACCAAAAAAACTCTAGTTATTTAAAATGGGCATAGGGATAGTGCTCACATAACTTTTTTATTTAGTTAAATGGATATGTTGCTAATGTAAGGTTTAAGGGAAAACTTTGGGCACCATAACCACTTAATCTCAATTATGTGGTAATAGTGTCTGGAGTGCCCTGGTGCTGTCTTCTAGTGTTAAACAATTTTCAAACTGTTTGAAACAGAAGAAGTGTTCCCAGGTACTGGTCTGCTGTCTCCTGTTTTGTGCCCAGACTAATGTGGAAGCTGGAGCAGTGATAAGGTTGCAATAGCGCACCTATGACTAGCCACCTATCATGAATAGAGATAAGAAAATAAATGTATGTATGTTTACCAGTGATGGGTGGCCAGTGATAAATTGAGAGCCTCAACTGACTCCCTCAGTCTATAGCTAGCCACCCATTGCCAGTAGAGTTTAGAAAGATGCATGTACATTTATTCACCATGGGTGGTAAGTGAAAGTCTGACATTCCCATCTTATCACTGCTGTTTCTTCAATGCTCAAGCAAATGATCCCACATAAGCACTAGCACAAAAGGAGCAACAGCAGACCAAAGAATGGGGACACTTAAAAAGAAAAGCATGCTTCAGGGCTGTATTAGTTCTGGTCCTATTTTTTTTTTTTGTCAATTCTTTATTTTGGTGATGACAGTTGCATTGCGACCGCTATGCATTGTGTGGCTTGCGCAGAAGCCCGATGGTGTCTTGGTAACCGTCTGATTTTTTTTTTTGTAACATGTATATCATGTATAAAAGACATACAAAAAACAAGCATAATAAATGTAATAAACATACGTCACGTATTATTGTTGTATGAGAGTAAGTGATCCGTTTTGTGTGTTGCTGTGTGTGTGCGTCGGCTGTGTTCGTTTCGTATTGTACCCTTCTGCGTTGTGCTATATTTTGTCTCTGTGTTGGTCCTGCCTCTGCGGTCTGGGTTTTCCCCAGCAGTCAGGTGTTGAATTGTTCCCACAATGCCCATACTTTTTGGTAAGTGGTAGTGGTGTTTCGCACCTGGGCCGTTAATCTGTCCATCAGACAGTTGTCTCTGATTTTCGTCTGTACTAGCATAATAGGTGGGGTTTCTGACTTCATCCAGTGTTGTGCTAGAGCCCTACGTGCTGCCAGGTTTAGTAGGTTTAAGAGTCTCTGGCTATACTTGTCTAGCCCGTCTGTCGGCCTGGATAGGAGACAAGCCCATGGGTCTGCTGTCAGCTTTTTCTGTAGGATGCATGAATTCAATTCTGTCACCTCTTTCCAGTAAGTTTTTGCTTTGGGGCATTGCCACCACATGTGGATGTATGTGCCTTTTTCCCCACACAGTTTCCAACATGTGTCCGAGGGGCTCAGTCCCATGTGGCATTGTTTTGTTGGGGTGGTGTACCATCTGAATAGAATTTTGTACATTTGTTCCTGTAATGTGGTGCATATGGATACCTTGGAGCTTGCTTCCCATATGCCTCGCCACTCCTCCCCCTCCAGCTTCTCGCCCAGATCAGCTTCCCACTTGTCTGTGTACGTTAGTGTACCCCTGTCCCCTGACTCCCCACCAATGTGGTTGTAGAGAGTTGTGATTCGTTTCGTGGGCATGCGTTCGTTAAGACACATGCGTTCGAAAAAGGTTATTTGTTTTGAGATTGCTGTCTTAACCTCCGTGGTATGGGCAAAATCTCGGATTTGAATATAGCAAAAAAAGTTGCGGGTCGTCAGGGGTGCTAGGGTCTTGAGATAGTCATAGGTAATTACCTGATTGTCTTGGTACAGGTGTGTGTATCTCCTTATCCCCGTGGCCTCTATGCCTTGAAAGGCTTTTGTGCGTAATCCCGGTGGGAACGCTCTGTTGCGCAGTACCAGTGTCAAGGGAGGTATTCATGAGCTGTTGTTTTATGGCAGTTTTGTCCCATACGTCTATCGAGTTTAGGATTGCTGGGCATGTGGTTTTAAGGAGCACCCTGTGTTTGTGGGGGTCCATATTAAGAGTTGCGGTGGGTCCTCGCCCAACAGGGCCGTTTCTATATCCACCCATTGGTGGTGGCCGGCAGGGCTGTGCCAGTGTGCTATTTGCGCTACCTGCGCTGCAAGATAATAGTGGTATAGGTGAGGCAATCCCAGTCCTCCCCTCCACTTGGGTTGTTGTCAGGATCGGGACAGGGATCCAACACGCAGAGTACAAAGAGTGGAAAGGTACGTATACCGGGCCTTAGAATGGCCGGACTAACGTACCGAGAGTAATAGAGAATAGTCAGAGACAAGCCGAGGTCGAGGGAACGAGAAGACAGATAAGCGAGAGACAAGCCGGGTCAAGGGATAACGGAGATAAGCAGGGTAGTACAACAAGCCGAGTCAAAACCAATAGAGCAAACTAGAATACCAGAGCACTGAGTGACTAGACAAGCTAGAACCACGACAGGGCAATGAGCTGAAGTAAGAAGTAAGCTTAAATACCCTGGCTCCGGATGGTAGACACGCCTCTGACAAGTACCGATTGGATATCGGACACTTGAGTGACAGGTCGCTCGTGATAGCGTCATGACGTCACGTATTGAGCGTACCGCTAGAAAAGGACGTGGATTCCTCGCGGTCGGTGTTTAAGTGACTGGATGAACCGCGAGGAACGAAGGAAACAGCTCGTTTGGACGGATAAACTACTAAGTCTCTACCTCTTTTAGAGGTAGAGACCTCAGGTACCCTGACAGTACCCCCCCTCTCAGATACGCCCACCGGGCGGAAGGAACCGGGACGAGATGGAAAGCGGAGGTGAAATGCTCTGCGAAGGCGAGAAGCATGAACGTCCTCCTGAGGTACCCAACTCCTCTCCTCAGGACCATATCCCCTCCAGTTGACCAGATATTGCAATTTTCCCCTTGAAATTCTGGAATCAATGATGGAGCTGACCTCGTACTCCTCCCGACCCTCCACCTGAACAGGACGAGGTGAGGAAACCTTAGAGGAGAATTTGTTGCAAATAAGAGGTTTCAACAAGGAGACATGAAAAGAGTTAGGAATGCGTAAGGCAGGTGGCAGAGCAAGGCGATACGCAACCGGGTTGATACGAGTGAGAACCCTGTAAGGACCTATGTAGCGAGGAGCAAATTTCATAGATGGAACTTTTAGGCGAATATTCTTAGTGCTCAGCCACACCCTATCCCCAGGAACGAAGACCGGAGCCGCTCTTCTATGCTTGTCAGCGTGTCTCTTGAACAACGAGGAATTATGTAACAGAATTTGCCGAGTCTGATCCCATAATTTCTTCAGGTTGGCGACATGATCATCAACCGACGGTATCCCCTGAGAAGAGGAAACTGAAGGAAAAATTGAAGGATGAAAGCCATAGTTCATGAAGAAAGGGCTAGAGCGAGTTGAATCACAAACAAGGTTATTGTGTGCGAACTCCGCCCAAGGGATCAAACCGACCCAATCGTCCTGGTGTTCGGAAACAAAGCAACGTAGATACTGCTCGATCTTTTGATTGGTGCGTTCAGCAGCTCCGTTAGACTGAGGGTGATAGGCAGAGGAGAAGTTCAATTTGATTCCCATTTAAGAACAAAAGGATCTCCAGAAACGTGAGACAAATTGAGATCCTCTATCAGAAACAATCTCCGAAGGAATCCCATGTAGGCGAAAAACTTCTCTCGCAAAAATCTCTGCCAATTCAGGAGAAGTCGGAAGTTTAGGTAATGGCACGAAATGGGCCATCTTTGTAAATCTATCCACCACCGTGAGAATAACAGTCTGTCTCTTGGAAGCAGGTAAATCTACGATAAAGTCTATGGACAAACAGGACCAAGGTTTCTCAGGAATGTCCAAGGGGTGTAACAGGCCACAAGGAGATGTATGAGGTTGCTTAGTCTTGGCACAAGTCTCACAAGCTGCGACGAACTCCTCAATATCTTTTCGTAGTGAAGGCCACCAGAAATCTTTGGATATCAGAGAGTATGTCTTGCGAATACCAGGATGTCCAGCTACTTTACTTTCGTGAAAACATTGTAAGAGTTCCAGTTGGAGTTCAGGAGGGACAAAGTTTCTTCCCTCAGGAGTGTTTCCGGGTGCCAGATGTTGTGACTTCAAGATCTGGTCAAGTAGCGGAGAATGGATCTTGAGACTGGTATTAGCAATAATATTGCATTTGGGAACAATGGAGGACAAAAGTGGTTCAACTGAAGCAGACGGCTCATATTGGCGAGAAAGCGCATCGGCTTTAGAATTTTTTGACCCAGGTCTGTAAGTCAGAACGTAATTGAAATGGGTAAGAAATAACGACCAACGAGCCTGCCTGGAGGACAAACGCTTGGCCTCTCCGATATACGACAAATTTTTGTGGTCCGTTAGAATGGTAACAGGATGTAATGTACCTTCCAATAAATGTCTCCACTCTTTCAAAGCCTTGATAACCGCTAGTAATTCTCTGTCACCAATGTCATATCTGCTCTCTGTACCAGACAATTTTTTAGAGAAAAATCCACATGGATGTAATGGTTTATCAACACCCAACCTTTGAGATAGGACAGCACCTAAACCAGTCTCTGATGCGTCTACCTCAAGTAGAAAAGGCAGGGAAGTGTCGGGGTGAACTAAAATTGGAGCGGAAGCGAAAAGCTCCTTGAGAGTTTTGAACGCAAGAAGGGCTTCAGTAGTCCAATTCTTAGTATCAGCCCCCTGTTTGGTCATATTGGTGATAGGTGCGATAATTGAAGAATAACCCTTAATAAAGCGCCTATAATAATTAGAAAAACCAATAAATCTCTGTATGGCTTTAAGACCTTTGGGTAAAGGCCACTCTAGAATGGACTGGAGCTTATCCGGATCCATCTTAAATCCCTCCCCCGAGATCACATAGCCGAGAAAGGTTACCTGGGTTTGATCAAAGCTACATTTCTCCAACTTGCAGTACAAGCCATGTTGAAGAAGCTTGTGCAAAACCCTCCTGACTTGCTTGTGATGAGTCTCAATCTCACTAGAATGTATGAGTATATCATCTAGGTATACAATGACGCAATCTTGCTGAAATTCCCTAAGAACCTCATTTATCAGATCCTGGAATACAGCTGGTGCATTGCATAACCCAAAAGGCATGACTGTATATTCATAGTGGCCATATCGAGTATTGAATGCCGTCATCCACTCATGTCCCTGCTGGATTCTCACCAAGTTATATGCCCCTCTGAGATCCAATTTGGTGAAAATTGTAGAGCCCTTCAAACGATCGAAGAGTTCGGTGATCAAGGGAATCGGGTAGGCATTTTTAATGGTTATCTTATTTAGGCCTCGATAATCAATACAAGGTCTTAAAGAACCATCCTTCTTTTTAACAAAAAAAAATCCAGCCCCGGCAGGAGAGGAGGACCTCCTAATGAATCCCTTGTCTAAATTTTCGTGAATATACTCCTCTAGAACTGAGTTCTCTTTCGTAGATAACGGGTATACGTGACCTCTGGGCGGCATGGTACCAGGGAGTAGGTTAATTTTGCAATCAAAGGACCTGTGTGGGGGTAAGGTATCGGCTTTCTTTTTGTCAAACACTGCCTTTAAATCTAGATACTGAGACGGAATTTGTGTCTCTGTAGGATTGTCAGAGTTAGTCGAGGTGTTGGTTAAGCAGAGAGGTGAGACCTTCCGCAAGCATTTCTCTTGACAATTCTGTCCCCATGAAACTATCTCCCCTGACTCCCAATTAATAATAGGGTTATGTCTCCTCAACCAGGAGTACCCCAGGACTATGGGAATAGACGGAGAAGAAATGAGCAGTAAGGATATGTCCTCTCTATGTAGGATGCCAGCAGTTAAGTTAATCGGTATGGTCTCACGGAAAATGACAGGCTCAAGTAACGGTCTACCATCGATGGCCTCAACAGCCAGTGGTGTCTCTTTTAACTGGGATGGAATAGCATGCTTGGCAGCAAAACCCTGATCTATAAAGCTCTCAGCAGCTCCAGAATCGATTAGTGCCATAGTCTTGACTACTCCCTTTTCCCATTTTAAAGAAACGGGTAACAGAAGCCTGAACTCTTTGTAGTTGTGAATAGAGGACAAAGTAGAAACACCCAAGGCCTGTCCTCTAGAGAAACTTAGGTGCGAGCGTTTCCCGAACGATTAGGACAATTTAGGCGTAAATGACCTCTGACTCCACAATACATACATAAACCCTCCCTTCTTCTGTACTGTCTCTCCCTCTCTGTGAGATGAGTACTGCCTATCTGCATAGGTTCAGAAATACGTAAGTCCTCGAACTCAGAATTTTGAAAGGTAGGCGCTAGTTTAAAGGAGGGTCTACGGGTCCTATCTCGAGTGTTCTGCCTCTCTCTTAGGCGTTCATCAATACGAGATATAAAGGAAATTAAATCCTCCAAATTCTCAGGGAGTTCTCTAGTAGCAACCTCGTCAAGAATTACATCTGATAACCCATTCAGAAACACATCTATATAAGCCTGTTCGTTCCACTTAACTTCTGCCGCCAAGGACCTGAACTCTAGTGCATAATCCACAAGTGTTCGATCGTCCTGTCTAAGGCGCAACAGTAATCTAGCTGCATTGACCTTTCTACCAGGAGGGTCAAAAGTTCTTCTAAACGCAGCTACAAAGGCATTATAATTATAGACTAGTGGATTATCATTCTCCCATAAAGGATTGGCCCATCTCAGAGCTTTCTCAATGAGTAAAGTAATAACAAATCCAACCTTCGCTCTATCTGTAGGATAAGAGCGGGGTTGTAATTCGAAATGGATGCTAATCTGGTTCAGAAAGCCGCGACACTTCTCCGGTGACCCGCCATAACGTACTGGTGGGGTAATACGGGAAGAAGCACCTACCGTGGCTACCTCTAGACCTGAGACTGCAGGAGAAATAGAAGGAGTACGTGTCTCCTCAGGTGGGTTACTAGCACGAGACAAAAGTGCCTGTAGTGCTAGAGCCATCTGATCCATCCTATGCTCCATGGCGTCAAACCTGGGATCAGAAGAACCAAGCTGACTGTTAGTACCTGCAGGATCCATTGGCCCTGTCGTAATGTCAGGATCGGGACAGGGATCCAACACGCAGAGTACAAAGAGTGGAAAGGTACGTATACCGGGCCTTAGAATGGCCGGACTAACGTACCGAGAGTAATAGAGAATAGTCAGAGACAAGCCGAGGTCGAGGGAACGAGAAGACAGATAAGCGAGAGACAAGCCGGGTCAAGGGATAACGGAGATAAGCAGGGTAGTACAACAAGCCGAGTCAAAACCAATAGAGCAAACTAGAATACCAGAGCACTGAGTGACTAGACAAGCTAGAACCACGACAGGGCAATGAGCTGAAGTAAGAAGTAAGCTTAAATACCCTGGCTCCGGATGGTAGACACGCCTCTGACAAGTACCGATTGGATATCGGACACTTGAGTGACAGGTCGCTCGTGATAGCGTCATGACGTCACGTATTGAGCGTACCGCTAGAAAAGGACGTGGATTCCTCGCGGTCGGTGTTTAAGTGACTGGATGAACCGCGAGGAACGAAGGAAACAGCTCGTTTGGACGGATAAACTACTAAGTCTCTACCTCTTTTAGAGGTAGAGACCTCAGGTACCCTGACAGTTGTACAGTACTGCCCTGGCTATCCGGGGTCTCTTTCCCTGCCATATAAACTCGTCTATCGCTTTCTGGATGTTGGCTAAATCTCCTTTGGTGACCCTAACGGGTAGTGCTTGGAATAGGAATAGGAGTCTGGGCATGAGGTTCATCTTTATTGAACTTAGTCTGCCTATCCATGTGATGGGTTTAACAGCCCATTTATCTAAGTCTCTCTTTAGCGTGTGGATTAATGTAGTGTAATTCAGTTTGTATAGCATGGTAGGGTTTGCTGAGAGTTGTGTCCCGAGGTACGTGAGCTTCTCTGTGGCTATCTTGATTTTGTGTGTGTTGGTTAGGTTTGTGTTATCTTCTTCTGTGAGGTCAAATGATATCGCCACTGATTTGGTGAGGTTAACTTTGTACCCCGAGATGTCCCCATACGTCTGTAAGAGTGTGTAGAGGTGTGCCATTGATTTTCCGGGATCTGAGAGCGTGAGCAGAACGTCGTCTGCGTACGCCGCTACTTTGAACTGTCGGTTGCCTAATTGTATTCCTGATATATTGGGGTCCTGTCTGATGGCTTGCAATAATGGTTCCGATCAAAGGCCTTCTACGCGTCCAGCGATAGGGCCAGGGATAGGGACTTTGTTTGTTGCATGCACCACATTAGGTCAGCCCCTCTGCGGGTATTTTCGTACAATTGTCGGCCCGGAATAAAACCCACCTGGTCTGAGTGTATTAGTCTGGGTAGCAGCGATGTGAGTCTCGTTGCTAGTATTTTTGCGAATATTTTTAAATCCGAGTTGATGAGGGATATTGGTCTGGAATTGATGGCTTGGATGGCATCCTTGTTTGGTTTTGGCAGCAGCACGATGTTTGCTGTGGCCATGTCCCGGTCGGGGGTTCCCCTTTGCAAGAAGTGGTTTTAGAGTTTGGTCAGCTGTGGGACCAGTTCTAGTCGGAATGTTTTGTAGTAGTGAATGTCATACCCGTCGGGACCCGAGGCTTTGTTGCCTTTGAGGATTGAGATCGCTGCTGCGTCTTCCTCGGGCGTGATTGGCTCTTTTAGGAGGTCGGCTTCCCCCTCTGTGACTTTGGGTAAGTCGGTGTGTGTCAAGAAGGTCTCTATGTTCGTCAAGTATTGATTTAGTTCACTGTCACTGCGGGGGGAGTGGTTATATAATGTACTAAAGTATCTCGTGAACACCTCGTTAACGTCTTTAGGTGTGCTAACCGTGTCATTGGTGTTTGTCTTGATGGCCGTGATCGGATGGAATCCGGGCCTGGGTCTGAGTGTCCTTGCTAATAGCGTGTCCATTTTCTTGGCTTTTTCATAAAAGAAACGTTTGGACCATGTGAGAGCTTTAGTTACCTCGTCAATTGACAATTCTTTTATGGCATGTCTAATAACTTGGAGTGCTTGAAAGTTTGTTGTGGTAGGGTCGTGTTTGTGTCTGGTTTCCACCCTCCTCAGGTCTGATTGTAGCTCTAAGAGCTTTTTCGTTTTCGTTTTCTTTTTATGGGTTGCCACTTGGATGAAGTGGCCTCGCAGTACAGCCTTATGGGCCACCCATAGTGGCGTTGGGCTGATTTCTTCCCCCTCGTTAGTTGTGAAATAGTCTATGATGGCTTTTTTGGTGTCGTTGAGTATGTTTTCATCTTTAAGTAGAGATGTGTTCAGTTTCCATGTCCAGCTACTGTGGTGTTGGATTTTGGTCAGATGGCTGTTACAGCTCCGTGGTCTGACCAGGTGATATTATGTATTTCTGTCTGACTCAGTTTGGACATTCCGGCTCCATTGAGGTATATGTTGTCAATTCTCGAGTACGTGTTGTGTGGTGCCAAGTAGTATGTGTAGTCTTTGGTGTGTGGATGTTTTATGTGCCAGGCATCTAGCAGACCTGTGTGATTGAGGAATGTGTTCAGTAGTTTGTCTTGTCTCCCCCTCCTCCCCTGTGAGCGATCCACCCCCAGTTTGCCGCTCCTATCTATTGCTGGGAAGGGGACTGCGTTAAAGTCTCCCCCCATTACTAGGATGCCTCCCGTTAGGTGCGTTAGTAGCGTTTCTATAGAATCCCAGTATCCGGGTTCCGGTGTGTTGGGGGCATAGATATTCACTATATGCATCTTTGTAGAGTGTATGGTGCCGGTTAAAGCTAGGTACCTGCCATCTGGATCTATGTGTGCTTTATTCATGATGAACGGGCATCTTTCGTGTATTAGGATGGCGACACCTGCTTTTTTCCTTAGGGCCCTTGCTTCGTAGACCGTGTTATATATGTGTTTTTTTAGGTGCACGGGTGCTGACCTGGGCAAGTGCGTTTCTTGTATTAAAGCGATGTCTGCTTGTTTAGCTTTTATGTCCCTTTGGAGGATTCTACGTTTGTTGGGTGTGTTTAGGCTTTTAGCATTTATCGTCAGAATTTTCAGGGTCATGGGTACATACGTCTGGTACGCTTATGTTGTGGGTGAAGCGTCTCGGGTGCTAGGACGGTCTCACTTGTGTGTCGCCTGACAGTATGTAACAGTAAAATAAACTCATAAACATTAACATCAGTAACAAAACAATAGTCAGACATAAATTTGTACAAAAGAAAATACCCTCTGGTCTTACAATTCGCCAGAGTAACTGGTGTGCGTGCACCTATCTTTCGGGTCGTCAGATTGGTACCCGATCAGGTGTGGGTGCCTTACGCTTGGCATGTATCCCCCTGCTGGCTGTGCTGACCTTAGGACTGCAACCCTACCATCCTGCCTGCGGTCCAGGGGCGGGGGTTTATATCAGAAAATTTGTATATTTGTTATTATTTGCTCACTTTTCCCTCCCCCCCTTCCCCCTGCTCCATAGTCGCTAGTGAGTTTGCTTTATGGCTAACCTGCTGGTGTCAGTCTCTATTGATTACTGGCTGTGGTATGCTGCGGGTGAAATGCGTCCCTTGCTCTTAACTAGTCTTGCCCTGGCAGGGGATATGTAGACCTCGCCCTCCATAGTGTTTTTCCCAGTGTGAATTCTTATTGGACATGTCTCTTAAGAGCTCAATTGAAGCAGTCCCGGTTTGCTCTATATGCGCTGGGCCTTTAACCCTGAAACAGCCCCTCAACTGTGCGGCCATATGTCCATGGGGCAGCCCTCCTCAGTCCAGCGGGCTAGTTGGCAAGTGTATGTCCCTTGGGACTAGTTAGTCCCCCGTGCAGACTCGATGAGGGTTGTCTAGCTTAGTGTAAGAGTGCCCCCCCCATCCCCTCCTACAGTGAGTTCATCTTTTGTGGGAGATAAGAGTAGTGCTTAGCTGCGGTCGGTACCGGCCTCACCTCCGTCGATCGAGCAGTGAAGTGGATGCGGCAGCCATGTCTTATCTCAGGCATGATGCCCCCCAGTGTCCGAAGCGTCGGTCCACTCTCTGTGAAGTGAAGTGAGTTCAGGCATTGGATCTGTCTGCAGGTTGAGGGTTGGTGGGGGTTCTATTCGGAGGTTGTGAAGGAAGCACTGTGGGTCATTCCCGGGCAGGAGGGTGTGTGTGGCTCCTTCCTTGAAGGCCACCAGATAGAAGGGGTGGCCCCATGTGTACTTGACTGCGTGGTGTTGCAGTATATTCGTTAGTGGCTTCCACACTCTTCTTCTCTGTAACGTCGTCGGCGACAGGTCCGCGCCCTGATAGTTTAGGGTGTTGTGACGGGCGTACTGCATGACCGTTTCCTTGGAGGAATAGTAATGGAACTTTATTATCACGTCCCTGGGCGGCGTCCCCTCAGCTCTGCGGGCCCGCAGAGCCCTGTGCGCCCTATCGATGATCCATTTGTCTTTTGGGAATTCTGGTATGAGTTTATGAAAGAAGTGTTCCATTTTGCTCACGAGGGGGCCTTCATTCTGCACCTCCGGTATGCCCCTCAGACGTACGTTATTGCGGCGGGTGCGGTTCGCCAGATCCTCCACTGCCATCTCCAGGTCGGTGAGTCTCTTCTCCGCTGCTTTGGCGTGGGCCACCACTTGATTGTGTGCCTGTGCCGCGGCATCTGCCCTGTGTTTCAGGTCCGCCGTCCTTGCTCCCAGAGCATGTATTTCCGCCGTTAGTGCTTGGGTGCTTTTGTTGATCTCCCCCACCAGGTAGCATCTGACCTCCGACAGCTTGGTGAGTATGTGCGCTGTGTCGCTCTGTTTGTGGCCTGGAGGATCCGGGTCCGCCGTGGTAGCTGGAGAGTTATGGCCGTGTGGGCGGCGCTGACGGCCATCTTGCGCGGCCTGTGAGCCTCGTGGAGAGGTGAGCATGTTGGCCACCGAAACGACGGCTTCTTTGTGTTCCCCTTTTTTTTTTTCGTTGGGATTTGGGTCCGGCCTATGCTCCAGACATATTGGGTGTATTGCAACCCAATTTGACGGCTCAATGCTTTTGGCAGAAATTAGATGAAGTGCGGATACTGTGGAGCTCTCAGACTACACGTCCATCTTGGTCGGCAGTCCAGCCACGCCCCTCTAAGTATTCTTTTTTATGTATCTGTTAAAATGGTGGCTTGCTTTATAAAGCTAGCATTGACTAAATTTCTTTACATGCCCAGCCAAACACTTTATGTCATCGATTGAAGGTTTACTCCTCGTAACCTGTTACACAAGTGGTTGACCCACTATCCCATCATATTAAATTTATATTTTTGTAGTCCAGTAAAGGTAGACAGCTTCTTTTTTAGTTCGATGGGACTTAAATTCCCAACAGAGTAATTATATTTTCCTTTTACCTCGACACCTAGGAAAGACTGCCCAGTGCACTGTTTCAGTGAAATTAGACCTGATACCTTATATGAATGTGCTACTTCTTTGAAGACAGTTAGTGCAAATCTTGAGTGGTTGTATAACCTCAAAAGACAAAAAAGAATAACTAATAGTGCAATATGTCACTTGTATTAGTTGTGCTTGTGAAAAGGTGCATAGAGGACTAACTCACACTTTACTGACCTACTCAGAGCTCTGCTGTATGTCGCCTGGAATGGTACAATCCCCATCTTAGGATATGTGGAGCTTTGTTATAGTTGATGTCCAAATATATTTAGGAGAGATAAAGCAGGAAAATGTTTCTTTCAGTCCTTTCAGCTATTGTCACAGCTTGGATTTGGTGGAATTTGCCCTGGTCATCACTTGAAGAAGTGGTGGTTCAAGTGCTGAGCAATGGGAGATGGTTTACTGATCATGGTGTAGGTAACAGGAACTGTTACTCTGGGACTATTATACCTTTCCGGGGCTAGTAGCCCACACTTGGTTGTTTTGGTTAAACAAGTTTGGTTAATAATGTGGTAAGTGAAGATATGGCCTAGCCCTTTCCCCTTAAACAGGTATCCTGATATCCTTATGAGTGTGGACAGTGAAAATATTGAAAAACAAAATCTATAAACAAATTAATATCAAATGATGAGCATCAGGGGGAACAGGGAGGAAGGATAGGCAGATCTGATGAGGTTCATGCTTGCTAGCACCTCATCAAAGACACCTGGGTGTTTATAATCAGGGATATTTATACAAATGTATATCTAAGGACTTAAATTGATCAAATATAGGACTGTAGTGCAGAATAATCTTTGATACTGTTTATGTAACTGAGATAGCCATAGGCATTATATTCAAGGTGTATGTGATCACCATGGTGTGTGAGCTGTGTGATGAAATCAGAAGCAATAGTTACACAAATCTGATAATTCCACCCAGGAAGACAATATTATACCTGTATTCCATTCCATATGACAGTCCAAGTATATGTAGTGTGCAGGTGGCCCTTCACACAGGGAAATAAGGTACTTATTTCTGGAACTACATATGTTTAAAAAGAAAGGCAGTAGGGAAATGTTATTTGCTTCCAAATACTTCACCAAGATGAAGTTGTTATGATTCCAAACAACTTCATCCTTCAAAGGGATACTCTAACCACCAAGACAACTTTAGCTAAATTAAGCAGTTATGGTGTATAGATAATGCTCCTGCAGTCGTACTGCTTAATTCTCTGCCATTTAGGAGTTGTTAGTTTCTGTTTATGCAGCCCTGGCCAAATCTCCCTTGGCTGTGACTCACCCGATGAGAATTAGATGTAACAGCGCAGTGTGTTTACTTTGGAAGTTTTATTAAATTTATGTTTAATCACACACATTAGGCTCCTGCATGCTGTAGCAGACTATTAACAGAGCTATTAACAGAGCAGAATATGAGGAATTCTCAATTAGAAAGACTGTTTTAACATTTATTTTTACATAAATTGTGTAGGGAAACTGTGCAGGTAGCATTTAGGGGAAGTATCCCTTGGTCTGTATAATAAAGGGATTGAACTCCTAAATGGCAAACAATTGAGCAGTTAGACTGCAAAACCATGATCTATACACAAATATCACTCCATGAAGCAACATTTGTTTTGGTTATTTTAGAGCCCCTTTAACCCCTTAATGACCAAACTTCTAGAATAAAAGTGAATCATGACATGTCAAACATGTCATGTCTCCTTAAGGGGTTAAGTAAATGACTGAAGTGAGGGTAGTTTGTGAGTATCTCCTTGTTAAAATATGGATGGTTTAATTTGCTTACGTTTTAATTTACCTATATGTGCTGAAAAGTGTTTCTTTAATTTTTGCTCTTTTTTGTTATATGTGTAATATTATATTTGCACTTGAAGATTTTTTTTTTTTACTCAAGTAAATGTAACACACTGTGTAAAATAAAATGCTATAATATTACTCACTCTGATCCTAAATAATGCTGCTTTAAGAACTCAATTTCCAACAAAATGATATTATGGTAACTGTTTCTCAAATGATCCCTTACTTTAATAATATCTCTGCATTTGAGATCATTAGGATCAGAAGCATTTGATATTTCAATCAGCCATGAGTTGAGGTATGCAGTTTTCTGACATAAAACATCTTCAGCGAGAAATTCCTAATTCATTATGAAACTTTAGTACTCTAATTTGACAAAAATCCCATTTTGGCTGCTAATCTTACAAAAATCCCATCTTGGCTGATGAGTTTCGTCCTTAAAAACAAGCAAACTATGATAATAGAATGAAAACTCACATTCTGAGCATGTGTTCTTTAAATACTACATTAAGTCAATCATTTTCTATGACAGATTGCAGATACATATTGCAAAAATAATTTTACTGGCACATTTAATTATCACTTCTGCTTCAAATATGTGTAAAACCAAGAGAAATAGCCTTTTTTTACATTTCTAGCATAAACAATATAGAGAAAAGATGTCACATGTCCCCGGGATAGTCATATGAGGACACTGAAATTCCCTTTAACCATGTGAGAGCCAAAGATCAGTTCCAAGCATTGGTCGTGAGATAACTAATTGGTTAAGAGGTATACATTCCATGGGGTACATGTCTGTTTCCAGACAGGATACACTTCGGAAGTCAATTATATGTTGTCTATTAATCATTAGCTACATCAGAACCAGATTGTCCATAAGGTTTTCTTTTGTTTTTAAGATATTTTCTAAGAAATTTGTACTTCAAACTAATAACACGTGAATGGTAGGATTACAGACAAATCTTGATATATAGGATCTAATGAAAGCCTATACACATTTGAGAGGACATCTTTGAGCTCTGATTAGTAAGACAGCAAGATTATGAGATATATCAGTTTTACTAATTGAGCTTGCCATTTTAGCATGTACATTTTACCAAAAGCATTATCACTAACCGAATACAAGATGAAGTAAATTGTACCAAATCCAAAGGGCTTTATTATGTTTAAAATTCAGATGATCAAGGTCCTTATTACTGGTCTTTCTTGATTGATTCCAAAGCTCAAGCTTGACAGGAATAAAGGCACATGGCAACAAAACAGGAGCTTACCACAAGACAAATTAAGTAAATCAGTTACAGCATACAGAGTACATAGTATCAGACAACCAGACATCAAAAACTGCATCTCTAGACGAAGGTATAGAAAGAACATTAATTGACCGTGGAGGGTTTGGGCTTAGCATAAGAAAAATGATACTGAATGGTGTAAGCTAAATAATAAAGCTGGGACCAGTATCTTAGAAAACAGGTAAGTCAAACAAGCCAAGGTCAGCACATGTAGCAGTCAACGTTGGTTAGTAAATTATGTCTGATCAAGAAAAGGGATAACATAGTTACATAGTTATTATTATTATTATGTTATTATTTATAGAGCGCCGTCAGATTCTGCAGCGCTTTATAATGGGTGGACGAACAGACATGTAGTTGTAACCAGACTAGTTGGACACACAGGAACAAAGGGGTTGAGGGACCTGCTCAATGAGCTTATATGCTAGAGGGAGTGGGGTAAAGTTACACATAGTGATGTCCCGAACTGTTCGCTGGCGAATAGTTCCTGGTGAACATCGCTTGTTCGCGTTCGCCACGGATGGCGAACACATGCGCTGTTCGGTCCACCCCCTATTCGTCATCATTGAGTAAACTTTGCCCCTGGCCTGTACCTCACAGTCAGCAGACACATCCCAGCCATTCAGCAGCAGACCCTCCCTCCCAGACCCTCCCACCTCCTGGACAGCATCAATTTTACATTCATTGTGAAGCTGCATTCTTAGTCAGAGTAGGGACAGTGTAGCTGCTGCTGATTTGATAGGGAAATTGATAGCTAGGCTAGTGTGTTCAGTGTCCACTACAGTCCTGAAGGACTCATCTGATCTCTGCTGTAAGGACCGCACCCCAAACAGCCCTTTTTAGGGCTAGAACATCAGTCTGCTTTTTTTTTGTTTTCTGTGTAATGTAATTGCAGTTGCCTGCCTGCCAGCCAGCCTGTGTGTCAGGCTCACAGCATATACTGTGCCCACTTGCCCAGTGCCATTACTCACTCACTGGTGTCACAATAGCTTGCATTTAAACAAAATAAAACTTTTTTAATGTAGTATAATAGCAGTCAGTTTCCTTCACTAGTGTGCGTTTCAGGGCCTGCCCAGTGCCACCACTCACTCACTGGTGTCACAATAGCTTGCATTTAACAAAAAAAAACTTTTTGGACTGTAATATAATAGCAGTCAGTTTCCTTCACTAGTGTGCGTTTCAGGGTCTGCCAGGGCACAGTGTCACACCAGTGCAACTCATATCTGGTGTAACAGTAGTGTACATTTTAAAATAAAAAATAAAAATTTGACTGTAATAGATTGAATAGCAGTTAGTTGTCTGCCAGCGTGTGTGTCATGCTCACATCGTATACTGTGCCAACTTGACCAGTGCCACCACTCACTCACAGGTGTCCCAATAGCTTGCATTTAACAAAAACAAAACTTTTTTGACTGTAATATAATAGCAGTCAGTTTCCTTCACTAGTGTGCATTTCAGGGCCTGCCCAGTGCCACCACTCACTCACTGGTGTCACAATAGCTTACATTTGAAAAAAAACAAAACTTTTTGGACTGTAATATAATAGCAGTCAGTTTCCTTCACAAGTGTGCGTTTCAGGGCCTGCCAGGGCACAGTGTCACACCAGTGCAACTCATATCTGGTGTAACAGTAGTGTACATTTAAAAAAAAATACAGGGAGCTTGTTGTCACCTTTCGGGGACCCTTGGTGTTTTACGTGGCTGGGTGAAGGAAGAGACCTTCAATGACATCAGTGAGGACAAGGAACGGGACATGGCTAGCTTGGTATCCAACCTTGTGCAAATGGGGAGTTTGCGGTTGTGCAAATGGACTGTTTGCGGTTGTTTGCGGTACGTTAAACGGGGAGTTTGGTCTGTCACTGTGAAGCGGGCGTAACCCTTACACTTCCTGATCGATACAACATCATACCTGATGTTTTAATGTGTGAGATACCCCCACACATAATACAATAAGCCTTCTCCTTAATTAGGAGATAATTGAGTCAAGCACTATACTAAATAAAATTATCTCTAAACATGCCTTAAAACTCAAAAAAATCACCACAAATCTTACATCCCTTGATAGCCCTGATCTGGGTGACCAACATATCCAAATATCATCGAGATCAGATCACGTGTTCAGAAATTCTATGGTCCTATTTTGACCGGCCGCAAGCATGGTCCCATGCCCAAAACAGTTCCAGAGAATCAGGGCTTGCGGACGGTCTAGTTCGATAGTTTGCAAACAAACAAACTACCGAACAAAGTCAATAGTCTTACCCTGGAGCTTGTTCCCTTCATCCAGACAAATGATCCCATCGAACAGTGCTCTTCTAACTTATATAGAAACGAACGCAGGTGATGATGCAAGTCCAGCAGTGTTTGGGAGTTTCTGTATCGAATTTTAGTTCCAGGAGATTCATGCCCAAACACCGCTGCCTGCGTTCATGCAAACAAGATGGCTGCCACCTTGTGGTTGTCTACAGAGAGTGTGGCCACCCAGACGAACAATTAGAACACTGCGGTGAGAAACATTCCAAGTTGTTAATAGGTGTTAACAAGCTCCAGGGTGGTCTCTGTTGCACGAACAGAGACCTTTATATTATTTTCCACAGGATCCATAGTCTGTGGGCAGGAGGCTTGCAAGCAGGCTCCTCCAGGGGTTTGTGGCAAGAGTTTGCCACACACATGTTATAACCCCTTCAGTCACTTACCTGAGATCCCCGCTGATGTCCCTCGGCGGTGGTTTCGGATCGCCGCTGCTCTTCCTCTGATCCCGTCTGGCGGCTGATGACGGATCCTGCCCGCTGGCTGTGGAGACCTAATGTGCATGCGCACACACGCATTAGAGCTCTCCATAGGAAAACATTGAAAATGCTTTTCAATGCTTTCCTATGGGGAATTGAGCGACGCTTTTTTTGTGCTATGAAGCAGGAGTCTAGGAGACAGCCACTAGAGGAGGAGTTAACTCTGCAAGGTAATTATTGCAGTTTATAAAAAAACTGCAATAATTACACTTGCAGGGTTAAGGGTAGTGGGAGTTGGCACTCAGACCACTCCAATGGGCAGAAGTGGTCTGGGTGCCTGGAGTGTCCCTTTAAAAAGGGGTCAACCCACGTGTTTGCACTCCTGAAGCTATTGCGACTTTTAACACTCTCAAGACAGAGTTTTCCAAAGCCCCTGTCCTGTCAGGTACTAAGGACCGGTACTGCACTTCCAGTTTCTGTTTTCTGTCAGCGTGTTTGGTACCGGTGTTCATGACAACTAAAGCCTCAATTATGTTCCATTCAGCTCATGTGTGCCATTGCAGATGCACCCAATACCATCTGCATACCCAACTGATACTAACAGTCCAGAACTGAAATGCAGCAAAGAAATCAAAGGCCACAGACTATATTGCTATGGGACTTACAATAATTGCTCATTAACTATAAAGATGCTGTTTTTATTTATTTTTTTACTGTTATAGGGTTATTCACTAAAGTGAGAATTTATAGTGAAAGCAAAGTGAATTTCAAATGTAAGGCCAAAGTAGCCAAAATAAAAGCTGAATTAGAGATGTTTGTCCAGTTTGGATATTTTTACCTTAACTTTGAAATATATACTTTGAATTCATAATTAATTCTCACTTTAGTGAATAACCCTGTTAAAGGGACACTCCACTGTCCAAAATAAATAACATTACTGTATAGTAGATATACCCCAAATGAAAGTTAGCATGCATTTCATTTTGTAATTTTTCATAGAGGATATACCTTAAAAAAGCTTGCAAACCTACAGATCTCATGTCTGCCATTGCAAGCCCTCCCCTTCTAACCCTGCCTAGACTTTCTGTTACTGTCCAATCACAGACTTCCCAATACATCTCAGTAAGAAGTTTTTGTAAGTCAGGTGCTTTGGGCAATTGCTGCCCCTTGAGGTCAGCTGCATCGAGCTAACGAAACCAGGGAGAAACATCAACCTGCTGTCTGCTTGAAAGCCAAGAGGGTGTAACCAAGTTAATTTATAAAAGTGCCAATTTCTATTGAAATCATTTTTTTGTGGAAAAAAATGAACTCTTTACACATTAAACTTTTCAGGAAGTTAAAGTTGTTTCTGTGTCTGGAGTGACCCTTTAAGATAACAGCACTGAAGATGTATAGAACACTAATCATATTATGAAGCTTGCAAGGACCATGAATAACAGAGGAAAAATAATTACTGTCCTGATGCTTGATTAATGATGTCTGATTGATGTCTGACTCTTGATGTCTTTAATGCCAGATGCCTGACGTAGGAGGAAGTTTGTGAGGAAATATGGAGTTTTAATTGGCTACGTTTAAGTTTAGGAGTTTAAGAGTTTAAGAGGAAGGATGATGAAGAATTAAGTTTTCATTGTGTTTGGAAGGATGTCCTAAAACAAACACTATAGTTTCAAGTTTCAAGTAAAACAGGCAAACTATCATCATAATTTTGTGAAATATGTTTGTGCTTCACAGGTTCATTTAATCTCCTTTTGATACAGAATAAAGACAATGAATGTTAGTGGTGCAAATAATGTGCACTCATACCATATGATAAACATAGTGGTTTAGAGTTAATTGATTAGAGTTGTGTTCAATAAAAAATCGTAGTAGGATATGGCTTTCCTAACCTGATGTCTATTAAACAAACAAATGAATCCTTTGCTCTGCACCGCAAATGTGATGAAGAGATTAAGGGGGGGGGGGGAATAATCAGTACACTATGTTATCACAAGAGCAGAATATATAAGGTTCAAAGACTCAATGATGCCCAATGTCAGACACAGGTAGCCCTAATACCATGTAGGGTTCACAGGGCAGTGAACCCTACATGGTATTATGGTTACCTGTGTCTGGCATTGGGCATCATTGTGTCTTTGAACCTCTTAACATATTCTGCTCTTGTGATAACTGTGATCACTTATGAGTCCTCACTTGGAG
This sequence comes from Pelobates fuscus, assembly GCF_036172605.1. NCBI lineage: Eukaryota > Metazoa > Chordata > Amphibia > Anura > Pelobatidae > Pelobates > Pelobates fuscus. Next base: position 333,123,444 of record NC_086319.1, read on the forward strand.
GTATTGTACACAGTACTGTAGACCGTATCTTCAGAAGGATATTGATACTTTATAAAGAGTTCAGAGAAGGGCTACTAAACCGGTTCATGGATTGCAGGATAAAACTTACCAGGAAAGGTTAAAGGATCTTAACATGTATAGCTTGGAGGAAAGACGAGACGGGGGGATATGATAGAAACATTTAAATACATATAGGGAATCAACACAGTAAAGGAGGAGACTATATTTAAAAGACGAAAAACTACCACAGCAAGAGGACATAGTCTTAAATTAGAGGGGCAAAGGTTTAAAAATAATATCAGGAAGTATTACTTTACTGAGAGGGTAGTAGATGCATGGAATAGCCTTCCAGCTGAAGTGGTAGAGGTTAACATAGTGAAGGAGTTTAAGCATGCGTAGGATAGGCATAAGGCTACCCTAACTATAAGATAAGGCCAGGGACTAATTAGACAATTCCTATGGGATTTTACTGACGCTGCATGTCCTCATGCAGAGCGTGCAGCGTCAGTTAGGCAACTTAAAGTCCGGTAAATTCACGGACGCACCTCTAGTGGCTGTCAGGTAGACAGCCACTAGAGACAGTCTAAGTACTGCAATGTAAACACTGCAGTTTCTCAAAAACTGCAATGTTTTACATTAAAGGACTAAGTGTGACAGGGACATTGCACACAAACCATTTCAATGACTTGAAGTGCTCTGTGTGCCTATAGTGTCCCTTTCAGCTCTATATCTTTTACATTGAGAGGTATAAATAGTGTCCTTTTCATGTGTAGCAATTGAAAAAACTTTCTATTTCTTTCTTTTATTACCCATCTTTGCAATATAGAAGTTGCTTGTGATCTAAATTAAATTGAAAGGGAAAAAAAATCGTACAGTATTTATAATGCGATTTTCTCCTATTCATAGAACAAAGTCAGAATTACGTTTGAGGCATTGTGTGATTACATAAACACAAACACTGCAACACATGCACTTACATTCCGTATGTTCATAAATTATAAATATCTGCTTTCAAGAATGTAAGCAAACATTGTAATTCTATCAAAATGTAATTGGTTGCAAGAAAACGTAATATTAATTTTACAAGGAATTGGGAAAAAAGAATTAGGTTACAAATAGTGCAGTGTAATATATTCATGAGGTACTGCTCTGGTTCTCTGCTGCACAAACTATTAAATCATAGACACTACACTCTGTCAATGTTTAATTCAAACTCTGCTAAAGCTTAAAGCTAGGTTATTCCAAATTTCAATTAGTTGGTGCATATTGCAAGTTTGGAGAAGGAAATCATTTTTAGGACAAATGTATATCAGTTTGAGCTCATCAGACCAGACATATGACTGAATAAACTAAACATCTCCATGCTTAATGCTGTCTTATATGCCTCGATTTTTTTTTTTTTAAGCTAATGGCAAAAACATTTTTTTGTATTCACAGGGTGAAAAATTGGATATTGGAGTCTGGAAACAAAACATAAAAATCGGTAATAACAAGGCTTCACTGAAGTTAATAATCAAACCTTAGATAAATAGAAATGCATGGTAACTCAATTTGCAGATGGAAAATAATTATAATAATTCCAATATTAGCATTCAGCAATAAATCTTCATTTCCAAAGGAATGCTGTTTCAAGCCTTTAATTTTCACTTGTGTATGGAAAAATGTATATGCTATACAACAACAGAGAAAAGTAATATTAAAAATGTTTAATCATTCAGCATCCCATTTCCATATTTCTGCAAATATTAAATGTGTCATATTATACCTCCCTAACTTCTTAATTCTTAATCCGTTCTCAGTTGTTCTTTAAAAAATTGTAATACTTTTGCAAAAAAAAGGGGAAATGTTTATCATTCAAAATGGATAACAAGAAATAAATTATTCTCTCTTCGTTGGTTAAAGGGACACTATAGTCACTTGAACAACTTTAGCTTAATGAAGCAGTTTTGGTGTATAGAACAAGCCCCTGCAGTCTCACTGCTCAATTCTTTGCCATTTAGGAGTTAAATCCCTCTGTTTATGAACCATAGTCACACCTCCCTGCATGTGACTTGCACAGCCTTCCATAAACACTTCCTGTAAAGAGAGCCCTATTTAGGCTTTCTTTATTGCAAGTTCTGTTTAATTAAGATTTTCTTATGCCCTGCTGTGTTAATAGCTTGCTAGACCCTGCAAGAGCCTCCTGTATGTGATTAAAGTTCAATTTAGAGATTGAGATACAATTATTTAAGGTAAATTACATCTGTTTGAAAGTGAAACCAGTTTTTTTTTTCATGCAGGCTCTGTCAATCATAGCCAGGGGAGGTGTGGCTATGGCTGCATAATCAGAAACATAGTGATCTAACTCCTAAATGACAGTGAATTGAGCAGTGAAATTGCAGGGGAATGATCTATACACTAAAACTGCTTTATTTAGCTAAAGTAATTTAGGTGACTATAGTGTTCCTTTAACTATTATGTTACTTTGAAATCACATTGTTTTTAATGAGAACACATTTTACGATTGTTTTCTTCTTGAAGCTACTTATCAAACCATTTGCTGCATGTTAAACAATGCATACAGATCACCTGCAATTGCCAAACATATTAATGAATTCCCCAGCATAGCTCATAAACACACGGTTTATTTCACAACCTGCGGTATCTGCCATTATACTTGCATTTTGTTCATAAACATTTGGATGTTTAAATATGTCTGGTGCACATTGTGGGGAGGACTTAAAATTGGGAATAGGGAAAAGGATAATTATGTAGTTAAGGGTTAAAATGTATCAAAATATTTGAGGTCATGGGAGTTTGGGAATGTGAAATTATGAGGTGTTGTTGAACAATAATATTGTAATTAGTTTGTATAAATGTTTGGTAATAATGAGTCAGATTGTGCAAAGGTTTCTGTGCAAACTGTCAGATCAAGGGTGCATCATTCATTGTTGCACTATAGAATATTGCTGTTTAATGTGATTTGTGTAGTGCATACATTAATAGGCTACTGTCAGGGTACCTGAGGCCTCTACCTCCGAAAGAGGTAGAGACTTAGTAGTTTACTCCTCCAGCAGGTCGGCTTCCTCCATCCCTCGCGGCTCTCCTAGACACTCTCACGCCGACCGCGAGGGATCCGTCTCATTTTATGACGTCACGCACGCTGCCCGACGTCATGACGTCAGTCCGGACCGATCTGTCACTCAAGTGACTGGAAGCCACTCAGGACTCGTCGGAGGCGGGTATACTCACTGTAACCAGGGTATTTAAACCTGTTTCTCCCATTCACTCATTGCCCTGTCGTGGTTCTAGCCTGTCTAGTCACACAGTGCTCTGGCGATTTCAGTTATTCCTTTGGTTCCGACCCGGCTAGTTTGACTTACTCTGTTTCCCTCTGGTATCCTTGACCCGGCTTGTTCCTCGCTCACCTGTCCTCTCGTTCCCTCGACCTCGGCTTGTTTCTGACCATTCTCTTTACTCTCCGTATGTTAGTCCGGCCATTCTAAGGTCCGGTATACGTACCCTGTCCTGTTTGTACTTTGCGTGTTGGATCCCTGTCCCGATCCTGACAGCTACTTGGTAGAGATGGTATGACCAATTTGATTGTAGAAAATAGAAATCAGAAGGGATTTATTTACATTATATTAGAATGTGATGGATGTCAGATGATTTACAACATAACATCCTCTTGTGAAGCTGTGACTCCAGAGCTCTTCTGCAATGTGTGAAATGTTACACATGAGTGGCCTCTAAGTCTGGCTTCAATGTAATTAACTGGCTTCTACCATGTGTTTGTAGCCCCTCTTAGATAGTGAGTTATTTTGATATGTTAATGACCATTAGCATTAAGGAGAACCACTCTCTTCTTGTTTCATATACAAAATAAACATAAATAACAACCTACAGATGAATAATCATGCTTACTTTATATTTACAAAAAAAGAGTATAAATGTAGCGCAACTTAAGCCATTTGGAAGGAATTATAAAGTTAATTGCATTCGATCATAAGTAGGAAGTGTGACATGTATGGAATTGAAAATTCCCAACAAAGTCATAGATGCAATTTTTATTTCTGTGGCACGGAAGGGGAAAAAAAATCAAAAGTTTCTGTTTTGGATTGATGTTGGTCTAGAACACAAGGGGCAGTTCACTTATTGTTTATTATATAGGCTAGGGAACAATGTAATTAGTTAATTCCATGAGTTCTGGCATAAATAAAATGCATGTGCAATATTGCGATGATAATAAAATTGCATTTGAGGTTCGCACAATAAGAACCCTGCTCATGTCACCGCAGCATTCCACACCCAAGATGGTGCCAAACAGCATGGAGGGGGTCTGGGACCCCTGGTGACAGGGGACCCCTGGTGACCCCTGGTGACAGTGGCTAGCAGATAGTAATTCAGTAGTTGCTCTGACAAGCTCACAGAGACTTCAGCAACAGAGTAGTATAACAAATAAATATTTGTTGTTGCAACAATAAACTATACAAAAAAATACAAGTAAAGAAGGCATTAATAATTTAAATAATGTGGCAATATTTTAAGTATTTAAAAATGAAAGCTGCACCTTTAACAGTGAAATAGCCCAAATACACCATAAAAACTGACAATACAAGGTAAAAAAGGTGCACTGTACCTTTACAATACTGTACAGTGTAAATATAAAGTGCAACACAGTTCCATTATCAGTGCACTATAAAGTGCTGAAAAAAGTGTATAAAGAAATTGAAACCCACATGGACAAATTAAAAGATAAATTATATGCTTACTACCAAAACATGTGATAATATCATTATTAATTTACCCATGTGGGTTTCAATATGTGGGCAGGAATATTCGCCCTTTACATAAAATAATTTATGAGCATATAAATAGAGATGTCCCGAACAGTTCGCCAGGAACTGTTCGTCGGCAAACATAGCTTGTTCGCGGTGGCCGCGGCGGGCGAACATATTCGTCATGTTGGTGGGAGGGAGGGTCTGCTGCTGATTGGCTGGAATGTGTCTGCTGACTGTGAGGTACAGGGTCAAAGTTTACTCAATGATGATGAATAGGGGCGGACCGAACATCGCATATGTTCGCCCGCCGCGGCAACCGCAAACAAGCTATGTTCGCCGGCGAACAGTTCCTGGTGAACTGTTCGGGACATCTCTACATATAAATAATATTCAAAGGGCTTTGATCAGCACAGCATCTCTGCACATTTTTAAAAATACCACAACAAAGATTCTAGTGGCTTAACCTTTTTAGGGATACAAGTGGTGAAAAGATCTTGGTGTGGAGGAAATTATATTCGAATATAGGGAAAGAAGAGATGAAGTGGGTTCATAAATTGGAGACTGTAGAACCCAAGGGACTTAACATTGTTTTTGATTTGTATAATGTTTTCATAAAATAATTTTTACAACTCATTTTTACACAACATTTTTATATAATCGTTTATACAATCTTATATTATTTTATGTATTATTTAATTATGAATGTGTATTTTACGATAATACTTGATATTAATGCCCCTCTTTTTTTCTCCCTTTTTAGTAGGTAACTTAGTTTTTTTAATTGGTAAATTTATTTATATAATATTTTACCAGGAAAGATACATTGAGATTTCTCTCATTTTCAAGTATGTACTGAGTCCACAAAACATTGCATTGATAATATAGGGTACAATAAAATACAAAAACAATATGAATACACAATATATACAAAATTTAACATAAAACAGGTAGGAAATATATAATCAACCATAACATGTGCATTCTGTTTTGAGATATGTAGAGAGGGATCTCTTAAAGGACTTTAGGCTTGGGGAAGATTTTAAAGTGTGCGGGAGGTCGTTCCATAATTGCGGTGCTCTGTAGGATAAGGAGGATCAGGCCGCTTTCTTTTTGTATTGAGGTAGACTAAATAAAGTGCTGTTACTGGATCGGAGGTTATAGGAGGTGGGAACAGCCGAGGAGAGCATTCTGCTCAGGTAGGGTGGGAGCTTTCCAGAAAAGCTCTTAACCCCTTAAGGACCAAACCTCTGGAATAAAAGAGAGTCATGACATGTCACACATGTCATGTGTCCTTAAGGGGTTAAACACAAGGCTGGAAAGATGAAGGGTCTGGATTCCAGCGACAACCAGTTTAGTTCTTTTAGCATGTCACAATGGTGGGTCCTGTAATTACATTGTAGCACAAATCGTCAGAACGAGGTTATACAATGTATTGAGTTTATTAATGTGGGATTACGGCGCAGGTGCATATACTACATCCCCATAATCGATGATTGGCATCAGCATTTGCTGTACCATCTTTTCATTTACTGTAGGGCTTAGGCAGAATTTGTTTCTGTACAGGGCACCTAGTTTTGGATAAAGTTTAGATGCAAGTTTTTCTATGTCGAGGCCAAAAGATAGATTGGGGTCTAACAACATACCTAAGTATTTGAAAGAGTGGACTGCGGCCAGTGTGCTATTTGAATTAGTTTTGATGGATTGGTGGGAATTGTGTAATTTACTCCAAAGATCTAGTTCCAAAACTAGTGTTGGAGCACAGCCTCCAGCTGTGGTAGATCGGATTTGTTTGCGTAGATTACTCTTGTCTGCGTACATGTGTACATTTGAGGATTTGCAGACATAAGGCAGATAATTTTAAATAATGTAAATAGTAGGGGGCCGAGAATGGAACCTTAGGGAACATCACACGTGACTGGGAGATCCAATACATATGATTGAAACCAGGTTAGCGGACAATCACCAATACCTGAGTTTTTGAGTTTGCGCAGTAGAATGGCGTGGTCTACTGTGTCAAAGGCCTTTGCAAAATAAAGGAAAATAGCTTCAGTTAGGTCTCCTTGTTCCATGCCAGTTTGGATGTCATTGCAAACTTTTAAGAGGGCAGCTGTAGTGGAGTGATTCGGGTGAAAACCCGATTGATTAGGGGTCAGATAGTTTGCTGGTAATACTCACATAGTTGCATATAGACACATTTTTCTAAGGTTGTTGACAATACTGGGAGCAATGATATTGGGTGATAGTTAGAAACCAAAGTAGTGTCACCACTTTTATGGATAGGCACTACTCTTGCAGTCTTCCATAGTTTGGGTATGTATCCAGACACCAAGGATTCATTAATTAGGGTTGCGACAGGTTTAGCAATTGCTGGCACACTGAGCTTCAACAGCATTGCTGGGATTTGATCAGGTCCAGACTGTTTTTTCATTTTTAGATTATTAAGTTGTTTTTGAATGACACTAATAGGTACAGGTCTAAAAATTAACTTGTCTTTATTGGGTCTTTGCAAATTTAGTGGGGCCTGATCCACATTTGTAGTTTCAGAATGTGTGTTGTTTATTAGCTTGGCAATCAGGGCAATAGAGCATTCGACAAAATAATTGTTTAAGGCATTTGCTACATCTAAGGGAAGTTGCAAGGTTTGGTTATCCACGTTGACAGTGCAGGGTTGGGAGTGGATAGAGGGAGTTTGTAATTTATTTATGACTTTCCAAAAGTTTCTAGGATTTGATAGGTTATTGTTCAGATTTTTTCAGAAATATTGGGCCTTGGCCAATTTTGTTTGTTTTGTGCATATATTTTGCCATTGTCTATATGCACAGTGATCGTTCATAGAGCCAGTACGCTTAAACTTTGACCACAATGAATCCTGAAACTGGTACATTTGGATGAGGTCAGCTGTGATCCAGTTCATATGTGCTCCTTTTGCTCTCACCTTATGCAGCGGGGCATGCAAATTCCAAACTTGTAGAAGTTCAGACTGAAAGAATTCAACTGCACAGTCTAGATCTGTGTAATATTTGTATTATGTTTTTATTAGTATTTTTTTTATATAACTTTGACTTTCTTTATATACTATATGGGTTTCTTTTATGTACTTTGTACTCTCTGGGACATACCATTGTTTTGTGATTTTCGTCAAAAACAATATTTAGGAGATATACCAAAGATTTGCTGACTTTATACATTTGCATATGACATGTAGCTACTCAGGTTTAAGGTTTCCTGAAAGGACCAATCACTGAGTGACTTTTTACGTATCACGCCTACCATAGTGGACTTAAATATAATCGGACGGCTGAACTACGATGTGATCTGAAGAAGCCATCCAGGCAAAACGCGTCATCATATCTTGGTACGTACAACATCATTACGTGGTCGTACGACACTCAGGATCCTAGTAGAACTACCCACTCTGCCAAAAGCTTGAAAAACGCAAGTGCTAGCCGTGAGTTTGAAAGATTACGAGGCCTAGGGGTATGGACTTTATCAGGGAGAAAGAGCTGCATCACTGATATGTGATCTTTTATTTATTGTGTGGAAATAAAAAAAAAATTCATATCCAGTTGCCATCCTGGTCATCTGCTATACTACAGTCCTGATTTAAGGACCCAAGCCAACCAGTTTAGAGCAGACTTTCACTGCTATCTCCTTGTAAGTTTATTTATTCACTTACTTTATTATTATATGTGCTACAGTATTACACTATATATTTTCTCCTCTTCTCCAATTATAGAAGACTACTAGTAAGTTATTATTATAATTACCAATTAGTGCTGTAACCGCTGGCGGTTCCCTTATTTACCACTATAATGTCTTAAAGCATAGAACTTAGTAGGGCTAACCATACAGATATCTTAGCCATAATTTTATATAGTTAGTAAGAGATCCTCTATTTACATATATAAATAATTGAGAATACAATATAAAATAAGGATTGTCTTGGAAGCAATAGATTTTGTCTTTTAGATATTTATTATATAAAAAAATATAAATATAGACATATCAAATCCATTATAGCAGAGTTTATAAGATGAAATTAAATGCTTGCAAATATCATTAATAGGTTAACATACCCTTCTGAACATGTCATCATGTCAGCCTCTCAGTCATTTTAAGATGGAGCAGCGTCTGTCTCCAAGTCTCTCCTCTGTCCCTTAACATTTAAAAGTACACCTATTTATACCTTAGGTGTCGTCATTTTACGGTCACCATAGTTCAAATATGAAAAAGTAACTTGTCTACTTTAAATCAATTTAGGACCTCCCTTTAGATACAAGGCCATAACTAAAAGCAAGTGCACACGTCATGGAAATTTTCCTGACTTAGTTCAAGATGGCATCTTAAAGTCTGAATAGCTTATCTGTTGTTTATACTAAGACGTAAGTGCACAGTCGTGGGAGATTCCCGGATTTGGGGAAGTTCCATTAACTTGGGATTACCACAGTATATTGTGTACTGAAAGAGTCGTAGAATAGCCTTGAAGCTTGTTTATGCATTATTGTTATTGTAATTCGTCTGGGACAAAATGGCGCAAACATATTATGCACTGAGGTTATTGCTTAAAGAAACATCTATGAAAAACAATATGTTCCATTTCTAACACCTTGTCAGTTTTCAATATCTCTTAAAGAAAAGTACACAGTTTAAGAAATACAACATTTCATTCTAAAACTTGTAATATTTGCATTTGCCCATAACAGTGCACTTTCAATTATTGCACATTATTTTTTATTTTTTTTATACACTGTTCTCAACACTTTATAGTTTCGATTGTATGGAAGGTTTATAGCCTTAATTACTTTTGAAGCTGGGACCCCCACAGAGGTCAGATGACAGAAGGGTTAATGTAAATTGCATAGGAATGTGAAAGCTGCAAGGTGTGAGATTCTACATGCAAAATGCCTGAATGTCTGACTTCAGCCATATGTCCTGTACCTCTTAATTGATGAGTCAATCTCTTTGATATGTTAATTTCTGTGGCAGGTACATAAGAGAAGATAGAACCAAATGTTTCCATTTGGATTAATGTTTGTCTGGAACACAAGGGGGTAGTCACTCATTATCTCTATAGATATGCCTTAACTCCCCCTCTAGACCAGGCGTGGTAATCCACAGGGTATAAATCTAATGATACTGAAATGTCTGTGTACTTGCTTGGGGCCAGAATCTCATTTTAAGTGAGTCACCATCTTTCCTACCAGAGGGCAAAAGTATTTACTTTGAAGAGCTTAGTAAGTAAATAGGACTTTGTTATTTTATCCCTTTTGTTTTTATCTGTTGTTGGTGTAAATTAATTTGATTGTCATCTATATATTTGTATGCACTGTCACTATTTCTTGCGCAAAATAAATAATCCTTTATTAAGTTCTGCCTTTGTCTGGTAAAGCATCACGTTACCTGAAGAGACTAATTAGTATTTTGGAAATTCCTTCAATTCCTTAAATGTTGTGCTAAGTTGTATTTGGTGGGTTTATTATTATTGATTTGTCTGGTTACAACCACATGTCTGTTCGTCCACCCATTGTAAAGCGCTGCGGAATTGGACGGCGCTCTATAAATATCATAATAATAATAATAATAATAATAATTTACCTGAGGGGCTAAGGCACCCCATTTATAAATTGTATTGGTGGTGGCAGCGTTAAAATAATAATAGTTATATTATTATGTTTAAGTATGGTGCTGTTAAGGGGGATTTTGTCATTATTTCCATTCTAGTGCAGAGAAATAGTATACTTTAACCCTTTCACCACCACAACTACGTCATGCACACTTTTGAAGTAGGGTGTGTTCATGACATTTGTAGCTTTTTTTTGTGCAAGTTATGGGGGGCAATAAGTACAAGTAACACTTTTCTAATTCCAAACCATTTTTCTCACTGTAACACTGATATCTGTCAGGAATCTCTGAATAACCCTTCACATGTATATATTTTTTTAAAAGAAGACAACCTAAGGTATTAAACTTAGGGTATTTTGACTCTCTTCATGCAACCATTTTACCACCAATCTATGCCAAATTAAAAAAAAAAAATAATTGGTGATTTTGTTTGACACACATAGCAATTTAAGAATACATGTACTGAGCACACTAAGGGTTACTGCCAAAGAACACCCTAATATGTGTTCAGCACATTTTTATATAATCGTGCATTTTTCATAATCCTGAGTACAGTGATACCAGTGATACCACCCATGTAAAGGGGTGTCTGGTTCTCCAGGGGCTAAAAGACCTTATTTGGAGGGTGCGCATTCCAGCTTTCCAACCTGGAATTTCCACAGCTGGTCATCATGCACCCACGTCCTATTTGGGACATTTTTAAAGCCAGCCAATGTAATTTACCCCCATCAAACCATAGTTTTGAAAAGTAGACACCCTACGATATTTCAAATGGTGGTATGTTAACACTTTCCATGCACTAATTTTACCACCAGTCTTTGTCAAACTTTTGGGTAGTCATTTTGTTGTGTTATTTTTTTTTTCATATTGTATATAGGCATGGTTTCTCAGTTGCTGGTATGTGTTACTAATAATGGACACCCCAATATGTTTTCTGCAACACCTCCCGAGTACAGTGATACGACCCATGTATAGATGTGTCCGGTTCTCTGGGGGCTAATAGACCCTATTTGGAGAGTGTGCATTCCAGTTTTCAAACTTGGAATTTTCACAGCTGGTCATCATGCACCCATATCCTATTTGGGACATTTTTGAAGCCGGCCAATGTAATTTACCCCCATCAAACCATAGTTTTGAAAAGTAGACACCCTAGGGTATTTCAAATGGTGGCATTTTAACACTTTCCATGCACTAATTCTACCACCAGTCTTTGTCAAACTTTTGGGTAGTAATTTTTTTGCGTTATTTTTCTCTCACATTGTACTTTAGGCATAGATTATCTGTGTAGCAACAATAAACAAATATTTAAAGGAATCCAAGAGACTGGGAATTCCAGGAACAGAATAAAGGAATGAACCATGAAAACCCAGCATAAAGAAAACCAGATATAAAATAGAAAACAAGAAAAAAACAAGAAAAACTAAACAAGAATTGTAGAAAGAGTACTGGATACCAGAAGCCATTGCCAAAAATGATCCGCAGCCAGGAACAGGATGTGACAGAATTAAAATTAGGGTATTTCCAGTCTTTTTTAGTAGCCACTTAGTCACAAACCCTGGCCAAAATTAGCATTTATATTAGTTTTTAGCATTTTCACACATAAATTAAAATTTTACAGATGATATTATCAGTATCATACATTTTACTGCTCAACAACAGTACCCCTCAAGTACAGGTTTTATGGTGATTTGGAAAGTTACAGGGTCAAACATAAGATTTGCCAATTTCTGTTTTTGTAAATTACTTTTTGCCATACTGTCTATGCTGCCTTTGAGACAGTATGGCAGCCTAGAAATGAAATTAAAATTAACCCCACCATGACATACCACTTGAAAAAGCAGACTTCCCAGGGTATTCAAAATGGGGTATGTCCAGTATTTTGTAGTAGCCACTTTACCCTGGCCAAAATTAGCGTTTTTATATATATATATATATATATATATATATATATATATATATACAAAAACTGCACTTTTTTCTGCTGGTTTCATCATTGTTTTACTGTTTTAAACACTCATATTTGTGTTCAGCAAAGTCTCCCGAGCATAACAATATCCCCAATTTACAGGTTTTATGGTGTTTTGGAAAGTTACAGGGTCAATATAGGGCTTGCCCAATTCAGTTTGCCAGATTGGTTTGCTGGGTCTATGTTGCCTTTTAAGACCATATGGTAGCCCAGGAATGTGAATTAACCTCATCATGGCAAACCATTTGCAAATGTAGACAACCCAGGGTATTCAAAATGGTGTATGTCCAATCTTATGAACACTAATATTTGTATTCAGCGAAGTCTCCCGAGTATAACAATAACCTCTATATACAGGTGTTTTGGAAAGTTACGGGGCTTATATATAGGGTTTGCCAATTAAATTCTCTGCTCTGTCTGCCTTGGTTGTCAGGCTGGTCCCTCAAAGTAACATGAATAAAATCAAATAATGATGTAGTTAATAGTTAAATATATATGTAGAATGTGTGTGTGTGTGTGTGTATATATATATATATATATATATATATATATATATATTGAGGAAATGGTAGGTGCACTTGCAGGTCTTTCACTGTAGAGACTCTTCTAACTGTTTATTTAGCAATATAAGATGTATATCTATTCAATCCTCCATCCTATATATGTCCTCATACTTCATATGATTCATTTCTAGCACACCACTTTAACACATTGCACTGGGGAATCGCATACTTCTTTAAATTTGTATGTTGCTTAGTAACGCAGACACTATTGCACGCATCATCACGTTTGATCACGTGTCCCACCTGTGTGTCACGTCCTGCTCTGTTCTGTGGAGATGTCTGGCCTTGGCTTCTAGTATCCAGTACTCTTGTTACAATTCTTGTTTAGTTTTTCTTGGTTTTTGGTTTTCTATTCTATGTCTGGGTTTTTTTATGCTGGGATTTCTGGGTTCATTCCTGTAATCCATCCCTGGGATTCCCAGTCTCCAAGTTTCATTTAAATGTTTGTTTTATGTTGCCACACCCGTTTGTTTTCCATCATTCACTCTGTTTCAGTGTTCCTGCAGGCAGCTCCTCAAGGCTTCTGCCCTTTCTTGCAGGTAAGTGCTATATATGTCTTTTGGTTGTTTTAGCATACATTAGGCAGTGTAGGACCTGCCAGATATGGGGTACATTGGCGTTGTTGGCAGGCTTATGCAATGTATGATCATATAGTGGGACTAAATCCCAATAATTTCCATATGTAGTACTTAGTTATTTCTCCTCTTGTTTTGCCTATGTTATCTTGTCTTGTTTTAGTTTGTATACCCAGTCCATGTACAGTCCTGTCCAGTCATGCCCATGTTATGTTCATGTTTTCCTCATGTCTTGTGTATATGTTCTGGGTTTAGCTTACTATCCTTCTCTGGTTCTGGGTTCTATTAGTTCTGTCTTGTTTTCATGTTTGGTGTCTATCTCTAGTCTAGCCTTGTTTCTAGTACTGGATACAATCTTGCTGCAGAGCCTCCCTATTCAGCTCCTGGGAGGTCTGCTTAATTTCCAAGCTCCTAGTTCCTGGTATGCGCTGAGGCTGGTTCAGGGTCTTGGTATGTGGCTGCACAAACGCTGGTGCTCAACACCAGGGGGCGTGCGGTTACCCTGCACTGGACCCTGCTAATCCACCTCCACGCTGAAGACTCCCACTTAACATCAGGCATATTGGGTCCCGGTCCATGCGCCACCGCCTGGACACTGTGTCTGGGTTCCGGGCACCGAACTACCACCCTGACACTGTGCACTTCTGGGTTCGGTCAGGTGTCAGATCCTTTCACACATTTCATTGGTAAGTATTTATTATACTTTTCTTAAATATTCTCCCTCTTTGCACTATAATGTTGATCTTGAAAAAGACCCTACAGGGGTCTAAACGTTGATCGGGACAATTCAATGTATATGTAACTTCAATAAAATATACACTTTGATAAAATGACCTGCAAGTGCACCTACTATTTCTTCAATATATATGTGCACGCTGAGGTGGCACCAAGGCAAGATAATCGTCAGTATCATCAACGGTTACCTATTTTATTTATTTATGGTAGAGCATCCTACCATCTTGAGCACCTCCTGAATTGAGACACATCTTCTCAACAGTGTGTTTAGCATCTTTTCAAAACCGTTCATATGGAGGATTTATTTAGCCAGAGCTGGAGCTCTGGTGGATACAGCAGAAACCCTAACTATATCTGAGGATCAGGCACAGGCAGTAGTGTGGCCCTGCATGGCAAAAGATCTATCTCATACTAATACAGTGAAAGATCTGAACAACTTCAGTCTTCCTCACATAATTTTGTTGCTGTTGATCCAAAAGAAGCCAAAAAAAAATAGTTTGAAACCTTCCAATTTTGCAACAAACTAAGAAAAAAAAGCCTTCTTGACCCCAGAATGGCTGTCAGAATTATTTTTATATCATGAAGCTATTACTCTTCATTTGAAAAAATAGATAATTGAATATTATGTTTCTGCAAGTATGCATCTAGTTACTTTTTAAGCATCTGTACAGACTCTGATAAAACCACTTGTTCAGGCAGAGAATTCCACATCATTATTGTTAAAAAAAAAACCCTTTACTTTGCCTTAGACTAAACCACATTTTTTAATAATGAACTTAGCAATACTCTAGTAGAATTTTCAAAATTTTAGTTATTTTCTCATAGCCCAGCTGTGACTGGTGCTTCTTCAGAACTTTAGGGAAAATGTAATTGCATACAGATGGGACCCATTCAATGAATTCTGAAGTCATTTGGTAACTCCAGCGCATATGGAATGGTTTTATATCAAAATGAGTGGATCTTTATGCAATCAATAAATGTCTGTCTTTGTTTACTTAACTTTTATTTGTTTTGTTTTAATTACAAAAAAATGTATTCTCAACACTCAAAAATGTTAGCTATATCATGAAAATTAAATAGTAAAAATGCCAAGAAAATCCACTTTAATTTCAGATTGCACTACTACAATATGTAGATATAATAATTATGGAAAGCATAGTATATTTCTGGGAATATGGACATTGTGGCCAATCCATTTTGAGTATTTAAAAAAAAACAAAAAAAAAACAGCAAGAAGCTTGATACAAAAGATGTTGAGTATGTTTTGCTCTGCAGAATATACACCTATGCATACATTTCTGCCATTGTTAAATAAACAATTACACTGAATGGATAAGGCTTACTTTGGACAAACACAAATCATTTTCAGCATACATTATACTAAAGCATTCACAAACTTCACCGTTATGTTTGAGTATTTTTCTTTAACCTCCAGCAAAACACAGATCATGTCCCAAGGTGACCAATGCTGCTTCATAAGTTTATTTAAAAAATAAAACACGTTTCTAGGCTACTTAAGGTTTCGTGATGCTGATAAAGCCCCTCAAAGACCTTGATGAATTATATGCATTATACTTTAAAATTAATGTAAAATAGTTCATACTGAACAAACTAACTACTTTATAACAAAGTCAATACATAATCAGCTTGGTGCAGGCATGGGACTTCCACCATGCTAGACAGCAGTAATACAGATAGTATTTTGCAAGTTCCTAATTAAGTAGACCATAATGCACTGTGGACTAAGGTTGTTTTCTTTATTATTTATTCATCTGTATTAAATATTGAGTCTAGTGATGTTTAGATTGCAGGTTGTTTCTGATCATTCTTTACAATTTATATCTGCATGTTACTTTCATTGTTTAGCATGTTTAAATTCGAATTTCAGTTTGTCATTAATCATTATATGCAATAAGAAGAGTGCAGTGAAATGCGTTGGACCTTTAAATACAACATTGTAATATAATAATACATATAATATAGAATTATTTGATAATTGGAGAAGAAGAGTAAGATGTTAGAAATAGACTTTTGGATCAACAGCAAAAACATATGTGAGGAAGGCGGAACTTGATGGACGCAAGTCTCTTTTCAGCTATGTAACTAAGTATCTTTTTTTACCTACACCACAGGTTTGCAAGCTTCCAGTAAAAAATGATTTTATTCAAGTGAGAAGTGACTGATAAAGAGAAATTGTCTATATTTATGTCTGTGAAACAAATTGTGGGAAATTGCATGTATTAGTTTGCTGCAAAATATATACATACTATCTATATAATGTATATGTTTTGCAGTAGACTGGTTGGCCCATATTTGCACCCTTTTGGTTCATCAGAATCATTTTCGGAAATATTTTTCATGAATGGTATTCAGATGAGCCAAACTGAACAAGTGTCGGAGGTCCAGAACTAAACTTCATTTTCAGAAAAAAATATAGTTTCATCTCAAGACATGTTATTACATCCATAACAATACTGGACTTTAATGCCATTAGTACATATTGACACATCCTAACATTTTAATGTGAGTACTGGTAAATCCTTGGGGCTCCTCTCTGTCAATCTGGGACATTTTTAGTGACAGAAGACTTGTACACAGTGCTGAAAGTGAAAGTGGCTATTTAATTCCCCATTGCCTGAAACGTGAGCAGGGTTAAAGTGTGCATTGCTTGAAAGTTTGGTGTGAGCAAGGTTAATTCCCTGCTCAAACCAGGGAGTGCCAGGTATCAACGTATTAGCTCCTTGTTCAGCTAATACTACATTTAGTAGCCTCAAATGAGCTCAAAATGAGCTCTGCACACAGCCCTTTAACCCACCTGAAAACACTGAGGCATTTAACAATTAGGATTGATTTGTGAATGTATTCTGAGTTTGTTTTCACAAGTTGCTTTGGATGGGTAAAACATATTATACGTGAAAAAGTGGAAATACATGTTCTTTTTTTCATTTATTTCCCATTTGTAACATTTTATTGATACTCCTTTTTGTGTTAGATATACATACAGGATAGTAAAAAAAAACCTTTTCTGTCCTTAAAAAAAACATATGTATAGGGCCACTTAAAGAGAAACTCTTAAATTATGGTGGAACAAATTCTAAGTTTTGTTGTTTTTCAATGAAAGGGTTTACTGATCAACATGGTGTACTTTGACCTAAAGCCCCTTAGCAAAAGTATATGTCCCAACTCCCAAGCATATTCAATGTGAGCACAACTTATTAGTTGTCTTGTTTCGTTTCATCATCATATCGGAATGGTTATACTTGCAAGTATCATTAAGCCTAATATGACTTAGATAAATACACCATGTGGTTCTTGTCCTTTTAGATGGATGCATCTGCTGTACTATTGTAGCTCACACCTACCTTTCTTCTTGACTTACAATAATTCTGAACATTAAACATTTCAATTTCTTCTGAAAATTTGAAACATTCAAGGACCAATTTATACTATAACATACATTGTAGACATAACAAGTTTACTTTATAACATTTAAAGCTCTAGCTGTGTTATTTCATTACACCAAGGTACAGAAATTAATTTGTTCAGGTAGGAGAAAATATAGTATAGAATTTTTATTCTGGTGGCTAAATTATTTGAAAATAATTTGTCATATTTAAACATAAATTGGTTTATAATCGTTCCATTCTCCCGTTTCTCATAAAGTGAAGAATAGAAGATCAGGGACATGTATTCCATAATAAAAATTTCTGGACCAGTGATTTTACTCATCTGATGATACTGGAGTCTCTGATGCTTCAGATATGACTATCACATCTAAAGAACAATTGATAAATACTAATAATAATAAATATAATTGTTAATATTCTCACATACAGCATGGTACTTTAGCACATGGGAATAGAGAAGCTATTTACTATTGACACCATAGCCGACTGCAGCAAGTTAGTGTTAAATTGTACTTGTTCTTTTTAGATCTCTTTTCCATTAAAACAGTAACTTGCCCAATTCTTTCTTTTACATAATTTATTTGAATGCCAGAGATGTATTTTATATAGCTGTGAGCACCAAATGTGTTTAGTGATGCTAAAGAACCAAAGAAGAAATTATTGGTGTATGCTTCTGAACTTTGCTCATGTTTACCACTGTATTGTAACATTTACTTCTAATTACAGAACACCCAGAGGGCAAATTGCATATTTGTCAAAAAGTAACCTTATTGGATTTTAAAAACCTTCATTTTTACATTTGCCAGAAGGCATATTTTGAAAACGAAAACTAAAATGTAAAATTGTGATTCTCTTAATTGCAAAGTTTCTTGTTGAATAAAATGTCATACATTTACGCAAAAAACAAACAAAACAAAAAACAGTAATGAAAGAGAGATATATTAATATTCAATTGTTTAAACTTTTGAGGGTGGGTGGAAAAATGAGAAATAATTCTACCAAGCTTAGTAGAAATACAAAGAAGAATGTCCATTACTGAAGGTTTCTATTTCTCTCGGTATAGTGTCATTCACATTGCAAAGAGTGTAAGTTGATATCTTTTGTGTATGCCTTTTTGTATTAATGGTACACTGTGAGTTCATAACCACTATGGTGGATAGTAATCTGTCAAACCTTCTGTAATATATTGACACTTCTTCCACAGTCCGTAATCTATCCTTACCTTGCTGTAAATGACCAGTGGTCCTTTTCAAGTTTCTATCATAAAGCGTAAGTTCATACTTCTGCTTTATATTTTCAGTTTATTCCAGATTGGACAGTATTTAATGGCTGGGGGTAGTCAGCTAATGGTCTCTGGCCATAAATATGCTCTGTATACTATTAGACTGTCCCCAGGGATCCCTGGCATCATAGCTACTATAGTGTGCTCTATTGGTTATGGTGCTTAGTGTCCATTTAATATTATTTATGTTGTAATGTACGTGTGGTTCTTTTTTTTTTTTTTTTTTTTTATTTTAGCAGATTATTGCATAAGCAAAACAAAACAATATGATAGAAATATAAGAAAGACAAGACCCATATGTGCATGTCTATAGAATGTGTTTCCATGAGCCATGAATAGGTCACATCACAGAGTAATTTGTAAAGTAAATAAAAAATCGTCAGGATGGAGAGAAATTCACCCAATGACAGGGGACATGCAGCTGATGAAGGACATCACAACATCCGTTTTCCTGGCACTGGAGGGTCCCTCTCCCTCCCACCCACCAACCCCCAGATACTGAAGGGGTGAAAACCCCTCCAGTCACTTACCTGAGGCAGCGGCGATGTCCCTCGTCGCTGCCTCCTCCTCCGCGATGCTCCTCCTCTCCATTGCGTCGGCCGGTGGGCGAGACTGACCCCGCCCACCGGCCAAGGAGACCTAATGCGCATGCGCGGCAATGCCGCGCATGCGCATTAGCACTCCCCATAGGAAAGCATTGAAAAATCATTTCAATGCTTTTCTATGGGGATTTGAGCAACGCTGGAGGTCCTCACACAGCGTGAGGACGTCCAGCGATGCTCTAGCACAGTGCTATAGAGCAGGAAGTGACCTCTAGTGGCTGTCTACTAGACAGCCACTAGAGTTGGAGTTAAGCCTGCAAGGTAATTATTGCAGTTTATGAAAAACTGCAATAATTACACTTGCAGGGTTAAGAGTAGTGGGAGTTGGCACCCAGACCACTCCAATGGGCAGAAGTGGTCTGGGTGCCTGGAGTGTCCCTTTAAGTGTCACAATGATTAAATATTTAGTTTTTCAGTTTAAATCATGGATGGCATTGTGTCTCAGGGCTCTTTTGATCACTGAAAACAATCTTGGACACCTGTGATAATAAGATTGCCAGGTGCGCCCAATTTAAGGAAAAACTACTAAAGGAGGGTGTTCCATATTATTAAAGCGGCACTGTCATGTCGAATCCCGTTTTTTTTAACCCCCCTCCTGCCTCCACTACATCCAATTGACCTATTAGTCACCCCCAAATGCCCCTAAGCCCCCCATACTACCTCTTTTTTTAATCTGTATTTTCTGCCCCGATCTATATTCAGGGCGCTGCCATCTTTGTGTGGGTAGGTGAAGTCCCTGTGGGACACGTCATCTGCCCACATTAGACAGACTGTGAGATTCCCGCACATGCCCAGTGAAACACATGGACATGCGAACGGGAATTCAATCCATTCATTCATTCATCAGACAGACGAATGAATGAATAGAAAAGTCAGAAGAACAAACTAACACTGTGTATCAGTGTTTGTTTGTTCGTTCAGTTCGTTACAAGGAGGGAGCTACCGGCACCCAGCTCCCTCCTTGTAATATGTAAAAATAGAAACGGCAGGGAACTGTGCTCCCCACCACTTCCTAAGCCCCCCCAGGTCAATGACCCCCATAATAGCATAAGGGAGATTAAAATCTCCCCAATGCCCCTACACGCTATACCGCGAGTAGGGGCATGCTCACTGTAAAATAAAATCCCTACTATCCGGCCCCCACCCCTGCGCAACGGGTGGGGGCCATAAATTACAATGGGGGGACGGGGACCTACTGTCCTCCCCCCTCGGCCCCCACCCTTGTGCAGCGGGTGGGGGCCATAATGATAATGGGGGGGACCTACTGTCCTCCGCCCCAGGCCTCCACCTCTGTGTGGTGGGTAGGGGCCATAATGATAATGAGGGGGAAAGAGACTACTGTCCTCCCCACTCGGTCCCCACCCCTGGGCGGCGGGTGGGGGCCATAATGATAATAAGGGTAGGGGGACCTACTGTCCTCCCCCCAGGCCCCCACCCCTGTGCGGCGGGTGGGGGCCATAATTATAATGAGGGGGGGACCTACTGTCCCCCCCTGACCCCCACCCCTGGGCGGCGGGTGGGAACCATAATGATAATGGGGGGGACCTACTGTCCTCCCCCTGACCCCGACCCCTGGGCGGCGGGTGGGGGCCATAATGATAATAAAGGGGGGGACCTACTGTCCTCCCCCGGCCCCCACCCCTGTGTGGCGGGTGGGGGCCATAATGATAATGAGGGGGGACCTACTGTCCTCCCCCCCGGCCCCCACCCCTGGGCGGTGGATGGGAGCCATAATGATAATGAGGGGGGGTACCTACTGTCCTCCCCCTCCAGGCCCCCACCCCTGTGCGGCGGGTGGGGGCCATAATGATAATGAAAGGGGGACCTACTGTCCTCCCCCCCGGCCCTCACCCCTGGGCGGCAGGTGGGGGCCATAAAGATAATGAGGGGGGGCCTACTGTCCTCCCCCTCTCCGGCCCCCACCCCTGGGCGGCGGGTAGGGGCCATAAAGACAACGAGGGGGGACCTACTGTCCTCCCCCTCTCCGGCCCCCACCCCTGGGCGGCGGGTGGGGGCCATAATGATAATGAAGGGGGGGGGACCTACTGTCCTCCCCCTGGGCGGTGGGTGGGGGCCCTAAATCAAATAACCCCTCCATCAAAGGTGACTAGGGGTCCCCAAGCCCCTAGTAACCCACCCCCCACCAGAATAAAAAAGCCCCTACCTACCCCCCTCACCCTAAAAAATAGTGAGGGGGGAATAAAATTACTACCTTGTGAAGTAAAATGAAACTTACCATTCAACGTCTTCTTTTTTCTGAAATCTTCATTTTTCAGCCCCAAAAAAGGCCAAATAAAAATCCATCTTCACCCATGGAGGACTCCGCGCAGACTGAGCTCCGCAGGGCGGGGGAAGGCTTATAAAGCCTTGCCCCGCCCTGCAATTAGGCTAAGAACACTCTGATTGGTGGTTTTAAGCCAATCAGAGTGCTCTATGTCATTTTACACAGCGTGGGAAAGTTCTTTGGAATTTTCCCTCGCTGTGTAAAATGACACAGAGCACTGTGATTGGATGGCTTGAAATCCATCCAATCACAGTGCTCTGTGTCATTTTACACAGCGTGGGAAAGTTCTTTGGAATTTTCCCATGCTGTGTAAAATGACACAGAGCACTGTGATTGGATGGCTTAGTATTAGTAAATGTGGCTGAAAGACCAAATTAGGTCTTTCAGCCTTTTGGTAGATAGCTCCCTGATACCGTGGGATTTAGGGAGCTATCTACTAAGCGGCTGCAAGATGCACCCTCGGCCAGCACTAACCAATGCTCACAAGCAGAAACAGCTGCATTGGGCAGAAAAATACACGAAGACTAATTTTCAAACAGTCCTGTTCACTGATGAGTGCAGTGCAACCCTGGATGGTCCAGATGGATGGAGTAGTGGATGGTTGGTGGACGGCCACCCTGTTCCAACAAGGCTGCGACATCAGCAAGGCAGTGGTGGAGTCATGTTTTAGGTCGGAGTCATGGGAAGAGAGCTGGCCTGCCCCTTTAGGTTCCCCGTAGGTGTAAAGATGACCTCTGCAAAGTATGTGGAGTTTCTGACTAACCACTTCCTTCCCTGGTACAGAAGGAAGAACTATGCTTTCCGTAATAAAATCATCTTCATGCATGACAATGCACCATCTCATGCTGCAAAGAATACCTCTGCATCAATGGCTGTAATGGGGATTAAAGGAGAGAAAGTCATGGTGTGGCCTCCCCTGACCTCAATCCTATTGAGAACCTTTGGAGCATCCTCAAGCAAAAGATCTATGAGGGTGGGAGGCAGTTTACATCCAAACAGTAGCTCTGGGGGGCTATTCTGACATCTTGCAAAGAAATGCAAGCAGAAACTGTCCAAAAACTCACAAGTTCAATGGATGCAAGACTTGTGAAGCTGCTATCAAATAAGGGGTCCTATGTTAAAATGTAATGTGACCTGGTAAAATGTTTAAAAAGTTAAAAGTTAAAAGTTTGTGTTTTACGTATTGTAGATTCTCTAACATGTTAGCATTTGCCAGTGACTTTTGTAAGTCTTTAGCTGACACTCTAGGATTCTTCTTCACCTCATTGAGCAGTCTGCGCTGTGCTCTTGCAGTCATCTTTACAGGACGGCCACTCCTAGGGAGAGTAGCAGCAGTGGTGAACTTACTCCATTCATATACAATTTGTCTTACCGTGGACTGATGAACAGCAAGGCTTTTGGAGATACTTTTATATCCCTTTCCAGCTTTATGCAAGTCAACAATTCTTAATCGTAGGTCTTCTGAGAGCTCTTTTGTGCGAGGCATCATTCACATCAGGCAATGCTTCTTGTGAAAAGCAAACCCAGAACTGGTGTGTGTTTTTTATAGGGCAGGGCAGCTGTAACCAACACCTCCAATCTCATCTCATTGATTGGACTCCAGTTGGCTGACATCTCACTCCAATTAGTTCTTGGAGATGTCATTAGTCTAGGGGTTCACATACTTTTTCCACCTGCACTGTGAATGTTTACATAGTGTGTTCAATAAAAACATGGCAACATTTCATTCTTTGTGTGTTATTAGTTTAAGCAGACTGTGATTGTCTATTGTTGTGACTTAGATGATGATCAGATCACATTTTATGACCAATTTGTGCAGAAATCCATATCATTCCAAAGGGTTCACATACTTTTTCTTGCAACTGTATGTAATCTAATTTGCTATTAAAATATTTTGTCAGACATTTTGTGAAAATATCATATGCTTATACATTTTCTGTTAATTGCATATTATAATAATTTGAACCAAACTTCAGCCATCTTGTTTTGCAATTAAAAAAAAATGTTTTCTATTCACTGAAAAGAAAGAAGAGCTATATGTATCCTAGACAAGTTTGTAAAAAAATATGGAATGTCTGGCTATGTGACATAAGACGCAGTTAGGGTCTGGTTACAAGATTTGCACTGTCTTACTAACTCCTAATAAAAAATCCAAAGTATTCATCCAAAAAGCGCAGATTAGTTATATGGACCAACCACTGCAGCCCAAATTGATTCAAAGAGCATTCAAAGTACAGGCGTTTCGGGACCCTGTCCTTTTATCAATGTACTCCCGTCGGAGCTACAGCGCGCGTGCGCACTAGTGGGCAGGGAGCTCTTCACAAACCGCGCATGCGCAGTATAGGGGTAGGGAATTTTGATTGCCATTAGCCAGGTGAAATCTCCCTACCCCTATACTGCGCATGCGCGGACTCAGATCATCAGATTAACCCCTTAAGGACCAAACTTCTGGAATAAAAGGGAATCATGACATGTCACATATGTCATGTGTCCTTAAGGGGTTAAAGTACTCCGACGGGAGTACTGAGCCACGCGTGCACACTGTTGCGTTAATTTCCCCTACCCTGTGAAAAATCCCTACCTAGTTGGTGTGCGCTTGCGCGGTGGCGCACACCCCTGTCCTAACGTCACTTACGGTGCGGCCGCGTCACCGGAAGTGACGAGAGTAGGGAATTTTCACGGGGTAGGGTTTTTTGATAGAACACCGGCTCCATTGCTCCCTGCTGAGATCGCGCGAGATCTAGTGATATCATACAGGAATTTGATCAGCATGACTCTCAGTGCCTAGCAACAGTCACTAGGCAATGGAGCAAGCAAACAAGCTGCTAAAATCAAGTATATGCAGCAGTTAAATTGTATATAATATTAATATACATTTTAAATTATCTAAACTTATAAAAGTACATTGAAAATAGAGTCTGCAACTTTATATGAAAGCATATACTCCCAATGCACATAAACCATAACAGAAAACCAGTAGTTATGTATGTTAACACTATATGCAGCTAATGCAAACCATTCAGAGCTTCTAGTAAAACAAATTTAACTAAGCAAATAAAGTAAATACTGATAATATAACACAAAACAAACTACAGCACATGAAACTAAATGCTAGACTGGACAAAGAGAGCTTAGTTAAAACCAATCTGAGGAGAAAATAAAATCAGTCAGTATCTTAATAACGTCAATGGGTGCCCCCATGATGGTGCACCTCAAAGGAACCAGTGCCACTCCAGCTTCTCGCTGAGACAATGGGTTGACACTGTATCCAAGAGGTACATCCATTTAACTTCACATAGTAGGAGTACCCTATCCCGATTGCCACCTCTAGTAAAGGGGGGCATATTTTCCAAAACCTGGCACCATAATTGAGATACATTGTGATGCATTTGGTGAAATTCTCCTAATAGAATGTGTTAGGGATAACTTGTCCAGACTAAAGTATACAATGTACACGTGTATTAATATATAGATTTGCAATAGGATGATTTTATATATATATATATATATATATATATATATATATATATATTATTGATAGACAATTTATCTATAAACAACGTATCTAATAAATATGCATGTGTTAATTTATATAAAATATATACATATTAGCAATATATACCACATTGTATTCTAAAACAGGTGGGTTAGACTGAGCAAGGTGGGTTAGACTGAGCAGATACTAACTTAATTTGTGAAACCAAGACACATTTTTTTTTTAAAAAAAAACTAGATAAACTCAACATTTTATTTTTATTTGGAGGTTAAATGGAGAACTAACCTGTCAGAATAGGTTGATAAATGCATTTAATGTTGCCAACATGTCTGTGTAGTTTGCTTTGACATTATCTAAAGATTTAGGTGCCCATAAAATGCCAGTCTAATGACATCAAAATCATCACTAATTGAAGTTAACTACTTAAGAGATGGTAGTTATTGAAGAGCAATTCTTTGATAATGATGCCATCTATTGACCAAATTAAGGTACTTAGGTATTAGGAATGAGGTCATTACTCATTATCATACAGTACGCCCACCTCATTTAATTTGTTAATTTGAACAGTAGATGTGATTAGAAGGAGATAAGAAATTCCTTTAAAATAGCTAGCATAAAGGATAAGGGACACACCATATATAAACTCTCTCTCTCCTACTATCTGAAGTTTCATTTGTCTTCTCTGTTAACAACCTGGGAAAATACTTAGTTTATTTTTCAAGCTTTCATGCTTAACTTTCTACACTTATTTCACAAACTAAATCCATCTTCCAAAAACAAAATAATTACAACTAGGCTGGAAACTATAAATTATTTTATTTTATTTTTTTGCTAAAAAAATATACCTGGAAAACAATTAATTCTTATTTAGCATTAATGTAGTCTAAATTACTAAGTGAATTAATAATGTCTTAAGGATATGGGACTGCAGTCTATTTCTATAATGTACATTAATTCATTGTGTATATTCCCTGTAATGTTAGCATAATTAAGTTGTTGTCCAGGTATATTAGAAACTATCTAATAAATTAACATATATACTTGAGTACAAGCCGAGTTTTTCGGCACATTTTTTGTGCTGAAAAAGCCCCACTCGGCTTATACTCGAGTCAAGGTCTGTATTAACTTACATTGCCATAATACAGACCAGGACCGCCGGGCTCATTACAAGCCCGGTGGTCCTGTTGGGGGCTGGGGCAAGCTGTTACTTACCTTTGTAGCAGCTCCGGTCAGCTCCGTTCACCTCCCCGTTCATCTCACAGAATAAGCCTTGCGAGACCCGTGGCCGCCAGAGTGTTGCCACGGGTTACCGTGACAACCCTCCGTGCAGCACGCAGGCCACGAGATTTACACTATGAGCTGAACAGGGGAGCTGACCGGAGCTGCTGCAAGGCTCAGAGAGCTGTTTTGGGTCCACAAGAGACTGTGTCCGGACCGCTGTTTGAAAATCTATGCATTCACCTTACACTACTGAAAAGAATACAAGGCACATGGCAGAATTTGGTAACTGGTAAATCCTAGCTCCTATTACTCATATACAATTCCTGACTGATGCAGAAATACATTTTTAACCTCAGTGCTACTAGTATTGTAAGCAATAGGAGTATTTGCCTTTAGCAATAATTTACTTACAGCATGTAACTAAAGCGCATTATAAATGCCAGAAACATAACATACGCTCACCCTACTACTCACCAGTTCTGCCTATCTGTGAAATAGCACAGGTGCAAAAGCTATAAATCTATAATGTAATCCTGTACAATATAAACATTATTTAGGGAACCTGGATACATTAAATGTATACTTAGGACCTCTGAAAGCACACAGATAATTCTGCTGTACAATGTGTGAAATATCCATTATATTATCCTTTTCATAATGATTAATTCTCTCACTGGCACCAAACTCTGAATATTTTTCTTTACATTACTCATGAATCTACATTGCTATAAAAAAAGGTTATTCTGCCTCATATGTTGGAGTCGCACATAAATTATATTCACATTCAGCTCAATTTGATAGCATGCAATGGTAAGCATTACTCACAACTCATCTCATGATGCTAATATTAAGGGAATGTGTGTTATTGGCACAGTTTGTATATTCTAGAAACGGTTCAATACACACACACACTGCATTCATACAAACACACATTCTGCATTACATACACACACTGCATTCACACAAACACACACTCTGCATTATATACACACACACTCTGCATTATATACACAAACACTGCATTCACACAAACACACACTCTGCATTATATACACACACACTCTGCATTATATACACACACACACTGCGCATTATATACACACACACTGCATTCACACAAACACACACATTCTGCATTCTTTATATACACACACAAACACACACACACACTACATTCATTATATACAAACACACACACACACACACACTGCATTCATTATATACACACTACACAAACACACAATACACACTCTGCATTCATTATATACACACACTATAAATAAATATTCAATTTATGTAATTTTATTGGGATCTAATTTTAATTAGAAATTTACCAGTAGCTGCTGCATTTCCCACACTAGGCTTATACTCGAGTCAAAATTCCCATTTTTTTTGTGTGGTAAAATTAGAGGGCCTCGGCTTATATTCGAGTCGGCTTATACTCGAGTATATACGGTACCTGTAAAGTTAGATTGATAACAGACAGGAATAATTCAACAGGTTAGGTATCATAATTGTTTAATGCTAGTTGTTGATTTGGTTAATTGAGATTATTGCATAGCCAAAGACATACTTCGCATTGTTGGTTACTACTTAGCAAGTCAATTTGCATACTGTGGTTAATTGATTTCTTTAACTGCTGAATTGTTGATTCTTTATCTGGATGGTGGGAACATGGTTATTTGAATTGTAACCTGTGCTGAAATAGTTAAAAGTATTTTGGTTGTGTGCTATCAGTATTGAAAGGATTAAAGTGGTTTCAGTAAATAACTTTTCTAACAGTTACTTTGTCTATGTACTGCAAGATGTGTTTTGTTTATTTACCCTGTGTACTATTGCCAATTAGAGATGTCCCGAATAGTTTGCCAGCGAATAGTTCCCGGCAAACATAGTGTCCATTTAAAAAAAAAAAAATACAATTTTGACTGTAATAAATTGAATAGTAGTTAGTTGTCTGCAAGCGTGTGTGTCAGGCCTACAGCGTCTACTCTGCCAACTTCTGCCAACTTCTGCCAGTGCACAGTGCCACTCATATCTGTTGTCACAGTAGCTTGAACGCATAGTACCACTAATCGAAAAAGAAATGACAGGCAGAGGCAGGCCACCCCGCAGGGGCCGTCGTGGTCGTGGTGCTGTGATTCCCTTTGGCCCTAGAATAATGCCCAGTGTTCAGAGGCCACGTACCCTGAACTTGAAAAGTTCTGAGGACATAGTTGACTGGCTAACACATGACACCCAATCTTCTACAGCTTCCGCTCGGAACCTTGACGCACCATCCTCCTCCAGCGTAGCTTCGGGCACCTCTCAAGTTCCCACTCGCCCGCCTGCCGCCACCACCAACACTAGCACCACAGCCGCTTCACATGATCTGTCAGAGGAGTTATTTACACATCAGTTGGAAGAAATGAGTGATGCGCATCCATTATTGCCAGAGGATGTAGATAACAGGGATATGTCTCAATCAGGCAGCATTACACACATGGACGTACGGTGTAATGATGATGATGTTGTACCCGCTGCTGCTTCCTTTGCAGAGTTGTCAGATACAAGTGAAGCAGTTGATGATGACGATCCGTCCGTGGATGTCACGTGGGTGCCCGCTAGAAGAGAAGAAGAACAGGGGGAAAGTTCAGATGGGGAGACAGAGAGGAGGAGGAGACGAGTTGGAAGCAGGGGGAGGTCGTCGCAAGGAGCTAGTGGCACAGTCAGACAGCATGCATCGGCACCCGGGGTCAGCCAGACAGCACGCCAATCAACGCATGCTGTTGCCACCACCATAATGCCGTCATTGCAGAGCTCAGCAGTGTGGCATTTTTTTTTTGTGTGGCTGCCTCTGACAACAGCGATGCCATTTGCAACCTGTGCCAAAAGAAATAGTCATGGGAAGTCCAACACCCACCTAGGTACAACTGCTTTGCGAAGGCACATGATCGCACATCACAAACACCTATGGGATCAACACATGAGTACAAGCAGCACACAAACTCAAAGCCGCCATCCTCCTCCTGGTCCAGCATCTTCAGCCACGTCAACCACTGCTGTCCTCCTTGCCCTCTCTCAACCACCCCCCACTCCGTCTCTCGCCTTGAGCAGTTCCTGCTCATCTGCCCACAGTCAGGTGTCTGTCAAGGACATGTTTGAGCGTAAGAAGCCAATGTCACGAAGTCACCCCCTTGCCCGGCATCTGACAGCTGGCTTGTCTGAAATCTTAGCCTGCCTTTACCATACAAGTTGGTGGAGTCTGAGGCGTTCCAAAAATTTGTACCTATTGGGACACCGCAGTGGAAGGTACCCGGCCGAAATTTCTTTGCACAAAAGGCAATCCCCAACCTGTACTCGATTGTGCAAAAGGAAGTAATGGCATGTCTGGCACACAGTGTTGGGGCAAGGGTCCATCTGACCACTGATACCTGGTCTGCAAAGCATGGTCAGGGCAGGTATATCACCTACACTGTGCATTGGATAAACCTGCTGACGGCTGCCAAGCATGGAATGCGTGGCTCTGCAGATGAGTTGGTGACACCACCACGACTTGCAGGCAGGCCTGCTGCCACCTCCTCTACTCCTCCTACTCCATCCTCTTCCATAACCTCATCGGCTGAGTCCTCTTCTGCTGCTGCGTCTTGCTCCACATCATCGGCACCCCCCAGCTCTCCAGGTACTATTCCACATCCCGGATACAGCAGTGGCACGCCGTCTTGGGGTTGACTTGCCTGAAAGCAGAGAGTCACACCGGACCAGCACTCTTGTCTGCCCTGAACGCACAGGTGGATCAGTGGCTGACTCCGCACCAACTGGAGATCGGCAAAGAGGTTTGTGACAATGGAAGAAATTTGTTGGCGGCATTGAATTTGGTCAAGTTGACACATGTGCCATGCATGGCACATGTATGTAATCTGATCGTACAATGCTTTGTGCATAAGTACCCAGGCTTACAGGACGTCCTGAAGCAGGCCAGGAAGGTGTGTGGCAATTTCAGGCGTTCCTACATGGCCATGGCGCACTTTTCAGATATCCAGCGGTGAAACAACATGCCAGTGAGGCACTTGAATTGCGACAGCCCGACACGTTGGAATTCAACACTCCTAATGTTCGACCGCCTGCTCCAACAAGAAAACGCTGCTAACGACTATTTGTATGACCGGGGTGCTAGTACAGCCTCTGTGGAGATGGGATTTTTTTTGCCATGTTACTGGACGCTCATGCGCAATTCCTGTAGGCTCATGCGTCCTTTTGAGGAGGTGACAAACCTAGTCAGTCGCACCGAAGGCACCATCAGCGACATCATACCATTTGTTTTCTTCCTGGAGCATGCCCTGTGAAGAGTGCTGGATCAGGCCGTAGATGAGCTTGAAGAGGAAGAGGAAGAGTTGTGGTCACCATCACCACCAGAAACAGCCTTGTCAGCATCGCTTGCTGGACCTGCGGCAACGCTGGAAGAGGATTGTGAGGAAGAGGAGTCAGAGGAGGAATGTGGCTTTGAGGAGGAGGAGGAAGACCAACCATAACAGGCATACCAGGGTGCTCGTTGTCACCTATCTGGTACCCGTGGTGTTGTACGTGGCTGGGGCGAAGAACATACCTTCAGTGAGATCACTGAGGACGAGGAACGAGACATGAGTAGCTCGGCATCCAACCTTGTGCAAATGGGGTCTTTCATGCTGTCGTGCCTGTTGAGGGACCCTTCTATAAAAAGGCTGAAGGAGAATGACCTGTACTGGGTGTCCACGCTACTAGATCCCTGGTATAAGCATTAAGTGCCTGAAATGTTACCGAATTATGGCAAGTCGGAAAGGATGCAGCAGTTCCAAAATCAATTAAAAAGTATGCTTTACACAGCGTATAAGGGTGATGTCACAGCACAACGGGAATCTAACAGGGGAAGAGGTGAAAGTAATCCTCCTCCTCCCACGACCACGCCGGCAAGGACAGGACGCTTTACAGACATGTTGTTGATGGAGGACATGCAGAGCTTTTTAAGTCCTACGCATCGCCACAGCCCTTCGGGGTCCACCCTCAGAGAACGACTCGACCGACAGGTAGCAGACTACCTCGCCTTAACTGCAGATATCGACACTCTGAGGAGCGATGAACCCCTTGACTACTGGGTGTGCAGGCTTGACCTGTGGCCTGAGCTATCCCAATTTGTGATAGAACTTCTGGCCTGCCCCGCTTCAAGTGTCCTGTCAGAAAGGACCTTCAGTGCAGCAGGAGGTATTGTCACTGAGAAGAGAAGTCGCCTAGGTCAAAAAAGTGTAGATTACCTCACCTTTATTAAGATGAATGAGGGATGTATCCCGAAGGGACTGACAGTGGGCAATACATTTGACTAAAAAAGGCCTGATGAGGGGGACGTAACAGGGATTAAACTGATAAGAATAGTACTCGGTAGGAGGACCGACCGCTTCCTAAAATCTCCCGCTTCCTAAAATCGATGCCATATACACGTCCCCTGATAGGGGATGTAACAGGGATTAAACTGATAAGAATAGTACTACTTAACACACCACTCCTAGCTGGTGGCACATTGGATTACACGTGCAGTGCCCCAAATTTGAAGTAGGAGGACCAACCAAGCATCTTTTTCCATCTCCCGGTTCCTAAAATCGATGCCATATACACGTCCCCTGATAGGGGACATAACAGGGATTAAACTGATAAGAATAGTAGTACTTAACACACCACTCCTATCTGGTGGCACATTAGATTGCATGCCCAGTGCCCCAAATTTGAAGTAGGAGGACCGACCAAGCATCTTTTTCCATCTCCCGGTTCCTAAAATCGATGCCATATACACGTCCCCTGATAGGGGACGTAACAGGAATTAAACTGATAGGAATAGTACTACTTAACACACCTTATAATAACGCAGAGAGAGGCAATGCAGAGAGAGGAGTCTGAAGAAGAGGAGTCAGAGGAGGAAGGTGGCTTTGAGGAGGTGGAAGACCAAACACAGCAGGTGTCCCAGGGGGCTTGTTGTCACCTTTCGGGGACCCTTGGTGTTGTACATGGCTTGGTGGAGGAAGAGACCTTCAATGACATCAGTGAGGACAAGGAACGGGACATGGCTAGCTTGGTATCCAACCTTGTGCAAATGGGGAGTTTGCGGTTGTGCAAATGGACTGTTTGCGGTTGTTTGTGGTGCGTTAAAAGGGAAGTTTGGTCTGTCACTGTGAAGCGGGCGTAACCATTACACTACCTGATCGATACAACATCATACCTGATGTTTTAAAGCACGTTATTCTAAACAATTTAGGAATGTTTGGTGATGTATGCCCTTTAGGGGATTAAAACCAGACTCTGCATCAACTATGTAATTTTCCATGGGAGTTTTGCCATGGATCCCCCTCCGGCATGCCACAGTCCAGGTGTTAGTCCCCTTGAAACAACTTTTCCATCACTATTGTGGCCAGAAAAAGTCCCTGTGGGTTTTAAAATTCGCCTGCCTATTGAAGTCAATGGCGGTTCACCCGGTTCGTCCGTTCGCGAACATTTGCGGAAATTCGCGTTCGCCATTCGTAAACGGAAAATTTTATGTTCGCGACATCTCTATTGCCAATACATTGCTTGCTGTGTAATATTGCCTCTGTTGGTAATTTCTCGAAGTGACATCACATCATCGAAATGCACATCATCGAAAGTGCATAACTCCCTTGAAAATTATTTCTGCAGTGTAGATTATTGAAATCATTATGTATTGTTTCTTTATGATTGACTGTATTTTATTACACATGTTTATTATTATTATGTCACAATAAATTATATTTTTATATAAAGGTTTTGATAATTGTGTGAAAAATAAACAGTAACAAAATACTTATTTAACCCCTCAAGGACCAAACTTCTGGAATAAAAGGGAATCATGACATGTCACACATGTCATGTGTCCTTAAGGGGTTAAGGGGTTAAGAGGGTCTAAACGATTGAACAGAAGGGGTATTTTAAGCTAATTAATTTGGGAAATTGCATGCCAAAATATATATTTATTTATATTAATAAACTTTTTTTTTGAAAATATTTATAAAATAGTCTTTTTTTTATATTTTATTACCCCATAAATAGTCCTACAATTTGTAAACTGTAAATGTCTGAGAATTAGTTCTGATGCATAAAACCAAAAATGTCAATAGCATAATAATGCTACTGTTGAATTTTAGTTCTTAATTTTTTAAATGTAAATGTAATGAATCATTTGGTTAATTTTGATAAATCAAGTCATGTCCACAACATAATATAATTAGAAAATGAGAACTCATAATTGCAAGTTACGGTATCTCTAGTGTGTTGATTAAGAATAGAGAGCTAGCAGATATAGCAGCAGTAGGAATTTAATAAATATCAAACCAACATTAAAGGGCATAAATAGAAACGGTAAATGAACAGAAGCAGAAAGAACATTCTTATGCTAACATTTAAGACATAGCAATGGCATTGAACCATTTTGTAGGTTAATATGGGGATCAGGTGTTGACAACTAATTCTTCATTTTTTTCTATCCGTGATGCTGTAAACCATGTAATTTACTAATAGTAATGTTTTGACCAAATAATGCATAATGTGCTATTGTGGGTTAATGATCATAACGTGTCTCACTTCCTCTCCTGGTTGACTGGTTGGTCTTCTCTTGTCATTTTTTCTTCATGAAAGTAGATATGCTTTGGGTTGCTTTTTTATTATTGTGAATACATGCACAATACAGCTTACTGGGTTATTTAGATTAGAGATGCCCAATATAAGGTAGATGTGATGGTACTCACCATCATTAGGGGCTGTAAATGGACACTTCATGTAGGTCCCCAGGCTATTCTTATGTCTTAGTCACCCTGTGCCCATTATAGGAGCAGGGTGTGTAAAATGTATTGTTTCTTGTTAAAGTAATGTGCTCTCCTGTATTGCTGATACTTTCTCCAAACTAGGTGGATTTGGCTGTGGAACCTGTACAGTGCCATCTGTTGGCTGTGAATATATTGCAACAGTCTGCAGTTCCACCTGGTGGTTGCAACAGTTATGTACAGTACCCCCTGTTGGTTGCAGCTGTGTGCACTACCTGAAAAGCAAGTCTCTGCAATTTGCATAATGATGTAAATTAGCATATTTTGATTTCTGTAAGCAGGAGTGATATTTTGTGTTAATAATTGTTTTCTCCATCCCTTTACAGATATGTTATGGTGTTATTGTGAGTAGACATGTTTATTTGTTTCGTTCTGAATGTGAATTCGGCCGAATTGCGGACAATTCGGATGTTCAGATGCTTCTTGATGTCCGAAATGGCAAAGTGTTGAATTGCCGAATTTTGAAAGTGCCGATTTTCGAAAGTACCGAACCGAATTTTCAAAGTGCCGAATTAACGAAGTGCCGAATTTCGGAAGTGCCTAAGTGCTTTGGATTTCTCAAAAGTGGCAAAACAAGAGAGGGAGGGAAAATTATGTGAATGATGACAGGGTAGGGCTAGGGGTAGGGTTAGGGGTAGGGTTAGGGGTAGAATTAGGGGTATGGTTAGGGTTAGGGGTAGGGGTAAAGTTAGGGGTAGGGTTAGGGTAGAGTTAGGGTTAGGAGTAGGGTTAGTGGTAGGGTTAGGGGTAGGGTTTAGGGGTTGGGCTAGGGAGCCCTACAGA
Organism: Pelobates fuscus; assembly: GCF_036172605.1. NCBI lineage: Eukaryota > Metazoa > Chordata > Amphibia > Anura > Pelobatidae > Pelobates > Pelobates fuscus. The sequence goes on from NC_086319.1 coordinate 333,158,572, forward strand.
TGTAACAAATTCAGAAGTCCCGAATTGCCAAAGTCCCGAATTGCTGAAGTCCCGAATTGCTTTAGTCCCGAATTGCTTTAGTCCCGAATTTCGGAAGTCCCGAATTTCGGAAGTGCCGAACCGAACTGAATTGCCAAAGTGCCGAATTGCCAAATTATTTTTCTCACCCGAATTTCCGAACCGAACCAAATTTATTTCCCATGCATATCCCTAATTGTGAGTTCCTGTGTGTTTCCCCATATGATTTGATTAATTGTATAAATTGTATAATTTAATGTTATGCTCATATGGGCTAGTCCTAAATTAAAAATAAAGCTGTGTGTTCCTTTTGGAGTTGTGTGTCCTGCTGTATTTGTTCAGAGACCCCAGTAACAGACTCTTCTGACCTGTTGGCTGCCTGCATGGTCTCTGTAGCCTGATACCATTCAAAATGAGGTAGGCCAGAGAGCCACAAGTGTCTTTACAAAGGCAGGAGCTAGTTATATTACAGGCAGAGGTTTGAATACCTGCCTGGAAGGAGGGAGCTGCATCCTGGTTGAGTGGTAGAACTCAACAGAGACCCCAGTCAAGTTTTGGCGATTGGGGCTTAAGCATTCCAGGGTCCCTGAAAGTGGCTAGGAGGCAGAATGGGTGGAGATAATCAGTCAGAGTACGGGAGCTCCATTACAGTAGACTCCGTTCTTTCGATGTGATATGATATAAGTATAGCAAATATCATGTATATGACACAATGAGCGAGCACAGGTCTTCATTATATTTAGTAAGGGTGTAGCATTACGGTGCAACTAAAGTTGAAATAATCTCCATCTTAGCTTTTAGTATCCACAATTTCATTTTGCTTGGTAGCACTTTTCTATATTTTAATAAAAAACGACTTTGAACTTGTTCAGGATTTGTACAAAGTAAAAGGTACAATATGTACAGGATGTAATTATTTATTTAAAAAAGCTGAAATGTTAATTAATCTGGCACTGAAAGAAACTAAAATGGCAAGCTCATTGAACTGTATATCTGTCCTTGTGAACAATAAAAAATCAAATAAAATATAAAGTGTAGAGAACAAATTTCTCTTTTGTGCATTTTTTGATCTTTCATAACTGCCAATTTATACAACTGACTGGACTATGGATTTTGTTGTTTCTAAATTATTGTTATTTACCTTATTGTTATTAGAGGAAAAATTGTATTTCTAAAAACTAATTCTAAAATAAATAATTGGCATGAAGAAAAAAAAGCAAAAACAAAGGATAAAATGAGGCTAGGTAAAATTGGATTGTTATTTTTCTGAGTCATACAGGCAATAGATGTAAATATTAGCAGACAGTTGTTCCGGACGTGTGGGGGCACTATTACCCATGATGATACCATAACATACAGTTATTTTTAATGCTATTCCATTTATTCCCTCAATTGGTCACTTCTCAATTGTTCTGTGAATAAATTCAACATTTAGTGGCTGTCCCCCAGTCATCAACCATCTTTTTCCCATCAATCAACTCTATTTTTTTTGCTTTCACAGGCTGAATTATGATTCAAAATGGGCATGCTAATCCATTGCACAATTCATTTGGGATTCTGTCTCACTGTCCTGACATGCTGATATAACACATCAGATGACATGTCCCATTATCAGGTCATCCAACCCCATTTGCAAGTGAGCCTCACTACTTTCAAAAGTGTGTCTGTCCTGGGGGTGTGGTTAGCCGAGCACCAGACAAGACGCGTTTCTAAGAAACTTCGTCTCAGACCGAGCAATTGCTCACTGTTTCCAGCTGCAAAAGATATCGGATACCACGTCTCCCACCAGAGACAAGAATGGGCCATAAGCATAAAAAGATTCACCCTCCAGAGACCCCGAAGTTGCCAGATATTTGGCTTTCCTTTGCGAGGCCTGTTCTATCCACGTCCTCCAAGATGGCTCCTATGGTGCCAAGAGACAAGGGAAGCTCGGAGGGAGCACAAGATGTCGGGGAGACTTACCTCACCTGAAATGAGTGAAGTCAAACAGGATTCTGGCCATGAAAGGTAACATAAAGCACCTCCTGATAGATCTGCAGAAGGTCTGGAAATCAGACTTCAAGGAGACTCAAAAGGAGATGGGGGTCCTCCGCCAACAAATTCAGGAGGGGGAGACCAGAGCAAAGTCCCGAGAGGGTCAGATCCTAAACACCCAGAGTCAGGTGGATAACTTATCCCATCAAATCCAGAAGCTCAACAGGACAGTGTCCACATTGGAATCCAAGCACAGAAAAAAAGAACATCCGAATTAGAGGCATTCCCGAATGATACCTTGCTGCCCTTCATTAGCCTCCACTGCTAAGCAACTGAGGGAATCAGTGATCAAGTATCGATGGGGAGAGGATGGCTCCTTGATTGCCCTGCAGAGGGACATTACACTGTCTTTGTCCTCATCTGGAGACCCAGTGTCCTATCTCCAAAGTCTAAACTTGCCATTTTTCCACCTTCAAAGAGCCCAGAAAGATGGGAGCTAGATTAGCCACTGCTGTACCTACCTGTTGAAGTCTAGAAGAGTAGCAGAAATTTATTTTGTAAAAAATTTTGTTGTGCTATGCATTCATTTTCAGTTCCTTTCCGCGTTTAATAATGCTCTTGTCTAAGGTAGACAAGATATTGCTAAGAACACCACATACTTGCTAGTGCTAGTGCTAGTTTATACATTATACATTACTTATGTACACTCCTGCCTGATTCTGATCAGAAATTATTCATATGCTTATGACCCAAGATGTATAATTTCTATATCACTGTATAAAATACTCTTACGCTGAACCTGATGAGACTTGAGTGTGGAAACTCTAATAAAAAGTTAATTTAAAAGAAAAAAAATGTGTCTGTCCATGTTGTAGTTGGATTTGCCCATTGTTGATGCACTTTCTGGTTCTCCCACCTGCTCATCTTGCTTCTATGACTCCCATTGTGGGAAGGTATGACAATGTGTTAATTATGAATGTGACAATACGTTATGCCTACAGAGAAATCTGCATAGAAAGCCGTTGATCCATAGTGCAGAGATATATATATATATATATATATATATATATATATATATATATATACACAAATACACACATAAAGCATATACATATACTTCTCTATGTATAATACAGGTACACAATACTGAGATGCCTGTACTACAGAGACACACCTATGTACATGAAAAACAGTCACAAAAACAGCGCTGCAAGCTTGCGGTTTGCGCCAAACATCAGTGGGATCATCCATCACAATGAATAATATTTTTTCTTTTTGATTTTACTAAAACCAAATGTTCAATATTTATAAGATCAGCGGAAACATTTATATTTAGTTTAAATGCTTTGCATTTATATGCCTCCAGCAAGTGAGTGCTTTGCAATTACTTATTACAGAACATCCGTATATATTTTTGTTTATTGATTTCATTAATTTGTCTTATAAGCCAGGGAATATCTGCAATAAGTTTGTGCCATCAATAAAATCCTGCCTCTCTGCCTTGGCAACGTTCATCTGTTTTAATATTGAGTTTCCTTAGTTCACGTCTTCTTACCAGCTGCTTTTGAACTGTGTTTGCAGATGGTTCTATGGACAGATGGGTTTAGAAGTTTATACTTATAGGCATATAGCAAATCAAAATCCATGATTGTGTACAGCTTCAATTATCAAGGTCTGCCTAGATGTCAAAGGCAAATAAATCCCCATTCAGTAATATGTTTTGATTGCTAATGAATGCAAACAGCTTGTTGTCTCCGGTTATACACAATTTTCTATCACTGACCAAATGGCTAACAACTATTTCAAGATGCAAATCTACAGCCCAATGTGCTTTCTTAATAAAAGACGGACGCCAGACTGTGAACTTTTCATTCAAAGCAGCATCGATTTATCCTACCACGATAAACACAGCTTGACAATATGTCATATGTCATTATCTATTTTTGGATGTAGTAATATAAAATGTCTTTAACAGCTGAATAATGCACTCATTGACATTTTTAAAAATAATTTTAATATAAAGTAGTATTTTATATAGCCCCAGTATATATTGCAGTTGTGTGCAATTATCAGACACAAGGTTCATGCTGGAAATCTTAGACCCACTGAGGATAAAAGCAGCGAAGGCACTTATTACAAGAAGTTAATGAGGAGTGAAGATGCCATCAGACAAGGGGTAAACTTCAATATGTTAAGTTTCAAAAGCCACATTAGGTTAAATAGTAATAAAATAAATAAATGAATGCTAGTTGTAGAATGCGCATCCTACTTTATTATTTGTTAGCCAGATGACTTAAATACCATTTTTTAAGACCACCATCTATTGCACAGAGGGCAGGATTACAATCTGCAGCTCACTAACGACGCTGCATATTACACATCATTGAAAGTGAATATTGTTGTTATAATTAAGACTGCTCTTTATACATAAAACACAGACATATATTGCAAGTATAGATAAGTGGTACAAACCCTTTACTTCTAACTTAACGAATACATGTCCATTGTGTGTTTTGTATTGGTTCACAATGCAAAATGAATTTTATCAATAAAGCTCCAATAACCTTCTTTATTCTGAAGCAGGTTTTTACCATATGGAGTCACATATGTCTATGCTAGGGCTACACTCAGCTACTCTAAATATTTGCAGATGTCCAATACACCCTGTTCTTTCCTATTCCCACATTCCAAACCTAAAACTGCGAGCCTGGTGAGATAGCTCAGTGAGCTCATGTACCATCAGTAGAATCTGTTCAACCTTTGGGGGTCGAAGGTTCAATTTAATTGAGCATGATTGACTCAGCCCTTTATCTTCTGATGCAGATAAAATGAGTACCATTTGGTACCAAATTGGGTAATCGTAACATCCAATGAATGTTGGGCAAAAGTAATATACCCTGGATGTATTTGGAGGCCAGAGTAACCTAAATGTAACTTTGCTAGTGATGTCGCGAACATAAAATTTTCCGTTCGCGAATGGCGAACGCGAACTTCCGCAAATGTTCGCGAACGGGCGAACCCGGTGAACCGCCATAGACTTCAATAGGCAGGCGAATTTTAAAACCCACAGGGACTCTTTCTGGCCACAATAGTGATGGAAAAGTTGTTTCAAGGGGACTAACTCCTGGACTGTGGCATGCCGGAGGGGGATCCATGGCAAAACTCCCATGGAAAATTACATAGTTGATGCAGAGTCTGGTTTTAATCCATAAAGGGCATAAATCACCTAACATTCCTAAATTGTTTAAAACATCAGGTATGATGTTGTATCGATCAGGTAGTGTAAGGGTTACGCCCGCTTCACAGTGACAGACCAAACTCCCCGTTTAACGCACCGCAAACAACCGCAAACAGTCCATTTGCACAACCGCAAACTCCCCATTTGCACAAGGTTGGATACCAAGCTAGCCATGTCCCGTTCCTTGTCCTCACTGATGTCATTGAAGGTCTCTTCCTCCACCCAGTCACGTAAAACACCAAGGGTCCCTGAAAGGTGACAACAAGCCCCCTGTATTTATTTTTTTTAAATGTTCACTACTGTTACACCAGGTATGAGTTGCACTGGTGTGACACTGTGCCCTGGCAGGCCCTGAAACGCACACGTGTGAAGGAAACTGACTGCTATTATTTCACAGTCAAATTTCTAGTTATTTTTTTTTTATGTACACTACTGTTACACCAGATATGAGTTGCACTGATGTGACACTGTGCCCGGGCAGGCCCTGACACGCACACGTGTGAAGGAAACTGACTGCTATTATATTAAAGTCAAAAAAGTTTTTTTTTTTTTTAAATGCAAGCTATTGTGACACCAGATATGAGTGGTGGCACTGGGACCACCTTAAAAATATTGCCTGGAGTATAGAAGATATTAGTATGTGAGTTCAATACAGGGCTACTTCACTGGCTGCAATAGCAGACTATATTCTAAAGTATAAATACTTGGAGTCAACCTTCTTAGTCTTGAAGTCTGAAAGTTACATAAAATCTTAGCTGTTATAATTTAGTACTTACATGTTGTAAGTAAACAAATATTTGAAGTTATTCTAGAAATAAAATAGCATTTCAGTGGCCTCACAGGAGATGTTCACCATGATTTGTAAATCAAGTAAATAATAGTCTCTCTATTTTACAGATACTTGCTTCAGTGGTAAAGATTTACTGTCCATAATATTATAATGATTCTGTTGAAATTTACTCTTTATTTTTTAACCTCTAATTCACAATCCACAAATTTTATTCTGTTTCATTTGTATTCAAAATCTAGCAAATGTTGTGCTTTCAGCCCGGTTGTGCTCCACACCAGTCCACACCATGAGCTCCCACACCATGCTCCTGTACCGGCAGCCTGACAGAGACTGGCACCCCTGGCTATCGGCAGCCGGGGCACTGCAACACAGCTCCAAAATGCTCCCACCCACCAGATGTCCTGTGGTAGTGTTCCTGGCTCTTCTCGAGATACCCTGCCTTACTACTTGTTTGTTGGTGCCACTTTTATCGGAGCAGGTATTCAGGTTTATAGAACCCTTATCAGAGACCGTGCTCGTTTCCAGGATTGTCATGACTACTCTGGCTGGCCCAAATCAGGATGTGGAATTCTCTGCCTGAAGAAGTGGTTTTATCAGAGTCCATACAGATGATCAAACAGCTACTAGATGCATACTTGTAAAAACAGAATATTCAAGGATATAATCTTTCAATGTAGGGTAATAACTGCTTGATCCAAGGATAAATCTGACTGCCATTCTGGGGTTAAGAAGGAATTTTTTTCCTAGCTTGTTGCAAAATTGGAAGTGCTTCAAACTGGGTTTTTTTGCCTTATTTTGGATCAACAGCAAAAAACATATGTGAGGAAGGCTGAACTTGATGGACGCAAGTCTCTTTTCAGCTATGTAACTATGTAACTATGTAACTGATTTGCTAATTAAATTGTTCTCATATAGCTCCTATTGAGAGAACTTTTCATAGATAAGCAATTGAACAATCAATAATATTTTTTTCACAGATTGTATATTAAACTATAGCATAGTATAGATAGCAGATTGTAAAATGGTCAGGTTACTTAACTCCAAATTATAGAACAGTGGTAACTAGTGATGTCGCAAACATAAAATTTTCGGTTCGCGAACGGCGAACGCGAACTTCCGCAAATGTTCGCGAACGGCGAACCTGGCGAACCGCCATAGACTTCAAAGGGCAGGCGAATTTTAAAACCCACAGGGACTCTTTCTGGCCACAATAGTGATGGAAAAGTTGTTTCAAGGGGACTAACACCTGGACTGTGGCATGCCGGAGGGGGATCCATGGCAAAACTCCCATGGAAAATTACATAGTTGATGTAGAGTCTGGTTTTAATCCATAAAGGGCATAAATCACCTAACATTCCTAAATTGTTTGGAATAACGTGCTTTAAAACATCAGGTATGATGTTGTATCGATCAGGTAGTGTAAGGGTTACGCCCGCTTCACAGTGACAGACCAAACTCCCCATTTAACGCACCGCAAACAACCAGGACCGGTGCTAGCATTTTTAGTTACACAGGCGAAGATGCATTTTGGTGACCCCCACCCTCGTTTAAAATAAGGGTCATACAAACACAGAAATAATCATACAGAGACATACAGACACAGACACATACAGACACACAGGCAGAGACATACATGCATACAGAGACATGCAGGCATATAAAGACATACATACAGAGGCATGCCGTCATACAGACACATACATACATACATACATAGACATACAGAAACATACATACAGAGACATCCAGGCATGCAGACACATACATGCATACAGGCATACAAAGACATACACACATGAGAGACATACCGTCATACAGACACGTACATATATACAGGTAAACAGAGACATACAGGCATACAGACACATACATTTGTACATACAGAGACATACAGGCATACAGAAACATACATACAAAGACATACAGGCATACAGAGACATACAGGCATACAGAAACATACATACAAAGACACACAAGCATACAGACACATACATTTGTACATACAGAGACATACAGGCATACAGAAACATACATACAAAGACATACAGGCATACAGAGACATACATACATACATACATACATACAGAGACATACATACATACAGAGACATACACAATTACATACTTACATCAGTTCAATCTTGTCCCCTGGGTGCATGCTGTCCGGCTCCTTGGAGTCCTGTCCTGCAGCCCAGCCCCATCACAGGGCGCCAGCCGCGCTGTGTGGTACACAGTGAGCAGGGATATGATGTCATTCATATCCCCGCCCCCTCCACACAGCCTGCGGCAGACACCAGGGTAGGTGCAGTGGCGTACACATGACCCATGGGGCCCCGGTGTGTCCCCCCACCCTCACGCTTACACTGCTTGGGCCGGGGCCGCAACACATGGCGGCGGGCACCTGGTCACAGGGGTTGCAGGGCTGTGACCCCTGCAACCGCAGTATGTACGCCAGTGCATGCAGACACACACACACTTAAAGGACCACTACAGACACCCAGATCACATCAGCTCAATGAAGTGGTCTGGGTGTCAGGTCCCTCTAGTTTTAACCCTGCAGCTGAAAACATAGCAGTTTCAGAGAAACTGCTATGTTTCACCGAGGGTTAATCCAGCCTCTAGTGGCTGTCTCACTGACAGCCGCTAGAGGAGTTTCCGCTATTCTAAGACACTGAACATCCATAGGAAAGCATTGAGTAATGCTTTCCTATGGGCGGTTTGAATGCGTGTGCGGCAAGAGCATTCGGAGCTGAGAGGTGGAGGGATCCCCAGCGCCAAGGGAGTCCGGCGCTGGGGAAAGGTAAGTGCAGAAGACACACACACACTCTCACAAACAGATGCATACACACCAGCTAACAGACACACATTTACTGACAGACACACTCAGCGACAGACATACATACACACTCACTTACAAAACATACACTCTCACTGACAAACACACACTCACTAACAGACATCAAACAGACTCACTAATACACACACAAACACACTCAGTCAGAGACACACAGTAACACACTCACTGACACTCACTAGCAGACACACTCACTGACACTCACTAGCAGACACACACACTGACACTCACTAGCAGACACACTCACTGACACTCACTAGCAGACACACACACTGACACTCACTAGCAGACACACACACTGACACTTACTAGCAGACACACACACTGACACTTACTAGCAGACACACACACTGACACTAGCAGACACACTCACTGACACTCACTAGCAGACACACACACTGACACTCACTAGCAGACACACACACTGACACTAGCAGACACACACACTGACACTAGCAGACACACTCACTGACACTAGCAGACACACACACTGACACTAGCAGACACACTCACTGACACTAGCAGACACACACACTGACACTAGCAGACACACTCACTGACACTCACTAGCAGACACACACACTGACACTAGCAGACACACACACTGACACTAGCAGACACACACTGATACTCACTAGCAGACACACACACTGACACTAGCAGACACACACACTGACACTCACACTAACAAATTTTTTTATTTAATCCCCCAGCCTCCTTACCTTTTGGAGTGCTGAAGGGATTCCCTGGGGTCCAGTGGTGCTGCTGGGCTCCTGGGCAGGTAGGTGGGCAGGTAGGTAGGCAGGTAGGCTGGCTGGCGGGTGCGCGAGGGAGCACTCTCCCATGTGTGCTTCCTCTTCAGCACCCTCGCGCACTGCGTAGGGATGCCAGCGCCGGAAGATGACGTAATCTTTGGCTTCGGTATCAGTATGCGGCGCGCGAGGGAGCTGAAGAGGAAGCACACATGGGAGAGTGCTCCCTCGCGCGCCCGGTGATACCAGGGCCAGCCTCGGGGGGCCCTGAGGTGGCCGGCTCCTGGGCCCCCCAGGGGAAGAGGCTGGCCCAGTGGGTACATACCGGGTCGCAGGGGCGGCCGGGCCCCCTGCGACCCTGGTAGCGCTCGGCCACGCAACAATAGGTCGTCAGCTGGAGGGGAGCGCAGTGCGCTTCCCTCCTTCCGGTCAGCCTGATTTTGCGCCCCCAGGGTCGGTGCGCCCTAAGGCGGCCGCCTGGGCCGCCTTATGGTAGCGCCGGCCCTGCAAACAACCGCAAACAGTCCATTTGCACAATCGCAAACTCCCCATTTGCACAAGGTTGGATAGCAAGCTAGCCATGTCCCGTTCCTTGTCCTCACTGATGTCATTGAAGGTCTCTCTTCCTCCACCAGGAAGCGGGAGATGGAAAAAGATGCTTGATCGGTCCTCCTACTTCAAATTTGGGGCACTGCGCGTGCAATCTAATGTGCCACCAGATAGGAGTGGTGTGTTAAGTAGTACTATTCTTATCAGTTTAATCCCTGTTACGTCCCCTATCAGGGGACATGTATATAAGGCATCGATTTTAGGAGGCGGGAGATGGAAAGAGATGCTTGGTCGGTCCTCCTACTTCAAATTTGGGGCACTGCGCGTGCAATCTAATGTGCCACCAGATAGGAGTGGTGTGTTAAGTAGTACTATTCTTATCAGTTTAATCCCTGTTACGTCCCCTATCAGGGGACGTGTATATAAGGCATCGATTTTAGGAAGCGGGAGATGGAAAAAGATGCTTGGCCGGTCCTCCTACTTCAAATTTGGGGCACTGTGCGTGCAATCTAATGTGCCACCAGATAGGAGTGGTGTGTTAAGTAGTACTATTCCTATTAGTTTAATCCCTGTTACCTTCCCATATCAGGGGACGTGTATATAAGGCATTGATTTTAGGAAGCGGGAGATGGAAAAAGATGCTTGGTCTTTCCTCCTACTTCAAATTTGGGTCACTGCGCGTGCAATCTAATGTGCCACCAGATAGGAGTAGTGTGTTATGTAGTACTATTCTTATCAGTGTAATCCCTGTTACATCCCCTATCAGGGGACGTGTATATAAGGAATCGATTTTAGGAAGCGGGAGATGGAAAAAGATGCTTGGTCGGTCCTCCTACTTCAAATTTCGTGCACTGCGCATGCAATCTAATGTGCCACCAGATAGGAGTGGTGTGTTAAGTAGTCCCCCTCATCAAGCCTTTTTTAGTCGAATGTGTTGCCCACTGTCTTGCCCTTTGGGATCCATCCCTCATTCATCTTAATAAAGGTCAGGTAATGTAGACTTTTTTGACCTAGGCGACTTCTCTTCTCAGTGACAATACCTGCTGCTGCACTGAAGGTCCTTTCTGACAGGACACTTGAAGCAGGGCAGTCCAGAAGTTCTATCACAAATTGGGATAGCTCAGGCCACAGGTCAAGCCTGCACACCCAGTAGTCAAGGGGTTCATCGCTCCTCAGAGTGACGATATCTGCAGTTAAGGCAAGGTAGTCTGCTACCTGTCGGTCTAGTCGTTCTCTGAGGGTGGACCCCGAAGGTCTGTGGTGATGCGTAGGACTTAAAAAGCTCTGCATGTCCTCCATCAACAACACGTCTCTGTTGCTGCTGCTGATTGGCTGCTGATTGGCTGGAATGTGTCTGCTGACTGAGGTACAAGCAGGGTCAAAGTTTACTCAATGATGACGAATAGGGGCGGACTGAACAGCGCATGTGTTCGCCATCCGTGGCGAACGCGAACAAGCGATGTTCACCAGGAACTATTCGCCAGCGAACAGTTCGGGACATCACTAGTGGTAACATTAAATTATAGTATATAATACATATAGTACATGGAGTATATAGCTTTTAATAAATATAAAAACTGAGTTACAGATAGGGCAGGTATATGCTCAGTAGACTTGAACATTTATTTAGGCCAAACCTTTTTTTCAGATTTTATTTTCAGACAGCTGAATTTCAACCATAAAACAGTTCAGCTCTGGATAATGAAAAACATATTTAGGAAACAAATCATGGGAACCAAAGGGGAGCAAAAATGGGCCAATCTGTTTATTACAAAATGTATTCATAATATGGATATTAGTGTGTGGTAAAAGATGTGGAAAGAAGGAAAGGGGGTATAGTAAAAAAACACAATAGGTCATATATGGAGAAGCAAGGGTGTGAAAAGATTTGTGTACAAGGATCAGACATTTTAAAAATGGGTGCTGTTGTATTGAAATTCATTACTGTTTTTTTTAAAAAGGGATGTGGTATGAGCAGACTAAGGCATACTAAGGAGGATAGAAACATAGAAACAAAGATGTGGTATAAGCAGACTAAGGCATACTGAGGAGGATGCCATTTGGATTTTCAACATTGGAGTGATGTAATGTTGAAGAAAGACATGCAGGAGAGGTTTTTGCAGTAGAGTAGCATGGTAAAGATGAGGAAATGCATAAACCACAAAGAAGGTAAGAAAAACACGGATTTTTTTGAATATTACAGAAGTGAAAGAGGCTGATGGAAGGAACTGTTGCAACATGTCTCTGGAAGAACAGAGAAAAGGCAATGATATCATGTAGGTTACAACCTTAGAGAAGAAATATAATAGAAGGAAGAGTAAAATTGAGTGACAGATTGAGCAGGGATGAAGATCCCTCTCTTATATGAGAGATGAGTTTAAATAAAAACACAGGGCAACTAATTGTGACATTAAAAAATACATTCAAGCTTAATATATACAAACATAGGTTAGGAAGACCTATTAGATAATGAATTGGACAATTTCATTAAGCACATTTTAACATTAATGTAGGACATTTGGTCCTCAATTTAATTCTATCTGCCAATACCAGTCAAAAATAGTCAACTTTTTTCAACCACTTTTTGTAATGGGATTTAACCAAGATTTAATGCCAGCCAAAATTCTAGAAAGTTAATTCAATAAAGGGTTCGGAATAAAACCACCAATAAATGTACATCGAATAATGCTAAAATGCCTATGGGGTCAATATGACCTTCATGTTAGTATAAAAGAGATATAATACTTGCCTTATGCCCCAACCTGCCATGCCACTGCAACAATAAACAATGAGCACCCAGTGGCTGTAAGAAAAAGGAAACCATAGACATCGGGCAGGAGCTTAAAATTAAATATTTATTGTTGAACTCAATTAAGTGCCCAACAAATGGAATTAATTTAACCCAGCCAATAGTTTAAATGTAAGGTGTATGTATCGATTTTTATATTCGATATACCATGTCATATTGGCCAAAATGGTACTGACAAGCATCTGGACCAACACATGGCATGCTGGAAGACAATAAACTCTCAATAAATACCATTGGCTCTAGTTTAGTCGAGGCCTTTATTTCCTGTTCATCACATCATGTTGACTATTTAGTTAATAAATCCCACTGTTTCCTTGCACAATCTAGGTTAAGACTCTCAATCCAAGAATCAAAATTAATATTTTTGATCCTTTTGAAAAGAATAATTAAATCACCAGATGCTTCCAGGTTTTGGCAGGGATTGGCTCGATATCTCCAACAGCTGTGACTTGCCATTCTTAATCATAACACTAGAAACCTGTGAAACTTGAAAAAATAGATAGAAAATGCTGCCACTGCAAAAATAATCATTTTCAAATAAAAACAATACACACATAGCTATGAAAGCTAAGGTGAGGATACAGTACAGACAAGTCTTTAATCCCTTTGTATTTGTTTAACCCCTTAAGGACAAAACTTCTGGAATAAAAGGGAATCATGACATGTCACACATGTCCTGTGTCCTTAAAGGACCACTCTAGGCACCCAGACCACTTCAGCTTAATGAAGTGGTCTGGGTGCCAGGTCCAGCTAGGGTTAACCCATTTTTTTTATAAACATAGCAGTTTCAGAGAAACTGCTATGTTTATAAATGGGTTAAGCCTTCCCCCAAAGCCTCTAGTAGCTGTCTCACTGACAGCCGCTAGAGGCGCTTCCGTGATTCTCACTGTGAAAATCACAGTGAGAGCACGCAAGCATCCATAGGAAAGCATTGTAAATGCTTTCCTATGCGACCGGCTGAATGCGCGCGCAGCTCTTGATGCGCGTGCGCATTCAGCCGACGGGGCGGAACGGAGGAGGATCGGAGGCAGAGAGCTCCCCGCCCAGCGCTGGAAAAAGGTACGTTTTACCCCTTTTCCCCTTTCCAGAGCCGGGCGGGAGGGGGACCCTGAGGGTGGATGCACCCTCAGGGCACTATAGTGCCAGGAAAACGAGTATGTTTTCCTGGCACTATAGTGGTCCTTTAAGGGGTTAAAGATGTTCCCATGCAATTACAATAAGCACTGAAGTATTTTTAAGGGATGCTGTAGCTTTTCTTTCAGTGGAAATTAGGAACATGAAAATAACAGGAACTTAAAGGAACAGTATATCGTTAAGAATACAAATGTGTATTTCTAATTCTTTAGGGCCCTTTTCCTCATTTAAGTGACCCTTCCCCACACGAGTATTAAAAAAGTATCACTTACCTTTTATTACACGCTGCTCTGTTCTGTCCACACATGGCCCTACCTTCTTCACTGAGATCGTAAAAACTGATGATTTCAGCCAATCCAATGTTTTCCAATAAGAAAGCATTAGGGGGTTAGTGCACACTTGTGGAAAAACGCTACCAAACGATCATTTGATAAAAAATAGTCAGGTTTTATTCAGCTATTTTGGAGGAGGCACCTCAGGTGGCTATCAGAGTGACAGTCACTAGAGGCATAACTTCATTAACCCCTTAAGGACACATGACATGTGTGACATGTTATGATTCCCTTTTATTCCAGAAGTTTGGCCCTTACGGGTTAAGGTTAAGTGGAATGTGTGCCTTTAGTGTTCTTTTAATTTAACTAGGGGAGTTAAAAAAATATGTTCCTTTAATGAAGACATTTGTTTAACCCCTTAACGCCGTTACAACGTGCTATGCCGTCACGGTTTAAGTGGGCTTTAAAGCCGTTGTGACGGCATAGCATGCCGTAACGGCTTTAAGCCCTGGAGCGCCCGGGATACTTACCTTCCCGGCGCTCCGCTTCGGGGGGACTGCCTCACAGCCCAGGCAGCCCCCCCACGGCAAATCAGGCCCCCGGGGGCCATGTGATCGCTCTCAAAGAGCGATCACATGGCCCCCTATAGCTGGCTATGGAACTGCTAGCAGTGGGACTGTCTAAAATATCAGACAGTCCCCCTGCTGGTGGGAAGTATAAAAAAAATTAATTAGACATGTTTTAAAATAAATCAAATGTATTTATATATATATATATATAATATATGTATATATATTATATATATAATATATATGTATATTATATATATATAACGTCATACATAGTGTATTTTAATACTAATATAAGTACATATATTAGTATTAAAATACACTTAGAATGACGTTATATATATATATATATATAATATACATATATTATATATATATAAAGGATATATACACATATATTATATATATATATAAATACGTATAATTACAATAATAAATAAATAAAATAATAAAATTTATAAATAAAATATTGAAACAAAATTTAATATAAATTATATATACATATGTAATTTCATTCTAACTGTATTTTGTTATTAATATATATATATTGGTAACAAAATACACTTAGAATGACATTCTATATATATCTATCTATATATAAAATGCAAATAACCGCAAATATATATATATATTCCCCTACTTTAACCCGTTTGTGTCACTATACCCCACTCCCTCTAGCATGTAAGCTCATTGAGCAGGGCCCTCAACCCCCTCTGTTCCTGTACGTCCTGGGGTCTGATCTCAATTATGTGTCTGTTAGTCCACCCATTGTACAGCGCTACGGAATTTGTTGGCGCTATATAAATAATAAAATAATAATAATAATAATAATAATAATATAGATAAATACATATAATTACATAAAATATTACATTAGTATACACGTAGAATTTAAATACCTATAAATGCATATGTATTAAAATTCTACGTGTATATTTAAGTAATCTTTTAACATAATTAGGTGATTTGATTAATTAAAATTTGATTGACATGCCTGACAACACAGGGAGAAAGTGCAGAGAATTTAATTTGCAAGCACTATATTTGACCCTGTAACTCTCCAAGACAACATAAAACCTGTACATGGGAGCTACTGTTTTACTCGGGAGACTTCGCTGAACTCAAATATTAGTGTTTCAAATTGGTAAATTGTATTACAATGATGATATTTTAAGTAAAAGTGACATTTTTTGCATTTTTTACAAACGAACTGCACTTTTATGGACTATATTATTGTTGTAATATGTTTTACTGTTTTAAAACACTAATATTTGTGTTTAGTGAAGTCTCCCGAGAATAACAGTACCCCCCATGTACAGGTTTCATGGTGTTTTGGAAAGTTAGAGAGTCACATATAAGGCTTGCATTTCATTTTTTTTACATTGAAATTTGCCAGATTGGTTATGTTGCCTTTGAGAGCGTATGGTAGCCCAGGAATGAGAATTACCCCCATAATGGCATACTATTTGCAAAAGTAGACAACCCAAGGTATTGCAAGTGGGGTATGTCCAGTATTTCTTAGTAGCCACTTAGTCACAAACACTGGCCAAATATTAGTTTTTTGCTTTTTTAACACAAAAACAAATATGAACGCTAACTTTGGCCAGTGTTTGTGACTAAGTGGATACTAAAAAAGACTAAACATACCCCACTTTCAATACCTTTGGTTGTCTACTTTTTAAAATGGTATGCCATTATGGGGGTAATTCTCATTCCTGGGCTACCACACCGTCTCAAAGGTAACATTACCAATCTGGCAAATTTCTATTTGAAAATGGAACGTTCTATATTTGACCCTGTAACTTTCCAAAACACCATAAAACCTGTTAATGGGGGGTACTGTTGTACTCGTGAGACATCGCTGATTACAAATATGTGCATTTTTGTGCAGTAAAACCTAACAGTATTATGACATTCACAGCTAAAATGTCAGACGGAAATACAAATCTAAAAAAAAATCTTGTTTTCTCAAATTTTTTTTTTTTTTTATTCATAATGAATTATGTTCCATATATGAATAGTTATTGATAAATTAAAGCCCTGTTTCTCCTGAACAAAATGATATATACTAAGTGTGGGTGCATATAATATGAAAGAGGTGAATTACGGTTGAACAGACATATAGCGCAAATTCCAGTTTTTTTTTACGTTTTTTTTTACGTTTTTTTTTTTATCAGAACGTGCACTATTGACTCCGTCCTGAAGGGGTTGAGATGGGAACTCTAACCTCCTGCTTTATTGTAGCTTCAATGATGTTTGATATCTGTTTGTATTAATGGGTCATGGAATGTGGATTCATTTGGTCATGTTATAATCACTTCATAGAGTGGACATGGGAATATGCTACAAGTTTAATTTTGACATTATGGTTGTTATTAATAACTGCACACCACAGAATACACCACAAATGGAGTTGGATAACAGCTCAAAGATTTACCTTGAGTGAACATTTGAGAGGAATATATGCAAATAATCTGTTTTATACAAAGTTTGAAACCGACAATTTCTTGGTAGATTTACAAAATGGACATGTACATTTTTTGCTTATATGTCTTGGGGATTTTTTTTTTCCCAAAAGAGAAAACAGAACATATTTCCAACGTCAGACAGTTTTATATCAGCCAGAACTAATGACATTAAAAAAATATTACCATATCCAATGTAAAAATAACTGAAATTTCCCAGAAGGTGAAGATGGGAGCTCTCACACATTGCTACAAATCCCTTTATTGGTGTTTACAAATTCAATTGCTTAATCCCCCAGTTCCAGAAAACAAAAATGAAAAAAATGTAAACTTTCAGGACTGCAATAAATATATCAAATAACACATAGATACCACAGATGTGATATGTATTTATTACTGTAGTTTCATCTTTATAAAATTATCCATTGAAATGTTGAGAAACATTTGATATCATTATGGTTACATTGCTGAAAATAGACATGGGTCCATCCAGTTAAGCCTTTCTCACATTAGTTTTTGCTGTTTTCCAAAAGAAGGCAAAAAAAAAAAAAACAGTTGAATGCCCTTCCAATTTTGCAACAAACTAATTATTAAACTATTATCCCACAAACTAAAAATTATAACCCTGTTTGTTATTTTATGCTATGTAGCATCTGCAGGGTCGTATTAAGAGCCCATTGGGCCTGGTGCTGACAATTATGATGGGCCTAATTACAGAATCTTATCGACAGAAAACCCAGAAATATTTATACCTTCCAAGCGTCATGTATCTGGTGGAGGTGGTGCTAGAGGGAAACTCACAGGATATAGCTATCAGAAAGCACATACCTTATGCTAATCTCTCACTTTCATCTTTCAAGTAAATCCTTACACCCTAACATCAGTGTCCGGTGAAGCAGGATTTCGGTTGGAGGGGTAATAGGCCACTGATGTGAATCACGTAACCAGAACCACCCAAAGGGACAAACAAGTCCAAAAAGTTGGCATGTCTGCACAAAAAAATTAGATGGTCAGCCTGGCGTGGATGCACGTTAGGCTATCTGCAGATCATGCTGCATGACCAACCAAGTGCATACTGTGCAGACAGCACCCTGAACTTTGCATAAATGCACTAGCTCTACGCTTTCTACGGACTGTCCCCTAGCACTCGCTGGTCCACTCTTCTCCTAACCATCTTACTAGCAGACAGAAGTTCCTGTCTGGGACAGAGAAAACGTGTATGTAATGAGTATAAAAGAAAGGGAACATGCCACAGAGTTAGAGAGACTGAAGCAGCAAGAGCATTTGCATTGTGCGCAAAGTCAGCTTTACCTTAACTAATTTCATTGTCAGCCTGTCCACATGAGTTTTTTTTTTTTAATTCTTTATTTTTGCAGTGCTTTAAATTCACAGACATGCTTGTTTTTCACGACAGCAGATACATGCCAGTGTAATAATACAAATTTATACATTGTCGCGGTAATTGTTGACAGCACTTTTTTTTTTTTGTAAGCGTAATACGCAAGAAGGTGACGATAGTTAAGTAGTGTTACAAATCACGAGTAATAGCATGCATAACATTGTAGACATAGATGTGTTAAACGGGCTATAGAAGGTTAACAGCTAACTCTGCTTCATGACTGTAGGTAATTTCGTCGGTACATCTAGGCTGCTGATTTTGAGCATCAAACATACATAGAGATTGCTTAGGCTGAAATAACAAGCGGTACTCGCTTTGGACATGTTAAGTAAAGAGCATTAGGTTACATGGTAGGCAAGCAGAATGTATGTAAGCATACATTGACTATTGTAGAAGTAAATTGTGCTAACAAATTATATCTCAAGAACCTCTCAGTAACAACAAATACATTAAAACAGAGTAATGCTATGACGGTTATTGCTGTGAGGTGTACAGGTTTGAGTGACAAGATTGAGTGTCTAGGTGCACGATGATAGTGAGCATTCTAAAATCAGCAATTGCGCCAGCGTTTCTAGCTAAGTGCACACTCATTACTATAAGATGCTAAACATGTTGTGTAGTGTTGGTGGTGGGAGCTTGTGTATGGTAAGGTACGAAGTTACATAGAGTCCCAATAGGTAGGAGAAAGATCATGCATAGTTTTAGCATTTTAGTCCCACTGCGTGGAGCTCCCTCACCAGCTTGCAGCTGCCTTCCCTATCCAGCCTTGTCACCCGATCCCTGAGCGTTGCTGAGTGTAGGAGCGTTCAGAGGTAGTCAGCTGGTCGGCTGTACAGCCCTTTGTGTAGCCCCGGAGTAATGCGAGGGCTGGTACCTTCAGGCCACGAGCCTGGGGTCCTTCCAGGTCCAGGATCGTCCCCGTCGAGGGGGTGCGTTGGGTCTTGCGTATGTCAGGCTTGTGTCTCTGTGTGTTGCTTACGGCCCTCCGCCTGTGTGGCCGGTACCTGCGGGTGAGTCCCCTCATTGCCCTCTGTCCAGGCGGGGGTTTTATGCGGATTATATAAGATTTACCGGTAGTAGCGCCCATTAGAGGCTTCCCTGTCCCCTCGGTGCTGCTGGGTTGTGCTGTAGTCGGATCAGGGGGAGGTTTGGCTGCAGCTGGTCGAGTGTGGGCCAAAAGCTTAGCCCAGAACCTCTCAAAAATCATGTCCAGTGAGTCTCTCGTGTTGAGATTGGGTTCGGGTGGTGCAGGTTGCTGCTGATTGCCCTTGGTTAGGTCGTCGCTTGTGTCCGCCATCTTAGAGGCCTGTATCTCCGGTCCGTCTGCTCTAGCTGCCGGCTCCAATAGCAGGTCGGAGACCGGTCCAGTTCTTTGTGGCGGGGACCGGGATAACCCCCACCGGTCCGTAGGGGGGGGTTTGGTTAGTGCCTGCTTGTGGCTCAGAGTGATGAGCGGGAAGCGGCCGTCTTCCCAGCCCGGTCACTCTCGTAGGCCTCAGCCTTCCGCCTTGAATCCCGGGCATTCCGGGTGACGTGTTGGGTATCTGCGGGTGCATACTGGGTTCCCCAATTAGTGTAGCCTCGTTATGTGAGGTTTTCACGGTTGCACCCCCTGATTTCAGGCGTTTTTGTCGTCGGTTGGTGAGAGCTCAAGCAGAGCACGTCTTGCTCGGTTGCAGGTCAGGCTCCGCCTGTCCACATGAGTTTTGTTCCCCTATATCCCATATTTCCATTTTTAAGCAAGAGCATGTGAAAAGTAGTAAATAAAAAAGAATCAATGGGCTATTCCATAGGCCTGCGCCTGGAGCTGCAGCTCCATCAGCCCCTATGTTAATCTGGCCCTGATCATCTGCATTCAAGTGCTCCTTAATATATATTAGTTTACCATATTGGACTTTTTTTTTCACAAAATACTTTATAGATGAGTAGTAGTGAAAGTTGCAGAAGTATATATTACATTATTATGTTAGCATGTTTAAGTAGTATATCACTGCAGAATAGGCTGGTGCAGTATAAATAACATTTATTTTGTACATTATGTGTTGCTGAATTGTGCAAGACACGAAATTAATTATTGCACAGCAATACTTGAAACCTACAAGCATATATACAATATTGCTAATTTACTGCACAACGATATTGTAAAAAGAAAAACGAAATAGACTGACATGTTAGCCATGCAACAGAAAACATCCATAAAATTATCTTTTTAAAGAACCTTCCAACAAACATCACATAATATAACATAAAACAAAATGATTTAGTTAAAAATAATGCCATTCCATAATCTGCTATGTCTCCAAAGCAGATACATTTAAAATAGATGTAATTTCACTTGGTATTGGGTGCTTTGCAATATTGTTTTCTTAGTAATATGGTCAATAAGACATGGTTTAAAGATATAGTTCAATACTTTCTACATTTGTCAAACAGGAACATGTACTGTCCTACAGTTCAGGATAAGGTCCTTAGCTGTTTATTGAAGTGTGAAAGTGCTTTGATCGTTACTAACTGGAAATCAATAATCCCCTATGGCCTGAATGTAACAGAGGATATTGTCAAGGTAAAAGGAGTCTACCATGAAGAATTACTTTTGTGCTTTGTGCTTTAAATATACAATGGTGTCTAGCAGTTCAGTGACAAGGGTTATAGCACACGTCAGTGTTCAGTTTATTTCTTTTTAAAAAAAATATTTGAAGATTTTTTATATGTAACCCTATCTAGCCTTTTCAGATAATGGGATGTAATCACTACGGATTGGTTTTTCTGTGATATTTTAAATTATATCTGTGTGAAAAAAGTTGGTTGAGATCAATTCAAGACAGGTGTGCAAAGACTACCTATGCTAATGTCATGTATAAAGTGGCAAATATAACAAATATAAAAAAAAATAATAACATCTGAAGTCAGTAATCTTAAATTGACCTTTAAAGCCTCTTGATACAGATTAGATTTCAACGATTGCAGCAAAGTGGAAAAAGGAATAGCCAATTGGAATCAGTGTGCTGTAAGAAAATGTATTTTTTTTTGTCACTGGCAAGCTTTTTTTAGATTTTTTTTTCAATTAATATACCCTATATGAACAAAAGTATTGAGACAATCAGACTCACATGTGTATAAAATGTAAGCACCTAGCCATGCAGTCTGCATTTACAAACATTTGTGAAAAAATGTATTGTTCTGAAGAGCTCAGTGAATTGAAGCATGGTACTGCGATAGGATGCCACCTTTACAATAAGTCAGTTTGTGAAATGTTGTGTATCATCCTGCTAGATATTCCACAGTCAACTGTAAGTGATATTATTAAAAGGTGGAAGCATTTAGGAACAGCAGCAACTCAGCTTTCAACTTTCAATAAAATGAAAGACCATGTAAAGCAGGGCTGTCCAACCTGCGCCCCCCCCCCCCATGTTGCTGAATTACAACTCCCATGATTCTTCCAATTAAAAAGATAGCCAGGGAATCATGGGAGTTGTAGTTCAGCAACATCTGGGGGGCTGCAAGTTGGACAGTCCTGATGTAAAGTCACAGTGCAGGGTTACAGAATTATGAGCAGCCTGGTATCCTCCAACGCTGATTTAATAGCTGAAGAGTTCCAAACTTCAACTGACATTAATATCAGTACAAAAACTGGACTCTGGAGCAGTGGAAATCTTTTCTATGGAATGATGAATCATGTTTCTCTTATTGGCAGTCTGATGGGCAAGTATGGGTTTGGTGGATGCTAGGAGAACGTTACTTGTCTGACTACCTTGTACCAACTGTAATGTTTGGTGGAGGAGGAATAATGGTATGGGGCGGATTTTCAGGATTTGGTTTAGGTCCCTTGCTTCCAGTATATTTTGGACAATGCTATGCTTCCAACTTTGTAGGAACAGTTTGGGGAAGGCCCATTTCTATCCCAGCATGATTGTGTCCCAGTGCACAAATCAAGGTCCAAAAATACATGGTTGGATGGTGTGTAAGACTTGACTGGTCCACTCAGAGTTCTAACATCTACCCCATTGAAAACCTTTGGGATGAACTAAAAGGGAGATTGCAAGCCAGGCATTCACGTGCAATATCAGTGTCAGACATCACTAATGCTCTACTGGATGAATGGGTAAAAATTCCCACAGAAACACCACAAAATCTTGTGGAAAGTGTGCAAAGGGGAGACCAGCTAATTAAAGTTGCAAGAAAAAGTATGTGAACTCTTTGGAATGATATGGATTTCTGCACAAATTGGTCATAAAATGTGATCTGATCATCATCTAAGTCACAACAATAGACAATCACAGTCTGCTTAAACTAATAACACACAAAGAATGAAATGTTGCCATGTTTTTATTGAACACACCATGTAAACATTCACAGTGCAGGTGGAAAAAGTATGTGAACCCCTAGACTAATGACATCTCCAAGAGCTAATTGGAGTGAGATGTCAGCCAACTGGAGTCCAATCAATGAGATGAGATTGGAGGTGTTGGTTACAGCTGCCCTGCCCTATAAAAAACACACACCAGTTCTGGGTTTGCTTTTCACAAGAAGCATTACCTGATGTGAATGATGCCTCGCACAAAAGAGCTCTCAGAAGACCTACGATTAAGAATTGTTAACTTGCATAAAGCTGGAAAGGGTTATAAAAGTATCTCCAAAAGCCTTGCTGTTCATCAGTCCATGGTAAGACAAATGGTATATAAATGGAGAAAATTCAGCACTGCTGCTACTCTCCCTAGGAGTGGCCGTCCTGTAAAGATGACTGCAAGAGCACAGCGCAGACTGCTCAATGAGGTGAAGAAGAATCCTAGAGTGTCAGCTAAAGACTTACAAAAGTCACTGGCAAATGCTAACATCCCTGTTAGCGAATCTACAATACGTAAAACACTAAACAAGAATGGATTTCATGGGAGGATACCACAGAGGAAGCCACTGCTGTCCAAACAAAACATTGCTGCACGTTTACAGTTTGCACAAGAGCACCTGGATGTTCCACAGCAGTACTGGCAAAATATTCTGTGGACAGATGAAACCAAAGTTGAGTTGTTTGGAAGAAACACACAACACTATGTGTGGCGAAAAAGAGGCACAGCACACCAACATCAAAACCTCATCCCAACTGTGAAGTATGGTGGTGGGGGCATCATGGTTTGGGGCTACTTTGCTGCGTCAGGGCATGGACAGATTGCTATCATCGAAGGAAAAATGTATTCCCAAGTTTATCAAGACATTTTGCAGGAGAACTTACCTCTACCAGCTGAAGCTCAGCAGAAGATGGGTGTTGCAACAGGACAATGACCCAAAGCATAGAAGTAAATCAACAACATAATGGCTTAAACAGAAGAAAATACGCCTTCTGAAGTGGTCCAGTCAGAGTCCTGACCTCAACCCGATGCTGTGGCATGACCTCAAGAAAGCGATTCACACCAGACATCCCAAGAATATTGCTGAACTGGAACATTTCTGTAAAGAGGAATAGTCAAGAATTACTCCTGACCGTTGTGCACGTCTGATCTGCAACTACAGGAAACGTTTGGTTGAAGTTATTGCTGCCAAAGGAGGTTCAACCAGTTATTTAATCCAAGGGTTCACATACTTTTTCCACCTGCACTGTGAATGTTTACATGGTGTGTTCAATAAAAACATGACAACATTTCATTCTTTGTGTGTTATTAGTTTAAGCAGACTGTGATTGTCTATTGTTGTGACTTAGATGATGATCAGATCACATTTTATGACCAATTTGTGCAGAAATCCATATCATTCCAAAGGGTTCACATACTTTTTCTTGCAACTGTATTAATGTCTATGTAGTTAGAATGTAGTCATTAAGGACCCTGTTGGTGTTCCAATACTTATGGTATGAAATTACCAAATAACTCAAAGCTACACAATTAAACAAAATACTGCATAGGATAATATATTGATAAAGGAAGATGATAAAAGTAAAATAAATAAAGTCAACTTGTGTGTTACTATGTACTAACCAGAGACTCCTCTGCTACTCAGTTAGGTGTGAGACATATTTTCCTCATTTGGAGTTCACAAAATCATGGTCTCCAAGGTTTTTTTAATTGTCACAGTTCACTTTCTTGACAGAGTGGCGATTTTAAGCATACATTTGTGATTGAGAAGGTGGAGTTAAGTCAAGCCAACCCTGTAAATGAAGTATATGCATATATAAGTAAGTTAGCCTGAATATATTCTTAGCAATGTTACTCATGGGTCCAAAGTGAGTTTTGTTTTTTGAAATGTATGTTTTTTACATGTTAAGGGGTTCCATGCTTGAAATGCTCAACTACATAAAGGTATAATCAGAAAACCTTAAGTGTCAGGGTGGCGGTCCGGTGCCCGGGACCCAGACACTTTCCGGGCGTCGGTGCAGGACCGGGACCTAGTATGCCTGATGTTCAGAGTAGGAGTCACAGTGTGGATGTGGATTAGCAGGGTCTGGTGCAGTGTAACCGCACGTCCCCTGGCGTTTGTGCAGCCACATACCAAGACCCTGAATCAGCTTCAGTGGATACCAAGAAGGCAAGACTAGAGATAGGCACCAAACATGAAAACAAGACAGAACTAATAGAACCCAGAACCGGAGAAGGATAGAAAGCTAAACCCAGAACATATACACAAGACATGAGGAAAACATGAACATAACATGGGCATGACTGGACAGGACTTTACATGGACTGGGTATACAAACTAAAACAAGACAAGATAACATAGGCAAAACAAGAGGAGAAATAACTAAGTACTACATATGGAAATCATGGGGATTTAGTCACATTATATGATCATACATTGCATAAGCCTTCCAACAACACCAATGTACCCCATATCTGGCAGGTCCTACACTGCCTAATGTATGCTAAAACAACCAAAGAAGGCATATATAGCACTTACCTGCAAGAAAGGGCAGAAGCCTTGAGGAGCTGCCTGCAGGAACTCTGAAACAAAGGGAATGATGGAAAACAAACGGGTGTGGCAACATAAAGCAAACATTTAAATGAAACCTGGAGACTTGGAATCCCATGGATGGATTGCAGGAATGAACCCAGAAATCCCAGCATAAAGAAAACCAGACATAGAATAGAAAACCAAAAACCAAGAAAAACCAAACAAGAATTGAAACAAGAGTACTGGATACCAGAAGCCATTGCCAAACATCTCCACAGAACAGAGCAGGACGTGACAGTAAGAGTCAGAGCTGTGTAGAACTGAGTGAACAAAACTACATATGGATCTCATACTGTCCATCACACTAGCAACAATCCATATGCTGTAGTTGCTGTGAACATTTTGCACAAATATAGAGGAATATAAGAATGTAATGACAAATATCCCTCTCACATGCAGGTAAGAATGGGAGGAAGGTATACGCTCCATAAATCTTGTCAGTGCTGGAGAGGAGGTTACATAGTTACATAGTTAGATAGCTGAAAAGAGACTTGCGTCCATCAAGTTCAGCCTTCCTCACACCTGTTTTTTGCTGTTGATCCAAAAGAAAAAAAAAACAAACAAAAAAAAAAAAAAACCCAGTTTGAAGCACAATTTTGCAACAAGCTAGGACAAAAAATTCCTTCTTGACCCCAGAATGGCAGTCAGATTTATCCTTGAATCAAGCAGTTATTACCCTACATTGAAAGATTATATCCTTGAATATTCTGTCTTTGCAAGTATGCATCTAGTAGCTGTTTGAACATCTGTATGGACTCTGATAAAACCACTTCTTCAGGCAGAGAATTCCACATCCTGATTGTTCTTACAGTAAAAAAACCTTTCCTTTGCCTTAGACGAAATCTTCTTTCTTCCAGTCTAAACGCATGGCCTCGTGTCCTATGTAAAGTCCGGTTTGTGAATAGATTTCCACACAATGGTTTGTATTGGCCCCGAATATATTTGTATAATGTTATCATATCCCCTCTCAGGCGACGTTTTTCTAAACTAAATAGGTTTAAATTTGTTAACCTTTCTTCATAGCTGATATGTTCCATTCCTTTTATTAATTTTGTAGCCCGCCTCTGCACTTTTTCTAGTGCCATGATATCCTTCTTTAGAACAGGTGCCCAAAATTGCACAGCATATTCAATATGTGGTCTTACCAGTGATTTATAGAGAGGCAAAATGATATTCTCGTCCCGAGAATGAATGCCCTTTTTCATGCATGACAATACCTTACTGGCCTTGGCCACTGCTGATTGACATTGCACATTGTTGCATAGTTTGTTGTCTATAACAATTCCCAAGTCCTTTTCGTGTGTTGTTATCCCTAATTCGCTTCCATTAAGGGTATACGTTGCTTGTGTATTCTTTACGCCGAAGTGCATAACTTTGCATTTTTCAACATTAAATTTCATCTGCCATTTGAGTGCCCAGTCCTCCAGTCTATCTAAATCCTTCTGCAGCAAAGTAATATCTTGCTCACATTGTATTATTTTACACAGTTTTGTGTCATCTGCAAACACTGAAACATGACTTTCAATGCTGTCTTCAAGATCATTTATAAAAATGTTAAATAGAAGGGGTCCCAGAACAGACCCCTGAGGGACACCACTTGCCACCTCTGTCCAGCTTGAAAATTTACCATTAACGACAACTCTTTGTATTCTGTTTTTAAGCCAATGTTCTACCCAAGAACAAGCATTTTCATCGAGACCGATTTCCTTGAGTTTGAACACTAATCTTTTGTGTGGAACTGTATCAAATGCCTTGGCAAAATCCAAATAGATCACATCCACTGCAACACCCTGATCTATACTTCTACTTACTTCTTCGTAGAACGCAATCAAGTTAGTTTGACATGACCTGTAGAAAAGATAGATATCAGGTGTATTGAATAAAAAAATTATTTGGACTGGCGGCTACATACATACACAAGCGTCTAAAATTGAGTGGTAGCTCAAAAAAGTATACAGAAGCATGTGCGCTCAAGAATGAATATGTCACAAAATAACTATTGTATAAACTGTGACTTAACACTTATACAAAAAATAGATATATTTATTTAAAAAATCAAGCAAAACATTGAATACATAAAAAATCACAATGTGTGCACGGATCCACTTAAGTGAACAATGTATCAATCAACTCTCTTTGTAAAATATATAACACCATACAAAGTATAATCTAGATATTGATCTGTCACCTAACTCTGTATACAGAGTACAAAGTATCACAACGGTATCAGAAGCAGCTGCCAAAAAAAATAAAAACCTATATATAAAAAATAAAAATTATAATGCATAAAAAGTACCTGCCTCGGTGTGGGCCCCCCACCGAGGTAATAGAGGAGGACAACCCCCAAAAAAGGAAAAGGGTGTAGAAGAGGGTTCTGTGCCGCCGGTATCCGACCCACTTCAAAGGGGGTCCGTCGAGGAACGGTGATATGCACCGCGGTCGGGATCTTCGAAAAAGACCGCGGTGAACGATGTAGCAGACTACTCACACAGGCACCTGGTGAGTCACTCACAATATATATAGATGCCGCGGTCGGTATCTTCTCAAAAGACCGCGGTGTAGTTGAAATGAAGCCGCCTTGAATGAGTAGTCGTCAGTCCTCGGCTTCACTATATCCGGAGGTATAGTAACCCTCAGTTCACTTAACCAAGATGGTAGGTGGCAAGTGAAAAAACGAAAAAACAGAGGAAAAATAAATAAAACAAAAAGTAAAAAATCTGAAAACCCAGAAAAATAAAAAATGATGATAAATTCTAAATAATGAATAATAAATAAACCAAAACAAATACAGGCAGCCGAAAAGGATCCGGTGGAACCAGCCACACATGCAGTCACGTCTACGCGTTTCGTCCCGCCCACGGGACTTTCTCAAGACTGAATAGCTGCAGGATAATTGGATTTAAATACCTCCAAAATGCTGGAGTAATTGAACAGTTGAGGGAGGGAAACACCCACCCCTAACACTCAGACAATTAATTCTAAATCAGTTCAAATTGATAACACAAAATACTATTAATAATTATGAATGAGAAATGAACATAAACATTGCTCAAACTTAAATTAATAAATAACAGTTAGACTAGAAACTCTATATATATAAAGAAAAAATGAATCTACAAAATAATGAACAAGACCTTACACGATATATATGTGTATATACCTATAGCACAAATAATCAGATCCATCCCTATTTAAAGGGGCAGATATAATTTCACAAATTGTAATTTCAAACGGAGACCATTTTGTTTAGAATGTAAGTGTAGTCTGAGAACGGTACACTTAAGTATAATAGAAGGGGAATAATTAACTAACTAGCTAGCTCTTCTAGATATGAATATAAATGTAGATCAGGCAAAGTGATATGCATAATCTTCATAGTATACAAAAAATAGATAAAATAAAATAGATAATAAACCAAATAATTTTAAAATGTAACAATCGGTAACCAAAGACATAATGGAACTAAGAAAGGCCCCAAACAGAACTCCACAGAACACACCAGCCTCTCCCGATACCAATATAGATCCCCCTTGGAAACATGAGAGAAACTTAGTAATCAACAACCGACACCGTCTATTTAAAGGGACAGACATAGTATCAGTGGATGATAAACTCAAACTAAGACCAATATTACTAAAAAGGTATATGTATAATATAAGGTAAATACATTTGGGCTTTATAGATAGGCAAATGATTGAATATTCTAGACCTCAATAAAGGTATAGATCAAGCAGAATAGTATGCCTGATCTTCAAATTACAACGAAACTTCAAATTACCATGAAATAAAATAAAATCAATAATGGGTTAAATAATATCCAACAGACACTGTCAGTGGCACACCTATCTATATAGTGAAACGATGGTTGAGGATATGGCAGGCCCCGAGCAGAACTCAACATACCAGACCACCCTCAACCAGATCTCGCTACAGATACCTCTTAAGGCAAAAGAGAAGTATAAAAAAAGAACTGAACAAATCAGAAGAGTTCCAGCTCTTCATTTAAACCATTAGGTGTCATGGTATTAAGCTTAAAGATCCAGACTGACTCCGACTTAATCAGTTCTCTTCTTCTCCTTGCCTCATCTTGGTAAGGGGGGACATGGGCTATCCCCATAAGCTGTATTCCAGATGGATTCTTGTCATGAAAAATTGAAAAATGACGGGCTACTGCAGATCTGGTATCATTACGGATGATGGCTGTTCTATGTTCACGGAATCTACATTTGAGGGGTCTTGTGGTTTGACCCACATATTGCCGCCCACATGGGCAAGTTATTAGATACACTACAAAAGAGGTGTTACAGGTGATTTCTGATAGAATTGGAAAAGTGACATCGGAGTTGTTGAATGGACTAAAGATGGAACTCTGCACGCAGATAAAATTGCATGTAAGACATATATTGCGGCCACAACCTTTGTTCGGTATCCCTTCTTTATGAGTTGTTATTTCTTTGCTCTTCTCATTCGAGTGATGTAATTTGGAGGGTGCCAGAATGTTCTTTACATTTGGGGCTTTTCTAAAAGTGACCTTTGGGGTTTCTGAGATACAGAATGATAACCATGGGTCCTTGGTAAGAATGGGCCAATATGTGTAAAAAATATTGATGATCTCGTCAAAGCCTTTATTGAACGTGGTGGTAAATATTGGTGTGGAACTTTTTCCAACCTCTTTAGTGCTGATGTTATATTTAGCTCTTTTTAATTTAGGGACTTGAGTGTGTTCAAGTAAATCCAGAATGATGTGATGTTCATTCGTATGACTTCCATGTTCAGATGGACTAGGACCTTGAGGCCCAGGCTCCAATGTCTGGTTAGAACTAAGTCCTCTCATATAAGCCTTCAAGATCTTATTTGGTGGGTAGAATTTTTCTAGAAACCGCTGGCAAAGCTTCAGCGACTCTCTCTCATAATCCGACCTTAGTGTGCAATTTCGCTTGATTCTGATAAACTGCCCCATGGGAATATTTTGGATCCATGTTGGATGATGGCCACTATTGGCATGCAGATAGCCATTCACGTCTACATTTTTCAGGTATGTTTTGGTGGTGATCCGCCCTTTAGACCCCGTGAGGGATAGGTCCAAAAAATCTATGGTAGACTTATGTTTTTTATATGTAAAGGACAGACCCCAACGGTTGTTATTGATATAGGACATGAAATCTTCCACCTCATTCCACTCACCCCTCCAGACAATAAGAATATCGTCAATAAACCTACGATAGAGGGCGAGTCGCTCCATCCAATATGGATCACTGAGTACCATCGACTGTTCCCAGTGACCCATAAATAGGTTGGCATGACCTGTGCTTCATAAAACCGTGCTGATTTTTGCTGATAACCATATTCTTCTCAAGGAATTCTTGAATATTATCCCTTAATAACCTTTCAAATATTTTACCAGCCACAGAAGTTAAGCTCACAGGTCTATAATTTCCAGGCAAGGATTTTGAACCCTTTTTGAATATAGGAACCACATCTGCCTTCCTCCAATCCTCCGGAACACTTCCTGAAAGAAAAGAATCTTGAAAGATTAAAAACAGAGGTTCACTTATTTCTACACTTAGTTCCTTAAGTACACGTGGATGGATACCGTCAGGCCCTGGAGCTTTGTTTATATTAACTTTCTTTAGTTGCTGCAGCACATTGTCTTGAGTTAACCAATTACAATTATTCTGCAAGTTTTTAGTAGCAATCATTTGCACATCTATTGCCATGGGTTCTTCTTTAATATATACGGAGGAGAAATAGTTATTTAGAATTCCTGCCTTTTCTTGGTCTTCATTAACTAACACCCCCGTTTCAGTTTTAAGTGTACCTATACTTTCATTTTTGTTTTTTTTGGAATTTATGTACTTAAAAAATGCTTTGGGGTTGGTTTTGCTCTCTTTAGCTATCATTTTTTTCATTTTGAAGTTTAGCAAGTTTAATTGCCTTTTTGCACGCATTATTTGCTTTCTTATATCTTTTATAAGATGCATCTGATTTGTCTGATTTAAATGCTTTAAATGCCCTTTTCTTATTTTTAATCTCTTGTTTTACTTCTCTACTAAGCCACATTGGTTTTAATTTGTTTCTTTTATACTTATTTCCCAATGGTACATACTGAGAAATGTACCTTTCTAATATTTGTTGGAAGATGATCCATTTATCCTCAGTGTTCTTTTCACTAAAGAGTTTATGCCAGTCAATATATTGTAAAGCTTCCCTTATCTTATTGAAATTGGCCTTTTTAAAATTATATGTTTTAGTATACCCCAAGTGCTTTTGTTTTTTTGAGTTTATTTCAAAGGACACTATATTGTGATCACTATTTCCCAAGTGCTCACCTACTTGAATGTTGGTCAAAAGATCAACGTTGTTTGTTAAAACCAGGTCCAGACAAGCGTCCATTCTAGTTGGTGCTTGTACAAGTTGTGACATGAAGTTGTCATTTAACAAGTTTAAAAACCTAATTCCCTTTGCTGAGCTACTAGTCCCTATGTCCCAATTTATGTCTGGGTAATTAAAATCTCCAATAATTAAAGTGTTACCAAGATTTGCAGCTTTCTCAATTTGCTCAAACAGCTGTTGTTCCTCGTCAATATTAACATTAGGTGGTTTATAACATATCCCAACCAATAGTTGGTTTCCCTTCTTTTCCCCCAAGCAGATATTTACCCATAAAGCTTCCACATTTTCCTCATCGCATTCAATTTGCTTAAGATTTGGCTTTAAATCATGGTTGACATACAAACATACCCCACCACCCTTCTTGTTTTTCCTATCCTTCCTAAATAATGTGTACCCATTTAAGTTAACTGCCCAGTCATGTGTCTCATCCCACCATGTTTCAGTTATGCCTATTATATCATATTGTTTAGTGTATGCTAATGCCTCTAGTTCCCCCATTTTGTTATTTAGGCTCCTTGCATTAGTAAGCATACATTTAATATCATGCGTCTCTTGTTTATTTTGTGAATTACCAACATTACATAGCTTCTCTGTTCTGAGCTTGCCCCTCCCCCCGTCTCCACCCTCCTTATACTGTTCTAAAGCCCATCTCCTTTCTGTCCTATCTCCATTTTGTAGATTGCCTAAAGCAAATATCTCCTAAAGCAAATATATACAGTTGTAATCAAAATGATTCAACCCCCACTGAAAATCAGGTTTATTACATTTATTAAATTTACAGACTTTCCGCCGTTTGCAATGATCAAATTAAACAAAAGCAATTGAAATAGCTCAATAAAATGAATGCCTTAAGTGTTTTTTCCCAAATTCAACTGAAAATGCAACTTATAATGACTTCTCAATTCTACAACTTATTCAACCCCATTCATGGGCATGTATCTTTAGTAGTTAGAAGAGCACCTTTTTGCTGTCATGACCTGCTGCAAATGAGATGCATAGCCAGACACCAGCGTCTGGCAGCATTCCTGAGGAATCTTAGCCCATTGCTCATGAGCAATGACCTCCAGTTTAATAATATTCTTGGGTTTGCATGCTGCAACCAACTTCTTCAAATCCCAGCAGAGATTTTCTATGGGTTTCAAGTCAGGTTATTCTGATGGCCACTGTAGAATATTTCAGAATTTCTTGGTGAAATTTGAGGTGTGCTTTGGATCATTGTCTTATTGGAAGGTCCAATGATGCTCAAGCCTCAGCTGCATTACAGACTAGATTACTTTTTCTCTTAGGATTTCTTGATACTTCTCTTAATGCATCTTGCCTTCTACACATTTCAGGTTTCACGTGCCAGAGGATGCAAAGCAGCCGCAAAGCATCCAGGGCCGGCCTTAGGGGTGTGCGAGCTGTGCGGCCGCACAGGGCGCCATGGAGCAGGGGGCGCCGTGCGGCCGCACAGCCGATTTAAAAAAAAAAAAAATTTTTTTTTTTTTAAATTTGCAGCGGGGGCGGAGCTTACCGTGCGGCGGGGGCGGAGCTAAAAGCGCCGGAAAACTGCTGCAGGGGAAGCAGGAAGGAGTCCCTGCTTCCCCACCAGTCACCAGGAGCTGCACTGCCTCCACAATTAACTCCACAGGTAACTGTGTGATTGTCATGTGAGTGTGACTCTCTGCCTATGTGTATGACTGTCTGCCTCTGTGTGTGTGTGTGTGTGTGTGTGTGTGTGTATGACTGTCTGCCTCTGTGTGTATGACTGTCTGCCTCTGTGTGTGTGTCTGTGTGTATGACTGTCTGCCTCTGTGTGTATGACTATCTGCCTGTGTGTGTCTGTGTGTGTGTGTGTGTGTGTGTATGACTGTCTGCGTGTGTGTGTATAACTGTCTGCCTCTGTGTGTATTACTGTCTGCCTCTGTGTGTTTGTCTGTGTGTATTACTGTCTGCCTCTGTGTGTGTGACTATCTGCCTGTGTGTTTGTCTGTGTGTGTGTGTGTATGACTGTCTGTGTGTGTGTGTGTGTATGACTGTCTGCATGTGTGTGTATATGACTGTCTGCCACTGTGTGTCTGTGTGTATTACTGTCTGCCACTGTGTGTCTGTGTGTATTACTGTATGCCTCTGTGTGTTTGTCTGTGTGTATTACTGTCTGCCTCTGTGTGTGTGACTGTGTATGACTGCCTCTGTGTGTATGACTGCCTCTGTGTGTATGACTGTCTGCCTCTGTGTGTATGACTGTCTGCCTCTGTGTGTATGACTGTCTGCCTGTGTGTGTCTGTGTGTATGACTGTCTGCGTGTGTGTGTGTGTGTGTGTGTATGACTGTCTGCCTGTGTGTGTGTGTATGACTGTCTGCTTGTGCGTGTGTGGATGTCTTCCTGTGTGTGTATGGCCGTCTGACTCTGTGTGTGTGTGTGTGTCACATACAACCAATACACGCATATCACACACTGTTAATATACCCATTACAAATATCACACATAGCATACATATCACACACAGTCATCACACGTACTATTACATACACAGACAACACAAACATAACAGCATACATGGATGACGGGGGGGGGGGGGCGCTGTGAAGATTTTTCGCACAGGGCGTCTAAATGCCTAAGGCCGGCCCTGAAAGCATCACTGAGCCACCGCCATGCTTAACTGTAGGTAGAGTGTTCTTTTTAGCATATGTTTCATTTTTCTTCTTCCAGACATACCGCTCATCCATTGGGCCGAAAAGTTTCCGTTTTGTTCCATTGCTCTACAAAATAGAATCCCCTAGCGTCTGTGGCTTATTTATATGATTTTGAACATATTGGAACTGACTTTTTTTGTGTTTTTGGGTCAGTAGTGGTGTACGTCTTGGAGCTATGGCATGAAAACCTTCTGTGTTTAGTACGCGCCTTGCTGTGCTCACTGAAACCTCAGTGTCTGTTGCCAACAAGTCTTGCTGCAGGTCTTTTGTAGTCACTCAAGGGTTTTTCACATCCTGCCTTCTCAGAAATCTGGTTGCAGCCATCGATAGCTTCCATTTTCTGCCTCGTCCAGGTAGTATAACCAATGTTCCTTCAGCTTTAAAATTGCAAAGTATGTTTCCAACAGTGTCTGTAAGAACATTCAGTGCTTTTTCTATCTTTTTGTATCCTGTTTATTGTTTGTGAAAGTTGGTAATCTCTTCTCTTCACTTTGTGGACCATTCTACTAACTTAGCCACTTTTTAACATGTATTTTGCATGCACTGGCTAATATCAAAGATTTGTTGAAAAAATGATGGAATATGAGCTACCTTATTCTTTCCTAAGTATCCAAACTTTGTTATAGCTAAGCAAATACTGGATATTTGGGTAATACATCTAAGGCTTTTTGCCAAACGTTTAGCTAGAAAAATGTGTTTAATAAAGTTGCAATGTAAGTATCTTAAGTATTACTCAGTTATACTATACAAACTGTTATTTTTTTTTAAATATGTATGATGAACAGTTCCTCAGAGTCACATTATACATGCTTCGAAGTTTGATAGAAGCTATTACAAAAAACAAAGTTCTATTTGTCATTAGATGATAAATGAAATAATCAGTTCAAATATTTTATTTAACCTAAATGTTTGGATACATAATAATATTTCTCATAAAACTTTGCCCATTGTAAAGTTGATGTGTATTAGTAAATTGTATATCTTATATCTTATTTTTGTTAATGAACTCCGTAAAGCCAATGTTCGGACCCTGTCCACTGTTCTGCATTATTTTGGTGGACTGTGGTCTCCACGCTAAGGCATCTTGTCTGACATTAACTGCTCTAACTTAGTTTCAATTTATAGCCAACCAGATTGTGTCATTATGGCAGCTTCAGCTCAGAAGTCCTGATTCTTTGGATTTGCTCTTTTGTATTTCAGGATGGCTGAGAGTTACAATTATTTAAACCTAAACCCCTTGGACTTTTTTTTTTTTTTTGCTTTTGTGTATCACTGTATCATGATGTTGGCTAGCATTGTGACCTTGCTCATCTATTGTTAAACACGTTATTCTTTCACTTTCTTAGATCTACGTCGAGTTATTCCATTCCAATTTAAGGTCAATTAATTGTAATTATTATACAATTATTTTCTTTTCTTTTTTTTGATTCAGGACCTGGATTATATTCCTATATATCTGATGCTGACAGTTAGTTAGAATGTGGATATGTAGGTACAACACAAATAGCAAAAAGTGCTTTTAGCATTCTAAGCACACCATCTATTTACTGGCTGTACAAACCATTGTAATTATTATTACATTTGCTGTAGTTCACTATTAAATACCTCAAATGTTGAATAATGCATTTGTCCCTTATAGTGATGTCCCGAACGGTTCGTTGCCGAATAGTTCCTGGCGAACATAGCGTGTTCGCGTTCGCCACGGATGGCAAACATATGCGATGTTCGGTCCGCCCCCTAATCGTCATCATCGAGTAAACTTTGACCCTGTACCTCACAGTCAGCAGACACATTCCAGCCAATCAGCAGCAGACCCTCCCTCCCAAACCCTCCCACCTCCTAGACAGCATACAATTTAGATTAATTCTGAAGCTGCATTCATTTTTTTTATATAATTTTTTTGTGTTTATTATACATTATCCTCCATAGCCAGTAACCTGTGTTTATTATACATTACCCCCCATAGCCAGTAACCTGTGTTTATTATACATTACCCCCCCATAGCCAGTAACCTGTGTTTATTATACATTATCCTCTCATAGCCAGTAACCTGTGTTTATTATACATTATCCCCCCATAGCCAGTAACCTGTGCTTATTATACATTATCCCCCCACAACCAGTAACTTGTGTTTATTATACATTATCCCCCCATAGCCAGTAACATGTGCTTATTATACATTATCTGCCCCATAGCCAGTAACCTGTGTTTATTATACATTATCCTCCCATAGCCAGTAACCTGTGTTTATTATACATTATCCCCCCACAACCAGTAACCTGTGTTTATTATACATTATCCCCCCACAACCGGTAATCTGTGTTTATTATACATTATACTCCCCACAACCAGTAACCTGTGTTTATTATACATTACCCCTCCCATAGCCAGTAACCTGTGTTTATTATACATTATACTCCCCATAGCCAGTAACCTGTGCTTATTATACATTATCCCTCCCATATCCAGTAACCTGTGTTTATTATACATTATCCCCCCCATAGCCAGTAACCTGTGTTTATTATACATTATCCCCCAGAGTCATTTATCGTTTGACCTAGGCAGCATGATGTCTTAGGCCGGCCCAGAGAGTGAGTGAGTGAGTGAGTGAGTGAGTGAGTGAGTGAATAATATAATATATATGTTCAGAAACATATTAGTAATATATGTAAATCGGGTTCATGCAAAGAGGGTGAAAAGGTTTTAAACAAAAACACACTTATTGCATCAAATTTACAAAGCCAAACTTTTAATAGCTTTCCTCATTTCTTTCTTGGGATGAGGAATATATCGGTTGTAGACTGAGGATTTCCATCTGCCCAATCTTGTAATAATATGCACTGGAGTGTCAGTGTTGAAGGAGACCGAAGCTGCCCCTATTCTAAATGAAAGACCCGTGACATGGATACAACCCAATCTTAGGAGTAGTGTTCTGATGTAGAAGATGAATTTAGCCATAGTCAGAGGGATTCAGTGAGAGTAGTGGTGAAATGTGTGTGGCATGACTGAGTGTGGGTAAGTAAGAGTCAAGTATTTTAACTGGGCACTAGTTCTAGGTAGGATAAAGTGGTATAGCGGATGGATGAGTAGTTTGGTTCGTTTTAGAGGTTTGTAGAGAAAGTATATAGTGATCATGATTTTTAGCGGTATCCAATATTTTTAACCCCTTAAGGACCAAACTTCTGTTATAAAAGGGAATCATGACGTGTCAGACATGTCATGTGTCCTTAAGGGGTTAAGGTGGTCTCATACCCCTTTAGATTAATAGTCTAAACATGTTTCCTCCTACCATAGAAATATGACATTTATGTACTTCTGATGAAGATAAAAATAATTCATACAGACATGCATTGGATATTTTTCCTTCACTGAGTTGTGCCTTGGTCCACAAATGTTGGGAACTACTGATCTAGGGTTCCAGCTGACATCTGCATTTAGACTAAGATATTTAAGGACACTGAAGTGACACTTATTTACTAGATAGAGGTTTAGTTACAAGGGCACAAAAAAGGGATGTTTTAGTGTATATGTTGCTTTTAGTGAAACTAAGAATAAGCAGTGTATGAAGTTAACCTATTCAAAGGCCCCAACATTTATTATTTTATCATTCAGCATCACAGAAAAGAAAATGCACACAGCAATTCACATCTTCTCTAGTTAAAATCTAGATTGTCACATACCCCAGCATGGATTTTTTTTACAGGATTAATGGTGTTATAGCTGCAAATGGTAAATATGTTTTGCTGTTCGAATCAGACCAGGAATAAGTTGTGAGTGTAATTAACACAATAAGGGACCCGAAGCATTTATAACATTCATTTATTTTACTTCCCTTTCAGCATTACAGAACAGAAAATGCACACATCATAAAAATCTCAAGCTAATTGCTGAATTTTTACATCTCAAGCTAATTGCTGAATTTTTACATATCCCAACATGTCTTTGTTTGTAGGTTTGGTGGTACGATACCTGCAAACATTAAACAGGTTTTACTGTTTGTAGTTGTATTTAAAGACTAGTGCAATATCTACACTTAACACAGGAAAATGTATACACTTAGAAATCAGAATTGTTCAGTGAACTGTTCTTATAGTGGTTTGCTTGTGGGAACACAGGGCTAGATGTGTGCACAAGTCATAGCATAGAAATATGCATTAGGCTTATACACTGTATAGATTAAATTGTATTAAATATCAACCTTGTTACTTAAACCATACATATGTGAATGGCAGATCCCTTGTACTCCTACTCTGTTTTTTATTTTTATTTTTCAATATCATGCTTTCCTGTCCCGGATTTTTCCAGTACTGACAATTTTACATTAAAATGCATTGAAATTAAACAATGTCAGCATGGATGGGACTAGGTATGTGTGCAGAGGCAACTGTTAAACTGAATAAATGCATAACGTTTCCAAAATAACAACTAAAAATTCTCGTACTTTATTTTCGTTTCATTGACTTTCTATTCAGTAAAGCCAATATGCACATTCCCTGATGTATTTATTACATGTGGTCCTTGGTTCGTTCCATACATCTCTGCAAATGATGGAGAAATAACGAAACATCTTAGATGATCAGTTTTGAGCTAAAGGATTTGAAAATGATTCATCCCTTGAGTAATTCATAGCGTTTCCTCTTTTTACACCTTGGTAAGCTCAGCTCAATAAAAACTAAAGGATCAGTGATCAATGCAAACTGCTGTGCTTGAATAGGTGAAGCTGATGGTAAAATACGGTTCACTTGCTATAGTATATTGAGATGGGACAGGAGGAAATGAAAAACGTTCCACCTGTCTGTTTCTTGAATCACTCGGCTCTTCACAAAGCTTTATTCCTGACTTCTTTATTATGTTGTTCGCTTTTCCATTGTATTCCCCAGTGAAGAGGTACTTCCAGGTTCATTTCAGTAATGTCAAAATAATTGAATCAAAGCCGAAGAACAAAGAACGGCGGAAGTTTCATGTGATGAATTTATTATCAAAGTAATTGATAAAAGTTTTCAGTGTTTCCCCAAAAGCTATAACATATATATGAACCGTTTTTTTTTTTTTTTTTTTTTAAGGCAAAATTATAGTCACAAAATTAATGAGCAATAAGAAAGAGAATACATAGTGAGAGAAGCATTACAGGTTTTTGTGGTCACATTTAATCATGGTTGAGTTTTGGCATGTACATACATCTCTGCTGGATGATATTCAAATGAGTTCTAGGCTACTCAGGTATGGAAGACAAATATATAGTGTTTCGTGAGCCTAGGAATTTTAGACTGCGGAGAACTGCTGGCTTTACGTGTACTTTTCTGGACTGGCATCCAAATTACAATTGCTATATATTGAATAGAAAAATTATAGTACATTTCAAAATTATTACGTTTTTATGTGCCTTAAAAATAAAGCTGATTTTTTTTGCCTATTCTTAACCTGTGCAAATATACACAGATTAGTGAATTTTGTATTTTAAATAAAAGATGGTTTGCTTTCAGAGAACCATCCAAGTGGAGATGGATGCAGGAGGGAAATCCTTTGGGATTTACAGTTAGGTGATACTTTAAGGTATCAAACATTAGATAATCATTTTCATGTTTAAATTTAACATTCAATGCAGATTTCCATTTATTTAGCTGTTGAATGCAGGAAATTACGTTTGTGCAATAAAGACCTATCTCATTTGTACCATCGAAGACACAAGATTTTATAGACCCTAGACCAGGGGAAGGCCACCTTCAACACTCCACATGTTGTGGACTAAATCTCACATGATGCTC
This sequence comes from Pelobates fuscus, assembly GCF_036172605.1. Taxonomy (NCBI): domain Eukaryota; kingdom Metazoa; phylum Chordata; class Amphibia; order Anura; family Pelobatidae; genus Pelobates; species Pelobates fuscus. Next base: position 333,199,164 of record NC_086319.1, read on the forward strand.
CTATAGCCATAATGCTGACAAAGTATCAGGAGAGATGGAGTTGCAGAAGGTTGCCTACCCCGGCTCTAGACTATACCAAAGGACATACAAATACGATAGTGAACTACAGTACAAAACAACCTAATCACAGTTTGTATGTCATGAGCTAGAACCACTCACACATGTTAGAGCCTGATGTGAAGTATTGAATTATATTATCTTTAAAACTATATTCTTACTCTCAGTAGACATACAAGCTAATCAATATCCTGAGCAGAGTTAATTATGTTGTCAATAAAGAGACAAAATATTTGAGATGCAAGACATCAAGCAGACCTGAAGATCTATTTCATAAGCTGTAGGCTGCCTGCAAACAGCAGTAGTGTACACGTTTCAGTAAATATGGGCAAAGGCTACAAACAAGAATGTGATCCTATCAGTATATCATTGTAGACATTATTATGATAAGGACTGCTGACACTTTGAGATGATAAGTGATGATGTGAAGATTTGAATATATCTTACACAGCATTTCTCTGTAGGACACCATCTTCCTTGTGTCAGGATCGGGACAGGGATCCAACACGCAGAGTACAAAGAGTGGAAAGGTACGTATACCGGGCCTTAGAATGGCCGGACTAACGTACCGAGAGTAATAGAGAATAGTCAGAGACAAGCCGAGGTCGAGGGAACGAGAAGACAGATAAGCGAGAGACAAGCCGGGTCAAGGGATAACAGAGATAAGCAGGGTAGTACAACGAGCCGAGTCAAAACCAATAGAGCAAACTAGAATACCAGAGCACTGAGTGACTAGACAAGCTAGAACCACGACAGGGCAATGAGCTGAAGGGAGAAGTAAGCTTAAATACCCTGGCTCTAGATGGAAATCACGCCTCTGACAAGTACCGATTGGATATCGGACACTTGAGTGACAGGTCGCTCGTGATAGCGTCATGACGTCACGTATTGAGCGTCCCGCTAGAAAAGGATGTGGATTCCTCGCGGTCGGTGTTTAAGTGACTGGATGAACCACGAGGAACGAAGGAAACAGCTCGTTTGGACGGATAAACTACTAAGTCTCTACCTCTTTTAGAGGTAGAGACCTCAGGTACCCTGACAGTACCCCCCCTCTCAGATACGCCCACCGGGCGGAAGGAACCGGGACGAGAAGGGAAGTGGAGGTGAAATGCTCTGCGAAGGCGAGAAGCATGAACGTCCTCCTGAGGTACCCAACTCCTCTCCTCAGGACCATATCCCTTCCAGTTGACCAGATATTGCAATTTTCCCCTTGAAATTCTGGAATCAATGATGGAGCTGACCTCGTACTCCTCCCGACCCTCCACCTGAACAGGACGAGGTGAGGAAACCTTAGAGGAGAATTTGTTGCAAATAAGAGGTTTCAACAAGGAGACATGAAAAGAGTTAGGAATGCGTAAGGCAGGTGGCAGAGCAAGGCGATACGCAACCGGGTTGATACGAGTGATAACCCTGTAAGGACCTATGTAGCGAGGAGCAAATTTCATAGATGGAACTTTTAGGCGAATATTCTTAGTGCTCAGCCACACCCTATCCCCAGGAACAAAGACCGGAGCCGCTCTTCTATGCTTGTCAGCGTGTCTCTTGAACAACGAGGAATTATGTAACAGAATTTGCCGAGTCTGATCCCATAATTTCTTCAGGTTGGCGACATGATCATCAACCGACGGTATCCCCTGAGAAGAGGAAACCGAAGGAAAAATTGAAGGATGAAAGCCATAGTTCATGAAGAAAGGGCTAGAGCGAGTTGAATCACAAACAAGGTTATTGTGTGCGAACTCCGCCCAAGGAATCAAACCGACCCAATCGTCCTGGTGTTCGGAAACAAAGCAACGTAGATACTGCTCAATCTTTTGATTGGTGCGTTCAGCAGCTCCGTTAGACTGAGGGTGATAGGCAGAGGAGAAGTTCAATTTGATTCCCATTTGAGAACAAAAGGATCTCCAGAAACGTGAGACAAATTGAGAACCTCTATCAGAAACAATTCCCGAAGGAATCCCATGTAGGCGAAAAACTTCTCTCGCAAAAATCTCTGCCAATTCAGGAGAAGTCGGAAGTTTAGGTAATGGCACGAAATGGGCCATCTTTGTAAATCTATCCACCACCGTGAGAATAACAGTCTGTCTCTTGGAAGCAGGCAAATCTACGATAAAGTCTATGGACAGGCAGGACCAAGGTTTCTCAGGAATGTCCAAGGGGTGTAACAGACCACAAGGAGATGTATGAGGTTGTTTAGTCTTAGCACAAGTCTCACAAGCTGCGACGAACTCCTCAATATCTTTTCGTAGTGAAGGCCACCAGAAATCCTTGGATATCAGAGAGTATGTCTTGCGAATACCAGGATGGCCAGCTACTTTACTTTCGTGAAAACATTGTAAGAGCTCCAGTTGGAGTTCAGGGGGAACAAAGTTTCTTCCCTCAGGAGTGTTTCCGGGTGCCAGATGTTGTGACTTCAAGATCTGGTCAAGTAGCGGAGAATGGATTTTGAGACTGGTATTAGCAATAATATTGCATTTGGGTACAATGGAGGACAAAAGTGGTTCAACTGAAGCAGAAGGCTCATATTGGCGAGATAGCGCATCGGCTTTAGAATTTTTTGACCCAGGTCTGTAAGTCAGAACGTAATTGAAATGGGTAAGAAATAACGACCAACGAGCCTGCCTGGAGGACAAACGCTTGGCCTCTCCGATATAAGACAAATTTTTGTGGTCCGTTAGAATGGTAACAGGATGTAATGTACCTTCCAATAAATGTCTCCACTCTTTCAAAGCCTTGATAACCGCTAGTAATTCTCTGTCACCAATGTCATATCTGCTCTCTGTACCAGACAATTTTTTAGAGAAAAATCCACATGGATGTAATGGTTTATCAACACCCAACCTTTGAGATAGGACAGCACCTAAACCAGTCTCTGATGCGTCTACCTCAAGTAGAAAAGGCAGAGAAGTGTCGGGGTGAACTAAAATTGGAGCGGAAGCGAAAAGTTCCTTGAGAGTTTTGAACGCAAGAAGAGCTTCAGTAGTCCAATTCTTAGTATCAGCCCCCTGTTTGGTCATATTGGTGATAGGTGCGATAATTGAAGAATAACCCTTAATAAAGCGCCTATAATAATTAGAAAAACCAATAAATCTCTGTACGGCTTTAAGACCTTTGGGTAAAGGCCACTCTAGAATGGACTGGAGCTTATCCGGATCCATCTTAAATCCCTCCCCCGAGATCACATAGCCGAGAAAGGTTACCTGGGTTTGATCAAAGCTACATTTTTCCAACTTGCAGTAAAAGCCATGCTGGAGAAGCTTGTGCAAAACCCTCCTGACTTGCTTGTGATGAGTCTCAATCTCACTAGAATGTATGAGTATATCATCTAGGTATACAATGACGCAATCTTGCTGAAATTCCCTAAGAATCTCATTTATCAGATCCTGGAATACAGCTGGTGCATTGCATAACCCAAAAGGCATGACAGTATATTCATAGTGGCCATATCGAGTATTGAATGCCGTCATCCACTCATGTCCCTGCTGGATTCTCACCAAGTTATATGCCCCTCTGAGATCTAACTTGGTGAAAATTGTAGAGCCCTTCAAACGATCGAAGAGTTCGGTGATCAAGGGAATCGGGTAGGCATTCTTAATGGTTATCTTATTTAGGCCTCGATAATCAATACAAGGTCTTAAAGAACCATCCTTCTTTTTAACAAAAAAAAATCCAGCCCCGGCAGGAGAGGAGGACCTCCTAATGAATCCCTTGTCTAAATTTTCGTGAATATACTCCTCTAGAACTGAGTTCTCTTTCGTAGATAACGGGTATACATGACCTCTGGGCGGCATGGTACCAGGGAGTAGGTTAATTTTGCAATCAAAGGACCTGTGTGGGGGTAAGGTATCGGCTTTCTTTTTGTCAAACACTGCCTTTAAATCTAGATACTGAGACGGAATTTGTGTCTCTGTAGAATTGTCAGAGTTAGTCGCGGTGTTGGTTAAGCAGAGAGGTGAGACCTTCCGCAAGCATTTCTCTTGACAATTCTGTCCCCATGAAACTATCTCCCCTGACTCCCAATTAATAATAGGGTTATGTCTCCTCAACCAGGAGTACCCCAGGACTATGGGAATAGACGGAGACGAAATGAGCAGTAAGGATATGTCCTCTCTATGTAGGATGCCAGCAGTTAAGTTAATCGGTATGGTCTCACGGAAAATGACAGGCTCAAGTAACGGTCTACCATCGATGGCCTCAACGGCCAGTGGTGTCTCTTTTAACTGGGATGGAATAGCATGCTTGGCAGCAAAACCCTGATCTATAAAACTCTCAGCAGCTCCAGAATCGATTAGTGCCATAGTCTTGACTACTCCCTTTTCCCACTTTAAAGAAACGGGTAACAGAAGCCTGAACTCTTTGTAGTTGTGAATAGAGGACAAAGTAGAAACACCCAAGGCCTGTCCTCTAGAGAAACTTAGGTGCGAGCGTTTCCCGAACGATTAGGACAATTTAGGCGTAAATGACCTCTGACTCCACAATACATACATAAACCCTCCCTTCTTCTGTACTGTCTCTCCCTCTCTGTGAGATGAGTACTGCCTATCTGCATAGGTTCAGAAATACGTAAATCCTCGAACTCAGAATTTTGAAAGGTAGGCGCTAGTTTAAAGGAGGGTCTAAGGGTCCTATCTCGAGTGTTCTGCCTCTCTCTTAGGCGTTCATCAATACGAGATATAAAAGAAATTAAATCCTCCAGATTCTCAGGAAGTTCTCTAGTAGCGACCTCGTCAAGAATTACATCTGATAACCCATTAAGAAACACATCTATATAAGCCTGTTCGTTCCACTTAACTTCTGCCGCCAAGGACCTGAACTCTAGTGCATAATCCACAAGTGTTCGATCGTCCTGTCTAAGGCGCAACAGTAATCTAGCTGCATTGACCTTTCTACCAGGAGGGTCAAAAGTTCTTCTAAACGCAGCTACAAAGGCATTATAATTATAGACTAGTGGATTATCATTCTCCCATAAAGGATTGGCCCATCTCAGAGCTTTCTCAATGAGTAAAGTAATAACAAATCCAACCTTCGCTCTATCTGTAGGATAAGAGCGGGGTTGTAATTCGAAATGGATGCTAATCTGGTTCAGAAAGCCACGACACTTCTCCGGTGACCCGCCATAACGTACTGGTGGGGTAATACGGGAAGAAGCACCTACAGTGGCTACCTCTAGACCTGAGACTGCAGGAGAAATAGAAGGAGTACGTGTCTCCTCAGGTGGGTTACTAGCACGAGACAAAAGTGCCTGTAGTGCTAGAGCCATCTGATCCATCCTATGCTCCATGGCGTCAAACCTGGGATCAGAAGAACCAAGCTGACTGTTTGTACCTGCAGGATCCATTGGCCCTGTCGTAATGTCAGGATCGGGACAGGGATCCAACACGCAGAGTACAAAGAGTGGAAAGGTACGTATACCGGGCCTTAGAATGGCCGGACTAACGTACCGAGAGTAATAGAGAATAGTCAGAGACAAGCCGAGGTTGAGGGAACGAGAAGACAGATAAGCGAGAGACAAGCCGGGTCAAGGGATAACAGAGATAAGCAGGGTAGTACAACGAGCCGAGTCAAAACCAATAGAGCAAACTAGAATACCAGAGCACTGAGTGACTAGACAAGCTAGAACCACGACAGGGCAATGAGCTGAAGGGAGAAGTAAGCTTAAATACCCTGGCTCTGGATGGAAATCACGCCTCTGACAAGTACCGATTGGATATCGGACACTTGAGTGACAGGTCGCTCGTGATAGCGTCATGACGTCACGTATTGAGCGTCCCGCTAGAAAAGGATGTGGATTCCTCGCGGTCGGTGTTTAAGTGACTGGATGAACCACGAGGAACGAAGGAAACAGCTCGTTTGGACGGATAAACTACTAAGTCTCTACCTCTTTTAGAGGTAGAGACCTCAGGTACCCTGACACCTTGATAGTCCAAGCCCAATGCCTACAAGCTAGCAGACATGATTATAAGCAAAAGGACTAGGACTTCACATTCCTAATCAGCACAGATGACATGTGTAGCATGTTGTGCAGGGAAAAAAAAACTCTAAGATAAAGGATTGATATATCTATATTTCTTTATTTGGGTCAATAAGGATAAATGTTGGATATACGTAGAGTTAATATAGTTATGTATATGTAGGTGAACATTAGAGATACTTATTTTTCTCTGTCTCTGATTTTATTATCAATAAATGTGTTTTTCACCATTACACTGTGTAAACTACTTGCTTCAGATATCCTCGGAACAAACAATTACACAGGTTGTTGAGCTTTGGTTCATGAACCCTGCAATCCTGTGAGCGTTTATAGAGCTACATAGAACATTTCCATGCTTTTTGGAAAGTTAAATCTGCACTCTTAGCTCTTACAAACAAAACAAAATATTACACTTGACAAATTGATTTCTGAAAATCAGTAAACCCAGCAAGTTTTTTTTCTAACATAATTGAAAAATATAATCTGAGAGCTGTTTTACAGAAACACATTACAGATTCAGTAAAAACAGATATTCATGTGTCAAAGTAATAAAATACTGCAATTGCCATTAATATACAGTGGTCCCCGATGGGTCTTGCCAGGTGGAAGAAGGACCAGGGGCACAGACAATGTTATGACTCCTCCAATATTTTATTGACTTAAGTTCCTCCCAAAACCCAATTGTATTTCCACTAAGCACCGGTATAGCATGGAAAATCCTAAAGGTATTTTCCAACCACCATGGATTCTTCTGTATTCATGTTTGAAACACTGCATATACTTTTGCGCCGTATGCTAGTTACAACAGCATATGTGACTGATGCAGCCTCTTGTCAATTCTGCTAAAAAAAAAAAAAAAATGACATCTATTTTTAGTGCACACTGCAGACATTATCAGCTTCTGCTCTTGCAATCATCATTGGGAGCTTATCATCAAGTGCCTAATAGGTCTTTAAAGTGATCAGCATTTGACTGAGGTGCTAACAACACACTCCCAAACCAGACCACCAGGGATTCTTCCCAAAATGCCCTCCACTGCACCACCAGGGATTACACCCTCTCCTGCTTACATTTTGGCAAATAAAAAATAACCTAACACACATTACTCCACATTACTCCACACCACACACACAGCACAGCAACCCACACACAAATTGGTCAGATTGCATTATTGGGCACGCCTCTCAACTAGGGGACTGTCTTCAGCCTCTCCTCCCTTCTCTCTTACCCACCCATCTCAGTTTTAGACCAGTTCACTAATGACAGAAACAGAGCATCATCACACTGCAGCAGGAGAGAGAAATCTGATATCGGAGCCTGCTCTGCATGATCACACTGATAAGACTTCCTCTCTGTCCCCCTGTCAGGATGTTGCAAGGTAAAAGGATTATCCAACTGTACATGTGTAGGTATGTCAGCCATCAAATGGTTAGATCAGTGTCCCTCCTGGAGTGGGTGTGGAAAGCATAATAAGAAAAAATAAACATGAAAACAATATAACTTTTACCTGCTGTTTACAGACTACAGAGTGAGGCAACGGCTCATTCAAAATGAATGCTTTTGAATGAGACAATTGTCTCAAAGTGATGCATGTCCATTTAATCGGTTCATCTTTACCCTTTTCTCTGCTTTCAATCTTTTAATGCCTAATCTCTGAGTTCCTGACCTATATTCTTAAACATTAAAACATAATCATAACCTATCTCACAAATAACCTCTCCTTATTCTTTAGACTGATGCCCTCTTAGACAAGGAGTTTAAAGGGAATGTATAGTGTTAGGAATACAACACTGTATTTCTAACACTATATAGCCCTCTGCCTCCCTCTCCCTCACTTCCCCCTCAGCCGATAAAAAGTTAGAAACCCTTTAATCGCTTACCTGATTCCAGCGCTGATGTTCTTGTCATGCGACTATGAGGTTGTCACTGACGCTGGATGTCCTCATGCAGTGCGTAAGCACCTCTAGTGGATGTCTAGTTTCTCTAAAACTACAATGTTTTACATTGTAGCACTAAGTGCAATAGGGACACTGGACCCAGACCACTTCAATGAGCCAAAGTGGTCTGGGTGCTTATAACTTCTAAATCTTAAACTTAATCTCATGCTATATTTTCTTTTGCAAAATAACTAACTCTAACTTCTTACGCCATTGACCTCCCCATGTAGAAATGGTTACTGTTTAATTATGACATTGTCATCCTGACCACTGCCAGTTACCAGTAGTAAAGAATTTGAAGACAGATGCAAGCAGCAAGCACGGCAATCAAGTAAATAAATGCTGGTGTACCACAATTGTGCTCAATACACAATCCACTGAATGCTTTGTCAAACATTGAAATATGAATTCCTTAGTTGCATTAATCATGTTGCATACAGTATGTTCAAGTGCATCCCTTCCCAATACACTTTATGAATATTCATCAATGGTAAGCCCATCTACATAATAACAAACTATTTTTGTCTCTTTTCCCCTGTTGTGATGCTTTTCAGATCTCTTCCATAATTATAACAAACTTCCCGGTCTGTTGAATGACGAGTTACACTGCAGCCTGTCAGGCTTCTGTTGATAATGTCTTATTCTGTGAAACAAAATTCAAAAGGATGTCCTTTGAGGATCATCAATGTATGCAGTGCTTCAATGTGTATAGATAAGATTACACTACAAGGGAGGTAGTTAAATGCTCCGATCATTTTAATAAAAGTATGTGTTTGAATTTACCACCGTGTTATCATTGTCCACACAGTGAGGAGCGGGCTATTTATTTGCTGACCTAAACATAGCTCTTCTCATTATGCTGAGAATAGATGAATTGTTTAGAAGAAAATGGCTTTGGTTGCTTTTGTATTAGAAGTAGGTTATTGTTAACAAAAACAAATCCTTGTAACATGTAAATACATTTTGATTTGTTCAGAATATCTGCATACGCATGTGTAGCCCCTATATAAAATTTCAGTATTCTTCGTAGTTCCCTTAACCTTATTAGGGTCATTTTCACTTTAAATATAAATAGATGGGTTTTCTTCCTTAAACTTAAGCTGTGAGGATTAGGAGTTTATACATTAAAAAAAATTAACCTTTCGTCTGTTAACAAATGTCTTGATCACAATCCAACATTTGGTTTATTTTTATAGTAGTTGATGAACTTCGGTATTCCGATTTTTGGTTTCTGCAGGAACACAAGAAAAAAATAAAAGTGTATCTTTAACCTTTCTGCCAATAATGTTGTCAAGTTATAAAGCATTATACCCTTGAAACCAGGCTTAAACGTTCTTGTTGTTGATCACATGATTTAGAGATCAATATGCAAAAATCATAAGAGTAATAGCAAATAAAAGTTTGATTTTTGTAAGTTGCAATCCCATCTGTACAACAGGTGACATTAGTGACAATTAACCTGATGTCCCCCAGTCATTTTTGAAAGTTATATAATTGTAACATGACATATATCTGTACTTTTTCTTGCTATATTGGAAGCAAATATGTCACCATATAGGGACTTTGTATAATGTGCAATGACCCCCGACGGTGACATTGTCACCGGGGGAGCAGACAAAGGTGGATTTTACTTACTTGATCCTGTCCCTCATCATCTTCTTACCAGTCCTCCTCTGATCCTGGGGCTTCAGTTGCCAGTAGCCAATGTCACTGTGAACTCTCATGCATGCGCGAGAGTAGAGCACTAAGGTCTATGGATGGTCTCGTGAACTGCAGGATCCTCCATAGATAGAGCTACTTTCCCTGCAGAAGTAACTGTTTTTTTCATCAAGTATAGTGACTTATATGAAGTGTTGTTTGCTCACATCCATTTTCTAACAATTTTGTGGTTATTGTTAATTTGTTGAAAAATCTTGTGAGTGGTAGGGTGAGATGACAAGACGTACATAACGTAGCGTAACTTCTGTTTGTTTGTTGCCTTGTGGGCCATTTACTGGAAGGTTTGGTGGTAGCTGGTTTCATCAGCACTGAACATTGCTCCTATAATGCTGCAGTGAGGTCCTAGAGAGTTTCTATTCGAACTTGAAGGTCCTGTCAGTTGAGCCTGTGGTCCTTCGTGTAAAAAGTTGGAACCTTGAAATCTCAAAGGTCAAATTGAATACACCATGTTGGAGTCCACCTTTCCACATTTAGATAAGTGACCCTTGTCATTGGTATCATGATTTTATAGAAGCTGAAATTTAAGTTAAAACTAGTGACGAATTTCCGCAAATGTTTGCGAACCGGGCAAACAGGGCAAACCGCCATAGACTTCAATAGGCAGGCAAATTTTAAAACCCACAGGGACTCTTTCTGAAGGGGGGGAGGAGACCTACTCTCCTTCCCCCCCGGCCCCCACCCCTGGGCGGCGGGTGGGGGCCATAAAGATAATGAGGGGGGGACCTACTGTCCTCCCCCCTGGCCCCCACCCCTGTGCGGCGGGTGGGGGCCATAAAGATAATGAGGGGGGCCTTCTGTCTTCACCCCCAGGCCCCCACCCCTGTGTGGCAGGTGGGGGCCATAATGATAATTAGGGGGGAGGACCTACTGTCCTCCCCCTCTCCGGCCCCCACCCCTGGGTGGCGGGTGGGGGCCATAATGATAATGAGGGGGGGACCTACTGTCCTCCCCCCCGGCCCCCACCCTTGGGGCGGGTGGGGGCCATAAAGATAATGAGGGGGGACCTACTATCCTCCCCCTCTCTGGCCCCCACCCCTGTGTGGCGGGTGGGGGCCCTAAAAAAAACAATAAGGGGGGGGACCTTCTGTCCCCCCCGACCCCCACCCCTGAGCGGTGGGTGGGGGCCCTAAATACTAATAAGGGGGGACCTAATGTCCTCCCCCCTGGCCCCCACCCCTGAGCGGCGGGTGGGGGCCCTAAATACAAATGGGGGGACCCTAGTCACCCCCTCCCTCCCAAAAAAAAAATTATCCCCCTACCTACCCTCCTCACCCTAAAAATAATGAGGGGGAACCTTTAACTAAGAACCTGTAAAAAATATTAGGAAAAAAAAATTACCATTCGATGTTTTCTTTCTTCTAAAATCTTCTTTTTTCAGCCCCAAAAAAGGGCAAATAAAAAACCATAATAACCGACGCAATTAAAAAAAAAAAAAAAAAACGAGCGCAAAAAAAAATAATCCATCTTCACCCATGGAGGGCTCCGCGCAGACTGAGCTCTGCAGGGTGGGGGAAGGCTTATAAAGCCTTGCCAAGCCCTGCAATTAGGCTAAGAACACTCTGATTGGCTGGTTTAACCCCTTAAGGACACATGACATGTGTGACATGTCATGATTCCCTTTTATTCCAGAAGTTTGGTCCTTAAGGGGTTAAGCCAATCAGAGTGCTCTTTGTCATTTTACACAGCGTGGGAAAATTCCAAAGAACTTTCCCACGCTGTGTAAAATGACACAGAGCACTGTGATTGGATGGCTTGAAATCCATCCAATCACAGTGCTCTTTGGCATTTTACACAGCGTGGGAAAATTCCAAAGAACTTCAAAGCCATCCAATCACAGTGCTCTGTGTCATTTTACACAGCATGGGAAAGTTCTTTGGAATTTGAAAGCCATCCAATCAAAATGCTGTGTGTCATTTTACACAGCGTGGGAAAGTTCTTTGGAATTTTCCCACCCTGTGTAAAGTGACACAGAGCACTGTGATTGAATGGATTTCAAGCCCACCAATCAGAGTGCTCTTTGTCATTTTACACAGCGTGGGAAAATTCCAAAGAACTTTCCCACGCTGTGTAAAATGACACAGAGCACTGTGATTGGCTTAAACCAGCCAATCAGAGTGTTCTTAGCCTAATTGCAGGGCATGGCAAGGCTTTATAAGTCCATGGGTGAAGATGGATATTTTTTTTTTTTTTAATTGCGTCGGTTATTATGGTTTTTTATTTGGTCTTTTTTGGGGCTGAAAAAATAAGATTTTAGAAGAAAGAAAACATCCAATGGGAAGTTGTTTTTTTCTAATTTTTTTTACAGGTTTTTAGTTAAAGGTCCCCCCTCATTATTTTTAGGGTGAGGGGGTTGGGTAGGGGGATATTTTTTTTTTGGGGGGGAGGGGGTGACTAGGGTCCCCCCATTTGTATTTAGGGCCCCCACCCGCCGCTCAGGGGTGGGGGCCAGGGGGGAGGACATTAGGTCCCCCCTTATTACTATTTAGGGCCCCCACCCACCGCTCAGGGGTGGGGGCCGGGGGGGGACAGTAGGTCCCCCCTTATTGTTTTTTTTAGGGCCCCCACCCACCGCTCAGGGGTGCGGGCTGGGGGTGAGGACAGTAGGTCCCCCCCTCATTATTTTTAGGGCCCCCACCCAATGCTCAGGGGTGAGGGCCGGAGGGGGGGAGAAGGTTCCCCCCTTATTGTTTTTTTTCAGGGCCCCCACCCACCGCTCAGGGGTGGGGGCCGGGGGGGAGGACAGTAGGTCCCCCCCTCATTATTTTTATGGCCACCACCCAACGCTAAGGGGTGGGGGAGGGGGGACAGTAGTTCCTCCCCTTATTGTTTTTTTTAGGGCCCCCACCCACCACTCAGGGGTGGGGGCCGGGGGGTACAGAAGTGCCCCCCTTTTTGTTTCTTTTAGGGCCCCCACCCACCACTCAGGGGTGGGGGCCGGGGGGGACAGTAGGTCCCCCCCTCATTATTTTTATGGCCCCCACCCAACACTCAGGGGTGCGGGCCGGGGGGGGGACAGTAGGTCCCCCCTTATTGTTTCTTTTAGGGCCCCCACCCACCGCTATGGGGTGGGGGCCAGGGGGGGGAGGACAGTAGGTCCCCCCCTCATTATTTTTATGGCCACCACCCAACGCTCAGGGGTGGGGGCTGGGGGGGACAGTAGGTCCACCCTTATTGTGTTTTTAGGGCCCCCACCCACCGCTCAAGGGGTGGCCGGGGGGACAGTAGGTCCCCCCTTATTGTTTTTTTAGGGACCCCACCCATCGCTCAGGGGTGGGACAGTAGGTCCCCCTTATTGTTTTTTTAGGGCCCCCACCCACCGCTCAGGGGTGGGGGCCGGGGGGGGACAGTAGGTCCCCCCTTATTGTTTTTTTAGGGCCCCCACCCACCGCTCAAGGGGTCCCCGGGGGGACAGTAGGTCCCCCCTTATTGTTTTTTTAGGGCCCCCACCCACCGCTCAAGGGTGGGACAGTAGGTCCCCCTTATTGTTTTTTTTAGGGCCCCCACCCACCGCTCAGGGGTGGGGGCTGGAGGGGGACAGTAGGTCCCCCCTTATTGTTTTATTTAGGGCCCCCACCCACCGCTCAGGGGTGGGGGCCGGGGGGTTACAGTAGGTCCCCCCATTGTGATTTATGGCCCCCACCCACTGCGCATGGGTGGGTACCGGGGGAGGTTGGTAGGTCCCCCCTCATTATTTTTATGGCCCCCACCCACCGCACAGGGGTTGGGGTTCAGGGGGGGAGGACAGTAGGTCCCCCCTCATTATTTTTATGGCCCCCACCCAACGCTCACGGGTGGGGTGGGGGGAGGACAGTAGGTCCCCATTGTGATTTATGGCCCCCACCCACCATGCAGGGGTGGGGGCTGGGGGGGGAGGACAGTAGTCCCCCCCCCTTATTGATGGGGTGGGGGCCATATTCCCCTATATAACAATGTTTGGTATTTAGTGAATATTCCCCTGTATAACAATGTTTTGCATTTAGTGAATATTCCCCTATATAACAATGTTTTGCATTTAGTGAATATAGGGGAATATTCACTAAATGCCAAACATTGTTATATAGAGGAATATAACAATGTTTTGCATTTAGTGAATATTCCCCTGTATAACAATGTTTGGGTAATATTTACTAAATGCAAAACATTGTCATATAGGGGAATGTTCATTAAATGCCAAACATTGTTATATAGGGGAATATTCACTAAATGCCAAACATTGTTATACAGGGGAATATTCACTAAATGTAAAACATTGTTATACAGGGGAATATACCAATGTTTGGCATTTAGTGAATATTCCCCTATATACCAATGGTTTGCATTTAGAATAAAAAAATTAAATAAAATAAAAATAATAATAAAAAAATAAAAATAAAATGATTGCATCTTCCGAATGAATCTAAAATGGATGCTGTCCAGTAGGTGGTAGGGTCTGCTAGGGAGGGTCTGCTGCTGATTGGCTGTAATGTGTCTGCTAACTGTGAGGTACAGGGTCAAAGTTTACTCAATGATGACGAATAGGGGGCGGACCGAACATCGCATGTGTTCGCCCGCGGTGGCAAACGCGAACATGCTATGTTCGCCGGGAACTATTCGCTGGCGAATAGTTCGAGACATCACTAGTTAAAACCTATTATTTCAGCCACTGGGTGGATAATTTTTTAAATGTATACAGAAAGTTGCTTGGAATCTGGTGAATTGATTTCTATATATTAAGTACAAATTCTGATCTCCAACTTATATTTACATCCAGATAAGCCTGTCCATGCATAAATATCTGTGCTTGATTCTCTGATGTTTGAACTTGAATTTATATATTTACAAATTCCACTTATATGAAATTCATGAATCGGATACGTGGGAAGGAAAAGCAATCTATTTCTCATAATTGGACAGAGACTCTTTTCAGAATATATTAGTTTTTAGTATATTTAAGGCTTAAGTTTCTTTTAACTAATGATTTATCATCATTCGGATTATGGATATACTGTCAAAGACTTCCAATTTTTGTAATCCCAAAGGAACTTTTTTGTTTTCTCTTTTTTTTCTCATAATACGGCATCTAAGAATGACAAAGGGAAGAATAAGGATAAAAATCCTACTAAACAGATTGGTACTTTTTATTCACCAAAATCTGTAAGCTTACAACAAGAAAGTAAAAGGAGATCACAAGGCTCTGATTTAAATGTGAAAAATGCAAAGATCAACAGATTTCCAGCATTTTTGATGAAGATTAGGTTCTACATGAATCCCCAATTTCACATCAGGTAATTTTAGATGTATTCAAAATATATATTTTGAATATAATTTCCAAGACCTGAAGAAAGAAATCGGTCAACTTTTCACTGCTCTTACATCTCAAGCTGCCATTTTGGATAATATTCATGCTGCATATAATACCCTACAAGCAGCAAATTTACAGATGGATAAAAGAATAAAATATTTATATATTTTATATACCTTGAATTTAAGACTTTGTTGTATAGCTGAATCTTTGTTTCTCTTACTTAAGATCAGTTGGATCCACATTTGCAAAAGCTATCTGATTCTTTGATTGTTCCATTCGAAATTGAATCCACCCTTTTGAGAGCTTTCACCGTACTTCATGATCCAAAACTTTTGACAGACAACTCCCTAGAGATGTCTTACTACGTTTTTCTAGTTCCTAGCTTAGGACATCATTTTGTAAGCAGCAAGAAAAAAGATATTTCGAGACAACTATAAGGACCTAAATATCTTCCAAGACCTGACATTTGCCACAAGATTTGCAATAATGAAATTCATGGACATGGTTTTGAGGACCAAAGGAATACGTTATAAATGGACATTGCCTACATTCATCTCATTCTCTCATAATGGTGGTTCCTATTCCTTCTCCGATCCTAAAACTTTACAAGAAAAATTAGCTCTTAGAAACATTAGTGGATGTTACTAAAAAAAAATACTTATTTTTTGGGGGCGGCAGGGGGAATCAATCAAAAGGATCAACATTTTAGAATATATTTTTGGGGAGATGGGTCATATATCTGAAATGATTGACTTAATTATTACTACTTATTCTTATCATTCATACCTTACCTAGTTATGTGGCGATAATATCACTGAAAGTATTAATATCTGTTACTTTATATTTATTTTGTTACATACTTGATAGCATTACTTAATTTATACTATGTCTTTTTAGCTCTTAAATTTGACCTAAATAGGTGGTATTACCATTTAAAATACTGATATTACTGTCTGCTACCAAAAAGCTTAAACATGTTAATATATATACTGAGATATACTGTTACTAGGGTGGTTATGATATATATTTCATAATAGTGTTTAAATCAGCACTTAAATGTTATTTGCCACATGATGAGGCTATTGCCTAAATCTAGTGATATCATTATTTCACTTATGTTAAATATTTGGTAGAGCTATTTTAAATTTCACTATATATATATATATATATATATATATATATATATATATATATATATATGTATATATATGTATATGTATATATATTTGTTAATAATAGTTTTTAGTGGTCATTGTTCTTGAAGCAGAACAAGTGCGGAATATGCAAAAGTTCACAGTTAAACCGTTTTTCAGAAATTACATTTGAAAGCAGACAACCATGAAGATAAACAAGGACTCCAATGTCAGCAATCCAATTACATAGCATATTGTACATGTTAAGAGCTTTATATATTTGAAAGTGGTGAACCTTTCCCTCAAAGTTGTAATAAGGTACTTGTATCCATGCGTCTGTCTGGTTTATTCCGTAACCAAAAGGTAAGGGGTGTTAGGGGTGCCCCTTGCTGCTCCCATGGCTTGGGTTGCCCACCAAAGTAAGAATTAGACATGTGCAATTCGTTTCGGTCCGAATATAAATTCGGACGAATTTCGAACAATTCGGACATTCGGGTACTTCCGAATGTCCGAATTGCCGAAGTGCCGAATTGCCGAGGTCCCGAAGTTCTGAAATTACCGAATTTCCGAAGTGTCGAAGTGCCGAAGTTCTGAAGTGCTGAAGTGCCGAAGTTGACAAAGTTCCGAAGTGTCAAAGTGCCGAAGTGCCGAAGTTCCGAAGCACAGTATTGCCTAAGTACTAATATACTTACCCAGTGAAAGAAGAAGAATGTAACATTGTAAACTATTTTAAATAAAAAATATACAAACATTCAGCTGTAAGCATTTGCAACACTTACAACAATCAAGTAACATACATTCATATAAAATGTAAGTGACTTGGCCACTCAATGTAATGACAGGAATGAATAAGTAGATAACACCCTAATTCCCACGGAATTAGGGAGCTATCTACTAAAAGGCTGAAAGACCTAAATTGGTCTTTCAGCCAAATGTACTAATACTAAGTAAAGATTACTTAGTATTAGTAAATTATGCCCCTATTCGCTATACCACAAGTAGGGGCATGTCTAGTAAACAGTGAGCAGCCTGTGGCTGCTCACTGTAAAAAATTTTTTTTAAAAAATGTCCCCCCGGCCCCCACCCCTGAGCGGTGTGTTTGGGCCCTAATGTAAAATAATGGGGGGGGACCTATTGTCCTCCCCCCGGCCCCCACCCCTGAGCGGTGGGTGGGGGCCATAAATACTAATAAGGGGGGGACCTAAGGTCCTCCCCCTGGCCCCCACCCCTGAGCGGCGGGTGGGGGCCCTAAAAACAATGTCCCCCCTGGTGACTAGGGGTCCCCAAACCCCTAGTCACTTCTCCCCCCAATAAAAATTATCCCCCTACCTACCCCCCTCACCCTAAAAATAATGAGGGAGGACCTTTAACTAAGTACCTGTAAAAAAAAAAAAACTTACCATTCGATGTTTTCTTTCTTCTAAAATCTTCTTTATTCAGCCCCAAAAAAGGCCAAATAAAAAACCATAATAACCGACACAATTATAAAAAAAAAACGAGCGCAAAAAATTATAATCCTTCTTCAGGGCTCCACGCAGACTGAGCTCTGCAGGGCGGGGGAAGGCTTATAAAGCCTTGCCCCGCCCTGCAATTAGGCTCAGAGCACTCTGATTGGTGGGTTTAAGCCATCCAATCAGAGTGCTCTGACAGGTAAATTAAGAGACTGACAGGTAAGTCTCTACATTTACCTGTCACAGCACTCTGATTGGTTGGTTTGAAATTGACCAATCAGAGTGCTCTGTCATTTTACACAGCGTGGGAATTTTCCCACGCTGTGTAGTTTGACTCATAACTCTCTGATTGGTGGATTAAGTAATTAAGTTTTTGGGGCAGAAAAAATAAGATTTTAGAAGAAAGAAAACATTGAATGGTAAGTTTTATTTTTTGTACAGGTACTTAGTTAAAGGTTCCCCCCTCATTATTTTTAGGGTGAGGGTGGTAGGTAGGGGGATAATTTTTATTGGGGGGGGAGAGGTGACTAGGGGACACTAGGTCCCCCCTTTATTCTTGTTTAGGGCCCCCACCCACTGTTCAGGGGTGGGGGCCAGGGGGAGGACATAAGGTCCCCCCCTTATTCTAGTTTAGGGCCCCCACCCACCGCTCAGGGGTTGGGGCCAGGGTGGAGGACATTAGGTCCCCCCCTTATTAGTATTTAGGGCCCCCACCCGCCGCTCAGGGGTGGGGGCCAGGGGGGAGGACAATAGGTCCCCCCCATCATTTTACTTTAGGGCCCCCACCCACCACTCAGGGGTGGGGGCCGGGGGGCACTATTTTTTTTATTTTTTTTTAAACAGTGAGCAGTCACAGGCTGCTCACTGTTTACTAGACATGCCCCTACTCGCGGTATAGCGAGTAGGGTCAAAATTTACTAATACTAAGTAATTTTTCATTAGTATTAGTAAATTTGGCTGAAAAACCAATTTAGGTCTTTCAGCCTTTTGGTAGATAACTCCCTAATACCGTGGGAATCAGGGAGTTATCTACCAAGCGGCTGCAAGAGAAGTCCCGAGGTGCCGAAATTCCGAAATGCCGAAGTTCTGAAATTCTGAAATGCCAAAGTTGCCGAATTTCCGAAGTGTCGAAGGGCCGAAATGCCGTAGTTCCGAAGTGCTGAATTGCCGAAGTTCCGATGTTGCTGAATTTCCGAAGTGTCGAAGTGCCGATGTGCCGAAGTTTCGAAGTGCTGAAGTGTCGAAGTTCCAAAGTTGCCGAAGTTCCGAAGTCTTGAAGAATTTCGAAAATCCTGGCCTGGGAGAGCTGGGGAGAGCATGAGGCCCGCAACCCGAGACCCCTTATCCCACCAGGCCATCATCCCCGTATGTAAGCAGAGCCTGAAAGACAATATGATATGCTACTGTCAGACAATAAGTCCAGATGTCTGCGTAAGATTGGGTGTGTCCTTGGGCCATGAATGTCAGTTCTTCGAGCTGTCTCAGCTCTTCCATTTTTGTCGAACTACAATGCCAGTGGGGAGGGTGTCTCCTTTTTCCAGTGGAGTGGGACTACTTGCTTAGCCGTATTTAAGATTTGAATGGACATTGATTTCTTGTATCAAGGTGGTGGTGTAAGAGAAAAGGGGCCAGTCGGAAGGGAGGAGGGTTGTCCGAGAATGTCTGTAGGATGGTGATAATCGCCGACAAGGAGGGCCTAATTTTAAGGCAGTCCGACCAGACGTGCAGGAAAGTACCTAATGTGGTTCGGTATCGCCAGCAGTCTCCTCCAGAGCAGGATTCATGCTCTGGAGGAGGTCAGGTGTTCTGTACTAAAGTGTCAGGACCTTATACGCTGTTTTCTGTGTTTTGCTAGCTAATGTGAAGTGATGTACTAAATCGCAAATCTTCCCCCACTGGTTTACGGTAAAGGTTTCCCCCAGGGCGATTTCCCACTTACCCATGTACCCAGGAGCTAGGAGGTTCAATTGTGAGTGCAGTAAGGAGTACAGGATATGGCTTGTGGCTGCAGGTCGGGGTCAATGCATTGTCGTTCAAAGGAGGTGAGTGTCCTATATAAGTCAGGTCGTTAGGGGATCTGTCTGAGGAACCTGCTCAGCTGTTCATATTTGAGTGTATGTAAGAAGGTCCCCATGGTTCCCAGCAGTAAGTCTCCCAGTTTCTTGAGTTCATGTCTTCTGAACATGTGATGAACTTGGACCTGACCATGAGGAAAGAAGCATGCGTCTCATCCACATTAGTGCTGTCAAGGACCCGCCCATCTGGGATTGCTCAATGTCTTTCCATATCTTAACCACCCCATCTTTGGCCCTCTCCATCACCCTCTGCAAGTGGGTTGCATGGTAGTATAAAAGAGTCGGAAAACTGCCAACCCCCCCCCCAGTTTTTGGTTTTGTCAGCGTCTGGTTTTGCAGCCGACGCCGTCGAGAGCTCCATATGTAATTTATCATTAACAATTGGAGGGATGTGAAGTATGCGGTTGGGATCCAGATAGGGAACATCTGAAATAGTTAGAGGACGCACAGTAAGATGTTCATCTTCACCACTGCAATGCGTCCCAACCAGGAGATATGTGGTAATGTCCAGTCCACCATGTTCTTTCGAATCGTGGTCAGAAGAGGCGTGAGATATGTTGTATAGAGCTGGGAGAGATCCCTCGGGATCCAGACACCCATATATCTCACGGCCCTCTCCGACCATCGGAATTTGAACATTTTGCGCATGCCAGCGGCTTTAGCTGCAGGCATGGAGATGTTGAGCAGAGTCTATTTGTGATAGTTGTTTTTAAAGTTGGAGAGTTCCCCATAAAGGTCGAATTCACATATGATGTTTGGTAGCGTAGTCTCGGGGGAGGTCACAAAAAAAATTAGGTCATCTACGTACGCAGCCACTTTATGCTCCCCGCTCCCAGCCTGTACTCTCGGATATCTGTGTTTTGTCTCACTGCCTGTAGGAGCGGTTCAAGAACAAGAGCAATCAGCCCTGGCATGTGCCATTTCTGATACGGAAAGGCTCGGGGTATGCCCCATTACTTTAGAACCTAGCTGTTGGGTTGTCATAAAGGGCTGCCACCCAGGCATGCATGTGTGGTCCCAGTCCAATGCCCCATTTTGTGTGAAAAAGGAAGTCCCAGACCACCCTATCAAAGGCCTTCTCTGCATCCGTGGATAGCAAGATAAGGCTCTCATATTTTACATGAGCTTGGAGTATGAGGGAGATGCCACGTGTGGTGTTGTCTCTAGCTTCCCAATGGGGGATGAAATCTACCTGATAAGACTTCACAAGGTAAGTATGGGTTTATTCTAGTAGCCAGTAGACATGAATACGATTTCATCAGAATTTTTTGACTTTTTCGTATTCATTACTAAAACGTAAACGAAAGTCCTACATACGAAATATAAACAAAAAAAAAAAGCAAGGAGTGAGCTGGCAGCGCTACCAGCTCCCTCCTTGTAATATATAATATTAATTCCAACCACCCCCACATGCCCCCATATTAATAAAAGTGCGGTTAAATCCTCCCACATGCCCCTACTTGCGGCATGCTGCTTGCTGCTCGCTGTCATTTAAAACTACTAGTGACTGGGCAGCTATTGCTATTGCTGCCTAGTCACTAGTGCAATATGGCCAGGTCCCCCCATTTCCCCATGGTGGAGAACCCAAATAACAAAAATGGGTGGACATAGTGCCCCCCCATCCGTGACCCACAAGTGGGGGCTATTAATATAAACGGGGGGATCTTGTGTCCCCCAAAGGCCTTCACCCATGACCATTGGGTAGGGACCTTAATTAACTAAATAATGGGTGGTGTCACGTCAAGGGTGCATAATTCATTGTTGCACAATAGAATATTGCCATGTAATGTAATTTGTGTAGTGCATATATAAAGTGGCCGCTTGGTTGCAAGGTCAGATGACAGAAGTAGTAATGTAAATGGCATAGGAATGTGAAGGGGCAGATAGTTTGCAACATGGATTGATCCTTTGATTAATCAAAGACTCTGCAGGGTTTGAGATTCTACACTTGAGATACCTAGATGTCTAGTTCAAGCTCTGCAGGGTGTGAGATTCTACACTTGAGATGCCTGAATGTTTAGTTCCAATGTAAACTAGCTGACTTCAGCCATATGGCCTCTACCTCTTAATTGATTCATTCATTTCTTTGATATGTTAATGATCATTTGCCTTGTGTTCAAGTACGATATCCAAAAGAAACATTAATATGTACCCACAGAATAATAATTAAGCCTCATTTTTATTATATTTAGAATGGGACAAGCACAATCTTCTAATCAAGCCCAAACGTGATTTGCGCAACTTAACCATAGGGGAAGGGATTGTGATGTCTGCTATATCGCGTCACAAGTAAGGAGTATGACATATCTATGGAAAAATGGTAACAAATTCATAGATGCAATTCTTATTTCTGTAGCAAGTACACAAGAGGAGATAGAACTAAATGTTTCCATTTGGATTGATGCTGGTCTGGAACAAAACGGGGTGGTCACTTATTGTTCCCTAGGTCCACCTTATCTTCACCTCTAGGTCAGGCTTGGTAATCCACAGGGTATATATCTAATAATTCTGAAATGTGTTTGTACTTGCTTGAGGGCCAGAATCTATTTCTGAGTGAGTCCCCATCTTCCTTGCCAAAGACCCCCTGGGCAGAAGTTTTACTTTGAAAACCTTAGTGATTATGACTTTTTATCTGTTGTTGGTGTAAATAATTTGTTTATCATCTATTTTTTGTATGCACTGTGACTATTTTTTGCTCACAATAAATATTCCTTTATTACGTTTTGCCTTTGTCTGGTAAAGAATCACGTTACTTGAAAAGACTAATTAGTGTTTTTCAATTGCTTAGATATTGTGCTAAGTTGTATTTATCATTAAAGGGAAACTCCAGTGCCAGGAAAACGATCCGTTTTCCTGGCACTGGAGGGTCCCTCTCCCTCCCACCCCCCAATCCCCAGTTGCTGAAGGGGTGAAAACCCCTTCAGTGACTTACCAGAGGCAGCGACATGTCCCACGTCGCTGCTTCCTCCTCTCCCGCCGCTTCTCTTTCTGCTTACGTCGGCCGGTGGGCGAGACTGATCCCGCCGGCCGGCCGAGGAGACCTAATGCGCATGCACGGTAATGCCGCGCATGCGCATTAGCGCACCCCATAGGAAAGCATTGAAAATGAATTTCAATGCTTCCCTATGGGGAATAGAGCGACGCTGGAGGTCCTCACACAGCGTGAGGACGTCCAGCGACGCTCTAGCACAGAAAACCTGTGCTAAAGAGCAGGAAGTTCCCTCTAGTGGCTGTCTAATAGACAGCCACTAGGGGAGGACTTAACCCTGCAAGGTAATTATTGCAGTTTAAATAAAACTGCAATAATTACACTTGCAGGGTTAAGGGTAGTGGGAGTTGGCACCCAGACCACTCCAATGAGCAGAAGTGGTCTGGGTGCCTGGAGTGTCCCTTTAAGTTACCTGGGGGACCAAGGCATCCCATTTTTATATTGTCTTGGTGGTGGAAGCGTTAAAATAGTAATATTTATATTATTATGCTTAAGTGTGGGTGGTGTTAAGGGGGATTTATTTATTTCCGGTCTAGTGCAGGCAAGTAGTGAACTTTAACCCTTTCACCACCACAACTATGTCACGCACACTCTTGAAATAGGGTGTGTTCGTGACGGGGGGACCTGTAATGTCTTAAATAATTAAATAAAGGGGGGGACACCTAATGTCCCCCCCAGGTCCCCACCCATGAGCGGCGGGTGGGGACCCTAATTAAACAAAAGGGGTGACCTAATGTCCCTCCCAGGTCCCCACCCATGATCGGTTGGTAGGGACCCTAACAGACAATGGAGGGGCTATTGTTTAGGCATGGCACAAGTAGGGGCATGCAGGAGGATTTAACCTCTCTTTTATTAATATATAATCATAGTGACCTCCATAGGTTTTATTGCGGGGGTGGGGGTTATTAATTAATATTATTTATTACAAGGAGGGAGCTGGTAGCACTGCCTGCTCCCTCCTTGCTTTTTTTTGCGCATGCACAGTGGTATTTACATCCTAATGGACGAAAACAAATACAATTTTACCGAATTTCAGCGAAAAACAAATGGTTTACGGACGAAATTCGGAATGGACTAATTAAATTTTTATTTAGTATGAATTCATTTGTACGAAACGAAAATTTCACTGGTGCAAATGTCTAGTAACCATGATCTTCGTGAACAAAAAGCACACAGCTCCAGGTCCTTGTCCTCTTTAGGGATCAGAGTGACTTTAGCTGCCATGGTTTGTGTGGCAAGCCTCTGTCCTTCCATGAGGGAATTGAATGCCCTCAGGAATTGTGGGTATAGGACATCTGCAAACTGTTTATAATAGCATATAGTCAGTCTGTCAGAGCCCGGGCTTTTGCCAGGTTTAGTGGCCTTTACCCCTTCTGCCAGTTCCTCTATTGACAAAGGTGTTTCTAGAGCCCTTCTGGCATCTTCCGTCAGTTTTGTGTGAATATTAGCCTCTAAAAAAGCGTGGATGGCTTCTGTTCTATGGTTTGGTTGAGAGTGATCTCAAACTATCTCTGTCGAGTGCAGCGTTTCGTAGCAGAAACGGGTCATCTTAGCGATAGGCATCCTTTGTACCCATTCTCGATTGTCCCGTAGTTGGGCGATGTATGACTTCGATTTCTGTTTGTTGATCAGTCGGGCAAGCAGTCTACCACATTTATGGCTGTGTAGATAAAAATGTGCTTTGGTGTGTTGGAGGGAGCGCAGATGACGCTGATGCAGGAGGGTTGACAGTTCACGTCGTCACACATACAAACACACATACACACAGAGACACATACATACAGACACAGACATACACACACACACACATACACACAGACAGACATACAGACACACACAGACATACAGACAGACACACACACAGACATACTGATACAGACATTCTCTATCACACACACACAGGCATACAGAGACACACACACAGACATACTGATACAGACATTCTCTATGACACACACAAACTGTTAACAATATTTTACTTACTTACCTGGGGTCCAGTGGCTGCCTCATGCTGATGGGGGTCAGAGCTCCCACTCTGACTCCCTCCTCTCCTCCTGCGCAGCGCTCTGCACTGGGTTGCACTCTTAAAGTGCCGAACCGCTGACCGGGCCCCAGGAAATCCATTGCCATTGAGTGGCCCAAAGAGCATGGGCCACCTGATGGGCTCCTTCAATGCAGCCCCGGCAGTTTTTCCACGTGGTCGGGGCCGCACCAAAATGCTGGCGGCACCCCAGTTGCAGGGGTCGACCAGACGGCCCCGGTTACAGCTGCAACCCCTGCAACCGCAGTAGTTCTGCCAATGGTCAGGAGTTATAAGGCCTTTTGTATTAATCAATAACAGTTTCAAGTCCATTGGCAGTAAGGGAGAAGCGTGGTTCGCCATGGGTATACAGCTGCTCCAGCGGGATAGAGCCTAAATACGCTGAGCCGCGCGAGGAGTGGGTCAGAGAGGAAGGTTAATTATGAAGCATGAAAGTGGTAGGAAGGAGAGCCCAAGAGAGCACCCTCAGTTATGAGGGGGAACTGTCAATATACTAGAGTAACAAGTTAAATAATAGAAACTTAAGTCGTAGTCGGTAGGAGTAATCGAGTAAGGTCGAGGTTCCCACTCAGACCCGCTATGTCTGAGAAGCCCACCCTCTCTAATACTATTCATCACTAAAACCACCTGGGGGAGCCAGCAAGTCACCACGCATGTCTGGAAAGTAAAGTAGCAAGTCAAGTTCCTGCAACAGCTACAGATTCTTTGCACATGGGCATGCGCAACACAATAATCCACACGCATATGGATAAGAATATGTAGCTGTTATGGAACATTGACTTGCCAACTCACTTTCAAGAAATGTGGTGTGACTCGATGTTGCTGCGCATGCTCACTCAAACCTTATTGAGGTTGTAAGATTTCTTTTACTTTTGTGCAATATTTCCCAGCCTTCTTATTTCTGTGAATGTACAAACTCTCTTCTCTATCATGATTCCATAACAACAATCTAACAGAACATATGTATTTTCCCTTGCATTCCCTGCACTTGGTGGCCAAATATATTTAGTAGAGTATAAATATGAAATAAAATATGAATGTACTGGCATACTGATATTGTTAAATCCATAATCCTCATAGGCTAATATTCCTGACAAAAGATCTAAAACAAATTCCCTTTAATGATCTTTTTGACATAAACTTATTCTGCTAGTAATTACATTCATTTAACCACTATGGTAATAAAGCAAAGCAAATGGTAAACAAAATTAACCCAGCAATTGTAATTAATTCTCAGTTAAATGTGTCTGTAGAAGCCAAAGAAGTTATCCATAAAGCTAACTCGAGCATGAAGAGCTTCTTGAGACCGGTCTTTGGGCTCTGCACATAAAATCCTTTGATGTGGAAAGGCTCCTGTTATTTATTTATTTATTTTTTGTTTATAAAAATTTTACCAGGATGGAAACATTGAGATTTCTCTCGTTTTCAAGTATGTCCTGGGTCCACATAACATTGCATTGTTACAATAAAATACAATATAACAAAAAGACAATATACGAACTATATATATATATATATATATATATATATATATATATATATATACACACACATATATAAATACAACATATAACAGGTAAAAAAAAAATATATTCAACCATGACAGGTGCATTCTGTATTGAGGTACGTTGCCATAGATCTCTTAAAAGATTTTAGATTGAATAAAGATTTGACTGTCTCTCTGAGGTTATTCCATAATTGTGGTGCTCTGTAGGAAAATGAGGATCGAGCCACTTTATTTTTTTATTGTAGTATGCTAAATATTGTGCTAGCACTGGATCAGAGGTTATAGGAGGTCGGAACAGCTGGGTAGAGCATTCTACTCAGGTAGGGTGTGTCAGGATCAAGACAGGGATCCAACACGCAGTGTACTAAAACTATAAAGAAGTATACCGGACCTTAGAGTGGCCGGACTAACGTCAAGCAAACAAGGAATGGTCAGGGACAAGCCGAGGTCGAGGGAACGAGAAGACAGGTAAGCGTAAGCCGGGCCGAGTATAAGGATAGGAGAGGGAAGCAAAGTCAAGAAACAAGCCAAGTCAAAACCGTAGAATATAAACGCAGTGAAGGGACAGGCAAGCTGAAACCACGACAGGGCAATGACTCACAGTAAGTGAGTACCTTTTATACTCTGTCTCTTTAATTGATATTCACGCCCCCAGAATGTCCTGGTTTGAGATTTCCCGCGGGTCGTGACGTCATTGACGTCATGACGTCGGTGGAGTTGCGCCTCGTCATAAAAGGGGGTGGGGCTATCGCGGCCGGCGTCTAAAGTGCCGAAATTGCTGGAGAAGAAGGAGGTGTGAGTGGCAGGTACCATGACAGTACCCCCCCGTCTTAGGAATGCCCTTCTGGCGAAAAGGACCAGGACGAGACGGAAAACGGGCATGAAACGCCCAAAGAAGGCAAGGAGCGCGGATATCCGCATGAGAAACCCAGGACCTTTCCTCAGGACCATAACCTTTCCAGTCAACGAGATACTGTAAGCCCCCACGAGAGATGTGGAAGTCAAGAATAAAATTTACCTCAAATTCTTCCTGACCCTCAACCTGAACAGAAGAGGGAGGAGTCGGGGCAGAGGTGTATCTATTACAAACGAGAGGCTTCAGGAGCGAAACATGAAAAGAATCAGGAATGCATAAACCAGGAGGAAGAGCAAGTTGATTAGCAGCTGGGTTAATCCTCCGTAAGACTTTGTAAGGTCCAATGTAACAAGGGGCGAATTTCATGGAAGGAACTTTCAATCTTATGTGTCTGGTACTTAACCATACCTTACCTTGCGTTTATCAGCATGTTGTTTAAATAAGGCTGAAGTGTGACCAAGAACACGGTGAATCTGATCCCACAACTTCCTCAGATTGGTGACATGGACATCGACCATCGGTATACCCTGTGAAGAGGACACAGACGGAAGAATGGTAGGATGGAAGCCATAATTCATGAAGAAGGGGTTATTATGAGTAAACTCGCAAACCAAGTTATTGTGCGCAAACTACGCCCAATGAATCAAATCAACCAAATTATCTTGATGTTCAGACACAAAACAGCGCAAATATTGTTCGATCTTCCGGTTGGTACGTTCGGCAGCCCCATTAGATTGGGGATGGTAGGCCGAAGAGAAATTAAATTTAATACCCAACTGGGAACAGAAGGATCTCCAAAAATGAGAGACAAACTGGGACCTCTGTCAGAGACAATATCTGCAGGGATACCATGCAAGCGAAAGATTTCCCTAGCAAAATTATCAGCTAATTTGGGTGCAGAAGGGAGTTTGGGTAAGGGGATAAAGTGAGACATTTTAGTAAACCTGTCAACAACCGTGAGAATAACTGTTTGTTTATTGGATACTGGTAATTCAACAATAAAGTCCATAGCCAGACTGGACCATAGTGTTTTAGGAATTTCTAAAGGTTGAAGTAGACCACAAGGAAGGGCGTGAGGCTGTTTTTTCTTAGCACAGACCACACAAGCCATAACATAACATCCTTACACAAGGAAGGCCACCAAAAACGTTGGGAAATTAGAGAATGGGTCTTATGAATGCCCGGATGTCCGGCAATCTTACTGTCGTGAAAGCATGAAAGTAATTCGCTCTGGAGATTGGGGGGCACAAAATACTTTCCCTCCGGAGTAGGCATAGGTGCCGTGCATTGAACCCCTTCAATCTTTAGTAGCAACGGAGAGTGCACTTTCAGACTCGTGTTAGCTATAATATACTGTTTGGGAACAATAGACGACATAGGGACTTCCGCGAAAGTGGCAGGTTCGTGTTGGCGTGAGAAAGCGTCAGCCTTGGTATTCTTGGAGCCCGGTCTGTAGGTAAGTATGTAATTAAAATGGGCAAGGAACACGGACCAACGAGCCTGTCTGGCGGACAATCTTTTGACCTCTCCGATGAAAGATAGATTCTTATGATCAGCAGGGCCGGATTAAGAGCACACTGGGCCTGGTGCTGACAATTATGATGGGCCTAATTACAGAATCTTATTGACCAAAAACACTAAAACAGTCATACCTCCCAAAAAGGGGGCATGTCTGTCCAAAGAATTTGAAGGACAGCCTGGCATGAATGCATGTCAGGCTGCCAGCCAATCCTGCAGGCTGTCCAACTAAGGGCATACTATGCAGGCAGCACCCTGAGCTTGACATAAATGCATCTAATGATGCGCTTTCTAAGGACTGCCCCCTAGCACTCACATGTCCACTTGTCTCCTTACCTTATTACTAGCAGGCAGTTCCTGGTATATAGTCTGAGACAGAGAAAAGGTGTATGTAGTGAGTGTAAAAGAAAGGGGACATGCCACAGTGTTACAGAGACCAGCGTCTGCATTACCTAAACTAATTTTATTGTCAGCCAGTCCACACAAGTTTTGTTCCCATACATCCCTCTTAAGCTTCCAAACGTAAAGGGACACTATAGTCACCATAACAACTACAGCTTATTGTATTTGTTCTGGTAAGTAGAATCATTCCATTCAGGCCTTTTGCAGTAAACTGTCTTTTCAGAGAAAATAACTCCACTGGCCACTCCACTTCCACCACCACTTCTGATTATGTCAGCAGACAGTCAGTTCAGAGGCAGAGCCAGCAGCTGCAGACTTGAATACAAGTTATATTTTACTATACTTAAGGAGGCAAGAAGGGGCCAGGGTGGTGGTTTTAACATAATAGGGTCAGAAATACATGATTGTGTTCCTGACCCTATAGTGCTCCTTTAAACAAGAGTATGTGAAGAGTAGTTAGGGTTGCCACCTTTTGTTGGAAAAAAATACCAGCCTTAATCATTTGTATAATCACAAGGAGTGACATCAGAGAAAATTCTGTAAAATCACCAGACTACTCACAGTTTGATTCTGCTGTATAGATGGATTGCTCCCAGTGTCTCAGTCTCGCAAGTCACCCAGTGTCTCAGTGTCCCTATGTATCACAGTGTCAGTGTCCCCATGTCGCCCAGTCCCCTAGTCTCTCAGTGTCTCAGTGTCCCCATTTCTCCCAGTGTACCAATGTCTCAGTGTGTCCCCATGTCACTAGGATACTGGGGACACTGAGAGACCCGGGGACACTGAGAGACATGGGGACACTGAGAGACTAGGGAGACATGGGGAAACTGAAACATTTGTGGACACTAAGACACTAGGGACACAGAGACATGGGAACACAGACACTGGGAGACTAGGGGAAACTGGGAGACTAGGGGACACTGGCTGGGAGACAGACACTTGGGGACACTGGGAGACATGGGGATAGTTGTGGACATAGACATGGGGACACTGGGACATATAGGGACACTGGGAGACATGGGGACACTAGGCACACTGAGACACTATGAACACAGGCACTGGGAGACATGGGGACACTGAAACATTTGGGGACACTAAGACACTAGGGACACAGAGACATGGGGACACCGGGAGACTATGGGACACTGGCTGGGAGACAGACACTTGGGGACACTGGGAGACATGGGGACAGTTGTGGACATAGACATGGGGACACTGGGACATATAGGGACACTGGGACACATGGGGACACTAGGCACACTGAGAGACATGGGACACAGATACTGGGAGACTTGGGGACACTGAGACACTAGCGACACTGGATGGGGACATGGGGACACTGGGAGAAATGGGGACATAGTGTCTCTGTGTCCCAGTGTCTCCCAATGTCCCTATGTTTCACAGCATCCCCATGTGTCTCAGCATCCCCATGTGTTCCAGTGCCCCCTAGTGTCTCAGTGTCCCCATGTTTTCCAGTGTCTCCAAGTGTCTCAGTGTTTCCAGGTCTCCCAGCGTCTGTGTCCCCAGGTCTCCCAGCGTCTGTGTCCCCATGTGTCCTAGTGTCTCAGTGTCCCCTAGTGTCTGTGTCCCCATTTGTCCCCTAGTGTCTGTTTCCCCTAGTGTCTCAGTGTCCCCTAGTGTCTCAGTGTCCCCATGCGTCCCTGCTGCCTTTCTCCCCATCCCTCTCTTACCTGAGCTGTAGAGCTGCTGTCTGGACTCTGTGCTGTATTGCTGCTCCCCCACGGATCAGTAAGTAGTAGAGAGAGGCAGGGATATGCTGTAACTTCCTATCCCTGCCTCTCTCCACACACAGTGACCCCTACTGGCCGGTGCTGGTATTGCAGAGTAATCTCCATTTATTCTGAGAAAAATACCTGCATTTGTATTGCCGGTAGTACTGCAATACTGGCACGGCCAGGCAGCCTCAAATACCAGTCAGGTGACAAACCAGTAAAATACCAGTCAGACGGCAAAGCTAAGAGTAGTGTGTAAAAAAAAAAAAAAATTTTTTTTTTTTTTTTTTTTTTTTAAATGGGCCTATTCCATGGGCCTGGGCCTGGGCCTGGAGCTGCAGCTCCATCAGCCCCTATGTTAATCCGGCCCTGATGATCAGTTACAATAGCAACTGGATGTTAGAGTTCCTTTTAACAGATACCTCCATTCCTTTAAGGCTGATATTATAGCCAATAGTTCTCTGTCTCCAATGTCATATCTTCTCTCCGTGTCAGACAATTTTTTAGAAAAAAAACCACAAGGATGCAAAGGTTTGTCCAAACCTTGTCTTTGCGACAGTACAGCCCCTATACCAGTCTCAGACGCATCAACCTCTAGCAAAAAAGGTAGAGAAGTGTCAGGGTGAACCAAAATCGGGGCAGAAGCAAAAGTCTCCTTGAGAGTCTTGAAGGCAGCCAAAGCCTCCGTAGACCAAACTTTGGTATTGGCACCCTTCTTAGTCATGTTAGTAATGGGTGCTATTATGGAAGAAAACCCGTTAATGAAGCGCCTATAATAGTTGGAGAATCCGATAAACCTTTGTATGGCTTTGAGTCCAGTGGGCAAAGGCCAGTTTAAAATAGACTGAAGTTTACCAGGGTCCATCTTGAAACCTTCATCGTAAATGACATAACCCAGAAAATCTATCTGGGATTAGTCAAAACTACACTTCTCCAATTTGCAGTACAACCCGTGTTGTAAAAGTTTGCGCAACACTTTTCTGACTTGTCTGTGGTGAATCTCCTTCTCTCTGGAATGTATTAGTATATCGTCCAAGTATACTATACAGTCCTCTTGGAATTCTCTTAACACCTTATTGATTAGCTCCTGAAAGACAGCTGGGGCATTACATAGCCCGAATGGCATAACTGTGTATTCATAGTGACCGTAATGGGTATTGAATGCAGTTTTCCATTCATCACCCTGCCGGATTCTAACCAAGTTATACGCTCCTCGTAAGTCCAACTTGGTAAAGATTTTGGAACCCTTGAGTCTATCGAATAACTCGGTAATCAGAGGAATAGGATAAGCATTTTTAATTGTTATTTTATTCAAACCCCGGCAGTCTATGCATGGCCTCAGAGTGCCATCCTTCTTAGTGACAAAGAAAAATCCAGCCCCCGCTGGTGATGTAGACCTTCTGATAAAGCCCTTGTCCAAATTTTCCTTGATATATGCCTCTAGTACTAGGTTCTCCTTTGTGGATAATGGATACAGAGTACCTCTGAGAGGCATCGTGCCAGGTAGAAGTTTAATAGTGCAGTCAAATGATCTATGGGGAGGTAAGGTGTCAGCTATCCCCTTATCAAAGACTGTTTTAAGATCCTGGTATTGGAGAGGTATCTGTAAATCAGAGACCTGGGAAGAGTTTGTAGGTATGTCTGCTCTGGGAGCTGGAGTGATCCGTTGCAAGCATCTGCACTTACAACCTAAACCCCATGACGTTATCTCTCCTAGTTCCCAGTCAATGACGGGATTGTGTTTTCTTAACCATGGGTACCCCAAAACTACAGTGAATGAAGGTGAAGAAATTAACAGTAAGGATATAATTTATTTGTGTAATGCGCCAATCGTAGCATTGATTGGTATGGTCTCATGAGAAATCACGGGCTCTGATAGTGGTCTACCATCTATGGCCTCAACGGCCAAGGGTGTCTATCTTAAATGAAAAGGAAGGAGTTGTCTCTTGGCAAAGGTGAGATCCATGAAGCTTTCTGCTGCTCCAGAATCTATTAGGGCAAAAGTTTTAACTGAACTCTTCTCCCAGATCAACGAGATAGGGACTAGAAGCCTATGGTCTTTCTGTTTATTTATAGAGGACGAGATCGCATCACCCAAGGCCTGTCCTCTGGAGGTACTTAGGTGTGAGCGTTTCCCGGCCTAGTGGGGCATGTAGGGCGTAGGTGACCCCTCTGTCCAAAATATAAACAAAGACCCTCCCTTCTCCTGTATTGTCTCTCCTGTTCAGTTAAACGAGTAACCCCTAACTGCATTGGCTCAGGTAGTGCTAGCGCCATAGAATCGAAATTCTGGAATGAGGGAGCTAATCTAATGGATGGTCTACGGATTCTCTCTCTGGTGTTCTGTCTTTGTCTCATACGTTCGTCTATACGAGAAATAAACAAAATCAGATCTTCCAAATTCTCAGGAAGTTCTCTAGTGGCCACCTCATCTAAAATTTCATCAGATAAGCCATTTAGAAAAACATCCATAAAGGCTTGTTCGTTCCATTTTACCTCAGAGGCCAAAGATCTGAATTCTAATGCGTAATTCACCAGAGTATTGTTTCCTTGCCTGAGACGTAGCAACGCTTTAGCGGCGTTAACCCTTCTTCCTGGAGGATCGAAAGTTCTCCTAAATGCTTCCACGAAAGCATTATAGTTATACACTAGTGGGTTATCATTTTCCCATAACGGATTAGCCCATCTAAGCGCCCTATCTATCAGTAAGGTTATGATAAATCCGACCTTAGCTCTGTCAGTAGGATAGGCCCGTGGTTGTAATTCGAAATGAATGCTAATCTGGTTCAAAAAACCCTGACAACGTAGTGACGTTGTGGTGAAGTAACCTGGGAGGAAGCCCCTAACATAGCTACCTCTAGGCCTGTGTTAACCAGACCAATAAAAGAAGTACGAGTCTCCTCAGGCTGCAGATTCGGCCGAGATAATAGTGACTGTAAAGCCATAGCCATTTGGTCCATTCTATGGTCCATGGCTTCGAATCTAGAGTCCTGAGAGGAGCCCTGGGAATTAGTACCTGCAGGACCCATGGCCCTGTCATAATGTCAGGATCAAGACAGGGATCCAACACGCAGTGTACTAAAACTATAAAGACGTATACCAGACCTTAGAGTGGTAGGACTAACGTCAAGCAAACAAGGAATGGTCAGGGACAAGCCGAGGCAGAGGGAACGAGAAGACAGGTAAGCGTAAGCCGGGCCAAGCATAAGGATAGGAGAGGGAAGCAAAGTCAAGAAACAAGCCAAGTCAAAACCGTAGAATATAAACGCAGTGAAGGGACAGGCAAGCTGAAACCACGACAGGGCAATGACTCACAGTAAGTGAGTACCTTTTATACTCTGTCTCTTTAATTGATATTCACGCCCCCAGAACATCCTGGTTTGAGATTTCCCGCGGGTCGTGACGTCATTGACGTCATGACGTCGGCGGAGTTGCGCCGCGTCATAAAAGGGGGCGGGCTATCGCGGCCGGCGTCCAAAGTGCCGAAATTGCTGGAGAAGAAGGAGGTGTGAGTGGCAGGTACCATGACAGGGTGGGAGCTTTCCACAAAAGCTCTTATGCACAAGACTGGACAAGTGCGTCAGGATTCTAGCGACAGCCAGTTTAGCTCCTTTAACATGTCACAATGGTGGGTAAAGTAATTGCATTCTAGTACAAAGTGGCAGAATGAATTATATAACATATTAAGTTTATAAAGATGGGTTTGCGATGCAGGTGCAGAAACGACATCCCCATAATCAATGACCGGCATTAGCATTTGTTGCACTATCTGTTTCCTTACTGTAGGACTTTCACAGGATTTATTAGGCCAAAGTATAGATTGGGGTCTAACAACATACTTAGATATTTAAAAGAACAGACTGTTGTCATTGTGCTATTTGAATTTGTTCTGATACATAGTTGTTGATTTTGTAGTTTATGTAATTTAGGATCATTGTAAGATCATTGTAACTGTTTTGTCAGTGTTTAGGAAGAGTTTGTTATCCGCTATCCACTTTTTTACCTCTGTTAATTGGTTTTGGAGCACAGCCTCAATCTGTGGTAGATTGGGTTTATTAACTTAAATTACAGTGTCATCTGCATACATGTGTACAGTTGAGGATTTCAGGATTGCAAACATTAGGCAGATCATTTATAAACAATGTGAATAGCAGGGAGCCGAGTATGGAGCCTTGGGGAACACCATGCATGACTGCAAGAGGGAGGAAGGCGCTATAAGAAATGGCCACATATTGTAATCGGTCTGAAACATATGATCGAAACCAGGTTAGTGGACAATAACCAATGCCTGAGTTTTTAAGTTTTTGCAAAAGAATGCCATGGTCTACCGTGTCAAAGGCCTTGGCAAAATCAAGGAAAAATGCTCAAGTTAAGTCTCCATGCCAATTTGGATTTCATTGCAAACTTTTAAGAGGGCAGTCGAAGTTGAGTGATTTGGCGAAAGCATGATTGATAAGGGGTCAGATAATTTGATTGTTGATAATGTTCATATAGCTGCGTGTGGACGCATTTTTCCAAGAATTTTGACACCACTTTTATAGATAGGTACTACTTTTGCAGTCTTCCAAAGTTTGGGTATGTATCCTGACACCAGGGATTCATAAGGATAGTGACAGGTTTAGCAATTGCTGGCACACTGAGCTTCAGCAACATTGCTGGGATTTGATCTGGTCCACACTGTTTTTTTTTTATTTTTAAATTATTAAGATGTTTATTAACGACACTAACAGACACAGGTCTGAAACTTAATTTCTCTATATGAGGATTTTGAAGATTTGGCAGGGCCTGATCTTTATTTGTAGTCTGAAAATGAGTGTCATTTGTTATCTTAGCAACCAGGGTGGTAGCACATCCAACAAAATAATTATTGAAGGCATTTGCTACTTCTAGGGGGTGTTGCAGTGTTTGGTTGTCCATTTTGACAGTGGAGGGTTGGGAGTGGATTGTGGGGGTTTGTATGCTATTTGTGATTTTCCAGATGTTTCTTGGGTTTTATAGGTTGTTCAAATTTTCATTGCGTCTTTGCTATTTTTGTTTGTTTTGTGCATGCATTTCGCCATTATCTGTAGGTACAGTGATCGTTCATGGAGCCAGTATGCTTGAACTTTGACCAAAGCGTATCTCTAAATTGGTACATTTGAATGAGGTCAGCTGTTACCCATGGCAGGTGTATCCCTTTTATTCGCACTTTACATAGAGTGGCATGCAAATTCCAAACACTCAAGAGCTCAGACTGAAAAAAATGCATTTGCAGAGTCTAGATCTGGTATTAGATGTAATCTATGCCATGGTATGTTCTTCAGATAATTTAAAAAGGATTGAAGATTAAATTTTTTGAAAGACCTGGTGGTTATAATCTTGGGAGGCAATTTAGTGGCCTTTATTTTTGCTTATGCAATACACTACACAGTGGTCACTGAAACTGTTAGGGAAAACGCTTTTAATATTAATGTGAGTTGGGGAGGAAATGAATTGTGTTAGCTGCAAAGTCTTAAACAGCGTACATTACTTATTATTTTTAGGATTCAGCCAATCAATATTAAAATCTCCAAAAAACAACAGTTCACTTTTTTTAGTTTTGAGCTACAGTTTAACTTAGTAGTTGGGCTATGTCAGAAAGGGAGTGCACCAGAAGGCTTGGTGGTTGGTAGATTCACAGTGTAAAACAGTGTAAAAGTTACATTTAAAATGTGTTGATCAATATTTTTACTTTTAACTAATATTATAATATACTGTCTAATGTTACAAAATTGGACTGGATGTAGTATTTTATCAGTACTTTTCATGAAGTTCCTTTAAACTGTAGCTACATGCAGACATGCTGGGCTTGCATGAGCAAATACCTTACATTACAATTTATTTTACAAGTAGCACCCATTCAGCATTGCTCCCTATTCTGTTAAAAAAAGCAAGGTCGTCAATTTACCGCCAAGTTGCTTGCCGTGCATTGGATTACGTACAAAAGAATAGCCCAGGACTGCAATAATAAACCCATGAAGCTTGTATTCCAGGTAATCTTGGATAGTGATAAACATCTGTTCACTTGTACTAGCGAAAGAAAAAGAAGAGAAATCTTAAAGTTATGTTGTCATTCTCTCGTGGAACAAAAGATACTTTGTGCAAAATTGAAAGTGATGCCCTAATGGCGTCCATTTTGCAGTAGCCTCTAGCCATACGTTTATGAGATGCAATTTCTTTGTCTTAATGTGATTAACATAAAGGCATCGGAAACAAATCCAAATGTAGTGCAATTTATAACCCATCTTAATGGTTTGCCTTTCTCAGCAGCCCAGGCTGCATTTAAATGCTCAATGGACATACAAAAAATGCAGGTTTTAACAAAAAAATATTTAGATCCTGAATGGAAACTTATTCATCCAGTTCCCAGATGACATTATTCTTAATTTAACTATGCAAATGATGGAGATTTTACAAAGCCGCCAACTTCCGAATTTTATTAGATTATCTGAGAGAGTGATATTGAAGCATAACTAAATGAGGGGAAATAAATCTTGCAGGTTTCTATTTCATGGATAATAAAAAACACATAATTCAGGTTTTGCAGAAAACATGAGTCAATTCAGTATTAGACACAACACTGATTTCCTGGTTTTAGAAAGCTTTTTCTACTTTACCTTACGACAAGACATTATCTGTCCTTAAACACTTTCAACACTCTTGCTCTGGAAAATCACATATACATATGCATTACCTATATCTGCTACAATGAGCACATATTAATCCTATACCCAAGTATGGCACGTTATCTTTCGTGTTTGTTTTGAGTGCTCATCTTCTTTGTAGAGTCAAATAGATGACAGCTGCCACTCGGGTGTTATAAAATGGTTTTCTGCAGTTCGTGGTCCTTAGTTGATACTTGATCAAAACAAGATGGCAACTACAAAGTGACTACATCACATCATTATCCATTCAAAATGCAAAATACTTTATTGTCTTATTAAAAGTGGGCAGTGAGGTTAAGGTTACAAAAAAGATATATTATTCATTATCGAATTTAACCGATAGAAAAAATAAAATAGCTCAATGTGGATTGTGCAAACGTTAGGGCATCATATCAACATGCATGGTGATTTCCTTGTAAGGTCTCACAAATCTAACTCTCTACAGTTAATTATTAATTCCAAAGAGAGTCCAGGCACACAGACAGTGGCTTCAAGCAGTATTTAGTAGGATCAAGCTAGTCACATTTGGGCTCCACGTGTAGCCTTTGTCAAGTCTAACACACTGCCATACAGTGCATATATTTAGAGAAAAATATTGTAATACTTACAGAACCAACATCGATACAGAGGAGCCGACCACAGAAAGAGGAAGTGAGGTAGCACCATAACAAGGAACACCCCGAAAACCAGAACTATCCAAAGACATATCCAACACAATTAAAAAATCAGCTTTGTTTCAATGGTAATGGGGCTATTTTTATACAATCAAAATTGCATTAATATTGCACACAATTCAATCGCAATGAAATACGATGTTTTACATTAATAGTGCATGTAACGGATCGACGGGCACTCCGACTGGGTAACTCCGTTGAAGGATGCTCCTAGCGCTTCCTGATGACTCCAAGCACTGCAACAGACACCACAACCACCGAACCGGAGAAGCATACGAATGCTCTCAAGCATATGAATGCTGTAAACGGCTGAACAGGAAAAGCATACAATCAGCTTACACTCCTGGCAATCAGCATACAATCCAAATCCCCCAATAATGAGACGACACTTCGTTTTGAGGGTCAAGCAGAACTGACTGTACTGGCACATACAGCCTCTTTTATTCCCAATCCACAAACATAGTACTGCCCACAGGGTTTTATAGAACAACCAATCAATCCGTACAAGACACACAGACACTCCCACACAAAATCCTCCCCTCTGCCTGTGATATGATTACTGAACACAATGGTTAATATAATTATCACAGACAGAGAAATACAGTTTTAACCAAGTATTAATAACTTCCAAAATATACATGCCACAAACATAAAAATCACATATTCGAACGCAGCACACTTTAATTATAAACATTAAAGCCAATTCCATCCAGGGGTTAAAAAGTTAAGGGAAAGTCCTATTTGACCAAATGAAGAATGGCTTTTCTGCCCAAAACCAGTTCCACAGAGTCTTCTATCCTGGAGATAATTGGGAAGTAATCCAATTATCTCCAAGGACAGAGGCAAAACTCCATTAGCCACATGGTAGCAAAATACAATAAAATATAAAAATATATAACTGTGCAGCTATTGCATAAAACATATACATTCAACATATCCCCAGATAGCTTAGATCTGAGTGCACATTCTGACTGAATGGTGCTCAGATCACATACATACAGTTCAATTGCCATGGAGCCAAAGTCTTTCACATAGTCTTTCGTTATACGAATGGGCTCCATGGCATAGCTATCTGGGGTAACACTGCTCACATAGGGAAAGTACAGAATGACCCGGCTTTCGGGTCTTTGCAGGGGAAAATCAAGCATCTTAACATGGGGCCATAGTCACAGGGCAGGAGGCTGGCAATCAGTCTTCTCCAATGCCCAGTGGCGAGGCTGGTTTCGCCACAGTGCAGATATAATACTTAATACTCACATAAAAAAAAGGAAAGAAAAGGAGGATTATTAAAAATATTATGAATACATGAATGTATAAAGTGCCAATAAATACCTCATAAGCAATACAAAGTATGTATATTTCCTATTGTGCATACTAAATACTAAAACTTTTATACACCGAAGTACACTGTAATTCCATTGTAATTCCACTGTAAATAAAGAGGAATTAAATATGTAGAATGTTTTTAGCACAAGCCAGTGTAAAAACATTAGCTCTTCTAAATTAAAATAACCATGTATAGAAGTAGAAACCAGGCAATGACATCAAGTTGTATCTGTGACAATCTTAACCAACACATCGTTTTAGTGCCAAATGAATACAAAATAAATAAATAAGCAATAGAAATAGAAAATTACTAATCACAGCTACAATTGTGCATTAAGCCATACTACAACAGAGTTGTAAATACGAGTATACAGTGTCTTATACATCCCAAAAAGATTTTACAAAACTGAAATATATTTAAAGTGACACTGCAATTGTAATCTAAACTTTGTCAGCTTGGTTTGTCTGGCACACCTCTCAGCTAGAGTATTTAGTTCAGCCTCCTTCCCCCAGACAATTACTCACTCTCACACACCCAGTAATCCACCATCTCATATGCACTCATATCTCATATCTCCATTTCATATGCACTAGTACAAGCCATGCATGACAAACTATGTGCATGATAATTACTTTTTCAAACAGAAGAGCCAAAGAATGCTGAGAGTTCAGGAAACTACAATGATAAACTAATTATCTGCACCTCCACTTATAGAATATATTATACATGTTACCAAATTACCATGACATTGCTCATACCATATTACCCTCACATTGCAACCATATAGTCTCTTTGGACAAAAACACACACGCACATACATTGATAGATATGTGTGTGTGCATGAGATGGCGTGTTTAGCAGTAAGTATCCTTGTGCATCTGTGAGTTTATATCCATGTGTATGTGTATCCATAAATGTGTCTGGAATGCATATCTGTGTTTCTGTGTATCTCTGTAAGCTGCTTGCAGTGTGTCTTTTGTATGGGGAGGCTGCTGCACTAGAATAAAAGTGAATGTTGCAAATACTGCAGAACTGTTGGATTACTGGAAATGTTGGGTCAGGTTGTGTTGTCCAGTGATTTCAGAGGTCATGTCTGCATCAGGGTTAATAATGAGGAACCAAAAACACCCAGTTATGTGGGTGAATGCTGCTGGCATACTAGCCATATATAGAAATATATGTTAACTAGTTCATTTGAACCAGTCAGTTTTATAGAACGAACTCATGCAGAGTATCCGTTAGTAAGGATAATTTATACATTGTATATTTAAATTAATTAGTGGGTCATCCAGTAATTTGCAGCACTCTTTTAGAGAAGTACAAAATACTCAAAAAAGACCACAAGTTGATAGACAGTCTGCAGAATAAATTGTCAATGTTCTTTTGTAAAGTCTAATTTTGACTGTGCTGTGAAACTAAAAAATGGGCTGAACCCTGCAGCCCTGTGACAACAATTGATCATAGTGTTCTGCAAAAATGAATTAGCATAATTCCTCATGGTTTAACTCTAATTCCCAACTAATCTTTAATGAAGCACTTAACTTTTAAAAACCTTTGTCAATAATGATTAAACTACACCTGGAATTTTGAGAAAAAGCTCGGAATCTTTTTAACTACATACTCCCCTGTAAGTCCCATTCAGGCTTACAGGTGGTCAGATGGAGGTGCACGCTTGGATTTTTTGGGGTATCTTAAGAAAGTGCAAGCTGCTTTCACAAAGCTTCAGGAACACACAAAAATATATTTTGCTCTTTTAAATAAATAAACAAAACGTATTGTTAATGTGGGTCTGTATTCCCTCCTTCTTACCTTTTGTGCATGGAGGGGTGAGCCTAATTTGTTTGTGATGGCTGCTGGGCAGTCAGTTGTGTCTAGACAACACTTGTTATCTAGGGTAAAGTGCATGCGATGGAAGTGCATAATGTGCACGTTCTAGAATCTCACAACATTACTGATGATGTCACAAGATAATTTGTTTGCACATTAACTGAGTCACCCATGAGTGATAGAGTTTCCTGATCCCTAGGGATAGCATGCTGATTGGTTAGATCACTGTTCCCGCTAGGGTGGGCATGGAAAAAAATATTTATCTATTTCTTCTGCCTGTAGAATGAGACAACTATCTCATTCTACATTCATCCGTTTCAGACAACTGTCTCATTTAAAGACTTGAATGGCTCTTGAATTCCCTATATCATGTAGAGTGTCACAAAAAAACAGCACTAATTACAACAACCCAAATACAACCCAAACAACCTAAAAAAATAATTGTAAAAGCCAATATTATTTATTCTATTGAGATAAACACACATTATACCCTTGATTTAACCCTTTGTTTCTCAAAGAGCCATGATCTGTGATCCAGAACACTTCACATAAGATTAATTTTCTCCATTAATCTACAGGTTTTAGGAACATGCTCAAAAATTTGATACTTTAATTGGGAAATATTGTTTTTAAAGTTCACAAAATGAGCGGCAATTGGCATGTTTACCAATCCTGTTCTAATGTTTTAAAAACGTATCTTTCATTTTTTGAATTATCTGGCCCACATAAACGAGAGTACAGACGCACTTTAGGAGATAGATGATAAATGTAGAATTACATGTGACATAATTGTGACAAAATGCCATTACTGAGTATCATGCCCACATGTGTCCACTCGCTTCCTGCTTATTGTTTTCAGGTCAGGACTATTTAACATTGTATTGTTTGTGGGGATTCCCTTGTCTGCAAATCATGTTTAGTCTTGGTTGGAAGATTGTGCTTGTCCCATTCTAGATATGATAAAACTGATGCCTGCGCATTAATCTGTAGATAGGTATTGGTGTCTCTTTTGGATGTGATATTGGAACACAGGTTTTTTTTTTTGTTCTTGAGAGCTGGTGATCATTGGCATATCAAATAACTCTCTATCTAAGAGGCAATCAAGACATATGGCAGATGTGAGAGTTGGTTTGTACAGAAACTAGACTTCCAGGCCACTTATGTGTAACTTCTCACACCTTGCAGAGTGGCTCTGTGGGGGTCCCAGCTTCAAATCGGAACTTGGTGTCACGGGACAAGGGACAAGACTAGGATAACTTATTACCAGGCCTTAGAATGACTGAACTAAACGTTAGACAGAGAAAAAGCGTAATCAGAGTCTAGCCGAGGTCAAGGTAACGGTGAGACAGCGAAAACAAGAACTAGCCAGAGTCAGGTACACGGTAATCAGACAGACGGACAAACAAGATAGGAAAGGGTTAAAGATAAATTCAGAGTCAGATACAAAGCCAAGGTCAATATCAGAATAAACAATAGATCAAAGAACGCACTAAAGGGTAC
This sequence comes from Pelobates fuscus, assembly GCF_036172605.1. Lineage (NCBI taxonomy): Eukaryota > Metazoa > Chordata > Amphibia > Anura > Pelobatidae > Pelobates > Pelobates fuscus. The sequence continues at coordinate 333,241,842 of NC_086319.1, forward strand.
TGAAACAGAAACCACGATAGGGCGAAGTGGATAGGGCTAGGAAAGTTTAAATATCCTTAACTAACATTGGATTGGACACGTCATGCCCTCACCACCAACACAAGTGTGTGTGGGGACGTCAGAAAGACGTGGGCCAGTGGGAGCCTGAATCTAGTTTTGACTCCCACTGCCTCTCTAAGAGCGCACTTGTAACGCGATCTGCGCTCCTAGTGCCAGGCGAACCACGTGACCGCTCATTGTGGTCAGTGCACGCAGCCCGCTCAGAAGGGAAGATTGAGCCGCTCTTGGCTTGTGTGGAAGCAGGACTCCTCGACCCATGCATGGCTCGAGATGAGGACCCCAGCCGGCCACCGGATGAGGTAAGTACCGCCACACTTGTGTTGCAAGCTCTGACCTTCCATACAAATAATTAACTCCTTTCAAAATTTAAAATGTACTTTTGAGGTGTTTTACAATTGTATGCTTTTCTGTACCTGTGAGATGATCGAGTTTGTACAGTTCCTGATTCAATTATCTCCAAGGCACAGGGGAGGAGATTGTGTGTAATTGTATGGAGACCCCCTGCTGGGGGCCTGTGTATAACTTGGCTGTACCATGTCCCATTAAAATCAATTCGAGTTGTACTCCCAGAACTGTGTGTCATCTTGTTACTGGGGGGAAATGGATGTCTGTATATTTAAAGGTGTATATTTAAAAATTCAGGGATGTAAGGGTTGCAATCTGCTAGGATTTCCCACTGCCTCCTGACAATTTTATGAATGCATGGGGACCATGTTCACTAATGAAAGATGCATTTAAGTTTTTTATTATTTTACTATGCAGATTTTGTAGGTTTTAACAATGACTTTCTGTCTCCTTGTTTTACCTGTCATCAGGCTTTCTAATACACATTTCTAATTCACACATTTAGGCTTGAAGAAAGGAGATTTCATCTAAGGCAAAGAAAAGGTTTTTTTACAGTAAGAGCAATAAGGATATGGAATTCATTGCCGGAAGAGGTGGTTTTGTCAGTCTATACAGATGTTTAAGTTGCAATTGGATAAATACTTGCAAAAACATAACATACAGGGATACAATTTCTAATTAGTGGGGTAATAGCTGCTTGATCCAAGGAGACATCTGACTGCTATTTTGGGGTCAAGAAGGAATTTTTTCCTAGTTTGTTGCAAAATTGGAAGCGCTTCAGACTGGGTTTCTTGCCTTCTTTTGGATCAACAGCAAAAGCATATGTGAGGAAGGCTGAACTTGATGGACGCAAGTCTCTTTTCAGCTATGTAACTATGTAACTATGTAATAGTAGGGCTTGTTAGGCCTTTATTATATTCTCGTGGTGACAGTTCCAGAATTTAACCTATTCTCTGAATGTTTCAAAAATACATAACATAAAACATAAACCAGAGGCATATATATAAAAAAAAAAGTTAAACTCTTTGGCTACAATTACAAAAGCTACATTTGGACAAGATGCATGGAGATTAATATATATTGCTTTGATTTTGTGATAAAGCCAGAGGTACAAAAAGATTTGTAAAGGCAGATGGAAGAGTAGATTCTACTAAATATCAACAAGGATATTATGGCACTAGAAAAAGTGCAGAGGCGGGCTACAAAATTAATAAATGGAACATATCAGCTATATAGAAAGGTTAACAATTTTTAAACCTCTTTAGTTTAGAAAAACTTCGCCTGAGAGGGGATATGATAACATTATACAAATATATTTTCGGGGCCAATACAAACCATTGTGTGGAAATCTATTCACAAACCAGACGTTACATAGGACACGAGGTCATGCGTTTAGACTAGAAGAAAGAAGATTTCGACTAAGGCAAAGGGAAGTTTTTTTTTACTGTAAGAACAATAAGGATGTCGAATTCTCTGTCTGAAGAAGTGGTTTCATCAGAGTCCATACAGATGTTCAAACAGCTACTAGATGCATACTTGCAAAAACAGAATATTCAAGAATATACTTTTTTAATGTAGGGTAATAACTGCTTGATCCAAGGATAAATCTGACTGCCATTCTGGGGTCAAGAAGGATTTTTTTTCCTAACTTGTTGCAAAATTGGAAGTGCTTCAAACTGGTTTTTTTTTGCCTTCTTTTGGATCAACAGCAAAAAACAAATGTGAGGAAGGCTGAACTTGATGGACGCAAGTCTCTTTTCAGCTATGTAACTATGTAACTATGTAACAAATTATTGAAAGTCAATTCTAACAGTCAGTGAAGCAACTATAGCTGAACGAAAGGTCAGATATTCTAAAAAGACAAGGATTCAAAACACTCCAAAATCCCCCATGAACTACTTCAGTGAAAACAAATATCAAGGTATTGGAATAAAATGATGTTTGCAGTCCCCAAACTTTCGTATTATTTATCATCTTTAGTTTGAGCTCAATTATCCATTGCATGAGAGACAGCGTATAGATATTTCTAAATAAGAAGCATTCTCTAATCAAGAGTGACTAAAATTCTAAAAGCATCAATAGAAAGACTGTAGCTTGCTACAAGAAGCATCTACCAAAGACCTTGTTACTAAGTACTACTGTAGCTGGCTACAAGAAGCATCTACCAAAGACCTTGTTACTAAGTACTTACTGATAAAGTGTCACACTTTTACCCAAGACATACAAATTATATTTAGAAATATGTGGAATTTATGGATTTTCACCAATAAGAGTAAGTGTTAACTTATTTCTTATTAAGTGTTGTAATTATTATGTTAAGGGTACTTGTCTGTGTTACTACTTTGATTGAAATTGGATAGTTTAGTAAAGGTCATAAAACAATAATGTTAATTATGTATGGGTTTGTTTGGATGAGGTGAACCCAAAAAAATTGTCTCACCCAGGGCAAACATTTACTTAGAGATTTGAATTGGACAAAAAAAAAAAGCTAAAGGAACACTGTTCACACTGTAATTGTCTTATCTCATTGAAGTGGTTATCGTGTTTGTAGTCCCCTCACGCAGTCGTTCCATTCAGTGTTAAACTATTTTTAGTGTTTTCATTCTATGCAATGGGAGACAATGATTGGCTGAGGGTATCAGCTGACAGCATTCAATCTATTACAGCTTCCATTGCCAGTATGAATTGGAATTTAAGTGTGTAATCCCTGCTTTAGCCTTGCCTACATTGAGGGATTGGCTGTGGGTGACACAGGTGTTAAACTGCTCACAAATTGTTTAACACTGAATGTAACAAGGGAATCCAAGCACTATAACAAATGTAATCAGATGAAATTATTATAGTCAGGGCCGGCACATCCTAGATGTGACTTAGGCAGTTGCCTAGGGTGCACCAGTTTCAAGTGACTCGGCAGAAGGGAAATGCACAGCGCTCCCTCCTGCCCGTCACTCTGTGTAGCGTGGCTAGACGTCGTGGTCCGAGATAAAGGAGATTGTGTTTCCTGTACCCACCCGAACTGAAAGGAAGTGCTCTCTCAGTGAGCACTTCCTGTCAGTCTGGTCGGGTATAGGAAACACAAGCTCCTGTACCGTGGTCTGCGCCGCCCAGCCATGCTACACTAAGGTAGGAGGCACAACAGGGTAGGGAGGGGAGACAGCACAAAGGGACAGATGGGAGAGACCACTAAGGGGGGGGAGAGACCACTAAGAGGGGGAGGGGAAAAGAGATCACTAAGGGGGAAGACCACTAAAGGGGTGAGGGGAAGAGACCACTAAGGAGGGGAGGGGGAAAGAGACCACTAAGGGAGGGGAAGTAGACCACTAAGGGGGAGGGAGGAAGAGACCACTAAGAGGGAGGGTGGAAAGAGACCAGTAGGGGGGAGAGACCACTAAGGGGGAGAGGGGAAAAGACCACTAAGGGGGAGGGAGAATGGGGAGGAGAGACCACTAAAGGAAAGATGGGGGGGCTGGAGAGGCCAAGACGGGGGAGAACTCTAAGGGACAGGGGGAGGAAGAGCACTATGGGAACAGGGAGGGGGCAGGGGAGAGCACTAAGGGTCAGGGAAGGGAGGGGGCAGAGGAGTGAATTAAGAGAGGGGGCTGGGGAGAGCACTAAGGGACAGGAGGGGAGGGGAGATCACTAAGGGATCAGGAGGGCAGGGGAGATCACTAAGGGACAGGTGGGGAGAGCACTAAGGGATGGGAGAGCACTAAGGGGCAGGAGGGGATGGGAGAGCACTAAGGGGCAGGAGGGGAGAGCACTAAGGGACAGGAGGGAGGGGGGCAACACTGACACACTACACACATACACAATGCCTCCTTACACATACACGGAAACACACAATGCATATCTACACACAGGCACAGAAACATACAATGCATCCTACACTCACACAGAAACACACCATGCATCCATTACACACACACACACACACACAATGCATATCTCTCAAACACACACACACACAATGCAGCCCTTGCACACATACACAGAAGCACACACTGCTTCTCTTATTGCATCTCTTACACACACTAAATGCACCCATTAGACACACACACTGCATTGCATTACATATACAGAAACACACCTTGTAAGCATCCCTTACACATACAAACACAGATTTACACAATGCATCACTTACACACACACCCACACACACACACTGCATCCCCTATACACACACACTACATCCCTTACACAAACTGGTATCCCTATACATTACATTCCATAAGAACACACACACATTACATCCTCTACAATAACACATAACACATCCCCTACGCACATACACTCCACTCCCTGTGAGAGAACTCATGGGTGGGCCTTGAAGGCATAAGGTTTATGGGCGGGCCTTGTAGGCATACTCACGGTTAGGCCCTGGGGACCCAGAATGTGATCTGTGTAAGGGGCCCCAAAAAATGGAGCTGCTTCCTGTTTGTTTATTTTTGTGAGCACTGCCTCCAGAGAGCCTGTTTTAACACCAGACTAGTGGAGCCAGACTGCAGCCTGAGCCCATCATCATCCTCTTGTTCTCATCTAGTGGTAAGTAAACAATCCAGTATAGTATTAGTGGCACTAATCTCTAATTTACCTCACATTAAAGGGACACTATAGTCACCAGAACCACTACAGCTTGATGTAGTGGTTCTGGTGTCAATAGTCTCTGCAGGCTTTTTAATGTAAACACCCTGCCTTTTCAGAGAAAAGACACTGTGTGCAGCACTGGCGTTGTCTCATATGGCAGATCATATGGGTGAGGCATTGTGATATCACATGGTGTCAGAGCATATGGGGGGGTGGCAATTTTTTGTTTGCCTAGAGAGGCAAACATCCTTGCACTGGCCCTGATTAAAGTGCCTTCATTGTCCCTTTAAAGCTTACCTACGAACTGTAGTCCACAAACCAGCACTTCCAGGGTTAGCAATCACTGTTCTCATCTTTGAATTGCACATATCCCCTGGTCTAAAAATACTGCTTAGTAACTCTACATCACAAAGTCCTCACAGATCCATTTCACTGCATTACAGTATTTTCAAACATTTAGCTGCACGTATTCATTCATCAAATGCTTTTTACTATGTATACAATGGACATATATTTCAACTGAGATAACTGTTATGATGAAAAAACGTGACACACTCTCATAACGGTAACTATCATCATTGCATGACATAATAGTAATGTTGAAGAATTGAATACAAAACAGAAACACATTACCTTGTATCTGCAAAGTTTCATTCTTATTATTATATTTCTACTCTCTACAAGACGTTATCGAGGTACTGTAGAAATCCCATTAAATTAAGCAAGTGTAACTTGCATGGACCTCCTTTGGCCGGTTATCAATAAAGGCAGGTCTTAAAAAAAATTTAAAATAACTCAACGTAATCACTTCAAAGATGTGGACACTCTCGGAAATAAAATATATTTCTATTCATCCAGATTTTATTAAATATCCCAAATTAAGTAAATCTGGCACCGATTAACCATGTTCCTATTATTTGTTTACATTATCTTTGTAATATCAAATGCATACTGTAGGTCTCTCCCCATGAACACTTTCACAATTTGTTTTAGGTCAAAGTTATTTCCCCCCTAATTGCCTACATGTTGTATAAGTCTTGTACACATCAAAATTTAATTATTATGCATAATTATCGTTACAGGAGTTTGCATTCATCATTGAATTTGTTCTATTTTTAATATATGTTAAATTGCAAACTGTTAAGGTAGGGGGTTGTATTTCATTTGTTTAATTTGTTTTAGCTTTCACACAAGCAGTGGGAACTATAGCAAGTATACTGTATGCCATTATAAAGCACATCCAACTGTTTGCAATTAATATATTTTAACCTATATTATACATATAACAGTGTGAAAATATTTTATTGAATAAAAGGCAAAAAAAAATTCAAGCCAATATTGTGTAACACTCTAGATCAGTATAAATAATGTGTGTGTGTGTGTGCTACCTAAATATATTAAACTGTTTGTAATTTTACACACTGTAAGCGGTAAGCGCATCATGTTTGACCATCCTCTACTTAATAAATGCAGTTCTTGTTCATAAGTCATCAAATATTGCTCATCGATTATGGAAGTACATCATAATTTAGTGTTTAGTGTCTGTTACCAGCATGGTGTATTTTAATTGCATTTGCTAATTATATACTGGATTTTTTGGAATACAGGAGGCAAAAAAATAAAGTGTGAATGGTTTAGGGGTCAACCTACATAACATATTAGTTGTCAACTACATTTTGAAGGTATATTGCTGATAATTTTACCTGATTGTTGATGGAATGGACAGCATTATGCAATTATACCAATGTAGTAAAGATGCAGGGGATTACCCTTACTTTTCCTTAAATTGATTCATTTATTTTTGACACTGGCTGTTGTCACTGACAATTATATGTACTGACAATTGTAGTATCAGAATAAATAAAGTTTGATCTTTTACTCACCTGCTCAAGTCTGGATGTCCATTTTGGGAAACCATTACTGTTATATGGAATGCTTCTTTTAGCAGTCAAATGTGTACACTAGGACATCAGGAGCACACTAGCTGAAGTTCCAATTGGATAGATGTGTTCAGACAAGTTAGTGGCAAGTCAACATTTTTAAATGCCTCAATTTCTGAACCCAAGAATCCCAGCTATGGTCAAACTTGGCAGCATGATATATATACAGCATTTATTTTTACCTAAACACCCTAAGTGAATAAGTGACAGATTTAAGATGGTAATTTCACTGTGAGTTGATCAAGTCAGTTGTAATAAGATCTTTTAAGCTCCATTGCCATGGTGTCAAGCTGAATGAGTTATACCATTGTATCTGAACACCCAATAGTGTGATCACACTCAGCTAATGATGCTTTAACTATAATGTAAATTGAATTCTCTGTATGAGTAAAGCTAACTCAGTTTATCTTAAAATTGTGAAGACTAATTATGGAACCTTTACATTTTGTTTTCAAAAATCACTGCAAGGAACCATCATGTTGAACTATTATGGGGATGAATTCTATCTATCTATCTATCTATCTATCTATCTATCTATCTATCTATCTATCTATCTATCTATCTATCTATCTATCTATCTGTCTGTCTGTCTGTCTGTCTGTCTGTCTGTCTGTCTGTCTATCTATCTATCTATCTATATATCTATCTATCTGTCTGTCTGTCTATCTCTATGTGAGTATCAATTATTATATAAAGAGGACACATCCAGACTCATACAAAGCCTAATCCACAGAAGTTACCGTATATACTCGAGTATAAGCCGAGTTTTTCAGCCCATTTTTTGGGCTGAAAAACCCCAACTCGGCTTATACTCGAGTCAGAGTCTGTATTATGGCAATTTGCATTGCCATAATACAGACTGGGGGCTGTGGGGGCTGGCAGAGCTGTACTTACCTTTCCTGCAGCTCCTGTCAGCTCTCTCCTCCTCCGCGCCGTTCGTTCAGCACCTCGGTCAGCTCCCAGTGTAAGTCTCGCGAGAGCCGCGGCTCTCGCGAGACTTACACTGGGAGCTGACAGAAGAGCAGAACGGACGGCGCGGAGGAGGAGAGAGCTGACAGGAGCTGCAGGACAGGTAAGTACAGCTCTGCCAGCCCCCCTCTCCCCCCCACTGAACTGCCACTGGACCACCAGGGAAGGAGAGCCCCCCTCCCTGCCATGTATCAAGCAGGGAGGGGGGACGAAAAAAAAAAAAATAAGAAATAAAATAATAAAAAAAAAAATAATAATAAAAAAAAAAAGGGGTATAAGGACCACTATGGGAGGGAGGGGGTGGGTTAAGGACCACTATGGGAGGGAGGGGGGGTATAAGGACCACTATGGGAGGGAGGGGGGGGGGGTAAGGACCACTATGGGAGGGAGGGGGGGATAAGGACCACTATGGGAGGGAGGGGGTGGGATAAGGACCACTATGGGAGGGGAGGGGGAAGTAAGGACCACTAGGGGAGGGGAGGGTAAGGACCACTAGGGGAGGGGTGAGTCAGGACCACTAGGGGAGGGGTGAGTCAGGACCACTGGGGGGGGAGTGAAGGAACACGGGGGTGGGGAGGTAAGGACCACTGAGGGAGGAGGAGGGGAAGTCAGGACATATGGGGGGGGAGGGGGCGGCAAAAATTTTTTTGCCTACGGCGGCAAATATCCTTGCACCGGCCCTGCACACACTGCACACACACACTGCATTCATGTACACACACACTGCATTCATGCACACACACAATGCACTCATACACACACACACTGCACTCATACACACACACACTGCACTCATACACACACGCTGCACTCATACACACACGCTGCACTCATACACACACGCTGCACTCATACACACACACACGCACACACTGCATTCATTATACACACACTGTAAATAAATATTCAATTAATATATTTTTTTTAGGATCTAATTTTATTTAGAAATTTACCAGTAGCTGCTGCATTTCCCACCCTAGTCTTATACTCGAGTCAATAAGTTTTCCCAGTTTTTTGGGATAAAATTAGGGGCCTCGGCTTATATTCGGGTCGGCTTATACTCGAGTATATACGGTAGTTTTTCAAGATTTGAACTTGTGTACATTGATCCATTCTTTTATGCTCCACTTGTCACAAGTCGTTAGCCCCAGAGCATTTATCCTGTTATTTTTAATTGAAAAGACAACATTCCAATACAGATACATTTTCCTCTTGGCAACATTTTCAACAAACCTTGGATCTGCCTTCACTTGTCAGCCCTTAATTGCACTGATATGTACAGCAAAAGATCCATCACATGACTGCAACAGTAAACATCACTGCATTTCTTCAAGCTAACTTCATGAATCTGGCGATCATTATTTTTCTTTGTCAATCAAGAATAGATTTTCTTTATGATTCTCCTTTAATTTAAGACAACAATTGTCAAGTTTATTTATTTTTGACAAATATATTAAAAGTAATAAGACATGTACAATGATTATATATTTGTTATGACTGTAGAACCAAGTTGTAAATATTCTCAAATCTTGGAAAAGTTTACGATTTGGTTCTGAAAATTCTAAAAAATATCTTTGACCCTCAAATTTTCCTCTAGCTTTTTCTTATGGAAACAAGGACGAGGTACTTCAAATAAACTCATAGTTTAAACAACAAGCTCAAGTTAAAATTTAAAAAAAAAAAAAAAAATCAGAAAAGCTGAGACATTATCATTGCTCTGTTGCACACTCATGTCATGCTCTCCAAAATAGTTATCCATAAATTTAATTTTAGAATAATAGGCTCAGCTATGTACTGACAATAACTTTCAATGATAATGGCAAGCACCGCTTAGTAGTAATTACATTTCTTCTAATTAACTAAAGCAATAAACAGTAATGTGCTATTTGATTATTTGTCAGAAATATCTTAAATGGGAATGTAAAGAACTTTAAGCTCCAGCTTTAACGAAGATTGCAAAAAAAATAAAAAACATTTGTAACAATAAATTGCATTGATAAGAAAATTTGTAAAATTACTTTTAAGTATTATCAGTACTTGTGTATCAAAATTCATATGCATTTCCTTTGTACATGTTATATACGTCTTTAAGATTCATGGAGTTCCTCTGCCTTCTGTAAAAGAGCCTCTGAAGCCTTTATCATCCTGACAGCCAGTGGCGTACACACACTCCATGGGGCCCCAGTGCGAAACTGATCTGTGCCCCCCCCCCCACCGTGAACCTCTCCCCCCTGACACATACATACAGACACAAACACATACACACACACCCCCGACAGACACATACATACATACATACATACATACACACATGCAGACACATACATACAGAGACACACACACATACAGAGACACAGACACACACATACAGAGACACAGACACACACACATACATACACACATACAGAGAAAGACACACACATACAGAGACACAGACACACAATCATACACACATACAGAGACACAGACACAAACATACATACAGATACACACACACACAGACAAAGACACAGACATACATACACACAGAGACACAAACATACATATGGATACACACACACACACACAGAGACACAGACATACAGATACACACACACACACAGAGACACATACATACAGATACACACACACATACACATACACAGACACACACACACAGATACAGACATACACACATACAGAGACACAGACATACATACACACATACAGAAACACAGACACAGACATACATACACACATACATACAGAGACACAAATACACAAAATGTGTCCTACCATGTGTAGGTCCAGTGGTGGCTCAGCCTGATGGGAGTCAGAGTTCCCACTCTGACTCCCTCCTCCTTTCTGTTTCCTCCCGCGCAGGCTCTCAGTAAGCTGGGAGGAGTGACGTGCGGTCACTTCCTCCCAGCGTGTGATGATCTCATCACAGGGGGCCCGGTTGAGCACTTAAAGCGTTCAGCGCAGACCGGGCCCCCTTAAAATCCATGTCCATTGGGTGGCCCTGACAGCATGGGCCACCCGATGGACCCCTTGACATGCGGCCCCGGCGGTTTGCCGCACGGGCCGGGGCCGCAAAGCGTGGTAGCTGCTACCCAGTCGCGGGGGGCCGCAGGGCGGCTCGGCCCCCTGGAGTGCCGGGCCCGGTCGCAGCTGCGACCCCTGCGACCGCGGTACGTACGCCACTGCTGACAGCCTTATGTTTTATTGCTAAATAGGTCAGGTGAAAATTTTTAATTTTGAAACATATATAACACTGTTCGAAATCAAAGGCTCAAATGCATTCTTTTTTCAGATTTCCATATAATCATTGACATTTCCTCTCTAAAGTATCCTCCTGCATAGGGCTCTTAAACTTTTAACTTAAAAAAGAGTTCTGAAATCAATATATGGTGGAATAACCAAGATTTTTAATCACAGCTTTCATACATCTTGGCCAACTCTTACCAGTCTCTCACATTTATGTTGGGTGATTTTATGCCACTCCTGGAACACAAATTCAAGCAGCTTGACTTTGTCTGATGTATTCTGACCATCCATCTTCCTTTTGATCACATTCTAGAAGATTTCAATGGGGTTCAGGTGTGGAGTTTGAGTTGGTCATGACAGAGTCTAGATACGCTTGTCCTCTACTACAAGCACTGTTTTGCCATCCAGTTGGTCCTATTGCAAGAGGATGGTGCTGACAACTGCAGTGGTTTTATATTTTTTCTCATTAAATGTTGTTGAGGTGACCACCTAATCATAACTTCATTAAGTAGTTTGAGGTGTGCCTGTGTTGAAATTCAAAAGACATTGAAATAGAATGGCTGTCATTCATGTAGAGATGATGACTTAAGAAAAATAATTAATGGTATCTACATTTGTATATATATGTATATATATATATATATATATATATATATATATATATATATGTACAGTTGTGCTCAAAAGTTTACATACCCTGGCAGAAATTGTGACATTTTGGAATTGGTTTTGAAAATATGACTGTTAATGCAAAAACAAAATATTTTGTGGAAGGATAGTGATTATGTGAATCCATTTATTATCACATAGTTGTTTGGCTCCTTTTTAAATCATAATGATAACAGAAATCACCCAAATGGCCCTTATATATAGTTTACATACCCTTGAATGTTTGGCCTTGCTACAGACACACAAGGTGACACACACAGGTTAAAATGACAATTAAAGGTTAATTTCCCACATCTGAGGCTTTTAAAATTGCAATTAGTGTCTGTATATAAACAGTCAATAAGTTTGTTAGCTCTCACGTGGATGCACTGAGCAGGCTAGATACTGAGCCATGGAGGGCAGAAAAGAACTGCGTAACAAGGTAATAAAACTTTATAAAGATGGAAAAGGACATAAAAAGATATCAAAAGCCTTGAAAATGCCAGTTAGTACTGTTCAATCACTTATTAAGAAGTGGAAAATTCAGGGGTCTCTTGATACCAAGCCAGGGTAAGGTAGATTTTAGTCACAACAGCCAGACGAATTGTTCAGAATGCAAAGAAAAACCCACAGGTAAACTCAGGAGAAATGCAGGCTGCTCTGCAAAAAGACGGTATGGTTGTTTTAAGGAGCACAATACGATAATACTTGAACAAAAATGATCTGCATGGTCGAGTTGCCAGAAAGAAGCCTTTACTGCTCCAATGCCACAAAGAAGCCCAGTTACAATGTGCCCGACAAATACCTTGACACACCTTCTGGCACACTGTAATTTGAACTGACGAAACCAAAATAAAGCTTTATGGCCACAACCGTAAGCGCTATGTTAACAAGGCCTATAGTGAAAAGAATTCCCATCCCCACTGTGAAGCATGGTGGTGGCTCACTGATGTTTTGGGCGAGTAGGGGGTTTCTAAAGGCACAGAGAATCTTGTGAAAATTGATGGAAAGATGAATTCAGCATGTTATCAGAAAATATTGGCAGACCATTTGCATTCTTCTGCAAGAAGGTTGCGCATTGGGACGCTCTTGGACTTTCCAGCATTACAATGACCCTAAGCACAAGGCCAAGCTGATCACCCAGTGGTTACAGCAGAAAAAGGTGAAGATTCTGGAGTGGCCATCACAGTCTCCTGAAGTTAATATCATCGAGCCACTCTGGGGGAGATCTCAAATGTGCGGTTCATGCAAGACGACCAAAGACTTGCATGACCTGGAGGCATTTTGCCAAGATGATGGGCAGCTATACCACCTGCAAGAATTAGGGGCCTCATAGACAGCTATTACATAAATAATACCAAATATCATGCGCTCAAGACTGCAATTGATGACATTTCTAAAATAGCTCCACTTGAGAGGGATATTCCCACAGATCAATAACAGGAAAGATGTCTCCACTCAGTCAAATGTATGTATGGATATCTGTGCAGTATAGGAAGAATATAGAGGCCAGAACCCCCAATTGAATAGTATCTAAAACAATTTATTTAAAATAACAGATTAAAAACTCTCACTTTGGTGGTGGGTATGCCAGCAAATAACCCACAGCTCAGTAAGCATGAATAAACCACAAAACACCACCAGTGTGCAGTCACTTCTGGGTTTCGGTACTTCCCCCGATCACGTGACACTCTTGAGTCCGCCACTCAATGATGTCCCCCGTGACGCATTTCGCCCACCTCCCTGGGCTTCTTCCCTGCATAAGTCACATACTGTGCATAAGTCACATATTGTGGGTTATAAGTCACATACTGTGGGTTATTTACTGGCATACCCAAAACCAAAGTAAGAGCTTTTAATATTTTATGTTAAATAAATAGTTTTAGATACTATTCAATTGGGGGTCCTAGCCTCTCTATACCTCCTATACTGCACAGATATCCATACATCCATTTGACTGAGTGGATATATCTTTCCTGTTATTTATCTGTGAGAATATCGCTCTCAAGAGGAGCTATTCAAACCCAGAGTCAGGGGTGATAGGGCTCTGGTACACTAGAGTTCTCTCCCATACATTCTACAATATTTGTATTTTAGCTATATCAGTTTGTCTGCACTATATATTTCTTATTGTTTGTTTTAGAAATTTCATCCATTGCAGTCTTGAGCGCGCTACGATATTTGGTATTATTTCAGTTTATGGTGTGTCATGCTGTGTCACTTCGGAGGTAGTGCAGCTGTACTGCATATGCATAAACACATTTTTTCTCAAACGCTTCTATCACTTTGGTTAACTATTAAAAAAGACTGCACACTCTTATTGATGCTTAAGGGGGCAATACACAGTATTAAGAACTAAAGGTATGCAGAATTTTGTGCAGGGGTCATTAAATTTTTTTCTTTGTTGCCATGTTTTGTTTTATGATTGTGCCATTCAGTTATAAGCTACAGTTGAATATGAATGCCATAAGAAATAAAATAAATGTTAGCCTGCTCACTCATGTTTTCTTTAAACATATATTAACATTTCTCCAAGGTTATGCAAACTTTTGAGCACAACTGTATATATATATATATATACAAGTACAATGAATGGAAAGGGATTTTCTGTTCCGTTTTATGGAACAGAACATCCCCTTCCATTTATTGTATTTTTATAGTTCCCTTATGGATAAGTGGAATAATTGTATTTTTGGAGAGAGGGCTGGAAACATTGTAAGCATATATATATATATATAGTTACATAGGTACATAGTTACATAGCTGAAAAGAGACTTGCGTCCATCAAGTTCAGCCTTCATCACATTTGTTTTTTGCTGTTGATCCAAAAGAAGGGAAAAAAACAGTTTGAAGCACAATTTTGCAACACTCTAGGAAAAAAATCCTTCTTGACCCCAGAATCAAATGGGTTTGCTTTGCTTTTGAGATCATAGGACCAATCCAAACAAATTAAAATGTTGGGATGCCGTATGTGACCTGTGATCTAGGTAATATGTAATTCTTTTTTGTCTTTTCTTCCATTTTCTGGAGCGAGTTCTATTTATAAAATTAAAAACATAAGCATTTATCACCCAAAATCGCTTCTGTTTTGCATTGATAAAGCTCCCCTCATTGCATTCTGTAGTTACTACCGTATACACTCGCGTATAAGCCGACCCGAATATAAGCCGAGGCCCCTAATTTTACCCCAAAGGAAAACAGAGTTATTCAAACTCCTCCATACATCAACAGACAACACAGAGGCAGGGGAAGGCCCAGCTACACCAACTCAGGTGACACCGAGGCCATGCTAGCCTTACTCATAAACTCATGAGCCAAAAAATATTTATGACAGACTGGCAATCTTGAGTCGGTCACCACAGCCCTCACAAGGCTGGGCCTCACGCTACTGTACAACCAGCACCAACCGAAACTCAGTTACCTGGTACAATCAATTCTTATGACACACAAGACATTAACCCTGCACATATGATCCCAGCACATTGGGGAAGCAAGGCATATATATGTATGATGATGTATCTGTGATGGTAAGATCCAGGGATTCCAGGTAAATCGGGAACTGACCATCCCTTGGTTGGGTTGGCATTTGGAATATGTAGAGATGTTTATTTGTGCAGTTACCCATACAGAAGGGATTTTGTCCCAAACAAATGGACGAGCACTCTCAGGCTCCAGGTACCAGCACCTCTGAACTACCAGAGACAATTGATATGAGTAGTTGCATTGCATATAGACTGTTGCATGTATGTTCAAATGGTTCAGGGCACATGACAAACCATGTGTCCCAATACAACTTACAAATAACGTACTCACCATCTGTACACACCAATGCATTTTCAACACTCCTGACTCATCACCCTTCCAGACTTGTAGTAGATTTACTAAAGCTCTGGAGGGCTCCCATACAGGTATTATAAATACACCTTCAAGGAATATGGCATGCCCTTCACTTACAGTAAGCACAACAGAACCATTGGCTGTAAAAACACTCATAGCCAAGATTTGCTGAGGGGTCTTCCAATCTCCACCATTTACAGCATGGCACCAAACACAAACACATTGGTATTGTCACAAGGAAATCTTCCCTTAAAAAAAGACTAACCATAGATGTAATGGCACCACACACCTCCGCTACCCCAAGTCTCAACTCCCTCATACCCTCCGAGGAGTTTCCTAACTATGCAACACCATTGATCTACCTTTACAGCTATCACTCAAGCATGGGTTGAAGCTTGGTTAAGTAAGACCAATATCATCAACGCAGTAAACGGCTACCATCTACCCTACACACTGGCACTTACATGGCATAAAATGGGCAATCCTTTCCCCGCTCAACTTTCGGGCTACAGATTAGCCTACTATCGATATTCGCAGATACTCTGTGCTGGTTATGATAACATATCCAGAGGCCTTACAGTCATACACTATCTAGAAGACTTCTTGTTGATCAAAGATAACATATTTTTCACTTGAAGTCTCACGGCAGCTTAGTTTGGTTGACCACTTGGGCGTCCCAGTACCCCATAAGAAACAGAAGGCCCAGACACTATCATCACATTACTGGGCATACGACTTGAGTCGGCATCCATACACGCAAGTTACTACAAGACAAATGGGGAACATTCTCAACTACATCAATCACTACCTCCTGCTTAGTCCTTACAACTGCAAGGAATTACAATCCCTACCAGGTTCCTTAATTTTGCCATGCCAATCATACCACAAGACCACGCTTTCAAATCCAGAGTACTTTCCCCTTTTTTCCACACTTCCAACATGACGATCAGAGGATATCCCTAGACACCCCAGCAACAGCAGACCTGCACATGGGGGGGAATTTCTTAACCACTTGGCATGGTAAAAGCATGTTCCTTCCAGGATTGTCTGACACTTTTCCAACCAGATGGTCAGATGCGGCGTCTACCACGGGTTTGGCAGCAATCTACCGGGAACGTTTGGAAATTTTTACACCACCTCAGCCCCTGTGGGGGATCTACCCCATTGTAGCAGCTGCTGTGGCATGGGGTAAATCATGGTCAGGGTCATCAATCCGTTGTTACTCAGACAACTAAGCACATGTCATATCATCAACAAACACCACTACTCATCCATAAGGTCATGATAATTCTGGGGAACTCACTTGGTTGGCAACTTATCACATTTCTTTTACTTTCATGTACCAGGCGTGGGTATACATCCCTGCTGACAATTGTCTCATTTATACTCCAGGCATGTTCATCATATGCTTCCTAAACTTAAACTATCTCACACACCATTAATTATATATTTTACAGGCATTCAACAACACAGGATAACCTATGGCCAAAACTACCGTAACTTCATGCTATCATACCAGACAAGAATATACTCAGAGGTTTTCAGGAATCCATTCCACAGGTTCCTCTCAGAGATTACCAATAGCCATCCAACTTTTCATCCTTATCGGACCTATTAGATCTGCAACCATTCAATTATACTACCAAGTCGGCAATTAACAGGCACGCACATTGCCTTTTATGCCTTTTGCAGGCCAGAGAATCCACTACCATCACCACCACTCAGACAGATCATTGTCTTCAACGATCCCACGTATGTAACCACATATATCATTACCTATTGGCTCTACCACATTCCAAAACGAGTCAACACGCACCAACAGTAGAGATAACATACTATCCTACCCACAACAAATGGTGTCCACTTTTCGGTCCTAGATTCCTACCTTCAAATTCCTTCCAGGAATTAAATACTATAATGCATTTAAGGAAATGTCTGGTTAATTTGTATATATTTGTTGACTGTATTAAATCTTTGATTATTCATTTTTGCCCTCTTTATTTACATGCCTACCGTATCGTCGTCTCGGCACACCACAACCTACTTGCTCCCTTTATACTATCCTACGCTTATGCTGGATCCTTACTACATATACGGCTATTTGCCCCTTACACAAATATATATATATATATATATATATATATATATATATATATATATATATATATATATATATACTGTATATATGTCATACTAAGTGTATTTTTATATTAATATATGCATATTTTAATATACAAATACACTTGGAATTACATTACACACATATATATGTAATATGTATAATTTTTATTAAATATAAATAATAGATAAATAAAAATAAATAAAAAATGTAAAAATAATTTTACAAAAAAATTACAAATATAAATATATATATAATTTTATTCTAACTGTATTTTGATATTAACATATATATTTTTATTTTATATATAAATAAATACAAATACTACGAAATATATATTTTTATATATATCTCCATATACATAATTACATAAATAATTTCATAAAATACACATAGACTTCAAATATATAAATATGTATATATATATTTAAATTCTACGTGCATATTTATGTAATATTTTTACATAATTAAGTCATTTTATTGATTGCAATTTGAGGGACCTGCCTTACAACCCAGGCCGAAAGTCCAGAGAATTTAATTTGCTAGCACTGTATTTAACCCTGTAACTTTCCATGACACCTAAAACCTGTACATGGGGGGTACTGTTTTTCTTGGGAGACTTCGCTGAACACAAATATTGGTGTTTCAAACATATCACAGCGATGATATTGTCAGAGAAAGTGATTTTTTGCATTTTTTTACACACTTTCATTTTCACTGATGATATCATTGTTGTGATACATTTTATTGTTTTCAAACACTAATATTTGTGTTCAGCAAATTCTCCAGAGTATAACAGTACCCCCCATGTACAGGTTTTATAGTGTTTTTGAAAGTTATAGGGTCAGATGTAAGGCTTGATTTTCCTTTTTTTTTCACATTGAAATTTGCCAGATTGGTTATCTTGCCTCTGAGAGCGTAAGGTAGCCCAGGAATGAGAATGAACCTCATGATGGCATACTATTTGCAAAAGAAGACAACCCAAGGTATTGCAAATGGGGTATGTTCAGTCTTTTTTAGTAGCTACTTAGTCACAAACACTGGCCGAATTTAGCGTGCATAATTGTTTTTTGCATTTTTAACACACAAACAAATATAAATGATAACGTTGGCCAGTGTTTGTGACTAAGTGACTACTAAAAAGGACTGGACATACCCCATAATGAATACCCTGGGTTGTCTACTTTAAAAAAAATATGTACATGTGAGATGTGATTCAGAGATTTATGATAGATAACAATGGTACAATGTCACTATTGATAAATTTGATACATTTTCCTACTTGTACTTATAGCCGTGTAACTTGCAAAAAAAAGCTAAGAACATGTTAACATTGGGTATTTCTAAAAATGTAAGAAATGTAAGAAAACGGTCTGGTCACTAAGGGGTTAAATAGACTCTTCTAAGCATTGCAAGCTATATACATTGGTATGTATTGGCATTTCTGATGGATATATTATGCCGTATCCTATTCATCATCAATTTTCTTTTTTTTTTTATATAGATAGCTGTTTAATATAAATTTTTATATATACACAATAATTCTAGTCTCCTTTTAACTCTTTATGTACTAAGTCTTGTGTGATGAACAGTGTTCTTTTTTTTTCTTATACATTTTTATTTGATTTTAAACATATAAAAATATACATATATTTTTTTTATTTTTTTACATTATTTTCTGTTATTGCTAATAAAAAAAAATCTTCTGCCTATCTATTTTTTTTTTATTTCACTAGATGTGTGACCCTACAGATGTTAACCCAAAAGTGATGATATTTTATTCAACTGACTGTAGCATCACAGCATCACTTTCTTAACAGGTTTTCATTATGTTTTTTAAAAAACGGCTTTTCACTTAATGTTTGTAATGTATGTTTTGTCAGAAAGAGATGCGGTATTTCACACCATTTTTCATTATGTCCATTTAATGTTGTTGTTTAGAGTATTGTAAAATTGCATTCTTTTTTTGATACAGATCTGTCTTTAAAATGTTATCTAATGTCACATTGCATTTACAAAAGAGCTGTATTTTACAGACTTGCTGAAGAATCCACAATAGGAAACCTATCATTTTATATAGAAGAGCCTCGCTGCCTACTAATAGCTCTGACATGTAATGGATAAAAAGTAGCCAGATGTCCAGGCATTCTGTAGATAAGTAGAAAATGATGGCTATTCTATTACCCAACTGGTTGTCCGCAAAACCAGCACTTGATTTTCATAAAATGTCACAGCTGTCACATTACATAATGTGACAAAATGTAATCAAATGTGACAGCAGTCAAGAACTTTCAGTCCCATTGATACAATTTCCCTAACGCTTCCTAATTTTTACCAGTTATATTAATGCGTCATATCCAAGTTTATTCTTACCTATTTGTGTTCTATGTGTGCATGTGTGTGTGTGTGTCTGTCTGTCTGTCTGTCTGTCTGTCTGACTGACTGTGACTGTGTGTGTGTGTTTCTATATACAAACTATATGTATATATACATACACACATATATAAATTTAATACATAACAGGTAATAAATATATTCAGCCATGACAGGTGCATTCTGTGCTGAGGTATATTGTCATAGATCTCTTAAAAGAGTTTAGATTGAATGAAGATTTGACTATGTACCTGAGGTTATTCCATAATTAAGATGCTCTGTAGGAAAAAGAGGATCGAGACAATTTATTTTTGTATTGCGATATGCTAAATATCGTGCTAGTACTGGATCGGAGGTTATAGGAGGTGGGAACAGCCGGGGAGAGCATTCTACTCAGGTAGGGTGGGAGCTTCCCAGAAATGTTCTTATGCACAAGGCTGGAAAGATGAAGAGTGCATCGAGATTCTAGCGACCACCAGTTTAGCTCTTTTAATATTGTGAAATAAATAATTAAATGTAATAGAAAAGGATTATGATGTTCATGTGTTTAACATTATTAAAATGAATATAATCTAATAAGATTGTGAATAATTTGAATATTTTTCTTAAAACTTGCACTTCCCTTGACAATTCTTACCAGAGGGATGTATAGTGGTAGGAAGTGGAATTTTATTTTTATTGCCCATTTACTTATATGGACCTTTATGTGGACTGCCACAAAGTAGGTGAAATGTTTGTTGAGTTCAACCAATAAACGAAGATTTCACCAGCAACAGACTCACTGGAATACATACACGTTCCAATGCCGTGAGAAAACATGAGCGTGACGGCACATCCCATATGGTAAAAATGAGGTCTGACATGCAGAAGTACGAAAGAAGGCATGGTATAAGAAAGATACTGTTTATTCTTTACAGGTGGAATCAATTATGGATCTGTGCCCAATTGGAGAACAAGCGTTAAAAAAGGGGCGAAGTGGATATTTAAACAGAAGCAGAAGACAAGACTGTATGACACTAGCCGGATGCCCCAGACGTAGTATAAGGATGAAACGCGTAGGATAGCTGGATTGCTTTATATTGCTGTTTTTATCGTATATTTTATTTATTACTCGCATATTTCCTATCCTGGGTGTTTACAAGCTTCTTCCTGGATTTTGAAGACTTACTGCGATTATTGATGGGCTTTTATACAACTTACCTCTAGTGAGTGCAATCTAATAAAGTATTCCTTTTGTGTATATACAGTCGTACACTATGTTTTGTGTCTCTCTTTTTCCCTAAACGCATAGATTGGGAAAAGAAAAGACAATGATCCTGCATTTGATCCATACAGTATATTCTGCCTTTTTACCATACCTTTGTGACTGCATCTTAGTTTTACTTTTTTATGCTGTTAAGTTTTATCTACACCATTTGTGGTTCCTCTCTGCTCTTATTTATTTTATTTTGTGTATTTTTATCCAAGTTAATCATGCTCTGTGTTTTTCATTCATTTTCTTTAGTTGTTTTTTGTTTTGTTTTTTTAATAAATATTAGTTCAGTATTTTAGCTATCTACTTATCTACTAACCAAGTGAAAACAATAATTTAAGAAAAGGCACCTTTCTTATTTTTGCTTTTTCTGCTGTTTAGTGGACACCTCCCTAATTTGGTATCTTATCTTAATGTGGGACTGCCATAATTAAGAGTAATTAATCAACCAAAAAGCAGATTTAAGAAAAAGGGCTTTTCTTATCCGTGCTCTTTCAGCTGTTTAGTATATACCCCTCTAATTTGATACCCTCATGTGGGATTTACCAAAGCATACAGTGTAACTAACTACTTTAGTATTCTAATTAGGACAATCCCACATAAGGGTACCAAATTAGGGGAGCTGTCTACTAAACAGTGGCCTAATTTGATATCCTAAAAAAGGCAGTCCAGCATGAGGGTACCAAGTTAAGGGAAATATCTACTTAACCGCATCCTATATAGAACAACAAACATCAGACTTTCAAATGTTTGTACAAAATTTAAAAAAAAAACTGAATAGATAATTACTGAATTTCACCTAAACAAATTTTGGAATTACTGAAACAAAGCATGTCTAGTTAGAAATTATAACAGTAAAACAATGATCTTTTATGTTGCAGGAATTTAGTTATTACAAAAATATTGATACTATTTTAAAATATCATAATCACATTTAATTCTAAAATATTTTTCAAAGATAGAATTGTTTTTTTTTTAATAGCAAGGCAACCCATTGTAAATTTTATAATGCTTTCTAAATTAAGCTATTTTTTTTTTAATTTAAAACATGGTTCTATAAGGTTATCTACTGGAAATGTTAAGAAGTCCCTAGATCAACACTTTTTAGTACCGCAACTCCAACAACTGCCGGACATGTCTAATAGCTTTTGTTCATTCAGTTCAGAACTGATTTTCCAGGATGTTCACTTTGCTGATAATCCTGACTAAAAGAACTTGTACAAACCAATACTTACATGGTTGGGGCAAGAGACAAGTACTCTAATAGTGTTTGTATAACCATCAGTGTCCCGAAGACTTGGTATTTTGACTGCAATATATGCATAGAGTCAAACATATAATATTGTATTATCATTCAAGTGAATGACAGCTGGCTCTGCCATTTATAGCTTCAAAACTAGTTATATCGCAATAAATATACTTGAATAGCATCAAATATCTGTTCACCAACTGGAAACATCCAATGTTCAGTCTGGTACCCAAGATTTAATGTAATGCAGGTTCATTTTCAGATAAATAAATTCTCAAGAAACATTTCCAAATTTAGCCATCAGTTAAAGAGACACTATAGTCACCAGAACAACTACAGCTTAATGTAGTTGCTATGGAGTCTATAGCATGCCCCTGCAGGCTTTTTAATGTAAACACTGCCTTATCAGAGGAAAGGCAGTATTTACATTTCTACCTAACGACACCTTCAGTGGCAGTTATTCAGACGACCTATGGAGGTGCTTCCTGGAACAGTGCATGGGGATGCTGAACATTCCCCATAGAGCTGCTTATTGGCCAGTTTGTTTTTTTGACATGCATGTGCACTAACTTCCCAATGCTTTCTTATGGGAAAGCATTGGTTTAGCTGAGATCATTAACTTAGATGATCTCAGCCAAGGGGACAGATCTAAGGCGGAGCAAGCACCAGTGGACCCATTCGGCACTGGAATAACCATGAGTAAACTCACATTTTTTCATAGGTTATAGGGAGCTGGAGAGCTAAATAGCAATGTTACAGCTATAGTGGCATGAATCCATGTTTGTATTTCTGTCACTTTAGTGTTACTTTAAGTTTTAGTTGCAATATGTCAAGAACTACAAATATTGCAATCACAGTTATATATTTTAAGTGAAACAAAAACATTATTATTTTTCTATACAACTGTTAAAATAAGGGCATTTAGCTCAATCTTATTTTTCTTGTAAATTTCAGCAAATTATAGTAGTGTATTTAATATTTAAATTAGAGTTGTTAAATGTCTCTTGGGGCTGTAACGCAGTAATTCCAATAATCAAAACTATTACAGTTTAAAACTATTTTTTTATTCTGATTATGAACATTAATGTATATGCATTAATGTTGTACGTATTAAGTTTTTTACTTACAAAGCATGTAATTTTCATTGCAATGACTTCCTGACATATTGGATCTATTATTAAATAACCTTTAAGTATAATTAGTTTGGGTTTAACTTGCTTCGAGTAAGCAGTTACATTTTCATTAAGAGTGCTTAAAGGATGCTTAGAGAAGCTTCTTAAATTAATGATAAGAATGTGTCAATGAAAAACGTATCAGTTAATTAACATTGTTGGTACGTAGTAAGTAAGAAATTACTTAAATGTTACCTAATACTATGACAGAAACCTTTGTAAGAAAGGCTATTAAAAATAACTGTCCTATGAATCAGCTACCTTCAGTAATTCAGGAATTTTTCATTTTCAGTTTTTCATTATATTATAGGTAACATGGTTAACTATTGTATATGTAAAAGTTCTTTTGTATTAGTCCTTTGTGCAGAAATGACCAGTCAACTAGCGTACATTTTCCCAATCCAAATAGGCATGTTTATCAATTGCAACAATCAATAGAGGACAATGCAATTGACTGTGTTTAATAAACCTGGGAATTGCTGATCAGTTCTGATATTCCACGTTTCAAACAAAAAACAGGTGACCAGAAAATATAGCAGTAATTGAAAATGCTTCCAATTAGAATTTTGACCTTTAAAGTGGCTCTGTCACCACCATGTCTTTTTTTTTGCGTATTTTATAAAGATAAAATCTTAATTAAAATTTGTGTATTGACTCTGTTGGAATGTCATTGAAATTCCAACAAAATCAAAAGATATCACAAGACAAAATAGGGATTACATTTAGGATTCATGACTCACATTCAAAGTGAATTACACATTTAAGACAAAGGTAGCTGAAATCGAAACATAGCCTAGTTAGAGAATCTTTCCAAGTCGGCTATTTTGACCTTTTAATTAAAAATTTACTTTGAATTCTCACTTTAGCAAACAACCTTGTTTGTCTAATGGTGAAAGTTGAATTTGGTAAAACTTGACAGAACATGAAGCATTGGCTGTGGCAGATAGAAACCTTCACATCAGGAGAGTTGGTCTATGGAGAATCCTGCAGTCTTGCGGGATCCTCCATAGACGTCAATGTTGTAGCCTTGTCATGGGCCAGTGTACAACATTGGCTTGACTCCTGAATGATGAAGCACAGGAGCTAGAGGTATTTACTGCAATGAAGATGGTGGTTCATATAAGAGAGAAGTTCACGTAAATAATTGTATCTTCAATTATTCCCTCGGGCCACCACAACACAAGCAGCATGTTACCTTCAGCGAACTTTGCAAAGTATGTAAAGACCCTGAAATTGACAGTGCCACTTTAATTTGCAGTTCCTTTACACATTAACCACAGCTCCTAGCCCAGAGAATACATCCTATAGTATTTTATTGTTAAATATAGATCAGTTCCATATTTATATATAGCGAAAAGCTCAATATTCTTTTTTCTTAATTCTTTATTTATTGTTGTATAGAATTATACATATGGGATTCATGAGAACAAATAATACTAATGCATACTTTTGCTACAGAGTGAAAGGGGGTGTAAATCAAGAACAATATATCTATCAAGATAACATGAAATAACTCCTATTCGCAATGATATGGATACACAAGAAACCTACATTTATCATAAACTGCCTGTGTGGATAAAACGTATATTAAACTTGTCCATATGAGGGGTATGGTAGTGGGAAGAAACCAAGGGATGGCATTCTAAATTTGTCAGGTAGTACTGATAAACGCTTTCGATAAGGGAGCGAGAATAATGTAGTTTATTGTGGTATGGATATTTACTATGTTGCATCTCCAACAATCCAAAGGTTCTAAATTCTGTCCCTGTGGTTGCAGAATATTGGGGCCAATTTGGAGTTATAGCGTGATTTCTTTCTTTCACTCATATTCTATCAATAAACAAGGTTATGGATTTAAAATGAGCAAGATCACTCAGGTTTTAGGGCAAATGATAGCAAATATCGTGCTTCTACTCACAGAGTTCTTTCAAACTGCAACAAGTCTCGATGTAGGTTAAGCTCCGCCACCTGAGCTGTTCAATGCTTAACCCTTATTAATTATCTTTATTTGCACCAGCCACAAGGCATATGCTCCTGATACTGCTGCAGCCAGAAGGAAAAAAAGAGGAGGCAGAGGTGTTGGACACCAGAGGACAAACTTTTGGATTAAACAAATAAAAATGAGTTTAACCCCTGGAAGTAAGGTGGCACCCGGACTCTACTGCCTCACACTGACTTCAAACAAATGAGAAGGAGTATACTTTTAAGATAAAAGTAAGGAAGGAAAAACAGAGTGGCATAGTAGGGTGGGATTAAGCGAATGAATCATAGTCTAATTTGTTTTTTGGATGATATTCTAGTGCGCTATTTCATTCCGAGACATGGTATAGTCAGCAGTGGATTCAAGCTAATAGGTTGCCACCATATGAGGAAAACTCTAAAATTTACAATTATTTATGAATGTGTGTGTTTGTTAATATGACTCGTATAATGCACATATAGTCCAAACTGCATTGGCATTATTAAACATCTTCCTAAATGTGAAATCTGGAAGAAAAAAAATGCCTAGAAACAAGAAAAACAAAAGATAAAAAAATTGTGGAACCTTGTATTAGGCAAAAGAGTATCATCTAACAGTGACATCTGAATGGCCATTTTTACATACAGAAAACAATCAATAAATAATTTTGTAGAGGAATCAAAAACAGGAACAATGAGCAGAACAGTAATATCTATTTATATGTAAATGAAATATTAAATAGCTATGTAATAGTAGCAATTTATCTGAACTGACATAAATTGCTTTGTAAAACAAATCAGCAATTGTGTATGATGCCCTCAGCTGTTTCAGACCTGTTTCTAGCTGTTACCAGATAGATAAACAGTTGACAACCTTCTAGAGGTTCCAATTTGCTGAAGTAGTTAAGAAATGCTTGCACTATGTAGGTAGAAGCTTTTATACTTGGTATTTGTTATTGATTTATACTTTTTTCTGTACATGAATTCATGTGGACCCCCACATGAATTATCTTATCTTATCTATCACAAGATGCCTCTTAACATCTTTTTGTCATCTCCACACAAGGAACACTGTAGGCATCATAATCACTTTAAGAGATTTAATGGTTATGGTGCCTGGAATCTGTGAGAACCAGGTCAGTATAACTGCTAGATGGTTTACTCACTGTTTAACAGAGATGCATGTACCCATGCAGCACATCCTCCAATAACAATATGGAAAAGGCAGAGCTATGCTTTATACACTTACCATGATTAAGTAGAGATTATTACGGAGCTCTGGACCAGCGCTGGGTCTCCATATCACTTCACCTCCCTTCTTTGGTTCAGGTACTTCAGCATTAACATAGTGATTATATCTGTGATTTTAATACACTCGCCTAGACTAGTTGAGACTTAGTTAGGGTAAAACAATTACAACTTTATTAGAAGGCCCTCACCGGCACTTCTGTGTCAGGCCTGGGTCACTTCTTCTCTCGCCCCCCTGGGCTAGAAATTCATATAATGGATGTAATGGAGTGTTGTGGTCCTAACAGTGGAGATCCTGCACAACCTTATACAACACCAGGTAGCTCTCCCCAGTGCACAACTACAGTCCAAAAAGCACCCTGATTGGATGGATGTTTTTTGATCGCCACCCAATTAAAGGTATGACTGGGTCAAGGCAATCTTATGATCCACCCATTAGTTTCAGATGGCTGGCATACATTTGCCAGTGCCCACTGGCACAGTCACGGGATATACTGCAACTGAGTGCCGGTGATCAGGGGTGGTTCACAGGGGTCTATCTGTTATGTAGGCATCCAGCTTTAGCAGGAGAAAAAGGGGTCCATGGTAACTGTGACATGCAGTTAGGAAACACAGAAAAAGAGGGGTTCTTGTCACAGAGATACAGGATGAAACCAGTATCATTATGCTTGCAGAGTCATGTTTTTATAATAATTTGATTTCCCATAATGATGACATAAAACTTTTTACACTACATAATTTTAATTTATAATTTCAGGACATTTTGTGTTAGTGCTTGTTCGTTTTTGGAGCTAGCTGTTCTGCACCAGAATATTAAGTTGGTATGAGATAATTTTCTGATACACCTGCAAATTCTGTTTGTCCGAATTTTTGGAATGTTTATGACTTGAGCTCTTTTTCTCCACATCTAAAATGTCAGGCCAACAGTTCCAGGGGAAACATCTCCTAAGGACACTTGCGTGGTAATGACTGAATTATAGAGAACTTGAACACAAATTGAGAAATATATTCAAAAATAGACAAGCTATGACTATAGTTGAGTTTGGAAATTTTGTTAAATCATATATTTGTGCCTACATTATACAGTTGGACTTTCAATTCACTGCAAGTAAGTATTTTGTAACCAAGCACCTAAACACCTAGGTTGAATTAATGATTGTATTCCAAGTTTTATCTTTTGTCAAGTCTCTAGTCAACTCGCCACACCACAATGCTTGTTACACTTCATTCTCTCTAAGCTGTAAAATTGTGGATTTAATTATTTTCTTTAAATTCTTAAATTAGATTTAACATTGACAAAATGTTTGCCATGAAACAAAGATTTTGGATTGGAGGATGGCAGATGAGGTTGCTATATTCAAAAATAGTTAAAAATCTTTGCCTGGAAATTAGAGACATGTGAGCTTAACTTGAAGCTGTTTTAATGTCACAACATCGATTTTTCACAAGAGCCTGTGAGTCAAATGAAAATGCCACAAGGGCAAGCCATGAGTTGTTAACTTTAATTGCTAAAAAAATAGCAAATCTTTTGCTGAAGGTGAATTTATCAAAGAATGCATTATGAAAATGGTAGAGAATATCTGTCCGAGAAGAAGCAAGAGTTTGCCAACATTTGCCTGGCTCGTAACACTGTAGCACAGAGAATTGAAGCTATTTCGTCAGATATTAAGAGGCAGTTGACATCCAAAAGAGTGGATTTTGACTTCTTTTCAATAGCCTGTGATGAAAGCACGGACCTATCTGACACAGCTCAGTTGATGATTTTTATGAGAGGGGTGGATGATTAAATTAATGTGACTAAAGAGTTATTTGACCTTCAGAGCCTTACGGACCAAACAAGAGGAAAATATGTATTTGTTTTTGTTAGTTCTGCCATAGATGACATGAAAATGCCTTGGAAGAAAGTGAATGGGATTATTACTGATGGGGCACCTGCCATGGCTGGTGAACAAAGTGGATTATCAACCCTAATCTGTAACAAGGTGATCGAAGAAGGAGGCAAAGCTATTAAACTCCATTGTATCATTCATCAACAAGTTCTCTGTGCTAAGCATCTCATATATGATCATGTTATAAAACCGGTGCTAAAGACTATTAATTGTATTCGCTCTAAAGCCCTGTGCCACCGCCAGTTTAAACAGTTTCTACTGGACATCCAGGCTGAATCCGAAGATGTTTTATATCACAACGATGTAAGATGGCTCAGTTGGAGGTCTGCACTGCAGCGTTTCTACTTTCTCAGAAAGGAAATCTGAGAATTCTTGGAAACAAAGGGAAAACCGATGTGAGAACTATCTGATCCTTTTTGGCTGGCTGATTTGGGGTTTTTAGTTTACATAACAAAGCATCTGAATGTACTGAACACGAGTCCTCAGGGGAAAGATGCAGCGGTGAACCAGCTTTATTCACACCTCAAAGCCTTTGTAACAAAGCTGAAACTTTTCCAAAGGCAATTGTCACAAACACAATAACATACATTTTTCAGCGTTGCAGGAAATAATGAACATTTTTCCACAGGACAATATCAGTGCGCAAACAAGCAGGTATGCAGCAGTCATCGCATCTCTGTCTGGGGAGTTTAAATGGCGCTTTCAGGATTTTGCTTCTATTGAAAAGGAGATCAGCCTTTTCTCCTCTCCTTTCTCTGTTGACCCCAATGATACTCCAGATCAGCTGCAGCTCGAGCTCATTGAGCTGCATTGTGACGAGTTACGCAGTCGTCACCAACAGCTCTCTCTTGTGAACTTTTAACGCAAACTGGATAAGAGCCGGTTTCAAGAGATTCGAACATTGGCTAAGAAAATGCTGAGCTTGTTTGGCACAACATATTTGTGTGAGAAGACATTCTCTGTTATGAATTTTAACAAGAACCACGTGAGGACAAGACTAAGTGACTCTCACCTGCGCGACATTTTGCGAATCAAAACCACTGCCTTTGAACCAGACCTAGCATATGTGCTGCAGTCCAGAGCTCAGTTTCACCCTTCACATTAGTGTAGGCAAGTTTTTTTCTCCATTGAGATGAATACATTGTAAAATCTTAGTTAATATCAGTTGGTCTAAATCAGGTACAAATATATTTGGACACAACATGTATACTTGGTGTTGTGTTCCTGATCATATTTTTTTCACTTAAACGTTGACAGACAACCTTTATTACCAATAATATGTAATGTACTTTACAATGTTCCTGACATAAATTTCAGCTTCCTGTTTTCTTTTTTTTTTATCTGGCCTTCAGATATGAAAGAGTGATTTAACACCTGTTTAGATTTGTCATCCATGTGACGAGATGAAAAGTATGATGTTTGCATTAAACTTTGCATAAAATAGTTAATTTGCATTTAATTTTAATGGTTCAAAGAATGTCAGACAAAATGGGCGGCCCTCGAGCATGTTCACTTCATCAAATCTGGCCCTCTTTGAAAAAAGTTTAGACACCCCAGGTCTAGATGAATATTTGTGTTCTTGGGCTTAAAGATAGAGTACAAAGAGTTGTTAAGTTGGACAAAAGTGGTTTCTCAGGGTTCTGTTCTGGGTCCTCTTCTATTTAACATATTTATAAATGATCTTGAAATAGGCATTGAAAGCCATGTTCCAATGTTTGAGGATGACAAAACACGCTGTAAAATAATACAATGTAAGCAGGATATTGCATTGTTGCAGAGGTATTTAGATAGGCTGGGGGACTGGGCACTCAAATGGTAGATTAAATGTAATGTAGAAAAATGCAAAGTTATGCACTTTGGGGTAAATAACGCACAAGCAACCTACACCCTAAATGGTAGGGATTTTGGGAATTGTTACACACAACAAACTAGGCAATAATGTACAATGTCAATCAGCAGTTGCAAAGGCCATTAAGGTATTGTCATGTATAAATATGGGCATTCATTCTCAGGATAAAAATATAATTTGCCCTATTTATAAATCACTGGTAAGACCACACCTTGAATATGTTGTGCAATTTTGTACACCTGTTCTAAAGAAGGATATTATGGCACTTAACAAAGAGCAGAGAGGGACTACACAGTTGATAAAAAGGAATGGAGCATTTTGTAGTTATGAAGAAAGGTTAACATATTGAAATTTTGGAAAAACAGCACTTCAGAGGGCATATGAAAGCATTATACAAATATATTCGGGGTCAATACCAAACATTGTCGGGAAATCTATTTATAAACAGGACTATACATAGGAAACAATGTTGCGCATTTAGACTGGAAGAAAGGAGATTTAAGGATGTGTAATTCTCTGTCTGAAGAGGTAGTTTTATTGGCGTGCAAACAGATGTTTAAACAGCAATTTGAAATATACTTGCAAAAACACAATATACAGGGATATGATTTTTAATTAGTGGGGTAATTGCTTCTTTCCAAGGAGATATCCGACTGCCATTCTTAGGTCGACAAATAATTTTTTCTTAGTTTGTTGCAAAAGGTTGTTTGCCTTCTATTAGCAAAACCAAATGTGAGAAAGTGAACGTGATGGACACATCTCTTTTCAGCTAAGTAACTATGTAACAAGTTCACAGTGAGCTTAGTTTTTCTGGATCATTAACATCATATTCAACTATATTTTACAGCATTAGGCTAAATAGTGCGTAATAATAAATACATTAATTAATTAATTCACTAATGAGGAGCTAGAAGAGTGAGGAATATTACAATGCCATCATTCTAAATATTTGGAATTGTATTAAAAATCTTCTTTTAAAAGGCTTATGCAAAACAGAGAAACACCTTACACTACTTAAACCATCATTTAAAGTTATATTATTTGAAAGAAAAGTTTCTTTTAAAGTTAAGTCAAGCTTGTATGTAATATAAAGTTTGAACACATGATACTTTATAAATAATACATCAAAATGGACCTCCTGTGGACTTTAAATAAAGAGAATAAAATACTACAAGTTCCTGTTCTAAGCATTAGGATTTGCTCACTGAAAAAGCAAAGTCCATAGCTAATATACCACTAATCCCTGACCTGAATATAAACTTTTATTCAGCTAACTTTTCGCTTTCCCAGAACACGCACAATCCATTGCAAGGTCAAAGAGATAAGGGCAAGACAGATCAACAGCAATCATTCCATTAGTTAGATACCTTGCGAGTATTACTGATTTCATGCTGTGTCTCATCACAAAAATGTAAAGAGAAACAGATATCCACAATCCAGAGACAGTTTACTGCCTCATCATGACAGAGACTAACCCTTGCCAACATCGATATCAAGAAGTCCTTGCTCAACTCTACAGAACATTATTCTGCTCTGATTAATGTACCAGGACACGAACCTCTTTAAGGGGAGCACAATCTAATAAGGTAAAAGATTGATTTCTCCCATCACAATGCCTGCTTTTAAAAAAGAGGAAAGAAATCAATAGAAGTTTTAAAAGTTGATTTTTTTTTTTTTGTTTAGTAGTAGTTTACTTATGCAACTAATTTGCTTTGAAAGTATCCGTATACAAGATACTAGCAGGTAATTACCATTAACAACATTAACAAAATTGCCTACCCTAGGATGTTCTGGCACACAGCAATTTCTGTTACAACTACTTTTTTTTTTACATTTTGAATCTTTAAATTGCATACCATGTAAAAATGAAAATAGTTTTTTTTTTTGTTTGTTTGTTTTTTGAAGTATTCATTGATGCATAGTAAGACATTATTTCATATGGTAATTTCTCTCAAAGAAATAATTCAGTCTTAAAAATAACCAGGTCAAAAAAATGTTTAACCCTAAAAACTAGTAAAGATGAAGAAGTTAAAAAGCATTACGTACTTAAAGGGACACTCCAGGCACCCAGACCACTTCTGCTCATTGGAGTGGTCTGGGTGCCAACTCCCACTACTCTTAACCCTGCAAGTGTAATTATTGCAGTTTTTTTTAAACTGCAATAATTACCTTGCAGGGTTAAGTCCTCCCCTAGTGGCTGTCTATTAGACAGCCACTAGAGGACACTTCCTGCTCTGCAGCTCTATAGCACGCTGTGTGAGGACCTCCAGCGTCGCTCTATTCCCCATAGGGAAGCATTGAAATTCATTTTCAATGCTTTCCTATGGGATGCGCTAATGCACATGCGCGGCATTGCCGTGCATGCGCATTAGGTCTCCTCGGCCGGCGGGTGAGATCAGTCTCGCCCACCGGACGACGTAAGCAGAAGGAGGAGCGGCGGGGGAGGAGGAAGCAGCGACGTGGGACCTGTCGCTGCCTCTGGTAAGTCACTGAAGGGGGTTTTCACCCCTTCAGCAACTGGGGATTGGGGGGTGGGAGGGAGAGGGACCCTCGAGTGCCAGGAAAACGGATCGTTTTCCTAGCACTGGAGTTTCCATTTAAACACGACTGCTGACCATATATTTCCATCCCCCAAAAAAACGTTGCTCCCCAAAAAAGACGACACACATTTGTGGATAAGGGCAATGGCCACAGCTTTATTTAAACCATGTCACAATTTTATAAACAACCTGTCAGTTGTTGGGTGGTTAGCCCAAAAGACAGTTTTTTTCCCACCTTAAGGCCATGAGCCCATCAGCCTCCAGACTGCAGTCTCCCCGAACAGACTACACATCTTTCTTCTTTCTGCAGCTGCACTGTCCAGGAATCCCACCAGCTGTGAAAAAAAAACACCACGGAAAAAATAACACGGAAAAGGCAGTCAGGATCCCTTAACTTCTCTTGCCGACTGTCAAGTTCCCACGCCCCAACTATTCCTTAAGAAGCCTCCATTAGATTTACAACTATGTACCTTTATAATTCCAACCCACTAGGCATGGGCATCCTGGAGAAGTTGGTCATGTGCTCCCTTCCCCAGGTATCCAGGGGGAAAACTAACTGTGTTTAAACAAAGTGTTCATATGTCAGAAAAGCAGACTCGATAGTCAAAGTACACTGAAATATAACGCCATTATAAAATAAAATAAAGTATGGGTAATCTGGTGCCAAAAGCTTTAGGATGGACCCTTGATTGACAATGTCGAACTGGTTTCACTGATACTAGTGCCATTAGAATGTCCCATTCCAGAGGCTGAAAAGGCATGACAATCAGGGTTATTTACTAAAGTGAGCATTTAACGTAAATTCAAACAATTTCAAATGTAAGGCCAAAGTAGCTGATCTGGAAGCAAAGCTGAATTAGACAATGTTTCCATTTCATGTATTCTGCCCTTAAATCTAAAATTAAAGTTGCATTCACTTTGAATTCTCACTTTAGTGAGTAACCCTGTAAGAAGAAGCTGCTCCTTGGTAAAACGATTGTTCCTTGTTAAGGATTCTAATATTTCTAAAAAAAAAATATATATAATATTTTCTTTTTAATTCAGAAATTATTTTCAACATCTGGTAATGTTAATTTAGGAATAAACAATAATCCTAACTTGTATTACACTTCCCTATGTAATATTCCTATGTGGCATAATAAAGTTAATGGGGTTTTTGAGTAAGAGTCAAGAGCTGTGCTGTATGAAAAAGAATTATGAAACCATCTGGATCCTTCTAAATTAGAGGCACAAGGACACCGTAGTTAGAACAGAGGTACAAGGACATCACAGCTTTTATATAACGTTACAGCAGACATTTTCACTGTTGTAAAATTGTTTGGATTTGTTGCCATTTTACTTTTATTTTTAAATTAAAGTTTATTATTTTTTTAAGTCGACATCAAAGACAATGGAAGTGGAAGTAAAGTATTCAGTATAATATAAAAAAAATGTGCCAAGAAGAAAAAATATTGATTACTGTATAGAAAGACATATGGGTTATTCACTAAAGGGACAATTTAAAGTGAATTCAACTTTAAATTGCGGATTTTAACGTTAAGGCCAATATACCAAATTGAAAAAAATTCTGTAAGTCAGGCATGCCTCCAGTTTGACTACCTCAGTCTAAAATTTAAAATACAATTTAAATCAAGTTAAAATCTCCCTTTTGAATAATCATATTGTAATCTACAGCTGATGAACTTTTTTTAACAAGATTTACTTAAGTTCACTTAAAGGTCTCACTTGTGGTCATTATAGTTCTTGTCCAAGCATCCATCTTCAGCTTCTGGTACCTTACCATATCGAGGAGCCATGTCTCGAGAGAACAGCACAAAAGTCTATGGAAGCATTAGTACAGAACACTCTAAAGTACTTATCGTGTGCAGTACAAGATCATGTCTCAAATTAAGAGATGCCTCAGATAACAAAACATGACATCGGAAGCTCTGTCTTTTGCCAAAATGTATTAATGTCATGCTTGCACCGTAGAACAAAGACATTCCTACTTTGTCTTATGATATATTTAAATTGTAATCAAATGTAAATGAAATTTCAACAAAGCCAATATGAGTATTTCATAAAATTGATATCTTTATAGAATATTTTGAAGTGAAAGAGATGCTATAGACATGCTTTAATAGTTTCGAAGTAAAGGATAGATCATAGATATATCATAGTTCAACATTATTATTATTTAATAATGTGACAAAAAAAGGGGGAAGCATATAAAAAACAGTAGTCTAGTATGAATTGAACAGTAGAACTGTATAGTAGAAAGTACAGACTCAATAGCTACGACAGCAGTACAAAGAGGTGAGAGATACTTTAAGCATTAAATGACCTTGAGTCAACGATAGTTGTATAATAAATAAAAAAGAGGAGGAAATATGAAATATGAAAATGTTGAGCAGTGAGTACCATTCAAAATTTGTGATTAATTTATTGAATCAAGGAGAAAAGAGTAAGTGAAACTCTTATATGAGATAATATAAGCTTATAAACCAGCTCTAGTAAATAAAGCATTTGTTACAATTCGTACATAATGGGTGGTCACTGACCTCTTCCGAATGTGCGTACTTAAATACCCAATATTCAGTGGTGGATAAAAAACAACAACTTTGATTTAATGTCTATTTAAGAACATAAATAAAATTGCTTCTTACAAACAAGGTTTTGAGTAGGTTTCCTGTTACTCAGAAATTGTGTATTTAGAATGTAGCTAAAATCCAGCTCTGACGTTCTATGCTTTGAATCTCGCGGCACACTGGCTCCGCTGTTGTGACTTTACTCCTCCACATCTACGCATTTTGCACATATGCTTCATCAGGATGTTGTCAGCTGGTGTCACTAGCAGATCTCTGTTTTTAAAACCCATTAAGGGCTGCCCACTGGATTTTTATTGGGTTTGAATCTCAGTGTGTGATATTAGTAGCAAATAGAAACAGTGTTGCTTTCTGAATAGTTGCATTTTTAGATCAAAGTGATTACTTTTTTGGGGGTGGAGCCAACTGTGGAACAGAGCAGACACGTTTCCCTGAGCTTTGATCCTGGCTCTTTCAGATAACAATTCTAACTGTGAAAATGGCACCTACCTGAGCCAGTGGTGGAAATCGGGAATGGGGAGGAAGAACAAAAAACCTAAGGCTGATAAGGCCCCAACAAGCCGAGATATCGGTGAACTCCTGCGGAGGTCCCAGAGAGTCGCGTAGGACAAGATGACGCTGGGAGAGCATGAGTCCTCATATTTCTCAGAGGATTTCCCTTTCGACTTGGGAGAGGGGATACCCTTTGATCCAAAGATAAAACCTACTGCCATGCAACTTACCTCTGCC
The DNA here is from genome assembly GCF_036172605.1 of Pelobates fuscus. Classification (NCBI taxonomy): domain Eukaryota; kingdom Metazoa; phylum Chordata; class Amphibia; order Anura; family Pelobatidae; genus Pelobates; species Pelobates fuscus. The sequence goes on from NC_086319.1 coordinate 333,278,435, forward strand.
GAGCTTGTTACTTTTGTCCTGCTGAAGGACATGCTTGCTGAGCTCAGGGTGAATATAGCGGCATACATGGCCTACTTCAAAACCGCTATTAAAGTGCCACCTCTCGGAACACTCTTCTGGAGGCCTCATTAAGCACCCAAGACTCCAGGCTAACCTCCGTGGAAAAAAAAATTGCTGACATCCAAAAACTACAACTGACCACCAACGCCACAGTAGATGCAATTCCGGACCAAAAACAGCGCTATAACCTTAAAATCCGTGGAGTCCCGGACTTGATAGGTCTCTCACTTATCCCTCTATGTCTGAAGGCTGCTCAACACCCTGTTGCTGCCTAAGCAGGCCAAAGCAGTGAAGCTGGATGGCCTGTTCCATCTGCCAAAGCCACCCACAGTACCAACAGCCGCTTACACAGACCTTATCATTAGATTCCAATCACTGTCTGACAAGGCCCTTCTGCTCACAGCTGCTCGGGGGAATACCCCATTACACTTTGAGGGCTCATCTCTGACGCTGCTCCTTGATCTTACCCGCAACACCATTGAGTGGCACAGGTCATTGCAACTGCTATTACAGCTCCTTCAATCAAAGGAAATCTTGTATCGATGGGGAATACCTAAGCAGCTTCTATTCACCCACATGGGAACCACTTACTGAGCACGGAGCTACACGGAATTGGAATCCCATCTAAACAAGCTGGACTTCAAGGGGCCACAGAGAGTGGCTGACTCAGGATTGGCACACATAGACCATTCTTCCATTGAAGAGTTCACCCTCCACACAGCCCTGCGCCCGGCACCAGCGAAAGTGACCTGAAGGCTACACTCGGCAAGTCACCTTCCCTGAACCTAGGTTGCTGCCACGTTCCATCAATCTCCACCACCGGAGATCAATATGGCTTATGAGCTTCAGCTCTGGTTTTAACTTTTTCTCTGTTCCTATGACATTTATTTTTATATTTTCTCTAGTACTTAGCCACAATTTGGCTATTATAAGTGACAGGGTTTATCACTCTGCCATGCTTGCCCCTAGGATTTGTATTATGTGAACCCCTTCCCCCCTCCCTACTGTCCCCTGTAACCCAATGGTACAAGCTCAGATGCTTGCTTATTGTATTGAGAGGGAGATAATTCCCTACAAGGACGTAATAGACCTAGTGACCCAACATCACTTTTGTTCCACTAACGTATCCTTGGGGTGATATTAGTAAGACCCTAATCTAGACCTTTTTATACTTTACTTATCTTATTTTTTAAAAAATATGCCTAACATTGCCACACAAGCCCATCTCCTCAGACATATGTGTTGTCCCCTTTCCTGTTCAGATACTAGAAATAATCGACAGTGCCTTGTGATGTTAAGACATGCAGACTTGGATATATATATATATATATATATATATATATATATATATATATATATATATATATATATATATATATACATATATATATATATTCTGTTCATTTGTATTTTTACTTTAAACACAAAACAACAGTGCAGTATGCTTTTTCTTTTTATGCAATCTCTCATTATTTATTATCGATGTAACTATGTATCTTCATACCATTACCAAGCTGTGTAATCACTACTGCACTGTCAAAATAAAGAATTTAAAAAAATGATTACGTTTTTAATAATTAGTAGGTGTCAATCACCATAGAACCATGTATATCAAGAGTGTATAGACCAATGCATGAAATTCATTTAGTAACATGGATTAAATTACACTCTATTAATGTAAATAAATAAAAGTAATAACATAACGTAAAATAAATGAAATTAAAAAAATAATTGTAAAAACAATATATTTAAAATACTGTGTGTATAAAACCAAATGAATGTTGCTCTGCATTTTTTTTTAATGTTTGTCTTGACACTTTGTTTCAGTTAAGACTTGGGGAACTTGTTGCTTGAACCTGAGTATTACAGAAAGGAAATATAACTAAATAGTCTAATAATTGGTTAATATTGTTAATTGGCTGTGCTTATTAAGAAGTCTAAATGAATTGCTGTTTGCAATCATGCATCTTCAATAAATCCATGTTTGTGTACTCACTTAGTTTCACTTAGTTTATATTTGTGCATTTCAAGGGGTTCCAATATGGTGGGTCTCAAATCATAGTTGTACTTCTGAGATAGTCAATGAATGCACAAAATAGATACGAACTGATATCACAAAGGGGGGGAGTGATGCGAAATCTTCATACCCCTTTTTTTTATAGATCAGTAGGAGTTTAAGACACTAGTAAACTACTCTACAGGTACAGTAAGATGTTATAATGGAAAGATGAACATATACCTAGTGGTGGATGGAACTGAAAAACCCAGCACATGGCCCCCTTACTGCTAACTTGTGAAAAACAATATCAGTAGATATTAATTCAAAACAATCTTTCAGAACATTACTAACATACCATCAGAACTAGGATTTCCATTAGTCTAAATAACCTTTGTGAATATTGACCTTAGAATTCTACATCTATTGCTTTCAGAGCTTCTTGAATGTATGCTGTGACAGATAACATCTACAGGATCAATGTATAGCTGTAGTTTAATCTATTTCGCTGGCAATCAAAGGGTTAATGCTTTTAGCACTCAATAAAAAAATTACATGCCCAGCCAAAAAAAAAAAAAAAAAACTATAAATGTAAAATTCTCTAGTCATGACCATAATTTAAAAATGCAGCAAACAGTTTCATTACCTTTAGAAGTTGTGTCCAACAGGAAGATCATTAAAATTTCTTTCAACTAGACAAATAGGAGAATTTAAAACTTTACACATTTTCAATGACATTTGCTGAGCTGAGCTATCTGTTGGCATAAAAAGCTGAAGATAAATGTCAGCTTCTGAAACTCTTTATATGGGACTAAATTGTACTTGTTATTTGTAGCAGATGGCATTGTTAAAGAGTAGAGAATGTGATGGAAAAGTCAGCTATAGTTATATACAGTCTCTAAAAAATATTACGGGATTCTGCTACATATAGAACTGGAATGATTAGCTTACTTTTTGTATTTTTTTTTTAAATACAATTAATCCCAGCCAAACCATGTTTCCTGAAACATATAAATATAGATTTTCTTTTACTGCTCTTCCTGTATTTCCCTCTGTAACGGACCGTTTCAGCAGACAAGGGGTTAAAATCCGTTTAGGCGATATGCCCCTTTCTGAGAGACAGGCACAGCTACTGCAGAACACCAAACTCCCACACTGGATACAAAATAGCACTCCAAACTGGAACCTCACGAATAGCTGCTAGCAGACGAACAGGAAAAGCATACATCAGCTTACACTCCTAGCAATCAGTCTCCAACAGCATACAGTGAATCCCCCCAAGAACGAGACAAGGCTCCGTGTTGAGGGTCAAGCAGTGGTCTCAGGTGCTGGCACACCCAGCCTGGTTTTTATTACAGTCAGGTACAAACAGAACACACCCAGGGGGAGGTATAAAACAACCAATAACATAATAGTACAGCCCACAGTTTCCCTCCCCTTTGCTTGGGAGATAATTGAGTTTCCTACTATATCTACTCAATGATCTCCAAGCTAAAACGTACACATTTTTATAACTTTAAAACCATACATCACATTCACATAAAAATACATATCCACAATCAATCCATTCAGGGGAACAACATATTAAAACATGGCATGAATCAGACCAGGGGTTCAAAAGTTAGTAAAAGTATCTTTTGTTCCCCTGGCTGGCAGCATAGCAATCTGGCTCAAACAGGTTTTACAGGGGCCTCTATCCTGGAGACAAAGGGGAAAGTAATCCAATTATCCAGGGCTAGAGGCAGACTCCATTGAGCACATGGTTGCAAAAAGACATAAAACACTTTAAAATACATAAAGTCACCTTTTACACATAACACACAGACATTTCACATATCCCCAGATAGCTGGGATCTGAACGCACAAAACTACTGAATAGCGCTCAGATCCTATTCACACAGTTCAATTGCCATGGAGCTAAAGTCTTTCCCATAGTCTTTCATTATATGAATAGGCTCCATGGCATTGCTATCTGGGGGTATCACCGCTCACATAGGGCAAGTACCGAATGGCCCCACTGTGTTTAGAGGGCCAGAATGAGTGACATGCACTCTGTTAGGGCCGAATACGTTTTTTAAAAGGGCCCAATCTCCCAGTCCAAAGGCAGCAGGCGGGCAACCAGGCTCCTCCAATGCAATGTGGCGAGATTGGTCTCGTCACACCCTCTATTAGTCACTTCTCACCTGTGAATAATATCAAGATTTAGTGAATATCCCATAGCTTTTTTTTCCATGAATGTTCTCTTTTTTTAGCTCTCTGGGTGGAATTCAGAATCACAAATTGAAATTAACATTTGCCTCCAACCAGCATGTGCTGCTTGTGATTGCTGTTACATTTTTCTGTTTCTTTTAGGGTGCCATTTCTCTTATAGGGTAAGAAAGTCAACAGGATGGTGGGTTGGGCAATGGCAAAGGTTTTGTTATCTGGCATCCTTCCATTTCAGCTGACTAGGTGGAACTTTTTAGGCTTGTTGGCAGCTCTCTTTTACTGAGCAGTTTTTCCTAGTGGGTCAGAGTGGCTCTTTTGTAGCGGGTGGGTGTTGCTGTGCACATGGTAGCAGACATGCTGGATGGGAATTCCAGTGGTGAGGTGGCTGGGCTTTACCCCCTCTTGGGCAGTGGCCTGATTGGGGTGGCTGCCTGCAACTCCTTGTTTAGCTGGTTTGGTTAAAGATTTCCCTTGCAATCCTTTATGCCTCTGCTAGGGCGGATGAAATGGGCTGCAGGATTCGAGTTGAGCTGCATCCTCTTGCGTGCTAAAGAGTTTAGTTAATCCCTCAGCGCAATCAAACCTCATTAATTAAGTTATTTATTTTATGGCCATTCCATTCCAAAGGTTATTAGCTGAATGCTGTGTTAATTGCATATAAACATGGACAGTTGTGGATTTTTCCCTCCAGCCTCTTGTCATGTGTGGTTTATTTGGGAAGTTAGTTGGAGTGGGGTGGGCTGGGGTGCTGGTTCAGGAATGGTGGTTTAGTTGTTCTTTAAGGGAGGAGGAGTTTATGGAACACCGGAACATAGGAGGTAACCTCTTGTATCTGTCTCTTTGTACTTTATCAGTCATTGTGTTCCTTAATTGGTGAATATGATGATTAGATTTTACAGGCCTTACATGTCATAGTTTTCCCAACTAGCTACCATTTCACCTTTGCACTTGGGGGTGCCTGTGTCTGTTAAAAAGCTTGTTTTTTAAAGGGAAGTAGAATCTATTAATATATCTAGACTTCAAAGCACATATGCTTATCTACTGAGCTATTAATATGAATATGAAGACTAACACTCAAGGTTTAAACATTGGACCTCAAAAAAAAATCAGACCATATATATATTTGGAAATCGGACTATGTGATCCAAATCACTTTTGGGGCAGTTCTGCTAAAAAGTAAGATGGGAGGAAACGCAACAATTAAGGAACAAATACATGACCCTTAAGACAGATAAGCAAAAACTGGTAACAGATAAAACTGCATTACCAATAAGAATAACAAAACATCAGATAAAATTTAACCAAGTCAACTAAGAACACCAAGAAAAACAGAAACAATAAGCAAGCCAATAATTATTAAACTGGAGTTCAGACTAGAGAAGGGAAAATGTGGATGGTAGAAAAAGAGTACAACCTGAAATAAACAAAAGTCAGGATAGCATAGGTCACACTCAGAACTCTTAAGACAAGTAAAACAATAAATAACAGTAAGCACTGTATATAGTATGCTCAAGGCAAGAACCAGAAAAGAGCAGTGTGGCACATGTGACATTAAAAAAAAGAAAAAAGAGGACCTGTACCCTAAATGATGCATGTACCTTGATGGATGTGTATCACATTTCAATATATCTTTATCAACACAAATACCAGCAGTGTGCTTATGAAAGGAAGGTGAAGAAAGCACCCAGAATCAAACTGTTTGTGGAGTAGGGTGCATCCACCAAGCTAAATTCAGAATGTGTAGTAAGAGGATGGAGATATATACAGTTCCAGGTAGATAAGCAAGATGCAATAAAACTGTTCTAGTACACGTAAATAGTGCAGGTAACATTACAGACAAAAGTAAAAGAATAAAAAAGGATAAAACAAAATTAGCAGCAGCTCCATATCACACCTTCACTTGATATGTAGTGGATGAGAGGGTTCAGAATTTGGACTACAAATAAATTGGACAGGGAATGAGGAAGTTAAATTACCCAGAATAAGATTGCAACATGTTGTGCTGTGAGATTCCTGAAGATTTTGTCAAACCCATTCAAAACAGCATGACAAACAAAACACTACAATAAGCTACATAAGTTATGGTGCTTAGTGTACACCTTTAACAATGATTCTTTGGTTTTAGAGCTATTAGTAATTTATTCATAAAATGGTATGTCGATACATTTCATAATCACACAAATATATGACAATTGACAATCATAATTGTAATTTTGTTCAGTCAATTTTAATTTTTTTTATTATTATTGTTCAAAATACTTTTTATTAGCGAGTCAGTATTTGATTTATTACTTTTAATGCTGAACACAAAAATATAGATGAAATATTTGGAAAATGTGCAGAAGAATAAAAATCCAGATAAACCTGTGAAAGAGGAAAATGCTTTATTTTATGTATTTTTCCAGACAGTAGATTGTATTCTTTTTCTTCAACATGATTCATTAATATATAAAGAATGACCAATAAAAATCATTTTGAAGTAAATAAATGCATTATTTATCTGGCTCAAAATGATTCCATTACTTTATTAATTAACCTTTTCCTGAGCTTTAAAGAGTTCATTAACCTTTTTTGCTGCAGCCTTTTGGATTCTTAATGCTTCAGATTGTCATATGAATTCATTAAAAGTTTTATAGAAAATGGCAAGCGGAAAGAAAAGAATAATAAAGTTTTTTTAATGTCTCCAGCCATCTGCTTATCTATGGACACTGCATTTAAGATGTGACTGAAATTAGTAAATTATCCCCACAATCCTTGCTAGGGTTCTTTGGGTTCTCTATGCAATAGAAAAAAAATAAAGGCTATAATTACAGGATCAAAAACATTGAAGATGAGGGTCAGCTCATCAAAACAATAAGTTCCCCAATTTCTTTTAACACAATCTTTTCACTCCCTTTTCACCTTATCCGCATCAGAACATTTTCTATGCACTGATCTTGATTGGAGTTCCAGCTACAGTGTGACAGACAAGAAGCACAACGCATAGTTAACAGAAGTGGGGTCTACAAGCTATTTTTTTTTTTTTTTTGTATTTTAATAACTCTTTGTCTGCTTGGTGCTTTTGCAGTTTTATTTCTGAACTTATTTGGAAAATGCTCAGGGCATCATTGCCAATAGAGAAAGATCCCATGGGGCCCTGCTTTATATTTAAACAGCAATGGATAATGGCGCCAATCAGACTCATAGTTCCGGGACCCTTGTCTGGCCCTTCCATGGCCACCTAGGACTGTCTTATGGTTAATACTGCTCTGATTACAAAGATATTCCAAGAGTTTAGCCCATGGGTAGATTTTAACTCAATACAATTTGATGCAGATTACTGGTAAACTTTAACAAGCCAGAGAATGAGAAATTAAGCAGCGGTGGCTTAACAAAAATAATGTAGAACCAGAGTGGCATACATCTCCCCTCCATACTGATGACATGGTTGTGCCTTGACATTTAGGAGACAATGTTTTAGGAACCACAATGAAAATTGTATTAGAGAAGAACTGACTCTTATGTGCAGTGGCGTACATACCGGGGTCGCAGGGGTCGCGGCTGCGACCGGGCCCGGCCCACCAGGGGGCCCGGCCGCCCTGCGACCCCGGTATGTATGTCACTGGGCCAGCCTCTTCTCCTGGGGGGCCCAAGAGCCGGCCACCTCAGGGCCCCCCGAGGCTGGCCCTGCTGTCACCCGGCTGGCCGGTCCTGCAGGCGCGCGAGGGAGCACTGTCTCCTAGGTGCTTCCTCTTCAGCTCCCTCGCGCACCGCACTGATACCGGAGCCGGAAGATGATGTCATCTTCCGGCTCCGGTATCAGTGCGGCGCGCGAGGGAGCTGAAGAGGAAGCACACAGGAGACAGTGCTCCCTCGCGCGCCCGCAGGACCGGCCAGCCTGACTGCTCGCCGGGTGACCGGCCCCCCAGGAGCCCAGCAGCACCACTGGACCCCAGGGAATCCCCTCAGCTCTCCCACAGGTAAGGAGGCTGGGGGGATTTAAAAAAAAATGTGTTTGTGAGTGTTAGTGTATGTTAGTGTTAGTGAGTGTGTGTATGTTAGCGTGTGTTTGTGAGTGTGAGTGTATGTTAGTGTGTGTGAGTGTATGTTAGTGTGTGTGAGTGTGTGTTAGTGAGTGTGTTAGTGTGTGTTAGTGTGTGTTTGTGAGTGTGAGTGTGTGTTTGTGAGTGTGAGTGTATGTTAGTGTGTGTGAGTGTATGTTAGTGTGTGTGAGTGTGTGTGAGTGTGTGTGAGTGTATGTTAGTGTGTGTTTGTGAGTGTGAGTGTTAGTGTGTGTTTGTATGTTAGTGTGTGTTTGTGAGTGTTAGTGTGTGTGAGTGTATGTTAGTGTGTGTGAGTGTGTTAGTGTGTGAGTGTATGTTAGTGTGTGTTTGTGAGTGTGAGTGTGTGTTAGTGTTAGATTGTGTGTGTTAGTGTGTGTGTTAGTGTGTTAGTCTTAGAGTGTGTGTGTGAGTGTATGTTAATGTGTGTGTGTGTGTGTGTGTGTGTGTGTGTGTGTGTGTGTGTGTGTAGAGTGTGTGTTAGTGTGTGTGTCTGTTACTGAGTATGTTTGTGTGCATCTGTTAGTGAGTGTGTATGTATGTCTGTCACTGAGTGTGTGTCTGTCAGTAAATGTGTGCGTCTGTTCATGAGAGTGTGTGTGTCTTAAGCACTTACCTTTCTCCAGCGCCGGACTCCCTTGGCGCTGGGAATCTCTCCGCCCCGATCCGCCTCTCAGCTCAGAATGCGCATGCGTGGCAAGAGCCACGCGCGCATTCAAACCGCCCATAGGAAAGCATTATTCAATGCTTTCCTATGGACGTTCAGCGTCTTCTCACTGTGATTTTCACAGTGAGAATCGCAGAAAATCCTCTAGCGGCTGTCAATGAGACAGCCGCTAGAGGCTGGATTAACCCTCAGTGAAACATAGCCGTTTCTCTGAAACGGCTATGTTTTCAGCTGCAGGGTTAAAACTAGAGACCTGGCACCCAGACCACTTCATTGAGCTGATGTGATCTGGGTGTCTGTAGTGGTCCTTTAAGTGTATGTGTTTATGCATGCACTGGCGTACATACCGCGGTCACACAGGTCGCAGCCCTGCGACCCGGTGCCCGCCGCCATGTGTTGCGGCCCCAGCCCGCACAGAGTAAGCACGCGGGGGGGCCCACGGATCAGTTTTCGCACCGGGGCCCCATGGGTTGTGTGTACGCCACTGCTTATGTGATAATGACTGTTCATCATGTCTTTACCCAAATAAGTAACTGTGGTGAGGATTACAGTTGGAGATAAGTATAAACACCACCCAAAGTCCTTCTAGTTGTGGATACCACCATTATTCCAAGATGCGCCATGATGCTCATGAAGCTTGACCATCAGCCTAAACATCGCATTCACTTGCATAGGTGCTTGGAAATCATTTTCATCGTTTCTTACATGCACATACACCACCACTCCTGCATGCCAGAACAGCCTGACATATAAATTAAAAGATTTTAAGAAATGTGTTATATAAAATAAATAGCACAGTACATAGCTGACTTTTAGTTAGGTATTGGGTAGTGCTAACAGCAGATACGTGATAGTCCCCTTTAAAAGATTCACATTCTATGAAATATTTATTTGCTTCCATCACTGCTCTATGCATTGAAATTACAAACCATCAATCAGTCTTGCTATGACCTTATGAATTTTCCACTGCTGCCAATCAACAGTGACCCACAATGCAACTGTTCATCATTGTTGGAATTCTTGTCAAGGCATTGCTGTCTTTAGGGGAATATATTTGAAAAGAGGCTTCACAGTGGCATAAAAAAAGCTACTAATGTTTAAGAAGGTCAAGGAAATGTGCTAAAAAAGCAAAAATATCCATTTATGATATATATGATGTTTGTCAAGCTGTCTTACACATCCTGAGCAGAATGGACATGTTATATTGTTTTAGTCTGAAAAAATTAGAATTGCAATTATTATGATTACACTAAAGCGATCCTATTCTAAAATCCGAGGGAGCAATAGTTAAATAATGATAATGATCTTCATCAAATGATAAATAAAAAAATGTGTACAGATACAAATGATGGTTCAATTTACACGTGCACTTGAATTTATTTCAATATCCATCATCTCATTGTATTGCATCTAAATGGCTGATTAAAAAGCAAAATGGTGTGACTATCAGCTTTTATTTTTTAACCCTCCAACCCTTGAGTTATGTGTTTGTATTACAGAATATCAATAGCATACACCATAATTCTAAATTTTTGGTGAGCAAACAAAACAAGGTGCAAGAGAGTACTGAGAACAGATAAGTAGCCTGGTGGGTCCCTGCTCAGATTTCAAGTACTGATGTCGCGAACATAAAATTTTCGGTTCGCGAACGGCGAACGCGAACTTCCGCAAACGTTCGCGAACCGTCGAACCAGGCGAACCGGGCGAACCGCCATAGACTTCAATGGGCAGGCGCATTTTAAAACCCACAGGGACTCTTTCTGGCCACAATAGTGATGGAAAAGTTGTTTCAAGGGGACTAACACCTGGACTGTGGCATGCCGGAGGGGGATCCATGGCAAAACTCCCATGGAAAATTACACAGTTGATGCAGAGTCTGGTTTTAATCCATAGAGGGCATAAATCACCTAACATTCCTAAATCACAATGGATATGGATTGACACCTTGACATATGGATTGACACCTGTCCTCAGAGACCCTGATACACACTGACACAGAGCAGAATAGGGACTGTTCCTCCTACATAGGGTCACTTGGCAGATATGGATTGACACCTGTCCTCAGGGACCCTGATACACACTGACATAGCAGAATAGGGACTGTTCCCCCTTCATAGGTTCACTTGGCAGATATGGATTGACACCTGTCCTCAGGGACCCTGATACACACTGACACAGAACAGAATAGGGACTGTTCCCCCTACATAGGGTCACTTGGCAGATATGGATTGACACCTGTCCTCAGGGACCCTGATACACACTGACACAGAGCAGAATAGGGACTGTTCCCCCTACATAGGGTCGCTTGGCAGATATTGATTGACACCTGTCCTCAGGGACCCTGATACACCCTGACACAGAGCAGAATAGGGACTGTTCCCCCTACATAGGGTCACTTGGCAGATATGGATTGACACCTGTCCTCAGGTGTCTCTTCTCTTCTCAGTGACAATACCTCCTGCTGCACTGAAGGTCCTTTCTGACAGGACACTTGAAGCGGGGCAGGCCAGAAGTTCTATCGCAAATTGGGATAGCTCAGGCCACAGGTCAAGCCTGCACACCCAGTAGTCAAGGGGTTCATCGCTCCTCAGAGTGTCGATATCTGCAGTTAAGGCGAGGTAGTCTGCTACCTGTCGGTCGAGTCGTTCTCTGAGGGTGGATCCCGAAGGGCTGTGGCGATGCGTAGGACTTAAAAAGCTCCGCATGTCCTCCATCAACAACACGTCTTTAAAGCGTCCTGTCCTTGCCGCCGTGGTCGTGGGAGGAGAAGGATTACTTTCACCTCTTCCCCTTTTAGATTCCCATTGTGCTGTGACATCACCCTTATGCACGCTATTGTGACACCAGATATGAGTGGCATTGTGCACTGGCAGAGGTTGGCAGAGTACACGCTGTAGGCCTGACACCCGCTTGCAGACAAGTAACTGCTATTCAATCTATAACAGTGAAAAAGTTTTTTGGTTTTAAATGCACGCTATTGTAACACCAGATATGAGTGGCATTGTGTACTGGCAGAGGTTGGCAGTGTACACGCTGTAGGCCTGACACCCGCTTGAGGACAAGTAACTGCTATTCAATCTATAACAGTGAAAAATTTTGGGGTTTTAAATGCACGCTATTGTGACACCAGATATGAGTGGCAATGTGCACTTGCAGAGGTTGGCAGAGTACACGCTGTAGGCCTGACACCCGCTTGCAGACAAGTAACTACTATTCAATATATAACAGTGAAAAAAGTTTTTGCGTTTTAAATGCACGCTATTGTGACACCAGATATGAGTGGCATTGTGCACTGGCAGAGGTTGGCAGAGTACACGCTGTAGGCCTGACACCCGCTTGAAGACAACTAACTGCTATTCAATCTATAACAGTGAAAAAAGTTTTTTGGTTTTAAATGCACGCTATTGTGACACCAGATATGAGTGGCAATGTGCACTTGCAGAGGTTGGCAGAGTACACGCTGTAGGCCTGACACACCCGCTTGAAGACAAGTAACTGCTATTCAATCTATAACAGTGAAAAAATTTTGGGGTTTTAAATGCACGCTATTGTGACACCAGATACAGCAGCTACACTTTCCCTCCTCTATCTAAGAATGCAGCTTCAGAATGAATCTAAAATGGATGCTGTTCAGGAGGTGGGAGAGTCTGGAAGGGAGTGTATGCTGCTGATTGGCTGGAATGTGTCTCCTGACTGTGAGGCACAGGCTTAGTCAATGCTGATGAATAGGGGTCGGATCGAACCGCGCATGTGTTCGCCCGCCGTGGCGAACGCGAACACGCTATGTTCGCCGGGAACTATTCGCCAGCGAACAGTTCGGTACATCACTAATTTCAAGCTGTTTTTAGCTCATCTTCTTCCATTACAAAAAGAACCAGGGCAAATTGCATAGCAGAAAGAAGGTGAGGGTTGCTCCCAAAGTCTCACAACAGTAAATATGTTGTTTTTACATCCTGTTTCTCAAAGGGTCTTGGAGGGACTTGGAGGGTTACTTAGCGCTGACTCTCCTTCCTGTTGTATTACAAATTGCATAGCAGACTGATCCCATCCAAAAGGTATGCAGCAACCCCGGATAAACATTTTGGCCTTGTTAAATCACATCAATGAGGTATGGACAATAGCCCTCCTATAGACAATGTGAGCATGTCTGAACTACCCTTTAAACTTGGGGAGAGCCAAAAAAAAGTGCATGAGAACACTGAAAACGGACAACAGCTCAACTAGTCTGCCCTTCACCTCGTTCGACTGAAACTTTGACAAAGCTTATGGTATGTAAATAAAAATTAAATGAGTGTGCTTCATCTGCTAATCTGCTATTATATATATATATATATATATATACATATATACATATATATATATATATATATATATATATATATATGTATATATATGTGTGTGTGTGTGTGTGTATTTATTTTATTATATTTATATATGTATTTGCCAAACATATATATGTTTGGCACATACTGAATGTCTGTGGGAGGGCTTGCAAAGGCAGCAGACCGCATGTCTGCAGCTTTGCAGCTTTTGCAAGCATTTTTGTCATAAATTCATATGACCCTAAGAAATATGCAGAAAAATGCAAAAATGAAATAAAGTTTTCATTTAAGGCATGTTATGTTCATACCTTTTTATTTATTTTTTTGACAGGTAATCAGTATTATCTCTTTTTTTAGATAGCCTAGTCCAATGCTTTTCCAAGAAAATGTTTAATAAAAAAGTATATTTGTAAAACCTTCTTTCTTAAATATCAAAAACAAATATTAATTGATCGAAAAAAAACTAATTACAAACTGTCAGACAAAAGGATCATAGCAAAAACATGGCAAATGTGTTCTGTTCTTGAAATCACAGCTGATGTGATGATCTGTAATCAATATGTCAATAGATTTTTCATCAAATGCATGATTGAAACAAGTAGTGAGTAATTACTGGTCACCTAAAGTCAAAAGGTGAAATTTCTAAGTAAGTTAAGAAGAATGGCTTACTTATGCCAAATGTTGAATGCAAGTCACGTTTCCTATTTTAAATTCTATGTGTTGAGTTTCTGAACAACAGTGTCACTGCTTTGGATAAAGATATATCTTTGATGAGCAACATATGAGATTTCAGATATAGTTCTGAAGAGGATAACAAAGACATCATTTTGCCTTGAGTCGGACCCACTGGCTTTGAATCTAAATCTATGTGTATCCTCAGATAGGAAACACGCAGTGCTAGCTTATTGATGTTTGTAGACATTCTCAATCTTTTAGGTGTAATATTTATTTTCCCTAGAATCTACTCTATCCTGTATTTCTATAAAGTTTTCCGAGCTTATTTTTTATTATGAGATGTAGCCTTGTGTTTAATTATGCACAAAAGAATGATATGATTCCTGACATTTATTATAAATGTAACTATATCCTGCTGTAAGAAACTTAATAAAAACATATACTCTTGACTCTTTGTAATGCATGCATTCAATAAACGACCTGCCTGTGTAGATTATTTATTGAAATCCCTGTGATGTGCAAGATAATTTACTGTTTTATAGTGTATCTGCAAAGGGAGAATAGCACTGATGCAGATATTCTTTCAGATATACATAACAAGATAAGAAAAACAGTGTGTACTTTTTTCGGATTTATATAATTGAAGAATTGCCTTGTTTTAATATACTACTTTATTAAAGCATACAAGAAATGATATGCAACAAGACTAGTGTGCCCAATCATGTCATACCAGAAAGTATGTATTGATAAATGAATTTCTTACCTATACTTGTTGACTGTGCATCGGCAACCTTTTGAATATAAAATTATGCATCAGATTCTAAGATTTAATTTTCTTTGTCATACTAACAGTCACTGAAGGCGCTTCCAAGGCACTGACCATGTAAAACCCGGTCAAGTGGCTTGGAAACCACCATTGCAAAGCATTGATTCAATGCTTTCCAGTAGGGAAGACTGAATGCGAGAACAGTGCTTGCCACTCACATGCATCAAGTCCTCAATGCTTCTCTAATAATAGTATTAAATTGCATATAGCTTTGCATCTTAGATGTCACAGAAAACTAGACTCAATAAATCATGGGTAGGCATCTCTCACTATGCTCTTGCAGGCATAATGCTGGCAAAGCATCAAGGGAGGTGTAGTCCACAACATCTGCAGTGCTGAAGGTTGCCTATCCTTGCTATAAACTGTCCCTAACTGTCAGATTATGGAATATGAATAAACAACCGGTTTCAAAAGACTGATCTAATGAGCAATTTGTTTTTCTGAGTTGATCAGGAGGTTGAGAAGTGGGTGTAGAGCCTGCAGTTGTATTCCATATTAATATGATAAGTACACAAAAGTGTTGTTTTCCTGGCTCAGGTTTCTGGTTTATCTCCTGGTGAATCTGTGTTATACCTGCAACTACCAGAGAAAAGATTTTTACTATATTGTGAATGAAGCACACAGCGGCCAAGCATGTTCATTATGGTGTGTGATTCGGTATTCCGCCCATGGCACCAAAAGAAGATGTGATTCATGGGAAAAAAAAGACGATTGATGTCTAAATTTGAAGACTGCAACTTAACCCCTTAGTGACCAGACCATTTTTCTTACCGTTAAGGACCAGGGCTGTATTTAAATTTTTTACATTTACATTTCTGCAGTGTTTGTGTTTAGCTGTAATTTTCCTCTTACTCATTTACTGTACCCACACATATTATATACAGTTTTTCATGCCATTAAATGGTCTTTCTAAAGATACCAATAGTTTCATCATATCAAAAAAATATAAAATATGATGAAATAAATAAAAAAACACACTTTTTCTAACTTTGACCACCAAAATCTGTTACGCATCTACAACAGCCAAAAAACACCAGTGCTAAATAGTTTCAAAATGTTGTCCTGAGTTTAGAAATACCCAATTTTAACATGTTTTTTGTCACAAATGCACCCTACTTCAAGAGTGTACGTGACGTAGTTGTGGTGGTGAAAGGGTTAAAGTTCACTATTTGTCTGCCCTAGACTGGAAATAATGACAAAATCCCCTTAACATCCACACACACTTAAACATAATAATATAACTATTACTATTTTAATGCTGCCACCACCAAGACAATTTATAAATGAGGTGCCTTGGTCCCCCAGGTAAAGCAATAATAAAAACCCACCAAATACAACTTAGCACAATATCTAAGCAATTGCAAAATACTAATTAGTCTCTTCAGGTAATGTGATTATTAACCAGAGAAAGGCAGAATTTAATAAAGGAATATTTATTATGAACAAAAAATAGATGAAAAAAACAAATAATTTAAACCAACAACAGAGAAAAACAAAATGGGTAAAATAACAGAAGTTCTAAACACGTACACACTTAGGTTTTGAAAGTAAAACTTCTGCCCAGGGGGTCTCCAGCAAGGAAGATGGTGACTTACTCAGAATTTGATTTTGGCCCCAAGCAAGTACACAGACATTTCAGTATTATTGGATATATACCCTGAGTATTACCAAGTCTGGTCTAGAGGTGGAGTTAAGGAATATCTATAGAGATAATGAGTGACCACCCCCTTGTGTTCCAGACAAACATCAATCCAAATGGAAACATCTATCTTCTCTTATGTACCTGCCACAGAAAGAATAATAGCATCTACAAATTTGTTATTATTTCCCCATTCTATAGATATGTAACATGCCGTACTTGCGACCCAATATGGCGGACATCACAATTCCTTCCCCTATAGTTAAGTTATGCAATTCATGTTTGGGCTTGTTTAGAAGATGGCGCTGGTCATATTCCAAATATTAAAAAAATTAGGCTTAATTATTATTCTCTGGGAAAATATTAATGTTTTTTTTTTCTTTTGGATATGATACTGTAACAAGGCTAAGGGCCATTAACATGTCAAAGAGATTGACTAATTTAAGAGGCACATGCCATATGCCTGAAGCCAGATCTTCAGGCTTTTCAGGTGTAGAATCTCACACTTAGCAGCTTCCTATACAAGTTACATTACCCCTTTCTGTCATCTGACCTCTGTGGGGTCCCAGCTTCAAAAGGAATTAAGGTTATAAACCTTCCATACAATCAAATTAACCCCTTTTTGACATTGGCAATGCCACCCCTACCAGGCAGGCAGATCATCTACGCACCACACAAATTACATTACATGACAATATTCCATAGTGCAATAATTAAATATGCACCCTTGCCGTGACACTCTTAGCTTTTTTTTTTTTGCAAGTTATAGGGCTATAAGTACAAGTAGGACATTGCTGTTTCAAAATATATATTTTTAAAATGTATCAATAGTGACATTGTAACACTGGTATCTGTCATAAATCTCTGAATCACACCTTAAATGTACATATTTTTCTGAAGTAGACAACCCAGGGTATTACATTTTAGTAGCCACAAAAACCGGCAAAGTTAGCGTTCATATTTGTTTGTGTGTGAAAAATGCAAAAAACTAATTTGAACGCTAATTTTGGCCAGTGTTTGTGACTAAGTGGCTACTTACAAATATTGGACATACCCCATTTGCAATACCTTGGGTTGTCTACTTTTGCAAATGGTATGCCATCATGGGGTTATTTTCTTTCCTGGGCTACCATACGGTTTCAAAGGCAACATTACCAAATTTCAATGTGAAAAAAAAGGAAATGCAAGCCTTATATTTGATTCTGTAATTTTTGAAAACACCATAAAACCTGTACATGGGGGGTTCGGTTTTACTCGTGAGACTCCACGGAACACAAATCTTAGTGTTTCAAAACAGTTAAACGTATCACAACAATTATATCATCAGTCAAAGTGCCTTTTGTGTGTGAAAAATGCAATAAACTGCACTTTCACTAACAATGTCATGATTTAGTTTAGGTCAGATAGGACGCTTTGGCCAGAGTTAACAAAAGAGGTTTTATTGATAGGTATTGACATAACAGCGGGATAACTTATAGAATTAAATAATAGGGAGAAGGATAATGAGAGGAATAAAGGTTAAGGCAATATGCCCTTTAAAGATAATAAACAGGTTTGCAAATAATAAGAAAGCTAGAGATAAAAGTACAGGTAGAAGAGTAAGACAGGTATAAATAATATATATATATTATATATATTATATATAAGCAATCCAGGTTAGTATAGAGCAGGGTAAGTAGTAAATCAGGTTGGCAGGATGAAGTAGAGTTGTAAGCAATTCAGGTTGGTATGGAGCAGGGTCGGTACTAAATCAGGTTGGAGCAATAACGGTAAGTCACAGGTTGCTTCACAGGAGCCAGGATCTGAAGTCTTTCAGTAAGAACATCAATGTAAAGGACACTTGGCTGGATTCATGCTATACAGGTGAGAGGTGGAGGTGACTAGTGGCTAGAGAGGCCACTAGTGGTGGAGAACTGGAACTTGATTTACAGGAACAGAAATAAACGAACATAGAACAGTTGTCAGGATATGATCCTTATAGACGATATCATCGTGATATGTTTTACTGTTTTGAAACACTAATATTTGCATCCAGCAAAGTCTCCCGAGTAAAACAGTACCCCCCATGTACAGGTTTTATGGTGTCCTGGAAAGTTACAGGGTTAAATATAGGGCTTGCGAACCAAATTCTCTGGACTTTCTGCCTGGGTTGTCAGGCAGGTCCCTTAAACTGTAATTAATAAAATGACTTAGTTATGTAAAAATATTGTATAAATATATTTGGAGAATTTAAATATATTGTATACCGTATATACTCGAGTATAAGCCGAGTTTTTCAGCACATTTTTTGTGCTGAAAAACCCCAACTCGGCTTATACTCGAGTCAGAGTCTGTATTATGGCAATTTGCATTGCCATAATACAGACTGGGGGCTGTGGGGGCTGCAGAGAGATGTTACTTACCTTTCCTGCAGCTCCTGTCAGCTCTTTCCTCCTCCGCCGGTCCGTTCAGCTCTTCTGTCAGCTCACAGTGTAAGTCTCGCGAGAGCCGCGGCTCTCGCGAGATTTACACTGGGAGCTGACCGAGGTGCTGAACGGACCGGCGGAGGAGGAGAGAGCTGACAGGAGCTGCAGGAAAGGTAAGTAACATCTCTCTGCAGCCCCCACAGCCCCCTCCTACACAGTGCCCATCCACTGGACCACCAGGGAAGGAGAGCCCCCCTCCCTGGCCAGCTAGCAAGCAGGGAGGGGGGACAAAAAAATGTGTATATATATATTAATAATAATAAAAAAATAAAAATAAAAAAATAATAAAATAAAAATAATAAAATAAAAAATTATAAAATAAAAAAAAATAATAAAAAAATGTAATGAAACAAAAAAAAATATTAAAATAATAATTAAAAAATAAAAATGCCCACCCCCCACCAAGGCTCTGCATCACACTCTGCATTACACACACACATACACACACTGCATTCACACACACACACTGCACTCATACACACACACACTGCACTCATACACACACACTGCATTCATACACACACACACTGCATTCATACACACAGCACTCTCATACACACACACTGCACTCATACACACAGCATTCATACACACACACAGCATTCATACACACACACAGCATTCATACACACACTGCATTCATACACACACACTGCATTTATACACACACTGCATTCTCATACACACACACTGCATTCTCATACACACACACACTGCATTCTCATACACACTGCATTCATTATATACACACACTGTAAATAAATATTCAATTAATATAAATTTTTTAGGATCTAATTTTATTTAGAAATTTACCAGCAGCTGCTGCATTTCCCACCCTAGTCTTATACTCGAGTCAATAAGTTTTCTCAGTTTTTTGGGGTAAAATTAGGGGCCTCGGCTTATATTCGGGTCGGCTTATACTCGAGTATATACGGTATATATGTATATGAAAGATTGTTTTCTCTATTTTATGTGAAATATGTTTTCTATGTACTATCTAATCAGCAATTGTCATACTTTCTCTACATTTAAAGATCTAACAGTTCCGTACACTACTGCTATATATTCAGTTGGAATGTACTTGGAACACATGTTGCCATAGGAATGGAACGCATACGGCGTTCAGGACTCTCAAACCGGAACCGGAAACATCCAGTGGAACGCATAAGCTGTCCTGTGGAACACAAGCCAAATGAACTCAGCGAAGACGCGGGAAATTTTACGAACACTTGAAAACATCTGAGACCATTTGAAGACCTATGAGGAAAGCTGGTCCCCTCATCAACGCATCAGATTCGCACAGAATCTTATCCATCTGGAGGACCCTTCAATCAACATCACTGGATCTGTGTATTTAAATGGGACTGAGAGAGGGTTGGGATTATGCATGTTTTTATTCATTTATTGCTGTTCACTTACATATCTGAGGAAGTTTATTGTTAGTGGACGAAACGCCTTAGATATTTTATTTATACTTTTGTATTTGTTTTTACTATATACTTTTAATCAGGCATTTTATGCCTTATAAATACCCAATTTGTACCTGATCCCTGACTTCGTCCTTTGAAGTTCCTGTGCCTGCTGACTATCCATTACTACCTAAGGTGGAGAGCGGACCATTGTAACCCTGTTCTGGGCTTTGAAGCGCTTCTTAAATTTTCCATCTTGTGAGTGCAATCTCTAAACTGCCGTGTCTTACAGTTAATACTATACATAACTATGTATTATTTTTTTGTTTTTATGTTTTAAAATCTAGCTGTAGACCAATCGTTGTATTATTCAAGTTCACTGTCACATAAATTAAATCTCATCGTCATTATACCGTATATACTCGAGTATAAGCCGAGTTTTTCAGCACATTTTTTGTGCTGAAAAACCCCAACTCGGCTTATACTCGAGTCTCTGTCTGTATTATGGCAATTTACATTGCCATAATACAGACTGGGGCTGTGGGGGCTGTCAGAGAGTTTACTTACCTCTCCTGCAGCTCCTGTCAGCTCCCTCCTCCTCCGCGCCGTCCGTTCAGCACCTCTGTCAGCTCCCAGTGTAAGTCTCGCGAGAGCCGCGGGGTCATAGTGCGGCTCTCGTGAGACTTACACTGTGAGCTGACAGAGGAGCTGCACGAACCGGCGTGGAGGAGAAGGGAGCTGACAGGAGCTGCAGGAGAGGTAAGTAAACTCTCTGCCAGCCCCCTCCTCCCCCCCACTGAACTGCCAATGCCACTAGACCACCAGGGAAGGAGCCCCCCTGCCTGCTATGTACTAAGCAGGGAGGGGGGACAAAAAATAAAATAAAATAATAAATATTACAAATAAAATAATAAAAAATAAATATTAAAATAATAAAAAAATAATAATTAAATAAAATAAAATAATAAAAATTAATCATAAAAAAATATTAAAATAATAATAAAAAAAAAAATTGCCCACTCCCCACCAAGGCTC
The DNA here is from genome assembly GCF_036172605.1 of Pelobates fuscus. Lineage (NCBI taxonomy): Eukaryota > Metazoa > Chordata > Amphibia > Anura > Pelobatidae > Pelobates > Pelobates fuscus. The sequence continues at coordinate 333,299,777 of NC_086319.1, forward strand.
TGCAACACACACACACAAACACACACACACACTGCATTCATACACACACTGCACACATACTCATACACACATACACACACGCACACACACACACTGCACACATACACACACACACTGCATTCATACACACACTGCACTCATACACACACTGCACTCATACACACACACTGCACTCGTACACACACACTGCACACATACACACTGCATTCATACACACACTGCACTCATACACACACTGCACTCATACACACACGCTGCATTCATACACACGCTGCATTCATACACACACTGCATTCATACACACGCTGCACTCATACACACACGCTGCACTCATACACACACACTGCACTCATACACACTCTGCACTCATACACACACTGCACTCATACACACACGCTGCACTCATACACACACGCTGCATTCATACATACACTGTAAATAAATATTCAATTAATATATTTTTTTTAGGATCTAATTTTATTTAGAAATTTACCAGTAGCTGCTGCATTTCCCACCCTAGTCTTATACTCGAGTCAATAAGTTTTCCCAGTTTTTTGGGGTAAAATTAGGGGCCTCGGCTTATATTCGGGTCGGCTTATGCTCGAGTATATACGGTAAATGAAATGCCACAATATTATAAACTAAATCCCACAAAATGAATTAAATACATTATTTATCACATCAATAAATTATGTATTCAATGTAAAATGTATGTAGTGGGCAGTTTGTGTGTATGGATGTGTGCATTAGACAGTAGATATGTGTGGATGCATGTGTATGGATGGATGTATGTATTGGCAGTGTGTGTATGGATTTATGTATTGAGCAGTGTGTATGTGTATGGATGTATGTATTGGCAGTGTGTGTGTATGGATGGATGTATTGGGCAATGTGTGTGTATGGATGAATGTATTGGCAGTGTGTGTGTGTATGGATGGATGTGTTGGCCAATGTGTGTGTATGGAAGGATGTATTGGCAGTGTGTATTTGTATGGATGGATGTATTAGGCAATGTTTGTGTATGGATGGATGGATTGGCAGTGTGTATGCGTATGTATGGATGTATTGGGCAATGTGTGCATATGGATGGATGTATTGGCAGTGTGTATGCGTATGTATGGATGTATTGGGTAATGTGTGTGTATGAATGATGTATTGGCAGTGTATATATGTATGGTTGGATGGATTGGGCAATGTGTATGTATGAATGGATTTATTGACAGTGTGTGTGTATGGATGTATTGGACAATGTGTATGTATATATGGATGTATTGGACAATGTGTATATGTATGGATGTATTGGGCAATGTGTGTGTATGAATGCAGGGGCGGACTGAGAACCCTCAGGGCCCCCGGGCAAAATAAATCAAGGGCCCCCTTACAGGCCCCACCTATACTCCGCAGCAAGCGCCACCCATGTCCCGCCTCCATGCACCGCCTCCAGCCACACCCTACACAATCTTTAGACACAAGGAACAAAAGTGCAATAATCCCTTCAAGGCCCCAGTAGAGACTACAATTGAGGGCTAATGGGCCATGGAGGGGGGTCTTTCTAGCAGAGGCTATCTCGGTGTCCTTTAGAGAGTGTGTTAGAAAGAATCCCCTCCAGGCCCTATTAGAGACTACAATGGAGTCTAATAGGCTTGGAAGGGGGTCTTTCTAACAGAGGCCATCTCAGTGTCCCTGCTGGAAAAAGTCACCTCCACGCCCCAGTAGAGACTACAATTGAGGGCTAATGGGCCATGGAGGGGGGGGGGGAGCATTCTAGCAGAGGCTATCTCAGTGTCCTTTAGAGAGTGTGTTAGAAAGAATTTCCTCCAGGTCCCATTAGAGACTACAATGGAGTCTAATGGGGCCTGGAGGGGGGTCTCCAACACTCTGGTTCCTATTCACAATATAGCAACACAACATAGCTCGCTGATACCTAGGCCTCTTACCTTAATATTACTGTTGCTGGCTGGCAGTCTGTGGGCTTGCTGGAAGGCTGTGGGCTTACTGGCTGCGGCTGGCAGGCTGTGGGCTTGCTGGCTACTGCCGGCAGGCTGTGGGCTTGCTGGCTGCGACTGGCAGGCTGTGGGCTTGCTGGCTGCGGCTGGCAGGCTGTGGGCTTGCTGGCTGTGGCTTGCTGGCGGGCAGGCTGTGGCTTGCTGGCTGCGGTTGGCAGGCTGTGGGCTTGCTGGCTGTAAGCCTAACTGGTGGCCTGTGGGCTGGCTGGCTGGCTACTGGCCAGCCTGTGGGCTGGCTGGCTGGCTGGCTGGCCTGTGGGCTGTCTGGCTTGCTGGCTACTGGGGCACTTGTAGATTATTTAAAGAAATAATCCATGCACAATAACCACTACTGCTCTGTGTAGTCGTTATGGTGCCAGGAGGGCCGGGCCCCCCTCCCAGAGTAAGTAGTCAAACCGTTTAAGAACAGTTTGACAACTTACCTGGGGTCTGCTGGGATATGAGGCTGTAGTAGGGTATAGGAGCAGTGGTGCAATGTGTAAGGGGTGCAGTGTGTGTGAAAGGTTCAGTGTGTGTGAGTGGGTGTAGTGTGTGAATGTGTAGGGTGTGTGGGGCAATGTGTGTATGAGGGGGCTGTGTATGTGTGTGGCAATGTTAGTATGGGGGGCTGTGTGTGTATGGGTGGGCAGTGTATGTGTGTGTGTGAGGCAATGTGTGTAAATGTGTATGGCGTGTGTGGGGGCAGTGTGTGTGTGTATGGGGGGCAGTGTGTGAATGTGTATGGTGTGTGGGGGCAGTGTGTTTATGAGGCTAGAGTTCACTCTCACCACTGCGACCACCAGGAATCCCTGGTGGTCACAGTGTTGAGAGTAAACTCTAGCCCGTAGCTCCAGGGCTAGAGTTTACTCTCGCAACAGCCATAACGTTGCCGTGGTAACCGCGGCAACGATCTGTGCTCGCGCAAGAAGGACCCAGAGGAGCTGCAGGCTGAGCTCCCGGGTCCTCTCTTCCTCCCTCCCCTGCCGGCTGCCCGCACGGTGCCTGCGGACAGGGGAGGGGGCAATTGCCCTCCTCTTACTCCCCCCTCCCCCTCTTCTTACCCCCCTCCCCCTCTTCTTACCCCCCTTCTTACTCCCACCCTCTTCTTACTCACTCTCTTCTTACCCCCCTTCTTACTCACTCTCTTCTTACCCCCCTTCTTACCCCCCTTCTTACTCACTCTCTTCTTACTCTCCCCCTCTTCTTACTTCCCCCTCCCCCTCTTCTTACTCCCACCTCTTCTAACTCCTCCCTCTTCTTACCCCCCTCACCCTCTTCTTACCCCCTCTTCTTACCCCGCTCCCCACTCTTCTTACTCCCCCTTCCTCTTTTTACTCCCCCTCCCCCTCTTCTTACTCCCCCCTCCCCCTCTTCTTACTCCCCCCTCTTCTTACTCCCCCCCTCTCTTATTACCCCCCTCCCCCCTCTTCTTACTCCCCCCTCCTTCTCTTCTTACTCCCCCCTCCCTCTCTTCTTACTCCCCCCTCCCTCTCTTCTTACTCCCCCCTCTTCTTACTCCCCCCTCTTCTTACTCTTCTCTCCCCCTCTTCTTACCCCCCCTCTCTTCTAACCCCCCTCCCCACTCTTCTTACTCCCCCCTCCCTCTCTTCTTACTCCCCCCTCTTCTTACTCTTCTCTCCCCCTCTTCTTACCCCCTTCTTACTCCCCCCTCTCTTCTTACCCCCCTCCCCACTCTTCTTACTCCCCCTCCCTCTCTTTTTACCCCCCTCCCTCTTCTTACTCTTCTCTCCCCCTCTTCTTACCCCCCCCCCTCTTCTTACCCCCCTCCCCACTCTTCTTACTCCCCCCTCCCTCTCTTCTTACTCCCCCCTCTTCTTACTCTTCTCTCCCCCTCTTCTTACCCCCTTCTTACTCCCCCCTCTCTTCTTACCCCCCTCCCCACTCTTCTTACTCCCCCTCCCTCTCTTTTTACCCCCCTCCCTCTTCTTACCCCCCTCCCTCTCTTCTTACCCACCCTCCCTCTCTTCTTACCCCTCCCTCTCTCTTCTTACCCCCCTCCCTCTCTTCTTACCCACCCTCCCTCTCTTCTTACCCCTCCCTCTCTCTTCTTACCCCCCCTCTCTATTTTCACCCCCTCTCTTTTTACCCCCCTCTCTCTCTTTTTACCCCCCGCCCTCTCTCTTTTTACCCCTCCCTCCCACTTTCTTTTTAAACCCCCCCCTCCCACTCTCTTTTTAACCCCCCCCTCCCACTCTCTTTTTAACCCCCCCTCCCACTCTCTTTTTAACCCCCCCACTCTCTTTTTAACCCCCCCCCACTCTCTTTTTAAACCCCCTCCCACTCTTTTTTTAACAACCCCCCCCCCCCCACACACACTCTCTTTTTACCCCCTCCCCTGTAGCGTGGCCGAGCTGCTGTACGGTCCGCGGTGCCCGGCCGGAGTGATAGGAAGGTGCACACTGAGTGTGCACCTTCCTGTCAGTCCGGCCGGGTACAGGAAACAGAAACTCCTGTTCCGCGCGGAACAGAAGTTTCTGTTTCCTGTACCCGGCCGGACTGACAGGAAGGTGCACACTGAGCACCTTCCTATCAGTCCGGCCGGGCACCGCGGACCGCACAGCTACAGGGCAGGGAAGGTGAGAAGCTGCAGCCACCTGAGGCTCTTAAGAGAGCGCTCAGGCGGCTGCAGCATTTAAAGGGGCGGCTGGGCCCCATGATGGCGGGCCCCCCTCCCGGCCGGGCCCTCGGACCATGTCCGAAGTGCCCGACCGGTCAGTCCGCCCCTGTATGAATGGATGTATTGGCAATGTATATGTGTATGGATGGATGTATTTGGCAATGTGTATGCATGGGTGGATGTATTGGCAGTGTGTGTGTGGATGGATGTATTGGGCAATGTGTGTGTATGGATGAATGTATTGGCAGTGTGTATGTGTATGGATGGATGTATTGGTCAATGTGTGTGTATGGGTGGATGTACTGGCAGTGTGTATGCGTATGTATGGATGTATTGGGTGTAGTGTGTGTATGAATGATGTATTGGCAGTGTATATATGTATGGATGGATGTATTGGGCAATGTGTATGTATGAATGGATGTATTGACAGTGTGTGTATGGGTTGATGTACTGGCAGTGTGTGTGTATGGATGGATGTATTGGGCAATGTGTGTGTATGGATGGATGTATTGGCAGTGTGTATTTCTATGTATGGATGTATTGGGCACTATGTGTGTATGGATGGATGTATTGGCAGTGTGTATGTGTATGGATGGATGCATTTACTGAATGTGTGTGTTTATATTGGGCAGTCGCCTTTTTTCCCTAAATGTTTGCTCACTGTGTCTACCAGTCTGTCTTTGTGTCTTTAATACCTCAACAATCGCTCTATCCTTTCTCTAACTGTCTTCCCAGTCTGTTCCCTTTCCCTAAAATTCTCACCGGTGTGTCTGCTTTTCCTAAAATGTATCTCTGGTCCGTCATGTTTCCCTAAACATCTCTTCAGTTCTGTCTGTCTTTTTTTTTCCCTTAATGTCTTGGCCTGTCTGTCTTAAAGAGGCAACTAAACACTTAGGAGTCTATTCACTAAACAGTGATTTGGAAACGTTATGAAAAAGAGTTGAGATGGTGAATTTATATAACTCTTCTGTTTTGCTTAAATGTAGCAAAGTATATTTCAGATCACTGTTTAATGAATAGACAGGGAAAATAAAACAACAGAGTTATTCAATAAAGTGAGAATTGTTGGATTCAAAATTAATTAAATGTTAATTTCAAATGTAAAGTCAATGTAGCCTAAATAAGAAATTTGAATTCCCAACAGTTCTCTCTTTAGTGAATAACCCTGTAAGAATAAAGAAAGACGGGCTGGAGAGAATCAATGGCAGAGAGTGAGCAGATAAATCATGAACACAGATACTGCAAGCTTTGGAATAAAGAAACAGGAGAAAGATGGGGACAAAAGCTGATAAGAGAGAGAATACACAGATTGTTAAGAGAGAGGAATGAGCACTGGGATCAGACCTAACTGGAAACCATATGGCAAAATTTAGGCCAAAATAGCTGATCTAGAAGAATTCTCTAACTCAGCTACAGTCACAGCTCAGCTGTTTTTGCTTAAACTTTGCTATTTGTTTTTTAATTCACGGGAAATCAGAGTTTAGTGAATAAACCTCTGAGATAATGTAGCTACTTTCATAAGGGGGGCAGCAAAACGGATCTTTGCCTAAGGCGGCAGAAATCCTTGCACCTGCCCTGATCGGACGTACCAGTTACGTCCGCGGTCGTTAACGACTGTTTTTTGTCGGACGTACCTGGCACATCCGAGGTCAGGTTAAAGGCCCACTTTTATATCCATCCCTGCAACAAGGCCATTTAAATTGAAGACTGCAGCTTAAAGGTAGGGACTGAGAATCAGAAGTTATTCTACCGGATTTCCTTCATCTTAGTTACTACATTATTAATTTACTACAACAATGTTACTATTTGTACCTGTAGTTTATTACTGTATTATTTTGTACTTACAGTTACATGTTGTTATTAATAATCTGGCTGATAGAGTTTTGGTTGGCAAATATTGTAATAGCATGAGACAAATGGCAAGTCTACTCAATTATTCCTCTTCCTGCACCCCCCACCCTCCCGCTTGCCACTCCTAGCTATAAATTCCTTCAAATAACTGTGTTTCTCTACTCTTCAGGCCCACTCTTACATCCATCCCTGCAACAAGGCCATTTAATTTTACTCGGCTCAACCCAACCACCCCTCCTTCTGCCCACCCTGGTTCCTTTCACCTATGTAACATGCACTTCTAGCTGCTTAGAACCACAACTAATCACCTCCTTATTTTCTTCAAATGCTATCAGCTGCTACAGTTATACTATTAACTCTCTCTGCCATCACATACAAATTCCTCTGCTACCTCTGTCTAATCTCCCCATTTTACCCTTTAGATTGCAAGCTCATGGGCAGGGCCCTTTACCTGTTGTATTGGTCTGTTCTTATTGTATTGTCTTTTTCCCAATTGTACAATGCTGCAGAATATGTTGGCACTTTATAAATACCAGTAATAAATAAACAAATAAAAGTAAATAAATTATAACTTTATTCACAGATCAAGTGAGACGAGAGCTTGTTTTTATCTCCATTATTTACTTTTTCTCACTCGATCTGTGAACCAAAAGGGTAGAAAATAAAATTTTGGGAAAAATGGTTTGGCTGAACCAAAATTAAGATGAAATATGGTGGATTTGCTTTTTAAGTAAAATCATGGAAAGAAGAACCAAGTTACTCTTTTCTGGCCTGCACTACTTGCAGTTTTGCTTATTACACTAGGGGTAGGCAACCTTTGCACTCCAGATGTTCTGGACTACATCTCTCGTAAAGCTCTTACAGTCAAAGTGCCAAAGGTTGCCTATCCCTGTGACTAATTCTTACTGATTCATAGATATCTTTGTCCAAAGGTATTATGCACATATATGTGCTGGCTTGGTATTTAAGGGATAAAACTCTATATTGGAAAAATAGCAAGGAACTTGAATATCAATGCAGTGGTTGACACATAACAGTGATGAAAACCTGTCCTAAAACCAAGTCAATTAAACAGGCTAGAGTCTATATGGTGGTTCAGTTCTTCAGTTGTATTAGATGTGGGTAGGCAGCTCAAGCACTCAAGATCCAGAGTCTCTCTTCTTTCAGGATAAATGTAAATTGCTTCTTCAGGAAAGGAGGGGTAGCACCTTACACTATTTCTTGATTATATGTAACAGATACGGAGAAATAAATAATGCTGAATTTCAAGTAAAATGGAAAGATAAGTATATCAGTATTAAAACAGGATGTAGTTGCTTTAACTTAACATGAGAATATTTTCTACTTCATGACTTTAATAAACTAAACCTGTTTCTCAGAAGCCTCCAATTGCCAAATTCCAGACATTGTTTGACAAACCTCTCATAGTTTTTTTTCTACAAGTAATATAATTGAAGAACATTCTTGGAATTGTACCCCCCCAAATGTATGATTGTCGGCACAGATCAACATCCTACGAGAGTTTTTCCTATTTAAAATTAAAAAACTAGCTTTAAATAATAATCAGCATTTTCAAATGCAACAAACCTGCATCTATTGTAAAAAGAAAAAATTCTAATGCAATTAAGGTATTAGAAGGAATTACTGGAGACAATATTAGCTCAATGAAAAACACCATTGTCATGAGCAGCAAACTAAACGGCAATCTAAATGACTAATATTTCAGTTTTGTATTTTTTTTTCCACCTTTTTATTGCTAAGTGTGCATTATTTGCATTTTCTAATTAGGTTATTGTAGATAGCTCAGTGTAATTATAAGTCTGTTGATTTTATTGAGCCTAGTCGCACCCGGTAGCTAGTGACAAATCTTTATAAGCCTGTACCTGAAATTTCAGTAATTACAATGCAGTCAGCAAGGACTATGGTAAAGAGATGAATGAATCCCTTTGAGATTACACCACCTTCAATAATCAGAAGAGGTCAATTGGGTCAATTACTGTTTCAGTTTGTCCTGTACTTGCTGAATGTAAATCAGCTTTAGCAGGAGCATGGAAAAGATCTTTGATAATAACATTTATTTAATAGCCTTTATCTTCAGAATTGCAGACATTTCCAGTATGGAATAATGAAATTCCCCTGATGGAGAAGCACTATATTACTTTCGATGGTAAGGGGGTTAGATATTCTTACTGTAACTATTTCCTACATGGATATCCTTCCAAGCACGCGAGACAAGTAATATTTCCTTTTTGTATTCTAGGCATCATAGAATATCGTGCTATCATAACTACTCGCCTGGGTTCCTGGAGGTCAAGTATTGAGAAGGCAATACACAAACAGAATATAATTTGTATTATGCTGAAAGGTAGTTGAATTTTTGAATGCATTCTACATTGCACTGCCAGAGGCGAGTTTGTTGATACAGCTAAGGAAAAGTACCGTATATACTCGAGTATAAGCCGAGTTTTTCAGCACATTTTTTGTGCTGAAAAACCCCAACTCGGCTTATACTCGAGTCAATTGTCTGTATTATGGCAATTTACATTGCCATAATACAGACAATGGGGGCTGTGGGGGCTGCAGAGAGATGTTACTTACCTTTCCTGCAGCTCCTGTCAGCTCTCTCCTCCTCTGCCGGTCCGTTCAGCTCTTCTGTCAACTCCCAGTGTAAATCTCGCGAGAGCCGCGGCTCTCGCGAGATTTACACTGGGAGCTGACCGAGGTGCTGAACGGACCGGCGGAGGAGGAGAGAGCTGACAGGAGCTGCAGGAAAGGTAAGTAACATCTCTCTGCAGCCCCCACAGCCCCCTCCTACACAGTGCCCATCCACTGGACCACCAGGGAAGGAGAGCCCCCCTCCCTGGCCAGCTAGCAAGCAGGGAGGGGGGACGAAAAAAATGTATATATTAATAATAATAAAAAAATAAAAAAATAATAATAATAAAATAAAAATAATAATAAAATAAAAAATAATAATAAAATAAAAAAATAATAATAATAAAAAAATGTAATGAAACAAAAAAAAATATTAAAATAATAATTAAAAAAATAAAAATGCCCACCCCCCACCAAGGCTCTGCATCACACTCTGCATTACACACACACATACACACACTGCATTCACACACACACACACTGCATTCATACACACACACTGCACTCATACACACACACTGCACTCATACACACAGCATTCATACACACATACAGCATTCATAAACACACACTGCATTCATACACACACACTGCATTCATACACACATTGCACTCATACACACAGCATTCTCATACACACACACAGCATTCATACACACACTGCATTCATACACACACTGCATTCATACACACACTGCATTCATACACACACACTGCACTCATACACACACTGCACTCATACACACACTGCACTCATACACACACTGCATACACACACACTGCATTCATACACACTGCATTCTCATATACACACTGCACTCATACACACACTGCATTCTCATATACACACTGCACTCATACACACACTGCACTCATACACACACTGCATTCTCATTCTCATACACACACACTGCATTCTCATACACACACACTGCATTCATTATATACACACACACTGTAAATAAATATTCAATTAATATAATTTTTTTAGGATCTTATTTTATTTAGAAATTTACCAGCAGCTGCTGCATTTCCCACCCTAGTCTTATACTCGAGTCAATACGTTTTCCCAGTTTTTTGGGGTAAAATTAGGGGCCTCGGCTTATATTCGGGTCGGCTTATACTCGAGTATATACGGTATATTTATGTCACAGCAAACCTAATGGTCATATTTTAAGGAGGTTCTGCTGGAAGCACAATTTGGCCTTCAAACCCAGAAAAAAGATTTCAAAAATGCAACACAATTAATTGAACGTTCTGAAACACAAATTAGATTTATTGATCCATTACATGCTCCTGAAAATGTCAAACAGGGTTTTATTTGTCAGGAAGTCACCACTGTTCTTTTAGATGGAAGCATCATATTTGTCTTTACTGTTTTTTAAATTAATAATTATTTACAGATGTATTGCTTTCACCTAGATATCACTTTGTTCTTAATTTTGGAGTAATTCCTCACTCATTGAGCTATTAGGATAGCAAATCAACATTTGCAGAGTATTGTTGGAAAGGTAGATAAATAAGGCACTCATTTGGAGTTTAATAAAATTCATACCATCCAAATGAGTGTCATCTTTGTCTACCTTTGTTTTTTTTTTATCCCACCACTATGGTAGAACCTCACATCTCAGTCTCAACTTATAGTTTTAATCGTTTTAATCCCAATTGGTGGTTACCGGACAGCTTTGAAGAACTTGAAAAGACAGAACATGAGTCAAACACTAACAAAAACTGGAACTCTAGTGGTTGTTTCCACTTAATGCCGAGGCCTTGGTAAGTGTGGAGTCTTTATAAGACATGTTGCATCAGTTTAGGAGAGATGTAGTCAAATAAAAAAACAAATCGAGAAAATAAATCACAATGATTTTGTATGATTTACCCACTGTCTACTACTTTAACCCCTTAAGGACATATGACATGTGTGACATGTCATGATTCCCTTTTATTCCAGATGTTTGGTCCTTAAGGGGTTAAAGATATATATATTTTTTGCTCTAGGGCTTTTTTAGTTCCAGGTAGCACTTCCTTACAGTGTTCAAGATTGTGCTTTACTTTCTCTATTGGTTAATTTCAGGGTTAATCCCTTGGACACCCCTGGAGTGTCCTAACGATATGCTGGCTCATTAGTCATTTCTTCCTTGTAAATAAATAAACTATCAGCTCTTCCTCTATTCTTTTATCATCTGCCAAACAGCTTTATCTCATGTAACAAAACGGCATTTTTTTCCAGAAAATTGTACAGCTTGAAGGTTTGTTGAAGACTGGGTCTAAATCTTTATCTAATACAACAACTGAAGGGGCCTGTTCATGCTTGCACATGCAAAAGTGTCTTGGATGGGTTAAGGTTAAGACTCTCTAAAAGTTATATAATTTAAAGTAAAATGAGGAAAGTAAGATCTCCATTTGCGGTTGAATTATAACATCCTCAACCACCATGTCTTCTTTATATATATATATATATATATATATATATATATATATATATATATGTATATATATATATATATATATATATATATATATTCTTTATTGAGAAGATTTTTCTTTGACTTTTTTGACATACAAAAAAAAAAAGGAACATACCCTCAATACCCTGTATTGATACCTTGTTTCAATACCCCTGATACATTTAGATTAAATATAGTTAGGAGATGTAATTTCCATTTCAGGACAAGCTAAATATAAAAACATTCAACAGAGACATACTTAGGAGGCAGCAGAGGGTAGAGGTCACAGGCCACTACATTGTTGTCCTGATGATCGCCGGGGGATTATATTAGGTCATAGGGGACGTAATAGGGCCAGGTGGTCCAGATTTCCAGGACATTTATCCAATTCCAATCTCTACAGTTTTTTCTTGGTAGTAAAGCTGTTTAATTGGGTGAATCCTTGCTCCATAGCTATTTGAGAAATTAGTTGATTTTTTTTAACAATTCTTTATTTGTTAAGTTGGTTTTTTTTTTTGGAATAAAGGTAAAGCATGAAAACATGGTAGTGAATATTATACAGAGGAGAAAAAAGGATGGGTAAATGACGTAAGACAATGTTTGCAAGTTTCTAGTAATCAAGCCATCAAACACAGTGTTCAATACCTTGAGAAGTTTTGGACAACTCCACCATATAGGAATGTAAGAACATGGAGCTTGATTACATCTCTGACAAATATTTAAATTGGTATGAGATATTTTATGGAGCCTCTCTGGCGTATAGTACCATTTGTTTATAACTTTGATATGAGTCTCTATGTGGTTTAAACAATGGCTATTTTTTGTAATCTGATTGAAAGCTTTTGACCATTCTATTTTATATATTTGACATCTTAGTACTTTTTCCCATCTGCTTATTATTGACATATCGAAAAAGGAGTCAAATGGACAATTAGTTTCACAGATCTGGATGAGGGCCTATTTATATTTACCCTATGCAACAACTTTGACATCTTCAGGATACCCTCTGAGGTAATATCTGTTATATAGAGACTTAAAACATGTTTTAACTCTCAGGTATTAAAATAGTTCATGATTTGAAGGGAAATATTCCTTGTGCAGTTGGGGAAAGATTTTATGTTAGTACCTTTCACTATTTGAGATACAGGATTTTTATCGTGGCGTGTCACAATTTCTTAGAGTTATATTCTCTATATTGAATTCCCAAATGAAAATTATTCAAAATGCACTTATCTAACTTCCTTTTTCTCTTTATTGTTTCCCTAACTTCACTTAAATTACTCACTATTAAACTTTGTTTACATTTCTGTTCTAAGTTACGGGGGCCTTTGATATTCCAGATACACATCTCTCAGTTACTCATAGTGGCCAGTTGGAATTCAGCATGAGAACTGATGTATTTTCTAGACTTTAGGAGTTTGGATCTACATATGTGAGTTAGGATATTTGCTTTACATAGGTCTTCGATTAGAGGCATGTTACTTTGTCCGGTTTTTCTGGGGGTCTTCCCCTTCCAGATAAACTTGTCGAAGATTCTATGGATCATTGTTATCCATGGACCAGAAATCTTCATAGGGATCATCTGAAACAAGTAGGACCATTTGGGGACAATATAATTATGAATGTTATTTACTCCCCACCATGATATATCTACCTGTCTCCATTATTTTAGCAATATATTTGTCTGTCTTAGAAATTATAGAATATTAAACTCCATTGTCCTTTGAAAGGCATTCATTACTTCTAACCCTAGGTATTCAAAACTCTGTTTTGCCCATATAAATCCATATTTATTTATTCTTATGAAACATCATAGGAGTTAAAGATAATTATAGAATTATAGAAACCAATCAATTTCCTCATTAACCCTTCAAAGGACATCATAGGCCACGGATGGACAAAACGTACATGTATATTCATCTTAGGACCACGAGTATCATTGCAGTTCTACATCTGAATGGAGATATATCTTGTGCCGACTTCTAACAATAACTAATTACCATCATGAACATTTCAGGCATTATGATTATCAATAAATCAAAAATATCACTTTACAAAGTCATCTAATCAGTGTGTGAATCTTTAGTAGTGTGTGCATGTTACCGTGAGCTCAATGCAAACTTTGATTAACCACTTATTCCTCTATAATCTCCCTGCTTTTTTATTCCTAACACTGAATACTCGACTAGACACATACTCAATATTAATTAATGTTTAATGTGTTCGGTCATTTACAGAACTTTAAGCAATGTGAATATATATATATATATATATATATATATATATATATATGTAGCTAACACTTCCCTAGACCTCCCTGAGACTTTCAATCTGTCTACAAGCCTGTTGCCAAAGTAAATGTAAAATCAGCAGACCTGATGTTAATAAGTCATAGTTTTTCACCTTTGTAAATTCAGTAGAAAGGACAGTTTGTAGTTTAATTATGATAATTTTTCATTTGTCTCTGTGAAATGCTTAGAACATCATTCACAACTGTTCAAAACATGTGCTAATTGGGCTTTGTGCAAACATTACCTCTCAATACACATCATTCATTTTGTCTTTTCTTCTCATCCACTCATTAATATTTCCCAAGTTAATAATTAAAATTAAAAAAAAGCATATTCAATTTTGTAACGAACAACTATGAATTAATTTCCAAGAGCAAATAGAAAAACATCTATCAAAAAGGACACGGTACACCACACTACAAAGTTTGGCTGCAAGCAGTAGCTATTAAAAAAGATGCAAAATGCTATTTATTTAAGCACTAGAGGGAATTAGTGACCCACTGAAAAGAATCTCTAACATTGAACTTCAAAAATCAAAGCAGTGGGGATGACTTTTGTAGTTGTTAAGTTCCAGTTAACACAGACAAGGAGATATATGGACTGCTCAGGGAAAGCCAAGCTGTGCTTATATAAATACCGCAAGGCATTGCATTCCTGCAAACTCGATGAAATGAAATATCAATGATAACTTTGGGCATCAAATGCAGCTTCAATACATTATTTTTTTTGGAGTGTGTTTTACAAGGCTTTTAAAATGCCCTTAATGGGACACTCCAAAGACTAAATACAAAAACAAATTTAAAAAACCCCCACTAATTAGTAGATGTACCCACACAAAAAAAACCATGTGTGCATTTAATTATGCATTTTGTAGGGAGTATCTAAAACCAGTTTGCAAATCTCTTGTCTGCCCTTTCCTTCTTCCCCAGCCCAGACTTTATGTGGCCGTAGATCTCCCAATGCAGCTCAATTAGAAGTCTTTTCAAGGTAGGTGACCCGAGCAATTGCCTGCATCTTGAGTTTAACTCCCCTGAGCTAAACTACCAGGTGAAGTAGCAGGACTGGTCAAGGCTGTAATCAGATTTTTTAGGACCTCTTACACAGCTTCCTTGAGCATGTTTAAATAATGTTCAAATCTGTACACTGTTTACCTATTTTTTGTTAATTTTACAGAAATGATTTGTCCTTTGGTTAATTAAATGAATTACATGAATGTTTTAGTGTTGGGAATACAAAGATGTGCATTTGCACTCCACTCTCCTCACTCCCCCTTCTTCTTCCTGTGTCAAGAAAAGGTTAAATAACCCTTTCCTATTACCTGATTCCAGCGCCAAAAATAAATTGGTGCTGGGTCGGGCTCCTTCTCCACCTATGTCAGCCTATGGGGTCCCTAATGCATATTGACTCAGTGCTCTCCTATGGGGTTTTAGAAGACACTGGACATTCTCATGCACAGCATGAGGACATCCAGCATCATTTTACTAAATCAAACTCTGTGAAAGGCCAGGAAGCACCTCTAGTGGCAGTTTCTCTGAAACGGCAATGTTTTCAGCTGAAAGGCTAATGGCACAGGGACAGTGCACCCAGACCACTTCAATAAGATGAAGTGATCTGGTTGCCTATAGAGTCCCTTTAATGAGGAATTGTTAGTTATAGTTTGCTGATGTTGTTTCCACCTGTCATCAACTTAGAGGAGGTTGTGGTGTTCGCCATGCTCATGCAAAACACTTTGAAATTGGATTAATTGTTTCTAGAGTTTATCAATTCCTTTTTATATTGAGTTTACTACGTGTCCAATGCTTCTCTTAATGTGCCGATAACTCTTGTTTGATTGTGATTGCTTAATTTTGATTGTTTAACGTAAGGTAGAGGGACATTTTTCACCGAGCTGATAATGTTAAAACACTTTGATTATGATCACTGCAACATCATTAACAGTTCATCTGTAGCCATTAACATGTTGATAATTATTGTAATTCACTCAGTTTAAAGAAAAGGAAAGAGCTGGAGGAAGGAAGAAAAGAGAATCAAAATATCTAGGAGATTATCTACTAAACAATGGATTGTGGTGAATTGTGAAATGAATCACAGACTTCAAGTCCAAGTTTTCCTCCTCTGAAGTGTTGGTTTCCAAGTCTCGTAAATTTACTACTTAGTAAATACACCCATATGTAAGTTTAAGAGATAAAAGGAAATAATAGTAACAGGCCCCACTTCATTCTTTACATATGGATGGTAAATTGAGCCATGCAAATTCATGGTTTTGGGGATCCTGTGTAGGCTTTAGGTCACTTTTTGGCTAATCGTTCTCAGAACAAACTGTCGCTAGAGGACACAGCTGTGAAAAAAATATCAAGACACAGCTAAGTGATGGGATTTAAAGATGGCAGCTCGAGAGGCAAAATGACCGAATCCCTTTTTAAAGATAATTGCAGCACTGTTTAATAACCATGTCAGGTAGTTTTCTTAAAGAGGTTTGCTTTTACAAAATGATTGAACAATTTCTCATTCCCCAGAACACAAATGGCTTTTTTTTTGTAGAGTTTATCTTGCGTGACAATTGCTACATTAATAAAGTCAAGCATCATACAAGGCTCATTGCTATTATAGTTAATGGAATTGTTTCAATGTTAAGAGGAATTCAACTCATTCTACATAATGAACTTGCTTCCCAAGAAACTGCTTCAGTTATTAAAAAAAAGTCATTAGATAAAAGGTAAAATTTTGGAAATGCTCTAAAGTACATCAAAGTATAGGTCACTGTTTTTATTAAGTTTAGAAGCTTTTTTTTTTTTTAATTAAATGTAATATTTTAGTCGTTTTACAATCCAACCTGGATAAAATAATTTTCAATTGGAAACTGCTTTGGAGATAATGGGAGGACTCTTCAAGCAGTCGTATCAAAGTTCTAAGACTTGACTTAGTTCTAAGATTTCTACAATTAACATGTCATAACAAAGAACTATATTAACTCATGCAATAGCTGTTGCATTAAGTCAGCTCCAGATCCTGAAAAGAAAAGTATGTTAGACTCCTTTTATATTATACAGGTAAAACTCGAAAAATTAGAATATCGTGCAAAAGTTAATTTATTTAAGTAATGCAACGTAAAAGGGAAAACTAATATATGAGATAGACGCATTACATGCAAAGCAAGATAGTTCAAGCCGTGATTTGTCATAAGTGCAATGATTATGGCTAACAGCTCATGAAAACCCCAAATCCACAATTTCAGTAAATTAGAATATTACATGCAATCATTAAAACAAGGAGTATACATAGAACAATATCGGACCTCTGAACAGTATAAGCATGCATATGGACTCATTACTTAGTTTGGGCCCCTTTCGCAGCAATTACTGCCTCAATGTGGTGTGGCATGGAAGCTAACAACCTGTGGCACTGCTGAGGTGTTATGGAAGACCAGGATGCTTCAATAGCGGCCTTCAGCTCTTCTGCATTGTTCGGTTTCATGTCTCTCATCATTCTCTTGGCAATGCCAAGATTCTCTGTGGGGTTCAGGTCAGGCGAGTTTGCGGGCCAATCAAGCACAGTATTCCCACGGTCATTGAATCAGGCTTTGGTGCTTTTGGCAGTGTGGGCAGGTGCCAAGTCTTGCTGGAAAATGAAGTCAGCATCCCCATAAAGCTCATCTGCGGAAAGAAGCATGAAGTGCTCCAAATCTCCTGGTAGACGGCTGCGTTGACCCTAGACTTAATGAAGCACAGTGGACCAACACCAGCAGATGACATGGCTCTCCAAATCAACACAGACTGTGGAAACTTCACACTGGACTTCAAGCATCTTGCTGTGTGTGCCTCTCCATTCTTCCTCCAGACTCTGGGTGCTTGGCTTCCAAATG
Source organism: Pelobates fuscus (assembly GCF_036172605.1). NCBI lineage: Eukaryota > Metazoa > Chordata > Amphibia > Anura > Pelobatidae > Pelobates > Pelobates fuscus. The sequence continues at coordinate 333,317,506 of NC_086319.1, forward strand.
AGAACAGAAAAGAGGATTTTGACTGTCAGGTCAGCAGTCTTCCCCATGATTGCGATTCCTACTGAACCAGACTGAGAGACCATTTAAAGGCTCAGAAACCCTTTGCACGTGTTATGGCTTACTTAGCTGATTAGAGTGGGACACTGTGAGCCTAGAATATTGCACATTTTCCCAATATTCTAATTTAATGAGATTGTGGATTTGGGGTTTTCATGAGCTGTAAGCCATAATCATCGCATTTATGACAAAGCACGGCTTGAACTATCTTGCTTTGCATGTAATGCGTCTATCTCATATATTAGTTTCCCCTTTTACGTTGCATTACTGAAATAAATGAACGTTTGCACAATATTCTAATTTTTCGAGTATCACCTGTATATTTTATTCAAGACATCTTTTGTTTATTCATGGTATTATTATTATAACTACCATTATTATAAAAAATTACAAACAAGTTTGAGAGAACAAAAAAAGACAAGGGGACCATAAATCTAGAGAAAGTAGGGCTTACAAGAGGTAAAGATATAGAGCAACGTGTCCAGTATGGGGAAACAGCCTGACCCATATGAAGCCTGCATATATTAAAAATATGCAAAGAAAATCTATATTTTGTATGGAACCCACGTAAAGATGAAAAGTGAGTGATGGTTAAGAAACATCATAGAAGGGGGAAGAATGACACGCTGGTCTAGAGCTATAAGTTAACAATAAGTGGATATACTTTTTATAAATATTCATGGATTAAAAGGAAACTAAGGGAATGTCTGACAGCGTCAGCTATTAGGCATGCCATATATAGTAAATGTAGCTGCCCTCAAAATGTCCGGTAAGTGAGAGCTGGAATGTAGGTCTGAACAGGAGTCAAGTAAAAATCAGGCAAGGCAGATTGATCGAGGAGAAATGTACATGTGGACTTTAGAGTAAGTAAATATCATTTGGGGAAGAGTTGGCAAGTTGACGAGAGTCTTGTAGGTTAGTGTAAGTTTTGTAAAAATCTGTGGAGTACTTAAATCATATCCAATACTTTTCGCATGCAAGTCATTCGTTTTTTTAATTATTCCTACATGTTAAGGCTGCCTGACTTATTGTATGTAGATACTAAACAGCTGGATATAGATATGCATATAAACACTGATCAGTCACGTATTAAAAATTTAAAATACTGACAGGGGAAGTGAATAAGTGATTATAGCATCACAATAGCAGCTGTCAAGGGGTGGGATATATTAGGCAGCAAATGAACAGTCAGTACTTGAATTTCATGTGTTGGAAGCAGGAAAAATAGGCACTTCAAAAAGATCTGCGTAATAGAAGAGTGCCTAAATAGGCAAGCATGGCAGAATTGCCAGGTAACTTATTTTTTAATATTCTAGAGACTGTCAATTACTTTCTTATTAAGAATAAAAAAATGTACAGTTTAGGTGTCTACTCTCATTTTACATTATTACAAACAAAACATCTCAAATGTTTTCCTTTGTTTAATTTTCTGCACATTATATGCTTACGCTATAGCTGTACCTCACAGAAAAGGCAAACAATGCCATGTGTTTCCTGAAAATAATAAATTGTTGCATGAAATTAAAAACAATAATAAATATAAAAATAAGAAAATAAATATAAAAACATAAGGAAGAAAGTTTAATTTGCTATTGATGTGAAATTGCCTACTTTCTCTGAGGCAAACTGGTATTGTGCACTATAGTGTACTCAATCTTTATTCATTATTTTTGTTTCAGAATGTATCTGCACAGAAAATGTTTTACACAAAACTGTTACTTCTCTTATAGCAACAGTTACACTTCTCCAACAATTGTAAATGATTTCTCAGTATTTATTGGGGTAAATGAAGGAGTGGTATTAAGTTACAAAAGGTACCCATGAGGCACATTGTGGGCAACTATCCCACCACATTCTCTCAGATAGACTTCACTATACTAGAACTAGAACTTCAGCCAGAGATCAAGAATAAAGAAAATAACATATTACCAGTCCATAGAATGGCTGGGCTTAAAGTATAATAGTGAAAATATTGAATATAGTAAACAAGCTAACATCAAGCTAAGTAGGCAGTTCAGGATGACAGAAGTAAAAAAATATACAATATTTTCAAACACCCCAAAAATACATTTTAATAACTTCAGAACCACACGGAAGTCATATTACCAAATAGCTTGAATCGGAGTGCACACTTTGCTGAAATATCACTCAGATCTCTTTATTCGTTCGGGAACGCCAATCAAATTAAGCGTTGACCGGTCGGCCACGAGATGATGCCCCAAAACACTTCCAGAGAAAACAAGGCAACAACCGGTCATCTTTCAGGGGTTCTCGCATGAACACTGATGAATCCATTCCCTGGCTGTTTGGGTACAAATGTTCCCCCTGTTCGGTAGTTTATGCCTCTCGAACGCCGTTGTCCTAACTGTTCGGGAAATTGGATGGGCAACGGTGCCAGTTTCCCGGGTGTTCGCGGTGTCCAAAAACAGTTCCATGCTGTCGACGACCATGTACCGCTGCCCGTGTTCAGAAGACAAAGTAGCCGCCAATTGTTTGAAAACGTGCGTTTGGTTATAAGAATGTAAGTATATTTTGTGTGGTGCCGGTAGCATACAGTGTCCCATGTGCTGTCAAGATGGTGTCCAAAACTACTACTGGGGGAGCAGGACTCTTCTAGTGGAGGAGCAGGACTCTGTGCCAATCGGGACTGCTTCAGCAGTGTGCCCTTCTCAACAGTTTCCACAGCTCACAGGAAGAGGCTGGAGCAGATAATCGATTGGGAAGAACACACATCAAGTTTCAGGTGTCAAGCATCATTCATGCTCACACATTGAATATGCTGTGCAATTTTGGGCACCTGTTCTAAAGAAAGATATCATGGCACTAGAAAAAGTGCAGAGATCAGCTACAATATTGATAAAAGGAAGGGAGCATTTTAGTTAGGAAGAAAGGTTAAAAAATTAAATCTGTTTAGTTTGGAAAAACAGTATACAAATATATTCGGGGCCAGTACAAACCTTTTTCTCGAAATCTATTCAGAAACAGGGCTATACATAGGACACAAGGCCACACATTTAGGCTGGAAGAAAGGAGATTTCATCTAAGGCAAAGTAAAGGTTTGTTTTTACAGTAAGAGCAATAAGGATATGGAATTCTCTGCTTGAAGAGGTGGTTTTGTCAAAGTCATTACAGATGTTTAAACTGCAATTGGATAAATACTTGCAAACACATAACATATGTTTCTAATTAGTGGGGTAATAGCTGCTTGATCAAAGGAGACATCTGACTGCTATTTTGAAGTCAAGAAGGAATATTTTCCTAGTTTGTTGCAAAATTGGAAGCGCTTCAGACTAGGTTTTTTGCCTTCTTTTGGATCAACAGCAAAAACATATGTGAGGAAGGCTAAACTTGATGGACGCAAGTCTCTTTTCAGCTATGTAACTATGTAACTAGAGACAAGAGAGGAAATATTAGAAGTGGACAAAGTCCACACCAAAATTCCTAAAGGGTTACAGAGATATCAGAAGGGCATGAACCCCATACAATATTTAAAGCAAAAGAAAAAGACTAAAGTGAAATGGTTGTTCCACTAGAGATGGAAAAATTGGACATCCATTCCACCAGAAGATATCTCTAAAATATTAGAATAATTGTTCGGTATGACCTTTATTAAGCCGCTTACGGACAAAACAAAACAAAGTGTAATAACAGTGACACACTCGTGAAAATACAAGTGAATTAAAAACTGGGTAGATGCAATGTGGATATCCTCCAGAGGTAGTGGGAATGACAACGGTATCTGAAATGAAGTTAAGGTACAAAGTACAGTATGTAATACAGTATAAACTAAATCAGATATTGCATAAGCCACATTCCTCTAGACAGAAGTACCCACAGTCTGCAGGACTTTATAGGTAGCTCGGCTATAGAGGTGGGACTGCACCTGTTCCATAGACTCAAGTGTATTTTTGTAAGGTATATCAATTATAGTAAATACATAATATACATGATATATATGTGCAATAAGTCTATCATGCAGTATTTATCTAACTTATGCAAATAGAAAAGGAGTCTAGAGTGAACTGGAGGAGAGTGTATATCAATAATATCACTCTGTGCTTAAATCGAGTGGTAATACATAGGGAGCTGTTTAGTCAATGGAGAACGTAATAGCAGCACCTATGTATATATTTGTAGGACACCTACAAACCTACCCTCAGGTACACTCTGCTATACCAATTTTTTCATTCTCATCTTCAATTTACACCTATGTATTTACACTTTTATTGATATATTGAGATATTTCCTCCACTGCTGCCTCTACTAAGTGAATTACTATTTGTCTGCTATCAAATTTATCTTAACTTACAACTATGTAACTATGTAAGTGCATGAGCTTTTTGGCATTCTTTGAGCAACACCCATGAATGTAGAGTATGTGCAGCATAGTAGGGGATCAGTCTAATTTATATGCCATGTCTTGTGTGCCCGATATGGCATATATAGTTTTAAAATAGGAACATGTTATTTTTTTTTTAAATGAATAGTACAACCAATAGCTATTTGGTTGTACAAAATCTCACATGTAACAGTTTCACTTTAAAATCTTACTTAATTTTGAATCATCAAATTAACTGGATGATTCTTTTAAAGCAGATTATGTGCTTGTTGAGAAACAATGTAGAAATAATTGTGCAGAACATGTCTAGTTTTGTCCAATTTACCAATGCTAACATTTGTAAAAACCCTGATTAAAGGTCTTATACATTGTTTTTTTCCAGACCCATAAATATAAGGTTTGTGGTTCTATCTCAGACTCAAAACATTATTGTTTTTTGTTTCTTAAAGGAACACTCCAAGCACCATAAAGACCTATTTTGTTTGAACTAAGACCCACAGGACACAAGCTTGGAAGACTACATATATCCTTGAGTGGGGATTATTCCACTTCATGCTTTTCTAAACCAGAGCTGGATTTTAGCTCTGCGAAATGTGAGTAGTATCTAATTTATATATCTTTTGAAATATATTGTATATAGATACCATACCATTGGAGTTCCCCTTTGCTTTCTCTCCACATGTTTTACTGGATCCCAAGTTTCATTCTGTGACATCATTACTATCAATAAGTCTGCAGCTCCATAAAGAATCTTTCCGTACCTACTATTGGACTGCCTTACTTGTACATTTGTTAAGTTAATTTATATATTTATATATTTACCACCTACAAGCGCAATCTGTTTTGCTTCTCTTTGTTTTTCATATTACGCTCATATTGGGGGGTGCTAGAGGGGAACCCTCTATTTATAGTTGTGCTGCCTACACTTTTTTAAACATAATCCTTGTGGCGTGTTAGCGCTGATCCTCTTTGACTTTTCAATTATGGAATTATGTAGATGGATTAAAAGTCAATTTTGCTAATAACGCACCTCCTTTATCTGCTGTTTTAATAATCATCTTAGTTTGAGACCTCAGATATTTCAAAGAGTGAGATGAGAGAGACAGAGAGAGAGAGAATGTTTACTGTCTGCTCCTGGAGTGGTTCCTATTTTTCATTATTTATCAAAAATACACAAGAACATTCATAACCATCCAAGCAGACCTATTATCTCTATAGGTGTCAGCCTTTATATTGGTCTTTATAAAGTACTATATAGAGATGAGACACAAGACTGCTGACTGTTAAATGCTGTAGTGTTACGTGTGTCACGTATTTGACGGAAGGAATCCAGGAGGCAGGAATCAGCCAAGGCGAAGTACTAAAGGGAAAACCAAATTCGTAGTCGAGGGAAGCTAGGGTTCAGAAACGAAAAACAGGCAGAAGGTCAGTCATCAGATAAATAAGTTAAGGCAAGATAGGCACACTGAAGTTAATACCACAGTAAGCACATTAGAACTGTGCAATGCGGTAGAGGTAAACTGTGATTATATAGGGGAATGGTATCCACCTGTCACGTTCTATTGTTTAGAAGGTGATTAATCCTTTAACCCCTTAAGGACACATGACGTGTGTGACACGTCATGATTCCCTTTTATTCCAGAAGTCTGGTCCTTAAGGGGTTAAACAATTTCAGGTGTACTGTTCCTTTAAGAGGCCGGCATTCGGGTGAAAGTTAAATCACATGTGGCTGGGACTTTATGCAGGTCGTGGCGCGGTGTGGAGAGCCACAACACCGCATCCACGTGTTGCAGGAACGCCGGTCGGCTGTGCACGATGCTGGACATGCTGGAGTCCTCGGCATGCACCAAGAGGAGACCACGTGAGGGGAGCCACACTTACAGTGCCACAGGTAAGTGTGGTTGTGACATGTAGGCATACTCATTCATGAGCTGTCCATCAGATTTCTGTAGACTACATCTTGCTGTCTGATTCTCCTGCACTTATTAAGTTCACAATTATTTAAACTAATTCTACACCTGTTATACACCCAATATTGGTGAGTCTATGCTTTGATTATTAGGCATATTCAAGTTTTGGGGGATTATTGATTATAGGGGGATTATTGGACTTCGAGCTCTTATCCAGCCCATGTTTATGCTTTGATTTAGAATTACCTTAAAGAGTCTGTCATCGTTATTGCATATCTACAGATAGCTACAGTTACACTTACAAAGATCTGTGACTATCGAGTTGGAATCATTCTTTATTTAAGGTTTATTTAACCTGTGTGAATTGCCATTATTCATATCGCTACCTGTATTTATATACTGTGTAGCCTATACTGTGATATTTTTTTTATGCACCATAACATAGCAAATGTTGCTTATTTTTGCCTTCCCCACACATCACTGGATGATGTTATGTTACATTTTGTTTGTTATTATCACTTTTATTAAGCCTCTTACCTCGCGAGATTGGACATGATCATATCATGTACGGTCCCTATCAGGATTATTAGTTGATGGCCATCAATTGCTCTGTTACAAACTGCTATTTGTAACTGGCCCTTTAAATGGAAAATTGCCCTGCTTCCCTGGATTGTGGAGAAGCCTATTTGCCAGCCTCCTTCCTTATGACTATGGCCCCTGGGAGATATTGCCCTTTAAGGGACTGAATTAGGGCTTATGGACTTCTACCATAATGTACTGACCCTTTAAGAACTACTTTTGGGCAGGTGGATTGTATTATACTGTCCCTAGCTCTTTAAATACTTTGGGGAAGGATTGGTACTTTTGTATATCACACTTCGGACACAGTCGAAGCTGTCGAAGCTGTCAAAGCTGTCGAAGCTGTCGAAGTGCCGAAGTTACCGAAGTTACCGAAGTTACCGAAGTTGTCGAAGTCGTCGAAGTGGCCGGCATCGGACAAAGGACCACGTGGCGGCGGCCATTTTAACTTCGAACACCGCCAACCCTTAACATCAACTCCACTTCGACACTTCGAATACCGGCCACACTTCGAATGGGACTTAGCCGTTTTTATGCCAGAAATTGACCGACCGCACAGCCCAAATCCATGGAACTGTTTTGGGCAAGGAAATGTGCTTGCGGTCGGTCATAAAAGGACTTCTGTGTAACTTTTTATTTACTGGAGGGATTTCCCGGTTTTTCGGAAGTGTTTATGTTTGATGTATGCTGAGTCGGAATATGTAACTTTTATGGAAATTGAATGTATGGTTTTAAAGTTACAGTGTGTGTGTGTGTGAAAACTGTATTTTTATTGTATGTAATAATTGGTTTAACTGTTTATCTGAGGGGAGGGGATGTGTGGGTTGCACCAGATGTATGATTGGTGATTTTATGCCTCCCCCTGGGAGTGTCCTGTTTGCATGTAACCTCAATAAAAGCCAGGCTGGGTGTTCCAGCACCTCAGACCTATTCTGACCCTCTAACTTGCAGCCTTGACTCATGTTTGTAGGGGACAGCTATAATCACTACAGGGATTGCTATGCTCTTCATACTCCCTTAGCTACTGAGCTCTTGTAAGAGCTCTTGTTCCTGATCCTGCTTCGCTCTACAGAAGGAAGAGGTTCGCCTATTGGAACCTGGAGCCTGGTCGTAGGTCCAGGGCGCAGAGCAGACGGCGAGATACCAGCCCAGCAGTGGTGGTTCGTGGAGTCTGCAGTGCTTATGGTGGCTGCGGTGCTGATGGTCCTTTGGTGAGCGCTAGGAGCATCCATTTCTACGGTCCAACTTCCAGCCAGCCTGGAGGCAACCGTAACATGCTCTTTATGGTATATATTTAGAGTCAGGTAAGAGGCGGTACATACTTCCCTTGAGAAAGGCATCAGGATGCGCCAAAACATTGGGGATTCTTTAGTAATTAGTGTCAGGCTCTGATAGGCTATTCTATAAACTGTGTTGCTGTAGGTTTACTCTTCTAGCCTTATCACTTTTGTTTGTCCTTTTACATGTTTGCTGTTGTGATATATTATTAATAAAGCTTAATTTATATTAGTTTTCTTTGTGGTGGGCATCCTGTGTTTGGATGTATTGCTTGTTTTTGATACCCTGGGGAGGATCTATTTAGGATAAAAGCCATGATCTGACATATTGAATACTGCTTACTTCTTCTAAGCTTATTCATTGTTACTGGTATTTATTTTCCCTGTGTGTGGAGAGTGTTTTATAATGTCAGTTCAGGACATTGGTGATATTAGTGATAAGAGAGATGAGACATAAGTCTATACGATTGCAGAGGTGGGTGCTATTATTGCGAAGTATAGTACTAAGCAATGTGTTTGTTGAGAAGACTTGAGTATCTTAAATTAAAAAGAAGGTGATGAGACTTCTTTTGCACTCTGAGACTTTAATTGTGTAATTTAAGGTTAAACGAATCCCTTGTGAATTGAGATTGAATATTAAACCAATTTTTTGCAAGGAACATAAAGATTATTGTAGTAATTGGTATACGATTCATAACAATTGCAGTTTGGATCTCATTGCATTGGCAGTGGAGGGACTTCAACAAGAGTTGGGGAATATTAAGGGGAAATTGAGTGATACTAAGACCAAATTGAGTGAATCCAGAGATAAGGCTGTCAATAACAGTAAACTGCTGGTGATTGAATCCAAGTTACCTAAATACAAAGGGAAGTTCAAAATACAAAACTGGAAAACTGGACGAATTACACAGGGATTCAATTGATTATTTGGAGGAGAAAGTACATTTTTGATGAGAGTCTTGTGAACCTCGTAATGTTAGCGGTAAACAGAGGGCTGCTACAGATACTAGTCCATGGAAGCCAGAGCTTGAGGTTTCTGGTGATTCTGGATCAAGTCAAACCAATCTTTTTTTAGGAGAAAGTCAAGGCAGGGATGTAGTAAGAAGAAAAAATAATTAATTGAAGAATACAACCAGCACAACAACAGAACAGAGTAAGATATATCCAAGGATAATTCATCATCAAGTCCAGATGCTGGGAATTAATATTTCAAGCAAGCCATTGACTTCACTTCATTTTTCGTGTCTTAGAAAAAGGATTTGGATTTAAACCTGCTTACTTTGGAGATAACTGAGATGGAAAGATTTTTTTTAGAACCATCCGCTTATGTGGTTTCTTCCTTATGCAGGAACTCTCTGAGGATCATGTGATGATGAAGTATACAGTAGAATCTACCAATTTCAATCAGGACAAATGTAGGCTGAAAAGTATGTTTATATTTCCACTAACTAATTCTGGTTGCATAGAGATCTTTTTTAAATCATGTGAAATGGTTATCGAGATAGCTCAATGGAAATCTATGACTACAAATCTCATAAGAATAAATTCAGGGCTCTCAGTAAATTGGAGGCGAATAGGTCTATTTCTATTAGGCCAGAAGATAAAGGTGGGACATTGGTGGTGATGGATGCCAATAAATATGTGGCAGAGGTGATAAGACAATTTGGAAAAGTGCAACATTGTAGATTGTTAGATGGGGACCCCACCATTAGGAAACTCACTAGTGATGTTCTTGAAGAGGGGCTAACTTAGAGAAGGGACTATGAGTTCTTAAATATGGATAAGCCTTGGATTCCATTTTTGTATTTGCTGTCTAAGATACACAAAGATATGGCTGACGTCCCCGGGCCGACCTGTTGTTTCAAACTGTAGGTCAGAATTAAATTTTTTTTCTAAATTTGTGGATGTTTGTTTGCAGTGTCTAGTCGGCTTGAGAAAATTGATGACATTGGCCCTTTATTGTGCACTATAGATGTCAACAGTTTATATAGCTCACAAGGAGGGAATTAAATCTGTTTTTGAGTCTTTCAGATGTTAGTGACTCATACCAGAGTTGCTTGATTGATATGTTGTCTTTTGGTGCTTTTAGAAATGTATTTGAAGGTAGGTACTACTTACAGATAAAATGGACAGCAATTATGTCCATTTACTCCGATTATGCTTTTCAAAGACAAGTAAGGCTTTGGCGTTGTTACATAGATGACATATTTTTTCTTTGGACAGGTGATGTGCAAACACTCTTAAATTTAAGGATAGGTTGGATCATTCTTTGGATATCATTTCCTTTATGCTTGAGAATGAATTGGAGAAGATGTGCTTTTTTGAATGTAGTACTGGAGGTAAGAAATGGACAACCAATTATGTTTGTCTATCAGAAGTCTACTGATAGAATTTCATATTTGCATCTATACTAATTCAGATTTTATTATGCAATGTAACCATGTTTTTTAAGCTTGTTCTACATTTCTGACACATCACATATGAAGACATGTCAAGTGTCCCTCTAATTTAAATTCCTTTTTTTAAGGTATGCACTCATGAGGCAGATGGTAATGAGAAGATTACTTGTTAATAAGCTTATTATAATGTGTTTCAACATTAAATGATCATTAAATAATCAATAAACTTTGTAATGAGAAAGCAAACTAAAAGAAGGGGTAGGTACTAAAAAAATAAAAGCAAGATATTTAGCATTTATCTCATGTGACTTTATCTTAAATAATTCATGACTTTATAGAAGAATATCTTATTAAATCAAGTATAGTCAAGGCTCAGATTAAAGAGCCAAGGACCAGAAACAAGGAGGCAGGAAAAGAAAAGAAGATACAAGATCGCAACCCCCATTTGAGAAGACAAAGAAAAAAACAGAATAGTAAAATAATTAAAATATACTGAGCATAAGAGTCTCTCTCTCTCTCTCTCTCTCTCCAAAGAAAAGTATGAAGTAAAATGGTAGAACAGAATATATAAATAATCTTTAAGGATCTGGGGGGAAGGGGAGGAAGGGGAATCTGGGAGGTGGAGGGGGGTCACAGGGAGAATATTTAAGACTGCAATATATATTTATGATGAATAAAGTACCATGGCCTGAAATACAGAAACACTAACAAAACCACACAGGCAGGTACATGTCTGAAATAAAAAAAATTAAAAGCAAGATATTTAGCATTTATCTTGTGTGACTTTTATCTTAACAAATAAATCATGGCCTTATGGAAGGATATCTGCACTTTAGAAGATCAATTGCATCCTAAATTCACTAGTATTTCTTCTATCAGTAATTTAACCCCAAGAATATGCAGAAACACACCATCCACCAAATCACTGACAATGCATTAATGTGCATTCTAATAGTATTTCAAATTCAAACAAATAATATTTGTCATGTGTACGGCTATCAAACATCTTCTCTATTGTATTTAAATGAAATGTCCAAATGATTGAAACCGTTTACTATAAAGAGACCGTGATGTGAATATGTATCAAGTCTTTGTATAATTCTGCTTTGATGTTGAACTGGTTTAAAGTAGCTATGAATAGACAATACAAGTGACAAATGTGTGATATTTCAATCAATTCACATTCTATATCATACCTTTGCATAAAATAATGATATTATTTGTTGCTGGAGCATTCAGAACAAATGACTACCTGTGATGATAAGAAACATAATTTGCACCAAAGAATGTACAAAAACTTACAAAGGTGTTTTCTTGTGATTTCCGGTATTGTAATATTTTTTTCAATACATTAATCTTGACATGGCTCAATGCATTTATGGTTCAGTTGTTTACAATGACAGCAAAGCACACTTTTTTTTTTCGTGCGGCAATGATTTCTCAGATTTATTCTTAAGAGGCTGACCACATTTTAACAAACGAACATTACTGAACATAATCTACTATATTTTCTTCACCTACTTCTTTACTTCACTACATGTTTTGTCTGAACATTTTTAAAAAAAACCCAATATAGCCCCATGGGATTTTCATTGAAATAAAGAAAACAATCAGATGTTTTGATACTTATACTTTTTTTTTTTGTTTAGTTTTAAACTTGATGATCTCAGCCAATCCTAAGAAAATCATGTTTTGGTTTCATATCTGTTTATACAAAACTCCTAAATGTGTTTTGATGCAGCCAATTATCTTCAGAATTAACAAGTGAATGGAGTCTACCCACAAACTGATACATGAAGCACATTCAAAGTTATAGTGGCAATGTGCCTTTGCTACAGCCACTAGACTTTGTTAAAGACTCATCTTAAGGTCAACAAGTTGCTAGGTTGCTAGGTTGCTCATTTGTAGCTGTGACATTTTCAACTTGATATTGACTTTTTACATTTTTTTTATGTATGCCTAGAAAATGCCATCCACCAAAACTCATTGGCAGGGAGTGAGGAACTGGAGTGGGGAACTGGTTAAGATTAAGGGCATAATGGTTGTAGCCCAATACACTGCAATTTTAGAGTTAAGCCTTTTCCAGCCTGCAAGACCCTTGTTACTGGATTGGAGTTTAACCTTTAATTATCTTAACACATAATCATAACTACACAAGAGTAATATAAAAGCATAAGTAACATATAATTGTCTGATCAAATGCCATAACTTAATCCAACTGAGAATCAATGAAAGAATGTAAAATTGCTGAGTTTTTCATAGTGCATAGTCAATTGTACTTTGGTGTACAATAGTAGATTGTACTTTGCTTTTTTAGATATACAATTCAGGAGCTGTGATGACTTTTTTTAAATTTAATATAGAGATAACAGAATAATATGAATACATTTGAGAATTTAAGATTAGAATATGATTTTCCGGGGGCGGAGCCTGCGCTCGGGCTGAATGGTCGCATAAAGTCTGAGCTCCCAAGTCATCGGCTATTACAGCAATAATTACAGCTATTAAGAAGCTTAAAACATACCACAAAACTTGGTGTACCCACAATGTAACATTCCCCTCTCCCCCACCCCCCCAAGACACCAGATGAGTTCTTCACCTCGCAGGCTTGCGAAATAGCCAGCAAAAGGCGCACAAATCAGTAGTGACGGGTACCCTGATAAGCAGAGCATTACAACTCAAAAGACAAGTGACACACAATTTAACTCAATGAAAGCTTCAACTAGGCAAGCCACACAGAGTAAATTAGAAAAAACCCTCCACAGCAACCAACAATACTCAACCTGCAAACCAAGATAAATGAGATACAACTAACAAAATTCAGATATACGCTGAAAAGACTGAAGACCACGTCATATGCACAGGGAAATAAGGCGAGCAAACTACTATCTCAATGACTGAAGGACAGACAAATACAATCACGCATTGCACACATATTAAATAAGTTGGGCCAAAAATTACTACTTCCCAAACAGTTCTGCACAGAATTTACAAATTACTATAGCCAACTCTACAACCTCAAGGACGATCCAGACACTAACTGCCCAACTGCCACGGGTATAAGAAATTACCTCTCAGGGATTCCTTTATCGACACTGACAGTCACTCAGAAACAAACCTTGGCTGCCCCCATTACAGAAGATGAAATACTAGACTGCATCAAAGCCCTGCCCAAGGGGAAAGCCCCTGGCCCTGACGGCTACATTAACACATACTATGCAAAATTTAAATACCTCCAAGCCCCACACCTAACCAATGCCTTTAACCATGCGACACAAACAGGGATTTTCTCCTCTGAGTTTTTAGCTGCAAGGGTGATTACACTCACAAAACCGGGTAAACCTCCTACTTACTGTCAGAATGTTTACCCGATCTCGCTCTTAAACTCTGATACCAAATTATATGCCAAAATCCAGACTCAAATCAATCTTACCAACAATAGTATCAGACGGGAAATCTCAAACCAGGACGTTCTGGGGGCGTGGATATCAATTAAAGAGACAGGGTATAAAAGGTACTCACTTACTGTGAGTCATTGCCCTGTCATGGTTTCAGCTTGCCTGTCCCTTCAGTGCGTTTATATTCTCCTAGTGTTCTACGGTTTTGACTTGGCTTGTTTCTTGACTTTGCTTACCTCTCCCATCCTTACTCGGCCCGGCTTACGCTTACGTCTTCTCGTTCCCTCGATCTCGGCTTGTCCCTGACCATTCCTTGTTTGCTTGACATTAGTCCGGCCACTCTAAGGTCCGGTATACGTCTTTATAGTTTTAGTACACTGCGTGGTGGATCCCTGTCTTGATCCTGACAGGGACGACAGGGACTGGGCAACACAAGAAAAGTAGTAGACATCCTACACACAATACATAAGGACCGAGCACAAGGCCTGCTAACAGGGCCGGACTGGCCCACCGGGATACCGGGAAATTTCCCGGTGGGCCGCGGCATCTGGGGGCTGCGCAAGTATGTGCCACCGGGTGGCCGGTCCGGTGGCACACCCAGAGGGGGGCCGGCGGCCGCGTTCCAGGCTGGAGCCGCCGGGCCGGATCGCAGCCTCGCCGGTCCGGCGGCACTCCTACTGCTGAGGGCTGAAGGGGGAGGGAGCATATCTCTACCATGCTCTCTCGCGGTTCCCACAATTCACAGCACGGATGCTGCTGGGGATTGTGGGAACCGCGAGGGAGCATGGTAGAGATATGCTCCCTCCCCCTTCAGCCCTCAGCAGTAGGAGTGCCGCCGGACCGGCGAGGCTGCAGTGTGGAACGCTGCCGGCCCCCTGACTCCTCTGCCGGCCCCCTGACTCCTCTGCCGGCCCCCTGACTCCTCTAAGGTGGGTGGGGGAGATGGGGGGGGGTTGAATAGAGAGAGAGACAGAGGGAATAGAGAGAGACAGAGAGACAGAGGGAATAGAGAGAGAGACAGAGGGAATAGAGAGAGAGACAGAGGGAATAGAGAGAGAGACAGAGGGAATAGAGAGAGAGACAGAGGGAATAGAGAGAGAGACAGAGGGAATAGAGAGAGACAGAGGGAATAGAGAGAGACAGAGACACAGAGGGGTTGGGGGGGTGAATAGAGAGAGACAGAGGGGGTGGGGGTGAATATAGAGAGAGAGAGAGGGGGTGAATAGAGAGAGAGACAGAGGGGTGGGGGGGTGAATAGAGAGAGAGACAGAGGGGGTGGGGGTGAATAGAGAGAGAGACAGAGGGGGTGGGGGGGTGAATAGAGAGAGAGACAGGGGGTGAATAGAGAGAGAGACAGAGGGGGTGGGGGGGTGAATAGAGAGAGAGACAGAGGGGATGGGGGGGGTGAATAGAGAGAGAGAGACAAAGGGGGTGAATAGAGAGAGAGACAGAGGGGGTGGGGGGTAAATAGAGAGAGAGACAGAGGGGGTGGGGGGGTGAATAGAGAGAGTGACAGAGGGGGTGGGGGGTGAATAGAAAGAGAGACAGAGGGGATGGGGGGTGAATAGAGAGAGAGACAGAGGGGATGGGGGTGAATAGAGAGAGAGACAGAGGGGATGGGGGGTGAATAGAAAGAGAGACAGAGGGGATAGGGGGGGAATAGAAAGAGAGACAGAGGGGATAGGGGCGGTGATGTCAGGATCGGGACAGGGATCCAACACGCAGAGTACAAACAGGTGGTAGGTACGTATACCGGACCTTAGAATGGCCGGACTTAACGTAAGGAGTAAGTAGAGAATGGTCTAGGGACAAGCCGAGGTCGAGGGAACGAGAGGACAGGTAAGCGAGAGACAAGCCGAGTCAAAGGGTAACAGAGATAAACAGGTTAGTACAAACAAGCCGGGTCAGAACCAAAGAGACAACTAGAATACAAGAGCACTGAGTGACTAGACAGGCTAGAACCACGACAGGGCAATGAGCAGATGCCGAAAGCCTTACTTTATACCTTGATTCTAGAGGGTAATCACGCCCCCGACGAGTCCTGATTAGTGCTCGGGACTTGACTGACAGGTCGACCCGGGTTGGCGTCATGACGTCGACTACTGAGCGTCGCGTCATATAAGGAAGTGGATCCCTCGCGGTCGGCTTGTAAATGGCCGAGAGGACCGCGAGGAACGGAAGAAACAACCCCTCTGGGAGGATAAACGTCTAAGTCTCTCACCTCCTCTGAGGTAGAGACTACAGGTACCCTGACAGTACCCCCCCTCTCAGAAACGCCCACCGGGCGGAAGGAACCGGGACGAGATGGAAAACGGGAGTGAAAAGCCCTGCGGAGGCGAGGAGCATGTACATCCTCCTGAGGTACCCAAGTCCTCTCCTCAGGACCATATCCCTTCCAGTCAATAAGATATTGTAACTTCCCCCGGGAGATTCGAGAATCGATGATGGAGTTGATTTCATACTCCTCCTGACCCTCAACCTGAACAGAGCGAGGAGAGGATATAGTGGAGGAAAATCTGTTACAGACTAACGGTTTCAGTAAGGAAACATGAAAGGAGTTAGGAATGCGTAAGGCAGCTGGAAGAGCTAGGCGATACGCAACTGGGTTAATTCGAGTCAGAACCCTGTAAGGGCCAATGTAACGAGGAGCGAATTTCATAGAAGGAACCTTTAAACGAATGTTTCTTGTACTCAACCATACCCTATCACCTGGAACAAACACCGGAGCCGCCCTTCTGTGCTTATCAGCGTGTTTCTTGAACAACATGGAATTATGTAGGAGAATTTGTCGAGTCTGATCCCACAACTTCCTCAAATTGGCAACATGAACATCAACCGACGGTACCCCTTGGGAAGGAGAAACCGAGGGAAGAATGGAAGGATGAAAGCCATAATTCATGAAGAAGGGGCTGGAACGAGTAGAATCACAAACGAGATTATTGTGTGCAAACTCCGCCCAAGGAATCAAACCGACCCAATCGTCCTGGTGTTCAGAAACAAAACAACGCAAATATTGTTCAATCTTTTGATTGGTACGTTCAGCAGCTCCGTTAGACTGAGGGTGATAGGCAGAAGAAAAATTAAATTTGATGCCAAGTTGAGAACAGAAGGATCTCCAAAAACGTGAAACAAATTGGGAACCTCTATCGGAAACAATTTCGGAAGGTATCCCATGTAAGCGAAAAATCTCTCTCGCGAATATCTCCGCCAATTCAGGAGAAGTCGGGAGTTTAGTTAAGGGCACGAAATGAGCCATCTTAGTAAACCTATCAACCACCGTGAGGATCACAGTCTGTTTTTTAGAAACAGGCAAATCTACAATGAAGTCCATAGCCAAACAGGACCATGGTCTCTCTGGAATGTTCAAGGGATGTAACAAACCACATGGAAGCGTATGAGGTTGCTTAGTTTTCATACAGACCTCACATGCTCCGATGAAATCCCTAATATCCTTCCGTAAAGAAGGCCACCAGAAATCTTTAGAGATCAAGGAACATGTCTTGCGAATACCCGGATGCCCAGCCGCCTTACTGTTGTGAAAACACTGTAAGAGTTCCAGTTGGAGTTCAGGAGGAACGAAATGCCTTGCCCCAGGAGTCTGTCTAGGCGCCAGATGCTGCAACTTCATGATCTGACCAAGCAACGGAGAGTGAATCTTAAGACTCGTGTTGGAGATAATATTGCACCTGGGTACTATAGAAGACAAAACCGGCTCAGATATCGCAGAAGGTTCATATTGGCGAGACAAAGCATCGGCTTTAGAATTCTTAGAACCAGGTCTATAAGTGAGCACGTAATTGAAATGCGTGAGGAATAAAGACCAACGAGCTTGCCTGGAGGACAAGCGCTTGGCCTCCCCAATATAGGACAAGTTCTTGTGGTCTGTCAAAATAGTAACAGGATGTAAGGTTCCCTCCAATAAATGTCTCCACTCCTTTAAAGCCATGATAACTGCTAGTAGTTCCCTGTCACCAATGTCATATCTGCTCTCAGGACCTGATAATTTCTTGGAAAAAAAACCACATGGATGTAAGGGCTTATCCACACCTAACCTTTGGGACAGGATAGCACCTATACCTGTCTCTGAGGCGTCTACTTCGAGTAGGAAAGGCAGAGTCGTATCAGGGTGAACTAAAATTGGTGCAGAAGCAAACAGTTCCTTGAGTGTTTTGAAGGCAAGAAGGGCTTCAGTAGACCAGTTCTTAGTGTCAGCCCCCTGTCTGGTCATATTGGTAATAGAAGCTATAATTGAAGAGTATCCCTTAATGAAGCGCCTATAATAGTTGGAGAATCCAATAAACCTCTGAATGGCCTTGAGGCCCCTGGGTAAAGGCCAATCCAAAATGGACTGGAGCTTATCCGGGTCCATCTTAAACCCTTCCCCAGAAATCACATAACCAAGAAAGTTTATCTGGGATTGGTCAAAGCTGCATTTCTCCAATTTGCAGTACAGGCCATGTTGAAGAAGCTTGCGCAATACCCTTCTGACTTGTCTGTGGTGAGTCTCAATCTCTCTAGAGTGTATAAGTATATCATCCAGATATACAATAACGCAGTCATGTTGAAATTCCCTAAGAACTTCATTGATCAGGTCCTGAAATACTGCCGGTGCATTACAGAGACGAAAAGGCATTACTGTGTATTCATAGTGCCCATAACGGGTATTGAACGCCGTCATCCACTCGTGTCCCTGCTGAATTCTCACCAAGTTATACGCCCCTCTGAGATCTAACTTGGTGAAAATCTTGGAGCCTTTTAGACGATCAAAGAGCTCGGTAATCAAAGGAATTGGGTAGGCATTTCTAATGGTTATTTTGTTCAAACCTCGATAATCAATGCAAGGTCTTAGTGTACCATCCTTCTTCTTAACAAAAAAAAACCCAGCCCCGGCAGGGGAGGAGGATCTCCTAATGAATCCTTTTTCAAGGTTCTCAAGAATATACTCCTCTAAGACTAAGTTCTCTTTAGTGGACAAAGGATATACATTACCCCTGGGAGGCATAGTACCAGGTAGTAGATTAATCTTGCAATCAAAAGACCTGTGTGGAGGTAAAGTATCAGCATTCTTTTTGTCAAATACTGCCTTTAAATCCAGGTACAGGGGCGGTATTTGTACCTCTGTAGAGTAGGTAGAATTAATCGGTGTGTTAACTGCGCAAAGCGGTGACACTGTCCGTAAGCACCTGTCCTGACAACCCTGACCCCATGAGACTATCTCCCCTAATTCCCAATCAATAATAGGGTTATGTTTTTTTAACCAAGGATACCCCAGGACTAGGAGACGAAATAAGCAATAAAGATATGTCTTCCTCGTGTAAGATACCAACAGTTAATTTAACGGGTATGGTTTCACGAAAAATAACAGGCTCAACTAAAGGTCTACCATCTATGGCCTCAACGGCCAAGGGTGTCTCCCTTAACTGGGATGGGATAGCGTGTTTAGTAACAAAAACTTGGTCGATAAAGCTCTCAGCAGCTCCGGAATCTATCAATGCCATAGTTTCTAGTACTCCCTTCTCCCAAGTTAAAGAAACTGGTAGCAGAAGCCTGTGATCTTTATAATTATGATTAGAGGACAAAATAGAAACACCCAAGGCCTGTCCTCTAGAGAAACTTAGGTGCGAGCGTTTCCCGAGCGATTAGGACAATTTAGGCGTAAATGGCCTCTGACTCCACAGTACATACACAACCCCTCCCTTCTCCTGTACTGTCTCTCCTCTTCTGAGAGGCGAGTATTGCCTATCTGCATAGGTTCTGGAAAAAGTGAGGTTGTGGATTCAGAACTTTGAAATGAAGGAGCTAGTTTAAAGGAAGGTCTACGGTTTCTCTCTCGAGTGTTCTGCCTCTCTCTTAAACGTTCATCAATGCGAGAAATAAAAGAAATTAAATCCTCCAAATTTTCAGGAAGCTCTCTAGTAGCAACCTCGTCAAGGATTATGTCTGATAACCCGTTTAAAAATACATCTATATAAGCCTGTTCATTCCACTTAACTTCTGCCGCCAAGGACCTGAACTCTAGTGCATAATCCACAAGTGTTCGGTTATCTTGTCTAAGGCGCAACAGTAATCTAGCTGCATTGACCTTTCTACCTGGAGGGTCAAAAGTTCTTCTGAAAGCAGCTACAAAGGCATTATAATTGTATACTAACGGATTATCATTTTCCCACAATGGATTGGCCCATCTCAAAGTTTTCTCAACAAGTAATGTGATAATAAATCCAACCTTCGCCCTATCTGTAGGATAGGAGCGGGGTTGTAATTCGAAATGGATACCTATCTGGTTTAAGAAACCACGACACTTCTCTGGAGAACCACCATAACGTACCGGTGGAGTGATACGGGAAGAAGCACCTACAGTGGCTACCTCTAGACCTGAACTCACAGGGGAGATAGAAGTATTACGCATCTCCTCTGGTTGATTACTAGAACGAGATAGTAACGCCTGTAGTGCTAGAGCCATCTGGTCCATTCTGTGATCCATGGCGTCGAACCTAGAGTCAGAAGGACCAACCTGAGTGTTTGTACCTGCAGGATCCATTGGCCCTGTCGTAATGTCAGGATTGGGGCAGGGATCCAACACGCAGAGTACAAACAGGTGGTAGGTACGTATACCGGACCTTAGAATGGCCGGACTTAACGTAAGGAGTAAGTAGAGAATGGTCTAGGGACAAGCCGAGGTCGAGGGAACGAGAGGACAGGTAAGCGAGAGACAAGCCGAGTCAAAGGGTAACAGAGATAAACAGGTTAGTACAAACAAGCCGGGTCAGAACCAAAGAAACAACTAGAATACAAGAGCACTGAGTGACTAGACAGGCTAGAACCACGACAGGGCAATGAGCAGATGCCGAAAGCCTTACTTTATACCTTGATTCTAGAGGGTAATCACGCCCCCGACGAGTCCTGATTAGTGCTCGGGACTTGACTGACAGGTCGACCCGGGTTGGCGTCATGACGTCGACTACTGAGCGTCGCGTCATATAAGGAAGTGGATCCCTCGCGGTCGGCTTGTAAATGGCCGAGAGGACCGCGAGGAACGGAAGAAACAACCCCTCTGGGAGGATAAACGTCTAAGTCTCTCACCTCCTCTGAGGTAGAGACTACAGGTACCCTGACAGGTGAATAGAGAGAGACAGAGGGAATGGGGGGGTGAATAGAGAGAGAGACAGAGGGAATGGGGGGTGAATAGAGAGAGAGACAGAGGGGGGGAGTGCCACAGGGAGAGGGGGGAGAGTGAGACACAAGGGGAGAAACAGGGGTGAATAGAGAGAGACAGAGGGGGGGGAGGGAGAGTGCCACAGGGAAACTCTAGCCCTGGAGCTACAGGCTACAGGGATTCCTGGTGGTCCAAGTGGTGAGAGTGAACTCTAGCCCCATACAAACACTGCCCACACACACACCATACACATTCACACACTGCCCCCCCCCCCACACACACACACAGACCCCCATACACACATTGCCCTACACACACAGCCACCCATACACACATTGCCCCACGCACCCTACACACTGAACCTTTCACACACATTGCACCCCTCACACATTGCACCACTGCTCCTATACCCTACTACAGCCCCATATCCCAGCAGACCCCAGGTAAGTTGTCAAACTGTACTTAAACGGTTTGACTATTTACTCTGGGAGCGGGTCCCGGCACAACTGGCACCATACCCACTACACAGAGCAGTAGTGGTTATTGTGCATGGATTATTTCTTTAAATAATCTATTGGTTCCCCCTCCTGTGATCAGGCTCTAAGTCCGCCACTGATTATATATATATATATATATATATATATATATATATAATTATGCCTATAATATTTACACATATATTAATGGACATTTATATATGCATAATACACTGAGAAATGTCATTGATATGTACAATATGTAATAAGCAAATATTGGCCCAGTCTTGTTGCTAGGTACATACTCCAGCACAATAACATATTTAAAGTGAAGAGTGCACCCACAGGACCTCAAAATAAACAAGATAACGTAATTTTTTACAGTTGTGCCCTACATACATTCACCATTTCAGTCCCATTACCAAGCTTTCCTTAATATGTCATGGTAGTTGGACTGAAACATTGGTTATATGCAAAGGCACGTCTGCTTAAAATAAATCTGCACTCTTTTTTTTTTTAAGCCTATGAGTGCTTTTTTTCACGTTGGTGTAATAATTTTAATTTTAAGTTATCTTTTCTAACTCTGTATCTGCACACTATGCTGGCGCGATGCATTATGGGGCTGGTAAATAATTTTTTTCCAGGGCTGCTTTTAGTTCCCAGTCCGGCCCTGCCTGCTAATTTCATTAGACACAGAAAAAGCGTTTGACAGACTGAATTGGCAATTTCAAAGTACTCAAAAATTTTTACTTTCCGCCAGAATATCTGACAGCTATCAAAGCTTTATACAGCTTTCCGAACGCTTTGGTGACAACCTCAGTATTTCTGTCAGACCCATTCAAAATCACAAATGGTATGAGACAGGGATGCCCACTGTCTCCGCTCCTTTGCATACTAGCCCTGGAACCACTAGTGGAAGCTATCAGACGTAACACTAATATACATGGCATGCAGATAGGGGATAAGGAATACAAACTTAAGTTATTCGCAGACGACGTCCTACTGACCCTATCCCAACCAACCATTTCCCTCCCAAACCTTCAAAAAGAACTACAATGCTACAGATCAAGATCTTAATATAAGCTAAACATCACAAAATCCCAAGCCATGGGCATAGGTATTGACGATCACACCATAGGGAGACTTAAACAAGTGTTTCATTTCAACTGGCGACAGGACTACCTAACATTTTTAGGCATTAAACTGACAAAATCCCTGTTCAAAATGAACTATCAAAAACTACAAACAGAGATAGAAGAAACATTAAATAAATTGGAAGGGAAGTACAAATCTTCGGTGGGTAGATGAGCGGCAATCAGAATAGTAATATTACCTAAAATCCTTTACCTCTTTTACCTCCTTACAAATTCAGGTCCCTTTAAAGTTTCTTAAGTCCCTTCAGACCACATTTGTGAAGTTTAGTTGGGAAACCAAGAAACCAAGGGTAACCTGGGGACTTTTGTCTCTCAAAGTACAAGAGGGTGGCTGGGATTCCCCAACTTGAGGGAATACTACAGGGCAACACAGATGGCCAACATACTCACGTGCCACTCCCAGGTTTACACCCCACAATAGTAAAGCTGGAATCACGGAGCTAAGAGGGGACACACATATCACAGGATATATGGATTCCAAAGGAACTTAGACCCAAAACACACCAGTTACTACCTTCCACCAAACTGATGATATCCATTTGGGACACAAATAGACACAAAGTATGCTCCTCTCCCAGATGGTCACCAGTGACCCCACTGAAAACCATACACATACTTAATCCCACCTCAATTTTAAAAAATGTGCTGAACATAACGTGACTCAAATAAACCAAGTGTCTCACAAAGAGCTTCCAAGACCTACAAACTATATATCATCTCCCACACACTACCCAATTTTTATACATTCAATTGAGCCACATGCTCAAATCCGAGCAAGACCAAACAGCACAAACTGTAAGCACCACACATATGACCCAGTTTGAGAACATGTGCCTGAACATACTACAACAGAAGAAAACGCTATCGTTTTGCAACTCCACACTCATAACAGAACCCAAAAACCCAGTGTGGTCCTTTCAAAAAGAATGGCACAAAGATATAGGGAGAGAGTTAACATCTCAAACATGTAATAGGGCCTTTTCAGCATTTAGAGGCATGTCATCCTGCGCTTCACATTTAGAGATATCAGGGAAACTACTGTACAGGTGGTACTTGACTCCCGATAAAATAGCCAAAATGTATCATACACCAGAAAATAAATGCTGGAGATGCCAAATAGTCCCAGGAGACACCCTACACATATTGTGGGCGTGCCCATCACTCTCACCATATTGGTCAATGGTAGATGACTTTGTAAAAGGCAGGTACATGGATCATACCCTCTATAGAAAGCTACTTGCTATTCATAATGCCATCAGGTCTCCAGAAACCAATATGCAAGTTAGTTTTTCTTACACTGGTAGCAGCAGTCACGTTGCTGGCGAGAAACTGGAGATCGGCAACGATACCCTTCAAAAAGGAATTAATCAACCTGGTTTCCACTAATGTAGAGTATGACTGGTTTGAAGCAACACATTGGCAAACAGGATCTACACAAAGGGAGGTCAACAGTATATGGCATAAGTATAGAGAAGGTAACCCAGCAGAACCAGCATAAGATTATAAACTCTCCCAATTTACACAAAACACATAAGTTGACTCAC
Source organism: Pelobates fuscus (assembly GCF_036172605.1). Lineage (NCBI taxonomy): Eukaryota > Metazoa > Chordata > Amphibia > Anura > Pelobatidae > Pelobates > Pelobates fuscus. Next base: position 333,341,792 of record NC_086319.1, read on the forward strand.
TAGCCTGTTTAAATTTACCTACAAAAGAGGCCAGAGGTACAAACCCCTAAATAGGCACAAGTATAAGAGGAGTGACAAATGCACCGCACGGGATAGGTTCACATGGGCAGATATGTACAACGTATTTTGTATTTTAATTTTGTTAAACCTTTCTATATATGTTATGCCTTTATTAAACCCTTTGTTACTAGGGATGGATTAGCACTATATGTACAAGACACCTTCGAGCTAGTTGATGTAATCTCGAAAGTCATGTCAAGCCATGTCAACCGACACGTCAAAGACACGGTTCATAGCTAGGTTTGGACAGTACAGTGAGATAAAAGGCAATGTTAACTGTCAATGATGATGTGATATCACTTAGCTCCCTTTTTTTATTTCTGTATTCCATTTAATATGTTTCATTTTATAAAAAAAACAATAAAAATTGGCAAATTTTACAAAAAGAATAGGATTTTATATAGCAATAATAAAACTGCTAGTGACCGAAAGAGCAGATGCAAACAGTTTATCCTGTACTCGCCACTACTGCATGAGTGACACTGTAGCTCACTACCTATGTATTTGTTATATCCTCTATATAACAACATATGGGATAGAGGTTGTGGTGAAGAGGTTCGATATAAGTGAAAACAGGCTTTTATTTTTAGCAGTGACATATTTCAGCCTAATGTTGTATATTTAGACCACATTTGAAAGAGTGTTAATTTCTAAAGAGTTATGGTCGCTTTTATTAGCCCTATGGACACTTAGCTAATTTTATAACATGACAGGAGGCTTCATATTTGCGTTAACTTTCTTTACTAACTCCACAGCAGCAAAGAAAAAAAAACAAGAGAAATAAAGAACCAATCAGAAACAGTCAGAGTGTATATTATTGGGCACATATGCAAAGCACTTCCTCTTTCTTTGCTGCTCCATCACAAGATAAGTACCGCATTTGTTAGTCCTGCTTGTTTAGCTTAGAGGAAAGTCTTTTATTCATTATTCATTTTTATTTGCTGGAAACACTTGGTGTTATATGTTACACTGGTGAAATTATAATATCACAGAGCTATATAGTGAAAGAGTTTGTATTTTGCTTTATATTTTTACCCCTTATTTGGGGTTTTTCCCTCCACTTACATTCTATCCTTTTATTTATATTATCTTCTTTTTCCTTTGCTGAGCCTTTTTCTGCAAAATGCTTTTTACTCATTTTTTCCCCCTTGGGGTGTTGGTGTCCATCCCCGCCCACCCTTCCTTTCTCCCTTGGGCATCCTTAACCCTATTGTTAGGACCTGAGGGGTTTTGTTGTGGATATATGGGGAGCTTTACAGCGTTTCGTGGGCACAGCCATTGCGCTGGTCTCTAACGTGCGCATTTTCCATCCGTTTATGCCCCTGAACATCCGTTCGCAGCACGAAGGGCATTTGCAAAGGGTATTCGGCAGTTTTGCGTACAGAACGATTGCACGTTCGGCTCCCGAACGGCTCTCTTATTCATGTTCGCATATAGTGTGGCCACAGGAGGCGTTTGCCGGGGGCCTCAATTGCTCAACTGACCCTATTTCCATGATCCTAAACTTCCTATCCTCTCTTTTTTACTCCGGAAAGTCTTACCGGTCTATTCAGATAGTCCATTCGGCCATCACATCATGTCCCATCACAAGAGACGCTGGTGGGCCAGGACCCTTTGGTTTGTCGATTACGCTGCAGAATTCGTCTACGGCACCCACCTGGCCCTAAATATACACAAATCTGGAACGTTAGCATTGTCCTCTGGGTTTTTATGCGAATGCCCAGCAAATGATAAACTCTCACTGTGTCAGCTCAAGGCGAAGTTTAATACCCTTCTCTGCTTGGTCTCTTTTTGGAGAGTTTCGGATGTTCGTGCTTTTGATGTGGATGCATTTTCCTTCCCTCCAGAAGGAGTTACCTTTCGGGTTTCACGTTGCACAAAATCTGACTCGGTCTTGGTTTTCTATCCCTTTTTCCCTGCTGTTGTCGCAGCCCTCTACATTGCCCTCTACATCATGTCAGTTACTCTTCTCATATGTTCGCCCTCATGGCCCAGTCTTGGTCACTGCCTTAGCCAGGTGGGTAAAGAAAGTTAATGCAAATATTCGCCTCCTGTTATTATTACAATTAAGATTATAGGTACACTAAAGCTGGACTGGAGGACTGGAAACACCTTTCTAACAAATAACAGATTAACACCAGAAAATATGTCTAAGCACAGAAAAAAAAAAACACATTAAGGATTTCTCATTAATAAGTTATACCAATTAAAGGACAGATGAACATGGTTCCTACAATATAACAGCGCTAAAGCTAAATCAATAACATAACAAATACACATTTACATAATACCTGGAATGTCTACTCTAAAGGTAACACTAATAATGCAATGTCCACATAACTCTAAGTTAATTACACAACTGTCACCTCTTAGCAACACAAATGCACTTTGACTGTCCATTACCTTAAAATTTTTTAATCATATGCCTGCTGTAAAGGAGACAGACGGACGGACGGACGAAACTTAAAAAATAGAAATCAGTCTAGAATAACATAAGGCCATACATAAATCAGTGAATGGGTTGATACTGGAATTTAACGAGTGATTTAAACACATACTAAGAAGTTAAGTGATTTTTTTTATTATGTTAAAAAGAAAAAATATTGTTCTGAGAATTAATATTTGATGTGTTTTCATGTACTGAGATTTTTTTTTAAATATACATTATTAACAGCAGTATATGATCATTTCACTGATTGGATTTTACTAACATTTTAATTTTAAAAGCATCACAAGGGATAGCAGGCAGTCACACAAGATAAACAAGTCTGTCGGTGCTTTATTTTCCAAGCTGGTGTGCTGGGATTATCTGGAGTCTTATCATTCATGCAGCAAATTACCAAGAACTACATTAAAAATGTGTATAGTCATTTTCATTTTGAAAGATTCAAGACCATACATAATTAAATAGGTAGGACATCTGTTATTTATGAGGTGAAATGACAGTTTTAATTTAGACCCTTATTTAGTAACTGCTTATGTATATAGAATAAGTAATAGTATCAGCACAATTTGATATGATAACTACATCTAGCATCAGGAAACAAAAAAGAGTTAATAAAAACATGTTCTGCTGGACATGCTGTTACCCTAATGCACAATGCCATAGAACATACCTCCCAAGTGTCCCTATTTAGGAGGACAGTCCTTCTTTCTATCCTAATGTCCCTCGTTTCATATTGTTGGTGTATCTGAGTGTATAACAGATCTCCACAGCAATAAAACTCCCAGTAATGTGTCTACAATGTAAACTACAATACATTTGTTTAGAAATCAGCCTGTGTAAATAAGATACATTGTTCTTGTTCTAAATTACAACATAGTTGCAAAAATTTGTTATTAGTAATTCACCTAACATTTCTCAGAACATCTCCACCCCAGGCCACACACCTACTCAGACTTCTTTGTCTATTAGAAATGTTGGGAGTTATGCACAGAATAAAGCATGCTATTAACTATTTAACCCCTTAAGGACCAAACCTCTGGAATAAAAGGGAATCATGATATATCACACATGCCATGTGTCCTTAAGTGGTTAAAAAAAACCTAAGTTATATTTATGTTAATCAATAATGAATACAAAGAATCCTTACAGTTATTACAATTGTTTACATTTTTCTAAGATACTTCATAACATAGTTACATAGTTACATAGTTACATATCTGAAAAGAGACTTGCATCCATCAAGTTCAGCCTTCCTCACATTTGTTTTTGCTGTTGATCCAAAAGAAGGCAAAAAAACCCAGTCTGTAGCGCTTCCAATTTTGCAACAAACTAGGAAAAAATTCCTTCTTGAACCCAAAATAGCAGTCAGATGTCTCCTTAGATCAAGCAGCTATTACCCCACTAATTAGAAATTATATCCCTGGAGCACACTACATAAAATATTAAAGCCTTGATGCCTTGATATTAAAGCCTCAATTTGGGTGAAGGATACCGCACTCTCCCCCAAGGTGCAACTGGATACGAGGTCAGTCAAACCTCCCTTTACAGATATGGAAAGAAAACAATGGTTCAGGCACTCAAGGTGGGGAAAGGTTGAAACATTGCTGTTTTGCTCCAATAAAACTGCTAACTTCACATTGAGTGCCTAGACCACTGTTTTCTTGATATTAAATCCTGGCTGAGCATATTAGTTGTCCATCAATTTGATTTGTTTCTCCCTGTGTATTGTATTAGCTAATTTGTCAAAGGAATGTATCTTCTCAAATGATCATATTCACTCCATACGCATGTGGTTGATTGTGATTTTAGCTCATACGAGCCAATCCTTGCTGTTAGAAAATGTTTGATGATAAGTCATGATGGAATCTGTGACATGATGATAAATTCATATATATGGTTTGAAGGGGAGGCTTGTTAGTAACATGCAAAAGAGTGTGATGAACATCCACTAATATTGTATATTGTGTACACATGTGTACTTTACATTCTTCTTATATCTCCAGTACATGCTATCTTGGCTTAGGGGCCTGGCATGCAGTATGGGTGGGCATTATTACCACTTGGTCAATAAATGCAGTACAAAGTCAGAACATGTATTTCTCCATATCTATGACAAATCTCTATTGTGCCCACCAGGACTGGATGTCCCCCAGATAACTTCTTAGCTCAAGGGGGCCGTATCCATGGTAGGTAAGGCAATGGGATTGTACAATGGATCTTCTGAGGATTAGTGGTCCACATAGGGATCCAACCCAAATTATCTCTGTAAAGTAGAATTCTAGCTGTAGTAACGTTGTCCCACCACAGTATTCTTTGTCAACCCATGGCCTTTTGTTTTTTGCTTATTGTTCTTTAAATCTGCTCTGATTAACGTGCCAAGTGGAATTTAAAAAGAAAAGAGGAAAAAATGGATACTGCAGTATCAAAAATCCCCCAAATAAAAAGAATGCAATAAGAAAAAAAAAGTTTACTTCTGTGCAGCTAGTTCAGATAACCACCATGGCTTCCTTAGTGTTATACTTATGAAACAGAAATACAAACTGCATTGCACCTAAGTGCTACATTTTAATGGACACCAAAGCAAGCGCAAACGTTTCAGGTATACAACCCCCTTTCTCAATGTGTAATGCCCTTCTGATTTCTGATTAAAGTGCAGCAGGTACTATGTCACTTAATTATAGATAGGGTCCTTTCAAAATGTTAGCTTGACCCACTACTTACACTCTACTCCTATATCTCACAAATATCTACCTGAAACTTGATCTCAGCCATCAATCAACTTACACAGTAATGGAAGTGAAACAAAATTCCAATATTGCTACCAGGAAGTGACTCCCATACAAAGAGAAAAGGTAATCCATACTGTCCAACAATTGGAGGTATGGAGTCGGGATAGGGTGGGCAGGGCCCTGTGCAACCCACACCATAAACAATGCCCACAATGGGCAGGCACATCCCAATGGCAGACTGTCTGGCTGGCACCCAGCTTTCAGGAACATGCAGGGAACTCTGCTTACTGCATCCTCCTTGTCCCCACTGCATAGTGCAAGCACATGTAATGATGCACTAGTGCTGTGCTACCCAAAATCAGGGTTGTCCTGCCAAAAGTAAGAATGTTGGGAGGCCTGGGTAATCTACTGTAGTTCCTACATTTACCTAATAACACAGAATTTTCACTAAAATATGACAGGTTTTGTAAAAACAAACTATAGTTCTAGACTTTACTAAATATCAATAACTAATATCATAACATATAGTATCAATAGGCAACAGAAACTCTACAAGAACTGGGGAAAGAGTTTTTGCAGCTGTTACACAAAACAGTCCATGGAGAGGGCTTTTTGGGTGCTAACACAGTAATAGACAGATTAAATAAAATTTGTCAGATTTAAGCAAATTTCTATTAGCATGTGTAACAATACACCATAAACAATGCTGTGTAAGAATGCTGTGTATAGTGTGTGAACATGTGTAGGATCTAAAAACTCTTTTTTTGCAGACCAAATGTGGGTGACCTTAGAAGCCAGGTACCTATGGGTAGATACCTACTGGCAAATTCAGCCCTGCGTGCCATACAAGTTCCCACTTCCTCTGACAGGCACCGATACAAACTTTTATAGGTGAGCTTGTGCACCAGTCATGATAAACTCCATCCTTAAAAACATGAAAAGGCTATTTAGCAGCAATTTGATGTGTTATCATAAATAAATGTGGTTTATTCACTACACTCTAAATTGCTATAAATTGAAAAATTAATTGCAAAATGTACCATACAATGTTTAAGCTGTGACTTGTGGAGTTGGAGAATATTTCCAGAATAGTGTTCTGTTAGGCTAAATTTAGAAATTTGGAACTCAGTCCGCTATAATTCAAAGTTTATAAAATAACCCTGAAATACCAAATGCTAATATACATGTTCTGGGTAGGGAATTGTGGGATATACTTCGCATTCCATTTGAGAACACTGGTAATACCTGATTAGGCTGGGATGCATCAGCTACTTTGTGATCACTCTAAACAGAATAACTACTATGGCCATTTTATTTATTTATTTATTTTTTAGTTTATTCTTTTGTTTTTTTTTTTTCATTATCTACACTGTACACAATTCTAAATGCAACACTTGTTTTTGCTTTTTTGTTTCATGAGCTGAACTCAAAGATCTAAGACTTTTTCTATGTACACAAAAGGCCTATTTCTCTCAGATATTGTTCACAAATCTGTCTAAATCTGTGCTACTGAGCACATCTCCTTTGCCGAGATGGCATATCAAGATGCCAAATGTTGTTCAGTGTATATACAGTATGGTATTAAAATGGTGGCAACTCAAGTCTGGAGAGTCAATTTAAGTTTTTTTAATACATGAACCCTCTGTCAATGCATTCTGATACTATTCATAGGTGACCTTTAAATTAACACGAATACCTCCTGCTACTAATCTATACATGCAAACAAATATATTTCTTGATTCTATCTAGCCTTGATTAATTTTTTGATAACTCTACAAAGTTTGGAGGTAATAACTACCCGGTCAATTTCATCTTCTTTGGGTGTCAGTAAAGTGTCAAGCAAAATATATACTCTCTGCAATTATCTGCTTTGCAGGATTTTTCATATTTGTAATGCTTATTTTTATTTCTACAAAACAAATCCTAGCAAAATTGTAGTGAGGGATTTCTGCCTGATTGAATAGAGATGTGGGTTCAGAGAGTGCAGAACATGCTCACCAATTTTCCACAAAAATAATAAATGTGATATTTCTTTTAACTCTCTAGAGCATTGCTGAGATTATTCTATATTGTGTGTTTTATGGACACAAAAACTAAGAAATGTATGTGCGCTCCTATAACCAAAATGATGATAATTTAAACAAATAGATACAATGATGATGAAATGAAAAAGATCAGCTGGAACAGATTTCCAGTTATAAAAACTTAATTATTTATTATGCATAAATGTATCTTAAAATGAAACTCAATTGTATCCAATAAAAGTAACACTGAATCTGGATATAGTCAAAACTCCTGGCCACAAGTGAAAAGCTAATGCATACACTCTCCCAAGAAACATTGACACACTATCAATAGGGTAAGAAGCAGCATGTGGAAATGCAAGCAAGGAAAGTATATGTAGCCAAAAGATATCACTCCGAGATGACAACAAAAATGTAAAATTGCCACACAAGTGGTCAGTGACTAACGTGAGCTATGAATGCCACTACCCAGCCTGTCAAACCACCAGGGGCAGGCTGGGACGGGGTCATGGAGGCAATTGCCTCCCAGTCTGCCCCAAATTATTTTTAAAATGGCTGCAGGTGGCTCTCTAATTAAGCGGTTTAGGCAACCGGCTAAGAAGGCCTCGCTGCTGCCTAAACCACCTTAGGGCAGACTGTGTCGGGTCCTCGGTCAGTGTCTGAGTACCTGACACCAGAAGAGGGCCCGCCGGCTTGTTCAGTATGGTGCAAGGTCCATCCAGGCTGCCCGAGAGTGCCTGTGGCCACTGGTGCAGAGCTGCAGACCATGTGTCTCGCGAGATCTGGCCAATCAGATCATTGCCGCAGGTTACCAAGGCAACGCTCTGACCGGGTCTCGCAATATATGGTCTGCAGCTCTGCACACTGTGGAGCTGCAGACCGGATATCACCACCAGACCACCAGGGAGCCCACTGGATTACCAGGGAGCCCACACTGGACCACCAGGAAATGACAGAAGGTATGTAGTCCCCCCTCCCTCTCACCATCACCTCCCTCACTCACTCACACCAACAACACCCCCTTCTTCACACCATCACCCCCTTCCCTCTCATCATCACCACCCCTCCTTCACACCATCACCCCCTCTTTCTCACCATCACCCCCTCCCTCACACCATCACCCCCCTTCCCCACATTATAACCCCCTCCCTCTCACCATCACCCCCCACACCAACATCGCCTGCCTTCAAACCATTATCCCCCTCCTTCACACCATCACCCCCCTCACTCACACCAACACCCCACCTCCTTCAAACCAACACCCCTCCTTCACACCATCACCCCCTTCACTCTCACCATCACCCCTCTCACCATCACCCCTCCTCCCTCTCACCATCACCACCTGCCTCACACCATCACCCCCACTCCCTCTCACCAACACCCCTGTCCCTCTAACCATCACTCCCTCCCTCTCACCACCCCCCTTTACACCATCACCCCCTTCTTCACACCATCACCCCCTCCAACACACGGATAACCCCCTCAGCATCACCTCCTCCCTCTCACCACCCCCATTCACACCATCACCCCCTCCCTCACACCATCACCCCTTCCCTCTTACCATCACCACCTCCCTCACACCATCACCCCCTCCCTCACACCAACACCCCCCTCCCTCACACCATCACCCTCTCCCTCCCACCATCACTCCCTCACACCATCACCCCCTCCCTCTCACCATCACTCCAATCCCTCACACCAACCCCCCTCCTTTACACCATCACCCCAACATAAACCACATTGTATCATATTTGTCTTGCTTCATAACATCAATATCCGTTATAAAACAAAGAAAAAAGTGGGCATGGATGGTGAGCTGATTCGGTGGTGCAATGGGTCACTTGACTGGATTTGCCCCCCAGGCCTAAGGCTGCCAGCCCTCCCCTGCAAACCACAAAACATAGAGATACACAGCAGTTATGAAAAGTAATAAATAAAGTGCTTAGCACAAAAAAAAACTAGTATCCCAACAGAAAAATATCCCCAGAAAGTACCTGGATATGAAGGAGCCTCTCCATGATATGCAAAAAGGGGTGGGGGGAAGCTGGATCCTGATCGAGGATGGAGGCTCATGGGACATGGCGCTAGGAAGGGGCAGCCGTGTAGTTCCTCAGGTATTCATCCTATCACTGCCGTCAAGCGCTGACTACTCTCCGCAACACGTGGGGGGATATAATGAGTAAGTCGCAGACAGTAACTTCATAAAAGGCAGCGGTTTTTCTAAAGGGCATGAAACACAGGAACACTTCCATCCGACTGATCCAGGGATGGTCTACGCATTGCAGTGTATGCATTAGCTTTTCACTTGTGGAAATATTTAAGTTTTTATAAGTGGCCCGGCTGATCTTTCATCATTATATCTAGTGTACTATTTGTTGTAATTATTGTCATTTTGATTAGTGGAGGCCACATACATTTTTTAGTTTTTGTATCTTCAATATCAAGTCACTCACTACATGTATGTTGCTGCCCATATTATTATTACAATTTTTTAGTTACCCTTTTTAGTTTTTTATGGACACAGCAAGAATTCAAGGGAGACTTAGTTCCATTCATATCTGTGGGACGGAACAGCTAAACTAAAACTCATACAATGTGATGTCACTGCAGTTCACTGAAGGTGGGAAGGCATCAGCCCACGGCAATTGCTAATTATTATAAATACACCTATGAAGCATAGCAATCAATTAATACAATAATGGCAATCACTATATAGCCTACCTTACACATTATACATCACAAAGATCTTTCCATGACTACTTCAACACTAACCTAAACACTTGATTAGGACTCACAAAAGTCTTGATTTTGGCAGGACAGTCCCTATTTCAGAGATCTGCCAGCCTTCTTGACTTGACTTTTTGTCCCCGTGTCCCACTTTTGGTAACAGCAGGGAACTATCTAGAGAAAGCACAGTGCATTTTATTAGACACACTGGTGCAATGAACAGGACACTAAAACCATGCAGAGACTACTGAACTAGTGCTTTTGGCATGGTCTACCCTTACTGGCCCAGAAGCCTGGCTGAAATACCTATTTTTTGGTAGGACCGAGACCTTTAGGAAGCTCTAGTGATGCATCCACTGCCCAAATACAAAATAAACATCACTGTTTAGTATATATCCCCAATGAAAACTTGCGTGCATTTGTCCATTGGGGTATATCAAAAACAACTTGCAAAACATGCAGATTTCTTGCCTGCTGCATTTGCAAGCCTCAATGAGAAGACTTTGCAAGGCAGGTGCCCTGGGCAATTGCTACCTCTTGAGATTAGCTCTACTGCCCTAACCAAACCAGGACGTAACATGATATGTTGTCTGCTTGAAAGCCAGGGGATGTAACTAGGTTAATTTATAAAAGTGTAAATTTTTATAGAAATCTGCACATTTTGCAAAATGAAAAGAAAGTGGACACACTCTTCACACATAAGTTATTTTGGGGGTTTAAATGTCTCTTTAAAAAGTAGCAGCATAAATTCATGTACCACAGAACACCAATATCATGGCCGCTCCTTAGGGATTCCTCCTTGATTTACGTTTTCTTTCCTGAGGCCTATGAATTTGACATGTGCTGCTTTTTTCGTGGCACATGATTTTTGTCCAGGAAAACATAATGGATCCAGCACCCCTAAATCCATTAACCCCATAAAACCGGAGGGCGTACTATTACGCCCTATTCTAAGCAGCTCTAAACGCTGCAGGGCGTAATAGTACGCCCTACGTTTTTTTTTTTTACTTACCCGGTCGCCAGCGATCCCACGTCGGCGATCGCTGTTGGGGGGACTCCCACGGACTCCCACGGAGTCCCCCGCGGCAGATCCGTCCTCCTGCAGCCCCCCCGGCCATGTGAGAGTGAGGTCCTTGCGAGGACCTCACAATCACATGGCCGGGTTAGCTGGCTGCTGCATTGCCAGCAGGGGGAGTGCCTGTAATGACAGGTAGTCCCCCTGCTGGCTGGAAATAAAATAAATTGAATTAATATAAGTGTAAAAAAAATAAAATAATATACTTAGATCATATATATGATCTAAGTATATATATATATACACATATACACACACATACACTGTCTAGGTGTATTTTACTATTAATATATATAATTATATATATATATATATATATATATATATATTAATATCAAATTACACGTAGACTGATACTGATTAAATATATATATATATATAATTATTGTTATATATATATATATATATATATATATATTTATATATAATATATAAAAAATATGTAAATACGTTAAAAAAATTAATTAAAAAAATAATTAAAAATAAATAATTAAAAAATATATAGATGTGTGTTATTTCGTTCTAACTGTATTGTGATATTAATATATATATATATATATATTTATATCAAAATACACATAGAACAAAATAATATATATCTATATACATAAATATATACCGGTACGTATATATCACTATATATATACCTATATATAAATAAAAATATTTTTAAAAAAATTATATATATATATATATATATATATACATATATACACATATGTATATATATATACATATATTAATTCTACATATATATTTATGGAATATTTTAACATAATTAGGTATCTTAATTAATTACAATTAGCGGGACCTGCCTGACAACCCATGCCGAAAGTATAGGGAATTTAATTTGCTAACACTATATTTAACCCTATAACTTTCCAAGACACCATAAAACCTGTACATGGGGGGTACTGTTTTACTTGGGAGACTTCGCTGAACACAAACATTAGTGTTTCAAAACAGTAAAATGTATTACAACGATGATATCACCAGTAAAAGTGATGTTTTTTGCATTTTTCATGCACAATCCGCACTCACACGGACGATATTATTGCTGTGATACTTTTTACTGTTTTGAAACACAAATATTTGTGTTCAGCGAAGTCTCCCGAGTACAACAGTACCCGTCATGTACAGGTTTTGTGGTGTTTTCAAAAGTTACAGCGTCAAATATAAGGTTTGTGTTTCATTTTTTTCACATTGAAATTCGCCAGATTGGTTACGTTGCCTTTGAGACCCTATGGTAGCCCAAGAATGAAAATTACCCCTATGATGGCATACCATTTGCAATAGTAGACAACCCAAGGTAAAAAAGACTGGACATACCCCATTTGCAATACCTTGGGTTGTCTACTATTGCAAATGGTATGCCATTATGGGTGTAAATTTAATTCCTGGGCTACTATACAGTCTCAAAGGCAACATAACCAATCTGGCGAATTTCAATTTCAAATGTAACATGCTATATTTGACCCTGTAACTTCCCAAAACACCATAAAACCTGTACATAGGGGGTACTGTTTTACACGTGTGACTTTGCTGAATACAAATATGTGTATTTTATTGCAGTAAAAGCAAACAGTATTATGACATTGACAGTTAAAATGTCATGTAGAACTAAAAAAAATAACACAATTTCTTATTTTCTCCCATTTTTTTCATTTTAAATTATGTTTCATAGCTAAAGATTTGATATTAAATGAAAGCCCTGTTTCCCCTGAATAAAATTAATTATATATAATAAGGGGGGGGTGCATTTAATATGAAAGAGGTGAATTATGGTTGGACAGACATATAGCGCAAATGCCAGGTTTTGTTAACCTTTTGTTTTGTTCACAACGTGTACATGTGGCTCAGTCCTTAACGGGTTAAAACAAAAATAGCTCATCACAGGGTGCCAGATTACTGTGTTTTGCTATACTTCTGCATCATCATTATGACGGACAGCATGTAAAAAGTGTTGTTCTGTAGTATGTGCTTTCAATTGCTGCATTTGAAAAACCAGGTAATTAATTATTGTTGTTCTTATGTGATTCCTTCTTCATTGATGTATTTGCTTCCTGGAGTATATGAATGATAGGTCCTGCAAGACAGCACTTTTCATGTCAAGGAAAATATGGCAACACTAGCTGCATTCATTGAGATTTTTTTTTGCTACAAATTTCATGTTACTTCTTCCTACCTTTATTATTTTTGAATTACCTTGCATTTAGTTGCAGAGTTGCTGCGAAATCTTTAAATCTTTATGGAATGTGTTAAAATAAAAACATTAATAAAAAATCTTTGTTTACGCCAACTGTGAGTTTTCAGCATTCGAGAAGAACATGCTATATCAGGTCACATGACCAACACCTGATTTAATCTGTTTCTAGACAAAAACCTGCTAATGATAGGTTTGCCGGTGGGAGAGTTTAACAGAAAATTTATAAGGTTCTTCTGTTGCTTGACTTCATAGTGAAGCACACACAGCTGTTAGGGCTGTCACTTAGAAAAGCAGATAAAAGGATACTAAATGCAAAGATAATTAAAGAAAGATCTTATTTCTTGGCAAATCAGTCAGCTCTGCATGGAACCTGTAGAATTCCAATATTTTGTGATGCTTGTAGCATTATTACAAGATCATTAAAAAAAAAAAAAAACAGCTAGGCGTTTAAAGTTGTGTAGTTAAAATAACTTGTAGTTTTATTGCTTAAATGCAAACACTAATGGTTACACCTGTGTCAAAGGAATACATAAGATTAGTCAGAGTTCGTTTATTCATTTGACATCTGAATGGCAAAGTTTAGGTTAAAATAATCAAGCTGGGACTATAGCAGCTCAACGGTATTTTTCCAAATCAGTTATTTTAGTATAAATGTTGTCATTACAATTTAATTGCTCTACAATTTGGAGTTTAGTGGATGAACCCCCATGTGATTGCCGTTTAGTAACGTAGCATGTTTCAAAGTTAGAAACAGCAATATTTAGAGATAATCTGCAATATGTCTAATTCTAATTTATTAGGTCCTAGTTAAGGACTATGTGATCATAATAATTTGCCACTGGGAAAATCCCTAGTCATTTAATGACAGATTTTAATTAGTTAAACAAAGAAAAAGAAGGGTGTGTAATCTGTTTCAAAAATCAGCCTCTCTGACAGTGGGAGAAAAGCGCGTTGGGGGAGAAAAGTGACACCCCTTTATTATACATTTACAGTGCCATTATTAAAATTGAAAAGTATAGACAAAGGACAAAACTGTTAATAAGTCTTATGTTAGGGTTGCCAAGAAGCAGATGCCCAGATGTTGTATTTAGAAAGCTTTAGAATGACAAAGCATCATGGAAGCTATAGTTTAAAACCATTTGGGGATCTACCTTTTGTGCACCCCTGTGTTAGATACAGAAAAAATTAGGTGCTGATGATGGTAAATATTGTTGCATAGAGAAAACATTAGAATAAGATACGAAGTGGAATTTAAACTAATCAATTGATATAACTGAGAGTAATGAATTGCTTCATGTGTGCCATGCAAATGTTGGTGGCATTTTACTATGAGATCAATGAGACACATGTTAACGCAGTGTGTGTAGATAAGATTATGAGGTATTATTCTAGGTTAAATATAGGTTAAACGGATAACTGATTTTGTAACAATAACACAAATCTGAAATCTGTCTTCTGTAGAATTTACTAATTAAAATGTGATCATTGTCATGCACAAGACATTGATTGGGGCACTTCTGCACAGGACAAACTTACTGACTTTTGAGGAATCCATTACCAGTTAAATCCCAAAGGATCTTCTAAGTATTAGAGCAAGATGCATATCATCTCAGACACAAAGACATCTTTCAAAGGACAGTGTCTGCTCATCACAGACACAGAACACGGCTAAGCAAGGATAACAGGAATTTAAGGTTAAGGCTGCTATGAGTATCCAAGGATAGGCAAGCATTAGCACTCTGGTGGCTGTGAATAATCACTACTGGCATGATTAGATTTAGACTGGCTGGATGTAATGGGTGCTGTAATCCAAACCCATTAAAGCATCAGAGGTAGTCTTTCTCTGCCAGTGTAAAATGAGTGCTCTGGGCACCATAATCAGTACAGATCATTGCAGTTTTTATGTTGGGTAAAGTCTGTGGGCACTGTTCCCCCATTTTGTATCAAACTATTTTCCCAGCACCTATAACTCAGCCTCTTATTGGCCACTTGGTTAACATGGAATTAACCTCCATTAACCAGAGAGGTGTAACTTGTTATAAGAGAAGGTGCACACAGGGGATTCAGACACTAACTGGGTGCCACGCAGTCCAGGGCTGTTCCACTCATTTTACGATTTATAAAATGATCCTCTGGGAAGTATCAGTGTGCCCAGTCATTTTGTGTACACTTCCCCATTAATCTAGAGCTTGTAAAATCTCACGTTGTGTAGAACTATAGCTACATTGATTCTTTCCTTGTCCGAGGAAGTCTCCTGTATGGCTAATAGTAAGAAATCAGATCCCAAAATACTGTATATACATTAAAAACAAAATAATTATGTAATTAAATTTGTGTTGTACATAAAACATATATAGGCATGGATTTAACTCTCTACTCCAAAAACATGATGGCATTCCTAGAAAAAGAGACATATAGGGCTGTATAGGGTTGCATCTTATTAAAAGGAAGAGCAATAAGCCAACCATCCATTCACTGTGCTATTGGGAGAGTAAAAGGTTATCTAATTAAATTTTCCTCCCCATTTTCTGTCACTTAAAGCACTGCCCATCTCCTACCAATCATGTAATACAGAAATTTTATTTATACATTTTCTGTCCAAAACCACGCTGTCTTGGCCAATCTGCTCAGATGACTCGGAAGATTGGATGTCATCACAAAGAGTGACAGGTTATCTGAACTTTATCAGATCATTATCTGAGCAGCAGATACTGAGCATGGCTTTGAATGATGGGGTGCCTTATAAAGGGACAGAATATTTATTATGTTTTTGTATTTGCAGACGACATCCTTATAACTATCACAACCCCCAGAGTCTCCAGCACTACATAATGTAATGAATCTATTTGGGAAGGTATCCTATTACAGATTGAGTGTAGCAAAAACTCAGGCTTTGCTGATGGGGATTCCTGTCCCGGATCTAGAGGTGCTTAAAATACAATATCCCTATGATCTGTGCATAGACTATATTAAGTATGTGGGAGTCAAAATCCCTAATAGTATTTTAGATGTGTTCAAATTTAACTACCAGCCACTTATTTTCCAAACCAAAGTGGACTTACACGCATGGAAACATGCTACGTTATCCTAGTTTTGGAGGATTAGTACACAAAAAATGATGGTCCTTCCCAAGTTGTTATATTTCTTTTGCATTGGCAGTTCCTTCTTGCTTCTTTAAACAAAAACCTAAGCTGCTATCATTATGTTACAGTAGTGTGTCCCAACAGAATGTGCACAACTCTAAACATACATGTGCGCAGCATTGGAAGGTGAACATAGGTCCAAGTTTTTCAGAAACATCAGGATGATATACCAAACATCTGAAAATACATTATATGGGACTTCTGACTTATGAGGGGTAGGACATTTTTAGATTTTTCTAGATTTTAGTGACAGAGATGTATATCAATAAAAAGTCTTGTAATGTCAATATACATTGTCTTCCAATATTTTGGCTAGTGTTCCTGCGTGCCCAATGATGTTCTTGTGCTATAAACCTGTGTGTTGTGCACTGAAGACAAAAACCCAATAAAACAATCAGCATATCAAGTGAATGTCACTTGTGGTTGCTCTGCCAATCCTCCTGCAGCTAGAATGTCCCATCTTTTGGTCAGGGGCATTGCAAGTGATCTCTTGATTCCACAAGTTATGAATAAAATTCAAGACACACACACTCACACTGTACAAAGTGCTGCTTGAAAGGCATAATTTAGGGAAAGATAGCTGATTTGTCATAGCTTGGATTTGTTAACCTAAATCAGGGGTAGGCAACCTTCGGCTCTACAGATGTTTTGGACTACATCTCCCATAATGCTTTTACAGCCATATTGCTGGCAAAGCATCAAGGGAGATGTAGTCCACAACATCTGTAGAGCCGAAGGTTGCCTACCCCTGACCTAAATGTTACAATTCAGATTTTCATTCACTCGTCTCGCAGTTTTTGATATCCTGTTGCCAAATTCCTGCAATATAATATATATATAATGAGAAGGAACAAACTCATAAGATTTAAGAATAAGTAAAACTATTTTAAGCAGGAATATTTACTGCTCATCAAAACTGTTTGTAAAAACTATTTTTGGCATTTTAATTATCATGAGAAAGAAGGGCAGAAGATAGATCACAAAGTGAGAAAATAAAATAAAACTGCTGAGACCATGCGAGCAAAACTAGATTAAGGAATTTATTTGAAATGTCACAAAAATTATGATATGACTTAGTGCCTTTACATTGCAAAAAAATATCTGAAACAAAAGCAATACAATTCTGCAAATTGTGATAATATTGAATGCGTGACTTGGTATTCTATTATTGGTCTGGAAAGAACGATGTTGGAATTGATTTATTAAAGAACAAAATAAACTTGTTCTTTTCATTCCAAAATACTTTTTTTTTACCACGGCATTTTCCTTCTGAGTTTCATTTTTAATATTATTTATCCTCTGGACAGCATCCTTCTGCTGCCATCTATGGGTCAATGTGTTCAAGTAGGCTTACAAAGGATCACATTGAAAAGGTCTTTCAGGATAAAATGATTTCTATTTTGCACATACAATGTAGATGTTTATGTCCATTTCATCCTGACTATCGTACAGAGAAGAATAGTGCTCAAGAAATAGTCTGCGCTGCCAACAGCTGCTTCACTATATCACACCATAGACAATGTGTGCCTCTTTTCCGCCATAAAGAGTTATTAACGCTTTCAGTACGTGCACTGGACCCTGTGACACGTACCTTTATTATGAATGGGGAGCTACCGATTGGCTTAGAGTTTTTGTTGACCATTCAATTATTGTCGCCAATGCCCGGAGGCACTCAATTTCAGTAGCCAGATGCTGCGGGGCAACTGGAGATTTGGCACTGGAGGCAACATTTGGGGTTCAACCATTTGAGAATAATTTAATCCCTTCAGGTAAGAAAGACCCAGCAATATCCTGACACCAATACAACTTAATTTCAATGTAGTTGTTATGGTGCCCAGAGCATTCTTTTAAATATGTTTTGTTTCTGTTTAGCCTAAGCAACACCTCCCCTAGCTGTTACTCACACAGCCTAAAAAATATTTAATTTTCAATCAGATGTCACAATGCAATTTGTTTATTTTAGTTTATTTGGATTAAGTTCTTAACTCATGCTCTGTTAATTGAACTATAAACATACACAGAGGCAGGCTTTATTAGGGGATTAACAATGCAGGAGATAAGAAATCCTAATTTAAACACACTGTGCAATAAGGAAAGATAAAAATTATAGACCTTTTTTCAGGAAGTGTGTCAGGAGGCTGTGTTAGTTACAGCCAGGGGAGATGTAGCAAGGGCTGCATAAACAAAGTGATTTAACTCCTAAGTGGCAGAATGTTGAGCAATGAGACTGCAGGGGAATAAGCTATACACCAAGTCACGGGAGTCTTACCCCAACACGCAGGAAACCCACAAAAGGTGGATCCACAAAAGGTGGTATTACCGAGTGTTAGAACAGCAAGAAACAAGGTCATGGTAAGCCAAGGTCAAGAATACAAAAATAAACAGAGAATATACAAAGCCAGGTCTGATACCAGAAAATCACTAGTCAAATACAAAGCCGAGTCAGGATACCAAAAATCACAAGTCAAATACTAGGATACTAGAAATCAAAAGTCAAATACGAGCCAAGGTCAATGAAAGGAATACAACAAGAGGGACTTGTATTTAGCACAAACGTGTATCAGGACAGAAACCACTATGGGGCAATGAGTAAAGGCTAGAACAGGCCTTAAATAGGTTCAGAAGAGTTCCCATTGATCCACGTCATCTTTGCGACCCCAAACAGCATGGGGTCGCCCAGATGATGCGGTACCTTTAAGTGCGTGACGTCAAGGAAATAATTATATTAAGGAACTGCAGTTCATCCCGCGAACCAGCAGTGGGAAGCTTCCGCGTGGCCACGTGGAGCGTTTGGATTGAGGACTGCAGTAGTGCGACCATTCAGTTCGTTCTGCCCGCGTGGCCGGAAGAAAGGAGCGTCGCGAGCACCGGGTAAAGGTAAGTTTGTGACAATATCTAACTGGCAGTCCTGTAGCGTTATCCCATGGTAAGTTTTCAAAACATTTTCTAAAGGATTGACACTTACCTGGGACACCTGGTACATGTGTGATAAGTTTAAAGCATATGTTCCCCTTCCATAATAGATAATAAAATTTTGTGCATATTTAGACGAGCATCATTGGCACTATACACACTACAGCAGGCTGTACGGTAGTGGTTATGGTGCCAATAGAACCCCTTTAATCATTGCACTTACACTTTGCAGTTGCTTGCATTTTAAATTTATTGGGTCAAGGATTTTTTTTGGAATGGAAAATATACCAACATTTTGAGAGTGTGATAATGCTTTTGGGCAGTATTGTATGACCTCATTATAGATCTAATTTAGATGAAAATTGATCGCCCTAAAATGTATATGATATGTATAACACACATAATAATTGGATGGAAAATATAAAATATTACATAATATCTCAATATTTAATATATCAATTTAGAACACTAAGTATTAAATTAAAAATTCTGATTTCTGTACTTCAAGACATTCATCTGAGGCTTATCCACTATAGTCAATATTCTCAGGAGTTAAAAGAGAATTTAAAGTTTCAGAACAAGATATGTGAATTGAAAACACTTGAAGAATTTTTCCAATTCAGAAATGTTGCCCTTCCATTCACTATGAATTCACTTTCAATTCCTAACAATTCTCACTGTAGTAAATAATCCTGTCTGTGTTTTGTTACATAATGGTGGCCAGGGAAGTTCTTTAGACTCATTATCACGTGAAATGCTTTTAGCTCCCAAAATCTCCATGTCAAATATAATTGTACTTTATGTCTCTGATGAATGCTAATAATCTTTATTCAAAATTAGCTCATATTTTAAGATCGCCCATCATATCAAAATTTGAATTACTCAATTAGATTGCTGGTGTTTGTGCAGGAATCAGACTGTGCTATACTGCTTGTCAGTAGCTAATGACGGCTGGAAAAGGTGTGTATTGTATGTCACACCAAACCTTCTAGACTCTTAAAGGCATATACACTGCTCAAAAAATAAAGGGAACACTTAAACAACACAATGTAACTCCAAGTCAATCAAACTGTCCACTTAGGAAGCAACACTGAGTGACAATCAATTTTACATGCTGTTGTTCAAATGGGATAGACAACAGGTGGAAATTATAGGCAATTAGCAAGACACCCCCAATAAAGGAGTGGTTCTGTACGTGGTGACCACAGACCACTTCTCAGTTCCTATGCTTCCTGGCTGATGTTTTGGTCACTTTTGGTGCTTTCACTCTAGTGGTAGCATGAGACGGAGTCTACAACCCACACATGTGGCTCAGGTAGTGCAGCTCATCCAGGATGGCACATCAATGCGAGCTGTGGCAAGAAGGTTTGCTGTGTCTGTCAGTGTAGTGTCCAGAGCATGGAGGCGCTACCAGGAGACAGGCCAGTACATCAGGAGACGTGGAGGAGGCCGTAGGAGGGCAACAACCCAGCAGCAGGACCGCTACCTCCGCCTTTGTGCAAGGAGGAACAGGAGGAGCACTGCCAGAGCCCCTACAAAATGACCTCCAGCAGGTCACAAATGTGCATGTGTCTGCTCAAACGGTCAGAAACCGACTCCATGAGGGTGGTATGAGGGCCCGATGTCCACAAGTGGGGGTTGTGCTTACAACACAACACCGTGCAGGACATTTGGTATTTGCCAGAGAACACCAAGATTGGCAAATTTGCCACTGGCGCCCTGTGCTCTTCACAGATGAAAGCAGGTTCACACTGAGCACATGTGACAGAGTTGACAGAGTCTGGAGACGCCGTGGAGAATGTTCTGCTGCCTGCAACATCCTCCAGCATGACCAGTTTGGCAGTGGGTCAGTAATGGTGTGGGGTGGCATTTCTTTGGGGGCCTCACAGCCCTCCATGTGCTCGCCAGAGGTAGCCTGACTGCCATTAGGTACGGAGATGAGATCCTCAGACCCCTTGTGAGACCATATGCTGGTGCGGTTGGCCCTGGGTTCCTCCTAATGCAAGACAATGCTAGACCTCATGTGGCTGGAGTGTGTCAGCAGTTCCTGCGAGACAAAGGCATTGATGCTATGGACTGGCCCGCCCGTTCCCCAGACCTGAATCCAATTGAGCACATATAGGACATCATGTCTCGCTCCATCCACCAACGTCACGTTGCACCACAGACTGTCCAGGAGTTGGCAGATGCTTTAGTCCAGGTCTGGGAGGAGATCCCTCAGGAGACCATCCGCCACCTCATCAGGAGCATGCACAGGCATTGTAGGGAGGTCATACAGGCACGTGGAGGTCACACACACTACTGAGCCTCATTTTGACTTGTTTTAAGGACATTACATCAAAGTTGGATCAGCCTGTAGTGTGTTTTTCCACTTTAATTTTGAGTGAGACTCCAAATCCAGACCTCCATGGGTTGAAAAATTTGATTTCCATTTTTTAATTTTTGTGTGATTTTGTGTCAGCACATTCAACTATGTAAAGAACAAAGTATTTCAGAAGAATATTTAATTCATTCAGATCTAGGATGTGTTATTTTTGTGTTCCCTTTATTTTTTTGAGTGGTGTATTATAAAACAAGAGAAAAACACAGCAAATATGTAGATATTCACAGTTTAGTGTATTAACCTCATACATTTTATAAGTTATATTAGTTTAAATTTGTGTTGATTATTTGTTTTTTAATCCCCTGTTAAGTGCTCTAATTGTAATATACTGAAATTGGGAGACTTTAAATGCTTAGTTTAATCAATTACTAATTGATTTTAGTAAAGCAGATTCCACATTTTGTCTGAGAGTAAGCACTTCCATCAGAGTTAGATTTGATTATGGTGAGCTCTTGATTCTTAAAAAAGCAGATTGGGCTGATCTCTAATATAAACTATAAACTTGCATTGCCCAATAAGTCACAGATAACAGTGGACTCCAACAACGTAAGGACTGTGGATAGATAAGGTCACATAGTGTAGAGCTCATTGTTATATCATGCAATTCTTTTCACTGTATTATTTTTAGAATAAATGATATAGTCGGGGAGCTGAAAAGAGCTGACAAAAGGATACGTAACAAGAACTATTGTTAACTAAATAGAGTGATAACATGTCATCGATGGAGGATCAATAAATTAAAGGAATACTGCAAGCACCGCAACCCCTGCAGCTTGCATTAGTGGGTATGGTGCCATGCCATGAGTGTCACGTTTGCATCCTCCCCATGTGCTATGCACAGCAATGGTCACCTTTCCGGAAGTGAGAGAAGTGCTGCTCGGCATACCATGGGATCAGGGTTTTACGAGATGCAGGTGGACGCCGGCTGCTGCAAATCCACACTGTTATATAGCCCCACGTCTGTCCACAGTGGTAGTGACGTTGACGTGCGGGTGACGGCACGCAGAGGACGTGCGCGCACTTTTTGGGGTCAGAGGCCGGATACGGCCCATCGAATCCACAAGAGGGACATTTAAACTCCCTAATTTCTTCCACTCATTGCCCTGTCGTGGTTTCCCTTTGCTGGTTATCCGAGTGTGCGTTCCTGATCTTGTTTCTTTGGTTATTGACTTTGGCTTCGTTCTGACTTCCATGAATTCTGGTATCCCTGACTATTGGCTATTCCTTGCAACTGTGTTTCTTTCTGTGTTCCTGACCTCGGCTAGTATTTCGACTATTCTCTGGTATGTTAAGTCCGGCCATTCGAAGGTCCGGTTAGACGTTACCTTTAGTCCTAGGTGTGATACTATTCTGCGTGCTGGATCAACTGTAATCCTGACAATGAGTGCCCTTGGACCATCCTATAATAAGTAATGAGAATATTATAGTTACTGTAGTGACTATAGTATAGTACAGTTTGACAACTTACCTGATTAATGCTGGACACCCATGTCAGCAACCCCTGCTCCCGGTCTTGTCCTGCAAGAGGATGCAGTTAGCTCTACATTACTAAGTGCAATCATGCAGGACAGCTCTCATTGGCAAGCATTCTGACTTAGAATATCCTCTCCAGCATGAAATGTTCATGTAGTCTTAACTTAATTCTCATAGTATTTGCAATATTCTCTAGTGGTTCCCAGTCCTTCTAGACCAGGGGTAGGCAACCTTCGGCTCTACAGATGTTTTGGACTACATCTCCCATAATGCTTTTACAGCCATATTGCTGGCAAAGCATCAAGGGAGATGTAGTCCACAACATCTGTAGAGCCGAAGGTTGCCTACCCCTGTTCTAGACCCTGCTTCTGTATGCTAACAGACTGATGTCACAAAATTATGTATTCTACTGGTGTTTTACCCCATCTGCATATTTGTTTTCGTAGGATCATTAGTACATCAAGTACTAATACTCTTTATTTTTTTATTTTTTGCTTATTGCATAAAGTGACAGCACATTATATTTACATTACAGTATTTTGTAACAACAATTCACAATATGAAACCTACAGAACAATAGACAACAAACAACAGAGAAAAGGAAAAGAATATAGATAAGTTTAAATGAAGACTTTAAGCTTCACACACATTGAATCCTAATTTAGTGATTTTAAAACATAGCCCCTGTCCCTACAGTCTAATAAATGTAAACATAGCCATTTATGAGTAACTGAAATGTCTACATTTGTAAGAGAACACACTCTAGTGGCTGTCATACTAAAAAAACAATAGAGGCATTCCTGATGAAGACCTTTGAAACGAAAAGATCTTCATTACTGGCATCATCATGCACAGAATGAAGATGCCGGACACTAATAATTCTACTTCTACAGAAAGATTGAGAAAATGCATCTCTATTAGAAGCATCTGATGGTGAAGAGTAGCATATGCCACACGTGAGCTATAGATCTCCAGTGCTTCTCTAGGAGAAGTATTGGATTAGACCATAGATCACCAGAATGTTGAACTCACAGCAGACACAGTTGATGATGTGAAAAGACTGGGATAATGCTGGAGAAAAAGTGAGTTTATTTCATGTTTTTATGTTTCCAAAGGGGTGACCCTGAATATAAATGTTAGAAGGAACACACATCATTAAAAATAAATATATTTATTTTGAACCCCTTAAGGACACAACTTCTGTAATATAAGGGAATCATGACAGAATATTTCCATCATGTGTCCTTAAGGGGTTAAAGTTAGACTATTACATTAAATATTACAATACACTGCAAACTACTACTATTTGTAAAAAAAAAAAAAAACTTTTTCTGGCTTGTAGTCCTATTATTATTATTATTATCTGCTGAATAGACCAGAAAGGGATAAATAAATGCTTAAAATGTTGAACAAAATACATATTGGATAAATCAATTACTTCAACATTTTATTCAAGTTATATACAATTTTCAAGTCCCAAACCAATAAACGTATTTTAATACTTCTTGTCCTATTTTTTTAGATGATTTATCATTCTTCTGTTTAGCACCTTTTCACCCCTTAGTGCCCGAATACGTGCAATGTAAATCTTGGTAAATTAAGCACTTAATGAAAAACAAGGTACAATGCACATCTTAAATTAAAAGTGCAGCTAAATTGCAAGTCTTACTGAAAGCAGTGACACTTGGCTATTTCTGGATTCCTCACAATGTTTATGTGTGCAACAATTTTAAGAGTTTCATATCTAAATAAGTGAGAAGTAAATTTCAGAATAAAGAACTATTTAGGTCATACTGTACTAAACAGAATCAGAAGCAGAACAGATATTACAAATATGGTGGTAAAGGGAACTGGCTATGGAAAAAACAACACACAAAGCAATAATGCATTGTATCTCTCAAAGGTTATGCGCTGTCTAAATATAGAATTAAATTATAAGACCATCTATGGACCTTATTTAGACCCAGTAAAATTGTGTAAATATATTTAAGAGTAAGTAAAAAGTACTGGAAATGTGATTTCCATTGTGAATTTGTGTACAAATAAAAAAAGATCTTGAGAAAAAAGCTTTTAAAGAAATACAAGATACATTATTAAAGGGGCACTCTAGGCAACATACTACTCCATCCAATTGAAGTGATTCGAATCCCAAGGTACCATGGTTCAGTATTTTTAATCAGATTAAATCTAAAAGACGGTCCCAAGGCTCTGCCCCCCTCCCCCCCCCCCCACTCCAGGTATAGCTAAGCTAGAGTGAAGCCTTATCATTCCATATCAGTTATAGATAACAGTGATAAGCTTTCAGCTGATGTTCTCATCCTATCACAGCTCCCATAACTGCTCGAGATAATACTAAAGTATTAGCCTGAGCAGCAAAGAGGGCGAGACTTGGGATTCTGGGAACCCTCGATTAGTGTTAAACCGGTTACAAATTGTAACTGTATCATTGTAAACACTGTATAGCTGTGGGACAGTACCAGGGGAGTTCAAGCACCTTAACCAATTCATTGAGCTGAAGTGTGTATGGTTTCTACAGTATCCCTTTAAGTAATAGCACAACTAGCCATATTATTACTAATATCGCCAAATAAGACAACTAGATTTTCATAAAGACATAGTCTACGCACTATAGCCATTATATGCCACTGAAGTAAATATGGTAACATCAGTTCCCTGATGCTGGTCTATGTTAAGGAGTCATATCATTTTTAAGTTTTTGACACTGATGTGAATAATGCGGGTGCCTGTGGCACATTTGGTCTTCTGAATATATCTGACGTAGAAGTTGCTGTTCCAATTTAGCAATATCACTTTGGTTCCTTTTTGGACCTTGCCTGAGATGATCAGACACAAAATGTGTGTGCTTAGAAAACAGAAGTACATCAAATTAAAAAAATAATAATTTTACGTTTGTGATGTATATTCTTTAATGCTTTATTATGATGGGAATCCTTGTTTTACATATTTTATCTAATAAGATTATTACTTGTGAGGGAAATTATTACACATATTCAGTTTATATTCTGGAAATATAAGTGGATCTTTTTTAATCGATACTGAATATATAATGGCATCACTGGTGGGTTACAGACACAATAATTAGAATGAACTCCTAATGAGAACTGTATTTCTATCTTAATACAATACTGTCTGTTTTCTTAATGACCTTTGGATTAAGAATGCTTTTTTTCTATAAGAGGACATTATGGACATTAAACATTTACACAGCTCTAATTATTATCTGCTTTATGCTGCAGTAAATGGATACTATAGTAGCCAGCATGTGCGTGCATTTATCGCCCATTTAAGAAATAGTTAATAAAAACATAATTTTTAATAAAAAATGGTAAAAGAAAAATACAATGCTAATGATTGAATTATGTAACTGGTTATCTAATTGTTATCTAACTGGTTTTAAAACATTAATTGGTCATTTATTTTATGTAATTATTCCACCTATCTTCATGTAATATTTGTTTGCTCTTAATTAATTGCATAATTGTGTGTTTCTATCCACATGCATAGAATGTACTTTCGTTAAGATGGGATGAGCATTGATTAAGTCCATTAAAGGTAAGATGTGTTAGTTGAATGGGGTTTTGATGCTATTCCCCGGTAGTGCAGATCCTTATCTTGATTGGAACACTGGCTCTAGAAATAGTGTCTTGGAGTTTCAAATAAATATCGAAATTCCATTCTTATCTGAATGGTCACAGCTGTATAAAGATATCACTCCTTACTCTTCTGTGTTCTCTGGAAACAGGATACCAAATTACTTTTAAATGGTTTAGCTGTTGCTGCAGAGTGTTGCCCATATTTTCTTTTTTCACCTTGGAAAGCAACCCAGTCATAGAAGATGCAACACTTAGGATCCTTCTGGGTAACATGCATCGAGTAGGCATTCATCCTTCGGGACAGCAATGCAGGAAATGGCTACTCTTTGCTGCTTGAATACACGAACACCTATCAAAACCACAACTTTCTTTTCTCCTTCATGTGGGTCAACCCGAAGGAAAAAAGTATATTCTATCATTGTGAAAATCTCTGCCAATCAGTCAAGATGAAGGCAAGTTAGAGCAGTATTTTACAACCTTTGTGCGGATTCAGGGCTGAAATAGGTTGATTGTAGTCATCCAAATGAGTAGTGCTTCGTTTTGTTTTTGTAAAACATAATACAAGAAGGACATAAGGGGAGCTACAGCGAAGAGACTACAGGGACAAACTCTACAGCACTGACTTCCAAAATAATAATCTAAAAGCATAGATATGTTAAATTCTGCAACAAATACTGAAATTGTCACTATTAGTTCCAATAAAGTACTAAAAAAGACTAAAACAGGGAATTATACTGAAAAAATACGTATCACTCAAAGCCCCCTAACATTTGTCGTTCATAAGACAATACAATGTTTGAGGGTTACCCTCAGTAAGACCTTAAATTGCAGGGAAGCCTTCTCGGGTTTCTGAAGCATTAGAGATAGGTAATCTCAAATCAATAACCCTTAACAGAAAACGTATGAAAGGTGTACACCCTACTTTGCTCCCTTCCCTTTTTTGAAATTGTTTTATTTCACATTTCTTTATCAATTCCACCATAAAATTATTAACTGTTTGCAAATTGGAGGAACATTTTTTGAATGTTTTTTTCTTTTGCTAAATAAAAAACTTAAAAAAGAATGAAATATTGGTTATCCTTTCATATCTTATTTTTCAAAATGATGTGGTATGTAATGCTTCCTATTATTTATTGTATTTATGTAATTTTGTTGTTGGTAGAAAATAATAAAATTAATTTAAAAAATACTTATTACTGAGAAAGAAAAAGAAGAGATTATGTGCAGTGACCTTAAATAGAACCAGATGGTCTCCACTGGTACCTCAAATGATAAGCTTGCAGATGTTTCATTATCAGAGCCATCCAGTGCCTCTCTAAGACGAAGGTAAACATGAAAGAGAGAGTTTTGTGATCCTAAAAGGTCAGATATCATGAATTTTCAGCCACACACTGCTACATGCCTTGTTACTATTATTATATCTTTCAGATGTTCTGTGTAGGTATCTGCTTCTTTTCAGCATTGGAAGGCTGCAACAATAGGTGGACATTGGCTATTTGAATGAGTCATCCATTTAATCTGTTGGGTTTTATTTGTTGTAGTTTTTTTTATTTATTATGCATTTTTGAAAAGTTCACAATAGCACACATACAGCATCTAATTTGTTGTTTTACTGATTGAAATAGTTTTTTCACACTAGTCTGTTTTGTTACTAAGTCACCTTTGAGACCTAGGCCGGTAGGCTTTAATGTTCTTCTGAACCTTTTCAAGATCCACTTTCCATATCCAGCAGAGAACGTGCGGTAGAGAGTTAATATTCACTAGTAAAATACACTACTCCATAACTCATCTACTGGTGTCCAATTATAGAGTTTTGCTGATCAAATTGAGTGAGCAATGCCCTTTTATTCACAAGGTCAATGAGCTGTACTTTGCTGATTGACATTGTCCTGCACCAATCAGAATAAGTAAAAGCATAACTCCTTTTTGTTAATAATGCACTTTCATTGACAGTGTCTAACCAGACAATTATTCTCTATTTTATTATTGATTAGCCTGAAACATAAAAAGGAAAAAAAAGACTTGCTAGTATATCTTGTTAAAATAGTTATGCATAAAAGCAAGTAAAATAGATTGGAAACAAAATCAATTTACCCCATTTTTAAATATAATAATGATAAAAAAAGACATAAAAACATATTATATAATTTTCCAATCAAGGAACTAAATATTTATACACTGATGTTAGACATTATTAGTCATGTTCCCTTTTCAAAGCACAAATTCCACATAATTAAAAATTATCACAGCTATTCTTTCCTCTCTGCTGTTTACTCATTTCACTAAACCACATAAATAGAATAATCACTCTATAAAAAATATAAGTTTAATAACTATTCCCAAAGCATATGCAAGAAATGCACAATATTAACCTGGCTTACCTTATACCCCCCAAAAAATACCATAAAAACTGCTGCACACATCCCTAAAATTCAAATGTAAATAGATATCTACTGCAAGGTGCATGTGCATTCTTACATCGTTATTATGAGATATATCATTATTATTATTTTAACATCAAGTTATTTCTAGTACAGTTCAAAGGTTGTATGACACTTGCTTAATGATCACCACTATATTTATATACTTGGATCATCTAATAGAATGAATGGTTTTATGGGGATACATTCTGACCCTTGAGATACATTGGGATACCTTGGGATACATTGAGGCCCTTGTTTTAGCAAAGGGTATTAATGTTTACACTGTAACACAATAAGTTTTCCCAACATTTTTGAAACTGTTTCCAGACTGAGTCCTAAATACGAACTTTGGGCATGGACAGTATAACATCTATTCAAACACATTTCAATGCCCCAGCTGGTACTCCTTGAGAATACTTCAGGGGCAGTTCCTGGTTTGATTCAAATGGTAGAGAGGGGTGAAACAATTGATAACAGCTCCTGATGGGTATAATGCCCCTTCATGTAATACTTATACTTTCATTATGGGATCAAACCTGCCTGTTACTATGTATTTGTTTTTAGCTCCTTGTTCTCCTTGTTCTCCCCAATGTGGACTCCCCCCTTTAGATACACACAATGTCTTACACTTTATTGTTATTTAAGTGGAATGGGTCATCTTGTGTGTTCGAATATGTGTACCCACTACCTTTATTGTTACTGACACTCTGTTTAATCACATTTGGGGAAAGCAAAATCAAAACACATGAACATTTTCCCTCCCATTCTATTTTGTATTATTATATGTAGTCAAGAATTCCATTTGAATCTTTCTCTGTACTGGCTTTTTTTTAACATGGCATCTAGATATAGTTTATCCTGGAACCTACTAATTAATACTTAGCTTAAACTTTTCAAACATCCTGTTATCAGGACAATTATGATAAATGTAACATGCCGGATCTTTGAGAATTCTTGTAACCCAAGGCATATAATGTTTTCTAGTGAATATTACAAAACTGTTGGCGTCCACTGCTTTAAAATGATTACTGGCTTTCAGAAGATTCATTTTCCACTAAGATTTCTAAATCAAGAAACACAGTGCTTTTTTTATTGGACTGAAAGGTAAACTGCACACCCCAATGATTGTCAAGGGCATTAGGGGATCAATTTCAAATGAAAAACAAATTATCACTATATCTGCAACAGGTGAGGAGCAATGCAACCCAGTCATTCCCACCATACAAAGCTTCTCTCCAAACCGGACATGAAAAGGTTTGCATAACTAGCACAAATTCCACCCCTATCTCCATACCCCATCATTCAGAATTGGATAAAACACTGTTTTTGGATGGTGTAACCCTTATTCCACCCTTACTGCCACATGCAAAGAAAAAAATTAGATTTAACAGCGGTCTCATGCTGAGAACGTTCTTCCTGCAGCCCAATCTTTCTCTGGTGAAGTCACTCTCCTCATTACAGGGAGAAGGATTTCTTGGAGGATGGACTGAGGGATGGCAGAGAGAAGGGGGCGAAGTACAATATATATATATACAGAATTAATATTATCAAGCCCGGAACTCTAATTCCGAGCTGGCTAATGCCACTAGAAGAGATGGAGTTATACCTTTGGCAGCAATTTGCTTTATCTCTGTATGTACAATGTTTCATGTAAACTCCCGACACCAAGACCACAACAAAACACTAAAGTTGTTATGGTGCTTTTAATAACCCTTTAATAATCCACTTGATTCCCTCGACAAACAAAACATCAGATTTTGCTAATGAATATCTTTACACAAATGAATCACATCCACTGTATTTTTAAAATATGATGGCCTATTTCTTACACTCTCCTGTAAGATATGATTTACATATTTAGATAGATTAACAAATTAAGATCATATTCCTGACACTATTGAGCATCCTGGGCATGCCTTTTTGAATGTGCATACCTTTGGCAGTATATAAAAAAGTAAGTATCTGAGTATCTTGCCTACTGTAAGGAAGTTGTTTGTAGCATTCCTTTATATAACACATGCTATGTAGAACCTCAACATAACCTCTCTGATGGACTTTGGTGAAGACATCCAGGTGGTGACTACTCCTTGTTTGAATCGGAAACCGCTTGATTAAAAAAGCATCTCTGGCACCATTTTGAGCTGCCACCTTTCAAAGTGTGTTGTACATGTGGACTATTCTTCATGTCCATCGTCACACTGGGGTGGGAGATTACTTGGTAGAATAATATAATTATATTTGTCTCAAAAATGTAAATAGTTCAAGCGCATGAAAAACAGGCGTATTATTTCTGCTGATCAGTCACAACCCCCATTAAAATACATTTTTCTAAAAAAATATCAGTATTAAAACTGGGCTTCCCATCTAGCAATTTGGTAAAACGAATAAGACAGATTGACTAGCACGAGTAAGCAGTAAGGCTTCGAATAAATATGATGTTTGGTTCTCTTCGGAAATATTTCTCTAACTGAAATGTGCTTTCTTCCAGAAAAGGCTGCGAATCACTGATCGAGACGAATAACTGACACACGTTCGGCATCAGCTATGAGATAGTTATTCCAACTGCAACCTTGGTGTCAGAGTCAGTAAGCTATTTTTATTTTTGTTGTTGGGTCTATCCATATATGCAAAATCATAGAATATCACAAGTTTTTGTAATACATTCAATATTTATTTATTTCAAATCAGCATCACTAGATTAATAAATCATGCTGTAAACTAAATATATACATGGACGATAATGCTCTTGCTGTATACTTGACAGAGAGAGAGAGAGAGAGAGAGAGACAATATACTCGGTTTGTAAGTAAAATATTCTTTCAACTTTTATTTTAGATAGAACTTCCCTCCAACATATTACCATTATTAATGATGATTATCAAATGCGAAAAATGTTTTCCTCAGCAACGTAGAATGTATTTTAAATGTGATGAAATCATTTTTTTCTATGTAGAACAATTTCATTTTTTTTCCTTACAAAATGACTCTTTGCTTAATGTGCCATAAATAGTGATTGCTCATAATGTGTCACTAGTAACAGTTTATTTCATTTCATGCATCAAAACATGCATCTTCAGTGTCGAAATGTGCAATGAAAAAGAATATATGAGCGGGGCAATGAGATGCTGGACATTTAAAGAAACATAAGGTCAAACTTCCCATAAATTATGTTACTGCTTTGCAGAAATCTCTCAAACCAGACCACCCCAGCAAAAATAAATCATGCCGTTGAATGCCATTAGAGAATTGTGATGTATAGGAATTGATGATTGTACAGCGCTACGGAATCTGATGGCGCTATATAAATAATAAAATAGTAATAATGATGTTTTGAAATACATTCTGCAAGATTCTCAGCCAGCCATCTTCCTGGCTGTGCATTATGAGAGTGATATATCTCTAGTGCCAAGGTTAGCGAGCACTATTACAGAACACAGTGGGAAAAAAAACATACTGTACATTATTGTGCTGTTTTCCGCGACCCCGTGAACATAAATAATGCTTATCTTTGCTCCACACACTTAAAACCAATGAAGTAAAATGTCATCTTTTCTAATACAATGATTAAAGCAGAGCTTATTTATAATGGTACCCTGGGCCTTACTGGGAGTAATGCCATGTGAGCACATTTTAAGAGAAGCGATAAAATATGAAAATAACAGATATAAAACAATGCTCTTTCTGAAATTGGGAAATAGTTGTTCTTGAGCTTTTATGTTTTCTTTTAGTATTTAAAAGTTGAAACCATTAATTACAGTGCCATTTTCTAGGAAGCAAACTGTAACTGTGAAGTTTGAGAAAAATATAAAAAGTCTAAACTAAAATAAATGAGATCGATCTTCTACTAATTAAATTATGAAGAATGGAAGTTCGGAAGTGGGACATGACTGTTGATCTGCTCTTGAAGAGTTTGTAAATCGAGTTGTTGGTTTTGTAATCAAGTGACTTTAGACCATGAGAGTTTTGTTCTTTTGTTCATTTATATAGTTCAAATGCAGTTGTTTCTATTACGGCAGCAACCAGATGTTTTGTCTCCAATTTCTAATATATGATACCGCAGATAAAGTTATTTCCTCTGGATTTGGAACAGCCTACATGACTACAAAGTATCCATTTTACTATTTTCTAAAATTAGTAAGTAGTACATAGACACAGGAGTGCAAATTTACTTTCCATATTCTTCTGTCTTATATGGAAGACCTTGCCAGTCTTGGACATGTAACCTGCACAGCTGTACACCAGGTGCAGTAAGTGCAAGATGAAAAGAGTGGGTGATATCTTCCAAAGCACAAGGTGGGATTGCTTCTTCTTGGCAGGTTAAGGTGGACAAGTCCTCTGCGTGCATTTGGCATGACCTGCCTGTCTGTGACTATTATGCCTCGTTTCCACTGAGCGGATCGGTTCGGTTCAGTTCGGTACGGTTCGCTATTTTGGGTGTTTCCATTATGAAAGTGGTCCATACAAGCGAACCGTACCAATCCATTCAGGGTCCTGCTTCAGATGTAGGGCGATAGAAAATGGAATGGTTCGGTTAGGGCGGAACTACTATACAATCCATTGATTGGTGGACAGGAAGAGCATTTTTTCTAAACCCTGCATGGCCCTGAAGGTCTGACTTGCAGTGGAAACGCTCACCAGAATGGGCTGGTCCATTCTAAACCTTCCAAACTGTACCAACCCAAACCGATCCGCTCTGACTCTGACTGATATGATAAGATGCTTGAAGTGCCTCACCATAGAACTATCAGTAGTGGAAGTGTAAAATAATTATCAAAAATAGGGTACAGTGGCATTGTGGCAGGGTTATGCAGTTTGTGATCTACAACTAAACCCCTATTATTTTCAAATAGGTTAGGTGTTTTTAAAAAAAAAAAAAAAAAAACTATTACATTATGTTGCTGTTTAGTGAATGAGTGTACTGGATCTTGTATGTTGTATGAGTTGGCCCCAGCAGCACCATATAATGTATGCATGTTCAGGTGAGGGCAGCCCTCTTGAGTGTATGTGTATGTCAGGATTATATTAATCCAGCACGCAGAATAGTATCACACCCTAGAACTAAGGGTAACGTCTTACCGGACCTTAGAATGGCCGGACTTAACATACCCGAGAATAGTCAGAAAACTAGCCTAGATCAGAGACACAGAACGAGACACAGCAATAAGGAAAAGCCAAAAGTCAAGGGTACCAGAAATCAGGGAAGTCAAAATGAAGCCAAAGTCAAAAAACAGAAAAACACGATCAGGAACACACTCTCGGATAACCAAATAAGGGAAACCACGATAGGGCAATGACCTAAGGAATAAGTGAGTTTCAATAACCCTCTTGCAGATCTAATTGGCTGTACCTAGCCCTTGACCCCAAAACGTGTATGTGCGTCTTTTGCGTTACGTCACCCGCACATGGGGACAGACATGGGGCTATATAATTGGGTCAGCACCGGCCGTCCTGCACCGACATGCCGCACAAGCCAGGCATCATGGCAGAAGACCGCCGAGCGGCACTCCCCTCAATCTTCGGAAGGTAATTATCTCAGTTTTTACCACATGGATACAAAAGATATGTGACGGTGTACTCACAAACCACCAGCTTCTTATTTCAAAAAGTGTAATTTATTTTTTAAACATCTGATATTAGGCAAACGTAAGGGGGGGATGGGTAGTTGTTGTTATGAGATTAACTCACTTACTTAGGAAATTTATATATATATATATATATATATATATATTATGTAACACTAAGGCTGAGGTTCACATGTGTGAAGCAGGGAATTTTTTATTATTTAACATATTTTAGCACCATTATATACAGTGTATGACTGTGTATGGTGATGTTTAGATATTCCCAAAAGAGGACAACAATACACTGAATTCATCATAATCTTACCTTTATTCCAGTCTGCTGCTGCTGGCTCTGCCCCTAATCTGCCTGATTGGCTGACATAATCAGAAGTGGTGTTCTGAGCCAATCACGATGGTTTCACACAGGAAAGCATTGGATTGGCTGAGAGTGTCAAGGTGGCAGATCAGGGGCAGAGCAAGCAAAAGCCAAACACAGCCCTGGCCAATCAGCATCTCATCATAGAGATGCATTGAATCAATGTATCTCTATGAGGAAAGTTCAGAGTCTCCATGCAGAGGGTGGAGTCACTGAATGTCAGTACTACATACTGTGCAGCACTGCCCCAGGAAGCACCTCTAATAGCCATATGAGGAGTGGCCAGTGGAGGTATCCATATGCTGTAATGTAAACACTGACTTTTCTATGAAAAAAAAATGTTTACTGCAAAAAGCCTGAAGGGAATGATTATACTCACCAGAACAAATACAATAAGCTGTAGTTGTTTTGGTTACTATAGTGTCCCTTTAAATTGATATTACGGCCAGTGTATATTATCCCACTATTACCAGAGCCAGTGCAATGAGTTTTGCATCCCAGGCAAAAATAAATAATGCTACCCCATACGCACTAATCTCTTTTTCCTTAATTGCAATGATAAAAAATGTAAGTCTGATAAACTAAGACACTTCAGCAAGTCCACAGGTTGTTCCTTGTGGGCGGCGTACCCACTTCCACAGAGCTCCCACGTACATTTACTTGTGTGCAGAACTTTCTTGACTTTAAGACACGTCAACAGTAAATGTCTGGTCAATAATACTTTGGGCTAGAGCACTGTTGTTTACTAAAATGTGAATAGTTAGAATATCAAAGTGCATTTCAGATTTTAGGCCAAAATACCCAAATTGGACTTCAGTTTGACTTCTGTTCCCCAATATGCGAAATTCAATTTGAATTTACAGGAATTCCCACTTTCTGAAAGAAAAAACCTCAGATGGGGTTTATATATATATAAATATGATTTGCATCAAAATATAATCAAAAATCTGGGGAAAAAATGACCAACAAAAACATATTGTGTGTAGAGATTTCTTGCAGACAAACAAATTCTAATAATGTAAATTGACTCAAATTTTTGTGTTTGAAAACTTAAGCCAGTACAATATTCCATACCTAGTATAAAAGCAAAAATTCTGTTTTTTCCTCATACAGTAGATGTGACAAACATATAAATAAAAATGGTCAAAAACCTTGCTTATTTGTATTTGCAAGAACCCTGAAGGCATTACTACAGTATAGTAATGGTGAATAGCATATTCAGTAATGGTGAATAGAATATTACAGTATAGAAATTGCTGACAACCTGCTGACCATAATAACAAGGTGTCAGAACACATAGTGCATCACAGTTTGCTGCATATGGGGCTGTGTAGCTGCAGTCCGACCAGAGTGCCCATGATGACTCCTGCCACATGCCGCCTACCTAGAGATTGTTGAAGACCATGTACACTCCTTCATGGCAGTGGTGTTCCCTGTTGGCTTTGGTTTCTTTCGGCAGGATAATGCATCTTGCCACAATGCAAAAATTGTTCAGGAATGGTTTGAGGAACATGACAACTAGTTCAAGGTGTTGCCTCCAAATTCCCCAGATCTCAATCCTACTGAACATCTGTTGAATGTGGTGGAACAACGAATCCGATCCATGGAGGCCCCACCTCAACAACTTGGAGGACTTAAAAAATCTGATGCTAATATCCTGTTGCAAGGTAAAACAAGACATCTTCAGAAGTATTGTGGAGTCCAAGCCTCAATGCATCAGTGCTGTTTTGACAGCACAATAGGGACCTTCACAATATTAGGCTTGTGGTTTTACTGTTGTGACTGATCAGTATAAGATGACTGTAAAGATAAAACATGAGGGTGATGGTAAAAAAAATAATATTTGATCTCGCAAAAATTTAAAGTCTAATAAACATGAGATCAAAAATGCAAGATCAAATGTGATTTTTTTTTATCATCACCCTAATTTTTTATCATCACCCTCATTTGTACTCTAGTTACATTGATCAGCCACAACATTAAAATCCCCTGGGTATCGAAAGAATTAAACTAGCCTAACTGTGCATATAACTGAGTGAATGTTTCCTAATCATCTGTTTTAGCTTGCATCTTACTATTCAGTTTTCAATTGAATGTTTAGTTAATAAACCTCATAATATTTAGTGGTAAGTTCATGAATAAGCACAGCCATCAAGTATCAATTATTTACAAATTTCTCCATTAACTGGCAACAATATGCTGGCACGTTAACTACTATGGCACTATTACACATAGAAAAACTGAATGAATTGTAAAAATATTGTGATTTGCTTACTCACCTGATATAACATTAACAGTGGTCAGCCACTTCATTAAAAAGAGTTCATTAAAAATAAATTATGTATTTTGAACTCTTTTCATTTTTAATTTCACATGTTCCTTTAAGTACATATTTATGAAACTTGACAACAGCAGGAAATTGCCAGGAATTTCGAACATTAGGTTAATAGTTTAGTGTAAACCAGGCAGGATTGACGTAAAGGAAATTAAAACCAGTCTTTGGGGATGTTGTTACAGCAAATCTATACCTTTCAAACCAGTGGCAGTGCAGAGGACAAGAACTGCATGGGACATGGCCATTGATTTATTGATATTAATTTGCTTCATAATTGAAAAGAAAAAGTAAAAGAGGATCACCACTGATGTCGTTCCTATGATTTATTTTGGAATGGTAAAGAGAGTCCCAGGAATTGTTTAATATGCAATGAACCTGATTTCCACTTTAGAAAAATTGTACACATTTATGTTCTTTACCTATTATCAAATATGTTGTTTCTGCTAGTTTTCTTAGTTTAAAAATATAAGATACTGCTGTCTTGCAACTCAATTATTTTCTATATAAAAGAGTCAATGGCTCAATACAAAGACAGTGAACACATGATGGTAAATAGCAATGTTTTATAGAAATAAAAACACGGTCATTTAATTTAGCAATTCTTCCACAAACGACAGGGAATGTTTATATTTGCAGTAAATGTTACTACCTTATTACCTTAAAAGATACCTATGGGATTAATCACTAAACAGCTCTGAATTTCCAGCCAATTTGCATTATCTAGTCTGAAATAGCTGAGCTAGAAAAAATCTTAAAAACAATCAACATTTCTTCACCCTTATTTTTTACATGCATTTTGCACCCCTTCCTGAAGAAGAGATCCATTTGATTAATATTACAATTGAAGAATCATATTAGGTACATATTCTGGATCCACAAAGAAGATTAAAGTCGCTGCTTTTTCTCTGGATGGGTTGTACCCCTCACAGCCTCTGGTGAACATCCAACAATGTATACCTCTCTGCTGCTAGATTGCTGTTTCCAATCCATATGTCCTGTTCCTTGATGTAAATAGGGGACTGGAGACTGAATGTTATGCATCTTAACATGAGATGTATCTCCATCTTGTAGTCATTATAGGTTTATAAGAAGGCATACCTCCCAAGGGTCCCTATTTAGAAAAGATAATCTCTTTTTTTGAGCCCACATCCATCTGCCTCGCTTTTCTATCCTAATGTACTTTTTTTTTTTATATATGTCAGAGGGAATGGGGTAAAGTAACACAAAAGGTAAGGGTAGGGTAGAATAGTAGGTTGCTAGAATAGCTTTCAACAAGGGCTCCTTTTTTTGGATGACACAGTTGCAGGAGAGAAAGCAAGGTGCGGGGTGGGAAAGCTTTTAATGGTTTAGTTTATATGCTTTCCTGGGGAAGTGAGTTTTCAATCATTTTTTTGAAGGAGTGGAGACTGGATGAAAGTCTAACGGAGAAGGGAAGGGAGTTGCCCTAGAGAAGTCTTGAAGGCAAGCATCAGAGGTGGGCTACATACTTGCAAATTAGGGGGGACAGGTAGGTAGGTGTGTGTGTGTGTATATATATATATATATATATATATATATATACACACACACACACACATATATATATATCTTGTCCTGATGAAAGTTCCACTGTCGGAACTAAAAATGTCGACACTTTTAAAGATGTACTAATAAAAGTTAAGTATTATTTTTAATTATCTTTTTATCTAAGTCCTTGGAGTGCTGCCTATTTCATGCATTTTTGTAATTTTGTGTGTGGCTTAACACCAGGCATTACCCGCTATACTAGGAGTACAGGCTTTTTGGATTAAATATATATATATATAAAACCAAGAGAGCTGCACTCACCTGAACATGCACACAACGGCACCCTGTGATGTGTGCATGTTCAGGTGACTGCAGCCCTCTTGGTTTTATTTATATATTTGGGAGTCCCAGGCCAACTCCTTGGTTTTGCACCCCTACCTGTCACAGTTGCCTCATTCCAGGACCCTATTTAGCCCTATTTAACCCTGCAGAGAGTCCCAGGAGGAAGTATTTCCAAAGTAAGTGGATTAATCTCATAAGGGTAGGCATTAGGTGCTAGAGTAGGGCCTGCCAAGAATGGGGTACATTGACATTGTGGCAGTTACGCAATGTATGATCATATACTGTGACCAAGCCCCCATTATTTTTTGCCTAGGTGAGGTGTTTTTAAATAAAACTTTTACATTCTGTGAGACTAGAGATCGCTGTTTAGTGAATGAGCGAGTGCGCTGGATTTTGTGTGTTGTGTTATATGTAAAACAAAAACAAGATGGACATTGCTCCACCTACCTTTACGGGCCACTAATGTTATATATAATCATTACTTGTCATCTTGATTGTATTCCACCACTTGTGACAACATTAAAACACCGTGGATTATCATAGGATTCTTTTTTCTCATGCAATAAAAAATTATGATGACAGAATGGAATTATCATGTATTAACTGTAGTTTCCATTTTTATATAGGGGTGAAGAAATAGCAGTAATTATAATCAACAAAAGCCTAACACATCAGAATATTTTACTTTATGTGTATAAAAGTGTAAACAGGCTGTCAGCCAACTGATTAAGATAAAGGAATGGATTCAAATCTATTATATAACCATAGAAGATGGCAACAATGAATCAAGACTTGTCTTTTTCCGTCAAATGTTTGTCAGTTGACAGCAAGAAAACAGACATTTCCCCAATCACTGATCAAAAGCAATTCAATAGCACCACCTAGTGTTGCATTGCAGGTTTAAATTTCAAACAAAGGACAGAAAAAGTATGATTGCATAGAGATGCAGGTTTATATACTAAATTGTGAATTGTCAGAAATTCTAAATTGATTTCAAATTTTTGTTCAAAATAGCTAAGATTTTTCTTTGCATTTATTTTGCTCTACACTTTTAGATTCACTTTAAATTGATTTTGGAGGTTATTAATTTTACTCAAATCTGAATACCCCCAGACCAGATTGTTAAAAAGAGTCATGTATCATCCAGACACCAATTTGGACAATAAAATCCAGATATGAATCACAGGGTTTATCAATGGCTTGTTTTTTCAATAACTTTCAAATAAACTGATTTCAGTCTATCAGTATGCCACCAAATGTCTGCATTCTGAAAAAGAATTATTACACATGCAAATGAATGCTCATAATCTATAATAATTTGTCACAGTTGTCCACGTGCTGCTTACATATGTGTTTCAATCAAATTTACACAATTTGGTTGAACCAAATTTGCAGGCAGATAGTTGCCAATTCTAATACGAGATACAACATGCAAAAATATGTTATTTGCACCATTTAGACAGCTAACTCCTAGGAGAAAAAAGTTAACGTTAATTTATACCCTAATAATAATAAAAAAAGGAAAGTT
This sequence comes from Pelobates fuscus, assembly GCF_036172605.1. Classification (NCBI taxonomy): domain Eukaryota; kingdom Metazoa; phylum Chordata; class Amphibia; order Anura; family Pelobatidae; genus Pelobates; species Pelobates fuscus. The sequence continues at coordinate 333,382,656 of NC_086319.1, forward strand.
GAGGTTATGAAATGGATATTATATTATTATTTTGAAAATGTGATGTATTAATTAGATACTGTTTGTTTGTTTGTTTGCTTGTTTGTTTGGTTTAATATTTAACACTTTTACTGCTGGTTGCTTGTTCTGCCATTGGGTAAAGATTGTGGATCTCGCAAAAAACAGGTGAATTTATTTTGCAGATTTTTCTACTACCAGATTTATTATCTGGTTGCAGTTTGATAAATATGCAAACCCCATATTTTATATAGAATTTGCACCTTAAAATTACTCATTTTAAAGCAGACACCAAATTTTACAACATGAGATATGCTAATTTGATTGAAATAACTAATATCAGCTGAATTCCTTATCTACACTAAAGTTTGGTCTACTTGAACATTAAGGAGGATAACAAACTGACCTCCAAAAAAGCCCTATCTTCTATACACCAATACACCAAATACACCAAAACATATTTTTTTTTTTGCTAGGACTCTTTAATATTGTTATATCTCAATATTTTTATATTGTTCTATATAATATTGTACATATATATCTATATATGATAATCTAATATTTCTTGTTTGGCGCAGTCTGTATTTTTCCTTGTCTCTCTTGGATTATTAGGGTATCCAATTCAAGACCCTATTCTGCTGCCTTTGGAGTTAGCCTTGTATCTCCCCTTCTTTTTTTTCTTGAGCTGTCTTGCCCATACTAAATATGAGAGTTGCAAATTCAGTTGCATTTAACTTGGTAGAAACAACAACCAGAGTGACGACCACTAGAGATGCCCTTATGGACAACTGTAAACACTGCCTTTTCTCAGCCTATATGGACAGACTATTTGCACCATGGGCAGTACATTAAGATGTAGTCCTTTATGTGCTTAGAGGGTCCTTTTAACCCCTTAAGGACACATGACGTGTCACATGTCATGATTCCCTTTTATTCCAGAAGTTTGGTCCTTAAGGGGTTAAAGAAGTGCTGTTCTTAATTCCACTATTTTAGCTTATAATTTGCAAGTTGGTTGTCAACTCACAATATCTACAGTATATGAAAATTAAATTAACAGAAAAAAGTGGGGAGCTCTGGTCATGGGAGCCTACAATCTAGCAAGTTCTCTTGAGTAGAACTAAAGCTGTATAAATGTAGGAAACGTGGTTAAAATAAGCACGAAATATTGTACATCAAATGCAATAGTTGTGCAAGTGAACGTGATTGACTGCCCTGGTATATGTAAAAAAAAACTATTGTATTCCTTGACATCTAAATATATATTTATAGCAGGGAGAATCCTACTATACTGCCGGCAACCACAGATTCCTGTAACACTTGCTATTTGCATGTTTTTAATTAATGTGCATCATTCTAATCATTGTGCAGTAAAATCATTTTAGGCTTCAGTGAAGGGAATAAGAACATTGGTTTACAGCATAATTTATACGTATAATCTTCAAATAACAAAAAATGGGTTAGTACGCAATCAATTACTACAATGGTAATCTAGTTAAGACATTATTTTTGCATATTTGTTGTATAACCTGTTTCTGGCCAGTATTCATTATTTTACGTGGGCCATAAAATTGTATTTATGGCATATAATTATTAGCGATAATGTGATTCCATTTTTAAATGGAATACAAAATATATATATATATATATATATATATATATGTTTGTTCTGTAGACACAGAAACTGTTCTTGGTTGCTTCTAGATAAATATCTTTGTGAGGATATGGGGATTTCCTAGTATTCATCTGCTCAAAACAAATAGAAATATTATTTGCTCATCTGGGCTGTAACGCTCTTGGCAAAATATTGATTCTTTCTTTTTTATCCCAAGAAGATAGGATGTGATTTATATCAGGGAGTTTGACAAGGCTTCTCGGGAGAACCGGAGATGAAGTATCAACTGTAAATTAGCCTCAATTTAATTGAAAGTGAGGCTCGGTTTAAAAGTTGTACTTTCGGTCAGCAGTGACCAAAGATTTATTTCTTGACAATAAATGCTGAGCCTCTGATCTAGTCACTTGTTTGTCAGTTTGGAGGAGTCTGGGTCAATTACTTCTGCCCACTTCCTTCACAAAACAATACAAGATCTGTATCTCAAGCAATAAATATGACTGAAGCCCAATAATTGTATCCAGCTAGTTTGTTTAACTGACAGTTTGCTTAACTGTAACTAATGTTTGCTAGAAATGTGAAATGTGAAATGTTAATTGTGAGGAAGATAGACTAGATTTATACGTGTGTATAAATGTATATTTTATATATGAGTAACATTAACCAATACATATTAAAATCAGGGGCCACATTTTGTCTTTAAAACATATCAATCCATCTCCAATTCTACACTTTTTGAACGCTGGTAAGTATACGTCCTGAATAGTATGTATGGAGATATTGCTCCATTTCTTTAAGAAGAAATACATTTTACCACCCAGTATCTCTTCTACCTGTATCTACTTTCCCCTTTTGTCAAACAGCATTTCTTTTTTTTTTTATTATTCCTCAGCCTGTATAGTGACCTTTCTTCATGCAAAGAAGTATGCAAGGATTTTAACCATTTTTTTTTGTATGGTGGGCGATTCAATTTGGATATTATTCCAGTGCACCCATTTGATTCCTATAATTTGGGCTAATTTTAACATTATACATTTACCTTAAGGCTTTTCAAGAAGGAGATAAGACATGGCCTTAAGAAGACAGGTCAGTGATGCCTTTTGTGGCACTGTTGCACATTGTTTGGTGGTTATGGTGTTGTAGTTTGCAATCATGGAAGGGCACAGTAACTTTATAAGTAGATGAAAGTTTGCAGGGCCAGAGAGATTTTGCCTTTGAAGGTCCCAGGTTTCCCAAGTGTGTCATCAGGACCTTCCTGTCACAGTGCCGTGAGGTTCTGTTGGCGTGGCCACACGGAAACTCAGCGTTCTGTCTAAATGACAGGACATTCGGGAAAAGTGAAAGGAGGCATCACAAGAACACGAAGGAAAGGGGAACATTGCTCTGACCACCGGAAATTAAGCACATTTTGCTCCTCCGTTGGTCATAGCTGGTCAGGTGTAGCAAAACCTCCATAAGACAAACAGTCCCTACTTTGTCTTATGTTTTAAAGAAAACTAGAGCAGACAGGAAGAAATGAAGAACAGATCCTGAGAGAGGGAGAAAAGAGGATTCCATTAAAGAAAGTTAAGTTCGGCATGACTGTGCCGCTTTTCTGTGACTGTGCCGTCTTTTCAACGAAATTTGCCTGTGTGATATCACCGGAATAAAATTCACCTATGCGAATTCACCTGTTTGAATTCACCAGTTTTAATTCATCTGTTTGAATTTGTGAGTTTGAATTCGTCTGTTTGAATTTGCTTGAATGCAGTTCACCAGAAAATTTAGAACTTTGCCCCGATTGTAACGCGCCATCGAATCTACTGTGCATTAAAATTGCATGGAACCTTTATTATAAAAAAAAGTTGCGCATTAGATTTAGGTAAATAAGGAAATGTGCCCTACACCTAAGGAAAGCAGGGAGGGAACAAAAACTGATTTTTTTTTTCTCGTTTTTTATTTTGTTTATTGTAAAATGTGTCAGGCTGAAACAAGCACAGTCTTCCATACCCTGTACACTAATCTACCCACACACAACCACAGACGTTCCTCACACATCACTCACAGCGACACACAATACTCACAGCTACCTACACATAACACACACAAGTCACAGTGAGCTTTAAACAGCCACATATACCACTCACAACTACTTAAAAACATCTGTCACTGTACCCACACCCAGCAACACTCATGGATGGACGTAGCGGGGAATGTGGTGCAAATAAGAATAACGGGGCCTACCCCAAATATCCCCCAATAAAGACAGACACCGAATTTAGATAAAACAGGCCACATCATTTATTTAACATAAGACTGTAGGACTCATCAAACATTTATTAACTTTATCATTTAATTATAACCAGAGATAAATACATAAATAATAAATAACAACATATCAAATAACACCTAGGCCCTACAGACTCAGCTTACATAACCGTCCTTGCCAATGAAAGAGACCACGTGCCCATGGGCGTAGCAACCCCAAAAAATCTGGGGGGGATAGCATTTTTACTCGCCGGGTATATTCTTATTCCGTAAACTAGGAGTTGTTTATCCCATTGTACAGCGCTACGGAATTTGCAGTCGCTATATAAATTATTAAATAATAACATTAAAGGGTCACTACAGGGAAGGGGCTTTACTTACCCGGATACAGCGGGGTTTTACTTACCGGATCCTCCTGATTAGAACCACCCCTACCCCCCCATGCATATTAGTACCCCCCTAACCCCTTCCATTCATATTAGTACTCCCCTAACCCCTTCCAATAATTTTTCTACCTCCCCCCTCCTCCCATCCATATTAGTAGCCCCCCTAAACCCTTCCAATTATTTTTCTACCTACCCCTCTCCCCCTATCCTTATTAGTAGCCCCCCTAACCCTTTCCAATTATTTTTCTGACATGTTAACTAACGCCAGTGCTGGAGTGCCGCCGTGTTTACATTAAAAGGCCTGCAGGGACAGGCTATAGACACCAGAACCACTACATTAAGCTGCAGTGGCTCTGGGGACTATAGTGTTCCTTTAATGTGAGGTAAATTAGAGATTAGTGCCACGAATTATATGCTAGATTGCCTACTTACAACCAGATGAGGATGATGATGGGCTCTAGCTGCAGTCTGGCTCCACTGGTCTGGTGTAGAACAGGCTCTCTGGAGGCTGTTTGTAACTGTGGTCACAAAAATCAATGTTCTGGGAGAACGGGAAGCAGCTCCATTTTTTGGGGGCCCTTTACACAGCTCAAGGTCTGGGTCCCAGGGTCCACCTTCATGTTCCACCAATGAGTTTGTTCACAGGGGGTGGAGTGTGTAGGGGATGTCCTGATATGTGTGTAAGGAATGCATTGTGTGAATCTGTGTTTGTATATGTAAGGGCTGCAAGGTGTGTTTCTGTGTATGTACGGGATGCAGTGTGTGCGTCTGTAATGGGTGCATTGAGTGTGTGTTCAGGGTGCATTGAGTGTGTGTAAGGAATGCATTGTGTGTTTCTGTGTGTGTAAGGGTTGCATGATTGTGTGATTGTGTGTGTGTGTGTGTGTGTGTGTGTGCGGGGTGCATTGAGTGTGTGTAAGGAATGCATTGTGTGTTTCTGTGTGTGTAAGGGTTGCATGATTGTGTGATTGTGTGTGTGTGTGTGATGGATGTCAATCTCTCTCCCTCCCTTGTCACTCTCTTTCTCCCCCTCCCTCCCTCCCTTGTCACTCTCTTTCTCCCCCTCCCTCCCTTGTCACTCTCTTTCTCCCCCTCCCTCCCTCCCTTGTCACTCTTTCTCTTTCTCCCCCTCCATTGTCACTCTTTCTCCCCCTCCCTCCCTTGTCACTCTTTCTCCCCCTCCTTCCCTCCCTTGTCACTCTTTCTCCCCCTCCTTCCCTCCCTTGTCACTCTCTTTCTCCCCCTCCCTCCCTCCCTTGTCACTCTCTTTCTCCCCCTCCCTCCCTTGTCACTCTCTTTCTCCCCCTCCCTCCCTTGTCACTCTCTTTCTCCCCCTCCCTCCCTTGTCACTCTCTTTCTCCCCCTCCCTCCCTTGTCACTCTTTCTCCCCCTCCCTCCCTCCCCACTCTCTTTCTCTCCCTCCCTCCCTCCCCACTTTCTTTCTCCCCCTCCCTCCCTTGTCACTCTCTTTCTCCCCCTCCCTCCCTTGTCACTCTCTTTCTCCCCCTCCCCCCTCCCTTGTCACTCTCTTTCTCCCCCTCCCTCCCTCCCTCCCTTGTCACTCTTTTTTCTCCCCCTCCCTCCCTTGTCATTCTCTTTTATCTCCCCCTTCCTCCCTTGTCACTCTCTTTTATCTCCCCCTTCCTCCCTTGTCACTCTCTTTTTTCTCCCCCTCCCTCCCTTGTCGCTCTCTTTTTTCTCCCCCTCCCTTGTCATTTTCTTCCTCCCCCCTCCCCTACCTCTATTGTAGTGTGGCCGAGCCCTGCATGACCCGTGGATACAGGGAGATTTTGTTTCCTGTACCCGGCCGGACTAAAAGGAAGTGCGCACTCAGTGTGCACTTCCTGATAGTCCGGCAGGGTACAGGAGACAGATGCTCCCTGTACCCACGGACCATACAGGGCTCGGCCACGCTACAGTGAGGGAGTGACAGGAGGGAGCGCTGAGCGCTTCCCTCCTGTCAGCCCCTCTCCTCATGCTGCGCCCGGACGGTGCGCCCTCATGGACACACCAGCCCGGGCAAAGCTGCAACCGCCTGAGGCTCTCTGCAGAGCGCTCGGGCGGCTGCAGCATGAGGGGGGCCGGCGGAGCTGGGGGGGTTGTGTCCCCCCCAACCCCTGGTTCCTACGCCCATGCACGTGCCTATGCACCAACTTGCCCACTGGGTTCTCGCCTCCCCCCTCATCCAAACCAAACTCCCTTTTCCTTTTAATGCTTACCATCAACCAGCTTTTAGCTCAGTGGGCACGTTCAAGTCGGTAATTTAAAAGTTTACCCTACAGAGCAGTGGAGGTTAAGACCCAACCTTGTCCATATCCTGACACTCAATGTAATAGCCCCCCAAAACCTATTGGCAAGGACACACCTCCTGCCACAACTCCGCTGTTTTAAGTCTAAAATCAGCCGGGTAAAATCAGCGAAGGGTCCCCACTCAAACCATTCAAGGCCTGTTACACCTCTTCCTGGATAGCAAGATTAAAAAGGTCGAGCCTGACCTCCGTGAGGTGAACTCCATCACCCCAAAACAAATTAGCTGCCTCCCGTTCGAACACCCTGTGGCAAACCGGAATCCCTTTTACCCCCAAGACAAATGTAGAGAGCCTCCTATTTAGTTTAATATTGATCTCTGATTATAGGCCTGCTGTCAATAGTTACGGGAAATGACCTCCGACCAAATGAGTCACACATCAGGAAACAGAACCAAGATGCGCACCAAGTTCCTCTTAATAGCATCCGCATCCCCCATATAGGCATTGTCCCAAGATCATTACCCCCCACGTGGATAACTAGAACGCTCGGCCGATCCAGAAGGCGGGAGAGTTGAACCAGCTCCGGGAGGAGCCGAACCCATTTCATACCTCTGTCACCAAATCAACGAACCTCCGCTTCAGAAGGAGTAAAACTCAATAGCTCACCTCCCGGATGGACAGCCACACGCCTCCCTAAAGGAAGAAATGGGGCAAATAGCTGAACACCGGACAGCAACTAAGTGAACCCACTTACCCTTCCCGAGGACATCAGTCTTCGAACATCGAATCTTAAAAGTAATATGATCCGCAGCGCACTGAACATCGGCAAACACCTCCGCTGGTGGAGAAGGACGGCAAGGAATCGGAGAAAGACAAAGAAAAATACCGTTACTGAAAGATCCCCAAGACGTTCGGAAACTGGATTTGCGCCTTTTCCATACTGGCTAGTGTCATTGGGGAAAAGTTTCTGGAGAAGTGCTACACATTGTTCTGCTACCAGGACACCATTTGGAATGCTTGTCGGTCCACCCGCGGCAAAGGAATTAATGAAGATCCTGGCAGGATTGGGGTAAGCCCACTTTCACTAGAAATCAGCCTTGCAAGAGTTCCAGGTGCCACCTTTTGGGTAGTCCCAGGAACAGCAGCCAGATCATGTGAGAACAGCAGCGGAGAGGAGGTAAGCTCACACCCCGCAGAGGAGGAAAGCCGAGGTAAGTAACCAGAGGAGAAAGGGGGACCAGCAGGGGATACAGAGGGGACAGGGGGGGGCAGAACGGGAGAGACAAGGGAGACAGATGTAAGGAGGGGACCCAGAACTGAAGGAGAAGGAACAAAGGAGGCAGGTGGGACCAAAGAGGAAGGGGGCCTAACCAGAGAGAGCAGAGGGGACACCAAAGTGGGGGACCCCCTGGTGACCCTCGTCCCCCGAAGACATACTAGAACCCAGGGAGGACCCCCTCCACCTCCCAATGGTGGCAGGCTACCGGCACCATCACAGGTCCACCGTCGCGCCGACTGCATGGCACCCAGGAAGGCCTCTCAGATGCCCCAGGCTGTCTGAACTGCACAGGCCATCTTCTTGTGCCCCTGGCCCATTGTCCATTGCCGGGGGGCGCGCAGAAAATCTTGGGGGGAGCAGGCCGCGTGTCGGATGGGGCAGACTCGGATGCGGGTTCCAACTCCGATAATGGGCCAGAGTTGCCGCATCTGGACTCAGGTGAGCAGGTGGGCGGGAGCACCGGCACGTGCTCGTGCTGCCTACAAGGGCTGTGGCCACATGGGAAGCCCCATCAGAGGTCTCTTATTGCCTGGGGGTCCTGTGAGTTGCTAGTGCACTTTATAGACTTTTGCACAGACTTTAGCACATGAACCCATACACGATGAGAACCTTCTTTGGTGTATGATAAATTACACACAATTGAAGACTCAGAAAGCTTGACTTTAGGATAAAGACTTGGAGTAGTATAACTACTGGCCAATTATAGTAGCCATATAACAACAGTACGGGTTGAACAGAAAATATACAGTGTAGTTGCTTACTGCAGTAATATGAGAGATGATGAGATTCAAATATTTGAACTTCCACTGTAGTTGATAGCACCTGAATATATCCAGAATAGAAAGCCTGTTAAACAGTGAGTTGCCATTTGCAATAAAGCAAGATTGACAGAGTATGAGCTATTGGAGCAGTGAGTGTCCTTTACCGAGAGAAAATTCTTAATCAGGAGTTCCATCCAATATACAAGCAGAGGTACAGCAGACTGTACAATAGATGAAAGCAATTAACTGTGAGCTGGGTCTTTAACAGAGAGTTCTGTAGCAGAATGGATTTGTGAAATAAACTTTTATTCCTTTGGTTCGACCGTCCGTACCGACCACCCCTGGCTGTTAACCACAAATGAGCAGTTAGTTCAAGTGCTTTCCCTGTGTGGCTGCCGTTCGTATAACCAAACACACATGCTCCTAGAATTTGTGGCCATGTTGTCTCTGAAACGCAGGTAGCAATACATGGTTGTCGAGTGAGTGGAACTGTATGTCGAATACCCCCAGGAAACTTGTACCGCTGCCCGTCCAACGCTGCCCGTCCAACTTCGTGTACAGTTAGGAAAATGGCGTTCGGGAGAGTATTCGTTGGTATTCGTATGGGAACCCCTGAAAGTTAACCGGTTCTTGCCTTGTTTTCTGTGGAACTATTTTGGGACATCACCTCGTGGCCAACCGGTCAAAATTTAATTCGACTGGCAATTCCAAACTACCAAAGGGATCTAAGTGCTATTTCGACAAAGTGGGCACTCAGACTCAAGCTATTTGGTGATATGATTTGTGTGGCGTTCCTGCGTTATTATGGTGTATTTTTGGGGAGATTTGTGATATTTTGAGTTAGTTCCTGTAACTGAGAGATAATTGAGTTATCGTATTGTGAGCTCAATTATCTCTCAGAAACATAGACTCTTGGGAAGAAACCTGTGCAATGTTGCTATGTAGACCCCATACTAGGGGTCCGTGCATAAAAGCCATGAATGGCCAAATAAACCTCAGTTGACTCCCAGAACTATGTGTCGTCTAGTTGCTGGGAGGGAAAGGTGTTGGATTATTACATCGCTTCTTTCAGCTTCAAGGAAGGAATAGTGAAGATACCTAGTCATGGTATTGGAGCTCCACTACAAGTTCCATTTGGTACACAAGCAGACGTACAGCCAGGCTTTCCAATAGAAAAGTAAGACTTTGACACTGTCCCACAGAGAAGGCTTATCAATAAACTGCAATCTTTAAATTTGGATCTAATATTGTTGAATGGTTTAGGCAGTGGATGGGTGACAGCCAACATAGGGTTGTAGTTAATGGAATATATCCAAAGCAAGGTCTAGTCATCAGGGTACATCAGGGATCTATACTTGCACCTATTCTCTTCAATATCTTTATTAGTCATATTGCAGAAGGTCTTTGCTGATGATACAAAGATTTGCAACAGGATTGAGGTTCCAGGAGGGAGAAGACAAATGGCAAATGATTTAGGTAAACTAGAAAAAGGGTCAGAGCTGTGGCAGCTGACATTTAATGTGGATAAGTGCAAGATAAAGCATCGTGGACGTGAACATCCACGGGCAGAGTACAGAATATTTGATAGAGTCATAACTTCAATATCTGAGGAAAATATTTAGGGGTAGCTATTTCAGATGACTTAAAGGTATGCATACAGTAATAGAGCAGCAGAAAATGCTAGCAGAATGCTTGATTGTATAGGGAGCGGTATTAGTAGTAGAAAGAGGGAAGTGTTCATGCCATTGCACAGAACACTGGTGAGACCTCACTTGGAGTATTGTACACAGTACTGGAGACCATATCTCCAAAAGGATATTGATACTTTGAAGAGAGTTCAGAGAAGGGCTACTAAACTAGTTCCTGGATTGCAGGATAAAACTTACCAGGAAAGGTTAAAGGATCTAAACATGTATAGCTTGGAGGAAAGACGAAACAGGGGGGGATATGATTTATGTCTATCTATGTACCTATGTAGAGAAGTATGGTTTATCATGAGCATTATCTTTAACTAAGAATTATGTTAAAGGGACACAAGCAAAATTACAGCAGGAACCTTTGCTTTGATATCCTGATGCACAAGTTCCTAAGTAGAAAACCAGTCAAAAAACAATAAGGTGGTTTACTTAGATGAAACAGTAATCAGAACTAAAAAGGAATTATGGTTTACAAATGGCAACTGACCAGGCAGACGTAATAATTCTGTAATGACCAGCTGGTACAGGTGAAAAATGGGAGGATTCTGATAAGGTTAACTCTTTACTATTGAGGTATGCTAACACACTGACATGACTCTTACTGGCCCTACCCCACCTGACCCCTACTGTACTAGGTACATCCCTGACAGACTTGGCAACTATGAATATACGGGAATTATTACATATCTATATATATACATACATAGTTGTGTAGGTTGTAAAAAGTCCAACAAGATTAATCTTGAACTCCATTCTTTTATGCTGTTGGTTCAAAAGAAGGAACATTTTTTTTTTTTAAAGTGCAGCCATTTCCAGTTATGTCACAAAAAGGAAATTAAAAAATCCTATGTGACTCCATAATGGCAATCTGATTTCTCCTTGGATCAACAACGTGTTTACATAGATTTCCATTATATCCTTGAATATTCGATTTAAAAACAACATGAAAAATAAAAATAAATAAATAATATAATAGACATTGACTGCTTTATTTGTTTTATTTGTCAATGTTTCCATTTTCTACAAGCGTTTTTTAGAAAGAAAGTTTGTAAAAACTAAAAGTTTACAAAGAAAGCAACTGTTAGAAATGGTACCAACTAAGTGAATAACCTTTTGTTAGTTTCTCCTATTTTAAGTGTGTCCTGGGGAATAATTGTACATAATAGTGGTTTTCAGCAACTATAGTGTGCCTGAAGCCACAACTAAATGGGCCATGAACACATGAACTCCGACGATGTAATAGGTTGAGCACACTCTAAAATTAGTTGGGTTTTTTTAGTATGTGTCCGCGTGAAAACTAGGATTCGGTTCTTACATAATACATTAATAAAAACTAATACAGAAATTTGATTAGAAAAATATCAATATGTGTCTACTGTGGGTTTAAGTAAATGTGTCATTTCAAATCTGCGGATCAAGTTAAAAAGAACATATCTTACACTCAAGTGTACAATGGTCCAAAAAGATGGAAACACCTCTGTATAGTATATTAGCCATCTTAATGAAGTCCCTTTTATCAACCTCAGAGGCTGAAAGACTGGTCCTTTTGTTCAATAAACACCAAGTTGTAGTGATTTGAAAACCATACTGTGACATTTAGTCTTAATCCCAGTGAAATCACCTTACACATAATGATATATATCTGTCTACCTCAAATCATCAAAGATTCCAAGCTCTTTTGAGCAGGGCCTACAAATATCATCTTTCTATAATTGTAAAGCATTATGGACAGGGCTGTCTTTAATATTGATTTGACCCTGGGTAAGCATTTGCTTGGGCCCCCTGGACCCTCCACCTCCCCACTCCTTGGCTTGCAATCACGCACTTCACCCAAACGCAGTGGAGGAAATAAAATAGAAATGTCCCGGGTGGCTGGTGCAATGATTGCAAGGTTGGCCAAAAGGTACACCCCCATCTGTTGTACAGCTCCAACAATGCTTTGATAGCTTGAGCTCTACCATTTTTCCCATGCTTGCATGGTTGTATTTAGCATTGAGCAGTGTTTGAATGTAACAATGTTTTTGTATGGAGTATGTTTGTGTGAATGTAGGGGTGTGTTTGTATGTGGTGTTGGAGTTTGGATTCAAGCATGTTTATGTGTAATGTTGGTATTTGAATGCAGGGATGTGTTTATATATAATCATGGTGTTTAACACAGAGGTGTGTTTTTATGTAGTGTTGACGTTTCAATGCAGAAGTGTGTTTGCTTGTAGTGTGGAAGTTTGAATGCAGGAGTGCATTTGTATTTAGTGTTGGAGTTTGAATGTATTTGTATGTAGTGTTGGCAGTGTATGCACATATACACCTACACTGCCACACATACACTATGATTCACATACACACACACACTGAAACACATGCAGATACACAGATTTACACACTGACACACATACAGATATACAGACACATACACACACACACACAGATACACACACTGACACAAATGCAGATACACATACTGACTACATACAGATACACATATACACACACATATATACACACAGATACACATACTGACAACATACAGATACACACAATGACAGCTCTTTAACAGCGTGACTGGACCCCTTTAATAATGGCAGCCAGTGCTGGGAGGAAGTGAGAGTCTGTCATTTCCTCCAAGCTAACAGACTGAGTCTCATGGGAGGCAGAGAGGAGGTGGTCCAGTCTGCTGCCACAGGTAGCAGACTGGACTCGTATGGAAGCCACCCTTTAAGGACCCAAAATTTAGGAAACGACTATATTAGTAGATGCACAACCATATAATATGGTCAGCCAAAACATAATGCCAACATCTTTAAAATTAAGCAAATAATAACTTGATTATTTGTTTCTGCATGGTCTGTTATGTGGATGAAACAACCTTTTGGACTGACTTTAGTGACAGAGTTGCTGATAAACACTCCGTCTTTCATTTCCCGGAAATTACACCAGTTAGGTATTAAAGGGACACTCCAAATACCTAATGCACTTTAGTTGAAGTGCTTTATATGTCTTTTTTTCATTTTACAAAAAAGTGCAGATGTCAATAGAAGTAATTTAACATTCTTACACCCCCTAACTGTCCTGTTATTTCCTCAGTGGATCTAAACTCAAGAGGCAGGCAGTTGCCCATAGCATCTGCTCTGCAAATACTTCTCATTGAGCTGCATTGGGAAGTCTGTGATTGAACAGCCACAGAAATTCTGAGCTGGGTTAGAAGGGGAGGGCTTAAAAAGGACAAGAGATCTGCAGCTTGTGCAAGCTGTTTTTACAGATCCCCTTGTGATAAAATGTATAATTAAAAGCATGCATGCTTTCTTTGGGTGTATATATATTAATTTTTATTTTATTTTTTCAATTTGGGCAGTAGAGTGTAGATAGGGCGTATATATTGTTACATGTAGAATATAGGAATTTTGCATATACATATTACAAACAGTGGTCTCTGAGGGACTTCACAAGTAATTGTTATACAGATCATTATTATTATTATTATTATTTGGTATTTATAAAGTACCAATGTACTCCACAGTGCTGTAGAATTGAGGGAATGCAGACAGACAACTTCCTGTGTTCGTACAATTTAGCAAATACAGTACCTTTATCCAAAGTGTTTAGCAACATAACGCACAAGCTCTAAAATGGGATTTATGCAAACCCAGCATAGCTTGTAAGGTAATTAACCAATATGATATTTATATATACTTCTCAAAGATGTTTTTAATGGGGATTTTTCCATAAAACAAAAAACAAAAGAGCCCCCACTGTACTTGTGGATTGAAGAAAATAAAAAAAAACTAACCCTTTTGTTTCTAATAATAAAACTAACAACAATTATAAAGTCCATTAAAAAAAAGTAAAATATGAAACATCCTTCAACCTATATATTGTTGTTGAATACCATATGCATTACTGATTAATCTATATGAATAGCCTAATGTTTAAGAAAGTTTGCCTTAAGCTTATTGAAGGGGTCACAATGGATTTTTAGGTACTCATATATTCAAAATGCATTTACTAATATATTGCCTAAACATGGTATGAAAATAACTATTTTTGAACACACGAGGGAGCTCCTGTGTTATGAAAACATGGGTCTATTAACAAAAAGTATATACAACATTTGTTCGTTGATTTTTATACAATACAACATTGGCACACTACTTACTCTTACTGGTGCAGAGGAAGAAGGTAATATTTATGTATATACTCCCCCGAATCATATATAGTAGTCACAAGGCAGTGTTCCAGTTCTTTGCATAAAGATGAATTGATACATTTGTGAATCTATTTTGTTTTGATAGACCATTGTTTTTGAAACAGAAGCTCCCTCATGTGGTCATTCCTAGATTACTATATCATTACTATGTCTTAAAACAAATGAGAGCCTAAAATGTATATTGTGATCCCCTGTTATATAATCATTTAAAGGTTACTTCAAGCATAATGACCACTTCACTGATTTGAAGTGGTCATGGTGCCTCGCTATGCAATTCTGCACATACTGAGTGTAGCCCCTTTGCAGTCGGAGGTGTAACTCCATCTGTGGCAGTTTCACTGGCTTTATTAGTAAGCTCGGAACAGGGACTTTTAAGACATGGGGGGGGGGGGTCTCCCTACTCTGTCAGATGCCCAGCACCAATCTCTGTGTGCTGGAGCTGCAGCATGAGACGGATCTTTTATGCTGTAATCATACTGTGCAGAGAGCTCACAGAGCCCTCTCTACTGTGTGAACTGAGAAATCCTAAACGAGGATCCAAACAGAAACCATGATAGGGCAAAGAATAGAGGCTAAAACAAGCCTTAAATAGGCTCAAAAGAGTTCCATTTGGTCCACATCATCTCTGTTATTATATTCAGGCCGTGCGTCCCGAGGACTGAGGAAATGCGACCACACGGTGCATTCTGCCTGTGTGGCCGGAGGAGAGGAGCGTCGCAGGCGCCAGGTAAAGGTATGTTTGTGGCAGAACCCCCCCACCTCGGAAGGAT
Organism: Pelobates fuscus; assembly: GCF_036172605.1. Lineage (NCBI taxonomy): Eukaryota > Metazoa > Chordata > Amphibia > Anura > Pelobatidae > Pelobates > Pelobates fuscus. Next base: position 333,397,852 of record NC_086319.1, read on the forward strand.
ACGCCCCCCAGGCGTGAGGGACCGGGCTTGCCTGGGTGATGGTGATGAAAAGAACGGACCAACCTCATTCTATGAAGACGTAAGTAGAAGTATTGATCACGGTGTTTCAGTGGATGTGATCTATTTGGATTTTGCCAAGGCATTTGATACATTTCCACACAATAAATTAGAGTTCAAACTCAAAGAAATCGGTCTAGATGAAAATGCTTGATCATGGGTAGAACATTTGCTTAAAAATAGAGTACAAAGAGTTGTCATTAATGGTAGGTTTTCAAGCTGGACAGAGGTGGCAAGTGGTGTCCCTCATGGTTCTGTTCTGGGACCCCTTCTATTTAACATGTTTATAAATTATCTTGAAAAAAAGCATTGAAAGTCATGTTTCAGTATTTGCAGATGACACAAATCTCTGTAAAGTAATACAATGTGAGCAAGATATTACTTTGCTACAGAGGGATTTAGATAGACTGGGGGACTGGGCACTCAAATGGCAGATAAAATTTAATGTTGAAAAATGCAAAGTTATGCACTTCGGATTAAAGAATGCACAAGCAACGTATACATTTAATGGAAGCAAATTAGGGATAACAACACATGAAAATGACTTGGGAATTGTTACAGACAACAAACTATGCAACAATGTGCAATGTCAATCAGCAGTTCCTGAGGCCAGTAAGGTATTGTCATGCATAAAAAAGGGCATTCATTCTCGGGATGAGAATATAATTTTGTAACGGATCGCCTGGCACCCCGACTGAGTACCTCCGTTAATGGATGCTCCTAGTGCTTCCTGAGGACTCCAAGCACTCTGGCAGACACCACAATCACCGAATCCGAGAAACCTTTTAAATTCTCCCAAGCATATGAATGCTGTAGACCATTGAATAGGAACCATACGAATAGACTTGTACTCCTAGCAGTCAACTGGAACAGCATGCAATAAATCCTTCCCCCCAATAATGAGACGACAACTCACTTTGAGGGTAAAACAGGAACTCTGGACTGGCTCATCCAGCCCGGCTTTTATTACACTTGTACACTTACAGGCCACACCCAGGGGGAGGCATAAAATAACCAATCACATACATGGTTCAGCCCACACATCCCCTCCCCTCAGATAACCAGTTAACATAATTATTACAGCCAGGAAAACTACAGTTTTTATACATGTGCTATAACTTTAAATCCATACATCCAATCTTCCCAAAAACCACATATTTGGAATCAGCACACTTTAAACATAAGCCCTTCCAAAAATCAGCCAAATCCCTCCAGTGGATCAAAAGTTAGCTGGAAGTCCTTTATGACCGACCGCAAGCACAATTTCCTGCCCAAAACAGTTCCATAGATTTGGGCTGTGCGGTCGGTCAATTTCATGCGAAAAAATGACTAAGTCCCATTTCGAACGGGACTTAGTCTCTGGAGCTGCAAGTTCAGTATGGAAGAAGGTAAGGGTCAGCGGTGTTCGGCAGAATGTGTAGCCGATTTTAGTTCCACAGAATCTTTAGCATACACCGCTGACCGCATTCGAATGACCAAAATGGCCGCCGCCACGTGTTCGGCTGCCGAATGGCGGCCACCCAGCGCTCGGCAATTAACCTGCAGTAACCTCACAGCCTGGGAGGTAAATTGCCTGCACACTTTAGCTTCTGGGTGGTCCGCCTGTGTGGTACTTGGTTCAGTAAGCCCTATTTACTGAACCAAGTGGGAGAAAGCCAGGGGCAAGTTATTTTACAGGTCTGGGGACATATTCTTAAAGGGGCATTGTTACCCGAAGTTACAAGATGTCCCCAGACGGTTCTCAAAGGGCCATACACACCCAATAAAAGTCCATTCCTTTTCAGGGGCCATAGTCTTAAAGGGTATTGTTACCCGAAGTCTCAATATGTCCCCAGACAGTTCTTAAAGGGCCAGCAGCAGTACAATAAAATACCATTCACTGTACTTAAAGGGCCAGCAGTCGCACAATAAAATACAATATGCCCCAAATAATCCAGGGGCCATAGTCAGCAGGTAGGAGGCGGGCAAACAGGCTTCTCCAGGGCCCAGTGGCGAGGTTGGTTTCGCCACATTTCTCCCCTTTTCCAAACAGACTAACAGGGTACCTGACCTCTTGCCGGTCAGTGCCCTTGTTAGTCCAGCAGCCCACCCACAAAACAGAAACAGCAGTACAGCCCACCCACAATAAATGGTTACTACACCTGAGTAAGAGAAAAACTTGTCCAGGTCCAGGTGCCTCACCATGGCTGTGTGGGGGACTGGTAGGCTGTTTTGGTGGGTTGCTGAGTGGGCAGAGCCCAGCGGTACTCTGCCCTGGTGCCAGCACTACCCCGGGAGTAGTCTGGTTGGAGCCTTGCTGGAGACCGACTGTCTCCCCTTTAGATGCACAGCTCTGCTGCTGGAGACCGACTGTCTCCCCTTTAGATGCACCGCTCTGCTGCCAGAGGGGGAGACCGACTGTCTCCCCTTTGGATACATAGCTCCGCTGTTGGAGGGGGAGACCGACTGTCTCCCCTTTGGCTAAGCAGCCTTGTTGCTGGGGGACAGGACTGACTGTCCTTACACCCTGTGCTGTAGGTGCAGAGACCACGGTCCCATCTGCACAGTTGTGGGACTTACAGTCTCCCCCTGGTACATTAAGCTGCCGCTGGGGAGAGGTGGTAACCAGCTCCTCTCCCATTAGAACACTCTGCCCATTGATGATCCGCCGCTGGGGAGAGGTGGTAACAATCTCCTCTCCCATTAGAACACTCTGCCCATTGATGATCTGCCGCTGGGGAGAGGAGGTAACAATCTCCTCTCCCATGCCTACTTTCAGTCTTTGTGGAGGGAGACCAACTGTCTCTCCTCCCAATTCAGTGTCCTGCTGCTGGGGAATAGAGACTGGGCTCTCTATTCCCAAAAAATCACGCTGCTGCTGGGGGGTAGGACCAACTACCTCTGCCCCCTGTAACTCAGCCTTCCGCTGGGGAGGGAGGACGCTGCTCTCCTCTCCCTGCACTTCACACTGCCTTCCCGGCATATCACTCTGCTGCTGGGGGGTAGGACCAACTACCTCTGCCCCCTGTAACTCAGCCTGCCGCTGGGGAATGGAGACTGGGCTCCCAATTCCCAACAAATCACACTGCCGCTGGGGAGGGAGGACGGCCCCTTCAGCTCCTTGTAACTTGGGCGCAGAGACCACGGTCCCATCTGCGCTGGTGTGGGGCTTACTGTCTCCCCTTGGTGCGCTAAGCTGCCGCTGGGGAGAGGGGGTAACAAACTCCTCTCCCTTACACACCTTCAGCCGCTGGGGAGAGGGGATAACAGGCTCCTCTCCCTGCACCGCAGACTGCCGCTGGGGAGCAAGAACGGCACCTTCAGCTCCCTGTAACGCACACTGCCGCTGGGGATCTGGGCCGACTGCCCAGCATCCCTGTAGGGTCGGTAGAGAGACCGCAGTCCCATCTCCACCTGCCATCTGTGGGTCTTCCCAGGACCAATCCGTGAGGCCCCGCAACATTTGTGAGTAAGGGCCCGGTGGAGAGACCTTGGTCCCATCTCTACCTGCCTGTTGTGGTTCTTCACAGGACCAGTCTATGAGGACCCCCACTTCGGGTTCCTCCCGCTGCCTCAGGGAAAGACGGCTAACCTCCTCGGATGCAGCCTCTACTCGGCTGCTGTACCGCTCCTGCTGCTGAGCATACTTCCTCTCTTTTGCCAACCGGAATTCTCGGTCCAGCCTTGTGTTTCGCTCAGCCATGACCTGGTTCCAGATCACCCGGCGTGTCTCCATGGGTATATCATCCCCATACTCGGCCACTCGCTGCCTCACCTCGGCCAGCCAATCATCTCCAGAGCCAGAACCTTCCATACTTGTCTGCTCCCAGGGGCGCTGCACGACTGCTAGCGTTGCCCTCAATTTGTAAATCCAAACAGTGTCTCTGAGCTGCTTTACCTCACACTAGGACGCCATCCCACCGCTGCCACCAATGTAACGGATCGCCTGGCACCCCGACTGAGTACCTCCGTTAATGGATGCTCCTAGTGCTTCCTGAGGACTCCAAGCACTCTGGCAGACACCACAATCACCGAATCCGAGAAACCTTTTAAATTCTCCCAAGCATATGAATGCTGTAGACCATTGAATAGGAACCATACGAATAGGCTTGTACTCCTAGCAGTCAACTGGAACAGCATGCAATAAATCCTTCCCCCCAATAATGAGACGACAACTCACTTTGAGGGTAAAACAGGAACTCTGGACTGGCTCATCCAGCCCGGCTTTTATTACACTTGTACACTTACAGGCCACACCCAGGGGGAGGCATAAAATAACCAATCACATACATGGTTCAGCCCACACATCCCCTCCCCTCAGATAACCAGTTAACATAATTATTACAGCCAGGAAAACTACAGTTTTTATACATGTGCTATAACTTTAAATCCATACATCCAATCTTCCCAAAAACCACATATTTGGAATCAGCACACTTTAAACATAAGCCCTTCCAAAAATCAGCCAAATCCCTCCAGTGGATCAAAAGTTAGCTGGAAGTCCTTTATGACCGACCGCAAGCACAATTTCCTGCCCAAAACAGTTCCATAGATTTGGGCTGTGCGGTCGGTCAATTTCATGCGAAAAAATGACTAAGTCCCATTTCGAACGGGACTTAGTCTCTGGAGCTGCAAGTTCAGTATGGAAGAAGGTAAGGGTCAGCGGTGTTCGGCAGAATGTGTAGCCGATTTTAGTTCCACAGAATCTTTAGCATACACCGCTGACCGCATTCGAATGACCAAAATGGCCGCCGCCACGTGTTCGGCTGCCGAATGGCGGCCACCCAGCGCTCGGCAATTAACCTGCAGTAACCTCACAGCCTGGGAGGTAAATTGCCTGCACACTTTAGCTTCTGGGTGGTCCGCCTGTGTGGTACTTGGTTCAGTAAGCCCTATTTACTGAACCAAGTGGGAGAAAGCCAGGGGCAAGTTATTTTACAGGTCTGGGGACATATTCTTAAAGGGGCATTGTTACCCGAAGTTACAAGATGTCCCCAGACGGTTCTCAAAGGGCCATACACACCCAATAAAAGTCCATTCCTTTTCAGGGGCCATAGTCTTAAAGGGTATTGTTACCCGAAGTCTCAATATGTCCCCAGACAGTTCTTAAAGGGCCAGCAGCAGTACAATAAAATACCATTCACTGTACTTAAAGGGCCAGCAGTCGCACAATAAAATACAATATGCCCCAAATAATCCAGGGGCCATAGTCAGCAGGTAGGAGGCGGGCAAACAGGCTTCTCCAGGGCCCAGTGGCGAGGTTGGTTTCGCCACATTTCTCCCCTTTTCCAAACAGACTAACAGGGTACCTGACCTCTTGCCGGTCAGTGCCCTTGTTAGTCCAGCAGCCCACCCACAAAACAGAAACAGCAGTACAGCCCACCCACAATAAATGGTTACTACACCTGAGTAAGAGAAAAACTTGTCCAGGTCCAGGTGCCTCACCATGGCTGTGTGGGGGACTGGTAGGCTGTTTTGGTGGGTTGCTGAGTGGGCAGAGCCCAGCGGTACTCTGCCCTGGTGCCAGCACTACCCCGGGAGTAGTCTGGTTGGAGCCTTGCTGGAGACCGACTGTCTCCCCTTTAGATGCACAGCTCTGCTGCTGGAGACCGACTGTCTCCCCTTTAGATGCACCGCTCTGCTGCCAGAGGGGGAGACCGACTGTCTCCCCTTTGGATACATAGCTCCGCTGTTGGAGGGGGAGACCGACTGTCTCCCCTTTGGCTAAGCAGCCTTGTTGCTGGGGGACAGGACTGACTGTCCTTACACCCTGTGCTGTAGGTGCAGAGACCACGGTCCCATCTGCACAGTTGTGGGACTTACAGTCTCCCCCTGGTACATTAAGCTGCCGCTGGGGAGAGGTGGTAACCAGCTCCTCTCCCATTAGAACACTCTGCCCATTGATGATCCGCCGCTGGGGAGAGGTGGTAACAATCTCCTCTCCCATTAGAACACTCTGCCCATTGATGATCTGCCGCTGGGGAGAGGAGGTAACAATCTCCTCTCCCATGCCTACTTTCAGTCTTTGTGGAGGGAGACCAACTGTCTCTCCTCCCAATTCAGTGTCCTGCTGCTGGGGAATAGAGACTGGGCTCTCTATTCCCAAAAAATCACGCTGCTGCTGGGGGGTAGGACCAACTACCTCTGCCCCCTGTAACTCAGCCTTCCGCTGGGGAGGGAGGACGCTGCTCTCCTCTCCCTGCACTTCACACTGCCTTCCCGGCATATCACTCTGCTGCTGGGGGGTAGGACCAACTACCTCTGCCCCCTGTAACTCAGCCTGCCGCTGGGGAATGGAGACTGGGCTCCCAATTCCCAACAAATCACACTGCCGCTGGGGAGGGAGGACGGCCCCTTCAGCTCCTTGTAACTTGGGCGCAGAGACCACGGTCCCATCTGCGCTGGTGTGGGGCTTACTGTCTCCCCTTGGTGCGCTAAGCTGCCGCTGGGGAGAGGGGGTAACAAACTCCTCTCCCTTACACACCTTCAGCCGCTGGGGAGAGGGGATAACAGGCTCCTCTCCCTGCACCGCAGACTGCCGCTGGGGAGCAAGAACGGCACCTTCAGCTCCCTGTAACGCACACTGCCGCTGGGGATCTGGGCCGACTGCCCAGCATCCCTGTAGGGTCGGTAGAGAGACCGCAGTCCCATCTCCACCTGCCATCTGTGGGTCTTCCCAGGACCAATCCGTGAGGCCCCGCAACATTTGTGAGTAAGGGCCCGGTGGAGAGACCTTGGTCCCATCTCTACCTGCCTGTTGTGGTTCTTCACAGGACCAGTCTATGAGGACCCCCACTTCGGGTTCCTCCCGCTGCCTCAGGGAAAGACGGCTAACCTCCTCGGATGCAGCCTCTACTCGGCTGCTGTACCGCTCCTGCTGCTGAGCATACTTCCTCTCTTTTGCCAACCGGAATTCTCGGTCCAGCCTTGTGTTTCGCTCAGCCATGACCTGGTTCCAGATCACCCGGCGTGTCTCCATGGGTATATCATCCCCATACTCGGCCACTCGCTGCCTCACCTCGGCCAGCCAATCATCTCCAGAGCCAGAACCTTCCATACTTGTCTGCTCCCAGGGGCGCTGCACGACTGCTAGCGTTGCCCTCAATTTGTAAATCCAAACAGTGTCTCTGAGCTGCTTTACCTCACACTAGGACGCCATCCCACCGCTGCCACCAATGTAACGGATCGCCTGGCACCCCGACTGAGTACCTCCGTTAATGGATGCTCCTAGTGCTTCCTGAGGACTCCAAGCACTCTGGCAGACACCACAATCACCGAATCCGAGAAACCTTTTAAATTCTCCCAAGCATATGAATGCTGTAGACCATTGAATAGGAACCATACGAATAGGCTTGTACTCCTAGCAGTCAACTGGAACAGCATGCAATAAATCCTTCCCCCCAATAATGAGACGACACATCACTTTGAGGGTAAAACAGGAACTCTGGACTGGCTCATCCAGCCCGGCTTTTATTACACTTGTACACTTACAGGCCACACCCAGGGGGAGGCATAAAATAACCAATCACATACATGGTTCAGCCCACACATCCCCTCCCCTCAGATAACCAGTTAACATAATTATTACAGCCAGGAAAACTACAGTTTTTATACATGTGCTATAACTTTAAATCCATACATCCAATCTTCCCAAAAACCACATATTTGGAATCAGCACACTTTAAACATAAGCCCTTCCAAAAATCAGCCAAATCCCTCCAGTGGATCAAAAGTTAGCTGGAAGTCCTTTATGACCGACCGCAAGCACAATTTCCTGCCCAAAACAGTTCCATAGATTTGGGCTGTGCGGTCGGTCAATTTCATGCGAAAAAATGACTAAGTCCCATTTCGAACGGGACTTAGTCTCTGGAGCTGCAAGTTCAGTATGGAAGAAGGTAAGGGTCAGCGGTGTTCGGCAGAATGTGTAGCCGATTTTAGTTCCACAGAATCTTTAGCATACACCGCTGACCGCATTCGAATGACCAAAATGGCCGCCGCCACGTGTTCGGCTGCCGAATGGCGGCCACCCAGCGCTCGGCAATTAACCTGCAGTAACCTCACAGCCTGGGAGGTAAATTGCCTGCACACTTTAGCTTCTGGGTGGTCCGCCTGTGTGGTACTTGGTTCAGTAAGCCCTATTTACTGAACCAAGTGGGAGAAAGCCAGGGGCAAGTTATTTTACAGGTCTGGGGACATATTCTTAAAGGGGCATTGTTACCCGAAGTTACAAGATGTCCCCAGACGGTTCTCAAAGGGCCATACACACCCAATAAAAGTCCATTCCTTTTCAGGGGCCATAGTCTTAAAGGGTATTGTTACCCGAAGTCTCAATATGTCCCCAGACAGTTCTTAAAGGGCCAGCAGCAGTACAATAAAATACCATTCACTGTACTTAAAGGGCCAGCAGTCGCACAATAAAATACAATATGCCCCAAATAATCCAGGGGCCATAGTCAGCAGGTAGGAGGCGGGCAAACAGGCTTCTCCAGGGCCCAGTGGCGAGGTTGGTTTCGCCACATTTCTCCCCTTTTCCAAACAGACTAACAGGGTACCTGACCTCTTGCCGGTCAGTGCCCTTGTTAGTCCAGCAGCCCACCCACAAAACAGAAACAGCAGTACAGCCCACCCACAATAAATGGTTACTACACCTGAGTAAGAGAAAAACTTGTCCAGGTCCAGGTGCCTCACCATGGCTGTGTGGGGGACTGGTAGGCTGTTTTGGTGGGTTGCTGAGTGGGCAGAGCCCAGCGGTACTCTGCCCTGGTGCCAGCACTACCCCGGGAGTAGTCTGGTTGGAGCCTTGCTGGAGACCGACTGTCTCCCCTTTAGATGCACAGCTCTGCTGCTGGAGACCGACTGTCTCCCCTTTAGATGCACCGCTCTGCTGCCAGAGGGGGAGACCGACTGTCTCCCCTTTGGATACATAGCTCCGCTGTTGGAGGGGGAGACCGACTGTCTCCCCTTTGGCTAAGCAGCCTTGTTGCTGGGGGACAGGACTGACTGTCCTTACACCCTGTGCTGTAGGTGCAGAGACCACGGTCCCATCTGCACAGTTGTGGGACTTACAGTCTCCCCCTGGTACATTAAGCTGCCGCTGGGGAGAGGTGGTAACCAGCTCCTCTCCCATTAGAACACTCTGCCCATTGATGATCCGCCGCTGGGGAGAGGTGGTAACAATCTCCTCTCCCATTAGAACACTCTGCCCATTGATGATCTGCCGCTGGGGAGAGGAGGTAACAATCTCCTCTCCCATGCCTACTTTCAGTCTTTGTGGAGGGAGACCAACTGTCTCTCCTCCCAATTCAGTGTCCTGCTGCTGGGGAATAGAGACTGGGCTCTCTATTCCCAAAAAATCACGCTGCTGCTGGGGGGTAGGACCAACTACCTCTGCCCCCTGTAACTCAGCCTTCCGCTGGGGAGGGAGGACGCTGCTCTCCTCTCCCTGCACTTCACACTGCCTTCCCGGCATATCACTCTGCTGCTGGGGGGTAGGACCAACTACCTCTGCCCCCTGTAACTCAGCCTGCCGCTGGGGAATGGAGACTGGGCTCCCAATTCCCAACAAATCACACTGCCGCTGGGGAGGGAGGACGGCCCCTTCAGCTCCTTGTAACTTGGGCGCAGAGACCACGGTCCCATCTGCGCTGGTGTGGGGCTTACTGTCTCCCCTTGGTGCGCTAAGCTGCCGCTGGGGAGAGGGGGTAACAAACTCCTCTCCCTTACACACCTTCAGCCGCTGGGGAGAGGGGATAACAGGCTCCTCTCCCTGCACCGCAGACTGCCGCTGGGGAGCAAGAACGGCACCTTCAGCTCCCTGTAACGCACACTGCCGCTGGGGATCTGGGCCGACTGCCCAGCATCCCTGTAGGGTCGGTAGAGAGACCGCAGTCCCATCTCCACCTGCCATCTGTGGGTCTTCCCAGGACCAATCCGTGAGGCCCCGCAACATTTGTGAGTAAGGGCCCGGTGGAGAGACCTTGGTCCCATCTCTACCTGCCTGTTGTGGTTCTTCACAGGACCAGTCTATGAGGACCCCCACTTCGGGTTCCTCCCGCTGCCTCAGGGAAAGACGGCTAACCTCCTCGGATGCAGCCTCTACTCGGCTGCTGTACCGCTCCTGCTGCTGAGCATACTTCCTCTCTTTTGCCAACCGGAATTCTCGGTCCAGCCTTGTGTTTCGCTCAGCCATGACCTGGTTCCAGATCACCCGGCGTGTCTCCATGGGTATATCATCCCCATACTCGGCCACTCGCTGCCTCACCTCGGCCAGCCAATCATCTCCAGAGCCAGAACCTTCCATACTTGTCTGCTCCCAGGGGCGCTGCACGACTGCTAGCGTTGCCCTCAATTTGTAAATCCAAACAGTGTCTCTGAGCTGCTTTACCTCACACTAGGACGCCATCCCACCGCTGCCACCAATGTAACGGATCGCCTGGCACCCCGACTGAGTACCTCCGTTAATGGATGCTCCTAGTGCTTCCTGAGGACTCCAAGCACTCTGGCAGACACCACAATCACCGAATCCGAGAAACCTTTTAAATTCTCCCAAGCATATGAATGCTGTAGACCATTGAATAGGAACCATACGAATAGGCTTGTACTCCTAGCAGTCAACTGGAACAGCATGCAATAAATCCTTCCCCCCAATAATGAGACGACACATCACTTTGAGGGTAAAACAGGAACTCTGGACTGGCTCATCCAGCCCGGCTTTTATTACACTTGTACACTTACAGGCCACACCCAGGGGGAGGCATAAAATAACCAATCACATACATGGTTCAGCCCACACATCCCCTCCCCTCAGATAACCAGTTAACATAATTATTACAGCCAGGAAAACTACAGTTTTTATACATGTGCTATAACTTTAAATCCATACATCCAATCTTCCCAAAAACCACATATTTGGAATCAGCACACTTTAAACATAAGCCCTTCCAAAAATCAGCCAAATCCCTCCAGTGGATCAAAAGTTAGCTGGAAGTCCTTTATGACCGACCGCAAGCACAATTTCCTGCCCAAAACAGTTCCATAGATTTGGGCTGTGCGGTCGGTCAATTTCATGCGAAAAAATGACTAAGTCCCATTTCGAACGGGACTTAGTCTCTGGAGCTGCAAGTTCAGTATGGAAGAAGGTAAGGGTCAGCGGTGTTCGGCAGAATGTGTAGCCGATTTTAGTTCCACAGAATCTTTAGCATACACCGCTGACCGCATTCGAATGACCAAAATGGCCGCCGCCACGTGTTCGGCTGCCGAATGGCGGCCACCCAGCGCTCGGCAATTAACCTGCAGTAACCTCACAGCCTGGGAGGTAAATTGCCTGCACACTTTAGCTTCTGGGTGGTCCGCCTGTGTGGTACTTGGTTCAGTAAGCCCTATTTACTGAACCAAGTGGGAGAAAGCCAGGGGCAAGTTATTTTACAGGTCTGGGGACATATTCTTAAAGGGGCATTGTTACCCGAAGTTACAAGATGTCCCCAGACGGTTCTCAAAGGGCCATACACACCCAATAAAAGTCCATTCCTTTTCAGGGGCCATAGTCTTAAAGGGTATTGTTACCCGAAGTCTCAATATGTCCCCAGACAGTTCTTAAAGGGCCAGCAGCAGTACAATAAAATACCATTCACTGTACTTAAAGGGCCAGCAGTCGCACAATAAAATACAATATGCCCCAAATAATCCAGGGGCCATAGTCAGCAGGTAGGAGGCGGGCAAACAGGCTTCTCCAGGGCCCAGTGGCGAGGTTGGTTTCGCCACAAATTTTGCCTCTTTATAAATCACTGGTAAGACCACATATTGAATATGCTGTGCAATTTTGGCCACCTGTTCAAAATAAGGATATTATGAAGAACTGCGAGCAATAGAAGAGCTTACCATGTTGGCGAACGAAAAGCAACACCAGACATACTTAGATATCTGGAAACACTGGATACTGACCACGACGAAACCTGACTTTTTGACGCAACTCCAAAACTGATGACAGGATAGGTCACGGACAGGACTGCCGCGTAGACGATAGACAGACCCTCGTCCTCCTTCCCTATACTACCCTACCCTCCATTCCCAACTCCTAAAAGCAAGAGACACCGAACAAGGGTCCCAAATGTTAAACAGGCACTGTGGGTAAGCGTACCTCTAATCATATCCCCCTGTAAAATGATACACCTACCCACTCCATCACCATTGTCAGCCGGCAATCAGGATCTTGAATGGCCAAGATGCCAATAGCATACAGAAGGGCTGAAACATATCCGCCTCTCCAGCACACACGGGCTGCATAATCATACCACCCGTGACATGGGGGGGACAATAGCGGAGAGAGGGACAGGCAACATAGAGATAGACAACTTGGGAGTCCATACTCGGTTAGCTAGGGGGATGGAGCAGACGAGGGTACCTTCATAAAATACATAATACGGGAATAAGAGAACACTAAGTACTAAAAAAGAAAAAGAACTGGAGAGACCACCCGCAGTAAGCTAATACAACTGTTGATACACGGGACCTGCGTGTCCGACTTGTTGAGGGGCCTGCGTGCCCGCACTATGAATGTTATTACTAACCAGTTGACTTAAGAGTAGACCTGCGAGTCTACAAGTTACATGCTTTTCTTTCCCAGACACAGGAAATAAAAAGTATATTTACAAAAAAAAAAAAAAAGAAGGATATTATGGCACTAGACAAAGTGCAGAGGCAGGCTACAAAATTAATACAATTAATACAAGGAATGGAACATATCAGCTATGAAGAAAGGTTAACAAATTTAAACCTCTTTAGTTTAGAAAAATGTTGCCTGAGAGGGGATATGATAACATTATACAAATATATTCGGGGCCGGTACAAACCATTGTGTGGAAATCTCTTCACAAACCGGACTTTACATAGGACACGAGGTCGTGCGTTTAGACTGGAAGAAAGAAGATTTTGTCTAAGGCAAAGAAAAGTGTTTTTTACTGTAAGAACAATAAGGATGTGGAATTCTCTGTCTGAAGAAGTGGTTTTATCAGAGTCCAAACAGATGTTCAAACTGCAACTAGATGCATACTTGCAAAAACAGAATATTTAAGGTTATAATTTTTCAATGTAGGGTAATAACTTCTTGATCCAAGGATAAATCTGACTGCCATTCTGGGGTCAAGAAGGATTTTTTTTTCCTAGTTTGCAAAATTGGAAGTGCTTCAAACTGGGTTTTTGCCTTCTTTTGGATCAACAACAAAAAACAAATGTCAGGAAGGCTAAACTTGATGGACGCAAGTCTCCTTTCAGCTATGTAACTATGTATGTAACTATGTAACCTTGGAGCATGTATATCAACCTGCGGAAACCAGGAACATTCTTCAGGACCATACCCCTTCCAATGGACCAGATACTGGAGACTACCCATCAGGAACCTAAAGTAATGGATAGCAGCAACCTCATACTCATCAACCTCCTCAACTGACACAGGAGGTGGAGAAGTGCGAGGTCCAGTAAACAGATTACAAATCAGTGGTTTCAACAGGGAGTTATGGAAGATATTAGGCATGCACATGGAATGAGGTAATTCTAGGGAATATGATACAGGGTTCACTTTGTGCAGAATGCGGGAAGGACCAATAAAACAAGGAGCAAACTTCATGGAAGGCACACGGAGATGGAAAGCCAAACCCTATCCCCCACCACATAAAAGAAGGAGCTGCACGACGATGCCTATCCACCTGTACCTTCTGTCTCTAAACAGCCTTAGCCAATAGTTGTTAAACCTGCTCCCAAATACTATGCAAACCAGCCATGTGCTCATCCAGAGCTGGCATTCCCTGTGAGGAGAATGCAGTCGGAAGAAAAACAGGATGCCTGCCATAGACTACGTAAAATTGTCTGAACCCAGAGGAGTCGTGAGTAGCGTTATTGTGAGCAACCATGGCCCAAGGAAGCAGGTCAACCCAATCACCTTGGTGATGTGAAACAAAATAATGCAGATATTGCATTAACAGACTGGTTGGCACATTCGACAGCTCCATTAGTCTGAGGATGGTAAGTAGAGGAAAAGGACAATTCAATACCCATCTCCGAGCAAAAGGCCATCCAGAAGCGAGAAACAAATTGACTACTACTACATGTACATGTATGCCATGTAAACGAATACCTCCCTGGAGAAAATCCTAGCCAATTCAGCAGAGGATAGTTTCTTCAGGGGTATGAAATGTGCCATCTTAGAAAACCTATCTACGATCATACGTTTGACAATATGTCCATTAGAAGGGGGAAGTTCTACTATAAAATCGATAGACAAGTTGGACCAGGGTTTAGTGGGTATGGGTAAAGGTTGGAACAATCCACATGGTACCCTGTGAATGGTCTTGTTAGCTGCACATTTGTCACAGGCAAGTACAAAGTCTTTGATATCCCTCTGTAGAGAAGGCCACCAGACGTCACAAGCTACAAGATTAGTGGTCTTGGTTATTCCAGGATGTCTGGCTGGTTTGCTGTCATGACATAAAGACATAACTTCCTGCCTGTCAGTGGTAATGAGCAATTTATCGTTAGGCTTGTCTTTAGGGTACTCAGATTGAGTAGATACGATGCGACTTAACAGCGAAGAGGAACTGTTTTATAACAAAATAACTTTTGTAGCTACAATTCTTTCCGGGGGAAGGGTGTAACACTCCTCTGGTCTCCCCTCTTCACTCATATCAAACTGCCTGGACAAAGCATCAGCCTTGGCATTCCATGCTCCAGGTCTATAAGTGATTAAAAAGTTAAATCTGGACAGGAAGAGAGACCAGACCATCTTGCCTGTCTGGCATTCAACCATTTAGCCTTTCCGAGGTACAGAAGGTTCTTATGATCTGTTAGCACCATGATGAGATATCTTGAATCTTCTAGAAGATGTCTCCACTCCTTCAAGGCTACAGTAATGGCCAATAGTTCTCTATTGCCAATATCATAGTTTTGTTCTGCCTGTGTGAGTTTCCTAGAGAGAAAAAAACACACGGGTGTAAAGGTTGGTCGAGGGACAAGCGTGGGAAAGAATAGCTCTTACTCCTACCTCAGAAGCATCTACTTCTAACATAAAAGGAAGTGAAGGGTCAGGATGTCTGAGGATAGGAGCGAAAACAAAAGCTATTTTCAGGCTTTCAAAGGTTTCCTTTGCTTCAGGGGGCCAAACATAGTGGTTGGAAGCCTATATAGTGAGGTTCGTGATAGGTGCTATAATGGTAGAGAAGTTTTAAATAAACCGCCTATATTAGTTTGCGAACCCAATGAACCTTTGGATAGATTTTAATCCTTGAGGCAAAGGCCACTTAACAACAGTTGACAATTTCTTGGGATCCATACTGAATCCAGAGGCTGAGATAACATAACCCAAGAAATGGACTTCAGCTTGATCAAACAAACACTTCTCCAGCTTACAATACAGACCATTGTCGAGAAGTGCTTGTAAAACCTTAGAAACGTGTACATGATGTGTACTCAGGTCAGGGGAATATATTAAAATATCCTCCAAGTACACTAGCACGACCAAATGTATGAAGTCCCTGAGGACGTCATTGATGAAACCTTGGAAAACCGCCAGAGCATTACATAGGCCAAAAGGCATGACTGCATATTCATAATGCCCACTTCTGGTGTTAAAGGCGGTTTTCCACTCATGCCCCTCTTTTATGCATACCAAGTTGTATGCACCCCTCAGCTTGGTATAGACAGAAATCCCCTTTAACCTGTCAAAAAGCTCAGTGATAAGGGGAATAGGATATCCATTTTCAACCGTTATTTCGTTTAACCCTCTATAGTCTATACAAGGGCGTAGATCTCCCTCTTTTTTGGATACGAAAAAGAAACCAGCCTCAGCCAGAGAGGAAGATCTATGTATAAAGCCCTTTTCCAAAGATTTATTAATAAATTATTAATAAATCCCATTAATAAATTATTAATAAATCCCATAATAGTACTCTCCTGGATGGACAAAAGCTAAACTCTTCCTTTGGGTGGCATAGTACCAGGTAGAAGTTCTATGGCACAATCATAAAGCCTATGAGGTGGTAATCTGTCTGCTTCCCTCTTATCAAACACTGTCTTAAGGTATATGTAAGAGGAGGGTATGCCTGTAGACAGGGGTGGAGCAGTAGGTACATTAATGCTTTGAACAGGTGTAATCTTTTTTATGAATCGCTACTGACATATATCACTCCATGATATGATCTCTCCCTGTCTCCATTCAATAGTGTGGTTATGCAGATATAACCATGGATAACCCAGTACTATTTAGGAAGAAGGAGATGGTATCACTGAAAACATATATTCTACGTGTGCAACAGACCAGAACGCAGAGTCAATTGTTCTGTCTCATGAGTGATTAATGGAGAATATAAAGGTCTACCATCTATGGCCTCAACAGGGCATAAGGGTGTCCCCTTCTTTCTTAGGGGTGGTAAGTGAGTCCTGACAAAACCCTGGTCTATAAAGTTATCAGCTGCTCCAGAATCTATGAGCGCTAGCACATCTATAGACTTTTCTCCCCAAGTTAAGGTGATAGGAAGGAGTAGACGTTTATGAGGTAGTATAGGGGATTCTGATGTCATATGCACGGCCGGTCCCCTGAGCGACCTCAGGTGCAACCGTTTTCCAGTAGCACCAGACAAGTTAATCTGAGGTGCCACTTCTGGCCAAAATATAAGCAGAGCCCCTCCTTTCTCCTATATTGTTTCTCTGCCTCAGACAATTTGGTCACCCCTAGTTGCATGGGCTCAGTATCCGTAGACAAAGAAACATCAGGTACTGAGGCCCTAAGAGATATAGCAACTGGAGAACGTCTAACACGATTCCCCTGTTGGGCTCTCTCCCTTAATTGGTTATCAATGTCAATAAGATAATCGATAAGGTCCTCTAGAAGGACTGGAAGGTCTCTGGCTGCCACCGCATCCAGGATTTTATCATTACCCCTTCCATAAATGCATATACTAAACAACTATTGGTCCAATCCACCTCAGAGACAAGAGTGCGGAAACTAATAGCATACTCCGCTATAGACCTAGGTCCCTGCTTAATCCTCATAAGGGATTTAGCGGCACACTTCTCTCTGCCAGGTGGATCAAACACCTTACGGAAAGCTCTCACAAATGTTTTATAGTCATAAACCAGATCTTTGTTTGCCTCCCATAAAGGCCTTGTCGGTTAATTTGTGCATAAAGAACCCAACCTTGGACCTTTCAGTGGGAAAAGACCTGGGAGACATTTCAAAGTGAAACTCTATTTGGTTTATAAACCCTCGACAGGTCTTAGGATCTCCACCGTATCTAGGAGGTGGTGTCAGGTTTGTGGTCATACTGTTACATAGTTACATAGTTAGATAGCTGAAAAGAGACTTGCGTCCATCAAGTTCAGCCTTCCTCACACCTGTTTTTTGCTGTTGATCCAAAAGGCAAAAAAAAAAAAAAAACCCAGTTTGAAGCACAATTTTGCAACAAGCTAGGACAAAAAATTCCTTCTTGACCCCAGAATGGCAGTCAGATTTATCCTTGAATCAAGCAGTTATTACCCTACATTGAAAGATTATATCCTTGAATATTCTGTCTTTGCAAGTATGCATCTAGTAGCTGTTTGAACATCTGTATGGACTCTGATAAAACCACTTCTTCAGGCAGAGAATTCCACATCCTGATTGTTCTTACAGTAAAAAAAACCTTTCCTTTGCCTTAGACGAAATCTTCTTTCTTCCAGTCTAAACGCATGGCCTCGTGTCCTATGTAAAGTCCGGTTTGTGAATAGATTTCCACACAATGGTTTGTATTGGCCCCGAATATATTTGTATAATGTTATCATATCCCCTCTCAGGCGACGTTTTTCTAAACTAAATAGGTTTAAATTTGTTAACCTTTCTTCATAGCTGATATGTTCCATTCCTTTTATTAATTTTGTAGCCCGCCTCTGCACTTTTTCTAGTGCCATGATATCCTTCTTTAGAACAGGTGCCCAAAATTGCACAGCATATTCAATATGTGGTCTTACCAGTGATTTATAGAGAGGCAAAATGATATTCTCGTCCCGAGAATGAATGCCCTTTTTCATGCATGACAATACCTTACTGGCCTTGGCCACTGCTGATTGACATTGCACATTGTTGCATAGTTTGTTATCTATAACAATTCCCAAGTCCTTTTCGTGTGTTGTTATCCCTAATTCACTTCCATTAAGGGTATACGTTGCTTGTGTATTCTTTACGCCGAAGTGCATAACTTTGCATTTTTCAACATTAAATTTCATCTGCCATTTGAGTGCCCAGTCCTCCAGTCTATCTAAATCCTTCTGCAGCAAAGTAATATCTTGCTCACATTGTATTATTTTACAAAGTTTTGTGTCATCTGCAAACACTGAAACATGACTTTCAATGCTGTCTTCAAGATCCTTTATAAAAATGTTAAATAGAAGTTTGACATGACCTGTGCTTCATAAAACCGTGCTGATTTTTGCTGATAACCATATTCTTCTCAAGGAATTCTTGAATATTATCCCTTAATAACCTTTCAAATATTTTACCAGCCACAGAAGTTAAGCTCACAGGTCTATAATTTCCAGGCAAGGATTTTGAACCCTTTTTGAATATAGGAACCACATCTGCCTTCCTCCAATCCTCCGGAACACTTCCTGAAAGAAAAGAATCTTGAAAGATTAAAAACAGAGGTTCACTTATTTCTACACTTAGTTCCTTAAGTACACGTGGATGGATACCGTCAGGCCCTGGAGCTTTGTTTATAATAACTTTCTTTAGTTGCTGCAGCACATTGTCTTGAGTTAACCAATTACAATTATTCTGCAAGTTTTTAGTAGCAATCATTTGCACATCTGTTGCCATGGGTTCTTCTTTAATATATACGGAGGAGAAATAGTTATTTAGAATTCCTGCCTTTTCTTGGTCTTCATTAACTAACACCCCCGTTTCAGTTTTAAGTGTACCTATACTTTCATTTTTGGGTTTTTTTGAATTTATGTACTTAAAAAATGCTTTGGGGTTGGTTTTGCTCTCTTTAGCTATCATTTTTTCATTTTGAAGTTTAGCAAGTTTAATTGCCTTTTTGCACGCATTATTTGCTTTCTTATATCTTTTATAAGATGCATCTGATTTGTCTGATTTAAATGCTTTAAATGCCCTTTTCTTATTTTTAATCTCCTGTTTTACTTCTCTACTAAGCCACATTGGTTTTAATTTGTTTCTTTTATACTTATTTCCCAATGGTACATACTGAGAAATGTACCTTTCTAATATTTGTTGGAAGATGATCCATTTATCCTCAGTGTTCTTTTCACTAAAGAGTTTATGCCAGTCAATATATTGTAAAGCTTCCCTTATCTTATTGAAATTGGCCTTTTTAAAATTATATGTTTTAGTATACCCCATGTGCTTTTGTTTTTTTGAGTTTATTTCAAAGGACACTATATTGTGATCACTATTTCCCAAGTGCTCACCTACTTGAATGTTGGTCAAAAGATCAACGTTGTTTGTTAAAACCAGGTCCAGACAAGCGTCCATTCTAGTTGGTGCTTGTACAAGTTGTGACATGAAGTTGTCATTTAACAAGTTTAAAAACCTAATTCCCTTTGCTGAGCTACTAGTCCCTATGTCCCAATTTATGTCTGGGTAATTAAAATCTCCAATAATTAAAGTGTTACCAAGATTTGCAGCTTTCTCAATTTGCTCAAACAGCTGTTGTTCCTCGTCAATATTAACATTAGGTGGTTTATAACATATCCCAACCAATAGTTGGTTTCCCTTCTTTTCCCCCAAGCAGATATTTACCCATAAAGCTTCCACATTTTCCTCATCGCATTCAATTTGCTTAAGATTTGGCTTTAAATCATGGTTGACATACAAACATACCCCACCACCCTTCTTGTTTTTCCTATCCTTCCTAAATAATGTGTACCCATTTAAGTTAACTGCCCAGTCATGTGTCTCATCCCACCATGTTTCAGTTATGCCTATTATATCATATTGTTTAGTGTATGCTAATGCCTCTAGTTCCCCCATTTTGTTATTTAGGCTCCTTGCATTAGTAAGCATACATTTAATATCATGCGTCTCTTGTTTATTTTGTGAATTACCAGCATTACATAGCTTCTCTGTTCTGAGCTTGCCCCTCCCCCCGTCTCCACCCTCCTTATACTGTTCTAAAGCCCATCTCCTTTCTGTCCTATCTCCATTTTGTAGATTGCTATGACCCTCCCCCCCTACTACTAGTTTAAAATCTCCTCCAACCTTCTAGCCATCCTATCCCCCAGCACTGCAGACCCCCTTCCGTTTAGGTGCAATCCATCACTACTATATAGGTTGTACCCAATCGCAAAGTCGGCCCAGTGCTCTAAAAACCCAAAACCCTCCTTCCTGCACCAAGACTTCAGCCACGCATTAACCTCTCTAATCTCCCGCTGCCTTTCCACTGTAGCACGTGGCACAGGTAATATCTCAGAGAATACCACCTTGGAGGTCCTTTTCTTGAGTTTGCTACCTAATTCCCTGAAATCATTCTTTAGGACCTTCCATCTTCCTCTTACTTTGTCATTGGTACCAACATGGACCATGACCGCTGGGTCATCCCCAGCCCCTCCCAATAATCCATCCACTCTGTCAGCAACATGCCGGACCCGAGCACCCGGGAGACAGCAAACTGTCCGGTTGAGCCGATCAGAGTGGCAGATTGCCCTATCTGCTCTCCTAATGATAGAGTCCCCTACCACCACAACCTGTCTTGCCTTCCTTACATTTTGATCCCCACCCGTACTAGAGGGGCTGTCACCTCGGCTGTTAGAAGTAACAGCTTCCTCTAATAAAGCTACTCCTGAGCTGATGCTCCCAACATCTTCCCTCAAACAGGCAAATCTGCTAGGTTGCACCAAATCAGGACTAGCTAGCCCTTTCCTCTTCCCTCCCCCCCTGTTTCCTCGCCCCACTGTCACCCAGCTACATGCCTGTTCCCCATCTGTCATATCTCCTCCCTCTCCACTACCTGTCCCCACTAAACTCTGCTCAGTCAGCAGCAGACTCCTCTCAAGATTGTCGATCTCCCTCAAAGTTGCGATTTGCTTCTCAAGATCTCCAATCTGAGCTTCCAGAGAAGCCACTCGCACACAACCATCACTGTTCTGATTAGAAACTTCAAGCACCACAGGCACAGACTGGGGAGGCATAGTTGAGCCACTGTGAAGCATGGTGGTGGCTCACTGATGTTTTCGGAGGGTGTGAGCTCCAAAGGCACAGACATTTAGTAAAAATTGATGGCAAGGTGAATGCAGCATGTTATCAGAAAATACCGGCAGACAATTTGCATCCTTCTGCATGAAGGCTGCGCATGGGATGCTCTTGGACTTTCCAATGACCCTAAGCACAAGGTCAAGTTGGTTATAGCAGAAAAAGGGGAAGGTTCTGGAGTGGCCAGCACAGTCTCCTGACCTTAATATCTATTAGCTACTCTGGGGAGATTTCAAACGTGCGGGTTCATGCAAGACGACCAAAGACTTTGCATGACCTGGAGGCATTTTGCCAAGACGAATGGGCAGCTATACCACCTGCAAGAATTTGGGGCCTCATAGACAACTATTGCAAAAGGCTGCATGCTATGATTGATGCTAAAGGTGGCAATACACAGTATGAAGAACTAACGGTATGTAAACTTTTGAACAGGAATAATTTCATTTTTTTCTTTGTTGCCATGTAGTGTTTCATAGTTGTGCCATTCTGTTATAACCTACAGTTGAATATGAATCCCATAAGAGATAAAAGAAATGTGTTTTGCCTGCTCACTCATGTTTTCTTTAAAAATGGTACATTACCAATTCTCCAAGGGTATGCAATCTTTTGAGCACAAACTGTAAGTCAAAACAGATGCAACCTCAATTCATACATGTGGAATAAAGAGCAGTAACTATAGAAGCTGGATCAGATGACTAGGTGGGCTGGAGGGGCACAGCTAATAGACAGAGTGATGGAAAAAAAGAAAATAATCTTGGAGGAAGTGGAATGTGGACAGCAAAACAGGTAATAGTATAGAGCAGTGGTTCCCAACCAAGTCCTTAAGTACCCCCTAACAGTCCAGGATTTGAGGATCACCCAATTGTGTCAAAGGTGTTTTTAGACAAAAAAAAAAAAAAAAAAAAAACATGTTAGACACAACAGGGTAATCCCTAAATCCTGGCCTGGTAGGTGGTACTTGACTGGGTTGGGAACCCCTGGTATAGAGGTAGGTGTGCAGTACTGAGACTCACTCCAAAACTGCCAATTAACATAGAGGTTTAGAGAGCAACAGCTAACAACATGGAGGAATGAGACCAAAACTGAAACTGTTTAAGCTCACTTTCCATAATTAACTGGGTTGGTTTGGGAAGTGGTTTCTTATGGTACATCACATTGATTCTGTCTGTGGTTTGTATCTATAAACTAAGCACTACCACATAAAAACAGAGGCATTACAGGAATGGCCAGAAATGCACATAAATTTGCTACAGTTTATCTTCAAATAATTATTGAATAGTTTGTGGCATTGTATTTAATTACAAAAACAAAATGCTGATATGTTTTAGTGGTTATTAAATCAATGGTATGTAATTAGAATGTAAGACCCAGGTACAAAATCAGAAAATTTCCAAATACATATTCTTATACGCTCCTTTAGTGTCTTTTTCCAACAGCACCTCCTCTCCTCGTCCTGTCTCAGTTGGA
Source organism: Pelobates fuscus (assembly GCF_036172605.1). NCBI lineage: Eukaryota > Metazoa > Chordata > Amphibia > Anura > Pelobatidae > Pelobates > Pelobates fuscus. Next base: position 333,420,581 of record NC_086319.1, read on the forward strand.
ATCGCTCAAGGTTCAGTTCTTGGTCCCCTTTTGTTCTCTCTCTATACTGCCCCTCTTGGCAAACTCATTAATTCATTTGGATTCCACTACCACCTGTACACTGACTACATCCAGATATATCTCACCTCCCCTGACCTCTCCCCTGCTGTCCTACAATGTGTCAACAATTGCCTCTCTTCTATCTCTGATTGGATGTCCTCCCGCTTTCTGAAACTCAATCTCTCTAAGACTGAGTTTCTTATTTTTCCTCCTCATAACACTGATCCTCCTCCTTCCCTCTCCCTGCAGGTTGACAGTACCTGCCTCACTCCATCCTTTCAAGCTCGCTGTCTTGGTGTCATTTTTGATCCTGGCCTCACCTTTGCGCCTCATGTTCAGTCTGTTGCTAAAACCTGCCGATTCCAACTTAAAAACATTGCCCGCATACGCCACTTTCTTAGGCAAGATGCTGCCAAGGAGCTTGTTCATGCTCTAGTAATCTCTTGCATCAATTACTGTAATTCTCTCCTAATTGGTTTCCTCAAAAGCTGTATTGCCCCCCCTACAATCTCTGGTGAATGCTCCTGCCAGGCTAATCTTTCTCTCCTGTCACTCCTCTCACACCTCACCCCTCTGTCAATCCTTACACTGGCTTCCTGTCCCTTATAGGTGTCAATTTAAAATACTAACCCTTACCTATAAAGCTCTAACCAACTTTAGCCCCTCTTACATTTCTTCACTGATTCATAGGTATGCCCCCTCTCGGTCTCTCCGCTCTACTGGTGATCTTCTCCTTTCTCCTGCTCGCACCCATACTGCAAATTCACGCCTGCAAGACTTCTCACGGGTGGTTCCTTTACTTTGGAACAGCCTGCTTACCCCTGTCAGACTCTTCCCTAGTCAATCCTTTAAGAAGTCCCTCAAAACCCATCTTTTCAGAATTGCTTATGGCCACCAAGAGTAACTGTCTCTCAAACCTTCGTCTCGCTCTCTCCTATAGGGCCACACTCCACTCTCACCTCCAGCTCTGCTGCTTTCCCACCATGTTTATTTGCTGTCTCTCTCAATACCCTTCCTATCCTATTGTGTTTTTATATCCCACCTCCTCTAGACTGTAAGCTGGCTTTGAGAAGGTTCCTCAACTATCTATTTTTCCTGTTACATTTTTCTCTTGTCTCATTTGGTAAATTCCCCTTTTATTGTAAAGTGCTTTGGAATAAGCTGGCGCTATATAAATTCCAATAATAATAATATAACAGATCTATAGAAGAAACAAATTTAACGGGGAGTCATAATTTTATTGACCACTGTGTGGTGGTGTTGTTCTTCAAATGTTAACAAAAGTTCACAAACAGCTGAATGTGATACTTCGAAAGTTCAATTTGTCACAATAAATTTGCATGTATAAATTGTAAATGATAAAGATGTATGGATAAAGAAAAACAAATAATATTGGAAAATAATATATAAGAAAAAATACCAAAATAATTTTGTTGTGTGAATAAAATGTATAATTTATCTATTATACAAGAATGTTTGAAATACCTTGCTGTATAGATTATTCAGCTGCAGACTCACAGCTCAATTCTCATTTCACCATTTAGGAGTTAAACCAGGGGCAGATTAAGAGCCCAGAGGGCCTGGAGCTGACAATTATGATGGGCCTAATTACGGAATCTTATCGACCAAAAACACTAAAACATACCTCCCAAGCGTCATGTATCTGATGGAGATGGCGTTGGAGGGAAACTCAAAGGATGCAGCTATATGAAAACACATACTCTATGCTTATCTCTCTCTAATTTATGCTTTCATCTTTCAAGTAAATCCAGAACCCCTAACAGCAGTGTCCAGTGAAGCAGGAAGTCAAAGGGAAGGGTAAAAGGGTGTGCCACTGACGCAAATCACGTGACCAGACCTGCCAAAAGGGGTGAACATGCCCAAAAAGGGGGCATGTCTGTCCAAAGAATTGGAAGGCCAGCCTGACATGAATGCTTTCCAACTAAGGGCATACTATGCAGGCAGCACCCAGAGCTTGACATAAATGCATCAAATGATGCGCCTACCCCACGCTTTCTAAGGACTGTCCCCTAGCACTCACATGTCCACTTGTCTCCTTATCATCTTACTAGCAGGCAGACGTTCCTGGTATATAGTCTGGGACAGAGTAAAGGTGTATATAGTGAGTGTAGAAGAAAGAGGACATGTCACAGTGTTAGAGAAACTAAAGTCTGCATTACCTAATTACCTAATTTTATTGTCAGCCAGTCCACACAAGTTTTGTTGCCATACATCCCTCTTAAACAAATTTAAAGGGACACTATAGTCAACACAACAACTACAGATTATTGTATTTGTTCTGGTAAGTAGAATCATTCCCTTTAGGCTTTTTGCAGTAAACAATGTATTTTCAGAGAAAATAACTCCACTGGCCACTCCTTAGATGGCAGCTAGAGGTGCTTCCTGGGGCAGTACTGCCTAGTGTGCAGCACTGCCATTCAGTGTCTCCCCCCTCTGCATGCAGACACTGAACTTTCCTCATAGAGATGCATTGATTCAATTTATCTTTATGAGGAGATGCTGATTGGCCAGGGCTATGTTTGACTTGTGCTGGCTCTGCCCCTGATTTGCCTAGTTGACAGTCTCAGCCAATCCTACAGGGAAGCATTGCAATTTGCTCTGACCACCACTTCTGATGATGTCAGCAGACAGAGTCAGTTCAGAGGCAGAGCCAGCAGCTGTAGACTACAGAATACAAGTAAGATTTTACTATATTTAGGGAGGCAAGAAGGGGCCAGGGGGGCTAGATGGTGTTTTTTATATTATAGGGTCAGGAATACATGATTGTGTTCCTGACCCTATGGTGTTCCTTTAAGCAAGAGTATGTGAAGAGTAGTTAGGGTTTCCACCTTTCTTGGAAAAAAAAAATACCAGCCATAATCATTTGTATAATTAATTAGTTATGCGTGACATCACATGATGTAAATCACAAGGAGTGACATAAGAAAGAAATTCTGTAAAATCACCAACAAACTACTCACAGTTTGATTCTGCTGTATAGAGGAATTGCTCCCAGTGTCTCCCTGTCTCCCAGTCTCGCAAGTCACCCAGTGTCTCAGTGTCCCTATGTATTACAGTGTCAGTGTCCCCATGTAGCCCAGTCCCCTAGTCTCCCAGTGTCTGTGTCCCCATTTCTCCCATTGTCCCCATGTCTCAGTGTGTCACTAGGATACTAGGGGACACAGTGAGACATGGGGACACAGTCACCGGGGGACACAGAGACCTGGGGACACATGGGGGCACATGTGAATACAGACATGGGGACAGAGACATGGGGACACAGAGACATGGGGACACTGAAACATTTGGGGAAATTAAGACACTAGGGACACTGAGAGACATGGGAACACAGACAGTGGGAGACTAGGGGACACTGGGAGACTAGGGGATACTGAGACACTATGGACACTGGCTGGGAGACAGGCACTTGGGGACACTAGGAGACATGGGGACACTTGTGGACATAGACATGGGAGACATGGGGACACTGGAAGACATGTGGACACTGAGAGACATGGGGACACAGACACTGGGAGACTTGTGGACACTGGGAGACATGGGGACACTGAGGACACTGGCTGGGAGACATGGGGACACTGGGAGACATAGGGACTCTGAGTCAATATGGACACAGAGATATGGGGACACAGACACTGGGAGACTAGGGGAAACGTAGAGCCATGGGGACACTGGCTGGGGGACATGGGGACACTGTGTCCCTAGAATCTCTGTGTCCCAATGTCTCAGCTTCTCCCAATGTCCCTATGTCTCACACTGTCCCCATGTGTCTCAGCGTCCCCATGTCTCACAGTGCCCCCTAGTGTCTCAGTGTCACCATGTTTTCCAGTGTCCTCAAGTATCTCAGTGTCCCCAGGTCTCCCAGTGTCCCCTAGTGTATGTGTCCCCATGTGTCCTCTAGTGTCTCAGTGTCCCCATGTCTCCCTGCAGCCTTTCACCCTATCCCTCACTTACCTGAGCTGTAGAGCTGCTGTCTGGACTCTCTGTGCTGTGTAGCTGCTCCCCCACGGATCAGTGAGTAGTAGAGAGAGGCAGTAACTTCCTATCCCTGCCTCTCTCCACACACAGTGACCCCTACTGGCCGGTGCTGGTATTGCAGAGTAATGTCCGTTTATACTAAGAAAATGACCTGCATTTGTATTGCCGGTATTACTGCAATACCGGCTGTGCCAGGCAGTCTCAAATACCGGCTGTGCCATTAAAATACCAGCCAGGTGGCAAACCTAAGAGTAGTGTGTTAAAAATATAATATTTTTTTTTTTTTTTTAAATGGGCCTATTCCATGGGCCTGGGCCTGGAGCTGCAGCTCCATCAGCCCCTATGTTAATCCCGCCCTGAGTTAAACCACTTTGATTATGCAGTCCTGGCCTGACCTCCCCTGCCTGTGACACACAGCCATCCTAAACGCTTCCTATAAAGAGAGATCTATTCTTTGTTTTTTGCACAGTGAGCTTAATTTAGAATGTATTATTTCCCGTGACCTTACTTGACTGATAGAGCCTGGAGGAGCATTATGTGTGTGTTTTCAAGTAAAATAACAGGAGGTAAGCACTTCTCAAGTAAACAAACAGTGTTGTAATAGCTAATTCAATTGGTAAAAAACAAAACAAAAAAACATGGAGACTGTGTGAGCCTCAAACAGGGGAAGTATAGCTAGGGATGCATAAACAGAAAGAAATGTAATTGAACTACTGAATGATAGATGGGGTTATTCGCTAAACTGCGGCTTAAATTTGATAGATCTATGCTACTAGCCAGACCTTAAATGTTGCTTGCCACCTCAATCCATAGCATACCAATCAAGAGAGAATTTCTGCTTGCCAGGGTAAATCTTCACCTGCCAGTGGCAAGTGGAAAGTTTGAACACCAAAATTTGGTGAAAAGAAACAAATTCCAACTGCACTTACAATTCTCATATTTACTAAAGCCAAATGCAGTTGGCATTCAGTCAGCTTGAGCGAATCTGCAGCAATTGCTGATACATTCGGGGTCCATGTGGCAAGCAGGGGCATGTCTATTACATGTTTAAAAGCAGCGACTTGGAAGCCATTACTACCCAGTAGCTACAAAAGCCCCATCCCATGGTGAGGGGGCCTGGGAAATAATAGAGGGGGAATTGTGCCCCCATCAAGGCCCCCACCCTTGGCCAGGAATAAAATAAATGGGGGGGGGGCATTCTTATTCCCCCCTTCCCCAATCATAGTCAGCATGTAGGGATACTATAAAATTCAGGGGAACTAGTTTCCTATCCCCAGTCCCTCTCATTTGGGGCCTTGGTATTAATATTCAGGAGGGAGGACCTAATGACCTCCTGCCCTGGCCCCCCACCCATTGGTAGTAGTTGGGGGCCCTATTTATAATGTTCAGAGGGCAGGACCTAGTGTCCCCCACCCAAAACACATAGGCAGTGGTTAGGGGTTCTAATTAAAAAAAACAAGGGCGGGATGGACACAATATTATCTAGACTCCCCAAATATCACTCAATGTCTATCCTTCGGGTGGCAAGGGCCCCCAGGCCCCTAGCCAGCTCCCATTAAAAGTAAATTAGCCTACCTACCATCCTATCCTAAGCATACTGAAGGAGGGGGCAAAAAAATCTAATAAATGTAAAAATACAAATTATACTTACCTATCAGAAGTTTTCTTTATTCTAACTCTTTATCTCCAGCCCTAAAAAAGACTGAATAAAAAAAAAATCCAATTTACAAAAAAAGAATGAAAAAAATGAAGAACATTTCACAATAAAATGAATCCATCTTCACTCCACGAGGAGTGTGACTTCAGAACTAAACACGTCACAGGACAGCTGAGGTCAGAGGAAGGAGCAGAGAGCAAGCGTGAAGGAGGAGTTTGGCAGAAAAAGACATACATTGAGGACACGCAGAAATCTGTGATATTATCTGATGTTTTATTTGCTGTCTTTGAGTTTCTTAGTGCTCAAGAACTCACATTTTTTTAAGTTAAGAGCTTTTAAGATGTGTAATAAATATTTTGGTTTAGCAGTATTACGCTATTTGGATTCCTTTGTTCGCTCCCTTTGTTCAATGTGTGTTCTATGTGAGGTGGAGCTTCTTTAAGGAAGATCTGTCTCTTATCAGTGGGGTCTTCCCTTACATAGAAACATAGAAACATAGAAACATAGAATGTGACGGCAGATAAGAACCATTCGGCCCATCTAGTCTGCCCAGTTTTCTAAATACTTTCATTAGTCCCTGGCCTTATCTTATAGTTAGGATAGCCTTATGCCTATCCCACGCATGCTTAAACTCCTTTACTGTGTTAACCTCTACCACTTCAGCTGGAAGGCTATTCCATGCATCCACTACCCTCTCAGTAAAGTAATACTTCCTGATATTATTTTTAAACCTTTGTCCCTCTAATTTAAGACTATGTCCTCTTGTTGTGGTAGTTTTTCTTCTTTTAAATATAGTCTCCTCCTTTACTGTGTTGATTCCCTTTATGTATTTAAATGTTTCTATCATATCCCCCCTGTCTCGTCTTTCCTCCATGCTATACATGTTAAGATCCTTTAACCTTTCCTGGTAAGTTTTATCCTGCAATCCATGAACCAGTTTAGTAGCCCTTCTTTGTACATCATTCGACCCAAGAGCCTGTTGTTTAGGCTCTGGTCCATGTGAGTTTGTTACCATAGGGGCTTGCTCACTGAAGGGTGTTTTTATTATGTTTAATATTTTTGGGTCTGACTGCACCATGTGAGTTTTTTTATATTTCAATTCAAACATAATTTGTGGAACATTTTTCTGTCTATCACATTTCATATTTCTTTTCTGTATTCTTCCTGTCCCATATACTCAACCCATGGTACCTCTCAACTTTCTGTGAAATAATTCCTTTGCCTATTTTTAATGTTGTCTTTACTAAACATATCAAAGTATATTAAAAAAAAATAATAATAATAATCTTCTGTCACAGTAATTTTTTTTTTTCCTTAAGCTAATTTAGGTTGTAACTCCATTCAGTACAATTAGTTTTAAAAAAAATGTAAGTATAAAATGTATTTAAAAATAGGATGACTGTCTAGCACCTACGCTTAGGACAACAAAGCAATTTCACATATAAATTGCAGTTCCGAGACAGTGAGAAAATAATTTATAAATATTTGTTTGTACAGTTAGAATTCTTTATGTATTTGCTGTCCTTTACAGAAATTGTGTAGGAAAAAAAGCATTAGAGATTTTTCAGTTCTGTTATCTCAGTATGGTTCTGAAATGTTGGTATTTAAGCACAACAAATATTTTTATTCCATACCTGGGGTAACAAAAAAGAAATGGATAAATACATTGTGTACAGGTATTTGTAGGGCAACTACTGTCTTTTTCCAAGTTTATTTACCATATTTCATTTTGCATTTCTTTGTGCTGTGAGATGGTGATTATATAATTAATCATATTAAAGGAACACTATAAGGTTAGTAATATAAACATGTATTCCTAACATTACAGTGCTGGTGTGGCTGTTTAGGTGATCGACCCTCCTTAGATAGCAATGAAAAAGTGAGTGTGGAGGCCGATGTCATTATGTTATAGACTAGTTTATGTTCCAACAAACAAAGGATGGACTTTACACCGTTCGAGAGTTATCTTGCCTGTATCACCCTTGTTCTGCTTGTTTCCCCTTTTAATATCTACCGAACACCGACCATCCCCCTTTTTAACTTCAAAGGAACTAATTAACTCAAGTGCTTTCCCTGGGTGGCCGCTATTTGCATAACCAAACCCACGTCCTCTATTGAATGGCAGCCATTTTGTCTCCTGAACGTGGGCAGCGGTACCTGGTCGTCGAGCGCCTCGAGAACTACTCAGCTCTCAGATAAGTTAGGAGAGCACTCTTCGGGAGAAAGACAATACTGACTGGGGGAGCATTTACTCTCTAAAAGACAGGGAAAGCGTTTGTTGGTGTTTGCACATGAATTCCCGAAAGTTGACAGGCCATTTCCTCATTCTTTTACGTTGTGCAGAATTCATACAACTTCTTCTGAGAAAGTATACGGAGATGGACTTTCTGTCATTATTCACTGCTTACACTTGTCTAAGATTTTGCTAAGAGTTTTCTTTTTACTGTTACAGGTAAGATTCATCTGTAGGAAAAGGTTACTGATTGCACAAGGTTTGATTTCCTGTTGGTAATTATAAGGCGTTTGATTTGATTAGTTAGCTACTTGCTATTGATTGCTGTTTAATTAGCTATTGTTTGCAAATAAGCATAGGCCTACCTAAACATTTCTAGTCGGTGGTGCTTTTAGGAGTTATATAAGGGTTGTGGTCATTAGCTTGGCTAACATAGCTTGGTTGCTACTTCTAAGTGCTGCTTTAAAGTGTGTGCTTGGAGATATTCTGAAAATAAACTGGAGGTAAACTGATGTATACAGGAGGACAAAAAAAAGTTAAGATTTGCTTGATTTAAATTACTCACCTCATTAAAATGGCAGACTTAGTTCAGTGTAATAGTTGTTATGCATTTGTTTCACGTTCCACTTTTTGGAGATTTTGATGCTGTTCTCTACATTGCGTCAGCAGATGGTATTTTTGAAGTCTGAGATTTGTAAATTATCTGGTAAACAAACTCAGGCTGGAATTGTTGCAAAGCCACTGCTGCAGAGATGTATTAGGAATGGCAGATGGATTACTGTAGGATATGGTAGACTTAGAGTTGCACATAAAAGGCATATTGCACAGTCGGTTGCTCTACATAATTCATTTCAGCACTTTCAGAGTGTGATGGTGTTATGGAGACAGGCTCAGGCACCAAGTGTAGTGGTGTTATGGAGACAGGCTCAGGCACCAAGTGTAGTGGTGTTATGGAGACAGGCTCAGGCACTGAGTGTAGTGGTGATATGGAGACAGGCTCAGGCACCAAGTGTAGTGGTGTTATGGAGACAGGCTCAGGCACTGAGTGTAGTGGTGATATGGAGACAAGCTCAGGCACTGAGTGTAGTGGTGTTGTGAAGACAGTATCAGGCACTGAGGGTAGCGGTGTTGTGGTAACATTCTCAGGCACCGAGTACAATGGTATTATAGAGACAGGCTTGGAGACTATGGCGAGGACTAATAGAAAGCAGTTGTTGTTGGGGGATTCTATCATTAGAGGTGTGGAGCTGGACAATGGTGGTCTTGTGAGATGTCTTCCTGGAGCTACTGCTCAAAGAGACAGGAGACGTATTTGTAATATTGTTAAGTGAACAAAGCAGGAAGGGGATTTGGATGTACTTGTCCATCTAGGAATAAATGACTTGGCTTGCAATGAGGTTTCAGAGGTAAAGGAAGTTCTTTGGGTTTTGCCAATGATATATGGCAGGTTGCTTCCACATTGTCATCCTCTGAAGTTCTGCCTGTGCATAACACTCAGAACGATAGGTAGATGCGTATTAGGGACTTAAACTTGTGGCTTAGTGAATGGTGTCGGGAGCAAGAATTTGTCTTCATTTCTCATGGTAACTCTGTTTGGAAAGGAAATAAACAGTACAAAAAAAGATGGTTTGTATCTTTCTCAAAAGGGAACAAATGTTCTCAGTAAGCAGTTCAGAGGTTTTGCTAGGATGTATTTAAACTAGGAAGGGGGGGGGGGCAAAAAGGTCGAACATCAATCCAATTTCCCCACCAAAACAAGGTCAAAGGTTGTCTGTAGAAAGTGTGCTTAAAAATGATAAGCTCAGAGTCATGTCTACAAATGCTCGCAATTTAGGGAATAAGATCCATGATCTTGTGGTAATAATGGCATACGATAATGTAGATTTAGTCGCTGTTTCTGAGACATGGTACACCGAGAAAAATGACTGGGACATAGAAATACCAGGGTACTCATTATATAGAAAAGACAGTGAAGGATGGCATAAAATCTAGCCTAATAAAAGTTAGTGAGGCAAACATAGAGTCCGTTTGGGTTACGTTAGAATTTGGGTAACTAAAATAATAGATCAGGGTGGTGCAGTAGACATTGCTTACCCAGATTTCAGTAAGGCTTTTGACACTGTTGCACATAGAAGGCTAATAAATAAACTGCAATCTTTAGGTTTAGATTTCAATATTGTTGGATGGGTAAGGCAGTGGCTGAGTGACAGGCAACAGAGGGTTGTAGTCAATGGAGTATATTTGAAGCATGGGCTTGTTACCAGTGGGGTAACTCAGGGATCTGCACTTGACTCATTCTCTTTAATATTTGTATTAGTGATATTGCAGAAGGTCTTGATGGTAAGGTATGTCTTTTTGCTGATGATACTAAGATGTTCCAGGAGGGATAAGCCATATGGCAAATGATTTAGGTAAACTAGAAAAATGGTCAGAGTTGTGGCAGCTGACATTTAATGTGGATAAGTGCAAGATAAAGCATCGTGGATGTAAAAAAAAACAAGGGCAGAGTACAGAATATTTGATAGAGTCCTAACCTCAACATCTGAGGAAAGGTATTTAGGGGTGATTATTTCAGATGATTCAAAGGTAGGCAGACAATGTAACAGAGCAGCAGTGCTAGCAGAATGCTTGGTTGTATAGGGAGAGGTATTAGCAGTAGAAAGAGGGAAGTGCTCATGCCATTGTACAGAACACTGGTGAGACCTCACTTGGAGTATTGTACGCAGTACTGGAGACCGTATCTCCAGAAGGATATTGATACTTTAGAGAGAGTTCAGAGAAGGGCTACTAAACTGGTTCATGGATTACAGGATAAAACTTACCAGGAAAGGTTAAAGGATCTTAACATGTATAGCTTGGAGGAAAGACGAGACGGGGGGATATGATAGACAGGGCCGGCGCTACCATTAAGGCGGACTAGGCAGCCGCCTAGGGCGCCCCTTAGGAAGGGGCGCCGCCAGGAGCGCCGGCCCCCCTAATGCTGCAGCCGCCCGAGCGCCTTGCAGAGAGCCTCAGGCAGCTGCAGCTTCGCCCGGGCTGGTGCGTCCATGAGGGCGCACCGCCCGGGCGCAGCATGAAGAGAGGAGCTGACAGGAGGGAAGCGCTCAGCGCTCCCTCCTGTCACTCCCTCACTGTAGCGTGGCCAGCCCTGTATGATCCTCCGGTACAGGGAGCATTTGTCTCCTGTACCCGGACGGACTAACAGGAAGTGAACACTGAGTGTTCACTTCCTTTTAGTCCGGCCGGGTACAGGAAACAAATGCTCCCTGTACCCGCGGACAGTACAGAGCTCGGCCACGCTACAACATAGGTAGGGGAGGGTGGGGGGAATAAAGGGGGCGGAAAGAAATAAATGGAGAGGGAGGGAGGGGGGGGGAATAAAGGGAGGGGAGAGAAATAAATGGAGAGGGAGGGAGGGGGGAAATAAATGGAGAGGGAGGGAGGGGGGGGGAAATAAATGGAGAGGGAGGGAGGGGGGAAATAAATGGAGAGGGAGGGAGGGGGGGAAATAAATGGAGAGGGAGGGGGGGGAATAAATGGAGAGGGAGGGAGGGGGGGAAATAAATGGAGAGAGAGTGGGGGGGAGGAGAAATAAATGGAGAGGGAGGGAGGGGGGAAACAAATGGAGAGGGAGGGGGGAGAATAAATGGAGAGGGAGGGAGGGGGGGGAAATAAATGGAGAGAGAGTGGGGGGGAGAGAAATAAATGGAGAAGGAGGGAGGGGGAAATAAATGGAGAGGGAGGGAGGGGGGGGAAATAAATGGAGAGGGAGGGGGGGGAATAAATGGAGAGGGAGGGAGGGGGGGGAAATAAATGGAGAGAGAGTGGGGGGGAGGAGAAATAAATGGAGAGGGAGGGGGGGAGAAATAAATGGAGAGGGAGGGAGGGGGGGAAATAAATGGAGAGGGAGGGGGAGGAGAAATAAATGGAGAGAGTGGGGGGGAGGAGAAATAAATGGAGAGGGAGGGGGGGAGAAATAAATGGAGAGGGAGGGGGAGAAATAAATGGACAGGGAGGGGGGGGAATAAATGGACAGGGAGAATAAATGGACAGGGAGGGGGGGAATAAATGGACAGGGAGGGGGGGAATAAATGGACAGGGAGAATAAATGGACAGGGAGGGGGGGGGAATAAATGGACAGGGGGGAATAAATGGACAGGGAGGGGGGGGAATAAATGGACAGGGAGGGGGGGATAAGTGGACAGGGAGGGAGGGGAAGGGTGGACAGGGAGGGGGGGATACATGGACAGGGAGGGTGGGGGAATAAATGGACAGGCAGGGTGGGGGAATAAATTGAAAGGGAGGGGAAATAAATTGACAAGGTGGGGGGAAGTAATTGACAGGGAGTGGAATTGGCGGGGTTAGGAGGGGGAATGAGAGTGGGGAGGGGAGAAGAGAGTGACAAGGGAGGGGGGAGAAGAGAGGGACACGCAGGGGAGAAGAGAGTGACAAGGGAGGGGGGAGAAGAGAGGGACAAGAGGGTGGAGAAGAGAGGGACAAGAGGGTGGAGAAGAGAGGGACAAGGGGGGAGAAGAGAGGGACAAGGGGGGGAGAGAAGAGAGGGACAAGGGGGGGAGAGAAGAGAGGGACAAGGGGGGGAGAGAAGAGAGGGACAAGGGGGGAGGGAGAGATCGACGTCCATCACACACACACAATGCACCCCTTGCACACAGAAAAACACACAATGCATTACACACACAGACACACACACACAAGCAATTCAACCCTTACATACAATGCATCCCTTACACACACAGAAACACACAATGCATTCCTTACACACACTCAATGCACCCCTTACAGACGCACACACTGCATCCCGTACATACACAGAAACACACATTGCAGCCCTTACACATACAAACACAGATTCACACAATGCATTCCTTACACACATATCAGGACATCCCCTACTCCTGTGAACAAACTATTTGGTGGAACATGAAGGTGGACCCTGGGGCCCAGACCATGAGCTGTGTAAAGGGCCTTTAAAAAAATGGAGCTGCTTTCCGTTCTCCCAGAACACAAACAGCCTCCAGAGAGCCTGTTATACACTAGACGAGTGGAGCCAGACTGCAGCTAGAGCCCATCACCATCCTCATCTGATTGTAAGTAGGCAATCTAGTATATTATTCGTGGCACTAATCTCTAATTTACCTCACATTAAAGGGACACTTTAGTCCCCAGAACCACTGCAGCTTAATGTAGTGGTTCTGGTGTCTATAGCCTGTCCCTGCAGGCCTTTTAATGTAAACACGGCGGCACTGCAGCACTTGCGTTAGTTAACATGGGGCATTGTGATGTCATATGGGGGGGGGGCGGCAAACTTTACTTTTGCCTAGGGCGGCAAAAATCCTTGCACCGGCCCTGATGATAGAAACATTTAAATACATAAAGGGAATCAACACAGTAAAGGAGGAGACTATATTTAAAAGAAGAAAAACTACCACAAAAAGAGGACATAGTCTTAAGTTAGAGGGGCAAAAGTTTAAAAATAATATCAGGAAGTATTACTTTACTGAGAGGGTAGTGGATGCATGGAATAGCCTTCCAGCTGAAGTGGTACAGGTTAACACAGTAAAGGAGTTTAAGCATGCGTGGAATAGGCATAAGGCTATCCTAACTATAAGATAAGGCCAAGGACTAATGAAAGTATTTAGAAGATTGGGCAGACTAGATGGGCCGAATTGTTCTTATCTGCCATCACATTCTATGTTTCTATGTGTCTGTGTTTCTGAATCTACTGTCATGCTAAAATAAAAAAGGTAAGGTATAAAGGACTCAGGCGCTTCGATTTCTAAAGGACTGGTGCAGCTAAAATTACCCAAGTGTAGTGACACCTGTTACACGTAAACAATGTGAATAAAATTAAGATAGATAAAGGTAATAAGCGCTCACAGAAAGAAATCAGTGTTACCTTCTATTTATACAATTATATTCGAATAGTCCGATTTTCTGGTAACCTATAGACAAATAAATATAGCAGACATAGTGTAATCTGTATATATAATGTAAGTGATGAGAAAAGATTTTACATCAAACTCACAATTTCCAGAGCTTTTTGAAAGTTAGCTCTAAACTTATAAAGCGTGTTGTCTCCTCCTTGAGACATATAATGAGGATACGTCAAATGGGTCCTCCAGAGCTTGAAGCCGATGAAATTTCAACAGACTCCAAAATAAATATAAAATGAATTTATTTCAACAAATAAAAGTGTACAAATATACAGTAGCACTGTTTTACTGTATATTTATACACTTTTATTTGTTGAAATAAATTCATTTTATATTTCAGCAGACTCCAAAATAAATATAAAATGAATTTATTTCAACAAATAAAAGTGTACAAATATACAGTAAAACAGTAGCACTGTTTTATTGTATATTTATACACTTTTATTTGTTGAAATAAATTAATTTTATATTTATTTTGGAGTCTGCTGAAATTTCATCGGCTTCAAGCTCTGGAGGACCCATTTGACGTATCCTCTTTATATGTCTCAAGGAGGAGACAACACGCTTTATAAGTTTAGAGCTAACTTTCAAAAAGCTCTGGAAATTGTGAGTTTGATGTAAAATCTTTTCTCATCACTTACATTATATATACAGATTACACTATGTCTGCTATATTTATTTGTCTATAGGTTACCAGAAAATCTGACTATTCGAATATAATTGTATATATAGAAGGTAACACTGATTTCTTTCTGTGAGCGCTTATTACCTTTATCTATCTTAATGTTATGCTAAAATGCCTTTGCCCTAGATCTTTTAGACATGATCCCCTGCTTGCACTACATTTTAGTTTTATAAAAAAAATATCCTTCTCTCATAAAAAAGGATAGAGATGATGCTGCTAATATAAATAAGAAAATTGAGTCATTCCAATTTGTCTTACTGATTGTCCTACAAACAAAAATCTTGAACCATGTCAATAGTATTTCAAAAGTCTTGCAATCGACAGACATTATTATTATTATTATGTTATTATTTAGATAGCTCGAACAAATTCCGCAGCGCTTTACAGTGGGTGGACGAACAAACATGTAGTTGTAACCAGACAAGTTGGACTCACAGGAACAGAGGGGTTGAGGGCCCTGCTCAATGAGCTTACATGCTGGGGGAAGTGGTGTAAAGTGACACAAAAGGTAAGGATAGTATTAAACTAATGACAGTTGCAAAAGAGGAATCAGTCGGGAGCTATAAACAGTTTAATTGATACGCTTTTATGAAGAAGTGGGTTTTTAATGATTTTTTGAAGGAGTGGAGACTGGGTGAGCATCTAACGGAGGAGGGATGTGAGTTTAACAGGAACGGTGCAGCCCTCGAGAAGTCTTGAAGGTGAGCATCAGAGATGGGAGTACGGACAGAAGATAGACGTAAATCTTCAGCAGAGCGTAAGGGCCTAGACGGGACATATTTGTGTATTAGGGAGGATAGATAGGTGGGAGCCGCATTATGTAGAGATTTGAAAGCAAACACTGTCTGCTGCTGGGCAGCTTATTCAGAATGCTGTTGAATCGATGCATCTCTATGAGGAATGATCAGTGTCTCCATGCAGAGCGTGGAAACACTGAACGTCAGTGCTCCCAGGAAGCACCTCTAGTCGCCATCTGAGGAGTAGCCACTGGAGGTGTCCCTAAGAAGCAATATAAACACTGCCCTTTCCATAAAAAGGCTGTGTTCAGAGCAAAATGCCTGCAGAGACTGACTATACTCACCAGGGCCAGATTAATAGCCCAGTGGGCCTGGTGCTGACAATTATGAGGGGCCTAAGTACAGAATCTTATCGACCAAAAACACTAAAACAATCATACCTCTAAAGCATTATGTATCTGGTGGAGATGTTGCTGGAGGGAAACTCATAGGATGCAGCTATAAAAAAAAAAACTCAGATTCTCTTAAATTATGCTAATCTCTCTCTAATTCATGCTTTCAGGTAAAGCCATACCGCCTAACAGCAGTGTCCAGTGAAGCAGGAAGTCAATGGGCGGTGTAAAAGGGTGGGCCACTGACGTGGATCATGTAACCAGAACTTCTGAAAGGGCCGAACATGCCCAAAAAGGAGGCGTGTCTGCCCAAAGAATTGGAAGGCTAGCCTGGTATGAATGCATGTCAGGCTGCCTGCCAATCATGCATGCTGGCCAACAGCATGCTGAGCTTGGCATAAATGTGTCTAATGATGCACTCGCTCCATGCTTTCTAAGGACTGTCCCCTAGAACTCTCCACTTGTCTCCTTACCTTCTTACTAGCAGACAGAAACTCTTGGCATACAGTCTGAGACAAAGAAAAGGTAGATGTAGTGAGTGTAGAAGAAAGGGAACATGCCACAGTGTTAGGGAGACCAAAGTCAGCATTATCTTAACTACTTTCATTTCAGCTAGTCCACGCAAGCTTTGTATATATCCCTCTTAAGCAAGAGTATGTGAAGAGTAGTTAGGGTTGCCACCTTTCTTGGAACAAAATACAGGCCTTACTAATTTGCATAACTAATTATGTATGTGTGACATCACATGATGTAAATCACAAGGAGTGACAGAGAAAATTCTGTGAGATCACCAAAAAACTACTTAGTTTGATTCTGAGGTATAGCTGGATTGCTCCAAGTGTCTCCCTGTCTCCCAGTGTCCCCATGTCACCCATTGTCCCCTAGTGTATGTGTTGTCACTAGGGGACACTGTGAGACATGGGGACACTGAGACACTTGGGGACACAGACTATTTATCAGAGTGTCTCTGTGTCCCCATATCTCTGCGTCCCCATGTCTCCTGGGGACACTGGGAGACATAGGCACACAGACCCCATGAGACACTAGTAAACATGGGGACACTGAGACACCAGGGACACTGGCTGGGAGACATGGGACACTGAGACACTTAGGGACATTGTGCCCTAGTGTCTGTGTCCCCATGTCTCCCAGTGTCCCCAAGTGTCTCAGTGTCCCCATGTCTGTGTCCCCATGTGTGTCTGTTTCCCCATGTCTCAGTGTCCCCATGTCTCCCAGCATCCCCTCGTGTCTCAGTGTTCCCAGGTCTCAGTGTCCCCTAGTGTTTCAGTGTCCCCATGTGTGTGTGTGTGTGTGTCCATGTCTCAGTGTCCCCATGTGTGTCTGTTTCCCCATGTCTCAGTGTCCCCATGTGTCCCAGCATACCCTAGTGTCTGTGTTCCCAGGTCTCAGCGTCCCCTAGTCTTTCAGTGTCCCCGTGTGTGTGTGTGTGTGTGTGTGTGTTTGTCCATGTCCCTGTGTCTCCAAGTGTCCTCAAGTGTCTCAGCATCCCCAGAGGTCTCCATGTGTCCCCATGTCTCATAGTGTCCCCTAGTGTCTAAGTGTCCCCATGTCTCCCTGCAGTCTTTACACCATCCCTCACTTCCCTGAGCTGTAGGCTGTCTCTGCAGGCTGGGAGCTAATGTCTGGACTCTCTGTGCTGTGTAGCTGCTCCACCATGGTTCAGTGAGTAGAGAGATGCAGGTATATGCTGTAACTTCCTATCCCTGCCTCTCTCCACACACAGCGACCCCTACTGGCCGGTAATAGTATTGCAGAGTAATCTCTATTCATACTGAGAAAAATACCGGCATTTGTATTGCCGTTATTACTGCAATATCGTCACCGGCCAGCAGCCTTAAATAAATTCCGTCCAGGTGAACAACCCTAAGAGTAATGTGTTAAAAAAAAAAAAAGTGAAAAAAAAAAATATATATATTTTTTTTAAATCAATGGGCCTATTCCATGGGCCTGGAGCTCCAGCTCCACCACCCCCTATGTTAATCCGGCCCTGATACTCACCAGAACGACTAGACTAAGCTGTAGTTGCTCTGGTGACTATAGTGTCCCTAATTTGCTGTTCCTCTGTGAAGGACCTTGGTCACCTCCTGCTGGTTAACAAAAGTGCACCATCTGCTACTCTCCAAGATGTTTGCATAGCATCACTGCTATTCTTCACTGTGGAAACAAATTTTGTGGCAACAAATGAAAAAAAGATTAAAAATGATTTGAGAAACCCAATGTTTCAGCAATGACTTTCTGGCCTTGCTTTGTTAGAGGAACACTATAGTGTTAGGCATACAAAGCTATATTCCTAGCACTACAGTGTCCCTCTGTTATACTAAAACATCATTTTTGGTTGAACCTTGCATGCTCGGTTCCAAGTTGAACTAACCAGTTGAGTTAAATGCATGGTTGTTTTTGTTCAATAGTCGTTTTATTACAGCCAAGTTAATATATGGTCAACATTTATACTTTTACAGGTCTTCTATCAGAAAAACAAAGTTGAATGTGTAAAATAGTTTTAGCTCATAAAAAGTTGAAGTTACCATTGTTGACTCTGTTGTGCACATTTTCTTTTAAGTTTCTTTGCCACCTTTGAGGGCCATGGGTGATAAGTGTTTAAGTCTAGGTAAACAATGGACCCTATCTAGCAGTAAGTCTCCGGGTTCTTCTTCTAGAACCAGACTTTGAAAGTATGCTTAATGTTCGCTTGTGCAGGGTGTTTTGCAGTTTGTTCAAGAGCCTTCGTATAGCTAGCTCTGTATAAGCATTCTGATCCACTGCAGACACAGTCGTGATATTACTATCAGCGGAGTTTGGAAGCAGCGAGGAAAGCCTCCCAGCATCATCTTTGGCTTGTCTCCCTCTGACCACCGCCATCACATGTAATCCCCAGTTCCCCTCCTCATGTTAACACGTGGGGGTTTCATCTATGATGTTCAGGAGTATGTTATATCTCCTTTTGGTTCAGGTACAACAAAATCAGCACTGTGGATGTCACTAGATTGGTAATCTCGGGCAGGAGTTCGCCATCTAAGCAAACAGCTCCACTTACTTTGGGCTACATGTCCTCCAGGATCAAACTTTAACCGCATTGCGCTACTTAGAGAACATCGAATTGGGATTTGTCAAAATGGTGACAGGGAAATAGAAATACAGAAAAATCCCAATGTTTTAGAGACATTTATCTATGACAGTTTAAGCAGCTTTGGGCTTCTCATATTGTTAAGCAGTAAAGAATGGCTATCATCTTTCTAGGCACAGTGAGCAGCATGTCTGTGTCTAGAATCTGGATTACCCTTTAGACTTCGGATGAGTCATATTGTCATACCTTAACAGTGCAAAGAAACTGCTGGCTTTTATGTTTGCCTTGACTAAAGCCACACTGTTGTGTGGAACAGGTGCAAATTAAATGAAATTATAAAAAAAAATTAACACATTTTTTTTTTTGTATTTGGGCACTGGAGTGCCTTTTTATTTTCAGAAAAGGGAATTGAGGGTACAGAAAAAAGAAAGGGAGGGGGGGATAACGACTCGACCAAGACATCTTATCTATTCGTATCGTAGTATATAGTATGGTTGACATTGATACATGTACATATTATGGTTGGCATTGATGAATATACAGTAATGGGAACATAAACATCCAATATGTCGTTTATATTTATACATCAATAGGTATCTGCGCATCAATAAATAGCTGTACAGCCATATACATAATTTTACCCACTTATTGTGTGTAACTGGATTGGGTCCAATTGTATTGTCTCCTATAGGGTGCGTGAATTGTCTCTTTAGGAGAAATTAACACATTTTAATGTTTTATGTGACAATAAAAAAAATAGTCATGCATATGTCGTAACTTATTTGTACTAAGATTTTTTTCTGCAGTGCCGCTTCATATCATGACTCATTTTTCCAAGGCTTTTACTTCATGCATCATTTTCTAAAGATGTGCATTTCAAGATAATCTTATTTATTGAAGTCTTAGCAAAGGAACCATTTCCACAAATAACATTTTATGCAAATCGCATAATTTGCTTTAACAATACAGAAATCAAGATATTTGTATGTGTTCTTCAGAAAATAGTGAAGATACTGAAACTTAAAAAAAGAGGAAGTATAACCACTATAAAAATTTCATATTAAACAGGTTATAATGCATGGAGTCACCTGCTGCACTCCCTCCATTCAGTTTTAAACAATTGTTTGAGCAGTTAAACATTGAGTGAGGGTTTCTGCCATCCCTAAGTCCTTCCCCAACTGGAGGTATGACTAAGGCAGAGATTGCACACTTCCTTGTAGACATACCAATTTATACATGCAATGTGGTCAGCTGACACTTTCAGCCAATTATAGCCATCTATTGTTCCTCAGGCTAATGCATCCTTATTAGCCCAAGCAGCACATAGTGGATGGGTTGCTGGGGACTCCTGTTTAGCAGTAAAAGATACAAAATGGTTAATTTCTGAATGGAAGAACCATGCCAGGGCACTTCAGACACTGTAACCACTACAACTGAATGCAGCAGTTATGGTGCATTCAGTTTCCCTTGAAATATTGCTTATAGATGAGATTCATATCAAGTACGTCATTTATAATTTTTAAAAAGTTGACTGCTGTTTGCATACATACCATGTGACATGCATACTAAGTACGTTAACAGAACATAAAATGGCAATTTCATGCATGTTAATTAAGGATAAATTAAAATTCAATCATGCACATTCATATTATTTAAATAGTTAATGTATGTATTCATACTGACATAAAGAGGGATAACAAGTTTAAAAGATTATTGATAACTCTTAGAAGAAATAAAACCTTTGTCAAATACATTAACAAAAAATAAATAAAAAAAATTGGTTAATTACCCTGCTTATGAGTATCTGTAAGGAATCTGTAAGGAATCTGACGGTACGTCAGGGAATGCAAATTATGACCATACTTAAAAATGGCCGAGAATTAAAAAAAAAATTTATATGTGGGCAAATGTCCACATAAAAGAAGTAAAGTTAAATCAGGCATCAGAATTATGCAGGGCATTAGAAGGTGCAAAGAATTCTTGTAATACAGTGAGGGAAAAAAATATTTGATCCCCTGCTAATTTTGAACATTTGCCCACTGACAAAGAAATGATCAGTCTATAATTTTAATTGTAGGTGTATTTAAACAGTGAGAGACAGAATAACAAAAAAAAAAAAAATCCAGAAAAACGCATGTCAAAAAAGTTATACATTGAAATGAAATTAAAATGAAAAGGTAGCGACAGGTGAGAAAAATCAGTCTAGCAGAAGCATTCAGTACTGTCTGTAATTAGGCAGTATGGTTTTTGGAGAGACCAATTAGGAGAGAATTACAGTAATCAAGCTAGAAATTATAGGAACATGAACAAGCTCCTTAGTAGCATTTTGCGTAAAATAAGGGCAGATGAGGACATTAGTGGTTATTATGTGAGGAGTACCCTGGTCCTGTTCCTCTTACCTGGGTCCGCGCTGTGTGCTGAGGTTCCTGTCTTACTAGTTGACATGCATCCTGCTTCTTCAGAGCTTCAGAAGTCGGATGCTGATAACATCAGCCATTCATTGGCTAAGAGCATCAGCTGAGCACGCTCAGCCAGTTAATGTATCTTTGTGCATCGATATATATGCAAAGAACTGAAATGATCCAAACCCAGTGTTATATGAAATTCTATTTCACCATTAAAATCTGTTTCCCTCACGATCAGCAAACCTCAGAACTCCACCCCGCCTGCCTCCACTTATTCCAAATAGGCTAATGGTGCTTGGTAGTGTGAAATTTAGTTTGAATTCTCACTTGCGAATAACTCTGTTTATGCTTAAATCACAACAAATACTCCAGCACTTCACCTAAACACTAACGCATTTGTTGTGATTTTAACTATTGATTGGTGGTATTTTAGGAGTACCCACATATTGCTATAGCTGCTATATTACTATATGTAATAACGTGTATTGTTTATTTGCACGTAAGCACCACATATTGTTTTATTGGTTTAACCCTGTTTATGTGTTTGTGAGTTCTGTAAAGTAAAATAAAATGTAAAAATCTACACCACTGCATTTACTGCTATACTAGAACTGAGTGCTTTTACTCTATTTTGGCTCTTTGTCAATAATTTTGAAAGAAAATATATTTTTTTGCCGCTGTCACTTAGCATACAGAGAAAACTGTTTCCTTTTCCAATGCACTGTGTGCCCTGACTGAACCTGGATCAGTTTCTAGATCTTTAATATATATTTAAAAGTACCAGAGCATCACATAAAAAAGGTCAACATAAGATATGAGTGATATTCAATGTTTTGTTCTATGTTGAAATTTCCATAGAAGTGTAGGTACCCATTTCATTAAAGAGACCACTGTACTCACTATAACCATATCATCTCTTTAAATTGGTTATAGTGCCTTATAGTACACTGTCCCTCCATTCAGTGTTAAAAATTTTAGAGTAATTTAAATCTAAATAAGGGTTTCTGGCCACCTACAGTCCAACCCCTTCTGGAGGTGTGGCTTAGGCAGAGATTACATACTTCCTTGTTCTACCCTTCATACCATCAGTTGAAGCTCTGATAGGCTAAAACAGTCAACTGACACTCTCAACCAATCACAGCTGCCCATTGCTCCTCAGGCTAATTACTAAACAAAAACGTTCTCATCAGCCAAAGCAGCACAGAGAGGAGGAGCTGCTAAGGACTCTCATTTATCATTAAAACATAAAAATATTAAAAACAGTTTAATGTTGAATGAAATTATGGTACTTCGGGAATTCAGACACTTTAACCAGTTTAATGACATGTAGCAGATACAGTATCTACAGTGTCCCTTTAAATACGACAGAATAAAGCGATATATTTCCCTTAACAAATTACGTGTGCATGCCTGCACCATACTCTGCTCTCTTATGCGTCATCATCATGTTACATAATGTTAAATAATGCGTATATTTGCAGATGTCTGTATTATGATTTCTAGATTTATGAACACACCCTGTAGAACTGTTAAATCAGAACTGTTTCAGCTTTTGGAAATAAATGGATTTTCTTAAAGGAACATTGTAGCGTTAGGAATTAGTGATGTCCCGAACAGTTCGCTGGCGAATAGTTCCTGGCGAACATAGCTTGTTCGCGTTCGCCACGGACGGCGAACATATGCGATGTTCGGTCCGCCCCCTATTCGTCATCATTGAGTAAACTTTGACCCTGTACCTCACAGTTAGCAGACACATTCCAGCCAATCAGCAGCAGACTCTCCCTCCCAGACCCTCCCACCTCCTAGACAGCATACAATTTAGATTAATTCTGAAGCTGCATTCTTTGTTGTGAAAGATGGCTGTCATGTTTAGGGTGTAGCTTGCACGTCAGAGGCGGCTCTCTAATTAGGTGGTTTAGGTGGCCGCCTAAGGCCTCGCGCTGGCTGGGGCCTCGCGGCCGCCTAAACCACCTGTGGGCAGACTGTGTCAGGTCCTCGGTCACTGACCGAGGACCTGACACCAGGAGGGAGCCTGGCGGCTCTGCCAGCAACCGCAGACACCGGTCTGCAGCTCCGCAGTGAGCAGAGCTGCAGACCATGTGTCTCGCAAAAAACGGCCAATCAGAGCGTTGCCGCGGGTTACCACGGCAACGTTCTGATAGTCTTGCGAGATTACATGTTCTGCAGCTCTGCGGACCGGGAGCAGTGGCCACTGGACCACCAGGGAGCCCACTGGACCACCAGGGACTAAAGGTAGGCTCTCTCACCCCCCACCACACTCAGCCTCCCTACCACCCTCCCCACCACCCTCAGCCTCATCACCCTCCCTACCACCTTCAGCCAGCCTCACCACCCTCTCCACCACCCTCAGCCTCATCCCCCTCACCACCCTCCCCACCACCCTCAGCCTCCCTACCACCCTCCCCACCACCCTCAGCCTCACCACCCTCAGCCTCCCTACCACCTTCAGCCTCACCACCCTCCCCACCACCTTCAGCCTCACCACCCTCCCCACCACCCTCAGCCTCACCACCCTCCCCACCACCCTCAGCACCCCACAACCCTCAGCCTCAGCACCCCCCACCACCCTCAGCCTCAGCACCCCCTACCACCCTCAGCCTCACCACCCCCACCACCCTCAGACTCTACACCCTCCCCAATACCCTCAGCGTCACCACCCTCCCCACCATCCTCAGCCTCACCCCCTCACCACCCTCAGCCTCAACACCCCACCAGCCTCAGCACCCCGCACCACCCTCAGCCTCACCACCCCCCACCACCCTCAGCCTCACCATCCCTCCACCCTCAGCATCACTCTCCCTCACCACCCTCAGCATCACCACCCTCAGCATCACCACCCTCACCACCCTCAGCATAACCCCCTCACCATCCTCACCACCCTCAGCATCACCCCCCCCACCCCAACCACCCGCAGCATCACCCCCTCACCATCCTCAGCAGCACCCCTCACCACCCTCAGCCTCACCCCCCACCCCCCTCAGCCTCACCCCCTCACCACCCTCACATCACCCCCTCCTTCTCACATCACCCCCCTCACTCTCACATCAACCCCCCTCACTCTCACATCAACCCCCCCTCACTCTCACATCAACCCCCTCCTTCTCACATCACCCCCCCTCCTTCTCACATCACCTCCGCTCACTCTCACCATCACCCCGCTCTCCCTCTCACCATCACCCCCCTTTCCCTCTCACCATCACCCCCCTCACACCATCACCCGCCATACACACAACACACTTCAGTCTCAGACAAAAACGCAAACATGCTCACAGAGACATACATTCTCACACACAAGGATACTCTCTGTCAGACACACTCTCAGGCACATACACAGGTAAACTGTGCATCAATGTGTATATGTGACACTTTTTTGTTAGTGGGGCCTCATGTTTGAGTTTCGCCTAAGGCCTCATAAAGTCTAGCGCTGCCTCTGTTGCACGTTATCAACTGTGTATTTATATCAGCAGCTCCACCACTAGTTATAAATCAAGTGTGAGTCGCCCCATGAGATGAGACGAGTGAATAACATAATACATGAAAGGTTAAGGTAAAGGCATGTAAGGAACTACGACAATAAACTTTTTAGGAGGTGAAATAATAACATGTTTAAACGCTTGCTACTTTACGATTAGTTAATGTGCAGAGAGCAGTTCATGTGATCAAAGGCATGGTGTGGAAGATCGGCTATAGTGGGACATGCTTGGCAGGCTGCTGTTTACTGCTTGTGCTCATCCGATCCCCTCTGGGCGCCAGGTGCAGACCCTGGGAGTCCCTGATACCTGGAACAACAAAGGCAAGTCTCTGGCTGAGTGCCGGGTTCGCGGCTTGATGTGGTAGAAGCTTGTTTTGTCGGGTGGTCGGATCTGTCCCGGTGGTGCTTCACATCCGGTGCGGGATTGTGGTGGCTTAAGGTGGAGGCGAGTGCTTGACGTGGGGCAGGCTCTGCATTTCTGTTTGTGCCTCCGGTCCCGTCTTCGACGCCTTTTGCGTTGGTGGATTTTAATGGGGACTGCTTCACTTAGCTGTGGTGGAGCTTGTTGGGGCTGTGGTGGAGCTTGTTGGGGCTTCCTGCTTGTTGTTTGCTTCCAAAATTGATTAAGTCGCAGATGAGTATGTCAGCCTGGGCGGCTGTGCTCTGTGCGTCCATTAGCTCCAGACAGCCTCTCAGGGTTGGACCGGGATAACCCCCACCGGTCCGAGGGGGCGGGAGGGCGGTAACGGAGCTCCTGCCCCGAAGTAGCTGCTCCTGGGCATCCCAGGATCGGGAGATCGGCCGCCTCTCCCGCCCGGTGAGCACCAGGCCACATTTGCCACGCAGAGGTAAGTAAGACTCTGTCGAGTTGCTGACCGCTATTAAGCATGTCGGGCCGGTCAGGTAGGAGCAACATTGCTGGGTCATTCCCTTCTGGGGTGAAATTCGCTTGTTGATAGCTGCTTAAAGTGAGATATTGAGGGAGCTCACACGAAGTGCGTCTTTCCTCCATGACAGCTAGGCCCCGCCCCCCGGAAGCTGCATTCTTAGTGAGAGGAGGGACAGTGTAGCTGCTGCTGATTTAATAGGGAAATCGATAGCTAGGCTAGTTTATTCAGTGTCCACTACAGTCCTGAAGGACTCATCTGATCTCTGCTGTAAGGACAGCACCCCAAAAAGCCCTTTTTAGGGCTAGAACATTAGTCTGCTTTTTTTTTTTCCTGTGTAATCTAATTGCAGTTGCCTGCCTGCCAGCGTGTGTGTCAGGCTCACAGCGTATACTGTGCCCACTTGCCCAGTGCCACCACTCATATCTGGTGTCACAATAGCTTGCATTTAAAAAGCAAAACAAAAAAAAAACTTTTTTGACTGTAATATAATAGCAGTCAGTTTCCTTCACACGTGTGCGTTTCAGGGCACAGTGTCACACCAGTGCAACTCATATCTGGTGTAACAGTAGTGTACATAAAAAAATAAAAATAAATAGAAATTTGACTGTGAAATAATAGCAGTCAGTTTCCTTCACACGTGTGCGTTTCAGGGCCTGCCAGGGCACAGTGTCACACCAGTGCAACTCATATCTGGTGTAACAGTAGTGTACATTTAAAAAAGAAAAAAATACAGTGGGCTTGTTGTCACCTTTTGGGGACCCTTGGTGTTGTACGTGGCTGGGTGGAGGAAGAGACCTTCAATGACATCAGTGAGGACAAGGAACGGGACATGGTTAGCTTGGTATCCAACCTTGTGCAAATGGGGAGTTTGCGGTTGTGCAAATGGACTGTTTGCGGTTGTTTGCGGTGCGTTAAACGGGGAGTTTGGTCTGTCACTGTGAAGCGGGCGTAACCCTTACACTACCTGATCAATACAACATCATACCTGATGTTTTAAAGCACGTTATTCCAAACAATTTAGGAATGTTAGGTGATTTATGCCCTTTATGGATTAAAACCAGACTCTGCATCAACTGTAATTGATAATGTAATTTTCCATGGGAGTTTTGCCATGGATCCCCCTCCGGCATGCCACAGTCCAGGTGTTAGTCCCCTTGTAACAACTTTTCCATCACTATTGTGGCCAGAAAGAGTCCCTGTGGGTTTTAAAATTTGCCTGCCTATTGAAGTCTATGGCGGTTCGCCCGGTTTGCCCGTTCGCGAACATTTGCGGAAGTTCGCGTTTGCCGTTCGCGAACCAAAAAATTTTATGTTCGCGACATCACTATTAGTAATACATCTCGAGACACCTAAAAGAATACCACCATGGGGATCCCAATAACCTTAGGTTCTGTGGACTGGAACTGGTAAAGAGGAATCCTAGACGTGGAGACTTTGACAAAATCCTTAGACAGAGGGAATCTAGGGGGATATACAATCTTAAGACACTTCAACCCCTGGGTTTAAATGAGGGCTTTTCTTTTGCCCCTTTTATATGATCATTGATATGAAGATTGTCTTCATTCGTTTCTTCTCTGCCTATGTCATTTTTGGATACATCTTTTCTTTTATCATATAGCCAGCTGTGTTTTTATATTTCACTCTTTACCACTCTTCTTCGTCTTTTTTATTTATTATTTTCTACAGTGAATTTACTTGAATATTATATTATTACTTTTTATTTTTTCCCCCTCCCCCTCCCTTCTCTACTCTCTTTGATTTATTCTTTCTCTGATGGTTATATTATCACTATTATTATTTCTATATGTATCTGCTTGAGGATATCTAATTACCTAGTAGTTTGAATATGGATTCATTACTGTAGATACAATGTATGTACAGGTTTTGTGACACACTATCTACACGCTGGGACTGGATGTCATAATATACTTCTTGCGCTAAGTATTTGTGCATGCGCGGATATTTCGTTTTGACATGCGCCCTGATCGCTTCCCCGGCAGACAATCAGAGAGAGAGGGGGATCGCGAGAAGGCTATGTTTCTCGCGCATGCGCCGATATTCTGGCACATGCGCATTGACCTCATCCCCTCCCCACGAGATGGTTAGACTCCATTGGCCACTTTGGACCAATGATGGCGTCAAGATGGTGGATGGGCGGCGCATATGAGGTATTTAATTGGTGAGGGGGGACCTCTTGACTTGGTTTGTTTGGCCCTTGAGAAAGGCGGTTAGACCGCCGAAACGCGCGTCTGGCCTTTACCGATGTTGCCATCATTGTTTTTATTACCTTAGCGAACTTATTTTGCAGTCTCTATTGTGCTTTAATGAGACTCAGTTTCTGAGACAGGAGGGGCATTGGGCTATATACGAAGGGTAGTTGGAAATCACTCTTTCTCCCTTTATCTTTTCCACTATAAACTCTTCCCTGTCCTTTCGATTTCTGGTACATTTTTGCAGCACAATATACTGTTTTTGTTGGTTTCTAGTGATTATCTGCATGGCTTAGTATACATTGTAACATGTGTCTCCTTTACTAACAACTCTGTTATGAGTTGTTTGCTACATTTGTTGGATACAAACCATCACAGTCATATGCCTGCAGTAATCAAGAACCTATTTATCTATGAGTTTCTAACTTTTTAATTTATTTTTTTCAATAAAGTTTATTCATTATTTTGGTTTATTCTTAGATGCTCCTATTGGGGTGGTTTTTGAGGGGGATCAGCCCGGTTGATTACGGAGTGATCCTGCCTCATTTTTTTCTCTTTACATACCTGTATTCTTAGCGCTACACTCCTTGTGCCCCTTATCATTTTGCCCCCCTTCCCTCTGTACAAAAATAAATAAACAAACAAATGACTCACCTTTTCTCCATCAACGAGTCTCCCGCAGCATGGCGCAACTTCCTTCTCCAGGTTCGCCTTCCTGGAGCCGTGCCTCATTGAGAAACATTGGAAAACATAGGAGCATGTGTGGTGCTCTCAGCGATGTGCCTATGCGCCTACGATTCCCACATGGAAAATTATTGTATACAAGTAAGATTATCGTCTCGCATACCCAGAGGGTTTGGAGGAGTTACTTGAAGCCATGTTTTTAAGAAGATGAAATTGTTCAAGTGCCTACAGTGTCTCTTAAAAAGATTTTAAATAACCTCAACCTCACCAATGCTCTCCTATGGGAGCTTCCAAGTTACCTGGCAAACCATCAAGGGAGTTTTGCAGTTCACAAAATATGGGGAGCTGAATGTTGATCATCTCTGATCTAGTCTTTGAATGTCCTATTTAAAGAGATATGGGATTATACAAGTGTACATGAAAACCAATAATCAGCTATCAACATATTACATACATGGATCTATGCATCTGAACATATGTATGGAACATAGCCAACTGTAGCATCTGTATCTATTGCAGTTATCAAGCAACCAGGATTCACAGCCAGCACAGGTGTAGCTAATCATCCAGGGGGCTGTGGTCAGCAGCAGAAGAAGAGCTCACAGATGGCAAATCTGTTTCAGTGTTACATAAACAGATTGCCAACGTACTAGTTCTTTCTAAGGGAATGAAAGGGTTATCATGATTATATTTTCAATAATCAATAAAATAAAAAAAAACAATAATAACACAGATTTATTTTTTTACATTACATATTTGCCATTAGACGAGGGAGAGTAAATGCCATAGAAGGTCAGTTACAATATACAGATTGAAGGAACACTGACCCTATAGTGTTAAAACCACCATTTAGGTGGATTGCCCCCCACTTAGTCCCCTTAAAAGCAATTAAAACTTACCTTTTTTCCAGCGCCACGCGGGTCCACCGGCGTTGGCTCCGCTCCCTTGGTGACATCATCAGAATTGCCGATTTCTAGCCAATCCAATGCTTTCCCATTGGGAAAGCATTGGATTGGATAAAATTGGCAAGGGGGCGGGGCCAATACAATTTTGGCCAATCAGCACCTCTTTATAGAGATGCATGGAATCAATGCATCTCTATGAGGAAAATTCAGCATCCCTGTGCAGAGCGTGGGGACGCTGAATGGCAGTGCTGCCCACTGTGCAGCACTGAGCCAGGAAGCACCTCCAGTGGCCATCTGAGAAGTGGCCACTTGGAGGTATCCCCTAGGTGCAATGTAAACACTGCCTTTTCTCTGTAAAGGCAGTGTTTGCATAAAAATGCTTGCATATAATGATTATACTCATAATAACTACATTAAGCAGTAGTTATTCTGGTGACTATAGTGTCCCTTTAATGAACAGCAGACACACAAAAATAAAGTTTTACATTTTCCAAGACTACTTCAAATCACCTAGCTTCGTAACACCATATGTCCATTGTTAAGCCCGCCACCAATATCAGTGGGTCCCACACTAAGAAATGCATGCCCCAGGTGTGCCCCCAATCCTCCTCTTTTCTATAGAAGATCAGTTAGGCAGGGATGAATTATATTATTTTTATTATTATTATTACTGGCATTTATAAAGCGCCAACAAATTCCAAAGCGCTGTACAATTGGGAAAATGACAAACACAATAAAAACAGACCAATACAAAAGGTAGAGGACCCTGCCCGTGAGTTTACAATCTAAAGATTACATGAGTTTCTAGTGAGATCAGGGCTCGAGTCCTGCAGGAACGCATGGGAATGGCGTTCCTGCACTTTTTCCACAGGTTCCTGCACTTTTTCCACAGCAGAATGCCGTTCCCATTAGTAGTCCTGCAGGACCAAGGCCATCATTAACGCGGGGCCCAAGGCAGCTGCTTCTTGAGACCCGCTGCCCACCAAATATTTTGCCTCCCAATCTGATCCTTCACTATGCGAGCGGCATCCGCAAAGGCAGAGTCATGGCAACACTAGTGTGAGCCCCGGGTCATAGCGCAGCGGTCTTCTCCAAGAAATGCAGAGCGGCCTCACACTCCTTCCGCCCTGAACCATGATCCCAAAGCACTGATCCTTGAGCCTGCTGAGCCTGTTGGAGTCTTCAGAACGGTAAATATTTCCAGTAATTCACTGGAATAAGCTGAGCTATTGCTTGTTTAATGGAGGTAAATGGGCTGGGTGGCTGGAGGGGGGAGGGAGAGAGGGGTTGTTGGAGAAGGAGGCGAGGGGTAATAGAAGGGGTGGGGGGCTAGTAATATCTGCGTATTTAAAGGGTGAGAGAAATGGATGGGATGGAGGGAGACATGGGGGAGAAACATGAATGGGAGGGAGGGAGACATGGGGAGAAACATGGATGGGAGTGAGAGAGACATGAATGGGAGGTAGGGAGACATGGATGGGGAGAGGCATAGATGGGAGGGAGGGAGACATGGATGGGGGAGAGGCATTGATGGGAGGGAGGGAGATATGGGGTATACTCATGGATGGGAGGGGGAGAGACATAGTGGAGATATATGGATGGGATGGAGATAGACATGGATGGGAGAGGGAGGGACATGGAGAGAGACACATGGATAGAAGGGGGAGATAGACATGGAAGTGGGGAAGGATACATGGAGAAGAGGGGTGGGAGAGACATGGGAGGCAGGGATACATGCATGGGAGGCTCTGGATTCGTCCCTGCTACGTCAGCCACTCCAGGTAGACACTGGGTTCTGAAGACACCTAGTGACAGACATAGTGAGAGAATGACACAGTACGTGTCCAGATTTTTCAAAGAGAGACCAATTAGGACGCACGCTCTGTCACTCTCTCACTATGTCTGTAAAGTCCGCCTTCCGAAAAGCTTGTGAAGCTGCCTTCCTGAAATTTGGTGACCACCCCTCTGAAATGAGTTTTGTCATGTTGGGATGTCTGAAAACCACTACATTAAAGGAATAGTTTTTTTTTTTTTATATTTATAGATATACCCTTCCTGCATGCTTTCTTTGGGTATATAGAAAAAAACTGTTTGCAAAAGCTGCATACCTGCTGCCTCATTGAGAAATCATGAACCATGAGTGCACTCTATTAGGGACTTCCCATGTAGTACAACTCATTGAGAGGGAGGGAAGGCAGGGGCGCTGTAGCAAACCACACGGGGCGGCGGCGACCCCGGGGCACCTGACACTTCTATTAGTTCTGCAGAGCTAACGGAAATGTAAGGAAATCTCCCCAGCTGTCTGAGTGACTGCCAGAGAGGTATTTCTCCCCCAGTTACAAAAGTGCTAATTTCTATTAAAATCAAACAACTAAGGCAATGTTATGGGAAGAGCCTAATGCGCTCATCACACACGCACATTAGGCCACCGGTTCGGATGACGTCATCTGGAATAGAGTTAGTAAATAAAGGATTTGTAACCCTTTATGTGCCCAAGGGGCGACCAGTGGGCACGTTAGTATTAGCAATAGAGATTTGTATTCCTAACACTATAGAATCCTAGACTCCCATTAAATACACATTACTGTGAGTATTACTGCTGTGGAGAACTCAGACTCAACAGCATGGAGCTCCTAGAAAAGAGGGGCTCAGGGATTTAAACCCTAAATAGAGACAGGAACAGGGACACTTGGTGCAGTCAGTGTCTCACTGATGAAGAGGTGAGGGACCAGTGCGCGCGGCCTCTGTGGGCCTCGAGCACGAACGCGCGCCCCCTCCCTCGCTCTCCAGTCCGCGCGCCCCCCGCGCTCTCGCTCTCCCGTCCGCTCGCTCCCGCGCTCTCCCTGCCCTCCCGCAGGAATCCCCTCTCCCACCTATTACGCGCGTTACCAGGGGCAGCGGCAGCAGCATCCGGGTCCTGAGCGGCGGATCAGAGTCAGCCCCCCCACCCCCCGGGATACCGAGAGACTCGCCCCGGATCATGGAGGACGGAGCTCGCCGGCCGAACACCTGATGATGCCAGCAGCTCGCAGCGCCCGATAGAGCGGAGAGCAGCCGGAGGCCGTGTACCTGCATGGAGGGAGGCGGGCAGCGCTGACACCCGGGCACCATGCATCTCCACCAGGTGCTCACCGGAGCCGTCAACCCCGGGGACAACTGCTACTCGGTGGGCAGTGTCCGGGACACCCCGTTCACGGTAAGCGGACACTGGGATATCAGGGCAGGCTGGGGACGGTCACCCTCTGTCAGCCCAATTACACAGCACTTAGAGCTACACACCATTACATTCAGCACTACATCTCCCATGATGCCTTGCCAGTGTCATGGCTTTAAGGGTATTATGGGAGATGCAGTCCACAGCATCAGGAGTGCTGAACACAGCCTATCTCTGCTCTATTGCATTGTACAGGGGGTACCTCAATACCACCGCACTCAGAGGGTAACTCCATTCCAGTGGGCGTGAAAGGGTTAACCCAGCACTCAGAGGGTAACTCTGTTCCAGTGTACATAAAGGGGTTAACTCTGTTCCAGTGTACATAAAGGGGTTAACTCTGTTCCAGTGTACATATAGAGGTTAACCCAGCACTCAGAGGGTAACTCTGTTCCAGTGTACATAAAGGGGTTAACTCTGTTCCAGTGTACATATAGAGGGTAACTCTGTTCCAATGGACAATAAATGGTTAACCAAGTCCCACAGCACATAAACTCAATGCCACAGCACAGTATTTAAAGAGTTAGATGGATAGTGTATATTAAGAGGATGATTGCACAATATTTCCTGATAATGTTTGTTTGGTGTTTATTTTTTTTGGGTAGCTGTCCTATGTCCCAAGGTTGATATTACAGTTGTACACGTATCTCTTTAAATTAACCCTTCTTATTACAGCTCCTTGTTGGGTGGATGATGCAGCAGCCAGCGCCATATCTTCACTCTAATCATTGAACACAAGAGCTTTTATTTTTTTTATTCTTCCAACAAGGCTATGTGTCCCTTTTTTTTTTTTTTTTTTTTATGGCTGTCACGTGCTGCTTTTAAGGTTATCCTGTTGGAGGCTAGATGGATGTAGCAATGAAAGGGTGCTGGGTTTGCTCAGTCATGGGGAGATAATAGCAGGGGATGGGGGGGTAGGGCATGGTGATCAAATCTGCAGGCATTGTAAAGATAGAAGGTGCTGTGACCAGGTTGAAAGAACTGTAGGACTGCAATTTGTGTCTATGTGTATGGGATCAGGTTTCCTAACCAGTGACCTCAGTAACAAATGGCAGCATTGTAAATGCAGAAGGTGTTAACTCTACCTTCATGCAGTTTGTAATTTACTTTGGACTGGAGTAAACCCAGCAGCATGGACATTGATCCTTTAGGTATTTTTTTCTGAGACCTGTAGAGCAGCTTGTGGTGGAAGTTTTCCACTGATATAGTAAAACAATTAATGGGATCAAGATAAGACTTTGCATTATGCTCAGGGTCAGCACATTGCAATACTTTTGTGTGAACTGATAAGGAGGATAGATGGCATATTTAACCGGGTTACTAACTTGCTGCTTTTACCCAGCAGACTTGTCACTTCATTAGCTCAGCAAAGGACCTGTACTGCAGCATTATACGGTTGTATTATATAGTATTGTGTGTTTGTATCCACACTGCAGTCAGAATGTTAGATTATTGCAGTAATGGTGTTCACTGAAGCAGTCCATTTGCTAAATTCTTAACTCTTCAATCTGGCAGTCCAATATTTAAATATGAGCAACATGTAGTGGCAGTCTACTTTGTAACCTTGGGATTCAGCAAGAAAATGTTTGTATTGAATGGGACACCCTTTTAAAGAGTCCATGGGCATTGTAAATGACTGCATAGATGCTTCATGGCTCTTTTTCCTTTGAGATATTTGGAGAGTTTGGTTTAGGAATTAAAAGGTTGATGGCATTGTTCAAGACTTGTATTACTGTACATTGCTTCTGCCCTCTGTTCAGATGTGGAATGTGTGGTGTGATTTCTACCGCTTGGACCAATCTTTGATGTACTGCAGTGCAGCACACAGCGAAGCACATGTAACTTCTGTAGATGTACAAGGATGCCCTTGTTATTCAGTTGTGTTTGTGATTTAATTAAATTAAAATAATGGTGTTTTTGGAGTTCATTTTAAAAAAAAATATAAAATGACATTGCAATGGTTATATTTACAGTTTGTAAATAACAATAAATACAAATTTTAAGCAATACAGTGGAACTAAATAAAAAAAAAAAGCTTAGTGAATCTTTGCCAGAGTTGTGTAATATAATCTGTAGAACCTGTTGTCTGGTTATCACTTCCCCCTGCAGTGTCACCATTCAACGCTTCTCATTGCAGTCAGAGTTAATGCTCTAAAATGGAGATATCTATCTTATTATGATGGAGGCCACTATCCTATACGATTATTGGCTGGCTGGCCTACCTAAGATTCCTGTATTTAATGTATAATGCAATTAAACTATTTTTTTTTTCTTTTTCCCTCTATGTGTATTTTTTGTTTTGTTTTTTCGCTCTTCTTATCAGATGGCTTGGGCCATAGACTACCCAAGTGGGGCCCTTTCAACCCGCAAACTATTAATTAAACAAGGTTGTTCTAAAACTTTATGCAACATATTCTTTTTTTTATTTTTTTTATTTTGAGAGTGAAAACATCATTTAAAGAGACTTCAACATGCAAAAATGAGCCAGGTTTACTTTGCACACGGATATTGTCATCTGTACATTACCTTAACCATATTGCGTTATCTAGATTTTCATTTTTGCCACTTTAGGGTTTCAGATTTACTTTTGGTCCTAGTATGGAAATGCCTCTCTTGGCATGCATTGCACGTTGTCCTATATAAAAATAACATTCAGGGACAGATTGCAACACATGACAAGTTTGGCACATGCGTCATCCAGTAGAGTGATTGCAAATCAGAAATGACAGAGGTACATAAAATTAAAATTTCCATAATACATTATCTTAGCCCTTATTTATTTTAGAGTTCTTAAATTATGCAGCTCTGAATACAGTAGACTACTACCATACATTTTTGCTGGCAAACTTACATTCTGAATGTTCTCTGCTTAGCACACACACGAATAAAAAAAAAAAAAAAAAAAGAGATTACTGCTACATAGGTGCAAATCACAAGTCTGATCCAGTCTCCATGGGTACTCTTTGTGCTTCGGAAGTGTCACTTAAAGGGACACTATAGGCACTCAGACCACTTCAGCTCATTGGAGTGGTCTGGGTGCAGTGTCCCTATTGCACTTATTGCTGCAATGTTAAACATTTCAGTTCCAGAGAAACTGCAATGTTTACATTGACGCACTAAGTCTGCCTACAGTGGCTATCTACCAGACCTGGTTCGGTAACTGATACTGGACATCCTCACGCTGTGCATCAGGACATCCAGCATCAGATTTCTCCCCAAAGGAAAGCACTGATTCAGTGCTTTCCTATGGTAAGGTCTAATGTGCATGCTGCATCTGCTGCGCATGTGCATTAGTGCCCGATCGTCACATGGCATAGGAGGAGCCGCGACAAGGCACATTGGCGCCTTGTCAGATAAGTAAATAAAAAGGATTTTTAACTCTTTATTCACCCTGACGAGGTGAGAGGAAAGGCAGAGGGAGCTATAAATGTATTCTTGGCACTATAGTGTGACAAACGCTCCTTTCATGTACGTTTGCCATGGACTTCTGGAAGAAGTGTGGAAGCTGGCCTCCTGTCCACCGACTATGGTCCAGGTCTGGGACACAGTTTGGGAGTTACCCTACCCAGCCGCCATTAGTGGCTTGTCCTGGGTGCCCCTGGTTCGGTACTTTCCCTTCATGAGAATGGAACCGAATGCTGGCTCTCTGGCAACCGTTCGCATGAACTAAACCCACAAATAGTCCTCAGCGGTACTTAGCCGCAACCGCTGTGGAACTAATTTCGGTATGAGGACTTCGTGGGTTCTCGGTCACCTCAGCGGAATTTAGTCACGAATGTTATGGAACTGTTTTTGGCATAAGGTGACTGTGCGGTTTGCGGTTTTGAACAACTTTGAAATACGCTAGGAGAGAGCTTTTTAAAGGGACGTTTCAAAGACTAAGGGGAACAAATGCTACCTGAAAGCCAGACGGAGCACCCCGTATTGCGCCCGCAGGAACTCCTAAAAGTTGACCGGCAAAAGCACCTAACGCCCCAGAACAATTTTGGGCATAGGACCACGTGTGGGGCCTGTCAGAATTTAACACTGTGGCATTTTCCCCTACACTGCAGGAAATCTGTGTGCTATTTGGAGAACTTGGGCGCTCAGATCAGGGCTATTTAGGGATGTATTATTTGTGGGGCTATTTTATGTTCTTATTATTATTATTCCTGGGAGGGGCTTATGTTGAATACAATGGAGACCCCCTGCTGGGGTCTGTGCATAAAAGGCCGAGTTTGGCTCATTAAAATCAGTTGTACTCCCAGAGCTGTGTGTCGTCTAGTTACTGGGAGGGGAAGGGCTATAATCACTGCTCGGCCCTTGTTCCAGCTTGTGGAGGATTCGGTGGGTAAAGTCCTTGTAAGGACTAACGCTCCCAGGACTGTGTGTCGTCCAGTCCCTGGGAGGGAATAGAGCTAGTCCCCTATCCTGTTCCAGGACGGAAAGGCTCCAGGAGGACCCCAGTCAAGCCACGGCGACTGTAGCAGAAGCGCTAAGGTTTTCTCTGGTTCCAGCTAGTAAGCGGTCCTTGGCGGAGTTACCCTCAGCGGAGCTCCACTACATATGGTATCCCTTTAACTTCTCACCATTCTTGGCACCTGAAAAGGATATGAAAGTGGTGTTCATGTGATCATATTAAACATTAGTGATATTTTAATGTGCCATAGAACACAATACTTGGTCTTTTCTTTAAATTTAACACATCAGAATCCTTTACCATGATCCCACTAACACAGGTACTCAAGCCACAAAGACCACAACAATCTAAATATATACATTATTTTTATTGTTTGAATAGTATTATAGCAGACTCCCATATACAATGTCACACAAATGTTCTAGGAATGCGGTAGTGTTTTTGTGAACCTGACTGCAGAATTATTTATATAACCTTGGTTGGGCATAAACATTGCTGCTATTGGGTTCCAACAGACGTGTGTGTATAGAAAGGATAATGCAAACAAGGCACTCAAATTTCAGTCACTTCCTTGGTGTTTGTCTCTCGTCAATCCCTCCCCTCCACCCCCCAAAAAAGTTCATATTTTGAAATAAATAAGCAGTGGTTTTATTTATTTCCGGAGTTATAGCTGCGTTATATATATATATATATATATATATATATATATATATATATATATATATATATATATATATATATATATATATATATATATATATAGAATCTTTTTTGTAAAACTTAAAATTCCAACACAATCAAAACATAACACAAGATAATTGGGACTAACTTGTGGAGCCAGTATTTTGACAAAATGGAGCCATGATCAGACCTATTCCACGTTTTGATAATTTCTCACCAGCTGCCACTATTAATGGGAACATATATCATGTTTGCTCAATGTGTCTGTGGTATCTCATTGCACATGCCCAAGACCATGTATGGATGGTCCTGCAGATGTGATGGTGGCAAAGAGATATGCATTCAGGTAGTGTGTGTATGTGTATATATAGATATATCTTCCACCCCTCTATTGGTGCCTACATGTAAGATGTCGTGTTATACGGAGGATGGTTATTGCAAAAAACACAAAGACCCTACATTTGACAATGCCACTTTAATGGATAGCTACAGCAATTAATAACATTTATTTAACTAGTGCTGCTCACAGTTCTTCCTCTTCCTAGATTACATGATGAATTACTCAGAAGCAAAACTGTGTTGAAACAGAAGTGACTACATCTCTTTAGGACACACTCATAGAATACATGTGTAAGACGCTGCATATGAAGCAAAAGATAACAAGCATCCTGTTCACAAAAACGTATTGTCTGGGAGAATGAGGGGGCACAGATGGTTAAAGCACTTCTTAAAACTTTGTGGCTGAGGATATGGCCTTTCGAGATGGATAGATACACTGATCAGCCACAACATCAAAACCACTGACATGTTAAGGAAATAACATTAATTATAATTTTACAATGGCTCCTGTCAAGATGTAGGATATATTTGGCAGCAAGTGAACAGTCATTTCTTGAATTTCATGTGTTGGAAGCATGAAAAATGGTAGTGATGACTAGACAAGTGGGTCATAGCATCTCCAAAATGGCAAGTCCTGTGGAGTGTTCCCAGTATGCAGTGTGTGACGGAACGGCGTGACTGAAGGCCATCCCTGAGCGCAGATAGGTGCAAGTTGGTTTCGCGCCCTTTCTCCTGATTGGCCGGTGAGACACCTCGCCTCCCTGAGCGCCGATTGGTGTAAATTGAAATTTGAATCAACCGGCCGAAACCAAGTGATTCTGAGGAGCTATTTTCGGGTATGTGCAGAGCCTCAAGCCCAGACTTTGTACAACGATTTCTTGGGCTCTGTACATCCGATAGCTCCGCTATTTGCAGGGAACATAGCTGGGGCCAGGAACTATTTGTGAATGGATGGCATGTGGGGATGCATTACTGTATTGTGTGTATTTTTGTGGTTTTGGTGTGTTCGGCTTCCTGTTTCTGGAAGATAGCCTTATCTCCCAGACACAGCGATGCCTGGGCGGGCTTATGTTTTCATGTTACTTTGAATGGAGACCCCCTGCTTCGGGGTCTGTGCATAAATACTATGTATCTTGCCTGAAATAAACAGTTCTATTTCACCCTTCACTAAGTCTCATGCAAGCGACTATAATCACTTTAGGGCTGGGCACAACAAGGAAGGAGTGACCACAGGTGATAGTAACCCATCCTTGAGAGGGTATACCGCCACACAGGGGTTAGTACTAACTACCAAAAGTGGTACAAGGAAGGATAACCGGTGAACTGGGGTCAAGGTCATGGATCATTGATGCACATGGGGAGCAAAGGCTAGCTGGTCTGGTCTGATGACACAGAAAAAATACTGTAGCTTAAATTTTAATTTGCTGAAAAACATAATGCTGGCCATGATTGAAAGGTATCAAAATACAAAGTGCATTGCAGTTTGTTGCGTATTGAACTGCGTAGCCGCAGACTGGTCCAAGTGCCTATGATGACCTCTGATCACCTCTGAAAGCTCTTTCAATGGGGACACGAGTGTTAGAACTGGACCATGGAGCAATGGAAGAAGGTTGCTAAGTGTGATGAATCTTTTAGATCAGGTGGATGGCCAGGTGATGTGCGTCATTTACCTGGGCAAGAAATGTCAGCAGGATGCTCTATGGGAAGAAGGCAGGCTGTCAGAGGCAGAACATTGTTCTGCTTGGAAATTTTGGGTCCTGGTATTCATGTGGATGTTACTTTGACAAATTCCATCTACCTAGTAATTGTTGCAGGCGACTTACACTTCATGACTATGTTGTTTCCTGATGGCATTGACCTCTTTTCGAGTGATAATGCACACTGCAAGAAATTGCTCAGGGATGGTTTGAGGAACATGACAGAGTTCAAGGTGTTGCCTTGGCCTCCAAATTCCTCAAATCTCAATTAGATTAAGCACCTGTGGGATGTGCTGGAACAACTTATCCGATCCATGGAAGCCCAACCTCGCAAATTGCACGATTTAAGGTATTTGCTGCTAATGTCTTGGTGCCAGATACCACAGGACACGTTCAGGGGTCTTGCGGAGTTCATATCTGGTGGTTTTAATGTTGTGGCTGATCAGTGTATACAGAGGAAGACTAGCTAGATGGCTCTGCGAGTATAATACCGTTAATATATATATGCAGGTCCCCATGCAAGGGGTGTCCGTTTACATATTCCAGGGGCATTCCCCACTGGACCTGAGAGTAGACTACAGCAAAAACATACACATGATTAAATTGGATCTAAAGTCCAGGATACTCCCACACAAAGCAAGATAATCCCTCC
Source organism: Pelobates fuscus (assembly GCF_036172605.1). NCBI lineage: Eukaryota > Metazoa > Chordata > Amphibia > Anura > Pelobatidae > Pelobates > Pelobates fuscus. Next base: position 333,460,925 of record NC_086319.1, read on the forward strand.
CCTGTGCCTGGGAGATAATTGAGTCAGGAGCTGTATTAAACATCATTATCTCCAGGCACAGAAAACATACTGTTTAACAACCTTCCGAAAAGTACCCCCAAAGCACATGGAAACCCCACAAAAGTCACATCCCCTGATAGCCCCGATCTGGGGGACCAACATATCCAGAAATCACCCAGGTCGGTTCAGGGGTTCGGGATTTTCACGGAGATCATAATTTGACCGACCACACACGAGGTTCCTGCCCAAAAGAGTTCCATGAAATCAGGCAGTGCGGTCGGTCTCTTTCGGGAGTTTACAATACAATAGAAATATGAATGCAACCAGTTTGTATAAACACCTAATCCGTGTCTCTTGTTCGGGAGTGTATTTCCACCGAACGCCGCTCTTCTCAAGTGAATCCAGCCGAACGTACGAAGAGATTGAAGTCACAGTATTGTTTGCACCGTCGAGTTTCCGATTATAGTTCCATGCACTCGACGACCAAACAACGCTGTATGTGTTCGTGGCTAAAGATGGCTGCCGCCAAGTGTTCGTCCATACAAACAGCGGCCACCCAGTCGACCGTTTAGAATATTGCGGTTAGAGCTTGTTAACAAGGTTAATAGGGTTAACAAGCGACACACTCCACTTCCAGGTGGTCCGACTGTTCGGTAGTTGGTTCGGCATACGAACAGCATAAGTATTATCTGTTCAGTAAATCCTATATACCGAACCAGACAAGGGGAAAGGCACGAACAAAGCCTTACCATAGTCCTGAACCAAAGTCCCAACACATGAGCCATAGTCCTGAGGTAAGAGGCTGACCAGCAGGCTCCTCCAAGAACACGTGGCGAGGTTCAGTTCGTCACAGTGACCCAAACTGTTTTATTAAGCCACACAGTTTCTTCTTTCTCACATATACAAAAATAAGCAGATTTGTAATTCCTGTGTTTCAAAAGCATATCGAAAGGCAGAATATTATTTTGATTTGTGCTTATTCTTGTTTTTTTTTACCGTAAATTGACTTGTTATTTTTAGCTCATGCTTGCCTTACTGTTTCCAACCAACCACATTGGTTTGGATTTGCATAAACATTTATCGTTCCTCCCTGTTAATTTAATTACACCCATTTGATTGAAGCTAATATGTCCTTGGAACTACGGAAGGAGGCGTAAACAGGAGATGAGATAAGCGGAGGTCAATAGATTAGATAATTACAGGAAACACCAAATATATAAGGAGGGAGTTTGTTGAAGGAACATTAGTCCATGTAAAAAAATTATCTGTAATTATTTTTCAAAAATAAACATATGTAACAGACAATCTCTCAAATCAAATGAAAGAGACAGAAATCAGTTCCATCATTGTCTCTGTAGGAACACTTTGAAAACCTTTTTATTGTACATCATTTGAAGAAAACTTGTCAGAAACTGGAATTAATGAAAAGCACAGAACACTGAGCTGGTGACCTCAACGCCAATTAAATTATGTGAAAAGAGTGATAACACTTATATGAAAACAGAGTAAAAACAATTCAGAGAAGTTAGATAGCTGGAATCTAGTGACAGCTGGTTATATAATACTGCACTAGTAGATTTGGTAACACTATAATCCTCTCCTAACACTTAGCTTTAATAGTAAATGCCCTTTTAATCTTTTCTATTTTGTCATGGTAATGTTAGGAAAAGGGACATTATTAAATTAATATGTGCTATTACCAATGCCATGACTGTCGTATGTGATTATTACAATATGTGTGTGTTGTTTATTTTTTTTAACTAAATTGTGAATTGTTTGTTGTTTCCAGGGGAATTGCAATTTTAAGACAATTATATCTAAGCTGGAAAACCTAGCTCAGTTCAGATAGTTTGCTTAAAATTCTCTAGTTAGTAAATAATTGTATGAGCCCTTCATTTTGAGTTTTTTCTTTCTCACTGTATGTGATTGCTCATTTATATAACAGGGCTCGGCAAATTTGTTAGGAGCCAGCTGAAAAAAGTTTGGATCTAGGCTTTTCAATGACAAAAATATAATTCTTAAAGGGACACTATAGTCACTAGAACCACTACAGCTTATCGTAGGTGTTCGGTGTCTATAGCCTGTGCCTGCATGCTTTTCAACGTAAACACTGCCTTTTCAAAGAAAAGGCAGTGTTTACATTGCTGCATAGTAGCACCTCTAGTGACAGTCACTCAGGCGGCCTCTGGAGGTGCGTCCTGGGTCAATACTTATCTGTGTGCAGCGCCTATGTCCAGCATCTCCACACTCAGCATGGTGTTTCTCAGCAATGCTCCTCAATCCATCTATATGAGGAAATGCTTATTAGCACAGCATGGCGTTTTGCCACACCTGTGCAATAGTCTCCCAGCTGTGGTGAGACTGGCACGGCGTGGAAAAAAGGTGAGTAAAAACACCTTTTCCATGTGATTGGAGGGGGGGGGCAAGTCACTTAAACAGATACACACTGAGAGATTTGATACACAATGACAGACGCACACATTTTTAATGTGTCCACCTAGCCTCCCTATCTTTTGGAGAGGTGGAGTGGATCAGCTTTCCCTGAAGTCCAGTGGGGCTGCTGTCATCTCTCTGCTCTGCTCCATAGAGCGCTGTGTAGTGATACCAGGGCCGGAGTGATGTCATATTCTGGATCCTGGCATTACTGGAGGGCGCGCAAGGGAGCAGAGCAGGAACAGTACATCTACTTTGCCGGCCCTGCTCTCTGAGCTGACAGCCTATGCTTTCCCTGAGCAGGCCAGCCACTTACCTCTCTCACAAACTAAGGCACCAGGACAAAATTCCTAGTAGTCATGGAGACTTAGCACCTGGGATTTGTCGAGTCCTGATTTAGGTCATGGCAAGTAAGATTTTTATTAGATTTGTTTAATCTTCTAAGGTTTTATGTAGTATTTGATTGTCATCTCAATATGCAAGTTCTCATGTTTGTACTCGTATTTCTTCAGTAACATGGAAGCAAAAAAAAAGCATTATCTTTGGTGCCAGACCTATTGTCCCTGTGAAGCCATGGGTTGGTCAAAACAATAAAAAATGTTTTAACAAAAACAAGGGGAACTGCAACCAAATACATCTTTGCCCCATAACGGGAACTGTGAGCTGTAGCGTGTATGGTATTGGTTAGTGATCCTTAAATACTAGTAAATATATTGATGATATATGTTCATTATATCTGTTTGTACAGTGTGTGCCTGTCATGATCATGTAAACTACCTATACATAGGTTAGTGGACCATGATTCTAGTCTATAGAGCATGTTCCTAGAATCCAGTGCTTGCATTGTGGCTGTTTAGACTTGTCTTGCATGTGTTCTCACATATGTTTGCTGCCTACTTGTTAGTAATAGTTTGGGGAGTTATACCATATCATATACTGTATCTATATATGTTGTACATTATTTTGTTACTGTACTGGTGAAATAATTTTCCCAACCTGAAGAAGACTTGTCAATGATGGGTCCATATTAAGAAGCAGCAGACATTTACTGTGTTTACAATCCAGCCTACCATCTGGCTGCTCTCTGTAATCACAGATTTACATATTCTGGTCATCTGCATAAACACATTGTATTTTTGCTTTATCAGAATGCATTGCTGTTATCTGACAGCTTTATATGAATGATCATATTAGAGATACTATTATCCTATTGATCTTCATGCTCTAGATGCCTGATCATTATATGGGCATCCCCCATTTTTATATTAAGTCTCTTCTAACAGTCTTTCAGAGAATTCTCCATATCATTGTTACCCCATTGGACTTTAGACCAGTGGTTCTGAACTCAGTACTCAAGGTACACCAACCACATTGGATGTAGTCATTTCACAGTTCTGTTCCAATGGGGATACTGATTAATTAAATAGAACTGATGTAGAATTATTAAAAATCTTTATTGAACTTGTATTGAATTGGTGTACTAACTCCATTTTAACCTCACACTGTGACAAATCCTCCATTTTGTCCTCATTACCTGACTTCTCCATTTTGAGCTACATTACATGACAGAATTTCCCAGCTACACTTAATACAATGAACAGAGACTGTATTTTCTATAAAGACATGACTAACTCAGGAATTGCTGAATTTCCCTATAACTTGCAACATAGTATGATCTGAAGGCCATGAGAACACTGTACTAATGAAATGTTCTATTCATAAGAGAACCTTGCACCTGACCACAAGACCTGACATCACGGACTGTGTAAAATGACGCTCAAGCCCCCCTTTTCACAGAGTAAACCTCATGCTAGGGAAGATGGCGCTTGAGCCCTCTGTCCCCACCTGTGTCCAGAACAATACCACCTATTGGTGGGTGGACACTTAGCTAACCACTTAGTTTTTGAGCCAATTAATTATATTGATAGGTGGACACTAACACAGACACTTAACAATTAATCCAATTAATGATGTTTATTTACTGATATCTTGATAATCAATGATGACGCAAAATGCCTCTTAAAAGGGCCTGCGAGCCCGCTTTTGCTTCACTTGCCAATAAATTTCCTCGAAGTTATTTTAACCTGAACTCCGTGTGTCAGTCTGAATTACTTCAGCGTATATACGCAATTTAATTTTCTCTAATTTGGACAGGAACAGATAGACATTTAAACATCTTTGTTTATTTCTAAATTACACTATAACAGAACCTCCCTTAAGGTTAAGTGAATATTTTTCAAATCTAATGTAAAGAAAAAGGAAAACAGCACTGTAAACAGAATATATTTTGCATACAAATAATGTAGATGAGCTTTTCTCCATACCCTGAAAAACAGGGATGAAGCGTAGGAAACCATTTTGAGTTACTGAATTGGTAAATATACTGTATGTGCCGCCGGATGATTCGTGCTGAAGCTAGACAGCAGAAGTCAACAAATAATCCCTTTGATATGTAATTATAAATGTTTCTTTACGTACTGTATCCTATCCTGAGAACATAAGGTTATTTTACTATTCAATTAATAAGATGATTAGAGTTTAAACGTAAACAAACAAAACATTAGTGTGTAGTTTACTTTGTGTGCTGATAGATGGTGCATATGTGCGTGATCTTGCTTACTTCTCAAGTCAGCTGTGTTTAAATGCAAATGATATAGTATCGCAAGCCCTAATACAATCTGCCAGTTCTCCTGAACTTTTTGGGTAAAGCGTTAATAATGTATTTTAAGTGTGCCAAATCGAGTGATGGTAAGCACACTAGAAATACTATTTCTTTATGAAAGAAGTGATAAAGAGGTATTAGAAAGCACTGCATGTGTTAATAAAGCATTAGGCCAAGGCTTTATTTTTATCTCATGAATCAACAACTTTATATTTTTCAAAATAGTATTTCAAGATTTTTTTTTTAAACTCTTTATTTTGTTTGTGCACGATATTACAACGATACCTGAATTGCCACATCCTCATAGGCAGGCACATCTGTCAAACCATAGAACACATAGACGCCGCATTGTGTGCTGAGCGGCGAGGAATGCGGCCGCCATCTTGGACCGGTCTCTGCTCTATTGAAGCTATTGAAGAACCCTTAGAAAGTCCATCTCACAAAAGCCAAGTGAAGGACTTGGGGCACTTAATCCTCAATACCCCTGAATACCCCTACCTCTAGTCCTCAATACCCCTACCCCTTAATACACCTAGTCCTACCCCTCAATACCCCTACCCCTAGTCCTCAATAGCCCTACCCCTAGTCCTTAATACCCCTACACACACAGTGTTAATCCCCCTACCCCAGCACACTATGTGTATTAACACTGTGTGTGCTGGGGAAGGGATATTAAGGACTATGTGTGCTGGGGTAGTTGTATTAACACTGTAGGGGTATTAAGGGGTAGGGGTATTAAGGAATAGGGGTAGGAGTATTAAGGGGCAGGCGTAATAAGTGCCCCAAGTCCTTCACTTACCTTTTGTGAGATGGACTTTCTAAGGGTTCTTCAATAGCTTCAATAGAGCGGCGACCGGTCCAAGATGGCGGCCGCATTTCTCGACGCTCAGCACATAATCCCATAGACGTGCGGCATCTATGTGTTCTATGTCTGTGTCAAACAGACTATAACATACATGTGCCAAAGTAGATATCAGCACATTTTTTTTTTTTTTAAATAAAGAAATAACAGTATACATATCTAGTAAAGGAGTAGATATGGTGGGTAAAAACATATTTAGAAAGTGCCACCCTCGGCAACTCCCTGGGTATATGTGGAACATATCGTACCAATTGTAACGTAACATGACAATGGCCGTTTGATCTAGCTGATATGGGATGTGTGAATATAAGAAGTAATAGCTTTTTATGTCAAGCAGAGGACACAAGATGAAAACCTGTCTCAATATATTCGGCTAGCTGTGGTGTGGCTTATGTCAAGAAGCTTGTTATGTCAGTCAGCCTATACCAGCTATTGGAATACCACAGTCCCAGTGAGCATTAATTTCCCAGTATTCTGGCTGCAGACATCAGCTGTGAATTTTGGGGCCTCTGGAGCTGCCTCCTCTGTTTTTCAGCTCTCCATGGATCTCTCATGCTTGCAGGTGTTGGCCTGGTCACTACACTCTTTGCCGCGTGCTCATTTATTTATTTATTATTTATTATTGCCATTTATATAGCGCCAACAGATTCCGTAGCGCTTTACAATATTATGAGAGGGGATTTAACTATAGATAGGACAATTACAAATAAACTTACGGGAACAATAGGTTGAAGAGGACCCTGCTCAAACGAGCTTACATTCTATAGGAGGTGGGGTGTAAAACACATTAGGACAGGAATTTACAATCAAATAAGGTGGGCTGCCCTTTAGGAGAGGGCAAGAGACAGGTATGTGAGGTAAGGGTTAGTCTTGGAGGCCATAAGCTTTCCTAAAGAGATGGGTTTTAAGGCACTTCTTAAAAGATGCAAGACTAGGGCAGAGTCTGATGGCGGTAGGCAGGCTATTCCATAGGAAGGCCTTCCTATGTGGCCTTCGCCTCTGTTGGTTTACTTTTCCCACTTGCAGAGTTGCTGGTCTGCTACAGATGCTGCGAGGCGGGCTTCTAGGCTCTCTGACATCTCGCAGGGCAGGTATAAACCACAAATTTTCTTTCAGAATGCTTTGAATATATTGTCCATGCGAGCACCATGTTGACAGTGTTGGTATTCGGCCTGTTTCGGGCCGGGAGATTTCTCTCCACAGCACCTGTAGTGCAGAACTTAGGCTGGGCAGCCATCAGAGACCGCTGGGAAGCACTCCCAGAACAGTCTGTAGAGTCAGGGTTTCAGATTTGAGTTGCCAGCTCCAAAACGAGAGCCTAAAGAGTTTGCCAAGCTTATTCTTCCATATATGAGGAACTCTCCAGTCTCCCACTGTGAAATCACCCCCCCCCCCCCCCTCCCCAGACTGGCGGGGGTCATCCACACAAGCATCCAAGCCTCACGCACCTAGCCCACCTGGGCAGAGAGCCAAAAGGGATTCCCTCCCAAAGCATCCCCAAAAGAGGCGGAAGCTCAGACCCCACAAGAGACGACTACCTAGAGCTTCTGTCATCTCCCAAAGAGGAAAGACTTGGACTCGGAGGGGAGACCCCAGGTCCGGGGTACAAAGATGCATGGCCTGGGACAGGTGGGATGAAAAGTGTAATCCCTACCCAGAATTGCCTCTGGTATGCACCCGGGCAACCCCAGCAACCTCCAGAGACTTTCTCGCTATACCGAGTCGAGGCATTGGCTGACATTGCCCTACGGTCCCGAGCACATCACCCCTGTCTCCCCAGGACACGATGCTACATACTGCCTGTCTGCACCCAGGCTGACCATGCCGTTAATTTTGTGTTTTCATTTTGAGTTTTGGTTAACTTTGTTTTATGTTTTAGTTATTCTTTTAGTTGCCTGCCTCTATCTAAACACACTCTACGATAAAGTGAGGCAGTCCAGGTGTTAAACCCGCTGTTAGCAAGTTCTATTATAGCCTGCTAGCATATTATATTTTCTAATCAGCATAAAAAGCGTAGCATAGTCTAAATAACTCTTGCTAACAAAATCCTGATTGATTTATCTCTACATAAGTTCACGCAAAAGTTTAGCATGTTTCTTATCTTTATGTATGTTTACTATAATATAACATTGTGCACGTTCATTCTACTACCCCAATTGTAAAGCTTGTTATGATGCCAGAGGATTGCCGTTGGGGTACCTCAGGCTTATAAATACCTATCTTATGCACTGCAAAAATATAAAATAAAAAAAAATGGTGGACCTGTTCATCTTGTGGGTTTGAAGTGACACTATAGTCACGAAAACAACTTTAGCTTAATGAAGCCGTTTTAGTGTATAGATCATGCCGCTGCAGTCTCACTGCTCAATTCTCTGCTATTTAGGAATTAGAGTACTTTTGTTTCTGTGCATGCGGCCCTACACACAACTCCCCTAGCATGGCCTGCATACATTTAAAAAAAAACTTGTACAGTCAGTGTGAAAAAAAAAAGTTTCATTTTCAATCAGAAGTTAACTTGTTCCTATTTTTATCTCCTGCTCTGTAAATTGAACTTTAATCACAAACTGGAAGCTTCTGCAAGGTCCAAAATGCTTTTAACAAAGCCGGAGATGAGACATTCTAATTTAAACATAATTTGCAATAAAGATTGTTTAACCCCTTAAGGACCAAACTTCTTGAATAAAAGGGAATCATGACATGTCACACATGTCATGTGTCCTGAAGGGGTTAACGGAACACTATAGGGTCAGGAACACAATCCTGTATTCCTGACCTTATAGTGTTAAAACCACAATTGAACCCCCCTGGTACATCCTTTCACCTAAATATAGCAAAATCTTACCTGTTTTCCATTCTGCTGCTAGCTCTGCTTGCTGGGCTGACCTCATCAGAAGTGTTGATCTGAGCCAATCACAATGTCTCCTATAGGAAAGCATATGATAGGCTGAGAATGTCAAGGAGGCTGAACAGTGATAGAACCAGCACAAGCCACACACAGTCCTGGCCAATCAGCACCTCATCATATAGATGCATTGAATAAATGCATCTCTATGAGGACAGTTTAGTGTCTCCACACACTCTGCATCACATATACAAACACACTCTGCATTCATACACACTCACACTCTGCATTCATACACACACACACTCTGCATTCATACACACACACACTCTGCATTCATACACACACACACACTCTGCATTCATACACACACACACACACTCTGCATTCATACACACACACACACACTCTGCATTCATACACACCCACACACACTCTGCATTCATACACACACACACTCTGCATTCATACACACACACACACACTCTGCATTCATACACACACACACTCTGCAATATATACACACACACACTCTGCATTCATTATATACACACACACACTCTGCATTCATTATATACACACACTGTAAATAAATATTCAATTAATATAATTTTTGGGGGATATAATTTTATTTATAAATTTACCAGAAGCTGCTGCATTTCCTACCCTAGTCTTATACTCGAGTACATTTTCCCAGTTTTTTTGGGTAAAATTAGGGGTCTCGACTTGTACTCCAGTACGTGTATTCGGGTCGACTTATACTCGAGTATATACGGTATACCTTCCTTTATGTGGATTGCACAACTGTTACAGTCATGCTACAAGAACATTGCCATCATGGGGACTAAAAGAGCCTTCAGTACATCTGATCAAATGTGCAGGTTGGTTATCTTCAACTGTTTGTGGATATTCCATAGACATGATAAAATGTGTTTAACAACTTCACCCCAACCAGAATTTGCAAGTTCTTCCCGAACGCATCCAACCTATGCTGGAGATGCAAAACTGACGCAGGGACCCCGGGCCACATCTGGTGGTTTTGCAATGTAATACAATCATACTGGTGCAAAATAACCACCATAATAACACTTATTACGGGCTACGCAATCCCACAATCTCCTGAGGCCTTACTATTCATGCTCTTCCCCACCCCTCTACCAAAATCAATGCGTACCCTACTCTATCATCTGCTTACCGCAGCAAATAGTCTAATTCCCCTCAAATGGAAGCAAACCAAGCCCCCATCCATCAGGGAATGGATTACCAAAGTGGACACCTTTAGGCAAATGGATGAGCTCTCACACTCCTTCTCTGGCACTTACGATGTGTTCACATATACCTGGGCACCCTGGGACAAGTACATTAAAGATTCTGATGGTTCTCCACTCCACGATACTTAACCCACTTGGGTCTTCTGTGAGCCAATCAGACGATTACCTAATATATACGTAATCACACCGTTACAAACTGCTTCTAATACCTCACTGAACTACTGTTTACTGTTCTCTAAGCTGACAACAATGTATTTTAGGAATTTGTCAAGCTAGGACTATCCTAAAGTTTGAAACTTCTGTACCACTCGTGCACACTGTAACGTATTACATGTTATGAGATGTATGACTCCTATATCCTTTTCACACGATGTAAAGTGCAAAATTAAACAATAAAAGTTAAAAAAAAAAAAAAAAAAAGTGTTTAACAAAGAAGTGGCAGGGCAAAAGGCATAGGTGCGTGCGTTCATATGCAACATGCACATTACTTTCCTAAAAGGAGGTTCTATGAGACTTGCGTACTCTGGATAGATTTAAGTTTGAATCTACTATCTCCTATTACAGTCCTAGAGATGCTTGGCCAATATTTATCACATCTCGCTTATAATCAACTCTTGTTGGGTAGCTGTAATTCTAAAGCATCTACTCTGAAGGAATTTCTGTCTGTATAAAATTCCATCCTGAGTGGCTGTTCACTTAATAGTAACTCTGTTCCTTGTGGCAATAATAATTTGTAAATGTACTCAATTGTCTTTAAGACAATGCATTTTTATAATATTAAAAAGAAGACACACTCTTAACATATAAAGCACTTCAGCAAACTAAAGTGCTTTTAAATGTTTGGAGTGTTCCTTTAAGATAAAATTTGATATTCTAGCATTAATTGTCTTCCTGAGAGGTAAATTAAGTCAATAAGTTTGACAGGTATGTAGTCGACAAGCTTGTTGTGCATATACATTTTTTCATGTTGTACTTGAACAATAATGCATAAAGACAGCGGGGAGATGAGCCACTTTTACAGATTACTGTTTCTATATGTTAAACCACCAAAACAGCTAATTATGTATATTGCGGACAACGTGTCTTTGGGATTTACTAGTTATCTATTAACCTATGTACAGTATCTTAAAAGGCAAATTATATGGGTTTTTTTTGTTTTGTTTTTTAAACATTCTTTATTTTTGGTAGTCATCAATGTGAATGGGGTACAGAAAAAAGAGGGTGGGGTGCAGCTCATTTGTTCTGTTGCAGATATACAGCTGTTATGGTTTAGACCAGGCATAGGCAACCGTCGGCACTCCAGATGTTTTGGACTACACCTCCCATGATGCTTTGCCAGCATTATGGGTGTAAGAGCATTATGGGGGATGTAGTCCACAACATCTGGAGTGCCGAAGGTTGCTTATCCCTGGTTTAGACAGTAGTTCGTCAAGTTGTTGCCTATATGGGGCTTACGCATAAGCCATTGTTATTTCTTGGGTTGCTGGACTCCATGTTAGTTGTGGTGCTTGGTGTGCATCGTAATGGGGTTTAGGTCTGCGGTTTTGGCTTCTGTCATGGTTCCCTGCGGCTCATTGTCTCTGTCTTGGTTTTAGTGTTTGGGGTGTGGGGCGTGACGTGGTGTGGAACGCTAGACTCTACAGCTGATGTTTGTTTGCCGGTCGGTGGTTGTCCTTGCTCCTGCTGAGGTGCGGTGGAGGGGTGGCAGGACTGTGCGTTCCGGTGAGGGTAAAGGTCAACTGGGGAAAAACGGTAACCTATCTACAAGTAAAGACATTCCATAGTGGGGGCTTAGTGTTGGGTTTCTGTGGTGCAGATGTTGGCCAGGTTTGGGGTTGGTTCGTTAGTATTAGATGTCAGAATAGAGTTTGGATGGAGGGAGTTTTGATTAGCTAGTGCGGCCCTTGGGTGTAGGGTAGTTGGGTGTGTTTGCCAGGGGGCATGTGGCATGTTTGGGGTGGTGTCGTTCTGTGGAGGTTCAGGATGTTACCCTCTCCGTGTTTGGGCTTCCCACATCTATAGGGTTAGGGGTAAAGCGGTGTTGTTGGTGTGGTTGTCTGGTGTGGCCCTCATTGTAGGTGGGGTTCATTCAGCCATGTGTCCCAGATTTTGTGGAAATGTTTGGAGGTTTCATGTAGTTTGGCTGAGATCCTATCCATGTCTACTGCCTCCCTGGTTTTGTGTATGATTGTTTGTATTGTGGGGGACGTTTGGTGTCCCCCATAGCACAGCCACTGCCCGTCTTGTTGCCAGGGCGATCCTGTGTGTCATTTTGTTTTGGGCTCTGGAGAGGTGCTATCGTGGTCTGGAGAGGAGCCACGTCCATGGGTCTAGGGGGACTGTTTCTAGCAGAGGTCTGAGTCAGATCTGCCCATGCGGTATATACGTACTGGAGTTAAGTACCATCTGAGCAATGTTGTGTAAGCTTATTCTTTGTGAATGACGCAAATGGATATGGAGGCTGTTGCCTCCCATATTTCCTGCCAATCTGTGGGTTCATCTGCCAAGCCGACACGTATGCTAGTGCCCCAGGGGGCTGGTTTGTGATTAGGAGTGTGTAGATTTCTGTGATCTGACCTTTGCGTAGTGTGTGCAGGCTCTCTCGAAGTGTGAAAGTTTGGTGGTAGCTGCTTTTTTGCTTTCTGCTTGTTCTAGGAAACTGCGCAGTTGCAAGTATTGGAAGAAGTTGTGGGTGTTTTATGCTGTCTGTGGGCTGGGGAGGTCGTGTACTGGCTTATTTCGCCTCCCGTGTAGAAGTGGTAGAGTCTGTATAGGTCATTTTATTCATAGTGAGCAAAGTCTTTGGGTGGCATGCCTGGGGGAATGTCCTGTTGCGTAATATGGGCGTCATCTGGGTCGGTTTGTTGATGATGGGGAATTTTGTGGTAGTTTTGTCCCACACGTCAATCGAGGTGGTGACCGTCGGTGGGAGTGGGGGCGGTAGTGGGCGGGATTTTCTTGGTACCCAGATGTAGAGGGACGGGAAGTCAAACCCGAACAGATCGTGTTCTAAGTCCACCCATCTTTTGGTCCCCTGTGGGGCATGCCAATGTTGGATTTGTGTGAGTTGTGTAGCGTAATAGTAGTTTTGAAAGTGGGGCATTCCCAGTCCCCCAGTTCTGTTGGGGATGTACATTGTTGTTCTCTTGATGCTGGGTCGTTTTTTGGCCCAGATGAATCTGTCTATTTTTGGAGGTATTTGAAGTCTGATGTGGGGATTGGGATGGGGAGGGTTTGGAAGAGGTAAAGGCAGCGTGGTAGGAGGCTCATTTTTATCGATGCTATGCGCCCTAGCCATAACCGGGAAAGCTCCTGCCATCTGTCAAGATCGTGTGCTGCTTTTTTTATCATTGGGGTGTAATTTAGTGCGTACGTGCGGTGTAGCTTTACTGGTAGTATTGTTCCCAGATATGGGATGTGGGATGAGTTGTAGTGGAAAGCGTAGGTATTGCTTATCATTGCGCTGGTTTCCTGTGTTATATTCAGGGTGAGTGCTTCTGTATTATCAAGGTTTAGTTTGTATCCTGAGCCGTCTGAGTGTTCTTCCACTAAGTGGAGGAGTGGTGGGAGGGAAGAAAGGGGTTCGGTGAGTGTCAGGAGGAGGTTGTCGGCGAATGCACCTACTTTGTAGTGTTGGGAGCGTACCCTGAGACCAGTGATCGTGGGTGTGGTGCGTATGAGGTGTAGTAACGGTTCAAGGGAGAGGGCGAAGAGGATGGGGGACAGCGGGCCTCCTTGTCACGTTCCATTGCGTGTGGGGAAAGGGCGGGGTGTGTGTGTTTGGTATTAGTAGACTCGCCTTTGGGGTAGAGTATATGGTTTTGAGGGCTGCTGTGAAGGGGGTCGGGAATTGGAATTTCTCCACGGTGGCAAATCGAAAGGGCCATAGTAATCGGTCTAATGCCTTTTCGGCGTCAAGGGATAGTAGGAGGGTGGGAATGGTGCGGTGGTTGGCTACCCATATTAGGTCCAGTGTCCGTCTGGTGTTGTCTCCAGCCTATCGTGCAGGGACGAATCCTACCTGGTCTGGGTGTATGAGTGTGGTTATGAAGTGGAGTAGTTGGTTAGAGAGGAGTTTAGTGAAGATTTTGATATCTACGTTCAGTAGAGAGATGGGTCTATAGTGGCCGGGTCTGTGTGGGGTTTACCTGGTTTGGATAGGAGGCATATGTTCGCCACCAGCATTTCCTCTGATATAGGGTCAGCTTTCAGGAGGGTGTTATATAGGTTTTTAAGTAGGGTAGAAGGGTGTCTATGAATGTTTTATAATATATGCCAGAGTACCCTTCCGGGCCTGGCCTTTTGTTAAAAAATTAAAACATACCGTATGTGTTGGTCTCACTCACATATGGCGAGCCACTTAAAAAGCTGTCTCAAACTGCATGCCTTGAACAGATATAGGATTCCAGCTGGGCACCTCTTGGTATTCTTGTATCATGTACCTCCAAAACGCAGTAGGAGGTTACAAAAATATTTATTGATCCAAAACAGGAAACAAATGAAAAACAAGAAACATAACCGAAAGTCCCATAAAATTGGAATCCAAACACCTGACGCGTTTCGGCGATTGCCTTCGTCCGAGGTGATATCCATGGCATGCATTCTTTATACTGTCCATTGGCGCTCTTTCTTCCATGACCGCAACTTTTCCACTTCCGGGTTAGACGCCGGGTCACATGCTGCATCATCATGCACCGGCTTCTTTATTTACATCAGGTTTCGGTCATACATTTCCAGGATCGGTGTCAAGACGTATATCACTGGAAACGTCTGACGCCTTCCTGAATTACTCATTAACAACTACTGGCAAATTGCACTTTAAAAAACAAACTTTTAAAATATATATAGACAGTTCAGATTATTAATACATGTTACTATACAATCGTTTAAAATCATCATCTTATAGTATAAATAGAATAATAATAAAATGGCATTCATTTTCATGTAAAAAAAACACACATGTGACTACATCAAAAAAACTATTCAACTTACATATACAGAACTAGTACTGAGGAGAGATGATCTAATATTAAACATTACAAAGGGGAGTAATGTCAATTTGAAAGTTAGGACAAACCTTGTAAATGTAAATCAACAATAAACATTGTAAAGGAGAGTAAATATCAATATAAAATTAAAAAGGCCCTGTAGATGTAAATAAACAATAAATACTGTTCTAAAGAAAATAAAAACATTAAAACAAACGTAAAAAACCTTAAACAAGAGAAAAAAATGGGTAATCAATCAAGATGTTAAAAAGAAATAACATTGTTAAATAAATTTATTAACCTTCAAAATCTACGTTTAATCCCTGTGGTGCCAGGGTGTCCAGCTGGAACATCCACTTCATTTCTGTCCTACCCAACATTTGATCCCTATCTCCTCCTCTCCAATGAACTTTAATTGTGTCAATTCCTATAAACTCTATATCTTTTGGGTCCCCTTTGTGGGTTTCCAAAAAATGTTTGGATACGCTATGTGTTACAAACTGCTATTTGTAACTGGCCCTTTAAATGATAAATTTCCCTGCTTCCCTGGATTGTGGAGAAGCCTATTTGTCAGCCTCCTCCTGCATGACTATGGCCCTGGGAGATTGGGCCCTTTAACCCCTTAAGGACACATGACATGTGTGACATGTCATGATTCCCTTTTATTCCAGAAGTTTGGTCCTTAAGGGGTTAAAAACAGTATTCAGCCATACCAGAGTGTATGTCACTCATTCTGGCCCTTTAAATACTGTGGGGAAGGACTGGTACTTTTTATATGGCATTTCGGATGCAGCTGAAGTCGTCGAAGTGGCCGCCATTCGACAAAGGAACACATGCCGGCGGCCATTTTAATTTAGTCGAACGTGGTCAGCGGTGTATGCTAAGAAATCCATGGAACTAAAATCGGCTACGCAAATACACGAACACCGCTGACCCTTACCGTCTCCTTCACTTCGACGCTTCGGTTAAAATCTAAAATCTAAGTACGTTCGACAATTCGAACACCATGTTACAAAGTGCTATTTTCACAAACGGGCCCATTCGTGCATTCCATGGAATTGTTTTGGGCAGGAAAATGTGCTTGCGCTCGGTCATAAAGGACTTCCGTCTATCTTTTTATCCACTGGAGGGATTTATATGATTTTTGAGAGTGTTTATGTTCAAAGTATGCTGAGTTCAAATATGTAATTTAAGGATGTAATTTAAGGAGATTGGATGTGTGGTTTTAAAGTTACAGGGTATGTGTAAAAACTGTATTTTTACTGTCTGTGATAATTATGTTAACCCCTTGTGTAACAAAATTATATCACAGGCAGAGGGGAGGATTTTGTGTGTAATTGCTGGGAGTGTTTTCGGTAATGTACGTGTATGATTGGTTGTTTTGTAACACCCTGTGGGTGGTCCTCTCTAAGGGGATCCTGCATAAAAGAAGGTTATTTTGGTGCCAATAAACAGAATGACTTGACCCTCTAGCTTGCAGCCTTTACTCATGTTTGTAGGGGACCGCTATAATCACTACAGGGATTGCTATGCTCTTCATACTCCCTTAGCTACTGAGCTCTTGTAAGAGCTCTTGTTCCTGATCCTGCTTCGCTCTACAGAAGGAAGAGGTTCACCTACTGGAACCTGGAGCCTTGTCGTAGGTCCAGGGTGGATAGCAGACGGCGAGATCCTAGCCCAGCAGCGGCGGTTCGTGGAGTCTGCAGTACTTATGGTGGCTACGCAGTAGTTATGGTGTCTACGGTGCTGATGGTCCTTTGGTGAGCGCTAGGAGCATCCTTTTCTACGGTCCAACTTCCAGCCAGCCTGGAGGCAACCGTAACACTATGATTGGCATATTTTCTCTGGATATTATAGATTTTCTCTCTAATTCTCGTCTTTAGGTGAATGAAACCATTTACTTCCCTTTTAAAAAATGGTTTTATGGCACCTATTACTCCTTTCACTTCCTCTTCGTCGATGTCTGCCGAAAGGTGTGATTTAGCCTCCTCAGTGAGTGGGGGTAGGTGGACTTTGTTTAGGAAGGTTTGTATTCGGTTATGGAGGGGGGTGTCATTGTGGGGAATGATCGTAGAGGACTGTGAAGTACCTCTGGAAGATCTCAGCGATTTTGCTAGGAATGTCTGTTGGTTGGCCCGAGGGTGTGTTTATGGAGGTGATCTGTTTGGCTTGTATGCGTTTGCAGAGCTTGCGGGCTAGGAGTGTGTCTGCCTTGTTTGACTTTTCGTAGTACATTTGTTTTGTCCATTGCAGAGCTTTTGATGCGTCTTTTGTCATGGCCTTTTTATGGGCCTGGCGTTGGTTTGTTTTTTATTTCAATTTGTATTTGATTTTAAACATATACATAGACATGTGTAAAGTTTATATACTTTCCAGTGAAATTCACAATGATAAAGTGCATATTTTGTTCACAAGATAGATAATGAAATTCAAATAGTAATATTAGGCACATAAATGACGATTGTTAAGAAAAAAATGATTACAATTAGAAGCATATAATAATGACAGAAAAAAAAAACACAAGTGAAAGAATTGTAAAAATGTACATACAAATTTACTTTAATATGAAAGACACTAACATTGGATACCTCAAAGGTAATGAGACACCTGTGAGGAGGGCAGGAAGAACTTGTCAAGTTCAAGCTTAGAGAAAATAATTTATATTAAAAAGTTGCTCTATTAGAAGTTCTTGTACGGGAACAGCTTCTGTGAAGGTATAGAGAGTAGTAATATTTACCAATGCCAGGTTTAAATATAATACACATAAAGAATTTCAGCTCTTATAATATGCAAACCAAACACCCCAGATCTTATTGTATTTCGTAATATTGCAATCGCTATAATAAATAGCTTTTTCCATTACTCCTTGATTTTTCAAATTTATATAAGTTTTAATGATATTACCATATATATATATTGATTTTTATGGAAGGAACAATGGAATGATGTTCAAACTTATGTTCCAGTTTTATTATTTAATTATTAATGTTATTGTGAAGTAAAACATTGCAGAGGTATTCATTTTTTTTTTCTTTTTTTTTTTTTTTTTTTTACACTAAAGATATTTAAAGTGTTTAGACCTGGGGGTGTATGATGACTCGTAGAGTAAAGCTTTTGTATTCGTGCAAGGTTATTTACTAGAGTGAATTTTAAATTCAAGGCAAAAAAATGCCAAACTGGACTAATTATCTCCTTTAGCTATGCTTTCATTACTGCTACTTCACCTGGAATTCACTGTTTATTCTTTGTTCAGTAACTAGCTCTGTGTGTGATGATATCATGTGGGTAAGATGGTTACATAGAATGGGGAAAGCAATAAAACCGATCATTATAGCTAACTTGTTATGTAATTTGCCCTGATGGTTTGGAAGTGCAGAATAAATGTATTTGTTTGTTACTTAACAGAATGCTTGGCCTAAAACATACATTATTTTTATTTCCCTGCGGTTACATAGTAAAAACATCTATACTCTTGAATGTAGATTTTGTTGAGACATCTGTTGTTATTGTCCATTACCAGAGTAGTCTTCTCTTATGTATTCATGTTGTGCCCATTCTAAATTTCCTGTAAAATGTCCTCCCTCCCCACCCCCCCATCTCTGCTGCATTGAATGGCCTGTGTATCACATGCAGTCCTGTGCTCCCAAGTGTTCGTTCTTGCCCCTCAAGCAGTTGTCTCTGAACCGCTGAAGCCATGTCATCTTGCTCTCCAGAGTGCTGAAATATGCTCAGTGTTGCAGAAAGGAAGCATAGCAATATTGTAGACACCGCTTGGTACACAAGAGGGCTTTACAGTTTTTGGCTGGATTAAATTGTTTAATTCACTTTAATCCCATTTTGGTCATTTATTGAAGATAAATGACAATTTCTGTCATGCTGCTTTTTTTGCACAAACTAATGAGATTTTTCACTCCCCTTGAGATCCTTTCAGTTTAGCTGTAATTGTATATGTATGTCAAATTAGAGCACTACGTGTGATTTATTCTGTTTGTGTAGAATTAAAAACAGGAATTATATTTTCTTTCCATTTTATATGCAAATGCAACATTCAGATTTAACAGTGAGTTTTAGTTTTTAAATAAAAATACAGCACCTTCTGTTTTTTTTCCTCCCACTCTCTGCACAGCATATGCTCTTAAGAGACATCTGTATAATGAGGTGTCGCACATAAGGTTGTAGGCTGTATCACCCCCCTTTTGTCTTTTCTCCAAACCCTCAGTGAGGATAGTTGTTTCTACCAAATTGGAATATTTTGTGCAGTTTATGCTAGACACACGAGAAGGAATGTTTGTAAAATGGTTTGTGCAGGGCTTGACAAATTGGCTTGGAATCTGTAACAGACCGTTTCACTTACAAGAGGATAAAACCCAGTTTAGGCGATAATCCCCTTTAGATATACCAGCAGCTACTGTAAGCACCAATCTCCCGAACTGGAAACACCCGGATTCACCAACTCTCGAACAGCAGACACACGAACCCTGGAAGCAGCCGAACAGGAAAAGCAATACGAACAGCTTACACTCCTGGCAGTCGGCATACAGTCCCCTTTCCCTCCAAGAAAGAGACAACACTCCAGCTTCAGGGTTAAACAGCAACAACCCTGATTTATTCACACACAGGCTTATATGAGATTCTCCCATGCAAGGGAGGGGTTTACAGTACACCAATCCAGTTTAAGGTACAACCCACACATCTCCTCCCTCCAACATATCTGTTAACACAATTAACAGGGACATAGTTTTACCCAAGTTTTGGATGTACCCTAAATACCCTAAATATCTCCAGATAGCCCTAGTCTGGAGGAACAACATATGTTAAAATCAGCCCATTCGGATAAACGGTTCGGGAGTTATGGGACTTTAAAGTATTGACCGACCGCATGGGTAAAGTATCCGATAACAGTTCCATGCATTTTGGCCCTGCGGTCGGTCACAGAAAAGGGAACGAAACAGACGAATTGCCTGGGTTATGGAGCCTAAGGGGAATTCGCATGAATCCCCTAGTTCGTGGCGGGCCGTTCGGTAGTTTCCCCACGAAATCCTGGAAGTCTGGAGGTCTTAGCGGTGCTTGCCTAGTCGAGTGTCCGTTTTCAGTTCCAGACACTCGACGGCAAAACCCCGCTGTTCGGTAGTTTAAGATGGCCGCCGCCACGTGTTCGGCTCCCGAATGGCGGCCACCCAGAGGACAAAGAATACATTACACTGATTGCCAATCACCCGTTTGCAACATTGTTGCAAACGGTAATTGGAGGCACACTTATTCTTGGGTGGTCTGGTTGTTCGGTAGTTTCACTCAATATACTGAATGGAATGATTCTACCGAACAATCAGTGAATGCTGCATACATATAACCCAGGTTAACTGAACACATAAATGCATACATGATATTAAAGGACTAAAGGCAGTATTACTGTAATATGCTCCACAGTCTTAAAGGTACAGTATCCCAAAAGTCCCAATAGGTCCACGGATGGCCCTTAAAGGCCCAGTAGCAGTAATATAAACTATTACATGCCCAAATATAGTTTTTACAGTACAATATGTCCAGGGGCCATAGTCGCAGGGCAGGAGGCTAGCAACCAGGCTTCTCCAGTTCACAGTGGCGAAGTTGGTTTCGCCACAGAATCTAAAGCCAGCTAAAAAAGTTAGGACCCAGGTTTTTCAACGTCAAAAATACAATTATTAAAAAGACACTATAGTCACCAGAACCACACAGTTGTTCTGGTGCCTATATCCTGTTCCTGCAGCTTTTCAATTTAAACACTGCCTTTTCAAATTGAAAGACGTTTTTTACATTCCTGTCTAGTAGCACCTCTAGTGAGTCATTCAGACGGCAACTAGAGGTGTTCCTGGGTCAGTGCTGCAGTATGAAGCACCTACGTTAAAGCTCCCCATCCGTATGCATTAGTTCAATGCATCTCTATGAGAAGAAGTTAATTGGCGCAGCATGGTGTTTTGCTGTAATTGGGGAAGCATTGGATTATGTAAAATTGTCAAGATTGATGGACAGACACACTCACTGACAGAGACTCACACAGACAGATGCACACTCACTGACAGAGACACAGACAGCCAGACACTGGTTTGTCACATACTGGTACTGCAACACTCACAAGTTATTTGTTTTATTTACTTGTGTCCACCCAGCCTCCCAACCTTTGGGAGAGCTGGAGTGGATGCTTTCCCTGGGGACCAGTGGGGTGGTGTTTAGTAACACACAGAGTGACATCACATTCCGGCTCCCGGCATCGAGGGAGCTGAGAAGGGATATGGCAGCTCCCTCGCCGCCTCCGCTATTGGATGCACACCTGGGATTTGACAAGCCCTGGGTTTGTGTATGTTTAAATACACTTAAAGGAACACTATAGTCACCTAAATTACTTTAGCTAAAAAAAGCAGTTTTAGTGTATAGATCATTCCCCTGCAATTTCACTGCTCAATTCACTGTCATTTAGGAGTTAAATCACTTTGTTTCTGTTTATGCAGCCCTAGCCACACCTCCCCTGGCTATGATTGACAGAGCCTGCATGAAAATAAAATTGGTTTCACTTTCAAACAGATATAATTTACCTTAAATAATTGTATCTCAATCTCTAAATTGGACTTTAATCACATACAGGAGGCTCTTGCAGGGTCTAGCAAGCTATTAACATAGCAGGGGATAAGAACATCGTAATTAAACAGAACTTGCAATAAAGAAAGTCTAAATAGGGCTCTCTTTACAGGAAGTGTTTATGGAAGGCTGTGCAAGTCACATGCAGGGAGGTGTGACTATGGTTCATAAACAAAGGGATTTAACTCATAAATGGCAGAGGATTGAGCAGTGAGGCTGCAGGGGCATGTTCTATACACCAAAGCTGCTTCATTAAGCTAAAGTTGTTCAGGTGACTATAGTGTCCCTTTAAATGGTGATGACATAAATCTGTTGAAGAGAAACCTGTATAAATACAATGTTTAAAAAAAAAAAAAAAGTGAAGAATTGCATAATATAGAAAAAGGAGGAATATTGAGAGGTGTTAAGAAAAGGATATGTGTATGCATATGTTTGTATATGGGATGGACTAAACAGAGAAAGGAGAGGAATATTTGGAAAGGTTTCTAGCTTTTTTATACTTTTCATTGAACACTGACTGATCCTCTTGAACCAATGTAAATATAAGCCATTTCTCTACCAAACAGAATTCGTCATTGCCAAAAAGTCATGTTTTACAAACACATATAGATGGTGGGTGTGTGTGCTTGATGTTTGTCTCCTTAAATAATATTGGTAAATAATGTTAATAAATATACACCTTTGTTTTTAGTCATTTTTGACTGTGTGGTGTTTAACCCTTATTTATTTTTTATTTTCTATAGGCTTATGGATCAGGATGTGACATTGTCATTCTAGATAATGATTTTGAGTGTGTCCAGATAATTCCTGGCGCTAAACATGGAAACATCCAGGTTAGCTGTGTGGAGTGCTCCCAACAACAAGGCCGGGTAAGATCTAAACGTTATTCTTTCCAGCACTTTGCAGTTTTCATAGTCTTGGACAAATGCTGAAACATACCAGAAGGTATTCCATACACCATAAACTAGTGTTCTATTGCCTCTCAGATCTCCTTCCCTGAAATAGCAGGGCATTTGGGAAGTACAGCCTTTACTTTTACAGCTACTCACCTGGTATAGTCATGTATTCCTGTTCCTACTAAACCATACATCATTTAGTGGTTATGCTATACCCAGCTAGCACTGCTTCCTTCCATTAACATATGGTTGACTGTTATTTCTGTTTGTGGCCTCAGCCATCAATGCGATCTGTGGTAATCAAGCACACACCTCCACTCAATTGCAACTACACCACCAATCAGACTCCTCCTAAAAAGCTACCTGAATGAAAGTGTAAATTATATGACTATCTGTGTATCATTCTCCCATTCTCCATAATTCCTTCCTTACTTATTACAGTTTTCAGTTAGGCCTCCTCAAGCTCTGGTACTCCATTGACTTCACTGTGTTTGGCGTAAATCTGTGGTCACCGTTAATCATACCTCACCCTTCTAGTTTTCAAAAAACATTTTTGTAGTGTTTTTTTATGTACTTATTTGCTCATTGCTGTTTCATAGTGATTTCTAAATAGTAACGCTCTCCTTGATGACAAAATATAAATTACACATTAGTAGAGTTGAATCTTTTTTTTTTTTTTTTTTTTTTCAAGCGAGTCGTTCCCACGTGTGGTTTGTGTATTGTGATCCTTCAGTGTTTAAGGAGGGCACACAATTAACCAAACATTAAAAAGGCCATACTTGGGGAATTGCCCCACATGCTATCTGTGTTTAGGTTGGTCATGTTGTAAGCTTGTGTGCAGCTTGTTCCAGAGATGTGGGTCCAGCTGATATTTAACAGTACATACCAAGTTTGGTGTTGGTTTATAAAATAAAAGCCAGGGCATAACATTTCCGCCTGGCCATTGGAGAGTGTAAGCTCAGCCCTGGCGATTTGAAATTGAGTCTTCTACGGACCCTCTAAACTTGTTGTGGCAAGTAACTTTCTAACTGCCTAGTAGTGTAGGACTCGAAATGTTGAGCCCTGTAAAAACAAAAGATATCGATCAAACCAGTGCTAATTCTAGGTCAAGTACCACATTTGCATAAATCTGCTTAGATCAGTTTCTGCTGATAGAACTAATATTTTGCAGTTTACAGATACTGTGGTGATTAGACTGATTCATTCCATGCACTGTTCTTTAAATAGTAAACATGTTGTCTATTTTATTTTCTCTAGATTGCGGCATCATATGGAAATACAGTCTGCATTTTTGAACCACTCAGTACTATAAATGCTCAAAAGAGAAACAGTGTAAGTATCCGGTCTTCACTTGCATAAAAAAATGAATTGATGAAAGTCTTACATATTAATTAATTAATTATTTATTAAGGAGTGTCACATCCTTGCTATGCACAAATTGGTTTTAATTTTAATTTTAAGTTGAATAGCTATAGGGAAATCCTTCTAGTTGTCAACATCACTCATGGCAAGTATGTCAGGTTCTTATTATTTTAGGTAGTTACATTCTTTTTCAAATACTCTGACACACTGAACTCTCATCATAGATATGCATTGGTTCATGCATCTCTGAGGAGATGCTGATTGGCCAGCTAGACATTTGGCCCCGTCCTGGCCCGCCTCCTTGGCAATCTCAGCCAATCTAATGCTTTCCTATGGGAAAGCTTTGTGATTGGCTGAGGTCATCAATCCTGATGTCAGCCAATGAGGGTGTATCAGGTACATAGTCAAATGCAGGTGCTGGAAATAAGGTGATTTCACCATATTTAGTAGGGGCAGGGGGCTAAATATTGTTTTTAATACTATAGGCTCAGAAAATGTGTTTGTTCCTGACCCTATAGTGTTCCTTTAACCTAATGCCCCTTTTTTCTAAAAAAAAAAAAAAAAAAAAAAAGCCAGATAAGGTGCAGTGCAATAAAGCTACCAGTGTTCAGAACACACAACTACCTGTAGGTAACTTGACTCTTGACTGACTTGCATTATCAATAAAGTTACACATCAAGGATAGCCGATTAACATTTGCATGTTGTAGGTGGGATCTGAAATCCCCCAAGATTAAGCTGGTAATACATTTAAAAAAAAATGTTTGTTATGCAAAACAGAAGATCCTTAGAATTACAATTATGTATATAGCACCTGCCTATGCTGCAGCACTGTACAATAGGAAACAAGATAAACATTTATTTCTAATAAAACATGTATGATGTACAGGAACTGTAGGTGAGTAAGATCCTGCCCAAACCAGTTTACTATCTAAGCTGGTATATAAACACGCCTATAAATCCGACCTCCTCAAAAAATACTTAACCTGAAACTTGTCTTATAATGTGCTTCAATCTCTATAGAAGTAACAAAAATGTACTTAAAAGGCAATCCTAATGAGTGACTGATAATCCAAGTGTTGGCCTTTTGCACGTTGGGAGATCCCTACAATATGTCACTGGCAAAAGTTCCGTTTGACCAAACGTAAGTGTGAGGTGTAGTGCTGCAATGATGATGTAAATAATCAGGGAATGCACGCGCACTACAACATATTAAGGATTCTAAATATAATTTGCAGTTCAAATAATAGACAGATTTTTATATATTTTTGTGATAAGTGAAGCTGTTCAGGATATGTTGCTTGCATGGTTTGTTTAGATTTACACTTATTAACATACTTTTTTTTGTACCTTGTCTGCTAACCAATAGTTTACCTCTCTATCTGTTCCCATTTTGCATTTTGTTTGACATTTAAACACAGTTCAGAAAAGAAGTCTAGTGCTATTGTATTGTATTGATTGTATTACTGGTTTATTTTGAGCTGTCCGGTTCTTGCGAGCAAGTCTTCGCAGTAGATTGATGTGCACTACAGATGGTTAGACCTAGGCCGTGTAGGTGCTTGTCGACCTGGTTTTTACTTGGCACAGTTTCTCGGCTATTAAATATACGTATGTAGAAGAGGCAGCCTATAAAATGCTGATTTAGATTATTCACTGTATGCCAACATGTAGTAAATTAAAAACTACCGGTAAATGGCAAAATGTGACCTAAAATAGACAAGTTAGAAAAATTCTCCAACTCTCCTGTATCTACAGCTTTGACTGTCTTGGCATTATTATTGCCGTTGGTGTTCAGTTCACTGCAGTTCGTTGTTTAGTGAAAAAATCCAAGCCCTAATGTCTGCCCCTGAATGTCAGAAAATATCCAGTAGTCTCTATTTACCAACTGAATAGCATGGATCAGCAGCAGTGTGTTAAAATGTAATTCACATTTCCTGCTATTCCCTGTGAGAAATCACATCTATTAACACCTTTCCCGTCACAGAGCACACATCCAACTCTTCATCGCTAGAAATAGACAGGCAGACCAAGATTAACTCCTTAGTCCTTAATCTTCAAAGCAGCAATTAATCTGTTCCCTGTCAGTAAAGCACATTAGATCACATCAGTAGATCACATCTGTGATCTATTTTTCACTAGCTATACGTGGGGAAAAAAAAATTAACAGACCATTCCAAGCACCATAACCACTGCAGCTCACTGTAGTGTTTATGGTGCAAGTAGTGCCCTGGTATATTTCACTACCCCCAGATTGTACAGAGTCAAATTGATTTAGAATGGTTTAACTTCTCACCCTAGGATCACTGGGTGCCCCTCCCTACTTCCTATGGAGAGGCGTCGGTTCTTGCATTGCATGACTTAGCTCAGGAGGGCGAATGGATGCTCCTAGCACCATAATTACTACAGTGTGCTGTAGTGGTTATGGTGCTTGCAGTGCTCATTTTACTCATTTCTTGTCAAATACTTACAGAGCATTTATAATACCTTTAGTAGTGTCTTGAAAATGCACAACTTTAATTAAAAAAAAAAAATACTTTTCCATGCCTTCCATTGCTAGCTTCTTATGTATTCATCTTTCTGGATTTGCAAGTCATTTTGCTTGACCTCTTGTTTTTCTTACTTGAGAAGCATTGTTTAATGAAATTATTTTTTCTTTTAGCAACTGACAATTCAGTGGGTGAGAACAGGACAATTTTTCCTTAATTCTGTGACATACAACCTGGCATGGGATCCCCAAGGTAAATACATTATTTCCCTGTTTATACTTCAGTAATGTGCGTTATTGTACCACAGTTTTAATGAACAAATGTTACCTTGATTTCATATTCTGACCACTTGTTCTCCTTGTGATCTGGATTAACAAAGTTATTTCATTTTTTTCAGATTTTGAGATTAGAAATGGGTATATAATCTAAATGATGAAATAAAAAAAAACTTCCTCCTATATATTTTACTTATAGATATATATCTTTTAAAGGAGCAGTATATATAAAAACAGCTGCTCGCCGGCTTTTAAAAATTCCAATATTTTATTAAGTATAAGTTAAAATAAGAGACTAACGTTTCAGTCCCCGCTCGAAAACAACATGACTCTTGATCAGTAATTCATTTAGCACTTGATCAGGCTTGCATATATACTTGCATATTACAAATATGTATGTATTGTGTGTGTCTAATGCACAAACACATATTATAAACCAACAAAAGATATTGTGCTCTAGAGCGGTTTGTTTTGTTCTAGGGTCTGTCTGCCTCTCTCTGTATATTTATAATCTATCTCTTAAATATTATGATCTTCTTTATGCTTCAGAGCATTATGCTGGTACTCTATAGAATACCATTAT
Organism: Pelobates fuscus; assembly: GCF_036172605.1. Taxonomy (NCBI): domain Eukaryota; kingdom Metazoa; phylum Chordata; class Amphibia; order Anura; family Pelobatidae; genus Pelobates; species Pelobates fuscus. The sequence continues at coordinate 333,488,196 of NC_086319.1, forward strand.
AAAAATCAACTTTTCATACTGCTTCATGTAAAATTAAATTTACATGAAATATATCTCCGATGAAAACATGTATGCATTTAATTATAAAAATGTTTTCATTGGGGTAAAACTGTCCCACTGTGGCCGCCACAATATTTCTTGTGCTGCTCCTCTTGAAGCGCCAGGAGCCAACGTCAATGCTGTGTAGTACAGTAGTAAACAATGTGTCAGATTTGTAAACTGAATATATTAATGAAAAGATATGAGAATAATATCCCTAACATTTTGTCAGTAAAGTCACATATACTGTGTACAATAAGTTATCGTACAATCTAAACATTGTCAAAATCTGTCTCAAAATACTGATATTGTAAATAAGTCTGATTATCTAAGCTATAAAATATGCTTTGTTGATAGAATAAGTTATAATTCTATACAAAAGCTATCTGTAAAGTGAATGCTCAATAACTTTAAATATTATATAGGAAATAACTCTATATCAGTGTTCCGTATTCTAGACAGGATGGTGGGGTGCAGAACTGAAACCTATAACAGAATTAAGGAGACACTAATGCATTCCCATTTTTTTTGCTTACCAGCCTCCCCTGAAGAAAAAGAATGTTAGTGTTTCAAAACTACTGCTAATAATTTTTTTCCTCCACATAAAAACTGGTTCCAGAGACGGTATCAGACATAGAATAGTAGTAAACACCTTTGTAAAGGATTGTCTGCAATTTGTAATTCATATAGCATCCTTTACAGGTAACAGGCTGTTGACAGCCACTGATTACTTGCAGTTGTGGGCTCCACCTTCCAGCGATATTCTAGAAGAGGATGAAGATGAAATTGACAGCCATGTCATGCAGGATAATGTTCAGCCTTCCTTGAATGACTGGAACTGTATCTGGCAATGCAAGTAAGTTGAGAACAAAAAGACACGTGTTTTAGGCAATGTGAGTGTGCTCTGACACAACAACTCCTTACCATTTCCTGTTTGACATAATGTGTAGATGAGTTAAAGCCGTTTAGATTTGTTTGCAATGCACAATAGCAGTTCTGTCTTTATCTGTCCTCTGGGATTTCAGGCCAATTCTTAACACATAATCAAACATGGTGCTATTGATTTATTATTGGCATTTATATAGCATAAACACGTTCCACTGAGCTTTACAATTATAAAAAGGGAATACTTGGCATAAAAAATGACACTATCCAACATGTTCTCAAATTTCCTTGCCCCTTTGTGTTTTAAGTGCTACAAGTCAAAAACACAAATGTTTTGGCTAATAATATAGCTTTTATCTAGATAGCATCATTAGTGTACAAATGCACATGATCTGCACATGTTAAATCATATGAAACAATCTTATTTAGTATTTCAAAATGCAAGTTCATGTAAATGGCTAAATAATTTAAAAAGGCCACTCTGCTTCAAAAATATTATGTTTAGTGCTTTGTCTCTTCAGTTCACTGTAGCTGAACTGTTTTTGTAGATTGGGATGTCCTTTTAAAGAATGTTTGGAATTATTTATCAGAGCTGGATTTTTGTCCTGGACTTTTTAAAATATTTTCATAATTCAAAAAAATGGGGACTCCACCCTGTAGGTCAGAAATTGAGGTGGATGTTAGTTGGCAATGGTTTACAAAATAAAGTAATTTCACGATTTCTTTAAATGTGTAAATTTCATACATAAAAACTGAATTATATGTTGGTTAAATATTTCTGCTTTCCTCTAATTGTATTCAAAAGCAATACAGTGTACATTTTGATATACAACTGAAACAAATACACTAACACTTTATTAATTACATTTTCATATTCTGAAAAATAGCTAGCCAAAGATATGAGCAATACATTTTTTTTATTTCAACAGCACTGCTGTTTCTGTACATTTGATGAAATGGTCCCCAGATGGTGAATATTTTGCAACAGCAGGGAAGGTAAGGCTTCATGAATAAAAAAATATGTTTAAATTAAACTGTAAAACTACACAATAATACTAGATCTCTAACAATATAGATATTTCATATTTTTATTATTGATATTGCAGAAGGTCTTGATGGTAAGGTATGTATTTTTGCTGATGATACTAAGATATGTAACAGGGTTGATGTTTCAGGAGGGATAAGCCAAATGGCTAATGATTTAGGTAAACTAGAAAAATGGCAGTTGTGGCGACTGACATTTAATGTGGATAAGTGCAAGATAATGCATCTTGGACGTAAAAACCCAAGGGCAGAGTACAGAATATTTGATAGAGTCCTAACCTCAACATCTGAGGAAAGGGATTTAGGGGTAATCATTTAAGATGACACAAAGGTAGGCAGACAATGTAATGGAGCAGCAGGAAATGTTAGCAGAATGCTTGGTTGTATAGGGAGATGTATTAGCAGTAGAAAGAGTGCTCATGCCATTGTACAGAACACTGGTGAGACCTCACTTGGAGTATTGTACGCAGTACTGGAGACCGTATGTCCAGAAGGATATTGATACTTTAGAGAGAGTTCAGAGAAGGGCTACTAAACTGAATCATGGATTGCAGGATAAAACTGAGCAGGAAAGATGAGACAACACAGTAAAGGATGAGACTATATTTAAAAAAATAACTACCACAACAAGAGGACATAGTCTTAAATTAGAGGGGCAAAGGTTTAAAAATAATTTCAGGAAGTGTTACTTTACAGAGAGTGTAGTGGATGCATGGAATTGCCTTCCAGCTGAAGTGGTAGAGGTTAACACAGTGAGGGAGTTTAAGCATGCGTGCGATAGGCATAAGGCCATCCTAGACTTAAGATAAGGCCAGGTACTAATTAAATGTATTTCGAAAATTGGGCAGGCTAGATGGGCCGAATGGTTCTTATCTGCCGTCACATTCTATGCTTCCTCTCAATAAGACTTAAATATAAATGGCGCAGGCTGATATCCTGTCAGAAGCAATTGGTAAAGGGTAGAGATGCCACGGTATACCAGTTCAGCATGAGAGCATATCTCCTCCAGTATCTTTGGCGGCCTATGTAGGTTCTTCTGGTGTGAGAAGGAATTAAAGAAGTGTTTAAGCTAATGATATTTGAAGACAAAAAAAGTGAAATTTAATGAAGCAATTAGTAAGACTGCTGGACAGAAATGATAGGGGTTAACCCTTAGAAATAAATGGCAAAAAAGAAGAAACTGGACTGTCCAGTGACCACAATAGTAGTTAAAAACTAACTTTTAATTAATTCAAGATTAAGAGGAGCTAGAAAGATAACTAGCTCTAAACAAATAAATGTATATAGAACACTACATTAACCAAATCAGAGAGAAAATCTGGAGACAAAAAGGGTACAAAGAGAATAAATACAAATAAATAAAAGTAAATACAAAAATAGTATTATCCCAGCTAAACTCGTTATTTATTTATTTGTATTTATTCTCTTTGTACCCTTTTTGTCTCCAGATTTTCTCTCTGATTTGGTTAATGTAGTGTTCTATATACATTTATTTGTTTAGAGCTAGTTATCTTTCTAGCTCCTCTTAATCTTGAATTAATTAAAAGTTAGTTTTTAACTACTATTGTGGTCACTGGACAGTCCAGTTTCTTCTTTTTTGCCAATGATATTTGAAGGTCTCGAGGATCGACATTGGGTCTGTGAGGCCACTGTTAAAGGACCACTATAGGCACCAAGACCACTTCAGCTCTATTAAGTGGTCTGGGTGCCAGGTCCCCCTAGTTTTAACCCTGCAGCTGAAAACATAGCAGTTTCAGAGAAACTGCTATGTTTACACTGCAGGGTTAATCCAGCCTCTAGTGGCTGTCTCCTGACGTTCTCACGGAGTCCAGTGTCAAAAAAGATCCCCATAGGAAAGCATTACTCAATGGGCGGGTTTGAATGCGCAGGCGCGGCCAGAGGCTGCGCCTGCGCATTCTGCTCCACTCTGAAGCGGACATCGATGGAGGAGGAGAGGTCACCAGTGCCGAGGAAGCCTGGCGCTGGATTAAGGTAAGCAAATAAATGGTTAATTAAACATTTATTCGCCACGGAACAGGGCCCTAGTCACCTAAACGGCATTAGGAATACATATTTGTATTCTCTACGCTATAGTGTTCCTTTAATTTGCACCCTTGAAGTTGGGGCTGTGTACAGCACCTGAACCGGTTACAGATGCTCTCAGCAAATCCCATCTTATGTAAGGTCATGTGCATGAACAAAATATCTACCCAATCAAAAGCTTTAAACATGAGAAGAACCAGAGTGCGATGGTATGTTTTGGCCAAGTTTAAAATGTTAATTAACCATATCCTGTTATTGTTTGCCTCCTTACTGGGTATAAATCCGCTCTAATCAGGATGCCTCAGTGGAGGTAGCACTGCCTTCATATGTGATGCTAGTATATTGGCCATGAGCTTCATATAGCAATTAAACAGGGTCATTGGCCCATAACTAGTGCAAGATTCATGGTCTTGGCCTTCTTTGGGCAGCACTGTTATGAATGCGGCCAGGTAGTCATTGTCCAGTCTACCTTGTAGCAGCACGGCATTGTATAAAGCTAGTAAGCGTGGTAGCACAACCTCTCCAAAAACTTTCTAGTATTTAAGTGTGAACCGATCTGGGACTGCCCTCCCTGTTTTAGATGTCTTAATCGCCTTTCAGAAGGAAAGCTGCTTGTTATGTGATTCAAGAAGTATTCATCAATCTTTGCACTATATAATCACGGTTGGTCTATAGACTGTTTGTGTTTAAAGGGACACTATAGTCACCTGAACAACTTTAGCTTAATGAAGCAGTTTTGGTGTATAGAACATGCCCCTGCAGCCTCACTGCTCAATCCTCTGCCATTTAGGAGTTAAATCCCTTTGTTTATGAACCCTAGTCACACCTCCCTGCATGTGACTTGCACAGCCTTCCATAAACACTTCCTGTAAACAGAGCCCTATTTAGGCTTTCTTTATTGCAAGTTCTGTTGAATTAAGATTTTCTTATCCCCTCCTATGTTAATAGCTTGCTAGACCCTGCAAGAGCCTCCTGTATGTGATTAAAGTTCAATTTAGAGATTGAGATACAATTATTTAAGGTAAATTACATCTGTTTGAAAGTGAAACCAGTTTTTTTGTTCATGCAGGCTCTGTCAATCATAGCCAGGGGAGGTGTGGCTAGGGCTGCATAAACAGAAACAAAGTGATTTAACTCCTAAATGACAGTGAATTGAGCAGTGAAATTGCAGGGGAATGATCTATACACTAAAACTGCTTTTTTTTAGCTAAAGTAATTTAGGTGACTATAGTGTTCCTTTAATGTTATACAAAAACGTATAGCATATGTGGAATGAAGTGGGTATATATCTTGGTAAGGAGGACACAGCCCTTATCTTAATCTTATGGATATGAAACCTGTTTTGCTGTTTTATTCCGCATCTGAGCTAACAATCTGCCACATTTATTCGATTGCTTGTAGAACAGGCGTTGTTTTCTGCAATGAAAGGTAGTGTTTTTTTTTTTTTTTCTTTGGGGTTAAAAGTAGATCATGATAATGGGGTTCGGACAGTGTCTACTTGTGCCAGGTTTTATGTATTGTGATCCCGTTTAGGACTGCCAGCACCTGTTCAGACTGGACTTTTTTGCACTGTGTACATATTGAGATTGGTCATCCAGCAATAATACTTTTGTGGGCTTTCCAGATTGTCACTGGTGAGTTTCAGTGTGTATCGTTTTCCATAAAGTAGTGAGTGAGGGTGTATTAAAACTTGGGATAACCTCCTGATCCAACAAAACTGACTCATTAAGCCTTCAAATTCGCTCAACGGGTCTAAATTAACAGGAGTACATCCATAAAATTGCCAGGGACTGGTCTGACCACAGGCTTCACAGTGCAGGGTGAAAACTCATATATACCTTTATGGTAATCCAACAAAACTAAAATACGGCGTTTCGGCCATGTAATATATATTTATAGTTTCGTGAAGATTTGTTTATCCATCTATACACACGTGTATTGAATTCAGTCTCTGTTGTGATATTGTGATGTAATTCCAGTAAAATACAAGTTTAGCAGGCTAAGATTGCCACAAGGCATATGTATGTATATGTGTTTGTAGTATCAGTTAGTTAATTACACGTAGCTAAGATACTGTTATCACTGTACTGACCAGGTGCAGGAATGTAAGAACTGGAATTACGCGTCCCTCTCCTTTGTATCAGATGAGCCACGTGGTTAGACCGGATGGATGAGTTTAGACTCTATTTATTAAATAGGTTAAGGGTATGTGTGGGTGTAGTTAATTGTGGGAGGAGCTACAGTGCTATATAAGGAATGTACTCTATGTATTCAGTACTCAGACTTTGCTGTATTTTGGTGACGCTAGTCCCTCTGAGTCCCGATCGGTGATCCAATAAAGAATCTCTTCCTTCCTGAAGAAACCTGTGTCCATCTCTCTGTGCTTGGCTTCCGTCAGTTTCTCCGGTATCATTTGGTGCATTGGCCGGGAAGCTCATCGTTCAACGGTAGCTGAGAGGCAGAGGCGTGAGACGGTCTATCTTTGCCCACGTTCTCTACGGCTGCACCCCTGAACTTCTGCGTGGACCTCCCTTCGTCTCGGCGCCACTGGTCTGTTGTCCAGGAGATCATCGGCCTCTACGTGAGAAGTGCTGGGGTGTCCCCGTCGATGAGTGTGAACTCAGGTTCAGGAACGAGGAGGTAAGACAACTGCTGTTTTAGACGGCAGGACCCACTAGGGGTATACCGATTGTGCGGTAGGCCCAAAGGGGTTTTGAATCTGTGTATCTGCCCCCTCTGTCGGAGGGAAGGAGCGAAGGCGCACCGCTCGATCGAACGCTCTTTAGTCAGACCGTTTGATTTGGTTAGTCAGGCGGGGTCCTGGTGTAAATAGCCCTAGCCGGACACCGGTGTCTTGTCTAGACTAGCGTTCTAGGGTGTATATTACGTTCGCTAGGTCGGAGGGACCGGGAGACTAAGCGGCGCCTGTGTAAATTCGGTTCGCTAGTTCTCATCCTATCTGGGCTAAGTGGGAAGGCGTGTAAATTTGGAACCCACTAGACTTTTGATAGTGCGACTAAGAGGCGCCTGTGTAAATTCGGTTCTCTAGCTCGCTATATATGTGGTGATTGGGCAGTGTGGCTAACCAAAACGGGTGTATATAGTTTTAGGTAGTCCATTCAAGGTACTGGCCAATAGTTTAGTTGGGAATTGTAAATGTGTTAACGATTGTTTTAGTAAAGTGTATATCCTGTTAGATAGCGCGAGCTCAGCCGTCTAGCGAGAGTGTTAATAGTGTGTTGCTGTATTATAGTGCACGGTACCATAACCCTGTATATTTACTGACATTATATAATAAGTACTAATCATTGTCGTCCATTGCATGTTTAACACCATAACCACTAATAATTGTATTGTGACCTTAACTTGTGCTTTGACCTATGCTAACCGTACTGTAACCGCTATTTGTAAAAGACGATGTTACTGGGGTGTGTTATAGACGGGTAATTCGTATATAGAGAATTATAGCGTGGGTGACTGTATAGTTACGCCAAAGGGCATAATATTGATTATATAGTGACTGGTGTAACAGCTGTGTGTGTACGGGAATTCCCTGAGTGTTTATTGTTATTGTGTACGTTTCACTTGGTAACCGTACCACGTGGTGCTGTTGCCAGAGGAAACGGGTGTGACTGTTGAATAGTACGCGTGTATAGTATTCGTTGTCGACGACGTTCCATTGTTAAGTATGGGTGCGTCGCAGTCAACGATTCCGGATCCCTTAGGATGTATGGTTAAGAATTTTAAAAAGGGATTCAAAGTTTGTGATTTTGGGGTAAAGATGTCTCCTGTACGTTTGGTCACTTTGTGTACTAGGGAGTGGCCTACTTTGGTTGCGGCATGGCCGCCACGTGGCAGTTTGGATCCAACTCTGGTACAGCGCTTACACGTGGCTGTATCGGGTAGGCCTGAACTTTACGGCCAGTTTCCTTATATTGACTGTTGGAGACAGGCCGTAAATGACTCGCCAAAATGGCTCCAGACATGCCACGAGGAGCAGTGTCGCCTCATGGTAGCTAGGACTTGCTCGTCCACTAGGACTGGTGTTAGGCCCATTTTGGACACGCCCCCTGAGTCCGAGATCCCTTTGCCGCCCCCTTACTTTCCGTTAAGAAGAAGTGACGCAAACGCAGGAAGTCCTGCACCCCTCCCCTCATTACCCTCATCCACTTCCGCTTCCTCCTCCAGTACAGGATCCACCCCCCCTCGTACTAAATCTCCCCTTCCGGAACCAGAATCCACCCCCATTAGAAACGAATATCCTGATTTGGCGCCACTTCAGACTTCCGGTCAAGCTTCATCTAGCTCGGCTCGAAGTGTTTTATTTACGACCTTTTCCCAAAACCGACCTCCCACATCCCCATACCCTATCTCTCCCCGACCGGAACCCATGACTGACGCCTCTCTACGTAGCCCCATCCAAACCCGACAGTTGACTGGTGCCCAACAATTAAAGCACTATCAGATGCCTCTTCGTCTGAATCCCGGGTCAGCTTATATCGATGCCGCAGGTCAAATGGCACACGCTGACCCAGTCTTCGTATATGTCCCATTTACCACAACCGATCTTTTAAACTGGAAGACCCATAATTCCTCGTATACTGAGAAACCACAAGCTATGACTGATCTGTTCACCTCAATAGTACAGACGCATAATCCGACATGGGCTGATTGCCAGCAGTTACTAATGACTTTATTTAACAATGAGGAAAGGACAAGAATAAATCAAGCAGCCATTAAAGCATTAGAGGATAGAGCCCGTGCTTTGAACCAAGCCAATCCAGCAGCATGGGCCGCGACACACTATCCCAACACCGATCCCGATTGGAACGTAAATGGTGCTGATATGGTTCAACTCAGAGCCTATAGAGACGCTATAATTGCTGGCATGAAAGCCGGAGGAAAGAAAGCCATTAACATGTCGAAGACAGTTGAGGTGATCCAGAAAAGCGATGAAGCGCCCAGTGTCTTTTATGACCGATTATTGGAGGCATACCGCTTGTATACCCCCTTTAATCCGGAAGACGCAGACAATTCCCGAATGGTTAACTCCGCCTTTGTCAGCCAAGCATACGGAGATATTAAGCGCAAGCTACAAAAGTTAGAAGGGTTTGCAGGTATGTCCATCACCCAACTAATGGAGGTAGCAAATAAGGTCTATATGAACAGGGATACAGAAAGTAAGAAAGAGGAAGAGCGCAAGATGCGTAAAAAGGCTGATATGCTAGCGGTAGCGATCGCAGGCGTAGATAAACGGGGCCCAGATAGAGGCAATAATAGATGGAGTAGGGAGCCTTTGAGTAGGGATCAATGCGCGTATTGCAAGGAAGAAGGGCATTGGAGGAACGAATGTCCGCAAAGAGAGCAGTACGAGAGAGACCAACCCAGGGCAGGCTACGGAAACTTTAGAGGTAGAGCGAGAGGTAGAGGAGGCCCCGGAGGGAGTAATGGTTATAGAGGGAGTAATGGGAACAGAGGAAGTGTTAGGGAAGACAGGTATATTCCAGCAGCGCAAAGGTCCCGCGATAGAGAAGGTAGGGACTTTGTAGGATTGGCTGACACTGTCATGGAGGACTATTGATACCGACCGGGCTCCTTCCCCCTTGGTCGAGCGGAGCCTATGGTCGATGTATCAATAGGGGGGAAAAGGAGTGCGTTCATGATCGACACTGGTGCTGAACATTCAGTGGTGACTAATCTAGTTGCTCCTCCATCTGGAAGGACTATTACTGTGATAGGAGCAACTGGAAGAAGTGCTGAAAAACCGGTTCTTAAAAGTCGACTCTGTACATTGGGAGGCCACGTAGTAAAACACCAATTCCTTTATATGCCTGAATGTCCAGTCCAATTGCTGGGACGTGATATGCTATCAAAATTACAAGCGCAGATTACGTTCCTACCAAATGGAACAACATCCTTAAAGTTTAATGGACCTTCAGGTATTATGACTTTATCCGTACCAAAGGAAGAAGAGTGGCGACTTTATACAGTGTTGACTAGCCAAAACCCTAGGAGTGATGAGACATTGTTTAACATACCAGGAGTTTGGGCAGAGAACAACCCACCAGGACTGGCCCGCAATATTCCACCAATAAAAATTGAACTGAAACATGGGGTTTATCCAGTGAGCCTAAGACAATATCACATTCCGCAGAAGGCTAAGAAGAACATCCAATCCTATCTGGATAAGTTCATACGGTATGGTATCCTAAAATTCTGTACTTCCCCCTGGAACACCCCATTGCTGCCTGTTCAAAAGCCCGGTACAGATGAGTATCGACCTGTACAGGACTTAAGAGCAGTCAATGATGCGGTTGTTAGCATACATCCAGTTGTACCCAATCCATATAACCTGCTTGCTTTAATTCCGGGCGGGGCTACTTACTTCACAGTCTTAGATCTCAAAGATGCCTTCTTTTGCCTCCGAATTGCCGCAGAAAGCCAATGTATTTTCGCTTTCCAATGGGAGAACGCTGTAACGGGCTCAAAACGCCAAATGACTTGGACAAGACTGCCCCAAGGGTTTAAAAATTCACCTACCCTATTTGGTTCAGCTCTAAGTCAAGATCTACTGGATTTCGAGTCTATCACAGGAGAATGTGTATTGTTACAATATGTAGATGACTTGTTGATAGCAGCAGTTACAAAAGAAAAATGTCAGCAAGCAACGCACGATCTACTACATATTCTCTGGAAGGCAGGATACAAGGTGTCCAGGAAGAAGGCTCAGTTGTGTTTGCCAACTGTCAAGTATCTGGGATTCCATATCTCTGAAGGTCAAAGGATTATGGGGCCAGAGAGAAAAGAAGCTGTCTGCCAAATACCAATACCCAAGAATAGAAGACAAGTGCGAGAATTCTTGGGGGCAGCAGGCTTCTGTAGGATATGGATTCCCAGCTATGCGATACTGGCAAAACCTCTGTACGCAGCCATCAAAGGTACAGAGCACGACCCCTTCTTATGGACCCAAGAACAGCAAACGGCATTTGAAGATGTGAAGAAGGCTTTGATGAGTGCCCCAGCATTAGGTCTACCTGATCACACACGACCATTCTACTTATATGTACACGAGCAAAGAAGAATGGCTGTGGGAGTATTGACACAGTACTTGGGATCATGGCAAAGACCTGTTGCCTACATGTCTAAGCAACTGGATGCAGTGGCCAGCGGACTTCCACCTTGTCTAAGAGCCGTAGCTGCAGCCGCCCTGCTAGTAGCTGAAGCCGATAAACTCACTCTGGGTCAAGAACTTTATGTACGAGTCCCACATGCAGTACAGACGTTGTTGGATTACAAAGGAAATCATTGGTTTAGTAACAGCCGTATGACCAAGTATCAAGCAATGTTGTGTGAAAACCCAAGAGTGCATTTAGAGACTGTAAACACCTTAAATCCAGCTACCCTTTTGCCGCAACCTACTGAAAGTCAACATGATTGTTTGGAAGTAATGGATGAAGTATTTTCAAGTAGACCAGATCTTCGTGATTTTCCCATCCAGAACCCCGATGTTCAATATTACACCGACGGCAGTAGTTATGTGAAAGAAGGGATCCGCTATGCAGGATATGCAGTGACAACAATAGACAAGGTGATAGAAGCTCGGCCACTGGCGAAAGGAACATCAGCACAAAAGGCAGAATTAATAGCACTAACACGAGCGTTACAATTGGCTGAAGGTTTAAGAGTAAATATCTATACGGACTCTAAGTATGCGTTTTTAACCACTCATGCCCACGGAGCTTTGTATAAAGAAAGAGGACTACTGAATTCAGAAGGCAAAGAAATCAAGTACGCAGCTGAAATCCTACAACTATTGGAAGCAGTGTGGGAGCCGAAAGAAGTCGGTATCATACATTGTCGAGCGCATCTGAGAGGAGATGGTGATGTAACCAAGGGAAATCGGATGGCAGATAGTGCAGCTAAGCGTGCTGCTGAATCAGGAAGACAGGAGTATGTGGGGCATATAGCTGCTCTTATACCAACTCCACTGTCCCAATGGACTCCAGTTTATACAGCTCAAGAAGAGGAGTGGTTAAAGACTGAACCGGGAAAGTATTTGGAGAACAAGTGGTATCAGCTAGAAGATGGAAGAATAGTCATACCAGCATCACTAGCGGTAGAAATTGTCCAAAATTATCACAACGGGACACATTCTGGGAGAGACAGTACTGAAGAATCTCTCAGGAAACATTTCTACATACCAAGATTGTCCAACTTGACTCAGGCCATTGTACGCAGATGTGTAACGTGTGCTAAGAATAATGCAAGACAAGGACCAGTAAAGCCACCAGGAGTCCAGTTTATGGGGGGACTCCCCATGTCCGATCTACAAATAGACTTTACAGTAATGCCTAAATCGGGTGGACATCGTTACCTGTTGGTAATTGTGTGCACCTATTCAGGCTGGGTAGAAGCATGTCCTACTCGTACAGAGAAAGCAGGAGAAGTTGTAAGATTCCTGCTACGAGAAATAATACCCCGATATGGACTACCCTGTTCTATAGGATCGGACAATGGTCCAGCTTTTGTTCATCAGTGCCTACAACAACTGACTCATATGCTTGGTATAAAGTGGAGGCTTCATACTGCATATAGACCCCAGAGTTCTGGTAAGGTAGAGAGAATGAATAGAACTATAAAGAACCAGTTGGCTAAAATGTGTCAGGAAACCCAACTTAAGTGGAACGTTCTCTTACCCATAGCTTTATTGCGAATCCGCAGTACCCCTACCAGAAGGATGGGCCTCTCTCCTTTTGAAATCATGTATGGGCGACCACCTCCCGTACTTGGTAACTTAAGGGGGGACTTGAGTCAGTTGGGAGAAGGAATTACCCGGCAGCAGGTTGTAGAGTTGGGTAAGACTATGGAGGAGGTACAGAAATGGGTACAAGATAGATTACCTGTGAATATTTATCCCCCTGTTCATAGTTATCATCCAGGAGACCAAGTGTGGATTAAAGAGTGGAATAATGTACCGTTAGGGCCCAAGTGGAGAGGTCCTTATGTTGTTCTTTTGTCTACCCCTACAGCGATAAAAGTAGCCGAAGTAACTCCGTGGATACATCACTCCAGGGTTAAACCAGCAGCAGTCGATTCTTGGCAAATTACAGCAGATCCAGAGAATCCCTGCAAGATCCGGTTGAAACGCACTACTCAGTCGGAGTAACGAGGAATTATTGTGGATTACAAATTTTATTGTTACAGGTGTGAGTGAGAAGGCCATAATAAAGCCTGTCCGCTTACCAACACATAGTGTATAAGCCAGGAAAGTCTCGAAGGGACACCTGTGAAGACGAGCAGAACTCCATTCCCTGCAGCCCTCACATCCTGGAAGCTGAGGTTCCATCGCACGGACGAAGACTGAGGATGACGGCGAAAGATGTGCTTTTGATTGTGTTTATTTATATGTGTTTTTATATTCAGGAAGGTAGAGGTACCGACACTCCTAGCTGTGAGGTATGCATTAAGACTACGAGAACAGGTAACCATATTTCCCAAACCCTAATTTGGCATTCACAATACGAATGTAAAGGAGAGGTATCAAGATGTAGATACCTAAATATAGACTATAGTGTGTGCCATTTAGGAGTAGGAGAACCTAAGTGCTTCAGTCCAGAGTATCAACCTCGTACAATTTGGTTGACTCTCAGGAATGGAGATCCTCAGGGGACCCTAATTAATAAGACGGTGTTAGAATCCGTACATTCTTCGGGTGTTCTGCTATTTGATGCATGTAAGGCGATATCAAGTGGTAGAAAACCGTGGAATGTATGTGGGGATCTTAGATGGGAGAGGACGTATGGGTCTAATGATAAATATATTTGTCCCAGTAGTAAAAATAAATATGTGAGTCCTAGATGCCCAAATAAAGACTATAACTTTTGTCCATATTGGTCTTGTGTGGGGTGGGCGACTTGGGGACAGACAGTAGATAAAGACATGATAGTGACTAAGTTGCCGACTAGCCCTTATTGTAAGTCTATGGAATGCAACCCAGTCCATATACTTATTAATAACCCCGACAAGTTCCTAGATAAGTATGGAAATTTATTTGGGTTTCAGATATACGGGACGGGTTTAGATCCTGGGACATTATTGTTTATAGGAATAGAGACTGATACGGTATCCTCCCAGACTCATCAAGTATACCATTCCTTTTATGAAGAGATGAGTATAGATAATAAGATCCCCCATAACGCTAAAAACCTGTTCATTGACCTAGCTGAAAGTATTGCCGGTAGTCTTAATGTTACCAACTGCTATGTGTGTGGAGGTACTAACATGGGAGACCAATGGCCTTGGGAAGCAAAGGAGGTAATGTCCGGTTCTGAGGCAGTTGACCAACTAATATCTACACAAGCCGATTATCGTTTGAGTGTTAGAGGTAAATCTGAGTGGAGATTAAAGACCTCCATCATAGGTTATGTTTGCATAGCAAGGAAAGGAATAATGTATAATACTTCTGTAGGAGAATTAACTTGTCTAGGGCAAAAAGCTTATGATGATGATACTAAAAATACAACTTGGTGGTCGGCTTCAAATGTCTCAGAACCATCTAACCCGTTTGCTAGATATGCCAGTTTAAAGGATGTGTGGTTTGATTTATCCATCACATCTACCTGGAGAGCCCCAGCAAATTTGTACTGGATCTGTGGTAAGAAAGCCTATTCGGAGTTGCCACAGGACTGGGAAGGGGCATGTGTGTTGGGTATGCTCAAACCATCCTTCTTCTTGTTACCGATTGAAACAGGTGAGACTTTAGGTGTTAAAGTGTATGATGTGAATCATAGGAAGAAAAGGGGACCCTTAGAGATAGGCACCTGGGAAGATAATGAATGGCCTCCCCAGCGTATCATAGATTATTATGGGCCAGCCACGTGGGCAGAAGATGGTACCTTTGGTTATAGAACCCCAATTTATATGCTCAACCGTATTATAAGATTACAGGCGGTGGTTGAGATTATTACTAATGAGACCTCACAAGCACTCAATCTTCTAGCGAAGCATAATACCAGGATGAGGACAGCAGTGTACCAAAATAGATTAGCCTTGGATTACCTTTTGGCAGTAGAGGGAGGTGTATGTGGGAAGTTTAACCTGAGCAATTGCTGTCTTCAAATAGATGACGAAGGGCAAGCAATAGCTGAGCTTACTAGCCATATGGTTAAACTAGTGCATGTGCCTACTCAGGTATGGAAAGGGTACAATCCAAGTAGTTGGTTTGGTAGCTGGTATGAGTGGTTTGGAGGGCTTAAGGCAGTGGTAGGTGGAGTCCTACTGATTTTACTGTTGTGTCTACTCCTACCGTGTCTTATACCCTTAGTAGTTAGGTCTGTGCAAAGCCTGATAGGAAGTATAGCAGAGAGGAAGGCTGCTGCACAGATAATGGCGATATATAAGTATAAGGCTCTAGATCAAGGAGAACCAATGCAGGAAGATGAGTGTTAAAAGATTCACATCATAAGATAAGTCTGGTCTGGTTCATGGTAACCTGAGGTATATGCAAACCAAGGTTAAGTGATGCCTCAAGTAATTGTGAAATATCAGAGGCATCAAAGGGGGGAATGTGATGTAATTCCAGTAAAATACAAGTTTAGCAGGCTAAGATTGCCACAAGGCATATGTATGTATATGTGTTTGTAGTATCAGTTAGTTAATTACACGTAGCTAAGATACTGTTATCACTGTACTGACCAGGTGCAGGAATGTAAGAACTGGAATTACGCGTCCCTCTCCTTTGTATCAGATGAGCCACGTGGTTAGACCGGATGGATGAGTTTAGACTCTATTTATTAAATAGGTTAAGGGTATGTGTGGGTGTAGTTAATTGTGGGAGGAGCTACAGTGCTATATAAGGAATGTACTCTATGTATTCAGTACTCAGACTTTGCTGTATTTTGGTGACGCTAGTCCCTCTGAGTCCCGATCGGTGATCCAATAAAGAATCTCTTCCTTCCTGAAGAAACCTGTGTCCATCTCTCTGTGCTTGGCTTCCGTCAGTTTCTCCGGTATCAATATTATGTATTTTTTGTAAATTCATACAAAAACCTTTTTATAAAATGACATGTTTATTTTGTTATCCAGTTATTTCCTGATACTTTTATCAAGAACTTGCAAATGTGGGCACCTACCACCTGACTCTACTCAAAATTACATTTAGTGCAGATGTATTTGTACGAGTAGTCAGTGTTTTTAAATATTTGCCCATGTTTTATTATAGGAATCCCTTGTGACCTTCACACTGCTGTGTATTCATGATTGATGTTCTGTAGGCACCACTTTCAAAAACATTTGGAGACCTTTTACTGCAATATAGGAATGCAATGCCTAGCATATCCCCTGCAGTATGCCTGCATTGGTTAAAGGGTCTGCGTTTTGTTTTCCTTTATCCTGCAAAGTCATGTTGCAATATACACGATTATCTGCCATTAGATTTTGTAACAGATGGTATCGTTTGAAGACTTCCAGCTTGAAGGCGTTTGCTGCCTCCGCTTCGTATGACAATTAGTTTCCATTTTCGTCATGGGTGTGACTCATCTCTGGTTGTCTGATTCCTGTTGTGTTTTGACCTTGGGAATTACCCTGCTGCTGTTTTATCTATCTCAGGGTTGTTGTACATATTAAATTATTCTTTGCTGCATAAAGCTACTGGGGAAAAAAAGGAAAATACAAGATGGCTTTTTTTTAATTTGATACAGTTTTAGTCTGTTCTCCGTCTAACAGACTGATGTCTGAGATGTTTGATCTATGTTTTCTAGTAGCAATAGTCTCTTCCTGGTAGTGTGATGTTTTAATATTTTATGTAAATTGATTTCTTTCCGGGTGCAGCTATTCTTTCTGTATGTTAGACTAGCAAAATAAGATATTTACTCTTTTGTACTGAAAAACCAGGGCATTTGAAAGGGTCACGTTTACAGTGATTATATTATATGAATAAAAATTATGTAGGGGTGGGGGTGGGGGGGAGGTGGTGTTCGTCCCCTATGCTGATCAGACGCATGGAATGGGAGCTCCTCACAAATCTTGTATTTTAGCCTGTATTCTTGACACCCAGCGGACATTATTCCTCTGGTGGCTGTCGATAGCATCTGGAAACGACAAGGAATCTTTCTGGGTTACTCTTGCTGTGTGGCCTAGTGTGGTCCCGACCGAGAGTTGCGGTCGACCTCATCGGCGGCGCTGCACTGGCCTGGGTGGCGGCGCTGCACTGGCCTGGGTGGCAAGTCCCTTTCCCCCTCCTCTGGACCGTTGGGGGTTATCCCGATCCCTATCGCTGACTTACTGGCACCTTGGCAAGGCGCACACCCAAGACCCGGTAGGCCGCACAGCAACATGCTCCTTCAATGGCGGAGGCCGCAAGGCTACCAACGCTGACGTCTGCGACATACTCCCCCGGCTGCACAGGCTTTTCCACAACTCTTGGCTGCAACTCGAGCACAGGATAAACCAGCCTGCACCACCGCATCCAAGTTCCTACCCACCTTGAGGTCCTTTGAAGGCGCCCACGACTTCGAAAAAGGCGAGCGCTCCTACAAGAAAGCAGACCAAGAAGCACACCGGTGCTTCTTGGTATGACGGTTCAGTGGCCTGTATTGTGGCTGCCTCAATATTCTCACCACAGTTGCATGAAAATCCACCAAGGGGAAGCACAGAGACTATGCAGTGAATACCTGAGACCATCCCAACATGTATACCTACCTGTCAGAAGCCTCCTGTCCAATCTAAAGCAGGGAATCGGGTGAAGTAGACCCCCGGCAGACTCAGAGTTCGCTCTGGCGATCTTACCTGCATAGGCACCAATCTAGTGCACATTCTGATGGTGGACTCATGTCTTATGTTATACTATGCTTAGTTCCTACGTTGATATAACCCACTCTTAAACCTTTCTCTAAGCCTTCTCAAACTCATACTGACACGTAACCAGCTTTCCTGTTTATTATTACTTAACAAAAATATGTGCTAGGATTCTCAATGTCATGCCTATGTTATAGCTTGATATGAATGCACCTGTCTCTGCTGTTGTGGCATAGTAGGAATTATTGTTCATCTCTGCACAACCAAAATAAAGAATAATAATAAAAAAAAAATGTAGGCTGCTCCTGGGGTACTCCAAATTCTTATTAAAGAATATTCTCCAAGATATTTAATCATCCTGGTAATATTTTCTGGAACACAAACATACAATTATGCACAGATTATCAGGTTTGACAATTGAAACTAAGTTGGTCACAGTGGTGATTGCAACAACTATTAGGAGTATCCTGCTAAATGAAGTGTAACTTATGTTGAGCTCCTGACTTTAATTTAAAACTTAAAGGGACACTATAGTCACCAAAGCAACTTTAGCCTAATGAAGTAGTATTGGTGTATAGATCATTCTCCCACATCTCAAGTTAAATCACTTAATGCCCTAGTCACAAAATCCTGTGAAGTGACATCTAATGTTTATACTTCTTTTATTGCACATACTATTTAATTTAGATTTTTTTTTTTTATCTCCTGCACTGTTGATATGTTATCTTACTAGACTTTGCAGGTGGTGTGTGTGTGTGTGTGTGTGTGTGTGTGTATAAAGTTCAATTTACAGAGCAGGAGATATAAACTTCTAAAACAAGGTAACATCTAAATGATAATGAAACCATTTTATTGTTTGCATGGTGTGTGAATCACAGCCAGGGGAGGTGTGTCTATGGCTATGTGAATAGAAAAAAATGATTTTGCAGTGGTATGATATATACACAAACTGCTTCATTAAGCTAAAGTTGTTTTGGTGACTATAGTATCCATTAAACTCTTCCTTGAAGTCAGATTCTTTGTGCTGTCTAACCTGTCTAACCACATTGTTGCGGTGAGTGAAACATCAGTGAGATCTAGGTGATTATGACTGTAGCATATTGTGTATAGAACAGGGAGCAATGTTGGTAGCAGTTACATAAACTAACAAAAGTCTTTATTAAAGGGTTTCTTCAGCCATCATGGCTACTTCTGCTTTTAGAAGTGGTCATGGGGGTAAGAATCTGTATGTTCTGCATTCCTCTTGAAATGCTGTACATCTAGGGATATTTGCACTTTTGTGCCAGGGACTAGTTGCACACTGGCACACGTGACTTGAGCAGCCTGGAACTTTTTTCCAAACTACTTAAAGTCAATTCTGTGCAAAAATTACGTTGGTCATCAGCGCACAAATTGCGCTGACAAGATGTAATGAATTTCTCACTGTACTTGCAAGTTAAAGCTTCAGTGTGCCCCTCCCCCATTTGATATATATATATATATATTTTTTTTTATATTCCTACCCCCTTCTTTCCCTATATATGTCTGTCCCAAGGCTCAGTCTGCCCCCTCCATTTTTTAGAATGCATGCATGCACTCTGAGCTGCTGAAGAGGTCTAATCAAATGCTTTCCTATGAGAAGCATTTCATTGGACCACCGAGAAGGAGGCTGTGATGTCAGACGTGGTGTGGAACCCAGCATCTGCGTGTATGTTTTAACATGTTTTTTTTTATATAGTACCCAGTCCAATTACTGTTTATAACTATACCTAGACATTGTTGTAAATAATAAACATTAGACTTGTCCTAGATGATTTGTGACATATCAGGTGTCCACTAGATGATTTGTGGCCTACCACTGTGAAGGAATTATCTTGGGAAAATAGTCTGCCTCTGTTTTCCTATCACAAATTGGTTTCATTATCTCTGTGAATGCAGAAGCTTTGCAGTGCCTGGCCATAACTCATCAAGTATGGCATGTCGTTATTGACCAGAACCGCTGGGTTCCTAGGGACTCTGGTAATTCGTTATAGACTGGTGCGATACAGGAATATCACTTCTCATAGGTTAAATGCAGTGCCATCTCAAATAAAAGTTCTTAAAACGTGTCATTTCGGAAACCTTCTCTTTATATCAAAAACAAAAAATACAACTTCCTTACCATTTTTAATTAATGTAAAATATGAAGCATCAAAGCTCGCAATTCATTTTTCATAATACAAATTGTTTAATGTACTGTTTTGAACATCATGACTTCTGACGCCTTTTTTCTTTCTATCTATCAAGGCAAAAACATGTTATTTTTAGGTCAAGGTGCTATATAAGAAGCAATTACCATGGGAATCTATAGACTGTCTCTGAACATTTAGCACTTTGCACCCAGAGCAGTACCTGTTTTGCCTTAATAAATCTCTCCCATACTTACATTTAAAATTGACAGGGCACTGTAGGCACTATAACTACTTCATCTCATTGATTTAGTTATTGTGCCTAAAGTCCCCTGGCGCTATCAGTCCAACTATTTTCAAGTAGTTTACACTACCTGGCTTCCCAATTAATAATTTTTTTAAGGAGAAAAAAAACTTTTTCAAAAGCTTATTTAACAATATTATATCAAGGCCTATATCCTGTATGTTACAAACAAAGATATATTGCATGTAAGAAAGAAAGCATTGACTTTGTATTAAATGCTTTCATGCTTGTAAGACGTATTTCCTGGATTATTTTTTGTAGAATCCGCTCGTTAGTGTGCTACATAATTGTGATTTTCTTGCTTTCTCAACAGGATGACTGCCTTCTCAAGGTCTGGTATCCTCTTACAGGATGGAAATCATCATTTTTACCCCATGAAAGTCAGGACAAAAAAGGGACTCCTGAAAACACACTCTTTTCTTTTGTGTACCTAGCACATCCTAGAGCTGTAATTGGTTTTTCATGGAGAAACACCAGCAGATTCATGCCACGGTAGGAAACCAGATAAAACGTCTGCTTATTAAACCCAGTATAGAAAGACATATATCAAACTATATCAAACTAGTTTTGATGGAATGTGTTTTGATAACTGGTTCTGTTTCCTGCGATAACTATTAATTTCCTAAAATGAATATTTTGTGGTGGCCAAGAATTCTATGTCTTGTTAAAATTATGCCAACATGTATCCAGATACTGGTACTGACAATAGTGCATATGACTTGACATTATTTTAGACTGTTCTTTATAATGAGCATTCAACCTGACCATCCTGTGACATGGTAGATCTCTATTATGAATCTATATCAGAGCTAAGCCCAACTGTGCAGAGCTTAGCTCATTGGCTGAGATCAATCAGCTGATGGCCTCAGCCAATTTGGTAGCCTTGTACTGCAGAGGTTAAAGGACCACTATAGTGCCAGGAAAACAAACTCGTTTTAGGGGGAGGAAGGGTTTAAACTTACCTCTTTCTCCAGTGCCGGGCGGGGAGCTCTCCTCCTCCTCTCCGCCTACTCGGCTGAATTTACAATGCTTTCCTATGGATGCTGGCATCTTCTCACTGTGATTTTCACAGTGAGAAGCACGCAAGCGCCTCTAGCGGCTGTCAATGAGACAGCCACTAGAGGCTGGATTAACCCTAATATAAACATAGCAGTTTCTCTGAAACTGCTATGTTTATAGAAAAAAGGGTTAAACCTAGCTGGACTAGGCACCCAGACCACTTCATTAAGCTGAAGTGGTCTGGGTGCCTATAGTGGTCCTTTAACTTAAGTTGAAATAATAGAAGTGCCTGCTTTGGAGCTTCCGGCTCTCCGTTGTCAGTGCCTGGTGGACCCCAGGTGAGCAGTCAAGCTATTCTAAAATGGTTTGACTACTTACAATGTGGGGGGGGGTCCAGGGCAATCCTGACACCATAACCACTACAACGCGCTGCAGGTTTTGCCTTATTTGCAAAAATTTTTATATACATTTAAAAGAAAATGGAGTACCTGATGAAAATAAGTTAGTTTTCATATCTTATGGTAAGCGTGTTAATATTCTTCTGAATTAAATAAAAATATGTACTATCTGTAGTGTTTTAGGCATTTTCTCTGGTCACCATAGCCACTTCAGCTTATTGAAGTAGTTATAGTACCAGGACCCTTACTTTTCACAAATTTATCTAACTGGCAGGTTTTATAGCTCTGCCTCCAGGCTCAATCAGAGTCCAGATGAAATATCCCGACTTATATATCAACTCATACCAGTGAGTTGGTATGCAGAACTGATGTTTGTGTAGACCACATGCAGAACCACCATTAGTGAGACTGTTTTTGCACTTGCTGTTATATGGTACATCACTTACAAGTCTCTTCACATTAGCATGCTCTGTGTGCTGAAAGCTGGGAGTTGTAACACAGCTCTTGGTTTGACAAGGCTTTATAGCACAGCTAAACCCTGCTTTAAACCCCTATTCTGGCAATTTGGCACATTTGTCAAATGTAAGGTTGCAGGGACAGTGTACTGGTACCATAACCATTTCAATAAGCTGAAGTAGTTATGGTACATACAGTGTTCCTTTAAGAGTGATATTTGATTCTTTAGATGTCACCTCTATTAATTATGTGTTGTTGTTTTTTTTTTTTTCCTTTTGAATTTTGCATACAACTAACCCTTTACAATCACTTTTTTTTAATGTATTTTAACAGCTATCTAAGACTTTATCATTCATTTTTACGCTTAGAAGTGTACTTAATTTGTGCTGAATCACATTTTTTTGTTTTTGCTTATATGACCTCAAGGTCAGCCGTGGTAATAAAGTGTTGTCCAGTTTGATGAAAGCAGTCTTATGTTTTCAGGGGTTCAGTGTGCAATGTTTTACTGACATCCTGTCAGGATGGCATCTGTCGCCTCTGGGCCGAGACTCTATTGCCAGAGGATAGTTTGCTTGGCGGTCAAATAATTGAGCATAGCAGTTCCAGCAGCAGTCCAGCATATGCAGGGAAGCAGAAGGACAAGATTGAACACGCGCTTGAGGTGAGTTTCGGTATTGATAGCTACATAAATCACGATTATTAAGTTATGTTATTTAATTTAAACCAAGTGTTTTCTAAGTTCAAGCATACAATTTTGAACTCGCATCTCCTTGGTATTTAGTTACAAATTATGATGTTGTGCTGGATCTATTTGCAAGCTTCTAATGTTACATACATTCTTATTAAAGCTTTCTGTTGTACAAATGGAACTAGCATGACTTTAAAGAGAGCGCATACTGCAGTTATTTTGTAACTTAGCTTGGTTTAGTGAAGCATAAGACACAGAATAGGTGTGGCAATCCAGTGATGTAAATGTTTCATTTCTTAGTAGCCTGTGGATAAAAGTAACTGTACTCCTCTTCTAATAACCTAGCTCATCCACATTATTTGCAAAAATTTATTTTATTTTAAATCTAATGTTGGCTTTTTTTTTTTTTTTTTTGCTCTGATTTAGACAATTCATCATTTGAAACATTTGAGAAGGGGCCGAAGGAGATCGTCTGTCCTTGCTGCTCACACAGAATTGTTGCCCAGTCAGCCAAGCCAACATGATACTCATCGTCACATCTCTCATCACGCTAATTCCCTGTGTCACTTCCATATAGCCGCAAGCATAAATCCAAACACAGGTGACGTGCAAGCCAACCTTATTTCTTTTTTTGTGCAGTCATTGTCCTAAAGTGAGCCTGCTATCCAGAAATTGCTTGTGTGTGCTTTAAAGGCAAAGTAACTTGGAAATGCTTATTTTTATCATGAACGCTTGAATCAAAAAATCGATCCATGTCCTGGGTTTTCATAGTACGCAAAGTACACTTTCGTTTTTCTAGCTCCACTTCTTTTTCTATACTACAGAGATATCTAACATATTTCTGTGCAGATTGGTGTGGGTAAGGTTGCAATCTTGAACACAGTGATCAGGATAACATTGGAATACTTTTTTGTTCTCACCCATCTTTCCCTTCTATGGCTTGTTTTTTCTAACCTAGCCTTTTCTCTAAAAAAATGTTTCTTTAAAGTTCAATTTACATAGGAGGAAATAAAAACGTTTAAAGTAAGTTACATCTGATTGAAAGTGAAACCATTTTGTTTTCATGGAGTCTGTGTGAGTCACAGCCAGGGGAGGAGTGGCTACGGCTGCATGGACAAAAACAAGTCATTTTAAGTCCTGAATGGCAGAGAATTGAGCAGTAGGCATGATCTATACATAAAACTGATTAATTAGGGTAAAGTAGTTTTGGTGACTGTAGTGTCCCTTTAATGACTTAGGGAAGCAGTGCACTGACCTTTTATTCTGGTATTCAAATGGAATTTTTTTGTAATGTTTACCTGTACAAAGTTTTGTATATATATGAACAAAAATGTTGTTGTTTTAGAATGCATTTGTCAAAAAGAGTTTGTACACAAACAGTCATTGATGGATTTTTGTTTCTGTTTGGTTTCTTAATGTTTTCAGAAAATATGTTTGCTTTATATGATTGTCTTATATTTGTATCCAAATAGATATTCCTTCTGTATTGGCTGGAACAGCTTTCAACCTAGAAGAAGGTTTTGGGGGCTTTGTCGTCCATTGGCTGAATAATAAAGAATTACATTTTACATCATCTATTGAAATATTTATTCAGCATTTGAAAACCATTGTGGAACAACAAGCTGAGAATGAGGAGGATGATGAGGACGAAGATGGATTGCTTATGAAACTTGAAAATGGTTTGTATGCAGATTGTTTTTTTTTTTTTTTCTTGTTTCAGATAATATTCCTGATAGTATTCAAAACCAATGAATGCTCAATGGTGTCCAGGTACTACGCTAGTTATTCATACAACATCTGCTGATGTAGAAAAAGACAATGATGACCACTTTAGTACTTTAGACCATTTGCCGTCTAGCAAAAACCCTTTGATCCTTCTCAAGAATAAAGTTTAATAAATCCACTAATGTAAATCCAAAATGAACTTTGCAGTGATCCATTTTGAAAGTTGAACAGTGTGCCAGATACGAAATAGAGACTTAATATTAAAGGCACACTATAGTCACCTGAACAACTACAGCTTAATGTATTTGTTCAAGTGAGATCTATAGCTCCCTGCAGGCAATCTAATGTAAACACTGTATTTTCAGAGAAAATACAGTGTTTACATTGATTGATAGGATTACCTCCAGTGGCCGTCACTCAGACGGCCACCAGAGGGACTTCCTATCACGCAGGGCCCTAAAAAGGCCCTGTACACGTCAGACGTATTAAAATACGTCTGACGTGTGCAGGAGAGAGAAGGAACTGTGTGCGCGCCTTCTCTCTCCAGCCTGTCAGCAGAGGAGGGCGGCGGGCAAAGACCGCGAGCTGAGCTCTGTCAGCTCAGCTCGCGGCCGCGCGCGCATGCGCGGTAGTGCGCTCAGGACTTCAGAGGGCGGCATGAATGCCGCCCTCTGAAGTATGTGCGTCTGATTGCTCCCTGCTCGCGCCCGCTTATTTCGTCATTTTGACGAAATAGGGGGGCGGCGCGGCTTCACGAGGCTCCCGGCGCTGGAACGAGGTGAGTAAAATACTCTGCCTGGAGAGTCCCTTTAAAGCTGAATTTATTTATTTTACCACTGGTGCTTGGATACATGTATATTCCTTACGTTTGACCAGCTCATCTCTTTATTGCAGAGTACTTTCCTAGTACTTGTTGTTGGAATTCCTATAACGTCTATATAATTTGCTCCTATTCATTGTGTCTGTGTAAAGGTTTGTTTTAGAGATGGTGTTTTATATTTCATGTGTATCTGGTTCTTTATGTAGGTGAACCTGAAGGTGGTGGATCATTGTCTGGCTCACCTGAGCATGAGGAAGCAGAAAAAGATTTGAGCACTAAAGCATCTTCACCTGGTGTTATCCTGCCTCTACCAACTGTGTTATTAGACCAGAAAATTGAATCTCTCCTCTCTGAGTGGAACAGAAATGCAGATATGCTTTTTACTATCCATCCAGTGGATGGTACTTTTCTTTTGTGGCATGTTAACTACTTGGATGAGTACAATCCAGGAATCTTCAGACAAGTTCGGGTACATTTCCATACTCTGTTTTACATATGTGTCAATGTTTTTCTTATCTTTCTCCGCAAATGCCCTTCTCATTCAATAACTAAACGATTTTACAATATGTAACCCTCAAATTATTACGATTTCAATCAACTGGACTACTTCAATAGTGTTTTCTGTGTGCTGTAAATGGATGCACTACAGCCATGAACTTTTTAAACTAGTTATAAAATTAGTTCCAGACATCCAAAAAATTCACCCTTTCCAGTCCGCTACAAATTAGTTATCTCTTATACCACTTACTACTTACAAATCATGGTCACTTAAAGGGACACTCCATTGCTCAAATACAAACAAAATAAAAATCACTGTTTAGTAAATATACCCCAAATGAAAACATGCATGCAATTTTTTTAATTTTTTTTTTTATTGGAGGATATAGCTGAAAAAAAAGTCTGCAAAAGGTGCAGATCTTTTGTATGTTTCTTTTGCAAGTCCTGTTGTCTTCACCTGCCCAAACTTTCTGTGGTTGTCCAATCACAGACTTCCCAATGCAGCTCAACGAAAAGGCAGGTTTGTGTTTGTGCAATTGCCTCTTGAGTTTAGATCCAATGAGCTAAACAAACCAGGAAGTAACAGTACCTGTAAATTAATTGGTGTTTATTTAAACAGGAAAGCCAAGGTTGGCTTAAGCCTAAACATGCCATAAAACCTGATAGACCTTACTGCAGGGCTCGACAAATCCCAGGCGCCAGGTTGCCATGGCGAGTAAGAATTTTCCCTTGGTGCCTGGAACTGGTCGGCTCGTTTCCTCCCTCCTCCCGCATGGGAATTGTAAGCTTGAAGGGCAGCATTTAAAGACGGCCAGCTTGCTGCCCGCCTGAACTCAACTGAGCCCACCCACCCACATTGCACAAAGCTGGTCCGCCCACTGTCCTCAGAGCCAGCAGTTATGTCCGGCTGCCCGCATCCCACAGAGCCAGCCCAGCCACTCTCCTCAGAGCTAGTGTTATGTCCAGCCGCCTGCATCCCTCAGAGCCGACCCTCTACTCTGCCCCTTTAAGCAGAGCCTGTCCGCCCTTTCCCCTGCGCGCCGGGAGGAAGTTATCACAGTTCCCTTCACTTCCTCCTGGCGCACAGAGATCTGCACGGGGCTGAGGAGACCGGAAGAGGGGGAGTCTGGAACAGCGGCAGCTGCTCCCATCAGCCGCAGCCAGCCCCCACCAACCTATTGTCATTTGCTCCTGCCCAGTCCCACTGGACCCCAGGGAAGCCACCCCCCGAGCCTATAAGGTAGGAAACAGGAGGGTGGCTAAAATGTTTTCAGTTTTTTTATTTGTGTGTGTATATCTGTTATGCCTGTTTGTCTGTGTGTATCTATGAATCTTTGTGTGTGTGTGTGTGTGTGTGTGTGAGAGATACACATCCATTTGAGTGTATCAAATAATACTTTGTGACTGTTAGTGTGTGTCCGTGTGTATTTGTCTGTGACTGTGTTAGAGTGTGTGTGTCTGTCTGCCTGGGGGTGGTGTGAGTGTCTGCCTGGGGGTGGTGTGAGTGTCTGCCTGGGGGTGGTGTGAGTGTCTGCCTGGGGGTGGTGTGAGTGTCTGCCTGGGGGTGGTGTGAGTGTCTGCCTGGGGGTGGTGAGTGTGTCTGCCTGGGGGTGGTGAGTGTGTCTGCCTGGGGGTGGTGTGAGTGTCTGCCTGGGGGTGGTGTGAGTGTCTGCCTGGGGGTGGTGTGAGTGTCTGCCTGGGGGTGGTGTGAGTGTCTGCCTGGGGGTGGTGTGAGTGTCTGTCTGTCTGCCTGGGGGTGGTGTGAGTGTCTGTCTGTCTGCTTGGGGGTGGTGTGAGTGTCTGTCTGTCTGCTTGGGGGTGGTGTGAGTGTCTGTCTGTCTGCTTGGGGGTGGTGTGAGTGTCTGTCTGTCTGCTTGGGGGTGGTGTGAGTGTCTGTCTGGGGGGGAAGGGGGCGCTGTCTGGGGGTTTGGGTTGCGTCTGTCTGCGGGGGGGGGGTTATTCTTACTCACCTTTTTTCCAACGCTATGCTGGTCTTTTGCAGCTGGCCAGCCTCCATAGCTAAGATTACTGATTACCAATCAGCATCTCCTCATAGAGATGCAATAAATCAATGCATCTCTATGGGGAATGTTCAGTGCCTCCATGCAGAGCGTGAAGACGCTGAATGTAGGTAGGAGACCATTTGAGTGACGGCCAGTAGAGGTGTTACTAGGCAGTAATGTTAAGTGTTTACTTTAAAAGGCCTGCAGGGACAATCTATGGACACCAGACCACTACATTAAGCTGTAGTAGTTCTGGCGAGTATAGTGTCCCTTTAAGAATTGTGTTTTTGTCATTGTAAAAATCTGGCTCCTAGATTGATAGCGAATTTGTCAAGCCCTGCCTTACTGTTATACAAATTAATTCTGACAGATGAAAACAAGGCAATGCTAAAAGGTTTAATTCTAAAGTCATTAGAAGGAAGTTGTGTGCCATATATATCGTATGTCAGGTATATATTTGATAAAATTAGTGATACTAGATTACTGTGTTATCAGAAAAAGTTAAATGCCTGAGCGAAGGCACCTTTTAGGACAGAACTTTAAACAAGTATGATATTGCAATCAAATTAAGTTCTAAGTAATTATTGCTACAGTAGTAAAATGCTAAATTAGTAAAATGTGTTTGGTTATTTTAGGTGTCCTTTTCTTCTCGTATTCCTGTTGCTTTTCCTTCTGGAGATGCAAGCTCTCTCAGCAAAAATATAATGATGTATGCTTGTACTACCTCTGCAAAGGAACCTGCTTCTACAACACTGCAGACAAACGAAAAATCCATTTCACGGGTCCCATCTGTAAATTCTTTAAGAAATGTTCCAGTTGTGGGCTCTATATCTTCCACTGTGATGATGGTATCAAAGCATATTGATGGGTCTTTGAATCAGTGGGCAGTTACATTTGCAGATAAATCTGCCTTTACCACTGTGCTTACCGTGTCTCATAAGTTCCGATACTGCGGTCATCGATTTCACCTGAATGATCTGGCTTGCCACTCCGTGTTGCCACTGCTGCTAACATCGTCTCACCACAATGTTCTTGTAACACCGGGCTCTGATAGTCCATGGGAGCTCGATAGCAGCAACAAAATCACAGACCCAGTGAAGAATCTGAAAGGTTTCCCCAGACAACATTTTAAGAATGCCGCAACTCAAACATTTCATGACCCAAATGCAATTTACAGTGAACTAATACTGTGGCGTGTTGATCCTATTGGACCTTTGTCCTACAGTGGGGGAGTGTCAGAACTGGCTCGAATCAACTCACTTCGAACGGCTGCCTTCTGTAATGTGGCGTGGCTTCCGACTCTTATACCTAGTTATTGTTTAGGTACGTTTTTGAAATTTAATTTGTAGTATGATTGTCCTTGTTCTCTTCTGTATGTATGCGCTTGTGTATTTTGTTGTGTGCGTACCTATATAATAAGAGTCAATTCCAACACAAAATATACCTTTATGATACTGTTAAATATATTCAGAATCAAAGATTGCGGGTAGGGTAACATACATCGTAGCACTCCCAACCGGCCTTTAAAAAAAAAAAAAAAAAAAATGGTAATCCTGAAATCAATTTAACATTAAGCATATTTTTTGACTTTGCATAATATACACCATACTTAGAATTTTGTTTTTCTAGCCATATAAAATGTTTTTATTTGTTTGTTTTTTTTTTACTCCTGTAAGACCCAAGTTTATAATAATTTACTTCCTCAGCATATGGAGAGAATAAAACCATATTTTATTAATGGCATGAATCTTGTTGATATCCCTCAGACAAATCACAATCATGTTCTGTTGCTTAATAACTGCCCTGGTGCATACATGGGACAACAATCTAAATTGGTCTCTCATGGTTAAATTATGTGATACTTTTGCTGCAGTTATTAATTTTAAAGCATGTTTCCATGACAACTTGTTTTTTCTTTAGAAAAAAAAAACTAAAGGAGACATTTCTGGTAAATTAGTGCAAAGTTGTAAATCTGAGCTATTACTATGGAAACAAGTGAATCCCTGGAAACATTTAGATTGTTCTCACTATGTTTGCTAAACTTTTTAGAATTTTTTTTTTAATCTCACTCGTAATCAGTTGCACATATAAAACTGCCTCATTACCATAGCAACATGCGCCATCAAGAATAAAAGTTGTATCTGATCTAGTAATTAAATAAAAAACAATAGGGACTAATCTATGGTTCCTTTCAATTATGTATGACAGTGTTCCTTTATCATTTACTAGTATTGACTAAAAGCTTTTTTCGTGCTGCATCATCTTTGCAGAGGTAACAAAAAATTAAATGTCAAAGGTCTTGTTTTGCAATAAAATATACCTCACTGTAAAAGTGAATTTATAAAGATAAAAATTTGAAGTCTATTGATTAGTTTAGCGTACGCTTGCAAAATGCGTGGCTATTGGATTGGCATTATTATTTAATTATATTGTTTATAGGGGCTGTATAATAACACTACCTTACAATTCATTTCCAAAACTAGCTTATCTTTTGTTTTCTTGGCGTTGAGTTCCTTTGTGTGCATATTTAACATGTTCTTCATTAATTCATTTGTCATTAGCTGTCTAATTTGGTAACTGCATTGTTGTTACAGGTACCTACTGTAACTCTGCTAGTGCCTGCTTTGTAGCCTCTGATGGGTCAAGTTTGAGGTTGTATCAAGCAGTTGTTGATGCACGAAAGCTGCTTGATGAGCTGTCTGATCCCGAATCTTCTGTAAGTAATGCGGAGAGCTGTGTTTATGTAAAAAAGATTTATGTATAAACCTGTATGTTAATAATATATATACACAATGCAAAGAGCCATCACTACACTCCATATTTTAAACATGCTATATTGTTCCTAAAGCTTAAAAAATGATGTTTAAAATTATGGTTAAAATTATGGCTTCAGATCCTGAGAGTTCTGTCAGTGGACTTTTTTACATTTATTACATACCTAAAAGTTCTGCTCTCTGTGCAGTTGGAGAGTATTACACTCTGGGCAGAGGCTGCTCTTTTCAGAATAAGAAAGTGAAATCTTACTCGGTTTTCTTTAGTGTTTTTGCTTAATTTCTTCTGATATTCCTTTATATCACCGGTATGTCATCAACGTATCAGCCCTATCTGAGCCAAATAAAAATGTGCTTTCTGCATTGGCCGTGTGAGCCTATCATGGTTGCCTTTACCAACACCCTTGCCTCTTATTTATTTTCATCTAAATCTATTTTTTGTTTCAGAAACTTATTGGTGAAGTGTTCAACATAGTCAGCCAGCAATCCACTGCACGACCTGGGTGTATTATTGAACTTGATGCAATAACAGACAAGGTATGTGAAACTTTATGCTACATATAAAAAATGCAATGTGATCTAATTTGATTCCATTCTATATGGTCCCAGTTGGAAGGTTCATGTGAACAGATTGTTTTCCTTATTCTCCTTCTACTCCTTATGTATGACCATATATATATATGTGTGTGTGTGTGTGTGTGTATATATATATATATATATATATATATATATATATATATATATATATATATATATATATATATATATATATGGTCATACATAAGTATACATAAGTATATATATATATATATACATAAGTATATATATATATATATATATATACTGAAAAGTGCAAATAAAGAAGTATTTGCAAATACATAGTTTTCTGTTGCTCAAATCTCCACAGTAAAACCTACCATACGGAACTATCATTTCTATAAAGAAAATTGAGAAAATACAAAAGAAAAGTAGATCAGTTGAATACCATAAATAAATGTAGGGTAAGCAAAAATGAACAGTCAAATTGGAATGTGTTGTTGACTGACTTAAGTTTCCACAAATTGTATATATCCACTATTTAGGAAACAATGTAGTTTGAGCCTATACAAGCCCTTGTCCATGCCCGCTAATTTGAAACCTGTTGTGTAAACCAGGTTGCCCAAGACATGCAGTTTAAGCAGAATGGTGTCCATAGATGTACTGACGGCCTGGAGAAAGTCTTGTTGGACCACAAGGGGCAGTAGTACTGTCCGTTTCTCTATTATATAGGACAATTGGAGACCTCTGGAGATTTTAGCTATTTTAGCTGCACATTAACTGATATGCTGGTGTTTCCCTCTGTTTCAAGTTAATTGGACTTTTTATGTTTTGCCTTAATGTCCTAGTGTGGTTCAAGCACACAGCTGCTTCACGTCTTTCAAGAGGATTTTATTTTGGGATACAAGCCACATAAAGCAGAAGTGAAAGCTAAAGAAGCTGAAGTTTTCTTCCAACCATCGCAAGGTACTGATTGGTGCTAAAATACCACCCGACTGGGAAAACAAAAGAACAAGCCAGCAGGTGTCTCAGGATATGCTACCTAAATCTGTGATTCATTTTTTACAATTTTTTTTTTAATGAGGCAATTATAATTATAATGGTAAACCAATGGCTCTTACCTTTATACCATCCCCATGGACAGTGCTATTTTTCTTTTTATTTATTTATTGTAAATAAGTAGAGAGAGTGTATTTCTGCCTTAATCCCTAGAATTAAGTATATATTGAGCAACCAAGGCATCTGCTACTAATTAGATTGTTTGATGCTTAACCATGATATTGTTCTGCAGTGTACTCATGTAATTAACTGGGGATGGTATGATTATTTAGCCTAGCGATGTTTACTTTGTAAAGAGACATTTATTTTATAAAGAGGCATATACTTAACAGACATGTAAATTGGTCACATGCTATACAGCTCCCAGTTGCTTGAAGCATTTAATGTCCTCTCCTAAATGGAAGTATGTGCATCTTGTATCACTTTGTCACAGCTTTTAAGATCAACGTTTTATATAAAAAAACAGAAAATATAATATTTTGTTTGCGCCCTTTTTTTTAAGTAAATTTAAAATGTTCAATATTTTCAAATAAAGGTTATTTTGTTTACTCTCTAAAAAGAATAACGCAGCAGATTGGCAGTTTCATCTAAACTGCGTTTTTTTTTATTGTCACACATTTTAGTTTTATCTAATCAAGCTGTCTATGATGAAGGGATAAAACAAGGCTACTACATTTAATTATTTCTCATCCATAAGAAATAATTAAATGTAGTACCTCCACCTTGGTCATTATGAGATATTGTGGGAGCTCCTATACAATGCAGCCCACCAGTTAAACCTGTTTTTGTATTTGTACTCCATTACTCCAAATTGGTCTGATACTAAAAAAATCTCCAGTTATTTAAATGTGCATAGGGATTTGGGATAGTGCGCAAGTAACTTTTTTTTTTTTCCTCTGGTTTATTTCCTGCTTCAATCTTCAGAAGAGTTTAATTGGGTTCATAATGTTGTTACATTGTCATTGCTATTTAAAGCTGTACTTATGTTTGTTTGTTTTTAACAGGTTATCGGCCACCTCCCTTTTCAGAGAAATTCTTCCTAGTAGTAATAGAAAAAGATATTAAAAACCGGTCTGTTCTGAATATGTGGCATCTTCATTTGAAATCTGTCCAAGCATTTGTAGGTAAGCATCCGCTAGAAATTAGTTTCAACCAGTTAATTGCGATCTGAACTGAAACGTTTTTGTAATAAATGGGGAGTTGTGGTGAAACTGCATCACAGACGTACAGCCAAGAATAGATGTATTAGTGAAATTCTTCAATAATGCTTATTTTTCAGTATTGCTTTATTGGCCCACATTTTGCACATTTTATTGTTTATTGAATAAGCTTTTCAGTACTGACATTTCATCAAGTTCACAAGCTTGAGCAGAGAGTAACATTTTGATAAATGACAACTAAACTGTGACCTGTGTTATAACCTATGATCTAGCAGCTCCATTCATCAAAGGAGAAAAACCTTTCTTAAAGTGACGCTATAACATTAGGAATAGAAAAATGTATTATTTTTCTAACCGTGTTATACTAGCTAGATAGAATTCATAAAATCAAGCATTTTCCTTTCCATTCTTCCCCTGACACACTAGCCTCTCCTCAACCACTGTTCTTCCCCTGACTAGATCGTAATTTCTGATAATCTGAGCCAATCCAATGCTTCAACATCAGGAATCAATGGAGGCTAGTGTTCATTTATGAGAATTATCACACTGCTCCAATCAGCATCACCACATAGAGGTGCATTGACTCACAAATCTCTATAGGAAGTGTTTGGCATCTTGACGCTGAGCATATCGGTCCAGCAGAATTTGCAGCAATGTACCAGGAAATACTTACCGTATATACTCGAGTATAAGCCGAGTTTTTCAGCACATTTTTTGTGCTGAAAAACCCCAACTCGGCTTATACTCGAGTCAATAGTCTGTATTATGGCAATTTGCATTGCCATAATACAGACAGGGGCTGTGGGGGCTGTCAGAGCTGTAACTTACCTCTCCTGCAGCTCCTGTCAGCTCCCTCCTCCTCCGCGCCGTCCGTTCAGCACCTCGGTCAGCTCCCAGTGTAAATCTCGCGAGAGCCACTTACACTGGGAGCTGACAGAAGAGCTGACCGGACGGCGCGGAGGAGGAGAGAGCCGACAGGAGCTGCAGGAGAGGTAAGTTACAGCTCTGACAGCCCCCCTCTCCTCCCCACTGAACTGCCAATGCTGGACCACCAGGGAAGGAGAGCCCCCCTCCCTGCCATATATCAAGCAGGGAGGGGGGACGAAAAAAAATATATTATAATAATAAAATTAAAAAATAATAATAAAAAAAATAACAATCTAACAAAAAAATTAAAATAATAATTAATAAAATAAATAAATAATATTAAAAAAATGATTAAAATAATAAAATAACAATAATCAAAATGCCCACCCCCCAACACATACACAAACACACACTGCATCACACACACACACACACTGCATTCATATACACACACTGTATTCATTCACACACACACACACTGCATTCATACACACACACTGCATTCATACACACACTGCACTCATACACACACACTGCACTCATACACACACTGCATTCATACACACACTGCACTCATACACACACTGCATTCATACACACACTGCATTCATACACACACTGCATTCATACACACACTGCATTCATACACACACTGCATTCATACACACACGCTGCATTCACACACACACGCTGCATTCACACACACACGCTGCATTCACACACACACGCTGCATTCACACACACACGCTGCACTCATACACACACACTGCACTCATACACACACACTGCATTCACATACACACACTGCACTCACACACACTGCACTCACACACACTGCACTCACACACACTGCACTCACACACACACTGCACATACACACGCACTGCACTCATAGACACACACACACTGCACTCATACACACACACTGCACTCATACACACACACTGCACTCATACACACACACTGCACTCATACACACACGCACTGCACTCATACACACACGCACTGCATTAATACGCACACTGCACTCATACGCACACACTGCATTCATACGCACACACTGCATTCATTATATACACACACTGTAAATAAATATTCTATTAATATACGGTAATTTTTTTAGGATCTAATTTTATTTAGAAATTTACCAGTAGCTGCTGCATTTCCCACCCTAGTCTTATACTCGAGTTAATACGTTTTCCCCGTTTTTTGGGGTAAAATTAGGGGCCTCGGCTTATATTCGGGTCGGCTTATACTCGAGTATATACGGGTATATTGGCAGCCACTAGTGGTGGCATTAGACTTCAGTTTAATTGCTGTCTTTTCTCAGAAAATTTGTGTTGAGACTCCTTAGAATATAATACACATTTTCCCAGTGTTCTCCACTGCAAAAATAAAAATTGCATGCAATGCTTTTTAGTTTCATTTATTATACCAAAGGTTAATTAGAGGGACACTAGTGACCATAAAAATGTAATCTCTTCAAATTGGTTATAGTGCCTGGAGTCCCCAGGCGCTGTCTCTCCATTTAGTGTTCTTTGAGCAGGTTAACACTAAATAAGTGTCCCTGACCACCCAGAGTCTGGCCCCTTCCGGGGGTGTGGCTAAGACAGAGATCATACACTTCCTTGTAGTCATACCCATTACTATGTCAGTTGGACCTCTGATAGGCTAAAAGCAGTCAGCTGACACTCTCAGCCAATCACAGTTGCCCAATTCTGCTCAGACTAAAACGTCCTCATTATACAAAGCAGCAGAGAGAGGATGAGTAGGTAGGGACTCTCATTTAACATTAAAGCTTAAAAACTGTTTGCTACTGAATGAAATGACGGTACCAAGGGACTCCAGACACTAAAACCAGTTTAATGAATCGAAGCAGACACAATACTTAGTGTCCCTTTAATAAAATATGAAATTTTAATTTTTATTTGCTTGCCGAAATTTTGCAGTCTGTATATTGTTTTCCCAAATGTTCAGTTATCCTTTTCTCCATTTTCCTCATCTGTCATCATTATTATTGCTTTTTTATTATTGTTTCCATATACGTAATAATGACATTATTATTCCTCCTTTGTATTGTACCAACCATTTATATCCCCTGCTGAATAATACCTTTTACTTCTCTATTCTGCATTATTTGTTTTTCCATCACATTTATTTTTTTCACAAATGTATTTATTTTTTCACAGACTCTATAATCCTACTTTTAATCTTTTCTTTCATTCATTATCCTTGCCAACACCCCTATATTATTCTTTGTGTGTATTATTCTATTTGTCACTACATCCATATTATTATCCATGTTTGCTCCAACCACCTATTTGTTAATTTAGTGCTTTAAGTGTCTGGAGTATTTATTTAAAGTGACGGAAAGTTGTCTATACCAACATAGACACACAATACCTTCTAGTGCAGGCTATAATCAATATGGGCATATACAATCCTGCTGGGTGCCAGAGGTTACTCAAGTCAGTTGCCCTCAAGCTGAAATCAGAGATTAGATGTTAAGACTGTAAAATTGAATGCCCACTCACATTATGCCCACTGCAGTTGTCTATTTTGCAGTTTTGGTTCTATTCAACAATATAAAATATATACACATATTTTCTTTAAATAGGAAACCTTCTACATCGAATGTATGTAACTGGATAGTTCTGTTCGTATAAAATATTTTTTATTTGTATGTATATTCTCAGAAGAAGTTAGAAATAGTTGCCTTTTTTGTGTTCTCTCTTAGCTAAACCTGCCGAAGAGAGGACATCAGAAAACTTTCTTAATGTTCCCGGGCAACCAACTGCCGAATCATCACCTGATGCCACTCCCACCACAAGCCCCATGACGCGCTCTGCGTCAATCGCTAATCTTCAGACTGCAAGCAAGCTGATACTGAGCTCCAAGCTTGTGTATAGTTATGCATTGGATATTCCTGATGGAGTAGAAGTAATAAGAGCAACACCATCTGCAGGCAAGTGTTGTTTATTTTTTTTATTTATTTATTTATTTTTTTACAACCACAAGGATATTGATCATTGATAAAAGTAAAAGTATTGTGTATGGCCTAGGATTTATGTGATTTGAATGTTGTATTGTACTTTTTAGACTAAAAGATTACACTTTTTAACACCCTATTCCTTTTTCCATACAGGCCATCTTAGTTCATCTTCAATTTACCCAGTGTGCCTTGCACCGTACCTTTTAGTTACAGCTTGTTCAGATAACAAAGTGCGATTCTGGAGGTGTAGGGTGCAGACATTTGAAGAATACGGGAGCGGTGAAGAGCAACACAGCTATTGCTGGAAAGAATGGTCTCTAATGAATGATGGTCACGATGAAAGTACTAGCTCTGTAGTTGTGGCAGGGAGACCTGTTGGAGTAAGCTGCTCTTACACAGGAAGACTTGCCGTGGCCTACAAGCAACCACTGCAGCATAATGGCTGTGTCTCCAAAGAATTTTCTATGCACGTTTGTCTCTTTGAATGTGAATCCACTGGTGGATCAGAATGGGTCTTGGAGCAAACTATCCATCTGGATGACTTAATTAGAGTTGGGAGCATGCTCGATCCTCGTGTCAGTGTTGACAGCAACCTGTTTGTATACAGTAAATCAGATGTATTTCTAAACAAAGACAAGCATTTGATGCCCAATATCAAACATTTAGTACATTTAGACTGGGTATCAAAAGAAGACGGTTCACATATACTTACCGTAGGAGTTGGTTCCAATATTTTTATGTATGGTAGACTCTCGGGTATTGTTACAGATCAAACGAACAGTAAAGATGGAATTGCTGTCATTACATTACCACTAGGTGGTAGTATAAAGCAAGGAATAAAATCTAAATGGGTTTTGCTTAGATCAATCGATCTGGTGTCCTCTGTAGATGGCACCCCTTCATTACCTGTGTCTCTTTCTTGGGTGAGGGATGGAATATTGGTAGTGGGAATGGACTGCGAAATGCATGTTTATGCACAGTGGAAACACAATTTTAAATGTGTTGAACAGAAGAGCTTATTAATTGAAGACAAAGCAGTCCAGCCTCAAACCGATTCTTTTCAAGCACAGGTGATCTCCAAAAAAAACAGTGTGATTGATGGAGCTGCTATTGTAGATGATGTATTTGGAAGCCCAACTGTAATACAGGATGGTGGCCTTTTTGAGGCTGCCCATGTCCTCTCACCGACCCTTCCACAGTATCACCCAACTCAACTTCTTGAACTCATGGACTTGGGAAAAGTTAGAAGGGCAAAAGCTATCCTTTCACACTTGGTAAAATGTATCGCAGGAGAAGTGGCAATTGTAAAAGACTTGGATACTGGAGATGAAGCTGCCCCTAAACGCCACCTTTCACGGACTATTAGTGTAAGTGGCAGCACGGCAAAAGACATGATCATTACTGGGAAAGATGGAACCCGCGAATACACAGAGATAGATTCCATTCCTCCATTACCACTCTATGCCCTGCTTTCAGCAGATCAAGACGCTGCGTATTCCGCTACAGAGGAAAGTACAAAGAGGACACACCCCTCAAAACGCAGCTTCGACAATAAAGGAGATCAGTATTCTGATTTATTCCAGGTACAAGGCGTGACAACAGATGACTTCATTAGTTTTGAAACCGAAAAAAGAGAAAGCAAATCCAAAGTTATTAACCTTTCCCAATATGGCCCTACTTACTTTGGCCGTGAGCATGCCAGCGTGCTTTCAAGTCACTTAATGCACTCTAGTTTGCCAGGGCTGACACGGCTGGAGCAGATGTTTCTTGTTGCCTTAGCAGACACAGTCGCCACCACAAGCACAGAACTTGGGGAAAGTGGAAATAACTACGGGGGTAAGTCGGTTACAGTTCATTCCAAATTTTATATACAATGATAGTAGAACGAAGATTCTATTTAAAGTATAGTTGCTGCCCAAGATATTTAAATACATTATAATTGTAATTTTTGAGTTTGAAATTCTTGGTGATGGCACTACTTGCTGCTCAGTCCTGATGTTAAAGGAACACTATGACATTATGAATACACATGTGTATTCCTAATGTTATTTTAAGTCTGTCCCTAGTTATATATAGTTTTCATCCCCCACCCCCATTTTTTTTCAGTTAAAATTAATAAAGTCAATAGTTTACTTGCCCTTGCAACATCATGAAAAAAGTATGGCCTCCTACGATGATGGTGCAATGCAATGTGCCTCGTAGGATGCTCACCACGCTCGCATCCTTTGCTTCTCATAGGAAAGCACCAGTAACCAGGACTCCCCATTTCCGTACCCTCTGAAGCTGGTAATGCAGAATTTACAGTTGTACATTACACACACAAATTCTCTTCTTTAAATCTTGTTCACCCAAAATGTAAATTACAGGTGCAACCTCTAGATAAAAATGTTATTGTGAATAGTCAATAATAAATAATCATTAATATACTTTTACATCCACTAGATGGCAACACTAATACCCACAGACCTCTAAATGTATGGTACTGAAAATTAAAACTCTCTTGCAGTATGCTGTGGTTTAAGAATGTTTGTGAATCTTTCTAAATTCTATGTATCACTCTAACAGTCGTACCTAAAATGCATCTTATATTTCCTTCTCTAACAAAGTAAATTGGCACATAAAATCTTGAGGCTTGTCCTTCATGACTCAGTGTTTGTTTTTTTAATACACTGTTGATCCACACTACACTGCATTTTGAAATAAATAGTCTATTCTTTTAGTGAATGGTGTTTAAGGTTTATTGTTTG
Organism: Pelobates fuscus; assembly: GCF_036172605.1. Lineage (NCBI taxonomy): Eukaryota > Metazoa > Chordata > Amphibia > Anura > Pelobatidae > Pelobates > Pelobates fuscus. The sequence continues at coordinate 333,528,172 of NC_086319.1, forward strand.
TATCACCCTTTTAAATGAAAATTAATTCAGATAAGTTAATTTGCGCCATAAAAGCCTCTCCCCGTAATACAAATCTGCTTAAAAACGTAAATGCATAAAATATATATCAGTTAACGCCTGGTGTGTTGGTTCTGAAGTGACATTTGCTTTGTGATACAAGTCATTAATTTGTATAATTAGGTATGTGTTTTCATTTTTAAACAAACCATGTTTAAACACGTCACAAGGATGACTTAAAGATCTCATTTAGATCAATTAATTTAAGAGCAACACTAAAATCATATTTGCTTACATAAAACATTGCATTTGATTGTTGTGCAAGATAATTTTGTGGGGATTTTTTATTTATTTTTGTAATAGGTAGTGCAATGCAAATTTATTTTTTTTAAATAGTTCCACTCCTAAACTATGTGTGATCATGGTTTTCATTTCTGAAGGTTTTAGACAAAAAAAAAATTCTGGATATTTACACCATAATAATAAAATACATACTGTAAATCAGGGCTTGATACGTTTATTTTGAATCTAGGAGCCAGCTAAAAAAGTTAGGAGCCAGTTTTTTCCCCCCAACAACAAAAATAACATTCTTAAAAGGAATACTACAGTTACCAGGACCACTACAGCTTAATGTAGTTGATATGGCGTCTATAGCCTGTGCCTATACATTGCTGCCTAGTAACACCTCTAGTTGCTGTTACTTGAACGGCCACTAAATTGTCTCCTATCTCAGTACTGCACAATGTGCAGCAACTACATTCAGCGTCTCCACACTCTGCATGGAGGCGCTGAACGTTCGTCTTAGCATTGATTTAATGCATCTCTATGAGGAGATGCTGATTGGTGCCTTATATTGCAGCGCATGCTCAATAGCTTCCCAATGCTTTAATATGGGAAAGCATTGGATTGGCTGAGATAATCAAGATGGCTAATCTCTGCTATGAAGGCAAGCCAGTCGCGGCGAGACCAGCACGGCATTGGAAAAAAGGGCAGTAAAACACAGTTCCCATCCAATCGGAAGGGGGCTGGTAACCTAAACATACATATTCACTGACAGACACACACACACACACACACACACAGACATATTTGCATGCACACAAATCAAACAAACAAAAAGTATACTGTGTCTCAAAGAATCGGTAACCTCTAAGTATGGTAACACAGTAATGAAAGTATATTCATACTCTATTATCTTTGTAATGCCAGGTATCAAAAAAAATAAAAAAATCCAGGAAATAGTAATGTAGGTTTTAACAATAGGCTAGAATATAATGATGTAACAGAGATACTCACACACTTTGTAGAGCTACTGAGAGCTCTGCTGTTTTCAGCGTGGACGGTATAATCCCTATCTTAAGGATATAATGCAACACTGATGGTATTGCTCCAGGAAATAAACTATGTTTAGACAAAAAGGTCCAATGGTACAAGATAACAACTAACCGTAATGTAGATTAAAAGGTAGGTATCCTACTTACATTTTCCAGAGCGTGGACCTGCTCTGAAATTGGCAAAAAATTATGGGGGTTTAGTTAAAGTATATGATCATACATTGCATAAGCCTGCCACAATGTCAATGTACCCCATTATTGGCAGGTCCTACTCTAGCTGCCTAATGTCTGCTCTTTCAAGATTAATCCACTTACTTGGGAAATTATTCCTCCTGGGACTCTCTGCAGGTCAAGGCTATATAGGGCCCTTGAATAAGGCAACTGTGACAGGGAGGGGTGCAAAACAAAGGGCTTGGGCTTGCCTTATCGAATGTATGATCATGTACTGTAAATAAACCGCCATACTTTTTTGCCTAGGTGAGGTGTTTTTAAATAAACCTATTACAATCTGTGAAACTTGAAATCTATGTTTGGTGAATGAGAGAGTGCGCTGGATTGTGTATTTTGTATGTATAAATTGGCCCCAGCAGCACCCTATAATGTATGCATGTTCAGGTGAGTGCAGCCCTAGCCAACTTTGGTTTCTCATATATATATATAATCCGAAAAAATGAGAGCACTCACTGGATTTGATTATATCTTATATTAAATTATCAGCAAACAAATCAACGTTTCGACCGTCAAGCGGTCTTTATCAAGATGCCATAACAATGCACAAGGGAAATATATATAACATACAGTAAGTTAAACTTACCCAGTCACCAAGTGAACCCCGTTAATCCGACATTCCCTGTGTCAGACGCCGTTGTAAAGACCGCTTGACGGTCGAAACGTTGATTTGTTGGCTGATAATTTAATATAAGATTTAATTCATGGTGCTCTCATTTTTCAGATTATATATTTGCACAGAGAAGCACCCTGGTTAAATGTTGAATGATTTGAACACCTAGGGGAAGAGTGCCAGAAATTTTGGAGATATATATAGATATATATAGATATATATAGATATATATAGATATAGATAGATATAGATAGAGATATATATATATATATATATATATATATATATATATATATATATATATATATATATATATATATATATATATATATATATATATATATATATATATATATATATATATATATACACACACACTCTCAAAGTATTATTTTATTTATTGTTTGAACACTCAAATAGAGAAATGTGGTGCAGGAGTTTGACTTCTCTGAGGTCCAATGGGATTGGGCAATAGCAAGTGACAGTGGGGCTTGCTGCGACTGATGCGAGTGGCTGCCCTCTCCCCTCCTGTATCCCTGTGCAGCTCTCTGCATGGCGGCAGCAAGTGAAGGGAACTGTAATTACTTCCTCCCAGCGCAGGAGGTCGTGCAGAGGAATGGGTGAGAAGGCGGGCGGCTGGGTCTGTGAAATGGCCACCTTGTAATTCCCCTGCACGGCTCTGGGAGAAAGAAATTACAGTTCCCTTCGCTTCCTCCTGGCGCGCAGAGAGCTGCACAGGGAAGGAGGGAACGGGCTGACAAATCCAAACCCTGATGTAAATAAAATATAACACTATAAAAAAAAAATCTATTGAGTATTTTTTTTTGCAGGCTTCTCGGCTTTATTTATTGTTTTTTGTTTTTTTTAAAACATGATTGAACTTTTGAAACCTATTCTTTTTTTTTTCCATACCTATTTTTTTTTTTTTTTTTAGGAGGGGACAATCTGGATGAGTGTGGCTTACGATGTTTACTCGCTATGCGTTTACATACTTGTCTTTTGACATCACTGCCGCCATTGTATCGACTTCAGTTACTCCATCAAGGTAATAGTTTGCTTGATTTTTTTTTTTTTTTCCATGTTTTGTTTTGTGTTCTTTCTTTTTAATTTTTTTAATTTTATTGGTACAATATATATATGTTTATATATATTGTACCAATGAAATAAATACATATATGCAAATATGTTTGACTTGTGATTCACTGGTTTCTTCGGATTAAATTTTAAACCTTATATTCTAAATAAAACCTCAGTACTGCTTGGTCTTGTGTTTTCTCTTGCTCATACTAATTGGACTTTTTATATGGTTTTCTAGAAACATATGTTTTTGCATTTGCTTCTTTTTACATATTAATACTTTTATTCTAAGTATGTCCGTGTATTGTTCTTCATTAAGAATTTTGTTAGTGACACTCCAAACCCCTAAAGCTATTTTGCTTTTGGAAGTGCTTGTTGCACTCCCTTGGTTGTCAATCAGGCTATTGGTCCCGTTTCTTCCTGGTTTGGTTAGCTCAGTGGAACTAAACTCAAGTGGCAGTAATTGCTCAGAGCACATTGCATTGAGCTGCATTTGAAAGTCTGTAATTGGACAGCCACAGAAAGTCTGAAAGGGGTTAGTTGGGCAATGACTTGCAAAATCTTCAGACAAGAAATCTGTTTTTAGATATACTACCAGTGATAAAATGCACAATTAGATGCATGCCTGTTTTCATAAAGGTATATCTACTAAACAGTGATGTTTTTATATATTATTTGTTTTTGGGCAGTGGAGCGTCCCTTTAAGAACCACTATGTAAATAAATGCAGCTAAATAACTGTTATTTTATGTATTTTTTTTATAAGCACACAAGGAAAGTTATTATGGCTTGAGACTGCATATATGTACTAACCAGTGTTTATTTTTAGGGTTGTCTACATGTCACTTTGCTTGGGCATTTCACTCAGAGGCTGAAGAGGAATTAATCAATATGATCCCGGCTATTCAAAGGGGTGACCCTCAGTGGTCTGAACTCAGGGCAATGGGAGTAGGTTGGTGGGTCAGGAATATTAACACCCTCCGGAGATGCATTGAAAAGGTACTTTAAATTAAAACAATGTCAATGAATTCAGATTGTTACTGCTGTTCTAAATATTTAAACATGTAAAACTTGTGTACCAGCAACCATTTACACAAAACATCTTATTTTCTAGATAATTTACTGGTTGCTGATTGATTTTATTTCATAAATAGGTTGCAAAAGCAGCTTTCCAGAGGAACAATGACCCATTAGATGCGGCAATTTTCTATCTTGCAATGAAAAAGAAAGCTGTCCTTTGGGGTTTATTCAGGTAAAAAAAAACTCTTATTGGATCCTCTATCCTTAAGTTTGGTTGTTTGGATTGGTGTTTTTAGCCATTTTTATATTTGATTATCTAAATAGCATTAAACGCCTTTTCCGTGCATATTGCAGACTATTTTGAATATGCACAGAAAAGGCACATTCAACTGGCAAGAACACCATGTTCTGTACAAACCCAGTGCTGTGCATTAAATAAGACACATTCCCTCTTTGCAAAGTGTGCAAGTAGAGATCACATTTTAAAGCTTGGTTAAATGTGGGTATTTTACTTGTGTAATCTACAAACTAAAATCAGAGAGCGTTACCATTTTTAATAACCAACTCTTAAAAAACGTGTTTACGAGTAAATAACCTCTCTAAAAATATTTATATGTGACAATTAGGGTTGTAATGCAATATCTTTTTTCTTCTTGCCGGTAAACTTTGATCCAATAATGAGAAAATTACACGAAGAGTGCTAAACACTGGCTTAAAGGGAAACTATAGTGCCAGGAAAACAAACTTGTTTTCCTGACACTATAGCTTCCCCTTATGTCAAGGCCCCCTCCCGCTGCACTGAAGGAGTTAATAACCCCTTCAGTCACTTACCTGGGTCCAGCTGGCTCACCACCGCCCAACGCTCCTCCCCCGCTGCTGGTGGGGGAGACCTAATATGCATGTGCGCCAATGGCCGCGCGCATTAGGCCTCCCCATAGGAAAGCATTATTTAATGCTTTCCTATGGGGATTCCGGCGACACTCGATGTCCTCATGCAGAGCGTGGAGATGTCGAACGTCATTTAAAACACTTTTCATGCTCTAAGAACACGGAAGCACCATCTAGCGACTGTCTGAGAGACAGCAACTAGAGGTTGAATTAGCCCTGTAATCAAAACACTGCAGTTTTTCCAAAACTGCAATGTTTTGACTAACAGGGTTTTAAGGAGAGAGGGGCAAGGCACCAAGACCACTTCAATGGGCAGAAGTGGTCTGCGTGCCTACAGTGTCCCTTTAATAATTCCCAAACTAACTGCTTTAATAGTGTTTTTATTGTTTGCAGCTTATATTCTGTATGCATCTGTCTGACCTAGACACCACAACTGAATGCAAAATATGTTCTAAAATATATATAGAATTTACTTAAATCAAGGGCAAGTTTTGATTTACTCATTACAACTTTTCATTTATAAACCAAAAAGTTGTCTGTGCTTGTGCAATGGTTCTTTTCACTGTCTACATGTCTCATTAGAAAAACTATAATCAACTCTCTTACTAAGAATATGAAATTATTTTTTTTTCCCTGCAGATCCCAGCATGATGAAAAAATGACTCAGTTCTTTAGCCGTAACTTTAAGGAGGATCGGTGGCGGAAAGCAGCCCTAAAGAACGCGTTCTCATTGCTTGGAAAGCAGCGCTTTGAGCAGTCTGCCGCTTTCTTCCTTTTGGCAGGATCACTCAAAGATGCTATTGAGGTACATATATACCAAAAAAAAAAAACACACACAACAGCTATACAGTGTGTTGATATGTGTTAACAAAGTTTTAATCGTACTATTCTTCACTGTAGGTTTGTCTTGAAAAAATGGAGGACATCCAATTGGCAATGATTATCGCACGGCTGTATGAATCAGATTTTGACAAATCGTCAACGTACGAGTCTCTTTTATATGAACGAGTACTTGGTTGCAATAAAGATGGCTCAGGTTTTTGCTGCACAAAACTTCATCCTGATCCCTTTTTAAGAAGCATTGCATACTGGATAATGAAAGACTACACTAAGGCACTGGACACTTTACTTGAACAAACCCCAAAAGAAGAGGATGAAAATCCAGGTGAGTGAATAGAGCTCTCTAGCAGTATATATGTATTATGTATTCTCCATATTTCTCTGTCCATTCAATACCTCGAGTTGTTTACAGAGACCGTTATTCCTTTTGGCATTAGTATTGTTCACTTAGGATTAGTACACATTGCAACTCTTAACAACATGTTGCACACATCACTAAAGGCATTCATTCTTTAAGAAATGTTCCTCAATGTCACCAGATATGTATAAACTGCCAAGTGTTGCTGTTTTTTTTTTTTTTTGTCTGTATGTTTTTTTGTTTGTTTTTTTAATAAATGTTTAATTATATGTGTCTTAATAATGTCAGTACATCCTACATATGCTAAACTCCCAGCATTGATTTCTAATTTAGAAAAATCTTTTATTTACAAAACATTTTGTAATCAAAATTTAACTTCAGATAAGTTAGCATTTTGAAAATCCATAACCAATAATACTTTGTCAATACTCTTAATGATTTTGGCTGATGTTTTTTCCCCTTAATTAGAAACCTCAATATCTGTGAACATAAATAATGCTTTGTAATGCACAAGCAGACTTTTAACGAGCATGGGAAGCTTGAGATGTCCTGGACATAAAACTGGCCAAAAGACCAAATAAGATTTAAAGATTAAGAAGAGATTAAAAATTGGCAGTCTATCTAGGGTAAATGTCTGCTATCGCCCAACAAATTCATAATTGGCACAGTGAGAAAGTTCTTAAAAAAAAAATAGTAGGAATTGGTATTTCCCTCGCAAATGCTGTATTTTTTTTCTTTTTTTCAGCTATAAATTCAAAGTTTTTTGACCACAAATTAATTTTAAGACTTTATCCACTCATTTAAAGGGGATAGTTTTGGCACCAAAACAGTGTCCGTTTAATTAAGCAATTATTTTGCATAGATCATGCCTCTGCAGTCTCACTGCTCAATTCTCTGCCATTTAGGCGTTTTATGCAGCTCTAGTCACACTTCCCGTAAAGAGACATCTAGTGTATAAACTTTATTGCACAGTCGGTTTAATTTAGAAGTTCCCAAGTCCTGCTCTGTTAATAGTAAAGTTAAGATCTGATTAAAAATAACTTTTTTTTTTTTTTTCAAATAGGCTGTTTGAGTCATAGCTAGGTGTAATTAGGGCTGCATAAGCAGGCACAAAAGTGATTTAACTCTTAGCAGAGAACTGGGCAATGCGATTGCAGGGGCATGATCTATACCCAAAACTGCTTCATAAAGCTATAGTTTACTTTTAACAAGTGCATTTTGTTCAATCTGTAAATATTGTAATGTGCTGTTATTTCTATGCAGATAGAAAGTAACATTTCTGTGATTGTGTTCTCATTTACACTGCATAAAGGTGACTGAAGCTGTCTGTTTCTTTTTGTTTTGTTTGTTTAGTACTTATCAAGTCATGCAATCCCGTGGTATTTAGTTTTTACAACTACCTGCGAACACACCCTCTGCTTATTCGCAGGCATTTCAGTACTCCGGAGGCCACACTGGCTACGTTAGGCTTGAAGACTGAAAGAAATTATGTAGATGAAATAAATCTGATTGAAAGGAAATTATTTTTCACCACTGCAAATGCCCACTTTAAGGTTGGCTGCCCAGTTCTTGCCCTTGAAGTTCTTTCCAAGATCCCAAAGTTGACAACTGCTATACCTAATACAGAGGACCTGAGTTTGAGTCCTGCTGGGCAGAACAGTCTAAAATCAATATCCAAACATGACCATTTGGGAGAGGGAAATGATTTAGAAAGGATCACTCCAACTTTAACTTTTGCAAAATCATCAAATTACGAAGACTCTTTATCAAATTTTGATTGGGGTTTGCCAAGCTTGAAAATTGAAGATGAGCCCCTTCAGCTTGACTGGGGAGAAGATAAAGGAAGTGAAGAGGAGGAGGAGGAGGGTGGTCTTGTATTAAAAAGTCTAGATTTAGTGCAAGCTGATCAAAGTAAAAGGGAATCCAGTCCCGAAACACAGTCTGTTGAAACTGTAAAACCAACTGGAAATGAAGTTGATGTGATTGCCGAACAGCTTAAATTTAGAGCCTGTTTAAAGATTCTCATGACTGAACTAAGAACGTTAGCAACAGGACATGAAGTTGATGGAGGAAAATTGAGATTTCAGCTGTACAACTGGTTAGAAAAGGAGATTGCTGCAATGCACAAAATATTCAACAATGAAACCGACATGAAAGATTATGCACCTGAAACACAGTCATCGAGTGACATTTTAGACAGTCAAGAATCAGTGGATAAAACGGACATTGGCTCCTATGAGCGTCACCAAATAGAGCGCCGCAGGTTGCAAGCTAAGCGTGAGCACGCAGAGAGACGGAAATGGTGGTTGCAGAAGAATCAGGCTCTTTTAAGGGTGTTTCTAAGTTACTGCAGTTTACATGGAGCTCAGGGAGGAGGCTTGGCCTCTGTTCGGATGGAACTCAAATTTCTTTTGCAAGAGTCTCAACAGGTAATGTGTTGAGAGAGAGAGTGTGAGTGTGTTTGTGTCTCTCTCATTAATTTGACTATCTACAGGAAAGGTATGTCCAAACTTGACCTGACAGCTGTTTCTCAGAATTCTATATAAGCAACATGTGTGGGGGTAATATTCAGCCCCCATCCTAAACTAATTTATACTGATGATTATAATTCTCTCCACACACATGGTGTTATTTGCTGAAAATGTGGGCAATTATCCAATTCCTTTTAATTCCTTACAATTCCATTGTCAATTCTCTACAATATACATTGTGTGTTTCACATATAGAAACAATGATGAGGTCTCGGGTGCATGTAACCTGTATTGCATGTAATATTTCTTTTGTCTTCCGGTTTTAACAATTTGCGGCAGTCTGCCCTAGATTTCCCTAGAGTGATGGTTATAAAAGACTACATTTAATCCACCATTGCCCTAGTTGGCAATATTACTGATTTGCCCTGTTCCTGATAATTAAGAAGTGATTTTTATAACCCAACACTTGCGTGACCCAGAATGACTCTCACCATCACAAAGAACACCTTAGTAAAAGTGCATGTCTAATATGTTACTGGGCCCATGATGTCTTGTGATAATGAGCTCAGCTTCACGTTTTGTCAAAATAGCCATTCTTTCTACCACAATACAGATGTAAGAGCAACTACCCTGCAGAGTATAATGATATAGTCTAATAAGTATTCTCTGGCCGTGAAGTGTTGTCTGACCTCACAAGTACATTAGTAGCACTGATTATGTAGCCTTGAACAGGATTTCTGTATGTAGTCACAGTGTGAAGTAGCTGCACTTGAGAAAGTTGAAGGCTGAGTGGAAATTATGTTGCAGATTGGCTCTCAATCACCTAATATTATACCATCTCTAACTGTAGAATCATGACAGAGTTACAGTGTATATGTGTCTATTAGCATCCTTGCTACAATGAACCATACAATGGGAGTGTGATAGGTAAATTAAATAATGATAGCCAAATTAAATAACGGTTTAACCCAGGGCTTAAAATTTCAAGCCTTATGCTGATAGCCATGGCACACTCACCAGGGGTGAAATTCCTACTCACCAGAGCTAAATTTTCATTCACCAATAGTGGAAAATTAAATTTTTAGCCTTCCTTTAACCTATCGATTATTTTTCATTTTTTTATACTTTTTTGTTTCTTTCTTTCTTTCTTTCTTTTTTTTAATAATCTATGTATCTGTTTAATTATATACCTTGTTTATATACCCATATATTATATGGATGTTATTATTTTTGGCCCAATAAATCTCTACTTGCAGCTATTTTTGTTAATATTATTATGATATGATATATTTACCCTGCTAATATATATTATAAAACATCTATGTAATATTTTTAAGTAAAAGGAAACTATATTAATTTGCATTCCTAAATTAGGATCCTGGTATATTGATTGAACAATTTGTTGGTGTTTTGCAGTGTGTGATATCAAATTTCCTGTTATACTGCTCCTATATTATGTTAGAAAGCCCTTGTCTCATTGTGGTTATCAAATATATGTGTGCTATTCTCAGTAAGGATCGTTGGCCTTTGTCAGTGAGATATTACGTCATTTTGTAATTTGTCACTTGTTTAGTACTATATAGAAAATAGCTTTATGCAATGATTGCACAGGTGATAATACTACTAAATGTCAAACATGCATGCGGTTCACCAATGTGACTTTCTCTGCTCCTGAAAGACCAAGCGCTTGTCTGTGTTCTTTTGTGGCTGAACTTAAAATTACATTATATTGTAATTAGGGAAACTGACAAATCCCTGTATTTTTTTCTCTTTTTATGTCTAGGAAACAACCGTAAAGCAACTTCAGTCACCCCTTCCACTGCCTACAACCTTACCCTTGCTATCGGCAAGCATTGCAGTGACCAAAACTGTGATCGCTAACCCTGTTCTCTATCTTAATAACCACATCCATGATATTCTCTACACTATTGTACAAATGAGAAATCCTCCCGATCCTGACAACCAAAATTCAAAGGTAATTCACATGTCAAAAATACATCATGTAGGGGGTAAGTGAAAATTAGTATAATGCTATATAAAGCACATTCTCTCTCTTAGTAAAATGGTTTCTAATTGTTTCAGTAGTCATGCTTATATAATCTTTATTATTATTATTATTATTGCCATTTATATAGCGTAAACAGATTCCGTAGCGCTTTACAATATTATGAGAGCAGGGATTTAGCTATAAGAAAACTAACAGCATTGATAGGATGAAGAGGACCCTGCTCATACGAGCTTACAGTCTATAGGAGGTGGGGTGTAAAACACATTAGGACAGGAAATGGCAATCAAATAAGGTGGAAGTGAAGCAGAGCTGGAGGAGAGAGAGTGCTGCCCGTTAGGAGAGAGCAAGAGACAGGTATGTGAGGTAGAGGTTACTCTGGGAGGCCATAAGCTTGTCCTAAAGAGATGTCCTAGGGGAGAGTCTGATTGGGGTAGGCAGGCTATTCAAAAGGAAGGGAGCCGCCCGCGAGAATTCCTGCAAGCACGAGTTGGCTGTATGGGTGTGAGCAGCGGACAGGAAAAGGTCACGGGCAGAGCGGAGAGACCGAGAAGGGACATAGCTATGGATCCGTGCAGAGATATGAGGGGCTAGAATTGTTCAGTGCTTTCTATGTGTGGGTTAGCACTTTGAGTTAGTATATATGGGGTGATGGACCGCTATTTTCTTGACCTGTTCACTAAGGGCTATATATGTTGAAATTAAGGCTAAGGTTTGCGTTATGGTAGTGTGGTGCTAAGGGTGGAATGTAGTATATGTGTTAGGGTATTGTAGAGGTTAAAGGGATACTCTAGGCCCTGTTACCATTTCATCTCATTGAAGTGGTTATAGTGTCATGTTTTCCCTGTCGTCTTCCTTCTATGCAGCCTTAAATCTTTTTTTTTTTTTATGGTTTAATGCTAAATAAGAATCTCCGATAGTTTGAATTAAAGAATGAAGCATTAATTTGAGTTGAAATGGGCAGTGATGATTGGCTGCAAAGGTCAGCTAACCTCATTCATCCTATCACAGCTGCCCATTGCCGGTATGGCCAGGATAGAGCGCAATCTCTGGCGGTCAGGAATCCTCATTTAGTGTTAAATTGACGTTAGTCGGTGTTAAACTGTTTGATTGATAGCACTGACTGGAGGGACAAAGCCAAGGGACTCCAGGAACTTGAACCAATTTAATGCGATGGAATGGTTACAGTGCTAAGAGTGTACCTTTAAATGTTTGTGTTCGTGGAGTGTATGGATTAAGGGTAGTTTTTCTATTAGGGAGCATATAGTTGTTCCAATGTTGCCCAAGATTAGTAGAGGTAACAGTCCCAGGTTGCACTTATTTTGACTGATGCCATTAAAATAGTGACCTATGCTACTCATGAATGTATCTCCTATTGATCTCTGGCAAACCAGGAAATGTATGTTAAAGCTCACCCAAAGATTTGGGATTCCCAAACTGGAAGGAGATGATCTGCATTTTATATGCCTTTCAATTTGGGGAATGCACATATATATCACCATTTATACTGCATTTTGCAAAATGATTACAATAACAGGCAGATCATGTAATGTCTATAACGTGTTTGCTGTGCATTTCATTATATGATTTTTACAAAAGTGTATTTATACTAACATTCTGTGTATTACTATTCAAGGTCTACACCCTTCACTTGTTGGCAGCATCCCTCTCTGCTTCAATATACCAAGCACTGTGTGACAGTCACAGCTACAGGTAACACATAACCTCTCTGCTTTGTCTCTACACTCTTTGCTTTTATCTGCACTGGCATGCTTTGTATATTCCTGTCTACATTTTACTCTGTTAGGACCAATAAACCTATTTAACAAACATATCGTTAACTTGTGTAGATCAGACATGTTGTGCCTTTTAAATGGACGCAATAATTAATGAATGACTTATACAAGTTTGCTGCACAGCTGGGAAACACACAGGTGCAAAAAGGGAGAAACTGTTCTCCTCCGCTATAGGCTCATGATCAAGGAATAGTTTTCAAAGGTTTACTAAGAACAGTTATATTTTCAAAATGCCTTTAATCCACTAAATTAAAATGCAAAGCTCATCCCTCAGATAAGAGGGCTTCTGTTTAGTGCACTTGAAGACTTGACCTTCATGAAAGCATTTATGATCTAAAATACCCTCCTTTAATCTTTTGTCTGCTCTGGCATTTCAGTAAAATAAATTAGTGATTTCTCTTGGCCCAACTTATATGAAGGTTGCATTGAAGAGTTTTATAAACAGAGGGTATTATTTGCCAGAAATACGTTTCCTTTCAAATTGCATTTATTCGCTAAAAGCAATTTTTTCTTGCAACCCTTCAGTTTTGGAAAGATACATTTATTTTAAACGTTGACATTTACTGTTTGAATGTAAAGTTGGTGTGTTTCATGAAAGATTGAGTTTTATAGCAGTCCATAGAAAATGGTTTTGTATGTGGAAGTACTATTTTGTAGAACTAGTTCAGCAGTTTTCCAAATAAGTCAATACAATATTTCGAATGTACTTTCTTTATTACCGGGACCACACGATTTCTCAGCACACTCCCAATCTCCTTAATCCGGCTAGCACCTAATTATTTACCTTACTGAAATCTTTTTAACTTCCTATAAGGTAGTTTGCGGTCCATTAATAATATCTTAAAGGGAAACTCCAGTGCAAGGAAAGCAATCTGTTTTCCTGGCCCTGCAGGTCCCCTCTCCCTCCCACCCCCCACCCCCCACTCTCCGGTTGCTGAAGGGGTGAAAACCCCTTCAGTAACTTACCTGAAGCAGCGGCGATGTCCCTCGTCGCTGCTGCTTCCTCCGCGCAGCTCCTCCCTCTGACTGCGTCGGCTGGTGGGCGAGACTGATTCCACCCACCGGCCGGGGAAAACTCAATGCGCATGCACATTAGCGCTCCCCATAGGAAAGCATTGAAAATGCATTTCAATGCTTTCCTATGGGGAAATGAGCGACGCTGGAGGTCCTCACACAGCGTGAGGACGTCCAGCGACGCTCTAGCACAGCTAGAAACCAGGAAGTGCCCTCTAGTGGCTGTCTAACAGACAGCCACTAGAGGTGGAGTTAACCCTGGAAGGTAATTATTGCAGTTTATAAAAAACTGCAATAATGACACTTGCAGGGTTAAGAGTAGTGGGAGTTGGCACACAGACCACTCCAATGGGCAGAAGTAGTCTGGGTGCCTGGAGTGTCCCTTTAACTACAGTAGATAATTATGGTTGAGCTCATAGCACATGAGATTGCATGTTCCTTACATATTTTACACTTTTTTCCCCCCTCTTTTTATTTTTCTTTGGAAATATATTATATCTATAAATCTTTTAATGATCTCGTTATTCCCTATATTTAGCTGTACAAAAACTGGTATATGACAGGAAAATACCGTAGTAAGTAGAACAAGTGATTTTCATGTTGGGATTTTGTAATTGTTTAAATTTCCTTCATCAAGTGCATCAGTTTTAATTCCTCAGTATCAAAGGTAACAGACATGCTCAACCAACAAATTCTTGACAAATTTAGGCTAGATTGACATTGCTAATGTGGAACTGCAATTTCTGCACAAGCAATATGGCAGATGATGTGCCAACCTGCAATTGCCCAGGCGATCTTTGCTTTGTATCTAACCACTGAAACTATTTGAAACAGAGGATGTTGCATGCAGCTTCTGGACCCTTCTACACCCAGCTGTAGTAGTTATGATGTTTAGTGTCCCGCTTTATAATGGGTCGGATGGAGTCGTTCTCACATGCATAATAGAAAAACCAAATGCTTTGTATGACATGTTCCAAAAACTTAAGGAGGAATTTTGCAATTGATCTCCTGAGATGGTTATCCAAGTAAGGACTTTTGTTCTTGTAGTTGTCAGACTGAGGCAAATCAGTTTACGGGAATGGTTTACCAGGGGCTCCTGCTGAGCGAAAGACGGAGATTAAGAACAGAGAGTATTGAAGAACATGCTACCCCAAACTCATCTCCTGCTTCATGGCCAGGTAAGATTGCATTTGACAATTGTTTCTTACACCATCCTGTGGGGTCCACTTTTACATTTAAAAAAAAAAAAGTAGGATTATTTTTTTTTTTTTGGGGAAAGGTGCACCATGTTTAGATTTTCTTAAAACCCAAGATGCTTGAAATGTATTTGTTTTCCTTTACAGGTGTCAGCTCTTTAATAAACCTGCTCACTACCGCCCAAGATGAAGATCAGCCCAAGCTAAATGTTTTGCTGTGTGAAGCTGTTGTAGCTGTATATGTGAGCCTTTTGATACATGCCCTCGCCACAGACTCCAGCACTGAGCTGTTTAGACTTGCGGCTCATCCACTGAGCAATCGAATGTGGGCAGCTGTTTTTGGGGGTGGTGTTAAGCTTGTTGTGAAACCAAGAAAGCCACCTGAGACTGTTCCAGGTACTATACTGATTTCTATATTTTACTTTTTTATTTTTTATTACAACCGGTAGGGTTTCCAACTGTTGTGAAACTTCATACTAGAGTACTGATAAATGTGATTCATATAATACCAACAATTTCCTTAATGTGAAATATGTTAACTATGGAAAAATACCTAGTGGAATCTTTGAACAGCTTTTGTGAATAAGGAAATGGGTCCATTTCCACTTGTTATTGAGCTCCAGAAATATGGTGCTGCTCTGGGAATGACTTCTATGCTAGAGAAGGATTGTACTGACAAAGGGATAAAAGCTCCAGGTCATGTAAATAAGCAGACGTGGAGTGTTGGGATGTATTGAATAATAGGACACTGATCTGTGAAAGGTATGGTTGTTTGTTACTTAGAATTTGGGCAGAGTTCAATATAATTGCAAGCTGTTTTCTTGATTGTTTCTGGTAAATATTGTATTACACGAAGAGGAGAGTGGATATGAGTAGAAGGAAGACTATTGGATATATTGCAGACCACTTTCTGGTAATTATAGGGCATCAATAGGGCACTGGGCAACAAAGGACATGGGAGAAATAAACAAAGGAAATGGAAATGTGTTTTGTTGGCAAAAAAGTTATATAGGAAACCAGATATAGAAAGCATATAACTGATCAAAGACTGATCTTCATGAGACTTTAGCAGATTTTGAAAAGGATTGTGCTAAATTGTCACAGAAAGCTTAGTTAGATAGCCATTAACCCAAACTCTGCTTTCATTCTGTTGTCTCCAATCTACTGATGCTTGAACAATTAACAGTGTGCCTGTAGTCGTGATCTTCAGGTTTCAGACTTGACATCACGTGAAATATTGGACAAACGTAATCCTAACTATCAAGTACACTACTTTCTTTACACGTTCCAAATTTGTGTATTTCATCCAGACAGAAAGAAAAGTTTTGATGAGCATAAAACACAGCATGCTCTGTCTAATGAGGAGCAACCAGCACCAGAAACTGTTGTACATGAGAGAAAAGGAAGCACTGCTCTCACTGACATTAGACATGAGTCTCAAACATGTGGTGAGAAACCAGCGTGATATTTGCAGTGCTTACAATCTGCTTTATATTCTCTCAGCAGCACTGTCCTATTGATTGCATGCTGTAAATTGAGTCCAAGTGTGAAAATGGTGGCACAGAATGCCACCTTGCTCATTAGGGGTTTGTTTAATTGCTTGTCTCTTAATTGATTTTGCTTTTTTTCCTGCATACAAAGTAAAATACAAAAATATATATATTCATTAATGCTTATTCACATCTTCCCTCAGCAATACCTGCCTTGTCAGATGAAATAGATAAACATCGACGGAGGTTCAATATGAGAATGCTGGTCCCAGGGAGACCGGTGAAGGATGTCTCTGTCCCACCACCTGTTCCAGCTGAACGACCAACGTACAAGGAGAAATTCATTCCTCCAGAGTTGAGCATGTGGGACTATTTTGTTGCCAAGGTATCATTGTACATAATTAGAATTTATTGAACAGTCATGTTTTTTGGTCTTTAACATGTGCTTTTCTCAAGGAGTGAAGGAACTTGACTTGAATGAGTCTGGTTTGAGAGTATGCTGGTTGCTAGTTTGGTGTGATGCTTATTGACTTGATGGCACCCGGGAGATCTGAAGTTACAGGTGGTCTGTTTATTCAAGAGCGGGACTATAACAATATATAAATGCATAGTCCTGTAGACAAGCATAACTTAATAAGATGTTATGGTTCCCAAATGTAGGTATAGCTGATGTGGAGGTTATATACTGACACAAGTACAGACTCCATACCACAAGTGAAGTTGGATCCATGTTCCCTTCCTTGGCTGTCTGTGCATTTTGAATCTTAATCTTGACATAAATGCGTTCAGCAGCAAAGTACTTTCAAACTCACATGAATTAGTCACAAAGCCTTTCATGATATCCATTCCTCTGGGTGATGCCCCAGTGGGACGAGGTTGACAGGAGGAAATATAAGAGTTGTAGCTAAACTTTAAAGTGTATTTTGACACGTAGGAGAAATTAAAAAACGATAAAGAAACTTTTAAAACATACAGGCAGTATTAGACGTTTTAAGTAATTCTATATTGGCCAGGGTCTTTCTTTTATTGTTTTGTGTGTGTGTGTGTGTGTGTGTATACCTCTTTAAATTGAAGTGAGATTGTAATGCACAGCATCACAAGTTTAAATAAAAATTGGGTTAACACAGTATATCATTGTCTACATCCATTCAACAGACAAAATATCTGAAGGTTATACTTTTCCTTTCTCTTTGCCTCAGTTTTTATCCATCAGACAGAACCATGACATTTTACAGGGAACAACGTAAAGTTGAGTGAAATGATCTCCCATTCCCAGACTCAATTCTGTATAAACTATATTACACAGTTAACCGTTTAATAAAAGATGATATGCTGTGAAAACGTTCTCCTGAAAGAGTTACTTTATATTTTTTCATTTTGGGTTTTTTATAAGTCATAATAAAGAAAAACAAATTGTACATTGGACAGTAAGACATGTTTAGAATTAAACGTAAACCTCTAATTTAAATGTCAAGATGTGACAGTGAAGCTTTTACTTGTGCATATTGCCATTTTATAAAAGGTGTTATAGAATCTTATTATTTCTACATGATTCTACACTACAAGGGTAAAGTGTGACAAAACCTCACTAAATCACTAGCCAAAAGGAAAACTGGCATCATTTCTGATAATTATTGAATATAAAAGATTAAATGTCATATAATCTACTGATGTACTTTGAAATGAATACAGTTTCGTGACATCTCTCATTACCTACAGGGTTTTTGGACAGATAAAATGTTTCTATTGAAAGAGATCTTAAAAATGGCTGCCCCCGTAGAGCAAATGTAAGCTTGAGATTCATTGAAAAGAGGCATTTACTAAAATATCTGTATAACAAAGTAGTGAAATATTTTATTTTAAACTGTAATAAAAGTTATCTGTTTTCTTAAAATTTTCTGTGATACATAATTTGCAATGCAAAATTCTTCTTTAATAACAAAATACTTTATGTTGCAGCCATTTCTTCCTCTGTCTGACAGCGGCCTTATCTACGACTCGGATGAAAGTGTTCCAAGTGACGATGATGAAGATGAGGATGCTTTTCTATCCGACATTCAGATACAGGAGCACATAGATTCTAGTTCCTATAGGTAAGCAAAAAAAAAAGTATGGTTATGCATTTTTGTTTTATTGTTTTTTTTTAAACTTATTTCTGAAATCTACATTTCCATAATTTTTCTTAATAAAATCATCACACCTTACAAAGTATTAAGAGTGCTGGATTCTTTGTCACAAGTAACTCATTCTTTATTTCTATTCTGTTTGCAGTTGGACTTTAATTCGTTTGGCAATGGTGAAACTTGCTGTCCATAACTTGAAGAGCTTCTTTCCTATAGCTGGTCTGGAGATTGCAGGTGAATAATTTCTGTAAAGTGTGTTTTTACTTGTTTAAATACTAGTCTTATGCAGAGCAGAACTATAAAATGTCTCTATGCTGCCCTTATGCATATAAAAATATGCCCCTTTTTCACACTACCACTTTATGGAAAAGTTGTCCAAGTTATGACAAAATTAATTGTCTTTGGCACCTTAGCTGACACTCTCAGCCAATATATTCCATTCAAGATGTACGCCATTGATATTGCCATTGGGGAAGTAGGAACTTTTATCTGTGAGGATAGGGATGAATCATAGGGGCAAGTCTCCTCTCTGTGGCTCCCCTGACCTACTCCTAACTTCTAAGGTTTTTGTTTTTTTCTGGAAGTGCATACCCATCTGAGTAATGCTCTTATTTACCCTTTTCTCCCTCATTATCAAAATCTCTCCTTACACCTTCTTCCCTCAACCTCCCTACAACCTCCACATTAACCCCTATATGCTGCACTCCTCCCATCTTTCATCTCATGCCCTGCACTCTTTTCTCTATTCTCTCCATCCGTCTCCCACTCAATCTCATCCCAGAGTCCATCCATATAAAACCCGCTCACACCTTCTGTCTCTATCTCTCCTCCTGCTTCTAGCAGCTGGGATATCTCTCCCAACCCAGGGCCCTTCATCTCCTCCACTCGCACTCACTCAACCAGAAACCACACAAACCTCATCCCAATACCATGCAGTATATCCCCATCTACCAATATTCATTGTGCACTCTGGAACGCCTGCTCCATCTGCAGCAATATAAAATCAACAGCCATACACGACCTCTTCATCTCAAATTCGTTCACACTTCTTGCACTCACTGAGACCTGGCTATCCCCCTCTAAAACTGCTACTATTGCTTCCTTATGTTATGGTGGGCTACAATTCTCCCATACTCCTAGACCAAACAACTGTAAAGGAGGTGGTGTAGGCATCCTTCTCTCCCCTCAATATACCTTTCAATCCATCCTATTTGTCTATGCCCTATCCTTTACTTCCTTTGAAGTTCACACTGTCTGTCTATTTAAACCCACTCCTCAAAGTATTGCCATCATTTATCGCCCCCCCCCCCCCCCCCCCCCGGTCATCCTAGGACAGGGGTAGGCAACCTTTGGCACTCCAGATGTTGTGGACTACATCCCCCATAATGCTCTTACACCCATAATGCTGGCAAAGCATCATGGGAGGTGTAGTCCAAAACATCTGGAGTGCCGAAGGTTGCCTATGCCTGTCCTAGGATATTCATTGCACACTTTTTTTCCTGGTTACCCCGTTTCCTCTCATCTAGCACTCCTTCCCTCATTCTTGGGGATTTTAATATCCCAATCAACAACCCTAACTGCCCTGATGCCTCTCGTCTACTTTCTATAACCTCCTCTGTTGGACTCACACAGTGGTCTAATTCATTAACTTGTAGAGCAGGAAGCACTCTCTTGACCATCTTCACCAATCTCTGTACCACCTCTAACTTCTCCAATGTTCCATTTCCTCTATCTGACCACCATCTGCTGTCTATTGACATCTGCATACCCTGTACCCAAAGTACACCACCCTCACTACTTCAGTATTGCAGAAAGCTCCATTGTCTTGACCTACAGGAATTCTCTGTCTTGACCTACAAGAAGTCTCCTTTCATCCATCTTAAATCTCACCTGCCCCAACACTGCAACCTCCCTCTACAACTTTACTCTCTCCTCTCAACTAGACATCATGGCACCTCCTACACTTAAGCGCCCCCAATTACAACCCTGGCACACCAAACTGACCAAATACCAAAAATGTTCCAGAACTGCTGACAGCTGCTGGAGAAAGTCTCACTCTGCATCTGACTTCCTCCACTATAAATTTATGCTGCGCTCTTTCAGTCTGGCTTTTTCCTCTTCAAAAGAAAACTACCACACTCTCCCGCAAGCCCAAACGACTGTTTTAACTCTGTGCTCTGTCATGTCGCCTCTTCCTTCCAACTTGACCGCCACAAACTTTGCAACTCACTTCACTGAGAAGATTTCTACAATCAGGGAAGAGATCTCTCTCCATCCACTACAAACTCTTCCCCTAACCACACTCCCTCAGCTGTCCTATGTTTGCACCCGCTACAGAAGAAGAGGTTTCTTCTCCGCTCCGTTCCTCCCTTCCCTCTCGATCTTATTCCCTCGTATCTCACGTTGTCTCCTTCTCTTACTCTGCCTCTCACTAAGATTTTCAATCTCTCCCTCTCCTCTGGCACATTTCCTCTACTGCTCAAACATGCAACCGTAACCCTGATTCTGGAAAAAGCCCAACCTTGACCCTAATTCCCTGTCCAACTACCGCCCTATCTCGCTACTGCTGTTTGTCTCCAAGATCCTTCAGAGAGTTGTGTATGCGAGATTGACAGTCTTCCTCAAATCCAACTCTCTGCTTGACCCGCTTCTATCTGTATTCCGCGCTCATCACTCTGTTGAAACAGCTGTGACCAAAGTATCCAATGATCTTATCACTGCAAAATCACTAACCATTGCCACTACTCTATCCTAATTCTCCTCAACCTTTCTGCTGTTTTTGACACTGTTGATCATTAGTGATGTACCGAACTGTTCGCCGGCGAATAGTTCCTGGCGAACATAGCGTGTTCGTGTTCACCACGGCGGGCGAACACATGCGCGGTTCGATCCGCCCCCTATTCGTCATCATTGAGTAAACTTTGACCCTGTGCCTCACGGTCAGCAGACACATTCCAGCAAATTAGCAGCAGACCCTCCCTTCCAGACCCTCCCACCTCCTGTACAGCATCTGTTTAGATTCATTCTGAAGCTGCATTCTTAGATAGAGGAGGGAAAGTGTAGCTGCTGCTCATTTGATAGGGAAATGGATAGCTAGGCTAGGGTATTCAGTGTCCACTACAGTCCTGAAGGACTCATCTGATCTCTGCTGTAAGGACAGCACCCCAAAAAGCCCTTTTTAGGGCTAGAACATCAGTCTGCTTTTTTTTTTTTTTTTCTGTGTAATGTAATTGCAGGTGCCTGCCTGCCAGCTTCTGTGTCAGGCTCACAGTGGATACTGTGCCCACTTGCCCAGTGCCACCACTCATATCTGGTGTCACAATAGCTTGCATTTAAAAACAAATTTTTTTTTTTCACTGTAAGCTAATAGCAGTCAGCGTCCTTCAAGCGGGTGTCAGGCCTTCAGCGTGTACTCTGCCAACCTCTGCCAGTGTACTTTGCCACTCATATCTGGTGTCACAATAGCGTGCCTTTAAAAAGAAAAACAGTTTTTCACTGTAAGCTAATAGCAGTCAGTGTCCTTCAAGCAGGTGTCAGGCCTTCAGCGTGTACTCTGCCAACTTCTGCCAGTGCACATTGCCACTCATATCTGGTCTCATTTAAAACCAAAAAAACCTTTTTCACTGTTATAGATTGAATAGCAGTTACTTGTCTTCAAGCGGGTGTCAGGCCTACAGCGTGTACTCTGCCAACCTCTGCCAGTGCACATTGCCACTCATATCTGGTCTCACAGTAGCTTGCATGCATAGTACCACTAATCCAAAAAAAATGACAGGCAGAGGCAGGCCACCCCGCAGGGGCCGTTGTGGTTGTGGTGCTGTGATTCCCTTTTGCCCTAGAATAATGCCCAATTTTCAGAGGCCACGTACCCTGAACTTGAAAAGTTCTGAGGACATAGTTGACTGGCTAACACAGGACACCCAATCTTCTACAGCTTCCGCTCGGAACCTTGACGCACCATCCTCCTCCAGCTTAGCTTCGGGCACCTCTCAAGATACCACTCACCCGCCTGCCGCCACCACCAACACTAGCACCACAGCCGCTTCACTTTATCTGTCAGAGGAGTTATTTACACATCCGTTTGAAGAAATGAGTGAGGTGCAACCATTATTGCCAGAGGATGTAGATAACAGGGATATGTCTGTCAGGCAGCATTACACACATGGACGTACGGTGTGATGATGATGATGTTGTACCCGCTGCTGCTTCCTTTGCTGAGTTGTCAGATACAAGTGAAGTGGTTGATGATGACGATGCGTCCATGGATGTCATGTGGGTGCCCGCTCGGCAAGAAGAAGAACAGGGCGAAAGTTCAGATGGGGAGACAGAGAGGAAGAGGAGGAGGAGACGAGTTGGAAGCAGGGGGAGGTCGTCGCAAGGAGCTAGTGGCACAGTCAGACAGCATGCATCGGCACCCGGGGTCAGCCAGACAGCACGCCAATCAACGCATGCTGTGTCCACCACCAGAATGCCGTCATTGCAGAGCTCAGCAGTGTGGCATTTTTTTTGTGTGTCTGCCTCTGACAACAGCGATGCCATTTGCAACCTGTGCCAAAAGAAACTGAGTCGTGGGAAGTCCAACACCCACCTAGGTACAACTGCTTTGCATAGGCACATGATCGCACATCACAAACGCCTTTGGGATCAACACATGAGTACAAGCAGCACACAAACTCAAAGCCGCCATCCTCCTCCTGGTCCAGCATCTTCAGCCACGTCAACCACTGCTGTCCTCCTTGCCCCCTCTCAACCATCTGCCACTCCGTCTCTCGCCTTGAGCAGTTCCCGCTCATCTGCCCACAGTCAG
Organism: Pelobates fuscus; assembly: GCF_036172605.1. Taxonomy (NCBI): domain Eukaryota; kingdom Metazoa; phylum Chordata; class Amphibia; order Anura; family Pelobatidae; genus Pelobates; species Pelobates fuscus. The sequence goes on from NC_086319.1 coordinate 333,551,428, forward strand.
GTGTCTGTCAAGGACATGTTTGAGGGTAAGAAGCCAATGTCAGAAAGTCACCCCCTTGCCCAGCGTCTGACAGCTGGCTTGTCTGAACTATTAGCCCGCCAGCTTTTACCATACAAGCTGGTGGAGTCTGAGGCGTTCAAAAAATTTGTAGCTATTGGGACACCGCAGTGGAAGGTACCCGGCCGAAATTTCTTTGCACAAAAGGCAATCCCCAACCTGTACTCAATTGTGCAAAAGGAGGTAATGGCATGTCTGGCACACAGTGTTGGGGCAAGGGTCCATCTGACCACTGATACCTGGTCTGCAAAGCATGGTCAGGGCAGGTATATCACCTACACTGCGCATTGGGTAAACCTGCTGACGGCTGCCAAGCATGGAATGTGTGGCTCTGCAGAGGATTTGGTGAAACTGCCACGACTTGCAGGCAGGCCTCTTCCATAACCTCCTCAGCTGAGTCCTCTTCTGCTGCTGTGTCTTGCTCCACATCAACGGCACCCCCCAGCTCCCCAGGTACTATTCCACATCCCAGATACGGCAGTGTCACACCGTCTTAGGTTTGACCTGCTTGAAAGCAGAGAGTCACACCGGACAAGCACTCCTGTCCGCCCTGAATGCACAGGTGGAAAAGTGGCTGACTCCGCAGCAACTGGATATCGGCAAAGTGGTTTGTGACAACGGAACAAATTTGTTGGCGGCATTGAAGTTGGGCAAGTTGACACATGTGCCGTGCATGGCACATGTGTGTAATCTGATCGTACAACGCTATGTGCATAAGTACACAGGCTTACATGAAGGTGTGTGGCCATTTCAGGCGTTCCTACAGGGCCATGGCGCACTTTGCAGATATCCAGTGGCGAAACAACATGCCAGTGAGGCGTTTGATTTGCGACAGCCCGACACGTTGGAATTCAACACTCCTAATGTTCGACCGCCTGCTCCAACAAGAAAAAGCCGTTAATTAATATTTGTATGACCGGGGTACTAGGACAGCCTCTGGGGAGCTGGGAATTTTTTTGCCACGTTACTGGATGCTCATGCGCAATGCCTGTAGGCTCATGCATCCTTTTGAGGAAGTGACAAACCTAGTCAGTCGCACCGAAGGCACCATCAGCGACATCATACCATTTGTTTTCTTCCTGGAGCGTGCCCTGCGAAGAGTGCTGGATCAAGCCATAGATGAGCGTGAAGAGGAAGAGTTGTGGTCACCATCACCACCAGAAACAGCCTTATCAGCATCGCTTGCTTGACCTGCGGCAACGCTGGAAGATGATTGTGAGGAAGAGGAGTCAGAATAGGAATGTGGCTTTGAGGAGGAGGAGGAGGAAGACCAACCACAACAGGCATCCCAGGGTGCTCGTTGTCACCTATCTGGTACCCGTGGTGTTGTACGTGGCTGGGGAGAAGAACATACCTTCATTGAGATCACTGAGGAGGAGGAACAGGAAATGAGTAGCTCGGCATCCAACCTTGTGCAAATGGGGTCTTTCATGCTGTCGTGCCTGTTGAGGGACCCTCGTATAAAAAGGCTGAAGGAGAACGACCTGTACTGGGTGTCCACGCTACTAGACCCCCGGTATAAGCAGAAAGTGGCGGAAATGTTACCAAATTACAACAAGTCGGAAAGGATGCAGCATTTGCAAAATAAATCAAAAAGTATGCTTTACACAGTGTATAAGGGTGATGTCACAGCACAACGGGAATCTAACAGGGGAAGAGGTGAAAGTCATCCTCCTCCTCCCACGACCATGCCGGCAAGGACAGGACGCTTTAAAGACGTGTTGTTGATATAGGACATGCGGAGCTTTTTAAGTCCTACGCATCGCCACAGCCCTTCGGGATCCACCCTCAGAGAACGACTCGACCGACAGGTAGCAGACTACCTCGCCTTAACTGCAGATATCGACACTCTGAGGAGCGATGAACCCCTTGACTACTGGGTGTGCAGGCTTGACCTGTGGCCTGAGCTATCCCAATTTGCGATAGAACTTCTGGCCTGCCCCGCTTCAAGTGTCCTGTCAGAATGGACCTTCAGTGCAGCAGGAGGTATTGTCATTGAGAAGAGAAGTCGCCTAGGTCAAAAAAGTCTAGATTACCTCACCTTTATTAAGATGAATGAGGGATGGATCCCGAAGGGACTGACAGTGGGCGATACATTCGACTAAAAAAGGCCTGATGAGATGAGCTGCCTCGGGCTAAAAATGGTCCACACGCTGCTGTATTTTAGCTCTGAATGCCGGTTGACTTGCGTGACTTATCCGCCACCAACTAGGGTTCAAGCTGCAATGTTTTAGGGCACTTTCTGCCTGGGAAACAAACATCAATTTTTTTGGCCGCTGCTACAATACCTACTTTTTCAGGCATGTGTACATGCCTAATTTTTCGGGCCTCTGGTGCTGCACTGTGGCTTCAAAAAGCAAACCAAAAAAAAGGCACATAACAAGGATTAAACTGATAGGAATAGTACTACTTAACACACCACTCCTATCTGGTGGCACATGAGATTGAAGTAGGAGGACCGACCAAGCATCTTTTTCCATCTCCCAGTTCCTAAAATCGATGCCATATACACGTCCCCTGATAGGGCGCCAGCTCGTTATTCTCTTGGGCGCCAGCTCGTTATTCTCTTGGGCGCCAGCTCGTTATTCTCTTGGGCGCCAGCTCGTTATTCTCTTGGGCGCCAGCTCGTTATTCTCTTTTTTTTTTTTTTTTTTTAATTCTTTATTTTTGGTGTGCACAAGAGTAATTACAAGCTTTGGTGCGCCACAACAGCGATATCAGGGAACAATATTGAACATTTGCATTGCAGGTTGTGGTAAATGATTGTCAGGCACATTTTTAATTAAAGTAACAGTTTAACAATCGTTTAGGTGCTCGAGTAGCGTAAACTTTTAAGAAACACATTTGCCTCAGTAGCTTAAAGTAAGTGTTATTAATATGATCATGCTGAACTACGCTTGTCTGTGCTTAAGAGAGGGGCATGCTTTCCATACATAGACATCTGGGCTGATTAGTCTTACACCTATCCTCTATAAAATTTGCTGTCTTGCTAGGTACACGGATGAGTTAACTGAACGACATCAAGCCTATATCTTTGGTAGACAATCTACTATGCTGAATGGTTTAAGCTTTAAACACTTTGTTAACCACTGATATCCTGCGAGTAGTGGGGCCACAGCAGCATTCCACCCCGGCTGGTCTGGACTTCTTAGGTTGGTGTATGCAGCGTAGGGTAGTCCGCTGTGGTTGCGGTGGACTTGGGAGCCCAGTGCGAGCCATGCCTGTTACAGTCAGTACCGGGTCTCTCCATGGGGGGTATGGTGGCAGTCTGTCACCTACACAAAGGATCTCGCAGTCGAGCCATTCAGAAAAAATAAAAAGTAAAATAAAAAGGGTGTAACAAAAAATATATATAAATAAGTAAAAAAATAAAAATAAAAAATAAAAAGTAAAACCACCGGCGATGGACCTGTCCTTCTGCCTGTTACTGTCCCCAGAGTGCTGTTTATTCCATCAGTGTTATGAGGTAGCATAGGGGGCTCTGCGTGGTCGGCAAGTCCGAGGCTGGGGTCAGCAATCTTCATTGGGTGAAGAGGTGTGGAGGCTCGAGCATGAGGGTCTCATAGTGTGGGCGAATGATGAGCGTTGTGGACGGGCTTCCTTGCTTTGATGCCGGCTCAGGCTTACCGGAGGTGCCACGTGTGGGTCGCTTCAGCCGGCCTATTTTCAGGCCCAATTTCAGGGATATCTGGTGAGTGGTGCTTCCGAGGGCTGCGTTCGCCACGTGTGTCCTCCACCTCTTACCCCATCTCATTTCCCATGCAGGATTAAGCTCAGTGGGTCGTTTTTGCATGCAGTCATATAAAGTTGTGCGTTTTAGTACAGGCTGCATTGCCGCCATTCTAGAGGCTCGGCTCATGGTGTGCGCCGTCGGGCAGGTCCGATGTTGGGCTTTGTAGGGCGAGGATTCCCTCCGGTGGGGACCGGGATAACCCCCCCGGTCCATGTGGGGGGCGGGGGCGAGGCCTGTGAGGTGTATCACAAGGCTGATGAGTGGCAGCCAGGTTCGCAAACAGGACGGCGGCCGTCCGTCCCGCTCTCCACCCGCATAGGCCGCAGACCCCGAAGTCCCTTTCACCCACAGGGGGCTCTGGTACTCCCGATCTCAGGGCCCGCGGTGGCTCCAGCCTCAGCCCGGACACTGTATATATCTTCAGGTCGGTCAATATGCAGAAATTGCTTAAGTTTTTAGCCATATTTGATCTGATTTTATCAGGAGCCTCTCCAGCCTGCGACCAGTCAGCATGGCGGTCAGGCCCCGCCCCCCCAGCTCGTTATTCTCTTGGGCGCCAGCTCGTTATTCTCTTGGGCGCCAGCTCGTTATTCTCTTGGGCGCCAGCTCGTTATTCTCTTGGGCGCCAGCTCGTTATTCTCTTGGGCGCCAGCTCGTTATTCTCTTGGGCGCCAGCTCGTTATTCTCTTGGGCGCCAGCTCGTTATTCTCTTGGGCGCCAGCTCGTTATTCTTTTTCACTTCACTAGGGACACTTTACTGCACTATGGGCACTTAGACCCACTCTTTGTCTTGCACAGTGTTATTCCTAGCCAGCATCTGTGATGGGAAATCAGGCAGTCATCTACACGTTTAGATTGAGCTTTAGCTTAGAACACCCTTGAAGGTGTTTAAGGAGATTAGGGCTAGTTTAGAGGATTCTTCTTAGACCTCTCTGAGTCTTTATAGCCCTTCTACCTATCCAGCATTTCTGGAAACTAGCTAAGAGAAAGGGTGGCTGTGTGTCTGTGATACATTTAACTTTATATCACCTTATTGACACTTTATCACTCCGGTCTCCATACTCTCTGCCTATACACATCTATTTAGAGGGAATTTCCTTGCCCCTGCCAATATTATATAATAGGTAGTAGTATTACCATTATTACACAATTAGCCACTGTAGGGGAATGAGTATAGTATCCCTTTGTTATTTATAAATGATACAATAAAGACTTTTGTCCATTACTCAATTTACTTTAACAAAGGGTGCTAACCACGGTATTAGGAAGCATTACTCTGCTTTCCCTTTCTCCCTCTATTATACACCTATGCTCACTAGGATTTGTAGGTATCACTTTATTATAGTTGTCTAACCTTTTCCTATGCCAGTTTTAGATCTCCTTCTTGGGAGATTTTTTTCTTTTTTCAGTTTATTAGCATACTTTCAGGGACCCTTGGTGTTGTACGTGGCTGGGTGGAGGAAGAGACCTTCAATGACATCAGTGAGGACAAGGAACGGACATGACTAGCTTGGTATCCAACCTTGTGCAAATGGGGAGTTTGCGGTTGTGCAAATGGACTGTTTGCGGTTGTTTGCAGTGCGTTAAACGGGGAGTTTGGTCTGTCACTGTGAAGCGGGCGTAACACTTACACTACCTGATCGATACAACATCATACACTAGGTCCCCCCCTCATTATTTTTATGGCCCCCACCCACCGCTCACGGGTGGGGGCGGGCGGGAGGACAGTAGGTCCCCCCCCCCCATTGTGATTTATGGCCCCCACCCACCGCGCAGGGGTGGGGGCCGGGGGGGAGGACAGTTGGTCCCCCCCCCCCTTATCCTTATTTACTGAATATTCCCTTGTATAACAATGTTTGGCATTTAGTGAATATTCCCTATTCTGCTCTGTGTCAGTGTGTATCATGGTCCCTGAGGACAGGTGTCAATCCATATCTGCCAAGTGACCCTGTGTAGGGGGAACAGTCCCTATTCTGCTCTGTGTCAGTGTGTATCAGGGATCCTTAGGATAGGTGTCAATCCATATCTGCCAAGTGACCCTTTGTAGGGGGAACAGTCCCTATTCTGCTCTGTGTCAGTGTGTATCAGGGTCTCTGAGGACAGGTGTCAATCCATATGTCAAGGTGTCAATATGTCATATGTCAGGTGTCAATCCATATCCATTGTGATTTAGGAATGTTAGGTGATTTATGCCCTTTATGGATTAAAAGCAGACTTTGCATCAACTGTGTAATTTTCCATGGGAGTTTTGCCATGGATCCCCCTCCGGCATGCCACAGTCCAGGTGTTAGTCCCCTTGAAACAACTTTTCCATCACTATTGTGGCCAGAAAGAGTCCCTGTGCGTTTTAAAATTTGCCTGCCCATTGAAGTCTATGGCGGTTCGCCCGGTTCGCCGGTTCGCGAACGTTTGCCGAAGTTCGCGTCCGCCGTTCGCAAACCGAAAATTTTGTGTTCGCGACATCACTATTGATCATCAACTGCTTCTTCTCATTCTCTGTAATCTCGGTCTACGAGATACCACTCTCTCCAGGTGCTCTTCCTACCTCTCTGAGCGATCATTTAATGTTTCTTTCTCTGGCTCTGCCTCTTCTCCCCAATCCCTCTCTGTTGGTGTTCCCCAAGGGTCTGTCCTTGGTCCCCTATTGTTCTCAATCTACACTGCCTCCCTTGGTAAACTCGGCTTCCAGTATCATCTCTGTGCAGATGACACTCAAATTTATCTGTCCTCCCCTGATTTCTCACCACCCCTCTTGACTCGTGTCTCTGAATGCCTCTCTGCTATTTCCAAATGGATGGCTACTCATTTCCTTAAACTGAACCTGTCCAAAACAGAACTTCTGGTCTTCCCTCCCTCAAGTGTTGCTACTCCCTTGTCTGTGTCACTCCAAGTCAATGGCCCTGCCATCCGCTCTACCTCTAAGACTCGCTGAATAGGTGCTCTCTTGATTCCGACCTCTCCTTCACCCCTCATGTCCAATCACTCGCCAAATCCTGCCGCTTCCATCTCAAAAATATTGCGCGTATTTAACCCTATTTAACGCCTGATACAGCAAAGGTGCATGTCCATGATGACGTCCTCTTTTCAGTGGTCTTACGTGTTTCCAACTTGACCCATTACAGTCTATAATGAATGCGGCGGCGAGGCTCATCTTCCTGTCTGCCCGCACATCCCATGCCTCCCCCTTTGTCAGTCCCTACATTGGCTTCCCGTAAGATATAGGACTCATTTTAAGATCCTGAAACTTGTTTACCAATCTCTACACAATGCTGCTCCAACCTGATTATCCTCACTAATACACAAATATGTCCCATCTAGGCCCCTACGCTCTGCCGTAGATCTAAGTCTAACCTCTGTTCATACTCCTACCTCTGATGCTCACCTTAAAGACTTCTCTGTTAGACTTTCACCAAACCTCCACTTCTTCAAAAAAAATTTTTTTAAATGTACTTCTTTAGGAAAGCATATCAATTAAACTGTGAACAGCTTTCCCTCCTCACACCCTGATTCCTCTCTGAAACTGTCATCAAAACAAAACACTAAGCCCTCAATGAACACTATCCTAGCAACCTACTTTTCTACCCTACCTTTACCTTTTGTGTCACATTATCCCACTCCCTCTAACATGTACGCTCATTGAGCAGTGCCTTCAATCCCTCTGTTCCTATATGTCCAATTTGTCTGGTTACAAATGCCAGTCTGTTAGTCCACCCATTGTACAGCGCTATGGAACTTGTTGGCACTTTATAAATAATAATAAGTGTAAGTTGCACAGAAAAGTTTGAGTTTTAACCATGAGATCAAGCCTGGGGGCTCCTGGCAATAGCCACTGTATCTGTCTAAATCTGGTATATGTAGGTGTGATAACACAGAAGTATGAACTTTTGTAAACAGTTTGACAGATCACGATCTGACCGTATAAAGGGACTCCTGGCACCTTAATCACTAAATCACACTGTAGTAGTTATTGTGCTTATAATGTCCAAGTTCAGTGCAAATTGTAAGTCATTACTTGCAGAATCCATTTACTTACATCAAGGTATGTTTATTTAGATCTTCCTGTTACTTCTCCATTGGGTATTGCGGTTGTCAAAAACCTAGAGAACTGGGAGCAAATTCTTCATGAAAGAATGGACCAATTTGAAGGCCCACCACCCAACTATATTAACACATATCCCAGTGAGCTAGCTGCTGGAGCAGGGCCAGCTATTCTGCGTCACAAGGCAATGCTGGACCCAGAAAACACACCATTCAAGTAAGATAAAGCTCTCTTTTCTGGCTATTTAATGTTTTAAAATATAGCTAAAGTATGTTGTGTTAAATAGCTATAACTTGTAAATGTATTATCTAATGACATTAAGCCATAGCCTATATCTCCAATTCTGTCATAATAAGGCTATTCTTATTTAAAAAAAAAATAAAAAAGTATTACTTTCAATAAAGTAAAGCCTTTAACCCCTTAAGGACCAAACTTCTGGAATAAAAGGGAATCATGACATGTCACACATGTCATGTGTCCTTAAGGGGTTAAAGAGGTTGCTCACCTTGACACATAAGGCTTTCAGTGGTGACTTGGTCAAACCAGCCAGACGTCACAAGTGGTTCAATCCCATTTCCCTGTGAGTAGATAAAGTAACCTGGAAATTGGGGATTGACTACAGTCCAGTTAAGTGGTGGACATTATTATTATTCTTACATCGTATTTCTCAGTTATACATAGTGTGGCTCAGGTTTGTTTATATTTTGTTATTGTAGGTCCAAAGATTACTCTGCACTCCCTGTTAAAAGGCTCTGGCATTACCTAGTCAAACAGGAAATGTTACAGGAGTCGTTCATAAGATACATCTTTACCAAGAAGAGAAAGCAAAGTGAGGTAAACTTTATAAAATATAAACGTAAGCAATTAGTCTCTCCAGACTATCTTAAGATTAATGCAGTTTCAATTTTGCTAAATTTATACTATTGCATATAGTGTGCTATTTACCGTATTTCGCATGGCATTGGGGATAATTTATCCGCAAAGTGACATCTCTATACGTTACAGACATGTTTATGCATCACTTTTTTAAATCACCGGAAAAGTAAACTTGAAGGTCAAGACTTCATTACATGTTTTAAAGGGTGCTATTATGAAAAAAATGTAATGGAATAGTTTAACACTTTTATTTTTTTAATTTTTAAAAAATGAATTTATTATATACTATACAACTTGCTTCCTTGCCCATCATGTTGTCTTCCCACTGCTAAAATCGCCAGTTTAAGCTCACTGTGTAACTTGATCCTACAGTGAGTTCACTTTAGTTGATGGATCGTTTGTACGCAACTTATCTCATGCCCCCTGTAATCAGTATATATATATTAATTTAATATAGCTTTTTTCATCAAGGTGAAAATTAGTGATTTAAACAAGTGTTTTACCATTAACTTAGTTGAATAATAATTTTTTCATCATAACGCCCAATTTAATAGCGTCCGAGCTTCATGTAAATTACATTGCAATTTAAAGTCACCAATGCCTTTAAAATTAGTTAATAAAAATGGTAAACATTCAAAAAGAAGCATACAGCAAAGGAAATGTCAGTGTGAGTAGGATGTTTCCACTGTATTGTTTTTATGTCTGTTTACCGTTTAGGTCCATTTTTTTATATTTTTATTATTTATGTGAGTTGCTATAAACATGCATTTAATTCGGTCAACAAAATATCCGTAGAGCATTTTTCATGCCAACAGATTTGTTTACCAGTAACAATCAGGAATGTCTCATTTCTTGTTTTTCTTGTGCATGTTGTTTTGTGTTTGTGGCTGTGTGATGTCATGTAGTCTGTAGAAGACAGTGCGGAGCGTGTCAAAGTAAACTCCATAGCAGATCTTCAGAAAAATAAGGTAGTATGTCTTACATAGGCTTGTCCTCTAGCGCTTTCTTTCACGTTCACTGGTATCAGCATATCCTGGATAATTATTAACTTTACCATAGTTCTGTAATTGTCCACAAACAAACCTCAGCTTTTTCATTGGACTACATCTCCCACAAACCTGTAGCAGCTACAAACAGAACAAATGTTGCTGATTGTGGTTTATGGGATATAAAATCCTCTATAGTCATCATTTGATTACTCATGCTGTTCACTTTAAAAGTCATTCTTCTAAATTACCTGAACTGGGTTGTGGGATGTATTCATTTAATCCAACCACATACAAAAATGTATGTGTGCTCTTTAATTTAATTGCAGACCGAATTTCTTTTCTCGTCTTTATAAAAGCATTTGTTCCTTTTATTTACTATTTCAATGGACATTGAAGTGAATTAAAGAGCTACGAGGAGTAGTACATAATGTTGTCATCAAGATTTAGTTGTACCTGACAACAGCAATAATAAAAACAGTAGTTTATCTTTGTTCTAAATTCAATTCCTTCTCTATATACTAACATTATTTAATTTCATTTGTTTTTCCTTCCTGACGCTAACTTTCTTCCTGTCCGCTTACAGAAAATGTTCTGTGTAAATTTTGTATCCATCTATACTTTTTTTTTTTAGAATCTCTTTGAGTGGATAGAAGCCATTCTATTAATTAATATCCACAATTTGCTGGAACAAGTGAACAACTATTGCATGCAACTTAAATGTTTTCTGCATTCTCTTTCAATAATGAAAATGTTTCCAGTCAATTTGTAGCCTTAAAATCTACAATATTTTGCAGGTTGAAGCTGATCTGGGTTACCCCGGAGGAAAAGCAAAGATTATTCACAAGGAATCTGATATTATAATGGCTTTCGCTGTGAACAAGGTAATACTATTTAAATTAAAGGAGCACTATAGTGCCAGGAAAACAGACTTGTTTTCCTGGCACTATAGGGTTATTAGGTGTCCCCCCTCCCGCTGGGCTGAAAGGGTTAAAACCCCTTCAGCCACTTACCTTGATCCGGCTCTCTCGGCGCTGGTAAACTCTCCTCCCCCTGTTGATGTCAGCTCCGAATGCGCATGCGCAGCCAGAGCTGCACGCGCCTTCAACCCGCCCCATAGGAAAGCATTACTCAATTTTTCACACTGAGAATCATGGAATCGGCCTCTAGTGGCTGTCAGGTAACAGTTCTCTGGAACTGCTATGTTTTCAGCTGCAGGGTTAAAACCAGGGGGACCTGGAACCGAGACCACTCCATTGAGGTGAAGGGTGCCTATAGTGGTCCTTTAAGCATTTAAGCCTCCGTTCATGCCATATTATTGTTCTAAGCCTTTATCGCTTAATATATTCTAGGCAAATAACAATGAAATTGTCCTGGCCTCAACACATGATGTGCAAGAACTTGATGTTTCATGTCTCTTGAATGCTCAGCCCTACATATGGATTGGTGAAGAGTATGACAGAGAATCGAAAAGGTTAGTTCAACCCTATACAAACACAGCAGTGTTCTATATCCAATCTAGCAATGGTCTGGATTTAATACGTTTTCCAAATGATTCAATACTGTTTATTTATCTACAGAAGTCACAATTAAAGTCTATGGGATTTTTTGTAGATACATTATTTGTAAATGTTTGTTTGTTTTTTCCATTAAATCATTTGGAAAGTTATTAATCAAGGCCAATGTTGGCTTATTTTTTATTTAATTTATTTTACTGAAACTTTTTATGGTTTTTAAATAAATATAGTCGACTACGGTGGGTTTCAGAGTTATAATAAAGAGCACCCTAACATTCATGCTGTGATAATAAGAAAACAAAATGATCAACAAATAAAACCGTATTCACACTATATATATATTTCGTGTTTGTTTGTGCTGTTCTCCCCTAATTGTACAGCGCTGTGGAATATTTTGGCGCTTTATAAATGCCAGTAAATAATATACATAAATATAATTATCGTGGTACGTTTCTTTGCAAGCCAATTTTGTGAATGGGAAGTCACTGATTGGCTAAGAGTGTCAGCTGACCACACTCAGCCAATCAGTGGCGGCACTCTATGCTTCATGTAAGTGAAAATTAAGAAACCAGATGCCGCCGGTGGAGGAGTGAAGACCAGTGCTGGAGGAAGCTTAGGGATTACACTGTAACAAGGACGGTTTAACCCTGTGAGGTAAAATTGCCTCCAACTTAATTTAGATCCAATATAAGTTAAAAGAGACTATGCATAGCATATACAGCACTGTGCAAAAGTCTTAGGTCACCATTAGATTTGTTTTTGATTTTAAGCAGTAATAGAATAACCATATTTAATTATTCCTGTATTTATTAGAATACAGCCAGAAAATACAGGAAAGCTATATGCAGTATGCATGCAAGACCACTCTCACAGGGAAATCAGCAAACTGGATACTCAAGATGTGGTATTTAAGTTGTTATAAAGAAATTTGAAGAACCAGGAGAAGTCATGGACAAAAAAAAAGAACTGGAAGGAGCTTGATGGGGAATGGTCTTTGTGGAAGGGTAGCGGACAAGAAACCACTTATTCAGAAGGGTTACCTGGTGAAAAGGCTGAAACCATTCTTGATTATTATTCTTCGAACTGTAGAATAGTTAACTTGGCATCCCAAGAAGCTGCCAGATGCTGAGCCAGGTCCTTGAACTTCTTCCAGTCTCTCAAATGAGAAACTCTTCATCAGATTTTGAAAGTTTTCTTGGTCTGCCATTCCTTTTTTGGTTGAGGATCTCTCTTGATTCTTCAAATTTCTTAACAGCTAGAATACCACATTTCAAATTATCTGGTTGTATTCTAATAAAGTAACTGAGGAATAGTTATATATAGTCATTATACCATTGCTAAAACAACAAATCTAATGGTGGCCTAAGACTTTTGTACAGCACTGTATATACTTTTAATGTATGAATAATTATGGGAAAGGCTGCAGATTGTGAAGGAATCAAAGAATTAATTTCTATTTTTCAGTTTCAATATACAAATTATACAGTGTGATGAAATGCTGTGTGTTGCTGAAATCTGCTATAATGCTGTGATGAGTAATTACTGTTTGTCTGTAGTTCCGATGACCTAGATTTTAGGGGATCGACCTCTGCCATTCCACAGTCAAGTGTGGCATCCTTTAACATAAGTCAGATGCAGTCATCTTCATCCATGCCTTGGCTGGGTAGTGGTCAGACAAGCACTGGAGCTGGAGTGGTATGTGCCCTTTCCAACGTTATAAATATGTATAACTTAAGCCAAGAAGGACTGGCATGATATGATACAATGTACATATATTTCAAGATATTTAACCCCTTAAGGACACATGACATGTGTGACACGTCATGATCCCCTTTTATTCCAGAAGTTTGGTCCTTAAGGGGTTAATAAGGTGTAAGATGGGGGAAATGTGTGTGGATTAAAAAAAATAATAATAATAATTTTAACCAGTAGGTACAACAATAGGACATTTGGAGAAAGACATATAGCTGCAATTTAATGGGTACCTGTTTTTCTAGAGTAAATTTAATATGATGCAGGGTGTAACTTTCCAACTGATGGACTAGAGACTAATAAATTAGAAAAGTTCTGGGAACTAGAAATAGACCATGCTGTTCTAAAACCGGAAACAAAAAGCAGAATGAAGTTGTGTTATTGTACAAAATAGGCAGACTACGTTTACATCTCTTTCTCTAAAATAAGATATTTGGTTCAAAACTGATAAACAGTAGGGCTTATAGTGCTTAGTGCTGTATAGTATACTGCCGTCATGGTTCTCACTGACTGATATTGTCTGCCTGTCTGGAGACTGATATTAACATAACTCAAATTAATAAAACTTAGAATTTTGTGCACCTACTCCTTTTTATGTACATATACTTTAATTTTGTAATTTCTTTCTTTTTTGTTTTTGTTTTTTTGTTCTTCCTTAAAGCTCATTAAGCGTAATCTAAATAACGTGAAAAGAATGGCTTCACACCCTGTTCATCAGTGCTGTAAGTAACAGTCTCCTGTACTTGTTGAGCCTCCGTAATATTTTGAGAGTGAAATTCATGTTCCTATCTTGGTTTCCCTTAGATCTAACGGGGGCTCAGGATGGCAGCGTTCGTATGTTTGAATGGAGTCGGCCCCAACAACTTCTATGCTTTCGGCAAGCTGGAAATGCTCGGGTTACAAGATTGTATTTTAACTCCCAAGGCAATAAGGTTTGTCTCATTAGACAGTTAGTGTAATGTCTTGCTGTTGCATTCACTAAACCCAAAAGTTAGTAAATACAAGGTTCCACTTTAATGTCACTTAACATCACTTGACATCATCAATGCATTATTCTCTGTAATGCACCGTTTTGACTATGTACAGTGAAGAGGCTCCTAATCTCAGGACAGTGGGTTCTACAAAGTGCAGGAAACATTCAGTGAAAGGTCCTGGTATATGGTGACATAATGGCATCACACTGTTTGCTCCACATTTACTTGAGAACATTTAAGCTGTAAATCTCCCATTTTCTCATGATCACAGGAGTTAGATTGGGTTCTGGTCACTCGCGAGGGTAGACTAAACTTACTATCATGCTTTGTGAACTGGCAAGTCTTCCTATAATAAAATGGATAGACTGTGGCCATAAAGGATGCACATACTCAATAACAGTACTTCAATAAAATGTGGCATTATTATTGGTATTGAGGGGCTAATGTGCACCATCACACTGCCAACCTAAACAGTTTACACAAGACTGGATGGATTCATCGATTTTTGTTTGACACGTTTAATTCTACAAACTACATTTGTAAGCAGAAATTCAGATTTGACAGATTGTATTTCAATCGTCTGCTGTTTTAGTGCACCTGTGCCTACTGTAGCTTCAGTTTTTTGCTTGAAAGTAGTGAAAAACAATATGGTGATCTGTCTGCGACAGTAGCCCATCCACTTCAAGGTTCAGTGTGCTCCTCTGCCTAGCACTGTTGTAGTGTAGTTATTTATTTTATTGTCCCATTCCTACCAGCTTGAACACATTTTTTATGACCTTGTATTCTCTTTAAACTCCAGAGACTGTTGTATGCTAATATCCAAGGAGATCAGTGAGCTCTGATGTGCTTACATCACATCTGTCACCAACAATCATTTCATGTTGAAAATTGTTTGTATCACATTTGTTCCCCCAATTTGATGATTGAGTTTCCATGCGATTAACTGATTAACCAATTATGGGGTCAATTTACGAAAAATCTGTTGAAAATTATCTAGCTAATTTAACGGACACGGACAAATTAGTTCAGATGTGGCTTGACTTGCACATTGAAGAGTGGAAGTGCTAGCATTTCTTAAATAGCTCCTCTTGATTTTGGTGTGGTCAGAGAGACAATCTATGGCTCCCAAAAAATTGAAAATCCTCCCCTTCTGTAGAAACCCCTCTTCACCATATGCCAGCGTTCAGTAAATAAGGTAAAGATAATGAACATCTGACAGAGATGACTAAGGTCGGTGAGGAAAGGAGAAGGTTGACAAAGTTATTCCACTCATAACACCCTCAGTCTTCTGGGAACTGCCAAGTACAAGAAAATGTATGCAACTTAATATCCACACAATACCAGGTACTGCCCTATTCCTCTAGGACAATGGCTCAAAGTCATCCTTAAGAATGTCATACAATCTCAAGAGACTTGTATGGGTTAAACGAATTCTCTCCTCTAATTCAACATCTCTCACGGATTCCAATAACCTCTCTGGCATATGATGATAGGGGCCCTGTGTCTCCTCAGTGTTATGCGTGGCTAGCCAGCCCGAACATGCTGTCCCTGAGGCTCCTCAATGAAATGGCAACACTGATTTTCGTTTAGTGGGTATTGATGATCTCAACAAGTGATGTGCGTGTTTCATTTACACAAGTTTGTAGTTTTTCTTTCATGTCTTTACGTGCAGTAATTGTGACACCCATTTTGATGCATTACAAAACAAAACAGCCTGTCTGTCTGATAAATATTACTGATTCATCAGAGAATGTAGATGTATTGTGCTGCTTAATTATTTTTATTTATTTTTTGAATTCGAGGCAAATCATTTATAAGATGTTCTTACTATTCCTTACAATTGTTTGAGAGTGAATGTTATATACAATTATATTTTGTTTTGTCGTGTTTTAGTGTGGTGTTGCCGATGGGGAAGGATTTCTAAGCATTTGGCAAGTAAACCAAACCACCTCCAGTCCAAAACCTTACCTGGTGAGTTACGTTTTTAAATTTAGTAAATAAGTGTTATAAACTGCTAGTCCTGGCTGGATTTTGTAGCATGAGGTCTTTACATTCTTTTTTTTTTTTTTTTTTTTTTTTATTCTTTATTTTTGTTGTGCATGTTTTAACAACAAGCCTGTGCTGCCACAACAGCAGTCACACGCAAAATCATACATTTTCAAACATGGCAAGTAAAATGTCTGCACAATTTTATATATTATGAAACAGAAATGGTAGGAGTAGCGTGGTTCTGTGAGTAGACGTCATATAAACATGTTTGGTCTATATATGTCTAGGGTCCTGGCCTACTAACAATAGAAGGAGCAAGCGATGGTCGCTGAACGGCTAGCTCGTTGCAAAATATAAGATATTAAACTGAGATTATAGTTGTTCTGCTAACTAATGAGGCAACCAGTAGCTTTTCTCAGAACATGTTACTGGACCCTTTGAAATTAAATAAGTGTATAACAATTTATGCTTGACGTTGCTAGATTGGCTATGGTAGGTATTTAGATCCACATGACTAGGTACATGTTAGCTGGGTCATCGCTGTAGTCACTTAAGTAGAAGGAAATCCTACATTTGCATATAACAACTGCTCTTAAAATTTGCTTTATCATCCTCACAGAGTATATGCAAGAGAATAGAGGTGGCCTAAACAGTTACTTGTTAAGGCATAACATAAAAATATAAGAGTTAACACCAAATCAAGGAAAAACAATAAAAACTTCAACATTTGCATATAGAGACTATATGAGGCATGGAGTGATTGACTCATCTGTAGCATCAAGAGTCCCGGTCAGTCAACCCCCGCAAGAGGGGTACTTTTGTGAGTAGCCCATCACCGTAAGCCGCCTCATCCCCTTCAGCCTATGCCCACCGGGTGTACAGACCTGTCCATCTTGGGGGTGACTTGCCCGGGGGCATTGATGGCCCGATGTCGGGGCTGTGCGTGGAGCTTCGTGTGTGCCTGGTCGTGAGGCCTCCATGGTGCCCCTAGAGGTAAGCCCCTTTGCGGGTGTGAGTCATGGGAGTGTGGGTGACCCCTCTTGTGCTGTGGTGCTGATCGTTCCCGGTTTCCAACAGGGTCTCTTCGAGAGCAGTGTTGCTGGGGAGATTCCTGCTTTTGCTGTGAGGCTGGGTTGGGCTTTGGCACTCGGAGAGGTGTTCTTGAGTGTCGTCGGGTTCGGGCTCCTCTGGGCTTGTGGGCGTCGGGCTGGCTTCCGCGTGGAGCAGGCCTTGCGCCTGTATGGCAGTACCGCCGCTTTCTTTGTCGGTTTCGCATGAGTGGGTAGCCGGTGTGCCCGGAGTTTCAGGTGGAGCCAGAATGCTTGCCAGAACTTTTCAAAGGAGGCCTCAATGGGCTCAACCTCCCTATCACTCCTTGAATTTGCATGTGCTCGTGAGGGGTGCTTGTCATCCGCCATCTTCGGAGGCCATGCGGCTCCAGGGTTTTTGCCCCTTGTTGGCCCTGCTGAGATGAGGTCGCACCCTGTAGGGACCGGGATATCCCCCGCCGGTCCGGGGGGGGGGGGGGGGAACGGGGCTGTGCAGAGTCTTGTGGCCGCTTGGAGCCCGGGGTCGGGAGATCGGCCGCCTCCCCCAACACCCAGGTCGTCGACCGTGTTAGGCCGCAGGCTGTTGCGCTGCGTGCTGCTATCGGGTCACCCAGATCCAGGCTTTGGGAGTAGCCGAGGGTGTTTGGGGTGGCCCTCTGGTTGCCTAGGGTCGGTTTTCTCCCAGTTTGCCTTAGTGTTACAGGTAGTTTAGCGTAGTTTAGCAGGAGCTTGTGACAAACGCGTCTAGCCATCTTGGCTGTCAGGCCCCGCCCCCGAGTTCTTTACATTCTTATACAATTTATGCATTAACAAAAAAGGTTCTCATTTGCTATTTCTCAATAGAGAAATATTTCAGCCAATAAGTGCTTTCCCTCCCCTCCAGAGCGTAAGAAGCACTGCACATTTTGCTTGCTACCTCAAGTATGCGAGGCATATGAATTTGTACACATGCACTTATTTGCATTTTTTTTCCCTGGAAAAGTACTCACATTTTATCATTATATATGTCTTCTATTTATGTTGGCTAGCTGTTGCATATTGGTGCAAGTGCATTGGTGCAGATTTTTATCTGGGCCACATGCATTTTAAAAGGGTAAGTTATCTTACCTTAAAGGATCACTATTGTGCCAGGAAAACAAACTCGCTTTCCTGGCACTATAGTGCCCTGAGGGTGCCCCCACCCTCATGGCCCCCCTCCTGTCAGGCTGAAGTTGGAGGAAGGGGTTAATCACTTACCTTTCTCCAGCGCCGGGGACTCTCCTCCTCCTTTGGACATCATCGGCTGAATGTGTTTACAGCAGGCAGGGTTAACCCTAGAGGAACCTGGCACCCAGACCACTTCATTAAGCTGGAGTGGTCTGGGTGCCTATAGTGGTCCTTTAATGCTGGAATTCTTCTTTTGAACCATTTCTATTGAAGTGCTCCCTCTAAGCACTTTTTGTGAGCATTGCTGAAACCATTATATAAAGGGAAAGGTGCAGGAAAGCTTTTTTTCTTTAACAATTTATTTCGGTTTTCTCACCAAAACAAGCTTGAAAGGAACACTATCGTATTAAAGTTACGAGTCTCAGTGATTTTTTTTTTATTTAAACATTTTTTTTTTTTTATTTGGGGAGTTTTGTTTTGCATTGCTGATTTTATTGAACTTAACTTTGAATCGTACAGCTGGTCCGGAGTACAGGATAAGATTATAAATCAAAAGGACATATGGTAAAAACACTGCCAATCAATCACATTCCTTTCTTACATCTCTCAAGCAGCAGCCAGTAAAGAACAATTTGTTGTCAACGTGTTTTTAATTCTTGCTACAGCTTTGCCAGACCGGTGATCTGCCTCATCTTCTGCTTTAATGTTCACTTAAGCCCAACCTGGTTTCCTTCATTGTCATAGAAGCGGTGGCAGGCCCTTGTCATTACAAACTGCTCGGGTACATTTATAATAGAGTGGGCTTGCTTGACGGTAATTTTTCTGTTTACTGCTGCATCCAAAATGATAACCGGATTAAACCTGTTAGTTATAATTGCTTCGAATGTATATGTATTCGCATCAAAGCTTTTTATATTTAAATCATAATTATGGATTTTCTCCAAACCTTGAAATTGCACAGCTTCTATTTTAATGTTCCATTTGCGTATATTGTGAAAATAATTTGCCTTTCAGTAAAAGTCTAAGCAATCAGGTGATTCTGAATGTTTTCTGCGAACCCACTGATGTACAATTTATTCCTTCTGATTGCAAAGTTTTACATGAAATAAGCTGCATTAAGCAGCAAAACTTCTGTAACAAATCAACCTGCATAAGGATTTGTAAAAGTAATATGTTAGAACTTTGGAAATAGAGGAAACTCATCTTTATTTTTATATTTAATTTAGTTTGTTAACCAGTGTTTGTTTAGTGCTTTATTACGTGCTACGCTTCTTGCGATGATGACGTCATACTTTGACGACAATAGCTTTAAAGGTGTTATTTTAATTGTGTTATTTAGCTTGGAAATCGAGGAACCCCATCGGCACGATATTATTTGAGAAAGTTCCAGTAATCAGTCTGTTTTGTAACTTTGATATTTCATATCAAACCCAAATGCGTTACACTGTAGCATGCATATATCCATGTGTTATCGCATTTTATCGCAGCTATCTTAACTGGAAAGGTCCATTTTTTTATCTAATGCTTTTGGCTGCTGCAGACAAAGAAAAATAAGTTAATGTTGTTTAGAAATTAAAATTAACAAAAGAAATATACCATTGTGAGTACCTTTGCTCTATTAGCAGCTGGAGATTTGTCCAGCAGGTTGAATGATTTTGGAATATTTTAGATATCTTAATTATCTTATTTGTTTAGTTCAAAACATCACGCGAAACAGAGCAGAGTATTTGGTTTATGCTCAGAACATTTAATATATTTCACACATTAAGACTTTAAGACATGTATATACACTAAAGAAATTGACCTCCTTCAAAAGTATGTCACTGGAATGAAAGAAAAGTGAAATTAAGGAGTGCTGGTCCTATGTTGTCCATTTACTAGAGACGACTACTCATACTAAATGGTATGAGCCAAGTTCAGAGCTGTTTAGTTCTCTGTCCCAGAAATGCTCTATTTCCACCTTAAGAATATGGTTTAACATTCCTCCCTATAGACCCAAATGGCCAGGTGTGTGTACAGATATGAGTTATATGTATTTACATTCGTGTTTGACTAGTTTCCAGCTTATGTCACAGTTCAGAGAATACACCTAGATATGTGTCATTAACTAGACCAGGGGAAGGCAACCTTCAGCACTCCAGATGTTGTGGACTACATCCCCCATAATGCTCTTACACCCATAATGCTGGCAAAGCATCATGGGAGGTGTAGTCCAAAAAAATCTGGAGTGCCGAAGGTTGCCAATGCCTGAGCTAGGCCTTTTCTAGCCACCCAGGCTACTCACCTGCTTGAAAACATACGTATTCCTCTCTGCTTAATGCTGGAGTTGCAAGCTGAAGCTTACTGGCAATTGATGGTATTGTACGTTGAATCCTGGATACGTTGATCATGTTTGTGTTATTTGCAGCACAAATTTAAAATATTAATCTTTAAATAAGAGCACTTGATAACACATTAAGTAAAAATGCTGAGGATGCTTATTAGTAGGGTTGTCACTATCTCTTTCCATAAAGATCAAAGGATGTAAATAAGCAACATATTTATCATTTAAGTTGCTGCAAGATTGTTTAATGTTTGTACAGCCAAGCTGTCATTTAGCTTTTTTTTTTCAATGCTTATTTGAATTCCGTTTTTCTTATTGGTCTAGAGTTGGCAGTGTCACACTAAAACTACCGGTGACTTTGCCTTCATTACCTCGTCAAGCTTGGTCGCAACAGCTGGACAGTCCAATGATAACAGGTACACAACATGACTAAAAATAAATTCAGCTGATCGTAATATAAAATGGGCTCTTATTGTTTAACAGAGGATTTGTTCATATATTAGGGCAATTCCCAGCTTCCGTGCAAGCCACTGTGCCAACACACTCCCTCCAGTATTTGCAAATCCAAATGTAAATTGTTACAATAAGAATCTTTACTGAATCTCTTAATGTGCAGTGGTTTATGCCCAATATCTGCCATGTAAAGCGTTATGTAATACGTAAAAAAATGAATGCCGGCAGACTCTACATCATTCTTGCATTACTGAGAATCTACTAATGGGTTGTTGTGAAGGATAACATTTTTGTGTAATTTTTTTTTTTTTTTTTTTTTTTTTTTTAGCATTAGCCAAATTGCAAACATACATGTAATGGCTGGGAAAGGGAAGCACTCATTTAACCTAGCCTATGTTGATTAGAATAACCAAATAGTATAGGCAAAGGAATCACAGCAACACTACAGATCTTTTTAACAGTTGCATGAAACTACCTATCTCAAATGACAAAGTTCATCACATTATTTGAGTATAAATGCTTTATGGCTTACTGATTTGCAAATTATATGTATATATTTATTTTCTTTGTAGAAATGTATGCCTGTGGGATACGCTGATATCATCCAGTAACAGTCTTGTTCATGGTAAGCCGTCTGCTTTTATATAAATCTCAATAAAATGTCCAAAGTGCATATTGTGTTGAGAATGTTAACATTCGATTATCATAACATGCAGACCTTTAGAAGTACTAGAATACTTGCATGCAGGTGCAGTATGTTACACATTCACTATTCATTAGTTACAGCAGAGCATACTTAAATAGTTTTACACAGTTGTTAGATATTTATTGGGATAACATCAAATAGAAGGTTTTGTATATATACGAGAAGAGTTGTGTGTTTAATAGCACATGTGTGGGTGTAACTATTACCCTTACCTTGCAAAAATATTATTTTATCCCCATTTTTTTTTATAAGCAGAGGAATACATTTGTTAGCTGGTCACTAACTGCTTCTTTTTTTTTTCAAAGTGTCCAAATGTTGTGTGAGTGATTGGGATATTCACCATTCACATTCTAGAGATTGTGTGAGTAACCTAAATTGTGATCCTCTTAACTCATTGAGAAAGAGGTGCTGCAATTTAACCTAGAACAATAACATGTTACCAAGCCATAAAATAGAATTTTAACCCCTTCAGGACGGAGTCAATAGTGCACGTTCTGATCAAAACAAAACGTAAACAAAAACTGGAATTTGCGCTAAATGTCTGTTCAACCGTAATTCACCGCTGTCACATTAAGTTCACCCACACTTATATATCATTTTGTTCAGGAGAAACAGGGCTTTCATTTATCATTAACTATTCATATATGGAACATAATTTATTATGAATAACATTTTAAAAAATTTGAGAAAATAAGATATTTTTTTAAATTTGTATTTTCGTCTGACATTTTAGCTGTGAATGTCATAATACTGTTAGGTTTTCCTGCGATGTCTCACGAGTACAACTGTACCCCCCATTAACAGGTTTTATGGTGTTTTGGAAAGTTAAAGGGTCAAATATAGAACGTTCCATTTTCAATTTGAAATTTGCCAGATTAGTTATATTGCCTTTGAGACGGTGTGGTAGCCCAGTAATGAGAATTACCCCCATAATGGCATACCATTTGAAAAAGTAGACAACCCAAGGTATTGAGAGTGGGGTATGTTTAGTCTTTTTTAGTAGCCACTTAGTCACAAGCACTGGCCAAAGTTAGCGTTCATATTTGTTTTTGTGTGAAAAAAGCAAAAAACGAATATTTGTCCAGTGTTTGTGACTAAGTGGCTGCTAAGAAAGACTGGACATACCCCACTTTGCAATACCTTGGGTTGTCTACTTTTGCAAATGGTATGCCATCATGGGGGTAATTCTCATTCCTGGGCTACCATACGCTCTCAAAGGCAACATAACCAATCTGGCAAATTTAAATGTCAAAAAAATGAAATGCAAGCCTTATATGTGACTCTCTAACTTTCCAAAACACCATAAAACCTGTACATGTGGGGTACTGTTATTCTCGGGAGACTTCACTAAACACAAATATTAGTGTTTTAAAACCGTAAAACATATTACAACAATAATATAGTCCATAAAAGTGCTGTTCGTTTGTAAAAAATGCAAAAAACTTCACTTTTACTTAAAATATCATCGTTGTAATACAATTTACCAGTTTAAAACACTAATATTTGAGTTCAGCGAAGTCTCCCGAGTAAAACAGTACCCCCTATGTACGGGTTAAAGAAGTGACTAATACATTGCACAGTAACAATTTTTGACAGTCTTATTTACACTAATGTGTTTCTGTTCTGTTTGATCTAGCTTTCAATTGCCATGAAAATGGTGCCACAGTCCTCCAGTATGCACCGAAGCAACAGCTCTTGATCACTGGTGGCAGAAAAGGAAGTATTTGCATCTTTGACATAAGACAGAGGCAGACCCTTCACACGTTCCAGGCTCACGATTCAGCTGTAAAGGCCTTGGCTCTAGACGCATCTGAAGATTATTTTGTTACTGGCTCAGCTGAAGGTAACATGAAGGTAAGGCACAATATGCATCTAACAACATATTCAAACAGAAGTAGCTAACATTTAGGGAAAAAAAGTTATTAAAAGTTGGGTTATCAGCCTGCTACAAACCAGCCAGACCCGGGCTTGTCCCCTAACATGGTCACAACACAAATGTGCTCACCACAAGTGAGCACTGTACAGCTTGAAACAAACCACAAATGTTGCGTAAATAATTGAAACCAATCTATACGTGAAAAATGTAAACCCACGAAATGCCTAAATTACCTTTCTTGTACAACTGAGCACGAAAAATAATAACAAAGAATTAAAAAAAAAAAAGTTGGGTCTATGCTATTTGTGAATAAATTCAGAATTGCAATCATTAGACAGCAGAAATGTAAATTGATTTGTTTGTTTTGATTTCTAATTTAGGTGTGGAAGCTGACAGGACACGGTTTAATTCATTCGTTTAAAAACGAGCATGCAAAGCAGTCCATATTTCGGAATATTGGGGCTGGTGTCATGCAGATTGAAGTAGGAGAAAACAAGCGCATCTTCTCCTGTGGAGCAGATGGTACTCTGAAGATGAGGATGTTGCCCGCTGCCTTCAAGACACAGTCATGCATTTTCGATATTATTTAAAGATTTATATTTTGGAACATTTTCTGCTTCCAAACATTGATCTGCTGCTGCATAATGCGTAGTGAAGAAATAGTCTTTCTCTACAGTTGACCGAGTTAGAGGGTGTTCTAGAATGATGTAATGAGGATAATGGATGAGGATTTTTTTTTAAAGCTAGATTACTGTCGTTGAATGGGTGTGGATATGCATGTGTGTTACTTTAAGAAGGCATATGCAGAGGCCAGTAAAGGAGAGGGTGATGGTCACGGCTGCTTTCTCTTATAGTGTCCATAAAGACTGAACCTTTTCAATGATGGCTACAATTTAAGGATCACTGTTACTACTAAAGATGTTTTATTACAAAGTTTAAAGCTGGTCAAACTATCTACTTTACTATACGGAGAATGGTCAATGAGGCATGGGCATTGGTGCTAACAATGATGTTTTAGTGGTTTGACAGTTTACAGGCATGTTGCATTTGTTCCCTATTATGTGAAAGGAAACCATCCATATGTTGATCCTAAGAGCACTACAGAGCCATGCACCAAGTAATTGGGGGAATAATGCTAATCTTTCAATGATTAGTCATTCAGAGGACTGTTGCGATTATTGATTGTTGAATCAGGAGGTGTGATATTCTTTTAATGGTTTACAGATTATAGACACTTTCGCTTCCAGTTTTGACACTCGTGTTCTTTAAAAAGAAAAAAAAGCATGTCTGTATTTTACTTGTACAAAAATAATAATGCATTTGTGTACTGTCACTTTAAACTACCAAACCAAGAACTTTTGCAACCAAAATGTATCCAAACAGAGGATCTCTAATCCCTCTGTTGTTTTTGGATAGTGATTTTTCTTGGTGGCTATGTTTTTGTTTTTATTTTATTTTATTTTAAATTTTTTAATTTATTTATTTTTGAAGTAGTTTTGTTTTTATTTAGTATGACCTTGTAATTTGCACAACATTTAATTGCAGTGTTTACGTTGTACTGTTCATTGCATATTACCTCGCATTCATTTGACTATTCTCAAGTTACATTATTTCATGAATTTAAACTTAGAAATCTTGTGTTGTGAGCGCAGGCCCAACTTACCTGCAGTCATGTTTACGTTTTTAAATGCATTTTTGAGATATTTTGTGTGCATAATTTATTTTAGCCTCCCCTAACGAATGCCTATTCGTCAGTGAAAAAAAGACTGACAAGAATCTATATGAAGATAGTTAAGTAGACTCTAAAGCAACACATTTTAATATGAATGTCAGGCTTTTTGTGGCCAGATAGTAAATAGTTGAAACCGGATACAATTAAATTAAAACAAAGCATATGTATAAACTATGCAGAGTTCAATATTGTTTGCTTGTAATATACTAGGCAGTGTTGTCATTTTTGATGTACCGTTGTAAACAAAGACACTCTTAATAAGCTATTAAAACTCATGTCTGTGTAATTGTCATCCATCAAGTTGTCTCATTTTCAATGCAAAATTCAATGTGTGTGTTGTAATGTAAATTATAATTTCATGCACATTTATCCTGTAACTTTACCTTCTCTAAAGATGTTTTAAAAGTATAAAGGTATGTATAGAGAAGAGCGAGTCATTTGTCAGACCTTTGTAAGATGAATAAAGCCCTTTTATTTCACGGAAACCATGCCTGTCTTGTTTATGTCCGTTTTGTATGAGAACTTGACAGTAGTGTTGGGATCTGAAAAATGGTGCGAAGTACTAAATGTAGAGGAATCACCATGAAAACCGGTAAACGTTTGAGACACCTCTCCTTTACATTTCCTACAGTTAATTCAAAGTTAACTATTGAAAATGTAATTAGTGAAAATAGTTTTTGGAAAGGTTGGGGTTTTTTTTTTAGGTGTTTTCCATAGACTAAATTTAGGCAAATG
The DNA here is from genome assembly GCF_036172605.1 of Pelobates fuscus. Taxonomy (NCBI): domain Eukaryota; kingdom Metazoa; phylum Chordata; class Amphibia; order Anura; family Pelobatidae; genus Pelobates; species Pelobates fuscus. The sequence goes on from NC_086319.1 coordinate 333,577,371, forward strand.
GCATTTTATCCAATTAGCTGTCAGATATAGGTTTGTATCAATACCATCAAAAGAAAAGAGAAAAGTTTAAAAAAAAAAAAAAAAAAAAAAAAGAGGATGGGAATCTTTGGTCCAGGGGGAACTTAAATCTACAAGGAAAAGTAAGAATCAGAAGACATCGGGCATCATTGTGATAAGCACTTTTAGGCCATGGGACTCTAGGTCTTACGGTCGTTTATTAGATTTGCATTCTCCAATTCTGTGAAGGACTGAATGATTTGGAATATATATATATATATTTTTTTTTTATAACTGAAAGCAAACCAGCTAACTTTGCAACTGGGATAAAATGACTATATTTGCTTAGTGGGTTTTATGAGCTATATGGTTATGCAAATAATTTTGAAAACACAGGAACCTTTAACTGTAAGATATCACTGCAGGTCATTGAATGGAAAAATATGAATGCAAATAAGCATGATTTACCAGTACTATTTCCAATGTCCGATAGGTACATAAAAAAAGATACAATTATACATCTTCACAAGGCAGAAATTGCAACTAGGCAGTATGTGTTTCATCCAACAAAGTGCATTACAAATTAAGAGTAAAATTCTCCCTGAATATAAATGCTTAAAAACTCCGGCATCTGTAACACGCAATCTCAATATTCTTGGAGATCAGGATGTGGGCAACAGAGAATATGAATGTGTCTGTTCCTTGAGACTTTTTTTGTGTGTGTCCGTGAATTACTCAGTGGGTTATATTTTTGTAATAAAGTTTCTTTATTGTAGTTACTTAATTATTTTATCCCGTTATCAGTCATGCTAAATATATATCGTCCACTGGAATTATTTTGTCAATATATGCAACGTTTTCCTAATTTAAATGTGCTACAGTGCTAGTCAGAAATCCCTGAAAACATGCATCCATCTACCTAAATCATTATTCATTTATAATTGCATATATCGTATATGTATACAAACTTATTTATAATTGCGCTGTATATGTCTCATATTTTATGTGCTTCCCAGCACATACTTGAAATCTCAATTTATTTATCCTTCCTGTTAAAACATGTTAGAATAAATCAGTTATATTTCTTGTTTAAAGGATAACTCTTGCCCCATAAAACTTAATCTCAGTGTTGACTTTTATTTTGACCTTCAATGTGAATTCCAACTCAATTTCAAATGTAATTCTCAGCTTAGTGAATAACTCCCAGCAGTTACTAAACTAGATAATGTTCGACACAGAGCGGTAGTGTAGCCTTGGAACTCTAATAGCAGTAAACATTGGAAAATAATAAAATCTGCATGGCCATACCTTTTTTTGGAAGTCTTGTGAATAGTCTACGTGTCAGGGTTGTATTGTAAATCATTTCAGCCCAGTTGGAAAATTGGTAGTATAACCATTCTACAGCAATATTGGTCCTCTCGTTTTCTATATGTCATACCACATGTGCGATAGACCTACCTTTCCAATGCAAATGCCTCTGGCATTTTTCAAAAGGATTGAAGAGAACCAATGTACACTTTGACTTTTACTTGTGATTTATTTTTTTTACATCGATAAATATTTTTAAGGGAACTTCAATAGGAACCCACTTGCCAAAATCAAACTATAGAAATATGATTTTGTTTTAGTACAAGAATTTACAGGTATAAACATGGCACTTTGATACAAGAAGATTACTTCATACCAGACAATAAATAGCTCATTATTATACATTCAATTTACTTAAAGGGGCAAGTAAAGAAAAACTTTTTTTTTTTTTTTTGTCAATCTGAAAAGTCACTGAATCTACAAAAACTATTTTTCATAACTGCAGAAAGTAAGAACTCCCTTTCAGACTAGTTTAATGCCTGATGATCTGCGTGTGCCAAACATGACTTCTAAATGTTCATCATTCATTCTCTCTAAAGTTAATGTGATATACTATTAATTTATGGCAGGCCTGGCAGTAGTTATGAAGAACACAGTATACTTTTCAGCTTCCTGATTAAAAAATCAAAACACTTGAACCCTAAAGAAATGCTGCATTGTGGATTTATCACCACTGCTTACCATCACTACTACCATGGAATTCATTGACTCCACCAATGCCCATTAATTCCAAATTGATTTAAATAAAAAAAAATGATTTTTTTTCATGAAACCAAGAATTGTGGATGACCGACAAGAAGATTTCAAATTCTAGACTAAAATACTCAAATTGAATAAAAATCCCCCAATCCTGTCATATTTCAGCTTGGCTAGGCTTTTGACCTAAAATTTTCTATATATTTTTTTTAAATTCTTTACAATTCCAAATGTATTTAATTCTAATAAGTATTTCATGTTTTAAAACACTGCACAATGTGTATGTACACCAAAAATAAAACTGATGAGAATTATGCAGTATATCACAAGGCGATTGTAGTCATTGTACTGTGTTGTTTTTCTTTAATCAATTAGTTGCAAACTGAAGTTCGTAAGCATTGCTTTTTGGTTTGGTGTTCTTCAGAAGAGTGCAGTGTTTGTACTGTCAAATATATGAAACCTCACTATTCACTTGAATGCGCAAAGTGCAGAGTGGTTTATAGGCCATGTACATTTGACCAGATTCAAACAAGATCTCTCACTTGCTTTTTGGAAGTTAGAAAATGAATTAGTTAAACTGGATTTTTATTTTGTCTTTCATTTTTTTTTTTTCTATGAGGAAAAATTGATCTTTATGTTTTTATGTTTTTTGTAGGATTCATAGTTGTTGTCATGGTGTGTGGAGTATCCCCCTTAAATTTTACAACTGTTTTCTGTGTTTAGCAAAACAGTATTCACATTTATTTCTGTTCTAATGTTAAATGTTTTAGCAAACATTTTTCTTAGCTTGTGAATGTTGTAGACGTGTCAGAAAAGAGCACATTTTGTTTTATCTACTCAATATAAGAAGGTTTTCATGTTTACTGCCCTTTTAAGCAGATTTTGTAGGTCATCGGTTTGCAATTTAAAATGTACAATATTTTATGTTTTAGACATAAAGTTCACAGGATACAACAATAAATTTCCTTCTTCCCATGCATACAAATGCTTATCTTTAGCATTATAGGAAAGCATAGAGAGAACTGATGTTGATGACCTCATGTCAAAGCTAGCTTCTACTTGTTTACCTTTTAAGAGGTCAAACGCAAATGTCACCCGCAAATCTTTTGTATCAGTAACATAAAGAATTCCACATATAATAAATGCATTTCCTGCTTTTGTTTTGGGGTATGTTGTGTTAATGTGTTGGGTGATGGAGAATGTTTTTTCATCCAAGTGAGCTACCATTATGGTTTTGTCCGCATCAGAGGAGTAGATGATCCAAAGATCTTTTTCATCTGCTGCTACGTGGAAGTAGGACTTTGAGTTTGAAAATAGGTAGCTTCGATTATGATAAGCTGCATTCTTAATGCTCAGCACTTGAAAAGATTCTGTTTCAAGTTCAAACCTAGGGTAAAAAAATGAAAATGAAAAATGAATGCGTAGATTGCACAGTAATAGCTGATACTTTTTAGACTTTTTACTATGAGAAGGCTGGCAAGGAAGCAGGGGAGCAATGCTCTCTACAAAGAAGAATTAAGAACCCATATGGCCCAGGCAAGTTGCCAGTTTGGGACATCCAGTGCCCCATCTAACCTTTGGGCCCAAGGCGACCATCTAAAGTCACCTTATAGTTAATCATGCTCGAAATCCTATATCTGGAATATAGGGTTTGTGAGTTGCATACTTGAAGAACCATTATTCTGCTGACTCAACGCAACTGGAGATATGTTGGGATGCCTGTTAGCAGAGTACCGCACGTCTGTAATGCAAGGCAGGATTTGTGCAAGGGTGATGACCCATAATCGCAGGTCTCTTTTGGGCTATACTGTCGCACTGGGATGTTTCCAGTGTGACTGCAGTAAGTGAGTAAGAGCAATAAAACCCCTGAATAACTAACTGTAAGACAGGGAATGCCGCTTCAAATAGAAACATAGAATGTGATGGCAGATAAGAAACATTTGGCCCATCTAGTCTGCCCAATTTTCTAAATACTTTCATTAGTCCCAGAGTCCACCCTCATTCTTTATTGAATCAGCATGTGATCTCTAGACACATCAACAGACCAGGTTTTGAACTTATCCCCATTGTAATAGAATTAAGAAATGACTAAATCCTGGAATGTTGGTGTGCATTGAAGGCTGGGTTGTGAAGTTCCGTTATAGGGAGCTATTGCTTTAGGTTTGATTAAAAATTAGTACTTACATTCTGGGGTTGACTGGACTGTACCTCTCTTCATAGAAAGCAATCATGTCAATACTGGGAAAAGGTGTCTAATAATTCTGAATGACAACTTTTAATAAATTGGGGGCGGGGCCTAACCAGCATGGCCGACGGACGTGTGTGAGAAGAGCTCCTCACACAAAAAGAGACACAAACGTTTTAAACGGAGATATCACCCCTAAAAACCGAATCTAACGCGAACCTACAACATAAATAACCGACGGGGAACCCTCCCAAGCGAACCCAGAGACTCACCCAGCAGCCTGAAGCCAGAAACAGATCCTGCGGCCTACTCATCTGGCGGATCCCGGGAGGGGAGGAAGCGGCCGATCCTCCACCTTGGGGCTGCCGGACTACTACAGCAGACCCGTTCCCCCCCCCCCCCTGGACCGGCGGGGGTTATCCCGGTACCAACTGAAGGACAGGCAGTTAACTCACCCCAGCGGTGCACCACGTTTACCCTCACACCGGGGCCACAACTAAAATGGAGATAAGCACTGCGAGAGACTGGGAAGCCGACTTCAATGCTAAATTCGACAGGGTGTGCGCAGCGTTCTGGCGCCGGATGGAAGCCCGCGCTCAGCAGGCGCAGCCCTCCAAAACCCAGGCCTCAAAGCTCCAGACTGAAGCCTGCCCAACAAACGGCTATGTCAAACCGGCAGACCAAGCCACACAAGTGGACAACGCTACCGCCTCAACCGCACTGGCCTCTTCTGAGCCGGGCACTCACCTGGAGATACTTCTCCTCCACCAACCACACACCCAGAGAGACAGCCGGGCACCGAGAGATCCTTGGGGGTCTATGGGCAAGAAGGCGCGGGTCCCCTTCAAGGCCTCAGGCCGAGGACAAGCGGCACACAGACGGCATAAGCCTGCGCTCAGCTGGACACAGCAACTGACAAGGGCACCCAAGCGACCAACCGAACCGGAAGAACGAGCAGAAAGGGTGCAGGAGACCTCCACTAACAAACAGAGCAGAAAACGACCCACTCCACGACCCGAACTACAAGCTCCCCACATACCCAGCAACCAACGGGTCCGACTCAAGCAGTCGCGAACGGCACGACACCCCCCTATGAGCGGGGCCCAAACCCTTCCATGGACACTATTCCAAGCATCCTCCAGAAGGGCACTACCCCGAGCCTCACTCACCGACCCTCGCTGCTCTGGAACTGCGGGCGCAACTTCGAGGACCCCGGATCGGAGGATCCCTCGCACAACGCCCTGGCTACTCCGCCCCTGCAGCCTCATACCACGGGGCATCGGCTAATCAGCCCTCGGAGGCACATGCACGTGCAAAGGACACTTGCGGTACCCGCAGCACATGAAGTCCTCCAGGCATCCAGGGACAACTCCAGAAATGACACCCACACGTTATTTTATGTTTAACATTTGCAATTTGCTTACTGCTTGATATTTCTGTTTGCTGACTTCTATACCATTGTAAACGTGCCCTCAGAAAGACCTCAGCCGACCATAACGAGAACCCCGTTGTCTCTCCTGCCCACCTTACTTCCACACCCGTCAGGTAGACAGTCACATAACTGCAGGCCACCTAGCGACTACTAACGCAGGTCATTTAGACGGACTGCTGAGATAGCTACTTCTAATGCCTTACACTAGTCTGGGTACAACAGCCTGTCCTCTCACTATTTAACACGACACACACTAATATACCTGTCCACTCGACTGTTAATATCACAATACTCAACTGTATAAACAATTACGCAGACCCACAGTCAAAATGTTCTAGATGTTGTGGTATGACTGTATAAACCATAATAGACCATGTTAAAATAACCTCAGCTTCTAAAGCTTGAATGCATCAACCTATATAGGCTCATGCAAAAGACCAGCATGTTTAGAATCTTTAAATCTGTTCCTTATGTTTATTACATGTAACTAAAAAAAAAAAGTGCAGACCTGGCTGCCATTACAGATGGGAAACGACAGACAATAGTATGCCTTCACTAAGCTGTAATGTCATGTAACAATCATCACCCGCAAGGCTGTTGTGGCCAGGCGGGTTGTTTTGTAATTACCCATGCACGCAAAAATAAAGAATTGAAGAAAAAAAAAAAAAAAAAACTTTTAATAAATTGGATCAACTCCTCTCCTTTTAATCTAATGAGCACCCCAACCTGTTCACCAAAGTTCAATGTCTTCAGCATAGAGAGCCTCATGGCTATAGTCCTAAACCAGTCATAATATAATGCTTTGCATAAGCATTCAGCCTCTTGGACATTTATACATTTTATAATAGGGCTACAACCTGAAATTAAAATGGATGTTATTGAGGTTTTATCATTTTAATACCTTGAAGTTGCAAAATACTTTTATTGTGATATAATTATTTTTAATGAACTGTTTGTTGGTTGCAAATTTGTTCACCCCATTGCTATGGCACACAAAAATATCTTCTGTGATTACCAATTGCATTCAGAAATAATATAATTAATTAAATGGAGTGTCACATGTCAAAATAAATACATCGCTGAGGGAGGAGCGTGGACAGAGCTGAGCCAGCGCCCAGGGACATTAAACCCTTGTGAAGAAATCCCTCTTTATGTGTACTATTTCTTCCCTATTCATTCGGTAGATAAAACTACCGAACAGAGACCACCCCCTGGCTCGTTAAACTTCAAAGAATGCTTCAATTGAACCCTCTATCTGTGCGGCCAGCGTTCGTACTACCGAACGCCACGTGGCTGAAAAAACGTCAGCCATCTTTTTTCCGGCGAACAAAGGCAGCGGGACTTGGTCGTCGAGTGTCTGGAACTAAAATCGGACACTTGACTTCCCGAACACCGGTCTCAACAAGCGAACGCTGGATCTCTATTTCCCGAGTAGCTAGAAGAGCGCTATTCGGTACTTTTGTACATTCGAATGAGGGGAACAATCGCTGCTAAGAGCCAGGGGAATCCATTCGTGGAATTATTCTTTTTTTGGCACTTAACTGAATAGACCGGCAAAACCACCCAAACTCCTGGAACTGTTTTGGGTAGCCACTTCGTGGTTAGCCAGTCACAAAGGACTTCCACACTTTTTGAGAACCCTTGAACCGATCTGGGTGAAATTTGAATATGTTGGTCACCCTGATCTGGGCTATCAGGGGACATATTTGTGGGGATACCCCATCTCTAAAGGGGTGTTCTGGATATTGGGGAAAATTGTGATTTTTCTGCCTGGAGATAATCAAGTTATTACTTTATCAGACTTGATTATCTCCAGAACTAGGGGAGGGAATTGTGTGTTTTACTGTTTTCCTGTAACTGATTGGTTATACTGTGTCCCTCCCTGTGGGATGTCCCCTTGCATGGGGACTTGCATAAAAGCCTGTGTGTGGTCATTAAAAGCCAGTTCTGTTGTACCCTTCTTCTTGATTTCGGCTGATGTTTGGGGACTCGTATGCTTTATTAAGGGAATTATCTTGTAAAGCGATTTGTATTCGTATGGAGTTCGTCTATTCTATCTACCGAACGGAGAGCTATACTCACTGATGCTCTGGCGGTTCGGGAGGAAACTACCGAATGAGGATTGAATATACTAGGTTTCCTTACACCCCTTAATAGGGGGAGGGAGGGATGCCTTGACAAAGGGGCAAGCTATAGTGCCAGGAAAACAAGTTTGTTTTTCTGGCACTATAGTTTCCCTTTAATCAATAAAACATAAAAAATGGGAAAGGTTGTAACGTTTTTAAAATGGTTAAACAACTTTACTATTGATTTTGTTTGCTAGGTAAATAGCGGAGTTTGAAATGTTTTACAATCCAGCTGCTTTGATATAGAATGTACGATTCTTGGTTTAGTTAACACCCCTGAATTTGTACGATACATTTTACCTTACCTGGTGTGAACACGCAATGGCTGTTATGCATGTAGAGAAAAGGTTTTTTTAAATCGTCATGGAAACCAATAGAATGTTGAGTTCTCCATTTTTCGAACTATATCCCAAATCACTCTTTATATATAACCTCCTATTATTGAAGGACCACTCTAGGCACCCAGACCACTTCAGCTTAATGAAGTGGTCTGGGTGCCAGGTCCCTCTAGGATTAACCCTTTTTTTTTTTTTAAATAAACATAGCAGTTTCAGAGAAACTGCTATGTTTATAATAGGGTTAATACAGCCTCCAAATCCTCTAGTGGCTGTTTCACTGACAGCCGCTAGAGGCGCTTGCGTGATTCTCACTGTGAAAATCACAGTGAGAGCACGCAAGCGTCCATAGGAAAGCATTGTAAATGCTTTCCTATGAGACCGGCTGAATGCGCGCGCAGCTCTTGCCACACATGCGCATTCAGCCGAAAGGGAGGATCGGAGGCGGAGAGGAGGAGGAGAGCTCCCCGCCCGGCGCTAGAGAAAGGTAAGTGTTTAACCTCTTCCTCTCCCCAGAGCCTGGCGGGAGGGGGTCCCTGAGGGTGGGGGCACCCTCAGGGCACTATAGTGCCAGGAAAACGAGTATGTTTCCCTGGCACTATAGTGGTCCTTTAAGCCGTGAACATTTTCAGCATTTTTCTAAACCTGAGTCCATGTCCCATCTGTTCCAGTTCTAAAACAAGTTACAAAGCTTTAACAAGTGCAGCCGATCAGGTTAAGTGCATCCTGGAATATAGTGTCTTATCAGGAAAAGAGAGAGAATGTTTTTTTTTTTTTTTTTTGTCAAATGTTATTTTATTAGTACAATATGTGGAGTGGTAGATGGTTAATGCTCTGCTTATTACTGAATTTCCCACTTTATGCAGCCCACTCATCTTCCCACTCATCTACCTTAATGATAAGCTTCTAAATATGTAAAAGTAGTATTATAAGCTTGCACATGTGTAAGCTTCAATTATATGTAATTATGTGTAGTATTTGTGACAGAAAAAAAATCAAATATTTCATTTCACATGGTGTTTATAATATTGTACATTTTAAGTTAATTATATTTTATAACATAAATGTTATAATTAGAACAGTTTGGGAAACTAATTTCCATCCTGGTTTTTTTCAGTAAAAATAATAATAATTACCTAACAATTGTATCAGATCCTCCTTTGTGGTAATATAGTGATTTATTATAAACTATATGTCCGCATCCATGATAGAACCAGCGCAGTTTAATGGACTTGTAATTATCATTCAGAAGCTCTGTCAAATTTTCATATTGTTTCAGTATAAGACCTGTTGAGAGATACATCGCAAATAGTTCATTCAAAAGCTGAAATGGGAGAAAAAATCCCAAATGAAGCATATAAAATGGAACAGTGATATTTAATAAACTTAAATCCTGGTTGGAAAAACCTTGTGACTAATTATTGGTGTTCATTCACTACAAGTCGGTGAGAATTGAGAAGGAAATTGCATGTTTTAGGGCAAATAAAGCTGGAGTTTGTCTTTGGAATTCCATTATCGTTAAACCATTAAAAAAATGTTGTATCAGAAAATAAATCTCTTTTATAATGTATTTTCCATCTTTCATTGTTTAATCAAGTGATCAAGTGACGCGACCTTGTATATAGCTGCTAGCTGTCTAGGCATAATGATATGGTAAGGATTATAGAAAGGTATGATATCGCATATTAATTATACTTGTACAGGGTAAGTCTCTCCGGTAGAGTATTCAGGATCGAATTACTTTACAAAAGTATATTTGATATGGTACACAGATGTGTTTACTGACAAATACATCTGTTTATATGAAATGTACTTGTGTCTGTTGTGAGTGGGACATCAATTAATCTCTCACTGCTTTCCTGACAGATATACAAGGAGAATATTTTAGATTAACCTAGGGATACCCAACATTGGCCAAGTTTGGACATTCTGTCAACAGAGAATGGAAGTTCCAGATGCTCTACTAGTTGAGCATCCAGCTGAAGTAGAATGTGGTCATGCAAGTGACAATGGCCTAATTTACAGTTCGCCAGTAGATGACTGATTGTTCTGGAACTGAATGTTCTGACATACTGTCTGGCATTTCTCAAAGCTACCACATCCCAAACTTCACAAACCTTATTTTTTTTTTCTGGCCAGAAATGTACGTTTTGAAATGTGATTGCATTAAAACTGTTTATAAACCATGATTTAATCATTTAGAATGCAAATGCAATGTAAGGTAAGACTTGATAGAACAATATATGTTAGAGAGAAAAAAATTGAGCCTATGTTTTTTTTATTTTTTATTATAGGTTTGAGGGGGTTATTGATCACAGCTTGATGGTTACAGAGAGCCAGGTATATTGATAAAGCTAGTCAGTGACAAGTGTATATAGACTACTGTAGTGGTGTTGATGTGAGAAATACCCTGGACCCGTTCCCTGGTAATGGGACAAACTGTTTTGCAATACTCTGCCCTTTTACCTTGGTCTCTCTCAGGTGATCTGGCTTCTTCAGAGCTACCGAAGTTGGATGCCAATCCCATAGGTCATTCATTGGCTGAGAATGTCAGCTGGGTGGTCACAGCCAATTAATGACTTTTTGTGCATTGCAATATTCACAGAATTAGCAGCATCCTTAAATATCTTTGTATATGAAGCATTTCATACTCAAACTGTACACACACATAGTCCAAGAAGCATGATTACTTCAAGTAACCCTGCTACATTACATTACTAGAAAAACAGATGTCGCATGGTTTATTGTGAAATCCAACAGCTCAAAGACAGCTATGAATCTGTAATCAATGCTATTAAGGAATCACATGAACATATTATTATTATTAAGTATGTGTGCCTTTCTTTAAGGTGTTTATTCTGTTCATGCGCTCACAGTTAGGACTATTTTGTGTATTGGTTATATGTTGGAAAAGCATGGACAAGTCCTTTGAGTGCTGAAACCACTAAGTTTTTAATGGTAAGGTTCTGATAACTTGTGATCGCCAAAACTTGTGGCCTTAACAAAACAAATCGAGTACAATCTAATTGATCCAATAATGCTAAAAGTGATGTTTAAAGTTTCGGAGTAGTGGGATGTTTATTTCTAATTAACAGCTGTTACCATGATGATATCTATAAGATATGACGTTGTGATTTGTCTTTATGTTTTGAAAAGAAGCCACAAAACTCCAGAAAGCACATCTCTAGATAGGTTCTAAGCTATCCAACGGACAAAATCTTAATGTTTTTAACTTAGATTACTGTGCAAATGTTTGTTTTGCACCACTTCATTATCTCATAAGAAGAGGTCAGAACATCTCAATCTATTGAGCTAGAAGTTCAACAGCACGTTACCTGAAAAATGCCCGGCAATCCAAATCCTATCATCACTCCTGTTTGAAGAGTCCATCATCCATGCTCCAAATGTATCTTTTACTTTGGCAATGTGAGTTGGACTATCTATTGCTTTTATAGTGCAGTCTAGAAGAGAAGAGAAATTATGTCAACTCAACATCTATCTTTTCAGATATCTTAGACATACATCAGTTGGTATTTTTACCTCCTTGTTTCAAAGGCTGTGCGTTGTTTTTCTCATTTGTTTTTCCAACCATGGTGTCATCATTTGCTACTGTACACAGCTCACCTAAAATGCAATAAAAATCATTTGTAAATAAAATTATTTGTTGACCCAGTCAATAATGACCTAGTTTGCATGGTATGACTATTGAGCATTTGTTGCCATCTATACCATATACAAATACAAATACTTTAAAATGTTTACACTAACAAATTTCAAAATGGCCATTTGGCTTTTTTAACCATAATTTAATTTGTTGAGTCTAAATAGATTAGGTTGCGTTGTGGTAAATAAAGGCTTAGAGCAATAATCAAGAGGTCCCGGTGACTTTGTTTTTTCTTGCGGTAATGCCTGGAGATTTAGAAAATTTAATTTTAAACCAGTACATGAGGCCCAGGATTGTAGACTCAAGAATATCTGTTAATTCAAAGTCGGTAGTACTTGCAAACACCCTCATTTTAAATAATGCTTGTTTATTGAATTTGACCTTTATTTGAGATTTAATACACAGTAAAACAGTATTGTGTAAGCTGTATTTGTTTAGTGAACTATAGGTTATAGTGAATATGAAGGTGGGAATGTTTAATAGGTGGCTTTAATTTTTCCATATATTAAAAAATGATTAATAAATAGATTATTATATATTATTATAATCATAAGAAATGTGCACCAGCCCTATCCCATGTGTTTTGTGCACAAATATTTAGATATTAGTATGAAGGGAAATGACTGTACCGTTATAATCCTATCATACTTACAAATGTAAAAATATATTATAGAATACATGCCAGGGTAATATTTATATTTAAATTTCATTTCTGTTTCATTCATAGAGAACACAGTTACTCATTTATACTTTTACTTTGCCTTTATATAAATATATATATATATATTTTTTTTTTTTTTTTTTTTTTAATTGCTCTTTATTTTATTTTAGATTTATTTTCACAATTTTATTCACTGGTATAAGTCTTGTTATGGTAAGCTGCACTCTGAGCAATGCAATGAAAAATATAAATAAAATGGTTTCTTTTAAGAAGTTATCTGTTCGAGTGGAAGAGTCAAGGACAGTAACAGCAGCCTAACATCAATGATCTGTGCGTATTTGGGTTTAGGGAGTGTATCTTCTTGATATCGTTCATATAAACATATACACAATAGTAATAGTAACCCTTTATTTGTTCGCCTACTTTGTTATATTTCGCAACAAAAACTGAGAATATGAGAACTCTGTGAAGGGGCAAAAGCTTAGAGAAACTCAATCGGTGTTCATTTTGTCGACTAACAATTTTAGTCAAAATTTAGTTGACTAAAATTTTTTAGATTTAGTTGACTAAAATGACTAAAATATGACTAAAACGGCTTTTAAGTCAAAAGACTGTGACTAAAAACTAAATTGTCGCCAAAATTGACACTGCAGAGAAAGGCAGGGAAAGGGGCTAAAGAGACTACTGGAGATTTATTCGACTAAAATCTACTGAAAACCTAAAACAATTCAGATAACTAAAATACGACTAAAACTAAAATGGCTTTTAAGTCAAAAGACTATGACTAAAACTAAACTGAAATGTGACACCAAAATTAACACGGAACTCAATAGCTTGCCCTTCAGGAAGTCCTCGCTCTCAACTCAACATGGTTGCTTACTTGTGCCGTAACAAAGAGAACCTATACCATTCGCATATCTGACCGATTCCACCCATAAGGGCACTCCAGAACCAAAATGCCAGAAAGATCCCTTGCATGAGAGATACAGCAACCCCAGAGGTTCGTTACGGCCTTCTTTAGGCCTGCTCAGCAAGGTGTAACTGACACCCTTCTAAGCACAGTGAGCATGAGGTCCACGTCTATATTACTGTTTTAGCTTATGGAGAACCCAAGCAAAAGCATTGCAACAAAAACTTAGAATATGAGAACTCTGAAAACGTGCCATCATTTCAGTTCTGGTCTGTGAGCAAAAGCTGTTTTGAGACCTGAGCAGACATTTACCAAAGGGCAAGCTACTGAGTTTCTCTGAGCTTTTCTCAATTCTCAGAGTTCTCATATTCTCTGCTTTATGTTTTATTTTAAGAACCAGGTTATTCTATATGTCCGATAATTTTAATTAGCATTTTTGAATGATATAAGTTTATAACTGATAAAGGCGTTGACACTAAGATGTGATATATCTCTATATATATCTATGGCACTGGCGTGATTATACCAGGACATACTTAAAAACGAGAGAAATCTCAATGCATCTTTCCTGGTAAAATATTTTATAAATAAATAATACATACTTTGAATTGTGCTAATAATTAAACAGTAGACAGTTCAATTTTTAAGAAATCCTAAATAAGGATATACTAATAAAATCTAATCCTGTCATATGTTTTCAATAAAGGAGGTGACAATTCACACATATCACACAATCTGTCTGTTCTTTCTACAGTTACATCTTTGTTTCTCTACATGAGGATCAAGCCAGCTCAGTGAATTATGTGCAGAAACCGCTGTGTCCGCCCGTCTGTTGCCTCAAAAACCATAACGAAGCTGTCTGCTGACAGATTTCAATTATAAATTGCTGAAGGTACACTAGGACGCCCTGTTTTTACCCCATTACATTATTTAGGTATATAAGTAAATTAGCTGGTAATGTGGAGGTTAAGAGATTGAAGAGCATTTGGTAATTTTTGTATAAACGTATAATTGCTGTATTTGTCTTGTATACTTTGTAATCTCTTTCCGTCTCATTAGAGGTTGTGATTGTCTCATTAGAGATTGTGATTGTCTCATTAGATTGTGAATTAGCTGAAAGCAGCAAAGTGAATTGTTGAGGTGTTTTAGTGAAAGCTAAAGTTTACAGTTTGAATTTCCATATTTCAGTCTAACAGTACAACTGCAGGTTTGAATAATTTAGTATTATAAGAGGGGATAGTTTATGGTGTTATGGATTTTGAATCTTTTGCAAGATTCCACTGTTACATCTATACAACCTTAGATAAGAAGTCTAGACTTTTCAGTGGTGCTTCTCTTTTACCATCTAGGTCCTAGGACCTCAGGAAGGGGAAAACACTTCAGAAGGGGCTCGAACCCATGTCCAGTGCCTTATCCTTTGGACCCCTGGGGCAAACATCTTTTTATCTTATCATTGTTCATGTTACGGACACACATGTAATAAAATAATAGTTTATAATATATATGAAATATGCACAAAATGAACAAGTTACTTACCAGTGCATTTATTTGGGTCCTGCAGGGTCTTTTGTTGCAACTTTGCTTTTTTTCTTCCTACAGGTACTTCAGGTCCCGGCGGACCAGCGGGGCCTGGTGGACCAGGGGGACCCATCTCTCCTTTCATACCTAGAATACACGGTGACTCGTTTATAAAGCAACAGGATATATATCAATCTGTTTTCATGCTGCTAACTTGGCAAGCATTATGGCTAACACGTGTTTTAGAGCAGCCACATCTAGATATTTTTGATCTCAACCTTCTACATTTACCCCTAAGGAAATAAACATGTCAGCCTTTTCCGTTTAGGTCTCCATGCTGCCATCTCTAATCTACCTCTAATCTATCTCTAAATAGGAGTATAAATTCAGTGTAAATTGAGGGTTGGAAATGTCAACTCCATAATCCAACAGCTCAAAGACCTCAGCTATGAATCTGTAATCAATACTATTAAGGAATGCACACGCACATATTATTATTATTTATATAGCGGAAACAAATTCTACAGTCCTGTACAAAGGGTGGACTAACAGACACGTAATTGTAACCAAACAAGTTTGACGCATAGGAACTGAGGGGTTGAGGGACCTGCTCAATGTGCTTATATGCTAGAGGGAGTGGGGTAAAGTGGCACAAAAGGTAAGGGTAAGGTAGAAAAGTAGGTTGCTAGAATAGTATTCATTGAAGGCTTAGTGTTTTGTTTTGAGGACAGTTAAATCCAACAATCCAAGCAAAGTCCTTTTTTTTTTTTTTTTTTTTTTACAAATTCTTTATTTTTGGTAATTTTTGTTTTTTTGAGAGAAGAGTTACATAAAGAAAAGGGACTTTAAGGTTAAAAGTCATAGTTATACACATGAGTGGGAACATTGTACAACAGATAGTATTGGTGTTTACATAAAGGTGAGCAAATTAAGACTGTACAACACTGGAAACTGGAGGACTTTGCAACTGTGAAAGTAGTACATGGTTCTCCATAGCTCAGCGAAGTTGGGTAGGCATATTATATGTCAGAGAACAAATGTATTTTCCAGATTTCCACCCATCTCAATAGTCAGGTCTGTTAACTCAGGGGAGGGGTAGGTATCTGTGACGAAACGCCATCACTGAGTGTCATGCCTACATATGGACCCTGTAAAAAGCATGTGGAAAGGCTCGTTTTGTGTGATTTTTCCTAGTTTCTTTTTGGGATTCCTATATGTGGGATGTATATTTAATAGTTCATGTTTTATGATCTGTAATTCTAGTGCCTGGGGGATAATTGGGTTAAGCAAATGTCTCTTTTGGATATGATATTGAATCAAGGGTCTCCTGTTTCTGGAAGTCTTGATTATTACCATATCAAAATACTTCCTATCTTAGAGGCAAGCAAGACATATGGCAGATATGAGCTCACTTTCCAGGACACTGCTGTGTGACTTCCCATACCCTACAGAATAGCTCTGCTGGAGTCCAAGCTTCAAAGAGGAACTGGGGTTGTAAGCTAGGACATCCCATGCAATCAATTAACCCCATTTGAAATATTAAAATGTGTGCGGGGTTTTTTGGAAATTGTAGGTTTGCTGTACCTGAGAGGGGACTGAATTCTATGTCAGACACAGAGCATCATGGAAGGGATGACCCTGTAATGTTGTGTTGGAAACCCAATGGGGCTATGCATAAATACTGTGTGTTTTAATAAAGATTGCCAGAAAGTTGTACCTCCAGAACTAGGTGTTATCCAGTTTCGGGGGGGGGGGCAGTGGGGATATGGAGGGCCTGTACCGTCGGATAGGATCCCACTTCGAGGAAAGGCTCCTGCAGAGGTTACAGGATGTCTGCGCTATAGTGATAACCCCATTCTGGACATGAGCATACCAGAATGGAGGGTAGCCCTCCGAATCGATCTCTGGAAGGAAGACCTCGAGGAAATGCGACCATTCCCGGTGCGAGGAATACCTGGTCACCGTCCAGCGCCAATGGGAGCAACTAGAGCTGCGGATGCCGTACCTGGGAGACCAGCCCTTAGAGGAATGGGTGATAGAACTGGAGAGGCTGGTCGAGATCGAAGTGCGGTTGGATGAATCTTACCAGGCCCTGACATGGCATGCATGGTTGGACTGGCCTGAGGGCATTGAGGGAGAGAACTACGATGGCCCTGGTCTGCTGTGGGAGGCTTTTGAGGGTATGGCGTTCGGAGCCCCCGATGATTGCTGCTTCTGGCACATCCAAAGAGCATCGAGAAGGCAGCTCCGACCTTACCGAGATAGCGGAGCTGCAGCCAGACCTGACTTTCCTGGCTACCTTGGAGTGGGAACTTGAGCGAGACTATGTTTGCCTGTTTAGCTGGTCGAGTTTCGTCCGGCAGTGTGAGGTCCAGGAGTGTTCCGTCCTTCCTCCAAAGCGGCAGTGTGAAGTCCAGGGAACAGAAACAACCGGTCTCATTCCCCAGCGGCAGTGTGAAGTCCAGGGAACGGAGACAATCGGTCTTTTTCCCCAGCGGCAGTGTGAGTTATCGGGAGAGATAATTACTGGTACTGCTGGTGTAGTGGATGAGACTTCCATCACCAGTTGGTTTTCCCGACTCTTCCTGAGGCTGACCCCTGCAACCTGCTATGGTCTGGACAGCGGGTAGCAGGTGAAGCTCCGGCAGCCACTACCCTTTCTTTAAGGATGGATCCGCATCCGAGCAGAGCACAGCTGACCTCTGCTCTCCCCTTCCCCTGGTTCCCGACCCTGGCTGTCTTGCAGGGTCCGGAACACGACTTGATGTGGAGGTGTGGGCCTCCGGGCAGAGGGCAGCCTCTGCTCACCCATGGTACACAAGCTGGGTCCTGGCAGCCGTGCAGGGCCCCAGAAATGAATAAGGTCAGAAGTGCGGGCCTGAGGGCAGTTAGCCTCTGCTCACCTCTGATAATCTGGAAATGAATAAGGACGGAGGTGCAGGGCAAGGCCAGGAAGCCTTTGCCCACCCCTGGTTCCGGAGCGAGGCCCTGGCAGCCATCCAGAACCCTAGAGACAAAACAAAATGAATGAGCCTAGGCAGGGCCCAGGGGGGGGAGAAAGGGTTAATCCCTGGGCCAGCTTGTAACAGCTGGGGGAAGATGCAGCGGGGAAAGTTCTTGTAAGGACTGAGAGCTAGTGTCACGGTAATATACCCCAACACGCAGGAATAGTTCACAGTCAAGAGACAAGAAACAGAGTTCGTCTTACCGGACCTTAGAATGGCCGGACTAGGACGAGAGAAAGACAGAGTCAGAACAAGCCGAGGTCAAGGGAACTGAGAGACAGCGTAACGTAGAACAAGCCGAGGACTGGTACACAGAGGACAAAACAGCGGATAAGCAAGCAAGGATAAGGAGAGAGCGGAGTCAGGAACAAAGCCAAGGTAAAGCACCAAAAAACCAACTGAACGATACAAGCACTAAAGGGAACTGGACAGAAACCACGATAGGGCAAGGAGCAAGGGGAAACAGGTGAGTATAAAAACCCTAAGGTTCACTTTGATTGGCTCCTGTCATATCCACGCCCCCAAAACGTGAGTGAATGGGGAATGTGGCCTGACAGGGGCCAATGGGAGACTGATTCTAATTTAGTCTCCCACTGTCCCTTTAAGAGCGCGCCCGAGACGCGCGGCGCGCTCTTAGTGTCGGGCGGAACACGTGAGCGCTTCTCGCGGTCAGTGCCCGCCTGACTGAACTTCTCGTTGGCTGAGCCGCGCGCGGCTCGTGCAGGAGCAGGACCGCGCGCGGCAAGAAGAGAGGACCCCGGCCGGCCCCTGGAAAGGGTAAGTACCGCTACAGCTAGTTCCCCTATCGGTTCCCCTGTTCCAGCTAGGAAGCTGTCCCTGTAATGGAGGGGTCCATTGCAGTATCTATCTCTACAGACCCACGGGTAGAGGTTGTTTTTTTGGCCCCTTTTATGTGAGAGGTGAATGGTGAGTTATCGTGGTCGTCCATAGTCACCTGTGTGTTCGTGATTGGGTATCAATTGCCAATGCCAGTAGAACAAAGGGGAGACGAAGAGGAAGAGGGCAATGAAAAAGACTTCCCTGGTGACCTGCCCATGTTACTGTTCCGCAAAGAGTCTTACTATGTGAGGAGTGGGAATTCAAATAGCCAAATGTCCCATATTTTATTGAAGTGTTTTGTGATGTCGTGAACAAGTGTGGGAAGGCTGTCCATTTTTCTAGTATCATTTACTTTACGTTTCACTGTTTCTGTAGAGGGAACGTCCTTGTTTTTATCTTTATTTTAAGGGTAAAATTTTTAATTAATTATTTATTTTAATGGAAATGGTTTCATTCTGATTCTGTATGGTTCTGTGTATTTGATTATAACCAATAAACAGATACAATATTCATAAAAAAAATAATAAAGAAAATGTTTTGGTAAATTTATCCCACCTTCAATAATTACATCATTGGATGGATCTCCCTTGTCTCCTTTATCTCCCTTTTCACCCGTCATGCCTGCCAAGCCATCTTTGCCAGGGGGACCAAATTCACCAGGGTCTCCCTTTTCTCCCTTCTCTCCTGGTTCTCCCTTTACTCCTGGATCTCCTGTACAATAGAGATTTTAAAGATAAAATCTGGAGCAATTTGTTTAAGAAAAACGATATCTTTAAATATGTTCATATAATGCTATTAAAATCGTATATAAAATCAGTAATAAGTACAGAAGCACCTCCGGTAGCTGTCAGGAAGACTAGAGGTGTGTTTAGCCATGCATTCAAACCATTGACGTACCTACTAAATAGCAATGTCACAAATCACAAAATGCACATTATGCTTCTATCTAAGACTGTATCTATAATCTTCTAATATAATACTTATATATATTAGACTTGTATATATACATTTAAGACTTGTGGTGTTTTGTGTGTGGTTGATCTATAGCAGGGATAGGCAACCTTCGGCACTCCAAATGTTGTGGACTACATCCCCCGTAATGCTCTTACACCCATAATGCTGGCAAAGCATCATGGAAGGTGTAGTCCAAAACATTTGGAGTGCCGAAGGTTGCCTATGCCTGATCTTTAGTGTATGAAAGAATGTCTTTTTAAACATGATTCGGATGAATTTTCTATGGATTTGTAATATATTACCCATTTTTCCTCTCCTTCCTTTCTCTCCTTGGTCTCCTTTCAGCCCTGGTATACCAGGCAAGCCATCTGAGCCGTTATACCCTGGTAATCCATCAATTCCATCGATCCCCGGAAGCCCTATATGAATATATAAAATAAAAATATGAATACTTATGTAAAGCTGCAATCATGTCTACAGAAGATTAACTACCAGACAATGTTCTTTTCATTTTATGGAATTATGGAGTTATTAGGTACTTTGATAAATATCGCAATTAGAATTAATGCATATTCCAAAGAATTGTTTTTTTTCTCCCAATGTATTTTTCTTCCTGTTCAAAACTCTCTACATTTTCTTTGAAAAAAAATATTTGAAGCTTTTTGCAGAGTAATCCTGCCACCTTAGCCACAGCTCCCCCTTTTTAAGAATGTCTTCCTTAATGGAAGGTAAACAGTAAAAGTGTGGCTAAGTCAATGAAAAATCAGAGTGAGCTGACCTGCCGACGGGGTTGACTAAACCCCCATTTCTCCACATCCAAAATGTCCTCTTCTTATATGTCTTTCAATGTCTAAGGGAAGTGTGGTAGATAATAAGAGGACATTGATTTGCTCGGGGCAGAGTGATGTATATAGTTCAGTTTAAACAAATCTCTCATTTGTTGAGACTCAGAGTATGTCTAATCACGATGTTTCTTTAGGGGATATAACTAAGGGGTCTGGGTTACACTGCAGAAAACTGAAAACTTTTTTTAGGAAGAGATTTAAATGTAGGAGAAGAATACAGCATGAACATGAGGCCAAAATCTATAAAATACATTTAAGTTGGTGCCCAGAGTGTTCCTGGAACTTCTGACAAAGTTCTTGGCCAAATGTCAAAACAGAGTTAATTGTAGCTTGTCATGATAAACCAGCAATGGGATCCTTGAGTCAAATGTTAAATGACATTATATAGTGCAGCTAGTCCTAATGCAGTGATGACTAACCCTGACACTCAGATGTCTGTAAACTATATTTCCCAAAATGCACATCTAACCTAAAGGAAAAATTGTTTATGGGATATCTAGATCACAAACAACTTGGCACTAAAATTAGCCATTTTTTTTAGGAAGGCTAAAAATTACAAGAAAATCTATTCCGGATCTGTGTACATTATATATTTTCCTCAGATCACCAATATATAAGGAGGAACCATATTTATATTAAATAATGTAAATAGTCTGACGTCAAATTGTTTCCAGGTTAATGTCATGGTAGAAGTTAAGATTAAAGTTATGATGGGAATTGATGGGGGTTAATAAAATGCTTGAGAAAATAGAGAATTATATTGGCTTTAGATATCTCCAATGAAATGGGTAGGTTGGATTATGGGAAAGAGAGTTCTTCAGAGTTAGAGCAAACTGACAATAATTAAGCCCCAGATATAGAAGAACAAATCTTGGCCTGGTTCATTCAGTATTTCATTATGAAGCAAACCTCTGCTGTATTTTATATGCCATTATGCCTTGATGTCCAGGAGAGACACCCAAGATAGAAATCAACCCATGTGAGTAGATATGCAAGCAGGAACCACCTCCAGCCCGTCTCTGCTTTCAGCATCCAAACTCATATTTAGATTCTTAAAGACTTCTGTTATCCAATGTTACAAAAGAAATGTAAAATAAATATGCTGTCCTCAAATAATTCTGCACCAGAACATTATGATCTACCAAATCTACTAGGTAGATATCGGGCCCCAAGGAAACTGAGTTAAAAAGTGAGTTATCAGAACCCACACAACTCACTAATATTATAAATATTTGGATCAAGGTAGTGAGTTAAAATCTCAGTGGTCTATTTTTTTTTTTGCAGGTTGAGACCAATAATTAGTTAGTTAGGTAGCTCATGTTAAATCATGTTAGTTTTTGTGATTAATCTTGTGATAACTCAAACCATCCTAGGTAACTGATAAAAGTTTCTGCTAAAGAAAGCATCACACAGAGCCAATCCCGTTTCACTTGACACAGGATAGGATGGTTTAAATGCCTGGAATGTCAGATAATTATCATAAATATCACTACAAAGATTGCAGGAAACATAATTTAGATCACACTTACAAATGGAACCTGTGTGGAAATTGTAATGAATGTAGAAATAAAATTAGGTTTAAAAAGACTTAAATAATAGAATTTCATACCTGGAGGTCCAGGTGGTCCTGTAAAGGAAAAAAAATATTATTAATTTCTTTATTTATTGGTAACAATTATAGGAAAGAATAAATGCTGTTTTTGTTTGTTAAGATTTTTTTTCCCCAGTAATACGGGATTGCAAAATATATGAAAATTAATTCTCTACCTTCCTTCACCTGGCCAATTAACAATGGACAATAAAGAGATGTATACTTCGTGCTACGCAAAACGTTGACGTGAGCACTCTAGTGAGACATCGTAATTAAGTAATTTTGGGCCATAGATACTGCCTCTCCAATCTTTTAAATGAAAACAGTGCATTTTTAAACAACATTATTTACATTTTGTTAATGGCTCTGGACTGAAACAGATTCTCTAGAGCAGGCATAGACAACCTTCGGCACTCCAGATGTTTTGGACTACACCTCCCATGATGCTTTGCCAGCATTATGAGTGTAATAGCATTATGGGGGATGTAGTCCACAACATTTGGAGTGCCAAAGGTTGCCTATCCCTGCTCTAGAGGCTCTGAAATGTGG